>NC_138081.1:94396400-96796400 GCF_964212035.1 Myotis nattereri | reverse complement strand
TCTGGGCCCTGCCCACGTCTCCATTCTCAGCATCCAAGGCCACGGCCAGGGAGCGGGAGAGTTTCTCTGAGTCTCTGTCTTAGCCCATAAATTCAACATTGATACTGCGTCCCAGGTAAGCAGGGCCTTGATACAAGCCTATAACTGCAGGGTGTGAGGGTATTTCTCATGTGAAGTTAGCCACCCTGAGTTCCCTAGCAGGTGCAAAACAACTAAAATCATAGTTCAACTAGAGGCCTGATGCAGGAAAATTCATGCACTGGAGGCAGCGGGGGGGTGGGGGGGGCGGGGGTCCCTCAGCCCGGCCAGTCCCCTCTCACAGTCCAGGAGCCCTCAGGGGCAGGAGGTGACCCGGTGATCAGGGGAAGGTGAAGCCCCCATCACACCTCTGCTGCTGCCACTGCCAGCAGCGCAAGCCTCGGCCGGACCTGGTTACCTGTGCTTTGGGTGGCCCTGGGTGGCTGGGCAGCTGGCATCGGGTGCCTCGGACGTCAGCTGGGCAGCTGATATCTGAGGTTTGTCTGCACCTTGGGCTGGCCCTGGGTGTCTGGGGCCTGAGGGCGGATCCAGCCACACCGCGCACTTGCCACCCCGCCACCCCCTGGCAGGGCTGAAAGGACTGGGGACTCCAGCAGGGCTGAGGGGACTGGGCACCACCATCTTTGTGATGATGTGATGGTCAATTTGCATATTTCCTCTTTATTAGATAGGATTAGTCTCCCCAGATACCCGACATGTCTGGTGTATGTGTGGGGAGACAATGGGGGTGGGGCAGACTGACAGCTGGGTGGGGGTGGGGCAGACATACAGCTTGGGGAAAGTAAGAAAGGCTCCCGTTTTAGTAGGGACTTGCTATTGGCTTACAGGGTGAGGGTGAGAAAGGAAATGTTTGTGCAGGTCCTGTCCTGGCCTAGGGGACTCTGTCCTCACTCTGCAGTGCGCCCCGGTAATAATGACACCCCTGACTCGGGCCTAGGAACATGTGAGAACATCCGAGGTCTCTGCCTCGCTTTCTCAGAAGCGGTGGTGAGTCAGGAGTCCTGGAAATTGTCCTGGCTCTGCCCTCGCTGGCAAGCTGGACAGTCCCCTTACCTCTGGTCCACTTGGCGTCTCACCTCATCTGCAAGATGAGTTGCCAAGCAGTGCTATCCACGTTAGCTTTTTGCATGAGCTCTTGCTTGAAGAAAGGTTTTGTGGCTTTAAAACAGGTTGAAAATGCCTGGTCCAAATCCTTTCAAACTTACCTTCCTATTTCTGCACTTTCCCTGCTGTCTGAGACCTGCCTCCGGGGTGTCCCATGGCCCCCTGTCTGCTTTCAGAGGCGGCGGACATTGAGGAGTAAAGGGAAACTTGCAAAGGAAGCATCACGGGTGTGCCACACTGGTTCAGTCTTTGGTTTTAAAAAATTTAAAGGCCACAAATCCTGTGCGTCCGGCATGTCCGTTCTGATTTTGCAAAGGAAGGATCCGAGGCTGAGAAGGCACAGGGGTTGTGGGTGGTTGAGGAGGCAGACAGACCCAAGGCAGGACCCCGATTCCCACTGGTCAGCTGCTGGGACTCAGAAAAGCCACAGACTCTTTTTGGACTTGTTTCCTCGGCTGGAAAATGGGCTTCAGGGCGAGTGTGGGGGAAGCGATGAGAGGAGCCGATAAGGCACCGAGCAGCTGAGTCACGTTAATGACGGGGAGTGCTGTGTTCCCATGTGACTCTCTAGCAAGTGGCGAAAATCCAATGCAAACTGCATTCATCCGAAAAAGGGACTTCTTAGTGAGCCACAAACCTGCTGGCTGATGAAAGCATGGACTCAAGATCGTATAGATCCGGATGTGAGTTCTGTCCCATCTACCTCCATGTGACATCAGGAAGTTATTTAATCTCTCTGAGCCTCGGTTTCCTCATCTGTACCACCTTAAAGAGTCAATGTGAGCATTAAGATGCTGCATATGGAATTCCCAGTGATTTGGAGATGGTATTCCAGCAGCTCCTGTGCTTAGACAACCAACATCACCACCACCACCATCATCATCATCACTATCCTCACCCCCATAATCACCATCATCACCACCACAACCATCATCAACATCACTATCATCCTCCTCATCATCACCATTATCATCAAGCTCCAACCCTCCCCATCATCACCATAATTATCACCATCACCACCACCATGACCATCACCACCACCACCTTCATTACCATCATCAATATCACCATCATCACCATTATCATCAAGCTCCAACCCTCCCCATCACCACCTTCATCATCATAATCACCACCATCACAATAACCATCAAGGAGCCTGTGTGTAGCTGAGCCCTGATGGAACCGGCCTGCCTGACCCGCAGGCCCATTCGCTGTTCCTGTCCCCCCACCACCCACACTCTTCTGCACCCCCTCCTGCCCTGGGCGCCCGTCTCTCGGGCCTCACTCACATGTCTGCTGGGAAGTGACTCTCATAGACTCGCTGCACCAGGAGGAGCCAGGGTGTTGACCTTTTTCCTACATGTCCACAGTGACTTCCGATCAATCCGTGTTGCCTCGGCCTCTCGGTGTGGGGTCAGAATTCTCCCCTCTCCCGGCAGCCCCCAGATGTTCCCTGGCTTCGCTGCTCCCAAGCAAGGTAGACCCGTGTTCAGGCCGAGGGGCCGTTCCGGCCAGCCCTCATCAGCAATCCCAGAGGCCCTCAGGGATCCTGCTTCCCCTCGCCCCGCCCCAGCAGGGCATCTGGTCCCAAAGTCACTTCCAGCCCCAGAGATGCAATTCCCACCGTGGCCACCGGATGGCAGCGCGTCCGCACAGACCACATCCCCCTTACACAGTGGGTGTGGCACCAGCACCCGCAGGTCTGTCCCGCTCAGAAAGCAGGTGCGGGAGCAGGACACTCGAGTGACCTGGTTCCACACCTCGACTCCAACAGTGCTGCCCAGCGCTGCGGGCCAGGCCTTCCTCGCCGGCCCCTCCACAGGGCTGTCCTCCCTGCTGTCCACCCCAGACCCGCGTGTGCTCGCTGACCCCGAGACAACTTTCCGTTACTCAAGGTCTTTGGAGACGAGAGCACCTCATCTCTTGGCCGCTCCGCGCTCGCAAAGCAAAGATTTTTGCAAAACTAGTGAAAGCTGGGCTTGCAACATCGGAAATCTGGGTGATTGGTGAGGCGCACCTGGGCGTGTCCGTTTGGAAAAAAACCACTTTTTCTCTGGCCCGGTCGCCAGGGCTCTATTTCAATTTTCCAAAGTAAAACAAAAGGCAGTTTTTCACCAGAAAAGAATACAATGAGTACAGCAAGCATACAGGAGAACGTTTACTTTCCCTCATTGTAAAAGAAATGTACATTAGGAAATGAATTAGGATCATTTCCACCTATTATATCACCAAATCTTTTTAAAATGTTAAATGCCCACGAGGGTGTGGGGGAGTGACCTTTTTCTAGTGAAAAATAATTTGGCGATATTTTGGAAGCCATAAATATGTCTACAACATTGCTGGGAACTTGGACTTAAAAATATTAAGGAATATTAATAAACCGTATGAACAAACATGCAGAACATGGAAGGAACGTTGCCCAGCGAGCATGGTAGTCGGGAATTTGGGCAACAACGTCACAAAACCAGGTTCAAATCCCAGCTTCACTAGCTCCTCGCCGGGAAATGTGGGGCAAAACCCACTCTCGCTAAACCTGAGTTCCCTTCACGGCACAACGGGACTGACCAGCGTGCCCCTCCCGGGGGACTATGGGAAGGTTCAGGGGCATCCATCACAGCCCGAGCTTGGGCCTGGAAAGGTTAATTCTCGGGGAATGACAGCTACTCTTCTCTTTGGAAATGCTGTGGTAAAACACATGTAACAAAATCTACTATCTTAACATATCCAGCGCGATTCACTGGCATTTAGCACATTTACAATGTTGTGCAACCGGCACCACCATTTCCAGAAAACTTTCCTCACCCCGAAGAGGAACTCCATACCCATTAAGCAGTCACTTCCCATTAAAATAACAATTATGAAGATTGCAACATTGTAACCAAGTCCGTATTATATAATGCGGAAAAAAATGAGGTATACAACTGCGATATCAGTAGTAAAAGAAGCATATAAAAAGCCCGAAGGGGAATAGACAAAAATAGCAGCAGCTGTGATGTGTTTCTCAATCTCTCTTTACAAAATACAAAATCATTTCTTTATCGTGAAAAAGGGAGAGAGAAAAGAAACCAAAGATGACAAGGCAGCCCCCCCTCCCCACACACACACACACAAAACCCAGAAGCCGGAGCACGCAATCCAGGCCCTGGGACCGGGAACGCTTACATCATGTTCACACGCCCAAGAGTCAAACAGACACAGGAGCCAGGGGGTCAGGAGCTGACTCGTACCTACCATCGCCGCCCGGTGGTTCTGGAACTTTCCTTGTGAGCACGTGCGGGACGCAGTAACCGGTCTTCCATCTGAACAGGCACCTTCGGCGCCGGCCTCCTCAAGGAGGCGCAGCTGCCTGTGATCGAGAACAAGGTGTGCAACCGCTACGAGTACCTGAACGGCAGGGTCAAGTCCACGGAGCTCTGCGCCGGGCTCTTGGCCGGGGGCGCCGACAGCTGCCAGGTAAGAGGGCAGAGGTGGTCACTCCCTCGGTGGCCTGTCTTGGCCCCTTAGACCCTGTGGCCCCAAAGCTGCAACGTTGGGGAGGACCTGCCTCCGACAGGCCGCGTGTGGGGTCTGAAGGTCGCCCAGCAGCCCTGCAGGCCTGGCCCCGATGTTGAGTCAGATCACCTAGGACAGTGGTTCTCAACCTGTGGGTCGCGACCCCTTTGTGGGTCAAATGACCCTTTCACAGGGGTCGTCTAAGACCATCGGAAAACACAGATATAATTACATATTGTTTTTGTGATGAATCACTATGCTTTAATTATGTTCCATTTGTAACAATGAAAATACACCCTGCATATCAGATATTTACATGACGATTCATAACAGTAGCAACATTACAGTTAGGAAGTAGCAACGAAAATAATTTTATGGTTGGGGGTCACCACAACATGAGGAGCTGTATTAAAAGGTCACGGCCTTAGGAAGGTTGAGAACCACTGACCTAGGGTGACTGACCGTGGGGACCTGAGCTCCAGCCGGGTGTAGGGAGTGTGAGGGACCGGCACTGCCCCAGCTCACACACCTTCCGGGATCCCATGGGCGGGACTCGGGTGGCCGTCCAGGCAGGAGACCGGGAGAGGGACATCGGCCCCGGCTTCTCCTCGGCGGCTCCTGGGGTGACTGCACAAGAGAACCCCGAGGCAGGAGGGAGGAGGACAGCCATCTGCTCCCCAGCAGACGGCACTCGGTGGGGTCTGTTGAACAGACTCTGCCAGGCACAGCGATGCCCACACAGCAGGTTAGGACCTGCCTCTCTGGCTGCCAAGGGGTGTTGAGATACCAAGAAAAGTCCCACTTGGGAAAAGGAGGGTGACCCCCCAAATACAAGGCTGCCGGTGGGTCCTCACCGGGCTCCTCGCTCCCTCTGTGCAGGGCGACAGCGGCGGGCCGCTGGTCTGCTTCGAGAAGGACAAGTACATTTTACAAGGAGTGACTTCTTGGGGTCTCGGCTGTGCTCGCCCCAACAAGCCTGGCGTCTATGTCCGCGTCTCAAGGTTTGTCAAGTGGATCGAGGAGACCATGAGAAACAATTAGTGGGCTGGGAGGCGGGGGCGTGTGGCGATGCAGGCGCCGGGACGTGGTAGGGGACCCGCGGCCGGGAGGCGCTGACGGTGATCACACGGAGGGAGACGCCGCGCTCAGCGCCCCACCGCCACCTCGGCCGCTTCAGCGTCGCTGCGGAGAAGCTGGACTCTAACAACATCGCGGGGGCATTTGCTGAAAATAAACTCGGCACTTACTTGGATTTGGTGTTTTGGGTTTTCACTGTCTTCACGTTCTTTGTTCATCCCACCAATTTTATTTTATTTTATTTTTTTTAAATATTTGTATTGATTTTAGAGAGGAAGGGAGAGGGATAGACAGACAGAAACATCAATGAAGAGAATCACTGATTGGCTGCCTCCTGCATGACCCCTACTGGGGATCGAGTCTGCAACCCAGGCATGTGCCCTTGGCCGCAACTGAACCTGGGACCCTTCAGTCCGCAGGCCGACGCTCTATCCACTGAGCCACACCGGCTAGGTCCATCCCACCAATTTTAAATAGCGTGACACTAACAGACAAGTGATCTCGCTCCCTCCCGTAAGGAAGAGTTCCATGTAGGACGGGAACCTGTGGGATCCTAGAGAAGTCCTCCTAAGTCACCCGACTTTACCTTGTCGGCGAAAGACAGCTTGGCGCGCGTCTGCCACGTCTTTCTCTCTGGCCCGGAGATGCCCGTTTTCGAACTCTGTCCTTGGCAGTGAACTCTGCTACGAGAGCCCGACCGGGGACCCAGCTCTGGGCACCGTGGGTAGAGGTGTGTGCCGTGAAGTTAACGGGCAGCGGAAGGAGACACAGACCAGCGAGGAGTCTGCATGTCCTGGGTCACCTGTGCGTTAGGGAGGTGCCCAGGCCAGTACCAGGAACAACAAGCATGTATGGAGGCGGCTCCCTGATTTCCATCACTGCCTGGCTCCCCGGGGGGCGCACACGCGGTCACAGGGGAATAGCTTCAGGGGCCTCAGCTCAAAGGGGAGAGAAGGGGCGGCCCTGGCCCGTGTGGCTCCGTTGGCTGGAGCATCATCCCATACACGGAAAGGTTGTGGGTTCGATTCCCAGTCAGGGCACATTCCTAGGTTTCAGGTTCAATTCCTGGTCAGGGCATGTGCAGAAGGCAACCAATCCATGTTCTCTCTCACGTTGATCTCTCTCTCTCTGTTTCTCTCTCTCTGTTTCTCTCTCTCTCTCTCTCTCTCTCTCTCCCCCTTTTCCTCCCTCTAAAATCAATAAGCATATCCTCAGGTGAGAACCAAAATAAATAAATAAATGAAAGAAAACAAAACAAAGGGAAGTGAAAGGCAAACATTGATTTTTCTTGACAATTTAAAATATTTTATTGTTATCAGAACCAAAGTATCAACTCAAAGTACAATTCAAAGGTGACGGTGCCCGGGAGCCACAGGCACCCCGCAGCAGGGAAATGCGAGAAGGCAGGCGAAGGGGTGAGTGCGCTGGCGTCCCGGGAGACGGACATTCCAGCCGCTCTGAGGGGCCCTCGGGCTCAGGGAGCTTCTGGTGCGATCAGCACACCCGCACACACCGTGCACACCGTGCACACACCGTGCACTCCGACCGGTGCACAGAGGCGCCGTCTTCCCTTCCCTCTGGTGCCACGCGCCTGCCCACACAGAGAACTCATCAAAAAGTCCTGCAGAAAGGCAGGCGCTGGCTCGGAAAACGCACCAGATGAGCATGTAAAGCAGGGCAGGAAAAGCTGGCAGGTTTGTATTCAACTCGTTTGAAAAGTCGCGGTAACAAAAGAGAAAGATCCAATCCCTGTTAGTAGCTCTAAAGTGCTCACCCGTCCTTGCAAATTCTTCTGAGCACGGAGATCACTGACCAGCCCTTTCCGTTAAAATGTGAGCTACTTCCCAAAACAAGTGCAACACGTCCAGACAGAACGAGAACTGTCCACGTGTCTCACTCCTGACCGTGGGCGCCACCGCAGACCTGAACTCACAGATATAAGATGAATAGCCCTTGTGGTTCCAACCTACGACCCAGGACACCCTAGCCCACGGGCCTGGTTCAGTAACGGACACAGGGCTCTAGTGTCGAGTCATCGCAGGACCAGCCAGATGTCATAGGAAATAGCCGGGTCCCCAGGCCTCACAGATTCGTGCTGATCTGTGGGGCGAGGCCCGAGCAACCCCAGCGGGGCTCGCAGATCCAGGCGAGGAGAGAAAGCGCAGGCTCCGTCCGGATGTCCCGTGTCTTCATTGCAGGCTCCCCGGATTGTCATCCTCCCAGGAATCCTCAGGACACACGTTCCTGAGCCTCGGTTCCTGATGACCCAAGTTCTGTCCATGTTCCCCAGGTCCCTGGTTGCTCACCCCGTTCCCGATGGAGCCGCTGTGAACACTGGGTGGGGCTTCTTGTCCCTGTCACCCACGGGTCGGAGACGTGTCCAGCATCAGGACAAACCTCCTCCAGCATCTCGGAACGATGCTCGGGGTCGTGTGTATGTCTTTGTAAAGAGTTAAAAGCAGGTGGGCGGCCTGGCGCAACGGGCTGACACGGGCTGACACGGGCACCGGTGTCTGCGGGGCTCGTCGCTCCGGCCTCGGCCTGCGCCGCTCCGTGGTCCCGGCAGGCGCCTCACAGGGGAGCACCAGGAACCGGGGCCTTCTGCTTCCTGCCGCACTTGTAGGAGGGCGGGCTGACAAACAAAGGAGAGAAGAGAGAGGCCTTACCAAAGGCTGAACGGCCAGCAGCAGGAGGCCTGCTGGGACTCACTCAGCATCCTGGCTGGTTTCACACACACACACACACACACACACACACACACACGGCTTCTCCTGAACACCCGGCTCAGAGCAACGGCAGCCCCTCTGCAGGCCCCGTCCCGCCCGCCTCCAGACCCTCAAACGGCACGTGCATCCTTCATGCATGTCCACGAGTGACGCGTGGTTTGGGAAGGAGCTGATATGTGAGCCAAAGAGCAGCATGAATGGCCTGAGGCTTCCCTCCTGTTCGAGGGAAACGCCATCAGGTTTCAGTAAGTCGGTGCAAAGCGGCTGTTTTCCAGGGTAAACAGCTGTGGGACGCAGTGACAGTGCCTTCCTTATGAAACTGCAAGTCACACTTTGATGACATTTTTTTCAAGGGGAGAGACAAGGCATCCTATCTAATAAAGGGGAATATGCTAATTGACCCTCACGCCATCACAAAGATGGGGGCACCCACAGCCAATAAGGAGGGAACATGCTAATTGACTGCCCCGCCCTCAAAGATGGTGGTGCCCAGTCCCCTCAGCCCCGCTGAGGCGGCAGGCACGCGGCAAGGCTGGGCCCACCCCCAGGGGGGCCTGGCTGCTCCGTGTGCCTGCCTCCAGAGACCCCCAGTCCCCTCAGCCCCCCAGCCGCTCAGGGCCGGCCTGAGGCTCAGGTAACCAGGGCCAGCCGAGGCTTGTGCTGCTGGCAGTGGCAGCAGCAGAGGTGTGATGGGGCGTCGCCTTCCCTGATCAACGGTTGCCTCCTGCCTCGAGGGCTCTCAGACTGTGAGAGGGGGCAGGCCAGGCTGGGGGACCCCCCTCCAGTGCATGAATTTCCATGCACCGGGCCTCTAGTAATTAATAATTTATCGAAATTTTTGTTATGAAAAGTTCCAAACATAGAAAAAATGTGTGAGTTGAATTCCTGTTGCTCCACTTCTTCCCGTTCTTCTAGTGCTTGGAGGCTCATTTTCCCGGCACCCCACCCTGATGCCCTGTGCTCCCCAGAACCCCGCTTCTCCTGCTGGCTTCACGGTGAGGTAAGAGAAGAGAGAGGCCTTACCAAAGGCTGAACAGCCAGCAGCAGGAGGCCTGCTGGGACTCACTCAGCATCCTGAGGCGAGTCCTGACCCCAAATGCCTGCACCCTCCGCTTTACCCTGAGGAGTTTGAGAATCTGACCCCTGATGGGCGAGTCTTGAGGTCAGGAAATCGCCTACCAAGTTAGTGATTAGAGTGAAGCCACTGGGAGAGGTGGAACTTCGGGGAGCAGAGGGCATGGGATGGGGTGCAGGGAAAACGAGCATCCAAACACTATAGGAACAGGAAGAACTGGAGCAGAAAAAGGAGCAGAATCAACCAGAAGAACACTGTGCCTTCGGATCATTGGCACCGAGGGGTCATGGGGGAGGAACCGCACCCAGACTGGGTGGGGGTCCAGGAGCCCCCACATGCAGCCCATGCCGCCAGCACTAACTGCTGCCTCTGACCCTAGGATCCGTCTGGGGTGCTCTCCTGGGTACCCCAGCCCAGCAGCCCTT
The DNA here is from genome assembly GCF_964212035.1 of Myotis nattereri. Lineage (NCBI taxonomy): Eukaryota > Metazoa > Chordata > Mammalia > Chiroptera > Vespertilionidae > Myotis > Myotis nattereri. The sequence goes on along the minus strand of NC_138081.1, from coordinate 96,786,462 downwards.
CAGGCACATCAGCTCACGAGAGCTACCCCTCACGTCTGAGCTTCTCACTGTAAAGACGGTCCTAGCTCCATCCCCACCGTGTCCCCTGCTTCATGGAAGCTTCCTGAATATTCTCCTTCCTCCCAATCTGCTAGCACTGGTGTGACTGGGGGACAGGACTCGGCACCCACAACCCTGACCTGGCCCCGTACCCCGGTGGGAACCAAGAAATGGTCCGTGATGACTGAATTAGCAGAACTGTGTTTCTACTTCCTGTTGAAGCAAGACCTTCCCATGCGAGTGTGACGCTCCGGAGGGCCTCCCACGGTTTTTACACCTTTTAAGTTTCTCTTCCTAATTTTCGTTTACGACATGGCAGGGCTTGAGGGGACTCTGCCCCCGCCCCCAAACCCCACCCTGTAGCATCGTCCCAGGTGACATGCAAGCAGAGCGGTGGGTGAGGAATAAGCCAGTGCCCGTCACTCCAGACAAGCGTAAGCCTCTGTTTGGGCTACTTCAGGGGACAAGCGCGACAGCCCTCTGATCGTGCAGTCCCGTCGACAGCCCTGCGGCCAGGGCTGGGGCCGCAGTTCGGGAAGCCTTTCTGAGGCTCTGGGAAGCTCGGGCAACCTGAGTTTTCAAAACGGCATCCAGAAACAGGACGTAAGCCCGGCTGGCGGAGCTCAGTGGTTAAGCGTCGGCCTGTGAACCAGGAGGTCACAGTTAGATTCCTGGTCGGGGCACAGCCCAGGGTGCGGGCTTGATCTCCAGTAGGAGGTGAGCAGGAGGCAGGTGACCAGTGATTCTCTCTCATCATTGACGTTTCTCTCTCTTTCCTTCTCCCTTCCTCTCTGAAATCAATAAAAAAATATATATATATATATTTTTTTAAAAAAAATATATATTTTTATTGATTTTTTACAGAGAGGAAGGGATAGAGATAGAGAGTTAGAAACATCGATGAGAGAGAAACATCGATCAGCTGCCTCTTGTACATCTCCTACTGGGGATGTGCCCGCAACCCAGGTACATGCCCTTGACTGGAATCGAACCTGGGACCCTTCAGTCCGCAGGCCGACGCTCTATCCACTGAGCCAAACCGGTTTTGGCATGAAATCAATAAAAATATATTTTTTTTAAAAAAGAAGAAGAAACAGGACAATGAAATCACCGCATACATTTCCCGGGTCTAGTGAAGTTCTCATGAGACACGTAGCACGGGTGTCTACCTCGGGGGAGGAGGGAGACCTCATTAAAAGGGAGTGTAAAGGGATACATTCCAGTTCTACCCTGGGGACTCCCGTTATTTAAAATTCATAATGAAGGAGGAGACAGCACGAAATAATAAACCTGCACAGAACAGCGGGCGACCCTGAGCCAAGGAGGGCACGACCCAGTCCCGGCCCGCAGAACCCACTCTGAGCATCGACTGCCTTGTCCACAGGAAAGTGAGGGTGGTTTTGCCCTAATCGTTGGGTTTTAAATAAAATGATCGCATTGGCACCTAAAAATGGGCACCTATTCTCTTCCCAATGTACAAGTGAAAAAAACTCCCATGAGGTGACTAACATTTCAGTATTTTGTTAAATATTTTTGATACATTTGTTTAAAATTAAGAGACCCAAACCCTTAATTTCCAGGTCATTCTTTAGAAGAAGAGTGATTTTTATTTTTAAAAATAGCTGCTAAGTTACCTTTAAAAATTACACAAGTAATACAAGACAACGCGCTGTAATTTATTTTTTTTAATCCAACAATAGGGAAGTCTATAGAGTATAAGAGGAATGTCTTCCCTCCTGCATCCCTCTTCCCAGCCCGTCTCTGTCGCCACGGGGTATATAATATTATTTTAGATGTTTTCCTACACCCTGTCATAGTCATAACCTCCCTTTCTTTTTATTCTGAAAGATTTCAAATGGAGAAAGTTAAATTTGTGTAACGCAGTGGTTCTCAACCTTCCTAATGCCGCGACCCTTTAATATAGTTCCTCATGTTGTGGTGACCCCGAACCATAAAATTATTTTCGTTGCTACTTCATAACTGTAATTTTGCTACTGTTATGAATTGTAATGTAAATATCTGATATGCAGGATGTATTTAGGCGACCCCTGTGAAAGGGTCGTTCGACCCCCAAAGGGGTCGCGACCCACAGGTTGAGAACCGCTGATAATGTGAATTTTTGTTAGTATAACACAAATATATTTCACATTGATACATGGGGTGGATAATTACTCTCCCTGTACACCATTTAGACGTACTTCTCCAAAGCTAAATTGTTCTCTCTCATTCCCTTATTTATTTTTTAAAATTTTTATTTGTCAACCACACTTTGCATTCAATGTTATTTCGTATTAGTTTTAGATGTTCAGCATAATGGTTAGATAACCATATACCGATATTTCTAGTGTTTCCCCTGATATTTCTAGTACCCCTACTTCTATCTGTCCTCCTGTCTTTATCATCAATCATCTATCTGTCTATCTATTATCTATTATCTACCTATCGATCATCTATCTATCACCTATCTACCTATCAATGATCTATCTATCTATCTATCATCTCTATCATCTATCTTCCCACCACGCTACAGATAGAAATTTCTATTGGTTTTATCTTTAATAAACACTCTAACACATTGTTTGGTGACTTTTCATTTTGTAGTCAGTCTTGAAAATCTCCCCAAGCCATTGCATGTAGATCTACCTTAATCCTTTTTTTTTATATGTATTTTTAAATATATTTTATTGATATTTTTACAGAGAGGAAGGGAGAGTCATAGAGAGTTAGAAACATCGATCAGCTGCCTCTTGCACAACCCCTACTAGGGATGTGCCCGCAACCAAGGTACATGCCCTTGACTGGAATCGAACCTGGGACCTTTGAGTCCACAGGTCAACGCTCTATCCACTGAGCCAAACTGGTCAGGGCGGTCCTTTTAATCTCTGTCTAGTAACGCATACTGTGAAGATATTATTTTTATAGCCATTTGTCTACTGTTGCACAGTTATGTTATTTCTACTTTGTCAAATCATCACTCCCTCTCCTTTAGATTGCTTCTGAATTTTAACACCTTCCTTGGAAATATCTCCCTCTTCATAGCCACCTTTTAAAAAGAATAAATATTTTTCCAAAGCTTGGGTTGTTTGTTGCTGTTTTTTACATTTACCTTTGACAACTACTTCTCACTTCTGCTTAGGCTGTGAGGCAGGGATTATGTTATTTTCCCCGGGTACTCAGTTGTCTCAGTACCTCCTTCCCCTGGTGGCCTGAACGCCGCTGGGACTGAGGAGGCGCTGAAGGCCATACGATACCTGCCCAGCTTCTCGACATCGTCCACCGTCTCCGGCAAGGCGATGCCCTTGGTCTCAGGCAGAAGCATCACGAGGCCGCCGCACACGGAGGCCAGGACACCTGTGGGCAGGGAAAGGCGTCACCACCAGGTCGCACGCCGCCCCGCGCCCCTCGGCGAGGCCACCGGGAAGCAGCGAGCTCACCGCCTCCACTGGCCCCGGCTGCGGCCCCCGGTGACCCTCACCAGCTCTGCCACTCTCCTCTGCCATGATTTCCTTACCCCGCGCCCTGTGCAGTCCCCGCGCCCCTGCTCTTGGTGGGCATCCTTCACTCACCCACTGAACAGTTACTTATTGAGCACCTATTAAGTGCCAAGGCCTCAGAGAAGCCTCATCTGCTCCTTCCGGGGAAAACAGAAGCCAACAGAGAGGAGTCCCTCAGGCCCTGTTCCCGACACCAGAGCGTCACGGTTTCCTGCCCGCTTTCCTCCTCCCGCCAGGGGCCACTGCAGGCCTGTCCCCTTGCCCCAGGCCCGCCTCCTGGCGTCTTTCCCAGGCTCCTCACTGTAGTGGTCAATCCTCCCCCAGCACCTTGCGCCCAGTGGCAGCAGCAGGAAACATACTCAAATCTTTCCTCGTTCAGGATCCTCCTGACAACCTCACATTATCCCATGTACCAGCCTCCCTTGTTCGGATCTTCAGAGTTGAAGTTTCTGAAACACTGTCCTCTCCTATTTTCTGCACATCTTATCCTCGCGGGGAGCTGGCGAGTGTCTGCCAGCCGGCTCCCCGGAAACAAAGCCCTGATTTATAGCGGCTGCCAATTTCCGCGGCGTAAATACTCCCCACGGACAGTGCGCACTACCGATGCCACCTCGCTGAGTGAGGCACGCGGACGAGGTGTGCAGTAGCACACGGCTCTATAGGTTTCTGCCACAAAGAGACAAAAACACAAAAAGCCTCAGGAACGCAGAGAATGCAGCAAACGCAAATGAGTTGGGAGCCGATGACGTGCATTTGTTGCCTGCCTTTTGTATATCGCAGACACTGTCATTATTAATCCTGCCTGTGTTTGACAGCTGGCTCTCCCTGCGAAGGCACGGCCTGCGCTCCAGCGCCAGTGCCCGGCTCCCCCAGCGCCCCCTGCAGGCCAGGCCACTGCCCGGATGCTGGGCTCCGAGACCACTCATCTTGGTTGAACCATGGCCCTCTTGTTGCTCTTCCGTGCTGGCTACAGCCTCGACTGAGCTCGAGGACCCGATCCCATGGAATATTGGAAACATTCCTCTCCTGATTTCACTGGCATCAAGTGGTTAGAGGCTGACTCCACAGTCCCTGACGCCGCTGGGGGTTCCTTTACCCAGCATGTGTCCGCAGGGACCCAGCCTTTTCAGGGTAATTGAAACTGTTGGGCAAAAGGAAGGGGAGGTGGGGGAAAGCTGGACGAGGGTCCTCTCTTGCTGGGGGCGGGGGGGAGAGGCCCCAGAGAAGAGGCGGAACAGCACTGGAGAAGCCCTGGGGTGAATGACCCCAGGTCCCCCCCAGTCTGTGATTCTGTCCCCTCAGGGTTCTACGGAGATGGGGGGCAGGAAGGAGGCCATGATCCTGGGGGCCATCAGAGAGGGTATGCTAGATGCGCGAGGGACCTGGGTCCTCCGCTCTTTCAGCATCGCATGCTCAGCAGCCGAGCAGATGAAGTCCGAGAGCGACAGGTACAGAACCTTTAATAATGTAATTGGTTTGGGGTGTCTTTGAAACAGACCGTGGGTCCAATTTGGTCTCATGAAAATGATTGGCCTTTAGTTATTCCCAAGACCATAAAGGAGTTTTACTGTATTTGATTTTAACTCAGAACCTAAACAAAGAAAGGGTTGCAGATGGGCTCCCCAAACCGCAACGCTCGGTCGTCCTGAAAATGTCAAGCGCCCGTCCTTGCAGACAGCCCGCCATCTCCGACGGGCAGCGTCTCACCGAAGATGATGAGCGGCAGCTCCAGCCAGAGGGCGGCCAGGCGGAAGAGCAGGAAGGGCGCGACGATGCCCCCGAAGTCGCACAGCCCGGAGCAGAGCGACACCCCGAAGTTCCTGCGGATGAAGCAGTTTCACATGAAAAACAAACGCTGAGCTAAACTCAAGAGGAGCAAAATAGACAGATACGTAGCTAAGAAATTGTGACAGGATTTTGCTTTTCTACGGCTCTGAACTTTGAAAACGACTGCTCTCTACACTCCAGGCAAACCCTTCCCATTCGGACCACTCCCCAGCTGGTGAGTGCGGCATGCGGGGGTGGGGTGGGGGGGGGTGGGGGGTGGGGGAGGGAGCCTTAGGGGCTGGGGGCAGCATCCTCCGCCAGCAGCCCCCCACCGCCCGCCACCCACTGGACAGCGAGCTGTGCCGGGCACACCCCCGGGGAAGGAGCCATCCGCACGAGCGACTGCACACGTGGCTGCTCCCGACACGAGCCGTGGAACGGGGTCAGAGGGAGGCGGCAGCCTTTAAACAGGTGAGGCTGGTGACGGCAGAGCAACCCCCATCGAAACACGTGTGCTAACAAGGTTTTTCCGATTCCAGCCTGGTGCCTTTCCACGAACCGCGGCCGCGTGTGAAGATACGGGGTGAGAAATACTATCACAGAACATGGAGGAAGGCAATGCAGAAAGCAGCTCCAGCTCAGAGCGGCCACGCTGACGGCTGAGGGGGGCCACGTGCATACAGCATCGAGCTGAGGGAACGATTTCATGGCTTTGAAGTCACTTCCAAGCACTCGGCCGCAGAGCGACTCAGGAGAAGCCGGGACAGGTGCTGGGGTTACCGTAGTGTCGTCGGGTACAGCTCCGAGTTGACCAGGTAGACGATCTCGAAGGCCATGGTGATGCCCAGTCTCCCCAGCGTGGCCACCGTGGTCCTCAGCCAGGGTGTTCCTGGGGACACGGGGCCGGGAGGCAGGGTGAGGGCCGGGCTCTCAGGGCAGGTTTACAAACCACGGGAGGCATTCGCTTACTGTCCTCACAGCCCCAAGCCTTTGCTAATTCTCAGCACAGGTGATCGACACCTTCTAGCGCTGTAGCCGAATTTCAACAGCGATCACCACCCCTAGGACGTGGGCTGCTCTTTTAGTGCCGCCTGCCTTTCTGGGAACACGGTGTGAGAGTCACTTGTTGAGCGGCCACTACGCTGAGAACGATGCTCCGAGCGGCGTCTGCCTGGGAGGACCCCGCACTCGGCCTCTGGTCCGGAGGCGGCCCTCACGTGCGCCTGGAAAACCAGCTGCGCCCTTTTCTGCTCAGACCCCTCGGCAATGACAACAGGCCGGTGACCCCGCACCAGATGCCCCTGGTTCCGGGAGACCAGCAAGGCCGTGAGGGCTGGGCTGGGTCTTGGGAAAGGGGCGTCTACACAGTGCCGCGCTGGGTCACTGGGTTTGTCACCCATTGTCTTCCTCATCCCCAGTCTGGCTACTTTCCCCGAGAAATTATCCAGAGGACCCAGCTTCCCAAGTACTAGTTGGTTCGTTCACTGACAAACACAGCGCACGATTCTAGCCGGTTTGGCTCAGTGGATAGGGCGTCGACCCATAGACTGAAGGGTCCTGGGTTCGCTTCTGGTCACGGGCCCGGGTTGCGGGCTCGATCCACAGTGGGGGGTGTGCAGGGGGCAGCTGATCAATGATTCCCTATCATTATTGATGTTTCTATCTCTCCCTCTCCCTTCTTTTCTGAAATCAATAAAAACATATTTTTTTTAAAAAAAGCTAACCCCACTAAATAAAGCAGCTGTCTAGAGGCACGCAGAGGAAAGGATGGCCAGGAGCCCAGGCCATGGCCGGGCGGCCGGGTGCACTGGGTGTAGATGGCGCCCTAGCCGGGCAGCTGGGTGCACTGGGTGTAGATGGCGCCCTGGCCGGGCGGCCGGGTGCACTGGTGCTTCCCTGGGCGGGCGGCACCTGGAGCTCTCGCACTGAGGCCCTCAGTGTCCTGCTGCCGTGCTGGCTGCTCTGCTCCGGCCAGAGCAGCTGGGAACATGCGTTTATGCAGGCTCTGCCTTTCCACGAGAGCCCGGGGGCCTGGGGAGGGCATTCCGCCCCTTCCCTCGCTGAGCGGGTGGGGCGCAGCCAGGTCCCGGGAACGGAATGTGGGAGCCGCTGCCCAGACTCCCTGGGCTCCCGCCCGGCCGGGCAGCCGCCCACTGCTCTCGGGCTGCGGAGAAGAATGTGCCCGCGGACGCGGAAATAACCCGATTATCCGAGTTAGGCTCTTAACTATAGGCGCTTTCTACTGAATCAAGATCGCGCTATAAATGAGTTCCATTGACAACTTCAATGCAAATTAGGTTTACAACTGAGGCTAGGACCGTTTGCTGGAAAGATTCAGACAACATCAAATTAAAGCACGTGCATGCATGCCCATGCACACACATGTGCGCGCGCGCACACACACACACACACACAACACACACCGTGAAAAACATCTAGTCAGTTCAGAAAATCATTCAGAAAACGCTGTAAAGTTGACGCCCTTGAGGAGACATGGTTGACCTTAATCTGAAAGACCCTCAACTCATTCCAAGCGCAGAGGCCAGCATTTAGCGGCCCCTACACAGGGACGGAGATGTTGTTGAAATGCGTTACGGAAGTCCCAGAGGCACTATGCTGTTGGTCAACTAAAGAATAAAATGAAAACAATGAACTAGGAAGTGTAGTTGGTGTGTGAATATTATACAAATCTCGTGATCATCCCAGTAATGTGCTAAGCTCATGATGAAGTGGCTATAGATATCTTTTGATAACAATGACCAAAGAACCACAAGACAATTTGAAAATGAGCACTGAAGCAGAAACTACCTTCTATAGAGTCAGGGGAACCCAGGAAAAGGGTCCCTCTGGATGTGGATTTATTTGGTCAAACTTCTAGAGGTTACTGGGAATGTATCAATTTTTGAACCAAAAAAAAAAGCAGGAGGATCTTAAATAAACACAATTTTGCATCTCTTCTGAATGTACCATCTGTGCCGAGTTTTGAAATAAAATGTAGTGAAAATGCCCAATATGTGAATTAAGATATATGAGCCTACTTTTCACTGAAAGAGAAACAGAAGTAAAAGACAGACTCGAAGTGCTGGGTTTGCGGCCATCCTAAATAAACTCAAATGCAAGAGATGAGGGCGGACAGAGAAAGCTCTTTGTTTTTCAGAAATTTGGGCCTAAAGCAGCGAGGCTCAGAGGAGATACGTACAGCCAGAAAGACCAGCTCTTTGTCCAGTTTCATGCTGCAGACCCTGACTGGTGTACGCAGTGGAGGGAAAGCTGGCGAAGCTGTTTTCTGTGGGGTCCTCTTGGCGCTGGTTCCTCTGAAAGGCTGGCCAGCATCTCCTGGGGCCACCATCCTGCTGGCGACTCGAGAGTGACCGAGGGACAGTCCTGCTAAGGCAGCAGTTCTCAACCTGTGGGTCGCGACCCCTTTGGCGGTCGAACGACCCTTTCACAGGGGTCGCTTAAGACCATCCTGCATATCAGATATTTACATGACGATTCATCACAGTAGCAACATGACAGTGATGAAGTAGTGACGAAAATAATTTTATGGTTGGGTCACAACATGAGGAGCTGTATTTAAAGGGCCAGAAGGTTGAGAACCACTATTCTAAGGGGATGGAAAAGCCCAGTCACCAAGTCCAATAGCTCTGTGCGTGGACATGGGGACTGTCCCCTCCTGGGAGGAACATGACTACCTGGTGCTCACGTGGAACATTAGGGACCTGAAACTTATTCTTGTCCATCCTGACCAGCATGTGACCACACAACAGCTGGATCTGCAGAACATGGACATAAAATGTCTCAAATAGCAGCCGTTAGTTTCCGACATCGCTAAGAGCAACCCTAATGCTTAAAATGGGAAGTTATGTCTCCAAACTAACACAGATCAGACTGAACAAACAGGACGACTCTTTGTCTCACATTTTCCCATAGAGGAACGTGTGCTCTACACAATGGCTGAGCCCACCCCCGGGTGACGTGGGCGCTGGTTTGGACTCGTCCTCGCCTGCTCTCTGGGTCGTGCGTTCCGAGGGCTGCGCCTGGAAACCATCCCAGGCAGCCCCGGGCCGGGAGCTCTTTCTGGGCAAAGTGTGCATCCCGGGCTGATGGGCCTGGCTCCATCCATCCTCCTCCCTAACTTCACGCGCAGCGAACACTTAATTCCGATTCCGTGGGCGATGGGAACGGCAGGCTCGTCTTAGGAAACTCCATTCTTAAATTAAACCCAAAACCCTGCAGGGCCAAACTCAAAACAGACTGAAAGGAGGAGTTTCCGACATTCCCGATCCGTCCCCCCTTGCACGCCACCTGCACTTGCCCCCCGAGGCCAGGGTACGTCTATCTGGTTCCCGGTTCTCCTTTAGCGACGACAATGGATACTAAATAGACACGTTTTGGCCGATAGCTCATAGAGACGCCCACCTCTTAGAAAGAGGCCCAGCTCAGTGCAGTGGGGTGAATAGTGTTCCCCGAAATTCCTGTCCGCCCCAAACCTCAGAATGGGACCTTGTTTGGAAACAGGGCCTTTGCAGATGTAACAGTTAAGACAGACGCAGACGCGAGTGAAGGCCATGTGAAGATGGAGGCAGAGACGGGCCGATGTCAGGCGACGCTGGCCAGCGCCTGAGCCGGGAGAGAGGAGGGGACCAGGCTCCCTGGGAACCTCCGGTGGAAGGGACCGCCTGCAGCACCGGAGCTGGAGGAGGTGGGAGGGCCCTCACCTGGAGCCTCGGGAGCCCGACCCCACCCCCCTCCATCCAGCCTGGCCCCGCCCCCCTCTGTCCAGGCTCCAGGACGTGAGAACCCATGTCTGCTGTTTCAAGCCGCCTGGTTGTGGGAGTTACTGCAACCCTGGGAACTCATGCGCTCAGGGAGGGTGAGGGAAATGCGCCAGGCACTCCTGTGGATCGCCGGCCAGCCCGGTACGACGCAGGACCTCACATCTCTTCGTCCTTCTGCTCTGAACGAGGCGGCTCCGTAACTGTACTTAGGTAGCGCCTGTCTGCTGCCTGGGGACTGCGTGCACCTCCACGCAGTTACTAACCTCCTCGATATTGTCCAGTCTCTCCCGGTCCTCAGGGACACGAAGGACTGCCCGAGAGTCCAGCTCCGTCACCCACACCCGCACCCCCAAACACAGACATGACAGGCTTGCTCACACTCCCGAGTGTGACGGCTCCTCTGTCCAGCGCCTGAGGGCTCCAGGCAGAGGTCACCTGGGTGTGTGGAGACACCTGCAACCTCTATACCCGTCATCAACTCCCCGAAGGTTTAACCCTGAACCGTCTCTGAGGTCACCTCTCCATCCAGGCCCGACTGCCACCCCCTTAATCCATGCTCACATCTCCCTCATGTCGTTGTCCAAACTGCTGCAGCTACAGGAGGCCACCCCTCTTCTCCCAAAGCCCACAGGACCAGACACAGGCTTGTCAGACAAAGGTAATCAAAGGTAAACTACAGCCCTGGCTGGTGTGCTTAGTGGTTAGAGCACCGGCCTTCACACCAAAGGGTCACAGGTTTGATTCCCAGTCAAGGGCATCTAGTTGGGGTGTGTGTGGAAGGCAACCAATCAATGTGTCTCACATCAATGGCTCTCGCTCTCCCCCCTGCTCCCTCCCTCCCTTCTACTCTCTCTAAAAATCAACAAGAAAAATATCCTCAGGTGAGGATTAACCAAAAGAAAAAAAAAAAGTAACTGAGAAGAAAAAAGTGACTAAGCAGAAAGTCAGTGACATCACTGAAGTGCACCTGGTACCAAGACTCCAATGCAGTGGACAAGAGCGTCTCTATTCCGGATGATTTCTGACTTAAGATCATTTCCACGTCCTTGGCTGCCAGACGGACCTGGAGACACTTACCTTCTGGTAAGAACGCCGTGACCAGGCACGCCACTCCGGCTAGGATGTTGCTTGCTGCGAAGGGGAGACGGCGTCCGAGACGCTCGATGGTCAGGAGGATGAGGAGGGCGGCTGGCAGCTCCACGACTCCGGAGATGAAGAAGTTCATGTAGAGGTTGCCGCCCACGATGCCCAGGCGCATGACCAGCCCTTGGTACACCAAAGCACTGGTGAACCTGCGGACATCGGACCGACGGCCGGGGAGAGAGCGGGTGAGGGCGACGCCCACCCGACGGAGGGAGGGGTGCGTGTGAATTTGACACAGGCTTTGAATCCATCACAACTCAAACTTACCAAGCAAACATAAGAATAAGGGTGCACTTCCTCATTTGGGGAGTTCTCACCAGATCTAAAAAGGACGGATTACTAACTTCCTCATCGGTGACAGTGATCTGCACAAGAGAAGCAGAGTTCAGTGGCAACAGAGAGCAAGACACCCCTGCATATCACAGACCTGTCATTGACCAGGGTCACAGCTACCCACCGATGAGCTCCCAGGATGACCCGGCCTGGCACTATCACATCCTAAACCCGAGGCCCTCTAGGTAAACTCACAGAGACATGGTTGCTATGCTGAGAATGCAATCTTAGCTGATATCAGCAGTGCTGTAAGCTAAGATGCTTTGAGCAGTGGTGCCCGTGAGTCAAATACAGTAGTGCGTTTATTAACATTAATTGGAGAAAATGAGCATAAAAGTGGTCAAAGCAGGTGGGAACCAAACAAGCGATTCTTCATCTATTAAAGCCTAACACTTTATGTTGAAAAGTAAGATAGAGTAACGTCAAGTTCAAGGGTGAGCGTGGCACCACAGGTGCCATTTTGTTTCTGTCTGTCTAGCATCTTTCTGATCCAGAACAATTCAGCTCATCCCTTATTTGGCCACCCAAGAAGTTGGTCTTTTCTTTAATCCAGTGAAACCAAGATTGCTGTTTGACTCCGATGAGTAAGGTGCGTAAAGCAAAGCCCAACAGCAAAGCCTCCAGAACCGCAGCTGCTTCTGAAGAAGCCATCGCCCAACCCCTCCCCCCCCACCCCCTCCCCGCCACCCAGTGACCCGGTTTCACATGTCCACAAGCTTGCACATTCTGCAACCTCTGCTCTGAGCGCCCTCAGACCTCCCGGTCCCAGTGTCCCCTCCACGGGGAGGCCTGTCCTAGCCGCAGGAAGGACCAAGGACTCCAACCTGTGCCCTACGCACCAGACCTCTGACCTTGTACCTACCACCACATGCTCTGCTGGGCCAGGTCTCTCTCTCCCTCCATGAGCCCAGCGCCTGGTGTTCAACCATGTTCAGGTGATGACTGAGTGTTGAAACAACAGGACGAGTGTCCTGGCCATGGCTGGACCCTACTGTCTGTTCAACTCAACTCCAGCTCTGGCCCAGATTGAGTGGAAAACAGGGCAAATCTCCCCCCAGTCTTTGAGCCCAAAGTCCCTCTACCAGCAGTCACGGGAATTTGAGTGAATTCACACTGAGAGTAAGTGGTCTGTTCTAAATATCATGCTCAACGAACGGTCAACCAAAGGTTAATACCTCCTGCCTGTGCTCGCTCCAGAGAAGGGCAAACACACACAAAAGAAGCCCGCAAACAAATGCCTTCAGATCATGTTGCTTTCCCAAGTCTTTCCAAATGTTGTACTTGTCCTATACCAAGACACACACTTTTCACATCTTAACATCTCTTAAGTTGGGTCATGTCTTCAACTGAGCTGATAAGAAAGCAATGTATCATCGTTTAAATAGCATGTTTTTTCTTATTTATATAACTAGAGGCCTGGTGCACAAATTTATGCACTGGTGGGGTCCCTCGGCCTGGCCTGTGGGATCTGGCCAAAACCGGCTCTCCGACATCCCCCAAGGGGTCCCGGATTGTGAGAGGGCACAGGCCAGGCTGAGGGACCCCGCTGGTGCACAATCAGGGCTGTGGAGGGAAGCGGGAGGTTGGCCAGCCGGGGAGCGACCGCGGGAGGGACCCAGGGCATTTCTGGCCCGTCGCACTCAGTCCCCATCGGCTGGACCCCAGCAGCAAGCTCACCTACCTGTTGGAGCGTCTGCCTCCTGGTGGTCAGTGCACGTCATAGTGAGCAGTTAAGCGGCCTTAGCATATCATTAGCATATTATGCTTTGATTGGTTGAACGGCCGACAGGTCGACCAGACACTTAGCCTATTAGGCTTTTATTAGATAGGATGATGACATGTCTTAAAATCAAGAGTGTCTTAGAGTCAACGAAACAGTAACAGCTTCCATGACCTGTCGGGAAAGACTGCCAGTTGACTCTACCATCCATTCTTCTCTTCTCCCTTTTGAAAACAGAAGCCCCTGGATTTTAGCTGGGCGCAGGGCTGCCCACCTGCTAGCCTCTCCTTCACTGGGGGTGGCCCTGTGACCAGGATCTCAGCACTGAGGTGGAAGCCATGGGCACAAGTTCTGGGTCCCATGCTTTAAAAAGGAAAGGGCTCACCCCTCACTCTCTGTCTTCCCCTTCCTGAGGGATGGAAGAAGAAGATGCTGGTGGGCCCACTTCAGCCATGAGCCCTATCACAGGCGCTGGTGAAACAAGACAAATGGCCCCTGGGTCCCCAAAGGTCTCACCGAACATGGCCGCCCTCCAGAGCCGGGCTCCTCGCTCTGGGAGCGCACGTTCGAGAGAAAGACACTTTTCTCTCTTTTGTCACTATGTTTTCTGGGTCTCTGTTTCAGCTGCAACGTGACCTGTACCTTACCTGACACAGTGCCTACTAAGATGCTCAGGGAATTAGTGAGGACGTGGTGGGCTCAGCTACATCTTAGCAGCCACCCTCCACCCAGGAGAGAACCAGTATAACGACGAAGACGCCTGTCAGCAGAGTCGCGAGGAGAAAACCATGGCTTGAGACAGTTAAGACCGTGTCTGGCCGACGCAGAGCCCTCCTGTAACACGAGAGTTCTGGATACATGACCAGGAAATGTGCTTACTGTCAAAGTCTGATTCAGTTGGTTTCTGCCACGTGTTGTCAAAAGCAGAACTACCTGGAGAACTTAGTCCAGAACCATGCTTTAATCACCAAATATGTTAGGCAAAATAATTTTGTATTGGATAAAATAATTGCTTCGGGACTCTCGTTCATTCCGTAAAAATATTTGTGATTGGCCTTCATTTCAAACTTTGGAGATTTAAGAGGACGCAGTCACATGGTCACTGCTCTTCCCTTGAAGCACAGGTCAGATGCCTAAGGTATCCTCCCCCAATAGAATGTGAAGAGCCGATGAACCTGAAGGTCACCGAGACCGTAAAACCAGGCTTGCCTGTGCGGTGAACGCGAGGATTAACAGTCCTGCCAAGCAAGGGAGAACTTGGCCAGTTGATGAACAAATCCAGCTGGTCTTCGATTCACCAGCATGTTCTCCGCAGTGACGCACACACCCTGAAACACGACCCACTTTCTGGGCGTCCCAGGACCTCGGAAGCCAAAAGCTGCATCTCGCGTGGCATCAGGCCAGGAACGACTTGGCAGCTCCAGTGCCGGCGGCCGCGGCTGAGAACCCCTCGCCACTTCCAGCTCGACATTCTGAGTGGAACTGTGCTTCTTTTCTGTCGCCAAAGGGTTGGCGAATTTCACCTAGTCTAAGTCACACACAAAAAATAGAAATGCTACCTCGAGTTATTAGATGTCCTTTTAAATCCACTTTATCGCGACACAGTTTACATGCAATAGAATTCAGCAATTGTAAGTGTTCACTTGAATGAGTTTGGCAAATGTTAGAGTTGTGTAACCCCCCGCCAGCCTTGTGACATGGACCATTTCCAGAACCCTAAAAAGTCTCCACTGGCTCTTTGCAGGCGACCCCTCCTCTGCTTTCTGTCATGGCAGCCTGGCTTTTCTAGAATGCCACACAAAGGCAGCCATACAGTACGCGATGCCTTGGCTCCGGGCCTGGCATTGCATTTCGTCACACATTTACGCCACCTGAGTGGTGCGTGCCCACTTTAATTTGGAGCAAAGGGGGATGGGGAATGCTCTCGGTAGTATTTGTGTGTTTGGAGGCTGGTTGCCTAGCAACGCCCCTCGCACAACAAGGCCTTGCCCCGGGCTCCACGGCACACGCTGGTTCCCTTTTACTGATTCACGGAACTGATTTCTGTTTGCTCTGCCCGTCTCTTCACGGTCTTGATTCTGCCAAGACTTTTGTCTTATGTCAACAGTGATGTTCCCCATGCTAAACGAGCACTTCACTCGTCTCCCCTTGATTAATGCCGCTGTTTACAGGTCTTCCCAGTGCCGTTCTGAGGCATTTCTCCACGCTGACATTTTAATTTAAGTTGCCAAGGAGGAGAAAGACGTGATAAACGCGATCTGGCACCGCGCTGGTGCTCCTGAGGGGGCAGGTTTCTGGTGACAAAAGACAACCCACTGAGGTCAGGCCAGAGACATGCTGTTTCACTCAGAACATTTCTTTTCTTCTTTTTTTTTTACTTTAAAAAATATTTTATTGAATTTATTGGGGTGACATTGGTTAATAAAGTTATATAGCCATCAAGTATACGATTCTATGGCACATCATCTGTGTATTGTATTGTGTGTTCACTCCCTAAGCCCGAAGTCAAGTCTCCTCCCATCAGCGCTTACCCTCTCTGTATGCTCTCCTGCCTGCCCCATCCCCTTTCCGCTGGGAATCGCCACATTGCAGTGTGTGTCTTTGAGTTTGGGGGTTCTTTTGGTTAATCCCCTCACCTTCTCCACCCCGCCTCCCCTCCCCCTGCGACAGCTGTCAGTCTGTTCTCTGTATCTGTGAGTCCGTTTCTTACCTCTATGAGCCTCTGTTCACTCCCTGCAGTGACTTTGGGCGATTACCAGATGCTAAGAGGGAAGAATCGGCGGGCAGCGCGAGGACGGGCATGGGCTGCACGGCCGGCCTCGCAGCTTCCTCGGGTTGTTCTCAGCACGCGGGTTTCCCATCCGTCCCACGTTTCCCAGGAAAAGGTGAAGGCTGCTGAGGGGGGCTTTGTCTGTTCTCGGTCTCACCGGGTGGTCTAGTTCGTTCCCCACTTCCCCCGCAGCCTCTGCTCCCTAGAAGTTTTGCATCTCTGAGCATGCTGAGGAAATAACATGTCACTCGGGACTTGGGGCCCACGGGCTTGGAGGAGCAGAGCTCCCTGAGGTCAGACTACCAGGGTCTTTCATACACGCGTGGGGGGTGGAGACGGGCAGGGCCGGGAGTGCACCGACTGTGGTGCACCGTGTCCCCACTTCCTCCTCCTGGTCAGTCAGGCAGGAGCCAGCACCTGCGGGCTCAGCAGCGGGCACTGGGCACCGCCGCGCTCTGGCCTGCTTCTGGGTGGCAATAGTGCCACCTGTCACCCAGAAAAGAGAATTCGCCAAGTTACTCATGGTGCTTTGGGAACCTCTTTATACTTTAACACAAGAATAGATATAATATTTATCATTTAAGAGCTCACATGATAAAGAAGCAGCCACATCAAAATGACCACGAGTGTTCGCTGCTTAGTAAGTAGCTAAGAGTCAGGCCTGGCTCCTAGGTTAGTGCTGTCCAAGCAAAACATAACGTGAGCCACTCACATGTCTTCAATTTTCCAGAATTTAAAAAATAGGTTAAAAAACGTGCAAAATTCATTTTAGTATGTTCCACTTAATCCAACCTATCCAAAATATCATCATGTCAGCATGTGGTCCACATGGCATTATTGCCACAATGGGTTCCATGCTCACGTCACATGGAGCCTTTGAAACCTATGTGGTTGACACAGCTCAGCTCCCAGGAGCCACAGCTCAGGGCTGCGGGGTGGCCCGCAGCTGCTGCATTGGACAGAGCAGGTGGCACGACCTCGGGCCCAGCCAGCTCCTTCGTTAGGAGAGATCTCTGCAGAGAGGACTTGTACTCCATCCCTGGGAGCTGGCCTGTGGGCGCCCTTGCCCCGACCCCCTCCCCACCGGGCACATTGCCCAGAGCAGCACAAGGGCCTTCATCCGGGTCCCAGGAGGGAACCAAGTGCAGCCTCAATACTAGCAAAGGTCAGCGGGTGGCAGCTGGGGGTCACGTGTTGGAACATTTATTTCTTAAAAACAAATCTGAAAGGGTTTGGGGAGAGGTTAACATAGAAGAAAGAAGAAGAACACGAGCTGTGAGCTCTGAAACTCTCAGCCTAGCCCGCCCAGTGTGGCTCAGTGGTTGAGCATCAACCTATGAACCAGGAGGTCAAGGTTTGATTCCCGGTCAAGGGCACATGCCCAGGTTGCAGGCTCCATCCCGAGTAGGGGGCGTGCAGGAGGCAGCCGATCAATGATTCTCTCGTTGTTGATGTTTCCCTCTCTCTCTCGCCCTCTCCCTTCTTCTCTGAAATCAACAAAAATATATTTTTTAAAAACCAACAAAATAAAATAAAATTCTCAGCCTACAGCCTCAGAACTTGGGGGAAACATGAAAATTTGCTGAATGGATTGGAGTCGGCACAGCCCCGAACTCCCGGGAGCGCTGAGCGGCTCATCGGCGACGCGGAGACGCTCTAGCCAGCCAACCCGAGGGGACCGCAGGCCTCAGACACAGAGACAAGGTCCACCCACAGCCTGGGGGCTGTGAGCAGAGCGCAGACCTCATTCGTGAGACGGGACTGTGTGAAGAGGGAGCAAAGCAGCGCGAGTGAGTGGCAGCCGGTGCTCCGACCCATCGCAATAGACACCCAAACCGCCCACAGACAGGCCCGCGTTTCGGAAGCAGCTGCGCCCACCTGGCTCCTAAGACCCACATCAGCACCTGGTTAGTGAACCTAAGGAAATCCAAAGAGGATTTTCACTTTTATGAGAAAAGGTAAAAACAGCGTTCGGTGTGATTTGCACGAGTCATTACAGAGGCAGCAGCACCCGCAGTGCGAGAGGGGGGGCCCCCCGCTCCTTCCCGGGACCTCGCTCGGCACCTCAGCCTCGTCCTCCGGAGCTCGGCTGGGTGAGCACCTGCGCTGTGTGCACCGTTAGCAAGGCGTGGCCCAACGTAACTGCTTCTTCCTACGCCCTTCCGGTCGAAGAAAGGTCTCAGGGCTTTGGTCAGTGCTCAGAGAGGGGGGAAAGCTGTCCCCACACAGCCAGCCCTTCGCACCACTCGCTGCAGCCTCCTGAGGCTTCGGAAACTGTCTTACAAGACACAGTCTTTAACACGATGAGGAACACACACACACACACACACACACGCACACACACGCACACACACGCACACCCCCCCCGCAGGCCTTTCTCCTCGGGGCGGGAATGTTTGCCTCCAGGTCTGCCAGCTCCGCCTCTTCCAGGCAGCCAGGTGCCCGCAGGATTCCAGTAACAGGGCAACTGACTTCCCTAGGGACACCCGGCAGTGCCTTTCCGCCCGGCCCGGCAGGGTTGGCAGCCCTTTCTGCACAGGCCAAGGACAGCCAGGGGCAGCCCAGGCCTCCCACCCAGGTGCCAGGGCCACGCGAGGGCGAGTCCAGGGCAGCACCACCTAGAGCGAGCGGGCGGGGCCGCGGCCTGCTGTGTTCCTGCCCGTCTTTTTCTCAGGAGACGGGCCTCTTCTCCTTCCCTTCAGCAAGTGGCCATGGTCCCTGCACAGCCCGTGGCCTCCTCATCGCTGGGCCCACAGGCATCGATCTTCTCGGAGGGCTTGTCTAAACCCCTGCCCTGCGCTGGCCCCAGACGCTGGCCGCGCCGCGGAAAGGCTGGACTGCCCTGCGGGTGCTCGTGTCCACGGCCCGCCAGCTCTGTCCCCGCACCGTCTTCCTTCTGCTCCCAGCGCCCCGAGGTGTGACCTCTGACTGGGAAACGGGTCTTCATTTATTTTTCCATATGAACTTTAAATTGTTTATGCTTTGATCAAAGTACTATTTGTTTTTAACCAGGTATAAAGGCGAAACTTCTCTTTTGCAATCATCATTTGAATTGAAACGCATTTATCTTCCTAAGTCAGGGTTTTGAAAACGGAAACTTGTATTCTTAATAATCTTTTTCTTTTAAAGGACATCTGTAATGGGACTCATTAGCACTGTTTACCAAATAGTTTTGGTTCCCACCCCGTTCCCGGGGTGCGATAGGATTGTACTTCTTGGCCCCTGGTGACTGGGTGGGGCCACCGCCCCGAATCAGCCAAGAGGTTGTGAGCATTTAGTTGCTGCAGCAAGACCCTCGGGCTCTGCCTGTTCGGCGGGGTCCGGGCAGTGGGGGTGCAGACAGTCCCCGCTACAGTGAGGAGCCCACCCCGGCCATGTGGCCCCGATAGGCATCAATTGCTTCTTGTTTTGAGCGAACAAGAGTTTGGTGATGTTTGGTACACACACGCCCAGCTTCTCCTGAGTGAGAAAAACTGTCAATTTCTCAGGTTTATTTTAAAACCCTGTGGTCCACACCTGTTTCTTGATAGGAATGTATTATGCTGAGTACAAAGGTTCTCTTTTGAAGTAATTGAACTAAGACTGCTGGACTTAAATTTGGGAAAATGGCAATTTTTGTGATTTTTGTCTGTTTCTTAGAATTAGTAAGTCCTTGGGATGAGATTACACCAGTAAAACTAAAAGAAAATGAGGGCTATTTCTACTGCATTTAAAGTGAATTAAAGTGAATTATAATGAATAGGCACTAGCACTTAATCACAGGCATGAACCAGAAAGAAGACCGGCTGAAGCTTGGAGCTGAGAGGTATGCTGGGCCACGGAATGAAAAAGTTAACAAAGCCAATTTCAGCCCCCATGTCGGATCTCATGAAGGTACAGGAGGATCTAAAATCATGGTCTCTTTTCACATTATGACGTGCGCTCAAACACATCACCTCCATTTGAGAGGTACGGAGGGCAGGCTTTTGTCTCAGAGATAAATTCTCATTTTTTTTTAAAGAAACACTTGATTATTAGGGGAACATTCAGGCTTTTAATATATAATCAGTTTAAATTGATTCGAGAGAGAAAAGAAGAGGGAGAGATAGAAACATCAATGATGAGAAAGAATCATTGATCATCCACCTCCTGCACACCCCCTACTGGGGACCAGCCTGCCACCTGGGCATGTGCCCTGACCGGGAATCAACCGTGACCTCCTGGTTTGACCACTGAGCCACATCAGCTGAGCCTGATGTTCAGGCTTTGAATAGCACTTCCATTTTATTTCAGAGATGACCAGTTAGAGAACAAAGTCCAGAACTAGGAGTGTGCTTTAGAGGCTAAGGGTATGGGGTGCTTCCTAACAAAAATATAGTCCTCTTTTAGGGCAAGAGCGTGAAGATGCCTGGCTAGTGGTTGTATATGAATCTGAGCTCCGAAGGCTCCAGGTGGCTTAGCACCTGTTTCTGCGGCCACGAGGGCGGCACAGGTGAGCTGCCTTCACCTGTAACACGGGCCACTTGTCCCTCATCACAGCCCAGAGGCTGTGTTTCAGCTACTGATGGTTGGGTTCCTTAAAGGCAGTCCACAGGTCCTAGGCGGTGAACTAATTTAGACTCAGAAGTGTGAACTCGATACGTGATGAGTCTGTTTATTAGATGGTGCTCAGAAACTGACTCAGGAGTGAGATGAATAAAGGTGGGTCCCTCCCTCACGCTCAGAACGGAGCGCACTCCAGCGGGACTAGTGAGTGAACTCTGCACTCCAGGAAAGACGACGGGGACCAAAACGAGTCCTGAGCGTGCCAGTCAGAGCCCTAAGCTCATAGCAGAGAATCTGTGGTCTTTGGGCGCAGGAGGTCACTAAACACCCATAAAACAGTCAACAGGCAACAATCCACACTGATTTGACCTTATCAAATCAGTTTAAGGATTTGGGGCTAATTAAAAAAAAAAATAGGCAACATTAATGGGTAGTTACCATTGGAGGGAGGATGCTTGCCACGTCTGAAACCAACAAGGGGATGTGTGGATACCAGAGGAGATCCTATACCTGGGAGGGGGCAAAGCTAATTTGATAAACCCACGTCCAGGAAACCCCATACGCACGGGCGAGGGCACGGGTGGCCACCCACGAGGAAGAACCCAAATAGCACAGTCACAGGCGCCAAGACGTGCTGACTCGCACCAGGAACACGCAGGGGGCTGGGCAAAATCAGACGCTGCCAAGTGCCCGGTGTGGATGTGGGCAAAGGGGACATGCAGTGATGCAGGCAGAGCCGCGTGGCCTTGCTGAGGGCACTGAGCCAGCGGGCATCTGGGCCCAGCAGCCCCACCTGTGGGCATCGTCCTCCAGGGGACCTCAGAACCGTTCCGCTGGGACATGTGTGAAACCAGACACAGATTCGTTCCCATGATTAACAGGCGACTGACCGATATCCAATTAGAATATCTTTCTACTTCTTTCCATTAGAATATCCTGATAATCAAACACAATCAAAATGAAAACACACCGAAATGATTTCCAAGCACGACACCTAAGATTTGAGCTCTTCTTCAACTTCCCATGCGAGGAAAATGTATATTTACTTCTATGAAGCGTACCTACGTGGTGAAAGTGAGCAGCAGAGTAGGGGAGGCACTGTCAGCAACTGGGAGACGGAACAGCGCGGAGAGAACAAGGAGAGCTGCCGCGGAGAGCCTGGGGAAACACGGCACGTGGACTGCGTGTGGGGCGACTGCGTGGAGGTGACTATTATTCAGAGGTTGTTTAAAAAGTAGGTCTTTTGAACACAGTGCTCAGTAGCTATTTGCTGAATAAAAACACGCACAAATGACGATAAATTCCTGCTGCCTTGTATGGACCCACACAGCTCTGCTTCTGGGACCGCCTCTCCTCAGTGACACGTAAGCGGTTTTTCCAAACACGCGGGGCCCAGAGGAAATACCCAGTAATTCCGTTTGCAGTGGGAAAGGCACGCTCCCCGCAGCGATTGCTAACCGGCTTGCTGAACTGAGGAGCTGGTTGGTCTCAGAAAACAGTGTGCCGACGGCCGAACTGTGGCGAGAAAGGCGACTGTGAGAAACGCCGCGTGAACTGGTTCCGATGTTTCACCCGATTGCCAAGTAGAAGTCTGTCCTGGCTGATGTCAGAGGAGCTGTGCGTGTGCAGCATGTAAAGGTTACAGCTAGCAGAGGGGGTCTGGACTAGTCTTTAGCGACGTGAGCCCAAGTGAGGTCTGAAGGGAAGTGTGGTGGCCGGATGACTCCACATGACCAGCGCGCGAGGGCAAGTCCTTGAACTCATTACACTCTGTGCGTGAAAATGAGCGTGCTGAGCACCCGCCCAACAGGCCCCCACCGCCCGCCCGCCTTCCTCAAGCTGTCCGTGGTGTGTTGGCTCTGAAACGTAAGCAGGAAAGAAACCGGATTTGCCCTTGAGAGACAGTGAGGCGCGTGTACACCGTGTGGCTCAACTCCTCCTGCTTGACGTGCGGAACTCGTCCTGAAGGTCGGTGAGAGGGCAGAACGTCATGGACGTGAGTGCATTTTATTGAATCAAACAGAATGAATGAATCTCGGAAGTTGTTGTCAAGAATCCTGTGTATGTCAAGACTCTCAGGGGCCCCTGAGACCATCACATGACCTCAACTCCGAGCTCAGGCAACAGCTGTCCAGCAGATGGTCGAGTCCAAGCTTATTTGTGCTTGTAAATCCGTGACTCTTGTCCGCTTGGAGCAGTAGGACTTCTGGTTGATGTCAAAGAATTTAATGGTTGCCCACGTGATAGGAATTGCGCGTTCAACTTCTGTTCATGGAGGCCACATGATGACACAGATTTACTATGAACTTAACCCCTTTCAACTCATTAGTCATTACTAAGCACAACTGCATCTACCTTCATCTGAAAAGCGCAGTACATATTTTGCCGTGGCTGATGTGGCTCAGTTGGCTGGAGTATCACCCCAAGCACCGAAAGGTCGTGGGTTTGATTCCTGGTCAGGGTGCGCACTGGAGGCAACTGATGGATGCATCTCTCCCACATCAATGTTTCTCTCTCTCTCTCTCCCTAGCCCTCTCTATAAAAAGCCATGAACATGGTCCTCGGGTGAAGATTTAAAAAAACCAAAAAGCAGCACATGCTTATCCAAGACGTAAGCCTGGGATGCAAATGGCTTCTGCACTTTTGCAATGACTCCCTGGTCCCCAGGGGCCACTGGGACAGACTGCCACATGACTCCTCCTTCAACTCTGGGGCTGAGGTTACAGCTGCTGTGACAGCGTGTGTTACCGATAACATGACAGTCTGCTCCCCAGGGTTCCCCCGGCCACCCTCCATGCCCGGTGCGAGGGATGATGACAAACGTAGCTTTTATGTAAACGCCTCCTCCAGCAGAAGGAGTGTCCGAGGTGCAGGCCAGTGTTGGTTTCCCTCAACTTCCCCAACTTCCCCTGAAGGGGAGGAGACTTCTCCGGCCTGGGAGGCTGGCTTCACTCAGCCGCCGTAGGAGAGGTACACTCACTATTCGGAGGAGAAAGGTCTCCTCCTCCCTCCCCCCCCCCCCGCCCCCGTCAGGACCCTTTGCTGTGCATTAAACCCCACTTCCTTCCCCCAATGGCCCCAGATTCAAAGAGAAGAGAAGTCAGTGCAGGTTCCAAACCTACTAATCCAGCCATGACTGGGTCGGTCCCAGAGGCCTGCTCCTGTTTGTTTCTGTCCACGAAGCAGCGTTGCTATGGTAGCATCACCTGGATGCTCCTCACCCAGCCTCTGCCAGATATACCAGTAGCTGCACTTTAATTTTTCTAAATATGTTTGTATGGATTTCAGGAGGAAGAGAGAGGGAAAGAGACAGAAACATCAATGGTGAGAGCGAATCATGGATCGCCTGCCTGCCGCACGCCCCCCACTAGGGATTGAGCCCACACCCCGGCATGTGCCCTGTCCGGGAAGCAAACCCTGACCTCCTGGTTCATAGGTTGACGCTCAACCACTGAGCCCGACGGCCGGGCTGCATTTTATTTTTTCTAGGGAAGGAGGATCGCCCCTCCTGCCGTTCACACCATCTTCCTGGGTGGGACCTCGGAGCTGAAACAAGCGGATCTGGGCGCGTTACCTCAAGCGGATCTCGGCGTGTTTCCTCTCTTACTATTTAGCAGTTTCCTCCTGTTCTAGCGACAGGAGCACATCTGTGTCCACCTGGGGAGCGCGCATGCTTCCCCTGCTCCCAGCCCGCGTCTCCCAGTGAGATGATTTCGTGAAGAAAGGCCATTTCCTGGCGGGCGGGGGACCCAGGCGGCAGTGTTGTCATGGTAACAGCCGCCCTGGACCAGGAGGAATGCCCGCGAGCTGGACACACAGGCTCTGGGAGCCGGTCCCTCGTCGCCTCCAGAGCGGGGACGGCTCCCACAAAGAGCTCCGATGCTCTCATTCAGTCAAAAGAGCGGTGTTTCCTCATTCACGCACCGCAGGGAAGCGCAGTAATTTGGACGGCACAAGCCGGTTTTGCCAAAAGCCAGGCGGGGAGGGAAGGCAAGAACAAAACACTTTCTCGCACACACTGAGCAGGCCGGCGGTGCTCTCCGCAAAGGCTCAGGAAGCAAAGGCAAAGGTCAGGTACAGTTCACGCAGAATTACAGCCATCGAGGCAGGCGTTCGCCACGCCCCCGCAGGGCGCCCCCAAGGGCAGCGTGACGGCCGTTTGTGGGGCTTCTTCCTCTGGTTTTAGCTTTTCACTGGACTCTGTCTGTGTGATGCCCCCGGGACTCGGGCCAGGCAGGGGGCAGGAAGGCCCCGGCCCTGCAGGGCAAGGGTCAGCCTTTAAGAAGGAAAGAGGGGAGCCCATGACCCCGGTTATGTAACCAATTAAACAAGAATGAAGTGACCCTGAATGTCACTAGGTAGGGCCTGGAGCTCGGCCCTGTGTCATAACCCACAGCCTTGGGGTTGGCGGAGTCTCGGGTCTCAGGGCAGGGAACTCAGGGCGCACAGTGGGTGGGGGGTGAGGGGTGGTGGGGGGTGAGGGGTGGTGGGGGGAAGATGGGAGGAGGGATTTTGGCTCTGCCCAGCCCAGAACTGACCTGTTCCCCCAGGGGGAAGGCCGGTGCGGGGGAGGGGACACCCCCGTCTTCTCTGGGCTGGCCCTGCCCTCTATGGCCCGGAACCCCCTGGAGAATGGCACCCTCATCAAGAAAGAGGGCGCAGCACTGAGCTTGGGGGCAAGGGATGTGAGAAGACACAAGCCTGGGGTCCTACTTGGGGGAGAAAGGACAGACAGAAGGCGGGCGGGGCCAGGCCCCAGTCAAACAGGCCCAAGTTGAGAGCCAGAGTGAGGACTCAGTGGGAGGGGGTCTGAGCGAGCTGTGTATGTTAAATACGCACAGGTCCCCATAGGCCTGGCACACAGCAGTAAAGTGGCTGAAAAAGTGAAATATCACTTTAAATAAAGGCTGTAAAAGTGTGGGAGAAAGGGAGGGAGGGAGGGAGGGAGGCAGAAAAGTAGGAGCTGAGGGAGAAAGAGGGAGCTTGGAGGCCCCTGGGCTCCAGCCTGCATCCAACCCTGGGAAATGCTGGGTCCCACCTGGGGCAGCCTGGCACCTTCTCCTGGGTGAGGCTGGTGACACGGCAGGAGCTGATCTTTGGCACCTTCCTCCGAGCACAGCCAGGAAGGTGAGCCCTGACCTACTCACTGAGGTGAGGGCGACCCCTTGTCTCAATGTGCCCGCGACTCTCGGGTGAGCACCGAAACTCCCACATGCCAGGACCCCGATCCTGGGCAACGGGGGGCAGTGGCCGCCCACTCGCCACCACCTGAGCCCTCCAGTTGTCCTGGGGGCTGTAGCTCCAGCCCCTCATTAGTGACGGTCACGCACGGAGCTCACAGTCACACACGCTCTCGGCCCTCAGCTCCCGTGGGTGCGCTCCTGGAAGTTAAGCTTCTGACGAAGGTCTAGCCCAGTGATGTCAACAGGCTTTGGAAGGGGAGGCTGAAGGGGGAGGGGGAGAGGCTGTCCCTCCAGGGGTCCTCCCTCTAAGTGCTCCCCTGGGCGGGCGAGGCCCTGCTTGGCCCCGCCAGGCTGCAATCTCGCTCTTTAAGGGACACGCCACTGGGTTTCCACCTGGTGCTCTGGAACACGCCCCTCACTACCTGTCCGGGCCAAGGGGGAGTCCGCTGGCCTGGAGGTGTTCCATTGAACGTCCTCCCGCGGAACGAACTTCTAACCAGCCGCTCGGAAGGACCCGCTCTCTGGGTGACCAGCCCCGCTGGCCTGTTCCCGTGGCTTCCTTTTTTATCTCAGCGGAAGAAGCTGTCCCTTTTCCTGACGTTCGCATGCATTCCCGAGTGGTCTCCATGGCAGTGGCATGTGCATGACAGCGGTCACTGCCATGTGTCACTTTAAGGCTTTGCTGGCAGAATCGGCAGCCACTGTGTAGAGTCCAGGAGCAAAGAACGCCCCCTGTTAGGGGAAAGCACTGCGTGAGCTCCCAGTGGCTTCCTGTCTCGTGTCTTCGAGCATTTTCCTGACGGACACCGTTCCCCTCTCGACACGGGTCTACACTGGTGCCGTCTGGTACTCCTGGGGCCTAACTTACTTTCTCTGGACCATTTTAAAAAGTATATGTATTCTTATTGATTTCAGAGAGGAAGAAAGTGGGAGAGAGAGAGAGAAACATCAATGATGAAAGAGAAGCATTGATTGGCTGCCTTCTGCACACCCCACACTGGGGGTTAAGCCCACAACCCAGGCATGTGCCTGACCGGGAATTGAACCATGACCTCCTAGTTCATAGGTCGATGCTCAACCACTGAGCCAGCCGGCCAGGCTCTCTGGACCTTTTGAAATAAATTCTATAAAGACAGTTTTCAAGTCCCAAGACTGAGATGATAATGCACACAACATCCACAGAGACAGCACAGTACATTGTGAGACCAACATACCACACAGCCTTCCCGGGCTTCTGAAAGCCAGGATCGTGGTGTGGTTCCTCTTTCGGAAGAACAGAAACTATGTTTATCAAAATCCCCCTTTTTTCAGAAACAGACATTCCACGCTGGAAAGTCCCGCACTGTATCAATGTTGTTATTTGTGTGATAATTCATTAACTATAGACAACATGGCCACCATTAAGAGTTGACGGTCTCCGTGGTAACTAAGGAAATCTAAAACTTTGCCTGGCATTTTCTAATGAGGTTTGAATCTTTTCTGTTTTGGAACAATATCAAAGATATTTACATTGATGATGATCCCTTCAGGATCAGAAAGCTCATATTTCAGTTATTTTTTTTAATCGTCACCTGATGATATTGAATTTTTTAGAGAGAGAGGAAGGGAGAGAGAGAGAGAAACATCAATGTGAGACAGAAACATGGATTGGTTGCCTCTCTTACCTGCCCCGACCAGGGATTGAACCCTCAACTTAGGTATGTGTACTGACCGGGAATGGAACCCATAACATTTTCATGTAAGGGACAACGCTCCAACCAATTGAGCCACCAAGACAGGGCTCAAATGTCAGTTTATGATGTCACCTAAACATGTCGCCATGGGAACTGCCTGTGAGCATGTTTATGTATGAACTAGAGGCCCCGTGCACGAAATTTGTGTACTGGGGGTGGGGAGTTGTCCCTCAGCCCAGCCTGTGCCCTCTCACAATCCGGGACCCCTCGGGGGATGTTGAACTGCCGGTTTAGGCCCCCAAGGGGTCCTGGACTGCAAGAGGGATGTAGCAGTGCGCTAAGCGGGAGGCGGCCTGGGAGGAGCTAAAACTGGGACGGGGCGCCGCTCGCAATCACCCTGGCCTGCTGTGCCTGCTGCCGCAGCTCGGTAATGCTGCTGCAGAGTCCGGAGAGGCTCCCACTGCCGCAGCTACGCTGGCCAGCCGTGAGCCCGGCTTCTGGCTGAGCGCACTGGCCACCATGGGGAAGCTCCTGTGTTGAACATCTGCCTCCTGGTGGTCAGTACACATCATAGTGACTGGTCGACTGGTTGTTCCGGTTGTTCCATCATAACAGTCGCTTAGGCTTTTATATATATAGATGAGAACCAATGTAACATCTGGTACAAATATTCCTCTACTTATTACTGATTTAAGATTTTTTGACTATGAGGATGCAAAAGTGATACACACAGTAAGTTATAACATATTCAACACTTTATTATAAAACAGGTTTTGTGTCAAATGATTTTGCCCAAGTGTAGGGCAATGTAAGTGTTCTGAGCACATTTTGGTAGGCCAGGCTAAGCGGTAATGTTCAGTAGGTTAGGTATTTTAAATGCATTTTGACTAACGATATTTTCAACCTATGATGGGTTTATCAAGACATGGCCCTATTGTAAGTTGAGCAGCATCTGTACTTACGTTTTAAGAATCTGTAAATTAGCTATGAACAACGAACTGTATTGGAATATCATAAACATAAGGAAATTACAGTCATGCTTTATTACTTTTGGGGGTCAACAGAGCACAACAATATCATTAATAAATATGGATAGACTCAGGTCTGTAGTATTAGAGGCTCTCTGTTAGCTAGAGTTGTAATATACAATTTTCCACTAGCACATTCCATACAAAGACAAGAGGTGGAGGAATGTAGGGGAGAGATGGGGATCTTTAAAATAAGAGCCTTTAAAATCCTTTTTTAAAAATGAAAACAAAGCAGCTGCTAAGTTACTCGCACAGCTAGTACTCTAGTTGTGTAATCCAGGTCAACGGCTGTTTGGTCAATGTACTGGTTGACTATTGATAAATAATGCTGCATAACAAACATCAACCTTAGCAGCATAGGATAATGAGCATTCCTTAGCCCACACGTTTGTGGGTTGGTTGGGAGACTGCTAGCCTAGGTTTGGGGGAGCTTTGCTGGAGCAGCTCTGCTCCAAATATCCCTCGGCCTCCTCTGGGGCCAGTGAGAGAGCTGGGAATGTTCTTCTCACAGCGACGGCTGCAGTGCAGAGGTCAAACCCAAACACACGAGCCCATTTCAAGACTCCTGCGTCACATCTGATGACCTACCATTGGCCAAAGCAACCACATGACCACGCCCAAGGTCAACGGGCAGGACATTCGCTCCATCCACCGTGAGAACGAAGCAAATTCCATTGCCATGCCCAACGTCAAAGGAGCCAGGGAATATTCTCACCCAATGGAAAGGAGGGGATGTGAATATTTAAAACAATAACATAAGCCAGCACAACCCAAGGTCATCCCGAGAACCAGAAACGTGGTGAATCACTAAGACAGCTGAACCAGGTGTCTAAGCGAATTCTCCTTCCGCCCTGGGCAGCTATCTAGCATTTCACATTCCACCCTCCTTTGGTTCTTTCCCGTTTTTCTATTGAACTTCCTATGAGCTCAACCCACTTGCCTTGTTTGCATTGTTTTTTTAGAAAGAGGAAGGGAGAGGGGTAGAGAGAAACATCAACATTAGAGAGAATCATTAATCAGCTGCCTCCTGCACACCCCTTACTGGGGATCAAGCCCGCAACCCAGGCATGTGCCCTGACCGGGAATCGAACTGGTGACCTCTTGGTTCATGGATCAATGCTCAACCACTGAGCCACACCCGCTGGGCTGCACTGGTTTTTGATTTGAGGCTTTTCTTTGCTGTGAATCACAGCTGCACTATTGGTATATCCAGAGAGCCTGACCTTCTGATCACCTGGATGTCTACTGGCTGGCTGTCTCTTCACCAGTCAGAGGCCAGCCAGGAACTTCGGCACATGAAAGCCGAGGAGTCAGTGAGCCAGAGAGCCAGCGGGGATTCCCCAAGAAAGGAGTGAGGCCAGGTGAAACACAACAGGTATGATCTGCAGACCGGCCACCTCTCAGAATGATCTACCTGGCTGAATGCTGGATCGAACCCCACATTGTCCCAATTCCTTCTGCTAAAATGAAAGGCAAAGATCAGCCTTGAAAACCCCTGAGCAGATAAAACCAGTTTCTCATACAAACAAAGCTTTGCTTAGATGATTCTGCAAGGCTGACTTGACCTGAGTCATTTCTTGCTTATCCTTCTGGAAATTATAAGCAAAACGTGAACTGTTTCCTAAGGTTGATATGTCATAACTATTGACCGATTCCCTATCATTTTTAGAAAATGTAATATTCTAACCCATCTCTGCAAAGCACAGGCATGGACATGGCAGCACAAACTGAGAGGCCTTCCCACTGTCTAAGCTGTTTTATAACAATGTACCCCGAGCCTCATTTCACGTTGATTTGAGGGCTCCCTTTTGCAGCTGCCTCTCTGGTGTTTGACAATAACCTTTTAGTCATTACTGCCTTCGATTAGCTAGTCATTGGTGATTACTAAAGAGGCATCAACTTTTCTTTGGTTACTTCTGAACTCTCCACATTTCCCACATCTTCCTTCCCTTCACTGAAGCCCAGTGGGTCAGTAGCCCCAGTGTGTAGTGAATTTAGGGTGTCTTCTGTAGTATGGCACAACCAGGACCTCTGGTGCCAGCGATGGAACAGGCTGGGCGGGGAGGTCGGCAAGGCTCCTGTGACCGGGGAACATGGAGCGGCCACTCTCTGGGCTGGCTCTGCACCAGCCGCGCTGATGTCTATGGTGCACATGGATTCGAAGCAGGCAGGTGGGTCCACGGGAGTGGCCTGAACTGGACACTCACAGGATGTGTTACGGCAACTGCCCAGGGAACCGCCCTCTGGCCTCTTAGTAATTCTCATGATAACACGGGACATGCCCTGGTAATGTGTATTTTCAAAACCTTGATTTAGCGCTTACATGGGCTTAGCTTTGGGACGACACGTGCAATGTCTTCACGGTACTGCTGAAAGGAGAGCAAAAATACTCATTTGACTCATAGATTGAGTACAAATGATCACACATTGGGGCCAGCTGTGAAGACGGCCAGCTAGTGTGCTGAGAGAAGCTGAGCTTAACTGTGCTCCAAGAGCAACAGGGATCGACTGATCTCAGTGGCTAACACAGGCGATGTCTTGTCTTTACCGTGTACTGTATGATCTGTGAGCCTCATGGCCCATCATTAATCTGCTTCCAACAGGACAAGTGGTCACTGGAACCCTCGTAAACAGAGTCCGCTGCTTGCAGCCTAATGTGAGGGCGAGAGGAGTCGGCAGAAACCCAGATACTATATCTGAGCAAGCTCCGGGGGCCGGAGAGGCGGCGCTAAAACCAACAGAACCTCGAGTTTCACCAGAACGCTTCTATCAAAACAAACTGGATGCTACGGAGAAAGCAATGTTAGCAACCTCATGTTCTTAAAGGGTTGCGTCCAAGATTCATATTTGCCCCAAATTCTTCTCTAAGACCCCTTTCATAATAACCCTCCTGTTATTCTGCATTCACTTTCGTCTGTGCAGCACAGCATGGTCACCTATTTTATATGCTGTCCCCTAATTATTCAGGGGTGCTCCAAACACATGTGTGTGTCTTCAACTGCACATCAGACCTTCCTGAGGACAAGTAATGAGCTTTTAATCCCCCAATTTCTCTTAGAGCAGCAATACAGCGGTACCCAAAAGCCTTAGCTGGAGGAAGTAAAGAAGAAAGAAGGAAGGAAGAGAGAGATGGAGGGAGGGAGGAAGCAGGAGGGGGTAAGGCAGGGAAGCCAGCATATGTACTTCTGAAGGCCGAAGTATTACGTTCTTGTTCAAGCTCTGGTTCAAACACACAGCACTTCCGAGACTAAAGGCAAAGACACATCTTTAGACTAAACTGAACGTCCAGCAAAGATTTATAGTTTGTTCAATGACGACGAATGAATGATTCAATGCAATGGCACCTGTACAGTAGGCCGAGTATAGCAATTCAAGTAGCCTGGCGCATCTCTGGGCGTGTGGACTAAATGACCAGTGAACCTCAACACAATGCTACAAAACTTCACCGACATTTCTGCTTTAACGCACCTCCTGATTCTCGCCAGGGTTTTCTTTCTTATAGCCAATCTAAACATGACTGAGAGGTTTGGTAGCACGCGCCCCAGTGACGAGCTCCCCACTTTCACCATAGCTGTCTGAGTGACAGGTACCAGTACCTCCGAGAAGCTGGGCGAGAGGTACTTCCCGTTGCACTTGGCAATGCTCCGCAGGATCTTCAGGGCCTCGTCTCCTTTCTTCCGAGTCACCAGCCAGCGGGGAGACTCGGGAACCGCCCTGAAGGAGAAAGCATTTCTGAGTTACGAGTGGGAATTCCAAAACCTAGACTTTTATGACTCGAGTTTCTCTATCAAAATGGGTCTTTCCATTCGATGCAAATGTAGGAGAATCTTCCAGTTTAGGAGATTCGCAAACACACAGGTGATCTCTGCAGGTTTACTGTGGAAGGAAAAGACGCCCACTCGATAGTGGGATCGTTGCCCTTGACAAACACAGTGATGTATTACATCGCTCTCGCAAGGCCAGGCGCCCCTGGAACCCAGTGTCCCCGTTACGCATGGAAAGAGCTGGGATTTAGTGAGCATTCAGGACACTGCTAAAAACTCAAATTATGGAAACAGATGTGACCATGGGTCAAAGTGAGAGGAATGATTAACACTAGATTGCCCAAGGAAGTCATTTTGACTGCTTTTTAATTTCAATTAGAAAAACAATTATGTATAT
Organism: Myotis nattereri; assembly: GCF_964212035.1. Taxonomy (NCBI): domain Eukaryota; kingdom Metazoa; phylum Chordata; class Mammalia; order Chiroptera; family Vespertilionidae; genus Myotis; species Myotis nattereri. Next base: position 96,753,846 of record NC_138081.1, on the reverse strand, counting down.
AAGGACACAATGTCTTAGAATTTTGTGACTTTTTGTACAACATATAAATGCGTTTATTAATAATTGTAGTTACCTCCCCCTCCTTCATTTCTGGTATATATATATGTGCTATACCTATATTGCCCAAAAGCAGTCATTTTGACTGCTTGGGCCGGGGGGGGGGGGGGGATTATGACTCTTATTATTGAATTGAGTAAATTTCTTATATGACCAGTTTGGCTCTATATTGAAATAACAGTTTTCATTTTTTTTCGATTACCGTCACATGATAACATACAAGTACATGATAAACTGTCGATACTTGATAAGTTGCAGTTGCTCAATAAGCTAAACTAGTACTTGTTATTCGAATCTTATTCAGTGATACTTGTTCTAATAAGTTGTTTATTTTATTTCTTTTGCGCCCTAAATTCATGAAAGAAATGTCAAATAGAAGTGAGTTATTGGAAAAGCTAAGGAACATAAGTGAAGAGTGCTCCGATATTATTCTTTCACAATGCAGTCATTTTGACTGCTTTTGGGCAATATAGGTACATACTAAATTTCAGTCTTTTTAGTGTTAAAACAGGTTCACTCCACTCAGAGTCAAATGCATAGACCTGCAGCTTTCTGGTGATGTTTCTCATGCTCTTAACATTTCCTTATTCCTCAGAGAGTTTCTGAGCAACATTAATTTGCTTCATAGAATATACAGGGAAGCAAATCAATTTCATTGCATTTATTTTGTGTTGAAATACTTACTGGCAGATATGTGTTTGTTTCTTTGTTTTTGCCTTCTAGTTTTCATGAAGATATTACAAAATGAAATATAATTTGTGTTCTGCTATTTCATTAATTTAGTTTAGCAACAACTACTAGTCAAGTAATCAATGAATAATCTCTATAGATTTTCAAGTTCTCTAGAAATTCTCGACGCCCGTCGCCATTCTGGAGATGTCAGGCACAATCCCCAAATGGTTTCCACATTCACGCTGCCCTAGAAGCGTAGCGTCTACATGGCCATGGATCAAGCATAAACTCAGGAATGAGGAAAGCCCCGTTACCAGTAGTAGAGGAGGAAGAGGAAGTTGGGCAGCGTGATGGCCAGCTGGATGCCCTGCCAGTTGGGGATGAAGTAGGCAATTCCCGGGAGGAGGATGATTCCCAGAGTGAAGAACATCTGAATCACGATTCCCACAATCCTCCTTTGCTTCGAACCCACGATTTCTGTCACTGAAGGGAAACAAACAGAGGTCTGGGAACCTCAAGATCGGCTCCAAAGCAAATAAGCAGAGGCTGCACCTGCTGCATCATCCGCATTGCTTGCGGGCCACAGGGCTCGCCCAGCCCAGCCTCCCCAGCTGCTGTGAGGGAGCTGTGCTTCCCAGACAGCCAGACAGGGGGCTACGCTCTCCACCCCCCCACCCCCCCCACCCCCCCCACCCCGCCCCCGTCACCCGCTACCCACAGCGTCCCTGCCCCTCTCGCACCCGCCCGCACTCTTCTGGGAACACACAGAGGGTAAGTGCTGGTTTTAGGGAAGTTTCCATGATGACTGTTTTGGGAAGTCATTGCAATTAGGAAAACATCAACATAATAAACATAATAAACTGGCCAGATTTCATCACTGCTCTCTAAAAATATGCATAGCCTAGTCTCTTTAGGAGACCCGTTAGGAATATTAGACTCTACACATTTATTCCCTATCACAGGTAGTTTCTCTCAAATGGTAATTCTCTCCACAGTGCTGGACATTCCACGTGGTGATATTTCTTTAAAAATCACTGGGGATGGGGAGTGGTGGGTCCTGGCCAGTTTGCTCAGTGGTGAGAGCGTCGGCCCGCAGACTGAAGGGTCGCAGTTCAATTCGGGTCAAGGACACATGTACCTCGGTTGCAGCTTTTATCCCCAGCCCCAGTCGGGGCACATGAGGGATGCAATCAATCTGTATGTCTCTTCCCTCGCACATCAATGTTTCTCTCTGTGTCTCTCTCCTTCCCTTCCACTCTCTCGAAAAATCAATGAAGAAAATATCCTTGGGTGAAGATTGACACACACACAAAAATCACTGGGGATTTTTGTGGCTGGCATCTTACCCCCCCGCTCCCCACCCCTGCCCCCTTCCCAATCGATCTCTATCTGTGGCCAAGTCTATTCTGATCATCCCAGGCTACACTTCCTCCTTCTTGCCCTAACACCACAACTTTGAACATTCACTAGACTTGGGTTTCCTTAAAAATGCTTCATATTTCAAAGTTATCCCTTCCGCCCCAGGCAGCAACAGTCAACTCTCCGAACACTCTCTCCTTTCTCGTCCATTGAAAGACCTTCAGGGGCCTCCAAAGGGGCGCTGCTTGGGGATGAACTGCCTAGCATAGCAGGAGGGAGCGGGATCATCAGATCTCCCTGGTCACACACCCACTGTGACCGCAGAGAAGGGCACCCATCCAGACACCACCGGAAACAGCCAAAGGCAGCGGCCAGGACTTTCCCAGTAACATGAGCAAAGAGCGAGGGAAGGCGCCCTCTCTCTCAATCCCAGAAGGTCACACTCTCTAGTTCGGGAAGATAGCAAAGGTCCCCTAACTAGAAGGCTCCTCGCGTTCAGGCCACACTCCGGGGCGTGCCGCCACACTCTCCACTTACGCGGAAGGAACAGAACACGGAGTGTCATCTCGAACTCTACCACAGAGACACACAGAGCATTCTTCAGAAATGTTTCAAGGAACGACTGAAATTTTAATAAAAATTAATCTCTAATAAAGCAAAGCAAAAAACATCCCGTGATAACAGTATGGGGATGAAGTAGGCAATTCCCGGGAGAATTATGATTCAGAAAGCGGTCACCCCAGTATTGCGTGGCATTCCATATTTGGTCCCCAAAGTCAGGTGGCATTGCAGTTCCTAGAGAGGCAGCGTCTCGCCCTGCAGCCTGCTGCTTGCGGGAACAATGGCCTGCGGCACAGGGCCACCAGGAAGGCCGACTAGCCCCGCAGGGCTCGCCACCCAGCCCTCTTCCCAGGCAGGCGGGGCGCGGCATGACTTACCGATCACATAGCAGGTCATCCATGTCCCCTTTGCAAACACGCCTTGTAGGAAGCGGAAGACCACAAACACAGGGAAGTTTGGTGCGAACGCCACCACCACGCCGGTGATGCCAACACCGAAACAGGATATTAGGTAAACGACGATTCGGCCATACCTGTTTGCGGAGAGAGAGAGGACGGGATCACCTTAGACCTCTGCTCCGCGATGGAGGGCGGCCAGGGTATGTGCCGCTGAAAGAGGCGGGGACAGGGTCTGGGGTAAGTTTCCTCAGTGCGCCAAGACTCGGTTTGCTGGCTTCTGTGTTTTTGTTAGTTTGTTTTACTTTTCTACAGTGAAAGTTCTTTATAAAGTTCAAACCAATGTGAGGTGACTTTCGTATTTTATTTTCACCATCTACACAATATGATTATGTAGTTTAGGAAAAGGGAACAGGGTATTGTGTACCCAAAAACCTGCCAGTCTGATGCTGAATGGTTCCGTGGAGTTGTGCTGAATTATCGGCTGGGAAAATTTGTCGCCGGTGACTTTAAGAGATTTGACCTGATAACATTTTCCCTGGCACTTCCCACCAAGTTCACAGGTAGAGCATCTTGCTTCAGTCAGCGGAGCAGAGGCAGAAGTAGCCTCGTTTTTAAATTCACTCTCCGCCCCTCCTGCAGTGGTGTGGCCTGTTATCTTGTTTCGTATCATTTCCTTCAAGGCTACAAAGAGGAGGAGGAGCTGAAAGCTGGTTGGCCGTGTGGTGAGGCAGAAGTATTCATGGGTCTGTCGTCTCCCCAGGACCAAAACGCATGTCTCCTCCTAACACCGACCATCCCCAGTTCCTTCAGTGTGAAGACATGTTTATGGATGGTGCCAGAAAAACACGCAGAAGTAAAAGCCAATGTTTAGCTTCAGAAGAGCAGCAACACAATTAAAGCAATGCATACGAAAAGATGTCACTCAATCCCAAATCGCAGGCAGCCAGGAGAGAAAGCGCTACCTGGGGAGATTGAAAAGGGAAAGATGGATTGAAAGGGCAAGAAGTAGAAACAGTAGAAAAAGACACGTAAAACCCGGGAAAGAGCCCCAGACACAGAGGACCAAGGAGAGAGTCGTGGGCAGAAGTGGGTCATGGGGGACAGCAAGAGGAGCCTCAGAGCGGACGAAGGGCAAGGACAAGACCAAAGCGCTACCGTTCTGCAGGCCTGGGCTGCTCACACTCAGGTCGACACTGACGACAGGCTGTGGGGTGCTTTGTTGTCTTGAGTTAGCGCATTCGTTGCTGTGGGCAGGTCTCTGGGGGTACCCTTAGCACCGCCCACTGCGAACATGGTCACAAGGTCCCACCCAGGCCAGGCTGGAGTGCCCGGAGCAATGGAAAGCCATATAAGTCAAGGGCCCTATAATCCCTGTGCTGACGGGTCTAGAGAGTGAGATTAAATTGTTACAAGCATTTCCGTAGTCAGAACTGGAATAAAGGAATAGCCAGACATGAACACAACAGCCAACACCCACAGTGTGGCACACAGAAGTATCTGAAGGGAAAGCGTGACCATCGTAGACACGTGCACGCACTGCGCCTGCCGCTACCTGGGCCACTCGCGGATGCTAAACGGCAGATACAACTCCCGGAGGAGTTTTGAAAACCTTCTCTCTGCAGAGCGTGGAATCTGTAGACTAAAATGCAGGTCTTCTTTTTAATTAAATGAAACAAACCTGGAGGGGCTGACCTACGACTACATGAATCCAACGCCAGGGAGTTGGGGAAGCCAGACTCGGCTCCGCGACGGCAGCAGCGCCCGCCAGCCCGCGTGCAGCCGCTGCCTCGCTGGGCCGGGCCCACCGGACGCTCCCGCCCACGGAGCAGCCCCCCGCCGGGCAGCGCGAGGAGAAAGGACACGCGGCTTAAGAAGAAAAGCTGTCGTGAGGAGAGGAATGAACATGGCCTCTGCACTTAGGAAGAATGCTTTTCTAACAGCTGACATTTCGTCCCACACCCCCCCCCCCCCCCGGGACACAGTGACGTGAAGTGGCTGTCGCCCTGCGGCCTACCTGTCCGCTGCGTAGCCCAAGGTGAAGGCTCCGGCCAGGAAGCCCAGGTTCAGGATGGCTTGTGTGAGGTCCAGCATCCAAGCATTGGCACACACCAGGTCAAACTGGAGAACAAGGAAACACACAGAAGACGGTGGCTACGCTTAGCCTCAAAACCCGACCTCATCTTGCCATAGGCCCGTGATCTTCAAATACGTGTGCTCATATGCCCCTTAAATAAAATTTAAACATTGATCACATGCAACTTTTACATTGATTTATAAATACGTTCTGTCAGTCGCAATAACTGCCAAGGGTGTAATTTCTTTTTAAATATATAGTTTTTGTTGATAGTATTACAGATATCTCCCCTCCCCCCCTTTACCCCCTCCTCCCAATTCCTACTCCCCCCTCCCCAGCTCAGGGGTGAGGGGCCACAGGCTCTGGAACGCGGTGGCCGGTGGAGCCGCTGTGAGAGCTGCCCTTCCTGTCCTCCCCTCCTTGCTCTCTAGCCCTTCCAAACGCTGCAGCGCAAACCCTTCTGTTAAATCCCCTCCTGCTCAGACACCTAGCCTGGCTTCTGGTTTCGTGGCTGGGAGCCAGCCATCTCTTCAGAGTACGACACTAACTTACGTACCGGTGAGGGAAAGCACACACGTGCGCACGCACACACGCACACACTCACACACGTGTCCAGAGGGAGCCAGCCCTGCAGTCACAGGACTCAGGCGTGTGTGTGACTCTCGCGGGGCCGGTGCTCCTACCCGCTCTGGGCTCACTGCCTGCTGTCGCCACAGCTCCGGGTCGGCAGCGTCTTTGCTGCTCACGGAGGGGCCAGCAGACCCCGAAGCCAATGAGCACCCTTGGCTCAGGCCCTTTTCCTGAAAGGAAGCGCGAGGAACCTGTAGTTCCCAGGGAGACCGAGGACACCTCTTGTCAGATGTCCCCACGTCTGAGTCAAAGCCACAAATGCCGTGTCTTTTCCCTGAGGCGATCTCTCTAGAACAAGCGAGGCATCTTTTCCCCAGGGTACACATGCCAGGATTTCAAGTTATTTTTAACTGCGCATAAACCCAGGCGCACCCATGCTGGTCTTCATTGCCCCCCTGTACACACAGCCAACCACTCCCCGTGGCATGAGCAGAAAGCCAATCGATCAAACCCTCCGACGACGGTGTCTGTCACGCTGGAGGGATCACATGGCTCGTCGTGCAGAAAGCATGGCTCTAGCCAATCAGACACTTCAGAGGGGTTTGCAACCAAGGGCTTTCCTTAGCGCGTCCTGGCTGTTAGAATCCAAAAGGGCAGAACGTGAATTTGAGTCGTAACGATAAATGCCAGGGCCACGTCCTCTTAGACATGCCTTACAGTTTGGGTTCCACACGAGCCTTTACACCGGGGCAGCGGAATGTCTTCCCTATGCACAGATCAGGGGAGTCAATAAGGTGGGAAAGTACAGGTATTCGAAAGACTTGGACACTCAGGAGGGGGCTTGTCTGCTCCTGAAACCCGGGAAAAGGGCCCTGAGGCCTGGCAGCTGCCTTTGCACGTCGTCTGGTTTCGCCTTTTGAATGAATGCACGTCAGAGCTTCTGAGCTTAGAACATCACCGTGTTGCTCCGCCGCGGCCGGGAGAAGTCCCACTCAGCGCTGTTTGTACTGTTGAGGGAGAAGGGAAGACTCCGACACGATCTATGTGCCTGAGTTGTGATTTTCTAAGGATGAGTTGTAAACGCAACCATTTCTAATCAGCTCTTAGGTCAAAATCAGCAGCCATTACACTCTCCATCAGTGTTAACAGCATCCCTTACGCCTTCAGCTTGACCCTGGGGTGCGGGGTGCCCCGGCTACATTGGTCACTGGCCAAAACAATGTCCTGTTGGCCTCCACGGGCAGGTTCAAATCAACAAGAAGACACCATAACGGAGCCTAATAACGGTTAAAAACGATTATAACCCTAGAGAAAATGATCTGGGCTGGGTCTCCATGAGAGGAAAGGGTGTCATTACGGGATCCAGGCATAATAAAAGCATCTTTACCGTGATCTGAGGGGATGATTTGGGTGACTTAATACCAACAATGAGTGCTTTGAGGGTAGGCAAGAAGCATCTGATGAGCTGCAGGCACAGAAGCGCATCTTCAGGTATTTCCAGGGGTTCCCACTGGCGTGGTTGGCATGGCGATGCAGACAAGGCTGGGAATGCCAGTGAGTGTGTGCCTGGTTTCCACCTCCCTGAGGAGCTGATCCATGGTCAAGTGAGTCGAGGTCAACTGATATGAAGCGAGGGAAGAGCCATCGAGATCTAAAGTGAATGGGATTGGCTGCAAATACAAGAGGACTTCAGAGGAAGAAATGGCTTGGGTGCCCAGCCAGTCAGATGCACGAGGAAGGTGGGGCATAAACAGACCCGTCCACAGTGAGCTGGGTTTAGAGGGGAAATTAAAGGGAAAAGAAGGGTATTTGAGTAGGTGACAGCAGCCCAGACACACGGACAGGAGCATGAATGCCACCGAGGTGCAGATCTGCCTGCAACGTGTGGGGTGCCCAGCTCAGAGTTTAAGCTGAGGAACCACCTGTCTCCCCACCACCCAATGGGGAAGGGAGTGAGGCCCAGGGGGCAGGACAGGAAGTTTCTTACTCAGGAAACCAGAGGCATCATAAAAGCTCGGGCTAGAGGGAGGAGGAGCTTCTAAAGAAGAGAGGAAAAATCTGGAAGGTTGAGCGTGGAAAGGCCCAGAGCAGATGGCCTGGCTCCAGGACAGAACAAGATTCCAGGGAGATGAGAGAGACAGAGAGGAAGCCTGAGTCTGCAGATCACCTAGAACAGGGTGACCTCACCGGCATAAAGAGGCCCCTGAGTGATAAAGGGCTCACAGAGCCCCCGTCCTCCAGCTGCCCTCCCGGATCGATAATAGCGGAGCTTTACCGTACGGTCAAGCAAGTAAACTTCAAAAGGTGATGGAGAGGTGTCCTCTAACTAGATGCCTTTTGGTCTGAGCTTGTGAAGTTGGGAGAAATGAAAAAACTCAGTCGACTTTAGTAATAACACTTTGTGGTTTACTAACTTAGGCTCTTCACGACGTTCAGGCCACTTTGCTTCTTTGTAGTGAAGACGTGCAGTTACTCTTCTTAAAATGTTTCTGCTTTCTCTCACTAACCGAGGGTGTCTAAAGACCAGGGGCCTCTGGGAGTGGAGAAAGACGCGGCTGGAGTGGCAGGTGGCAGGTGGCAGAGGAGAGCCGAGGTCCCTCCTGCTGCAAGCACCCGCACGGCCCCCGCACCTCTAAGGTGAGAGCCTGTTTCTTTTTGTTGCTCCTCCCCAAATACACCATTCTCCCAGGCACCACCCTCCCCACACCCCTGCTGCCCTGGCTTGGGATTCAGCTTTCTCTGCTGAGTAACTGAAAGTCAGCTCTTGGTCTATATTCATTGATGTGGAAAGAAACCACATTTTGGTTGATTTAAAAATCAGGTTATAAAATGAGGCAGATGATTCCATAGATGCAAACAAATCTGCATTTCAGCACAGGCGTGTGAATATCAGGGAAAAGGGCTCCTGGTAAGACAACTGAAACGCTGCGAGTGGCTGGATGGCAGGTGATTTTGTTTTCATCCCTTTTTTGTGTCTTCTCCGCATGGAGTGTGTGTTATTTTTATGTATCTTAGAACAATGTACAACTACACCCACTTTGGAAAAACAAAGAAATTCTATACTGAATATTAGAAAGGTGGGGAAGAGTTCCACGGAGGGAATTAAGGTGAGGAGAAGGCAGGAAGGGGTCTTCAGGGTTCCATACCCTATCCATCAAAAGGTGGAATGGGGTGGACGGAGTGGGCGCTTTTGCTGACAATTATGTTTGAAACAAATTTGTGCATGGGTGGGGTCACTCAGCCTGGCCAGTGATCAAGGCCAATGGGGGCCGGCTGGTGGGGTCCGAGGGAGGTTGGCCGGCTGGGGGAGGGCCTGCAGGAGGTTGGCCGGCCACAAGAGGTTGGCTGTGGGAGTGCACTGACCACCAGAGGGCAGCTCCTGTGTAGAGTGTCTGCCCCCTGGTGGTCAGTGTGACATCATAGTGACTGGCCAACCAGTTGTTTGGTCATTCGGTCACTTAGGCTTTTATATATATAGATAATTGGTAGTGGGGAATCAGAGATGAGTGAGGGCGGGGGTGGAGTTTATCTTCTTAGAAGTCTTTCAATGGTATTTAGTTTCACACGAACTTCAGGAAGTAAGTAAAAATGTAAAAAAACACAAATCAGTGGAATCTAATGAACAAAATAAATTGAAGAACAAAATAGATCCAGAGACATAGAAGCATAGAACAGTCTGTCCAACCTCAGAGGGATTGCAGGGAAGGGAGGGTGGATGGAAATAGATCAACCACAGAACTTGTGTGCATATATGCATAACCCATGGACACAGACAACAGGGTGAATATGCCTGGGGTGAGGGGCAGGGGCAGGCTAGAGGAGGTCAATGGGGGAAAAGAGGGACATATGTAATATTTTCAACAATAAAGATTTTAAAAAATAAAAACCCAAATCAAGAACTGTGCACTAGATAGAGTGAAACCCTTCAGACTCACTCCTGGCAGATTGCAGCTCTGACATGTTGCCATCCCTCCCTGACCACAAGCGGCTACACAGGCAGAACTGGGGTTCTGCATGCTGGCCCCCTAAGGTGGTCCTTCAGGTGTCCCGGGCGCTGTTTGTCTACACCTTTTTTCTTTCTCAGGACTGGGTCATTTCTATGGGTCTACCTTCAAGTTCACTTACTCTTCCTCCTGTCATTTCCAATCTGCTATTGAGCCCATTTAGTAAATTTGTCATCTCAGTTTAATATAGTTTTCAGTTTTAGAATTTCCATTTTTAAGTTTCTATTTCTCTGTTGAGATTCTCTATTATTCATTAAGACCATTTTTTCCTTTAATTCTTTGAACATAGTTTAATTGGTTGAATGCATTTATAGCTGTTTTAAAGTCGTTGGCTACTAAATCCAACACCTAAGACCATTAGCGTCAGCCCCTTTTGGCCACTTTTGCCACTCTGCTCCCCCCCACCCCCACCTCCTCCCATGATCACATTTCCTGTTCTTTGTCTTATTGGCTTGAGCTGTCAAAGGGCGGGGCTTATCGCTGGCAGATAACAGTCACGTAGGCCTCTCTGATTCCTGTCCTAATGATTGTAGGCTTTTGTTCCGGTGGGAAGTTAACTTATCTGGACTCACACTGCAAACTTGGACAGCCTGTGATATAGCAGTCGGTAACTTAGCTCAATTTTATGGCTTCTTGGCAGTGGCCTTGTACAGCCTGGCCCTCTGGTGGTCACCTCTGGGATTTGGAGGGAGGTTACATTCAGACTCTGGGATTTGTGCTCTCTGTGGCTCTCCTACTTCTGGGGAATCGCCCCCCCTAACTTCCAGCTGGTCTACCAGTGGGAGGCTGTGCTCTCACGTCCCAGCAGGGATGGCTTGCGCTTTCTGCCACCCAAGCTGTTCATGGGCTGTGAAATACAATCAATTAATATGTGAAGTGAAAGAGAATTTTTATGTCATTTTTTAACACAAATTTAGTTAGATAAAATTGGAAATTAGCACATTTTGGTTCTAATAACATAATACCTACATTATCATATTTAATTTCTACATTTAAAATCACATGAAATTAGCTTTCAGACTATAAAATGATTCTAAAGTGAATGTCTTAATTTCATTCAGAAGATTAACTAGCTCATCTATAATAATAAAAGCGTAATATGCAAATCAACTGAACGACCAAACAGCAGAATGACCATCTGGATGACCTTCCGGACGACCACGCTATGACACGAACTGGCGCTAGGCCAGCCAAGGCGGGTGCGATGTGATTAGTCGGGGGGCCCCGCCATCACCCCACGATCGCCCCGAAGAGAGAGGCCCAGGCCACCAGCAGGTGGGACGATCAATCAGGGGGGTGATGGGGGAGTGAACTCCGCAATCACCCCAAAGAGGGAGACCCAGGCCACCCTCTGCACAGTGATGGATTGTAGGCAGGGCCTCCCTTTGCTGGGCGATCTATTTCGGGGCTCCAAAGAGTGAGGCCCAGGCTACCCGGCTGGCGATGCTGTGGCAGGTGTGTGGGGCTGGCCAGCAATTGCCCCGCAGAGGGAGGCCCAGGCCAGCCAAGCAATTGTAGCCCACGCCTATCACCCACAGAGGGAGGCAACTGGTTGTGGGGGAGGAGGGGCAGTGCCACACAGATGGCAAGCTGTGGCAGCAGTGGGGGCGGGGCCAGCTGCCGGCAGCCGGGGAAGGAAAGCCCCGATAGGCCCTGATCACTGGACAGGCCTAGGGACCCTACCGGAGGGGTCCTGGATTGTGAGAGGGTGCAGGCCGGGCTGAGGGACACCTCCCTCCCCCACCCCACCGCCCCGTGGACAAATTTCATGCACTGGGCCTCTAGTACTGAAATAAATGGGTCCTTCAGAATTTCCTAGCTAAGTTTTTTTCTCTATTCCACTGAACTATTGGGGATATAATTGAATGAAGTGTTAGTGTCATGATGTGGGAGGTTGGAATCTCAGACGTAAAGCATTTCTGATGTTCTCTTTGCCCCTGCCCGCTCCACATTACATTAGCTCCCTTCCTGGCTCAGCTTTCTAGATCGATAGAAAGATGATGGCTGGAATAGACGTGACAATAATGTCTTTGCTAACAAGGGGTCCCTATCATGATATCATTGCTCTTACTAGTTGCACAGATATAATTTAAGAAAATGAGATAAACAAATTTCCTACTTCTTTCTTAAGCTTAACTAAATGTCTGTCTTAATGTACATGCTAAACCTTGAAGACGCTGCTGGATAATTTAACTGTTAGTGTTTAGAACAACGCACTCATCCACCTTCCTGCTGAAGCAGAGTTCCTGCAGAGCTACGCACAGATCTGACTCACTCTGTGCCCGAGTTCTCAGCCCCGAGGCCCGGGCCAGCCTGCGTGCCGGCAAGGAGCTGGTGCTGCGGAAGCTGCTGCGTGATGCACACGCCAACACCTGACACCCGGAATTCAAGCCTCGCAGGGGACACTTCCTGCCCAGAATGGGTCTGCTGAGCAGCTGTCTCTATTACTCAAGTAGTAATCTACCTCAGAATAACAACAGGTCCTACATAGGGTCTTAGAAAGAATGTTTTTAAAAAATTTTTCCTCAGGAAAAAGGAAACAAAAATAAATAAATAAACAAACAAACACACACATGGATTACATCAAACTAAAAAGTTCCTGCACAGCAAAGGAAACCATCAATAAAACAAATGTAGACCCATTGAATGGAAGAAGATATTCATCAATAATACAACCAAGAAGGGGTTAATATCCAAAATGTATAAAGAACTCAGACAACTCAACACCACAGAAACCAACAACCCAATTAAAAAACGGGCAAAGGACCGGAATAGACACGTCTCCAAAGAGGACACACAGACGGCCAACAGACATATGAAAAAGTGCTCAAAGTCACTGATCACCCGAGAGATGCAAATCAAAACAATGAGGTTTCACCTGACACCTGTCAGAATGGCTACCATCAATAAGTCAACAAACAACAAATGCTGGCGAGGATGTGGAGAAAAGGGGACCCTCATGCACTGTTGGGGGGAATGCAGACCGGTGTGACCACTATTGGAAAACAGCATGGAGTTTCCTCAGAAATTTAAAAATGGAACTGCCTTATGACGCAGTGATTCTACTTCTGGTTATACATCTGAAAAAAACCAAAACACTAATTCAAAAGAATATATGCCACCCTATGTTCACTGCAGCATTATTTACAATAGCCAAGATATGGGAGAAACCCAAGTGTTCACCAATAGATGACTGGGTTAAAAAGCAGTGACATGTACAGTGGAATATTACTCAGCCATAAAAAGAATAAAATCTTACCATTTGTGACAGTATGGATGGACCTAGAGGGTATTACGCTAAGTAAATTAAGTCAGAAAAAGACAAATACCGTGTGATTTCACTTATATCTGGGTCTGAAGAACAATATAAACAAACAAAACAGAAGCAGACACATAAATACAGGGAACACACTGAGGGTTGTCAGATGGGAGGGGGTTGAGGTCTGGATGAAGAAAACGGAGGGATTACGAAGTACAAATTGGTAGTTACAAAACAGTCATGGGCACGTCAGGTGCGGCATAAGGAACACAGTCAATCACACTGGGCACTGGAAATGCCAGGATATATCCGTTACCACACTGTAAGGCTTAAAACTCATCATGATCATACACGTTCAGATGCCTTTTCTGATTCTTTGGTTTGGGAAAACGAAGGTACCAAATGAACTATCATAAAACGAGAGACGCGGGACCTTTACTGGCACGAAAATTAGTTCTATCACATTTGCTTGGCATTTTGAAAACAGTACCAGGGATACAAGGGGGAATTTTTCTCAAACATAAAGTGGTATTGGCAGCGTGTGGGCTGTAAGACCCAGGGGAAGAGCAGGAAGAATGCCATGAGCCATCTATTGCAGGTTGGGGGAAACAGATACAGGAAAACTAGTAAAAACTGGTAATAACAACAGCAGCAGCAACACCTGGAATGAGCTTCATCGTCCCGTTTGAGGACAGTAAACACACGACCGTCTCTATCTGTTCTTTGGAAAGAAAGACACCACCTGCTCGCACCCCCGCAGCCCCGCCTCCCAAGCGAGGGGTGAGGCTGGGCCCTGTTAACTCCGGGGGGCCCTTCCCCAACACCCAGCCTCCAGCCCCTCTAGAATCTGTGTCGAGGACTCCTGGATGCGGTACTGCCCCTGCGCCCCCTAACGAGGAACCTGAGGATGGAGAACACCAGGACATTTTACTAGATTTTAGCTCCTGCCTTTCCGTATTCCTGGCAACACTGTTCCCCACTTGGAAACCACAGCTGCCAAAGGTTTTCATAATCCAGTCAGAACAGGGAGCAACGCGCACACCTTTCAAACTCTGCCAAAGCCCGTTTCTAATGGGATGCGCTCTGACGACACCGCCCGCCACGCTGGCGACACAGAAGCAGGAGGCCATGTGAGACGCCCTCTCCAGCCCGAGAGGAGCCTGCAGAACCCAGCCCTGGTCCCTCCCCAGCGTAACACGTCTTTTTAAATGTCTAACAAAATCACCGACTTGGATAGGAATAGTCAGAAGTCAGATTCGAACCTTTCACTGCCTCTGGCTCAGACACATCCCCCCAGGACAGCGGTTCTCAACCTGTGGGTCGCGACCCCTTTGGGGGTCGAACGACCCTTTCACAGGGGTCACCTAAGACCATCGGAAAACACATATATAATTACATATTGTTTTTGTGATTAATCATATGCTTTAATTATGTTCCATTTGTAACAATGAAAATACATCCTGCATATCAGATATTTACATGACGATTCATAACAGTAGCAGCATTACAGTGATGAAGTAGCAACGAAAATAATTTTATGGTTGGGGGTCACCACAACATGAGGAACTGTATTAAAGGGTCGCGGCATCAGGAAGGTTGAGAACCGCTGCTCTAAGTAAAGAAACACCAGTAATGACACAGGCTTCACTAAAGGATCTCTCCTTGGTAAGTGAGCCGCCGCCACCCTCTCTTCTCCACGGAGCCCTGCCCGCGTTGCTCTAGAAGCACCTACGATGGTGTGAGGCGAAAAAGCCGGGACCGCAGCAGCGGTTTTCCTTCTCTCGAAGCCTCGCGCTCAGAGTCCCCGTCGCTCTCAGAACCGGTAGCCTGGGGGACGTTCCACACCATTAATACAGCCTGAGCCACGGTCTGCGTTCCTGTTGTCTAGCTTAGTCTGAGCCAAGAAAAAGACAAGCAGTCAAGGTGACACTGGATTCTAGAACCTTCTCTCCTTTGCAAAGCAAACAATTTTAAGACCAAGACGCATAATTCTTTTTTTATTTTTTTGACTTCGGGTAATTTTTTATTTTTCAATTACAGTTGACCTACAATATTATGTTTGTTTCAGGTGTACAACCCAGTGATTAGAGTTTACGTAACTTACTAAGCGATCGCTCGGATGAATCTCATACCCACCTGACAGCACACATGGTTATTACAATATTATCGCCTGCACCCCCTGTGCTGGCCTGGACACCCCGTGACGATTCTGCGACTACCAACTTGTGGTTCTTCACCCCTCACCCTTTTCACCCAGCCCCACCCCCCTTCCACCTGGCACCCACAAAGAGGTCCTCTGTGTCGATGAGTCTCTCTCTGTTCTGCTTATGCGTTTGCTGTGTGTTTTAGATCCCACGTAGACGTGAAATCATCTGGCGCGTGTCTCCCACTGTCTGACTTATTTCACTCAGCACAGTGCCCTCCAGGCCCTGCACGTTGCTGCAGAGGCAAGATGTGCACCTTCCTTATGGCTGAGTCAGGGCTGAGTCACGGTCCACGGGGTGCATGCGCCACGTCCCTGCATCCGCCCGCCTGCTGGTGGACACCGAGGACGGAGAGGAAGATGCTGTGAGGTGGCCCATGAGACTCACACCCAGGTCTCCTGGTGGCTCCTGTGCTGGCTCCCCACAGCGCATCCCCACCTGGTTTCCCTTCCGATGGAGGAGGAGAGACTTCCCAGGAGGTGGGCATGCGGCGCTGCAGCGGCCTCCTTGGGGTGGGGGTGGGGGAAAGGGCTGGAATGTGAACGCAATGTGGCCTCACGAGGAAGGTTACACAGGTAAACACCGGCACGCGGGCTCTGCGCCAACACGGCAGGCCGGAGGCTGTGCTGCTCGCAGAGGGCGTGTCCCTGGGAAGGTGACGAATGGCGCCCACCAGCCACCCAGAGGAATCTCCAAGGGTACCCCAGTCCCAAGCAGGCGCTGGGGGAGGGGGCAGTGGAGGTGATGCAACGCGTGATAGTTAACCCGCATTACTCGCGTGTCACCACAGGAATCAGTCCTGGTTCCCGGAAGTGCGTAGGCCCAGCAGACCAGGCCACCCCGCTGTGCCAGCTGCCCAGGTGCTCGCTCCAGCGGCCAGAGGGCACGGGAGGGCACGGGGGAGCCCAGCATGAGCAGAACAGTGCCCACAGCGTGAATCCCGCTCCGCCCCGAGCACAGGCACACGGTGGCGCTGTACACGAGACCAGGAACGAGAGGGGAGTGGACAGCTGGGGTGCTGGACCCTGGTGAGGCCAGGTCTGGGAGATGGTGGGGACGGAAGGCGTCACCCCTGGTGGAGGGGAAAGAGGAAGGTGAGAATGTGGACGGGAGGTAGGCGTCTTCAGCCCAGGGACCTGTGGGCATGGGGCAGTGTCCTACCGAGAAGATGCCCTTGAGCTTGTTCAAATGTGGTGGCAGCGAATGCCGGGGGGGGGGGGGGCAGGCCGTGGTGGTGGCTGGGAAGTAGGTGGGACCAAGCGCAGGGAGAGACTGACCTCCATGGGAGGGGCTGTCAGGACCCCCCTGAGACAACAGGAGGGGAGAGGACAGACAGCTCAGTTCTTGTCTTGGTGGAAGAATATTGAAACAGCTTCCTGCCCGGCCGGCGTGGCTCAGTGGTTGACTCATGAACCAGGAGGTCACAGTTCGATTCCCAGTCAAGGCACATGCCCAGGTTGTGGGCTTAATCCTCAGTGTGGGGCGTGCAGGAGGCAGCTGATCCATGATTCTCTCTCATCATAGATGTTCCTATCTCTCCTTCTCCCTTTCTCTCTAAAATCAATTAAAAAAATTTAAAAAATACATTGAAACAGACTGCAGCTATTAAAACCTGGGTCAGATTCAACTCTTAATTCCTCCCAAATGCCGAAATCGCCGTTCTGGTTATTCAGATCCAGAGAGGCAGTTCCGCTTTCATGGGTCTGGTTCACCGGCCCGGCCTCCTGAGCCCGTGCTGAGGGGAGGAACGCCGTGGTCACTGGTGACCGTTTCCAGAACCGGCTGCCCTGGACAGAGGCTCCCTCGGCCCTCCCTCCCGCTCCCTCCCCAGGAGGCCCCTCCGGCGAGGGCAGCCAGCCGCTGGGATCCCCTTGCAGGAGGTCACCAATGGCGCCATCACCAACTAGAGGCAGGAGACCATGTCGGTGAGCTCGGGAAGTGTCCCCGTGGTCACGCACGCTCTGCCCCTCAAGGCCTCCACCCGCAGTCCTGCTTCTCACCCACCGTTTCCCACGCGGGGACATTTCGACAGTGTTTTCTACACAGAGCTGGACCCTGGGTCCCAGGGCACCCGGAGGGAGCCCTGTGTTTATGCGGCCACCGTCCCTGCTATGACACACCCAAGTTGTTCACCACTTTTCATTACCATCCGTCTGTGAATCAGTTGTTCTACCGGAGCGCTGAGGGCGACCAGCTGTCCGGTTTGCCCGGGATTCTGCCGGGTTCGGTGCTGAAAGTCCTGTCACAGGAAACCCTCAGTGCCAGGCAAAGGGACAGCTGGTCACCCCGAGAGCCCCGGTGCCAGCCTAGAGGTAAGTGGGCGCTGGCATGCAGAACACAGCACGGTAAGGAGAAACTCCGCAGGCAGACCACGTGGGGGCTCGGGGCAACCCCTCTGCTCCCGGGCGGGGCCGGGGGGTCTGACGCCCGGTGGATGAGACCGAGGCAGGAGCCCGTGTGCAGCTGTTTGCACACAGAGGCAAACATGGTGAGCAAGGCCCCAAGGGTTCAAGACAGACTCTGCAGGAACCGATGGTCTATTGGTCCCTACGCCAACCCTCTGCCCCGCTCTGAGCATCTCGGCCTCGCCTGCCTCCTGACTCGGCTGGGGGAGCTCCAACCGCCACTCCAGCCCCTGGCCTCCCTCCGCAGGGCCTCCACCAGGTGCCCACTCCGGCACATGGACCGAGTGAGGCAGCTCATGCCTGGGGAGGAACTCGGTCCTGGGAGAAGGGGCCAATGGAGGATTCCTCCTCCTTCCTCCTCCCACTCTGTCCAGATTTACCGAAGAATTGTTGGTGCTTTCAAACGTGTGATGGAGAGCGCCTCCTGTTAGAATCTTCTGGTTTCTTTCCAAATCCCTTGCCCAGAAAGGGGCCGGAAGAAGGCAGGGTGCAGTGCAGGCACGCCTCTGAGAGTCGGGGACAGTAGCCTCTCGCAGGTCCAGGTGGCCCTGGCCAGGCGGCAGGTGCAGGCGGGGCCGGGCTGCCGTGCCGGCGGCCAGAGAAGCAGCACCTTCTGCTTCGGGGCCAGAGGGCGCCGTGTGCTCCGGCTGGGCTTCTGCGTGGCTGGAACCTGCTCCTGGAGTCACAGAGCCCAGCAGCTCCAACACCCTCCAGAGCAGATCGCCACTCGGAACGTTGTTCGTAAGAAATTAAAAGTCCACTCACACAGACGAACGCAACGAACTCCGCCAACAAAGGGCACGGCTGTCTACAAGGTGAGAGGCACTGGGGTCCTGTGTGCTTCGGGGAGAGGTCGGAGGCGTCCGGTCACCGCTCCCGCCCTGACGCAGCTTGTGACATAACGAAGGGGGAGTCAACCCAGACCTGGACCAGCAGGCCCGGCGTCGGAGCAGCGGGAAGAGCTCGAGCTCCGGAGAAAACGCTCGATGGACCTCGGTTCCGTCCGTTCCTCTCTCTGTGGTTTAACAAGTTGCACACCGGCTCTTTCTGTGCTTCGGCTGTTTCTCACGTCAAACGGATGTGATATTTACATGCTCTGCTGTGAGGGCGATGCTCCGTGATTGACAGGCCTGTAGTGAGCGCAGTGATGCAGGCTGCTGTGAGGGCGATGCTCCGTGATTGACAGGCCTGGAGTGAGCGCAGTGATGCAGGCTGCTGTGAGGGCGATGCTCCGTGATTGACAGGCCTGGAGTGAGCGCAGTGATGCAGGCTGCTGTGAGGGCGATGCTCCGTGATTGACAGGCCTGGAGTGAGCGCAGTGATGCAGGCTGCTGTGGGGGCGATGCTCTGTGATTGACAGGCCTGGAGTGAGCGCAGTGATGCAGGCTGCTGTGAGGATGATGCTCTGTGATTGACAGGCCTGGAGTGAGCGCAGTGATGCAGGCTGCTGTGAGGGCGATGCTCCGTGATTGACAGGCCTGGAGTGAGCGCAGTGATGCAGGCTGCTGTGAGGGCGATGCTCTGTGATAGACAGGTCTGGAGTGAGCGCAGTGATGCAGGCTGCTGTGAGGGCGATGCTCTGTGATTGACAGGCCTGGAGTGAGCGCAGTGATGCAGGCTGCTGTGAGGGCGATGCTCCGTGATTGACAGGCCTGAAGTGAGCGCAGTGATGCAGGCTGCTGTGGGGGCGATGCTCTGTGATTGACAGGCCTGGAGTGAGCGCAGTGATGCAGGCTGCTGTGGGGGCGATGCTCTGTGATTGACAGGCCTGGAGTGAGCGCAGTGATGCAGGCTGCTGTGGGGGCGATGCTCTGTGATTGACAGGCCTGGAGTGAGCGCAGTGATGCAGGCTGCTGTGGGGGCGATGCTCCGTGATTGACAGGCCTGGAGTGAGCGCAGTGATGCAGGCTGCTGTGGGGGCGATGCTCCGTGATTGACAGGCCTGAAGTGAGCGCAGTGATGCAGGCTGCTGTGAGGGCGATGCTCCGTGATTGACAGGCCTGAAGTGAGCGCAGTGATGCAGGCTGCTGTGGGGGCGATGCTCTGTGATTGACAGGCCTGGAGTGAGCGCAGTGATGCAGGCTGCTGTGGGGGCGATGCTCCGTGATTGACAGGCCTGGAGTGAGCGCAGTGATGCAGGCTGCTGTGGGGGCGATGCTCTGTGATTGACAGGCCTGGAGTGAGCGCAGTGATGCAGGCTGCTGTGGGGGCGATGCTCTGTGATTGACAGGCCTGGAGTGAGCGCAGTGATGCAGGCTGCTGTGAGGGCGATGCTCCGTGATTGACAGGCCTGGAGTGAGCGCAGTGATGCAGGCTGCTGTGAGGGCGATGCTCCGTGATTGACAGGCCTGGAGTGAGCGCAGTGATGCAGGCTGCTGTGAGGGCGATGCTCCGTGATTGACAGGCCTGAAGTGAGCGATCAGTGATGCAGGCTGCTGTGAGGACAGGGCAGGGCCTCGGACGCCGGAGGGTAGCTGCGGCCAGGCTGCAGGACCCGGGTGTAAGCCCGCTCCCTACCTGACCCCGCAGGCACCTGGGAGGCTTCATACAAGAAACGACCCCCTCACATCTGTCCTCCAGGAGCCTTTAACTGCTGGGCACGTGGGGCCACCCTTATCTCCAAAGGTGCTCCCTCCCCCCCCCTCCCCCCCCCCCCCCCCCGCAACCAGCACACCTTGTATCAGGAAAGCTGACCCTGTTCTCTCTTTTACGTGAAATGTGAGCAAACGCCCCTGTAGGTGCTGCCAGACCCCTGCCTGTGCCCTGCAGCTCTGGGGCTGTCTATTCCGCCTGGATTTCCCAGGTTCTGGAACGCCCGGGGCCCCACCCCACACCTCTCTGCTCTGCCTGCAGTCAGGGCACAGCGCAGGGTCTGAGCCAGCCCAGCCAGCCCAGATGAGACCAGACACCTGAGGACTCGGGGCCACATTTAGTGACAAGAAGCAAGAAGGCGGAACTGCGTGCAATTCGCTCTCATCATTGATGTTTCTCTCCCTCCCCCTCCCCCTCCCTCTGAATTATGCATGTGTACATGCGTGAAGAATCCTGTGGGGAAGGGTTTGGAACAGTGTCCTTGGCACTACGGAAACTCCGAAATGTGTTTCTTTATTTGACAGTTTAAAATCGATGCCAAATTAATTTCAATTAGTTTCGATTCAATTTTCTCACCTACCCTGGATATTAATATGTTCTCTCACCCCTGTGACTTCCCTCGGCGAGTTTGCTTTGAAACACGCGCTTGAGAACGATGAAAGGAAACTCATTTCCCACGCATGGCTGCGAAGCGTGGCTTTGAAAAAGTCCTCCCGGGAAACGCACACACGGCCTCTCCGCAGCCCCTTCCCCAGCAGCGGCTCAGCCTTCAGAACAGGGGAGTCTGGCGCTGGCCTCCTGTTTGTGTCTTAGTGGCAACGGCTCAGGTCCCTGCCCAAGAGCTGGGGACACGCGTGCTGTCTTCCAACTGGCGCCGTGGCCACAGGCGCTTCCAGTTGGCAGAGCCGCGTGAAACCAGAGCCACCCCGTGCGTACGCGGCGCATCAGCAGCAACGGAGATGGCATCTGAGCCGGGAGCCGCTGGCCAGCAGGGCGGCTGCGGAGCGAGCGCTGGACGAGGGGGCCGCTTCCCGGGGAGCCCTCCCCTGCCTGGTGTCAGCACCGTCCAGGCGATGGATGTCTGTCTCCTCTCCGGAGGGTGGGTGCAGTCACCTCAGGCCCCTGAGCTCGTGACATGTGGGCTACCACTCCAGACACCCCACTACACTAACGGCAGAGGCTTTCAAAGCCTTGGGACCGCATGGACACAGAACCGTCTCACGGGCCCCATTGCCTTGAGCAGCCGGGCTACCGCTCTGCCTCGGTTCCCTCCTCTGGCCAGCACGTCCCGAGGCGGCCTGGCCCATCCCTCTGACACGGGCCTCCCTGGGGGCTCTGACGCTGGACACCACAGGGCTGATGGCATTTCATAGAAAACCACTATCTTACCCAGGCTGCCTCCGTGTTGTCCAAACAATAATGAAACAGACTTCTAAAAATATAAAAGAAAGAAAGAAAGAAAGAAAGAAAGAAAGAAAGAAAGAAAGAAAGAAAGAAAGAAGAAAGAAAGAAAGAAAGAAAGAAAGAAAGAAGAAAGAAAGAGAGAAAGAGAGAAAGAAAGGAAGAAAGAGAGAGAAAGGGAGAAAGAAAGGAAGAAAGGAAGAAAAGAAAAGAAACAGACTTTAATCCCATACAAAGTAAAATTGCATTCCACAGTCATGGATGAATTCACACCTTGTCTGTGAAACTCCCATATTGGCATTAGAAGCCACAAAAAATGACACAATCCTATCTCAACGTACAACTGCTAACTCGGCAGACACCAACCAAGAAGAAAAGCTGAGGAGAGCGTGCCCACTGGCTCGCTGTCATTAGGCAAATGTATTCGCGATGCATTGTGCTATCAGAGGTCAGAGGTCAGCAAACCCCAGCTGCAGGATCCAGTCTGGCCCACCATGTACTCCCTCTCTCCCTTCCCCTCCTCCACTAGCTCAGGACTCTTTATGTGTTGACAGGAGCTGATGTTTTTGAGCATCACACGTGGCCAGGCACGAAGACACGCACTTTGCATCCCTGTCAGACCAATCTCTCAGGCAGGTGTTATTAAGCCCATTCTAGAGCTAAGGAAACTGAGGTTCAGGCAGCATCTGTGACTTGCCCTTGAAGTTGAAAGACAGAGGAGCTGGAGTGCAGGCCCAGAGCTATCTGGCCCTAAAGGACGTGTATGGACTTTCCACCATGCTAATCTGCCTTATGACAAGATTTTAACCCAGCGATTCTCAACCTGTGTGTCGCGACCCCTTTGGGGGTCGAATGACCCTTTCACAGGGGCCGCCTAAGACCATCGGAAAACACATATATAATTACATATTGTTTTTGTGATTAACCACTATGCTTTAATGATGTTCAATTTGTAACAATGAAATCGGGGGTCACCACAACATGAGGAACTGTATTAAAGGGTCGCGGCATTAGGAAGGTTGAGAGCCACTGCTTTAACCCAGACATCAAAAAGTAGACACATGTCCCATTTGGTGTGTCCCAAATGTCGTAGAGCCCATTGGGTTGTGTCCTGCCTTTGCCCGAGGCTCCCCTGCGAGCTTTGCTAAAATGCTGAGGGAGTGCAGCTCAGCTGTGGGTACCCTCCCCTAACCGCGTATAGGACGTTACTACCAGCTGACCATCTCTGGAGAGCCCCAAGCTTTCTGTAGAGAAACGCGGCATTTCATCCAATAACATCCGGGACTCCTGCCTCGAGGGAAAGGGGTGGTGCTTCCGCCCCCAGGTCTGCAGCGTGTGCTGGGGGAACTGGCTCAAGCTTCAACCACCCATAAGGCTGTTCCTCCCATGATGCTCTCGTCATGCTCCTACAGGAAAACTCCCAGCGTGTCCCCATGTGTGCTCCAGGGGCCACCTCCGTGGGCCTCACGTGCTTGTGAAAAGGAAGGTTATTGATCTTCTGAGTCCAAGTCTCCGTGGGTGGGTCACAGGAATGCACCCCCCCCACTGCCTCCAAGGGCATTTAATAAATGGCTACAGCCGAAACCGGTTTGGCTCAGTGGATAGAGCGTCGGCCTGCGGACTGAAAGGTCCCAGGTTCGATTCCGGTCAAGGGCATGTACCTGGGTTGCGAGCACATCTCCAGTAGCAGGAGGCAGCTGATCGATGTTTCTCTCTCATCGATGTTTCTAACTCTCTATCTCTCTCCCTTCCTCTCTGTAAAAAAATCAATAAAATATATTAAAAAAAAATAAATGGCTACAGAGGAAATGAGGGTGAAGACGAGGAGAACGGGGCATCCTTCTCCTCATCTGTTCCTCTTGGGCTCCTCCTTGTCCTCACAGGCTGAGGTCAAGGTCAGTGACAAGAAACTTGGAGAGGCTATATTAACACCAAAGTAGGCATTGAGATAATACATCATGGATTTAAATAGGGTCCTTATCCTATATAACAAAACCCGGCAGAATGACCAGTCGCTATGACACGCACTGACCATCAGGGAGCAGATGCTCGATGCAGGAGCTGCCCCCAACCCAAAAGCCCTGACCAGCAGCGGCAGGGGATGGGCCTGGTGAGCAGGTGGCACCAGGCCAGCCAAGGCAGGTGCGAGCAGGGGCCCTGATCACCCCACCGGTTGCCCCCCCCAGATCGGCTCTGATCGCCGGCCAGGCTTAGGGACCCTACCTGTGCACTAATTTCATGCATTGGGCCTCTAGTACGATAATAAAAGGTTCAATTCACTATATAGATTTAAAAATTCTAAACTTGGGGAGTTGGGTGGAGGGAAAGGGGAGAAAATGGGAGACTCTGTAATACTGTCAGCAATTAAAACAAATAAATCCTAAATTTGTTCATACATGCACCCAATCAAGTTGCCTCATGTGCACAACTTCTAACATCTCCTGGAAATATAGGGAGAAACTGACAAGCCCACCAACATAATGGCACATTTCAACACTCTTTAATTAGTCTCGATAGACTTAGCAGATGGAAAGCTGATTAAAATCTAGAATATTTCAACAATACCACTGCCAAGCTTCCAGCCTTGGGCATCTATAAGCCCTGTGCAAATACAGACTCCACCTTCATCTCATGCAGGTATGAAACCTTTATAAAAATTGACCTCCTAGACGGCCCCAAAGCAGGCTTCCATCAAATTCAAATGAGCAGCACCATACAGACCACATTTCCCGACCACAAAGTTATATTAGAAGCCAACAATGAAAAGATAGAAACATCGACACACGTTTGAAAATTCAAAATAAGCCTTAAAGTAAATCATGGGCTAAAGAAGAAATAATAACAGAAATTTAAAATCCTGCCGATTGAATAATAATAATAATTAAAATAATAATAATTGTGTTTTGAAACTTGCCGGGTGCCGTCAGAAAAGCACAGAGAAATAAATCTATAGCCTTAAAGGCTGAGGCCAGAAAAGCCTGGAAGTCCCTGGGCTGAGCCCCGAGGGAAGCTGGGAAAAGCACAGGGAGAGTAAATCCAAGAGGCAGAAGGAATAACCGCGGAGAAGTTAATGAGAGAGAAAGCGAAGCGTCACAGTTGGCTCTCTGAAGTCCTAACAAAACAGCGGTCCCCCTGCTGAGGCTGACGCAGCAAAGTCAGGGAAGACACAAATCGCGTCAGAAATAAAAACAGCACAAGAGTGAAGATCTTTCTAGAGAGCCCAGAGCCCACGAGAGACTCCGTCCAGACTAAGACGCAGGCTGAGTCCTGTGTCCAGGACCCGCACAGGGCACGTCCCTGTGTAACGGACAGTGAGGACAGAATGCCGGGGGCAGGGACGTGGGCGCCGGCCCACCCGCTGGCCTTTTGTCCTGGGTCCCAGGAGAGAGAAGCAGAGCAGGGACCCGTGGAGCACAGCACGCAGACAGCCCAGCCCAGAGATGAAGCAGCCGCTGCTCCCCAAATGGACTCTCCTTGATTGTGGGGGGAAACTGGGATTCGGGGGGAAACAAGGACGAGTCGGTCTATTTCTCAAGGCGCCCTGAAGCCCGGCTCCCACTGAGCGACTCAGAGGAGCTCCCGCCCTCCCTCCGTGTCCACGCAAGCACTTCAACATCCTGCCGTGAGTCCCAAAGACTCGCTCCTGGGCGATGATGACCTGACACCTTTGGGTGTTGGGCCCGGATTTCTCGGCATAGCACCCTGCTCTGGCCTGCCCATGTCTGGCAACCGGATAAGGGTGAGATGCGGGCATTAGGGAGGTCTGCCCGCAGGGTGTTAAGTGCAGATGAACTATCATGGCCCTGCCTCAAGAGGCAGGGACAAGGGGGAGGGGGTTGCAAGGGCAGGGCGCTTGGCAGCGACTTCTGCCTTAGCTCCTGGGCGCGGCGTCGCTGTGTAAGACACACAGAGGGCGGGGGAGGCTTAAATGCCCGTTTTGCAATGTTCGCATCGAGCGTCCAGCGCGCCCTTTCCAGGAAATCAAGGCTCAGCCTCCGGTCTGCTGCCCTGGGTGACTGTCGTCCTGACACCATGACACGAAGCACAGGGCACCTCAGCCAGGAGACCCCGTAGCAACAACGTGGGAGCCTCCAGGAGAGTCCCTGTGGGCTCTGAGGTGTTACTGACCGGGCGTCTTGCTGCCTGACTTGTTCCAAGGACAGAGGCTGCATGGAGGAGAGGGGACCCTCTTTCAACCAAGCCCCACGCCTGACCCAACTCGGCTGAGCTAGGTCTGGGCCTGGGTCTCCGCAGGTCCTGTCTCCTCTCCTGCGCAGGGACCTCCTCTGTAAGCCCAGGACAATGATGCCCCCCACATGGAGCTAGGATGACACAGCACAGTCATACGGAGACAGACTGGCGTCTGGCTGCCTCCGCCTTATATACTCCTCTCCGTGATGAGTATGTCCGACTGCAGGTCTCTGAGAGCACGTTGGGCACATGGTCTTAGCCAAAGACAGAACTGAAGCTCCTTTAACCATTCGGACAGAATATGGAGGGCCAAGGGCGAACTGGGTCGTGTTCTAAACCAAAGACAGCAAACCACTGGCCGCGCAGAACTGAGCGAGAATGAGCTGTTCCGGATGGCTGACTTCCCGACGAGGTGGGGGGGTTTCCTCTCCAGGATCAACAAACTCCAAACAAACCCGAAGCAAACAAGTCGGGACGTTTTAAACAATCTCTCTAATACACCTCAGCACTTGCCAGGGGCCTGAAGGAGTGCATTCCGAATGGTTTTACTTTTCCTTGAAGACTTTTTAAAATATATATTTTTATTGATTTCAGAGAGGAAGGTAGAGGGAGAGAGAGAGAGAAGCATCCACGATGAGAGAGAATCATGGATCGGCGGCCTCCTGCACACCCCACACCGGGGATCGAGCCTGCAACCCGGGCATGTGCCCCAACCGGGAATCGAACCCTGACCTCCTGGTTCATAGGTTGATGCTCACCCACTGAGCCCCGCCTGCCGGGCTTCCTTGAGGATTTTTGTCCTTGTTCTGAGCACAGCGAGCAGCCACCCAATGACGACCCTGACACCCTGACGGCATCTGCAGGGCTGCGAAGGGCTCAGCCCGACCCGTCATTTTACAGACGCGAACGCTAAGCCCTGAGAGGCTGGCTCACCCATGGCGCCCAGCTCCCTGCAGTCAGGGCCGGACCGGTCTCCTGCCCTCCCGCCTCCCCCACTGCCTTTTTGGAGCCACCGACCTTTAAAAGAGACCCCCCCCCCCACCCTCCTTGAAATAACCCCAGAAAGCTTACAACCACCCCGGCACCCCAGCATGTTGCTGGCGTGTCTGTCTGAGCTTAACTTGCACATTCTGTGTCTCCCTTCTCCGATGTTCATAAACCATGTGTGCTCCTGGAAATGCCACTCGAGTGTGCGTGCATTTTGCCTTTAACGTTCACTGTACTTTGTTTGAAATGTATGGACATGCCTTTAAAAGTCAGGTGTCTTCGCTCCCAGCCCTGTCTGCCGGCTGGCCTGGGAAGTCAGCGCTGAGCAGCCGCGCTGAGTGCAACAGAAGCCGCGGGCTAATACCGAGGCTGGATGCAGGCTCCTGCCCTGTCCACACCCCATCCACGTCACCCACTGCCCCTGAGAAGCCCCGGCAACAAGACCACTGCAGCTTATAAACTCCCCGTGGATGTAGTAGCAACGGCAGCACCTCAAACACAGGCGCACGCCCCTGCCCGGCTGGGCTGCTGCGGGGTTTCAGTTCCAGAGCCCTGAGCATGGGACCACTCCAGGGCGCTAACACCCACCCACGGCATCTCCCAGGCAGTCCTCAAAGACCCCCAGCCCAGCCCCAGCCCCAGAGAGACGAGGTCGGCAGACCAAAGAACACCACTACCAGCCGCTGAAGCCACAGTTTGACTCATTCAAGTAGGTGCTTAAAAGAAACTGTTAATGTCAATAAATAAAGACACCATTTTTTCTTCCCCAGCCTGCCTGAGCACATGCAATCGTGCGTTTTTGTTTTTTTTTTAATTAAATGGATCCGTGATTACAGACAAAGTTCAATAAAACAGCTCCTCCCTCTCCCAGGCTCCTGGGGGCTGTCCCTGTGTCTGCGGCTCCGGAAGGAGAACCAACCTGCAGGCTGCCCAGCGCAGGAGCAGGCCTGCCCCAGTGCCCTGCCTGCCCGCAGCACCGAAGGAAATGTGGGGACTGCGCCCGCCCTCCCCCTCCCTCCCCTCTCCCCGCCCCTCCCCCCACAGCCCCCACTAGCAAGCGGCGTGTCCACTTTATAGGGCAGGTAGCCTTTCCTGGCGTCCCTGTGATTTATTCGCAGAGAAAAAATTGAAATAGTTCAGAACCGCAGCTTTCCCAATGCCTCGCCTCGCGGAGGCTGCTCTTTGCCCCACAGCAGTTTGACCAAAACCATGTCCTGGGAGAGCCTGGACCTTTGTCCCCTTGCGGTTCAGATCATGGCTTTGGCAACTGGAGAAAGTGGCGCTGCCTTCAAAGGCTGTGTCTGCTTCCCTCTGCCCCGCCCCCGCCCCCACCACCACCCCCACCCCCACCAGGAGCCCATTGACCACTCAGCCTCAGCCTCGGCCAGGGAGGCTTTGGCTCTCCCCCGCCACTGCCCCCCAATTTCCATTAGTGCAAACGCTTCTCAGAGATAACGGACATCGCAGGGATGCTTAGACGCCTGGGGGGCGGGGGTGCGAAGTGTCCCCGAACCTGACTTCTCCGACTTTCCTCCCCACCGGAGTCCCAGCTTCTCTCCGTTCACTGGTGGAGGGAGACACATGAGGGCACTTCGCGGGCATTGAGGACGCAGCACTTGCAAGAGGGGGTGGCCCAGGTCGGTCCCCAAAGGTGACCCCAGGTGCCAGCGCGCAGGGACCTTCCCGGAGACCCGCTCGCCCCAGTGCCCGCGTGGGTGGGGGGGTGGGGGCGCAGCGCCCGTCCCCTCCCCTCCCCGCCCCTCCCCGCCGTCCCCGCGGCGGCGCTCACCTCGCTGACCACGGTGGAGTGGGCCTGGACGTAGCGCCAGCCGCCCCGACAGGGCACGAGCGGCGCCGAGCGGTTGGGGAAGGCGGCGAGCGGGTCGGCGCAGCTGAGCGCGGCGGCGGCGGTGGAGGCGTTGGCATTGGCGGTGGCGGTGGCGGTGGCATCGGCCGCCTCCAGCAGGAAGCGCTGGCAGCTGCCGGGCCCCGCGCGCTCGGGCGCCGTGCGGTTCCACTCCTCCTCGGCGCTCCAGCCGCAGCGCTCGGCCAGCGCGGCCGCGCCCGGCCCGCGGCACCAGAAGCGCTCGGGCCGGCTGCCCAGGAAGACCACGGCCACGAAGAGGAAGGCGAAGGTGACGCCCGTCAGGCACAGCAGCAGGAACACGCGCCGCTGGAAGCGCCCGAACTCGCCGGCCCGCTGCAGCGCCTCGTCGAAGGAGGGCATGGTGCGCGCCCGCCGCCCGGCCTCCGAGTGGCCGCGGGCCGCCGGCCGCCGCTTTACCCGCCGCCTCCCCGTCCCGCGCCCGCCCCTGGGCGCCGCGCCAGCCGCCCGGTCCGCCCGGCCCGCCGGCCCCCCACTCCCCCACCCCCCGCCGGCCCGGGGCGCAGCCCCCGCCTCCCTCCCCGGGGGCGTCCGCCGCTGCCCGGCCCCGCTCCCCAGGGGCGCCCCGCGGGGGCGGGTGGGCGCGGAGGGGCCGGGGCGCCCGGCCTGGCTGAGCGCCATGCGCGCCGGGACCGGCCCGGTCTGCGAGTGACAGGCACAGCCTCGGGCCTGGCGCGCGGCTCCATTCGGTCCCTGCCAGCAGCTGGCGGCTCCAGGGAGGAGAGTACCACGTCACCACTACTCCTGGCCCCTCGGACTTGGCCACTTGGCCTAGGGCGGTCCGAGTGCAGCCCAGGGACCTGGCAACGCGCACCCCGGGTCCGCGCCCGTGCCCTGAGTCGCTTCTCCAGCCCCCTCTCCACGGGCACAGAAGTGGCTCCACGCAGCCCTGGACCCGGCAGCCGGTTCCCAGGACCCTGAACCGATGGCACAGGCAGACCACGCGGGTTAGACTGTGAAGGTGTCAGCAAAGGGCCTGTGTTAACTGCTATCGCCCGCAGGCTCTCCCGGCCTCGTTCTAGACTTTAGTGCTAGACGGAGCTGTCTTCAGCGGCTTGGTAATGCCCGCCCCTCCCGACAGGGCATGCAGGGGAGACCCAGTTTCTGGATCTCAGTGCCAGCCTCCGCAGGGAGACGGCAGGCTGGGAGTGTTGCAGGCATCACGCAGATCCTGACTCACCTCTCACTCTGTGGGACTGAGAAACTGAATGGCGCATGCGTTGGAAACGATGCTGTGGAGACCCGGTGGTTGAGACGGAATAGCGCTCTCACAGCCCCGACGCCCGTGCTTCCGGCCTCTGGTGGAGGAGACAGGGGTCCGCTCCTCATCTCCTGCGGACCAATAGGTGGTCTTACTGGGCATGAACAGCTGCCTCTCAGGAGGCACAGCCACATCGGAAAAGGCCTGCACCCTGTTCCGGAAGCCGGGCCCAGCGGTCACACACCTGGATGTCGTGGGGACGTCAGTTCGATATAAAAGCTTCTTAATGCTGGTCACAGTTTCCGCACTTACCTGACGGCAGTCAGAGGACGGTTCACAGACCAGCCCTAACAGTGCGTCCTACGCACTCCCTTCTGTGTAAAGTAGCATACAGATGCCGCCATTAAAATTCTTTATTTTACCTGGGCCCTGGCCGGGGTTTCTCGGTGGTGAGAGCGTCAGCCTGAGGCCTGAGGGTCTTGGGTTTGATTCCCAGTCATGGGCATGTACTTGGGTTGCAGGTTCGATCCGCAGCCCGTAAACCAGTCGCTGTGTCATCTCTTTCACTGTAAAAGAACTATAAACATGCAATGAGTTTGAGGTCTATTTTCCTTAAAATGCAAAGACAAAATGTACAGTAATCCAGGTTATGTTAGTGCAGTGCACATGTTAACACACGTTTCCTAATGCCGGTGGTTGGAGGCCAGAAGATGAAATACTCAATTTTGCGAGAGTTAAAGCTATGCCTTCATGTGAAAAGGTGGAAGTTAGCTGAAAAATCCAAAACAACCCCTTTTTAAAATGTGGCCCAAAGGAAGAGGATGAGGAGAGCAAGACCCGCAGGAAATGTTGGTGTAAGTGGCAATGTTATCTGGCTGCTGGGGAGAAGTATATACAAATACACCTGTTCTGGTTTATTTTGTCTTTTTGTCAAATTAATTGTGGTCTAGATGGTTTTACCATTTACCTTGCGTATGGCGATTGGAGGGCTACGTGTGAGACGCCATCGCAAATACTACTCTGGGAGAAGGCCAGGCGCTGAGAGAGGCTTGTAGGTCAGGACCCGCCTGAGGGGCACGGGGGGGGGGGGGGGGGGGAGGTAACAGGCCTTGGCCGCATTCTCATTCTTAGCCTCTGGGGTTTAGGGTCTAAATTCTCATCCCAACCGTACAGGGAGATGAAAGGTATGTGGGACGTTCATTTTTCCCCAAAACAGGTTAGTGTCTCTGTATGACGCAGATCTGCCTCCGCCCGTGCAGAGCGTGCTGCACGTGGCTCTCTCCGCACAGAGGGGAAAGCCAGCCTCTCCCAGGCAGCTCTGGGCGGCAACCATATCGAAGCCCCTTCTCGTTCTCCTGGAGGGGTCCTCAGAAACGACAGGTCCCCACCTACGCTGACCGCACTCCCTAAGGCAGGCTGCCCCCATTCCAGTCCATCACCCTCCCCAGCTGTCCCTCCCTCCCCACTCCCATCTGACCGCGAGCGTCCTCCAGTAGCTCACGGAACAGACTCTGCGCCCAGGACGATACCATGCGCTTCACCCCTGATCCCTTCTGCTCCTCAGAACCATGCTAGGTGAGGATTAACAACAACAAAAATTAAAATGACTTCACTTGAGGATTTAGTACAAATTGATAATTAGTCCATAACATTGTCATAACCACGTATGGTGCCAGGCGGGTACCATATTTACCGCGACGATCACTTGTAGTTTATGTAATGTGTAAGCACCGGGTTGCACACCTAAACTACTATAATATTGTATGTCAGCTGTAACTGAAAATAAAAAATGATGAAAAATAATAAATAAAATAAAATAAATGACCTCACTCAGTTTATAGCAGCAGGTGGGACTAGGACCCAGGCCCACACACTATTAGACATCACTATCTCAGTTTAATTTTTAAAGTTGTTATTTCATGAATTACTTTGGGGACTACAAATGTAATATATTCTAGAAACTGCGAAGAAAATCTTTACCTTTTAATACCAAAATTAAAGTAATTTGCATAAATATAAAACCTACTTAGCCTTTAGTCAAATAACATTGTCAGTTAAGTTTTTTAGAGTACTATATAATGGGAGATTTTATTGTAAAAATAAAGATTTTTTTGCATTTTAACACTGGATGGAAAAAGAAACGATCTAATATTCCGAAGCATTATCCTTGTTTAGGAAAAGAAAAAAGGTGACCGGTTGACCCCGAGGAAGCTCCTTCCCGAGGTCACGGGGGCGTGTCAAGGTCAGTGTTCCAGTTTCGACCACGTCCCATGACCACGCAAGAGCCGGTTACTGGGGTAACTGGGTGAAGGGCACACAGAAACTCTCTGGACTATTTTTGCAACCTCTTGTGAGCCTTAAGCTATTTCAAAATAAAAGGTTATTTTTACAAAAAAGGTAACGAGGGCCAGTCGGGAACACGTGTGCCAGAATCGCCTGTGCCATGGGGCTCTTCCTTTCAAGGACACGCCCACCCTGTGCCCCAGGCCCAGGCCCTCCTCCGGCTCTCCTCCCGCCTCAGTGTCACAGTGGCTCTGGGAATCCCCTCCAGAACTCGGGGCTACATCAAGTCACGGGCTCAGAGTCCTCGGGGAAGGCGTCCGCGGGGAAATGCTGCCTTCCTCGCAGAATCAATTTACAAGTGCGGGCTCAGAGCCACAGGCTGCTTCGAAATAAGCGTTCATCCTTAGATGGGCAAATAAGAAGTTCTTACTAATACAACCACCACGCATGGTTCCCTAAGCCAAGATCTTAACAGAAGGCTATGACCAGCCCTCGCTGCTTTGGCTCAGTGGATAGAGCATCAGCCTGTGGCCTGAAGGGTCCTGGGTTCAACTCCGGTCAAGGGCACGTACCTCAATTGCAGGCTCGATCCCTGGCTCTGGTTGGGGCCTGTGCGGGAGGCAACCAATCAATGTGTC
Organism: Myotis nattereri; assembly: GCF_964212035.1. Taxonomy (NCBI): domain Eukaryota; kingdom Metazoa; phylum Chordata; class Mammalia; order Chiroptera; family Vespertilionidae; genus Myotis; species Myotis nattereri. The sequence continues at coordinate 96,721,105 of NC_138081.1, read as the reverse complement.
TGTCTCACATCGATGTTTCTGTCTCTCCCCCTCCCTTCCACTCTCTCTAAAAACCAACGGAAAAATATCCTCGGGTGAGGATTAACAACATAAAACAAAGACTATGACCAAAAAAAGGAAGAAAAAAAAGTGTGTTTCTTCTACTTTTTGACTCTTTTAGTTATTGGTGTTAGTGATTTTACTACAAAAGGCTTGTTGTTTTTGCTTAATAAGTACAGTCACACGGGGCGTGTAGGGTTCTGTGTGTGCATTTCATAACACACCTACAGACACACCAGAGTGGCTCGTATTCGAGAAGCTGGGCCTCCTGGTCACCCCAGCCTGTGGCAAGCACAGCTCCCGTCCCCTCATCCCATCCTCACGGCAGCAGGCTCGGTCCTTCTCTCCTGCCTCAGGCATCTCTGGAGTCCCCAGGGCTCCCCTTTATGTGCGCCCCACATGCAGTCGACAGTTCTCTGCTTCCTCCTGTGCCCTCCAGGAATCTCTGAGACAACGGCGGGCAGGGTCTTCCATGTCCTGCGGAGTCGCATCCCATTCCTGGGCTGTCCTCAAGCCAGAGCCCGAGTTGAAAAGAAAGGCCTTCTCCCTGGTCCAGGAGGGAGTAGCCCACGCTTCTCGGGGCGGGGGGATGGGGTGATGGGCATGAACTGAGTTTTGTCTTATATGAAACTATAGAACAGGGTGGTGAGGTGGACAGAAGGCAGGCTTTTGTTTCCTTTTTCTTGTTTTTTTGTTTTGTTTTGTTAATCCTCACCCAAGGATATTTTTTCCATTGATTTTTAGAGAGTGGCAGGGAGGGAAGGAGGGAGGGAGAGAGAGAGAGGAGTGGGAGTGGAGGGGACTGGCCGGGCGTCCCCTCAAGCCTCAGCCGCAGTGCCCACTGCTTCTCACCTCCCGTTTATCCCTCGGGCTGTGTTTGACCCCAAATACAGTCAGGGTTCAGACTCTTTCCCACAGGCCTCCTGGCTGCAGTCGGATCAGAGGGCGTGCCTGGGAGTCCGTCCTTAAACGCTCTGTCTGTGTGCCCGGAACATAGAGTGTGACGGTGCTCACCTATTCGGCCAGCGGGTACACACCTGCCTCTCAGCTCCAGCCCAGCTCTCTGTCATGTGCCAACACTGGCCTTCCCACTGGGGTTTTCCGTACTCACTCATCTGCCATCTACCCTCCCGGGTAAGACCTCCTTCCCAGTTACTAAGGACCTTCATTGATGCCTCAAACCCATGCCAATTCCTACCTATATCTTTCATCCTCTCATCTGAAATGCCATCTCTTTTCACTGTCTTCTGCCTACACACATCTACTATATAGACACTTATATCATTAATATCTACACCTGTGTGTGTGTATATATATATAATATTGGTTTCAGAGAGGAAGGGAGAGGGAGAGAGAGATAGAAAAATTAATGATGAGAGAGAATCATCAATTGGCTGCCTCCTACACGCTCCCTACTGGGGATCGAGCCCACAACCCGGGCATGTGCCCTTGACCGGAATCAAACCCTAGACCCTTAAGTCCACAGGCCGACGCTTTATCCACTGAGCCAGACCAGCGAGGGCGACGCCCATGTCTTTGTAACCACACGGCTAGGATTCCTTATCCAGTCTTAGAAACGCCACTCACTCTCATTGAATCTAGTTTCCTTGTTGGTAAACTTGAGGTAAAGAATAGCATTCAACCCCTCAGGTCATAGAGAGAAATAAATAAAACCGTGTAAGCTGACTGTTCAGCATAGTCTCTATTGAACAAAAAGAAGGGTTCGATCGACATGTTAACTATTTTTCAAAATTCTTTCCACTTGCAAGTTGCACTCAGTCCTCCTTCCCCAGCCTCTTTGCTAAACCCCACTTGTTTCTCTGACTCCTGAGTATCCGTGCCCCGGTCGGACCACTCTGCTCAGTGCACGCCCTCAGCGGGAGCTGTGCCTCTCCGACTGTGTCCCACACATCGTCCTCCTGTCTCCTCATCGACAGCCAGGAGCACGTGGCCTTACGTGTTCCTCTGGTCCGTGTTTCCCAACGCAACGCCAGGCACCTCACGGGACAGTCTACAAATTACCCGTCAGCTCTTGCGTTATTTTAAGGGATGCTCCATGACTCACTCGGTCAGTCTCTTAGAATATTTATACTCCCTGAACCTCTTTTTTAAATGCTTTGCTCTAATAATATCTTCCCCACACACGAGTGGGGAAAATTAGTCTTCGGTGGATTCCAGAAACAATTCTTTCCTATTCACCCAACAGCGAGAAAGCCATGATCTCACGCCATCAAAGTGGGCCCGACGCCTGACGCAGTGGCTAATTTCCGCTCCACTGACGTTTTCTAATGCGCTTCTGTTCCTCCGGTCCGGTCCCGGGAAGGTGGTGCCAACACCAGTTCACAGAGGAAAGTTGGCAGGCAGGGGGCGTCGCCGCTCGGGCATTCTCTAGGCCCCATGGCGGGGTCCGCACTCTGCGTGGTGACAGATGTGCGCTCCATGCAGTGCGTGGATGTGCCAGATCCAGCGATAGACAAGCTGATATCGATGAAATCTTCCCACTTGGATGGCTGACAGCTGTGAATGTGATGTCCAAGACGATTAGCATCATCCTCCCTCACAGGCGAAATGACGCCAATGACGCCAGTGGGAAGCGAAATGACCCTAAGGACGATTCTTCAGGTGGCAAGTCCCTTCGTCACAGGACCAGTTAATCCAGGCATTTTGGGAATTTGGCTCAGGAGAGAAATGTGAGGTGGAGCCTCTAAAATCCAGCTCTGTGCTGGTGTCAGCCTTTCAGGAAAGGCAACCCTAACCACCTGAGGAATGGAAGCTGCTCCAGATGTTACTGAACGAACAGCGGGGCGGTGCACCTCCTCACGGGGACAGTCCAAAGTGTTAGGATGTTAAAGAGAGATCAGGTGACAGGCGCTCACCTGTAGGAATCCACCAGACACGTGGGCTTCTTAAAGGAGGGCATTTTAACTTCTAAACAAGACGCGAGGGTCTTAGTCGGGGCTGTGTGTACAGATGCACCGAAGCGTCTGCCTCTGAAGTCTCACGTTTAAACACGGGAAATCGTCAGGCTCTTGAAGCTCGCCACCCCGAACATGTTGGAAACATGATTGCGTCCCCTCAGAGCACGCTGGGAAGTCATACTTCCCCAAAGGAAACCGACTAGCCCGCTGACATTCCAGTGAATAAATCAGAATAATGGCTTTCACATTTCTTACTTTATTTCATCCTCGGACGGAGGGGACAAAATGTTTTCTACCAAAAGCATGCAAACCTCATAAGACAAGTGGAACCTTCCAGATAGGCATAGAATTCCGTAGTTGAAGAAAGCCCATTCATCTCTAAAGCATGTCATACACTCACAATCCATCACTCATGGGGGAAGGGGTTATGGTGAACGCTGCCGTGGGCCGGGCTGTTGTCAGGAGACGCACCAGAAGCCACACCGGAGGAATTCGGTAGGAACCACGTGCGGTGTGTCAGCAGGATCACCCCACTGCACTGGTAAATCGAAAGACGACCACAGAGACATCAGAGAGAGAGTAAGAATGTCAAGGTGTGACTTGAGAACAAAAGGGTTCGAATTAGTTTGGAAAGCCGTGGCAACCAGACTAAACGCTTTTACTGTGAAACTTCTCAGAGCCTGAAGATGCATGTCTTGTCTCCAAGAGGGGCGTGTGGAAGGCTGTTACCTTGACCTCGGCCCCCTCTCCCACAGACATCTGAAGGACCGCGATTTCCTGGCGGTGTGCTTGGGTCTGTGGCAGTATCTGGTGGGTACATGAGTGAGGTGTGGCCTGGACAGTGGCTGTGATTTGGTGGCTTTGTGGTGACTTATAGTACTGAGCCCCAAAAGTGTGATGAGGCCCTGTGTCTTTCATTGTCATGCATTCGTGTGTTCATTCACTGAGTCCTGTATCGTGCTGGCCATACAGAGACTAATAGAATATCACCCCTGCTTTAAAGGAGCTTGCTCTCTAGGGCAGGAGGGGAGGAGGGGCTCAGGAGATCAGGTCAGAGGCGCCAGGCTGGAGCACTAGCGACACAGAGGAGGGGATGGCCCGCCCTGGCCAGTGTTGCTCAGTGGTTAGAATGCCAGCCCGCATGGCAAAGGGTTGCAGGTTCGATCCCCAGCCCCAGTGCAGGAGGCAACCAATGGATGTGTCTCTCTCACATTGATGTTTCTCTCTCTCTCCCCCCACCCTCTTCTCTCTCTTCTACTCTCTCTAAAAAGCAATGGAAAAAATATTCTCTGGTGAGGAGTAACCAAAAAGAAAATCTTTTTCAAAGGGGGGTGGCCAGTTCTGCCTTGCGAGGGTTCTGAGATGGAGGCAGGAGGAGGGTGCAGAGGCAAACGCAGGGAAGTCACGCGCCTCCTCTCCGACAGCCGGCTTCAGAGGGAAAAGCCTTCCCGGGAGAGAGGAGGCAGCTTCGTTGAGAGAAGACCCTTTAAGGGTGGGAGACTGGAGGCAAGTGGCCGCTGAGGAGACTCTGTCCGTGGTCCCGGGAGAGCAGGCGGGCAGCCCAGCCGGCAGGGCCCTGGGAGGCTGGGACTGACAGAGTGGAAATAGCATTTGGGGGTAGGGACGGGGAGAAGGTAGTAGACTCAGGGTGACTCACGGTCCCTGACTGGGTGGCTGTGGAGGCGGGGGGGGGGGGCAGCAGCAGGAGACGGGGAAGAGCGCGGTGAACCAGTCTGGGGCCTGCTGAACTTCGAGCCCCAAGGGCACCCGGCTGAGCCCCTTGATTGGCAGCTTCCTGCTCCAGGAGAAAGCAGTCTGGGCAGCGGATCAGAGTTTTACCGGTGTGTCTTTCATTTCTTTCCTTTTTCACGAGAAGTTAAACATGCTTAGGTCTCTGTACTCAAAGAGGAGAAAAGGGGAGGGAGATGGGGAAGAAGAAGGGAAGGGAAGGGAAGGGAAGGGAAGGGAAGGGAAGGGAAGGGAAGGGAAGGGAAGGGAAGGGAGCAGGAAGAAGGCTCATGTTCCTACAACCCCACCCCCCTGGGCACCGCCCCCTCCTCAGCCAGCACAATTCAGCAGCACTCGCCGCTCTGCAAGACTTGACAGGTCAGTAGAGACCACCCCATCTAGCTAATCCAGCCAGAAGACTTGGTTCTCCCCTGACTTCCTAGCAGGCTTGGGCGTTATTAAACTCTCCCTCCTGCCCTAGCTGGTGTATCTCAGTGGATAGAGCGCCGTCCTGCAGACTGAAGGGTCCCGGGTTCGGTTCCAGTCAAGGGCACATGCCGGAGTTGCGGTCTCCATCTCCAGTAGGGGGGCGTGCCGGAGGCAGCCGATCAATGATTCTCATCATTGATGTTTCTCTCTCTCTCCCTCTCCCTTCCTCTCTGAAATCAATAAAAACAAATAAATAAAATAGAAAACACTCCCTCCCCCTTGCAGCACGTCGGCCCCAACCAAGCCCACTGCTCCGGCCTCGTGGTGGGCCCTCGTCCTGTGTGCATCCTTCCGTGGGGGCACTCACAGGGCCCCCCAGACCCGCGTCCTCCTCTGCAGACTCTCCCGGGCGAGCTGGGCCCGCCGCAGCTCCAGCTTCAATACCAGGAGCCGTGGCTGCGCAGCAAAGGTCCGACCCCCACGGCCTCCGGGCTCACGGATGCTCGTCTCTGGTCACATCACAGAGCAGCTCTGAGCCCTCTCGTCTCCTGTCCCCTCGCCTGTCATCCTCTCTCACCCTGAGGCCTCCCTGCCTTCTCCCCTCTTTCTCCCACCTCGGCGTGGCCGGCGGAATAGTTGTGTGTTTGTTTGCACCTCCTCAGCTCATCCCTCTGTTGGTGGAACAGAAACTAGACCGTCCCAGCCATTTTCACACCCATCATCGTGTTTGCACTGTTGTGCCTACTTTTAACAGAGGAAACCAAGGGTTGCAGAGTGAACTCCTGTGGGGAGCCGGCACGGCCATGGCACACTCAGCCCCAGGGCGCCTATGTGCCAGGCCAGCTCAGCCTGGTTCAGTGACCCTGAGTGGGGGGGTGAAAGGATTGAGAAAAGACAGACAAGAGAATGAAAGCTGGGTCTTGGTGGGACGCTGCTCCCCGATGAGGAGACAGCGCCGGCGCCCACAAGCCGTGTCTTTATTTGATAGCAGATGCCACGGGGCAAAGCAGGGGCGTGATCACGTTGTTTACAGCATTCTCGTGAGCTCCAACCCTACTCAACGACATGCACCCGAACTCTAGCACAAGGCACGTGGGGCCACGTGTTCGGACCATAGGTTCAAGCTCACAACCACAGCCGTTGGCTATGATTGTGCTGGGAGGGCCCTGCCCTCCAGCTGGGACTTGCATGTGGCAGTGAGAGGACCCTGTCCTTTCATTAGTCCGAGGCTTGAACCTGGCCAAAACACTGCAGCCGCGCCCTATAAACTCCTTTAAATAGAGCAAAGGCAGAATTCAGTGAGGGGGGAGGGGAGGGGTGGGCTGGGCTGGGCGAGGTTGATGGGGGGAAAGGAGGACCTATGCAATACTTTCAAAGGTAGAGATTTTTTTTAAAAAAAGGCAGAATTCAAGTCCACGTCTGTCAGAGTCTAACGCTAACTGTGTTCCCATCTGGCCGCGCTGCTTTTTTCTCGCTCAGAGACTGGCGTTTAGATGAGAAGAAAGATACCACCGTGAGAGGCAGGGCTGGGATGCAGACCTGGGCCTGTGGGCCTGCACCAGGGTGCTGAGTCTCTTCCATATTTGTCTATTTCTCCTCCACATCTTTATCAGCCTTCGTGATGAATTTCCCGAGTTCTTGGCTCTCCGTTTGCCCAAGAGGGACCGGGCAGGGCCCCAGGAATGCCATGGATCACGGCTGTCACCCGCCCCGGGCTCCCACGTCTTAGGGAGGGTGCTCCTTATCGCTCTAATGGCCACCGCCTGCATTCTTGAGTCCACGGCGTCGAAAATATATAAAATAGGATTTCCACCCCCAGACGGAGGCCTCGCAGCTGGCCCCGGGCATTTCTGGGCAGAGCTCCTCAGGCCCAGGAAAGGCTCGTTCATCTTGTCTTCGACAGGCACAGCCACAGCCCCCAGCGATCACAGGCACCTCCCCGCGTCGCCTTCGAAAGGGACTCTGAACAGAGTGGACAGAGGACAAGAGCACACTGGGTGACGCCGTGTGGTAAGGACGCCCCTGTCCCCTCCTCTTTTCTAAGCAACGGCAAGAGCCTTTCCGGCCCCCAAGCCCCCCGGATCTGCTGGGGGGGGGGGGGAGCTGCAAGGCCGTGAGTGCTGGCCACGGGCTCCGCTGGCTGCAGACATTAACGCTGGTGGGACCTCCTCGAAGGAAACCCGGGGCCGGGACCCCGCTTCAGCAGCCACACAGCCACAACTCTGTAGGAAGCGTCCCGGGGACTCATGCTGCTTTCCTCAATCTCTAAATCCCCCCATGCCCTGTCCTCAGCGATGGGCCATCCGAGCCAGACCTGGCACAGATGCCCCTGGCGCTGCCAGAGGCGGGCCCTCGGGCTGAGCGCAACCAGGGCCCTGGGACACCGGAGCCTTCGAGAACTCTGTGCCCCTGCGGGTATCCTCTCGGGGGGCTGGCGCCCCACACAGGACAGGGAGAGAGGCCGAGGGCCCGCTCCTGCCATGTCCTCCTCGTCCTCCTCTTCACTCTCCCCAGCGTCGACCTCAAACGTGTGCTGTAGTTAGGCTGTTCTATTTCCAAACAATTAATTAAAATAACATGTGCACATGAAAAAATTAAACGATGTGGAAGGAAATATGGGAAACAACAGTCCTCCGTCTAACCTTTCCCATCCCTGGGCCCCTCCAGGGCTGCCCCCTTCATGATTTCCATCATCGGTCCCACTGAAAGCTACCCCGGGACCTGCGACACGTGAAGCCTGTGCTTCTATTTCCTGTTCGCAACACTTTTTTCCTTCAATCCTCTTCTGAGGATATGTTTATGGACTTTTAGAGAGAGAGGAAGGGGGTAAGAGAGAGAGGGGCAGAGGGAGAGAGAGAGAAACATTGATGTGAGCCAGACACATCAATTGGTCCCCTCCCGCACACACCCTGACCGGGGCTGGGGATTGAACCTGCAACCCAGGTACGTGCCCTTGACCAGGAATGGTGCCCTCGGCCCTTTGGTGTGTGAGCTGGTGCTCTAACCACTGAGCACCCCAGCCAGGGCTTGTTTAGCAACTCATTGACTCTCTGAGATAACGTCCCAAATAAAACATCAGAGGGCTCTCAGCCGCCTCCGGGCCAGAACTGAACATCACAGCACAGCGAGGAGTGGGGGGAACGGTACCGGAGGCCCAGCCCCTGTAACAGTGTGTATCGGTCTCTCGTGGCTGCTGTAACCAATGGCCACGAGACGCGTGGCTCACACCAACAGGAACCTATTCTCATGGCTGGGGAGACCTGAAGTCCACAGTCGAGGTGCCGGCCGGGCCTTCCTCCCCCCTGCGGCGCTGGGGGAGATGCCGTCCCTCACCCCTCCTGTATTCTGAGGGCCGCAGCATCCTTTAGCTGTGGCCGCATCCCTCCATTCCTGCTTCTGTCTTCACGTGGCCTCTCCTCTCCTCTGTCTCTCCTCTGTGTCTCCGTAAGGACACCTGTCGCTGGAGGTAGGGCCACCTGGGTAATCCAGGAGGATCTCCTCTTGAGGTCCTTACCTTCATGGCTTCTACAAAGATGCTTTTCCCAAATAAGGTCACAGTCCCTTGAAGGGCTGGGATAGGGATGTATCTTGTGGGGGGGGCACCATCCAGCTCACTGCTCTGCTCCTGGAAAAAGACGTCTCGATATAAAAATGAAGGCAGGGTGCTCTCCCTCGTCCTCTAAAAATAGGAGCGGGAAGAAAGCAAACATGTGGAGCCGCTTGCCCAAAGCAGGGCAGGAACTTGAACCCGCTCTCCCTTTCCAGGCCCGCAAAGAGCAACAGATGATTTCTCCGCTCGCCTTCCATTCCCATGGAGGTCTGTGTTCCTCATTTCCCCGGGGAGCAGAACTCCCAAAATAACCGGGAAGGTTGTTCTTGTGGGATTGCCAACCTGCCTCGCAGGAGACTTCCTCCGATCCCATGATGGGCGATCCTTGCCAGAAAGGATCGGGCCCACCCGGAAACCCTCTGATCGCACCCACGGCCGCCGCACCCACTCACAGACACCTCCATGGGTCTCTGGTCCCTGAGCATGAACCGGTCCCCAGGGGCCAAGTAACTTTATAGAGTCAACAGAAAGACACCTGCCAGCAAACAGCCGAGAGTTTCTGGTGGGTCCTGGGGAGGAGGAGCACCGGCCGGGAGTCCACATCCACAGCCCCGCCCCCACCCCCACCCCCGCACCCCACAGCCCGCCAAGCAGTGGCGACACTTTGAGTCAATCAATTTCTCCCCGAGGTTGTTTCCTCCTCTGTAAAGTCCAGACGCCACCCAACCCTCGCTTTCTGCCTGGGCCCACTTCCCTTCCTTCCATCCTTCCATCCTTCCTTCCTTCCTTCCTTCCATCCTTCCATCCTTCCATCCTTCCAGCAGCAGTTGAAGCAGAGCCAGGCACCAGCACGGAGGCCCAGGCCTGATTAGTCTCCCTCCGGGCGGCTTTGACACCCCACCCACGGTCTCAGAGCTCTGTGGGGTCAAACGGGGTAGCCGAGGACTCCGCAGGCAGGAGGCTAGCTCCCCAGATGCCTCACAGTCATGGCGAGCCTCTTTAGCAGGACATGGGTGAGTAGGTGCCTGTCTGCTGGCCTGGCCTGACCACTCCCCCATCCCCAGCCCCCACCCCCGCCATCTGTTCTAGGAAAGCTGAAGGACCCATGGCGCCCTCTGGCCACCCCGAGCAGAGGAGGCCAAGAGGGTCCCATCCATCCGGCTGCGCCCCCACCCGCATCCTCAGCACACTGACGCTGGGCAAGTGTACTTGAGAGCTAGCTCTTCCACCGACATCAGCGTGCTGGGTAAACACGTCCAATGACCCCCTTTACTGTGGCCCAGCAGCAAATATCCAGAGAGAAGAGCTCCAAAGGGGTGCGCCTCCCTCCCAGGCCCTCATCTCCCCACTAACGCCTCCCTCCAGCCCGGGGGCGGCACTGCTGCGTCACCTCCAGGCTTACAGACACCTGACCCGCGCCCTCATATTCCCACAATGCTGTAATTCTGAGGTTCCAGAGCTGACGGTAAACTTCAGGATGGAAAGCGAACAAAGTGTGGAGGTCACTCCCTCCCTCTGATTCCTGCGGTATCAGCAAGACACACCCTGTTCTTTCCAGAGATCGTGCTCACGCTGTTAACTGAGGCGCCCATGACGGTGAAGGCACCGGTGGTTTTCTCGCCCAGGTCTCAGTTTCTCTGTCTGTAAAATGGGCGTGTTAGATCACGGTGCCGGCCTGTGACAGCTTTGACCGATTTGTGTCAAAAGGGGGAAGGGACGTGAGACAGTGTCATTCGATGTTTTGCAATGCGTTGTTACTTTCTTGTATTCTGTTTCTAAGCCCGGAGGACATTTCTAGAGTCTCCAGCATCCCTGCGTCCTTTCTAAAGTCAGAGCAAGAGAAGCACACGCTCTGCTGCTGGCGCTTCGGTTTGGTGTTTGCTGGCGACCCACCCCCACCCCCCGTCAGTCACGGTGGCTCCCAGCTTCGTTCCCTGGTCCATGAGGTACAACCAAGTGGAACCAGTAGGCCCGCGGATTCCTCCCTCGAGACCACTGCTCTTGTTCCCCACGTGTCTGTGTGTTCGCTATTTCAGCAAATTAAACACCGCATTCGTACCAGGACCTCCGTCTCTCATCCTTCTTGTCCCCCAAGCAGCAGCACCCACTGCATCCAGCCCCCGCTCCCCTGAGGCACCAGGTAAGCCACTCCTGCCCGCAGCATCCTGCACCCAGACCGGCCCCCTTCCTCTGGGCAGAGGGGTGGGGCTGCCGCACAGGCCTCCCGAGCAGATGCGAGACCGACAACGAGCAGATGCGAGACCGACTCCTGCTAAATGGTGAGGCTGTGCAATAGGCTTGTTCCTCCATCAGCAGCGCCTCTCTCCACCTCGCGATCCCCAACTGCCTCCAAAGGGTGGGTAAGACGGGCTCTCAGGACTAGAAGGCGTCTGGAGGCTGAGTGGTTTGCCCAAGGTCACCAGGCGGCCGAGGGGAGAGCAGGGACCCAGCCACCGTCCCTCCCGCCGGGAGGGTCACGCTGGCCACAGCACCTCCCGGTCACGATTCCTGGGAGAACGACTGGTTTAACGCACCGGCGACACCGCTGCGGGGTGACGTCACAGGCGACACCTCTCAGTAAAGGTCCTCTCGGAGACTGGCCACCAGGGATAGCAGCTCCCGAGACATCACCTCTGCCTGGAATTGGTCAAAGCCCTCCACGCCAGCCAGGGGAAGGCAGGGCCTGGGCTGGGCCTCGCCACCCGCCCTGCCCCCACACTGCAGCCCTGGGACGGACTAGGACTCTGATGTGCAGTCATTCCGGAAGGCTCCCTCCCCCATGCAGCAGGCGGCTCCCGGCTTCAAACACCACGCCTGGGCGTGCACACGGCTCCGCATGAAGGCCTCCTCTCTAAGGGGCCATGACGTCCACCACCAAACACGGATTTCGTTTCTGTGTTTTCCCTGGAGGTAAAGGCGGCTTTGTTTAGGCTTTGAGATGCCGACCCAAGAACACGGCCCCTAGAGATTCGCTCAGGGACAAGTTCCAGTTTTCTGGGAGGGACCTCAGTGCCGAGTGATGCTGCCTGAGCAGCAGGAGCGGGTCCGGATGCCCCGACCCCACCCGCAGGTGGGGTCCGTGCCTGGTCGGCCGACGGTGAGATGCCGGAAGCTCGGCTACGGCCCGGCAGCACAGGGAAGGAAGGTTCTGGAGCCCGGAGGAGCTCACCCCCCACCCCCCGCCCCGAGGTTGCTCAGGACTCCTCCCTCCAGCTCAGAGCTGTGGGTTTATTATGCTCCAGACCCACGTGGCAGCTCCCCGAGCCGACCGGGAATTCCTCACGAGCTCACAGGGACCAGGGCCACTCGGCGGCCGGCTTCAGTCACCGTGAGCTTCGGTGCGGAGAGAAAACACGAGAAAACCTCTCCTCTCCCGGGTGTGAGGTGCTGCTGTGATTTGTAGGATTGCTTTGCAAATAGCAAAACCGGGAGGAGAAGTTTGCTTGAGCCTCCGACTCCCGGCAAAGCCTTCGAAGGGTGTGAGGGTGTGAGGGTGTGAGGGTGTGAGGGTGTGAGGGTGTGAGGGTGTGAGGGTGTGAGGGTGTGAGGGTTTTCGGGATGAGGCCTCTGCCGCCCCAGCTCTCAGCGCCGCCCCCCGCAGGCCATGGGGGACGCACACCTAAAGCCTCACCCAGATCGGACGCCCAGGGAGCGGCTGGCGATAAGGCCGCGGGCGGGCGGGGCGGTCGCACACAGTGCCAGGCCCGCTGGCGTCCGGCAGGAGATAAGGTGGCTGCGCAGCGGAGGCGGGGCCGGGCCGGAGAAGGGACTTTTCCGAGGGAGAGAGGCCGGGCGAGGCAGTGTGAGGGCGGACGGGGCCTCCGCTGGGCACAGGGAGTGGGAAGGAGCCGGGGCCCCGGAAAGCAGTGGGGGTGCCCCGAGTGCCCCACCCGGCGGCGTGCCCTCCCCGGGCCCTCTGCGGCCGGTGCGCCCGGCTCTCCTGGCCCGGCTGGCACGCCCTGTCCTTCCAGCCCGGGGGCAGGTGTCACTTCTGGGAAGCCTCGCTGCCTCCCCGCCCCCTCCGGGTCTGAGCCGCCCGCCCCGTGTCCCCACGGCTCTGGGCACAGGCGGTGACAAGGATTGGCTTGCCGGTTGCCCTACCCACGAGGCGGGGAGCAGTCGGCTGCACCCCAGAGCCTGGCCCTGCGCCCAGCACACAGCCACATTCAGGCCCAGGCCCAGGAGGAGGGGGGGCGGGGGGACGCTGAGGGGGACCTACAGGGCGAGGGGGGCCCGCCTGCCCGGGCGGCTGCAGGGGGAGACGGATCATCTCTGGGCTCACCCCAGCCCCCCGCACCACCAGGGCTCAGTGGCTACCCCGGGAGCCAGACACCTCCAGCCTCAGTTTCCCCACGTGAGGAACAAACACTTGGTCTCTCAGAGGTTGTCCCAGAACCGCCGGCAGACTGACATGTTCCCCTCCGACCAGAACCCCACCTGGGGTCCGTCCCATGGAGTCCACGTACATTCCCGCCCGGAGAACACGGGACGTGCGTGCGGCGTCAGCAGTGACAGCCAAACACCGGAGCCAGGGCATGTCGTCAAGGGCACATGGACGGCGTCACACGCCCTCCCCCACGGCAGGTCCCTCACACGCCCTTCCCCACGGCAGGTCCCTCACACGCCTTCCCCCACGGCAGGCACCGTCACACGCCTTCCCCACGGCAGGTCCCTCACACACCTTCCCCCACGGCAGGCACCGTCACACGCCTTCCCCCACGGCAGGCCCGTCACACGCCTTCCCCACGGTAGGTCCCTCACACGCCCTCCCCCCACGGCAGGTCCCTCACACGCCCTCCCCCACGGCAGGTCCCTCACACGCCCTCCCCCACGGCGGGCCCATGTCACTGGAAGAGGTGCCCCTCGATGGCGTGGCCGATCACACTGGGTGAGGCCACCACATGGCCGTGCTTAAGTCACCTCTCTAAAGGCGCCACCTGCAAGTGCAGTCACGTTCTAGGTACTAAGGCAGTGACGGCGAACCTTTTGAGCTCGGCGTGTCAGCATTTTGAGAAACCCTAACTTAACTCTGGTGCCGTGTCACATAGAAATTTTTTGATATTTGCAACCATAGTAAAACAAAGACTTATATTTTTGATATTTATTTTATATATTTAAATGCCATTTCACAAAGAAAAATCAGCCAAAAAAATGAGTTCACGTGTCACCTCTGACACACGTGTCAGAGGTTCGCCATCACTGTACTAAGGGTTAAGGCTTAAACATGAATTTGGAAAGAACATGATCCAGTCCATATCAATGTGAATATGCATGTATGTGTTCACATGTACATGGATGTAATGTGTACATATGTGAATGCAGGTATATATAAAAGTGATGGGTCAGCCTGTGTGTTCCCAGTCCATGCAAACATCCATTAAGTCTTCCGGACCTTTGTTGAAGGGGACTGGGTCACTTTTGTTCTTTAAAAAAATCATTTTCAGGGGGGAGGGTGCTGGGAGCGGCTGGAAGAGTTTGATGGGGAAAAAGGATGGCCTAGGTAATACATTCAACAGTAAAGATTAAAAATAAGTAAATAAAATAATGTTTATAGAATTGTGCATTTTCTGAGTTTTCTTAATTCCATTTGAAAATAAAAGCCCAATTGGCGTGGCTCAGCGGTTGAGCATCGACCCATGAGCCAGGAGGTCACGGCTCGATTCCTGGTCAGGGCACATGCCCGGGTTGCAGGCTCAATCCCCAATGCGGGGCATGCAGGAGGCAGCCGGTCAATGAGTCTCTCTCATCATTGATGTTTCTATCTCTCCCTCTTCCTTCTCTGAAATCAATAAAAATACATTTTTTTAAAAAAGAAAGAAAACAACAGTGACCCCATTGCCTCATTTTAGGTTCCGTCTTGGAGATGACGTGGGTGACATCTGCACAGGATGTTTATGAAATGGCACATGGAGGCCTCTCCCCTTTGGGGGTTGAATGGTCAGAGATCAAGCTCCGGCCACGCAATGCATTCCAGGCCCACCCCCCACCCCACACCCCCGGGTCTCACTTCCTGTCTCACACCAGAGTCCCAATACCCATGCTGGGTGGACACCCCACCGAGCTAGAGAAGGGAGACGCGCACCATCCTCAAACCCCCACTTATTGAAACAGCGGTCTGCGTTTTCTTCGGAACGTCCATTGCAGATTTGATGTTGCGCTGTCTCGGTTCCCTGTCTCGAGCTCACAGGGAGGTGGGAAGTGTTTTTGTGTGTTTGTTTGTTCTAGAAAGGCCTCGAAAGCCCTCCAGACCCTTCTTTCTCCCCAGTCTAGATGGGGTGCACGGGCCGCGAAGGAGATGGAAATGAGCTGCCCTGTGTGGCCTCGTAAACAGAACAGCCGTCCTAGTCAAGTGTGTATCGCTCCTCAAGCCAAACACCGAATCGTGAGCGCAGACATTTGGCAAAGACCTAGACGCGCAGGGGCTGATGGAGTCTGCAAATGCAGGCCCCGCGGAGAGGCACCAGAGCGCTGGCCTCGGCCTGGGCCCGCTGCGCTGTGTCCCCCCGGGGGGCTCGCCGCCCATCTCCTCCCTGTGCTCTGGCCAAAGGCATGCTTCTACGCCCTCACCAGCTAGGTTCTAGTCAACGGGAGGACAGAGGGGGCGAGTGCCATGGAGATGAGAGGGAGGCAGGGAGCCCGGAAGTTGGGCTTGCCCCTCCGTCCTTCCCTCTGAACCCCAGGGTGCACCCTGGGAACATGGAGACACGTGAGCCAGCCTCACAGCTGTCCACCGCAGAGCTGAACTGCCCAGGGGACATTCCGACAGCACTTTGCAGGATGCTCTGCGAGCCTGTCTCCTTTCAAAGAGGAAGACGCTGGGCCCCAGGGATGCTGCTCTGGGGGGGGGGGGGGGATCAGGGAGCAGCGCTCACGGCGCCGGGGAGCTTGGGATCCCAGCCTTTTGAGACCAGAGATTTCCCTTGGGTCTGGCTCGGCCCCAGACCCTCCTCGGGGTCTTCCTCCTGGGAAGGGCCCCCTGGGTGACCCGGGCTGGCTGCTGGCTCAGCACCTGTCCTCTTCCTGCCTCCCTCCGTCCAGGAGGACCCTCCCCACCACAAGGCGGAGTCCGGCCTCAGGCTCCCTGGGGAGAGGACAGTTCAGAGCTCTGGCCCATCAGGGCGCCACCTCCCTGCCAAGTGCGACCATCGCACCAAGCACCGCCCAGAAAGGGGAGTGGCCGGGGCCCTGTCCCACTCAACAGTCCGCCCAGACCAGGCGCGTGAAGCTACCTTCAGAAGCAAAGCACGGCCCGGCTGTCATGGCTGAGCGACAACCTACAAACCAGGAGATCACGGTTCGAGTCCCCGTCAGGGCACAGGCCCAGGTTGCAGAATTGATCCCCAGCGGGGGGTGTGCAGGAGGCCGCCGATCCATGATTCTCTCTCATCATCGATGTTTCTGTCTCTCTCTCCCTCTCCCTTCCTCTCTGAAATCAATAAAAATAGATTTTTTTAAAAAGAGGTGAAGCACTGCCTTCCTCCCGCTCACAACGGACAGGAAACATGCTGTGCATTTCTTCAATGTTCTTCTCATGCTCAGGGTTCATGCACTCACGTACTTGTTCCTACCTTTATTGAAACCTACCCTTTTCCAAGTTCAGGGCCAGAGGCTGAGCACAGGCAGATGGATAAGACATCGTCCTTGATCGTAGATTTCTGGCCTAGTGAAAGCTGAGCCCGTAAGAGGCATGGGCACCCAGTACAATCCTTTTGGGCGTGAAAAGACAAGATCAGCGCCCGCGGTTTGCTTGCCCCTCCCTATTAACCGAGAACCTTGACCTCGTCATCAGCACAGCCTGCGAGGTGCGGACTGTGCCTGTGGGGTGATCGTCTATGGCCCCACATGAGGAGCCAGTCCTCAGCCTCGACCCCTTGAGCCAGGTCTCTGAGAACCCATGACACGAGTCACTAAAGCTTTAAAATTGTAAGTAAAAGGGGCTGAACACTGGCTGTGACTACAAGTCACACTTGGGGTTCTCAGTTTCACTGGGAAACGTTGTTCCCTGCTCAGTCACTGAAGCCAGGGGTGGCGCAGTTGCTTAGAAAAATAAATGATCACAGGTACTTACGCCAATTGCTCATTATCGATGTCCATTCGTTTCACCGGGATGTCAGCACTGTGATAGCAAACGCTGGGGAATTCGAACTAAACTATTTCTCCCAGAATCTACCACTCAGACCTTTGTTTGTAGATTGTCTGTTTTCGAAAATCTTGCACACATGTTTTCTCAGTAAATGCCTCAATAGCCTGGGGCTATAGGCAGGGCTCTTTCCATCTCACAGATGCTGTGTTTGAGGTCACGTGGGCGGTAAGAACACAGACTCAGCCCTGGGGTTCTGACATGTCCCACTGTTCGCCCCTCGTTAACCTCCGTGCGTGGTACACACAAGGGCCGCTGCACTCGTTACAACAAATCCCTTAGACGGTTCGACATGTTTGCTGCTCTACCTGCTTCCTCTCCGGCTCACGGGCTGACACGGTGAAAGGAACAGAGGCTCGTCCTTGAGCGTGACGTCTCCCCTACCTCCTGCCCAGCGTAGGTCATCGTCTCCGACGCCTTCAACTGGGTCTTATTAGGCCCTTGTAACTCGAAATCTCCAGCCCACGAGCTCACTCTGTGCTTGTTAGTAAATAAACTACCCCGTGTTCTCAGTGCCGCGGAAGATTCTGTCCCGGTCCCCTCTGACGCTGAAAAAATGCGTTAGTTAACCTCCGCCATCTGGGGAACTGGGCTGCACTTGACCCTGGGCAGCAAGCTCATTACTCCCCCAGGGAGTTGCTCTCAGGGGTATTTGAAGCCACAACAGGAGCAAAAACGGGTGAGGAGGGGCAAGACTATTCCAGGCCAATGATGGGGGGCAAATGATGGCAAAGGTCCGTGTTCTCCCTGATCTCTGGGCCCCCAAAGGCCACCTGGCAAAGCGGACTCCCTCCGGGGCAGTTGGATACGTGCCCTGGGTTTCAGGCAAATCAACGGGAAGTGTTTGCAGAGCTCCCTAATGCGGTTGTTTGATGGTTTTACAAGTTCCCACCGGGGTCAGTTCCTGTGGAGCCGCTCTGAGGCACAGGCACCTCCTCCCCCAGACAAACGTGACTCGGGGCATGAGTTTCCAGGGGAGGTTCGCTGGGTGTTTGTCTTGGCCGCGGCAGGCCCTCCGAGCCCGGGGAGCAACGGCCTGTCCCCTCCGTGCTGCGCGCTTAGGGAGCAGCTGAGAACCACGGCTCGGGGAGCGGCTGGAACCCCCTCTCCACCTCCCTGATGAAACAAAGTGGGTCATTTTGTTTTGTTTTGTTTGTTGTTGTTTTAAATATATTTTTATTGATTTCAGAGATGAAGGGAGAGGGAGCAAGAGAGATAGAGACATCAATGATGAGAGAGAATCACTGACTGGCTGCCTCCCCCCACACTGGGGACCGAGCGGAGCCTGCAACCTGGGCGTGTGATCTGACCGGAAATCAAACCCTGACCTTCTGGTTCATAGGTCGATGCTCAACCACTGAGCTACACCGGCTGGGCTAGTGGGTCTTTTTGAAAGAAAAGGGGCTACACCAAGACCAGGGGCGGGGAAACGGCAGGTAACGTAGGTGCCGCATTACTGGGATTCATGGCACCTGGTGGCTGCGCACTCATCAGAAGGTGGTCGCCAGTGCTTCTCCCCCAACATCTAACAGCACCACAGCTGCTTGCCGGGACTGTGGCAGCCGCTGGGAATGAGGTACATTTGCGTGTTTTTTTAAGTTGTGCTCATCTTTAAGGAACGCTAGGATTTTGTAGCAAAATACATCCCCTGGTGAGGGTAGTTTACAAGTTCTCAGTTAATGATCTCCGCTCTCCCACTCAACATCTCGCAGAGTTTCCTGGTATTCATTAAACAGAATCATAATCAAGGGACTATTACGAGTTTTAAGTGGCCCATTGACTTAAAAATCACACTCGTACGAAACCAACAGAAAACTGCAGATGCCACTATCTTTCCCGTTAACCAACGGAAGTCAGTTTTAACGCCCAGAGCTCCCAGCCACAATGTCAACAACAAAAGCAACAGCGTGGGGGGAATCTTACTTAAAATGCCCAAGAAACATACGCATGCCTCGGTGAGAGAACAGAGTTGCATACATTGAGAGAGAAAGTATGTCTGGACAGGAAGATGGCGAAGAGTAAAGTGGTGTAAAATGGCAGTCCTCCCCACCCCAAAAGGAATGCAGATGTTCTATTTGATCCCAGAGAGAATGTTAATGTTTTTTTACTCCTCTAACTTCAACACGTTAACACAAAGTCTATCTGGAAGACAGACTGAAGGAATAAGAATCGTCCGTGACTAGGAATCGTGTAGGTGTTTGTCTAGAGTTTAGAGCAGCATCATAGGAGGCACAAGACGGGAAAACGGAAGAGCTGAGAACCCATGAACAAATCTAGTATACACAAGAAGTATTCATTTTATAAAGATGGCATCACAAATCAATGGTGATGGATATTTTTAATTGATTTCAGAGAGGAAGAGAGAGGGATAGAGAGATAGAAACATCAATGATGAGAGAGAATCATCGATCGGCTGCCTCCTGCTTGGCCCCCACCAGGAATCGAACCTGCAACACGGGCATGTGCCCTGACTAGGATTCAAACCTTGACCTCCTAGTTCATAGGACAATGCTCAACTACTGAACCACACTGGCCAGGCATGATGGATATTTTTTAAGTAATAGTACTGGGGAAATTTCTTAACATTTTGGAAAAAATAATATTGGTTTCTTATCTCATACCACTAATAAATTTCCTATGAATTTAATAATAATAATAATATCTAGAAAATAACTTCATAAAATTAATAATAAATATCAAAAGTTTATGTCTTCTCCATGTCTACATGTCTACAAGCAGAACCCCCAAGGTCAAACTTCTCCCAAGTGAGTTCACTGCATCCCAGAACAAAGCTCGAGAGTATTTATAGACACACAAAAATACTCAGCACCAAACAAAGTCAATGCACGAAGCATGCAAAGAAACAGCGAAAAATCTGCCATGGAGAAAACCCAGCCAATCCTAACCAACCCAGAACTAATCGAATGTTAAAATCAGCAAACAGGACACAAAAGCAGTTCTAACCGTACAGCTGTGTTCCAGATGTTTAAGTGAAGGGGACCCCACTCAAGCATTGAGAGCCGAAAACTATAAGGTGCTACTACTAGACAAAACACACACTGGGTGTGGTAACAGCAGACTGGGCTTTACAGAACAAAAGACAGGGACTTTGAAAACAGCAATAAAAACTACACAAAATAAAATTCCAAAAAACTTCATTAAAAATGACAAACTTCAAATACGCATCTATCAACAAGTGAATCTAAGAATCAAGTAATAAATAATCTGATGAACAGAATGAACTGGTGATTATAATAGAATCAGGGACATAGAAAGGGAATGGACTAACTATTCTTGGGGGGGAAAGGGATGTGGGAGATGCGGGAAGAGACTGGACAAAAATCATGCACCTATGGATGAGGACAGTGGGTGGGGAGTGAGGGAGGAGGGAGGGGTGGGAGCTGGGTGGAGGGGAGTTATGGGGGGAAAAAAGAGGAACAAATGTAATAATCTGAATAATAAAGATTTAATTAAAAAAAAATGACAAACTTAGCAGCAAACTGTGGGACAACTTTGAACAACCTAATCTATAATAATAAAAGCATAATATGCTAATTAGACCCAAAAGCCCGGGCTGCGAGGGAAGCCCGGGTCCCGGGTGCCGGCAGCTGGGAGAAGGAAGGCCTACTCTTGCACGAATTTTGTGCATCAGGCCTCTAGTATGTGTATATTTGAGGACTTAAAGATGAGTAGAGAGGAGGACAACAGAAAAACTATTTTAGAGAAATAATGGATAAAAATTTTCTAAATTTGGCAAAACGTATAAACCCACATACCCAAGATACTTATCAAACCCAGAGCACAAGAAACATAAAAAAAAAAAATAATTACACCAAGTTACTTCATAGTAAAATTTCACAAACTAATAAGTGAGTTTATCAATGTTGCAAGATACAGGATAAATGTGTGAAAAATGTTTATGTACCAGCAACAATCAACAATTAAAAATAATTTAAATAGTGTCAAAAATAAGAAATACTTAGAAAAAAAGTCGACAAAAGACATGAAAGGCTTCTACATTGAAAACCTATAAAATATTGATGAGAGACATTAAAGAAAACCTAAATTTTCACCCATCAAAAAAGACTCAATATTGTTAAAATGTTAACTCTTGCCAAATGAACCTTCAGATGCAGCACACTCTCTATCAAAATCCCAGGAGGCTTTTCTGTAGAATCCCGCACGCAAATCCTAAAATTCCCGTGGAGACCAGAGGGCCTAGAATTGGCCCCCGACGTGGAGAAAGAACGCACTTGAGAGCGAGCACGAACGGAGCTCAGGTGTCTCGGCCGCACACGCGCTGCAAAATTCCTCTTAAAACGTGGGAAGGCTGAGCTAGTGTTTAAACACTCTTAACAGAAATACGTGAAACAAAGCAAACCCAGCTCCTCTCCTACGTGGTCGCTCTCCCCTGAACATCGGTCGCCGTGAAAGCGAAGGAGACACCTGAGGAGCTGCCAGAAAGACACCTGAAACCCAGCCGCTCTTTCTAGCCCAGCGGTCGGCCAACTGCGGCTCGCGGGCCACATGCGGCTCTTTGGCCCCTTGAGTGTGGCTCTTCCTAAGCCCTAGGAGGACCCTAGTTAAGTTAATAACAATGTACCTACCTATATAGTTTAAGTTTAAAAAAGTTGGCTCTCAAAAGAAATTTCAATCGTTGAACTGTTGATGTTTGGCTCTGTGGACTCATGAGTTTGCCGACCACTGGCCTAGCCTAACACAGAGCTGGGCCGGCCGCCGCTGAGATGGGTCCAGGCAGGGCAGGGACAGCGCTTGTGAGGATGCCTGGCGGAGCCCTGCATGACACCTCTGCACACCCCTCCCTCGCTCTGATGACATCCCTGCACACCCCTCCCTCGCTCTGATGACATCCCTGAACACTCCTCCCTCGCTCTGATGACATCCCTGCACACCCCTCCCTCGCTCTGATGACATCCCTGAACACCCCTCCCTCGCGCCTCCGTCACCATGTCAGACGGCGGCAGAGCAGAGCTGAGGAGCCAAGGCGCTAGCCCGTCCGGGCCTGACCCCAGCCGCTGGGACAGGGAGCTGGAGGGGGAAGTGGAGACCTTCGGCGGGGAGAGGAGCAAGGACTGACCCCTGAAAGGCAGGAGGTGCTGACCCTCCCGTGGCTGGAGGGGCTGTCCGTAAGGCCCGGGGAAAGGGGGCGCCACCTGCCCCTCCCTCAACACGCATGGAACTCACCCTTAGGGACGGTCCTGCACGCACACAGGGAGGCGAGCGAGTGGCGAGCCGGAGCCCAAGGGGGAGCTACACTCACACTGAGGTCTGCAGGGCCTGGGGAACGGACCTGGGGTTCTCGGGGAGCGGCCCCAGGCCTGCGCCGCCCAGCCAACCACCAGAGAAGCGGGGAGCCCAGGCGAGCGGACTTTCTAAGCGCTGTGCAAGCTCACGGCCGTGTACCCTTACATTTAAATTAGTGAAAAATAAACCTAATTGAAAATTCACTCACCACTTTCAAAGCTCATTCGCCACGTCCGCTGCCATGTCGTGGGCAGTGCTCACGCAGACCTGCTGATCCCTGAGAAAGTTCCATGGGTCCGGCCCTGGGCCCGTAGCTGCCAGCTCAGGAGGAGGGAGGGGCAAAGGAGACCGGCTGCTCCGTTCCACTGCATGCAGGTGACCTTGGCGACATCTGACCAGCTGGTCCCCAAGCCGAGACACATCGTCACGATGGCCATGCAGGGAGAGGTCCAGAGGACCAGAGACGAGCGGTCGGGGCCGTGTCCTCGCTCTACATCCACGGAATCCCACTCGGTCCTGCTGGTGACGCCCCAGGAAACACGCCATTTGCCCACGTGTTTCCATCCTGAATCTCAGTCCACCATGAAGCTTTTCCACCCACTGTTTGGTTTCCGCGCTGTGCCTTGCCCAGGAGTGGTATGTGGAATGGACACGCTGCGTGGTGCGGGGCAGCGAGCGGCAGGGGGGCTCCGCAGGGCGTCTGGGACGTGGCCCTGAATGGGTCACCGGGCCGCCTGGGATTCGGTTCCTTCAACTGAAAACTAGAGCAGCCGGACCACCGTCGGGCGCCCGGGACGGTCTGAGCTACCAGGGGTCTGGAAGCCACGCCTGGGCGGACGGCAGGCTGACCCTCGGGAGGAAATGTGAGAGCTCCCACTCACCTCCCAGCTGCACGGAAACCACAGTTGAGAAGCGAGAGCAAACGAGGCCCCAGGCTGCGCTGTCACCGACTCTTAACCACGGCCGGGGGGATGGGACGGGACCGGTAGGCCACTTCTGCGGCCTCCCTGTGATGCCGCCGTGGCCACCGCAGACGCCGCTCTGCACACGGGAGGGGACCAGGCGGCAGGCCTTGCTCCAGGAGCATCGAGCATTGGGCATCCTCAGGGCAGGGTCGGGATTGGGGGGAAGGAGATGGTGCTGGGACCGGGCAGCACCCCCTGATCCTTCCACTGACGGGGGACATTCCTGGGCCCTGCACAAAGCCAGCCCCAAATTCATCATCCGGCGCTGATGACATCGGCAGCGTGGACACGGCTCCTCGCCCGCGGGCAGGGTGGGAGGGCAGCAGGTGGGGCTGAGCCCGATGGCGTCAGCAGCATTCCCGGCCATCTCCCGGCTCCGGGTCACTGGGACAAAGGGCAGGGGATGCACCTGCTGTGGCCGCGGGCCGCCTGCCAGGAGGACCGGCTGGGACAGACGCTGCGGGCGGGGCCCGTCGGACCTTCGTCACCGGCACACTGACACGGATTGGGGCGGAGATTGAATGTCACCGGCGTCCGCTGGCTCCGGGGGTCTGTTCCAAACACGGGCTGCGGGACCAATGGCAGCAGCGCGGCCGTGACAGAATCCACACCGGGCGCCCAGCGACCCTGCACAGCCCGGAAGGGAGCCGGCCTGCTCAGTCCCCGGGGAGAGACGTTCTGGAGTCGGGTTTCTCTCCCCTTTGCTGTCTCCGTCACTTCTCCGTCAACATGGCGAGCGAGAGGCGAGGGACAGGAGCGCAGGTGTCAGCACGGGAACCATCTGGGGTTTCCTAGGTGGCCGCACGGCTGAGCAGGAGGAAGGACCCAGGAAACCAGAGGTTCTCATGAAGTGAACTTCAGCTTTGCATACGATACACCCGGTTATCACACGGACAGAAGCTGTGTGTGGATTTGCTCGCTGCTTGGCAAGCACAGGGTCACCCCGTCGCCAGCGCCATGGAAAGCGATCGGTTGTGCAGAAGTCCTCGGGGACTGGCTCAGGCACCGTCACTAGTGCAGGGAGAACGGACTTTCTCAGAGGAAAGTGTGAGCTGGGGAGGAACCACATGGGGACTCAGAATTGGCTCAGCGAGTGTTGCTGGAATCTCATAAAAATCTTGTTCCTAAGTTCATTGGAGACGGCTCAGTACACGCTGCCAAGTCTGGGCTCCCAACAGAAGCCACATGATCTGAGAGTCTGCTCCGAGGCCCTGGTGCAGACAGAGCCGCGTGGCATCGCCAGGAGGTCCTGGTAGAGCTTCCGTGCGAAGAGCCGGGAAGAGGCAGCAGCTGACGGAAGTGCTAACCAGGCTCTGCTCCAACCGCTGCGGCTTCCGAGCCATCGCTCCCGCTCTGGGCCTCAGGTCCTCGTCTCTGAGATAGAGCTCTTACACAGGCACCTTTCATCCGGGCACAGGCAGCCACGTCTGCCACACGTGTCATGGCCCGGGGGGCAGGGTGTGTCTGGCATCGAGCGGGTCCAGACCAGGATGCTGCTGAGTTGAGAAACCTGGTTTCCACTCGATTGGGCTCCGTTTCCCACAAGGTGGCATCCAGCCCAGGGACCCTGCAGGTCTGCAGGTACCATTCCAGCATCTCTCTTCCATTCCAGATCCCTTATTTGCAAATGGTCCCAAATTATTTATCATCCGTATGAATATAATTCTTACATATTATCCAAAATATGGGGGCAGTAAGCACTTTTTAATGTTTAGAGCAACCACAACAGAATGAAGCTTCCCAGGTCTTTGGCGACAGTGTCTTCGTGACTGTTTACTGTGCGACTGGCGTCGCCTCGAAGTCTCCCCGAGGGGGACACATGCCCGGCAGGAGGCTCCTTCACAGCGTGGGGGGATGTTCGCTGAATAAGTGACTCATCCAATAATCTCTTTGGTGCTGACGGAACACGGAGCGTGTGAGAGTCCTATACGGTGGGAACCGGGTGGGCCAGGCTGCCGCGGATGGCTGAGGTGGTGGGGCCTACACACAGATTTTACAGATGAAGCAACAAATGTTCTCCCCACAAAATGACCTTCCCCCTTCAGTGGTTCCAATAGAGGCTTTGTTTAGGAAACCCGCCTTCTCCTGGTGGAGCCCACCCTCCCTGTGCTGGGTCGGGAGCCCCTCCCTGGTGCTTCTCTGGGACCCGGAGACACTCTGATTTCCACCAGAAGTCACATGCTTGTCCTAGGCTTCTTTCTCCCTGAGACTGTCTCCCACAGGAAAGCGAAGGGGTTCTGGAGGCATTCGTGTCGGTGATGCACTTGGTGGTTTTTTCAGTGAGTGAGGGTGGTGATCCACGGAAAGGAGGAGGAGGTGGGCCACTGCTGACCCAGAAACCGTATCCCCACCACACACACACCAGCTGGGCCGCACCCACTGACGTGGACAGTGAAGGAGAAAGACGGAGGGCAGACAGCAGGGCTGCGCAGGCCGGACAGTGCGAAGAGCGCAGTAGGGGTGCTGGGAGTCCCCTGACCTATACATCCCCCGTCTGTCTAGGGCCACTTGGCCAGCCCCAGGCTCTCTCTCTGCCTCCTTCATCCAGAGAGAAATGGCAGGAGGCAGGCCTGGAGCCAGCCAGGAAGGAGGGGTTGGCATGGGCTCCGTCACCAGAAACGGACTGAGTGAGGCCGAGGGGCCAGAGACTCTGGGCAGCCAGTCAGACGGGGTGCGCCTTCCTGCACCGGAGGGAGGCGGGACATACGCCACCCCACCGGGCAGCGGCACCAGTTTCCTAGGGCCGACAAAACGGAGGGCCACAGCCAGGTCCCTCAGCAGAGCATCCCGGCAGACCGCAAGGCAAGGGCGAGTGGGGGGAGGGGGGACAAGAGGCAGAAAGCGGGGTGAAGGCCATCTGTGAGTGACCACAGCAGCCCCGCAGGGTGTCCATTCCCCACTCTCCAATCTGAGTGCTGTCGCCAATTTACAAAAGACGGTGGGCACACGTCCAGGTGACACGGATGCGCCAGGGCAAGGCTGGACCATGGTCTGGCCGTGCCCCTCCCCCAGCCGGCCTGGCCTGCTGCCATCACTCCCGCGAGCTGCCAGGAGAACCCAGGACCCGCATCCCGTGAGGCAGCGCGTTCAGCGATCCCTGTCCCGGGCAGACTCACCTGAGTGCAGCCCGAGGCTCTCGGCGCCTTCTCGTGGTCAGGGACCCACTGCCAGCATCGTCCTGACGACAGCTCCCTGCTCTGCCCTGTGCTCTGGCGCCCGCTCGTCCTTGGGCAGGCGGCACAGTCACCGCCCGCACTGCCCCCTGTCCTCCGGGTGGGGCTGAGGAAGGCAGTGCGGGCACAGGTGGCCTTTGCTCCTGTGTGGTCTGTGGGTGGAAACGGTGTAGAATGACAGCAAACCCGGCCTGTACGTGACCTGTGGGCTCGCCTTCGCCTTATCTGATCGTTTTCGTAGGTGACTCACAGGGACTTCAACATCCTTTCTGCTTGGCCCGAGTCTCCGTACTCTTCCTGCCTCTCACCTGCGCCCTCTTGCTCGGGGCACGGAGACCTGGTCTTGAAATGGAGTCACATCGGGGCGCAGATGCATAAGGGCTCCTGGTGAGCGGCCGCCAGGACCACCCTGGGTCCCGGGGAGCACAGGCAGGTTTAGGGC
Source organism: Myotis nattereri (assembly GCF_964212035.1). Lineage (NCBI taxonomy): Eukaryota > Metazoa > Chordata > Mammalia > Chiroptera > Vespertilionidae > Myotis > Myotis nattereri. The sequence continues at coordinate 96,694,456 of NC_138081.1, read as the reverse complement.
CTTGGTCACTGTTTAACTCGCCCGCCCCCACACACTTCCAGCCAATGACAGAAGGCAGGGAAGTGTGGGGACCCCTCCCCTCAGGTTCCGACTCATCCTCCACCGGCTGCTGACACTGAGGAAGCCCCGATGGCTCTGACCCTCAGTGTCCTCGTCTGTGAAATGGGAGCACTCGCACCCACCCCGCAGGATGCTCTGTGGGTCAGGGGAGGGGGACTCACACCCACCCCGCGGGATGTTCTACGGGTCAGGGGAGGGGGACTCACACCCACCCCACGGGATGCTCTATGGGTCAGGGGAGGGGGACTCACACCCACCCCACGGGATGCTCTGTGGGTCAGGGGAGGGGGACTCACACCCACCCCGCGGGATGCTCTGTGGGTCAGGGGAGGGGGACTCACACCCACCCCGCGGGATGTTCTACGGGTCAGGGGAGGGGGACTCACACCCACCCCACAGGATGCTCTATGGGTCAGGGGAGGGGGACTCACACCCACCCCACGGGATGCTCTATGGGTCAGGGGGACTCACACCCACCCCGTGGGATGCTCTATGGGTCAGGACCACTCACACCCACCCCGTGGGATGCTCTGCGGGTCAGGACCACTCGCACCCACCCCGCAGGATGCTCTGTGGGTCAGGGGAGGGGGACTCACACCCACCCCACGGGATGCTCTATGGGTCAGGGGGACTCACACCCACCCCGTGGGATGCTCTATGGGTCAGGACCACTCACACCCACCCCGTGGGATGCTCTGCGGGTCAGGACCACTCGCACCCACCCCGCAGGATGCTCTGTGGGTCAGGGGAGGGGGACTCGCACCCACCCCGTGGGATGTTCTACGGGTCAGGAGAGGGGGACTCACACCCACCCCGCGGGATGCTCTATGGGTCAGGGGGACTCACAACCACCCCGTGGGATGCTCTATGGGTCAGGACCACTCACACCCACCCCGTGGGATGCTCTGCGGGTCAGGACCACTCGCACCCACCCCGCAGGATGCTCTGTGGGTCAGGGGAGGGGGACTCACACCCACCCCGCGGGATGCTCTATGGGTCAGGGGTACTCACACCCATCCCGTGGGATGCTCTATGGGTCAGGACCACTCACACCCACCCTGTGGGATGCTCTGCGGGTCAGGACCACTCACACCCACCCCGTGGGATGCTCTGCGGGTCAGGGGGACGCAGCTCCGCCAAGGCTGCCTGAGGCCAGCACCGCTGCTCAGCAGGTGTGAGCGTCCTGCTCCCTCTCCTCCCAGCGCGCTGTCTGCCATGGGCTGGGACACTGCTCTCCTCCTCTGGGTTTGTCCGGTGGCGCTTAGGGTCGGAGAAGAGGCTGCCGGTGGAGGCCACGGTGCTAAGACCAAAGCCATAGACGGCCGTGTTGACTCTCAGGAGAAACCACAGGCCACCTCAGTCTCGCCACATCAGCACGACCACCCGACTAAATCTCCGCCGTGTGACAGGTGTCCCCTCGGGAAGAAGGCCCTGGGTCGAGGAGACCGGGTTTTCCGCTCATTAGACGTGTCGGCTGCAGAGCTGGCGGACGCCGGGTGGGGCGGCTGTGAGTTAAGGATCTGGTTGAGGGATCACACATTCTCAGAGGTTGGGCTGGGTGACATCTGGTCCTGCTGATGGTCCCCAGCTGGGGACAGCGTCCCTGCTGCCCCAAGGGCTGGGCCTCGCCGCAGAGTGCCGACAGCGGCTCTCATCGCAGTGTCAGGTCTCACGGAGCGCCGGCATCCTTGGAGATAGTGTGAGACAAGGATAATTTGCGGCTAACCAGAGACTGACCAGAACATTTAAAAGAAAAGAGAAATGAGATGCCCACAGGGGTTATTGGAAAACTCTCTTATTCCCGGGACTCTCGACAGAACAGGCTTCTGGGGGGCTTTCGGGGGCTGCGTTCCCGGTGCCTCTGGCAGGTCACTTCCCCAGCACCCAGCCTGGGTCTGTTGGCAGGAAGAAACCCCTGCCCACGTCACACCCCGGAGTTCCCAGCCAGTGTGCCTCCCCCACACACACTTCCCTGTCCAGTCATCCTATGGTTATTTCATATACGGCTTCCAGGGTGCTGAGTCGGACCCAGTGGGAAGAATAAGGAAAAGTACATCTACTCCAAGCAGGAAGTGGAGGTTAAGGTATGCGTTTCTTGCTTGACATTGCCTCATCCTTTCACTGGTTGGGATTACTTATCTGCCTTTATTTTATTAAAAAAATTTTTCATTTTCATTGGAAAATTTTTCTGCATCTAGAGAGCTACTGAGCAAAGAACTGGAAAGCGTCTCCAAATTCAAGGCCACACCCATCTGTGCCGCACCCATCGGGCCATCATCCGGGCCTCTCTCCCCGCACAACCTTCCGATGGCTACAGAAATGAGCCACCGCTCCCCGAAACCAGCACTTTCAGTCTGTGACGCTGCGTCACCTCGGAAGCAGAGACCCCTGCCTGCCTGCCCTCGGCCGTGGCAAAGGCCACACGGGGCCTGACGGGTCCCCACGGGCACCCTGCTTCTTGCTTTTATTATTATTTCTTTATTTTTTGGTTAATCCTCACCCAAGGATATTTTTCCATTGATTTTTAGAGAGAGTGGAGGGGCAGGAGAGACACACAGAGAAACACTCCGATTGGTTGCCTCCTGCATGCACTCCGACCAGGGCCAGGGAATCTACAACCCAGGTACATGCCTTTGACCAGAATCAAACCTGGGACCCTTCAGTCCGCAGGCCAACACTCTATCCACTGAGCCAAACCGGTTAGGGCTGCTTCTTACTCTTATGAGCCGGCGCGGCTCCGTGGTTGAGCATGGAACTATGAACCGGGAGGTCACAGTTCAATGCCCTGGTGCCAGGCTGGATCCCCAGTGGGGGGCGTGCAGGAGGCAGCCAATCCATGATTCTCTCTCATCATTGATGTTTCTATCTCTGTCTCCCTCTTCCTTCCTCTCTGAAATTAATAAAAACAAACAAACATATTTTCTTAAAAAAAGTAGAACTGGAAAACCCAGACGAAAACCCAAACGAGCAGCCGCAGTGCGGAACCAGGGCACGTGCGCTGTTTGTGGCACGAGCCCCGGGTAGAGTCTGCAAACCTCCTTCATGCAGACCAGGCTCTGCCCCCAGTCCAGGGCGCACATGGCACCAGGCGAGCCAGCCTGTGCATCCCCCAGCCCCGGGAGGAAGGGGGCCGAGCGGGCGCGATAGGAGAGTATTCCTTCCCCGGACACTTAGGTTACTGGGGAAAGATTAACAGGCCAGCGGTGTGTGAGCGCTCAGATTTCTCGCCCGGGGACACAGAGCGAGGATTGTTTGTGGTGCTGGTAGGAGGCAGTGGCAAGCTTGGCGAGAGCGGTGTTGCAATCGACACATCTGGCGGTTCCTGGCTGAGGGCACGGCAGGGCAGCGGTCAGGGGAGCAGCAGGCCCAGCACCCGGCGGAGGAGGCACGGCTGGAGGCCGGGCCGCGGGCAGGGCTGCACCAGAGCGGCTCTCTCTGAAGTGAGCTCACGCTCACACTTGGACTTTTGGTCCGAGCTGTGCTGAGCTGGCCGCGGCCTGGCGGGGACATTCGCGGCCGCGGGGAAGCGCGTTGGAGCCCTCCTGCCCGCAGCCACCATGCCCACGGTGGACGAGGTGCTCGCGCACGTCGGGGAATTCAACTTCTTCCAGAAGCAAACGTTCCTCCTCCTCGCTCTGCTCTCAGCCTCGTTCCCCCCCATCTACGTGGGCATCGTCTTCCTGGGCCTCACCCCCGAGCACCGCTGCCGGAGCCCGGGCGTGGCCCAGCTGAGCCAGCGCTGCGGCTGGAGCCCGGCCGAGGAGCTGAACCTCACCGTGCCCGGCCCGGGGCCCGCGGGCGAGGCCTTCCCCCGCCAGTGCCTCAGCTACGAGGTGGACTGGAACCGGAGCGGCCTGGACTGCGTGGACCCGCTGGCCGGCCTGGCCGCCAACAGGAGCCTCCTGCCGCTGGGCCCCTGCGGGCACGGCTGGGTGTACGACACGCCCGGCTCCTCCATCGTGACCGAGGTGAGTGAGGCAGGACTTAAACCGACAGCAAATGGTGCAATAAACTGATTGAAAATAGACCCAGAGCCACAGAAGCACGAACAGACGGTTGAACCTCAGAGGGAAGGCAGGAGAGGGTGGGTGGGAAGAGATCAACCAGGGAGCTTGTCTGCATCTATGCATCACCCGTGGGCACAGACAATGGGGAGGTGAGGGCGGAGGTGGGGGGTGACGAGAGCACGCGGGAAGAGGTTAATGGGGGGAAAGGAGGACCTATGTAATACTTTCAACAATAAAGGTTAAGAATTTTAAAAAATAATGTAGCTTTTCTTATGGAAGAAGCCAGTAAGGCATGCTCTTTGGACTCAGGGTATCTTAGAAAATCCTGGTTTCTGACAAAAACAGGCAGCCTCTTATCTGTCTGGAGTGTGAGTGGATTAGCTAAAACCCAGTCAGATTCGTTCATGATTCTCACTTATGCAACTCCCAGCTGTAAGAAACAAGCAAACGCCAATGACAGTTCCCAGAAATAATGCCAGGGAAGGGAAAGATTCAAGCCTCCTCTCCCTCTGGCCGCCCTGCCTCCCCTCCACTCCCCCATCGCAGTGCGGAGGGTCCCCTGCGGGCCCACCCGAGCGGTGCCTGCCGGACTCGCTGCACTGCTCCTGCTGGCCAGCTGGGGTGGGAGCTGATGCGATGGTGCCCTTATGTTACTAAACACCAGAGGCAACATTAGCATCTAATGGCAATCTAATCTCATTTCAATAAATATAGAGAAACAAAAAAATAGAGATGTGCTCTGGGTGGCTCCTGTGGACAGACCTTCAGCGCGAGGGGCCTTGTTTTAGGACCTCAGATGGTCTCGCAGTTGCATGAAACGCTGAAGGTCACAGACTTAGCCCCCCACAGCGATGAGGCTTTACAGAGGGGCACACTCCTCCTTCCCGCAGAGATGAGGAAACAGGGCCAGGGAGCAGGGGAAAGTTTCGCCCACGGCTGCGGCGTGAGAGGATTAGCAGTCAGCCCTAAGCGGCATCGCCTGCCTTCCAGGCCAGCACCCGGCCCTCCTCCCACACTCCTTCCTGTTCCAGAGAGAGCCAGTGTCACAGCCTCAGCAAGATGCCCCCAGTCAGTCCCCCAGACATCAGCAGGGGTGGGGAGCGTCCGGCCCGAGGGCCGTACAAGGCCCTGCCAAGGCATTAGGGGTGAGTTCTAATTAAATGTTTGACCAAATAGAGCAGGCTAGTTTTAAAGTTGATTTTAACTTTGTATGGCCTGCGAATGATGTTCTAAATATCCAAACGGGCCCTGGCTGGTTTGGCTCAGTGGATAGAGTGTCGGCCGTGGACTGAAGGGCTCCAGGTTCAATTCCAGTCAAGGGCACATGCCCGGGTTGTGGTCTTTATAAGTAAATAGATAAGTAAATAAATATCCAAGTGGCCCTTGGCAGGAAAAAAGACCCCCCCACCCCCACCCTGACCCCGGCCTCGGCCTTAAAGAGACAGCAACGAGACAAGGAACAACCCAACCTACTCCAGGCAGCTTTTGTGTCCTGTTCACACACCTATTTGTGCACTAAAATTAGAAAGGGAAATTGTTCTGTGCAGAAATGAAGTGACTACCCGATTTCAGCTGAGGTAGCCAGCAACGGAGTTTAGCCTAACGACCTACTGCCAGGCAGGATGCTAAACAGACTGCGGGACAAATCTTGTGGTCGTGTGGGGAAACTTAACAAATGGCAAGAAAACAGTGGGTTCCTGCCTCCCGGCCCGTCCGCCCCACGCCGGGGACACGAGGGGGTCCGCCCCGTGCCGGGGACACGAGGGGAGCTCCCCAGGCCGAGGCGGGCCTGACCGTTTGTTTCCTTTCTCTCCGGACGCGGGACCCCTCCGGCCTCGGCAGTTTAACCTGGTGTGTGCCAACTCCTGGATGCTGGACCTGGTTCAGGCAGCCGTGAACGTGGGGTTCTTTGTCGGTTCCATGGGGATCGGCTACATAGCAGACAGGTGGGTGCCATGGGCTCCGAAGCACTTGGGTTCAGCTGTCCCTGCTGGAAACCAGGCGTCTCACAGTCCACAGACTCAAATGCCTGCCTCGCAGCGCTGCCTAGGCCCTCTCAGGTTTCCTCTGCGAGAGACAAGCCTGGCCCCTGGGTTACTCCCGTCCTCTGGGCCCTGGAGAGAGGGCTCGGTAGTTGGCAGTGTTTCTGCCCAGGGGCTAGGCAGAAGCCCAGGGTGAGAGGGAGGGTAATGGATGGTTTGGCCCAAGTCCTTCTTCCTCACCATCCACCCGGGCGAGGGGAGGGGAAGAGGGGGAGGAAAGGTGTTAAGAGGCTGGTGCACCAGCAGCTCCATCCACCACACCCCTCCTGGGACTCTGTGCTCAGCTCCTCTCAAAGGCTGCTCCGGGACGCTGTGGGAGCCCGTGCGGCAACGAGGAAGGTCACCTGCTTTTATTTCGTGGCCTCAGAGCTGAGGATGGCTGTTTGGCGGTGACCCCTTAAGTCAGGCGCGCCGCACTGGGGGGAGGGGCCGGTCCAGAGTCCCCTGGGCTCCTCCCAGCGCGTGGCCCTCCTGCTGGCGCCTGGCCCCCCTCCCCCTCCCTCGCTGGGTGGTGCAGACACTGACACTCGCCCGGACAGAAGGGAGCAGCTAGGCGGCTGCGCCTCGCGGCTGGTTAAGCGAGCGAGCTAATGATTCTCATCCCACTCAAGGCAGGAGACCGGTTCTAACTCTCCTGACACTGCACGCCTGGCTGGTCATCCCGTCATCCGCCCTCTGCGTGGGCCCGTTACTGTTCGTACTTTCAGTCCCGGGCAGAGCTGCTTACTCATGGCTCTCCCCAGGGTGCTGGTCCCTCCTTTGCACTCGATCTTCTTTTCTTTTCTCTTAAATTGTCTGGAGTTCTGTTGGCTTTGCCTCTTTTCCTGTTCTATTTGTGGGTGCAGGTAAGAGTGTGTGATAAGATAGCCACCCCCGGGCTCAAAAAAGGCAATTTATATTTTGCATACTTAATGCCTATTTCTGAACAATTTTCAGATTTATACAAGAAACTCATCGAAATCTCTTCTATGCTACAGAATAAACCAACATAAATAGTTTTCTGTGAGATTTTTTAAAAATATGACCTGACAGACAATTACAGCATCTTTTCAAAGAAAAGCAGGGATGGGGGAGGGGAGACTATGGAAAAGTTGTAAGTAGAAATACTGAGTCTGACACCGAGTCACCTCGCCGGAGGTCAGCTTTGCAAATGGAAAGTGGGAAGGAAGGAAAAGGAGTGGGGGGGGGGGGCGGAAGGAAGGAAGGAAGAACCGATGCTAGGGAATTTGAAAATAAACTTTGTTAGGTATCTAATTTATTTCATCACCCACGACCTCCTGAAGGGTGATTTTGAGGATCACCTGACCCCAAAAAGGAATCTCTCACCAAGTCCAGGTTCTTTGTTCCAACCATCAGTCATTCCGAGTGCTGCATCCGTGTTCGATCCGTGTTGGACACTGGCTCTGAGGGGAAGGCCCCGATCTGCAGCACTTGCTGCTGCCCTGGTGTGAACACTCACTCCCACATGGCCCGCTGCAAGCTACCGAGCTGAGGCCACTGAGCGCGGGGTTGGCTGGAGACAGGTGCCATCCTGTGTGCTCCCACCGCACACACCACAGAAAGTCACAAATAACCTCATGAGCATCCATAGCGGTCAAACACCGCGACATACTGGGAATTGATGCATTTTACATATTTATTACTTACACGTGTTTTTAAGTGTAATTTACCTAATTATAAGCATATAATTTAACTTTGATGGCTGTTTAACAATGAGCTCACAGCGTGTCTGGAAATATAACAATGAGCTCTCAGAAGCCGGGGCCTCCCAGAATGGATGGAACCGGCTCAAAGCGGAATCTAGGTCCCCGTGGGCCCCAGCCAACTTCCCCAGCCATGTGGGCGCTTCCAAGCCGAGGTCTCCTATGTGCCAGTCGCTGCGATGGGCACCCCCACACCTCGTATGTCAGTTAGGGTCAGCACAGCCTTCAAAAGGAGAGCTAAGGCCCCGGCCGGGGAGCTCAGTTGGTTAGAATGTCATCCCGATACACCAAGGTTGCAGGTTCGATCCCTGGTCAGGGCACATGCAAAAATCATCCAATGCATGCATAAATCATCATCCAATGCATGCATAAATCATCATCCAATGCCTGCATAAATAATCATCCAATGCCTGCATAAATCATCATCCAATGCCTGCATAAATAATCATCCAATGCATGCATAAATAATCATCCAATGCCTGCATAAATAATCATCCAATGCATGCATAAATAATCATTCAATGCCTGCATAAATAATCATCCAATGCATGCATAAGTGGAAGAACAAATCGCTGTTTCTCCCTCTCTTTGTGTCAGATTTGATCATTCCCAATTTTTCAAAGGAGCGAACTGAGGCTCAGTGAAATGAAAGCCGTGCTTCCCCAGTGTTAATGTACAGATGACCCCCCTGGGGACCCCGTGAGAATTTAGACTCTCGAAGAATGACCCTGGCCCTCACACCCTCCCAGCGAGGGACTGAGCGGTGCCCTGGTCCCGGGTGAATGGGCTTCTGTGCCTAAAACACACGCAGAGTCACAGGTGGAAAGTCTTGACCAGGACGGACCTGAGCCGGGCTCTCGCCCATAATTCAGACGTTAGAGCTCCGTAACTTCCATGACTTTCCACAGCCTTCGCGCATGGAATCTCACCCTCTCCCCTCTCCTTGTTTGCTCCTCGCAGGTTCGGCCGCAAGCTCTGCCTCTTGCTCACCATCCTCATCAACGCTACGTCGGGAGTCCTCATGGCCGTTGCCCCGACCTACCCCTGGGTGCTGCTGTTCCGCCTGGTCCAAGGGCTGGTCAGCAAGGCAGGCTGGGTGATCGGCTACATCCTGAGTAAGAGGCTGTGACTGCAGCGGGGAGAGCGAGGGTCGGTGCTGCCAGAATGCAGGCAGGTGGTGGGGGGCAGGCACAGGGACCCGCCTTCCAGACAGCGTCCAGACGGGTGTCTTTTTTGCGTCAGGAATTCCTAAAATCCTGTCGGTCCGCTCAGCGCGCGTCCCTCCCATAAAGAACACAATGGAGTCGGCAGCGGGGGTCAGCATCGCGCCATCCGGCTCCTTACGGAACTCCTTAGGCATCTGCTTTCTGTGCCCGGGGGTAGGACCTGGGGAGAAATCTAGCCTGCCAGGCCGATCCATGAAGAAAAGGCCGGGCCGAGAGATGCGTTAGGTTTATGAGGGACTTTGATACTTTGCCGAAAGCCATCCCAGCAAAGCACCGTTAGCCTCGATGTACATGAGAGGAGGCTGAGAGCGCGAGGGCTTGGTTGGTCTAGGCCAGTGGTCGGCAAACCGCGGCTCACGAGCCACATGCGGCTCTTTGGCCCCTTGAGTGTGGCTCTTCCACAAAATACCACGTGCGGGTGCGCACATACTGTGCGATTGAAACTTCGTGGCCCATGCGCAGAAGTCGGTTTTTGGCCTGGACGAGTCTATTTTGAAGAAGTGGCGTTAGAAGAAGTGGGGGTGTCGATCGGGCGACGGGCAGGCGGGCTCCTGGGATACGAAGCGCGGGGGAGGCGCACGAGATTCATGCACCAGTTGAGGATGGAAGCGTTGGAAGGGGTCGACCTCAGCGAATGTACCTCCATCAGATTGAGGACGTTTTTAGCAAAGGCCAGCTTAGGAGGACCCTAATGAAGTTAATAACAATGTACCTACCTATATAGTTTAAGTTTAAAAAATCTGGCTCTCAAAAGAAATTTCCATCGTTGTACTGTTGATATTTGGCTGCTGACTAATGAGGTTGCCGACCACTGGTCGAGGCTCCCCAGCCCGCGGCAGGCCCAGGAGTATCACTTACATCCACTCACAGCAGCCAGGCTTGGGCTTCCGCTCCATGGGCGCAGGAGAAGGCTCGGCTTCTAGAAGCACAGCACCTTCAAGGCGGCACCAGCACAAGTGCCCCCATCAACAGGCCCCGGGCATTGCTTCCCCTTCAGCGGCCTTTGAACAGCGTCCAGGTACAGGGAGGGGGACACGTGAGACTGAAATAACAATAGCAAAGCTCTCACGGCGCACGAGAGACCTAGGCTCCGTGCCTGAACCTCTGCCTGCTCACACGGACTTGGCGGTTCTGGGAGATGAGGAAAGGGTGGCGCGGGTGCTGTTGGCTGCCTGTCGCGGCAGACACCTAACGATGTTTGGGCCACAAAGGAATCCACGTACCCAGTTATTCGAGCGGTAATTCGGTTGCAGGACACGCACTGTGTGGAACTGAACGGTGGGAACTGAAGCCATTTCAGCCTCCGCTCCGCTCTTGCCCGTCCCTCGCACGGCCTGCGGGAGGCCTGCCTGTGGAGGAGGCTTCCGTGGCGGACGGGCGTTTCTCCTGAGGGGGCACTCGCCTCCTCTGGTTGAACTCTGCTGTAAGGTGCTTTGGGGTCATTGACAGTATTTTTAGGGTGCATTTCTGTTTGGTTTATAACGGGTTGAAGTCTTCGACACAATCCCCAAACGTTTTAAACAGAAGTTCTGTGACTTGTGGAGTATCTGAATTTCAATTCTAGTGCGTTTGCGATATGGGAATGACTACTCCCTAAATTCTTGTAGCGCAGATTCCGTTCGTCTGCCGTGATGTAGTCACGGGGGGGAGGGAAGCTGACTATTTTAGCGCGCGCTGGGGGTGCTGGTGAACCGGCCCGTGGAAAACGAAAACCATGATTTATAGTGTTTTCCAACCTCTGAGTTATAAATACTCCCACCGAGACAGATGTTAAGGTGCCAGTGGGTTTAGCAACCAGCTTGCAAAGTTCCAGGGAATTTAAACACCAGTGTGTGGGAGCCTGTACCTGCCAACTCCAGGCAGGGGAACCCACCGAGAGCTTTTCGAGCCATGGACACACATTAACAGGACGGCCAGGAGAATGTTTAACTCGCGTAGAGAGCGCGTTACATGGAGGCATTCATTTACATAAAAGCCACCTACCACCTAGATTCAGCACTAGACTCACGTATTCCGGTGTTCAGTTATCACTGGCTTCGTTCCTCTACATCAAAACTCCGCATGGATCAGAAATACAACTGCCTCTATCCTTGAAATTATTCTGGGAATCAAACATGTTGCTCACCACCCCATCTAATATGGGATTATAGGATCTTTATGTGAATTAACACCATAGCAATCATTCTAAAACAGGCCTCAAGGAACAATTTAAAGTTTCAGGGAGCTGTATAGGAAGGTCTAGAATTTGGACGACACGGTGAGGTTGGCATTCTGGCTTGGCCGTGGTTGGCCAGCCAGCTGCCTGCGGTCCGGCTCGCTGACCACGTGGCTCTCTCTGCAGTAACGGAGTTCGTGGGGCTGAGCTACCGCAGGACCGTGGGGATTGCTTACCAAGTCGCCTTCACCGTGGGGCTCCTGGTGCTCGCGGGGGCGGCCTACGCGCTGCCCCACTGGCGGTGGCTGCAGTTCGCGGTGACCCTGCCCAACTTCTGCTTCCTGCTCTATTATTGGTACGTCCGTTTGGAGCAAAAAGGAAACCAGTTGCCATATGTTTTCTCTCCCTCCCCTGACACGCACCATCCCTCTGCCCCCCGGGGTCCTTCACTCCTGTCCCACCGCAGGCCCGGCCGCTGTGTAGCTTCCCGGGCGCTTGCGGGAGGTTCCCTGGGCTGTGCAGCCCCTGCCTGACTCCATTTCCTCTGGAGGTGCCTCTCTGAGCGAGGTCCCTCGTGGAAACCTGGTGTGGCCATGGGGGGCAGGGCCTGGGGGTTCCCCTCCGCTCACGCACTGATGGCACTGACACGGAACCCAGGTGCGTGCCCGAGTCGCCGAGGTGGCTGCTCTCCCAGAACAGACACGCCGAGGCCATGCAGGTGATGAGGCACATCTCCAGGAAGAACGGCAAGGCCACGCCCGCGGCGCTCCAGGTGAGCCAGTGCTGCAGGGGGGGCGGGGGGGGGGCGGGCGATGGAGGGCACGGAAAACCGCGCCATCAGAGGGCCCGCCGCAGGCCACAGGGGCTTCCATGGGACCAGGAATCATGGTTCCCTGTCAGACATTTCAAACGGGTGGGAACATGCTCACCTGCAGGGAAGGTGCCATGGCCATAGACAGGTGGGAAGCATAAACCCTTTTAGTTTGAGGAAACCAAACAGCCATTTGCAAGTCACATGAGGAGCTTCTGCTGAGGCACCTCAGGCCTGTGCTGCCCCCGTCCCCCACCCCTGCACCCAACCCCCCACGCCGACCGCCCTCCCCGCACCCCGCCTTCACGCCCATGTCTGCTTTACCTGTGCGTCCACCTGCATCCCCACAGAGGGAGGCTCCCCCAGAGGGAAGATTCCCAGATCAGGAAAGAGGATTTTCCAACACGATCGATCAGTTGTTAGAATTTAAGACGTTGGGTAGGAAGTGTCGAGCCGTTCTGAGCAGCCTGCCTTCTCGAGCGGAGCGGGGCTGGGGCGCCTTCCTCCGCCTTGCACTCTGCCTCCAGCGGACTCACCCCTTTACTCGCACCTCCATCCCACAGCGGCTGGGAAAGGGAAAGCGAGCTTGTTAGGCAATCATGTCGAAATCAGAGTCAATCATTTCTGACTGAGGAGCTGAGACAGGTAACCCGGCAGCATCCGAGATTTTACAGGACGTTTCCCATGGGGACTTGGGGGCGCAGGCCTTCCCCGCTTCCCTTCTGGCTTCGGGGGGCTGGGAAAACATCCCTGCAGCAATGCCTGGACAGTCCCGGTCTTAGGTTTTGGGTCCCTGCGGAGATTGGTCAGGACCGAAACACGTGTGGGCCCCTGCCCGCCAGAGGTCACAGCTCACACCCCCGCGATGAGGTCTGGTCAGTGCTGGTCTCGTGGGAGGTTTCTTCCCCTCGCTCCTCGGTCACTCACGCCATCGTGGGGCCCCGACTTCCCCCACCGGGCTCTGCCTAGATCGCGCCCCTTTATGTCTGTGCCTGGGTCATCCCGGGACTGCAGCTTCCTCTCCTGGGAAGTGGGTGGAACCCCAGAACCCCACTCCCGGGACAGCTGTAAGATGGGAGGAGCGAGGGGGTGTGACGGGCTGAGCCAGTCCTGGCGGGACAGCCCTCAGCAGGCGGCAGGACGACTGCTGCTCCCTCGCGCCCGGTGAGGTGCAGGGACACGGCCGCTCCACATACAAATGGTTCTCGCATGTAGTGCCTCAGACCCGATGAGGAAGTCGGCGAGAAGCTGAACCCTTCGTTCCTGGACCTGGTCCGAACCCCGCAGATAAGGAAGCACACCTTGATCCTGATGTACAACTGGTAAGGAAGGCTCTTCCCTTTAAGATCCCTGCAGCCCGGCCGGCGTGGTCAGTGGCTGAGCGTCAACCTGTGAACCAGGTCACGGTTCGATTCCCGGTCAGGGCACATGCCCGGGTGGCGGGCTCGATCCCCAGTGTGGGGCCTGCAGGAGGCGGCCGATCAATGACTCTCTCTCTCTCTCTCTCTCTCTCTCTCTCTCTCACTCATCATTGATGTTTCTATCTCTCTCCCTCTCCCTTCCTTTCTGAAATCAATAAAAATATATTTTTTAAAATAAAACATAAGTAAAATAAAATCCTTCTAAATTCTTTCAATCCAGTCACTCACTTTGTGGAAGGGAACGAGATACCTTCCAACACAGCCTAGTGCCGGTGTTGTGTGGACGGTGCCCAGCGAGGTGGGCCCACTGACAGCCGTCTCCCTGGCGTCATCCTCCTCAGGCAGATTTGGCGTCAACTTCCAAAGCCGCGCAGGACGGTCCCAACCTGGGCTTCACCTTGGAATCACCTGGGAGGCTTTTAGATCTCAAGGCCAGACCCCTCCCCACCAAGGATACCGCTGAATTCATCGGGAGAAGGGCTTGGGAACCACCGTTTTAAAAACATGCGGCCCAAACTGAGAGCTCCTGGAACAGCTCAGCCGTGACGCTGTCGCTCTCTCCTGACGGCCCAGGGCTGGCCGGGAAAGGGCCTTCGCTCTGGCTCTTCTTCCTGGAGAAGTCACTTTTGAACAAGAATGAGCCACAAGAATAAGCCAGTGGCCTGGGCCCGACGGCGCCCGCGGCCTGCAGGTTGCCCTGAGGGCTGAGCCGCGGCTCCGCACCGGGCCCTCCCAGCCGTGAGTGCCCACGGGCTGACTCACACCAGCACCTGAAGAGCCACAGTCCCTGGCACGGCAAAGCCCGTGGAGGATTAGTTGGGCACCTTCACCATATCGCATGGAAAACACGCAGCCGTGAACTCTGGCCTCACTCTTCTTCTTTCTTTGATTGAGTAATTGCAGCTCTTGCAAACTGTCCTCATATTCCCCATTAAGACAGGGGACACTTTCCGTCAACACACCTAGAAACAGTGTCAAAATATTCCTTGCATCACGGCAGGAGAAGTCATTAAGGAGAGAGCTGTGCCCATGGGCCCCTCCGGCTTCCTAAACTGTGAATGAAGCCGTCAGTCCTTTATCTCAGTTGCATTAGGAGGCCACCGAGAAGCAGCAGCCACTAAGGACCTGCAGAGTTTTACTAAATCAATCCCGCTCCCACGTCTTCTTGCCTTTCCAACGTGGCCAGGGATTGCGCTCCTAGGTTCTCCCCTGTCCTGGTGCTGAGGCCACAGCGGGCCGCCACCTGGTCAGATAGTGAAACAGCAATGGATGGAGGAAATCTATCTATAGAAAACCCTAATATGCAAATTGACCAACCGGTGCGATGATGTGCACTGACCACCAGGGGGCAGATGCTCAATGCAGGAGCTGCCCCCAGGCCGCAGGCTCTGAGCAGAGGTGGTGGGGAGTGGGGCCGGCAAGCAGGCGGCACCAGGCCAGCCAAGGCAGGTATGAGCAGGGACCACCCCAATTGCCCTGCTGGTCGCCCCACAGAGGGAGGTTACTGGCAGCGGCAGGGGGCAGGGCCGGTGAGCTGGCGGCAGCAGTCCAGCCAAGGTGGGTGCAAGGAGGGTCCCGATCACCCCGCCGATCACCCCACAGATCAGCCCTAATTGTCAGCCAGGCCTAGGGACCCTACTGTGCACGAATTTCGTGCACCGGGCCTCTAGTAGTAGTAGTAATAAGACGACAAAAGAAGGGTGACTTAGGGCCAACCCTGATTTTCCCAGAAGGCCCCCTCCCGTGACTGCTCCTCCAGTCTTGACCTGAGCTCTCCTCTTGGCCCAGGTTCACCGGCTCTGTCCTCTACCAGGGCCTCATCATGCACATGGGCCTCGCGGGGAGCAACGTCTACCTGGACTTCTTCTACTCCGCCCTGGTGGAGTTCCCAGCTGCCCTCCTCATCGTCCTCACCATTGACCGCATTGGCCGCCGCTACCCCTGGGCTGGATCCAACATGGTGGCGGGGGCGGCCTGTCTCGCCTCGGTTTTTATCCCTGAAGGTAAGTGCCAGGCCAAGCGAGGATCTCGCTTGCCAAGGTCCTAGGAAGAGGGGTATCACAGCCCTCTGAGAGGGAGACCACGTAATCTGTCACCCAGATCGAGGTGGAATGAACCCAATATCCAGGAACTTCATGACCAACACATATGCCTTTAAGTACACTCACAGCGCCCAGCTGGAGTGGCTCAGTGGCTGAGCCTCGACCTATGAACCAGGAGGTCAGGGTTCGATTCCCGGTCAGGGCACATGCCCGGGTTGCAGGCTCGATCCTCAGTGTGGGTGTGCAGGAGGCAGCTAATCAATGATTCCCTCTCATCATTGATGTTTCTAACTCTCTCCCTCTCCCTTCCTCTCTGAAATCAATAAAAATATTTTTTTAAAAAGACACTCGCACCCAAAGGTTGCCTGTCATGGTATCATGACACCCAGTCGTCCTCCAATAACACAGGAGGGCCATGCTACAAGCCACCTGGCCGCCCGGAGCGCAGGGATGGGCTTTGGGTGAGGAGGCCCAGGGTCCAGTCTTACCCAGCACGTCCCAGACACGGTTCAGGCAACTCCCGTGACTTCCCCACATCGTCCTGCGAAACTAATGAGCAACCCTGAGCGACTGCTGCCAGTGACCAGGCCTCCAGCTCCTTTCTTTCCTCTCAAAACACCTCCTCAATGAGGGGGAGCAAAACCTGTCCAACAGGTCCTCTCGCACACGGAGCTTTGCCTGAACCCTTTGGTCATTAGCAACTGTTCCGAACATGCCCACACGCAGCTGTTTCTCTCGTGTGACTCTATAGACGAAAGTTGGCCGCCTTGGCCACGGGTAGAATTCTGTTGTCACTAGAGACGGAGCTCTCGGGGGAAAAGCCTGTTCGAGTTGTGTCTGAAGTTAAACAGGCATGAGCGCCTGCCGACATGGCCTTGACTCTGGAGAAGAACCAAGTTTGCTCTCTTGTCCCGCGCGGGCATGTGGGCTGTCCCCCGCCACCCTCCCTCCACACCCCACACGTCAAAGCCAGGGCTGTGCACATGTGTGTTTCCCCCCAGACCTGCAGTGGCTGCGAGTCACAGTCACCTGCTTGGGCCGCATGGGGATCACAATGGCCTACGAAATGGTTTGTCTGGTCAACGCGGAGCTGTACCCCACGTTCATCAGGTGAGCCCCGCGCCCCTGCATGCTGGGTGCTTCTTGGCTAGAAGCGCGGGTGCCAGCAGCAGACGCCTCACTGACGGAAACACAGGTCAGAGAGGGCGGGCGCCTTCCCGGGCAGGAGCCAGGTCACAGCCCATGCCAGCAGCTGCGGGCGGGGGGAAGGGGGGGCGCGGAACAGAGCCTGTGCTGAGATGAGAGGCACTGCATCGAGAGAGGGTTACCTAAGGGCCCTGGGACTGGGACTGAAGCCACAGCAACAGGCCGGAGAAACAGGGACACCAGGGTGAAAGCAGAAAGTGAAAATCACCCCCAATTTAAAGCTTTCAAGAACATTAATAGACAACAAGTATAACAGAATACAAAGGAAATGTGTGCCGTGTGTCACGTGTGTGAGCTGAGGATACCGTGAAGGCTGTTCCCAGGTCACAGGCACCTCCGTGGTGTGGGGGACTGTGTCCGTGAGGGTGGGCTGGGGACACGGCTGCTCTGGGAGAAGGTGAAAGGTCAACCCCACTCTCTGCTGCAGGAACCTCGGGGTCCTCGTCTGCTCCTCCATGTGCGACATTGGCGGCATCCTCACGCCCTTCCTGGTGTACAGGCTCACCGGCATCTGGCAGGAGCTGCCCCTGGTGATTTTCGGTGAGAAACCCTCTGAGGTGTCTTTGAATGAAAACCTATTTATCTAGGGGCCTTCGTTCTTCGACCTCAAAACAGGTGCCTGTGAGTAACAACTAGCACGACTAGTAGTGAGTGGCGCTATTTGCATCAGTTAAACTCGTCTTAGTAAAACCAGGATGAGTGCTCCTGTCATAGCTGCCACGGCTCCAGTGCGGGAGCCATCAGGCCACCTGCCCGCAGAGGCACAAAGTTAGTGTCAGACCTCGAGACGGGAGGACGCTCCCCGCAGGAGCCCCGCTCTCTCCTCCTGCTCCGCCCTCCGCAATCTCCCCGGCACAGGGCTCCCTCTTTCTGCCCTCGCTGCAGGCAGATGTGGGAAACACAAACCCTCCACAGCACCACTTTGAGGAAAGGCTGTTCCAATGTTACCAGCCTAAAGCATCTCAATAATAAAAGGTTAATATGCAAATGGTCGTCACACCGTGACGCCATAATGACCGATCGGCAGGGACCTGAAGCTGCGTGGCACCGGGCCGGGGCGGGGACCTGAGGCCCCGCCCCCCGAGGCTGCACCCCCCCCCACCCTGGCGGAGCTCGACGGGGGTGGGGCCAGCCAGGTCTTGGTGTCACCCAATGGGGGTGGGCCAGCCAGATACTTCTATTAGAGAGAAAAGGCCAATAGCAATATTAAAATATTTCCTCTAATGAATTCCCTTTTAATGTGCATGAATTTCATGCACCGGGCCACTAGTACAAATATAACCTTAGCACCCAAAACTTTAATGGGAATTTTAAAGACACAAAAACACTACAAGTTTGCTACCCACCCCCACCACCACTCCCAACATATACAAAAAGTTAGAGCTGGAGACAAAGCAAAAAGAAAAATGGATGAAACACCTGAATTCGTCGAAATCCAAGTCCCAGCTATGCTTCTGAAAGCTGTTACATACACAGTAACCCTTTTGAAAGCAAACCATCACTTTGTTTGCCAGGTTTCTGACCCCGTTTTCCTCGCTAAGTGCTTTGTGTTGGCAGGGTTCTGTTCCTGCTTTTCTTAGAGTTGTTTTTTTTTTCTTTTACAGCTATTTTCTAACTCCAAAGTATCTTAATATTATGGCAAGGTTCTCGCCTAGAATAAACTCGACTCAAATGTGAGTTGCAGTGTTTCACTTCCCTACAAGGAATTGTACTCCAGCGGAGTTTGGGATCCGCACAATATTTATGGTGGAGAGTAGGGCTGTCAGAGGGCAGAGAAATGCGTAAGGAGAGGAAACGACACAGACAAATCTTAAGGGATAAGGGAGCTCTAATTATAGTGCCAGAATGTCCCCTTCTTTTTTTAATATGTTTTTATTGGTTTCAGAGAGGAAGGGGGAGGGAGAGATAGAAACATCAATGATGCGAGAGAATTGCCTCCTGCACACCCCACACTGGGATGGAGCCCGCAACCCGGGCCTGTGCCCTGACCGGGAATTGGACTGTGACCGCCTGGTTCAGAGGTCAACGCTCAGCCACGGAGCCACGCCGGCCGAGCTGAGTGTCCCCTCTCACGGTGGTTCCCATGTGCCTGCCTTTCAGCGGCGGTTGGCTTGGTCGCCGGAGGGCTGGTGCTGCTGCTGCCAGAGACCAGAGGGCAGACCCTGCCAGAGACGATCGAGGAGGTTGAGAACCTGCGGAGGTACGAGCTGACATTCCCACACGCACTGCTTCCTACGTGCTCTCGGCCAGCTCTGGGGCAGAGGAAGGGAAGATGAGGGAGGATGTAGACCTTACACCGCACAGAGAGAGCCATTCGCACAGAGTCAGACCTGAGAGTACGGAAAAGGAACCGGAAAGTAAGAAAGATACTGCGGGAGAACACCTTCTGCTTTCCCAGTGCAGGGGGGCCTTGTAACTACGGCCCGAACGCCGGTACCCACTTAAAAAAGATCCATGAGCTTGCCCTCACGAGAATTAAAATTCTGCTTGGAAAAATGACTCCAAGCTTAAATAATATCACAGCCTTCGAGAAAACATGCACTCCTCCACGAAGGGTTAACGTCCCCAACGTGGAAAGAGCTCTAACCAATTCATAAAAGCACCACCCAACAGGAAAACATGAGCAAAGGATTTGAACAGATAATTCTGCGAACACAAAAACGGGTCTGAAATACACGGCGATAAGCTCGACCTCCTTCCGAATAAGAGAAGGGCAAACACTCACTGCTCGGACAGCCGCTGGGATGGCTGGTGATCGCACCACTGGGGGACATCGGTGTCAGGAGAGAACGGGGAGATAGGGGCCTACATTCCAGATTGGAAACCTCTCTGATGGGCGATATGACAATAGAATAAAGATTGCAAAGGGGTATATCCTTTTACCTGGCAACTCCACACTTCCAGAATTTACATATGCAAAACTATGTGCAAGACGATTCTTTAAGGTAATTTTTCTTAATATAACAAAAGACTGGAAACAACCCAAATGCCTGTTGAGTGGGAGACCAGTTATATAAATTATGGTACGTGATTCAACAGAATATCATGTGGCCGTTAAAAAGAATGCAGCAGCCCTAGTCAGCTGCTCAGTAGTTAGAGCACCGGCCTGCAGACTGAAGGGCCGCGGGTTCAATTTCAGTCAAACGCAGGAGGCAACTGGTTGATGTGTCTCTCTCCCATAGATGCTACTCTCTCTGTCTCTCCCCCTGCCTTCCATTCTCTTAAAAAATCAACGGAAAAAATATCCTCAGGTGAGGATTAACAACAACAACAAAAAAAAAATGAACCTGCTTTGTATGCACTGCTAAGGAAAGTTCTCTAAGACACATTATTAATGAAAAAAGCACAAAACAGTGTAAGTCTAACGTTTGTGGGGGAGAGTGAGAACATACATGTGCATGAGGTATATATGCATATTTGCTTGTGTCTCTGGAAGGCTTTGCGAGCACCGTGACACGGGCTGCCGTGGACTGGGGGCTGTGGGTACCAGGTGAGAGGAGACTTTCGATGCATGCTTTTTTTTTCTTTTTTTCAGAGAGGAAGGGAGAGAGAGAGAAACATCAACCATGAGAGAGAATCATGGATCGGCTGCCTCCTGCACGCCCCACCCTGGGGATCAAGCCCCCAATCTGGGCATGTGCCCTGACCAGGAATCGAGCTGTGACCTCCAGGTTCATAGATCGACACTCAAGCGTTGAGCCCCGCCGGCTGGGCTCAATGCATACTTTTTGGTACTTTCCGGATGTTGAACCGCACAAACCTATTTAAAAAGTAAACTTTTTTTTAAATATATTTTATTGATTTTGTACAGAGAAGAAGGGAGAGGGATAGAGAGTTAGAAACATCGATGAGAGAGAAACATCGACCAGCTGCCTCCTGCATGCCCCCCCAGTGTCTGGAACCAAGGTACATGCCCTTGACCGGAATCGAACCTGGGACCCTTGAGTCCGCAGGCCGACGCTCTATCCACTGAGCCAAACCGGTTCGGCAATAAGTAAACTTTTTTTTAAATTTAAGAGAAATGTGGATGGCATATGCCCCACAAGTTTGCTTTGTGTCGTATGCTTCGCCAGTTTTATTATCTTATCCAGACTCCATGTGGGGCCCCCTGGGGCCAAGTCTGCCCATCCTACGAAGCGTGCAGTTGAGCACCTTCAGGACGGAGCCACCCTGAGGCCTCGCAGCGCCTGGGCTCCTGCAGCTTGGAGCTCAGAGTTGGACGAGGCCTTTGAATTCAGCCAGAGGTCGCACTGGCAGCCGCAGGACGCCAGCGTCTCAGCGCTTAGCTTGGCCCGCGCGCTAGCTTTTAAGGGGGAAATTGTAGATCCACTGAATTTCCAGCATCTGGTAACATAAATAAACAAGCAGAGGATTGGGTAACGCTGAGAAGGCATTTCCTCTCGTTGACAACGTGCAGGAGCTGAGTGACGGCTCCGCTTTTTGGAGGACATGTCCTCCCCCCCACTCCCGCCCCCCTCCCCCCGTACCCCATACTCCCGCATGCCCTGTTCTCTAGTGCCTGGTGCATGGAGACATTGCAGCTTGAGGTCCTGGATCCAGATGTCCGTCCCCCAGCCCCCGATCTCAGTGCAGTGTCCCCTGCACACGAGCACCCGCCCCCCACCCTGAG
Organism: Myotis nattereri; assembly: GCF_964212035.1. Lineage (NCBI taxonomy): Eukaryota > Metazoa > Chordata > Mammalia > Chiroptera > Vespertilionidae > Myotis > Myotis nattereri. The sequence continues at coordinate 96,673,153 of NC_138081.1, read as the reverse complement.
GACAGACTGTATCCCGCGCAACGTCCTGTCCAAAAGCCAGCGCCGAGCAGGTGCGCACCAGGCCGCCTGCAGTGCATGCTGAGCGCCTTCCACGGTGCTCCTCCCTCAGGCCCCAGGCCTGCCCCAGCCGCCCGTCAGGAGGGAGCCGCGCGGCCGGCAGGACAGGCCCTCGCGCTTCCTTCCATGCGGCCTTAACGCCAAGCCTCGGTTTCCCCATCTGGAAGTGGGGACATCAGTTCCTGTCCTGGGTTCCTGTAATGACCAGACGAGAAAGCCATGCAACGTGCCTGGCACTTCGTACGTGTCCAGTGACCGCTGTTAGTATTCACGAAAGTCCTCACCGCTGTCCCATAGAACAGAAAACGGGGGCCGAGGTGTTTTATGGGAAACCGACTTTTCAAGTATGTTCTGCATAGTGTGAGACAGGAAAGTGCAGCTCAGGGATGTACACATATACCCACAGCAAATCAAGGCCGCCACCAACAGGAACATGTCGAGAGGCCATGTCTGAGCACAGCAAAATGAAGAAAACAGCTTTCCCACGAGAATCAGCAACACCCTGGTATCCACAAAGACAGGATGGTTCAGACACGTGCAATTCGAACAAATTTTTGAACAGATTTTTCATTTATCCAATTGTTGAAAAGTAAATGAACTTCGGTAAAAAATAATTCTCACATCCTATTTGGAGAACTGATGACAATGGTGTCTAGGTTTCGCAATCCTCATTTTTAACTAAAAAGGATTCGATTTAGACACTTCCCACATTCCTGGTTACGGAGGAGGGTAGAGCACCTTCAGTAATGGGTCAGGCCCGTCTCAGGCTTACACGGAGTTCAGGAAGCACTGCAGCCACACCAGCTGTTCACCGAGCTCCTCCCGTTTCCTTAGTGAGGGTCGCCACCTGGAACTCACTGCGGGACTCATGCTGGGCGAGCCTGCCCGTTCCTGTTGTGTTTACTTAGCATCCCCTTCCCTTTGGTACCCAGCTCCTCATGATTTTCCTCTCCCCTCTCCAACTCTGTTTTTCAGACCACGAAGAAACAAAGAAAAGAAGATTTACCTCCCAGTCAAGAAACAAGACATCCCACTAAACTGAGAGAGACCCGCGATGGACTTGCTTTGACAACACCAGGCTGGAATCAGAGTCCTGCTCTCATCCCAAAGCCCAGACACCTCACCCTTCCTTCTCTTTGAACCCCATTAACCCAGACCTACGGCCCAGGGGAGCTGTTGCACGACGGTATCACAATCCGCCTGTGGGACCAGATCCTGCAACCCCCCAGCTCACCCCTCCCCAGCTGTCCTCGGACAATGGCCTTGGGTTTGCGGGGATTTTTATTCCATCTCCGCATTCCTTATTTTATTCCATTCTTCACATGGACATCAACTCAAGGCACATAGGCGGGTTGTGAACCAGATAAACAGAACAGATCTAAAAAGCAATAAAATTGGGAGCAGAGAGCCTGTTTTCTTAAAGAAAGAAAACATCCGAAGCATATCAAGCTGTCCGGAATACATGTCAAGAACTTTAGCTTTTTGGTATCGTATGTAAAGAAGGTTCAAAACACATTGGTTATTGTCTGAATTAGGCCTTAAGGGATCTGAAGTACAGGGATCGGGAACTGCCACCTGAGCATCCACCACGGCCCATGTGCAGAGCGGACAGTGCAAACATGTGCTTCCTACATGAGCCCTCAGAAGCCTTTGGCAGGGGCAGCGTCTGTGTGGCCTCATTAAACCACAGCTGATACTGTCCAGTCCGACAAAAATGTCCCTCAGTTGTTAGATTTAAAATGTTGTGCCCATATTTTACCAAAGGAATGCAGCGAGTAGATTTGTAAAGCTAAGACTACGAGGCCTCTACTGAAAAACAGACATTACCCTCGTCGGCCTTGCCCACTCCCCAGAGGTCATTTTCAACAAGGTTAGCCATCTTTTCCCTTTGATTCATCTTCATGCATCTAAATAACTTACCTTATGTTAACATTTATTGATTCTTAAGTTTTGATGATCACCTATGAGCTTTTAAATATAAACAATGAAGATTTCGCTCTTCTCACCTCTCCCTTCTCCCCAACACACAACTTCTCTCCTCTCTTCCTTAACGCTTTATCTCATTTTTATTAAATCGAATAGTCGACCTTCATTCACACCCTCATGCCATGGAATGACTATTAAAAGCTGGGCCACCTGGTGAACTGTGGCTACGCTCCTTCCTTCCACCTTCTGCCCTCCCGGGGCCTTCGTTACCCCTGCTGGCTCTCAAAGTACTCATTGTCCACGTCCCCCACCTCAGGCAGACATACACCTCCCCTCCCCCGATGCACCCCAACACGTCATATCCCGGGTGGGTTCCTGTGCCCTCCTCCCAGAGACCCTCCTCCCAGAGACCCTCCTCCCAGAGACCCTCCTCCCAGAGACCTTCCTCCCAGAGACCCTCCTCCCAGAGACCTTCCTCCCAGAGACCTTCCTCCCAGAGACCTTCCTCCCAGAGACCCTCCTCCCAGAGACCCTCCTCCCAGAGACCTTCCTCCCAGAGACCCTCCTCCCAGAGACCCTCCTCCCAGAGACCTTCCTCCCAGAGACCCTCCTCCCAGAGACCCTCCTCCCAGAGACCCTCCTCCCAGAGACCTTCCTCCCAGAGACCCTCCTCCCAGAGACCCTCCTCCCAGAGACCCTCCTCCAGGAGACCCTCCTCCCAGAGACCCTCCTCCAGGAGACCTTCCTCCCAGAGACCCTCCTCCCAGAGACCCTCCTCCCAGAGACCTTCCTCCCAGAGACCCTCCTCCCAGAGACCCTCCTCCCAGAGACCCTCCTCCAGGAGACCCTCCTCCCAGAGACCCTCCTCCCAGAGACCCTCCTCCCAGAGACCTTCCTCCCAGAGACCTTCCTCCCAGAGACCCTCCTCCCAGAGACCCTCCTCCCAGAGACCCTCCTCCAGGAGACCCTCCTCCCAGAGACCCTCCTCCCAGAGACCCTCCTCCCAGAGACCTTCCTCCCAGAGACCCTCCTCCCAGAGACCCTCCTCCCAGAGACCTTCCTCCCAGAGACCCTCCTCCCAGAGACCTTCCTCCCAGAGACCTGCCCCGGAGCCTGCGGCCTCCTGCTCCGCGGCCAGCGGTCTCCAGGCTGCTGCCCACCTGCTGCCCGTGCTCTCCTTTCCCCTCACTGACCACCTCCAGCCTCTTTCTCGGGGCAAATCCCGTTTCCTAGGTCCCACGCCATCCTCGTCCTTGGGTCTCCCCCATTTGGAAGCAGCGCCTCTTCCATGTCCTCCTGAGGAAGAGCACACCCCGTCCCCGTGGGCCTCCCCTGACATCAGGGGTCAAACCTGCAGCTCCCGTCCCTGGCCCTGCCCACGGCTCCCCGAGCCCCGCCGGGGGCAGGAAGGGGGAGCAGGAAGCCCGCGTCCCCTCTGTCCGGAAGAGGTCCCGTGGCCGACCGACCGGCGGGATGGGCTCCGTCCCGGCTCAGTTCTAACTGCGGTGAGGACGGCAGCGGCGCCCGGCAGCCCCTGGCCTCCGGCCTGTCAGCACCCTCTCCTCGCGGCACAGCGCGCTTGTCCCAGCGTCTGGATGAAACTGCTTCTGTTTGAACACCTGCGGTGGTCTCTATTTTGCTGAGTAAACACACATTTATATTCTACTTGAAACCATGAGTAGACCACACCCAGGAAATCAATGCCCAAACTCAGGAATCTAGGGCAGTGATGGCGAACCTTTTGAGCTCGGCGTGTCAGCATTTTGAAAAACCCTAACTTCACTCTGGTGCCGTGTCACATATAGAAATGTTTTGATATTTGCAACCATAGTAAAACAAAGACTTATATTTTTGATATTTATTTTTATATATTTAAATGCCATTTAACAAAGAAAAATCAACCAAAAAAATGAGTTCGCGTGTCACCTCTGACAGCGTGTCATAGGTTCGCCATCACTGATCTAGGGTCTATAAACCGCACAATTGGGGTCAACACATCGATGCCACTGAGATCTCCAAATTACTTTGTTGAATTTTTGTAATGTTTTTATTGATTTCAGAGAGGAAGGGAATGGGCGTGAGAGGGAGAAACATCAGTGATGAGAGAGAATCATTGATCTGCTGCCTCCTACACGCCCCACACTGGGGATCGAGCCTGTAACCTGGGCCAGTGCCCTGACCGGGAATTGAACCGTGACCTCCTGGTTCATAGGTCGACGTTCAACCACTGAGCCCCGCCGACCGGGCATGAATTTTATTTTTTAATACCTGACTCTACGTCTCCCCTGGCAGGTGTAGAACATAACAAATCTCTAACTATCAATGCCTCCCCTCAGGCATGGAGGGCACCAGGACACAGCCTCAGCAGGGCTCATCCTGACACAGTGAGGCTGTGCCTTCGGGTCCGTCCCGGGGCCGCTCTCCTCCCCCACCCACCCCCAGGCCTCCTGGCGAGCCCAGGGCCCGCTCATGCCCAGCCAGCTCCCTGTGGCCCCTCGTCCAAAGCTGAGTGCTTTAGTGCCCGGAGTCTGAGCACTCGGCCAGGGCGTCAGGATGGGCAGGGGACGTGATCCTGGAAGCCAGTCCGGCTGCGTATGGGAACAGGTCTCCACCCTGGCACCCTGGGCCTCATCACTGAGTGGGTGGGCACCCAGAGGCCCCTGAAAGCAAAGCCTCTGAACACCAGGCCGGGCTGAGCCTCAGGTCCACGGCTCTTCCAGAACCTTCCCAGCACAGACGTCACCACGTAGGCATCCGGGGGCTCCCGCTGCCGGGGACTAAGGCTTATCCTCTGCAGGTGTCAGGGGAAGAATTCTGAAAAGCCCATGTTCGTATCTCGCTTGCACGTTTGCCAGAATCATCTCTCATTCCCGGGAAAACGTGGCACGTCACACGGTATTTCCCGCAACACAGATGTTCGGGCCTATTTTCGTGTCGGGCAGGGGGGCAGGAGCCAAGCCCAGCGGGGCCTCGGGGTGAGAGCAGCAGACGGGCTGCTGGGCCGGGAACCACACCGTGGGTCCCAGTGCCTCTCACGTCAGAGTGCCACCCGCAGCGCCGACCGTGGGCGACCTTCTCTACGCGGTCCTTCCTGCTTGGGGATGACAATGCCAGCGTCACACGAGGCCTCGGATGGACGGGGCTTTGTGGTCACGGGGGAGAGGACGTACCAGGTATGGACGGTGCAGAGTGGGAAGCGCGCCCAGGCTCCCAAGGCCAGAGCTGGGCCCGGCCGCTGAGCGGGGACAGTGTCCGGGAGCTGACACTTGGCTACAATTGCAAGAATCGGCAGGATTTGCGGCGGATAAAGGAGAGTGTGCTGCGTGCAGGCCGGGCCCCTGGGGTTGAGGTGTGGGCGCAGGAGCTGCAGAGGGGGGCAGCGGGCAGCCAAGGGCTGGAGGCTCTGAGCGAGGGAGATGAGAGAGAGATTGGGGGGGGGCGGGGAAGCCAGCTAATTAGACATGGGGCCAGCGGTTGCACAAGGAATGTGAGAAGTAGAGCCATGCAAATTACCCACAGTAATCTAACAGAAAGCAGACACACCTCAAACTAACCCACACGCTCAGCAGCCCGGAGACTTCGTACAGGGGCACACATCCCGGCGGGCCTATCGGCTCTGAGGCACCCTGCAGCACACGCAATAATTTCTGTGCACAAATAACCAGGAATCACAAAAACAGGTTCAGGTACAAGCACTCTTTCAGAAGCAAGGAAAGAACTAAGACATTGTAGAACAGTTCGCCCAAAATGACTAAAAGAGAGGCAGGGTTAAGATTGAGACGTGAAGTCCTAATTTTCTTCTCCATAATTTTGGCATTTCCCCTATTTTCTATGATGCATCTATTTAAATATACATATTTGTTATGCATATTTGATACACAAAAAAGCACATATAAGATACAAGGGTCACCAATAAAGGCTTCTCTCCTTAACCCACCCCTGGTCCATCCCCATCACACCAAACGTAACAACTATTCCAGGTTTCGTCTCATTTCCTTTTAATGTTTATCACGTGGGCGCACACGCACACACACGCACACACACATACACACGCACACACGCACGCACACACACATACACGCGCACACACACACGCACACACACACGTATGCAGCTCTACCTTTTCATCACAGTTTTCTATCTCATGATTTTCTGCTCTTACCTTGATTCCCCTTTTTCTTACTTGGGGCTTATTCTGTGATTCTTTTTCTAGTTCTGTCTCGAGTACCCAAAGTAGAAGGTTTTGGGTGTACGGTTTACTTACACTCAGAAACACGTATCGCACTTACAGGGACAGATCTGGTGTTTAATTTAGTATTTCTATTACTTGCAAAATCTATCTTTGCATTGTCACTCACCACTTGGGGTTTTGACTCTCTGAAGCACTGTTTTTCAGACTACACACTTTGTAGCTCACATGTCATTGTATTTATACATAATTCTGAGTCTTGCCTGACCATATATTTGACCCAGTCATTGCAGCAAGTGACTAAATGTACTTTCCTAACCGAGACAAAATACGGCGTCATTGCCCATCAAGGCAGTGAGCAGCCAAGGAAAGACCTTACAAGTTCCTTTTCTATGAAAGCAAGTGACCTATAGTAACTTAGTCAGTGTTTATCCGAAAACGGACACATGGGTGTACTTGGGGTTCCTTCGGTCACGGAAAAGTCAGGCTCTCCTGACATGTTAGGAAACAACACTAATTCCCAATTAATCCTTAAAAACTGGAAAGTAATCAGATTAAATGAATTATTTGTTTTTATTCACTCAAACCAGATGATGATGATAATAAAAATCTGGTACTAATTACGTGAAAATGGGACTTGGAGTAACATATCTTCTTTCCTGGCACTTTTAAGAAACCAAGGGCCTAGTATTTAGGAGGGGAAGGCACTCTCGCTCGGGTATGTTGCAACCTAACCAGGTCAGGGAGATTAAGCAGGACAAGAAGCTTCCTCCCCGACATCAGCAAGGATAACAAGGGACCCTGGCCAACCGTGCGCAAGGGCCAGCTTTGATGCACTAAGCCAGTCGGCATGCTGACGGCTGACCCCGGGGTCAGAGCCACAGGGATGGACCGCAGGGTGGTCTGCGGCTGTGAGAGTGAGCTCTGGTCGGAACAGGGTCGGGTGGGCAGCTACGAGAGCAAAGTAAGAGAAATGCACAGGGTGCGGGGACACAAACTCTGCTCAACCTACAGGCCTGTGGGGAACCCCAACTCCCTGGCACCCTTTGGGGATCAAAGTCAATACAGCCTGCCTTTGGCCATCATGGCGTCCAAGGCCTGAGGCTTTGCTCTTCTTGGAGAAAGACGTTGTAAACAAAACATCCGGGAGGACAGTGATGGTCATTTCCCATTTGCTTCGGTCCTGGGAAGCCTGCAAGACACAGCCGGGCCCCTGCTTCAGCCTCACTCCCACGTGGAATCCAAAGAACAAAATAAACTCAAGAACAAAACGGAGCCAGAGACAGAGAAGCAGGAACAGGCTGCCGAATCTCAGAGGGAAGGCGGGAGGGTGGGGAGAGATCAGCCAATGAAAGGTATGCATGTATGCATGGCCTGGGCACAGAGAGTGTGGTGAGGGCCTGGGCCCGGGGCGGCTCCTCTGACATGTGGGAGGAAACTCGCCGAGCGCTGAGGGGTGCTGCCCGTGCGCCTCTTTTTAATTGTGATAAAACACACTCGGCGTTGACCAGCTTAACCATTGGGCAGTTCAGCCACATTACGTCCATTCACAGCGTTGTGCAACCATCCCCGCCATCCGTCTCCAGAGCTTTCATCTTCCCAAACGGAAGCCCCGTCCCCACTAACACTAACCCCTCCCCCCCCCCCCCATCCATGCAGCCACCCTTCTACCTCTCTGTGGACTCAGCGACTCCAGGATTCAGGCTTGATCCCCAGTAGGGGGCGTGCGGAGGCAGCCAACCATGATTCTCTCTCATCATTGATGGTTCTCTCTCTCTCCCTCTCCCTTCCTCTCTGAAAACGATTAAAAATAAATAAGTAAATAAATAAAAGTAGCAAATCCGTTAATGATTTCCCCCTTTTCCGTGGCTTGATTGTCTTCTAGAAACTTGAGAGGCCACCCAGCAAAGGCTCCCCTGAGTTTCTCCCCTTTGGGTCAGGGGACTCTCTTAAAGGGAAACCTGTGCTGGGTTATTTCGAGTTTATCGCTTTGTCTTGAACTCCTCGATCTTTTTCATGTTTGGTTGTTGTCTCTGCTCATTTCTTTTTTTGCAGATGAAATCTACACCCCCCTCCCACTCCCCACCCCTCCCCCCCCCCCCCGCCCCCTGGAATTAGTAGATGAGACCGGTTCCTGGAGGGTGTCTCTTGCTATGACACGGAAGGCACCACTACAGCCACACAGAGAATGCGTGTGTCACTCTTCAAAGATTCGGGGTTGGCCACCCATCTCTGACCAGCCTTTGCTCTTTTGCTCCCAATGAGAGGCAAATGCCCTGCCAGTCAGAGTCTGATGTGGGTTAAAGGATTCCACCCACTCGTTTCTCCTGATCCAGTGAGACCTCCCCACCCCCAACCCCCAAACCCCATCTCAACACCACGGCATTGCTTTCGCCTTCTGTGTGGGGACTGGAAAGCCACAAGACTCCGAGCCACCACGGTCCCGGAGCTGTGGTTCCCATGAGAGGCTGAGCCCATGGCCTCTGGCTGACCCTTAGGGCCTGGAGGGCCATTCCGCTCCAGCAATCGAAAGGGAAGGAGGCGAAGTAGAAGCTTGATAAAGAAATTCACTCACAGTCTCCCTGGGGCCTAACGTCAATACCTCACACTGAACGAGAACAGAACCTTAAACAAGGACACAAATCTCTCCATACACTGGGGAGGGGTGTTGCAACCAGGAACCAGAAAGGTTCCTAAGAAAAGAACATCAGATCAAAGAATTTACATATATTATTAGTCCTTTCTTAGTAGAAAAAAAAAAGGGATTATACACCCATCAGGAACCATGGTGTAATTGTATTTATAGTCTCTAGTTGAGAAAAAAGGCAAACTTATTTCACAATTACTGAAACTAAATTGGCCCCGGGTGGGGGTGGGGGTGGGGGAATCCATTCAACTCTCTCCCTGTCCCATCATGTTGGGTGACTTTATTTCCTTCTGAAATTACTTCCATCATGTCTACTGGTTTTTAGTCTGTCTCCTCCAACTAAAATTTCAGTTCTAAACGAGCAAGATATCTTGCCTACCTTGTTCTCTTACTGGATTCCTAGTGCCAAAAACTGTGTCTGGCACATAATAAATGGTCGGTTAATGACTGCTAAGTGAATGAACGGTGGGTGGGTGGGTGGATTGATGGATTGACATCGATGGAGGGAAGCCAGTGAGGGATTTCTTGAGGCTTCGATTTTGGCTTTTATTGACCCAAGAAAAGATTAAACGGGGGGAGGGGTCTGGGAGTACAGCCTCGCAATGGTGACTAATCTAGAAATGATTCAACAATATCCAACAACGATTCGCTGTCCCATCCGGAAACCCCCGCTCAGCAGTGCAGAGGGGTCGTCGGCTCATTTCACTGTGCACCCTTGGTGTTGCTTCCTGTCGTCACCCAGGGCACCGGTTTCCTTTAACTCCCATCAGCCAGAAGCCCTGGCAGAACATGGGCTACATCCACTCAAGTAACCAGGTTTCTGCACCAAAAGTTGGAAGTGCCCAGCCTTTACCCACGGACGGGGGTGGCCCATTATTGCACAATTGTCCTTTAGAACAAAGCCTGCCTGGGACAAGATTTCACATCAGCCTTTGGGGATAGTGGTGGGGCGGGAGGCGGGGCGGGGGGGGGGAGGGGCAGGGGGTGGTCAGTCCCAGTCTCATTAATCCTGGACATCGGTCTTCCTCATCCGTCCCCAGAGAGCAGCCCTTGGTGTGGGCCCAGCAGCTGCAGCGCTCCGGCCCGGACACATGGAGCGGTGTCTTCCGCTTTGAGCAACAGCAGCCACGTCGGGAGCCGCTGGTCTGCGGGGACCACACCGGCAGAGGAAAACCTCCCAGAAGCTCCCAATTCCAAGCGACGGGGCGTCTTCCGTTTAATTTCCCAGCTCCCAAGACAATATGTCTCCATGCCCTTGGTTTTGGTCCTAAGTTCTCCACCTTATTTTGCCCCCTCGGACCCCAGGCCCAGAGCCGTCCACAGAGCAGCGTGAAGTGGGAAAAGCGGTGCCTATAAGAATCTCAGGGTTTCTTGTGCTTCTGTATTTGGATTTAAGTTGCCATTTGAAATTTTGACAATAATTTTGTTAAGAATGTGATAAAACAGGCCCAGCTGGCGTGGCTCAGTGGGTGAGTGTCAACCCGTGAACCAGGAGGTCATGATTCAATTCCAGGTCAGGGCACACGCCCAGGTTGCAGGCTCGATCCCCAGTGGGGGGTGTGCAGGAGGCAGCCGGTCAATGATTCTCTCTCATCATTGATGTTTCTATGTCTGTCTCCCTCTCCCTTCCTCTCTCTGAAATCAATAAAAACATTTTTTAAAAAAGAATGTGTAAAGTAGGAAGGAACTGTCTCATAATTTCGCATTTTTCAGCAGGAATTAAGACGTTGCATCATTTTGAAATGTCATTTTTATTTTTTTAATCTTTCAAGGGGATAAACAATTCTGAGGCCATTCCTGCCCAAGGCCCCTTCGTGACTTGCTGGGCAGTTGGGCCCATGGCAGCAGCTCCGGGTTGGCATTCTGAGTCATGGTTGGGGCGGCACCCATTGGCCTCCCACCGCCTGGCCGCCCACCCCCACGGCTCATCCCTTCCCAGGGGGACCAAGCAAATCAGTATCTTCTATTCCCAACTATCGCCTTCAACTGGGATTGAACCCCTGAGAGATTTGACCTCGGTTTCTAGGACACTCCCATTCTGGAGGGCCAACATACTTTCATTTAAAATGATCAACACCCCTACGCACACACACGAAATAAAAGAAATACAATAAAGTGAGCAAGCCCTGAGCATCACACACGGAGGCCCGCGTTCCTCCCCTGCACATCTGCTTCTGATCAGAGCCGTTAGCGTGGTGCTGAGCCAGCCCGGACTGGAGAATGCCCGTCAGCCGTGTTGAACACTTAACAGAACGTCTTGTAAACTTTATTGGAAGCTCGTGGGCCTTTCCCTGGCACAGCCCCGCCGCCTTGTTCCTTCCGAGTCCCATCACGGACTCTTTTATAGTCTCGCCTGATTCCAACGGGCTGTAACTACTGTTTTACAACGTCGGGGTCATTCCCAGCCACCAGCACCCTCCACATTTAGGCGCCTTTGTCCTGTGAGCGGCACCGTGGGCGTCCCTGACGGGCCTTGTTCTCTGGCGGAAGCATTTGCGGTGCTTCTTGCATTTTCAAGGTGGCTTGTTCCCAGGCCCCCACCCACAGTCACCCTCTGAGAATCTTAATTTTTTTTTCCAGCCAATTGTACACGAGAGGCTAAAACCTGGGCGCCTGGGGTGCCCCCGAGAGGGTCCCGGGGCTCTGGCAGCAGGGAGGCCCGAGGCACTGAGAGCAGAAACGCTTTCAAGACACTTGGCCCAAAAGCCAGGCTTGGACGGGGACCAAGATCAGGCCACGGAGCCTGGCCTCCCACAGCTCAACCAGCAAACGTCGGCAGACCCTTTGTGGCGAAGCAAAGACGGCATTGCTCATGCTAATGACGGGGACCGAGACCCTGGAGCAAGAAAGACATTCTTCCCACAGGTGGACAGAGGGCTGGGCCTCCAGCTGACAGAGGGCTGCAGAGGGTGGTCCGTGGGCACCACGTTGGGGCCCAGACACCAGCGCTCGATGGTGGCCCTGCACCCTAGGGTGGCGGCCCTGTGCCCAGCACACCTCTCCCTCCCGGTGGAGAGCCCCACTGCCCCACACACTCACAGCACAAGGACCCCTGAGGCGCCTCTGTCCCTCTGCTCAGGGGCCCCTCGGCCATCCACGCTTCAGGCCACCCGGGCCACAGGACAGGTCCCTCAGCTCCCAGACGCTCACGCTGGTTTTGGAGGGTCAGCATCCCACCGCCCAGAGCACAGACAGCTGGTGACCCCTCATCCACGCACCTGCTTCCTCAGTCATGGAGCCCCAGTCCTGCTTCCCCCAGGTGCGCTGGCCCGCGAGGTGCAGACCCTGCCACCAGGGCCTGTCCTAAAGGAGGCGCACGCCTGTCCCCACCCGCCCGGCCGCCTGCATGTGGGTCACGTGACGGGCAGGCGCCAGCAGCCCCTGGGACCTGGGGAGGGACGCCCTGCCTAGCCCGGCAACGAGACAGCACACCTGGGCCTGGCTCTGGGCACCCCCCCCCCCACCCCCCCGGTCCGGGCGGGCATCCTCGAACTTCATGACTGTGAGGAAGACACGTCTGTCCGCGTGAGCCCCTGCTGCTCTGGAGGCACCACTCCGCCGTCCCGTCCGGACAACGGCACCGAGACCGCCCGCTGCGCTTCCCACACCCACCTGAGCGCCGCCCACAGCGACACCTGGTCCATTCCGTTGTTTTAATGATGAACCCTCATTATCTAGAGCAGCGGTTCTCAACCTGTGGGTCGCGACCCCTTTGGTGGTCGAACAACCCTTTCACAGGGGTCGCCTAAGACCATCCTGCATATCAGATATTTACATGACGATTCATAACAGTCACAACATGACCGTGATGAAGCAGCAACGAAAATAATTCTATGGTTGGGTCACACCATGAGGAACTGTATTTAAAGGCCCAGAAGGTTGAGAACCACTGCTCTAAAGCCTTCCTCAGAAGCTTTGTCAGGGGATGCTAAGGAAGATTAGAGAGGATGTTGCTAACACCCGTCTAAGAAAATGATTTAAAGCCTGAAACTCACAGACAGGCCTCCCCCGGGGATGCTGCGGGTTCGGTCCCAGGCACCGGTTTTCTGGTTTCCCAGGGCGCCTGAAAGTGGTGTCATCTCCAGCCAGTCTGGGTGAGCAATAGCATCGTGTCCAAAAGACCATGTGCTCAGCTCCATCGTCAAAACGCTCTCTGCCCCAAACTGCTCACCGTCCCACGAGCCTGCTGGGAAATGGCGCCAGTGGACTTGCTCGGCTGCCTCCAAGCTCCCGTCTGAGAAAACATCGGCGAAGCGCAGCCGGACAGGCCTCCGTGGCTTTGCTGCCAGCGGACTTCAATCACGTGGTCGGGAAAACAAGATACAGAGGAAGCGCTTTGCTCTGGAGAAGCTGAAATGACGTGCAAGGTCCCGCCCCCTCTCCCCCCATGTATTCAGGTGGGTTTTAATAAAAGCATTAGGAAGGCAAGGCTTTTTTAAGTTATTATTTTATTTATTTATTTGTTGCCAAAGTCAGAGTTTCAGGTTTCCAAGTAGCCCGTGTCCATTCTCGAAGGAACACCAGATGCTGCTCGGGGCCGAAGACGCGAGATCAGGTTCTGAGCTCCTCACCGAGCTGAGCCAATGGGGCCCACGTGTTGATGGTACAACCACGGGCCCCTCGTGGCGCCTCCCATTTGCGTTAGAAACTTCCTCCCCGGTGTGTTCTGAAGGCTGGCTGCCATGTGGTCTTTGTGGTTTGTCTCACAGATAAAGAAATCTTTAAATAAACATTTTTGTGTACTCCAGGAAGGAAATGAATTCTCTTTCTTTCTTTTTTTTTTCCCCACCCGAGGATATTTTTCCATCGATTTTTAGAGAGAGTGGAAGAGCGAGGGAAAGAGCCCCAGCTGGGGAGGAGCCTGCGACCTTGACCTGAATCGTGCCTCCAGCGGAATTTGCTGGAGGAGTCGCCATTTAAAACCAGGCACCCTCCAGTGAGTCCACGTCGAAATACTGTTGCCAACACAGATACCCACAAACACAAGACACTCCTTCGGAGACGGACTGAGGCAGTGCTATTCCAGGGCCCTTTCATCGCCGTATTTAAATCGTGTTGGAGCTTGGAAACACTCAGTGCCTGTCCACCAGCAGCAGCTCCCACTGGACAGCGTGAGTGGGAAAAAGAGAGCCGGGCTTGGGGCACTGAGAGGAAAGAGAAGGAAGTCAAACACGGCCCCTGGGTGTCCCCTGGGTTCCTGTGGCCCGGGGCCGGCCCGTGTGAGGAAGAGACGCGCCATCGTCCTCTCGGCCCGTCGGTCCCCAGCGAAGCGTCTCGCGCAGGTGCCCGTGGTTCTGATTCTGGGTCTGAAGGCAAATCTTGTTTTCTTTGGGCTTTGCTTTCCTGTCAGAACCAGAAAAAAAAATTAAAGTAAATAAACAATCCATGTCTTGACGAAGAAACAGCTGTGAAGTTGCACATGGGCGTAAGCCTCCAAACAAAGGAGAACAAGGGAGCGACGCAGAAGAAGGGGTTAATTGTTGGGTTAATTGTTTGGCCCTGATCAGCACTGGGAGGGCGGACCTTCTCACAGTGGGGGCGATGGTGCCTGCACCGGCCTCGTCAGCGAGCTTCCCAGCGACCTGGGTTCTGGGTTCCACCCATTCACTAAGTCAAAACCCCACGGCCAGGACCCGGCAGCTAGTGGGCTCCCTCTGTGATTCTGCACCACGTTTTGAGAAGCACAGAGGAAATTGTCCTCTGCAGGGAGGACGGAGACGATCTAGGATCTATGGAACACCTACTACGTGCCAAGCAAAGGATGAGTGACCATCACCTACTCGGTCCCATTAAATCTTCACTGCGACCTTCTAAATTCACTCCTCGGCTTATTTTCAGGCGCGGCAGGCAAGGTCCTGCAGGGGCAGTGGCATTCCCACTCAGGGGGCCGAGTCGATGACCACGCCCAGACCTGAAGCCAGGCCTGTCTGACTGCACAGACCACGCTCTCTACCTCACAGGACGTGTGTGTCCGACTGCGGAGTCCATGGGACCGCGCCCGGGGCGGGGCCTGAGAAACCAACTCAGCCAGCACCTACCTTCCTTCCTTCCTCCTTCCTCCCTTCCTCCCTTCTTTCCTTCCTCTTTCCTCCCTTCTTTCCTTCCTTCCTTCCTTCTTTCCTTCCTTCCTTCCTCCTTCCTCCCTTCCTTCCTCCTTCCTCCCTTCCTTCCTCCCTTCTTTCCTTCCTTCCTTCCTCCTTCCTTCCTTCCTTCCTTCCTCCCTTCCTTCCTCCTTCCTTCCTTCCTTCCTCCCTTCCTTCCTCCTTCCTCCCTTCTTTCCTTCCTTCCTTCCTCCTTCCTTCCTTCCTCCTTCCTCCCTTCCTCCCTTCCTTCCTTCCTCCCTTCCTCCCTTCCTCCTTCCTCCCTTCCTTCCTCCTTCTTCCTTCCTTCCTTCCTCCCTTCCTCCCTTCCTCCTTCCTCCCTTCCTTCCTCCTTCCTCCCTTCTTTCCTTCCTTCCTTCCTCCTTCCTCCCTTCCTCCCTTCCTTCCTTCCTCCCTTCCTCCCTTCCTCCTTCCTCCCTTCCTTCCTCCTTCCTCCCTTCCTCCTTCCTTCCTTCCTTCCTTCCTTCCTTCCTTCCTTCCTTCCTCCTTCCTCCTTCCTTCCTTCCTCCTTCCTCCCTTCCTTCCTCCTTCTTCCCTTCCTTCTTCCCGAGCAGGACCTGGGATCCATGACAGCACGAGTCCCTGCCGCGGGAATGAAACTCTCAGTTATTCTCTGTGAAGAAAGTCACGAGGGAACCGGAGCCCACGATTAGTGGGAGGACAGAGACGGACTGTAAAGCCGTTCTCCGCGGAGAGCTGTGAACGCGGCTGAGCCGGGTCCTGGCGTCCCACAGTCGGCATCACGGACAGATGGCTGCCTGTCCCACAGGTCAGAACAGGTGACAGGCAACCAAAACTGCCTATTTGCCCTGGCCGGTGTGGACCGGTGGTTAGAGCGCCGGTCCGGGCACCCGAAGGTTGCAGGTTCAGTTCCCAGTGAAGGGCATGTACCTGGCTGCAGGCTCGACCCCCGGGCCACGCGGGAGGCAGCCAGTCCCTGCGCCTCTCACATCGATGTCTCTCTGTCTCTCTCTCTCTCTCTCTCCCGTCCCCGTCCCCTCTCTCTAAAAGTCAGTGGGAAAACATCCTCGGGCGAGGACTGAGCAGGAAACGCTCTGTGTGCTCCGTCCTCTCCTTATACAGTCAGGGGCCCCTGCGCTGTGTGCGCTGCCCCGGCTCTGGGCCATAAAGAAGACAGGCGTCGACAAGCCCTCCCCCGCCTGACGCAGAGGACCCCACCCCCCTGGGCGTGGCGGGTGCCGCCTTTGGCATAAGTCAGGGCCTCCCTGCTCTCGGCACGTACGTTTCTGCCGTAAATGCACCTGGGCGAGAGCAGGGCTTGCCGTGCTGCCTGCGCTGAGCGCAGCTCCCGGCGCCCTGTCCCGGCGCCCTGTCCCCGCGCCCTGTCCCGGCGCCCTGTCCCGGCTCCCGCTCCAGGAGGCGGGCCTTCTGCGCAGCCAGCGGCTGGGTTTGGCTTCGTGATCCCGTCAAGAGGCCCTTTAATTCCCTTTTGCTTTTCAGTGCCGGAGCCGCCCGCTTTGCCTTTGTCTAAATGTGACAAGCGTTGGTCTCCGTTCTGTCATCAGTCTTGATGTCACGCTTTCCACGGCTTCCAGTCTTTTCTTCGTCCACGTGCTGGTCATGTGTATGTTTTTTCCTGATAATTGGTGGGTCGGGGCCAAGCATTGCTAGGCTAGTGGGCACTCTCTTCTTGACCAGGGCTGTGCGTGAGCGTTCCCGGCTGTGCGTGAGCGTTCCTGGCTGTGCGTGAGCGTTCCCGGCTGTGCGTGAGCGTTCCCCGCTGTGCGTGAGCGTTCCCCGCTGTGCGTGAGCGTTCCCGGCTGTGCGTGAGCGTTCCCGGCTGTGTGTGAGCGTTCCCGCTGTGTGTGAGCGTTCCCGCTGTGCGTGAGCGTTCCCGGCTGTGCGTGAGCGTTCCCGCTGTGCGTGAGCGTTCCCGGCTGTGCGTGAGCGTTCCCGCTGTGTGTGAGCGTTCCCGCTGTGCGTGAGCGTTCCCGGCTGTGCGTGAGCGTTCCCGGCTGTGCGTGAGCGTTCCTGGCTGTGCGTGAGCGTTCCCGGCTGTGCGTGAGCGTTCCTGGCTGTGCGTGAGCGTTCCCGGCTGTGCGTGAGCGTTCCCCGCTGTGCGTGAGCGTTCCCCGCTGTGCGTGAGCGTTCCCCGCTGTGCGTGAGCGTTCCCGGCTGTGCGTGAGCGTTCCCGCTGTGTGTGAGCGTTCCCCGCTGTGCGTGAGCGTTCCCGCCTGTGGGGTGGGCCGTGCGGACCCTCCCCTGCCTCACAGCGCGCTGCCTCTGAAGGCTCCTCTGAAGGCGCGCTCTCAGCCTGGCCTCCCTCCTCCATTCGTCTTCCTCTCTGTCCTCGGCCCCAGCAACCTCTTACCGATGAGGGTCCGAGACAGGACCGCTTAATAAAGGGCCGGGCAGGAGCGAGGAGGGAGGGAATCCGTGCCTCATCCCGTGCCAGGGGCCTGAGGGTGGGAGCAGAAGCAGTGTGTGAGGGGGGGGGGGGGGCGTCGGGAGGAAGGCCACATGCCAGCAAAGGTCGGGATGACGTTTAAATAAAATGGTTGAACAGCCCTGATCTCAGCCGCCCTCTCAGGTGCACATGGCCATTAGAACAGGCAGCCGCTCACATGCTCACATGTAAATGAAAGTCGCAGTCACGCCCGCCCGCGGGAACGGCTGCATGGCGGAAGCGCTGACGGCTACAGGCATGTGGCTGCGGCCGGCGCGGCGCACAGTGGGCGGCTCCTTGGAGAGACGGAAGGTTCCTCATAAATGGAAACACACGCCTCAGCCTTTGCCCGAGGGAAGGGGGCTGTGTTGGAGGTGACGGATAGAAACAATCCAAGCTCATCCAAGGGCGCATTTCCGAGAGAATTTGCTCTCAGAAGATCCTGCCTCAGTTACCCTGACGTCGCACGGACGTCCTCGGGGCTGCTGCTCTGTTTCCCGGGAAATACTGTGTCGTCGGGGACAGGCCCGGCTCCACGGCAGGAGATGCCCCCACTTTCCAGCTGGGAGACGGGCGGTGGGGGGGGAGCTCTCTCCCTCCCTGAGCCCCGGCTTTTCCCTCCCTGGACCCCGGCTTTTCCCTCCCTGAGCCCCGGCTTTTCCCTCCCTGGACCTGGAATGGGTGACAGCCATTCCCCGGCCACCCACATGCCCGGTCTGCCCTGAGCATCACATCGGAGATGAACTGCTGTTCAAGGGGGTCCAGAGGGGTCCGTGGAGCTGCGGACTTGACAGGCCTTGTCTGTGCTGAGGACCGGGGGGCGGGGGGGAAGGGGGGGGGCGGGGGCGGGGAACCTCAGCCTCCTGCCCCCCAGGCTCTCTCCTCAGGGACAGGCCCCTGTTCGCTGTGCTGCCCTCCGTGCAGAGCAGCGTGACCCTCGGCCACAGCCTCCCCATCCACAGGGTCCCTGTGATGCGACGCTGACCTCTCCTCGACGCCCACCCCACCTCATGTCACACCGATCGGCCACGGGAGGCTCCCTGAGGAAGGACCTGGAAGGCTGGCGCCCACCGAGCCAGCCCCGCTGCCCCCTCGTGTGCTCACCTGACGAACGTGGGTGCAGCTCGGCATTCACCAGGCACACCTTCTGGAGCACGATGGCGATGCCCATCCGACCGCGATGCTCAAACAGCCAGCTCTGGAGGAGACAGAGGTGGGGCCGAGAGTGGGGCTGTGCCCGGAGCTCCCGCCCGCAACCCCGGCCTCAGGGCTGGGAGGGCGGGAGCAGTCGTCTTATCTGACCGTCCACTGCTGGGTAAGTCCACTGAGTCCCGACAGACTGGGGACTCGATGAGGACACAAGGGGAGGCCCCACTGTGGAAAGAATGTAACTTTAAAGGTCTGCTCTGCCTCCTGTCAGTTGTGTGACTTAGGGAAGCTTTTTGCTTCTTCATGCCTCAGTTTCCTCGTCTGTAAAATGGGAATCATTACACCCATGCTAGAGCAATAGAGGGCGTAACAGTCAGAACAGGCCCTGGAAGGCCCTTCACCAGCACTTCCTTCCCGGTTCACGTGTGCTGCACGGAATGTGCCCACGCTGCCGGGAGATCGCCCACGGAGGCTCCTGCTGCTCACCCTCAGGTACAGGCGGTGCGGGCCCTGGGCCGAGTGCTGCCCAGCCCTCCAGCGGCCAGCAGGGGGCAGCGGTGAGGGAGCCGGCTCAGGACTCGGCCTGCGCTAGAAGCTGTGGGCCGTCAAGGACAGGCACCCTCTGTGCCTCCAGCCCCTCGGAGGGGAGCGGGGGGCGGGGGGCGGGTCATGCTGTACCGGCCACACTGGCTTGTCTTGCGGCTTCTTGAGGCTCACGCACAGCAAGCCCTTCGTGTCGTCCGGGCACAGAGCAAGCCCTCGGCGAAGGGAGCTGGGGCTGCTGCCTCCCTGGCATCTTCCCGGGATCGAGGACCAGACGAAACGAGGCGGAGACGCCAGGCACGACTCGCCCCGGGCGCCTGCTGCTCCCACGGCACACCCTCCGCCCTCCGCCCTCCATGAGCCCCGGCCCCTCACTCTCTCCACCCGGCCCCCCATCCGTGTTCGAGACCAGAAGGGCCACGTGACGGAAGGCGGCACACAGACGGGACCACGGAGTCATTCTCGGGGGAAATCCAGAGACTCCGTGTGTCGCTTTTAGAAAAGGACGGACCTTGGGGCTCGGAGCATTGGCGGCGGTTCTGGTGTTTGCACTGAGGAGAGTTCAGCCGCTAAGACGTCACCGTCTTCTCCCCGCGGGCCAGTGCCTGTGGGCGAGGCCCCGACAAGCACAGGGATGCGTCTGCTGCCCGTCCTGGGCAAACGTGTCCAGAGAGAAAGAAGGAAGTTAGGCAAGCGGGGTGCCCCCTGCGCCCGTTAGCCAGGCAAATGGGGACAGCCACCTATTCCCGGTGGAGAGCTTAATTCCAGAGAAAGGAATGCACAACCTGGATTTTCCAAGTTCCCAAATGGGCAGGGCTGCCACCTTCTGGCAGGACGCATGAATTGCACATTAAAATAACTAGCATTCCCTGTACCTAAGCCTTTTACGCATATTATCATCTCATTCATTCTCCCGACAGGGCTATGAGACAGGTACTGTTATTAACCTATGAAATCCGTGCACTCGGGGGGTCCCTCAGCCGGCCTGCACCCTCTTGCAGGTTCTCGGCTTGTCCCCCGCCTTCCTGCTTCCTAGGCTCCACGTTTCTCGCCCCTTCCCCGTGCCACCCTCGCCAGCCCGTGGCCTTCCTCCTCCTTCACTAATAGGGAAACTTCTCGGGCAGAAGCCAAACCTTCTCACCCCAGAACGTTCAGACCTCAGGGCACTGGCGTCCACCACCTCCCCCTCCCCCCCTGTGTCACCCACCAAAGACACCTCCACCCTGCACGCGGGCCCAGCCCCTGCCTGCGCCCAGGCCCTCGCTCCCCCCACGTGATGTCATCTCGCCCTGACCTGCCCCCTCTGGTGCTCCCCCTCCCCAGCTGTCCTCCACGCCCTGCTCGCCGGACAGGGTGATCCACACACATGACCACCACCCCCTGGTCTCACTCCCCTTCGCCTCCTGCTGACCCGTCCTCGCAGATCTGACGGCTCCTCCTCGGCCAGCCTGCTCTCCTTCTCCGTACATCACACTAGCCCGGTAGGCAGCTGTCCTTCCGTCGGCTGCCATGTCTTCTAAACTTCCTTCACCAGCAGCCCCTCCCTCCGACCTCCTGGCCTGTCTCCAGCTCCAACTACCAGTGCCTGGGGCCACGTCCCAGAACACAACTCCAGCCCAAAGCGCTCTTCTGAGCACAGCCCAGACATCCAACCGCCTGCCTGACAGCCCTTCTCTCTCACAGGGCTGTTGTTGTTGTTTTGTAACTTCTTTAATCCTCACCTGAGAACATGTGGGGGCTTTTTATTGATCTTTTATAGAGAAAGGGGGAGAGAGAGAGAGAGAGAGAGAAACATCGATTGGTTGCATCCTGTACGTGCCCCAACTGGGGATCGAACCCACAACCTGGGTATGTGCCCTGACCGGGAATCAGTGCACAGGGAGATGCTCCACCCAACGGGGCCGCCCGCCTGGGACTCAAAGGCTGCTCTTAACACCTCTCAGCCTTAGCACTGCCAGCACAGAGCTCCTGATGGCGCCCCGCTTCTCCCTGAAGAGCTGCCACCAGGTCTGTTCCCACCCGCGCGGTCCCTTCTCAAATAAGGGCCCGCCCCCCATTTGCTGGAGGCGTAAGCCTTGTGCCCCCTTCTCCCAGCCCCATCTATGCACCCCGCATGCAGTCTGACCTCTGGAATCCAGCCTGAACCCCACCTTTCTCCGCCTCGCTCCCACAGGCATGCAAAGCCCTGGCCGCCACCTCGTCTCTGCCCACTTCTGCAAGCGCTTCCCACTGGCCATCTCTGCTGTCACCGTCCCCGAAAGCCATGCTCCTCGAGGCGCTGGCACTCCGTGCAGGCGGTGGGCCTTTGCGTGCCCGTCCGCGATGTAGCCGACGCCCAGGGAGCCCAGGAAGAAGCCCATGTTCCCGCGGGACCCAGAGGCCCGCCTTCCACGTGTCCTCACGCCCCAGTTAGACAGCAGCGGCCCAAACACAAACTCCGCCTTCCAGCCCCTCTCCAAGCAAAGCCCGGGCATAGCACACCCCGGGGCCTCACGCCCCTCCGTCGGCACCGTCCCTCCGCCGCCCACGGTCTCCGCTGCCTCTGTCAGGGCCGGCAGAGCCCCCCTAGACGCAGGAGCCCCCCTAGACGCGTATTCATTCAGGAGCTGCTGTCCGTGCCCTGCCGCTGACGGTGGGTCACCGGAGGGCGACATGGCCAACAGATTCGTGTCCTGAGAGGCACAGCAGACTACTCTCGCCACAGCAGAAATGTACAAGAGAAACATGTTTCCTAAGTACTTACGAATTGCATATGTAATCATGTAAATGCCATCAATAATTATGCAAATTCTGTCGTGAATGATGGCCCCGTGAGTGGCAACGTAAGACAAAGAGGAAGAGTCCAGAAGGTGGGCGTATTGGGGGCGGCAGGCGCTCCAGCTCTGAGTGCGGGAGGGACCAGGGCGGGACGGGGCCTGGGGGACACTCGGGGGCCAGGGCCCCGAGCCGGGAGAGGGAAGGTCGAGACCCGCCTGGGGATGGCTGTGCTCTGTTGGGGTCTGGAGGAGCCCGCCCCCCCCCCCCCCACGATGTCCGGCACAAGCATGGTTGAGGCCGCCCGCACCTGGGACCGGAAGGCCCCTATGTGGAAGCTTCATCTCCTCCTCTTTAGAGCTCAGAGGGTCTGAGAGGAGGATGGTGCTCCGGGGAAACGAGGGATCTGAAGGGGCGCAGCCGGCCCCCCCTATTTGGGGGGGTGTCCAGGGTCGCCTCCCTCCTTTCCTCCCTGTCCCTGCACCACCTTATTTACTTGGACTCATGTTCCCACCCGACCAGACATCCCCGTGGGCCGTTACCTAGCACCTATGGGCCTCAGCAACCCTGTCCTGTCCCAGTCACAGATCTACCGTGAGCACCGAAGGGGAGAGCAGTAACCCTTCAACGTCTCCCGGGAGGCTTTATAACCCCTCCCCCATCTCTCAGACGCCCCTTTGACCACGTCCTTGTGCCGGCCTCCGGGGTCCATCGTGACAAGCCCCTGGGCGCCGCCCTCAGCCAGCCTGGTGTGCTGTCTGACTGGCTGCTTCCGTCCTTGACCTGAGCCCTGCTGCCTCCTGAACCGTCCTGGGCCCGCCGTGCCCGGCTGTGCGGAAGCCAAGTGCCCTGAGCTAGAGACGGGGCAGCCTTTCCCGCCAACACACCTCCCCAGGAGAGGTGGTCCAGACTCCCCGGAGGGTTGTGCCTAGAGCAGGGGTGGGCCAGAGGGCCGGAACAAAAGCATGGATGGAGTGTTTGTGTGAACTAATATAAATTCAAAGTAAACATCATTACATAAAAGGGTATGGTCTTTTTTTTTCAATAGTTTTATTCATGCCGAAACCGGTTTGGCTCAGTGGATAGAGCGTCGGCCTGCGGACTGAAAGGTCCCAGGTTCGATTCCGGTCAAGGGCATGTACCTGGGTTGCGGGCACGTACCTGGGTTGCGGGCACATCCCCAGTGTGGGATGTGCAGGAGGCGGCTGATCGATGTTTCTCTCTCATCGATGTTTCTAACTTTCTATCTCTCTCCCTTCCTCTCTGTGAAAAATCAATAAAATATATTTTTTTTAAAAAATAGTTTTATTCATTTCAAATGGGCCGGACACCTGAGCTCGCTGGAAGCCGGAGGGCCGCTGGGCGTAGCCTGGGGCTCTGGGGGCCGGTCACCGCTCCGCTGGGAGGGCCAGCGCCAGGCTCGCCCAGTCCCCAGCACCACCCGAGTCCTTGCCAGAGCGGATGCCCGTGGACCTGCCTCAGCAGGTCACGGACGGGAAGCCAGGTGACCAGGGTCAAGCGAGTGTGCAAACAGCAATGCAAGCACTGCTCTCACCTTGGGCTCACACTCAAGGTCAGGGGTCCCCTAGGCTGGTTGGGGCTGTGGCTGGCGTGTAGCAGAGGAGGCAGGGCCTCCTGGGGGGGTGCCAAAGGCAGAAACTGCATGTTCCCCCCACAACTGACCCCTGCCTCGGTCCCCCAGCAGGTGACGCTGGGCATTCAAACACGTGAGTGCACTGTCCTCCCTCCAGCAAGGTCCGAGGTCCAGGGCCAGGCCGTGTGGAAGATTCGTTCTGCAGAAATGAGTGACTGTGGCAAGTTCCCAGGAACAGGTCCGCTGGGGGTGGGGGGGTGGGGGGGGCAGGCAGCAGGGGCAGGGAGACCTATTGCTGCCAGGAGCCTCGCCTGACCTTCTGACCTCGAGCCCCACCCCAGTGTCCAATCACCTACGTCAGCCCCAGGGGAGTCTCACTGCCCGTCACACACAGCACCTGTCCCCGCCCCCGCCCCCACCCGCACCCGCACCTTCACCCCAGGAACGCTTTCTCCTGCAGCCGCCTCCCCCTCTGGCTCTGCCAGTATTTCCAGGAATCGCTCAGTCCACGGGTCATCTAGACCTCGGGCACTCAGAAGCCCACAGTGACCCGTTCTAAAGGGCCTTTTGTCCTCTGACATCTGACCCTCCTCTCCAGGACAGCCCCCTTCCCGCCAGGCCACCCCTCACCAGCCTCCCCGTGCACCCCCCCCGCCCCCCCGCCAGGCCACCCCTCACCAGCCTCCCCCTGCACCCCCCCGCCCCCCCTCCAGGCCACCCCTCACCAGCCTCCCCCTGCACCCACCCCCCCCTCCCCCCGCCAGCCAGTGGCTCCATTCGCCCTTCCCCCCAAGCCAGACCCTCGAGCAAAGTGGGCCCCTCCTCCCAGCCCATGCCAGGCTGTGTCTCTTAAGCTACTTCTTCTTCTGACCCGTGACAACCATGGTGGTTGGCATTGCTCGCTGGGGCTCCTTCCCAGCCTCCTCGCACCCTCCCTGCCTCCTGGGAGGCCCCCACCCCCACCGCTGTGCGTGGGGACCAGTGCAGCTGCCACTGGTCCAGCGGGGTCCTCTCCCTCCACCGCCGCGTGAAGACCAACTCCTTTGTTTGGCACAAAGGTAGGGCTGCGGGTTGAGCAGAAAACCGTCAGGGTGCGCGGCTGTGCACACCTGAATTCAAGTGCACGCTTCCTTTTAGTATAAGCACGCCTGCGTTTTCAGGACCAGGTATCGCCTGGAGTCTGGGACAGAGACACCCTAGAAAGGTGCATGTTGACTTGACTTTAACTTAGCGGCGTGTCCCGGCCCGAAGGTGAGAGATCACCCCATTGTCCCCCATGACTGCTCCAGCGAACCCTGACATGGAACCAGTTCAACAGCCCGCTCCTCCCTTGCTGTGCCCTCTCCTCACAGCTCCACCCCACACCCCTCCTTCCGGAAGAGGCCAGAGCAGCTCAGCCACTGTGACCCCTCAGAGCCCACAGCCCCGCTGCATCTGCCCACACGGGATCCTAGTCTCACCAACCTCCCCCCGCCCCCCTGCAGATTCCAGAGGGAGCCTCATGGCCCTGCTCTCCCTGCCCCTCAAGCACCGCACCCAATGGGGGAGCAGGGACCAGCTCGGAGCAGACCTGCCGGGCAGGAGGGGACCCATCTGGGCCTTGACAGGCAGAGTGAGTCTCGGCACAGAACCCAGCGCCCGCCTGGGGCTGCTCCCGGAGTCCTGGCACCCGTCAGTGTCCCTGGGCGGCCAGGCCTCTCACCGGCCATGTCTTCGGAGCAGTGGCCACCAACAGGTGATGCGCGGACCCTGGTGGTGCATGAGGTTCGGAAGGTTGGCGACCGTTGCTTTGGGGGACACCTTGAGCACAAAGCAAGTGGCACCAGCACCCGCCCCTCTGTCCCCTCCCCCTCCCCCCGCACCCCCCCACCCACACCCCCGAGCGTGCTGACCAGGCAGGGGGAGGGGACCAGCCCAAAGGTGGTGACGGACACCCCATGGCCTCTCGTTTCTGGGAAGCAGTGGCCTGGTCCAAGCCGGCCCTGGCTAACACAGAGCCACTGCCCAGGGCTGGCCGTGACCCGATGCCCCCTCCAAGGCCCACACCCGCCACGTGCAACAGCGTCAAAAGGGTGGCGCAGGCCCCGGGAGCCTGACCGCGCCCACTGTTTGCTGCACAGAACCCCGCCTTCTTTCTTGCTGTGAAACCAAACCTGAGAACTTGGTGTCTGCTTCTTCCCTGAAACCCACACGGTCCCCAACATGCAGGGCCTGCTCTCACCTCGGTCACGATGGAGGAGCCGGACGTGTCGTACACCCAGCCGTGCCCGCAGGGGCCCAGCGGCAGGAGGCTCCTGTTGGTGGCCAGGCCGGCCAGCGGGTCCACGCAGTCCAGGCCGCTCCGGTTCCAGTCCACCGCGTAGCTGCGGCACTGGCGGGGGAAGGCCTCGCCCGCGGGCCCCGGGCCGGGCACCGTGAGGTTCAGCTCCTCGGCCGGCTCAGCTGGGCCACGCCGGGCTCCAGCAGCGGTGCTCGGGGTGAAGCCAGGAAGACGATGCCCACGTAGATGGGGGGGAACGAGGCCGAGAGCAGAGCGAGGAGGAGAAATGTTCGCTTCTGGAACCAGCCGACTCCCCGACCTGCTCCAGAGCGTCATCCCCGTGGGCCGGGCCCGCGCCCGCATCGCCAGGTCAGGGGTCCCCGGGGCTCCTGGCAGCGGGCGGGTCTGCCATGGAGCGGCTCCTGGGCCCGCGGCACCTGCACCGCCAGCTGGAGAGGCCTCCCACCCGCGGCCCGCTCCTTCCCCCACAGCCTGCAGCACCACCGCTGTGTGGCGGCCCCTCCGCACGGGGAGCAGGCTGACGGGGGCCACAGCGCCCCAAGCTCTCTCTCCACGGAACCCACACGGCCGCCCAGTGAGCGTTCCGGCCAGGGAAGCTGCCTCTGGCTCGCGGCTCACGTGCTGGTTCATTTGTTGACTCAACAAACATTCACCAGGTCCTGGCAATGGCGGGCGGCGCTGGGCTGGGCACAGGGACGAGTCGCCCTTCACTCCGCCAGCTCAGTCCCCGGGCAGGCTCCCCGAGGGACAGCCGCAGGCGAGGGCACAGGGGGCCCCACCCGGCCTCCGCCTCACATGCTATCGGCAGGGTCAGGGGGTCGACAAGCGCGAGGCAAGGCAGGAGGAGTGAGGCGGCCGGCAAAGTGGCCCAGATGACCCCGAGCACACGCGGGGACGGGGGCGGGGGGGGGGGGGGAGCGGGGGCGGGGCAGCCTGTGGTGGCCGGGCCCCCAGGCTCCAGGCCTTCATCCCGGGCCACCCTGCCCTCCGCAGGGGAATGCAGAGCACGGGCCTGCTCCCCACGGGGCAGAGCTGGGAGCCGGCCAGGGGTCCTCCGGCCTCCACCCCCCACACAGGCCGAGCCTCCCCATCCCGTCCCTGCACGTCACACGCGGGTCCCGGGCTGGGGACGGTGAGAGCCTGGCAGCAGCCGGCGCGGCGTTGGGTCAGCAGCAGCACCGAACCGGAAGCAGCTCTGGGTTTGCAGGTAACCCGTCCTCTGGCAGGGGCGGGTGGGACGGGACGGGTGCGAGGGCCCAGCTCCCCACACAGACCCATCTCCCGCCGTCCTCGCCCGACTCCGCACGGCTGGGTTTCCCGGGACCCACCTGGGACCCCACCAGCGTCGCTGTCTCCCGGGCAGGCTCCCAGCTGCCCTGAAACGGCCTGACCCTGGGACAGGACCCAAGGTCCTCTGGCCACAGCGGTGAGGCCCCGTGGGCCCAGGCCAGGGCTGCTGACAGGAGCCCCAGGACACACGACATTCAGGGCTCTCCACGCACACAGGAGGGACAGGTGAACAGGTGCCCAGGGGTGCCCTTCGTTCCTGGGACGCGCACCCCTGGGCACCGGAGCCGCCTCCAGCCCAGTGGTTTGGTAACAAGCACGGCCCCCCCTGGGGGGACTGCAGCTCCGAGATCCCCTCCCATGTGGCCAGAGGGGGAGCCAGGCAAGGAGAGGGCATGGGGGCACACTCAGCACGGCCCTGGGCGAGGCAGGAAATGCAGTCTGCCTGCCTCCAGGAGCCTCGGGGGAGGAGTGGCTTTGTTCTAATGGGGGGCTCAGGTGGGCGCCTCGATGGCCCCTGGCCACAGGAAAGACCAAGCCACCCCCCATCCTCGTGAGCTAGCCACTGGCCCTGCCCCGCGAGCAAGCCTCTGTGAGAACCCCAGTGGCGCAGATCTCAGAGCTCCCAGGTCCAGGACACGTTCATATGGGCAGGGGCGGGAGGAGGGGGGAGGGGCCCCAGCTCCGCAGGGACAGAGGCTCCTGGGCTCGACCCTCCAGACCTTGCCCTGTGCAGCCCTTCACCTGGCCGCTCACCCGCATCCTCCATCGTGCCCTTCACGAAGCTGGTAAACTCAGTGTTACCGGAGATCTGCCAGCCGCTCCAGCAAATAATCAAATCCAAGGGGGAGGGGGTCATGGGAACCCCGATCTGCGGCCAAAGCAGGCGGAACTGTGGGAGCTGGGGCCCTCCTGCCTCTGAGGGGCACCTGCAGTGGGGGCCGGCTTGTGGTACCCAGGCCTGAACTATGGGGTCTGACGCTCTGTGGGATCAAGCTAACGTGGGGTCAGAGAATTGCTTTTGGGGGGGTAACCCAGAGTGACACAGGGAGAGGACTACGGGGGTGCCAGCTCCCCTGACAGGGGTCCCCTGCGTGAGGAGTGGCCGAAGCCTTAAGGTCCTGCTCTCCACGCATCAGGGAGGGAAAGCGGGGTTCCTCCCCGCCCCCACCTCCCCAGCAGCCAGGCCAGACGAGACCTGACCTGAACTCCCACCGCTCATTTTTTCCCATGGACAGGAGCTGCCCCCAGCCCCCACCACAGATTGGGGGACCCTCACCTTGCCCTGCATCCCTCCCTCGCCCCCTCTCCCAGCCCTACTTCAGGCGATCCTAACGGCAAAGGGGAGAAGCTACCAAGGACTGTGGCCACGGCCCGTTGGGAAGGGCCTGGCTGGTGTCACCATCCCAAGCTTGGAGGACGGCCAGGTGCTCACCGAGCATGTCCCGTGACCCTTGCTGGCACCTGAGTTACCCACGCATCAGACACAAGAAACCAAGGCTCAGGGTCAGCCCCCAGCCCGCGTCACGTGTGCAGTCCTGGTGCCAGAGCATCCAGAGGAGAGGAGAGCGAGTGAGGTGGGGGCTCCCGCTGACGCTCCACTAGGGACCCGGGATTCCATCCCAACCGACTCCCACGTGTCATGCAATCCTATCCTGCCTTCATTTTCTCAGCCATATACAAACGCGAAGCTTGCTCTGAGCGTGCGGACCGAACCAGAGGGGGTGATGGGGCCCCGGGCAGACGATGGGCTCAGAGCGCAGGCCCTGGCTCAGGTTCAAAGCCCACCAGCAGCCGTGTCACAGTGACTGTGTCCCCCTGGGGCCCGGTCCGTTCCCCATCCGGAACGGAAAGCTCTTCCCAGACTGGTCTCTGGTGTCAGTTCAAGGCAGTGATGGGGCGACGGGGGACCGTGGGCCTGAGACATCACTGCGGCCTGTGCCGGGACCCCCGGCCTGAAACAGACCCTCTCCTTGAATGAATGAACAGACCAGGAAGCGAGTGTATTTTCTGCATCATGTTTTCTATAAATGCCAAGAGTAAAAAGGGGAGGGTGTGGGACGAGCACGGGACGGCGGCCGAGACGGGCGCCGAGCTCCTCGGCGCAGCATTGCCGTGGTCGCGGTCCGTGTGTGTCGTCGCTGCCCGGCCCCGTGAGGAAGCTGGGGCCGGGCCTGTAGTGTGTGGGTGCGCCTCTTCGGGCTGCCGTAATAAAGCACCATGGGTGGGAGGTGAAACAGAGGGTTACTGCCTCACCGCTCTTTGGCCAGAAGTCCAAGATCAGGGTGTGGGCAGGGTGGGCTCCTCCTGAGGCTGAGGGCAGGGCTGTCCAGGCTGCTCGCCTTGGCTCGCACTTGACTGTCCTTCCCCCGTGTCTTCACATCCGCTTCCCTCTGTGTGTGTCTGTGTCTGCAGGTCTCCATTCTGCAAGGACACCAGTCATGGCGGGTTAGGGCCCACCCCGCTGACCTCGCTGTCACTTGGTCATTGGTGCAAGGGCCGATCTCTGAGTAAGGTCACATTCTGGGGTTGGCTTCAGCAAACCCCACATGCCAGCCCTCGAATGAGGAGAATAAAGAAAGGAAGGAGCCCTAGCCAGTTTGGCCCAGTGGATAGAGCGTCGGCCTGCAAACTGAAAGGTCCGGGGTTTGATTCCGGTCAGGGCACAGGCCCAGGTTGTGGGCTCGATCCCCAGCAGGGGGCGTGCAGGAGGCAGCCGATCCATGATCTGCTCTCATCACTGATGTTTCTATCCCTCCCTCCCTCTCCCTTCCTCTCTGAAATCAATAAAAATGTATTTTTTTTAAAAAAAAAAGGAGAAGAAGAAGAGGGAATGGGTCAGAAGCACCGTTCCGGTGGTTCTGATACTTCAACAACACTGTGGAACCCTAAAAAATGTAACAAGGAACGAGCTCCCATCGGAGCATTAGCAAGTGGGATGAGGGGAGCCTGCTTTCACGGGCGGCTTTGCTTCCCCGTGAGCACCCGGCGGCTGGTCAGTGGCCAGAGGGAAGACCAGTGTGTGCAGGAGAAGCCACTCCGACAGGCTGCACCTAGGCCGCCTCCCGGGCCCGGGGACCCACCCACGGGGTGGCGTTGAACGGGGAACCCCGCGTCTGCCTTCTCGGAAGGAGGCCCGACCCAGACGTGGGTGACGCCGAGGAGCACGGCGCACCCAGTCAGTCCCGCACGTGGGGGCGGCCCAGAGAGGATGGAGGTGCTGCGTGAGGGGCCGCCCGCCCACTGCAGCTGCGCCCGACCGCGGCCCCGGTACCCTCACGGGAGGGCAGGCGGGCAGCGTCCCACTCTCCAGGGGAAAAAGCAGTGACACCCAGTTAATAATTTATCTTTTATTGAAATCGTTGAATACTTTACGTTACAGTAAATTTGATTGAAAAAAAAAATGAGGAAAGAAATCAATTTTAAAAAATACTCATGTTGAAATCAAATAAGCCAGCCAAACTGAGTACAAACCAATGAACCCGTAGGCGGTTTGCCCTTCAGTACGTGACTCCCACTATGTACAATTCTAGAATAAGAGGAAAGTCGTCCATGAAACACTTCGAGAAGAGCCAGCGGCAGGGAGAGAGCAGTCATCCGCCCCGCCCACCGCTGGGGGCCCCCGACCTCGGCCGCCCCCGCCTGGACCCCACGCGCAAGGCCAGGGCGAGGGTCCCACCGCCAGCCTGCATGCAGTCCTGCAAGTCACACGCTGTGCAATTTAAGGCTTCTTATGGGTCGGATGGTGGATAAACACTTTTTTCTTAAAAAAATAAGCACAGTCGTGGTGGCATCAGAGAACCTGAAGAGGCGAGACCTCGCACGTCATCTTCTCTGACATCTCGACTCACAAAAATCAACCTTTGGGCGGGTGTCTGAGGGCACCAGCCAGAGAGAAACACTGGCCGTGTGCTCTGCGCCCGAGGCCTCAGACGCCACTCGAAGCTGGGCCGGCACTGACTAGGGGCGTGGGGCAGGCGGCCCTCGAAGCCCAGGCACTCAGGGCCACGCACGTGCGTGCGCCCGCAGGAAACAGAAAGCAAGAGGAAAGGAGACAGACGAGTATTCTAACTTAGAGGATACATGTCAACAAGGTCAAAATCGCATATGAAACCACCCCGCAGACAGCTTCCCGCACCCGGTGGCCGCACACCCACCCGCAGGAATAAACTGGGGGGAGGTTTGGGTTTTTTTTTGTTTTTGTTTTTTGTGTTTTTTTTTCTTTTTTTCTTTTTTTCTTTTTTTTTTCACAAACCTGAGTAATTGTCAGAGTCAATAAATAGGAGGAGAGAAGTAAATGCTAAATATAATGGTCAGACACCAGCAGGGCCTACAGCAGCAAGGGTTCTCTCGGAGCCCTCTGTCCCCAGGTGCGTCCGGCCCGGCGCCACGCACTTAAATGAGGACTCGGGACAGACCGGGCCCCAGCACCACCCTTTCTAACCGGACCAATGCCTCATCCCGGGCCACGGCCCGCCAGGACGAGGGGTGCCTGACCTGCTCACCTCTCTCTCCCCCTTCACAGAAATCATTCCCTTTTGAACCAGTTTTTGTTAAAGGCAAAAATGACAGAAGTATCATCGAGCTGGAGTCTTATTTGGTTGACGTGCCCGGCGGGCGGCGGCCCCAGCCCCGGCCCCGGACTCAGATGTTCAGGAGGTCCTCGTCGCTGTCGTCGTGGAAGGACCGCAGGCCGCTGGGGGGGCCGGGCCTTGGCGCTGCGGCCCGGGGCAGCCCCCGCCTGGCCTTGTCGCCGCCCACCAGCCCCACCCGGGTGTCGCGGAGCGTCTTCCTCGGCGGGTGGCGCATTGGGTGGGTGCTTGCGGCCCCAGTCCCTCTGCCCGAGTGCACGCGCACCTCTGGGATGGTCAGGACCTCGTCCTCGCTGTCCTGGTCGTCCCCGTGCAGGGAGGCGAGGGTCGCGGCCTCCACGGGCTTGGTGGTGACGTGGCCGTTCTCCTGCCCGTCCTTCCCGGGCCGCGGGGCCGGCGCCTGGATCTCTTCCATCAGCCACTCCGTTTCGTTCTCGTCCACCTCCTCCTCCTTGTTGACCTGCTGGGGACACAGCGGAGCCCGTGGAGCCCACCTGCGGCCAGGCCACTGCTGCACACCCGCCTTCCCACCCACCCAGGTCAGGGCCCCCACTTCTGCCCGCCCAGCCGCGTGGCCAGCCAGGCAGCCGGCGTCACAGGGGCAGGAAAGCAGCCGGTGAGTCCGGCCCCCCGCTGCTCATCAGGAGCCCGCGCCCTGGGCGGGGCGGGTGGGGGGAAGGCCGTGAGTCGGGGTCCAGCTAAGATAAGCCTTTAGCAGGCAACTTGGTAGTGACATCAGGAGCCGTGAGCACATTATTGCCCTTTGGTCCTCTTTCCTGGAAACGTGCCTCGAAGGAAATCACCCAAATGCCAGAGGCACAAAAGCTTCCACCATCGAGAACACGGGTTCAGAACAGCCCAAAAGTAGGAGCCACCGACGTGAGGTGCTCAGAAACCAGCTGCCTCCTCGGTGAGGACAGAAGGAATAAAAGACGGACTTGTGTTCAGGCTAAAAGCCACCGATGGCTTTCCCCTCCTATCTCTAGCTGCTGGTGATGACGTTCCGCACAGACCCGCCCACAGCTCCCGGGGGGGGGGGGGGGGGGGGGGGCGCGTACCTTGGAGTATTTGTAGGACACGTCCGCACTTCCTCTGCAGCAGCTGGTGAGCTTACTCAGCACCGTTTCCCTGCAAGAGGCCAGTTACTCCAGGTGGACCCCGCAGGGCTCCCAGCCTAACGGAGAAGGTGTGGCCGTCCCCCCACCCCCCGCCCGCCTCTCCACACACAGGAGCACTAAACCCAGGACGGCGGCCAGAACACCATGGAATCAGACAGAAGGGGGTCAAATCCTGCCCCACCGCGTGGCAGTCCAGCGAGGCCTGGAGCCAGCTATCGGGCATCCGTGCTTCTGCTTTTCCACGCATGAACGAGTCGGGACACCTTCCTGAACCCCAAGGCTGCACCGAGGCTGCGAGGGCCACTGCGTGGGTGACTAACCCCCGGACGGCTCATGCCCAAGCCCTCTGCTGGCCTCTGGCTCACGGCAGATGAGAGGACAGGGAGCCCAGAGCTGGCCTGCTCCTCTGCCCGGCCCAGGGCTGACCCCCACAGGGCTCAGCTGCACGCCTGTCACGTGTGACGTGGAAACCCGATGGGAAGTCACACGCGATGAGTGAC
The DNA here is from genome assembly GCF_964212035.1 of Myotis nattereri. Taxonomy (NCBI): domain Eukaryota; kingdom Metazoa; phylum Chordata; class Mammalia; order Chiroptera; family Vespertilionidae; genus Myotis; species Myotis nattereri. The sequence goes on along the minus strand of NC_138081.1, from coordinate 96,640,008 downwards.
GAGCCCTTGCCCGCAGCAGGTGCCTCTAAGCGATTACTTTACGAGGGACAAGGGGAGGGAGGGAGCTAGATTGGGAGGCAGTCTGCTTGTGGCAGGTATTTAGCTTGCTGTCCCTCATTCAGGCGCCCCGGGAACCGGCGCACCTGGGACACCTCATCGCAGAAATGCAGGCATTTATAAAACTCAACTGGAAGCCACCCCCTGGCTCTAACTTTGGGCTCTGGTTGCTGTTGGGCCCCCCTGGATGCGACTCTGCCCACGGCCCCCCCCTCTCCTTACCGCCTCTCCTTCTTGTAGAGCAGCAGGGTCAGCAGGCAGCCCGTGAGCGCCACCAGCAGGAGGCTGAGCACCGCGCCCACCGCCTGGCTCCGCTCCGAGAGCCCCGTGCGCACAGGCGCGTCCGCCCCAGCGTCCTCGCTGTCGAAGCCCGGCCTGCAAGGAAGGCACGTCACTCGGGGCCCGCAGCGCCCCCCGGGAGCGGCTCTGATTGCCACACCCCACGTCGCACCACACAAGATCCACCAGACACGAAACCCCAATTCGAAACTGTCTTGATTACGAGTCCAGGCAGAAGCATCGGGAAACTGGAGCCACAGGGACAGAAGGAATGAGAAAGCTGAGCTTTGAGGGACGCGCTCCTCGGTCCTGGCCCGTCCCTCTGTAGGGCCTCGGGAAACAGAAGCAAGGAGTTGGAGGGACCTGGGAGATGCTCTGAAGACTCTGCCCTCAGAGCCAGAGGCCCCCCGAGCCAGGACCAGCCGGCGCCGGGGACACCGCCACGCACCGGGGCGTGACGTCGGACGGTGCTCGTCACCCAGGCCCCAGTGTGATTTGTTTCTACTTCTGGTCCCTCCTGTGACCTGTGAGTACTGAGAAGTGTGACTTTGTCTCCAAATGTACGTCCACTTCCCAGTGACTCTCCTGTCACTGCTCCTAGCTGAACGCACCGCGTGTGCCGGTGAGGTGGCCACGGGCAGGAACTTGCTGAGCCTTGCTCTACATCCCTGCTCCTGGGAAAGTTAGGACAAGGATGACTCTTTCTTTGCTGGACTAGCGCCCACAGAGAGTCAAAGACAAAACCAATGTCAGATTTAAGATCTCCAGGTGGGGCCTGGGCTCTCCCGGCATGGTCCCTGCCATGGCTTTCTGCCGACTGCAGGGTCCTTCAGGCAACGAAGGACAGCGACTACAGGCAGGAACGCAGTTTTCTCCTGATCTTGTCTCAGGACAGAGAATAGGAAGCTTCTGTGATACGGTACGTGGATGAGACAGAAAGAGAGCAACAGAGGAGGAGAGCCATGGATGCGCTCTGCTTTGGATGAGGCCCTAAACCTGGCACCACGGCTGGGCCAGGGAACCCGGGGTGGGCACCAGAGAGGCAGGTTCCCGAGGCCACGGAGGCTGCCACCTCCCTTCCCACAACAAGAAGCCCTCAGGGCAGCAAGTACTTCCCTCGAGGTAAAGTGCCGTTAACCACACAGTAGTTTGCACCAGAAAACAGAAGGTTAGCTGGGAACAAAGATGGGATAGAGCTGCCACCTCCCAGGGGCCACCAAGGGACACGTTGCTGGAAGAAGACATGAGAAGAGAGGTGCACTCGAGCCGATACTGCTGGGAGTGGACCACCGAGACAGGACATGGACAACTGCTGAAGCCAGGTGCTGGCTACTAGGGTTGACCTCTACTTCTCTAGATTTGTTCATGTTTGAATTCTTTCCACAATAAAACACTGGGCGGAAAACACACACACACACACACACACACACACTAATGCTGGAGCTGAGTTTTGAGCGAGGAGGTGGGGGTAAAGTTGGTAAGTGTCCATCCAGAGAGGATGGTGACCGAGAGCAAGCTCCCACCAGCACCGGGACGCCGCACTCACCCCAGCGGACACACGGCGGCGGTGTACCAGGAGAAGAGGTACTGGCAGTCGGCGGTCTCGTGGTTGAACTCGGGGATCCCCTCCTTCACCAAAGGGTCACAGTGGAAGAAGATGGTGGAAGAGACCGTTTTTGTCTTATCTTTCCCGCATTTGGAGGACGAGGAAAACACCACATCCAGATCCCCATCTGTCAGGAAGGAAGGCGAGCACACAACACAGCAACGTTATCACCACTATTTCAGTAACAGTTCATCTTCTCAAAGTTTATAAAAAGTTTGCAAAGACTTAAGCAGAAGGACCCTCATCAAATGTCCCGTGTGCTCTTCCTCACAGGCCACCTGCACACACGATAGAGCCTCTCCCCTAAGTCAGTGTGCAAGACAGCCTGAGCTGGCTGAAGAGGGCTGGCTTTGTTCTCAGGTAACAATAGGACCTGGAGTGGCAGCTGGCTAGGTGGTACTGGCCTACCTGGAGACTGGAATAAACCAAGTGAGAAACCAACCAACCAGCTAGCCAGCTAATTAATCAACTAGGTAACCAACCAACCATCCAATCAACCAGCCAGCCAGCAAGCCAACTATTTAATTAACCAGCCAGACAGCCAATCAACCAACCAACCAATCAGCCAATCAATCAAACAACCAATTAACCAACCAAACCAATGTAATGGAGCCTCAATAAAAGCCCTGGCCCCCAGGGGGCAGTGAGCTCCTTGGTTGGCAATACTGGGCGCACTGTGTCACACACTGACCTGGGAATGTACACACCCCAATCCCGCAGGGAGCAAGCAGGGGGTCTGGCTCCCTCCTGACCCTGCCTGCATGCTTCTTCCTTTGGCTGATTTTCATCTACATCCTTTCACTGGAATGAACCACACCGGGACCAAGAGCTCTCAGTGAGTCTCAGAGCCCTTTCAGGGAATTATCAAACCTGAGGCTGGCGATGGGAGCCCCCAAACTAGCAGTTGGTGTTAGAAGTGAGGCAGCCTTGTGTGGATTCAGTCCACTCCCCACTCTGTAGGCGATTCGAACTGTTCAGTCAGCCACAGCGGGGAGGCCAGGAGGTTAGTGTGTGAGGCAGACAGATCAGAGAGGGGAGCCCTGGGACCCAGGCTGTTCAATCCACTGGGATGGATGCACACAAGGCAAGAATAGTACCAGGGCTTAAATATATTTTTTTTTAATTTTAAAATCAAGACATTAAAATAAAATAAAAAAGGATCTGAGATTTCAACTGAGGGGACTTCATGAATATTTTAAACCTCTTCCTTCGAGGGAGTAAAATGGAACAACGGGAAAACGCAATCACCTTGAATGTAGTATTTGGTTTTATCGGAAGTCCCCACTTTCCTGCTGAAGTGCTGGTCGTTGGACTTCACCTGGCAGACGCTGGCCCCGTAGCAGGCCGGGTTGTTGGAGCTTGTGATGGAAGAAAGCTGGATCTCATACAGGTACTTGTCCCCATTGGTCCGAATGTCCCCGGAGGCACTGAACTGCCTGGAGAGACAGAAAAGGCAGCAGTGACTCCGGCCATCCTTTAACAAAGCTGTTTACACCCGGCCAGCATGGCTCAGTGGGTAAGTGTCAACCTATGAACCAGGAGGTCACAGTTCCATCCCCGGTCAGGGCACGCGCCCAGGTTGCGGGCTGGATCCTGTCGGAGGTGTGCAGGAGGCAGCTGATCGATGATCCTCATCATTGATGTTTCTAGCTCCCGCCCCCCTCCTCTCTGAAATCAACACAAATGTATTTTAAAAAAGAAAGCTGTTTACTATAGACCCACAGTCCTGGGAGCAAGTGCGGACGGCAGGACGCGCCCGTTCTCCAGGCCCGCGAGGACCCTGGTGGGCAGACTTCCGTTCCCACCACGTAGCACTCTGCACAGTGCGCCTTCTTCGAGCTGCACGGCACACACCCGCCTCACCCTGTCCCGGCCCTGCCACACACCGGCCTCCTGACCCCAAGAACCTCCCGGTGACACTGCCAAGATGCTCATCAGTTTTTCAGAAGCTGATTAGCCCACAGATCCCTGATTAAAAATTGTTTCTGAGAGCTTTGGCTTCGACCCCGGGGTTATCATAAAGTGAGGGGGGTGGAGCGCCTGTATTTTTACACTCAAGAGGATTCACCTTCTTTGGTGTGAAAACCTAAGAGTTGAGCAGTCTCCCTGGATGAGCAGGCTGTGCCGACAGCCTGGGCACAGTAACTCGGGCACGCGGCCTGTTTATCTTGTGGTGCTCCCGCCAGGCAGAGACCCGAGCTGCCGGGTCGATCTGGAACGCACAGCCGCACTCGGAGGATATGCTCACTTACTTAAAGTAAATGTCCCCGAGGCTGACGCTCTTGCCGTTGACGGGGTTGGTGATGGTCCCGTTCACCATCTGCACCTCCTGGGGCTTCACGGCGCAGGCGGCCCGCGAGTCCCAGCTGAAGTGGTAGGTGCAGGTGTCCACGTCGAACCTGGACGGGTGCGGGGACGGTCACACCCAGGGCCAGGCGGGCGTCTTGAGGAGATGGCACACAGCCGCAGGCCCTGTTCACCTTCAGGTTCCAGCCCCCTCCCCCCAACCCCCCCCCCCGCCCCCCCGCAACAGGCAGGCAGCTCTAAGACGGCTCTTTTGTTCACTTTCCACAAAACCATCTCAGGAAAGAGGACCAGCCGGTACATCAGCAAGGTAGAAAGGTAGGCAACAATTTAATACAATTCCTTAAATTTAGAAACCGTGCAACATCGAAAAGCCAAAAAAATTTGCTCCTAGATTTTTGAATTCTTATTTGACAAGTGTTAGACTCATAAGTTGACCACCCGTGGACAACGGACAACTCCTGGGTCTTCCCTTTCGCAAGCTCAGCTCTGGAGGGAAGGGATTCTTTGTTCACAAATAGCAGCTCACATGCTCCCTCTGCTGGCCACACTTCCCTCAGGCCAGATGCAGAACTGCCTGGAGAATTCCAGTAAATTCCAAGAGCCTCCCAGGTGCCACTGACCTGCCTATGGGTCCGCACTTACCACGATCAACGCCCTTTTGGCTCCGTGACTTCCAAGGACGGAGGCCAGTGACATGCCGCCTCACGTGGTTGCTCTGGTCTAGCCACCGCGTGTCCCCACGCATTTTCCTTGTGGGGAGCAGCCCTCCCCCCAGCCCAGGCCCTAAGGCTCAGCGCCGGCCCCTCCCTGGCATGGCCCCCAGCATCCTCTTCCTGCTCACACATCCACACGCCGGGAAAACCAGAGAGAAACGCTGTGGCGCCCCCGCCACGCCCCACGGCCCCGCCCCGCCCTCACCTCCTGAAGGCGGGCCTGCCCACGGTCCTCGCACACGTCAGTTCGATGACGGCAGACGCAGTCTTGTTTTCACCACACGCGTCGCCTTTTGAATACGTCACGATGATTCTGTCGTCTGAAACACACGGTGAGGGAAAAGCCGTTCGTTCTCACGTAGCGTGAAAACTTTCCAAGTCAGGAATCCAAATCTGCACTAGGGACCAGGACAGAAAGAATGCTGGGCTCCCTGGAAACTCATCGCCGGGTCATCGGCCCCGGTGAGGGCCTCCTGGCCCCGCTGCTCACACAGAGACCTGGGTCCGACCCCAGCCTCCTGCTCACCAGTTTCAGGACGAGTCGTGGCCTCCGTGTGTGTGTCAGAAACACCAAACCCGGAGGCGGGAGAGCGCACGGAGCAGGACCTCAATTAACAGCCGCGCTCAGCACTGTGCCGGCAGCCCCTCCCTTACCGTCCCAGGAGTTCCAGGAGGCCTGAGACGTGGTCCTGGAAATAGTGCCTGCGAGTTCCACCCAAAGTCTCACCGACCCTCCCGGGCACTGGAGAACACCCCCCCACCCCCCATGCCACGCAGCCTGAGCCACGAGGCCCCGGCCGTACCGACGACGTCCAGCTTCTGCGTGTGCACCAGCCCCAGCACCTGCACGTCCCCAGAGGCGCTCTTCTTGCAAATGCTGGCCCTGTCCGAGCAGTCCAGGGGCCCCTTGTTTATTTTCTGGCACAAGTTTATGTAGTACCTGTGAAACCACAGAGAGCGGTCAGCCTCGGCCCCACTCACCAGAGCAGCTCTCTCCGCGGCTCTCAGGAAAGGCCACGCCTGCTCTAGCAGGTGTGGCTCAGTGGATAGAGCGTCAGCCTGCAGACTGAAGGGTCCTGGGTTCGATTCCGATCAAGGGCACACGCCCGGGTTGCGGGCTCAATCCCCAATAGGGGACGAGAAGGAGGCAGCTGATCAATGATTCTCTCTCATCATTGATGTTTCTTTCTTTCTTTTTTTTTTTTAATGCACAGGTCCTCCTTTCTTTTTTTAAAATGTATTTTATATTCTTATTGAGTTCAGAGAGGAAGGGAGAGGGAGAGATAGAAACATCAATGATGAGCAAGAATCACTGATCGGCTGCCTCTTGCACACCCCCTACTGGGGATCGAACCGGCAAACTGGGTATGTACCCTTGACTGGAATCAAACCTGGGACCCTTCAATCCACAGGCCGATGCTCTATCCACTAAGCCAAACCAGTTAAGGCTCTCATCATTGAGGTTTCTCTCTCTTTCTCTCCCTCTCTCTTCCTCTCTGAAACCAACTTAAAAAGAAAAGGCCAAGCATGACCGTGACGGTGCCCACAGCACCTGCGTGCGGCTAACACAGCTTCAAACAAGGACGGCCCGCTCCCGCCCAGGGCGGCTCAGCTGGCGGGGCGGGTACTCACGAGGCTCCCTCGTGGTCGAAGAACCAGGACCCGGTGAGGGAGGACAGCAGCCGCAGGTCGTAGGTCTTGTGCCCCTGGATGAACTTGCACTCCATCTTCTTCGGGGGACAGACCACTTTGGTTTTCCACTCAAACGTCACCTCGCACCCACGCGTCTCACTGAAGACCTGTGGCCTCCCAATATCGGCTTCCTCGTCACACTTAAAGATGATAGCGGACGTCCGGTGGCTGTTGGCTGGGGAGCAGCAGGGGGACCATCAGACTACACACGGCCGTGTCTCATGCTGTCTTCAAACTGCCCCCGCCCCCCACGCTGCCCCCGCCCCCCACTACACTGCCCCCAACCCCCCCCACGCTGCCCCCAGCCCCCCATGCTCCCAACATTTCCCCTGGGCCCCGATGCTTCCCCTGGGCCCCCATGCTTCCTCCCAACCCCCCACACTGCCCCCGCCCCCCACTACACTGCCCCCAACCTCCCCCACGCTGCCCCCAGCCCTCCACAATGCCCCCGCCCCCCACTACACTGCCCCCAACCCCCCACACTGCCCCCAGCCCCCCATGCTCCCAACGCTTCCCCTGGGCCCCGATGCTTCCCCTGGCCCCCCATGCTTCCTCCCAACCCCCCCACACTGCCCCCGGCCTGTCCCACCCCACGCTGCCCCCGCAGATGGTGCGGTTTCACACATGTCTCATCTCTACCAGGCCGTGTCTCTCTCTGTTGTAACATCCCTGCCACTAGCGCCACTCCCCAAGGGCAGGGCCCAGCTCGTCTAAGGCGCCAACGATAACAACAAGCAAGCAAAGTGCTACTGACCGTAAGAGCCCGCAGGACCTGAGCATGTCCGTGTCACCCACAGCCCGGGGGCGCGTCCCGGCACAGTGAGCCCACAACAAAGCAGCAGCCGGCCTCGCAGAGCAAACGCTTACACTCCTCAGACCCCACTCTGTCCCGGGGGCTACAGGATTAAGTCATTCCTGACGAGTTTCTCCTGGGAACGCCCGTCAGACTGCGCCACACGAGTGGGACTCTCGTGAACCTCGCAGGAGGCAGGGCGCAGCGTCGGGCTCCCTGCTCGGCCCTCCTGGCCGGCCTGTCACGTGGCAGAAAGTCTATGGAGACTTTCCGGTCACTCACCTGCCACCCTGCAGGCCCGTGACAAGCGGTCACTTCGCTGAGGCAGGAACATGACCACCAGTGCTGGGCACCGGTGTGGGTCTCAGCCTCTGGAGCTGGTGGGTGAGCCCCACTGACTGCCCGGATGACCGCCCCCGCGCACCATCAGCTGGCTGTGTCCACACTGTACTCACACTGCCTGCAGGATCCCCAGTCGCGGTCCGTGGTACTCACACTGCCTGCAGGATCCCCCTCACGGTCCCTGGTACTCACACTGCCTGCAGGATCCCCCCTCACGGTCCCCGGTACTCACATTGCCTGCAGGATCCCCAGTCGCGGTCCGTGGTACTCACACTGCCTGCAGGAGCCCCCCTCACGGTCCCTGGTACTCACACTGCCTGCAGGATCCCCCTCACGGTGCCTGGTACTCACACTGCCTGCAGGATCCCCACTCACAGTCCGTGGTACTCACACTGCCTGCAGGATCCCCACTCACAGTCCGTGGTACTCACACTGCCTGCAGGATCCCCAGTCGCGGTCCGTGGTACTCACACTGCCTGCAGGAGCCCCCCTCACGGTCCCCGGTACTCACACTGCCTGCAGGATCCCCCCTCACGGTGCCTGGTACTCACACTGCCTGCAGGATCCCCCCTCACGGTGCCTGGTACTCACACTGCCTGCAGGATCCCCCCTCACGGTGCCTGGTACTCACACTGCCTGCAGGATCCCCCCTCACGGTCCCTGGTACTCACACTGCCTGCAGGATCCCCAGTCGCGGTCCGTGGTACTCACACTGCCTGCAGGAGCCCCCCTCACGGTCCCCGGTACTCACACTGCCTGCAGGATCCCCCCTCACGGTCCCTGGTACTCACACTGCCTGCAGGATCCCCCCTCACGGTGCCTGGTACTCACACTGCCTGCAGGATCCCCCCTCACGGTGCCTGGTACTCACACTGCCTGCAGGATCCCCCCTCACGGTCCCTGGTACTCACACTGCCTGCAGGATCCCCCCTCACGGTGCCTGGTACTCACACTGCCTGCAGGATCACCCTCATGGTGCCTGGTACTCACACTGCCTGCAGGATCCCCCCTCACGGTCCCCGGTACTCACACTGCCTGCAGGATCCCCCTCACGGTGCCTGGTACTCACACTGCCTGCAGGATCCCCCTCACGGTGCCTGGTACTCACACTGCCTGCAGGATCCCCCCTCACGGTGCCTGGTACTCACACTGCCTGCAGGATCCCCCCTCACGGTGCCTGGTACTCACACTGCCTGCAGGATCCCCCCTCACGGTCCCCGGTACTCACACTGCCTGCAGGATCCCCCCTCACGGTGCCTGGTACTCACACTGCCTGCAGGATCCCCCTCACGGTGCCTGGTACTCACACTGCCTGCAGGATCCCCCCTCACGGTCCCCGGTACTCACACTGCCTGCAGGATCCCCCCTCACGGTCCCCGGTACTCACACTGCCTGCAGGATCCCCACTCACAGTCCGTGGTACTCACACTGCCTGCAGGAGCCCCACTCACAGTCCCTGGTACTCACACTGCCTGCAGGATCCCCCCTCACGGTGCCTGGTACTCACACTGCCTGCAGGATCCCCAGTCGCGGTCCGTGGTACTCACACTGCCTGCAGGATCCCCCTCATGGTGCCTGGTACTCACACTGCCTGCAGGATCCCCCTCATGGTGCCTGGTACTCACACTGCCTGCAGGATCCCCCTCACGGTGCCTGGTACTCACACTGCCTGCAGGATCCCACTCACGGTGCCTGGTACTCACACTGCCTGCAGGATCCCCCCTCACAGTCCGTGGTACTCACACTGCCTGCAGGATCCCCCCTCACAGTCCGTGGTACTCACACTGCCTGCAGGATCCCCCTCACGGTCCCTGGTACTCACACTGCCTGCAGAAGCCCCACTCGCGGTCGCGGTCATAGTTGGCCGTGGTGGCGCACCACAGCCGCACCCTGTTCTCCAGCACGCACTCCTCGTAGCTCTTCCCGTTGAAAGTGAAGGGGAACACACAGGGGTCGCCCTCCTCGGTTTCTGGAAAGGACAGCAGCATAACCCGGGTTGCCGGCACTGTGCTTTGCGGTGCGATGACGGATGGCCTAGAGCTGCCCATGGAGGACCCCCTCGGACCCCAGGTCTCCCGCCCAGTGTGGCAGCAGCCCCCAGGCCCGAGTGTCTCCAGCCTGAGCTCCGCTCCCAGGGCTGTGAGACGTGGCGTCCCGTGTCCCATCCACGTCTCGGCGCTCACAGTAGGGCGCTTCCCTCCCGTTTCCCCCCGCCGCCCGGTCTAATGCCACCTTTACTGGGAACGCAGATGTGCCCGCCACCAAGCCTTACCTGGAGGGCAGGTGTCGCCATTGGCATAACTTAAAATGACGGCCTCGTCCTGGTGCCTGTAGTCCAGCCTCATAGACGCCAGCCGCCCGAAAGACACGCCCTTGCTCCCGGAGAGCAGGCAGACGCCTCCGTCCTTGCAGCCGCCCTCGTCCAGGCCCGCGGCCGCCGTGCACACGCCCACGCTGTAGGTGCGCGAGTCTCGAGTCACCTGGACAGAGGACACCACGTGGGGCGGTGAGTGGGCTGCCCCTGCCGGGAGGCAGCGTAAGCAGGAGGCAGGGCTGCACCTGCATGTGCATCAGCCTCGGGCTCGCCCCCTGCTCTGAGTCCCGACCTTCTGCCTGCTCGCTGGGCACCTCCCTCCACCCAGGCCAGCCTGCTTCTCCTCCTGGTGCCCCACCCTCCCCACCCGGCCCAGCCTGCTTCCTCCTCCTGCCTCCTGGGGCAGCACCTGCCGGCCTCGCCTGCAGCTGGGCCTGGGAGAGAGAGCAGCGGGGAGACCTCAGGCCGCTCAGCCCACTCCTGGAGCCCGTCTCCCCCCGGGACCCGGGGGTGGTGAGGCCTACGCTAACGAGCAGAGTGGGCGCTCCCTAAGCGTGCACCTTCCCTTCCTGGCTTGTCCGCCCTTTGCAGACTCCACCTACTGTACACCAGTTGGGAGGGCCTGGGCCTGGGCAAGATCTCTGCTTACAGGGTCCAGGGCATGCCCTCCCCAGGCGGCGTGGGACTCTTGGGCATGGCCCACAGCTGTATGACTCAGTCACACCCAGATCATAGGCCTGGAGGCCCAGGGCCCCCAACCACCAGTAACCTGAGCTGGCCATGGCCTCATCGCCATAGAAAACCGTCCCTGTCACACCGACTGGAGCAGACGGGCCCCACGCCAGCTCCAAGGTGCCCCAGTCATGGGCCTCCATCGCCCTGCACCCGCCTCTGTGACCAGTGAGAAAGCCGCCTCTTTCCTAGAGTCGGCTGGGCTAACGTGGCACTCCACACGCCTCCGCCAGCCACCAGCCCTGGCCTGCCCCTGGAGTACATGGTCCCCAGCACGTCCCGAGCCACCTGGCCCTCACTGGTGGCCCCACAGGGTCACTGAATCCTCACAGGCCCTACAGAGTGAGAGCTCCAACGCAGGGGCACAGCTATGTCAGCGTGGCTGCTTCGCCACACGTCCCCGAACCCCACAGGCAACCCGTCCATGCCCCAGGGCCCCCACAGGCCAGCCCATCCATGTCCCCAGGACCCCACAGGCCGGCCCGTCCATGACGCCCACAGGCCGGCCCGCCCATGCCCCCCACAGGCCGGCCCATCCATGCCCCCAGGACCCCACAGGCCAGCCCGTCCATGTCCCCAGAACCCCACAGGCAGCCCATCCATGTCCCCAGGACCCCCACAGGCCGGCCCGTCCATGCCCCCAGAACCCCACAGGCAGCCCGTCCATGTCCCCAGGACCTCCACAGGCCGGCCCATCCATGTCCCCAGGACCCCACAGGCAGCCCCATCCATGTCCCCAGGACCCCACAGGCCGGCCCGTCCATGCCCCCAGAACCCCACAGGCCGGCCCGTCCATGTCCCCAGGACCCCACAGGCCGGCCCGTCCATGCCCCCAGAACCCCACAGGCAGCCCCGTCCATGTCCCCAGGACCCCCACAGGCCGGCCCGTCCATGCCCCCAGAACCCCACAGGCAGCCCGTCCATGTCCCCAGGACCTCCACAGGCCGGCCCATCCATGTCCCCAGGACCCCACAGGCAGCCCCATCCATGTCCCCAGGACCCCACAGGCCGGCCCGTCCATGCCCCCAGAACCCCACAGGCCGGCCCGTCCATGTCCCCAGGACCCCACAGGCCGGCCCGTCCATGCCCCCAGAACCCCACAGGCCGGCCCGTCCATGCCCCCAGGACCCCACAGGCCGGCCCGTCCATGTCCCCAGGACCCCACAGGCCGGCCCGTCCATGTCCCCAGGACCCCACAGGCCGGACCGTCCATGTTCCTAGGCGGCGGCTAACTGCGCCACCCCATGCCCGCCTCAGGGCACATGCCCACGCAGAGGCGAGGGCCGGGCAGTTACCTTGAAGGTGCTCTTGGACAAGCTGGACAGGTTGAAGCTGTAGTCGAGCTGCTCGTCCATCAGGGAGCAGCCCTCCGTCCTCACCTCGTCCGGACAGACCAGCGGCGTCTCCCACTCGAACACGAAGTCACAGTCGCTAACCCGCAGCAGCTCCGGGGTCCCCTGTGGGGTAGAGCACAAGCTCGTGGGGTAGGCCCAGCGCCTCCCCCTGCTCGCAACCCCGCAAGGGCCGAGACTGGGCCCTGGGGCTGCGGCACCCTCCCCGCCCCCGGGGAACAGGTGCTGGCCGCGGACCACCAGGTCCCCAGGTGACCTGCCCTCCATGTCACAACAGAGACGTGTGTGAAACAGACCCCGCGAGGAGGGGAGCAAGCACTTGGATGCGCTCCCAGGCAGCACCCCCCCTTCTAGACCCGGGACATGTACGAGGCGACACCCCCGGCCAGCGCGCACAGCGCGGGCTCCAATCCCGTCTTTACTCCCTCGCTCAGCAACAGCCACTGAGCAGATGCGCGACTGGTCGGGAATTTTATTTTTGTTTCTGCTGAGAATCTTTTTTCCTAGAAACTCAAATGGAAAAAAGCGTTTCAACTGGAGATAAAAACCACAGGGGGAGAAAACTGGAACCAACATGTCGTGGGAGAGCCCTCGTTGCTAAAAGCACGCCGTGCGGCAGGCAGGGACCGGCTGCCGAGCTGGGGCACAGGCACGTCCCTGGCGGTTCTGACCCACAGAGAAATGGGGGCCATCATTACAGTTTCTCTCTTATTGGGGGACGGGGGCGGTGGTCAGGAGAAACGCACATGCAAAGGCTCTGTAACAAAACGCCACTTCGTTAAATGCACACAGAACAGGAATCGGTAACCGCCTTGGGAGTCAAATGTACGGCTTTGTGGGACCTGTGTGGATCCAGGGGTCTCCTGTTTTACTAACTTATGAATTCGAGGTGATCACAGCGGCCGAAAGCCTGCCAGACTCCCAACCGGAATCAGCCCCCAACGTCAGGGTTAAAAACGCGTCATGACCTTTCACACACTGCGAGGCAGAGCTGAGTACCACTCCTGCACCCGGGCTGTTCGTGTTTTTAGGTTACAATACGCCCCTCTGTGCAACCTGCCCTGTAACTCAGGGTGGGCCGGTTCGTGCTGAATTCATTCACTTAATTAGGCAGATGCATGCCAGCCGGACATGGGACCCAAGGGAGACCGTGAGCTCGGCACCCTGGCTCTGAAACTGGCCTCACGGGTCCCAGCTCCGCCTCTCCTGCACACTGCAGCCCCCGTCCCCACGGGGCACACCCACCATGTGCGCGGGCACACCCACCATGCTCGCGGGCACACTCACCACACGCGCGGGCACTCACCACGCTCGCGGGCACTCACCATGCTCGCGGGCACACCCACCATGCTCGCGGGCACACCCACCATGCTCGCGGGCACACCCACCATGCTCGCGGGCACATCCACCATGCTCGCGGGCACACCCACCATGCTCGCGGGCACACCCACCATGCTCGCGGGCACACCCACCATGCGCGGGGGCACTCACCATGCTCACGCCCCTCTTGCAGTGGAAGGAGATCAGCGAGGTGTAGTTGAAATTCCTGTCCGCTGAGCAAGGGGTGCTGCTCTCAAAGTTCAGGTAGACCTCGTTGGCCACGGGATTGAGAATCGGAGGCCCCGAGACTCGGCCAATGTCCTAAACAAAGAGAAACGCGGCAGCATTTCAGGACAGTCGCTGTCCCCCCCGGTTCGTACAAAATGGCCACGTTCACTCCTCGTCCGTTTGGAAAATGAGCAGCGTCTAAGGAAACCTGCGGTAGCGGCTCACTCGGCAGGCCCGACACTCGGCGGCCACACGGAAAATGCAGGGGCCATCCGCTTTGACCCACCACTAGAAATAGCGGCTCCGTTTCTACCCCCGGAATGTTCAGAGACTCCAGGCTGTTCCTCTCCGTCACACTGAGAACGTCGCACGGTCTTCTGGGACCCGGCGGTGGGAGGCGGGAACCGCCGTACGTGCCCCACGCTGACCCTCACGCCCAGCACTGCACTGCGATGCCCCTCACCGGGAGGGCACAGCCCTGCTCCGCGCCACCTTCACCATCGGCTCAGCACAGCACCAGCACCCGGGCTGCTCAGTAGGTATTTTGAAGCAAATGAACACATGAAGGAAAGACAGGTGAGCACCAGGAGAGTGTGTGTGTGTGTGTGTGTGTGTGTATGTGTGTGATAAAGGGAGTGTGTCATAGAGAGTGTGTGTGTGATAGAGAATGTGTGTGTGTGATAGAGAACGTGTGTGTGACAGAGAATGTGTGACAGAAAATGTGTGTGTGATAGAGAATGTGTGTGTGATAGAGATTGTGTGTGTGATAGAGAATGTGTGTGTGATAGAGAATGTGTGTGTGATAGAGAATGTGTGTGTGATAGAGATTGTATGTGTGATAGAGAATGTGTGTGTGATAGAGATTGTGTGTGTGATAGATTGTGTGTGTGATTAGAGAATGTGTGTGTGACAGAGAATGTGTGTGTGATTGTGTGTGTGAGAGTGTGTGTGTGATAGAGTGTGTGTGTGATAGAGTGTGTGTGTGATAGAGAATGTGTGTGTGATAGAGATTGTGTGTGTGATGGAGAATGTGTGTGTGATAGAGAATGTGTGTGTGATAGAGATTGTGTGTGTGATAGAGAATGTGTGTGTGATACGAGATTGTGTGTGTGATAGATTGTGTGTGTGATTAGAGAATGTGTGTGTGACAAAGTATGTGATAGAAATTGTGTGTGATAGAGAATGTGTGTGTGATAGAGAATGTGTGTGATAGGGAATGTGTGTGTGATAATGTGTGTGTGATAGAGAATGTGTGTGTGACAGAATGTCTGTGTGATAGAGAATGTGTGTGAGTGTGTGCGTGTGCACAATGAGTGTGTAAATGAAGCTGTAACACTTTATTTATCACTGTGGGGCATGTTCAGGCCACAACACTGCAACACCCTCTCCGGTTAGAGAAATCGCTAGTTTGTAGAATCTGAGAAAGGGTAGATGGGCAATAAGACAGCAGATGGGGCGTCTCAGAAGGTGACCCAGAGCGAGGACCCCAACCTGCACTGTGGGCAGGACTCCCACGGGCTCCCACCGAGGCCTGGCTCACCCCACCCTCCCGCCCACAGGGCGGCGGCTCTGCCAGCCCCTCGAGCAACTCCTGCCCACTCCTGATGCTGCAGACACGCTTGCCTTTCATGAGGACCTGAGACCCTGAAACAGAGCTCACTACGTACAGAACTCAGAGAAACACCACTTTTGAGGCGCATTTTAAACACACACCTACCGAGGGTTTGACAGAACATGCATGTAACTCGTGAAGACAGGTCTGGAGCTGCAAACCTACACTGAAAACGCGAGTATAAAACTAAAGCTTTTGAGGCAGAACGTGTAGCTGTCAGCACAGCTGCATCAGCCCTTACCTGTCCCTGGTTTTACTAAAGCAAGCGCTCGGCCCGGCTGGCGTGGCTCAGTGGTTGGGCACCAACCTGTGAGCCAGGAGGTCACAGTCAGGCCACATGCCCAGGTTGTGGGCTCGATCCCCAGTAGGGGGCGTGCAGGAGGCAACCGATCCATGATTCTCATCTTTGATGTTTCTCTCTCTCTCTCTCTCTCTCCCTCTCTCTCTCTCTCCCTTCCTCTCTGAAATCAATAAAAATATTATTTTTTTTCAAAAGCGCTTGCGTTTCAGAAGAATGCTAATGACATAAGATGTGCATCCACAGAAACCCAGCTCTGCCGAATTCCTTCCTGCACTTTACGTAAATGTTTCTCCACCCACGACTCCTCCTGTGGCACACAAGCCTGTGGCTACACATGTTCACACCTCCGTCCACAGCTCAGAGACCGGCCGCCCTCATCGGCGGGGGGCCTGACGCAGCACCCCGCGCTGCTCCTCCCCATGCTCCCAGAACACGGCCAGGTCGGCTCCACGCCTTCTGCTGGAGGACCTCTCCGGGGAACGCAAGCAGCACGCGCACAGGCGTGTGGTCAAAAACCTTGCAGGCGTGGCTCCCCCCTGGATTACCGCACTTACTATCGGGGGTCCGTCCACGGGCACCTTGCACACGGCGGCTCCAGCGGGACAAGCCAGCCCGTGCACGGGGTTCAGTGGCTGGCAGATGTTGATATAGTAGTCGGGGTTGGTGTCGGAGGCGTCGTCCTCACTCTCGTCATACGCCTCGTAGCCCCCCGTTTGGTGGATGAGGGGGGACAGGTCAATGATGGAGCTGCCATTCTTCACGGAACATTCCGTCTGCGAGAGAGGGAGACCGCTGGAGTTGGCAGCACAATTCCTAGTCCTCATTATGTCACCCACACGAATTTAAAAGCTTCACCACCCCCAAAGAAAGCATAAAGGGTGGATTCATCGCCCCAAACGCTGGTTACAGAAGACTGAGCACGTGGAACCGATAGTCACTGGGACCCTAGGAGTGGACGAGAGACCCAGGCACCTGCTGGGAGGACCTCGGGGCCCCCGGCCTTCCTTCCTCAGGTCCACGTGCAGCCCGGACTCACCACCTGCTCGCAGGCCAGGGGCGTGTGCCAGGAGAAGAAGAGCGTGCACGTCCGTTTTTCCAGGGAGATGAGCATGGGCCTGTTGGTGGGCCCGGCCTCGGGCCTGCACACGAAGCTGATGACGCTCTTGTACCTCAGGCCGGACTTGGAGGGACAGGGGGAGCCGTCCTCGTACACCAGCTGCAGGACCTGGTCCGCGTAGGTGAGCCTCTTGCTGGCCTTGCCCACGCTGATCCTGGTCTGCCCGAAGCAGGCCCCTGCGCCAGGAGGGGGAGGGGAGAAGCACACGGTCACGGGCGCACACGGCCAGTTTCCTATGAGCTCTTCCGCAAGCGCAGGCTTTCAAGCTCACGCTGACACCGTGATTCTGAGGGTCTGATCCGGTCTGAGCAGATGCCACACAGGCACTATCCCATCACACGGCCGCGCACCGCCAGCAGCCGCGGCAGGAGAGGGCGTGAGGCCTTCGCGTGTCCTCGGCCCTCGGCTGGAGGGACGGAGGCCGGGACGGCCTCGGGGCGAGACCGTGGGGGCGGCACTCACCCACGCCAGGGGCGCAGTTCTCGTTCTCCCCGCAGATGCTGATGAAGACGAGCCCCTTCTCGCTGTACGCGGCTGTGTGTCCGTCTCTGCCACCCAGGGAGTTCAGGTCAAACAGGTGTCCTGTCAAGGGTCGAGACCGTCACCAACTCCGCCACAGGCGAGCTGCCACCAGTCACAGCCCGCCTCGGGCCGGCGAGGCGCGGGGCCCACCGCCCCTGTGCCCACGCACAGGCGACCGTGGGCCCCGGTGACTGGCGGGTCCCTCCCTGAGGTGGGGCTGGTGACGTCTCACCGGTGGCGGGGTTGGTGACTTTGCAGTCGCCGTGCACATTGCTCCGCGCAGGGCAGGCGGCCGGGGTGGGCCAGGCGAAGGTGAACTCGCAGTCCTCCACGGCGCTGATGAACATGGGCCTGGCGTTCTAGGGCGGGACAGAGGCTGCTGACGGGCACGTCTATGTTTGGAATCGTGTGCCTGGCAGAGGCGGGGGACGAGGGGTGGGGGGCGGGGGGCGGGGGACAGGGGGTGGGCCCTCCCTGCAGCACGAGACTGTCCCCCACTAAGGAACGCACCGATTTAGGAAGAGCAGAGAGTCAGGTCTGCTCCTGAGAGACACTGGGGGCTTCGCACACACAGGGTGAGGGAGACCCACTCGGGGCCTGAAGGTTCCCCACAGGGTGAGGGGGAGTCAGGGCGGACAATGATGCCCAGGGGGCTGCTCCCACGAGCAAATAAGGGATAATGTTCTAAAAAGCAAGTGAACTAGAGCCTGTGATCAGGAACAAGACAGAGGAGCCGTCTCTGCCACCCAGCGAGTTCAATTCCCTGCACCCTCCACACACCGCCAAGCCTGCTCCGCGTCTCAACCCCCGTCCACCACACACGTGCTCAGATCTGCCCGGGGGCCACACCTCCGGGTATGGCCAGGCCCTCCCCACCCCCACGCAACCCCTCCCCCGCCCGCGTTCCCTCCACAGGCCGCAGGGCTCCCGGCAGCACGGGGTGAGCAGCTCAGTGTGGTTAAGGAGGGAGCCGAGTCCCTGGGTGGGAAGGGGAGGTGCTGCCTTGACCAGCTCCGGCCGACCGGCCACTAACCCAGGTCACCGCCACGAGCCCAGGGCACGCTGCCAAGTGTCGGTTCCCTACAGTCTCTGGGGATCGGAGTGAAATTCAACCCAATGAACTGTGAAGCCAGAGCAGCCAGGCCTGGTGTGTGTGGAGCCGGAGAAGTGCCCAGGACCTCAGGGCCGGTGTGATGCTGCCTCACCCGCGGCCACGCCTGCCGCCTGAGCCCTGAGACTCACACCTCCAGGGAAGGCAGACACCGTCTCCCCGACCTCCACCCTGGCTGGCCCCAGCGCCGCGGCCCAGGGCTGAGGACGCAGAGTCACTTACCACTTGGTTCTCGCTGCAGGTGAAGCGGATGGTGGTCGACTTTTTCCGAATCTGGTCAGGACACAAGTCGCCATCCACGTACTTGAGGACAGTGATGCCGTCCTTCTGCTGGGGACCGTCCCGCACCCTGCCCAGGTTCACGGGCTTGGAGCCGTTCAGCAGGCACGCAGCTGCTTCCGGAGGGCACGGCTCTGCAGCGGGAAATACAGGGGTCACCTCCAGGCCTTTTCCATCTGGAATTTAACTCCTGGCAATGAGGTCAGGCACGCTCAGACTGCACCTAATGTCACCCTAAAATAACCTCCTTCTTTCACATCAACCAGACAACAGTGATGCCGAGTCTTCACTCGTGTAAATGCTGTGTGACCAGAGCGACTGGGAAAGGCTCGGGGTGCGGGCGGGTCCAAGGTGTGACAGCCTGAACTCCTCTGAGCCTCAGAAACGAGGAAGCTAAAGTACCTAGACGAGGCCACAGGGACACGTCCATGCCCTACACTCGCGTGTTGTCTTTAAACAAGAGGCACCAAGAACTCAGCCACTTGCCAGGCCCCAAACGCCTGCGCCGTCGGCCCTGGAGAAAGAACGGGCCCCGCTCCGTGGGTTACGACCACGGTGTCGCCCACCTGCCCGGCACAGAGCAAGGGGAAGGGGCCGTGGCCTCATACAAACCACTGTCTTAGGAGGAACCAGAGCCTTGGCGCTGGGCCGCCGGCGTGGGCAGGGCCATGTAAACGCCAAGGGTGAGGGCAGCCCGCTCCTGGCCCCACGCGCACAGCCGACGGCCCAGCACTCAGATCTGGCGGGCTGGCTCCTGCCTCGGAAGAAGGCCCCCCGCCACGCCACTCTCTAGACAGCCGCACACCTTCTCCGCGCCACGCCTCCCCCTCCCTGCTGGGAACCAGCTGCCGCTGCGGTTACCTCCACCCCCTCATGTTCCAAAGGGCCCTAACGTCCCCTGCAGAGCCTGGGGCGCCGGTTTATCCTGGGCTCCCCAGGGACCGGTCACCGAGAGCCTGAGTAATCCTCCTGTGCTGCTTGGCCGAAGCCTCGTGTCCCAGGGAGGACAGCGCCCAGCAGCCCGTGCTCCTCGCCTCACACTGACCAGCCCGCCCGTCCTCGCCCGCGCCCCCGTCCTCGCCCGCGCCCCCGTCCTCGCCCGCGCCCCCGTCCTCGCCCCGTCCTCGCCCGCGCCCCCGTCCTCGCCCCCGTCCTCGCCCGCGCCCCCGTCCTCGCCCGCGCCCCCGTCCTCGCCCCGTCCTCGCCCGCGCCCCCGTCCTCGCCCGCGCCCCCGTCCTCGCCCCGTCCTCGCCCGCGCCCCGTCCTCGCCCGCGCCCCGTCCTCGCCCGCGCCCCCGTCCTCGCCCCGTCCTTGCCCGCGCCCCCGTCGTCGCCCGCGCCCCGTCCTCGCCCGCGCCCCCGTCCTCGCCCCGTCCTCGCCCGCGCCCCGTCTTCGCCCGCGCCCCGTCCTCGCCCGCGCCCCGTCCTCGCCCGCGCCCCGTCCTCGCCCGCGCCCCGTCTTCGCCCGCGCCCCGTCCTCGCCCCGTCCTCGCCCGCGCCCCGTCTTCGCCCGCGCCCCGTCCTCGCCCGCGCCCCGTCCTTGCCCGCGCCCCGTCCTCGCCCGCGCCCCGTCCTCGCCCGCGCCCCGTCTTCGCCCGCGCCCCGTCCTCGCCCCGTCCTCGCCCCGTCCTCGCCCGCGCCCCGTCCTCGCCCCGTCCTCGCCCGCGCCCCGTCTTCGCCCGCGCCCCGTCCTCGCCCCGTCCTCGCCCCCGTCCTCGCCCCGTCCTTGCCCGCGCCCCGTCCTCGCCCGCGCCCCGTCCTTGCCCGCGCCCCGTCCTCGCCCGCGCCCCGTCTTCGCCCGCGCCCCGTCCTCGCCCCGTCCTCGCCCGCGCCCCGTCCTCACCCGCGCCGGGCTGCGGGGCCAGGGACTTGCAGACATTGATGAGGTAGTGCTCGGTGGCCCCGGTGCTGGTGACGGCCTCCCAGTTGTCACTGTACCGCGACAGGGACGAGAGGTCGAAGTTGTTGCCGGCCCCGTCCCTGCAGGGAGGAAGTCAGGGTCAGCTGTGTCCACGTGAGAGGTTGGCACGCTGTCCGGGAGTCGGCTCTTCCCCAAGGACAGGGCTGGACCACACCCCCACGGTCAGGTCAGCGACAACTCAGATTCACAAAGACATAGTTCAACAAAACCAGCCCCGGCTGGTGTGGCCCAGTGGACAGAGCATCGGCCTGCGGACTGAAGAGTCCTGGGTTCGATTCCAGTCAAGGGCACATGCCTTGGTTGCAGGCTCACTCCCCCAGTAGGGGGTGTGCAGGAGGCAGCCAATCAATGATTCTTTCTCATCACTGATGTTTCTACCTCTTTCTCTCTCTCTTCCTCCCTGAAGTCAATAAAAAAGTACGTATTTTTTAATTATATATTAACAAGAACCTTCAAACACCAAGCCCGAGAAGTGGGTGCTCTCTAAGCTCAGGCCACAGAGAAGGCACATGACAGCCACTGTCAGTGGGAAGCTGGTTGGCACGCTGGTGTGAGCTCCGCGCCCCACCAGAGACCAGGAGGAGGGGTGGGAACCGCACCCGGAGTCGTGCCTACACTACCCAAAGCACCGGGAGGGGGAAGACTAAATCAAAGCAGAGAGCGCGATGCAAAAAGGAAGTGAGTCAAGGACAGAGAGAGACGCATTTCTTTTTCTTTTTATAAAAAGCGATTCACGTAGCCACGCTTCCGGCCGTCGGAGAAGCACGCCCCAGGCCAGGACTCACTTGAAGGAGCATTCTGTCACGTCGAAAGGGCGGCAGGCGTACTGTGTGCGCCACTCGAACAGGTAGGAGCAGTCGGAGGTCTCCTGGAGGAACACGGGCTGCAGAGGGACAGACACGCTCTCGTGACACAGGAACCTCCCGTTCGCTTATGCTTTGAGTTTTAAGGGTGAAGTGGTCAGGGAGGACTCTGTTCCCTGAAACCCACTCAAATCCATCACGGTTTCAACAGGCCCCGTAACAGGGTCCCACTCAGCTCAGCGCAGCTGTGAGGGGGGCACGCTGCCTGTCTGAGCGGAGCCGCGAGGGCGCCCGCCGCGGAGACCTCCCCATGGGCTCCCGCTCACCTTCTGGGTGCTGCGGTCGCAGTAGAAGAAGATGGTCGTCGAGCGCTGATACACCTTATGGCAAGTGTCCCCCCCAGTGTAGTTCATCTTCAGCAGCCCGTTCTCGTAAGTCAGCTTCTGCGTGAGGAGGCCTGTGGGAGAGGCGGCTGGTTAACGAGGATCGTGCCAGGTGCCACGCTGACCACGACACACCCGCTGCCTCACGCACCCGAGCCACAGGCGACCGCCGTGCCGGCCACGGCCATGCACCTGCTCCTGCCACGTCACAGCAGGAGGCACAGAGCCAGGCTTCCCAGCCCAGGGCTGCAGCGGCCTAGCCTGACCATAGGACGAGCCACAGACATTCCTCAGCCCGGCCAGCAAACAGCAGTCACACCTCCGAGCGGCCCTGGCGGCTGCCACACACACAGCCGCTCCTTGGACTTCTTCTTTAAATGTCCTTCAACTTATTACCACTCACCCCGGCTGAGACGGCATGGTGACCCACAGCCTGCCTGTGAGTTTCAGAACCAAACCCTTTACTAAACGGGTCCCGATTCGATTCTAGAAAGTACTACCTCGGAACACCCCTGGCTGGTTCAGCAGCCCCACTGTTGCAATAGAGAAAAGAAACAAGTCTGCCCGTGCCGGTGTGGCTCAGTAGATAGAGCGTCGGCCTGCAGACTGAAGGGTCCTGGGTTCAATTCTGGTCAAGGGCACATGCCCGGGTTGCGGGCTCGATCCCCAGGAGGGGCATGCAGGAGGCAGCCGATCAATGATTCTCTCATCATTGATGTTTCCCTCTCTCTCTCTCTCTCTCTCTCTCTCTCTCTCTCTCTCTCTCACTTGCTCTCTGAAGTCAATAAAAACATATTTTAAAAAAAAATAAATAACGCCAAAACCGGTTTGGCTCAGTGGATAGAGCGCCGGCCTGCAGACTGGAGGGTCCCAGGTTCAATTCCGGTCAGGGGCATGTGCCTGGGTTGCGGGCATATCCCCAGTGGGAGATGTGCGGGAGGCGGCTGATCGATGTTTCTCTCTCATCGATGTTTCTAACTCTCTGTCTCTCTCCCTTCCTCTCTGTAAAAAATCAATAAAATATATTTAAAAAAATAAATAAATAATAAATAAATAAATAAATAAATAAATAAGATAAAAAGACAAGGTCTTAGGATCCATAACTGGCATTGCTAAATATGAATGAAAGAAACGAATCTCTAGCGGCTCCGTCAGAGGACACTCTGGCTAAGAAAACCAGCAAGCAGACACCTCTCGGAGGGGCACCCAGCAGCCGTCCTCCTGCCCAAGGAGATGCACTCCCCAGCCTGGCTCCTTCGACCGCAGCCCCCAGGCTGTGCTTGCGGCGAGAGCGAGAAAGCCCCGGTACCTGCCACTTTGTGGAATCCCAGCGGGCCGCGCTTCTCCTGACAGGACGAGATCACCTTGGACTTGTCGTCGGTGGAGCAGACGCTGGAGGACAGCTTCCCGCAGACCCGGAAGTAGTAGGTGTACTCCCCGGCGTTCACCACGCTGTCGTTCAGGGCGAGGGGCTTCAGGTCGTACAGGTGGCCGTGCCTGGGGTCTCGCACCTCACAGTTGTCTCCTGCAGGACACGGCAGGAGTCGCTCGGACAACGGAGCCACGCGCACGTGCAGCGGAAAGTTACCCTCTTTCCACCAGACAACTGCCGCCTTAAAATAGGCGTCACACACGTGCCCGCCGCTTCGTTTTGTTCCTACAGATACATGACGAGAACTGCCTGGCAAACAACTTCCTAGGAGAGCCTAGGACACATGACGAGGATCCACTTCATCGGACAATAAATGCCCCATATAATGTGCTCAGTGTGAGACGCCAGCAGCCAGCAGCCCAGGCACCTGAGGAAAACACCGCGTGTCGTCGGCAGCAAACTGGAGTAACGTAACTCCCGGATAAGAGATATCTGTGCAGCCGGCCGCGGGGCTCAGTGGCTGAGCATCGACCTATGAACCAGGAGGTCACGGCTCGATTCACGGCTGCAGACTCGATCCCCAGAGGGGGGCGTACAGGAGGCAGCCGATCCATGATTCCCTCTCATCATTGATGCTTCTCTCTCTCTCTCCCTCTCCCTTTCTCTGAAATCAATAAAAATTATGTTAAAAAAAAAAAAAAGATATCTGTTCATCCTAGTCACTCCCCTGCACACCTGCACTAACACAGCAGGGCATGTCCACTGTGACTGAGAACAGACACTCCCGAGGTGATGCTGGAAAAGAGAACTCTCCGCCACGGACGCGTGTTCCACGGCCACACCCGTGCCCGTGACCGCAGGTCTCCCGTCTGGGCGAGGGCAGGGCGTGGCCCCTGCTGCCCTCACGCTGTCGGCGAGCCAGGCCTACCTTCCGCTCTGACCACCGGGCAGGCTTCCACCGTCCTCCAGACGAACACGTACTCGCAGTCATTCAGCAGCTGGAACGTGGGCGAGCCCTGCAACAAGGAAAATGAAGTGAAATGACAGCCACGATGAAGAGCCAGCGTTTCACCTCCGGGAGAAATCCGTGGCACTTGTCAATCACGTGGGCCCTGGGGAAGAGCACGCTCCAAAGAACCCCATCAAAGGCCTGGACCCGTGAGAACCAGGACAAGTTGTGAGTCAGAAGATTCAGAGATGGGAGGGACCTAGGGAATGGGGCCGACACACGAGATGCACTGCTTGTCGCACACACACACTGATGTCTGGGCACACGCACCGACATCTGGGCACACACACCGACATCTGGGCGCACTCACCAACATCTGTGCACACACACCGACGTCTGGGCACACTCACCGACGTCTGTGCACACACACCGACATCTAGGCACACTCACCGACGTCTGGGCACACTCACCGACGTCTGGGCACACTCCAGCGTTATCCTGGTGGAAAAGCGCTGGTTCCCGCACTTGTCGCCATTGACGTAGACGAGGCTCAGGGACCCGTTGGCTGCAGCCTGAGGGCTGATCTGCACCACGCCCAGGTTCCAGCTGTCCTCCTCGGACACCAGGCACGACCCCACTGCGTTGCCTGGAAGAGCCGGGGATTCGCTTGGGTGGGGAGTGGGGGAGGGGAAGGCAGGTGGAACTGGAGTCAAATGCTCCACACTCACCTCGGCACCCAGGGATGTACGGGAGGGGCGTGCACACGCTCAGGTAGAAAGTTCTCTTTTGTCCATCCGGCGAGGGGTCCACAGCAATCCAGGGCTTCCGGACACTGCTCAGGCCACTCAGGTCGTACTCGTTCCCGGCTAGGTCTGAAACATCGGGGACACGCAGGGCAGCAGGGCCTTCTCGGCGGCTGTGAGCGCGGCCCTCCTACGCAGCGGACACCCACGCTGCACCCCGGCACCCGTGACAGAGAGGAGGGGGCCTGGCTGGCGTTCCCAGTGGTTAGAACGCCGGCTGCACACTGAAGGCTTGTGGGTACGATTCCCAGTCAAGGGCACGTACCTGGGTTGCAGGTATGATCTGGCCCTGGTCGAGAAGCATGCAGGAGGCAACCAATTGATGTGTCCCTCTCACATCGATGTTCACCCCTCTCTCTCTGCCTTCTTCCCTCCCTCCCACTCTCCTAAAAATCAATGGAAAATTCCCTCAGGTGAGGATCAAAAAAGCAGCAGCAGCAGCAAGGAGGCTCCTGCAGAAACGCAGCCGCCCTCTGGCCCTCACAGCCGCCGTGTGGAGGCCAACCAGAGAGTACAGGGGAGGGGCCGGGACACTGCTCGGTCTTGGGTCCCCCTTACGCAACCTGGTCCTCTTCTTAATCTCCTTCCTCAAATAAGAAGCTCTGACAGTGTATTTTATTCTTCCCCAAGTTTTCTTCTCTGTTCTTAGGCATGTAATTCTGATCCCAAAATATAACTTAAAACCATTAATTATCCCAGATTCTCTTCAAGGGAAAGATTCCAAATCTAGGCATCATTCAAAGAAAATGTGCAAATACACATGGCATGCTGCCTGTAGTAAAACATGCCACGTACACACTCATGTGCACACATGCACACACTCATGCACGTACATACATGCACTCGTGCACACATTCACAAGCACACACACGCACACACTCACGTGCAGGTTCACATATGTACCCATGCACACACTCACTCATAAGCACACACACACACATGCACACACTCATGCACGTACATACATGCACTCATGCACACATTCACAAGCACACACACACACATGCACACACTCGCGTGCAGGTTCACATATGTACCCATGCACACACTCACTCATAAGCACACACTCACACGCACACCTACTCACTCATGTGCACACACACACATGCACACCTACTCACTCATGTGCACACTCACACACATGCACACCTACTCACTCATGTGCACACTCACACTTTTGACTGGCCTCTGAGTTCCTGGTCCCCCAGGCCTTACCTGTGACCTGGCAATCCACTGGAGAAGGCACGCAGGCCAGTGCTGTTTCAAACTCGATGTAAGTCTTTCGGATTCCCAGGCCAGCATCAATGTCTTGATGCAGGAATTTGGCGGTTCCTGGGTACTCGTCGTCATTGCAAACAAAGCGGATGATAAAAGAATTACCAGACGCTGGGGAACAAGAAGTACGGACTGTAAGAAACAACAGCCATCACAGCACCGCCCCAACAGCCCTTCCGCTGGGACAGCCCCGAGGCCACCTCGGAAGCAGTGATGTCACAGCGCCAGGTGTTTCAAGGGGCCTGAGCAGAACCTGAGTGGCCACATTCATGGCGACAGTGACCTACGTACAGATGGGGTTATGCTAGTATGTGAACCTAGTGTCTTGGCCTCATACAGGGCAGGGCAAAAGCAGGTCTACGGGTGCAAGTACACAAAAAGAGTTTATTCTTGTACATTTATTTATTAGTGGTGGCCCAGTGCACAGATTCATGCATCGGTGGGGTCCCTCAGGCTGGCCTGTGGGGATCGCGCCAAAACTGGCCCTCCGACATCCCCCAAGGGGTCCCAGATCGCAAGAGGATGGTTCTCAGGTGACGCACCCCAGAATCAGGCTCCCTCCTTTCCGGTTCCGGGTGCATCACCCAAGAACCACAGCTGCCAAGTCACCTTAGCTTGGCAGCTCTTGTGTTGAGTGTCTGCCCCCTGGTGGTCAGTACACATCATAGCTCCTGGCCGGTCACTTAGGCTTTTATCTATACAGATTGTATTATTTCACATACAAACAACTGTAAAAGCTACTTTTGCTCTACCCTATATTCCAAAAAATATACAAATGCAACACCTGTTTACCAATAAAAACATTAGAAAACAACGTAACTCTCCTCTATCGATTTAATCAAAAAGATTTACTAAGTTCCCATTACACACAGGAGTGAAAAAAACGGAGCTCCCACTCCCATCTGGTGGCCCTGAAAATAAGCAAATTACACGCAGCCCAGGACAGGCCGGGAGTGAGAAGTGTAAGAAGGGAAAGGCAGGGACGGGCACAGAACCCCGGGGGGGGTGGCATGGAATGCGGGTGTGAAAGGCAGTGGCCGGGCTCACTGAGACGGTGAACCTGAGCCGATACCGGAAGGTGAGGGAGTGACCCACCTGGCATCTTGAGGGAAGACCACTGAGGGCAGGGGAACAGCAAGGATCAAGGCCAGAAGGGGTGTGTGGGCAAGAGCGTGCCTCGACGGTTTCAGAGCCAGGACGTTTGAGGACAGAGCCAGGATGAGGATCAAAAGATCTGGACCCTGACCCTGGCTCTGCCCACCAAGGAGCCGCTGGCTCTGCCCTGGGCACGGGCCAGTCCGGGCCCTCGTCCCATCAAGTGAGGAGGTGGTTAAGCAGAGGGCGTGACACCGATGAGGGTGAGAGGCGCGGGCTGGTGAGAACCGACCAGCCACGTGCACTCAGCATCCCGACAAAGGAGGCGTGGCTGGGACCCGACCACCTGCAAACTGGGCTGGCACTCTGATACCAAGTTCCTGCTGTGCAACACAGTGCAGAGAAGAGGAAAAATGTTAAGAAACTTAACACAGCAAAACTGTATGTGCAGAGTGTTGGCCTGCGGACTGAAGGGTCCCAGGTTCAATTCTGGCCAGGGCACATGCCCGGGTTGCGGGCTCGACCCCCACCCAGTAGGGGGCTTGGAGGAGGCAGCCAATCAGTGATTCTCTCTCTTCATTGATGTTTCTATCTCTCCCTCTCCTTTCCTCTGTGAAATAAATAAAAATATATTTTTAAAAAAACAACTATGTAAAGATGCAGTAAGACTGAGTGGGATAAGAGGAGGAAACAAAGGAAATTCAGGAAACAAAAAAAGTAACTTTTATTATCGTCACCCAACACTGCTTCAGTATGTGAAAGAGACAGAAGGAAAGTGAGTCGGCCGGCGTGGCTCAGTGGCTGAGCATCAACCTATGAACCAGGAGGTCACAGTTCGACTCCCAGTCAGGGCACATGCCCGGGTTGTGGGGTATGCAGAAGGCAGCCAATCAATGATTCTCTCTCCTCTTTGATGTTTCTATCTCTCTCTCCCTCTCCCTTCCTCTCTGAAATCCATAAAAATGTATTTTTTATATAATACTTTATTGATTTTTTACAGAGAGGAAGGGAGAGGAATAGAGAGTTAGAAACATCGATGATGAGAGAAACATCGATCAGCTGCTTCCTGCACACCCCCTACTGGCGATGTGCCTGCAACCAAGGTACATGCCCTTGACCGGAATCGAACCCGGGACTCTTCAGTCCCCAGGCTGACTGACACTCTATCCAGTGAGCCAAACCGGCCAGGGCCATAAAAATGTATTTTTTTTTTTAAAGTGACAACGTCCCGCATCAGAGGGACAGCTGTTGAAGGACACGGGGAGGAGGGGCAAATGGGCAGCAGGGGTCCGGCCACCTCTCTAGTTGGGACCTGGGTGAGCACGAGGGCACGTCAGTGTGGCGCCCGTGTGCCCGGAGGCGGGGGGACTCAGACACCGCAGGGACTCACTGACGTGACGCTCTCAGAAAGGAAAGGGTGACAGTCACAGAACCACCAGCACACGCTCGGCCACAACAGCATGGCGCTGGGCTCACCCTTGGTGTCGGAGTAGGGGCCCTTGTAGGTCAGCGTCATGAAACCCTCCGTGGACAGCTGGAGGGTCTTCTCGAGTCCAACCAGCCGCTCTGGCTTCAGGTTGTTGAGATCTGCTGTCTGGGTCGCCGCCTCGCAGCCGGAAGCTGGCTTTCCGTCCAGGGTCCCACAGACGGGCATCGTGCCGCACACGTTAAACTGCAGGCCAGACGGTAAGAAACAAACCCACCCCCTCAGGCTGCGCACCTCGCCACAGGGGAGAGCCTGCGACCCTGCCCGGCCCAGCCGGGAAGCGGATGCCCGCTGCTTGGTCACCGCCCCACATTTGGGCAAGAGTCCTGGCGTCAGCACCCCAGGCAAAGATCAAGGCCAGTGGCAGTGCCCACAGATGCCTCCAAGGCTCAGCACGTGTTTATACGGCCCTGCACCTCCAAACGCTCAGACGCATTTCCCATAACAGTGACCACATGTAACAGAGGACCTATGTAAGCCCTGGTGTCACAGTGTTTTATATCATGTTAGAGAAGTGACAGACAGCTAACATGTTAATTAAGCCATCATGATGGGATAACCCTAGACTTCTTAAAGATGGTGACATCATCCCATGAAAATGAAGGAGAGCAGGCCCCTTGGTGGGAAGACGGGAAGGAAAAGACCGCTCTCTGTCTGGTAAGTGTGTGTGTGGAAACGTATACAAAATTACTGACTACGGACAAAAAGCGGGTTTCTGAAAGACCAGGATCTCCTACTTCAGAAATGGCTGGTCGGTGCAACACCAAGTAATCGGGGCTCTTCACTTCTAGCATGTTCTGTAGGGATTCATGTTATCTAGAATGTTCTCTACAGGGTTCAACAAGGCTCTCGTCTGCCTCTCACACTCTTACAGGCAGCTAAGTACACTCTCGCCCATTGTAACTACATCCTTACCTATCGTAACTACCCCCTTACCTATTGTAACTACACGCTCATCCACTGTAACTACACCCTCATCCACTGTTACACCCTCGCCCACTGTAACTACACTCTTGCCTATTGTAACTACTATACCCTCACCTATTGTAACCTACACTCTCGCCTGTTGTAACCCAAACCCTTGCCTACTGTAACGTACACCCTCAACTACTGTAAAAGACACTTTCACCTACTATAATTTACACCCTCATCTACTATAAACTACTCTCACCTACTGTAAGTTACACCAGCTGCAGGTGGCCGCAGCCACTGTCCATTCCAAAGCAAACTGGGATTCACACAGAACTCTTACCAGGAAGGTCTTCCCGATGCCAGAGACCACGTAGCCTTGGGAGCTGTTCAGCGGGTTGAGGTCAAACACATACCCACTGTTCGGGTCCCTGATGGCACAGGCCTGCGTGAACAAGGCGGGAAGAGACACACTCGAACCCAGTCCTGGAGGGCACAGCACACACAGTGCCTCCCAAACCTGCAAGTGTGCTCCTCCCGACGGGAACCCCAGAGAGAAAGCAACCCTTCATGCCCCCTGGCATGGCTCACTGGTTGGGCGCTGGCCCATGAACCGGGAGATCACGGTCCAATTCCCCCTCCGGGCACATGCCTGGTTGCGAGCTCGACTCGCGGAAGGGGGCGTGCAGGAGGCAGCTGATCAGTGTCTCCATGGTGATGCTGGTGAGATCAGGAAGGGGAGGGAAGGGGTGTGTGCAGAGCGGACGGGCACCTCGCCCAGAGGTCCTGACGGCACACGTACCTGCTCCGTTTCCGTGGTGATCTGGATGGGACAGGCTGCCTCCGTGTTCCACAGGAAGGTGACCACGCACTCCCAGATGAGAGAAAATATCGGGTGGGTGTTCTGGAAGGTCAAATCCAGGACAGCGGTCAGTCTGAGAGCGGACCCTCCAGCCAAAGGAAGCCCAGCCACCACAGAAAACTGCTCAGATCTCCTGGCACCGGACTCGGTGTCGCTCGACAGGCTGGGTGCTCAATGAGCGCCATCCAATTACAAGGCGCGTCCTCACTGTTCCTGCTCTGAAGGCTGGGGTGCTATTACCTCTCAGGCTTGGATGCTAAGACATTTACCTGAGGTCTTGCCAGCAGTAAAGGGTGCAACTGGGACCCAAACCCAAGCTTGAGTTCAAGTCCACGCTTTTGAAAAAGAGAACCTGACTCCTCTACCCACCAGACTCGCTCGCCCCGTTAAGAGACACTGCAGGCGGTACTGGCCACAGGAGACGCCCGCACTCCCCGCCCGCCGGGCGCCTCACCAGGCTGCCCCTGGAGCAGACGAGGTGGATGCGGGTGGTGTAGGTGGTCTGCATGCCGTCGCTGGTGGTGCAGGCCGAGCCGTTCTCGTACTCCAGCAGGAGGCTGCCGCTCTCCTCCACCAAGGGGCCGAACCGCGCCATGCCCAGGTTGCTGATGGACACGACCTCGGAAAACACACCCTGCGGACAACACGCCTGTGAGGGGCCCTGCGTCCGCACGCGCGCAGCGGGTTCGCGCACTCAGCTCGTGGTCCGTGAAGTCCCCGCGAGCACGGAGTGAGTGCGCAGGGGAGCCCGCTCCTACACGCAGGGGAGCCCTGCACCTCTGTGCACACGCAGCTCACTCAGCATCTGACCCTCAGCCCTCACAGGAGCTCACGCTGGTACATTCCACCGTCGTTACTATAGGAAAACGGTGATCAGACACTGACTGTCCAAGGCCATCCTTTAACAGTCCTGGGGCAGGCCTCGATCCCCATCCCAGCCCGGAGCTCCGGCCTGCACGACCCCGCCCCTCACATCCCACCCTCCGGCCACAAGAGCAGGAAGTAGACAAGGATGGAAGGCGTCCCTTGTTCCACCTCAGCGGGGAACGTATGGGTCAGGCCACTGTGCCCATGTCCCACGTGACTGTATCGATTTGGGGGGTAACAAATGTGACGAGTCTGCAAACACGGAATCCGTGGATCTCGAGTGCTGACTGTACTGAGGCCACTGCTCCCAGAGTGCACACGTGTTGGAGCGCAAAACCCCGCAGGGCACTCACCTCACCTCCACAGCAACGCCAGACCTCGAAACCCACGCCAGGAAAAGCACGTTCCGATGTGCTATTTCTACAGGAGCACGTGCCCATCTTTATTTTAAACTCGCCCGCAGCCCAGGGGGTGTGGCTCAGTGGGTGATCGTCGACCCAGGAACCAAGAGGTCACCAGTTCGATTCCCAGTCAGGGCACACACTAGTTCGCCGGCTCAATCCCCAGCAGGGGGCCTGCAGGAGGCAGCTGATTGATGTTGCTTCTCTCTCATCGATGTTTCGATCTCTCTATCCCTTTCCCTTCCTCTCTCTCTAAAAACCAATAAAAACATATTTAAAAATAAATAAAAAGACTCACTGGGCAAAGAGCACACGGGAACATACCAAACTCCTGGCAGTAGCCACACTCTCCCGACGACGTCGGGCAGCTCGGCGTCCGGACAGAGCAAATGCTGATTACTTCACCCCCAGTGACGCCCTGCGCCATTTCCCCCTCATTAGCCAGAAGCAAGAGCTCTTGGAAGCAAACACGACTCTTTACCGACATCTGCGGCCGCTGGAAGGCACTTTTGAATTCAGACTAGACACTCGACGGGAGTTTCCTCGGCCCCGTACCGTGAGCAGAGGTTCCCCACACCGAGGCCCCCTTAGGGCCTAAATCTGAACAATGATTTACCAGCCACACGCCAGCAGGCCTCGCTCCGCTCAGAGGCCCCGCTTCCAGGCCGGCCCGACGGTGAGCTGGGAGTCCAGACACCACCACGCCGGGCCACGGAGGTGAGTGCGCCGACGGAGAAAGGCGACCCCGAGGGGCAAGCAGCCTCACCTGCTTGTTCTCGTATCGCATCTGGCAGGCGGACGCGTAGCGGTCGCAGCCCGGCACCGGGCTCAGAGGCCGGCACACGTTGATGTAGTACTTGCGCCACGCGCTGTGCGCCCCGGCGCTGTCCAGGGCGTACCAGTTCCCTTCGGGGCCGTCTTCGGACTTTGCCAGCCTACAATTTCAGAGCAGTGTCTGCTTGTGAAGCCTGACAGCTCATTTCTAAGCTCTTAGAGAAACGCAGAGAACACGCCCTGCGGTCACACTCCTGAGCTGCCCGCCCCCAACCCCGCCCCCCGTGACTCAGCACCCAGCAGCGTGACTTCTGCCAAAGGCAGACCGCGGCACACCCCAACCTGCCCCCGCTCCGCACCGACAGTGACTGACTTAAGTGATGCCGCTAAAGACGGAGGCTCCAGCCCACGGTCAGGGTGACTCTGCGTCATCTCCCACCCCGGTCCTGCAGCCCCGAGCGGCCTCCCGACCACCGCTCAGCTCCAGGCTCCCGGCGAGGCCCACATGCGAGACCTCGGCACTAACTGGCCCGGCCAGGGCGAGGCCAAGGGCGGCTGCCCGAACCTGGAGAGGTCGTACTGCTCCATGGAGAGCGGGTCGGTCACCAGGCACTCCAGCGGCTCCTCGGGGCAGGCGTAGCTGGTGTACCACCGGAAGTTGTAGGTCGAGTTGTCTTCCTCCTGTCGCGACAGGAGACACGGGAGGACGCAGAGGGCGGGAATGTCATGCGAAGCCAGGGTTAAACGGAAGCAAAGACAGGCACACGCTCTCTACACAAACACTGTAGGAAAGAACGGCTACGTTCCCGCATTTTATTAGCAGGAAGCGTGTCCAATAAAAAAATAAGACGGAGCCCTAACTGGTTTGGCTCAGTGGATAGAGCGTCGGCCTGCGGACTGAAGGGTCCCAGGTTCGATTCCGGTCGAGGGCATGTACCTTGGTTGTGGGCACATCCCCAGTAGGGGGTGTGCAGGAGGCAGCTGATCGATGTTTCTCTCTCATTGATGTTTCTAACTCTCTATCCCTCTTCCTTCCTCTCTGTAATAAATCAATAAATTTTAAAAAAAAATTAAGACGGAAACCCAGGCTGTTAAGTGGGAAGGAGGGATGGCTGCGATGCCGGTGTGCTTGGGACCCACCCGAACAGGGCTGTGGGCGATCGGAGCAGAAAGGCCTGCTGCAGGGACAGCTCAGAAATGGAAACTGCCTACGCGCCCAGCAAGCCTAACAGGATCCATTACAATCTCAAAGGTGGTAACGTGGCCAGGAGACCAGACTGAAAGCTGTGTCTCTAAGTGAAGGGCCATGGCAGGAGGCTCAGTGCCCAGTCTTGGGGAGCCAGACAATGCAGCTGTTTATCCCCGGGGACACCCCAGCTCCCACCCACCTACAGGGAGAGCCTCGTCTCAGACTGGAAAGGCACCAGCCCCGAGGACTCTTTCTTCTTTCCTCCTGCCTTCACGGAATGACATCTCTCGCAGCGCCATGCAAGCCCAGGCAGGCACCCACAGCCCCTCCCTCCCTGGTGCTCGGGGACCCACAGCCCCTCCCTACCTGGTACTCGGGGACACCCACGCCTGCGTCCCGGTCGCAGAGGAAGGTGATCAGCGTGGCTCTGGGTGTGTGCCTGTTGTTATTGTAGGGCGTGCCATCCCTGTAGTTCAGCTGGATCATCCCATCGTAATAGGAAAGCTTAGCATTGCTCTGTCCCAAGTTCCAAGCCTTCCCATCGCTGAAACAAGCGAGCGCCTCTCAGAAAAGAGACCCAGACCAGCCGCCCCAGACGCTGGCACGGGAGGAGGGCCGGTGTGCAGGATGGGGAGCAGCTGGGCCAGGAGCCAGGGCGCAGACCACCCTGACTGCAGCCAGGATGCTAAGCCTGGGGGGCGGGGGGCGGGGACGGTGAGAGGGCAACCCCCCTGGGGAACCCAAGCCCATGGCTGGCTGAAGGTGCAACCCCTTCATTTGCACTAGTGAGTGAAGAAACAGGCACAAATGTCTAACAAGTGAGCTGAGCCAGCCACACGAAGGCGGGCATCATGGAAACCGCTCCTTATTGCCAAGGGAAACAGAACTCCCAGCATCCTCTGGTTCACAGGCTACCTCTCCTCAGCGTCTGAATGCAGAGAGTGCACCTGACCCTGAATAAACGTCTGTTACCCAAGAAACCTCGGGGCTGCTGACTGGAGACTTGCCTTCTCGCCACCTGGCAGGCCCCCGAGCCCGGCTGGCAGGCGCCCATGGTGACCGCCGCGCACACATTGATGTAGAAGTCGTACTTGGCCGTCTCAACCTTGTAGCCATCTTTCTTCGTGAGAGGCGACAGGTCGAAGGAGAACCCTACAAAAGAGCAGCAGCCCCGGTGCAGGTCAGTCGGGCACAGACCAGAGGGACCTGGCACAGCCTCTCACGGACGCTTCCCGGACACCTGGCAACAGGGAGCCCGGCAGGTGGACGAGGGCCCTTCCTCCGGGCACAGACACAGCTCCTGCCTGTGCCTGGGAGGGGTCGCTCCGCTGTCAACCTAGAAGTTCTGTGCAAAGCCCATGACTGCCGGTCACGTAACCCGCGTGGCTCAGCGGGATGGAAGCCACGGGACCTGCGTGAAGCCTCTCAGGCGGGTTTCGTGGCCGCTCCCATGAAAAGCCTTTTCCACGTGGCTTATTTCCTTGTGACCCTCAGGTTTCGTGTTCAGCAAAACCTACCTGAACCATGAAGTTAAGGCAGGTTTCTCGTGACCTCAAACACCAGCTTGTCAGGATGCTGGTCCCACGTTAACGTCATCCTAAAGCAGGCCACCTCTAAAACACTCATAGGAAGTACGTTTTCTAAAAGCCCACGCAGGTCCCGGGGACGCTGCCCGCCAGGTGCTGCTGGACACACGGGATACGCACCTGCCTGGGAGTCCAAGACGGTGCAGTTGTCGCCCTCGGTCCGGGACAGCACGCAGGCGGCAGCCGTGTGCCACTCGAACTCGTAGTAGCAGCCGTCCTCGCTGGCGTCCATCAGCACCGGGGCGCTTTCCAGTTCTCCTGTGGGCGGAGCAGAGCCGTCACCGTACAGATACTGTGTGGGTCCATGTACCGAGGTTCCCAGAGTCACCCCTACAGAGGGGGAGGGGGACTGCGGGGCAGAGCATCGGTTTGGGAAGATGAGGAGGTTCTGGAGATGACAGTGGTGATTGTTGCCCAACAATGGGAACGTGCTTCATGCCAATGAACTGTCCGCTTAAAACGGTTAAAGTGGTGAAGTTCATGTCTTGTGTAGTTTACTACACGTCCTTAAAATATATAAATTTTATATTATGCATATGATGCCATAATTGAAAAAAAAAAAAAAAAGGAAAAAGCTCAAAAAAATAGTCCTAGTCAGGCTGGGTGGCTTGGTTGGGTGCCGACAGACGCACCAAAAGGTTGCTGGTTTGATTCCGGGTGAGGACACAGGCCCAGGGTGCAGGCTCCATCGCCAGTAGGGGGCGTGCACGTGCAGCCCACCGATGCATGTTTCTCTCTCTCCTTCTCCCTTCCTCTCTCTCTAAAATCAATAAAAACATATTTTTTAAAAAAGAAAAATACTCCTAGCCCCTGAGCTTATTCCACAGCTGAGAATTTATCTAAGGGAATTTCCCTGATGGGAGGAGGGGAGGATATGTAACAGCATGGTTAGCGACGGTGGCAATATGCTATTAACCCAACAGCAAGGGCCACGTTTAAAGATAGTAAGACCGAGCCATGATCAACTCTCCCAGCACTCTCAACAAGGAAGTCCGGAACATACACATATGACTGTGAAACAGGAGGTTACTCACAAATACATTTCGAGAAACACAAAAATGTGTGCCTCTCCCTATAGGTTCTGCCCCTGTAAGCCAATGGGAGTGAAGGACAGGACCGGACGCGCTGTGTTCCATGTTCAGTGAAACCAAGGACAGCACTTTTTTTCAATATATTTTTCTTGGTTTCAGAGAGGAAGGGAGAGGAAGAGGAAGAGAGAAACATCAACGATGAGAGAGAGTCATTGATTGGCTGCCTCCTGTATGGCCCCCACTGGGGATCGAGCCCGCAACCCAGGCATGTGCCCTGACCTGGAATCAAACCATGACCTCCTGGTACCGAGCCACGCCGGCCGGGCCAGACAGCATTTTTAAGCCACTCCCAGGAGTTAAGCGGCTGTGTGACTGCTGTGTATCAGTCCTAAGCAAGAAGCCATGCGCAGAACATAGCTCTTTAGGAAAATTACGATGCCCTCAGACACCATACGGTTTCACCATTTCTGGGCTGGTTCTGGGAAGGGGGTGGGGGATCAAATCAACTGACCACCGCCAAGGGTTCTGGAACCTGAAATGCTTGACCCCATCCCTTCGGCCTCATCACCCGGCAGGGCCAACAAGAAACAGCAATGAAGAGTGTGGGCACACCCCTGGCAAAAGCCACAGAAGCATTTTATCTTTTCTTTTTTTAAGCTGTTACCTGGCTTGCACACAAGTATTATATCAGTTTTTATTCTCTTCTTATCGCCACAAGCATCACCATCCGAATAGGAGAGTAGAATGTTCCCATTCTCTTTTGTGGGAGAAGAAATAAATTTGCCCAGACTTTTCTTTCCATTCTTATCTGGAAAAAAAGGGGGAGGGGGCGACAGAAGACATGATTAAAAACGATAATGACACAAAGAGGTACCTAAACTCAGCAGGTGTGCCACACCCCTCTCTCGGCTTCCGGCTCTGGCCAGATGGTCGACTTTTTCTTGAGTGACAAGTGCGGCCAGGTGGTGGCAGCCACGTAGAAAAACCCCAAAGGCCACCTCCGGGCTTATCAGGAAAGTGCGATAACGATAAACAAAGTCCTCTGTGCCCACATCATGCCATCCCGTACAGCAGGGGTGGGAAACGTCCGGCCCGCGGGCCTATGGTCCCGAAATCATTTGGTCTGGCCCTGACATGGCATTAGGGGTGAGTTAACTAAATGTCTGACCAGTGTGTTTAAGTTGATCCAATGACGTTATAAATATCCAAGTGGCCCTTAGGAGGACTGCTCCCCCATTCTGGGGCCTGAGCTGCCTGAGACACAGGGCTTTTAAAGGCACAGCCAGGGGGCTAGAAAGTAACTAAACTGCTCAGGCAGCCAAGAATGTGGCCACATAATTCATGATTTGGTTGATTTTTACTGTCAAGTTCTGAAACGCTGGGCCACGTACTTAAACAAAGGCATGGCCACGCTTGGACCTGCTGGGAAAGACAGCACCTTCTCAAGAGGGGGTGACTCCTAACCCCCACCTGAGCTCACGACTCGTTTCACGTATGTAACAGACTCCAGTGACTACCCTGCTTGTCACTTTCAAGGTGACTCCTAAGTGACACCAACACACTACATACATCTAAGGTGGTCTGCAGGGCAGGACAGACCAGCCCAGCAGAAGGACCTGGGGACAGCGCTCTCAGGCGAAGGCCACAATATCAGGTTCCAGTTCCCTTACACCATAACGTTTGAGAAACCAAGCAGTCAAGTTAAAATAATCAAAATCCGTTTTGCACGAGCGATAGCAATGTGATTCTTCAGGTCACAGAGCGAACAGATAGCCAAGCATTTCCAACAGGTTCTCTCCGCTCCCGTCAGCCTGGCCAGCAGAAGGCCGGGCTCCCGGAGGCCGTCTCCGTCCCGGAGGCGCCGTGGCCGCTGCGGCCTCACCCCTGCGTCCTCACCAGCCCGAGGTGCTGAACCCCGGGGGGCTTCCTACGCCCACCCTGGGCGCGCCCGGGAACTCACCCACGGCGCACACGGCCGCGTCCTCGGGGCAGCCCCGGGCCTGGCCCTCCGGCAGCAGCCGGTGGCAAATGTTGATGAAGAAGTGCTTCTTCTCTGCTTCCTTCTGGATGCCATCCACCGCTTCCCAGTTCCGTTCTGGTTCTGTGAACAAATAAAGTAAAAGAAGCTTCTTTCGTCAAAGGCAGCGATTGTTTCCCATAAATGATGGGGGGCGGGGGGAGGGGAGTCAACAGGCTCAGCGAGCGCGTGGCCGCCAGCCTCGGCCTCACGCTCTGGGCAGGCGGGCGGCAGGCACAGCCACGCCCGAGGTCCTCTGCTTCTGTTTAACATGACAGAAATAAACGGTAAACCGCGCCCCACACTCCCCGGGAGCCGGGGTCACGGGGGACAGACCATTAAACAGTGAGATTCTCCCAGGTATGAAATCAGAAACCGAAACCAAGCCCGGATGCCAGCCCCGCTCGGGCCCGGGCAGCACCAGCCGTCAGTCACGGCCCCTCCGTCGACCACCGAGAAGGCACACGGGACACGTGTGGTCCCCGAACTCCAACAGCTCACGAGGCCGTCACACGCGACACAGAAACACGACACAGAAACTGAAGATCCTCAGCAGCAGGGGGCGCACCTGCTCAGTGCTGAGAGCAGAGGGTCCTCCCGCGAGGAGGCCAGCCCGGGAGGCAGACACCCACAGGAACAGCGGGGGGAACCGGGCTGTTGAAGAGGGTGAGCCGGCACAGGCTCCTCTCGCGCCCGGAGCCCGGGTGTCGAAGGCACTGCTAGGATCGCGTGGGGGAGTGACACCCACGTCACTACCCTGGAAGAACCCACGATGACCGAGCGAGTGAGCGAGCAGGACAGCCCCTCTGAAAGCCGGGGTCTCGGGTGGGTGAAGGCTGTAGAGCAGGAGGACGTTTAAGTGACAGGGAGGGGGTCAGCTCGGCTCACAGGTCCCGGGAGCCAGTGGGTGCAGGAGCTGAGAAAGTCCAGGTTCCTGGGGACCCTGAGCAGGGTAGGCGCCGGGCCCACGGGCGCAGACCCTAGGGGTGTGGTGCCCAGTGATGTTTTCTAAAAAGGCTGAATAAAGGGACCTACGGTCACACCCACGTGACTGTGAGAGAACCCCCTGGAGAGGGTCAGCAACATGCCAGACGTGGCCACACCCGGCCTCGCTCCAGGCTGTGATCGGAGCCGAGAGCTCGTTCCGCTTCACAGGAAGCCACCTCCCCACGAGCACACACGCACCAGAGCTGACCTGGCCACGTCCCCAGCAGGGCAAGGGCCCTGGGGCACAGAGCACAATCCACCTACTTCCGCAGGCCCGCGCTCAAAGGCAGGCTCGCCCACGTCCACACAAGAGGAACCTTCTCTTACCATGCCACGTTCCCAAGCAGGCGGGACTCCAAACGCGAGTCCCCGTCACAGCTGGTCATTATGTGACTCCAGGCACCTCCCTCCCCCGTCCCAGGGACCATCTCCACCTCACAGACGCAGCTTGCTTCTGCAGACACCCAATTCCCGCGCTGCTGAAAACCAGACAAAACCAGAAACGTCCCAGCCAGACTCGGTTTCCCCGTGAAGCCCCATCCTCGCCATCCGGGCTCTCTGCCTGCTCAGGTCTCAGGCCCACAGGCACGGGGCATCCGTGTCAGGTTTGCTGCCAGGTCCCCAGCATGTGGTCCCTGCCACAGGTGACAGACGCTCAGCAAGCATCTGTGCAGCCACATGTCTGCCTCGGCCACGAACAGCGCCACACACCACACCGAGGCTCTCGCCAAGAGGCTCGGGTGGCTGTGTCCCAAGGGCTCCCACGCCCTTCCTCCTTTCGGCCTCACCAAAGAACCGGAGGTGGGAGAGGAGCCTGATCCACCACAGAGATGGGAAAAGAGCAGTGAGGCCAACAGAAAGCTTGAGGCCCAAGGCATGAGCCCACCCAGCCCCCCACCTTCACCCAAACCCCCCACCCTCTGAGCCTGGCAGCCACCTGTTCAGTGGGAACCCAGCCGACTCTCCGTTTATCTTTTGAATTTTTTCATTGAGATAAAATTGACAAGTAACGTTGTATTAGCTTTAGGTGCACAATATGACCTGCTACGTGGATATGCTGCGAAATGATGACAATAAGCTTAGTGAATGTCCTTCACCACAGTTACAAACACGATGAGAACTTGGAAGATCTACTCTCTTAGCAACAAGAGTTTAAATTAAAAATAAAAAATAGAAAAGTTTCACCCTGGCCAGTGTTGCTCTGTGGTTAGAGTGTTGGCTCTTGCACCAAAGGGTCCTGGGTTCAATTACCTGTCAAGGGCATGTACCTGGGTTACAGGTTCAATCCCTGGTCCCAGTCAGGGAACAGGTGGGAGGCAGCCAATCAATGTGACTCTCTCACATCGATGTTTCTCTCTCTCGCTCTTTTGTTCCCCCTCCCTCCCTCCCTTCCGCTCTCTCTAAAAATCAATGGAAAAAATATCCTTGGGTGAAGAATTTTTTTAAAAAGTTTCTAATCCCAAAGCACAAGGCCTGGCACACAGTAGGCACTTGGCAGTTTTTACTAAAACATGGCAAGATTAGCTCAAAGTACCCCAAGTGGAAAACAGTGATGCCGACCTCAAACTCAGACTCCTGCAATGAGTCAGTGCCGTTTCTCATCACTCATACTGCTAGTGAGGAGGGAAAGGCCACGCTGGTGAGCTGGCAGTGGAAGTAGGGACAGCCTTTCCAAATGTTCGTGGGGAAGGAGCAGGAAAATGTGTCCCCAACACGCACGCGCCTGAGACCCACGTGGGCACAGGGCACTACCTGTGAGCACAAGGGACCTCCCTGCGGGCACAGGGCCTTACCTGTGGGCATGGGGCCCTCCCTGCATGTACAAGGCCCTCCCTGTGGGCACAGGGGCCTACCGGCGGGCACAGGGGCCTGCCAGCGGGCACAGGGGGCTGCCAGCGGGCACAGGGGCCTGCCGGCGGGCACAGGGGCCTGCCGGCGGGCACAGGGCCTTACCTGTGGGCATGGGGCCCTCCCTGCATGTACAGGGCCCTCCCTGTGGGCACAGGGCCCTCCCGGCGGGCACAGGGGGCTGCCAGCGGGCACAGGGGCCTCCCGGCGGGCACAGGGGCCTGCCGGCGGGCACAGGGGGCTGCCAGCGGGCACAGGGGCCTGCCGGCGGGCACAGGGCCTTACCTGTGGGCATGGGGCCCTCCCTGCATGTACAGGGCCCTCCCTGTGGGCACAGGGCCCTCCCGGCGGGCACAGGGGGCTGCCAGCGGGCACAGGGGGCTGCCAGCGGGCACAGGGGCCTCCCGGCGGGCACAGGGGCCTGCCGGCGGGCACAGGGGGCTGCCAGCGGGCACAGGGGCCTGTCGGCGGGCACAGGGCCTTACCTGTGGGCATGGGGCCCTCCCTGCATGTACAGGGCCCTCCCTGTGGGCACAGGGCCCTCCCGGCGGGCACAGGGGCCTACTGGCGGGCACAGGGGCCTGCCGGCGGGCACAGGGGCCTGCCAGCGGGCACAGGGGCCTGCCGGCGGGCACAGCGGCCTACCTGTGTGCCGGGCCAGCGCGGACAGGTCGTACCGCCGCTTCCCGTCGGTGAGGCCGCACAGGAGGTCCTCCTTCTCTTTCACACACGCGTGCTTCGTGTCCCACGTGAAGAAGTAGGTGCAGTCCACCTCCCCGGTGAACACAGGAGCGCCTCTCCCGCCGTTACCTGTGCAATTGGAAAAGGAAAAATAAAACACTCCACTAATCTAATGAACACAATGAACTGACCAACAAAATAAGACCCGAAGCAGGGAGGCATGGAGCAGACTGACAGACCTCGGTGTGGGGTTGGGGGACGAGATAAACCAAAGAACTTTCACACTTATGTGCACAGCCCATGGACCGGCCATAGGGTAGTGAAGGCCTGGGGGCAGGGGGAAGGGGTGGGAAGAGGAGACGAAGGGGGGAAATGAGAGATATCTGTAACCTATCAACAATAAAAATATATTTAAAAACAAACACACACTCCACTATATGCCTAAACCCAGGGTTGTCAAAGGAGCAAGAGGAGAAACAGGGAAGACACCAACAGCCAGCAACCCAGACGCAGTTGAACATAAACGAACTCCAGCCCCAAAGCCCCGGGTCAGAGGCTGAGATTAGAGCAGAAGCTCCACTAACCCCAACCCTCAGAGCAGCCTGCGCCCCTTTCATCTTGGTAGGACACAGGCTGTTTACACACGGTGGATGGGGCCCTGAACGGGTGCTAATGAGGCCTGCGGTCAGCTCAGCTCCGCCAGCTGCTGGGCCAGACCAGACCCACGGGCAGGAGGCAGTGGCCAGAGCTCGTCCCAGGAGTGCCCCGGGCTCAGTGGGGCTCAGTGATGTCGCTGTGGGCAAGACAAGTGTCCTGGGGCTGAAAGCAGAAGAGGAACCCTTCCTACAGTCCCCCCACTGCAGCAGCTGTGGGCGTCACCTCGCAAAGCTGCAGGGTGGCCTCCAGGTGGCGCCAGCACCCTGCATTCTGGGGACTGCATGAGTACGTGTCTCCCACACCCTGCTCACATCTGCAGTCTGCTGACCACCCCATCAGGGAGCCCCCGTTTCCCCACAAGGAGCCCCACAGCTCAGCTCTGCCCAGGAAGCCAGCTCCTCCCAGGTCGCCCCCGGTCCACGGAGCCAGCCGGGGGTCGACGAGCTGTGCTGACTCCTCTCCCGGGCCCCTCTGCGCTGGTGGGCGCTGGCACCAGGCTGTCTCCCTCCCCTGCCGGTTTAGCAATCCTCCCCGTCCTACAGCTCCGCCTCTCCGCGGCGCGGTGCCCCACAGTGCGCAATGTTCTCCAGGAAAGGGAAATGATTTCTGTACCAAGGGAAAATGAGGTTTCCACTGCAGTTTCTATTAAGCATTTAATATTACAAACAGCACAGTCATGCTACCAGCAGCTCCCCTGCACTGCGCACACCCTGAGCCAGGCACTGGGCAGGCGTCTGAGTGTGCCGTGGGGCGGGCTGTAGGAACAGGCTCTGATTTAAGCACTTTATAAAAACCGGCATAGGCAATCCTCAGCACCCCGTGGCACAGGCACAATTCTAGCCCGTTTACTAGATTCGGGACGGCTACATAATTTGCCGATGGTTTCACAGCTAGAACGCGAGCAGCCAGGATCCAATCCAGACGGGCTGGCCCCCGCGCCAGGCTCGTGAGCACAGGCACCGCTGCCGCACCGCTGCGGCCACGGCTCCCTTTCCAACGTCAGAGCCCTTCTCTCGAAGGAGCAGGGCTGCCCCCCTCCTTGCTGACAACACGCACCGCCTGCGGGGCCGCTGCTCAGGAGCCAGCCGCCCGCTCGCTCCCGCCT
The DNA here is from genome assembly GCF_964212035.1 of Myotis nattereri. Classification (NCBI taxonomy): domain Eukaryota; kingdom Metazoa; phylum Chordata; class Mammalia; order Chiroptera; family Vespertilionidae; genus Myotis; species Myotis nattereri. Next base: position 96,596,331 of record NC_138081.1, on the reverse strand, counting down.
CCGCGTCACGGCTGGTGACTCATGTCTCTACTTGGAAAACAGTCCCGTTTCCTCGAACTGCTGCGTGCGCCCTGCACCAGATTAGCTGACGCACGACTCCATCCGACCACGAGGGTCCCAGCAGCCCCCCCACTCCGAGGGGGGGCGTTCTGCATCTGAAACGCGCTGAGGATCTGTGGGAGTCCATGGATAAGCAGTGGGGTGCACCTTGCCCGTCATATTTAACCCCTCAAATGGCTTTAGGAGGCGAGTCAGCCCCACGCCCTCCCCCGAGCCTCTTCTGTTGCCGTGAAGGGCAGTGGGCTTTGCCGTGGGACCACTCTCCCGGGCGGCAGGTCCCGCACCAGAGCATCTGTAGGAGTGTTTCCCTCTGTCAATCCACGGTCCTGGCGCTCCCGCCCCCGTGGCCCCCTCCCAGCACGGCCTGAACATGCTCCCAGCATGGACTCCACGACCAGCTGAGGGAGAGTGGTTGCTCCAGGGGAACCAGGCGCTGCTCCCTGGCTGCGGGGCCGCGGCCCCCGCTCCGCCGTCCCTCTGCGATGGGCAGTGCTGCCCCTCACCAAGCGGGACCTTTCCTCTCTGTCACAGCTAAGCTGCATTTCCCGGCCCCCCTGCCAAGGAGGTGGGCCTGTGCCACTTAAGAAGAACTGCTGCTCTCTCCCATCCTGCAGGGTTCGAGGAGGCCACGTCTGCAGACGGCAGGCAGCAACACAGCAGGAGGGCACAAAGGCCCCTGACTGAGCCCCTGGAGCAGGGCCCCGCCTCCAGCCCCTGCAATGGCATAAACTAAAGAAAATAAACATTTAAGGTAATGAGTTGCTTAAATTTTTAGATTTCTTACTAGCCTCTCCTAATATATTACTCCTCCCATAAAATGATCTAAGGTCCTTATTTCACAAAAATAGGGTATCTTATTACAGCAAACTAGACGTAAGTTATTGAAACAGATGGCTCAAAATATATTACGGCAAAAAGAATAAATGTATGAAGAGTGTGCATAGGCCATAGATTCATAAGAATAAATAATTCGTGGAGATCCAAGTTAAATTATAAGCCATATTATACACACAGCCAATTAACACCCGTTCACATGCAAAACCCTATGATTACATCTATCCAGTAAGCATGGAACCCACCAGAGGACTTCCTCTCAAACCTCCCAACCGAGATGTGGACACAGTAATAATGAAATAGTGTTACAGCGTGTACCGGGGGTGACGCGAGTGGAAGCCCTGGGCGGCGGGGGGGGGGGGGGGGGGGGGGGGGGGGCGGGCGGGCAGCCTTACATATTTTATACCCCAAAGCCAGCCTGAGCTCAAGACCCCGCCCCAGAACGTCCATCTCCCCATCGACCTCCTGGTCACATCACCATGAAAACGGCCCGGAAACACCGCGTTTCCGGCATGAGGGCCCTTGCTCATCGCCGGGTCGAAGGTGGAGGGGAGTGCTATGCTCCATCAGCGACCTGTGGTTTCTATGAAGCAAATTTGGCAAAACATGAATGACCGCTAAACCTGAGTGGCGGGGAAATGAATTTTCATTCTTGTGATGTTCTCTCTTGTGAAAATGTTTTCTAATAAAGAAGTGAAGGAGGGAAGAGAAAGGGGTCTGCAGTCCTTTTTTCACGCCTCGGCTCATGTGCACAACGGCCACTCCCTTCCCGTGAGCCCCCATCCGGGTGCCCTTCTCCGCCCCCGCCGCCTCCGCCGGGATCTCTCTGGATCACCATCCCATGTTCCCAGCGTGCCCGGATGAGATCAGCGCACTCCCGAAGACCTCGGCCAAGTCATTTATAAACGCCCAGAACGAGGCCAAGAGGTAATCGCAAGGGAGGAAGGCTGGGATCACAGGAGTCACCCACAGCCGAGCAGCGGCCAGTGGGGGTGGGGGGCTGGGAGGCCCGGCTGGGGAAGGGGCTGGCACGCCGAGTGCAGAAAATCCGGGGACACAGCTAAGCAGCAGGCTGCACTCCCAGGGACAGGGACAGAGGGGCAGGGTGCCGCAGAGAGGGTCTCCTGTGAACCTGGAGGGGAGGACGATGGAGACAGAGGACCTGGGAGGGCAGAGGGCGCTCGAGCCAGATGGGAGGCGCAGCCCGGCCAAGGCCACACCCAGTCAAGCCACGTCCCCACCTGCCGAAAGCCCCCGGGCCTCACACTCACTTCTGGATCACGTCACCTCCTCCACAGGCCGTCGGCACTCGTCCCGGGGCTGCCCACTCTCCCTTCTAGGGTTATCTCTAGCCACAGTCTAAATATACACCCTGGAGCTGCTCACCGCGACAAATGCACGGCTTGGGAGAGCTGTTCCCTCTGCCACAGACAGCACCACAGCCACCCTGCTCTGCCTCACTCCCGTCCTCCTGCGGGCTCCCCCAAACAGGGCCTCCTCTTTCCCTCACTGCCTCGATCCCAAGGCTCCCGACTCCAGATCTGGCCTCGGGGCCTCCCTCCTGGTGAGGTCCTGGGTGATGGCACTCACTCAGGGCCACCTGAGTCACCCTGCACAACACTGGCCAGTTCCCTTCTCCTTCGGCTCCTGGCCAGGAACCGCCTCGCGGGCCCTGTGTGTCCATCCATCTCACAAGGTCAAACAAGCGTGTGCTGGTGACTCACGGAGAATGTGCGCGTTCACAGGGCCGGCCGGCCGTCTCCCGTCAGCGAGAGTGCGTGGGGGAGCGGCTGCCGGGCACGAGGGGCAGCGGATCAAGGGCAGCGGAGCAGCAGGAAGGGCGTGTGTGTGGGCGAGGCCCCCCTCGTTGCACGAGGCCCCCCTTTGGGGCCCGCTGGGCAGTTTATGGGAGCTCAGTTCTGCTCACCACCTCTTCCCAGCTCTTTCACATCCCAGGCTCGGCTCTCAGGGCCCCACTCCCGTCACGCACAGCTGCCTCTCCTGGGCTCTGCAGCGAACCATGTCAAAAGCTGCCCATGACCAAATGGCCGACGCTGCCACAAACACACAAAGCAAACAGTGTGCGGAGCCGGGAGGACCTGGGCTGGCGGCCTCATGGGCCAGGTGGCTCCAGAACCAGCACTAGGTGCAGAGGCGGGGCCAGCCTGCGGATGCCTGGGGTCACAGCTGGAAGGTCAACAGACAGGCCCGCTCCCTGATGACAACGGATCCCGTCACCTCTGCAGATGCAGAGTGTGACCTCAAGGAAGCTTCTCCTGCCCGGCGGCAGGGCTCAGTGGTTGAGCATCACCCTGTGAACCAGGAGGTCAGGGTTCGATTCCCAGTCAGGGCACAGGCCCAGGTTGTGGGCTCGATCCCCAGTCAGGGGACGCACAGGAGGCAGCCGATCCATGATTCTCTCTCCTCATTGATGTTTCTCTCTCTCTCTCTCTCTCTCTCTCTCTCTCTCTCCCTCTCCCTTCCTCTCTGAAGTCAATAAAAATATTTTTAAAAAGGAAGCTTCTCCTAATCGCTCGGAAAAACCAAACTTGCTCTGCGACCTCCTGGGATCCCAAAATCTAGCCGCTATCACTGGGCCACCATCTTAAAGGGTCCCTTTGAACCTCAGTTTGTACAAGAAAAGGGGTCAGAGAGCAGACCCACCTTGCAGAATCCGTACCCATGCTGTTGAGAATGGAACCCAAGGCAGAGCCTCCATCCCAGCAGGCCCAGCGCTGGCCACTCCCAAAGCAAACAGATGGGAGGAAAGTGGAAACAGGATGTGTGTCGCTGGCTGGGGGCTGGAGGTGCCACGCCTGGAGGACGCCTGACGGCCCCATTCAGCGCTCCACTCCCAGGAACACCCGTGCCCGGCGCCTGACGCAGACGCAAGTGCTCACCCGCGGGCACGCTCACCCGCGGGCACGCTCACCCGCGGCACACTCACCCGCGGTCTCGTTGCACTCGAAGTTTATGACGCTCATGCGCTGGAAGCCCGAGCTGCACTCGTCGCCTCCTGAGTAGATGAGGGTGAGGTCTCCATCCGAGTACCTGGATTTTGGAAACACAGATGCATGCATGTTTAGCAGAACCCCGAGAGGAACCTGCATTTTTAAACTTTTCTCCATTAAGCCCTTCGCATACCCCCGACAAATCGGTGCTGACACAGAACAGCACGCTCTCGCCAGCTGGGGAAAACGGCGAGAGGAAATGAGTTCCAAATGGACGGGCTTATCGTCCTCTTACTTCAAAGTCATAACGGCGGCAGGACAGCGCCGAAGGTTTGCTGTGAGCCTGCACACTCCTCCGCTCTCCTCCTTGGATTTTGTACAAGACAAACAATGGCCGTGAAGCACATGGTGCTGCGGCCACGGCCATCGGCGCGGCCTTACCCGCGGGCCCTGGACGATGCACGTTCTCAGGGAACGGCATCTCCTCTCGCTCAGTAACGATGGCCACTAAGTCAGGGGCCATGAGCATTGGGCTGGGTGTGTTTTCTTAGTTGTTTAAAACCTTTACGTTATGCTAACGGCATTTCAGGTTCTCCAAGTGCCGGAGACAACGGGAAGCTCGGAAATATAAATTTTTAAGTACAAAAGCTGCTTCAACTGTAAACTAATTAAGTAAGTTTCCTACAGTGTGGCTCCTTCCAAACAATGGCTTGTAAAGCAAACAGATTTAACAGGAGCCATCTCATTGTCCAGCCAGGAAGAGCAGCCCGGTGCCCAGTGACCAAGGCCCCACGCCCCAGGCAGGTCGGAGGGAGGGACGCGTCCTCCCGGCTCCTGGGCTTTTCGGGGACGGCGGAGGAAGGGCCACGGGAAGTCGGGTAAGTTTAACGAGAACAGACACAATGCGCTCGAAAAGCGCGGGAAGGCTGTTTACACACCGGAGCGTCTGGCTCTGGAATTTTCCTGCCGCTCTGACTTGAGTGAAATCAGGCTTCTTCCCTTGGCAAACCGCAGCCTGCTTCTCATTACAGGCCTTCGGGGCTGCTTCAATCTCTCCGCAGATATTCAAATAAAAAATGTACTCCTTCCCGTCGGCAGTGTAGTAACGACCTGGAGAGAAGGGAGCAAATGAGAGAGGCCCCGCCGCAGCCACAGCCGCTGGAAGTCATGGCGCCGCTCGGCGGCCTGGGCTCTGCACCCCCCGCGGGAAGGGCCGCCCAGCACCGGCCGGCCGCTCACCTCGGCTCTGCCGCAGCGGCCACAGGTCGATGGCGATGTCGTGCTGTGCGCTGCTCAGGGAGCAGTTACTGCTCTCCAGGTAATCCCGGTGGCAGGCGTACTCTGTGACCCACTCGACCTCGTAGCGGCAGTTGGATTTGGCCGTGAGCTTGGGAAGGGTGCCCTATCGGAAACGGTTGGGAAGGTGCAAACTTAAATTGTGAGCATTCAGCTTCAACCCAGGTTCCCCCTTCTGAAGTCTCAGGAGTCAGTTGCTGGGTTTTACGCTTTCCTGTCCCTGCTCTGCACCCTCAGTGTCTGGACTCTCTGACTCGCCACAAACCCAGGGACTCGCCAGCACCCCCAACACCTTCAGGGTCACACTCGGCTTCAGCCAGTGCACCCTGAACCCAGCGTCACCCGACACCCCGGCCTCAGCAGCAGCCAGGCGAGTGAGGCAAAGGGCGGGCAGCCGTGCCTTCCAATCAGAAGAGCTGGGGAGCCCGGGCCAAAGCGCCCCCCCCCCAAGTTGCGTGGGAATCGCTGTGCCTGGGAGCCTCTAGGGCAGGGGTGGGAAAACTTTTTGACTCGAGGGCCACAATGGGTTCTTAAACTGGACCGGAGGGCCGGAACAAAAGCATGGATGGAGTGTTTGTGTGAACTAATATAAATTCAAAGTAAACATCATTACATGAAAGGGTACGGTCTTTTTTTTTTTTTTTTAGTTTTATTCATTTCAAACTATAGTTTGCCCACGGCTGCTCTAGGGAGACGGCCCTGCACCCCTCTCCCGACTGTCTCAGGGTCCTGGGCACGCCTCCATGTGCTCCTGCCCCAGGGACAGGGCCTCACCCACACACTGCAGACGTGAGCTCTGGCCAAGCCTGCGGTGGGACAGGGACGGAGGCCGGGAGGCCCTGCTCCCGAGGGCAGTGCCGTCCGTCCGTAACCATCGCCGGGAGAGCGTGCGGCTGCTCAGCACCAGGCAGGGCTGCTGCCTCTTGAGCGCCGCCGCTCTGCAAACGTTTACCCGGCGCCGCTACGTGCCAGGCACAGGCCTCCACGCTGGTTTGCAAACACAGGTCATGTGATGACTAAGCTGTGAAGTGGCGTGTCCGGCTCCGACTCTGACTCAGAGCTGGTGCTTTCAGCCCTCGGCGCGGTCAGGTCGGACCCGTGCTGACGGCGGCGGGCCGCGTGGGAGAAGTTGGGCACAAAGGCACACGGTGTGCGGTCACTGCACTAGACGGTCACTGCACAAGATGCCCAGAAAGGCAAGTCCACAGGCTGTGGCCGCCAGGCTGGGGCAGGGGCGGCCGTGGCCACACAAAGTCTCTTTCGGGGTGAGGGACACGTCTGAACCTCAGACGGGGGCACTGGTTGCACAATTCTGTTCCTCTGCTTACAACAGGGGCTTTTGCCATCTGTACATTCACTAAAGCTTTTTTAAAGAGATCTACAAGGTACACGCTGACTGAACTCCCAGCTCCTAAAAGTGTTCAACAGCCAGCGCAAACGCTTCAGCAAACCTTCAAGCGTGAAGGCACCACATGTAACCCGAGTGCTGCCCGTGAACAGCTAGCCTGGGAGGGACCCTTCCCTTCCTAGCAGCAAACCAGCCCCTGCACGGACACCGCGGTGCCTCACGTCTGGGAGGAGAGGGCGGGAGGGGAGGGCGGGAGAGGGGGCGCCCACTCCTCTCCAGCACACAGGGTCCTCACTGAACGCCGCGCAAACGAGGGGGGAGCCTGTGAGCCCGCGGCCCCGAGACAGCCTCCGCAGCCTGAGAAGGTTTCCATTCCCATGCGTAGGCACGGACGGAAGGAATAAATCAGAGCCCCTCCACCTAGCATTCAGAGCTGACGTCGAGCCCGGGGCGGCCAGGCGGGTCCTGTGAGCTGCCACCGCGGGCCCTGGGAGTCTGGGGACCTAACGTGGAAAGCTGGTCAGGACTAAACCTTTGTCCCCATACCCCAGCGCACAAAGCTGGCCGGCTGCCACGGCACATTCCACGTTTATTTGGGGGGAGGGGAGTAGGGCTCCCTGGCCCAAGAACTCCCCTCCTCCTCGCTCCCTCTGCTCGGAGGAGACGGGAATAAATCAGGGGGAAGCCCTGCCCTTCCTTCGGGCTGTCTCCGTCCATCGGCACCCACATCTGCTAAAACACTTCACAGCCACACGTGCATGCAACACCACTGGGCACCGGCCAAGGACAACCCAGACCGCCCTACCCTCACGGAGTTTACAGCTGTGCTCAACTGCGTAAACAGCCAAAGGACAGAGCAATCAGGCTGCTGGCAGCTCGGCAGGGGGGGCCGGCGGGGAGGGGGGAGGCAGGGAGGGTGACCGCTCCCCTGTGAGCCCAGGGAGCCTTCCCTCGGCCAACATCCTCCCACACCAGGCAGGCCCCCAAAGCCCGCCGCGGCCTGCGTGAAGCCTCCCAGTCTGCCCCGCATCTGCACTGCTCCTTTCTGACCACGTTTCTGGAAACTCCTTAGCGACTTTCACCTGGTTTCATCCCAAAACAATAAGGGCCATGAAATCACGGGTTTGGGATGTAAGGATGGTTTTTCAAAACCCACTCAAATCAGCGTAGCTATGAAAATTTTTAAATCTGTCCACGAACCAATTAAAATTGTCTCCCACAACAGAACAAAACACAGTCCTACGTGAACACCCCGGGCCCCTCGAGGTGTCTGAGAGAGCAAACAGCCGGCTGTTCTCCAGGAGCCTCGCCCGCTCGGCCATCCCGGGAAGCATGATTTCCCCCGAGTCCGCACCCCCGGCCCGCACAGACCCACCGCCCACCGCAGCCCCGGCCCCTGCTCCCAGGGAGCCCGCTGGCGGGCACTGGGAAGTCCGGAGAGAACAGAACAGCTCACCTCCCGGCGCTCCGAGGGGCAGACGAAGGTAATGGTCACGGCCGGGCTGTGGCCCTCACAGAAGTCGGGCCTCCCTGCCCCTTCTTTTCCGTAGGTCAGGACCAGCCTGGAGGCCACAGAGAGACAAGAGTGTTACAAAGAATCACTTTCAAATTAAAGGCATTCAAATTCACCCGAGAGCCCTGAGCATTCATTTGGGGGACACTGGTAACTGAAGGAAGATTACAATGTGAAAGAAGCCACACGTAGTACAACACTTTAATTCATTTCCATTTGGGGAAGAGAAATAAATTTAAGAGTAAACTTCAATTTTGTGCTATTTTCTTTTAAAAACAAATAAAACAAGCAACGTGTAAATTTAAATGCTAAGAAAAGCTGTTTGAGTCAAACAAAAAACATTACACTCTAACAAAACCAAACAAACACAGCTGAGCAGGTCAAGCCATCGCGCCAGAGCCCGCAAGACCACTTCCTCCCAAACAATGCCGTCTCCGTGCGAGCCAAGGTCTCCTTTGTCACCTGAAGATAGCGGAGCGTGCTGGCCAGCTGGCCGCAGCGGGACAGGCCTCACGACGGGGTGGGGGCCTCACCTCAGAGCTTCACCCGCACTCCTGGTGAGCCGGCCACAGAACAGCCGAAAACACGGCCTGCCTTTCCCCTGAAGACAAGCCCAGCCTTTCTTTCAATACCCGCTTCTCACAAAGCCCTCCGGGTACGAAGGATCCCCCATTTGTCACGTAGGACAACATGATGGGCTGCATGGTGTCCTCCCTCCCCCAACTCCCGCAGAAGCCCGAACCCCAGTCCCTCAGCATGTGAGTCTTTGGAGATGAGGTATTTAAAGAGGTGATTAAGACGAGGCCATCAGGGTGGGCGCTAATCAGACAGCACCGTGTCCTTGTAAGAAGAGGAGACCAGGACAGGCAGAGGGAAGCACGCGGGCACAGGGAGAAGACGGCCGCCCGCACCCCAAGGAGAAAGGCCGCAGGAAAACAGCCCTGGCGCCCTGGACCGCTGGCCTCCAAAACTGAGAGCGAAGAACTTTCCGCTGCCGGCCGCCCAGGCTGTGGTACTTTGCTCACAGCAGCCCTGCAAACTAATGCAGACACGCACCTAGAAACTTCCCCAACATGTCACATCGCAGGCACGCCCCGTTTCCGCAGGCATCTGTAATCGCAGCACTGATGAGCCACAGCTCCACGCAGAGCAGCCCACGAGGTGTCCATCAAGGGCCCTGCCACCGGGGCCATCAAAACCCCTCCCCCCGGTGCCGGTCGCAGTCACATGTGCCCACGGAGAAAAACGTCTCCCTGCCAAGTCAGGCACAGAGGCAGGAAGAGCACGAGCAAGCAGCACGTCTTATCATGAGGAATGAAGCACCGGGCCTGGGGCGCCTGGGGGGCCGGGGGGCCTGGAGGGCCTGGGGCGCCAGTGCCCCGGCAGGAAGCAGGCCCCGCGCCCTGGAAGGGAGCCAGCAAACTGCCCTTCCTGCCCTCTCCCTGCAGGAGTGTGTCTCTAAAGAGCAGATAAGGAGGAAACAGTGAACTTCACCAGGGAGCTGCCATGGCCACCGTCAGACACACCTGCAGGGAGCTGTCACATGGAGCTGTCACGAGGCAGCCGTGTGGGGCTCATCCCGACCCACGTCTACAGCTCTGGAGACAAGCGATTAGGAGTCAGGCAGCCTCGGTGACTCACCGCGATGACTGGTGGTTTTGCAAGCATGTGGGAAGCCATCGTTTTGCAAGCATTATCTTGCAGCAAACTACAAAGCCAGGCTCCTGCTGAGGAGGCAGCCGCCCCGCGCACTGACCTGTCCTTGCTCACGAGCTTCAGCCCCTCCTTGGGCTGGCCCACGTCGAAGGCCTGGCCCCCTCGCACCAGGCAGGCGGCGGTGCCCACGGGGCAGGCGCGCAGCTGCAGGCTCGGGTCCCGGAGAGCGTCTGTAAAACATTACATGGGATGTGGATTATGCATCAGCAAGGGTCATCACACTTCCCCTCGGGCCCAAGGTCCCTTTAAAGAAAAAAACAAGATTAACATTTCAAAAGTCTCCCTAAGTAACATAAGGTAGACGTTTGGACCACATTCCATTCTAAGACCTTGGACATCAGTGACCTGCCTGCGTGTCAGGAGGAGGGAGAGCAGCAGCCCCCACCGGCAGGGCTGCGGGCACGTGTCGGGGAAGGAATGCAGGGCACTCGCTCCGCACCTGGCACGTCAGAGGCGCCCGATAAGCCGGAGCTCTCGTGTTCGCTGACGTTAAGGAATGTGCCCCCTCCTCCTGGAAACTCACTACCTTCAGCATGACCACCTTTCCATCTATAAACAGACCAGCAAAGGCAGGGATCCACCCGTCTGTGTGAAGACACACAGACCCGAGAGAGAACCCACAGATGGTTCTGGATTCAAATCCCCGATCCACCACTGACTTCTGCTACACCTTTGACCTAACTCCACAGGTCTCCCAGCCGAGCCCCTCACAGGGTTGAGGAATCACGGACAATGAAGGGACACGACCATCGGTCTCAGGCCCCATCATGAGGTTTCCCTGCCGGGTGGTTCGTGCACCCCAAGCGTCTGCGCCCACAGTGACCCACGGGGGACGGAGCACTTGGGGGACTGAAAGCAAATGCGAGGCACGAGCCCTCAGGGTGCAGTTGAGCAGCCGGCAGGAAAGCTACACTGTTCATGGTTTCCAGGGTCACTTTCAAACCAGTGGGAGGCCCGGAGCAATCTCCTGGAGCTGGAGGAGGTCGGGGTAAAGACACTCAGTGTGGATGATCCCGGTGTGAATCAAAGTCACGGAAACCCAACTCAAACTGCCAGTCAATGGGAAAGAAACAGAGCGCTTTTAAGAATGTATCATTATAACCCGATGAACAAAAAGATAGATACAGAGGCAGAGAAGCATGGAGCAGACTGTCAATTACAGAGGGAAGGCTGGGGAGTGTTGGGGGTGGGGAGGTAAAAGATCAACCAAAGGACTTGTATGCATGCATATAAGCATAACCCATGGACACAAAACACTGGGGGGGGGGGGACGGGGGGGGGGACCGGGGGGGGGAGCCGGGGGGGTGAGGGCATGTGCCGGGGAGTAGGGGAGGCTGGGGGAAGGTCGGGGGGGGGGGGAGACATATGTACTACTATCTCTAATACTTTAAACAATAAAATAAAATTTAAAAAAAAGAATATATCCAGTGAACGTGAATAATCGCATATTATTTCAGAATTCAACCACCTACAGGCCTCTTCAACTTTATCATCAAATCTGAGTTACAGGCGCATTTAAGACAAAGACTTTGTCTACCGACCTTTTTCCAGAAGAACTACAGAAGCCATCCTTGGAGCACAAAAGAATGACATGAACAGCCTGCGGCACACCTGCCCGGCGCTGGCCCCTGGGGAGCCGTGTGGCTCCCTTTTTAGAACAAGGTAGAAGTAGTGAGCCAAGTGGCGCGTGATGGCCACGCACAGGGTAAAGAACACTCACACACTCACGCATGTGCCTGCGCCCACAGTCCTCTCATGGGCTGGCTTTCTTTTTAAAAACTTTTCCAAACTTTTCTAAGGCCAAAGTCCTACATACGATGTGAGGAGTAAGAATGTAAGGGAAACGGAAGAATTATTTTTTATTAATTATGAGCAAAGCTAGCATAGGACTAACAACTCACAGCCCTTGAAGCCAAGGCCAAGCGAGGCTCCAGCCGGGCTTAGCACAGCTTCCCACGGCCTCGTTGGATAAAGGCTGGGCACAGCCTTCAGGTAGCTGAGCAGACACCCAAGCTTCTCACACCAGTCCTGGCAGCTTCAGAGACAGCCAGGCAGGAAGTCGGCCCAGAACGAAATATGGGTCATGACCAAGTGCCCCAGGACCCTGGGCACCCCTCTCCCCCTTTTCCCAGCCTGCAGCTCACAGCCAAGGGACTCAGATACCCACAGCCGGGGCATGTGGCTTCCCCAGCCTGGCAGGAACTCCGGACTCCATTTCCTCCAGCCGTGCTCAGCGCCCACACACCAAATCCATCCATCCCCCACCCCCACCCCAATCTCATTGGAAGTAAGATTCACGTGAGAATCCTGAAACCCCAACTGTCAAACAGAGAGAGCACACGGGGCTGGACTCGCAGTGTGGAGGGGACGTGTGAGGGATCGGATTCCTGGGGCCGCGGGTGGGCTATGCACAGAGACATCTGTGGGGACAAGCGCTATCGCAGAGGCCTCACAAGCCACGTGTTTCTCCAGACAGGTGAGCACAGGCGGAGGGCAAAGACAAGGACGTTTCCAAGCGACCCTTCCCCACCCCTCGCCCACGCCCCCCAAGGTCCACACCTATGTCTCTGCAAACATTAATGAACAGAGACGTGTCCGGGTCCGAGTCGTCCACCAAGTAAGCGCCACTGAGCTTGATCAGTGGGTTTAAATCGTGCTTCTTGAACTCGCCATCAAATGCATAGCACGGCACCTAGAAGAGAGGGGGAGAGAGTCAGTCTCCAACACACACCTTCCAACTGGCCTGCGACCACCCGTCTTTTCACCGGGTCCTTGCTTCCCGATGACACACGCCCTGCCCTGCGGCCCATGTCCCCACCACCACCAGCTCAGCCCTACCCAAGCCGCATCGGCCATATCACTCTGCTCAGATCCACAGAGAGGGAGCCCCCCCAACCTCGAGGACGCAGCCTCTGGGCCCCCAGGTGCTGCTCGACCCGGGGAACTCGACCCTCCCTCCCGCTGGAATGCACTTCCCTGGGATCACACCGCTCTCTCTCAACCTCGCTCCGGTCTCGGATGAGCCGTCACGTGCTCGGGGAGTCTGTCTTGACACCCTGATCTAAAGCAGTGCTCCCCACCTCTCTGTGCCTCCCCCGCCTTCCTGCCCTTCAGAGCCCTGGTGTGTGTTACCTGTTAGCTTCCTCCCACGGGAGAGACCGCTGGCTGAGTGCAGGGTTCTGTCCTTGCTGAAGCCTAAAGGACAGGCTCAGGACAACGCCTGCACCAGCATCTGCTCAGTAGCATGAAGACAGAGCCCTCCTTCGAGCATCGAGCCACCTTCCTGGACTCTCATTTATGACCACTCACTCCCTCATCTCTAGGAACTAATGGCCTCTTATTTCTAAAATGTCAAGGAGCCCATTCCAGCTGACACGGCTCCGGGCTCCAACAGTTCCTCCTCCTTCTAAAGCAGAGCCATCGCGCCCAGACACGTGCCCAGACACACACAGGCCCTCGTCACCCAGATCACACCACCCCCTGCCAGGTCTGCCTTTGAAACCCCCTTGTAAGTCTTATTTCCAAAAAAATACCCTGGCATCACTTCAATCACTCGTGCGAAGAAGGACTCTGAAGACTCGTGTTCTCGGCAATCATTTCAAAGTAGTGTGTTTCAGCGTTTTCTAGACACGATGTTCTTGAGACTCCGTCTTTGACAATGAAGCCATTCACATGCAGGTCTGCTCGCAAAGGTTAACTGCCTAATATTTAGCTTTCAAATCCTTCTTAGAAAGATGCTATCAGACCTGCAGGAACGCTCTGACCCACTAACCTTTTTTCCCCAGCCCCGTTTCCCAAGATTTCATGGCGAGCTAGTGGCCTGAATCAACAACTTGCACCTCCTCACTGCCTCGGGGGACATGCGCCCTCATTCCGACCAGACCCCTAAAGCAGAGGCTCCCATGATCGGAGATCCCGCTGATAACCACAGGGGCTGGCACATCTGGTACAGGGAGAACATGACTCACAGGGGCCAGACGCCAGGCCTCAGGCTACATCCTGCAGAGAGGCTAGGTCCACACACTTTAAAAATTACCTAAATTAAAATAAAGGTCTCCCTGCAGGCTGTCACCAGACCCCAGGACAGTGGTCACAGCGTTCCTAATCTTGCGAATCTGACGGGTGCCGATCCCCAGCACATTCACATAGACACCAACTCGAGAGGGTCAGAATGGAGGCGGGGCACCTCCCCAGCGACAAAATGAAAGCCTGTGAAAGCCAGGGGGCCGCGGCCCAGGCGGGGGGAAGGCAAGACGGCCACGTGTGCAAGGACTCGCCGTTCTGGACGGGCTCGAGGGATCCCAGTGAGAAGCAGGCGCTCAGACCCCCGCTCCAGGCAGCCAGCCACCGCTGGCCGGCGCGCGGGCCAGGAAGGAATTGTGGGCCCGCCCAGCTCTGCGCCCACAGAACTGGAGTGCACGTCGGAAAACAGCCGGGCTCCTGGGGAAAGGCCTCCCACTTCCTGCCCCACGGAGCAAAGCAATGGAGACATTCATGAGAGCAGGAACGCGGCCGCCGGGGGAGGGGCGGCCGGCCCCCCGCTCCGCACACTGAGTGGACCTTGTTCACGCCGTATGTTAACCGGGCTTGTGTGGCTGCTGAGTTCTGAGTCCCCTGTGTTCCCCGGAGTGCTAGGGTAGGGGGCGTCTGCCCAGGGTCCTTTAGAGAAATTACCATCGGAAAAAAACCCTCCCAGGGCCCACTGAACGGGCCCAGAGTGGTTGTGCTAAAGGCAGCCGAGCACTGCCGTCAGAGCAACACAAACAAAGAAACCAGGAAATATGAGTGAGGTGTGGACATCATGGCGACAGCAACCCTAGACCGAGCGCGGATTTCTTGTTTAAGAAATGCCGGGTGCTGTATGCAGGCAAATAAGCACAACCCATGGACACAGAGAATAGGGGGGCGAGGGTATGTGCTGGAGGGCGGGAGCAGCCGGGGAGAGGTCAATGGGGAAAAAAGGAGACAAACCTAAGACTTTCAACAATAAAGAATTTAAGTTGAAAGAAAAAAAGAGAAGAAATGCTGAGAGTTTTAACCATTTTTGGAGTCACACCACAGCCAGTCGGCATAATCCATCCCCCGGAGACAGGGTAGAGCGGGTGTGCTCAACTGTCACCCGGGAGCGACTGTGACCGGAGCGGCGACAGCAGTACGCGAGCAGCCACATGCTCTTCGGGCCCTCCCCCTAAGGTGCCAGCACGGGGGGCAGAAAGGAGTTCAGGTCGTGAGCAGGGACGCGCCCTCCGGACCTTGAGTCCACAGGCCCCTGAAAGCAAGCAGCCTTTCAAAACGCAAGGAATTCCTCCTGCGTGGCCCCCCACGGGCCCTCCCTGCCTGGAAACGGGAGGGATCACGCCCCGCTGCCACCCAGCCCCAGAGACAGCAGAGCGCAGACTGCAACGTCTCTCCTGCACCTTCAGGTCCACTTCGAAGAGAAATTAAATGTCACTGTCTTGAGAAAAAACAGCTGGCCCTCCCCCCTCCGCCCCAAAGAACAATTTAGAGCAGGGCACCCGTCTGCTGCAAAGGCCACAGGGTAAACATGCCAGGCTCGCGTCACGTAGGCCTCTGCCCTGCATTCTTCTTTGTCTCTTTACAGCCTATAAAACGTGAGGCCATTCTCCGCTCTGGGCTGTACAAACAGACCAGCAGGGCTGGGCCCCGGGCGGCAGTGTGACTTCCCACCGCCGCACCAGGCAGAGGGGAGACAAACTGCTTCTTATTTCTTTCTTTAGCGTGGAAAGGCGCTTTCCCCAGGTGGTGGGAGACGCCGCCGCCAGCTCAGGAGAGCGAGGAAGAGGCCCCGCGCAGCGGCAGGAAAACAGCCTCGCTGGCAGGCGGGGGCGTCGGGCCCCACGGGGGCTCAAGGGGCCGGGGAGGTGCAGGTCTCCGGGAAGAGCAGGCAGCTACCCTGCAGCCCCGACAGGCTCCTCCCGCCACGCACTGTATGCTGGCAAACTGCTCGCCCTCCATTTTACGATTGAAAGTGTAAACCTGACACCGTTCCTCAATGTCGGTGACATTTCATGGGCCTTATTCCCTTTCACACTTGAAGCTTTTCTGCACTGAGCCTCCTCCGGCTCCTCCGCGAGGCAGCGTGGCCTCTTCCACGCCGCGTGAGACTGCCCTCTTTCCCGGACTGCCCGTGTGAAAGGCCTGCGATCACTCAGCACTCATCATGTCACTGGTTTTACTTTTTAAAAACGAATGTACCTCTTTTTGCCCTTCTGGAACGATACGGCATTAAGCCATCAGTGAAAACAACTCCCACTGCTCAGTTCCCCGCTCCTAAGACTTTGAACTCAACCCTTCAGAACAGAAAACTAATGGCGAAAAGTGAGAATAGCCAGCCCACGAACACCGCTGTCCAGGCAAGCACGGGTCCGACCCGGTGGCGGGAGGAGTGAAGCAGAAAGAGAGTGCTACCCACTCCCCTCTCCTCCGTGACCAGGGAAAGCCACGCGGTGGAGCCACCTTCGGAGGCCCTAGTCTAGGGAACAGGACACTTCGGGGATCAACAAGAATGACCTGACCGGGCCGGCCGGTGTGGCTAAGTGGTTAGCGTCAGTCCATGAACCAGGAGGTCACTGTTGGATTCCCAGTCAGGGCACATGCCTGAGGTGCGGGCTCAATCCCCGGTAGGGGATGTACAGGAGGCAGCCAATCAATGATTCCCTCTCATCATTAATGTTTCTATCTCTATCTCCCTCTCGCCTCCTCTCTGAAATTAAATTTTTTTTAAAAATTTATTTGTTTTAAAGAATGATCTGACCATGAAAGAACGGAACGGTAAGCCATCCAGTCTCCGAGGTGAGCTGACCAAGACCTGGAGGGCTCAGGACGCCTGGCCGGGAGCCACCATCCAGCAGCCCCCGCAGCGCTCCAGGGGGAGACGGCCCTGGAGGCATCATGAACACACTGCACCCCACTCCACCGAGTCACTTAGGTACTGAGTTGCACGGCACCAGAAACCAGGAACGAACCTGCTTGCACGGGTGGGCCATTCCATTCCTGTGGGATGCCGAGAGCCCTGTCCTAAGCGGAGAACCACCCAGCACAATAGTAACAACTAAACCAGTATTTCAGGTCTGAAGGGTCCCCGAACGTTCTTTCCAAGCATGTAACCTTGAGGTTACCTCTTTCTTCGCTTTGAACGTGTCTTTCTTGCAGGCTGCGGAAGTCCTCCACTCAAAGTAGTGCACACAGTCTGCAGCAGCGACAAACTCGGGAGTGCCCTGTTAAAAATAAGATTAAAAGTCACCCTGCTGCACGCTGTGAGGTTCCCTTTATTAAAGTCAGAAACAGTAAACGACCGTTTTAAAAGTCGCAACATGGGGGTGGCGGGCAAACGCAACCGTTTTAGTTCAACAAGGTCATCACCAAGTTCCCAAACCCAAGAACTCTGAGACAAAAGCTTCATGAAATCATGCTGGAATTTTGGTAGAATCGGGCCAACACTGTTCTACTGCCCCAACTATGCGAGTACAGTAAACTCATGGGAAGCAATCCTCAGAGTCCTGATCCTCTCAAACTCCAAATGTTCTCTTAACCAAATGCCAACAAAATCAAAGCCAGAAAATGTGACCTCATGCTTCCTGTCAGCGAGAGAGGAGGCCCACCCAAGCCCGGCTGAGCTCCTACGCCAGCCTCGCTTCAGCCGCTCCCCCCCCCACACACACACACCCCACCCCACCCCCCTGAACGCCTGGACCCGGGTAGACTCCAAACTTAGCCACAGCGCTGCCGGGCGATACCTGACCCGGCGGGAATTTACCTCTACACACCCATGTGCCAATCTGGAGTTCGCCACAATTCTGGTTCTTTTATGGTGAACACAGAATTCTTGAAGGAAATCAGTTAAAATTAAAACAGGAGCTAGCATATTCAGTAACACAGACCTCCATATTTCAGAGCACGGCAAAACAACTTTTCTCCCCGTGTTTCAACATGGACAATTGATGGGCCGGTCCAAATGTAACATGTAAGTTCTATCTTTAAAAAATTCTTGAGATGAGACATTACGGGCCTGAGGATATAACAGGCACAGCAAATTCTAAAATAATATTTTAAAGCAATCTGGTGGCCACATGAGTTTTACTCACCCTGATTTTTCTAAATACTTGGGCGCTTACTCTGATTAGAGAACGTTTATAGGATCTGTATACAAATTGCTTTTCCTAAAAACTAACAATTATTTACTTCAAGATGCTCACTAACCACTAAAGATTAAAATTTTTTAAATCCCATGCAATATAGAGACAGCAAGAACAAATCACACTTTAAACAATTATGTCCCATTTCAACACTAGGAATACCCAAAAAGGTTGGAAAGCCTACTACTCACTAGCAAAAACTTCTTCCAGATCAGCTATTTTCAACTATTTTCATCTCATGACACACACATAAACGAATTACTAACATTAAGCGGCACACCAAAAAATACATTTTTTGCCGATCTGACAAAAAAAATCCATATAATTTTGATTCATTCACGCCGGACAGCTATTGTTGTGCTTTTTTTTATTTGACAATCTAAGGGAAAAAAGGTCAGCGCCCCCAACTAAATAGGTATTGCATGTTTTAAACATTCTGCCGCACACCATTTGAAAACCGCTGTCCTACATAGATGTCCGTCTCTACAGTTTAATGTAAATGAGGAAAGAAAAACATTTTAAAAAATAAACACATTGCCCTAAAAACTATCCAAATAAAATGCTGGGAGAAGAGACTTTAGAAAGAAGAAAAAAAATTATGCCTGCAATAAACATTAAACTGTGCTTTGAGTTTAAACACATTAATCACTTTGATTTGTAGTTTTACACAGGATGTGGATCAAGTTTCACTCAAAAGTTGTAACTATAGACTTCGGATTTTTTACTTATTGGTTCTTAATGGCGATGGTGATTTTGGTTGGGGTTTTTATCTTTTGTGCTTTTCATTTTTTTCACTTATTCTCCCTGGAATAACCACTATAGCAAGGCCTCCCAAGGGGCAAACATTTCTAACAAAAGATTATAAAATGCGACCGCGGGCTCACCAAGGTTTTCCCGCAGAGGAAGGTGATGCTGCTCTGGGTTTTGTGACGTGCACGCCGCTCCCCGTCACAGTCCACTGTTGTGTTGAATTCCAGAAGAGTTCTGGTTGCACTTTTCAGAAGAGAGTCACCTATTCAGAAAGGGAAGAGAATAAACAAGCTATAAAATATTCACCACCATAAAGCTATCTCTAAGCAAAAGCAAATTAAAAGCGGTGCTATCACTCATCTGAAAGTTTACAAACTTACAAACTATCCTTTCCCCAGAATTCTGTATCCCAGGAATGGCATCTTATCCACCCAGCTGTTCAAGCCCCAAACACATTACATTGAGTCCTCCCTTTCTCTCTACCACATTCAACACATCGGAAAGTTCTACTGGTTCTACCTCCATCTCAAATCCACCCACATCCCTCCATCGCTGTTACTACTAAAACCACTCTCATCTCTCACCAGCTCTAGCCTAACTGGTCCCCTTAACTCAACTCTTGTCTTGTCCCTCACCATCTCCCCATCCCATCCATCTAGCACCAGTGTGACCATCAAAAATGAATTTTAGAACCTATTACTCGGCCACTAATATTCTTCAATAACTTCCCATATGTGCTATAAATCAAAATTCTTTAGAATGGCTCACAAGTTGAGTAATAATGTCTTAGTTGGCCTGGGACATTACTGTAATAATCAAAAATAAAAAATATACATAGTATTAACCATTTGCCTGCCATAAGCATCTATAGACCAACTTTAAAATCATTTTTTGTGTGAATTTTCAACTGAAAATACTCAAGAACACCCAAATTGTAATATATTTATTTTTATAATATTCATTGCAAATTGATTTTTTTTAATTAAATTCAAAATATCGTGGTGTGTGGGAATGGTTTCCGTTTTGGACGCATGGCAGTTAACTGGTTAATATGATGGTAGTTGGCATAGAAACAGATAAACTGACAAATAGACTAGAACATAGCAGAGACATTTGTGCAAATCAAACTTTAATATATCATCAATGGGCAAAGAAGAGGATATTCAACAAATGGAACTGGAAACAAAATGGCAATCCATATAAAAAAAAAAGATAAAATAGGATCACTACCTACCACCATATGCAAAAATAAACTCTAAATGGGTTAAAGATGTAAACATCAAACACCAAACTTTCAAATTTTTAGTAGAAAATATAGTTAGCCATCTTTTATATCTTAATGAGAGAAAATAACACTAAGTAGCATTAACTATAAAAAACTGGTAAATTTGTTACTAAATTGAAAATTTTATATTCATCAAAAATAGCTTAACAAAAGAAACAAGTTATAAACTGGGAGATACACAGAGCTGGCAAAGAACTGGCATCTAGAATATATATATAATCACAAAGACCAACAAATTTATAAATCTAGGGAATAAAGGAAATGAATGACCTGACAGAACACAAAAAGAGAGTGTTTTTTTCAGACCCACAACTAGTCAAGATATGATGAATTTTAATATCAAAAGCAAAGAGAAAAATCTAAACCTTCTAGGCAGAAAGAATAAGTCATATGACTAAACTCAACATAAAATGGACAGGACATATTCAGACAGAAGGAAGCACATCAATAAATACATGAAGATGTAGAACATCACTGGTGAACAAGGAATTGCTAATCGAGACCACATGGCATGCCAATTTCAGCAATTCCATTGAAAAAATTAAATACCAAGCGGTGGAGGAGACTCAGTGGAGAGCTCTCCTATGTTGTGTGGAAGTGTAAACTGGTATGACCACTTCGGAAGTCAGTTCGGCATCATGCCCTAAAATTGAATTTTCATATACCCTATGACCTAACTATTCAACTCTCAGGAATACACCTAAGAGAAAACCATGCACTCTCGTAGCAGGAAACAAGTGAAAGAACAACTTGTGTCCTTCACACTAGCAATCACCTGGAAACAACCCAAATGCCCCTCAACAGAAGAGCAGGTTAAACTTGGCAGAGCCACACAACGTTGCATAGGGGTTACAGGGAATAGACCACAGTGAAAGATGGCAATACAGCTGATTTTCAGCAACACAATACTGTTACCATTCGAGTCCCCAAAAAGTTGAAAACCTCACGTATACACACACCCAGATTGGGGGATGGGGGATGAGGAAGGGAGGAAGAGAACGGACAAATTTTTAAATACAGATGTGGGCTGATGGTCACTCCCAGTCACTGGGGGAAGACATAAGTAGTGGTTACTGTCAGGTTCCTACATTTTGTTGAAGATAGGATTCACTACATTTTCTAAAACAACTAATTAAAACAAAATGAGCCCTAGCTGGTCTGGCTCAGTGGATAGAGCGTCGGCCTGCGGACTGAAGGGTCCCAGGTTCCATTCCGATCAAGGGCACATGCTGGGATTGCAGGCCCAGTGTGGGGCGTGCAGGAGGCAGCCAATCAATGATTCTCTCTCATCACTGATGTTTCTATCTCTCCCTCTCCCTTCCTCTCTGAAGTCAATAAAAATATATTTTTAAAAAAATTAAATTAAAAGGTTAGCCCTTGGATTATTGGTAAGTGCATATCATGAACGCAGGAGTATAATTCAATTCAATACATACAGCTGAGGTCTTTTTAAAAAAAGGAGAGGGGGTAAAATGATGATGCCAACTGGGAAGAGGCCATGGTTTCAGAGCTGCGACAGCGGCGCGCTGACATGACAGCGCAGCGGTTCTTTGTCCTGCCCGCCTGCGCGCCGGCGTCTGCGGGAGACTCGGAGGTCTGTCCGCTCAACCCTTTCCTCGGCAAAAGGACGCAGAAACCCCGCCGCAGCGCCGGGACCGTGGACAGCGCCCGGACCGTGGACAGCGCCCGTGGACAGCGCCCGAAGCCCCGCCCACAGTGGGCGTGTCTGGGACCGGGCGATGGGGCGGGGCTTCCGGGCGCCCCCGCAGCCCAGCGCTGCAGGAGACGCGGAGGCGGCGGCGGAAAGCAGTGCGCTGCGGCCACAAGAGGGCGCGCACGGGCCGGCACCCCCCCATCTTAAAGACCCTCCCCCACACTGCAGTCCCCCCATACCGCAGCCCGTTCCGGCCCTGTGCCCAGAGCTCCTGGGGGCTCCTCATAACTGCGGGCCCATCCTGAAAAGGGAAGGAGAAGGGCCCTGGCCTCGGGCCGAGAGGGATCCGGCCGAGCTCTGCCGCCGCGGCGCGAGGCACCGGCATCCCTCAGCACCAGGCCCCATCGGCATTGCGCCAGCCCATCCATCTCGTCTTCCTCCTCTGCCCGCTCCGCCTGGCGGCCGAGACCGGCTGCCGCCCAGGGCACACGAGGAGAGGCCGCAGCGCAGCGCACCGCGGCACGCAACCGCGGCAAACCACCGCGGCAACCGGCCAGCCAGGCCATCCTCCCCGGACGAGAGCCGGGCGAGGACTGCGGGGCGGCGGCCAGCACGCCAGGCCCACGGCCAGCTCCCGAGGACGGCGCCAAATGGGCTGGGTCGCGCTCGCCGGGCCCGTCAGACCGCGCCGGGTCCTCCAGACCTCGCGCAGGGCCCGCCAGGCCACGTTCTCCAGGCCGGGTCCGCCAGGCCAGAACGCACTGGCGGGGCCCCGGCCGATCGGAGCGCGCGAGTTCCAGGCCGCGCTCGCCAGGGCGCTTCCTCCAGCCCAGGCTGCGCGCGCCAGGCCCGCCCGACCACGGTCTCCAGGCCGAGCCCGCCAGGCCAGGCCGCGCTCGCCCAGGCCCGCCGGGCCGCACCGAGTCCTCCAGATCCCGATCGCCAGGCCGGGTCCGCCAGACCGCGCTGGGTCCTCCAGACCGCGCGCTGGGTCCGCCAGACCGCGCGCTGGGCCCGCCGAACCGCGCGCTGGGCCCGCCGGACCGCGCCAGGCCCACCCGACCGCGGGCGCCAGGTCCTCCTCACCACGCTCTCCAAACCGGGCCCACCCGAGCAGGCCGCGCCCGCTGGGCCCGCCAGACCAGGCCGCGCTCGCCGGGCCCGCCAGATCGCGCCGGGTCCTCCAGAGCGCGCCCGGCCGCGCGCGCCCGGTCCTCCCGACCGCGGTCTCCAGGCCGGGCGCTCCCCACCAGATCCCGAGCTCCCGGCCCAGCAGACGGCGCTCTCCAGGCCGGGTCAGCCAGAGCAGGCCGAGCTCTGCAGGCCAGGCCGCGTCGGGTCCTACAGACCCTGCGTACCGGACCCGCCAGGCCGCGCTCTCCAGGGCCCGCCAGGCCTCGCCGTGTCCTCCCGACCGCGCTCTCCAGGCCCGCTCCGCCAGACCAGGTCGAGCTCGCCCGGCCTCATCAGGGCCGGCCGCACTGGCAGGGCCCTCCGAGACTAGACCGCTCCGGCTCCTCCAGGCCCCGCTCTCCTGGCCGGGCCCCGCCGAGCAGGATGCGCGCGCCGAGCCCGCCGTCCCGCGCGCTGCAGGACGGGCCCGCCAGGCCGCGCCGCGTTCGCCTGGGCCCGCCAGACCCGTCCGCGCCCGCCGGCCCCGCCCGGCCGTGGCAGGTCCGCCAGGCGGCGGGCTCCAGCAGGCCCGGGCCGCCCGATCGCGCCGGCTCCGCCAGGTCGCGCGCTGGATCCGCCAGACCACGCTCGCCGTCCCGAGCCCTGCAGGCCGCGCTCGCCCGGGCCCGCCAGACCAGGCCGCGCTCGCCGGGACCCTCCAGACCGAGCCACGCTCTGCCAGCCAGGCCTCGCCAGATCCTCCCGACCCTGCGCACCAGGGGACCTCCCAGGCCGCGCTCGCCAGTCCCCGCCCGGCCGGGCCACGCTCTGCCAGCCAGGCCTCGCCGAGTCCTCCAGACCCTGCGCCCCAGGCCGCGCTCGCCCGTCCCCGCCAGGCCGCGCCGGGTCGTGCAGACCCTGCGCGCCAGGCCGCGCTCCCCGGAGCCCAGCCGGCCGAGCCTCGTCTGCCACCCCAGGCGCCCCCGGCCGAGCCCAGCCGAGCTCGCTACCCGGCCTCGCTGAGGCTGCTGGGCCTCGTGATCCCGCCTCCGGGGCCGGCCACCGGGCGGCCGCGGCGCCCCGCCAACTCCTCCCGCAGGGCTGGCCAGGCGGGCGCGCAGCCCTCGGCGCGCTAGGCAGCGCTGTGCTCAGCAAGGCTCCCGAGCGGGGCTTCCTGGCTGCCCACCTCCCATCTTGACTGTGTCGTGTCCTTCAAAGTGGACTGTCACATGCTGTGTCACCAAATTAAGAATCCTCTCTACCGTGGTCTCCCCTCCAAGCTACTGCCTCCGTGTTCTGCTCTCTAGCAACAACACCCCTGAAAAGAGATTTCTATTCTTGCTACCACCGGTGACCCCCACCCCGATACTCCCCTTCCTCCCCTGCACTGGCTGTTCCCCAAGAGGCACAAGACTCACTCCCTCGGCTCCCAGTCTTTGCTTCAATGTGGCTTTTCTCGGCAGCAGGTTCCCGAGCTAATATGCCTGAGCACATACACGCCCCTGAGACCGCCAGCGCTGACTCTCTCCTTCCCTCCGTTTCTACAGAACTCATCACATTCCAATACCCGACTGAGCCCTTGTGGTTTTGTGTGTGTAAGCTCCATGAGAAAAGGGGTTTGTGTCTGTTTTAGTGACTGATTCATTCAAGTATCTGTTTCTTCAAATAAATGAATATTAAGTGTCGGTTGTTTTAACATATTTTATTTATATATCTGGGAATTAACCAAGGAAATCAGAATAAAACAATTTATTGAACTGCCCCATACAGGTAGGCTGTCCCAGCATACTATTTACCACAGCACTACAAAAAAAAATCTGTACAGAAATCTCTGTACAGTACTAATTCCTCTATTGGTAAGATTTGCAAAAGTAGGTTATAGGAATATGTTTTAAAATTTAGCAGAAATTGCTAGACTATCGGGAGAGACCATAAATGGGACAAAAACATGAGTTATATCTAAAACTCAACCAGATATCTTAAATGTCCAATAGAATTACATGGTTTTACCAAAAAAAAATTATATATATATATATATATATATATATATATATACACACACACACACACACACATACATATATATACATATATATATGTATGTATGTAGGGCTTAAGAAGAAAAGAATATATTTTCACATCTTAATAACCAGTGATACAAAATTCAATCCAGTGATCAGGCTGGGTGGGGTGGTGGGAGATTTCTGAGGCTGCACACGGGAGTCACAGCATAGGTACCACCTGAAGTCGGCCAGGCTCCTGAGTAAGTGAAGTCACTGGACACAGCGCCTACAACCAGAGGGATTCCCTGTGTCCTACACCCAGGTCCCCAACAAGAAGGCAGCCAGAATCCCAGGCTCTGATGGTGAGTAACCGCAATTAACATTCTTCCCTCGTGGGCACATTACCTGGTAAATGGGCTGGTAACGGGCTTTCAGTGGTGGATATATAGCTTCTAACCCTTAGATTAAATTAAAACCACAGTATTAATATTTAGGATGTTGGGAGGAACGTGAACACCTTTGGTGTTTTTACATACTTGCAATGTTTAATGTTATAACTCTAACTCAAAGGTTATAACAAGCAACTCCTTTAGACTAATTGTATCAGACTACGAATTTTAGGTTCATCCTATTTAAAAGTTTAAAGTGTTACATTTTTAAGAATTATTATTAGTGCTTAAGGTTTCATGGTCAGATCACACTTTCAAAGGAAATCAAATATATAAGACGTAAAAGTCATTTTGAAATGTGGTGAAGGTGACTCATCTAAGTTGTAAATGGAACCAAATGTTGTTTGCAGGCCCCATAAAACCTAGCTGCTCCACTCTGCTAGATTACACATGTAACAGGATCATCTGCTTAAGGAAGAACTAATGTTTGATTTCTTAATCAAAAATAATGTACTATTATTTAAACCAAAGTTGAGGTCTTACTATTCGTTTCTAAGTATAACAGCCCTGTGGGCACTATAAAACTTGCATCAACAATTATCTTCCCTGAAGGGCTGTAGACAACCATTCCACAGCACTATACAAACGTGCCCACGTCTAGGCTCCCTGCCAACGCTGTCTGATGCAACCATTTAAACTTCTGCCAATTTGACTGAAGAAAAGCGAGATTTTTTTTTGCTTGCTTTGCTTTGCATTTACACCTGACTTACTAATGAAGTTGCACTGACAATCAGGATTTCCTCTTGGGGAAGTGCCTGCTCTTAGACTTTGCCATTTTTCTCCCAGGTTGTTTGTCTTATTTATTAAGAGAAGATCTTGCCTCCTCTAGATTATATTTCTATTCCCCTAACGTTCCACTGTCTTTTTAATTTTAACCGATCTGTCATTCTTGTTACGTGACATGAAGGAGAGGTCTGACACTGTTTGCTAAGAGATAAATACCTAAATTACACCTAAAATTTTGGTTATACATTAAATTCTCATATATATTTGGCTCTATTGCCATCCTAATTCTCCCGTTCCTCTGATCTATTGGAAACTCCAGTTTTTGTGCCTGTTCTCAAAATTCACTTCCCCCCCCCCTTCCTAGCTAGTTCATAAGTTAGTTTTCCAGGAGTTCAAGTTTCCCGTCGTGGTTCCCATTTTAGCTCTACAACTGTCTGATGTGCCTCCACGACTCTCCAAACAACACAGCCCCAAATAAGTACAGGCTCCGGGCTGGCCTGTCAGCTCACTTTCGCAACCATCAGCCTCTGGCAACCAGCCTCTGGCAAACGGCTTATCTATTTTGGGCTCTCGTGTCCTCATTTATAAAATGAGGGAAATGAAATCACCTACTTCAAAAAAGTTGCTGAATGAATTGAGATTATTTTATTTAAAAACATAACACCTCACACACAGTACACAAGAAACTTAGTTATAAAACAAGTTATAAAGGCAAATTTCGTTACATCCACTGTAAGACACACATCAGCAAAATTAGATCTAATTCAAAATCACCTCTACATGTTCATGTCACCTTCATCCACTCCCCCAGTCGCTTCCTTGAGCTGAGGACAGGGCAGTGCGTGCTAGTGCTAAAAGTTCACGGCACCCAGCCTGCCTCCTCCCGTGGGAGTCTGGGAGTTTGGAGCTCTGGGAAAAGCATATGGCATGTGTCTGGGAGAGCAAACGAGATTGAAAACTGCTGGTTCGTATCATCGTCAACCTGTAGCTTAGCTGCTAACTCGTCTAGTTACCGTCAGCCTCTCTCCTTTAACCAAGCTCTGCTATTCCACTGGGCCCAGCTTTCTAAACTCACATTTTATCAAATCACCTCCCCTATGACCATCACAAATAATCCACTACCTACCCCGGAATATCACCACGCTCCTGCCTGGCTTCCAAAGCCTATGTAACTTCTTTCTTTCTTTCTTTCTTTCTTTCTTTCTTTCTTTCTTTTTTTGTTAATATCAATGGATATTTTTTCCATTGACTTTAGAGAGAGTGGAAGGGGGGGGGGAGTGGGGAAGAGAGAGAGAAAGAAAAACATCGATGTGAGAGAGCCACCTCAACTGGCTGTCTCCCACACGTACCCCGACTGGGCGGGAACCTGCACCAGGTGCATGCCCATGACCAGAATCGAACCTGTGACCCTTCGGAAGGCAGGCTCAAGCTCTAACCACTGAGCCCACCAGCCAGGGCCAAAGCTTACGGAACTTGGTCATTCTCAAATTTTGTCCCACCACGCCAACCTCACAAATCCTCCTCTGGGGATTTTTCTGCATCTGGGGTTACATTAGACTATAACATAGGACACACTTTCATTAGCCAAAAGCATTACAGTCAAGCATCACAGTGAAAAACAGAGGAAACCTCTTTTTCCTCTTTCCGAAAACCTGAGTAACGCTGGCACACAGGCCCACTCGGGGCCTCTCCATGAATCATCAAAAGATCCCAGGCAGGAAAACGGCCATCTCACTTGCCCGTGTTTTAAGTGTATCACACACAAAAACCTGCCGGGCCCGAGAGTTCCGAACCTGGTGCCCTCGGGTCTCCGTCCTGGGCCGCAAGCCCCTCGCCTGTGTTTTCCGTCTAAGCCTCCTCCGTGGGAGACAGAGACACCAAGGAGGGCCCGGGCCTCCACCAGCTGACCTTGGGGACCTGACTCTTCTTACTCGAAACCTTTCCATTCAAAACGACGGGCAGAGCTACCGCGGCACCGGCCCCTCCCACGCCAAAGCCTCCTGCGCCACCCCCTCCACAGCGCCTCCCCAGGGGACCCCACCCGTCTAACCGCCGCGGGCATCCATGCCGCCAAGGGCAAGGACCCTGGCACCTGCTGCTCTTCGGTCGGTCCTGAGTCCCTTCATTTAGGCATCGGCCCCTTTCCCTCCTCACCAAGGGAAAGGGGTCATGAACCCAAAGGAGGGCACTGGGGCCCCAGGAGAAAGGTCTGCGCGTTTAATGGAGGAATGCCGGCCCTTGGGACCACTCATTCGTTCACGTAAGCCTAGAACCAACGGCCACCGTGGACCCCCACGTGAACGCACACTGCCTGAGAATCAAGGGACCCCAGAAGGAAGCAGACATGACACGGGGAAAGGACCCAACAATAGAGGAGATGGGGGGAGGAGGGAGGGAGGGAGGGAGGGAGGGAGGGAGAGTGAAGAGAGGGTTTGAGAAAAGCGTGAGAAGGCACAGCCCCAGGGGAAACATCCTTCTAGGTCAGTAAGTACAAATGTGCATAATTCTTCATAACGATTAACTACATAGGATCCACCAGATCAGCGATTTTCAACCTTTCTCATCTCATGGCACACATTTTAGAATTACTAAGATTTGGCAGCACACCAGAAAATACCTTTTTTTGCCAATCTGACAAAAAAAAAAGGGGGTATAATTTTGATTCGTTCCCAACCGTAGCTTGTCATTTTGTCATTTTTCTATGCCAGCCTAAGGAAGGAGAGGTCGGCGCCCCTGACGACAGCGCCAGGTATTGCGTCTTTTCAACACTCTCGCGGCTCCCCGGTTGAAAATCGCTGCACTAAATGGAAGGCATCTAATCTGATCTCATAGTGGACATTTAAACTGTTATCCCTTTTAACTATGATCAAACATAAAACGTCCATTATAGCTGGACATGTAACTGTGTAGGCAGCTGTACAGTCACCGAGTTATCCTGGCAACGCCGGGAGGTGCACCCAGTGGTGCCAGGCCAGTTCACTCACCCACGGAGCGGTAGCGGCCCGTCTTCAGGTCCTGCACGCAGACGGCACTCGACGCCCCGCACGCGGCAATGGCCACGTTCCCGCAGACGCTGATCTTGTAAAGCATCTGATTTTTGGTATCAACAGCTTCCCAAGTGTAGCTGAGAAGGAAGAAAATATGTCGTTGTCAGGGATCTGCCAATAATTAACCCTCTCTCCGGTTTAACATTCAAGCCTCATTTGCTTTAGGACCACGGAGCCGCCATCAGCCAGATCCCGAAGGCAACTCCGTCAAGTTGACCAGAAGCCAGGGCAGAAACCACTAACCACCACCCAGCTCTGCTCCCACCCGCCCTGAAGCCACCTCAAGACTCATCGGTCATCAAAATTCTTAAAATGCTACCATCCACTTCGGAGTATCAACTCAGATAAGTCATTGCCCAAGAATCGTGTTGGTGTAAGACAGGAACCGTTCAAATCACACTGGAACGCTGGAAAGCCAGAGTGTTTTCTACTGTGTTTATTTTACTTAAAAACTAGTTGTGGCATGAAAGCCGGTTCTACTTCTGGTTTTACTTTTACAGCTACAGCTCAGATTGAAGCTGACAAGACGAAGTCATGTAATGAGTCCACTATCAGATTCAAAATCAGACGTAGCCCTAGGTTGGCCCACTGGGACGAGCATGTCACAGGCACTGAAACTCACTGTGCGCACCCTGGCCAGGTGGCTCCGTTGGCTGGAGCGTCAGCCTGTACACCAAAAGACTGTGGGTTCGATTCCCAGTCAGGGCACATACCTAGGTTGTAGGTTCAACCTCTCTCCCTCTCTCTCTAAAAATCAATTTAAAAAACATATCCTCGAATGAGAATTTTTTTTAAAAAAAAACCTCATTGTATGTTCAAACCTCTGGCAAAGTAGCTCTTGAGTTAATGAACTGTTAATGAATGAATCTGCATACTTGGGACAAAATAATGGCTTGTCAGTTGTGTCAAAACAATGAGTCTCAATTCTCCAGTCCGGACAGAGAGAATGTTCTTCTGTCCATTGGGAGCCTGGGGGTCATTTCCTCAGGGTAGGCAGAAAGGGAGGCATGTGGCTGGACGTCCCCTGCAGAATGCAACGTCTGTTACCAGAACTGGCGAAAGGGAAAGGGAGCACCTGGGAGCCGCCTAGCTCCGCGGTCGGCAAACTGCGGCTCTCGAGCCACCTGCGGCTCTTTGGCCCCTTGTGTGTGGCTCTTCCTAAGCCTTAGGAGTCCCCTAATTAAGTTAATAACAATGTACCTACCTATATAGTTTAAGTTTAAAAATGTGGCTCTCAAAAGAAATTTCCATCGTTGTCCTGTTGCCATTTGGCTCTGTGGACCAATGAGTGTGCCGACCACTGGGCTAGCTGGCCTGCCCAGGAGCTGCTGGAGGTCAGACTCATCAGCGTCAGTGTTTGCTCCCCACACAGCGCCCCCGGACGATAGGCACTCCCTCAGAGAGGGCGCGGCCCACTCCCCAGATACCCTCCCCCACGCGTAGGGACCAGGGCTGGGCAGAACACACCAGGCAACACCCCTCCAGCCGAGAAGAGTCCCCCCAGAAGCCCATCCGGCAACGGAGGAACCCCACAGTGGGGTTGGTGGCAGCAAGAAGCCCCGCGTTCTCCTGCACGTAGGTGTGGGGCCTGGTCACACACCCCGCCACAAAGCCCGGGGGAGGGAAGCACACAGGAGCGGTCAGGCGGGGTGGCGGGCTGCCTCTTCCTCCCCCAGTTCAGCGGCCCCTGCACTGGTAGAACCCTGAAAAACAGGCTGGTGTGCTTGTCAAGTGCCTGCCCCGGGGTGACGGCGGCTGGAAAGCAGGTGCCATTGAACCCCCTTCCGCACCAGGAACAGAGCTGGCTACCTCCTACCGTCGGAGGGCTGGCCGCAGGAGAAAATAGCTGTTACCAGGCAGCAGAAAGTCATCAACAAAGCCTGTTCCCTTTGACCTTCATTAACCTCTTTCCTTTGCCGCACCAAATGTTCCTTAGGACTGCAGGGGTACCGAGTACAGCACAGGTACTGAGTACAGCAGAGTACTGAGTACAGCAGTGATCAAATCAGACCCAAAAGCCCTGGCCCTCCTGGGGTCTATTCCAGTTGAGAACAGAAAACAAACAAGACAAATACACAGGACGTTCTCCCGAGGAGTCTGTGCTGCTGGGACCGAAACAAAGTGGAACCGGCCCAGGAGCCATGCGGACGGGACCTCCTTCCGAGGGCGTCTGCCTGAGGCCCATACCAAAAAGGAGCCGCAGACGGAGATGTGGTGGGACGAGGATTCCGCAGAGGGACCGGCCGTGGCAAGGCCGCGAGGCTGACGGAAAAGAAAGGCCTGCGGCTAGAGCAGGTGAGGGTGGCAGGTGGCGAGGCCGAGGAGAGGGGCCGCCGGCCGCGCCAGGGCCTGCAGATTAAAGGAAGCAGTTTTGCTGTTTTGTTTTGTTTTTTTAAAGGAAGCAGTTCTGACTTTGTGCTTGAAGCAAAGGAAGGCCCCTCAAAGAGAAGACCCCGTGGACCTTCCCTTAAAGTTGTCAGCGTTTTTATTTGCAGAGCATCGGTGAAACTTGTCTATCAGTCACGGTTAATTTCGGAGACGGCTAGCCTCTTGTCCGGCCGGAAGCCAGGACTAAGTTCTCCCGGACACTGGACGGCCAGCGTGCCCCTCCGCCAGCCTCGCTGAGCTGGTCCACAGCCTGCGTATGCAAGAGAGGGCAGAAAGGCATCATCTCAGAACGAGCTGACTGGTAGGAATAAACTCTAAGGAAATCCACACAGCACCTGAAATGCTATGCAATTCTTGAACAACAGAAACCCACTGGGGTGTTTGTAGAGATGGTATTTAAGTAAGCGAGCCGTGAAGAGTGGGTGTTTGGGGAGCAGAAAAGAGAAGAAAAGGAGAGAAATGGGGGACACTGTCCTGCTTCTCTGGAAACCAGGGTCCATAGAAAGAAAAACGGTTGCTCCATTCGATTACAGTCTCTTCTCTGTGTGCATTTCGTATTTGCTTTGTCAAGATTTACCCAAAAGATAAGTGGTTATGGGAGCAGGAAGGGAGGGTCCTAGGTAAGTACTTGAGTGCCGGCTTTTTTCAGGGGGTTGACTGAGCCACTTCGCACAGGGTGGCCCCTCCAGGCCGGCGCCTCAATGCCACTCACGCACCCAACCTGCAGCACGTGGGCGCAGTCCTCGGTCACTTACAGAGGAGGGGAGGGCCACGGCATGTTCCCCACTAGCTACCCTGGCATCTGCAGACCATCAATGCCTGAAGCATCCTGCGTCCAATGGACTTATGTCAGCTTTAAAACAAAAAAAACATGCCTATCACCTTCTATCAGGAATAATCCTCTAGTTGCAATAATTTATCTGAAAACTCAGGAAACATTTTCCAGAAACGGCTGTGTAGTCTGGTATGCACCCTAGTTAGATCAAATTATTATCTAGATCTGCTTCTGCTGGTAATAAATACTTTTAAAGACTGTTTCGTAATAAGCTTGGAAGTCATGTAAATATCTGATAGCACTGTTTAAGAAAATTACGTGTTTGGAACCAGATGATCCCAGACTCCTTGCCAGATCAAAGGGCCCAGGCCGAAACCGATCTCTCCACGTATGTGAACATTCAAAGGCAGCACGATCATGTCAGAGAATCGGAAAATGGTCTCAGAAACAATAAAAAAATGTATTATATACACGAAATAAAACTTAATGATATCTTTAAGGAATAATAAACTTTTGTCCAAGAACTCGTGTGCTAGAAGTGCTCTACCTGGAGAACACAGCCTGCAGCGCGACTCACGCCACAGCCAGAGTCACAGAGAGTCCGTACCCCGACCTAGACCCGGCCGTCGGGGCGTGCGCGAGCAAAGACAAGGGGAAAACAGCAAGAAATGAGACCGACATGTTAGATCAAAATGAAAACTAAGCTGTAACATTAAAATTTAAATTTTTGGCAAGAAACAAACCTCTGGAAGAAAATATTTGCAAGCTGTGTGGAAATGTAATCTGTGCTCAAAAGCACACACGTATGGTTTAAATCTGTCTGCTCTCCAGGCAGCTCCTGCAGCGGGGCAGGCAGGAGAGCCACAGGCGTGTTCTTGAGACACTAACTCCCCGCGCCAGGATCAAGCCTTCCAAAAGTCACAAGGCTGTCCCCCCTCTTATCTGAGGGGCCCCAGGGAGGCGGGGCCCACAAAGGGGGGGGGGGAAGCAGATGGTCCATAAGAGCCACCACCCAGAAGCCCTGTTCCGGGGCCCAGCCTTGCGAAAGGCAGTTAATGTCCTTAAGGGAGCAGCCCAGCCCCAGTCAGAACAGCTCTTCTGGACACAAAACCGTATGTGCGAGAACCTTGGCTTTGAAAATCAGCAAAAGCAAGCAAAATCCTCGTCATTCCACACCTCATCTCCCGGAGCGTCAAATGTACTGAGCCGATGTCGCCTCCCACTCTCAAAAAATCCACATCCATGTCAAAGCAACCCTGACATTGCTAGATGGATGTCCTCTGGACCGCGCGGCCTCACCCCCTGGGGCCGCAGCTCTGGCGCCGGCCCCGCCGGCCCCGCCGGCCTCTCCCACCATTTAAGGCCAGATCTCGGGGCCCCCACCGCACCGCCACGCAGGACAGGCGGGCCCACCCGCCCAGGACAAGGACAGGCAGACACAGAATCAATGCGGGGGAGGAAGGACACGTCTTTGGGAGCGAGCATCTCCAGGGCAAAGCCCCCAGGCACTCGCTGCCATGAGTCACCTGTCCCGGGGCCCAGCTTTGCGGTCAGAGGCCAAAGCGCAGAAGGATCAGGCAAGCCCCTCGTCCAACATCACTCAGTTGGAAGGACAAGGCCAGGAACTAGCCCGGTCCGTCCGAGCCCCTCACTCATTCCCACGCTCAAAGAAGTCTCTTTACCTCTTCAGAAAACATTGTTTCAATGACAACACAACACTGAACGTGGCAAACCGTTTTACAGAACTTGAGTCTTGATCTCGTGATGTACACTGATGCCACCGAGGGGACTGGGCACGGGGTGGACCTCGCCGGAGCTGGGTGAGCCCACCGAGGCCGAGCGGTGGCCTCTGCAAAGTCCAGGCTGACCCGTGGGACCGATCGACAGGTGATGGACCTGAGCTGGCTCAAGCTCTTCCCCAAGTTTTAAACGTCTGCTCCTTACACCCCCACCCAGTTCTGCTTTCTCTTCTGCACAGCTGAGTGGCCAGATACCAGAGGCAGCAGCACCTTCGGCAACCTCTGCTTCCTCGCCCAGCAGTTCCCCTGGGAAGGCCATCCATCCCCTTCCCCCCGGCTGCTCTCGCCTCACTCTGCACCCAGCTGGCCGAGGCCCCGCTAGGAAGGGACACATCCATGCTGTCCCCATCTCGGACTCACTCTCCTTGAACGTGACTACTTAGTGCAGAGAGAGCCGCCCTCACAAAGCATCCTCAGGAATTCGGAAAGCTGCCCACCAGCAAACCATCAGCTCCGGCAGCGCCTGGGGGTGGGGGCAGAAGCATGCCCAAGGAAATCCCTTGAAGGGACCTCGGACTTTAGAGTGATCTGTGCGGCGGAAATACGCCTGGACGTGGACAATTGACTTGGCCCTCCTCGCTGAGCACACAGAAAGCGGAGGACTGTCCGCCCCCGACGATGATCCCACGGCCTCTGCCAAGCCCATCGCAGACTTCTGCACTCGGTCCGCATCTATTCATGACACGGAGGTTCCGGTTTAACCTCATCTGGTTAAGTTTCCTAATATCCTGAAAGGTGCTGGCAGGTCACCAGTTAGCAGGAAGCACACAAGCAGCACACTGCCAGCCAACCCAGAGACAGGAAGGCGCTTCGACCTTCCCAGCGTTGCTCCGGCAAGATGCCACACCGAGCGCCACCCTGGTCCAGGCTCAGCAGCCGAGGGCAGCCCTACAGGGCAGTCCGCGTGGCCAGCACAGCCGCCCGGAGCCCCAAGCCTCATGGAGACGTGCAGAGCCGTCTCCACCAGACCACACCCCTGCGAACGTGTCCAGAGAACGAGGAAATTCTAAAGAAAAAGCTAGAGGGGTACAACTGGACAATCTCTTTTTTAAAAACGTTACATTTCTTTATTTACTTGTGTATTTATTTATTTTTCGTTAATGCTCACCCGAGGATATTTTTCCATTGATTTTTAGGGAGTTTGGAAGGGAGAGGGAGAGACAGAGAGAGAGAGAGACAGAGAGAGAGAGAAACATCGATGTGAGAGCGACCCATCGACTGGTTGCCTCCCATACGTGCCCTGACCAGGGGCAGGGATTGAGCCTGCAACTGAGAGGTACGTACCCAGAATCGAACCTGGGATCCTTCAGTCTGCAGGCCAGTGCTCTATCCACTGAGCCAAACTGGCTGGGGCTGGACAATGCTGTTAAAGCATTTGACATTGGTGTCTTCCACAATGTCTCTCAGTTTTCGTATGTCATCAGTGAGTGCTACAAAACTACAACACCTTGTACAATATAACCTGGGGTTCCTTCCGTTTAAAACCGGCTAACATCTAAAATAAAGTCTATAAAATTCAGTTACAAAATGGATGGTGTGCCCAACCCCTTAAAAGAAAAAAAAAATCCTGGAAAACTGAGTTCGTGAGCCCTCCTCCTCTCCCTGCCTCCCACGGCCACATGGCCGGACGCTTCTGAAATACGTCTGTGCTCCCTGGCCCCCTGAGCCCGGGGCTACGGCAATGGTCACATGGCTATTAAACATTTTATTATTGGCCTACAATGGTCGTTGCATAAAGCAGGGCAGAGGAGTCAGTAATAAAATAAGCATGTATAAATCTATAATTTGGTTTCCTTAAAAAAAAAAAAAAAAAAAAGACAACCGAATTGGTGATATAGGAGCTAAATTCCCATAGCGTGGCCACTGGCTAGAGCAGGGGTCCTCAAACTACGGCCCGCGGGCCACATGCAA
The DNA here is from genome assembly GCF_964212035.1 of Myotis nattereri. Taxonomy (NCBI): domain Eukaryota; kingdom Metazoa; phylum Chordata; class Mammalia; order Chiroptera; family Vespertilionidae; genus Myotis; species Myotis nattereri. The sequence goes on along the minus strand of NC_138081.1, from coordinate 96,560,557 downwards.
ATACAAATACTGTATTTGTTCCCGTTTTGTTTTTTTACTTCAAAATAAGGTATGTGCAGTGTGCATAGGAATTTGTTCATAGTTGTTTTTTACGGTCTGAGGGACAGTGGACTGGCCCCTGTTTAAAAAGTTTGAGGACGCCTGGGCTAGAGGGTTGTTTTTCTGAATCTGAATCTAGAGTGAACAGAAAATCTAAAATTGGGGGGACGAGGGGAATGAAAAGTCTTTCCAATCTGTACATCAAAAAGGATTTTCCTGCCTTGGCCAGGTAGCTCGGTTGGTTAGAGCGTCGTCCCCATACACCAAGGTTGTGGGTTCAATCCCCAGTCAGGACACATACAAAAAGCAACCAGTGAGTGCATAAGGAAGTATAACAACAAATCGATGTCTCTCTTTCTTTCCTCCTCCCTCCCTCCCTCCCTTCCTCTCTCTAAAATTCAATAAAGAAAAGGCGGGGGGTGGGGGGTGAGGGGGTGTTCCTACTTTGGCCTGCATCCAAGTCCTTAACAGAACATGGAGGAAATTGTTTGGCTCGTGACTGCCCCTTATCATGATCAGAGAGCTTCTCAGCTCATACATCCAGCCCCATGCCCTTCAAAAATCCCCAAGTCTTTTCCACTAAGACGGGGAGGGATGAAGGGGGGAGAGGCGGGCAAGAAAGACGGCACAGCAAGAGGCAGGGCTCCCGACATGGGACATGGGCGTCAGCGGCGGAGTGTCACCTCGCTCGGCCGCGGGCACTGGAGGAGAAAGATCGGGTTTGGTGTGACAATCTGCACCCTGACCTGAAGGCGGGGGACAAGCGCATCTGACACAGCGTGGCCAATGCTCATACAGGAAGCACTTCACTTCCTATTCTAACAAACCCACAGGCTGTGGAAAAGATACGGGGCCTGCGAGAAAGAGAGAAATAAAGGAGAGGTCTTTCCCTGGTGGCTCCACAGGTCTGGGCGCAGGAAGCCAGTGGCAAGAGAGAGAGAGAGAGAGAGAGAGAGAGAGAGAGAGAGAGAGAGAGAGGGAGAGAGAGAGAGATCCGGCTGAGCCAGGCGCTAGTCCTCCCCAGAGCAGGGGCACAGGCCCCAGCAAAGCTTTAAAAGCCAGCATCCCAAGTGGCTGACCGAGGTCACCTGAAACAGAGGGAGGTGAGGGCACTCAGAAAGGGGCATGGCAACCATGGGCACAGCCCACAGCCCCGGCCCTGGCCACAGCCCCGGCCCTGGCCCCAGCCCCACCCTGGCCAGCTGTGAGTCAGGCGTAGTTTCTGAGCCCTGGCTTCCTGATCTACAGAACTGAGTCACCCCAAAAGGTCGCTGCCAAGAAAATGGAGACTGGTAACGTAGAGCTTTTGAGAGCCTAGGCTCGAAGGCTTTCATCTGGCTCAACAGGACTCAGACTGCTAAAAATTAACTTTACAAAGAAAGGTTAAGTGGGTGTGGGGCCTCCTAAAGGAATGTCACCTGACACTGGCAAGAACTGGAGAGGAGGGCGAAAGGGAGGGGACAGGATCTTGTCTTGCCCTTCTCCTCCGAGCTGATGGAACTCAAGACAGAGATGGGGGAAGAGGAGGGCTCAGGACAGACAGACAGACACACACACAGCAGCCTCCTGGGACCACTTCGGACAGGACAGCGCTGCTGGGCCTCCCGAGCCGACACCAGCACAGACCTGCAGAACCGGACTTCCAGCAGAGGGGCAGGAGAAGAGGACAGGACACGCTGTCCCTAAAGAGGCCTCACAGCAGGGCAAGGTGTGGAATTCGTCACAGATCGCAAGTGACCCTCCCAGCACAAAGCTGCCGAAGGACTGGCCTGGCCTCGCTCTGTGAGGTCGACTGGTTCCTTCGCCCAGTTCCGCTCTCAGGCACCACCAGGGCACCAGCCGGCACGTCCACCCTGAACCCTGCTCGGGGAGGAGTTTTTAAAAATCAGAGTAATCACCTGATGTTCTCATCCCTCGTCCCTCATATGCATAAGGAGAGGTTGGATTAGAGGCGAAACCTCCTTCGTAATTACACGGATGTCAGAATCCAACTGCCTTGAAAGTCAACCCAGCCCTCGGCAGAGAACGCAAACCTTAATGCTCAGGCCCCAAACCAGGTCACCCCGGCCCCAGGCACCCTCCCGGCCGGACACAGTGTCCCTCCTTCGGAAGGGAAGGCGTCTGCCTTCCTCAGTCCTGGGCAGTCAGCTCGCTGGTTAGCTCATGATGCGAATGCGGCCCCCGAACGTGCTGGCTCTTCCCTGGGCTGATGAGGTGACACAGGAAACGCCTCTGCTTGCAGCTGCTGGGGTCCCGGTAAGGCTGGCACCTGGGGCTCCGCGGGGAAGAGAAACACACATCCCCATGTGTGTTCATTTAAAAGGAGCAGCATGGTCTCACCGAACCCTTGAAAGACTTTAAGGACAAGAGGGGAAAAAAGAAGAACAAGAGGAATGTCCGTTGAGCAACTGACTGGACGCCCGCGTGTCCAGGGCGTGACCTGCACACGCGTGGCTGGCCCGCGTCGATGCGCCGTGTAGAGGAAAAGCGGCCGCGTGCTCAACCGCTAGCCTGAGAGGAGGCCTTGCGTCCTGGATCCCTGGGGAGACCGAACTGGAAACTTCCACGTCTCCATCGATGCCTGCATGGTCCTCCCACACTCTGCCTCCCTCCCCCACCCCACCCCCGCCCGCCACCTCACCCCCCGGCCCCCTCCCCCGTCACTAGGGCCACCCTGCACCCGGCCCTGCACCTCAGCCCTGGCCCCGGCACTCCCCCAGACTGCTGCTTCCTCTCTCCGCCTCCCGCGCTTCTCCTGGAGCAGCATTTCACAGCCCTCCCTGGGCCCCACATTCCAGGGCAGCGACCACCGGTCCTCTGAGCCCTTTCACAGCAAGCTCCTCGGAAGGACTGGTCCGACCCACGTCTCCACCACGTCCTGTCCTCCCTCCTCCCTCAACTCCAAGCCAGCTTCCACCCAAACCAGGGCCGCTGTCCCCACAGCCCCCCGCCTGCAAACCAGCCATCAGCCCTGGACGCTCGGGGTGACATCCCTCTCCTCGTTTCTCATCTTGTCTCCCGGGCAGCTCCTGGTCAGCCTCCCCCGCTGGTTCCCCGTCGTGGGTACAGCTCCGCCATGGGGTGCCCGGCCCACCGCACTGCCCTCACCGCCCACCAGACCTCCCTGCTCGATGTCCAGGAGGCACCTCAACACCAACATGGCCGAGCCGGCTCCCCCTCCCCGCTCGACGTGCTTTTCTCTGGAAATGGTGATTCCATTCTTTCCCCTGCGCCAAGCCATTCTCTTCTTTCTCTCCTCACACCCCACCACCAACCATCAGCAAACCCCCTCGGCTTCACCTCCAAAACATCCAGAGTCCTACCACTTTCCACCGCACCCTACGCCACAGCCCTGGGTCCAGCCTACGACAACACCTTACCGTCTATCAGAGATCCCCGCTTCCCCGTGTCCCTCCTCTGCTCCAAATCCGCCCTCAAAACGACAGCCAGAGCCATTGCCATGGCCTACAGGCCGCGGCCCTGCTCACTCAACCGCCCCATCCTCTCCCCCCATCCTCCTCTCGGGCACTCGCCGCTCCAGCCCCAAGGGCCCCTTCGCCAGTCCCCAAGCATGTCCCCCCCAACTAGACGCAGGGTTCCCTCACTCATGGCCTTCGTGGTCTCTGCTGAAACTCCATCTTACAGACAGGCCAGGGGGTGCACCCACTGAGAGCAGCCCAAACCCTCAGTCCCCCCACCCCCCACCCTCAGAATGTCAACCAACGCCACTAACTCCTCTGCCTCCTCTGCGGGGCCACTTCTGAAAGGACAGGAGAGCTCAGCTGGCTTCTCACTTTGATCACACTTCCAGAGCAGATGGCAGGGGGCGGAGCCGGAGGGGACCCGTGCGACACACCCTCGTCACTTCTAGGAACCCTGCTCTTCAGCTCTTCCAGGCCGGTGGTTTGGGTTTCTACTTACAAGCGGGGGGGCGAGGAGCGGGGGCTGTTGGGGAGTTTTTGTTGTTTCTGTGTAAAGCAGTGCTTTAGAGTAGAGATGGCAACAAACTGATTCCATAGGCCGTCAGCACCCGGGGCCACAGGCTCCTGACCAGCTCTCCGCGCGCAAGCCGCAGGGGCAGGGAGCTCCTCCGACACTTTCCTCCCAGCCGCCCACCCTCCACTGCTCCCACATTCCCTGGCCTTTCCCTGGCCCCTCCATGTGCTAACAAAACTGACATGAAGGCTTTCACAATCTCGCCCGGCCGGCCTGGCTCAGTGGTTGAGCGTCGACCTATGAACCAGGAGCTCATGGTTCGATTCCCGGTCAGGGCACAGGCAGGAGGCAGCCAATCGATGATTCTCTCTCATCATTGGTATTTCTATCTCCCTCTCCTTCTCCCCTTCCTCTCTAAAATCAATAAACATATATTGAAAATATATTAAAAAAAAAAAAAAAAAGACTTTCACCATCTCCAGTCCCTCCAACTCTCCCGGCCAGATGGTCAGACCAGAACTACGTGCAGGAATGTGCCCCTGGGCCTGGGGAAGCTGCCCCCGGGGATCTAAATGCACAAAAGGAAAAGGAAAATCCCACCCCAGGTCGGGAGCTGATCGGAGGGGCAAGTGTCACCGGAACCAGAGGGCCTGGGACTTCCCCACACAGAGGACTCGCAGGCCCTGCCTCCGCCCCGCCTCACAGAAATAGGCCGTGACGCACGGCTCCGGGCACCTCGACGCCCGCGCCTGCAGCAGCTGCTTCTCGTCTGGCACCGTGGTTTCCCGAGGCGCTTTCACAACCTTCCCATGGGCTTGCATCCTCCTTCCCTGTCCCCACCTGGTGAGGCCCCCTCGAGGGCGGGAGCCCCCCCGACCGCCACCCCGGGCCCAAGCCGGCTGGGACTTCTCCACTCGGCCTGAAGTGCAGCAGCCACAACAGGAAGGGAGGACGAAGCCAAGAAAACGCAGGAGGGCCCCCCCCCTGCCCCCCGGCCACCCGACATATGGCACCTGGCACCCGCCCAAACCCCACACCTCCTGTCCTCAAGCCCCTCCTTGTTCGAGGGAATGTGAGTTGGGCTTTCTGCTCCTCGGGCTGCAGGAATCCTCGAGGATACATACCTCGAAACCACAGGAGTTTGGATTCAAGATGGACCCCAAGAATCACAGTCCAGTGGTTTTAAAACTTTTTTAGATGGAAACGTTGCTCTCTCCAAAGGATTCTGACGTGGGGTGTCAATGCATAAAACAGAGAAATGAGAAATGTGTCCTGGTTGAGGCAGAAGCCCCGAGACGCTAACGGGGACTCGGGGGGACAGAGTGACGGGCTAACAATGTCTCTGATCTAACCCAGCAGGCCCAACTTACAGAGGGAAAGCAGTCACTGCCGCCCCTCCCCACCGCGGAGGGGCCCCGAGGTGGGCCGGCCACCGCCAAGCCTCCTGACTCTCCCTCCCGCCCTAACAGCACCACTGGGCTCAGGAGGGCAGACCTCAGGATCACTGACTTCCTGAGGCCCCACGACGAGTGCAGGGAAGAGTCTGGATTCAAAACCAGGACAGCCACTTCCCAACTCAGGGACCATCTCGCAGGAGGGAACTGAGGCCAGAGAAAGGAGGCGATCTGCCCCCGCCAACTCCATAATCCAGCTCTCCCGCTCCAGCCGCACCCTGCCAGCGGCCCTCCGCAGGGCCCAGCAGCTGTCTCCTGGCAGGAACAGGCTGGGGGTCGTCACGGGGAGGGCGGAAAAGCCACGGAGACATACCAGCCAGAGGAACGCCCTGCCCATCCCCCCGACCTCCCCAAAAACAATTTATAGCCAAGCTCCAACAACTGCTTCCATCTGACTCCGTGCAGCTGCAGGCCGGAGGGGGCCGGAGGGGGGAGGGGGGAGGGGGCCGGAGGGGGCTGGACTGCAAAGAGCTCTCTCGGGAATCACCAGTGGCCACAGGGCACCACAAAATCAATATTACAAATGCCAACAAAGAAGCTGGGCCCAAGGAGCGAGAATGGATTGAGCAGCCTTCACAGAGCAGAACCTCACAGCCAAGAGCCGTCCATGAAGAAAGAAGAGGCCGTGGCGAATATACATCCATTGGAAACCTTGTTGACATAAACACACACACACACACACACACAGTGGACACACTCGAGAGGTTAAAGGGCTTATAAACACAGGAGAGTTGCTAAGCTGGGACACAGGACACAGGACATTCCCCGGAGCCCCGTCCAAAGTGGTAGCCAGATACAAAGGACAAGCCGAGCAAGACAAAGAACAGGTTTTAGGCTGAGGAAAGGCTGGACCAGCACCGTTAATGAGACTCTGACTCAAAGAGAGAACATTGTTTCCAAACACACAGCACACTCTCAGCCTGACTAGGTGCGAGGCCACACGGGAAGTGTCAATAAATTCTACCCCGTTCCCCCGCCACCATGACGGGGGATCCATTTAACCTGGGGATAAATCGTCTAAAAACTTCGTGAGTTCAGGAAGTTGACAAAGTCAGAACATGTGGGCCCCAGAAGGAAAGATTCAGAATGGAAGGATTAAAAGCTAGGTACCAAGCCTCCGGATGGTGTGTTCTTCAGGACAAAGAAGCATACAGCTTTAAATTCATCCCAAACTAGAAAGAGAAGAATGAGGTGAGAGCTGGTAACAGAGAGCAGAAATTAACAGCATGGGGGGGAAAAATGGTGATAGAGATGGGGAACCAAACAAAACGCTATTTCTTTTGGAAAGGTTAAAAAAGGTAAATCTTTAGGAAATGTGATTAAGGGGGAAATTTTACATAAATAAGGAGCAGGAGTTTTTTAAATTTACCTACAGATACAAACAGTATTTTCAAAAGTATAAAAGTAGCACGCTGCATATTTATATATGAATACCTAATTAAAATTACAAGCTTTCTAGGAAAACAACAGACAACCAAAATTGGCTCAAGAAAAAGTAGAAAATCTGAACGGATAAAGCAGATAAAACTGAAACTATAGGCAAAACTCCGCCTCCACAAAGGCATCCGACAGTTTTACTGGTGAGTTCTACCAAGATTTAAGAAAGAGAAAATGTCGGTCCTACACAGACACTGTACCACGGCATACAAAATACTAAAATCGACCTCGCGCTTTCCACAGAGCAAACATATGCTTGATACTAAGTCAGCCAAGAACAGCACAGCAAAGAAAATTACAGCCCCATTGCTCTTAAAAACAGCTGCGAGCATCCTACATAAAGTATTAGCAAACAACTAGATATATTAATGGGGGAAAATATTTTCACCTTCCTCACAGCACACTCAAAAGCTAACTGAGCCCTGGCTGCTGTGGCTCAGTTGGTTGAATACTGTCCCGTGCTCCGAAAGGTCACCGGTTCCACTCCCCGTCAGGGCACGTGCCTGGGTTTCAGGCTCAATCCCAGCCGGGGTGGCATGCAGAAGGCAGCCCCACGACTGATGTTCCTCTCTCTCCCCCTCTCCCTTCCTCTTGAAAAAAAAAAAAAAATCAATAAAAACATGTTTTTTTAATTAACTCAAAAAATTATCATATGGGTAAACATAAAGTTAAAATTATAAAACTTCTAGAAACAATCATAGGGGGGAAAAAAATCTATTTGACCTCAGGGTAGACCAGGGGTTCTCAATTGGAGGTAATTTTGTCCTCCACCCAGGAGTCATTTGAAATGTGAAGACATTTCTGCTTGTTACAACTGGGGCTTGGGGGGTAGTACTCCAGGGGTGCTGCTGACCCCACACTGCATAGCGCAGCCTCCACACACAGTTACCTGGCCCAAATGTCGATGCTGCCGAGGCTGAGAAACCTTGGGGAACCGAAGATTTAAAACTATTGTTTTAAAAAATCAGTTGGAGTTCATCAAAATTTTTTAAAGTATCTATATTTCAAAGAATACATTAAGGAAATGAAAAGGAGCAAGCCAAAGACTGGGAAAAAATATTCATAATACATATTATACATACCTAAGAAAGGACTTGTACCCAGAATAAAGAATTCTTAAGCCCTAGCCAGTCTGGCTCAGTGGATAGTGTCCACTGCAGACTGAAGGGTCCCCGGGTTTGATCCCAGGTAGGGGCCGTGCTCTCTCATCACTGATTTTTCTCTCTCTCTCTCCCTCCCTCTCTAAAATCAATAAAAATATATTTTAAAAAAATAAAAAGAATGAAAAAACGAATTCTTAAAACTCAGCAAGATGACCCCCCAAAAATTGTAAAAGCTGAGGGACAAAAGACTGTTTTTAACAGACACTACAAAGGACATTCACATAGTCAAGAGTTCATGAAAGACGTTCAACATCATCAGGCATCACAATAAATACAAAAACATATTCAATATCACGAGCCAGCGGGGACACGAACATTAAAACCACAGATACAACTGCAAACCCGCAAGAATGGCTCAAAGAGAAAAGACTGATAGCATCAGTGTTGGCAGAAGATACGGAGCAAACGGAACAGACAGCTGGTGGGGATACAAAATGGACCACCATTTCCGAACAGTCTGACAGTTTCCATGAAGTTAAACGCTCACTCGCCATTCAAGAATCTCCCCTCCAACCCTCTCCCCCCCCCCAAAAAAGAATGCATGTGTCCACACAAAATCTTGTACTCAAATATTCACAATGGCTTTTATTCATGATAGCCACAAACTAGCAACATCTAAATCACTCTTGGATGGAAAACAAAATCAAGGCTAAGACGACATATTATTTAAAATTAACAGAAATAGGAAGAGGAGGGCGCTCATGGCCGCTGCCTCCCGGGGAGAGTGGTCAAGGTCAAGGTCAAGGCCAAGGCCAACACAATCTTTTGGGATCCCAGTGTGACATTCCGTTTGAGATGTCTCCATTCCAGCTCTAGCCCCTCCCAGTTCTCCCCTCTGCTTAAGAAATGCTTCAGAACCACTTGGAGAATATACAAATCCTGCGTCACCTTGCCAGGATTAAAGGTGAGGAGACGCTCCTGACATATATTCAGGCCTCTGTCCCTCACTGGTCATGAGCCAGCTGTGAGGAAAACGAAGGACTCTGAGGAGACCCAATCTCAGCTCCATCCACCTCACACACCACCCACCACCGGCCGGGGCATTCCCACGAAGTCTCCATTCCCAGGAAGTCTCCATTCCTGGGACAAGCTGTAAAAAAGAAGGAAAGAACAGGACCTGCGAAGTAATGAGCTACTCTCTGCCCCTAGTCCCAGGTCCGGAACCCTGTTACATTCTCTCTGCCCGCACAATACAGTTTCATATGTCAAGGGTCAAAGTAAAGATGAGAACATCGGAATTCTTTTTCTCAACCCCATCCTTCAAAAATTCCTCTGTGAAACGCTGATAAAAGATGTGGAGCCCAATCAGGAATTCATTGCCTGGGAATGTGTCCGGAAGTTGTTCTAAGAATTAATGCATGCGGTCTAACGTACCCATAATTAACCATCCTGGACTTCTACACACTTATTGTTGCAAGAAATGTACACACACACGTGGATGTGGTCCAAGTTTAACATGTGGCCCAAATTAAGCATATAAGCATTGTTCCTTCGGAAAAAAAAAATTTGCAGGGAAAAAAATCTAGAGACAGCAACTAAACCAACCTCAACTCCCAGCTGGCTTCATTATCCTCTTGTCCTCAATGTAATAAAAACTTCCAGGATTTATACCCAAACAATTGGGGGGAAACTTGTTCTGAATAAATTTTAAAGTGGTTAACTTCGTAAATCAAGCCAGCCCAATGCATTAGTTTATAACTAGTACAAACTGTTAAGACCTCACTCATTAAGGATGTTAACACCTTAAATAAAGGGTGGAAGCTCACCTATAAGACGTGCAAGATAACACTTTGAGAAAGTGAGAAGCACACCGCCGTGAGGAAAGCCACAGGGCGTCGTGGTCACTTCTGGTGACTTGCTTGGCCTCTGTGCTAGCTCGCTCTCTCCCTCTCTCTCTCTCTCTGGTCCTGCGACCCTCAGACATTCCTCGCCAGCACAACAGCCCTCAGGCCTCAAGACCGCTGTGCAGCCGCTCACGCTGGCCTCCTAATAGCCACCACCTCCCAACAAAGAGCTGACTCGGCAGTTACGAATCGCCAACTTCTTCCCAGAGCACAGGGCTCACCGGCCAGGAGTCCTCCTGACCCCTAGAAACTAGAGCTGAATCGCCCCGAAGAACCAGTGCTGTGAGTGCCGCGTGGAGCCAGGCACTTTGGGAAACGTGCAGGGCGTCCCTGCCCCTCTGTGCACGGCCGCAGCGGCCTGTTCTCTCCATGTGCCCGAGCGCAGCTCAAGCTGCTGCTGAAATCCTTCCAACAACAGAGCGCGCCAGGAACTGCACCCCTGCCCACCACCCTGACCCCAGGAGCGGTCAGGGCCACTGCTCACCCCGCAGCTTTGTCCCCCAATCCGAGGGCCCAGCACAGGCCCAGCCTCCCCTCCCGCTGGCCCTAGGGGATTGCAGATGAAAGTCCCTCTGGGATCCTAGAGGGGAGGTTGTATCTGCAGAACTCCAACTCTGTGTTTTAGAGGCGATCAGAATTTACTATTGTGGGGGGGAGATCTAGTGAGGCCTGGACAGTGTCTGGGCACTGCAAACCTGTGGCTCCGAGGAGGGGTGTCTGGGGACTGCCCTGAGCACCAAACCACAATGAATGAGACAATTTCAACAGAAAATATACCGCGGACAAGCATTTGGCGTGTGATCCCGCGCCCACCAGGGCCTGCTCCACACACAAGCAGCACAAAGAAACAGTAACACTTTTGAAGCCGATTTGACTTTTCACACTCCCGGGGGACCTTGCAGAGCCCTTTACGTTTCGGCCAAATGGACACCCAGGAATGGGTTGAAAAGGCAGCTTCATACATCCTGCTTTGGTGATATTTCAAAGCACTTTTCATACTGGATTAAAAAAAAAAAAAAAGATCAGCTCACATTCCCAAACTTCAAGTAACTGTGAGCCGGAGTTAAGGAACTTTTAGCCAGAGTTCTCTCAAGAAAAGTACACCAATTATTCTCTCTCACACACACACCAAAGAAAATGCCTTAACAAGGATCGAGGCCAAGGTATCCATTTAAAACAAACAAATGGAAGAACTTCCCTTGGCAGGTCCTGGGTGGGGAGAGAGATTGTGCACATGGCTCTGGAGAGCGCTCCATGCGAAGCACAGAGCAGTCGCAGACAAAGGGAAAAACGTGGACGAGCCCTCAGGTCGGGCCAGGGGTTTGCGTCCTAAGAAAAACTAAGAAAAACTAAACACACCCACTTCGAAGATACTCTCAGATAAACCGCGGAGGGCAGTTTATCAGCTAACGTGCCTATCACCCTGCAGGCACTCTCCCCTGTGGCAAGTCCTGCCCACCTATCACGGGAGGGAGAAGCACTGAGAGATACAAAGGCCATTTTCTGCTCCACAGCGAGGCCCTGGGCATTCCACCTGGAGATGAAGTGAATGAATGCAGGTTCAAGGCGCAGACGACGACACCAAAGCAAAAGCAAGGCCCTCCCCCCTCCCCCACACTAGCCAGCCACGCCGGCTGGGGCCGCCCTTGAGGCCAAGTTTAACCTTAACTATGAAGAAATAAACTCCGATGTGCTCACAAGAGCCAGACTTGGACCTCACGAGCCCAGCTGGACGAGTTTCTTGGAGATAAGGCTGGTCACCGCAGCCATGACTCGGAACGCAGTGCCACGGCAGCCCTCCCCGCCGCGTCCCGCTCAGTGATTTACCCGAGTAACTGTGGGGGTCGGGGCGGCTAACTGGCTGGCGAACTCACGGGCAGGAGCCGCTCCCTCCGGCCCCTCCCCCCTCCAAAGAAAGGGGAGAGCGAGAGTCTCTTTCCAAAGAGTTTCCACCGGGAGCTGAGCCTCACTCTCCTTAGAAAAACATTCCTCCAAGTTCTGGGCTGGGGGTGCGGGTGCTGGCCAGGCCATCTCTGACCCGTGGGAAGAGTAAGACCCCACAAAGCCCCGCCACCAACTCGCAGCCCAGCCCACGGCGGGCTCAGCCTCACTTTACGCTGAGAAGTAACTCGCCAGGGCGAGGGAGGGGGCGGCGGGCTGGCCACCGGCGCCCCTCGGCTTCCCATCAGCTTCCTTTACCCCAAAGGGGGTGGGGGCGCGCTGGAGTCCCCATCCTCCTCCACAGGCCAGAGGAGGCGGGTGAGAAATCCTCCGCATAGACGGTTCCCCGGGGCTCCTGGCCACCGCCGAAAACCAAAAGCCGTCGACGAGACCAGCGATGGCATTACACAATCATGGTTCCCAGAGCAAAAGGCTCCGCTAGAATAATCTGCACGAGACAATGACATCATGTGAGCAACTAGACAGGAAGTTAGGCTCCGAGGAGCGAAGGGTGAGATCTTGAAAGCCCGTTCACCCCGTTCCTCCACCAAAAAAAAAAAAAAAAAAAAAGAAAAGAAAAAAGTCGCTTTCTGTGGAAATGATACTCAAAGAAAAAATGGAAAACCCACATGGAGGAAACCCATCAGCAAATGAAACCAAAACCCCAACTCCACGGCCATCTGTGCGCGTGAGCGTCCCACGGAAGGGGCGCCGCGGCCCCGGTGGAACTTGGAGGAAACGTGGGGTGGGAACAAAGCGAGGCCGTGGCCGGGGTCCTGCGCCCTCCAACTTTCGCCGGCGCCCGGCGCCAGGGGCCCGCGGCGTGTCCCCCGCACGGGTGGCGCCGGCCCGCACCCGCACCCGCACACAAAGCCGCCGGACTTGGTGACAGCCACAAGTGGCCGGGCCCCGGGCCCCGCCAGCGCCGGCACGGCGCGCCCCCGCCCGCCGCACCCCCCGCCGGCGGGGTCGCTTCCTTCCCCACCACGCGGGCAACTTTCCCTCGGGGGCGGGGGGGGGAACCCAGCCTGGACGAGAGGTGCCCCGGGGACCCCGGACCTTCCCGAGCGCCCCCGCCCCCCGCCCAGCCCCGCGGCGCGCCGGGGCACCGCGAGCGCAGCCACCCCGGGCGGGCCACCCACCTGCACAGCTCGGGGAACTCGGCGCCCTGGGCCCTCGCGGCCCCCGGGGCCCCGACGAGCAGCAGCAGCTGCAGCGCGAGCAGGGAGCGCAGCGGGCGGCCGGCGGGCGCGGGCCCCAGGTGGGCGCTCCGGCCGGCGGCAGCACCCATCGCGCGGGGCCCGGGCGGCACGGCGGGCGCGGGGTTAGCGGCGCGCGGCTGCCGGGGGCCGCGCCCGGGACATGGATGCGCCGCCAGGGTGGAGGCGGACAGGAGCGCGAGAGGAGCGGGAGCGGAGTGAGAGCCGAGGGGCGCGCGGCTCGGCTGGGCTCGGCGGCGGCGGCGGCGGCCCCGGAACCGCGTCACGTGACCACCGCCAGTCCCGCCCCCGCCCCGCCCCGCTCACGTGACTCCCTTGTTCAGGTGATCCCCGCCCGCCGGCTCCGCCCAGGCCGGGTCACGTGGGCACCCCACGCGCGGGGCGAGAAGCGGCGTGGCGGGGCGCGGGCGCAGGTGTGGGCGGAGACCTGCCTGCCCGGCGCGGCCTCAGTTTCTCCCGGCGAACGCCCGATCGGCACGTGGGCGCTTCTCCGCTTAGAGGAACCGCTTCCCAACCTGGACCGGCCGGGGGCGGCCCGGGGCGGGCTGGTGCCCGGGCGCCGGTGCCACCGGTGCCACCGCACAGCTGTTGCTGGGGTCCTGCCCCGCGGACGCAGGTCGCGCAGCCCTGCGCCGGGCTTTCCAGCCTTTGCCCGGGAGGGAGCCTCCCGCGATCTCGGGTGGGAACGGTCTTCCCTGAGCGCGTGGCTCCCACAAAGAAAAGGGGGGCACAAGTATGGGGCCGTGGACTGTAAAGGAGGCAAAAGTGTAACTGCCCAGCGAGCGCCCCTCAACAAAGCCGTATTCATCCCTCCGTTCAAGTATGTGGTTGCACCCACACCATGGGAACGCCTGGGAGCTGGGCAGAGTGAAAGTAAAAAGTTCAGCTCGTCACCTTCTCTCCCAGCAAAGACAGCACCCAGGACCATCGCGATGGAAACAGCTCATCTTTCCTGATGCTCGGCCGGCGCTCCACAAGCCTCAGTCGGTGGGAACCTTGTCACAGGTGTGGGGCGGAGGCACAGACTGTTAATAACTTGCCCAAAGGCACCGTGAGACGTGGCAGAGCTGGAACTCACACACACACACAGTAACCGCGATTCAATAATAGCTAACATGTATCGAGTAGGTAATGATGTGCCATGCAACATACTGGCGCTTTTATTTAGCTCATTTGACCCTAAGGCAATCCTATGAGAAAGGTATCTTGATCGCACCATTTTATACTGAAGGAAACGGAGGCACTAAGAGATTAAATGACTTCCAGGTCATGAAGCGAGTAAGTGAGAAAGCCGGAGTTGGAGCCCGAGCGGGGCAGCCCCAGAGCCTGTGATTAGCCACGAGGCTACGCTGCCACAGAGTAATGCGGCCCAAGAGGAAAGTGTTGCAGTGGCTCAAAGGGCGTGGCTCCCATGTCCGGCTGGGGACATCAAGAAAGGATTTGTCCAGGCAGAAAAATGTCCTTTGCCCTTCTAGATTCTTTGTCTGGCCTCCTCATTAAATCGTCATAAAACAGATTAACAGGAGGAAAACATTCCATTTCGGGCACATTGAAGCCCCACAAAAATATGAGACCCAAAGGTCAGGCAATTGAGGCTTCTATGCCACCCTAAACTAAGGAATGGGAGGAGTTAAGCCTGGGAATTCACCGGAGAGGACGGTAATTTCCAGAACCACAGGAAGAGCCGGAGTTTGATAACCAAATATTTGCCCCAAGCGGCAGGGAAATCTTCCAGATTAAAAGGTCACCTGTGGCCGAACGGGTTTGGCTCAGTGGATAGAGCGTCGGACTGCGCACTGAAGGGTCCCGGGTTTGATTCCGGTCAAGGGCATGTATCTTGGTTGCAAGCACATCCCCACAGGGAGGCGTGCAGGAGGCAAATGATGGATCTCTCTCATCGATGTTTCTAATTCTCTATCCCTCTCCCTTCTTCTCTGTAAAAAATCAATAAAATATATTTTTTTTAAAAAAAGGTCACCTGTGGTAATAGCTCTCTTTCTAAGTCAGGCTTCTATCTAAATTCTTCTAGACGGTTCTGGGAGAGGTGAGGGATTTTCTTGAGTCCCCTGGGTCTTGATTGCCCTCAGTTCAAAATAACCCACGTGCCAATGTAGCCCATTTTGGAGTGGCATGTTCTGCTCCCCGTCGTGGTCATGTTTTCAATCCCAATGTTACAGTTGACACAGGCAAAGATCTTCAGCGGATACTCAAACCACCGGGTGAAACATTATTGCAAACTGGAATATTCACTTTGTCTCAAAGTGTTTTTCTCCTAATAAAGAGGAAAGATATCTCTACAATGGAAGGGTCTGGTCGACCCACCTTAATCAGGTAATTTAAATTAGTATCACCAACTTTTGTGAAGAACTAACACTTTCTGCTTTCTAAAGTGATGTGATGAAAAATACTGCTAACGGTTAATATTTAAGCCGAGAGTATAATTATGACTCAGAAGCAGATGTGAAATGAACATGTCAAAGGTATTATTTGACTCATTAATTAATGTAAGAACCAGTAACATGTTACAACTGGTTTAAGGTAGATTCTGAAGAGAGCCCAACATTTTATATACAGGATAGGCAGTCAGGACGCTGAAGTTCAGTTGCCTAATAGAAGACTGATGAACATCCATGGGTCAAAAATCAACTGTATGTCTAATGGACACCATTTGCGTTTCTAAAGAGAAGAATTAAGAGACAATACCATCAGTAGTCCACAAATTACAGAGCTGTAAAATAGCTCAAAGACCATGAAAGGCACAGGCCCACAGCCAATTAGATAACCCAGAGGACGCACTATACAACACCCAGCTGTCCATTCAAGTTCCCCAATGATATATTTGGTCCATTTCACAGTCTTTCACAAGTTTTGTCTATAGTACAAAATACCACTTCTGTGGTATTCTTGCCAACCTATAACCTAAATGTAATCAGAATGAAAGCATCAAATCCAGATTGTGAAACATTCTACTAGAAAACTGAACTGGACAATTCAAAGATGTCAGTGCTTGGGAATATTGCTTCCCCCCCCCCCCCACACCACCACCACCACCAAAACAGAGGAGAAGTGGGAGCACTGTGCCGGGTCAGGCTGGCACACGGCAGGCGGAGGGCCCGCTCTGGCCAGGAGGCTGTGTTGAAAGTCAAGTGTCATTGGAAGACAGCCACACCCCTTTGTGCCTGCACTTTCCTGTGGCTGCTCTTGTCTACTATGGCAGGACTCAGTTGCAACAGAACCCGCGGAACAGCAAGTGTTTCACCATCTGGCCCTCTACAGAAAAGGTTTGTAACTCTTTTCTAGATCAGTGGTTTGCAAAAGTGTGGTCCTGGGAACAGCAGTTTTGGCATTTCCTGGCAGCTTGTTAGAAACCCCACTTCACACCCTGGCTGGTGTGGCTCAGATGGTTACAGCGTCATCCTGTGCACCAGAGGGTCGGGTTTGAGCCAGGGTGGAAGGCAACCAACCAACCTTCTTTCCTTCTTTCTTTACTCCCTCCCTCCCTCCTTCCTTTCCTCCTTCCTTCTTGCCTTCCTTTATCTCTCTCTCTCTCTCTCTCTCTCTCTCTCTCTCTCTCTCTCTCTATGAAAACCATATCCTCAGGTGAGGATTCCAACAAACAAACAAACAAAGAAGCGCCCATCCATGCGCTCCACTCTGACCTAGTGACACAAACTCTGACCTAGTGACTCCAAGTCTTTGGCGACGGCCCCAGGAAAGCGTTTGAACAAGTTCTCCGGGGGATTCTCATACGCACCTCGAAGGTTTGAGAAACACTGTCTTGAATTAAAGGAGACTAATCAAGACAACAAAGTATGATGCATGACCCTTACCTAGAGCCTGGGCCCCAAAAAAAGGACGGGATAAGGGATGCTTGGGGATCCCCGGAAAAACTTGGGTGGAAATGGTCTATTAGAAACTCTAAAGGCAAATGGTACAGGGCAGGGGCGGGCAACCTTTTTGTGAGTGCTTGCCAAAACCAGCAACATCTCTGACTCAAAATTCTTCTGCGTGCCAACCCTAATTTTTTGAGAACATGTTACGCCTACTTGATATCTCTTAAGGTGTACGTATGTGAAGAACCTTGAAGAAATAATAAAATTCATTCGAGCGACAAAAACACAGTATATGATGGTGAAAAATACATTTATGTTTTAATGTATACATGTACACTGATAGTCCGACAGAAAACTTTATGACTCCGTTTAATATTATCAGTGGGACTTTTGCTGCTGCATCACTGATGACAGAGATTTTACATCAGGTTTATATTTCGTGACCTTCAGAGATATGCACGCGCTACTACTTTCATCCGTCAGGCTACTCCTATTATGAGACTTAACAAAATTCATCACTGAGAACAAAGATTCGCAAGTGTATGTGGATGAAACCAAAACACTGGTCGGATCTAGGAAGGCAGGGAGAGTTAAGGCAGAGGCATAGAAATTGCTCTTCCCCTCTCCCGTCAATCCATGTCTATGGTCTTCAAGATAACTTGTTATGTAAAATTATTTATTTATCTAAGATGCACCTACACTGAATTTATCTGAAAAATAAAAAAGTTGATATTAAGAAAAAAACTGTAAATGGAAGATTATAAGAGAGGGTTTCGCGTGCCAGCAACAGTTACTGACTGGCGTGCCATGTTTGGCACGCGTGCCAGGGCTTGCCCACCCTGGTATAGGGACTAACTCCTGTATTTCATTGAAACTGTGCTGCAAACCTTCCAGAAAGCAGAGAATCAGAGGCGTTAGCCCAAGACCCCATGCTATGGAGTTAGGTCCCCTAAAAAGATGCGTTGAAGTCCCAGCCCCCCGTTACTTCAGACTGTGACCTTATTGGAGAACAGTCGTTGCGGATGCAATTAGCTAACATCATGTCATACTGGGGGGGCGGGGGGGGGGGGTCAGTCCAGTGTGGCTGGGTCCTGAGAGAAAGAGGAGACACAGAGACAGGGAGAAGGCGGCCGTGTCTGGATGCAGGGGTGGCATCTGCGAGCCAGGGGAGGGGAGGGCGAGCTCGGCCGCAACACCAGGGCCCGGGGGAGAGGAATAGATGGCCCCGCAGGACCTCAGAGGGCGCACGGCCCTCCCCACACCTGGACTTTGGACCTTCCAGCCTCCAGAACTGAGACCATCCATTTCTGTTTGAACAAAGCGGCACCTGGTTACGGCAGCGCTAGGTGAACACACCTCGCCACAACCTCGCCCCCACAGGGCAGATCCCGCAGCTCCAGCCACTGCCCACTGCAGGCTCGGTCTGCCGGCCTTGGACGCTCGCCTGGCTGTGGAAACAGCTCAGGAGGCAGCGCAGGAACGGAGGCACGCGCTGCTGTGGGCTCCCAGCTTGGTGTCTGGAGCCATGAGCCGTGGGGTTGCAGGTCAGGCTGCTGGATGCCCCTGTGGGGTACAACCCAGCTGTGCAGCCGGCGGTGCCCAGTGCATCTCAGGCAGAAGGCGCAACCAGTCCCAGCCACTTTCCTGAACAGCCCAGAAAAAAGAAACAAAGCCTGTATGGTAACTAGTATCGTAAAATCAATGTGACATTTCTTGACTGAGATAATGGTATTGTGCGTGTGTAGAAGAACGTCCTTCTTCTTACGTGGTTCATGCAGAGTGTGATCTCACCATGTCGGCAACTTTCAAATGGTCCAGAAGAAGCGTCTACAAGGCTACGTATACAGGTAGAGAGCACAGATGGCCAGTTCAATTCCTGGTCAGGGCACATGCCTGGGTTGCAGGTTCAATCCCCACTAGGGGCGTGCAGGAGGCAGCTGATGAGTGATGTTCCTCTCTCATGCATGTTTCTATCTCTCTAAAAATCAATGAAAACATTAATTTAAAACAAGAAAGAGCCGAAACCGGTTTGGCTCAGTGGATAGAGCGTCGGCCTGTGGACTAAAAGGTCCCAGGTTCGATTCCGGTCAAGGGTATGTACCTGGGTTGTGGGCACATACCCAGTGGGAGATGTGCAGGAGGCAGCTGATCGATGTTTCTCTCTCATCGATGTTTCTAACTCTCTATCTCTCTCCCTTCCTCTCTGTGAAAAATCAATAAAATATATTTTAAAAAAATAAAACAAGAAAGAAAGCAGAGGTCGGAATATTAACAGCTGCTGAACGCAGGGGAAGCCTGTATCGGTGCTCCTGGAGTAGCCTCTCGACTCCTGTGGAGGTTTGACATTTTTTAAAAGAAAGTTGGGGCCCGGCTGTGGTGGCTCAGTGGGTTGAGCGTCGTCCCATGGACCAAGAGGTCCTGGGTTCGATTCCCATTCAGGGCACATACCTGGGTTGCAGGCTTGATCCCCAGTAGGGGCATGTAGGAGGCAACCAATCAATGAGTCTCTCTCATCATTGATGTTTCTATCTCTCACTCCCTCTCCCTTCCTCTCTGAAATCAATAAAAATATTTTTTTTGAAAAAAAAAAGCAACTTGGGAAAGAAATCCCATCGTGGAGGAGACTGTTTCTGAGTGAAATGTGGGAGGATGGGGTGAGGGGATGTAGAGGAAGGACACTGCAGACGGGAGAACAAGGCTCAGGCAGAAGCTGTGTCATGAACAAGACTTCTTTGCTTGAGTGAAAACCATATGGGAATAGAAGCTACTTTAGCCAAATATTGTGCTACATCCTGGCCTTATGAAATGTATTCCTTCCCTCGAGTAGTTCATGGCTTAATAGGGACCATAGTCCATTCTAATATAAGTTTGGAACAATTTTATTAGGGCCATTTCCTATAGGATCTGGAAGGGTCACTTAAGAAATTTAGATTTCCATGGCTATAAAGTGAGGAACAATAATAGCTGGCAAAATAATACTTATTAAAGACTCATGACACGTCCAAAACCATTCGGCCTCGTATCATTCAAACATCAGACACCTATGAGACAGGAGCTTTTATTACCCTCCTTTAAAAGGTGAGACCTTCATTCAGGCATAAAGACATCAGATACCTTGCCACGGTCGTGCAAATAAGAGACAGAGCTTCGACACGAGCTGTATGATCTGGTACCATAAAGCCCATCACCTTACCTCACAAACTCCCTCACTCAGAGCTTTGAGCCTGAGAGAGGGGCTCACGGGTGACCCATCTGGTGGCAGGAGAGACTAGGAGCTGCTCAGTGACAGTATGAGAGTCAAGGCGACAAAAGAGACTGCAGAAGCCCTGTGTCCTTCCCCAAGAACTGGGTCACACCTGGCCACGGGGAGCGCGCAGGCCTGGTGACTTCAAGAACACCCCGTGTTCTTGGGGTTCCTCGCTGTGTCCAGCACAGCCACGCCGCGGGCACTGCCACCTGCCCTGCAGGCTGGAGGGGGACCCCGTGACTCCCAAGAGCAGTGGCCTGGGAATGGAGGGGGATGGGGATAGAGGCGTGAGGCCCAGATGGTTGGCTGCCTTCCTGCGGGCATTCCCTCCTCTCCGGGCACAGCCCCTCCCAACAAAGAAGAGGCTAAAGGTGTGAGGCCCTTGCACCCCAGCTATTTTACAACCAGAGTGAGGGCATGTGACCCAATCCTGACCATGACATTGATGGGCGGTCTCCTGGGACTCTCTGAGAATGTCTTTATTGATTTCAGGGAGGAAGGGAGAGAGAGATAGAAATACCAATGATGATAGAGAATCATTGATCAGCTGCCTCCTGCACGCCCCCTACTGGGGATCAAGCCCGCAACCCAGGCATGTGCCCTGACCAGGAATTGAACCGTAACCTCCTGGTTCATAGGTTGACATTCAACCACTGAGCCCTGCCGGCCGCAGGAACCCTTCCTTTTAGCGTGTATGTGAGTGCCTCAGCTTGAGGCCCCTGTGGCTGCCGTAGCCCCTGAACTCTGAAGGGAGAAGTGACCAGCACCGTGCAAGGAAGATGGAGAGCATCAGGACCTTCGGTGCTGTTGTTGGCCACGTCACCAGAGCCCTCGCACTGGCCGAGGTCTGGCCATTGGCTCTGGGCACAATAAATAACAGTGCTTGAGCCCTGTGTGTTAGTTAATAAGTTATTGCCTCTCAGCTTTGATGGACGCTCCGTGATAAACAAAGACATTCTTTTACTAGTAAGTGCTTCTTCCCAGTGAGCGTGCTGGTCAGCTTTCTGAGTGGAACACACTCTGGGGGGACCTCGCGGGAGAAGGGGTTCCTCGCTGTGTCCAGCACAGCCACGCCGCGGGCACTGCCACCTGCCCCGCAGGCCGGAGGGGGACCTGCTGCTGCTGGGGACCAGCGCCGGCCTGGCCGCTCCGGGAATGTCTCTGCTACTTGGGGAGCTGAACCGCACCTTCTCCGATGCGCTCCGAACCCCTTCCCAGCTGGTCTTTTCTTGGGTCCTCTCCCTCAGCCCTAGGGCACCACATAGAGTTCCCTTCTAGTTAATAATTCTTTTTTTTATGCATTTTTAATCCTTGCCTGAGGATATGTTTATTGATTTTTTTTTTTTAGGGAAAGAGGAGAAAGAGGAACATCAATGCGAGAGAGAAACATTGATCAGTTGCCTCCCATACACACTCCGACCAGGGATCAAACCCGCAACCTAAGTATGTATTCTGACCAGGAATCGAACCCACAAACTTTTTGGCATACAGGATGATGCTCCAACCAACCGAGCCACCCGGTCGGGCCGTTAATAACTCTTTATATTAAACTTTCCGTGTGTCTGTCTCCGGAGTGGGCGCAGACTGCTGCCGCATGTGTAGTTGGCTTTCGTGTTATTTAGAAGAGCAGGCAGGCAGCCAGGCCTGGAGCACAGGCTACGGCTCGCCAACCCCTGATCCAGAAAATGGCCGCGTGTGGAGAAATTGTGGTTCAGCGTTCAATATCGATTACATCCCAGCTCATTACTCGAAGCCAACCAAAGCTCTCTACTAGCTCAGAAGTGGGCATGCCCGAGCCGTGCTGTGCCAATGCGGCCGCCCTGGAGGCTTCTGGGAAGTCAGCCCTTGCTCTTGGGAAAATGCTACTGCCCAACGCTGGCCCGGGTGTGGGCAAGAAACCTCGAGGCCCGGTCCCCACGAGCAGCTATCCCGCCAGCTGCCAGCTTTAGGAACAATTTGACAACGTGGACGGTAGAGAAGAGCTTGTCTCTAGCCTTCTTTTCATGTGAGCTAAAAAAAAACAACCACCTCCCAACTTCTCTTCATTAGCTCTGAATCGGGTCGTCTGTTATTTCAGCTAAAAGCGTCCTGAGTGAAAACCTCCTTCAAAGGGTAGTTATGAAATCTTAACGGATAATGTCACCATGGCACGTAAATTGTAAAGCACACCTGAAACTAATAAAATATTGAATGCCAGCAGTAACTGAAGAGTCAATAAAAGCCCTGGCGGGTGTAGCTCAGGGGTGAGAGTATCGGCCTGTGCTCCGCAGGGTTGAGGGTTCAACCCCCATCCCCTGGTCAGGGTGTGTGTGGGAGCAATCAATTGATGTCTCTCTCTCATCGATGTTTCTCTCTCTCTCTCCCTCCCTCTCTCTCTCTCTGCCCCCACCTTTCCACTCTCTCTAAAAATCAATGGAAAAAATATCCTCACTCCAAAGGGGAGGATTTAAAACACTTAAAATAAACAAATAAGCTCTACCAATAAGAATATTGGTCATATTGAAATAATCACCAAACCCCCCTCCCCCAGGTCAACGCTGGGTCTCAGGCACATGGACTGTCCACGCAGGCCTTTGACACCCTATTCCACCGAAAATCAGAGCCCTTCGTTTCTCTTCCATAAGTTTTTTAAACTTATTGTTGACACGATTACAGATCCCCCAGAGCCCCCTTGACTCACCTCCACCCAGTCCCCACTCCCTCCCTCTGGCCACCGCCATCCGTAACTTTTTAAAATTGCAAACTATTATTTCTTTTAGCTTGAGATTCCCAACCCACAGAAGGAAAGGCGTGGAGCAGGAAACCAGCAGTAATTATTAGCCTGTCAGAGTGATGCACTGAAGTTTCCTACGAGCAGCTCCCGCCTCCCTCTTCATCCCTTTCCTTCTCTCCTGGAAACAGCAGCGCAGAGCCTCGGGTCGGAGGGTGTGGGGCTGGAGTCAGAAATCGGTCTTCTTGCCTAAACAGCTTCTGCCCCCAAGTAAATTACAGACTAGATATCACTGTCCTCACAAGTGATGTTCCCTAGTGAGAAAGGGGTGTAAGTGGGGGTGGCAGTAGGGGTGTGCAGCTATTTCGTAAAAGACAGAAAGTTTAAACTCTCTGGCTCTCCTCTCGCCCTTGGGAGGTTGAGCGCAACTCGAAGTCTTTTTTTCTCTCTTTCTTTTTTTATGTTTCCATGATGACCCAGTTTCCTGATGATTTGAAATTTGAAACAGGGAAATAAATTAATCCAATATGACATTTCATAACTCGCATTGCCCGCAACTATGTCATAGGTACAGAGTCCAGAGACGGATGATAAATTAAGAAGTAGCCTCTCCAACGCATCAAGGCCTGCGCTGTGCCCCGTGTAGCGTGGTACTGGGTGACGGACAATCATTAACCTTCCCTCCAGCCCCGTAAGGCATCATCGTCTTGGGTTTTACGCGTGAGCAAGTTGAGGTTCACAAGAGGTTAAAGCAACTTGCCGAGGGCTGCAGAACAGGAAGTGGGCCCCCCCCCTCCCCGGAGTCACAGAGAGGTCTGGGAGATCTCAAAGGAGGTTCGGGGAGAATGACTCAGTTGGGAAACACTAGGCAAAGTGCGAGACTTCGAGTAGTGCCGCCGGCTGCGAGGCCAGCGCCAGGGGTGGGACCTGCACCTCGGGGTAGCAGGGCTCTGGGGACGGCACATGGGCATGAGCAGGAAACGCGATGACAAGCTGCCCCGCGGGGTGGCCGGTGAGCGGGAGCTGGCATCAGCGCCGGAGACGGCCACGTCCACGCTGCACGCTGCTCCCAAGCCCGGGAAGCTCTGGAAGGGCTCAAGTTCACGCATCTGATTGATGGGAGAACTGGGACTCCAGCTGAAGGCGAGTTTCTGAATCCAAGTCCATTTTCTTCCCTGTAAACTGACGTCTTCCCTTGAAGCCCAGTGCAAAACCCTCCTCCTCCACAATCCTCTCTGGCTTCCAGGGCCTCCGCTCTGATGCCAAGGATGGTGTTCTTGTTTGGCGTTTGCCAAATACTAATTTGTACTGTTAGTTCACGTTCCATCTACGTGCAATTATGTCTGTGAACTCAAAGTCAGGGGCTGTGTTTTGTGCCACATAGTATTTTTTATGCCTATCACAGGCTCTAATACAACACCAAGCATGCAACAACACGCACTTATTGGATGTCAAATCGGCCTGGCAAGAGAGCTTGACCAGTGACACATATCAAGATGAGTGAGTCTTTTCCTGATGGATCTAGATGAGTGGGCCTTTCCTGATGGATCTGGATGGGTGAGCCTTTCCTGGTGGATCTGGATGTGTGAGCCCTTTCTTGATGGATCTGGATGTGTGAGCTTCTCCTGGTGGATCTGGATGTGTGAGCCTTTTCCTGGTGGATCTGGATGTGTGAGCCTTTTCCTGATGGATCTGGATGTGTGAGCTTCTCCTGGTGGATCTGGATGTGTGAGCCCTTTCTTGATGGATCTGGATGTGTGAGCTTCTCCTGGTGGATCTGGATGTGTGAGCTTCTCCTGGTGGATCTGGATGTGTGAGCTTCTCCTGATGGATCTGGATGTGTGAGCTTCTCCTGGTGGATCTGGATGTGTGAGCTTCTCCTGATGGATCTGGATGTGTGAGCCTTTCCCTGTAGGCTCTTGAATAATAGAAGTGTTTATAGGATGCACTATGGTTTTATGGTTAAGTGCCTGGACTTCCAAAAAGGCATCCTGGGTTTGAAACCCTGCTCTCCTACATTCTGGAGATTTACTTAATCCCCTCGACTTTGATTTCCTAACCTGTAAAATGCGCATAATAAGGAATGGCGTTGAAGTGCCTAGCACTGCCATGCGAGCACAGACAGCACCTGACACAGAAGTACTCAGGATGGAACAGGCGTGGTGCGGTTTTTAAATATCAGTGACAAAGGCACGTGCTGAGTGCACATAAGAAAGCAGACTAAGCATTCGCAGGAGTAAACGTGACTTCAGCTCTGCTGCCCTCTTGCAGCGCTGGGGGACGTATTTTGATCCCTATGAGAGGGACTCGCCCCTGCTCCACCTGGTGCTGCAGCCCTTTCTTCGGGCATAGGTTTTACCAAACTTGCGCGTCCCCCTGTGCATAGAAATCACTTCTTCAGTGGTGTCCAGCAGGGACCCAGGAGCCATTCCTAGTTCTTTATATCAGCAGTTCTCAAAGTGTGGTCCCGGGAACCCTGAGGGGCCCTGACAGCCTGGCAGGGTGTCTGTGAGGTCAACGCGCTTTTTTACAATAGAACTAAGGTGTGCTCCGTCTCTTTCACTTGCTCACACCTGCACAGCGGTGTTTTCCCGAGGTGTGAGGATGTCGTCCCTCTCAGCTAACGGCATGAGCGTTTCCGTATCGCTGTGTCTTCTACATGTCTTTCCATTTTGAATACGGTAAATACCAATAGATATAACTCACATTAAAGAAAAAGAAACCACTTCGGGGTCTCCATAATTTTTAAGAGTGCCAAGGCATCCCGAGACCAGGTGTAGGAACCCCAGATCTAGACGCCCATGAGCTCCCTTTGCAGGGGCCCGTGAGAAACCCCCTGTCCTGCATCTTCCCCCCTTCATCCCCCCTCCCCCCAGCAGTGCTGAGGACACCCTCTGACTTCAGAACACATTTTCCTGATGGGTCTGTTTCAGGAGGTCCTGCCCACGTTCCTGTTCGTAATCACAGTTGCAAAACAAGCACGGACACTGTTGCGGAAGAATCGCCTTTGTATTAGGTTAAGAAGGGTGCCCCCCGTGCCAGGCTGCGGCTCCAGAGAACGGCCCCCGCAAACCTGCTGTGCTCGCTGTCCGTTTGCTCCGAATTTGATTTTCCACCTTGAGCGCTAGGCTTCGCTCCGAGCAATCCCAGAGTTTGTAAAAGCGTACCTTTGGGAGTTCTGACACTGTCTCCGTTTCCCAAGAGTGTGCTAGAGGGGTTACAGACGTTGAAAAGGCTGGGTGGGCTGGGCTAATTATATATGGATTATTGCCTCACGGTTTCCTGTCCCGCAGAACCAATGCAGATGGTGCAATCGAGCCCAGGCCGACTTGCCACCCAGGAGACAGCAAATCTCGGCAGGAGGCACCCGAGCACCAGGGGTGTGTTCCGTGGTTGACCTTGGCATCCCTTCAGCAAGTCTTCCCTTTCTGGTGGGCGAGGGAGACGGCGTGCGTGGGCTCTGCCCAGGCCCAGCAGGCTCTGACTTTCCCAAACGAGGGCTGGAACTGGCTGGCTTTGGGCTACAGAGAGAAACCAGACACCTTCCAAGAAGGAACGGCGAAGGCACATTCCCCTTTAATTACACAGCTTCCCTCGCCGCCTCATCACTTGCACGCAGGCCCTTCCTGGAGGCGCCCTCGGGAGGAGCCGGCGCTCCTGCAGATAAAGTAGATCCTGAGAGCGGTTACAAAAGACATCTGCTTTCTTTGGCCAGTTGTTGCCGTTAATCAAAATTTATGTGGAATGGCTAGTCTTTGGCAGAACAAGAATATAATCAAGATGACCCCGAAAGGCTGAGAAAGGTTAATGGACTGAAATAGCCGTTGGTGAATTCCACGAACATGCATGACTACTCTCCAAGGTTCCTTGAAACATGGAAATAGAATGAGGTCCCTGACTCAGGGGCACACAATACAGTGGGGGCCACGGATACAAAACAGACCCCTTGGGAGCCCTTCCGTCTCCAGGGCCACCCCCAGGCCCGCTCCAGCCTCCTGCCTGGGCTCCCTCCCTCCTCTCTGCTCCCTGAGAGCCGCTGGGAAGTTTTAGAATGTTTAGAAAGCTCTAGAATCAGATTTCAAAGCACTTGCCAGAGACTATCCCTCTGGGCTCTCCATCCCCACCCCCACCCGCTTCTAGGGACCTCGGGCCTCTCCTCCCTGGGGCCTGAGTCACCCACTTGCACCAGGAACCAAGTTTGCAAATGCTTGTCTACCAGGCTCAGATGGAAGGTTCTGATGCAGATTTAGAGAGCTAGTTTGTAGCTCCCAGAGCTGAGATAAATATGCCAGGAGCTGAGGAGGCAGAGAGGAAGGGGAGGGTCCCCGGGGAGCAGGCAAGAGAGGCCTCAGGCCGCCTCAAGTCTGCAGGAGGGGGTAAGGGGGGCGGCCTCCCGCTGCCCTTTGTTGAGGATCGCCAGCCTGTTGCCCGCCAAGTAGCTGGTTTTAGTCGACTCAAACCTGTGCCTCCTGACTCCCCATTCCGTTGTCTGGGGCCCAGGTCACTCCCAAGTCCCCTAGAATAGAGGATAGAGGTGCTTGTGGGGCGCGCACCGGAGGCGGGGGGCTGGGAGCATGCAGGGAACTCTCACTTTGGCAGGCTGGCTTAGATGGAACTCGTTTTTAAGCCCCCGGGGGGGATATGCTGAGCCTGCTGTACTTCCCAGGACTCTGGTAACGAGCTGCCTTCGGAATGGGAAAGGAGCAGCACAAAGCCACGGCCCACCCCGAAGGCAGAGCGCCACCTACAGGCGAGAAGGCAAAATGGAGCGTCATTAACAGCTCAGATGCTGGGGGTCTCTGGAAAGGGACCCACACGCTGCCTTCTGGGCTGGCTCCTGGGGTGGGCGAGCACAGAAAGTAGGAAAGAAAACCCAGGCAAACGGATCACGCCTGGCTCTCAGGGCGGAGTGCCCAAGGCGGCAACTGCCAGAGAGAGTTTCTGAGCCCACAGGGCGGCCCCTGAGTGGGTGGGTAGCAAAGCCCAGGCCTCAGGCAGGTGGGCTGGAGAGAGGTTCACAGGGAGTGGGGCAACAAGGGAATGGCCAGGATGCCTAGGGGTCCAAGAGTCCCAAGTGGGGCTCCACTGGTTGGAACAAAGACCACCAAGTCGGCCCAGGGGGGTGGCCTGGCGGGACCGTGTGCCTCCCTGGAGGCCAGCGAGAACCAGAAGGCCGTGCTCTGGCCAGTTTGGTTCAGTGGTGAGAGCGTCAGCCGTGGACTGAAGGGTCCTGGGTTCGATTCCGGTCAAGGGCATGTACCTCGGTTGCAGGCAACCAATCGATGTTTCTCTCTGTGTGTCTCACTCTGAAAATTAATGGAACAAATATCCTCCGATGAGGATTTTTTTTTAAAAAAAAATAGAAGAACAAGAAGGCCAAGGACCACAAAGTGCCTTCCCCACCACAAGGCGGTGTGGGAGCCTGAACCCAGATGCCACCTGGGGACAGAGGAGGAGGGAGCCGGGTTAGCGAACCCCGAATTACCAAGCAGTTTCCTGAAAGAGACTGCGAACTGGAGGTCCCTGGGCTGTGGAGGACAAAGTTCTCCATCAGAAGAAATGAAAAGCTGTCAGCCAAGGCGAGCCCGGGGGAGCAGGCCCCTTCCTGCACCAGGTCAGCAGGCGGAGGAGCGCGGCCTTTATCTCGGCACGGCAACCGCCCGCTCACCCGGCCACGTGGCTCCTGGTGCTCTTGTCCATCCGCCACGCCCGCCCCCTCCGCTCGCCTGCCCCACTGGTGTCCTCTGCGAACGGCACGGGCACGCTGGCCAAGGCCCTTCCTGACCAGGCTGACCGTGAGGTTCTCTGCCAGGCGCCCTCCCTCCCTCCCGCAGAGCGCGCCTCCCACTGAGCTAAGCAGCCTGCTCTCGACATCCTGTTCTCCACCTCGGCTCGCTTCTCTCTTCATCCACAGCATTTCCCACTCCACAGCCACTTGCTCGTTTATGACGTGTCGCCGCTGCACTGCGAGCTCCGTGGGGGCGGGGACTGCCCTCTGCGCCCACCGTGACACCCTCGTCCAAGCACAGCACCCTCGTACGGGGGCACCTGCCAAGTGACTGTTGAACAAGTGGACACGCAAGCAGACAACCTACGAAGCAGCATAACCGAGGGCTCCAGAAAGTGCACTGGCAGTTGGAGGCGGGGAATGACTGGCTGACCACTGAGCTTCCCAGCCCCGGAGAGAAAACCAGTTGATGTACTGGGACGGGAGTGGGCAAGGCCCGCATATCTGAGGGGTGGGGACCCAGAGGGAATGGCACTTATAGTTCTTCCCCATCAGAGAAGGAGGGGCTGTGCATGATTCAGAGGAGGGAGGGGAGCTCTGGTCAGCCGGCCTCTGCCCCCCACTGGTGAGGTGGAAAAGAGAACCATGTGTCCACAGTGTAACCCATGCTCCAAGCAAGTTGCGATTTGCTGAAGAAGACCCTGGAGAGAGCAGGATAAATAACAACAAAATATGACACAGTGGAGCCCGGCCAGTGTGGCTCAGCCCTTGAACATTGATCCATGAACCAGGAGGTCGAGGTTCGATTCCCGGTCAGGGCACATGCCTGGGTTGCAGGCTCAATCGCCTGTGTGGGGTGTGCAGGAGCCAGCCAATCGGTGATGTTCCTCTCTCATTGGTGTTTCTATCTCTCTATCCCTCTCCCTTCCTCTCTCCTCTCTCTAGAAATCAATAAAAACACATTTAAAAAAAGAAATAAAATGGAGTAATCTTTAGCCTGAAGAATGCTGAAGAGTAATGGGCATACAGGTGTTCTCTTTTCCAATAAGAAAGTGTGCATTTACAGAGGCAATACATGAAGTCAACAACTTGCCTTACAAATTATTCTCATCGTTCACAACCTACAAAATGTCATCAGCTTGTTGAAAGAATAAATGATCGCAAATGCTGCTAAGATTTGGTATGTTACTAATTCACATTCTTTTTTCTTAGTTTTACTTTATTTTTTTAAAGTATATTTTCATTGGTTTCCGAGAGGAAGGGAGAAGGAGAGAGAGTTAGAAACATCAATGATGAGAGAGAATCATTGCTCGATCGGCTGCCACTGGGGATCAAGCCACAACCCGGGCATGTGCCCTGACGGGGAATCGAACCGTGACCTCCTGGTTCCTAGGTCGTCGCTCAACCACTGGCTCTTCCTTTTGTTTTGCGAGTCCGTTCATTAAAGCCGTGGACACTGAGACAGACGGGCTTGGAAGCACAGCCGGCGGGAGCGTGGGCGGCTGCTTGGCTCTCTCGCCGTGTTCTAGGAAAGAAGGGAGCCTGGGCGGGAAGTCGGGGGATGGAGCAGCAGCAGGGAGAGCCTAGGTGGGGCTGCTTGGCGCTTTAGAAATGTTCTAGGAAAGAAGGGAGCCTGGGCGGGGCAGCTGTGGTTCACTGGGAAGTCAGAGAGAAGGGGCCTCAGACAGGCTCAGGGGTGAGCTGCTGCGGCCCATTGCCAGTCTCGTGGGGACCCTCAGAGCTTGGGAGAAGCAGGCCTGAGCGGGGAGAGGCGCGGGCTGGCTCCAAGGAGGGAGACACACCTCAGGCCTTCCTCCCCGGGGTTTGAAGGCTGGGGTTCAATGCTGATGGCCAACAGGAGGTCCCCTCACCTTCCTCTTGCCCTGGGTGTGGTGGCACAAATGACACTGACTGGACTTCTGCTCTCTGTCTCCCTGGGCCGTAAGCTATTTACCCTCAGGTCGGGGAGGAGGAGTGTAAACCATTTATTCCTAAGTGTGCTGGTTCGGGGAGATAGGATTTTGTGACTTTCTGCTTGGCCGTTTAACCACCTGTCTCAGTTTCCCGATCCCCCTTGTCCTGGCTCCCTGGGCTGTCTCACTCCCTCCTCAGGGACTTCCATCCCCAAAATCTTTTAGGGGCGATGAGGGAGGCCGGCCGATCTTCAGTAACTGCTTCCTTCACTTTGTATTCTTTTTTAAAAAATATATTTTTATTGATTTCAGAGAGGAAGGAAGGCAGAGGGAGAGAGAGATACAAACATCCATGATGAGACAGAATCATTGATTGGCTGCCTCCTGCACGTCCCCCACTGGGGATCAAGCCCACAACCCAGGCATGTGACCTTGACTGTAATCGAACCTGGGACCCTTCAGTCCGCAGGCTGACGCTCTATCCACTGGGCCAAACCAGCGAGGGCCACTTTGTATTCTTATCGGAGGCCGAGTGCATGTTGGATATGTCCAGCTCAGGGCCCCGATATGTGGCCCTGTCCACTGTGCCCAGGTCACTGGTTTCCCTCTGGAAGACTCGATGGCATCAGCCTCTGACGAGTAGGACATTACTCGTGTGACCACTCTGGGCTGAGTGACGGAATGGAATCTGGGAATTTAATTATTCTGCAAGGCCTCATCATCAGTACATGTACAGTTTTTGGAAATGTTAAAAATAACATGATACAAATGTGAAACTCCTAAGGACCATATCACCCAAGGCTGGGACGTGCTGCTTTAAATATTAGCTCCCCTAAAAGACCAGGCACCTTCTTACAACTCAATTTTTAAAAAGACAAATAACCCAATCAAAAAACGGGCAAAGGATCTGAATAGACATTTCTCCAAGGAAGTTACACAAATGGCCAAGGAGCTCATGAAAAGGCCCTCGAGGTCATTAGTCATTAGAGAAATGCAACTCAAAACTGCAAGATAACATTTCCTACTCACTAGAATGGCTACAACCAAACACTGAGATAAGTCCTAGACAGTTTGGCTCAGTGGATAGAGCCTCCACCTGCGGACTGAAGGGTCCCAGGTTCGATTCCAGTCAAAGGCACATGCTTGGGTTGCGGACTTGATTCCCAGTCGGGGGCACGCAGGAGGCAGCCGATCAATGACTCTCTCTCATTGATGTTTCTATCTCTCGCTTCCTCTCCCTTCCTCTCTGAAATCAATAAAAATAAAATAAATAAATGCTATTGTGCTAAGTGAAAGAAGCCAGACACGGAAGGCCACATATTATATCATTCCACTTACATGAAAAGTCTAGAAAAAGGAAATCTATAGAAAGAATAGATTAATGATGGCTTAAGGATGGGCAGGGGCTGGAGAGGGGCACGGGGATGGTGGCTAAGGTGTATGGGTTTTCTTTTTGAGGTGATGAATATAGTAAAAATTTTTAAATAGGCAAATTGTGTGGTATGTGAGTTATATCTCAATAATAATGATCTCCATTATTGTTATTTCAATAATGATAATAACAATAAAGACCAGGCATGTACCCAATGCAGAACATACCTATTCTGGATAAAGCAAGGTACCTTTGTATTATACCAGTGGAACTCATAGGTGACTATGCATATAAGAGGAACCCAATAAAATAGTTGATAAATGAATGAATGAGAAAGTAACATTCCAATGAGTGAGTGTCTTCTATTCTCCCAGAGCACAGAGTGAGGAAAAAGGGATAAGTACCAGGAGGAAGCTGTGAGGTCAGGTGTCTGGCGAAGTGGCCTGGCATGAACCATTGGGCCATGCGGTAGAATGATCTGTTATGGCCTATTCGTTATGAAGTTGAAAATCAAGCCAATCCAGTGAACCTTTCTCTGGTGAGAATCAAGTAATGTAGCCCAGCATTTACTCTCACCTGCCCTCTAGCACTCCTCATTAGCTGTGGCAAATGGAAAGTCAGGAGCATCAAAGAATCCACAACCTAGTGAGGGAGGCAAAAGTAACACCCCCTGAGAGGTTACATAATAAGGTCCTGCCTGTTATTATCATCCTTAATGTTTTGGGGATGATGACACCTTCCTCTTCCCTTTCTATTCTTCTCCACCCTTAGTAATTGTGTGGTTGTGGCATTTTAAGTGAGTTAAAATTAATTTCATTTTGAGAATTCCATATTTCTGGAACAAGGATAGACACCTTGACTTATCTAAAAAATTAAGGCTAGAGCACAGCTGGCATGGTTCAATGGTTGAGATTTGACCTATGAACCAAGAGGTCATGGTTCGATTCCCGGTCAGGGCACATGCCCAGGTTGTGAGCTTGATCCCCATTGTGGGGCATGCAGGAGGCAGCCAATCAATGATTCTCTCTCATCATTGATGTTTCTTTCTCTCTCTCTCTCTCTCTCTCTCTCTCTCTCTCTCTCTCTCTCTCCCCCCCTCTCCCTCCCTCCCTCTCTAAAATCAATAAAAATATATTTGTACAAAATTGGGGCTAGAAACTCTAAAACAAGGTAGGGGTGTATGATGCACAGAGAGGGTGCATGACGAAGATACCATATGACTTGTGAGAGAGTTTACTTTAGAGCATATGCTTCACTTACTAATGGAAAAGGAAGTATTAGACAATGGATCCGATAAAAGCTCCGCCCCTAATGCTGACAAGCATATGATGTTAGTTTTGGAGATGGCCCAGTTACTCCTCACCAGACCTGTTGGGCCAGAAGGAATCACAGTTCTTCCTGCTTCTGCTCTTGTTAGTGAGAGCAGAGGACCTGCGCTCGCTACAGCACACCTAGGGGCGTCCTTTAAAAGGAGCGCAGCTGGGCCGGGCCTGCTGGCCTGTGTACCAGGAGGTCACAGTTCAGTCCCCAGTCAGGGCACGTGCCCGGGTTGTGGACTCGATCCCCAGGGGCAGCCGATCAATGAGTCTCTCTCATTGATGTTTCTATCTCTCTTTCCCTCTCCCTTCTTCTCTGAAATCAATAAAAAAAAGAAAAGAAAAGAATTCCTATCAAATAAAAATAAAAAAAGGAGCGCAGCTGTGTCCCAGTTCTGAGTCCAAACCACAGCCTAATGGTTCAACTCCCACCAACCAGGAAGCCAGGCTCATTTTCTTGCAGCCGGAAGAACGTTGCACATGGAGCGCTTGGCCCGAGTTGGGTGAGTGGATGCAGAGGATCCTGGGTCTGTGGGGAGAGAGGCCCTGGTTCCCAGAGAAGGATGCCTCCCCCAGGTATCCTTGTGTCAAGAGATGAGTAATTGACCCTGGTTTTCGGGAGGGTCTGGCCCTCCCCCGTGAGGGAAGGGAAGGAAGAGGAGATCTGCACACTGGAGGTCCACAGGCCGTCCCCTGGCGTTCCCAACCCAGGAGGTGAGCGGCGGGTCACCCCCAGGCACACTGCGTGGACCAGCAGAGGTGCCG
Organism: Myotis nattereri; assembly: GCF_964212035.1. NCBI lineage: Eukaryota > Metazoa > Chordata > Mammalia > Chiroptera > Vespertilionidae > Myotis > Myotis nattereri. Next base: position 96,526,639 of record NC_138081.1, on the reverse strand, counting down.
GCTGAGGGGAGGAGAATCTAGAATGGATAGAAGAGGAAGGAGATGAAGAACAGCAAGCGGCCTCAAGACTACCTGCAGCCAGGGGGACCAATCTTACTCGTTACATTTCCCCAAGAAAAGAGACCGACCAGAAGCCTGGAGGAGCTGTTTCCAGATGAACAGCGGTGTGAAGCCATTGCACAGGAGATGGTAATAGGACTGTCCACGTTCCCTCTTCACAGCCGAGGCCCCATCCCCCGGATGTAGCACTGTGTCTCCTGGAGGCTCACCCTGTGCTCTTCTCCAGGTGTGGTCCTCACCTGAAGGGAGCTGCCCTACCCCACGTAACATCCCTCTGGGGAGGGGCAGGGAGAGGGGCAGCCCACACCCAGCGATGCATCGCTGCAAAGATTCAAAGGCTCTGTCCTCGACCTCACTAGGACACAGGTGTGTGTCCTGGTAAACATGTTACAACTGGTTCTCTGGGGTGGAAGCCCTGGTTTGTAATATTGGGAGGTTTCAGGCTTCCACCATGGCCAATGTCAAGATCAAGCTGCCATCACTGAGTGAGGGGCTGGGAGGAGACGCACGCAGTCCCTCCCAGAGCTGGCAGAAACCAGTCCACCCGCCACCGACAGCTCTCAAAGGGCCTTCACCATTCAGAACTCCCATGGGATCGGCTGAGACCTGCGGAAACCACAGCCCTGCTCCCTCCTCCCTCCGCCCACTCCTGCTCCCTCATGCCTTCCAGATGTCGATCCTGGACACGCCCCAGTACACCTGCTGGGACTCCCAGCTCCGCCCGTCTCCCAGGGAACCCACGCTGCAGCCCCTGGTGCTGGCGTCCGTGGGCGCCTGTCCTCGGCTCTGCTTCCTTCTCATCTGCAGGCTTTCCCTGGGCCACTTCCCACCTCCACTCCGGCCTTCAGAAACTTCCAGATTCCTGTGGAAGCTAAACAGTTCTCACTGGTGCTCAATGTGCACGAACAAGCCCCTTATCTTCTCCTAGAACCTGCCCTTTCTTCTATGTTCTTTTTTTAAAAATATATTTTTATTGATTTCAGAGAGGAAGGGAGAGGGAGAGAGAGAGAGAAACGTCAATGATGAGGGAGAATCATGGATTGGCTGCCTCCTGCACGCCCCCCACTGGGGATGGAGCCCCAACCCGGGCCTGTGCCCCGACCAGGAATCAAACTGTGACCTCCTGGTTCATAGGTCGATGCTCAACCACTGAGCCACACCGCCTTGGCTCTTCTGTGTTTTTTCAGTCAGTGATTCATCCCCTTCCAGCAAACGGCTTAGAACGACCCGTAACAGCTTTGTCTACTAAACGCCTGGCAATTCTCTAGCTCTGTCTCTGAAAACTGTCCCTTCCTTCAGGGTCCCTCCGTGTCCACTTTCCCGGGTCCCTATCACCTCCTGCCTGGGCTGTCTTGAGGCCTCCAAGGTCTCTCCCCGCTTTGTCCGTCTTCCTACACATACGTGTCTTCACCAGCGATGTCCAGAGTGGGGCGGGCCTGGCAACCCAATAGGAAGAAGAAAAGGTTCGGGGACTACTCTCTTCACTAGTTAATCTGTCCCTTTTTCATCATACATGTGCTTTTATCGACTTCAGAGAGGAAGGGAGAGGGGGAGAGAAGTAGAAACATCAGTGAGAGAGAATCATTGTCAGCTGCCTCCTGCACGCCCCCCACTGGAGATCGAGCCCTGACTGGGAATCGAACCTGGGACCCGTCAGTTGGCAGGCCGACACTCTATCCACTGAGCCAAACCGGCTAGGGCTAGTCTGTCCCTTTTAATACATGCCTGCCCTAGCCGGTTTGGTTCAGTGGATAGAGCGTTGGCCCGTGGTCCTGGGTTTGATTCTGGTCAAGGGCATGTATTGTGGTTACAGGCTCTTCTGTGGCCTGGGCCCTGGTCAGGGCGCGTGCAGGAGGCAAGCAATGGATGTGCTTCTCTCACGTTGATGTTTCTTTCTATCTTTTCCTCTTTATTCCACTCTCTCTAAAAACCAATGGGAAAATATCCTTGGGTGAGGATTAAAAAAAAAATACATGCCTTATGCTGTCCGTGCTACATCCACTAATGCTTATGACTTATAGAGAAACTAGAGGCCTGGTGTACGAATTTGTGCACAGGTGGGGTCGGGGCCAGCCGGGGAGAGGGGCCACAGGTGGTTGGCGGGCCAGCCCCACCCCCTGGTCGAACTCTGATTGAACTCTGGTTGAACTCCCAGTGGAGGAAACAATTTGCATATTACCCTTTTATTATAAAGAAATGCTTTCAGTGAAAAGCACACTCACTTCTCACTTCTGCTCTCGTTAGATTTCAGTGGTGCACGGTCAGAAAAGTTTGCAGGTCACGGCTCTCCACGACTAACCCAGGGCCCTTTCTGCCACACGGACCCTCCGATGTCCCTCCTGCATTTGGTGCCTCCCTGGGCTCAAATGCCCCCTCCCTCATTGGACCTGCCCAGTTGCCCATGCTGTCATCAGCTTCTTCCCCTGGTGACCCAGACCTCCGCACATGACGGACGCTTCTTTTCCCCTTGTAACATAGATATTCAGGTAAATGCTCCTTATTGTCTGTATGACTTACAACAGAGACTGTATGTATAGTCCCGCCCTGCCCCGCCCCCAGCCCAGCACTGCTCCTTGAGGATAGGAAGACAAAGATTGAATGAATATTTTCAGAATCAGACACCTCAAAGATTCACCTTAATGATGGACTTTGCACCTAAATCATCTATTTTTCCTGGACAGTGCAGTGGTGGTCACAAAGACACAGCGTAGGATTAAACACATCCTTTTCAGGAAAAGTCGGGCTTCCCTACCAGGCCAGTCACAAAAACCAGTCCCAGAAGGACGTCACCACCAGGTGGCAGAATGGCATTGTTCTTCCGTCAGTATTGCCCAGCTTCAAATTCTCTTCCAAATCGGTAACGAGCCCACCCAGCACGTTACCCAGCACGCTACCCAGCACGCTACCCAGCACGCTACCCAGCACGCTACCGCTACTGTAGCTCGCGTCAATGTCCCCGGAAGAAAGTGGGGTGGCGCAGATTCTACTCCTGGGTCATCCTCAGCCCTTTCTGCTCAGCCTGGACCTTGGCAAAGGACACAGGCAGGGCCACCCCCGAGCCCACACTCCAGGGGATGCTGACTCGGCAGGTCTGGTCTCCTGCACGCAGAGGCCTGAGGCCTGCGGCTGCCATCCCAGCTTCATGCTTGTGGGGTCCGTGTGCCAGCGTGGCTTCTCCTGGCAATGCCGCTCTGCACCAGGCACCTCCTCCGAGGCCCCAGAGAGCCAGGTGGACGCTAACATTTGGAGATGTGAGCAAAGGGTGCCCCTGCCTGTCACTGTGCCTGGGAGCCCCCCATATTCAACCAGGGGTGCCCACCTGTGTGGTGTATCATGGGCGCTCCGCATCGGGCAGAATGCCGACAGCAGAGCCTGTCCCTGGCACTGAGGTTTCAGGGCCCAGGGATGGCTTTTTGTTCGGTTGGTGTTTTTGGCAGATGCCCTCACCCTTCTACCCGGAGACTGGACAGATTCCAAGGTGGGCCTCTCTGGAGAGGAGCCTTCAGGGAGTAGATCATGACGGGGCCGGGGCCTTGGCCTCTCCATCCTTTGGAACCCCCAGATCATTTGGGGGAGATGAGGTCAGAAGGACCGAATGCCCCCTTTCCTGGTGGAGCCTGGAAGCACCAGGAGCCCAGCAGGGCAGACAGGGCCCCGCCCTCCAGCATGACACAGTACTTATCAACCTACTGAAGGCTCACCGAGTCCCGGGACCGTCAGAAGTTCTAACCCGTCTGATTTCACACCCACCCAATGAGTTAAATTATTTGAATTCTCATTCTTCTCACATGTGAGAATGAAGCGTCTGCCTCACTCAGAGACGCCGAACAGGACTTCACACCCAAGAAGGTAGGCTCCCACTCCTAACTTCCGTGCCAACCGCTGCCCTGCATGGGCACGGAGGAAGCAGGTGGGGCCTGCCAAGGCCTGAGGTGGCACGAGATAGGACACTTCTGTGAGCCGCACGGATTGCGCCCCGAGGGCCAGTCAAGACATTTGAGTAGACCTCAGCCGGGGTGAGGCTCAGCCCCCCCACTGCCACCAGGGCCCTACGTAAACCCTCTGCAACTAGGAAGTTATTCTGAGGAAAGGCTCCAATCAAATTGATTGATCGCTACTCTCCAATGAATTGACGGCTCAAAGTAGAAATTAAACTCAATACAAGAAAAGCAGAGAGAAAATCCGACTTCCTGCACATCTGACTGGGTGGACTGAGATTCATACCCAATAGAATGAGGGGAAGGAAGGACTCAACACATTGAGTATATTCTCTAGCCCAGACCCTCTTCAACATCAATACATGAGTCCTCCCCACAGTCCACAAGGGGTTCAGAATCTCCCCTCTCCCCACATTCACAGAGGACACCCAGGATCAGAGAGGTCAAGGACTAGCCCTGGTAGGGGTAGCTCAGTGGTAGAGCATCATCCCAGGCACCCAGAGGTCATGTTTTGATTTCCAGTCAAGGCACATGCCTTGGTTTTGGGCTCAATCCCCAGTAGGGGGTGTGCAGGAGACAACTGATATATATTTCTCTCTCCCCCTCTTCCTCTCTCTCCAAAATCAATAAAAACATATTTTTTTTAAAAAAAGAGGTGAAGGGCTGCAAAGGCAATAGCCAGTGTGCGGTGGAGCCAGAATTCAAATCCAGCTTTGCCCAGTGTACACTCACAGAGTGCTCCCACCACACCCCGAGGCCTTGACAGTACAGGCCATTTCCCCAAGGCTGCCATCTGACAGGGGAGGACACAGCTCAGGGAGGAAGTGAAGGCTCCTGGACATGCCAACCAGCCTGCTCTTCTCTATCCCCTCACTCAGCCCCTTCCCAGAAAATGCACGAGGTTCTAGAACAGCCGTGGGCAAACTACAGCCCGCGGGCCGGATTCGGCCCGTTTGAAATGAATAAAACTATTGAAAAAAAAACCGTACCCTTTTATGTAATGATTTTTACTTTGAATTTATATTAGTTCACACAAACACTCCATCCATGCTTTTGTTCCGGCCCTCCGGTCCAGTTTAAGAACCCATTCTGGCCCTCGAGTCAAAAAGTTTGCCCACCCCTGTTCTAGAATCTTCTCTCCTTTGGGAGGGATGACTCCTTTTAGTTTGCAGCTTTTGGCACCACCTTATCTCTCGATTTTGAGAAAGGGAGCTTTGCTGAAAAGCGCTTGGCAGCGGCTCAGTTAGGGGGATTTTGGAAATTCAAATGGCTTTATTGAGGTTATCATTGTCATGCAATAAACTGCATATCAACGTACAAGAAACCAGCCATATAAAGCAGCCATCAGCGTGGTCAAGATACTGAAAAAATCCACCCTGCAGAAGTTTCCTGTGCCTCTCCTTGGTGATCCCGCCCCTCCCTCCCCCCAAACAACCTCCGCTCTGCTTTCTGTCACTAGATGCGTTTGCATCTTCTAGGTTTTACTATAAATGGGATCATGTAGCATGCGCTTCTCTTTGTCTGCATTCTTTCACTCGCTGTAATTATTTTGAGATTTATCGACGTTGTTGCCTGGATCAACACTTCATTCCTTTTTATTGCTGCGTAATGTTCTGTTGTACCACTTGCTTGCTTATCCACTCACGTGCTGATGGAAATTTGGGCTGGGTGCTAGGAACATTAGTGTACGTGTCTTTTTTTATTTTTTAAGTTTTATATTTTTATTATTTTTAAATATATTTTATTAAATTTTTACAGCGAGGACGGGAGAGAGATAGAGAGTTAGAAACATCGATCAGCTGCCTCCTGCACACCTCCTGCTGGGGATGTGCCCGCAACCCAGGTACATGCCCTTGACCGGAATCAAACCTGGGACCTTTCAGTCCACAGGCCGACGCTCTATCCACTGAGCCAGAACGGTTAGGGTAGTGTACATGTCTTTGAACACATGTCTTCTTTTTTCCTAGGAGCAGGCTGGCCAGATATATGGTAGGTATATGTCTAATTTTTTAACATCCTACTAAACTGTTTTTAAAAATGGGTGCACCGTTTTACGTTTCCACCAGCAGTGTCTGAGAGTTCCACTTTTCCACATCCTCCCCAACATCGGGTGTGTTAGTCCTTTAAATGTGAGCCTTTGTCATGAGTGTGTAGTGTTACCTCACTGTGGTTGTAATTTGCATTTCCCTAATTAATGATGATGAGCATCTTTCTGTGTGCTTATTTGCCATCCTTATATCTTCCATCTACCTAGCTCATTTCTGCCCATGTTAAAATTGAGTTGTTTATTGCTGAGTTTTGAGAATTCTTTATATATTCTGGATACCAGTTGTTTTGTTAGGGGCAAAAATAGAATATAGGGGACCAGCTATAGTTATAAGACATGTTAATCATGCTCTGTTAATAGTGGTTGTTTTGTTCTGATTTTAAAAAGGACTTTCTAACCTGGCTGGGAGTTGTATGCCCCGGGGACCTGGGTGTCAACCTTGGACCTGGGAGTCAACCTTGGAATACAGTCCATTCTCATTCAAGAGCTGCCTATTATCATGGAGAGATTAACAACCTTGTTGCCCAAACAGTGGAGCGCCCTCCCCCCCCCCCCCCCCCCCCAGCTCACATTGCCTGCTTCCCCTGGTAATCTTTGTCCTTCTACCCAACAGAAGCAGCCGGCTTATGGGAGTGGCAGAGCAGATGTTTGTGGGTGACCTGCTGCTCCCCCAGGCTGCCGGCATTGCTGGAATAAACGCTCATATGATTCAACCCTGTCTCTGCTTCGTTGGCCAAGTATCTGGTAGTGACAGGCAGCCCAGACCCCTTGGTTGTCCAGTTACAATTTTCACATAAATGCTTTGCAAAAATGTCCTCCCTGCCTATGGCTTTTCTTCTCATTCTCTTTACGGAATCTTCCGAGGAGCAGTTTTTCATTTTGAGGAAGCACAATTGATCAATTTGCTATTTTACGGGCTGTGTGGTTGGTGTTCTGTGTAAGAAAGCTCTGCCTAAGCTGAGGTAACAGGCTTTCTGTTATGCTTTCTCCTACAAGTTGTACAGTTTTAGGTTTTACATGTAGGTCTAGATCTAATTTGAGATAATTTTTGTATGGTGCACGTTATAAACCCTAATTCTTTTTTTGCATATGGATACACAATTTTTCCAGAACCATTTGTTGGAAAAACTATCCCCCCCCCCCCTCATTGCCTTTGCACCTTTGGCAAACATCAGCTGTCCTTGCAGGCCTGGGTTTACCTCCGGGCTCCCTATTCTGTCCCACTGACCTATTGGTCTATCCTTAGGCCATGCCTCACTGTTCTGATTTCAGTAGGGAGTCTGAGGAGAGAGGAGAAGCTCAGGAAATGGCCCGAGGTCCATTGTCCTAGAGTCTCTATGTCCCTCCTCCCTTCACAGAACAAGGACAGCCCGCAGCCTCTTCCCACAGCTCAGTCCAGCTTGGCCTACCTCTTGTTCCAACGGTCTTAGGACCGCTGCCACGCAGATTGTAGCAGAGAACATTCCGGGCCTGTGTTTGCACCTCACTCCCCACACCAGCGCCTGAACCAAGCAGAAACCAGGGCTGTCGGGGTTCCCAGCACAGGGGGCAGTGTGGACACTTGCTGGAGATTCTGCAAAGACCTGCAGAGGGGAGCCTGAAATGAACAGGAAAGTGAAATTGGAGGCTGCTCAAGAGTTCATGGCGCTGACCCCCTTTTGTTCTCTTCCCTCTTCCAGCATCGCTCCCAGCCCCCCTGCTTTGAACACTGTGAGCCAGTTCTGAGGGGCCCCCGGGGAGGAGATGCTGGGAACTGAGGACCACCTCCCAGCAGCTGTGAAACCTCCCCCAGACCCATCATTGGCTCGCAAAGGGCAAGTCAGGAACCAAGTTAAACAGCCAACCGCTGGGCAAAGCCTGCTGCACTGTAGAGGGCAGTGTTATGCTGGCGTTAAAGGCTATGCTTCTACGTGGAATCATTTAAAAATAGGTACAGCATTTTTGCGCAGAGGTTAGGCCGCTGCTTTTATGATTATATTTGACATTTTCATGCCTGAAAAGAAAATTTCCATGGGACCAAAGACCTAGCTGGTCTTTGTAGATGCTGAACAGTGTACATCGTGGGTTACACGGCTTCCTAAACAAAGTCAAGCAAAACCAAGGAACTCTTTGGCCAAGGTTTCCTGTATTCTGCTTGTGAAAAAAAGAGAAAAGAGAAAAGAAATTATCCATCCAGCTGGTGTGGCTCAGTGGTTGAGCATCAAGCCATGAACCAAGAGGTCACCAGTTCGATTCCTGGTCAGGGCACATGCCCAGGTTGCAGGCTTAAACCCCAGTGGAAGAAGCGCAGGAGGCAGCCAACTGATGATGTTTCTCAGCAGTCTTTCTACCTTTCTATCCTTCTCCCTTCCTCTCTTTCTAAAATAAATAAGAATATATATATATAAAATTTAATTATCCTTCCGAAATCTATTTAAAGACATAGGAAAACCAGATTATTTAATTTAAGGTGTAAAAAGCTGAATGCAAAACAGTAATGATGTTAACTATTATTTATAAATATATCATAAAAAAGATGGAGTATATGAAAATGTGGTTATCTCTCATATGGGTCATTTTTTAATTCTATTTTTCTACGTTCCAGATCCTCTGTAATAAGCACTTAATATCTTTTAACTTTAGAAAAAGATAAACATTAAGTGGACACACTTCAGTGGCTGCCAGCCATGGGGAGCATGTGGGACCACCTGGGACTCTGCCAGGAAAAGTAAGGACGTAGACGTGGCTGAGAAGATGCAACTATTTTTGTTACTGTTGCTATGGTTACCTGGGCCCTTGCTTCCCTTTCCATGCTGGTGTGGTGTGGACGAGCAAGGGTGACGGAGAGTTCACGTGAAACATAAAACCCCCAGCTCATTGCCATCGCCTCACAGAGAACACTCCAGAATTAAGAACAGCATGGTTAACTATTAAGACGTGTACTAATTTGAGACCTTCCTTTTTTCCCTCCATAGTTGCAATAAAAATGGCCAGAGCTGGATCCCGTGTGTTGGCCTAAGAAAATGCCCATGTCATTTTCTTCTTCTTCACACCAGGCGTGGACTGTTAGCTCACAACCCACTGGTACCAACTCACGTTTCATGTTTACAGATAGTCTAAATAAACATACCTTTCAGCCATTTAGAGCCTACCCGCTTCCTATACTAGTAACCTATAAAGCTGCACCAAACCTTTGTGAGCCACAGGTAAGACACACCCTGTAGCTATTGGCCAAGGTTCTCCAGAGAAACAGAACCAATAAAAGATGATAGGTAGGTAGGTAGGTAGGTAGGTAGAGAGAGAGAGAGAGAGAGAGAGAGAGAGAGAGAGAGGTAGAGATAGAGATAGAGATAGGTAGATAGATTTTAAGAAATTGGCTCATGCAGTTATGGAGGCTGACAAGTCCCAAGATTTGTAGTTGACAAGCTGGAGACCCAGGAGAGCAGATGGAGTAAGTTTCCGTTTAAGTCCAAGTCCAAAGGCAGGAAGAAGACCAATTCCCAGCTTGAAGGCAGTCAGGCAGAAAGAGTACATTTCCCCTTACTTAGCCTCATTTTTTAAAAAAATTCAGGCTTTCAACGAATTGGATGAGGCCCACCCACATTTACTCAGTCTACCAATTCAAGTGCTGGTCTCATCCAGAAAAACCTTCCCAGACACACCCAGACTCATGTCCAACCAAACATCTGGGCTCCCTTGGCCCAGTCAAGTTGACACAAAATTAACCGTCATGACTCCAAACTGATGCTGCCCTTGGGAGCTCTCTAACCCAGAGACTCCCCACCCTGTGGCTGAGTGACATCACCTGGACATGTAAACCCCCTTGAGTCCCCTCAGCCCAGAGAATTCCCAGGCCCTCTTCCCCTTTGGGGTGGGGAGCCCTGCCTGTGTACGGGCTCTGGAAGGTCGCCTGCTGTGAGGGACGTCCCCTTGTATGCAAAAAAGCTGTTGTGCAACACTGCCACCTGGTGGTCCTGTCTCTTCCTTTATCAGCCCCAAAGCCCTCCCAGTGACCGCAATAATCCTCATTGCGTTATGGAAGAAGGTTCTTAGGACCCTGCCTGCCCCTGTCCAAACTCCTGGGAAGGGAGTGATCACCTTCAAATCACCAAGGTCTCTGCATCACATCTGTCCTCAAGCCCCTCGACTTTCTTATCCCTAGCCCAAGGAATTCCTTGAGGGAGGGTGTGTCCAGGAGAAGCAGGCAGGGAGAATAAAGTGTCCTGTCTCCATCTTCTGAGCCCTCAGCCACGTCTGCAAAGTCAGAACTTAGACTCCTCTGGGACCTTTAGTGTCCCCAGCATGGAAACCGTTGTGATGCTTGCCGCCTGCCCTCTATGACCTTCAATAAGAACATTAAACCATAAAACTCAAACCTGGTACTAGTATGTGTGCTGAATTAAAAATAATTCCTAGCCCTGGCCGGTTTGGCTCAATAGATAGAGCGTTGGCCTGCAAACTGAAGTCCTGGGTTCAGTTCCAGTCAAGGGCACATGCCCGGATTATGGGCTCAAACCCCAGTAGGGGGCGTGCAGGAGGCAGCCAATCAATTAATCTCTCTCATCATTGTTTCCCTCTCCCTTCCTCTCTGAGATCAATAAAAATATTTTTTTAAAAAAAGAATTACCTTAAGAAATAGTTTCTAGATTTTTTCTGTGTGCAAAATGCTAAGTAAGTTTGTTGAAAATAAATATTTTGGTTTGTTTTTTAAAAATATGTTTTTATTGATATTGGGGGGTGGGGAAAGGGGTAGAGAGATGGAAACATCGATGAGAGAGAAACACGCCCCTACTAAAGAGAAGCATATGCCCTGAACAGGGATCAAACCAGCGATGTCTTGGTTCATGGGTCAACACTCAACCACTGAGCAACACTGGCTGGGCTTGCTTTGTTTTTGATCCATCTTGTTGGTACATTTCGCCTAAGGAGCAATCCTGCACTGCTTACACTCAAGCCTGCTACAAAATACAGGCTCTCAGAACCAGGTCACACCACTTACGCTTAGCACGGTGCATGGCTGTAGAAGACAGTCAATGTTTGAATTGATTTGAATCAATAAGGTAGAAATTGCAATGACCATTTTAAAGTGACGTATTACGGAGGGCTACGTTTCTCTTCCAGCTGACCTCAAGCAATTAAATTCTGTGATATGGAGAGTACTGTACTATATGTAGTGTTTCTTTTTTAACAAGAAAAGTTTTGGGAAAAAATCAAAAGGAAAAAATCTTCATGTATAATCCATGAAAAAATAATTTTGACTTTATTAATAACGGAATTTATTAAAATTAATAGCGTTTGCTATACGAAATGTCAAGAAAGTAAGACAAGCCACAGATTGGGAGAAAATGTTTACAAAAGACACATCTTGTAAAGGATTGTTATCCAAAATATACCAAAAAAAACAACTCTTAAAACTCAACAATAGTAAAACAACCTGATTAAAAACTCAGCCAAATACCTTAATAGACACCTCACCAAAGAAGATATGCAGATGGAAAATAAGATATGAAAAGATGCTCCGCATCATATGGCATCAGGGAAATACAAATCAGAACAATGAGATACGGGATTTAAAATGGCAGCAGAGTAAGCAGATGCTGCACGGACATGCTCCCAGGAACAAACTGGAAATACAACTAAAATACAGAAAAACTTCCTGAATAATCAACAGAAAACTCACAGGAGAGAACCCTGATACCCGAGGGTAAGAAGTGGAGACTGCATAGAGACTGGTAGGAGGGGCGGAGGTGCAAAAGGGCTGGTGGGTGCCCACAGATAGCAACTGAAGTCCCAGAGAGATATCTCAGCTGTGGGGGTTGCCACTGAGAACTCTGGGATCTAATCTCCAAGCTGCGCCCCCCGCCCCCAGCAGAGAGCACCACAACTAGAAGGGTACCCACATAACATCTGGATGTGAAAAGTGATGGGGTTGCTGTCTGCCAAGAAATGATGACTGAAAATTCAGGCACCCTCTTAAAGGGCCAATGCACAAAATTCCCTGTGAAGCCACCTTGTGCTCTGGCAGAGGGAGGGTGAAGTGGACTGGAGCTGTTTGAGCAGAAGCCAAGACTGGGGACTCGGGGGCTAGAGATCAGAAGGCAGACACCCCCAGTTTCCTGGGCTGAGCCATTCCCTCATGCAGCGGAGGACATCTTTCTCACATAGACATCTGCCTTGCCTGAAGGGAAGACAGGTGGCACACCCTATTGGAAAACACCTTGCCCTGAGGCCACTTAAGAGACTAAAAATAACTATTAGCCTCCAGGCAGAAGCAACTGCCCCACCCTGCTGAAAAAAATCTCACCACACCTGAGAATGATTGCCTGGGGGGCAATTCAAGTCAGAATCCTATCAGTCTGCAGGCAGAGGTGGTCTCTGAAGGCTTTGAGTCTTTGCCTGATCTAATTAATCAGAAACAGCCTTTAACACTGTCCTGCACTAGAGATTGAGAGGTGTAGAGGATCTACCTAATACAGAGTCACAAATCCAAACAGACAGCCAAAATGAGGAGACAAAGAAACAACACCCAAATGAAAGAACTAGAGAATTCTCCAGAAGAAGAGATAAATGAAGCAGAGATAAGAAATTTATCTGAAACAGAGTTCAGAGTAATGATGGTAAAGTTACTCAACAGCATGAAAAATGGTATAGTAACTATGAAAAAAGAAGTCTGAGATAAAGAATGACATAACACAAATAAAGAACATATTGGGTCCTGACTGGTTTGGCTCAGTGGATAGAGCATCAGCCTGAGAACTCAAGGGTCCCAGGTTCGAATCCGGTCAAGGGCATGTACCTTGGTTGCGGGCACATCCCCATTGGGGGATGTGCAGGAGGCAGCTGATCGATGTTCCTCTCTCATCGATGTTTGTAACTCTCTATCCCTCTCCCTTCCTCTCTGTAAAAAATCAATAAAATATATATATGTTTAAAAAGAACATATTGGAAGGAATACACAGCATATCAGGGGAAGCTAAGGATCAAATCAGTGAATTAGAAGGCAGAGTTGAAAATATAACTCAATTAGAGAACCAAAAAGAAAAAACAATTAAAAACCAGGAGGACAGGTTAAGGGAGCTGTGGGACAAAATGAAATGTAACAATATTAGAATAGCAGGTGTGCCAGAAGAGGCAAAAAGGGGGAAAGGGACAGAGAAAGTGTTTGAAGAAATAATGGCAGAAAACTTCCCTAACCTGGTAAAGGAAAAAGTCATGCAAGTACAAGAAGCGTAGAGAACCCCAAGCAAGAAGAACCCAAATAGGTCCTACGCCCAAACACAACATAATTAAAATGCCAAAAATTAAAGACAAAGAGAGAATCTTAAAGGCAGCAAAAGAAAACTGTTACCTACAAAGGAGTTTCCATAAGGCTGACACCTGATTTCTCATCAGAAACTCTATAAGCTAGAAGAGAATGGCATGAAGTACTCAAGGCAATGGGACACAAGTATCTGAGACCAAGATTACTATATCCAGTAAAAGGCAAAAGATTTATGGGATCTGAAGAGAAACCAGAGGGGATGTGGGAAGAGACTGGACAAAAATCGTGCACCTATGGTTGAGGACAGTGGGAGAGGTGGAGGTGAGGGCGGAGGGTGGTGGGGGACCTGGTGGAGGGGAGCTATGGGGGGGGGGGAGGGGAAAGAGGAACAACTGTAATAATCTGAACAATAAAGATTTAATTTAAAAAAAAAAGACTTGCCGAAACCGGTTTGGTTCAGTGGATAGAGCGTCAGCCTGCGGACTGAAGGGTCCCAGGTTCGATTCCGGTCAAGGGCATGTACCTGGGTTGCGGGCACATCCCCAGTGGGAGATGTGCGGGAGGCAGCTGATCGATGTTTCTCTCTCATCGATGTTTCTAACTTTCTATCTCTCTCCCTTCCTCTCTGTGAAAAATCAATAAAATATATTTAAAAAAAAAAAAAAGACTTATTTGCTACAAATAAAACAAACAAAAATTTTAAAAAAGTAATGGCAGAAAACGTCCCTAACCTGGTAAAGGAAAAAGTCATGCAAGTTCAAGAGGCGTAGAGAACCCCAAGCAAGAAGAACCCAAATAGGCCCACGCCCAGACACATCATAATTAAAATGCCAAAAATTAAAGACAAAGAGAGAATCTTAAAGGCAGCAAAAGAAAACTGTGTCTCTTAAGTTGCAAAAAAAAGAAACGAAATAAAATGAAAAACTAACATTTAAGAAAAACAATCTTAATGAGCTTGGTGACTTAAAAATAAAATTAAATAAATAAATAAATAAATAAATAAATAAATAAATAAAAGATTACTATATCCAGCAAGGCTATCATTCAAAATTGACGGTCAAATAAAGAGCTTCCCAGAAAAAAAAAAAAAAAAGCCTAAAGGAATACATCACCGCCAAGCCAGCATTACAAGAAATGGTAAAGGGACTGCTGCAATGAAAAGAAGAGAAATGAAGAGAGAGAAACCTAGCCATACAGAATTAAAATGGCAATAAATAAGTACCTATCAATAATAACTCTAAATATAAATGGATTAAATGCTCCAATCCAAAGGCATAGGGTAGCTGAATGGATACAAAAACATGACCCAACTATATGCTGTCTATAAGAGACTCACTCAGAACAAAAGACACACACAGGATGAGAGTGAAAGGATGGAAAAAAAATTTTCCATGCAAATGGAAAAGGAAAAAAGCTGGAGTAACAATTCTCATATCCGACAAAACAGACTTTAAAATGAAGGCCATCACAAGAGACAACAAAGGTCACTACATAATACTAAAGGGATTGATCCAACAAGAAGATATATCCCTGATAAACATATATGTACCTAATATAGGAGCACCTAAATATATAAATTAACTTCTAGAGGACTTTAATGGAGAGATCAACAACAATACAGTCATAGTAGGGAACCCCGCTGACTTCACTGGATGGATCATCCAGACAAAAACTTAACAAGAAAACAGAGACTCTAAAGGACACCCTAGATCAGATGGATTTAATTGACATTTATAGAACATTTCACCCCAAAGCTGCAGAATATACATTCTTCACAATGATAGACCACACGTTAGGATGCAAAACAAGTCTCTACAAGTCCAAGATTGAAATCATATCAAGCATCTTCTAAGATCACAGTGAAATGAAATTAGAAATCAACTTCAGTAAAAACACCCAAAAACATTCAAACACATGGAGGCTAAATAACATGTTTTAAATGAATGGGATACCAATGAGATCAAGAAAGCAATAAAAAACTTCCTGGAAACAAATGAAAATGAACACACAGCAACCCAAAATCAGACACAGCAAAAGCAGTCCTAAGAAGGAAGTTCATAACACTACAGGCATACCTCAAAAAACAAGAAAAATCTGCAATAAACTATTTAACCCTACAACTTAAATAACTAGAAAGAGAACAACAAGAAAAGCCCAGCAGAAGTAGAAGGAAGGAAATAATAAAGATTAGAGCAGAAATAAATAACATAGAGACTGAAAAAAAAAACAATACAAAAAAATCAATGAAACCAAGAGCTGGTTCTTTGAAGAATAAACAAAATTGATAAACCATTAGCCAGACTCATCAAGAAACAAGGAGAAAGGATCCAAAGAAATAAAATCAGAAACGAAAATGGAGAAATAACCATCGACACCACAGAAATACAAAGGATTGTAAGAAAATACTATGAACAGCTATGTGGATGAAATGGACAAATGCCTAGAAAAATATAATCTCCCAAAAATGAATCAGGAGGAATCAGAAAACCTGAATAGGCCAAAAACAACAGATGAAATAGAAGCCATAATCAAAAAACTCCCAGCAAACAAAAGCCCAAGTCCAGACGGCTTCACAGGGGAGTTTTACCAAACATTCAAAGAAGAACTAACACCTATCCTCCTCAAACTATTTCAGAAAATCCAAGAGGAAGGAACACTTCCAAACTCTTTTTATGAGTTCAGCATTATCCTAATTCCAAAACCAGATAAAGACACTACAAAGAAAGAGAATTACAGGCCAATATCCCTGATGAACATCCATGCTAAAATCCTCAACAAAATATTAGCAAGTCTCATCCAGCAATACATTAAAGAGATCCTATACCATGACCAAGTGGGATTTATTCCAGGGATGCAAGGCTGGTACAATATTTGCAAATAAATGTGATACATCACATAAATAAATTGAAAGACAAAATCATATGATCATATCAATAGATGTAGAAAAAGCATTTGACAAAATTCAACACCCATTTTTGTTTTTTGTTTTTTGTGGTGTGTTTTTTTTTTAATATATTTTATTGATTTTTTACAGAGAGAAAGGGAGACAGATAGAGAGTTAGAAACATCGATGAGAGAGAAACATCGATCAGCTGCCTCCTGCACATCTCCCACTGGGGATGTGCCCGCAACCCAGGTACATGCCCTTGACCGGAATCGAACCCGGGACCTTTCAGTCCGCAGGCCGACGCTCTATCCACTGAGCCAAACCAGTTTCGGCAACACCCATTTTTGATAAAAACTCTCAGCAAAGTGGGAATAGAGGGAGCATATCTCAACATGATAAAGGCCATATATAACAATCCTACAGCCAGTATCATACTCAATGGGCGAAAATTAAAAGCATCTGCCCTAAGAACAGGAACAAGACAGGGATGTCCGTTTTCACCACTCTTATTCAACATAGTACTGGAAGTCCTAGCCACAGCGATCAGACAAGAAGAAGAAATAAAAGGCATCCAAATTGGAAAGGAGGAAGTAAAACTCTCATTATTCGCAGATGACATATCATACATAGAAAACCCTACAGACTCCACCAAAAAAACCCAAATAGATTTAATAAATGAATTTGGCAATGTAGCAGGATACAAAATCAATACCCAGAAATCAATGGCTTTTTTATACACCAATAATGAACTCACAGAGAAAGAAACTAATCAACAATCCCATTTACCACTGCAACAAAAAAATTAAGATACTTAGGAATGAACTTAACAAAAGAGGCAAAAGACCTGGGGCGGGGAGGGGGAAGAGGGGCGTGCTGGAGGGGATCAATGGGAGGGGGAATATATGTAATACTTTCCACAATAAAGAATTAGTTAAAACAAAAAGTTAAATATGCCCTGGTGTTACTCTAGTGAATATGCTACATTACACACACACACACACACACACACACACACACACACACACAATCGAGAACGCTGACAACACCAAATGCTGACTCAGATGTGGAGCAACTCTCATTCGTTGCTGGTGGGAATACAAATGATGCAGATACTTTGGAAGCTAGTTTGGTGGTTTCTTACAGAACTAAATGTACTCTTAACAGACAATCTAGCAATTGTGCTTCTTGGTATTTACCCAAAAGAGCTGAATACTTACATCTACACAAAAACCTACGCATGGATATTTACAGCGGCATTATTCCTGATCACTAGAACTTGGAAGCAACCAAGTTGTTCTTAAGCAAGTGAGTGGATAAATAAACTGTGGTACATCCATACAGTGGAGTAGTATTCAGTACTAAAAACAAATGAACTATCAAGCCATAAAAAGACATGAAGGAATCTGAAATGGATAGAGCGTTGATAGAAAGAAGCCAATCTGAAGAAAACTAGGTACTATATGATTCCAACGATATGGCATTCTGGAAAAAGCAATCCGTGGAGACAGTAGAAAGAACAGTAACCGCCAGAAGTCGGAGGCAGGGAGGCATCAGTAGGCAGAACACAGAGAATTCTTGGGCAGTGAAAATACAGTAGTCCTCCCTATCTGTGGTTTTGCTTTCCATGGTTTCAATTATCCATGGTCAACCTCGGTCTAAATATATTAAGTGGAAAATTCTAAAAATAAAAAATTCAGAAGTTTTCAATTAAGTGTGTTCTGAGGAGTGTGATGAAATGGTGTGCCTTCCTGCTCCATCCCCTTGTCTAGGGTTTCCAAGCTGTAGATACTCCGCACCCATTCGCTACTCAGTAGCTGCCTAGGGTACCACAGGGACGGTCGTAATATGCTCAGGTCACCCTTATTTTCCTTAGCAATGTCCCCAGAGTGCAAGAGAAGTGATGCTGGCTCGGATATGCCAGAGAGAAGCCATCGAGAACTGCCTTTAATAAAAAGGTGTGGATGAGTAGGAGGCAACCTGGCATATGGGGTTCAGTACTACCCCTGGTTTCAGGCATCCGCTGGGGTCTTGAAACATATCCCCTGCGGTAATGAGGGAGACTGTGCTCTGTATGATTGACAGGTGCCATTATCGAATGACATGCCCAAACCCATGGCATTTACACCAAAACTGAACTGCTATGCAAACTATGGACTTTGGGTGACTATGCTATGTCAGTGTCGGTTCATCAGTTGTAACCAATGTACCCTCTGAGGGGGGATATCGGGAGCAGGGGGTATTTGAGCCATCTCTGTACCTTCCCCCCAATTTCGTTGTGAACCTAAAACTACCTTAAAAAACAAAGCCCTAGCCCTAACCGGTTTGGCTCAGTGGATAGAGCGTCGGCCTGCAGACTGAAGGGTCCCAGGTTCGATTCCGGTCAAGGGCATGTACTTTGGTTGCAGGCACATCCCCAGTGGGGAGTGTGCAGGAGGCAGCTGATCAATGTTTCTCTCTCATCGATGTTTCTAACTCTCTATCCCTCTCCCTTCCTCTCTGTGAAAAGTCAGTGCAATATATTTTTTAAAAATAAAAAAATAAAGTCCCAAAATTTTTTGTCTTAACCAAACATTTACCCATAATATTTCTAAATTTAAGGAGATTTAAAACAAAAACAAAACCCTCAGGTCTTTGCCCTGGAGGGCGTGGCTCAGTTGGGCACACGGAAAGGTAGCCGGTTCGATTCCCAGTCAGGGCACATGCCAGGTGTCAGGCTCGATTTCTACCAGTAGGGGGCGTGCAGGAGACAGCCGATCAATGTTTCACTCCCTCATCAATGTTTCTCTTTCTCCCTCTCCCTTCCTCTCTCTCTAAAGATCAATAAAAATATATATATTTTTAAACTCAGGTCTTTATTTGGTAGAAGGAGGCTGCACTTTTATATAATCTTTTCTGTTGCCAACATCCCATGTAAATTAACTCAAAGGTCAGAACTGTACATTAAAAATATGCTAAACCATGTTTTGGATCACTGAATGCACAGAAGGCAACTGCTTTCTGATCTTTCATTTGCCTTGTTATTCAGTAATGAATAAATACATTTAGAAGTATTCTTTTCCTCACAAAAATAGTATGCTAGCGGAATAGCTAATGGTCCTCATAAAAAGATGACAGACAGAACTAGTAAAATATACAGCATTTTCAGCAGAAAACTGGAGATTAATTTATTTGGCTCATCAAGCTCTGCCTATCTCTGAAAGCCAAGGCAACGCCAAACTCCCGCGTTCTTAAATGTCAAAACCCGGTGATTAAATGTCTTGATGGCTACAATCTGCGTGAGGCTATTCTCTGTGGAAATGTATTTGCTTCTGACAAATACATTCCCCATAACACTGAGTGGTTGGGATTTTCTCTCTGTTGGGAGTTACCTAACACAAAACCAAGTCCCTGTGTGGGACCCCTGGCGGGGTGCACCCCGCGGGGGCGTGAAGACCAGAGGTAGCCGGAGCCTTTCTACCTGCAGGTCAGCCTCCAATCAGCTCATTACCACTGGGTGGCGGTAACGGAGCTCCACTCGCTGCCTCCCGAGGTTGGCAGTGAACACCCTCCGGGGAGAGAACGTCCCCCAGCACTTCTCCGCTTTCCTAATCTGGGGTCTACGCACCCCAGCGCCTTTGGGTTGCAACTCATGTCATGGGTTTCTTTGGAAGCCCATGCGTCTAGTTATCTGCATTTAAAAATATTCTTCTAAGAAGTCTGTAGGCGTTGCCAGACTGGCAAAGAGCTCCGGACACACATTTCTCACATACAATGTCCAGAACCCAGCCAACCATCCCCAGGCAGACCGAACAAACAGGACCAAGAGCGAGAATCGACGGCATTTCTGTAGCAGAATTAAAACAAAACAAACTCCCCGCTATCTGCAATAGCGACGAAACGAAAGGGTGCCTGAAATACATCTAGTAAAATGTGTGCAAGACCATTTCTCAGAAAATTATAAAACCTGTGTTAAAAGGTCCTAAAAAAAGACCTGTAAGTGAAAAAAAAAAAAAAATGTTTCCTATTCGTGTGTAAAAAATACTTGTGTCATAAGGGCATAATTCTCCCCCAAAACTGGTCTATACAGTCTATTTTAAAAATGCGAAACAATGCCAAAACCGGTTTGGCTCAGTGGATAGAGCGTCGGCCTGCGGACTGAAGGGTCCCGGGTTCGATTCCGGTCAAGGGCATGTACCTGGGTTGCGGGCACATCCCCAGTGGGGGATGTGCAGGAGGCGGCTGGTTGATGTTTCTCTCTCGTCGATGTTTCTAGCTCTCTATCCCTCTACCTTCCTCTCTGTAAAAAATCAATAAAAAATATTTAAAAAAAAAAAATGCGAAACAAAATTGCAACAAGATTTTCACGCAGCCTGAAAAGATACTCTAAAATGTCCGTGGAATATCGATGTTTTAAAATGGTTAGTTCCTCAGAAGACCCCGAAACAGGCACACCCAGGGCTACTTGGGAAAGGGGTACACTGGGAAGGGTCCCCGGGGAACACTGGCGGTGCCATGGAGAACGTCCGGGAGTGTAAAGGGATGTGGGCAGAGCCCGGCAGCATGGGCTGTGTCACCCCAAATTGAGTGAGTGGGCGAGGGAACCCCATGAGACACCACGCTGTCTGTGCACAGTGATCGGGCGGGTGAGGTGATGAAGGGGAGACTTGCCGGGGAGATGGGAAGTTGCCCCGTGGGAAGCATTCACGGCGCTGGTGGGCCCTCTCCTCTGAGGCTCCAGGGGAGACTCCTTCCTGGTCTTCCTACCTCCCGGTGGCTGCTGGCAAGTCTGGCGTTTCCTGGCTGGTAGACACATCGCCAATGTCCGCTTCTGCCTCACCGGCTGTGTAGTCACGTCTTCACGTGTCTGTCTTCCGGGACACCGGTCCTGGGATTGAGGGCTGGCCCCAATCCACCTCTTCCACAGCGTGTAGGGCTCACTCGGCCTACAAGATGCCCTTTCCCCCTCGACCGGCACATCGAGCCGCGTACGCAGAGAGGTGGGCGGCCCAGGTGCTGTGCAGCCCGAACCGCTCCTCCCCACGGGCTGCCGCACCTCGCACCTCGGAAAGCACTGCTCTGGCTCCGGCCGCCCTGCTCCTAGCCCCTGCCCGAGAGCAATCCTGGCACAGCGTGCTCGGAGATACAGACAGGAACTCTCAACAGCAACGCTTCCCGTCAAACAAACAAAAAACAAAAATAACCTGGACACATTCCGGGGGCAAGAGAATCACCTGTGGGCTGTTAGCTCTGAGGAGTAAGGTTCAGGTGTGAAAAGAAACAAGCTACATGACACGCGACAGCGCAGGCGAAGCCCTCGGACGTAACGCTGAGTGAAAAAACCAATTTGCAGCCTGTAAAACATGGACAGTCTCCCAGGGGGGCCCAGGGCCTCAGCCGGCCCAGCCACGTGGGGGCCGAGGTTTTATTCGTGGATGAAAAGGGACTGCAATGCAAAGTGAGAGAGAAGGAAACAGGTCAGATGGTGGGAAGGACGTTCTCCCTCTCGCAGGCAGTAACGTGCAGCTAGCGGTGAGTAACAAACAGGCCGCCCGTGAGCAAATGGTTTCACTCCCACCACCTGGGTCTCGTGAACTCTGCTCGCTGATGGAGTCAGGACTGCCCCTTGCTGCTCATCAAACTTAAACCTATTCCAAGCACAGAACTACGGGAACGGCTCTTTCCCGAACGCCATGCTTGGCAACACTAAGCATGAGCACACCCACTTGCAGTGCTGTATTCAGGAAGAAAGGCCTTTCATTGTCCTCTGACCACTGCCATGCCACCTCCTGGTTTAAGGAGACTCTAGGAGCCCTCGTCACTAGACCATCCTGTCACTAGGAGACCATGGGCCTTTCTGCCATTTTTCCTCCCAAATCTTCCCAGGAAATTCAATTTGGTTGGAATAAGCAATTTGTGTAATGTAACATTGAAATGAGAACCATGGCCCAGGAAGAAAGACTAAACAATATGATGCTGAAAAACAAACAAACAAACAAACAAACAAAAAACCAATTTGCAGACGGCAACATAGACCACGACATAACTTACACAAAAGCACACGAGAATAAGCTGTGTGATAGGTAGCACACACGTGTGACATGGTACTAGCAAGAGCGTGATACAGAGAAAATGTGAGCAGTGGCCGGGCGGGCGTGAGGAGGTTAAACCATGGACAGCACAGCTGCTTCGAATTGGCTGGCGCCTGAGCGGAGCTCACAGAGGGGAAAGAGCTGCTTCCATATATATACTCTTTTTATTGATTTCAGAGAGAGGAAGGGAGAGAGAGAGAAACATCAATGATGAAAAAGAATCACGGAGTGGCTGCCTCCTACACGCCCCACACTGGGGATTCAGCCCACAACCCGGGCATGTGCCCCAACTGGGAACCGTACCATGACCTCCTGGTTCACAGGTCGATGCTCAACCACTGAGCCACCCGGCTGGGCTCAAGGGGGCCTTTTGAGCAGAGTATGGTCAGCCCTCGCCGGCTTGGCTCAGCGGATAGAATGTGGGTCCCGGGTTTGATTCCGGTCAAGGACACATACCTCGGTTGCAGGCTTGATCCCTGGCCCTGACCCGGGCGAGTGTGGGAGACGACCAATGCATGCGTCTCTCTCACACTGATGTTTCTCTCTCTCTGTCTCTCCCCTCCCTCTACTCTCTCTAAAAAAGGAAAAAGAACAAGAGTACAGTCAGCCCCGTCATACGCTGCAGAAGGTATGGGAAGAGCAGGGCCATCGGATGTGACGATGTGCAAGTCACTTGATCCCTAGCTGAGCCAATTTCAATGTGGCGGGAGGGTCGCAATTCAGCTGGCGGGTGTGAAGGGTTGAGTCGTGGTGGAGAAAGCACAGACAGGAGTGGGGCCCTTTCCAGAAGAGAAGGGTGTCTGTGAGGGGGGCAGAGGGGGAGGGGCTGACCAGGGCTTTCTCACTGTTTGTGTTCAGATGGGAGCAACATGAGCCTGTGTCTGCATGGCTCCCACCAGGCCAGCAGGTCGGGCCTGGGGCCGCAGCAGGAGCAGAACGTCTGTGCGCTCAGCTCCACCTCCCTCCGCTTCGGGGGTGCCTCCAGGTGCAGCGTGAGGGTGCTGGGAGGCTGAGGCCTGGGCGAGCGCCTCCCTGCAAGCTAACACCTGAGCGAAGCCTGCGGGAAGAGGGGAGGGGAGCCGAGACTGGGAGTCCCCCCAGGAAAAGGAGCGTTGAAGCTGAGAGCCCAGGAGTAGGAGTGTGCTTGGCATTTTCAAAGAATCACAAGACAGGAGCAGCGAGAGGAGGGAGCTACACGGACCCTGGGGAACGGTGGAGGCGCCGAGAGTTAGACGGGGCTGGGTCGTGCAGACCCTGGCGGCCCACTGTCAGGACTCAGTTTTTCCACTTTCTAAAGCCCCACCGATGTGGTTGCCAATCCAGGAGAAGTAAGATTGTTGTCTGGGAGGCGGGCGGACAGGAAATTCTAGAAGAGGATTAAAGTCCTCAGGCAGGAGGAAAGGAGGGAGCCGTGCGGATTGGGGTTCTCCCAGAAGGCGGGGAGACCTGAGAGCTGTTACCTCATGGCCTTGGGGTTTCTTGGCCTATGAAGCAGGACAGTGCGGAGAGGGGGACAGTGAGGGGAAAGGTGGCCGAGTGTGAGGACGGGGAGTTTGGAAGAGGCGGGAGGGGGTTCAAGGGCCCTGATGAGGCCCCGCGGGTGGCACCGTGACTCTGCAGGAGCCCCGACCTGCTGCTGGGAGAGGCCTCTGCTTGCTCAGGAGCCTGGTGTGGGGCGGAGGCGACCGGGCAGAGGGGCGCGAGGGTAGAGCACTGGGCAGCAGAATCGAGGAGCCCAGGGAGAGTGATGGGCCAGGGACACCGAGATCTGCCTGATCAGGGGCAGCGGTGGCGCAGCAGATACAGACGCAGGGGGTCCCACGGGAGGGGCAAGAGGCCTCGGGTGCAGAAACCCAGGGCAGAGGGAGGGAGAAAGTGGGTGATGGGAGGCAGGAGGTCCTGGTCAGGCAGGAGGTGGGTGAGTGGGGTTTGCTTTCGGAAGCAGCTGGGCTGGAGTTGCAGTGAGGCTCGGAGCGCAGCTCGGAGAGGAGAGAAGCTGAGGGCCGGTGGAGCTGACGCAGAGAGCGGGGCGAGCAGGGCTGGTGGAGATAAGGAGTGAGACCGGGTGGTAATGACCAATGACCGTGGCTGTGGACCGACGCCTGGGAGCCATATTTCAAAGAACCTGAAGCATGTGGGGCCCGAGGGCCAGCGATGGCCGCCTGGCAGCCGCGGAGACGGCAGGGCGGGGGGCAGGACCATGGGGCTCTCCAGGGGCCTCGGTGCAGCCAGTCCCAGAGCTGAGAGGCTGGGCTTGCCCCGCCCCTGCTCACCTGTCCTTGACCTGTCCTTGGCTGCCCTCAGGCCGGTCCTCGGCCTGGAGCCCCCTCCCCCTTTGACCTTTTGAAATCCTACTTCCTGCAACCAAAGGGCACCTCCATGAAACACCCCTTTTTACCACGAGATGCGGTTTCACCTCCCTCTGGACGGCCACGCAGCTTTGTGTATAAGAGTCTCGGACGTGGACTTGCGTGCAGCTAGCGCGGTCGGTGCCTGTGTGGTCCTCCCCTCCTGCCCGGGCCCGCCTGCTCCCTTTGGCCTGTTCACATCCTGGCGCTGGGCAGGGGAGGCCTCCATGAATATTTTAGCACGAATGCTACAGACCCTTCCCCTCGTCAAGGACAGGCACTAACTCCCAGCGCCCGCCACCCCAGCCAGGCCCAGGGAATTCTCAGGACTGGCGCCCCCTCCCCTACCTCGACTTAGGCACGTTGTCTACATTCCCATAAACCATCCGGTCTCCTCTTCACCCAGGCAAATTCACTTGTCCTCCTGTTTTAGTTTTACCTTACACTCTGCGTTGGGGGTGCATTTGGGTGAAGAGAGAGAGGACTGTGTCCTTACAGCCCTGCCACACCCCGAATCCTACCTCTCTGCAAATCAGGACTCTGCCAACGGTTAGAGGAATTTTAATATTCACGAACGCATTCCATTTTCCCACGTGGTCTGCAGAAGGGCAGCTCACGGGGGCTTCCCATGAGCCCGTCGCATCTTCCTCGGGTGAACACTCCTTGCTTCTAAGGGTCTTTCCTTCCTCTTCGAGCTGAGGCTGACCCCTCCCCACTGACCGCGGCGGGCACCTGGGAGGTGACGTAAACAGGGGACGGCCGCGGAGCCGCACTCTCTTCCTGCCCAAGGAGACGTTCTGTTTCCCATCAGAAACAAGATCATCCGAAATGTCACCGCTCCGCTCCCATCTGGGCTCCCGAAAGCAAGCTGCCTCGTGTCTGAATCAGATGTCACCCCCTGAAAAGCCGCCTGCACCAGGCAGGGGGGACGGGGCTGGCGTGTCGCCACCGGCAGAGCTGCCCCCACGCGTCCAGGGGACCGTTTCGTTCGAAAGGGAGAGGATGGAGAGGAGACAGGCGGCGACAGAGAACCATCTCCTCACGGCTTCTCTGACCCTTTGGAGACAAAGTTAAAACAAACACGAGGGGCGTGGACGCGTTCCTCCCACAGAGCCGCAGGAGCATTGCCATGGTCACGGGCGCCCGCCCGGAGGAGGCGCAGGAAAGTGACATAGTGATGTGGTCGGCCTCCAGGCCAGGACGGGGTGTCCCAGCTGAAACCCGGACGTGCGGCTCAGGACACAGACAGGAGCCGCGGCAGGCGAGCAGGGGACACTCAGACGTGAGGGGTCCTGCAAAGTGCCCTCTGAGACGTGGCCACGCGGTCAGCAGCCCCGGCCGCCCCTCCGTCCAGGGATGACACAGACACGTGCGCCCGGAGGAGAGGAGAACTCTGTAAATGACCCCTCCTCCTGCGGGAGCAGCTCCCGGAGCCCAGCCCCCTCGGTGACTCCGGAGCTAAGTCCCCATCGTGAAGATGCACGTCAAGCAAAGCAGGTAGAACAGCCTGCCTGACCCCCAGCATCCCACGGGGGAGGGTGCCACCAGCAACTTCTCAAACGGTGGCCAAAAGGTTTTTTTGTTGTTTTTTTATCCTCAGCAGAGGATATTTTTCCATTATTGTTAGAGAGAGTGGAAGGGCGGGGGAGAGGCAGAGAGAGAGAAACATTGATGTGAGAGAGACACATCAATTGGTTGCCTCCTGGTCAGGCCCGGGGCCGGAGACCAAGCCTGCAACCGAGGTATGTGCCCGGGACCAGAATCAAACCCAGGACCCGCCAGTCCGCGGGCCGATGCCCCGTCCACTGAACCAAACCGGCCAGGGCTGGCCAGCAGTTTTGTTCGTGGCCTGAAATGCTGCTGTCCCACATGGCGGCGTGGATCCTGTGACCACCACCTGGGGGCGTTGTCCATAGCAAGCCTGCGCCCTGTGAAGCTCTCCCGCCGCCGGCAGGAAGAAGACCTTCGTGAATCTACACTCAACACTTGAAAACATGTTACAGTGTTGGTACATGACAGAGCCACGCGTGTGCTGCACAGAACAGAGGCGCGTGTCTTCTTCCCCTGAACGCGGGGAGGGGAGACTGACGTTTATGAGCATGACAGTGAGCAGGGCTTTGCACACCCGGCTCCCCATGTCATCCTCTCCACACCCGGGGATACGGACGGTCACAGTCAAATATTTTATAACTGAGGCCACTGGGCTGAGAGGTAAGTCAAGTGCTGAGGTCACACGGGCAGCAAATGACAGACTCCACCTCACTCCAAAACCCAGTCCTCCCCGCTCCGCCACTCCACCTCCTCAAGTGCCAGCAAATCCTGTGTTACCTTTTCCTGCACACCCCTGCACAGCCCTGCACAGCCCATACACACCCCTGCACAGCCCATACACACACCTGCACACACCTGCACACACCTGCACACACCTGCACACACCTGCACACCCACACACACACCTCCACACACCTTCACACACCTGCACACACCTGCACACCCACACACACACCTCCACACACCTTCACACACCTGCACACACCTGCACACACCTCCACACACCTGCACACCCACACACACACCTCCACACACCTTCACACACCTGCACACACCTGCACACCCCATACACACACCTACACACACCTTCACACACCTGCACACACCTGCACACACCTCCACACACCTTCACACACCTGCACACACCTGCACACCCACACACACACCTCCACACACCTTCACGCACCTGCACACACCTGCATACCCCATACACACACCTCCACACACCTTCACACACCTGCACACACCTGCACACACCTCCACACACCTTCACACACCTGTGCACACCTGCACACCCCCACACACACCTCCACATACCTTCACACACCTGCACACCCCCCACACACACCTCCACACACCTTCACACACCTGCGCACACCTGCACACCCCACACACATACCTGCACACACCTGCACACACCTGCACACACCTGCACAGCCCCACACACACACACCTCCACACCCCTGCATACCCCTACACATCCCTGCACATCCCTGCACACCTCCTGCTGGAGTGACCTGCGTGGTTCTTGGGAAGCGTGGAGGAGGGACCGAAAGAGGGATTTTGATTGGGACAGAAGTGACTGAGGTTCACGTGTAGGCGTTTCCAGAAGACACAGCCCAAGAGTACAGTCTCATGGTCAATTAGCATCTCTTTCCTGGGGGCGGGGTGTCCTTCCGTATCATAGTCAGGAGCTACTTCCGTTGTATGTCAAGCACAGAGACACACACCCTGCGCCCCACCGCTTGGGCTCAGACGACTGTCTCGGTGGTGTTGAGATTGCTGCTGTCTTCCTGGCGCCTGGATTGCGTTTCGTCCTTGAAAGCCCTGGTCAGGACCACCTTCAAGGACTCCTTGAACCGCTTCTTCCGGCTGCTGCCCACGAAGAAGTAAATGAAAGGGTTGGCGCTGCTGTTGATGGTGGAGAAGAGGATGGAGACGTCGTGGAGGCTCCCAAAGGTGGACCAGTACTCGTAGAACAGCAGGTAGAGGACTCGCATGGGCACGGCGAAGGTGAGGAAGATGGCGATGGTGACCGCGATGACCAGGTACAGCTTGGAGGAGTGGGACGCCCAGGTGTTCCTGCGGATCTTGACCACCAGGACGGCGCTGGACAGCACCATGAGGGGCGTGAAGACCAGGAAGCTCAGGATGGCGATGAAGATGATGACCGCCCTGCAGTGGCGTTGGGAGTAGCTCTGCCGCTCGCTGTCGATGCACAGGGCGTATTCCATGGCGGTCACCAGGCAGGACAGCGCCCACAGGAGGGCGCAGACGAGCGCCGACTGGTGCTTGGGGCGATGGCATCGGTACCAGATGGGGTACAGGACGGACAGGCACCGCTCCACGCTGATGGCCGTCAGCAGATAGAGGCCCGTGTTGTAGCCAAACAGGAACGTCACGGACAAGGTGACGATAGTGTAGTAGTAGCCTGATAGGAGCTCGTAACCTAAGGCGTAATCGACGGTCAGGATGAAGATGCAGAACAGCAGGGAGATGTCCGCGATGGACAGGTGGGTGATGTAGACGGTGAAGGGGTTCCTTCGCATCCGGAAGCAGAGGAACCAGAGGAGAACCCCGTTTTCCACGAAGCCCAGCGGGGAGATGCTCATAATGACCCAGAGCACGGCGGGCAGTTCCTCCCGCACGTCCCTGGCGGAGGCGTTCCTGCCCGTCGAGGCATTCGTGGGGCCCTCGACCGCAAATGAGGTCACGTTGGACTCACCCATGGGGAGGCCTCAGCGGGGAGCTCTTCCGGGAATTTTCTGTAAATAAGTTAAAAAAGAAAAAGAAAGGAAACGGATGAGTTGGGGTGAAAGGGAGAATTTCAGCATGGATCAGAGCCTTCGTGCTATAATCATACATGTAACCTTCATACAAAAAGTGTTGAATAGATTGTACAACTCTGTTTCTAAGGGTGATAAAATTAGACATTTCACCAGGAGGGAGAACTGATTTAGTAACTGTTTTCGAGCCCCCAATAGCCTTTACTTCTGCATTGTTATGTGCTTGTGGTTCAGCGACAAAGGGCGCCGGCAAAGCCAGAGGGTCGGGTGCCTGGTGTCCACTTCCAGTCTGGCCCAAGCCTTCTGAATGGCGTTTGGAAAATCATGTCATCTCCTGTGGCCCCATCTCCTGACCTGAGGAACCAAGTCAATCACGTTAAAATTCGATGACAGCATACATGTTAGAGAGGGCTGTTGTTGCCATTGTTTGAAGGCATGAAGTTCCATAAGCCATGGGCCAATGAGAGGAAACAGCTCGCTGAGTGATGGTCAGTAGTGTACAAATATTTTTAAAGGTGTGAACAGTTAGAAGGCACCTGTTCATGTGGTCTCAGCTCTGTGACGCAGCGGGGCACCGACTCAGGCGAGGTGACTGTTGCAAACCAACACTGCAGGGGTCAGGGCCCGAGACTCCCGGGGGCTCCTGGGGGTCCTCACTGCCGAGCCAGCCAGGCCGAGTCCAGGTCCCCACTTCTCCCCGAGAGCTGATCTCATTGGACCACCGGTCTCATCGGACCCCTCACTGCACAGACCACTGAATGGAGCCAGAGAGCGTGTGAGGGAGGCCAGCATCCAGGACGAATGTGAGGAAGCCACGTAGCTGGGACTCCTCGCTCCCGAGCCCTCACACTCTGCCCAGGCCCCATCCTATTTTAAGAGCTTACCTTTTATAGCCTCTCTGTTACATGCTTTCCAATCTAGCTTCTAATGCTTCCTGCTTAAGGAAGGGGGGAATCATAGCCCCGATGTTATAGGGCCGTGGTCAGCAAACAGTGGCTTGTGAGCCACATGTGGCTCTTTGGCCCCTTGAGTGTGGCTCTTCCACCAAATACAACGTGCGGGCGCGCACATACAGTGCGATTGAAACTTCGTGGCCCATACTCAGAAGTCGGTATTTTGTGGAAGAGCAGGTATTTTGTGGAAGAGCCACACTCAAGGGGCCAAAGAGCCGCATGTGGCTCGCAAGCCTCGGTTTGCCGAGCCGCCGTTTGCTGACCACTGTAATATAGGGGATTTCCCCACCCAAAACTTGTTTAATTTCTCTTTTTTTACTGTATTTTTATTGATTTCAGAGAGGAAGGGAGAGGGAGAGAGGGATGGAAACATCAATGATGAGAGAGAATCAGTGATCGGCCGCCTCCTGCACGCCCCACTCTGGGGATCGAGCCCGCAACCCGAGCATGTGCCCTGACCGGGAATCGAACCGTGACCTCCTGGTTCATAGGTTGACGCTCAACCCTGAGCCACGCTGGTCGGGCACTCTCTCTCATCATTGATGTTTCTCTCTCTCTCTCTCCCCCTGCCTCCTTTCTTCTCTGAAATCAATAAAAATATAAGAATAAAGGGCTGGGTGTGAGAAGAGCCAGAGACTGAAAACACTTCACCAGTCGTCTCGTGGAAAGGCCAAGCTGAGATACCGCACCGGCCGCAGGCAAAGCCAGCACGGTGGTTTCCATGGGAGTGTAAGGATGTGAGCTTTGCGGAGCCCGAGTCCTGGCCAGTGTAGTGAAAAAGGCTGTTTGCTTTGACCTTTCACAAAAGTCAGAGGGACAGATGGGCCGTGGAGCTGATAGCAAAGCAAGGAGAGTGAAAGCAGGCAGGGATGGGGGTGGGGTTCCAGCTTCGCTGAGGTGTAAAGCTTTATGCTGCGGAGTTTTCTTTTAGGGGTCTAAGAAGCAGACATCTCTCTCTATGTTCCCGTGCAGTTGGCCACCGTCTACGCATGGTCCTGGATGCCCAATCCAACACATCACTCTAGGAAGAAGGAAGGAAGGATGGGAGGGAGGGATGGAAGGAGGGAGGGTGGGAAGAAGGAAGGAAGGAAAGAAGAAATGAAGGAAGGAAAAAGAGAAAAGCCAACAATGCTAAGGTTCCAGGTGGGCCATCTGAAACCGTCTTGTTCCTAGGCAACCAGAAAGAGAGACCTGACTAGGCTGGGCCTCCAGGTGCACAGCTCCAGGGAAAGGGCAAATCCTCATGTTTGTGTGTGTGTGTGTGTGTGTGTGTGTGTGTGCGCGCGCGGTAACTGAGCAAACAGAAACCCATGTGTGAGATGGAATTTCCATGGCAGGTAAGGGACCTGCCGGGAACGTGCAGGCAGGAACATCTGTCTGGCGTTGAACACCTCGCTCCCATCTTCCTGACACTTGAGCCACCTGCACAGAGAAGTAGGGACTTCCCGCTCCCTCTGCCCCTCACAGCACTCGGCTCACACAGCGGCTGTGATTTTGTACCCGGGGGATGCCTGGCGCTGCTGGGGATTTGGGTTGTCACAACTGAGAAGAAGGGGCTACTGGCATCTAGTGGGGCAGGGGCCGGGGGCTGCCATGCACGGAATGGCCCCCACAAAAAGAGTGTCCGGGCAAGGCACCACCTCCAGCGCCTCCGACGGCATTGATGTTCTTTGTGAACGGAGACGCGGAGACGAGCCGGGCGTGCAGGCTACGGAGAAGCAGAGGGCTGCCTCCCGCGCAGGCGAGTAGCAAAGCCCCCAAAGCCCTCACGGCTTTTATTCGGGGAGCACAGCAAATAACCCTGGAGCACAGCAAGTGACAATGATTAACACGCATGCCTGTGAGATCATCTGAGCTAAGTTACACATTTAACTATTAATTTCCTACGTTATACAAAGACTCTTTCCACCTGCAGCAGTGCACCCTCCCTTGAACTTTCCATGCCCTTATGGACTACTTATCACCTCAAGGAAAGTTCTGCCTCTGAACAATAAGTCTTGTTTGCAAGACTTTGTTCTGGCGTGGCCCGCTGGCAGGCTCCCGTCCTTTCTTGGCAGAACGTCCTCTTCTAGTTAACTTCTCATTCCGCTTGACCGCTACAGACAGCATCCTGCGCCTTCCCCAACTCCCCCCGCCCCCTGCCTGGGAAATATTGCCAAGATACTCACACCAACGATCAGGATTGAGCAGGTGCCTTTTCATGGCCCCGGCCCCCCGAGGGCGGCCCCCCGACTGGATAAGCCACAGAGGCTAGTGCCAACGCGGTGCCCACCACGGAGAGGAAAGGAAGACAAGCCAGCTTGCCTCCCGCCATGCCCCACTGCTTCTAAGCCAGTGGCTTCCCCAGAAAAATCAGAAAGTCCTTGCCAGCCCCAGCTCCCGTATTTATACACGGATCCGAGAGCTCTTGCCACCAGACGAGTCAAAAAAAGGAAAAGCTAACACAGAGGCTTCTACCCTGAAGTTGGAAAACTCTGTCTGGGGACAGTGAGCCCAGCAAAGAAGCACAAGTTTCCAAAACAAGGGCCGGAGGAGACCACGGTCCCTGCCAACACACACAGACGCGAACGCGCCGGGAAAGCAGCGGCAGGAGCCGCCGGGCAACGGCTCTCTGCAGAGCGAGGCTCCCACTCCGGCGGTCAGGGCCGCTGAACAATGGAAAAGTGGGGTTCGACTCACTAGCTCCATGGGCTCAGGGAGGTCAGAGGCGGCAGCCGGGGGGCTGTCCCTTGGCATCCCGGCGCACCCCTGCCCCACCAGCCTGCAGGGTCTCCGGTGCCAGCATCTTCTCCAAGGATGGCTGCAGCCTCCCTTCGCTGAGGCATCAGAGGCTCCCCGCGGCTGAGATGTGCCAGGCAGATGGTCCCACGCGTATCAGCAGGAGCCGCGTTCAAATACACGCAGTTGAAAGTGTTCACGCGGATCCAGAGTGGGAGCAAGCCGGCGATCACGGTAGGTGGTTGACCCCCTCGAACCACCAGGGCCAGACGGGGCCAAGGAGAGAGATGAGCCAGAGACAAGCCCTAGGGAGGGGCGGAGTCACAAGAGATTCAGATTCCTGGCTCAGCCTGTGACTAGCCCCGGATCCCTGCCAAGCTCTTTAAGCCTCAGTGTTGCCACCTGCAAAATGGAGCCGATCCTATTACTACAAACAGCAGCTGTGATTAAATGAGATGTATGTATACACCTGCACTGCCAGGGGCACGCTGCTCAATAATTAAGCATCCGCTCCCTTTCTACAACCCATTTTCAGAGTCGTGGGTGTAAATACGAAGCAACGGAGGAGAGAGAAAGCCTGGGAGTGGGCTCCGAGGGGGAGGGACAGGGTGGGCAACACCCGGGTTGCGTGTCAGCCTGGCTGGGGGCCGCCTCTGGGAGCCGCAGCCTCTCACCCACGCTGTCCAGTTGCTCTCCCCCTGGTCTGTCCCCCTTCTCCACAGGCCCCCAGCAGGAGAACCAGGACGTGTGACAGCCGAGCCCCGGGGAGGCCCACCCCGCCCTCGTCTGCGAAAGTCTCCCTCACTGTGTCAAGGAGCGCCCGGCCCCTGGGACCCGTCACATCCAAACAGGGTGAGAAGGCAACTCCGGATTCTGTGGGAAAGAGACTTGGGAACCGAACATGCAGCTTTCCTCGGGCTGTTTCCTAAGCAGCGAGCCCCAGGGCCAGCAGACCGGGCCTGCGGGAGGAGGAGGGGAGGCAGGGGCGTCCCCTAAAGGCCTCCCACAGGCAAGACAAGGTGAGAGTCGGGCACCTGCCCAACAGGCAGGGGCTAAGCAGCCAACCGAGAGGTCAGGTGGCCGCCGTCGGGGAAATGCGAGCGCGGTCGGTCTTTACCTGGTTCGGATGCTCCGAGGGAGGGAGAGGGAGAGGCCAGCTCCCGAGGGTCAGACACGGAGCCGGAAGCCGGGACCATCTGCACATTGCAGGGCGGAGGAAGGAGCACCCGTGGCAAGGGGACCAGACACGCAGAAGGAAGGGTGACGAAGGAGAGGGAACAGGCTGGCAGAGACGGTTCCAAAGTCAGCGGCGGAGGGGAGCCCCGAGGGACAGAGGAATGGCGGAGACGGGTGGGTGGCAGGCTCCTCCGCTCGCACGGGCTGCTTCTCCGCAGCCCAGGGACATCCAGATATTATGAAGGTTTCGCCCTGTCCCTCCGGGGCCGTGACGCCCTGAGCGGAGTGGCCGACAGAAGCAAGACGCCAACGCCACTGTTTCAGTCAACAGGCCCCGGGGCCTCACCAGTTTGCTTTTCCCGGCTCCGACCAGACTCAGAAGCCCGTGCGCCCGGCGGAGAACAAGCCGCCCGATTCGGAAGCTGAGAACGGCCCGAGGTGACCGAGGAAGGGGCAGCGGGCAGCCGGCGTGGCGGGTGGCGGGCGGCGGGGCGTGCGGCCAGGTGGGTGGTGGTGAGTCGGGGCGCTCGGAAGGGATGGGCTCTCTTCCTCCAGAGAGAGTGGGTGGCAGGAGGCGCCAATTGTTTTGTGACTAATTGGCACCAACTAACAAAAGCAGAAATTACTGCAGATGGAGCTGGAGCTTCATTTGTGGTGGATGCTGATTTTCATTTAGAGAAACTACAGTGACTCCCTGTAAAAATAAAACCACTTGCATTAAGCCACAAATAGGGTGTCTGTTTCTGCACCGGCTGTCTGCGAGCAGTGCCCTCCTTCAGGGAAGTGAGGAGAGTTTGGGCGGGGGGGGGGGGCGCAGAGCCAGCGGAGCCTGGGGAGGTGATGTCTGTGAGCCCCGAAGTCCAGCGTAGAAGGAAGTTCTAGCTTCACCTCCACAAGTCAAGTCACCCCTTTGCAGTTTCTTAGAGAAGCAGCATCCCTCTTCCTCCGCTCAAACAACAGGTAAACAGGGGAGGAGGCCTGGGGAAGGACCTTACGGGGCAAGGAAGAAGGAAGTTTAGTAACCAGAGGCCATGGCATGGGCTCATAAGTAGTAGAGTCCATAGTGATGGAGCCCACGGTAATAGAGCCCACAGTGATGGATACCACAGTGATGGAGCCCACAGTGATGGAGCCCACAGTGATGGATCCCATAGTGATGGATCCCACAGTGATGGAGCCCACAGTGATGAAGCCCATAGTGATGGAGCCCACAGTGATGGAGCCCACAGTGGTAGAGCCCACAGTGATGGATCCCACAGTGATGGAGCCCACAGTGATGGAGCCCATAGTGATGGAGCCCACAGTGATGGAGCCCACAGTGATGGAGCCCACAGTGATGGAGCCTATAGTGATGGAGCCCACAGTGATGGATCCCATAGTGATGGAGCCCACAGTGATGGAGCCCACAGTGATGGAGCCCACAGTGATGGAGCCCACAGTGATGGAGCCCATAGTGATGGAGCCCACAGTGATGGAGCCCACAGTGATGGAGCCCACAGTGATGGAGCCCACAGTGATGAAGCCCACAGTGATGGAGCCTATAGTGATGGAGCCCACAGTGATGGATCCCATAGTGATGGAGCCCACAGTGATGGAGCCCACAGTGATGGATCCCATAGTGATGGAGCCCACAGTGATGGAGCCCATAGTGATGGAGCCCACAGTGATGGAGCCCACAGTGATGGAGCCCACAGTGATGGAGCCCATAGTGATGGAGCCCACAGTGATGGAGCCCACAGTGGTAGAGCCCACAGTGATGGAGCCCACAGTGATGGAGCCCACAGTGATGGAGCCCACAGTGGTAGAGCCCACAGTGATGGAGCCTATAGTGATGGAGCCCACAGTGATGGAGCCCACAGTGGTAGAGCCCACAGTGATGGATCCCATAGTGATGGAGCCCACAGTGATGGAGCCCACAGTGGTGGAGCCCACAGTGATGGAGCCTATAGTGATGGAGCCCACAGTGATGGAGCCCACAGTGATAGAGCCCACAGTGATGGATCCCATAGTGATGGAGCCCACAGTGATGGATCCCATAGTGATAGAGCCCATAGTGATAGAGCCCACAGTGATGGAGCCCATAGCAGTGGAGCCCACAGTGATGGATCCCATAGTGATGGATCCCATAGTGATGGAGCCCACAGTGATGGAGCCCACAGTGATGGAGCCCACAGTGATGGATCCCATAGTGATGGAGCCCACAGTGATGGAGCCCACAGTGATGGATCCCACAGTGATGGAGCCTATAGTGATGGATCCCATGGTGATGGAGCCCACAGAGGTAGAGCCCACAGTGATGGATCCCATGGTGATGGAGCCCACAGTGGTAGAGCCCACAGTGATGGATCCCATAGTGATGGAGCCCACAGTGATGGAGCCCACAGTGATGGAGCCCACAGTGATGGGGCCCACAGTGATGGAGCCTATAGCGATAGAGCCCACAGTGATGGGGCCCACAGTGATGGAGCCCATAGCGGTAGAGCCCACAGTGGAGCCCATAGCGGTGGGGCCCACAGTGATGGAGCCCACAGTGATGGGACCCATAGTGATGGAGCCCATAGCGGTGGAACCCACAGTGATGGAGCCCACAGTGATGGAGCCCACAGTGGTAGAGCCCACAGTGATGGATCCCACAGTGATGGAGCCCACAGTGATGGATCCCATAGTGATGGATCCCATAGTGATGGAGCCCACAGTGATGGAGCCCACAGTGATGGATCCCACAGTGATGGAGCCCATAGTGATAGAGCCCACAGTGATGGAGCCCATAGCGGTGGAGCCCACAGTGATGGATCCCACAGTGATGGAGCCCACAGTGATGGATCCCATAGTGATGGAGCCCACAGTGATGGAGCCTATAGTGATGGATCCCATGGTGATGGAGCCCACAGAGGTAGAGCCCACAGTGATGGATCCCATGGTGATGGAGCCCACAGTGGTAGAGCCCACAGTGATGGATCCCATAGTGATGGAGCCCACAGTGATGGAGCCCACAGTGATGGAGCCCACAGTGATGGGGCCCACAGTGATGGAGCCTATAGCGATAGAGCCCACAGTGATGGGGCCCACAGTGATGGAGCCCATAGCGGTAGAGCCCACAGTGGAGCCCATAGCGGTGGGGCCCACAGTGATGGAGCCCACAGTGATGGGACCCATAGTGATGGAGCCCATAGCGGTGGAACCCACAGTGATGGAGCCCACAGTGATGGAGCCCATAGTGGTAGAGCCCATTAGTAGACCCTCAAGTGGGAAAGTTTTTTTCTTCCATCAAAATCTCTCTTGGGTTCCTAGTGAATTCCAGTCACAGCCTAGAATGCATTCCTAAACTTCAAGGGACTCTGCTCTCTCTACCCCAGATGCTGAGCCTAATGTTATGGGGAGAAAGTCACTGGGTGGTCCATAGAGCCCAGCCTGACCCTTGGTGTTAGAAAGTGAGAGTTAGAATAGCGAGGGGCTGGGCCACGCCTTCGAGAGATCAGCCTGGACGTGGGTGAGGCAGGTCGGGCCCATTTTCACAGCAAGCTGACAGGCTCCAGAATCAGGGCTGAGAAACAACAGGTCCCCACACAGGCAGACAACTGAGTGAGTACACAATGTCTTGATTCACCATTTGGAAGCAGAACAACTTCCGGTATGCTAGAAATTTGGACTTGCAAATTTGACTGGAGTGATGAGTGATTCTTTATCTCATCTGTCTGATTGACAGGGTCTCAGAGCAGGGCTGGCCCCGCCCTCTGCCCTCCAGTCCTGCAAGAGACTTCAGATCTCACTGGTCAGATAAAGTCCGAGATAAAACCCTGAGAACAGAACTCTCCCAGGCTGATCAGAATCCCATCCGCCTCGGGGAGTCTTCTCCTGGCTTCTCATGCCCTGCTCGGTCCTGGGATTGCTTGGATCTCTCCCAAGTCATGACCTTCACTTTCAGTGCACTGTTCTTCCACAACAAATCTCGAAGGCAAGTGGCATTCCCCCCCCCCCATGTCAATCTCCTCCCACTAGACAGGCCCACCTGGTGGGGCAGGAACCACAGCAGGTGGAGGGGGAGCAAGCCCATGAGAACGTGAAGGGAGCAGACAGACTCCGGGATAAACCCTGGGAAGGGTCCAAGAGAGAGCGGGCTGCAGATTAGAGCCAGCTGTGAGAGGCTGGGTCCCCCACCCCCACCCTACCCCCACCCAGATTTAGAATCTGCCAGAAAGGAGACACTTCCCGGCTTTGCAGAGCGATGAGGAGATGTTAAGTGACCCCAAAAGAGGCCAGCAGTCCTCCATCGAAGCCCGCTTCCTGCGCCCGTGGCGGTGGGAGCGTGCGCCGTGGCCGTCCTTACAGACACAGGTGTGGGCAGGCTCCTTCGTTCTAACAAACGCACGTCTCCTTGGGCTCTGCGTCAGCACCCCATCGGCTGCGCAAACGCCGGCCCTCAGGTTCCTCCCCTCGACTGCAAGCACGCGTCCTCTCGTGTCCAGACGCCGTGGCCACATCGGCTGTGAGAGCATTCGGGGCGCTGCCTTGGGGCCTGTTCTCAGTATCACCGTTCAGCCCGCGCCCTGGGCCAGCAGCGCCGGCCCTTCAGAAGCTGAGCTTCCCAAAGCGTCCTTTGGGGAGGGGCATCAGCTTCCGTCAGGGGCTCTAACAAAGACATGAAAGATCAGAGCTGTGTTCCTGGGGCAACTGTCCCCAGACTAGCACCTACAGAGCCCCTCCCGGCTCCCTGCTCAGAAGTGGGGCCGCCAGGGCGCTCCTGGGAAAGGAAGACCACATGTGTGCGACTCTCTTTTCCTGCCCGGACGCCTGAGACACAGATGTAACCCCCCTTTGGACATGGGCCCCATGGCCACTTCCTGGGAAAAGGAGGATGTCTGCAATTACAGCGGGGGCGGGGGGTGGAAGACGGCATAGAGGGGGTAAATGGTGATGGAAAGAATAAAATAAAATATTTTTTAAAATAAAATTATTAATTTAGTCAAAGGCCACGTGTGGGCACCGTTAAACCTGTATTCACTGTTCTCTTTCTGCCAGCGGCTGTGGATTTGGGGAAACAGTGTTTTTTCACCTCGACATCCTCAAGGAGACTGGAAACAAGGTCATCTCCAAGTGATAGCAACTGCCATGCAGGAACCGCCATGACCCGCTGGTGGCTCCGCCCTCCTGGGCCCCAGTTCCCGCTCTGCCCTCTGACAGCTTCGAGCCCTCACCCTACACCCAGCTGGTGCCTACTCGGTCTGAGGCGCTCACCTGCCACTGCACTCGGTTCCTGTGTCTCGACTCTTTCTAGAGCAGCGGTTCTCAAACCTGTGGGTCACGACCCCTTTGGGGGTCGAACGACCCTTTCACAGGGGTCGCCTAAGACCATCGGAAAACACATATATAATTACATATTGTTTTTGTGATGAATCACTATGCTTTAATTATGTTCCATTTGTAACAATGAAATTGGGGGTCACCACAACATGAGGAACTGTGTTAAAGGGTCGCGGCATTAGGAAGGTTGAGAACCACTGCTCTAGAGAGATAGATGGGCAGCCTGGGTTCCTCCTCCGTCACCTGCATGACAGGTCTTATGGCATCACTTCCAGAGCCACAGTGGACATGCGGGCGCCCCACGTCTCCTTTAGAAGTTCAGTTAGACATCCCCAGGTGAGGTCACCTGGGAGGGCTGGTGGATGGTTCTGGATTTCTGCTCCTCCCCAGCCCAGGTCGTGCCCTGTGCATCACCCCGACGTGAGGAGATTCTAGTGGGAGGCTCATGGGCTGAAATGCTAGAGTTCAGGCCCAGGGTGGACTCCACATGTGTGTGTGGGCGGCCTGGGCAGACACACCCATGGGTGCCCCAGACTCACCTCCTGAGCTCCTAGGACAAGGGTCCAGGCCTGCGTCATGCTGCTTTGAAGAGTGGCCCCGAGCCACCCCTCCTCCGCTACATTCCGCAGGCCCAGTGCTCACACGCAGTCACCACATCCTGCCATCACGGGCCAAAGCGTGCGTCTCAGAAGTTCACTCATCATCCGATGCCTAGAACCACGGACGCTTGTTTGCCCCCAACCTGGACGTGGCTCTGGAGAACCCGGTCAACACCGCCTGTTCTCTAGCTCCACAGCAAGATGGCGAGGATCTCAGAGACAAAAGCTTTGCTCCCCTCCCTCCATACCCCCTGCCATCCCCCACAGCCTCCCCCCTCCCGCCGCCGTTCCCTAATTCCCTCAGCTGAGACCGACTGCCTCCATCTTCCCCCATTGTCTACCCAGTGCCCGGGTTTCTTGGTGTGGGTCCTCCTACTCCCAAAACCTGTGTCTAAGGGCACGCCTCGCTCTCACAGATCTGACACACAGAACCTGCTCTTTGGGGGACGTGTTTGTATATAATTGGTTTTGTTGTCAGTCCTCACCGAGGATGTTTTTCTATTCATTTTTACAGAGTGGAGGAGGGGGAGAGACAGAGGGAGAGAAACATCCATGTGAGAGAGACACATCGATTGGTTGCCTCCCGCACACAACGTGACCAGGGCCAGGGGTGGGGCTGCAACCGAGGTACGTGCCCTTGACCGCAATCAAACCTGAGACCCTTCGACCCATGGGCCGATGCTCCAACTACCGAGCCAAACCGGCCAGGGCTTAAGTAATTTTTTATGTTAAGACATACATGCCCTAAAATTTACAATTTTAATCATTTTTAAATGTGCAGGTCAGGGGCATTAAGTGTGATCACAGTTTTGTGCAACCGCCAACACCATCCATCTCCACATTTCCATCTTCCCAAACTGAACCCCCATACCCGTTCCACATCAACTCTCTCCCCCACCCTGGGCCCCTCTACTCTGCAGTCTGCCTCTGTGAGTTGTGACTCTATGCAGTGGTCGGCAAACTCATTAGTCAACAGAGCCAAATATCAACAGTACTTCCTCAAAATAGACTCGCCCAGGCCGAAAACCGACTTCTGCGCATGGGCCACGAAGTTTCAACCGCACTGTACGCGCGCCCGCACGTGGTATTTTGTGGAAGAGCCACACTCAAGGGGCCAAAAAGCTGCATGTGGCTCGCGAGCCGCAGTTTGCCGACCACGGCTCTAGGGACCTCAGGTAAGCAAACTCGCACAAGCTGTGTCCCTCTGTCCGGCTTATTTCACGCAGCGTGGCATCTTCAGGGGTCCCCCGTGTCGCAGCAGTGGGCAGGATCCCCCTCCTTCTAAAGGCCGCATGATAGTCTATTGCAGGGAGTGGAATGTGTACGTCACGCTTGCTCATCCATGGTGGACACCGGGTTGTGGGAGGAGAGCACTTGTACGATGGGCACGAGGGGTCATGCTTGTAGAGCGATGCCCAGAGCCCTTCCTCCCATCTAGTTTTCAGGACCGCTTTTGGCGTAAACGTCTAATATTCTCCACCTAAGACAGCACAGAAGGTGCCTCACACGTGTCCTCGCCCTACGTGAGCCAAGGGACTGTATCAGTTGAGGTTTTAACCACAAACAACAGAAACATCCTGCATCCGACTTGAGCAGAAAGGAGAGTTATTTAAAGGAAGCCAGCGAGCTCAGGACTCCCCAGGACAGAAAAATGCAGGCTACGTTAGGCTGCCAAAAACAACAGGTGCGGCAGAATTAGCTCCACCAAGACACTCCCTCGCTGCCTCCAGCCCCCAGTGCCCAGGGCGCCCCTGCTCCCTAAGCCCCACCAGAGAGGGCTCCAGGGGCCCCTCATCACCAGCAGCCCCGCAACCAGCAGCCATGCAGACAGGACCAGACAAACCTGCGTGGCTGCGCCAGCGTCCGAGTCCACAGGAAGGGAGGCGGGGAGAGTGAGACTGTAAGATGGGGAGTCCTCACCCCCCCTCCATGTGGAAAGGGGCCCCGCATCACAGGCAGCAGGTGTCCCTGAGTCCCACACTCGGAAGGTCCTCAGTGGCCCACCTCCCTCCTGTCCCACTGCAGCCTGTGCCCTCTCCCTGGAGGTCATGCTCTGGGTGCCCAGGGCTCTGGGACTTCACGGCCTTGGGGGGTGTGAGCCGGTCCTCCAGGAGGGACACGCAAAGGTGGGATTAACCGGTGAGGCCAGAATTAGGGGGACCACCTGGGAGAAATGGGGAGAGAGCAGCAGACCTCAGAGCAAGTCTGACCCTGTGTGAGGGGCAGAAGGGCAGCCGGGGAGGGTCCTGGCCGCCTGCTGACAAAGTGGGTGGGGGGTGAGAGGCAGCAAGGCTGAGGGAACGCCCTGGAGCCCGAGTGTCTGTCAGTGGGAGACCCTCTGGCCTCAGCATCCTGGGCTCAGCCTCGCTGGGAGCAGCTCCTGGGACGTCAGGCCTTAGGGCCCACATGGAGGTGGACCCCTGCCACCCCCCAGGCCTCCCCCCCCCCCCGCCCCCCACGCCATGCCCAGCTCCCATGGAACTTCACTGCGGGCACCAGCCCTCACAGCCCCGAGCGTCTTAAAATAGACCTGCAGGCTGCTGCCCCCGGGCCAGCCCAGGAAGCCCTCCATTGCCTCAGGGCCATGTTTTAAGGTTTTATGATTTTAAGCTACAGGAGGGGCCATGAGGTGTGTCCCAGGCAAGGGAAGGGCATGGGGGTGGCCACTCTCCCCAGAACAAAAGTACCAAAAACCGCTTAGTGGAAGAATAGCGCCCACCCACGCGGGGCGTGGTGTCTGAGTGACTCCGCGGGGACACTGCGGCTCTGGGTCCCTGTTTCCTGGTGCCCTCAGGTGGGGATCCGGTTTTCACAGAACGGAAACCATCCGACGGCTATTTTCCTCTCCTGTGTCCCTGCTTTGTAGCAAGTTGCATTTTCATCTCTTAAATTGTTATTTTAGGGGGATCCCCCCCAGAAAAACAGGGAAGATTCCTTTCCTTGGCAAACCCCCAAATTAGTTGTGAAATGTCAGCAAGAAACTCAATCCCAGAGG
This sequence comes from Myotis nattereri, assembly GCF_964212035.1. Lineage (NCBI taxonomy): Eukaryota > Metazoa > Chordata > Mammalia > Chiroptera > Vespertilionidae > Myotis > Myotis nattereri. The sequence goes on along the minus strand of NC_138081.1, from coordinate 96,483,972 downwards.
CAGCGCTCAGAGGGATTCTCAATGAAGCCCTTAGATTTCTCCTGGAGATGACAGCCCCACCCTCAGGCTCCCGCCCACAGGCCTCCCGCCCGTGCATCCCCCACGCCCACCACGCCCACGGATGTATCCACGCTGCTCCTTGAACTGTCCCAGAGGCCCACGCAGTACAGACACTGACCACCAGGGGGGGTCACATGACCTCCTCCCCCAGGGAGTGACCTGGCTCCCTCTTTTACGCCCCAAGATGAGTGACGACAGTGACATCCAGCGACAGCGTCCCTTTCTCCCCCTGGGGCATGGAGAGGGGGGCTGATTCTATAGCCTCTCAGAGATCAGGCAAGAAGGGGGAGCATGCTGAGGTTGTCCCAATGTAAGAAGACCAGCTTGCACTCTTGTTTCGTGTCGTCCTGTTTTGGGAGCTGCCGTGGAAGGTCTCCGGGGCAGGGCACAGCCGAGGCCTCGCTGCCCGCTCCCCGGGGAGAGGACGACGGAGCAGGCCCTGCCCAGAGGCCTGGGAGCGCCGGCTTGCTTCCCGCAGGGTCTGCGGTATGGGAGTAGCTGGACGTTCAGAATGACCCTGGAGGCTGCCGGCGGCCCCAGGGCTGGGGTGCCAGGGGCAAACGCTAGACACTGATTGCAATTTTCACACACACACAACCTTCTTCCGCTGTCTGGACTGTGTGCAATGCGTTTCTTAGGCAGAACACACAGAAGCAGGGCATCTGGTCTAAAAGTACAGCCTGACAATCCTGTGGTGGGACCACCCCCGTTTCTCCCAGGAGCGGGAGGTGGGCCTCAGAGCAAACAGGATGCTGCTGCCAGGGAGCCCAGAGCCCCTGGCTGTGCCCCCTCCCTGCGCCAGCTGTCCCGGACTCCCTTCTGCCCAGCAGGAACGTCAGCAGGAATAGGCAGATGCAGTTGCAAGAACCGTCCGCACGTAAATGTGCATTTACTAGTTTTCGCTCTTCTTAACTGCACAAGACATTTGAGATGGAGTAATGCTCAGGATACACGGTGCAGACCAGGGGCAGGCAACCTTTTTGTGAGTGCGTGCCAAAACCAGCAAAATCTCTGGCTCAAAATTCTTCTGCGTGCCAACCCTAATTTTTTGAGAACATGCTATGCCTACTTGGTATCTCTTAAGGTGTACGTATGTGAAGAATCTTGAAGAAATAAAATTCATTTGAGCGACAAAAACAGTATATGATGATGAAAAATACATTTATTTTTTAATGTATACATGTACACTGATAGTCCGACAGAAAACTTTATGTCTCCGTTTGATATTATCAGTGGGACTTCTGCTGCCGAGAGAAACACAGAAATTTATTCCCCTTTTGTTAGTACCGGTGGGCAAAGCGAGAGAGAAGGTTTCACTTTTATAGAGTGAAATTTTGAATAAGTAGGTGAGGCGGTTGTCCTCTCAACGAAAACCCGTTGCGTCTGAGGCTGAAACCAAAACACTGGTCAGATCTAGGAAGGCAGGGAGAGTTAAGGCAGAGGCATAGAAATTGCTCTTCCCCTCTCTCGTCAATCCATGTCTATGGTCTTTAAGATAACTTGCTATGTAAAATTATTTATCTAAGATGCACCTACACTGAATTTATCTGAAAAATAAAAAAGTCAGTATTAAGAAAAAAATTGTAAATGGAAGATTATAAGAGAGGGTTTCACGTGCCAGCAAAAGTTACTGGCGTGCCATGTTTGGCACGCGTGCCAGGGGTTGCCCACCCCTGGCACAGATGGAGTTATGATTTCACAGTGCGGTGAATTCACACTGCATCAGACCTCAGCCGTGTGATGGGGTCACTTTGCCACTATTCCTCAAGTGAGTGTTAGCGGTTAGTTTAAGGCAGCGATCGGCAAGCTCATTAGTCAACAGAGCCAAATCTCAACAGTACAACGACTGAAATTTCTTTTGAGAGCCGAATTTTTTAAACTTAAACTATATAGGTAGGTACATTGTTATTAACTTAATTAGGGTACTCCTAAGCTGGCCTTTGCTAAAAACGTCCTCAATCTGATTGAGAACATTCGTTGAGGTCGACCCCTTCCAACGCTCCCATCCACACTCGTCTTGTACACTTGTTTCGTCTCTCCTTTCTGAAAACTGACTTCTGCGCATGGGCCACGAAGTTTCCATCGCGCTGTACGAGCGCGCCCGCACGTGGTATTTTGTGGAAGAGCCACACTCAAGGGGCCAAAGAGCTGCATGTGGCTCGTGAGCTGTGGTTTGCCGACCACTGATTTAAGGCACCCGGCGCCCCGTCTCAGAGCTCTAACGCCTCGAGGACCACTCTGAGCTTCTCACAAGCATCACCAGTGCGCGGGGACGTGGGCGTCGCCTTCTTCCCTCAGCAGCCACTGGCCTTCATTTCTCTCCCAGAAACAGCACGGCCTCTTCCGCACTTGGCGTCCGGCTCTGCACTGTCTGTGCCGGAGACGCTCGGGGACAGGAAGTTACCAGACATGGCGACTTCTCCCAAGTCATGGATGGAAGGAAGTTTTGGCCACAAAGGCACCAGATCCAAGAACTTTTTTCTCCTTCCTTTCTTCCTTCCTTCCTTCCTTCCTTCCTTCCTTCCTTCCTTCCTTCCTTCCTCTCTCCCTCCTCCCCTTCCTTCCTTAGCTACATTGATGATGAAACGAATAAATGACTGCATTTATCTGACCAGGATTCTTAAATAGTACTACATCAAGATAGCTCAGTATTTTTAAAAATATTTTTATTGATTCTGAGAGAGGAAGGGAGGGAGGGAGGGGGGAGGGAGGAAGAGAGAGAGAAAGAGAGAGAGAGAGAGAGAGAGAGAGAGAGAGAGAGAGAGAGAGCGCGCGATCAGTGTAAGAATGAAACATTGATCGGCTGCCTCCTATACGCCACCTACCGGGGATTGAGCCTGCAAACCCGGCATGTGCCCTGACCAGGAATCAAACCAGCAACTTTTTGGTGCACAGGACGATGTCCAACCAACTGAGCCACCAGGCCAAGCCCCCCCGCCCCCTTCTGTTTTTAAATAAGAGAAAGCTTATTTAGAAAGTCACAGAGGTAGAAGAACTGAGCTAAGAAGAAACAGGCTGAGGAAACAAGTTACAGCAAAGAAGGCCCTGGGAGCTGAGGGGAGAGAAGGTAAAGGTGAGACGCCTGCGAGGGGAGGGGGTGGTGAGGGGGGGGAACGCTCCCGGAGGGAGAGCCGCCCAAGGATGTCTGTGTCATTGATAACATTTACAGAATTTCTTGCTCAAAACATAACGAAGTCCCTCGCAATGACCAGGCCGGTCCATTGGCAAGTAGAATAGGATTCCCACGAACACAAACGGCTGGCCTCCCGGGGAGGCACAGAGACGGGAGCGCAGGGCTCGGGCGGCGTCAGGGGCCAGGTCGCCCCAGGAGAAATGTGAGAAGGGCCCAGGCGGTGACTATGCCACAGACTCTGCAAGACAAGGACACGCCAGGACACAGGTCAGCAGGTCAGCGGGTCCACGGCAGGGGCGAGGGCGTCTGTGTGTGGCCAGTCGGCAGGTTTGAAAGCTCTGACACAAGCTCGCCCTGTTCTCCCTGACTTTGTTGGCAAAAATATTCTTTCCTCCCACCGCGGTCCACGCCCCAGCGCACTCGTCTCTGGGACACGGAGCAGTCACTTTTCCTGCCGATTTACACCCGAGGCTGACACAGGAGCACGGAGCCCAGGCCCAATGTCCTGCTTCAACCGCATTTCTACAGATCTGGCTCGAACCAGCCGGCCAGAGTCCTTACAGAGCACATTAATGCATCTCCATCTCTCCAGATGCTCCAGCCACAAGCTCTGGACTCGAACTTGCCTCTGCTCTGGTCTGTCTGCGCCCCACCCCCACGCGGCCACCGAGCAGTCCACGCCACAGCCGGGTGACCGGGGTCCAGACTTCCTCCCCGGCCCGGGCCCCCCGTGTCTCCGCAGACCCACGCGCACGCCTCTGCTCCAAACCCCCGCAAGCCAGTTTCTCCGCAGCCCTCACCCACGGCCCGTGCAGTCTCGTCTCCTCACTTGTTCATTCCCAGCACGGTGGCCTCTGCCCAGGGCACCCCAGGCACGTCCCGCCAGAGGCCTCGCGCTGGGGCCCCTCTGCCCGGGGCACCCCAGGCACGTCCCGCCAGAGGCCTCGCGCTGTGGCCCCTCTGCCCGGGGCACCCCAGGCACGTCCCGCCAGAGGCCTCGCGCTGTGGCCCCTCTGCCCGGGGCACAGGGCCTCCATCCTCTCCTTCAACAGCACTCCCTCCACTCGCCCCCTGAACTGCTCTTGTCACTAGCAGAAGGGGCAGTCCCCTCCTTTACTGGTTATCTCCCGCTCAGCGTGAGCCCCATGAGAACAGGGGCCTGCGATGGACGCCCAATAAACACGTCAAACGTTACAGAAGAGCCCTGGCCGGTTTGGTTCAGTGGACAGAGCATCGGCTTGAGGACCGAAGGGTCCTGGGTTCCATTCCGGTCAAGGGCACGTACCTCGGTTGCAGGCTTGATTCCTGGCCCTAGTCCGGGTGTGTGTGGGAGGCAACCAATGGATGTGTCTCTCTCTGTCTCTCCCTCTTCCTTCCACTCTCTCTAAAAATCAGTGGAAAACATCCTCGGGTGAGGATTAGCGAAAAACAAACAAACAAAAACACAACGTTACAGAACGCCGTGGTTCACCACACCCGTCAGCCACGCCTTAGGACACCCCAGTACGGAGCTGTGCTCGCCCAGCCCGAGCGGGCGCACAGGGCGGGCGGGCGGGCGGCGGGCAGGGACTTACCGCAGCAGGCAGCGGACGTCCGGGGAGTGCCTCCAGTACCGGTACAGCGACACCTGCAGCGTGGGGTGGCCCCGGTACTCCCTCAGGACGCTCCGGGCGCTGCGGGAGACGGCTCGGTCAGGCGGGCCGCGCACCTGCGGCTCCGGGCGAGGAGGGGGTGGCTGGAGGAGACAGGGCCAGCGCGGTCGAGACCCAGGGCACCTACTCCTTGAACTTGTTGGTCAAGAGCAGGAACTGGTTCCGCGTGAGTCGCCGGACGTCGAATTTGCAGAGACTCTGGAACTCGCGATAGATCTGCTGCTCGGTGACCCCCGGCCACCTCCGGACGCTGAGGACGAGGATCGGGGGCCGGATACTGGGATAATCTGGGCCAGAGAAGTTCTGGAAGACAGGACAGACGGAGACTCCCACCATCCCTCCTGACGACCCACCCAGTCCGGAAATCCTGAGAGAAACTGGGAAGGGCTCCTTCTGGGGCGGGAGAGGGAGGGCAAGGAGCACTCAGCGGGTCCGACACCCGCCTCAACTCTGACTTTGGTTGTTATCAGGGCCCCCCTCAGACGCCCCAGGACCTGGCCACCTCCCGGGGCAGCCTCTGACCAGGGAGGAGTGACAGGACCGTACTCACGATCTTGGGGACCCCGGCGCGGATCAGGTTCACCTGGTTCACGTAGGGGGCCAGCACGTCCAGGTACCGGGGGAAGGAGGGCTCCGGGGTGGGGCCGGCCCTGCAAGGACAGAGCGCCCGGGCACTCAGCACCTGGCGCCATGCACACGCCTCGGCTGAGGCTGCAGCTCGGGGACAACTCCCCTCTCCCCCCACAAGCCCTGGGCTCAGGTCGGTGCTCCCCCCACCCATGGCCCCCAACCAACCCCAGAAAGGTCCCTCAGGGCCCACGCCAGAGCTTCCAGGGGTCACCGTCTGCTGGTGACAGTTTGCTGACGATCCCTCTGCTGACCAACATTAGAATGAGAGAGAGGCCACTGGTCAGGCGGTGACTTTATCATCCCTGGACGCGACAACTCCCTCTACTCAGCGTGGCGTCCCTCTTCCCACCACCTCACTCCACCACCAGCCCCGCCTCCGTCCAGACCTGGCCACGCCCCCAAGCATAGGTCCCAGAGGCGGACTGCAGACTGCAGAGTGGGCAGAGGGCCACTGCCGCACTCCTCTGAGCCCCGGGGGGCTTCAGGGCTTGAGGAGCAATAGGAACAAGGCTGTAAGGCCCAGGCACCCGGCACTAGGGACGCCTCTGCAGGGGGCTGCCTCCGCCGCTGGCACACGAACCTCCCTGTGGGCACTCAGGTGCCATCAACACACAGGAAGGAGGGAGGTGGGGTGGCAGGTTTCTTGTTGAAGTTGTGAGCCTCACAGCTATAGGCTGTAGATTTCTGTGCACAGTATCTGTTACTAAAATGGACAGACATAGGCCAAACCCAGCTGAACAGAGGACTCCACAATTATTTCCCAGTCAGCCACAGAGAACACGTGACAATTGTGCCGAGTCCCCCTGAGCAATGTAACACCACGGACGGATGGACGGACGGACGGAGCGACGGGAGGTGAGTTTCAGGTGTGGGCCGGTGCCCGCGGGCTGGCACCGCAGACCTCAGGACAGTGCTGCCCCAGGAAGTGCAGGCCTCCAGCCTGGGGATCAGGCATCTCCCCCTGTGCCCTTCCGCGGACCCCAAGGACGTGTCCTTGACTGACCTGAACATCCGCCTCCTACCTGGCTGTGATCTGCATAGTTATGAGAAACGTGGTGACAGAGAAGCCAGCCCAGCCACTGAGAGGCACGGGGGCAGGTGAGAATCTAAGCTGGACCCCACGGCCGTGGCTCCTGACACACGGGTCTTCCCAGCGCCCGACAGGAGGCCCGAGGGCCGGGGCCAGCACGGGGCGGGTGTGGGCAAAGGACTGCTACCCGTCGGGGACTGCATCCACAGTGACATTCCGCATGCGCCCTCCCTTCTTTGGGAGGTCCTGGCCCACAGCAAGGCTAACGCAGGAGGAAAGGCAGGGACACTCACCCGTGCACTCTCCACAGGAGCAAGTGCGCCACTTTCAGAAGAACTGGGGGGAAAGCAGAAACGGAAGACGTCAGGGCTCAACCTGACCACCTGGTCACACATGCGGACGCATGCCTTTTCCCCGTTATGTGCAACCCACTGGGAATGCACGGGATGGCAGGGGTTAGCACGAATAAAGCATGAGCCTCCTTTACTTATTTATTTTTTGTTAATCTTCACCAGAGCATGTTTTTTCCTCTGATTGTTGAGAGACAGTGGATGGGAGGGAGGAGGAGAGAGAGAAACATTCATGTGAGGGAGACACAGTGGTTAGTTGCATCCCACATACACCTGACCGGGGCCAGGGATTAAACCTGCAACCCAAGTACATGCACTGGACTGGGAATCGAACCCGAGACCTTTGCATGCACAGCTGGTGCTCTAACCACTGAGCCACGGCCAGGGTAACCAAGACTAGTCTTTTATTTTTTTAACAAGTATTTGTATTGGTTTCAGAGAAGAAGGGAGAGAGAGAGACGGAAACATCAACAATGAGAGAGAATCACTGATTGGCCGCCTCCTACACGCCCCCTACTGGGGACCAAGCCCACAACCTGAGCCTGTGCCCTGACCAGAACCCTGACCTCCTAGTTCCTAGGCCAATGAGCCACACCAGTCAGGCCAGTCTCCCTTTAAAGGGACAGCGACCCACCTGATCCGCAGAGGAAGGCGTCGTATGCTGCTTCGTGGGGGTACTTTGTCTCAGCTGAGGCGAGTTCCGGAGGCAGGAGAGAGTCAAGCAGCGGTTAGAACCACCTGGAAAAGGAGGCTCCCCCCACCTAGCATCACAGGCGTGGGCTGTGAACCACCCCGTCCCCGCCCCAATTCTACACGGGCACTGGCCGTGCACACACAGCCTCCACCTCCTTCCTCCAGAGACCTGAGCACGCTTCTCCCCCCACACTCACCTCCAATCCTCACGGCGCCGCCCCCACCACGACCCATGAGCACCCACAGGAGGAGGCAGCGGAGAGCTGAGAGCCCCCCTGCAGGCGACTCACCATGGCCAAGGGGAGCAGACGCCCCCACCCAGGGCCTCGGGTGCCGCCGGGATGGCTCCTTTCGAGCGAGGGGTTCCGGGGGGCACAGCCCGGGACACCGTGGAGAACACCCCTGCCGCCGGGGCCCCGCCTGAGCTCTACCCTCGGTGCTTTGCCAGCTGTGAGGAACCCGCACTGCGGCACATACCGTATCTCTCGCACTTGCTGGCGTGAACGATCACTGGCCCAGAGTCCTTGGTGGGATTCAAGTCACTGTCAGGAGAGAAGAGGATAAAGACCATTCGCTGAGGACAGTCCCTCTGCTTCTCCTCCCGCCGCCTCAGGTTCGTATGGATAAAACTGTCCTCAGCCCCGAGACACCTCTAAGGGACCGAGAAAAAGGCAGGGACCAGGCCCGGGCAAATAAGGCCTTGGGAGCGCGGCCACGGGACGGTAGAGAACAGCGTGCTCCGCGGCCCCTTCACCTGAGCCCGGGCGCCACATGAACTCACACCGGCCCTGCCGGGGGCTGGCTGTCCTGGGGTCTTCCGGAAAAACAGAGATGACCACACCCGCATCCCGCGAGGCCACCAGCTGAGGCCTGACCAGGCACCCACATGCAATGTTGAATGTGCACCTACTAGGCCTGGCACTGCTTTAGGCCCGAGAGAAATGCCAGGTTCCCAAGAAACACCAAACCACCCTGTTCTCACACAGCTCATCACCCCGGCAACCGGACACAGCTCAAAGGAGAACTGAAGGCCTGGCCCACGGGAAGCACCACATCGTCCAACAGCTGTGCTGACGATGGGCCCGGCCCCTCCCTCGAGAACGGAGCTCCTCGACCTCAGCACCAGGAACATCGATCGGGCGGGAGGGCGCTGGGCCGGGGCCTCCGGTGCGTCCTGGCCTCGCTCCCAGGCGTCAGTGGCACCCCCGGTGGTAAGTGTCTCGGCATGGCCGACGTGTCCTGGGAGCCAAACCGCCCAGCAGCAGCTCCGGACGACGGCTCCGCACCTGCTCAGGACTTCGTACACCTCGGAGAGATTGGAAACCCTCGGGAAATTCAGGTCCTGCCGTCACGGAAAACAAACGAGGGGGAAGGAAGGGTTTGCTTTGGTTTATTATCTGCTTCAGGTGTTGTCAAATGGTCACTGAAATGACCCGGAAAAAAATGTCAATTCCCACCACCTCTTCTCTTCAGACATCCCCTCCTTATTTCGGACGCCAGGGCTCCTATGGCCTGGGCCTGGGCCTGGGTCCCTCTGGGCCCCCATCACCTAAGTGAGCAAAAGCTGCCACAGACACAGCTCATCCCGTCTTCCTTCAAAGACAAGTGCCTAAGGGCTTCTAGAAACTCAGACTCCAAGGCATCAGCCCCAGGCCAGGGCACACACGTGGGACCAGGCATGGCAAGGACCGCGGGCCTGGAAAGGAGCACCGCTGGGTCCCTGAGATGAGCCCCACCCCCACCCTCTCACCCCTAGGACAACAGTGACCTGGAGACCAGCAGCAACACAAACACCATCAGGGCTGAGATATGTGAGCTACAAAAAGCATGCATCTCCAGGAAAATACATATATATAAATATATAAAATAATAAAAGCATAATATGCTAATTTAACCAGACATCCTTCCAGATGATCTTCCAGACAAAGCCGGGGCTGCCAGGGAAGCCCAGGTCCCGGGTGCCAGAGTGAAACTATTGCCAGCAGCCAGGGAAGGAAGGCCTACTCTTGCACGAATTTCGTGCATAGGGCCTCTTATATATATATATGTGTGTTTTATATATATATATATATATACATATATATATATATATTTTTTTTCTCTATCTTTGTTACTCAGTTTAACTTTTATTTAAAAACATATTTTAGCCCTGACCAGTTTGGCTCAATGGATAGAGCATTGGCCTGCGGACTGAAGGGTCCCAGGTTCGATTCGTCAAGGGCATGTACCTTGGTTGTGGGCACATCTCCAGTGAGGGGTGTGCAGGAGGCAGCTGATCGATGTTTCTAACTCTCTATCCCCTCTCCCTTCCTCTCTGTAAAAAATCAATAAAATGTATTTAAAAAATATATATATATATTTTTTATTGATTTCAGAGAGGAAGAGAGAGAGAGAGAGAGCGAGAGAGAAACATCAATGATGAGAGAGAATCATTGAGCAGCTGCCTCCTGCATGTCCCACACTGGAGACCGAGCCCGCAATCCAGGCATGTGCCCTGACCAGGAATTAAATCGTGACCTCATGGTTCATAGGTCAACACTCAACCACAGAGCCACGCCTGGGCCTCAGTTTAACTTCTTAACTGCATTTAAACCAATTGGGCACTTCCCTCCAAATGCACAACAGAAGTCACCTGAGAGCCTCAGAAATCCACCCCCTCCCCCAACCAGAGGAGCTGACGGTAGGGCCAGGTGTCAGGACTTAGCTCCAGGTGGTTCTAATGGGCTGTCGGGTTGAAAACCCAGGACCTTAAGGCTAAGGCTCAATAGAGATGTTTTCCTCAAGATTTTTCAAGAGGGCCCCCACCCCATGCCCTTTAAGCGTGGAGCAAATACTAGGCATGTGTCAACTGCTGTTGTCGGACCTAAACAAGCACAGCAACTGGACACGAGTAAGTCAACACACGGGAGCGTGAGGGAGGGAGGCAAGGGTTATTGGAAGCTACTATGAGCCGGAGGGGCTAGAGCCCAGAAGGAAAGCGACGCTGGCTGTAAACCATGAGGAAAGGGTTCAAGGAACAACTTGTGGAGAGGGAGAGGGCGGTGCTGCTGAGATAGAGCAGCCCTTAGCCTGAGGCAGGTGCGTCCTTTACCTTCCATATGTCCTTGGTCACATTCTTGGTGTCAAGGAGGACGGGAAAGAGGCTGTGGATGTTGCGCTTGAACTGGTGGTAGCTTTCTGAAGGAGAGACCCAGACGGGCAGAGGTGAGTTTGATGGCAAAATGGGAAGGAGAGTTCTTCCACCTCACTTGTCACCACTGGTTAATGAGTAAAACGAAAGAGAGACAGAGGAGACCCTCATTCCTGCTCGTGAAGGGTTTCTCAATCTCAATCCCAGCCGCCGCCACCGTTTGCAACAGCAAAAGCCAAACGGTTTCCCAGGAAGTTCTGCTCCATGGAGTTGGCAAAGTTCTAGCCACTGGGAAAAGGAGGAAGAGGTGTTGCTGGGAATCAGCATTTGTAAACGACTGTCCAGGGAAAAACCCACTAGAAACATTATGAGGGTCGTGCCCTGATAACGATTTCTAACTTGGTATGCTCATCAAAATTACAGCTGCATGGAGTTTAAACAGGTTTCCCACAAACACAAACAACACCCCCACCCCTCCCCGGCTCTCCTGCCCCCTTACATTTCTGCTCCCCAAGGCAACTAACTGCGTTCCTTCTTTTCCTGTTGGTGCCATGCCCACCGCTCTAACATCACATCTGCCTGACAGGTGGCTTTCCAGCGTTAGGCCCTTCACCACTGGCCTCCCTCTGTGAAGCCAGGCTACCTCTCACCCACATCACAGCCTCATCACAGCCCCTCATCACAGCCCCTGGGGAGGGGTGCGCGTGCGGGTGCTCCTACGGGAGCAGGATTCTGGGCCAACGCACCTCCGGGCGGCGAACAAGGATCAAGGGAAGGAGAGCGCCAGACGGGCCTACCTGGGAGGGGCCTGAAGAACTTCTCATGCAGATGCAGCAGGTCCATCAGCATGTTATGTCCCACCAAGGGCTGCTTGGAGGAAAGCGACAGGGAGGAAAAGGAAGCTTTACGAAGGAGAGGAACGGGTGCCGCAGACCAATGGTCGCTTGCAAAGGGTGCAGCTGCAGAACCCACTGCATCCTGACCACGTGGCCATCCCATCGCCACCCTCCTCTCCCTCCCGGAAAAGGAGAAAAGCAGTGAGCAGGGGGGGCCTGAGGCCGGCCACACTGGGACCCAAACTGGGAAGCAGAGAAGCACTCTTTCCCGGGAGTTTTAGGTCAATCAGCGCTGAAATGCCTACGGACAGTCTCTCTTCCAGTCTACCCACCATGCTTTGGTGCCAGTCAGATCCGCACAGCCAGTTCTCAATTCTCAACAGGGAGGAACCACTCCTCTCAAGATCTCCCTGTCGGAGCCCAGCAGTGCCACGGCCAGAGAGAGAGGCCGCTGCAGACCCAGGAGAGAGAGACTTTCTTTTTTTTTTTAAATATATGTTATTGGTCTTTTACAGAGAGGAAGGGAGAGGGATAGAGTCAGAAACACCGATCAGCTGCCTCCTGCACACCTCCTACTGGGGAAGTGCCCGCAACCAAGGTACATGCCCTTGACCGGAATCGAACCTGGGACCCTTCAGTCCACAGGCCGACGCTCTATCCACTGAGCCAAACCGGCTAGGGCGAGAGAACCTTTCCTACCTTCTGGGCTTTCACCAGCATCTGGAAAAACACAGAGAAGCCCCTGGCGGAGAGCAGGATCTTCTCCTTCCAGCAGCTCTCTCGGTCGGAGGAGGTGTTCTGGAGGTACCAGCGGTGCTGCCTGCTCACCTTCTTCACTATCACCTGGGATGAAAGGAGACAGTTCCCCAGTCCCAGGAGCGCTGCCGAAGACCAGGTCCTTCATCTCAAAGGGGAGGGGGAAGAGGCGGAGAGGGCGGGAGAGGGACAGAAAGAGACAGACAGACACATTCCTCAGAGGCCGCTTTGGCCGAGGAGAGAGAGGACGGGTGGCTCACCGCCTGGTCTCCCAGCACCGTCCAGATGTCCGGGAGGGCCTGCCTCAGCACCAGCTGGACCTCGAAGGCCTGGAAGCCTACAGCAAGGAGACACAGCTCACACAGAACCCCCTGGACCACCTCTCCGCCTCCCCTCGAGAGGGGCCGAGGGAACAGGAGCTGAGAGGCCCGGCAGATGGGAAAGGGCGACAAGCCCAAGGCCCATGCGCAGGGACCAGGGACTGCGGGTTGTGCAGATCTTCCAAGGCTCACACATTTCACTGCAGAACAGCAACGGGAGGCCTTGCCTACGCGGCCGCAGCCCCACAGAAAGGCCTCAGGCCTGGGACGCTGGCCACCGTGCGCTGCAGACTCAAGTTTTCCAAACTTCCAGTGTCTGACGGCAACCCCAGTGTGGCACCAGCAAAGACTGTCAGGAATTCTCCGCGAAGAGACAGGCTCACTGTTTTTCATTTGACTATATGATTAAAAATACCCTCGTCAAAATAACTACATTCGGTTCTTTAAGAAAAAATAATATTCCATGAAAGAAAATAAAAAAGCTGCTAATTCAGCTCTCAACTCAAAACGTGCACTAGTTCTTTTCCTCAAGACAGGCCCTGCAGTGTCGTAGGCGGCAGCAACGTCTAATGCGTACCGACTTCTCGACATGTGCATCTGGACACACAGAATGTTTAAAAAGATGAGCAAAGATGGAGATTTAATAAAATGAAGAATTATTACTGCTTTGCCAAGGAGAGTAAGTGAAACTTGATTTTTTAAAATCCTCACTTGAGGATATATTCATTGATTTTACAGAAAGAAAGGGAGGGAGGGAGGGAGGGAGAGAGAGAGAGACCAATCGGTTGCCTCTCGTACGCACCTGAACTGGAGCCTGAACCCACCACCAAGGTATGTTCCCTGACCAGGACTCTAGCCTGCGACCCTTCGATGTGCAGGACAACACTCCAACCAACCGAGCCACACTGGCCAGGGCAAAATTGAATTTTTTAAAACTGAGAGTAGCCCTAACGGGTTTGGCTCAGTGGATAAAGCGTCAGCCTGCAGACTGAAAGGTCCCAGGTTCGATTCTGGTCAAGGGCATGTACCTTGGTTGTGGGCACATCCCCAGTAGGGGGTGTTCAGGAGGCAGCTGATCGATGTTTTTCTAACTCTCTATCCCTCTCCCTTCCTCTCTGTAAAAAAATCAATAAAATATATTTTTAAAAAATAAAAAAATAAAACTGAGAGTAACTGGTGACAGAATCCACTGATGCCTAGCATGAGGACGGCATGCCTTCATCTGTGCCAGGTGCTGACAGGTCCGCCCACCTGTGCTTCGATGCCATCAGTGCAGATGGCACCTGACAGCGGCAAGTGATAGCTGAGTGGTATTGTGACACTACTTCTGACCTCACGGACCCCTTGGAAAGGGCCTGAGACCCCTGGGGTCCACGGATCAGGGCATGTTCACTGGGGTTGCACTCTCACAGTGGGGGGAACTCCAGGATCAGAGTGAACACGGGGACACAGGACACTCAGGGCTGGGCTCCAAGGTGAACGTCCCTTCCTCCACCTTAACATTCAGAAAGTCCAACAGCCTTCACCTCGGAACTGAGGGCAGAGCTTTCTCTCTCCACCGAGACCCTGAGCCAGTGCCTGGCTGGGGAGAGGAGGGTGCGTGAGTGACCACTGGACCGACGCCGCCTGCCTACCCGCGATACCAGGGAGCGTCATCCAGTCGCCTTCCTCCGCCAGGTGCAGCCACCGAGTCACCTCATCGATCACCGCCTTCATTTGGTCTTTGTCCAGGGAACTGAGAATGGGCACAGGAAGGCGGAACGTTGGAGGAACCCTCCAGAACCGCGAGATGATGTGAACCTGGGAGCGGCTCCTGAGCCTCCAGTGTTAACACTGTGATCCTGGCAAGAAAATGCACCCAGAAAAGACCATTTGTTTTCCGAGCGGCTCTGCAGCAGGACACAGGCGCTCGGCAGGCCCCGCCCACGCGTGCACAGGGGACTGCGCCATCCCTGGCTGCCCGGCCCTGGGAGGAGGCCTGGCTGCCTCACTCAGCGCTCCGAGGGGAGAAGGCACCATCTGGTGGAGTGGGGAGGAGACAGGAACTCTGCGAGCACACCTCCTGTCTTAGGAAAGCAGAACATCATGTTATTTGAGGTACAGAAAGCCTTTCCATGAAAATAACAGAAGGCTCAAATTTCACATGTTTTTTTCCCCTTACAAAAAGCTACATTTTTATGTGAAAACCACAAAAAGAGTAAAATTTTTTAAAAAAGCAAGAAACTCCAACATCACATAAGACAACGACCTGGACCCAATGATGACTCCTCATTCTGCAGAGTTAACAGCTGTCAAAGGCATGAACCTGAAGCCCAAGGAGGTTAAACAGTTTGTTCAAAACCAGGGAACTGACACAGGGCCTGCCCGGGCCCGGGGGCTGCTCCTTCCAGTACACATGCTGCCACCCCCAACCCCACTCTGCAGGAGGGCAGGACTCAAGGATGACAGCTGGCACTGGGGGCCGAGGGGAAAGGGCAGAAGCCCTGCCCTCAGGGGACATGTCCATCCAAGTTGAGGCATGTGACCAGCTTGATCAGGGTTCCCCTAAAAACTCCCAAGGTCACACTGAAGGCCAACACACCATCCGCAGTGAGTCCCACAGAGCCGTGTCCCCACAGCCCTGAGGGCAGGTCCTGCTCAGAGCACCAAGTTACGGCTCTTTGCCTTCTCCCTTCATTTGAAGCCCTGAGCTCCCACTCGGGGCGGAGAGGCTGCCCGCTTGGCGTGGGGATGGGTTCGCCAGCACTAGGAGCAGTGATGTGCGACTGAGGCAGGCCAGATGCCTCCCCAGCTTAGGGGACGCGCGAGGTCACCACACTCCGGAGGCCCACAAACCCAGCCCCGGAGAACCCCACCAGGCACCCGAGCGTGGCTGTACCTGCGGACTCTCCAGTTCCCAGTCAGGATGCTGTGTTTGATTTGCTTCTCCTGCTCTTCGTTCATGTAGGGGATTCCATGTTTGAGAAACTAAAGACAGGAAGAGAAGCAGGAGGCTGGCCGGTGGAGCCACCCTCTGCGTGGGGAGCAGAGCGAAAAGAACCCTCCCTCGTCCGGTTTCACGTGGACATGAACGGGAAGGAAACGGGACCAGAGACCCTCCCGAACCCCGTCTCCCTCCCCCGTGGCGCACCTTGTTATAGTCGAAGCCATACTGATTCAGAAACTGTACGCTAGAGGCCTGGAAAGAGAATTCCGAGTCCAGAATCCCAAACGTCGTAGGGAAGAGAAAGAAGTTACAGGAATGGGCTATGTACCTACAAAAGAACGTGAGCATAAGGAGGAGAAGCCAAACCCATTTTCAAAACTCTGGCTCGGAGCAGGCTTCGGGTGGGCTCCTTTTCCCTGAGAAGCATCTGGATGTCGGCTGTTCCCAGTCCTGTGACTGGCCCCAGGGGCGAGGGGGTCCATGAAGAGAGGCAGAGACCCTGCCCTTGAAGAGCAGGACCTGCCCCCCCCCCCCTTCCTGAGCCCTCGGCTCCGCCATCCCATCGTCTCTGACCGTTGGTGCCTGAGCTACCTCGCCCACCCCTCGAGGTAACACTGTGTTCACTGCCACCCTGGAGGCCCACGCAGGACGCCATGGCAACAGGGAAAGGAGCGATGAAGGTGCAGGGCAGGTGTCAGGAAAGGCCCCCAGAAAAGGTGTTGCTTCCAGAGACTTGAAGGACAAGCCGAGTCTGCAGGGGAGAGAGCAGGTGCAGGGCACAGAAGCAGGGGAGAGGATGGGGCGCCCGGGGCCAACGTGGCTGAGAGCCTGAAGCAGAATTTGGGGAGCGGAGGTGGAGACGATCACTGGGCAGAGCCAGGTGTCATGCAAACGTCTTCATACGTACTTGTTCGACTCGCCTTCGACACTGGAAAACACAGACAGACCTGGAAGAATGGCAGGGGGATGAGCACCAAAGAGCTACCAGAAGTTAACTACTGAAACAAAACGTTTGAACAGTGCTTTGAATCCAGAAATACTGCAGGGGCTTTAGAAGAGGATAAGCTCATAAAAAAAGGGAGGAGGAGGAGCAGGAGGAACAGGAGGAGCAGAAGGAGAGGAAGAAAAGACAGATCCAAAACGCCAACCTGGTCAAATTGTAATTCACACTGAAATTACTCAAACATAATTGTGAACGGTTCTTCAAACACAGACGTTAAAGCGACATGTTTATAGTTTTAAAACTAACCAGAGGGAACACCCCAAACCATGAAGATGTATATATGTAATCGCCTTCAAATGTCTGCATTGTTAAAAAGACCGTTCACAAAGTGAAAAGTACTTCTGAGTAGGGGGAAAACAATAGAAACAGATCTATTTCCCATACTTTTCAAAGAGGCCTTACCATCAAGTTAAACAACCACAATAGAATGAGCAAAGGACAAGGAGACAGCAACACACACACAGAGATGTTCACCATCATTCACAGGACAAGCAAGGGTCAGTAAAATCTGTCCAGGCCTGTTTTTATAAATAAAGTTTTATTGGAATACAGCCATGCTCATTCATGTATATACTGTCTGTGGCTGATTTCCATCAACAATGGCAAAACTGAGTAGTGTAACAGACCACATGGCCTGTAAAACCGAACAGATTTACTGTATGGCCTTTACAGAAAGGTTTGTTGACTCTGTATTAATCATGTCCATCAGAATAACAAGCACATCATTTTTCCTCCACTCGGTGAGCAACAGCCATTTAAGAGTGATAACAGCCAGAGTGAGGGACGGGAGCAGGCACATTCACGTTGTCAGTGGGAGTCACTGTCATCTTGTGGATGGTTGGTAGGAGGAGGAACAGGTTGGCACCACACGAGACTTTAACACATCCTCTTTAACTCTGCAATTCCACTGCGGAAGTACCCCACATACTTAGTATAACATATACTCACTAAAGTGATGTACAAATACTCAGCTAGTCAGTGCAACCTTGTTTTATCAGACACAAATGGTAATCAAAGCATGCATCAGTAGGCGATTGAGTCAATGGATACATTCATAGTTTGGAGTACAATTATTAAAAATGAACAAGAGGTCTGCGTATGCTGCTATAGCCTGAGCTCTACACCCCTAAGTCAGTGGTTCTCAACCTTCTGGCCCTTTAAAAGAGCTCCTCATGTTTTTACCCCCAACCATAAAATTATTTTCGTTGCTACTTCATAACTGTCATGTTGCTACTGTTATGAATTGTCATGTAAATATCTGATATGCAGGAGGGTCTTAGGCGACCCCTGTGAAAGGATCATTCGACCGCCAAAGGGGTCGCGACCCACAGGTTGAGAACTGCTGCCCTAAGTGAAAACAAAAAGATGCAGAACAAAATGTGCCCAGTATGACCTTGTTTATGTAAGTTTTCTCTAAAGAAAAATCATACACATTTTTCCTTGAAAGAAGGTTCAGGTTCCTTAATGTTGATTTAGTTAGGCATGAAATAGTGCTGCTAAATCAACTTCCGCTTGTCCCAAAGTGTAAGGTCTGACAGGCATAACACGACCAAAAACCAAACAAGCACAAAAGGTGATAGCCAGGCCCTTTGAAAGATGTCCAAGCTGTCTGATCAGTACGAACAGGAAGACAATAAAAGTAGCTCTCCTAGTAACTCATGATCACACTCACCAATCTGACAGATTGTAAATTGCTGAACACTCCGACGGGTCTTTAGGTACCACTCCGATGGCAAGTCAAAAAGACTGTGAAAAAACGGGCATCTCATTCCATAGGCCGTGAGATGGCATCAAGGCGCCCAGCCTCGCGCTGGATCAGCACCTCTCAACCACTTATGGGGAACACTACCAGCATTTAGTGGGCGGAGGCCAGGTCCCCAGAGCCTCACACAACACGTTATCCTGCCCGCCCAGCGCCAATGGGTGCCTGCTGAGAAACCAGACTGGTATGGCCAGGATGCCACCCGAGGGGCACAGGTGAGCGCCTCTCTAGCTCGGCTCTAAGGCAGCTTTAGCTTTACCTGATCTGCTGGGACCCGGACAGGTTAGTGCGAAGGCCCGTGAACTCTATGTCCAGACCTGCCGGGAAGGCAAAAAAGACAAGAGTCCCATGCCCTAGCTCCGTGGTCGGCAAACTGCGGCTCGCAAGCCACATGCGGCTCTTTGGCCCCTCGAGCGTGGCTCTTCCTAAGCTTTAGGAGTACCCTAATTAAGTTAATAACAATGTACCTACCTATATAGTTTAAGTTTAAAAAATTTGGCTCTCAAAAGAAATTTCAATCGTTGTACTGCTGATATTTGGCTCTGTGGACTAATGAGTTTGCCGACCACTGCCCTAGCTGGTTTGGCTCAGTGGATAGAGCGTCGGCCTATGGATGGAAGGGTCCCAGGTTCAATTCCAATCAAGGGCACTATGCCTGGGTTGCGGGCTCCGTCCAACGTGCAGGAGGCAGCCAATCAATGATTCCCTCTCATCATTGATGTTTCTACCTCTCTCTTCCTCTCCCTTCCTCTCTGAAATCAATAAAAAATATATATACATATATTTAAAAAAAAAAAAAAAAAAAAGACAGGAGTCCCCAGGCGCAGACCAGTGCCACCGCTGTTCATGCTGGAAAATGACTGTAAATGCTGCAGGTGGCAAAGTGCTGGGCTCACCTTTGTGCTCAAGACGCCAGGTGGGTTCAAAGGGAAAACGGAGGGAGCCAAAGCAAGGCCAGGCCAGGCCACCTGGGTCCCGCGGCGCGGTTCCGCCCGGCCCACCGTGGGCCAGAGGGTAACTGCGGCTGGACGCCCCAGGCCGAGGAGGAACCGGTCCTTCGAAGGGGCCCTCCCTGAGCCTCCACGGCCTGGCCTGGCCTAGCGGCTGCCCCTGCCGGGCCTCACCACCCCCGCCCCGCGCCACTCCCGCCACCCCCAACACCCCTCCGCAGGCTCCCCCAGCGCAGAAGGCCCTGCGACCAGGCCCGGAACCCGCGGACCTTACCCAGGAAGTCCGCGCCCTGGACCAGCTCCTGCAGCAGAGGGAGGTTCTGCTCGAACTCGTCCGCGCCCACGTCCATGGCCACGCTGCCGCGTAGCTCCGCGGGCACCCACTGCGGCCACGCGCCGCGCGCTGGCCTTAAAGGGCGCGCGCAGGGAAACGGGCCGCCCCGCGCCGGCGCCTCCCTATTGGGCTAAGGCCCCGCGCCTTCTGCTCGCTCTAAGGAGTTGGGTTTTAGCAACCAATGCATGGGCGGGTGCAGGTCAATGTTTCTGTCCCTAAAAACCAATTTGTTTACATAATAAATAAATAAATAATGTCTCCACTGGGGTATTTACTGATCAAAAGGGGACTAAGGCATTGCATTCTGAAGGCCTCTCAGGCTCAATTATACTTTAAAAAAATGTTGGTGAATATTTATCTTTAAAAAACATACTGAAAAAAACACACGAAGAAAACAATATGCCTGTGAAAATAAATTGAAGCGCAACAACAAAAAAATAAAAATAAAAACCTACTGAATACCCAGATTGACAGTGGTCATTTCCACTTCCAAATAAGAATAAAATTGGCCACACATTTAATCGAAGGGCAGACGCTGAAGCCGCCTAACTGTTCACAGGCTCTTCCTCTTCACACTAACGCCAACACCTTGATTTAATCAACTCCTGTAGCGCTGCCATGACCCCATCTAGCCCGGGTTCAACTTCAGGTGAGCTGGATGCGCTCCAAGCTTCGTCTCCCATCTAACCATGTTCCTTCACGGCAAATTCAGAATCACTGTCCCTGTCCAGTTCCTCTTTGCAGTCCTTTATCCTTTCAAATCTGGCTCTGCCCATTAGGGTCCAGGAGCCCAACTGGAGTTAGAATTTGTCCTTTATCCTCACATCACTAAGACTGCTTGTAACACACTGATATTGATGTTTCATATTTAAAAACCAACTCCACATCCTGAGCAGCAACAGCGATCATGTAGATCACCCCCCATGAGCCAGACATGATAACAACTGCTTTGCATAAACCTCATGTGTAGTCTTGCCAGAGTGAGCTGAAAACGTGAAGAAATTTAATATAATTAGAAATTTCAAGTTCACACTATGCTTTTATTCTTTAACTTATAAACCTTTAATTTGTCCTTCAAAAGTTAATTATGACTGGTGACAGCTTTTCTCAGATACTTCTCTCATGTCCAAGAGGGAAGACTTTAGCCTTCCCCGCACACAAGGGGAGAAGGGGCTGTGTGTAACTGCTAACAACATTCTGCAGTTACAGCTTCCCAGTCGGCTGTTCTTCCAGGGGCTCCCTTCTGAGGGATATGGTGGCTGACAGCTTAACAATGACAAGTTCCAAACAATGCTTGTCTCATTCATAAATTCTCCGAGGCTCCCGGAGCACCACACCACCTTCCGTCACAGCCCTCTGCAGTCGCTGCATCTGGTTTTAAGGACCAAGAAAGGGAAAGGGTTAAGTACGCACAAGTAAGCTGACAATAAACAGTCTACTTCCTAAGAGAAAGAGAACTGATTTGCTCTTTGTTAACTTCACACCTACGCTGGATTTTCTGAAACTGACCTTCATAACGACCCAGATAAGAAAACAGAGAATGCAGAAACCTCAAGGATATCAAGCAGTGTTTTAAATATTATACAGACAGGGTGCTAATACATGAACAAGGAAGTAGAGTGGTCGACAAGATGGCTGTAGAATTAGTCGCCGTGGGTTTGAAACCTCCCCCACCACGGCTGGACTGGCCAGTCTCGGTTACTTATATACGGAACCGGGAACACTAGTCCTGACCCTTGGGCTGCTGTGAGGATGAAACTAGGTCATGCACATCAGGATACCCACCTCAGAGTCCGACACATAAAAAGAATTTGAAATATGGAACTATTATTATGTATCTAATATCAAGAATTAACACAATACTTTCAAGGTAAGTACATGAAAACCAAAATACCGATTCTGAGGCTGCCTCCCAAGGAGTTGGTTGGTAGACCATGAAGTTGATTCCTGCCTCAAGGCATCGTTCCGCCAGCACCCGTCCTATGTTCTCACAAGCCGCCACGTTTTTGGTGCTGTAAAGGTGCTTTTTAATAGCCCACTCACGTGTGGAGGCAGAAACCACAACCTGGCCGTTGCGATGCTCAACAAGTGCTTCTACATGGTGCTGAGTCCTTATAACTCGCAGCCTAAATGAGGAGAGAGTAAAATCATAAAAGAATTCTAAAGATAAGTGACTTCAGGTGAATACGTGCCTAAATATTGTGCTCATTTGCTTCAATGTACTTCACCCCGATTTTACTTGGGAAAGGTATTTTTCCTTGCCTTTATGAGGATATCCTCAACAATAAACCAAGCACTTCCGCTCAACCTCTCATGTCAAAGAGAAACTTGGTATTTCTGAGAGTGGAGATGTATTTATCCAGCACCTATTTTAGAAAAGGGTCTGAGTAGATAGAGCTACGTTGCTGACTGCACACTGGGTAAAGATAAACTTACTCTACAC
The DNA here is from genome assembly GCF_964212035.1 of Myotis nattereri. Classification (NCBI taxonomy): domain Eukaryota; kingdom Metazoa; phylum Chordata; class Mammalia; order Chiroptera; family Vespertilionidae; genus Myotis; species Myotis nattereri. The sequence goes on along the minus strand of NC_138081.1, from coordinate 96,461,964 downwards.
TTGCATTTCCCAGCTCACACCAAATAAGTGTAAGATGGACCAAAGCCCTGCATGCATAAAGCAACTAGCATGGTTCCGGGCAAATACAAAGTGTTCAGTAAATAACCATCTTTATACAAGACTCGGAACCGTCTTCTCGCTTCTACCCTCGCCCCTTAAAAACGTCTTCTCCCGGAGGTAACCAGAATGACCTTTAACTCGGACTCCACCTGTAAAGCCCCTCACAGGTTCTCGCTGCAGCGGAAATACAGTCTGAAGTGCTCACTTCGCTTTACAAAGTGAAGAATCCATCGGTATCCCACCTGCTTCCCCGTCTTCATCTCGCACCCTTCACCCGTGTCCACTCCACCTCACACCGGGCTCCTGGCCGCCCTGCTGCTCCCTCGGCGCCAATGCTCTTCTTGGCAGATAACTGGGCACCCCCCCCCCCCCATTCAACCAGCACCCTTTTCAGTGTCCTCCGTGACACCTCTCGTTTGCTTCCGTGCCCCCACTTCCGCTGGCCCCTGCTCTACCCACCCACCCGGGCTTCCGGACAAGGGGCCCCGCAGGCCCTGGCGCGTGGGAATGGCCGGGTGAGAGCAATCCGAGGCCCGTCCCTGTCGGCCGACCTACCTGTGCCAGAACTCCCGGGAGGGCCACACGGTGCCCCAGCCCCGCTCCTTCCGGGCCACGGCCAAGAGTTCCAGATTCCGGGGGTTCCGGTTGGTGAACTCGGGGGCCACAGCTTCGTTTCCCAGAGGGTCGGCTTCAGGCTGCACCTCCGGCTCGGAACGGGTGGACAGCGCCGCGACCCCGCGCCCTGCAACAGAAACCAGCGCACGCGCCTTTAAAAGTGACCCCAGACAAAACCAGACCTTTCCCATCCGTCCCCCCACCTTCTGGCCCTGGACGGGGGACAAGAGCTGCGCTTGGCCACAGGGCGCAGTGACCTCAGGCCCCCTCACAATGCTGTCGGCTCGTCCCCCTTTGATGGGGACGTGCAATGTAAGACCCGACTGGTACGGGCACGTTACCCTGCAGGCCCCGGGGAGGGGTCTCGGAGAAGAGGGGAGATTACCGGGGTTCCTGCGAGCCGACAACAACTCCCAGCACCTTGACCGAAGCGCCATCGCCGAGGGGACCGTGGGCAAAGCCGAGGGAACGCTTCGCCACCTTCCCTCACCCACGACCCGACGACCTGCCGGGCGCAGCCATGTTAACTCAGGGAAAAGCCTCCGGATCCCGTCGGCCGTCGACCCTCCACCCGGAACTAACAGTTTCCCGGCCGCTGAGTGGCCGAGAGGGCCACCTGTTACCTCAGCTCCTCCAATCATCGCTTACGCTGGGGTCACGCAGCCGCCGGAGCCGACCAACCACCTCACAGTAAAGCCCTCGGGGGTGGACGCGACCCCTTCGTTTCCGCGACGCCTTTTGCAGATTTGCGCTGGAGCCCGGGAGGAAGCCGGGACTTCGCGCTCCCTTATTTGGGCCTTCTGGTGGCAGAGCTCACCGACCGTGACGCCACACACAGCGGTCGGGCACTGGGAGGAGACGGGGCAGAGCAAGGCGCACAGCTTTCTCTGCAGAAACGATGGCCGGCATTTTACCGGGGAAAGCCTTGCCCGTCCCACCCTGGCCCAGCTTGCACTCGGAGCCCAGGAACAAAGCCTGCGACTTGCCGGCTGCTCTCCAAACACGTTCCTACGTGTAAGGAGAACAAGGAAAATATTTACTGTATAAACTACAATAGTTTTTAAAACACGCAATAGCTGACTCTTTAGTCGGGAGCACTGACCTCTTTTCTGAAGTAAAAAAAATAGCCACTACAATAGCTGTACAATGTGAATGAACCAAATAGGCAAAAGTATATTTCTTGGTGAGCTGCAGTTTTACTAGTTTGTGAAAAACAATTGCTGGTATAAACACGCGAGAGTAGCTCAGAGGCCCCGCTGTACCTTTAAGAAGTGCCCACCCTCCTTCCGTCACACTCCAGGCCCCACCCCACCGTGAACCCCCTTTTCTAGAAGGCACTAGAATGTGCAAATGCGCACGCGCACCCGGGCAATTTCCTACCGCGGTGCAGGAGCCGGACTTCCGTTCTGCCTTCGCGCCCTTCCTATTCGCTCTCTAATTGGGCAAAAGTGATGAACCCGCCCTTCCGGCTCCTCACTTCCTACACATTCACGCTTCCAGCCCCCTCCCCTCCTCTCTTTCCCGCCCTGCCCCGCGGCGGCGCAAGGGCTGAAGGGCCGGGTGGGCGGGGGAAGAGGTGGAGTGGTGCTCCCAGCATCCCCTGCGGCATCGCCTGGGCCCGGTCCACGCCGCGCTGCCGCTGCCGCTGGTGCTGGTGTGGCCGCCGCTGGGCCTCGGAACCGACGTTAGCCGTCCGCGGTGTACGTGAAGCGCGAGGTGTACCCTGCCGCGAAGATGGAGGGGCCTCTGTCCGTGTTCGGGGACCGCAGCACGGGGGAGGCGATCCGCTCCCAGAACGGTAAGGACGGGCGAGGCCTCGGCTGGGTGACGCGGAGCGCTCCCCCCAGCCCTGCCCGCCGGGGCCGGGTTCCGATCCTGGTGCTTCCCTTCTCTCCCCAAAATAGGGTCGGGGTGCGGTGCGTAACCTGCCCCCGCGGGTCCGTGCCTTCTGGGCGGGGCGGCAGCGGCCCCTTCCCGTAGGAAAGCGCGGCCGGTTTGGAGACCCGCGCCGGACGGGAGTGTCGGGCGGTGGGTCCCCGGTACCGACACGTGCGGGCCACGCCTGGCGTCCCTTCGGCACCTCTGAGCCCCTCTGTTCCGGTTCTGACCACGCGGAGCATCTCTCAGCCTCGAGGCCTCGTTTGAGGACCATGAGCCGGGAAAGACCAGCCTCCCCGCGCGCTCGGTCCCCTGAGGAGCAATGGCTGCAAGGCCCGCGCTGTCGCCTGAGATGCGGTGCCCGGCGTCCGGAGCTCGTCTGTCCTCGCCCATCGTGGCAGCCGTTGAAATAAGAGTAGCCCAGGGGCCTAGTTGGATGTTGTATAAGCGATAAACAGTGAACTTATTCTGGTGGCGTTGGCCCGGACCGAAGCGCTTGTTGGTGAGCCCCTTTGGCAGCGCGTGCACTCCCAGGGCATGGATGCCTGTCCATCTAGCCGTTGGTTACGAATTCTTGTCTTGGATGAATTTGCAGTAAGGTCAGAAGCTCTGGTTCGCACTTTTTTTTTTATTCACAGATAAAGACTGCTGATTTTAGTAGGGGTTTTTAAAGAAAAAGTCGCTAGTTTTCCTTTTTCTACACGAGGTGACAGAACCCAAATTATGACTAGCAGATGACCGTTTTATTTTAAGGGATTAGGACAGATTTGTAGATTGGGAAAGTTCAGGGGCTGTTGGCTGTCATTTACTTTCTTGAAGCTGAAATTGCCCTTTGAAGTAGTGGGTTTTCCTAATTTCATTGTTTCATTTCTGTAGTTATGGCTGCAGCTTCTATTGCCAATATTGTGAAGAGTTCTCTTGGACCAGTTGGCTTGGATAAAATGTTGGTGGATGATATTGGTGTAAGTACAGCTGGATGTTTGTGTCTTTAAATTAATGAGATCTTAAATGTTTTGCTATGTAAATTGTTGGTTTTTACTCAGAGTGCTTGTATTGGAAGGGGTGCAGGTGTGCCATAATGTGGTTGTTACTGAGGGGATGTCCTGTTTCTGTACATAATTGCGGTTTCCCCTCCCCTGCACATTCCTTAGGATATCACCATCACTAATGACGGCGCGACCATCCTGAAGTTACTGGAGGTGGAGCACCCTGCAGCCAAAGTTCTTTGTGAGCTCGCTGACCTGCAAGACAGAGAAGTGGGCGACGGGACCACCTCCGTGGTAGGTGGCCGGCAGGCGCCAAAGACTCGCTTTCCTGGGCCAGCCAGCAGCGAGCCGCAGTCAGTACTTGTTCCTGAGTTCAAAACGAGTTCAGAGGGGGAAATGGGCGGTGATTCTGAAACTAAACTTGAAAAAGCTGATGGTTATAGCTAGTTTGTACGCTTTTAGAGAAGAAACTTAAGAAATATTTCAGTATGGTCCCCTCCTGACCTGAGACTTAGAAATTTCTAAAACCTTCCCTTTATAATTAAATAAAATTTCACCGGTTTATAAAAACAAGATGCTTTTATATTTTACATGCCGGCGAGGCAATCTCATGAGTTCAGAATGGGAGTGTGATCAGTATTATAAATGTGGAGAGCATCCAGCACATGGATATAGAAACAAGTAATTTGCTCTAAAGAAACAATGTATTGTATGGGGAAATGTTTGCATTTCTAAATTAAACTATAAGCCATGAAAGAATGGACTCTACCGCTTATAAAATAAAAATGGTCTTAAAATTAGAATTTCCCTCAAAAGCAGCATTTTTGAACTCTTTCTTTTTTAAAATATATTTTTATTGCCCTAACCAGTTTAGCTCAGTGAATAGAGCGTCGGCCTGAGGACTCAAGGGTCCCAGGTTCGATTCTGGTCAAGGGCATGTACCTGGGTTGCAGACACATACCCAGTCGGGGGTGTGCAGGAAGCAGCTGATCGATGTTTCTCTCTCATCGATGTTTCTAACTCTATCCCTCTCCCTTCCTCTCTGTAAAAAATCAATAAAATATATTAAAATATATATATATATATTTTTATTGATTTTGGAGAGGGAGGGAGAGATAGAATCATGGGATCAGCTGCCTCCTGCACACCCCACACTGGGGATCGAGCCCGCAACTCAGGCATGTTAGCTGACCAGGAATCGAACCCTTACCTCCTGGTTCATAAGTCGAGGCTCAACCACGGATCCATGCCAGCTGGGCTGAAGTCTTTTTAATTAAAAAATATTTTTAGCCCTAGCTGGTTTGGCTCAATGGATAGAGTGTCGGCCTGCGGACTGAAGGGTCCCAGGATCGATTCAGGTCAAGGGCACATGCCTGGGTTGTGGGTTTGGTCCAATGTGCAGGAGGCAGCCAGTGATTCCCTCTCATTGATATTTCTCTCTCTCTCCCTTCTCTCTGAAATAAAAGAATAAAAAAAATATTTAAAAAGTATTTTTAGTGTCTTTAAATGATTTTTATAATAAGCCAAATAATAACCTAAAATAGTAAAGGCCAGACTCTTAGCATTTGTTGGACACTTAATCTTTAAAAGTAATGGATGGGTAGTCTTTGACTATTGTACTGCAGAACTGGTGTATTAGCCAGAACATTTTTCTGGCTTTTTCTTGGTTTTGGCCATTTGAATATGAAACACTGAGTAGAGTTATCTTTTTTTCAGGTTTCTGATCAGTTACTCATTTTACTGCCATCACAATTCTGGTTAATATCTGTAATTTTGCTGCTTTTACATACACATTGCAAGTAGAGTGCTAGTCTAGTATTATAGCCACGAATGTTTTCTCAACAGGTTATTATTGCAGCAGAACTTCTAAAAAACGCAGATGAACTAGTCAAACAGAAAATTCATCCCACGTCTGTTATTAGTGGCTATCGACTTGCTTGCAAGTAAGATTGTCTGTATTCAGAGAAAATTTTATATTATTTGATGTAATAATTGCAAACTGTGTTTAAATGTTTTCATTAATAACTACATCTTATTTTTTTAAAGTTACATTATAGCATTTAAGTGATATTTGAAGAAGTAGAGCCAGTATCTTCCCATTTGACTACCACATTTTCTCCTAATAGATTTTAGTGGCTATGCTTATGGGATAGATTAAAATTGCCATGATCTGAAGAGGGAGGATTTATTTGTGTCCTCCTCCTATATGAAATGGCTGAACAGAAAATTGGTGCCTGTGACATTTTGACACTGTGGTAAAACAAAAGTTTGAATAGTGAATTAATTTGTAATTGTTTTCTCCCCCACGCTTTAAACAGGGAAGCAGTGCGTTATATCAGTGAAAATCTAATTATTAACACAGATGAACTTGGAAGAGATTGCCTGACTAATGCTGCTAAAACATCAATGTCATCCAAAATCATTGGAATGTATCCTTGTGGTGGTCCAACAAAGTTTGGGCTTTTTTTAAAAGAAAGAACTTGTGTTAGTTTTCATGCCAGGTGATGCTGTTTTGAAATTGCCTGTTTCCTTCCCTGCTTCTTTAGGGGGGAGGTAATATAAAGAGTGAAAGTAGTATGAGCTGCAGGTAATGATAAGTAATCCTTGTTTTCTTGATGAGATTGCAAAAGGGAAGTGCCTTTGAATTACCCTTGGTTTTCATGGTTCCCTGTTCTCCATTCCAAGTCTCTTGTTCCCCTTAACTATCGCCTTAGAGATGGTGATTTCTTCGCTAGTATGGTGGTAGATGCCGTACTTGCTATTAAATACACAGACGCAAGAGGCCAGCCTCGCTATCCGGTCAATTCCATTAATATTCTGAAAGCCCATGGGAGAAGTCAGATGGAGAGTGTGCTCATCAATGGCTATGCCCTCAACTGTGTGGTGGGGTCTCAGGGTAAGGCTCGGGATGTGGTCACTAACAAGAGGACTAGGGGTTAAAATTAGCTTTCTGGCTGCTTCCTGTGCATCTTCAGATGAACTGTCCAAGCTGTGCACTTACCTGTTCTTTAAGGAATGTACGTCACGTTGTCAGTTTCTCTTTAGTAACTTAAGCACATAACTTAGGAAAAATGCAAATTAGAAGACAGTACGTGTGTTTAATGCCATAAAAATGTGTTATGTTAAACAAATTGAAATTTGTGTTTACATACGACAGTCTCATGCTTTATGGTTGGGTGTATAAAATGTACTGTTATTAGTAGTTTCTGTGAAAGGACTTAATATTTTAATATTATGTTCAATTATAGGCATGCCCAAGAGAATAGTTAATGCAAAAATTGCTTGCCTTGACTTCAGCCTGCAGAAAACAAAAATGAAGCTTGGTGTGCAGGTGCTAATTACAGACCCTGAGAACCTGGACCAGATTAGACAGAGGTATGCTGACAGGTGTTCAAAGTAACTGCATTACATCTCTTTCCTCCTTCCTGGCATAACTGTCCTTCCGTCAGAGGCCAGTCCCTCCCTCTACAATAAATGTTCTAGATTCTGTTGCATTCTGCCTTAGAGGGTTGCTTCACTTATAGTTCTTTCCCATCTGCATCTTCAACTACAAACTCTACTGTTCATTCCTTTCTAGATTTCACTTGTTGCTCACACAATTTGCTCTAGTTCCTCGCTCTCCTTTCCCACTCTTTACAGCCAGCCATCTCAAGAGTGATTTACACAAAAACTGTTTTCTGGCACTTTATTTCTCATTCCTTTTATAGCTTTGTTCTCCGAGCTCCATCTTGCTAAGCTCACTGGTGACGGATACTCACTAGACATGTTCAACCTTCACTTGACCTTGATCGAGCCTTTGACTACTGCTTTCTTGAGACGGTTGGAGGGTGGAGTGGCTCTGTGCTACCGCCTCATCCGTATTCCTGTGCCTGGCCAGCTCCTGTCCCCTGCTCTCCAGGATAACTCCTCATTTATCATGTGGGAGACTCGCACATCTAGTTCTCTGAGCACCAAACACACATGTATTTGTCTGGTTGAATATTTTTTAAAACAACTTGTGATGATACACCCCAAATCTCCTCTTGATTACTTTGGTGATGGGAACCTCTCTACCCAGGCAGAAAGCTAGAAAGTATCTTTACTTCTTTTTTTTAACCTAATAACTTCTCTCATACTTTTTCACTAAGACCACTTGATTTCTATCTTCAAATTAAATCTCACATTCACCTATTTTCCATTTGCATTCTCTTGCTCGGACTATTGCAGAAGCACCACACTGGTCATCTGGAGGCCGCTTTCTCATTCCTTCCCTCCCAGGCGCCTTCCACAGGGCAGCCAAGTCCATGTCATTACTTGCAAGACCAGAGCCTTTTCAATACCTTCCATGTTCCTTACATTGTAGTTTAGCCACAACAGGGACTAGGACTCACAAACGTTCTCCACAGACTGGAATGCCCCCCCCTCTGCCTGTAACATACTCTCTGCCTACTTGTTTTAATTATTTTAAATATAGTTTTATTGATTTTGGAGAAGGGAGAGAGAGAGAAACATTAATGATGAATCATTGATCACCTGCCTCCTGCACGCCATCTAGTGGGGATCAAGCTCACAACCTGGGCATGTGCCCTTGACCAGAATCGAACCTGGGACCCTTCAGTCTGTAGGCTGACGCTCTATCCACTGAGCCAGACCAGCTAGGACTGTTATAATTTTTTACTTGCTCTTTAAGTGGTCAGTCTCTCAAAGAAGCTTCTCTTGATCCCTTAATCTAAATTACACTCTACTGTGCCTTTCTATGTGTGTCTTCCTGGGGCTTAACACAGTTTGTGTTTGTATGACTTAGATTGTAGTTCTGAAGGTAGAGACTGAATTATTTCCTTGGCTTTGTAGCCGCCTGTGTTTAGTAGTTGCTGGCATGCAGTCTTTGTTCAGTATATACAAAGAGGTTTATTTTGAGGTTAATATTCAATTCGTTTTACTTTAAGAAATCTTTGAATTCTCTTATCCACTATTCTTTGAATGGTAGGTGAAATGGCTTCATTTACCTACATAGTGACTCTCCCAGAGCTTGATTTCCATGCATGTCTGACTGCCTCCTGGAAGCATCACCTGAATGACACAGCGACTTCAAACGCATGTTGTTGAAATCAACTCTTCCTTCTCATCTTGCCTGCAACCTGCTAGTATGTCTCTTACTCCAGGGGTCGGAGGCTGACCCTCCGTTAGCTAAGCTATAGGCTTTACTCTCTCCTCTGCTCATCTATATCTCCAGTGATTGTCTCCTTGCCTCAGTCCTTCACCTTCCCAGTACAGTTTCCACATTGACATCAGGGGGTCCTTTTGAAAACAGGTTTGATGATGCTATTCCTAATTTTATTTTTTTTAAATATATTTTATTGGTTTTTTACAGAGAGGAAGGGAGAGAGATAGAGAGTTAGAAACATCGATGGGAGAGAAACATCGATCAGCTGCCTCCTGCACATCTCCCACTGGGGATGTGCCCGCAACCCAGGTACATGCCCTTGACCGGAATCGAACCCGGGACCTCTCAGTCCGCAGGCCGACGCTCTATTCACTGAGCCAAACCAGTTCGGCAATTCCTAATTTTAAAAGATGAAGCACTCCAGACTCTTTAACACCCCTACAGGCTTCTTCATGTTCTGGTCCTACCTGCAGTTTCAGCTCTGGAACCCTCTGGACTTCAGACCTTCTTGTCCCATCTGCCAGGATGGATTACTGTCTCCCATGTGCTGGTGGTCTCTGTATTGCACTTGTGGTAGCATTGGCCACGAACTGTGGTTGACAGGCTGCCAGATCATTGAAGGCAGGGACACTTCTTAATCACAGTTCTTGGTTAGAGATGCAAATTGGGGATGCTAAGTGGGATTTTTAATGCCTGAATCTTTCATGTGAATTGGACTCATTTAAATTCTGGTCATAAAAGGAAAAGAGTTGCCCTAACCGGTTTGGCTCAGTGGATAGAGCATCGCCTGCAGACTGAAGGGTCCCCGGTTCGATTCCGGTCAAGGGCATGTACCTTGGTTGCGGGCACATCCCCAGTGGGGAGTGTGCAGGAGGCAGCTGATCGATGTTTCTCTCTCATCAGTGTTTTCTAACTCTCTATCCCTCCCCCTCCCTCTCTGTAAAAAAAAAATCAATAAAATATATTTTTTAAAAAAAGAAAAGAAAAAAGGGGAGAGTCAAACTTAATCTGCAATTATTTTGTGAAAAATACGGAACTTAAAGCTTTGTTATATGAAAAACACAGAAGGTAACTTTGGCTTACTACGCAAATACTTTATCTGTAGAGAATCAGATATCAGCAAGGAACGAATCCAGAAGATCCTGGCAACTGGAGCCAACGTTATTCTCACCACTGGTGGCATTGACGACATGTGTCTGAAGTATTTTGTGGAGGCTGGCGCAATGGCAGTCAGAAGAGTTTTAAAAAAGGACCTTAAGCGCATTGCTAAAGCTTCTGGAGGTATGTCTTCTGCCAGCTCTCAGGTGTGACGTTTCACATTCTTGTAACGTGACCATATCTCTTTACATGGGGATGTCAGTATTAAGCAGCTTCAAAAAACAACCCTCTTTTCCTTGTACTCCTCCCTGTAATGATTGGTACTACAGATGTATTTATAGGGCCATTTTTCATGTAATTGGAAAAGTTCTTTAGTTTGCTGAATTTCTTAACCTCAAAATGACAGTTCCATGTCTGGTGCCTAACTGTAAACCGTAAACTTGTATTTATGCATCGCTTTTTTATAAATGTTCCTGAATCTTAGACGGTATAAAAATGTTTACAGATCTTTGTAATTACCTTAATAGCAATTGTTGTGTCAAGCCTGGCCAATTTGGAAGGCGAGGAAACCTTTGAGGCAGCAATGCTGGGGCAAGCAGAAGAGGTGGTACAGGAGAGAATTTGTGATGATGAACTGATCCTGGTCAAAAAGTAAGAGCTACTTTCTAAATTACAAAACTACATAGGTTTTATTAATGAGTAAAACAGACCCCTTCCCATTTATTTGCTGCTATAGTCTTTTCAATGGTATGAGCAGTTATACGCATGGGATAAAATAACATTAGACCATTGTCAATTGAGATGGAGTAACCATTTCATCTCTTCTGTATGCATGGTCTAGACAAGTGTCCGTATGGAAGCAGGATTTAATCAAAGTGCTTAAAATAAATGTCTGTTTAGATCTCTCCTATAAAAGTGTTGCTTTAAGACTTCCCCTTCCTTTTTTCAATAGCACTAAGGCTCGCACGTCCGCATCAATTATCTTACGTGGGGCAAATGACTACATGTGCGATGAGATGGAGCGCTCTTTACATGATGCTGTTTGTGTGGTGAAGAGAGTTTTGGAGTCAAAATCTGTGGTCCCGGGTGGGGGTGCTGTGGAAGCAGCCCTTTCCATATACCTCGAAAACTACGCAACCAGCATGGTAAGAACCTCCAGTGACCCGCTTTCTTTCCAAGCAGCGCTCAGGTGATTGTCTCAGGCGTTTTGTTAATCGCCCTCATGAAACTGAAACCCTAAGCTGCCACTGCGTCTTTTGATGTTCCTTTTTTTAAAAAAAAATATATTTTATTGATTTTTTTACAGAGAGGAAGGGAGAGGGATAGAGTTAGAAACATCGATCAGCTGCTTCCTGCATAGCCCCTACTGGGGATGTGCCCACCACCAAGGTACTTGCTCTTGACTGGAATTGAACCTGGGACCCTTCAGTCCACAGGCCGATGCTCTACCCACTGAGCCAAACTGGTTAGGGCTGATTTTCTTCCTTTTTTGATGCTACCTCATTGTCTGTCTTCTAGGGGTCTCGGGAACAGCTTGCTATTGCAGAATTTGCACGATCTCTTCTTGTTATTCCTAACACACTTGCAGTTAATGCTGCCCAAGACTCCACTGATCTGGTTGCAAAGTTAAGAGCTTTTCATAATGAGGCTCAAGTTAACCCAGAACGCAAGAATCTAAAATGGTAAGTATACAATTTCCCTTTTTCATTGTCATCTGTATATCAGATGTATCGGTTGTGTTCTCTGGTGGTTTCATTAGCATTGATGTGTCTTGGGTTGTACTAACCCTTCCTGGCCTCTCTGGGTACTCACTTTACAGGATGACGCACTAGAGCAGTGGTTCTCAACCTTCCTAATGTCGTGACTCTTTAATACAGTTCCTCATGTTGTAGTGACCCCCAACCATAAAATTATTTTCATTGCTACTTCATAACTGTAATTTTGCTACTGTTATGTATTGTAATATAAATATCTGATATGCAGGATGTATTTTCATTATTACAAATTGAACGTAATTAAAGCATAGTGATTAATCACAAATATGTAATTATATGTTTTCTTTTTTTTTTCTTCTATTTTTTTTTAATATATTTTATTGATTTTTTACAGAGAGGAAGGGAGAGAGATAGAGAGTTAGAAACATCGATGAGAGAGAAACATCAATCAGCTGCCTCCTGCACATCCCCCACTGGGGAAGTGCCTGCAACCCAGGTACATGCCCTTGACCGGAATCGAACCTGGGACCTTCCAGCCCGCAGGCCGACGCTCTATCCACTGAGCCAAACCGGCTTCAGCATATATGTGTTTTCTGATGGTCTTGGGTGACCCCTATGAAAGGGTTGTTCGACCCCCAAAGGGTTGCAACCCACAGGTTGAGAACCGCTGCACTAGAGGAATGCAGGATATTCCTTTGGGGCGATACGTAACCATCTTTAAGCATCCTCTTTATAATACAGTAATAGTGTTACAGCTTTACTACCATGTAGTGCCTTTCTACAACTGTTTTATGCTAATTTTTGTTAATATTTTTTGCCCCTAAATTGCAGGATTGGTCTTGATCTGGTTAATGGTAAACCTCGAGACAACAAACAAGCAGGGGTGTTTGAACCAACTGTAGTTAAAGTTAAAAGTTTGAAGTTTGCAACAGAAGCTGCAATTACCATTCTTCGAATTGATGATCTTATTAAATTGCATCCAGAAAGCAAAGATGATAAGCATGGAGGTTATGAAGATGCTGTTCACTCAGGAGCCCTTGATGACTGATCTGATTTCTTTTATTTATAACATTGTAAGATGCAGTTGTCTTGTACCTTGTGTATCACTCATTAAAAGTACAAGCATCAAGCCCTGGGTTCTTGTGAAGTGGAAGATGGCTCCCACCCTCACATTGGTCCTGGTTTCACATATTAGTAGAAAGAAATGAGGGTCAAGCTTAGCGAAGCAGGTTCACCCTCTCTGAACACACATTGCTATCCCCATCCCACCCCCAATGCATAGGGCAGCAACACCACGACGCCCACCCTTTCGTTCCATTGTGTGTAACAGGGTAACGAGAATCCGACAGCCAGATGCCCCGAGAGGGTGGCCCAGGGCTATAGCCCCTCCTTGAATGTTGACCTAAAGGGAGAAAAGACTTGTCATTCTGTAGATAGAGGGCTAAAATCCTAAACTAACCTTTTTCCTCTTAATGCTGTACCAATAAGCTACCCTCTTTGATTTATACCCTATCTTCCCTAGTCCTTCCTTTAAATTTTTTTGGAGCCCTGTTATGTTTGAAGTAACCAATGCAGTCTAGGGTTTTTGCCTTTGGAAGCAACAGGGTAAATGAACCTGCAGTCCCGCCTATGACTACCATATGGCCAATACCTGGGACTTTATCTAACTATGCTATGTGTGTTTACAATCTTAAACTGCATTGTGAATGTTCATTTGCAAGCTTTCATGAAGGGCTGCTTACTCAAGTTTACCTTTTCCGGGTTCAATCCAAGTTCCTTAGTTATTGCAACTGAGAGGACTGCAAAGGCTTCATTGATTTCAAATACGTCCACATCCTCCAGTGACCAGCCTGCTTTTGCAACCTAAAGGAAAGATTAATGGGAGAGGTCTATTCATGTACATTAAAAAGAATATATACGATACTGAAGGATCCCAGAAAATGCCATTTGGGGCTGCTACATCAGCCTAGTGACTTCAGGATAAAACAGCCCTTGGAAATTATAAACTAAAATTCTGAACCAGTAACATCTGTCATGTGTAGGAGCGGTGACAGAGCATTCGCTCCCCTTGATCCCAATGTTGTGGGCTGCCCTTGGTGTGGGGGGAATAGGAAAGGGGCTCACTTGAGGCTGACTGGAAGGCTTTCACAAAAAGGAAACAACACATGAAAGCTGATGGGCATGAACACGAAGACAAAGCCCGATCTTGGCATTGTGGAGTGGAAAGGACCTGGGCAAGTTAAGGCATACCTTAATATGCACTTGCAGGTTATTGGTCTAGTCTTTGAGGTAAAGTAACAGCAAAGGACAGGTGGTGATGTTCAAAGAAAACTCACAGCTTGCTTTATTGCTGGAATTGGTCCTATTCCCATAATGGAAGGCTCCACTCCTGCTTGTGACCAGGAAACTATCTCTGCTAAAGGTGTCAGCCCACGGTTATCAGCCTCCGACTTCTTCATAAGAACCACAGCTGCAGCACCATCATTCATTCCTGCAAAACACGACTGTCTTGATTTCTAAAATAACGCTTATTACAGTTGTGTACCTGTTTACTTTTAGACGTGAGTTAAATTATTAACACATCTTGGCAAAAGCCATTTGCCATATTTCAGACTTCACTGTGTAATCTGAAATGGTAAATTAGGCAATAGGACATAATCCCAAAACATTCCAGTGGGAAAGTGGAAAGATTCAAACAGTGGGGGAGGGGAGGTTAATGAAAAAAATGGAAGAAATAGCCCCAACTTCACGGGAGAACACTGACAACAGATTCTGTTTTTGGAAAAGTACAAAGATACTAGATAAACTGGGGTTCCCTAATTTGCTTTTTCACCTGTGCATCTAGTTAGGATATTGGTAAAGCAAATCCATCACTCAGTATATATAAAGTTTCTAATCAAGTATGGAAAAAACTAATGACCAAATATACAGAACTACATTTTCCCCTAAAGCTGCTAAAACAAGGTTTTAGAATAATGTGTATAAATAGATAATGAAATAAAAGAAAAAAGGTGTTAACATGGTAGAATTACCAGAAGATGAGATTCCCCAACTGTCCTTCAGAAAATCTAACCTGGCCTGGCCGGGTAGCTCAGTTGGTTAGAGCAGCGGTCGCCAACCAGTGGTCCATTGGTCACTGGTGATCTGTGAGGCCCGGAAGATTGGCAACCAGAGTTAGAGGATCATCCCAATACATCAAGGTTTTGGGTGTGATCCCTGGTCAGGGCACATGTAAGAAGCAACCAGTGAGTGTACCAATAAGGGGAACAACAACTTGTCTTCCCCGCTTCCTCTCTCTAACATCAAGTAAAAAAATGTTCCCCTAACCTGAAGCATTGGCTGCAGTCACCGTTCCTGTTCCATCCGTAAGGAAGGCGGGCTTTAGTTTAGACATGGCTTCTATGTTGCTCCCATGGCGAGGAAACTCGTCTGTTTTAACTTCAATAAGGCCTGAAAAGGAAAATAAATCCTGAGGTCAGGTCAGAGATGGCAGTCAGCATGCTCCGAATGGTGGGCTCCTCAGACCTGATTCATGAAGATTCGTATTTGAAGACAAGGTTTATTTAAAAAGAACTTTCATTCCAGTAAGAGAAAAGTATGCACACTAGCATTTATTGTATGTACGTTGGGGCATTTTATGAACACTATGGTCAGGCATTCCGAGTGTTTTCCACGTCTGAGGAAGGCAGAGAGTCTTGGGCAAGATGGCTATGGTCAGACACAGGACTTGGCTGCTTACAGAGGACTGGATCCTGGAGTGTGAGAGCCAGCCTCACTAGAGCTGGACATAAGGGATGTCAGTTCACTGCTAAGAGAATTTGACTCAAGCACCATCTATCTATATATATATATAAAAGCTTAAGCAACCACTACAACCAACCAGAACAACCGTTCAACACTCGCTATGACACTCACTGACCACCAGGGGGAAAACGCTCAACCCTGGTGGTCAGTGTGCTCCCACAGCCAACCTCGCACTCCCGACCCCCTGGCCAACCTCCCAGGATCCCTCCCACGGCTGGCTGGCCCCCCGATAAGCCTTGATCACCAGCGAGGCCAAGGGGCCCCACCCATGCACAAATCCGTCTACCGGGCCTCTAGTATTAGATAAAAGCAAAGGGACCCATAAAGATCCACCCAAGAAATAGCCGCACACAGAAGCAAGAGGAAGTAATGGATGTTCACCTCTGAGATTAGCCTGTAACAGGCCAGCTGTGGCCTCACAACCTGTCAGTGCTCTAGTTTCTCCTGAAACTGGCCCCACCCACCTAGCAGTGTGGACACTGGGACCAAGTGTCTGGATGCTGGCACAGCTTCCCATGTTTGCTCGCCCCATAAACATGGCCCCACACCCCAAGCCTTATTCAGAGGCTTCCAGGGGATACCTTTCAGCCTGAAAGGGCTGGCTAGGACACCATTTATACACCAGTCCTATATATTATTCTTTCAGATATTATTCTTTAAAGAGCTATGTTGATGTTTAGATCATTATGATTTATGCACCCACCTTTTCGTTTTTATTTTTACTGATTTCAGAGAGGAAAGGACAAGGAGAGACAGAAACATCAATGATGAGAGAATCATTGGCTGCCTCGTGCACGCCCCACACTGGGGACTGAACCAGCAACCCGGGCATGTGAACTGACCAGGAATTGAACTGTGACCTCCTGGTTCATAGGCTGACGCCGGCCAGGCCTGAACCCACCTTTTCTAGAAGGCACAAACACTGGTACAATCTCTTTGTCAAAGTGGCCAGCTTTCTGTGCATTCTCCGTCCTGTTCTGGGACAGAACTGCCAACTTGTCCTGATCTTCTCTATTCACTTGCCATTTTTTGGCGACATTTTCAGCTGTGAAAAAAATAGACAAAGCAAAATATAAACATTTACAGGACCTGGTTTTTGGTAGCTCAAGTTTTTCACATTTAAATAAGCACTGAGAGCCCAATATCAGCAGGCTCGCTGGCAGGCTAAGGGACAGTGCTCTATTGACAATCTTGCCTCCCACTGGCAATGAATATGAAAATCTTGCAGGGACCCAAGAAGCCATTTTCTTTCTTTGCTTCCTTCCTTCTCTCTTTTCCATTAAATAATGGAAACTTTCAGAAATCTCCTTTATGCAGATTTCCCAATTGTCTATTTTGCCCCAATTGCTTTATCATTCTCTTTCTAAACCATTTGAAAGTTCTAGATATCCTGCTACTTTATCCCTAAATTTTCATTTCAGTGTATATTTCCCCACAAACAAGGCCATTTTCTTATATAACCACAGCTTTCAAAATTAGGAAATATATCAATACAATACTATTATGTAATTCTTGATCCATATTCATGTTTCACTTGTCCCAATTATGTCTTTTTTTTTAAAAATACATTTTTATTGATTTTTAGAGGAAGAGAGAGGGAGAAAGAAACATCAATGCGAAAATGGAACATTGACTGGCTTCCGCTGCGCGCCCCCTGCTTGGGACCGAGCCCCCAACCAAGGCATGTGTCCTAACCAGGAATCAAACCATCAACCTTTTGGTACATGAAATAATGCCCAACCAACGAGCCACACCGGCCAGGGCCCAGTGATGTTCTTTGTGCTGATATATTTGTTCGGTCCAGGATCCAATCAGGATCATGTACTGCATTGCACTGTCAATTTCTTAAGTTTTTTTTTATTTGGTAGAGTTCTTCAGACTGTGTGGGGTTTTTTTTGTTTTAATTTTATTTTATTGACTTTTTACAGAGAGGAAGGGAGAGGGCTACAGAGTTAGAAACATCGATGAGAGAAACATCGATCAGCTGCCTCCTGCACACCCCCTACTGGGGATGTCCCGCAACCAAGGTACATGCCCTTGACCGGAATCGAACCCGGGACCCTTCAGTCCGCAGGCCGACGCTCTATCCACTGAGCCAAACTAGTCAGGGCTAGACTATCCGTGTTTCTTAACCTTGACATTTTGGAAGAGCAGGGGCCAGTTCTTTTGTCACATGTCCCTAATTTGGACGTAAGTGGCCCACTTACGACACATGGCCTCCTGAGGAAAGCCCCGTGGAGTCACTCATTACATGCTTTTGAACCTTTCTGCAGTGCATTCTCCGCCACCCCCGCCGTACCTGTAATGCCCATGTGGTAGTTGTGGAATGCATCTGTAAGCCCGTCGCACAGAATACTGTCAGTCAGTGGTGTCTCCCCAATCCTGACTCCTGTCCTCAAGTGAGCCAGGTGAGGAGCCTGAAAACAAGAAATCCCAATGAGTTTAGGCTTGGTAATAACTAGTGCTCTGCCTAGGACACCACTCTTAACTGCTCAGTAACTCCAAGTCCTCATCTAGTCCCCTTGTGACCCGTCTCCCCAGTTCCGGCCTCGTCTCCTTACCCCGGGTCCAGGGCCCACCCTGTCTACTCCTGGGAGCCTGTTACTTTCCTACCTACCCATTTCCATTTTCCATCAAACCTCTCTTCTGTGTCCTATTTCCTTAAGAACCTCATTCATTCGTTCCAGATGCAACTAGTTCTCTGTTAAACGAAGACCTCATCCAAGAGTTTAACTGATGTGAACAATGTGTTACTTATTCTGATGGGAGGCATAATGCCTACAGTGATAACTAGGTTTCCTAATTAACTGAAGGGGAGGATTTCTGGGAGGGGCACCCTCTTAACTCTCACCAACTCAACAGCAGCTATACTAGAATAGAAGGCCATGGGAGTCAGAAGATCTATATTTGAATTCTGGCTCTGGGCCTCAGTTTACCTATCTGTAAATTAACAATGACACCATCTACCCCCTAAGGCAGGGGTGGGCAAACTTTTTGACTCGAGGGCCACAGTGGGTTCTTAAACTGGACCGGAGGGCCAGAACAAAAGCATGGATGGAGTGTTTGTGTGAACTAATATAAATTCAAAGTAAACATCATTACATAAAAGGGTACGGTCTTTTTTTTTTTTTAGTTTTATTCATTTCAAACGGGCCGGATCCGGCCCGCGGGCCGTAGTTTGCCCACGGCTGCCCTAAGGGCTGCTGTGACTGCCTGTATAAAAGCAACTCGTATATGACTACACAGATATTAGGAGGGTCCCATCATAACCACTCTAATCCTATTTGCTACCGTAGGCCTGTCTTCTCCTGGGCCTCAGCAATGGCTGTGCTGAACAGACAATATAAGGCCCTCAAAATCATTTGGTCTGGTCCTGCCAAGCAGTAGAGGTGAGTTCATTAAATGTTTGACCAAATATAGCAGGCCAATTTTTGTTTGTTAATCCTCACCTGAGGATATTTTTTCCATGGATTTTTTAGAGAGTGGAAGAGAGTAGAAGGAAGGGGAAGAGATAGAGAAACAGAGATCCGAGAGAGACACACTGATTGGATACCTCATGCAGGGGGATGGAGCCCACAACCGAGGTACGTGCCCTTGACTGTGATCGAACCCGGGACCCTTAAGTGTGCAAGCCGATGCTCTATCCACGGAGCCAAAACCAGCTAGGGCCTAGCAAGCTAGTTTTTAAGTTGATAATTTGTATGGCCCTCAAATGATGTTATAAATACCCAATGGCCCTTGGCAGAAAAAAAGGTTCCCCACCCCTGGCCTAGGGGCTCCTCAGATCATCCATGGACCTGCCTGTAGGAAGCAGGGGATATACTTTTTCCTTTTTCATGGCCAGTTTGAGGGATGGAACGTGGTGAAACAAATCCCACCTGGCAAACTTATTAGAGAAGGGCACCGCTCAGCCGTCCTCTCTAGTTCCATAGCTCCCAAAGGTGAACAAACTTGACCCCTGGGTTCCTCTTTGTCACATGCAGGAAGGTAAGTGGCAACACTGACTTTTCCTCGTAATGAGAAAGAAATTGAAGACCAAGGATATCTACTGACTAATGTTATAGGTTTAATTCAGAAAATATTGTCTCATTAATATTTTAGGAGAACCATCCTATTCTAATCACATTGGTTGACAAGCTTTTTCTTCAACCCCAATTTCCCATCTGATTTGAAAAATAATTAACTTTCAGGTTGGGATCAAGGTTGAATCCATTTTTTGTTTATTTGTTTACTGCTTGGTTCCAGCTCTGATAATGAATCGATTTACCCCGCCGTGGCATGGACATGAGTTTATTGGCGAGAGGTCTGACAGCCATTTCTCCGGAGGCCTTACCTTGCTCATATTTTCCATGCCTCCTGCAACCACAATGCTGGAGTCCCCTATCCGGATCGACTGTGCTGCGAGACACACAGCCTTGAGGCCTGACCCACAAATCATTTGGCAGCTCCATGCTGGAACAGAGTAGGGGATCCCTGCTCCCACACTGGCTTGTCGAACCGGATTCTGCCCACAACCTGGAAGAAGGGAAATGGAGGCCTCTCAGCAATGAAAGGGAAAGGTAACATCGGGAGATTGCGACTGTGTCTCCTGCCTGCCCAGGCAAGCGCTACCAGAGGCAACAAGGCCGGCCCTAGTGGTTTGGCTCAGTGGATAGAGTGCCAGCCTGCAGACTGAAGGGTCCCAGGTTCGATTCCGGTCTAAGGCACATGCCTAGGTTGCAGGCTCGAATCCCATTAGTGGGTGTGCAGGAAGCAGCTGGTCAATGATTCTCTCTTATCATTGATGTTTCTATCTCTCTCTCCCTCTCCCTTCCTCTCTGAAATCAATAAAAAATATGTATTATTAAAAGAAAAAAAACTCCTGTCCTCAAGTGATTAGAGAACCATTGATCAGCCACTTCCTGCACATCCTCCACTGGGGATCGAGCCCTCAATCTGTGGGCATGTGCCTTTGACCAGAATCAAACCTGGGACCCTTCAGTCCACAAGCCGTTGCTCTATCCACTGAGCCACACCAGTTAGGGCTAAGATTCCTGCTTTCTAAGCAACACGAATTACAAATGCATTTAAATAAATAACTTCTTTATAAGTTTCTTATGTATTTAGTTATAATCCTTATCTGTTGAACAGAAGTAACAGTCTGGCATTTAGCAGAAAATGAGCTCCATGAGAATGATGATTTCTATCTTATGTCACATTTCATTGTTCTAGCTGACAGAGAACCGCAGGTGCTCAGTAAATATTTGTGATGTGACTGTGTGTGGGGTGCGGTTACGGTGTTTTGGCCAGGTTCAAGCCTCGGACTAATGAAAGGACAAGGTCCTCTCACTGCCACATGCAAGTCCCAGCTGGAGGGCAGGGCCCTCCCAACACAATTATAGCCAATGGCTGTGGTTGTGAGCTTGAACCTGTGGTCCGAACACGTGGCCCCATGTGCCTTGTGGTAGAGTTCAGGTGCATGTCGTTGAGTAGAGTTGGAGCTCACGAGAATTCTGTAAACAACATGATCATGCCCCTGCTTTGCCCCGTGGCATCTGCTATCAAATAAAGACATGGCTTGTGGGTGCTGGCGCTGTCTCATCAGGGAGCAGCGTCCCACCGAGACCCAGCTTTCATTCTCTTATCTGTCTTTCCTTAATCCTTTCACCCCCCCACTCAGTTTACCTTTGGCAGCAACAACTGTGGACAGTACCTCACAGCAACAACTGTGAGATCATGGGGGTGAGGACCTTCCCTGCCTTGCTGGAGCCCTACCCCAGCTTAGGGAGGACAGATGTGGGTAAAGAGCTAGCTCGTCTTCAAACTGGATCCCGGAGAAGTTACTTAACCTCCCAAAATCTCAGGTGCTCATTTGTAAAATGGAGATACCACGACCAATAGACTTACTGAGAGAACAAACTAAGGGGATGAAAGGCAAGCACTAACCATAGTGCTTTAAAAGCCAGCACCAAGCAGGCCCTCCATAAACACAGCTCTAGTTCTATTATAACATGTGGAGACACTGGAGAGGAACGATGTGGAAAAGATAAGAAACCAGCCTGGCAGGTGTCAGTGGGTTGAGTGTCAGCCCATGCGCCTAGAGGTGGCTGGTTTGAGTCTGGTCAGGGCACACGCCCTAGCTGAGGGCTGGATCCCCAGCAGGGGGGCGTGCAGGAGGCAGCTGACTGATGCTTCTCATCAGTGTTTCTCTCTCTCTATCCTTCTCCTTTCCTCTCTCTAAAATCAATTAAAAACATATTTAATTTAAAAAAGAGAAAAAGAAAAACCAGTAGTTGAGCACCCTACAGCAACTGAGTAAGTCTGAGTCACGAGTGTGGGAAGGAGGAAGGAGAGAGTGACTGAAGGTAGCCAGTCTGAGGCAGGACTCAGATATTTAAAGACTTGCCGTCATGAGAAATCAGTGTGCTTTCGTCTGAAGGCCCATAGGGCAAGGGGAGAAAGGAGAACTGGGAAGAGTAACTACAAAACTGCAAAGTAAATACACAGAAAAAACGGATCAGGTCTAAGAAGGGGTAGGGACAAAAGTGGGTGGTTAGTGAGCATTACCAGTTATCACTATGAATAACGAGTTTATACTCAGCAGGAGACTAGTTATAGTTACTCACTAGGCACTGGCAGGGATTGCTGGGTGGGAATCAGAAGAATGGAGCCCTCTGGTGACATACCTGTGCCCATCCCAGGAGTGACTCACCTGCCTGTGAGCAGTGTGAAGCCAACCTGTCTTCCCCGCTCAGAAGTGAGATCATGGGGGTGAGGACCTTCCCTGGGGCTTCCATGGGGGTGGAGCCCTACCCCAGCACCCAGCACAGTGCAGTGCACAAAAGAGGAATTCGATGCATGTTTATTGAATGAGTGACACTGCAGGGAAATACGGAGGGTCCTGCATGCTCTCCCACGTGCCCGGCTGGCCCTGCTTCTGCAGAATGAAGTCAGGGGAGGGAGGGGGTCTAGGCTCCTTCAGGGCTCAGGACAAATGCATGCAGGAGAGAATCTATTCCCGGGACTTGGCAGAGGGGGGGCGATGGAGGCCAGAACACAAGTTTGTGTGTGTGGGTGGGGTGGTGGATGGACGGCTTCTATAAGCATGACCCTCTTTGGCGTCACCAAGGAGGTACCTGCTGCCAAAACGTGTCCAAATACGACCTCCGACACCTCTTCGGGGGCCACAGCGGCCCGCTTCAGGGCTTCCTTGATGACCGTTGAGCCCAGGTCATGGACGGGAACGGTGGACAAGGCGCCATTGAAGGAGCCTAGGACAGAAGGGAAGGCGAGGGGAGTGAAGGGGCCGCCCACGGGGGGTTGGGGGGGGGGGGGGCTGGCGGACCCCGGCTCTGCCCCTGCACAGGCGCAGCACCTGTGGGCACAGGGCGGGGCGCGTGGGGCTCGCAGCAGCCGGGACCCGGGCAGGCGGCTCGCAGACCGCGGGGGGTGGGGGGAGACCCTCAGACCCGCGGGACGACTGCTGCCCGGTCCATTCCCAGGCCAGAGGGGCCGGGCCACACGACCCAACGAAACAGGTCGCCCTCCCGCGCTCTGAAGCCTCCCCAGCACTAACGAGGCCAAGGCAGCTGGCATTACCCGTCGGACACCAGCAAGACCCCTGCCCGCTGCCCCTGCCCCAACCACCCAGTAGCCCCGCCCCTGAGACCACTGAGCTGAGACGGCAAATCAGGAGCTCGCGAGAGAGCGCCTCTTCCTGCCAGCCAATGGGAAGGTCGAACGGCGCAGTGGCTCTACCTCGAGAGCCAATCAGAACAGGCGGAAGGGACACATCCTCCCGGGCCGAGGGGGCGAGTCTTCCGGGCAGATCGGGGAGGTGTGAGGCTCCTTGTTCCGAGGGTCCCAGCGTCCCAGGGGTCCCCGCGGCCCGCCGGGCCCGCGTCTCCCACGCCGCGCCGGACCTGCCAGCCACTCACCTATGCCGGTCCGCGCCGCCGAGACGATGACCACGGGGTCCGAGCCTGCACTCATCCTGCCGCAGGACCTCTCCACGCACAGCTGTGGACCCGATGCTGCGGCGAGCGAGGAAGACTCTCGGGCCCCTGGCCGATCACACTGTGGGCGGGGCCTCGCCCCGCCCACCGCCCCCGCCGGCGCCGTGCGCAGGCGCGAGGTTGGGCGTTGGGGAGGGACCCGTGATTGGGAAACACACCGCCCACTACGCGTAAGACTCTACATGCAGGTCTTAGCATAGCATTTCCTTTCTTTTTTAAAAATATGAAACAAATCTTTTATCTTTTCAAGTGTTTTAAAAAAACAAGTTTATACTTAAGCCAGCCTTGAAGATACGCACATTTACCAGTTTTATATATATATATATATATATATATATTTTTTAATATATTTTATTGATTTTTTACAGAGAGGAAGGGAGAGGGATAGAGAGAAACATCGATCAGCTGCCTTCTGCACACTCCCTACTGGGGATGTGCCTGCAATCAAGGTACATGCCCTTGACCTGAATCGAACCTGGGACCCTTGAGTCCGCAGGCTGACGCTCTATCCCAGCCGTTGGCAAACTACGCCCGCCGAATCTGCCTGTTTGAAATGAATAAAACTAAAAAAAAAGATCGTACCCTTTTTTTTTTATTTTTTTTTTTTTATTTTTTAAATATATTTTATTGATTTTTTACAGAGAGGAAAAGAGAGAGATAGAGAGCTAGAAACATCGATGAGAGAGAGAAACATCGATCAGCTGCCTCCTGCACATCTCCCACTGGGGATGTGCCCGCAACCCAGGTACATGCCCTTGACCGGAATCGAACCTGGGACCCTCCAGTCCGCAAGCCGACGCTCTATCCACCGAGCCAAACCGGTTTCGGCTTTCTTTTTTTTTTTTTTTTTTTTGTACCCTTTTATGTAATGATGTTTACTTTGAATTTATATTAGTTCACACAAACACTCCATCCATGCTTTTGTTCCGGCCCTCCGGTCCAGTTTAAGAACCCATTGTGGCCCTCGAGTCAAAAAGTTTGCCCACCCCTGCTCTATCCACTGACCCAAACCGGTTAGGGCCAGTTTTATATTTTTAACCCACAATTCAAGCACCCACTCTGCATAGCACTATTCTAGGGGATAGTGCAACAAAGGGGATTCTTCACCTTAGAAACGTGATTTCACTTTCTGAAGTTGTATGATCACCTTTCCCAGAGAGTAATAATAAATAAAATCACCATTCTGTATACTACTGACCTGCCCCAAACCCACTTCTGGCCCGCGGAAAAGCGAATTATGTTTCAAGGAACTCATTGCAGTTTCTGTCATGACATTTTTTGTTTGGCGAGGGGTGTTGGTGTCCTTGAACTTAGTGTTGTCCGAGTCCGTGAAAGGTTCTGCCAGCACTGGGATCCCCAGGGCCAGAGTATCAGTGCGAATCTGCAAGGACAGGCCTGCGCTGCGCTCTGCTGCGTGCTTTTGGTTTCCTGGCTGCGAAAGTCCCCCCATGTTTGGCCCGAGTGCCCATAATCCTCATTCCCATAGGGGTTACCTTGGTTCTCCTCTATGCAGGCCCCTGGGAGGACTCTGCCTGTGGCTTGACACCAGGTGCCTTTCTCACCGGGACCAGAGCTCCAGGTGAGGCTGGGTGTCTGAGTGTCGCACAAGTCAAGAGGATTGCCTCGGGCTGACAGTGTGCACAGCCTGAAGGAGAGGAGGTAAAACAAGTCGGGTCAATCTCCTTCTGAAACCCTGTACAACTTTCCGTCCCCAACTGGGTGAAGTTTTAAATCTCCTAAAGCTCTAGGAACCTGAACGTCTGGCCCGACCCTCTTCCAGCCCCAGCTCCGGCTGTCTTCCCCTGGACACCCCTCCCTGCCTAATCTCCCAGAGGCCTCGCTTTGTCTTATTCTCTCTGGCACCTAGGACAGTGTTGGATACGCAGTAGGGACTTAATTAATGCTTATCGAGTCTTAATGAATTTTCATGATTATAATCTAAAAGCTTTAGCAATCCCCAGGGCAGCATGAGGCCCTAGAGCAGCGGTTCTCAACCTTCGCTGCACATTAGAATCACCTGGGAATCTTTTTAAAATCCTGGTTTCTGGGCCTCATCCTCTGGAAATTCTGTTTCGTTATGGGGTGGGGCCACAACATTAGTAACAAAGAAACAGAATTTCCGGAGGATGAGGCCCAGAAATAAGGATTTTAAAAAGATTCCCAGGTGATTCTAATGTGCAGCCAAGGTTGAGAACCACTGCCCTAGATAGAGAGGTTAGATAGGGAGATTTTCAAGTACCAAATCTGACAAGCTCAGGGGAGGGCAGCAGGGCAGGCACAAACTCAGAGTCCAAAAGTAACTGCATAGGATGGTCTGAACATAAAAGTTCCTGACTAAAAGCAGGTCATGGAGTTTTCACTTCTTTGACACAAGTCAGTCTTTACCTAAATGAGCTGTCTTGTTCTTATACATGTAAGATAACATACCCTGGAATATCGGAGTAACCCTTTTCCAGGGGTCTCAAGTTACACCCACCACCCCAGGGCAGGAGACCACACACCCCTCGTTGTTATCTTGTTCCCTGCACACCATCTCTATGTGCTGAAAACGTTGATTGTTAACTACCCAGTACCCACCAGTATAAAAAAAGTATTTGTCTGTTTTATTCTTTATTCACTCTCAGAGATTTCCCTGCTTTGCTTTCTCCTGCGTCCCTCACCTGCCAACCCCCCTTCATCTCCTTCTTTGATTGTAATGTATAAAATAAGCTGCAAAACTGCCATTCTCTGGAGCATTTTCTCAGTCTTTTGAGATTTTACTTCCTGGCAATTGTCAGTTTGGGTCAAAGAAACCCTTGAAAATTCTCTACAGATCTGGACATTTC
The DNA here is from genome assembly GCF_964212035.1 of Myotis nattereri. Taxonomy (NCBI): domain Eukaryota; kingdom Metazoa; phylum Chordata; class Mammalia; order Chiroptera; family Vespertilionidae; genus Myotis; species Myotis nattereri. The sequence goes on along the minus strand of NC_138081.1, from coordinate 96,435,846 downwards.
TTACCACACAAGTATCTGAAGGTAATTAACATCAATCAGCCACCAATTGTCAATACTGGCAAGGTGTGTTTGAGTAAAGGGTAAACACATGGCTGGAATCTCACCTCTCTATGAATCCAGTTATGACAATTGATTTCCAGTATCCATTTTACTCCATATAATTATGCCAGGAGCCGGTCCATGCTTGCTGTTTCAAGGGACCTGGCATATATGGCATACTGTTCTTAATATGTTTGCTCACCTTCTTGGCACTATGTGTTTTAACCAAGGTCTCTGAGAAAGGTTGTTTCCCCAGGTAGGGATTTTCCCCTGAAGTTAGGGAGGGAATAAAACCTCTTAACTAAATGCCAGGTGGGTAATTAATCACTTTAACTATGAACAATCATGCTTAAGCTACATAATCTTTACTCCCTGGAATGGAGATAAGAAACGCCCTAACCTTTGGAATAGAGATTGATAGGATTGGAATCAACTGGTATAAATACAGATGTAACAAGTCAGAACTTAAGAGACAGAGAGAGAGACAGAAATTGGCACAGAACCTACACAGAACGTTCTCTAGAGACAGAAGAACTTCGCTGGAGAGAACATGGCAAAAGATCCTGGACAGAAACTGGCCTCAGAACCTAGAGACAGAACCTAGCGAGAGAACATGGCAAAAGATCCTGGACTGAACCTGACTACAGAAATTGGCAAGAGAACCTGACTAGAACCTGGTAACTGAACCTGGCTGGAGAACCTGGACAGAACCTGGCTGGAGAACCTAGCAAGGGAACATGGCTACAGGACCTGGCTGGAGAACCTGGAGAACCTAGCAAGAGAACATGGACACAGAACCTGGCTGGAGATCCTAAGCAGAACTTCGCTGCAGATCCAGACCAGAACTTGGCTAGAGATCCTGGCTAGAGATCCTGGCTAGGCTGCTGATCAACTGAACGCTGTCTCCGTGTCATTCCTTCTTCGCCGACTCCGTCCACACCTTTGGGGACCCCTGGACCCGCTGGGGCTGGACCCTGGCATAATTAGCCAATGGAAATGTGACCCAATGTTTACTCCCCAAATGGGAAGGTTGTGGAGGAAAGCTATTCTCTCTTCTAAGAGATACAGAGAAGATAATCCTTTTCCCTTTGCACATTATGGTATCTGGGTGTGAGGCCTGGAAGTGCTGGACACACCTTTTGAGCATGAGTGGAGCCGGCATGACTGCGAGGCCAACAACCGCAGCTTTGAGGATATCTTTGAAGCCAACCCTAGAATCCACTCAAACTCTGATCTTCCAGCCATGAAACAAATCTTCCTTATTGTTTAAGCCAGCTTGAGGTCGGTAAGCTCCTGTTACAAGTAATTGAAAGCATCCTGCCTTAACTGGTTTGGCTCAGTGGCTAGACCAGGGGTGGGCAAACTTTTTGACTCGAGGGCCACAATGGGTTCTTAAACTGGACAGTAGGGCCAGAACAAAAGCATGGATGGAGTGTTTGTGTGAACTAATATAAATTCAAAGTAAACATCATTACATAAAAGGGTACGGTCTTTTTTTTTTTTTTTTTTTTTAGTTTTATTCCTTTCATATGGGCCGGATCCGGCCCGCGGGCCGTAGTTTGCCCACGGCTGGGCTAGAGCATCAGCATGCGGACTGAAGGGTCCCAGGTTCAATTCCTGTCAAGGGCATGTACCTTGGTGCTAGCACATCCCCAGTAGGGGGTGTGCAGGAGGCAGCTGGTCAATGTTTCTAACTCTATCCTGTCCCTTCCTCTCTGTAAAAAATCAATAAAATGTATTTTTTTAAAAAAATTGAAAGCATCCTGATTTATCCAGGCTGACTTCTTGGTAGAAAGTTGAGATTTTTAGATGTTTGATAATTCAAGGAGAAACAACCTAATATGCTAGCAAGGAGGGTTTCCAGACACTGGAGCAAGAGACTTGTCACAAGATTATGGAGAGAAAATCTTGACAATCCTGGGGAATCCTGAAAAACTTTAGAGTGGATTGAAAATTCATTTGGTCCTGGGGACATACATCAAAACTTTAGAGATATGTGGATGGGTCAGATAACCAGAGAAGATAACTACAGCATAAGCCTCAGATGGGGGTGGGGGAGGGAAAAGCTTGGCTAACAGTGTTTTCTCCAGGAGAAATGCCTCAGGTCTAATACCGTGATGGAATCAGCAGTCCTCCCCAAGAACTCTGCAGTACACTCTGAGATTCTACTGTCTGGCATGTGCTGCCTGTGCTGAAACAAGTGGGAGTCCAAGGAATTTAGGAAACTTGTTCTGTGGTTTCATGCTCTGTTCTGTGTCCACGTACCCCTCTGGCCACTCCTGTCTCCTTTGTGAGCTTACTGGCTCCTTACGATAGTCCCTGAGGTTCTTACTTTGCAGTTACTCCCATGGCTTCAGTTACCACCCCAATGCTGACCTCTGAATCTCTCTCTAGCCTAGTTGTTTCCTGAGTAAACAGGCCTTTGCCATTAAAATTTCCCATAAGCCCATCAAACTTAACACATCTAAAGCTCTCATTATATCCACCTCTTTCAGCCTTTCTTACTTCTCTATTCAAAATGTCAGTGAGCACTGTAACTCTTCTGTTAACCAACCTACCCTGTAGTATTCCACGTAGGAAGGCTCCCTGGAGGAAGTGATGTCTACCTCCTGCATTGGGTCTCCTTGGCATCTTAACTTTATTTCTGTTTACCATATGTTATCATTTCTAGTTCCATCTGTCTCCTCTACTAGACTATATAAGCTTTGCAAGACAATCTTGTTATACAGCTTGATGCACAGCTCCTAGCACATTACAGGCATTAAATATGAATGATAATATATTCTTTATGCCCAGTACCTAACATATCTGAAAGGAATATATTCTGGATGCACGGAAAGTATTTACTTGTTTCCTACCTGGGGGCTCTATCCAGAACCAAATTAAGAGCAAAAATTGAGAAGAAAATTGCTTGCTTTTATTGTGTGGCCACACAGCATCTGTCCTTTGGGGAGTTATCATTAGTTGCTCATCAATCATCTACATAAAGCCAAGCATGGGCCTGATGGGGACCAACAGTAATGAATAGGTACAAGAAGAAATCATTTTAAAAAGTACATCCGGCCAAAACCGGTTTGGCTCAGTGGATAGTGCGTCGGCCTGCGGACTGAAGGGTCCCGGGTTTGATTCCGGTCAAGGGCATGTACCTGGGTTGCGGGCACATCCCCAGTGGGGGGTGTGCAGGAGGCAGCTGATCGATGTTTCTCTCATCGATGTTTCTAGCTCTCTATCTCTCTCCCTTCCTCTCTGTAAAAAATCAATAAAATATATTTTAAAAAAATAAAAATAAAAAAATAAAAAGTACATCCGGATCTAGGATCACATGCCACCTGGGCTGCTGAGGGAAGCCACAGTCAGAGCAGCGCTCCCAGGCCAGTGTTTCCTGAAAGGGCCTTGCAGCACTTCTTGGTTGTTTCACAAACAGGGTTGCAGAAAACAATGACGACAACAAAAAACAAACAGGGTTGCAGGAACCCAGACAAGATTTTAGCAGAAGGCAGAACTCACCAACCTCCCATGCAGCAAATTCTTGTTGGCCTGAAGGGCTAGAGTTGGACATGTATTCCTTAAAACGGGTTGCTCAACTCTCCCATGATGGGTCCCGATCAAAGGTAATGGCATGACCTAGGGTTGTAAGAAGTGTTAGTTATAACCATGGAACTAAATGAACTCTCAAGAAAGTGTCATCAGAGAAGAGCAGTAGGAACGACTAGGTACAGGGGACAAACTGCTCTTAATGAGAAATAAGGACCGTCTTGAGAGAACATTGTCAGAAAAAATGGTGTCCCCGATTGGTCAGTTGCTTTAAATCCAACTGGAAGGCCAACAGAACTAACAGCTTTCTAGTGAATCTAATGAACCCTATGTAACAAGGCCTTTTACACTTTTGTTCTCACGAAAACCTTCCCAGAAGTAAGTTGTGTCCACTAAACCTTACGTGAAGCGATGGTACCTGGGACATCCTCCAATGCCAGACCTTTGAGAAATGTTCTCATTCCTCGTGCACTGACAGCGTTTCCTACAAGGACCAAGTTAAGTCCTTCTAAGAGACTAACTCCTCTTACCTTAGCCAGCTTCTTGAGCTACTTAAGATCTTCAGTTTGCATTTTTGCCACCACTGTATTACCATTTCATGTGATTGTTCCCAACTAAGATGTATCTGTCCTGCAACATTCACCCTCAGCAGCTCAGGTTAACGTTCCTTCGCCCCTTTCAAGAGGATGTATTATGACAGTGGCAAGTCTGGCCTCTTGTTATCAGACTTGATTCAGCTGCCAGCTTCCAGGTGTTGTCCAGGGAGCTTTGAAGACAGTACCCAGCGGGCAGCTCCAACTTACCAACCCTTTGGCAGCTACTTAACCCTTCTAAGTCCATTTCCTGTTCTGTAAATGGGGATACCAAGTGCCTATCTCATTGGGTGATGATCGTCATAATGCATATAAAATACCTGTCAGTTTCCAGCATGTATGTACTCAATAGATGTCCAAAAACGCTAAGGCATTTTTATTACCTTCAACTCACTCTGGAATAATCTATAATAATAAAAGCGTAATATGCTAATTAGACCAGACGTCCTTCTGGATGAAGCCGGGCTATGAGGGAAGCCGCTGCTGACAGTCAGGGGAAGGAAGGCCTACTCTTGCACGAATTTTGTGCATCGGGCCTCTAGTGTTAAAGTAGAAACATTAAAGCGCTTACTGGCCCTGACCTATTTGGCTCAGTGGATAGAGCGTCAGCCTGCGGACTGAAGGGTCCCGGGTTCAATTCCGGTCAAGGGCATGTACCTTGGTTGCGGGCACATCCCCAGCAGAGAGTGTGCAGGAGGCAGCTGATTGATGTTTCTCTCTATCCCTCTCCCTTCCTCTCTGTAAAAAAATAAAATATATTAAAAAAAAAAACTCTTACTGTATCTTGGACTTTATCCAAGTTGGCTGTCCTTAAAAAATAACCCTCTTTGGCAGCATTCATCAAGTTTTCGCCCAAATCTGGGTTTCTCCGTTCACGAGACAGCTGAAGGACGCTGCACGCTCCCGCTTGAGAAGCAATGTACTTTTAACGAGGAAGTAAACACAGGGGGCTGGCTTTCTTTTACAGCAAAGGCATCAAAACCCAGAAGTGAAGGATGTTGACTTTGCACAATCCCAAGTTCTCTTTCCCCACGTTAATTCATTAATGCAGATTCGACAGAAGCATGAAAATTGGTAATGACACATAATAAGTCTATAATGAATTTAGTCATAAAATTATATTCTTTATACCATAGACCTTGATACTTAACCCCTAGAGTGCCGGGGAGCACAATCGTGCTCCTCCTGTCTTTCGCCAAAAGTGCTGGGAGCACTATCATAATTTTTTTCCTAAACTGCTGTAAAATCAGCAAAAATGCCTTGGCAATTTTAGCATAGTTACTAGGATATTGGTGCACTCAAAGGGTTAATGTTTAAAATAACAAAGCAGGCCGACTCATTATCCTTCAGTATCATACCACAAAGGTGACACTGACCTATGAACCAGGAAGTCACAGTTCCATTCCTGGTCAGGGCACATGCCCAGATTTTGGGCTCGATCCCCAGTGTGGAGCGTGCAGGAGGCAGCTGATTGATGATTCTCTCATCATTGATTTTCTCTCTCCCTTCTTCTCTGAAATCAATAAAAATATATTAAAACAACAAAGCAAACAGTCTTTCATCTTAAAAACATTTTCTCCTTCATTCTAACACCCCATAACCTTACTATGTAATATTAGCAAATGTGTTAATAAGTGTAGCATTTGGCCAATGTTTTGAAACATCACTAATTACCTGAAATCATTTCACCAAAACAGTCTGCTTTTCAACTAAAAATTAAAACAAAGGTTGACTATTTTCTTCTTTATAGTTTCTGTATTTTTGAATATTACATTTATTTTTACAAGTCAGGGAAAAAACTTAAAGTGTAGTCCCAAACTCCAAGTTTATTTTGCAAAACAAGGAATATTTTATTTTTTATTTTTTTTAAGATAGAGAGGGAGAGAAACATTGATGTGAGAAACATGACTGGCTGCCTCCCACACACACCACGACCGGGGATCGAGCCCCAAACCTGGGCATGTGCCCTGACCCGGAACCCAACCAGCAACCTGCCAGTGGATGAGACGGTGCTTCACCAACTGAGCCACATCAGCCAGGGCAACAAGGCATACACCCTAAAAATATTAAGCACACAGTCAAAATTAATGCACAGGCTTGTTTCACTTTTGTGGTATGATACTGAAGGATAATGAGTAAAAATTAAGCAACTCAGGAAAAATAAATAACATGTGCTAAGAGCGCGCGCACACGTGCACACACACACAAAACAAAATGAATGCAGGAGTTACAAGAAAGTCTTTATTTAGGTTTGGTCAGTACAGGGAAGATATACTGGAGTCACAGAGCAATATGCATGAACAGGGTACAACAGTTCATAAAAACTGAGTAACTATGCACACAAATTTCTTAAACATTCAGTCACCTAAAGAGAAAATGCAGATGGTGGAAAAAAAACTGTATCTAACACTGAAACTACCATAGGACTCCATCAACAAGTCCAACTTTTAGTGATAAAACTACTGTACTGGGCAAACTTGGCAGTCATAAACCCACATCTACTCTAACAAGTCTGAATGGTGCATAAGCATAGTAACAGCATGAGTAAGAATGCCCTACACAGCACAGGTTCTAGAGAGACACAGATTTATACAGACATCATTGTGTTATACTTTAAGGAAAGAGTTCCATTTACAATTTCACATTAAACTCATATAAAAATAACCTGACCTTACACAAAATGTCCTTTTAGCAACAAAGTAATTAACTGTTACAATTTCCAAAGTGGCAGAGGTATTGAAGCAAAGAAAAAAAAACACACCCACCAAAAAAGGCAAATTGTGACAAAAGTATGCATTAATTTTCTGATAGCATCCTCTCCCAAATTAAATGACACTGTATAAAAATTTGCTGGAAAAATATTACAAAACTGAGCCCTGTACATTTACACTTGAGTCCAAGCCATTCTGAATGTGGCGGGAACCCGCAGTTCGGTTACCTTTCCCACTCACTGTTTTCTCCTCTTGAGGGTCATGATTGGAGTCTGTGTCATTTAAGTGGTGTGTGAGAGAGTTTTCACTGCCCGTGGGAGAGTCTACACTTTCATACCCCGCACTGAGTTGGTTTACGTAACTACTACCTCCTTTGCCAGTTCTCTCCTCTGAGCTGTTGGAGGCCTTATTACCATTCCCTGGAGAAGGAGGAAAGCCATCTTCAGTGGTGTCCCCCTCCCTGTGACATCCAGACCCAGACGTCCTCGGCCGGGAGGAACTGCCGTTGCTTGGTCCGTTGGCCAGCCGACTGCAGTCTTTACCTGGGGCCTCTGCCTGTCCTACAGGCTCAGAAGATGAAGTCCTGCTGGTACTTGGGGCTGGGGCTTGAGCCTGCTGCTGTTGGTACTGAGCCAACTGCTGGCGTGTCTCCTTCAGTTGTTGCTGAAGAACTAGAATGGTACTCTGCATACCCTCTACTTCTTCGTCAAGTTGAATGATGAAGTCATTCAGTTCTGTGCAAAGGAGAGTCAAACCTACTTTAATATCTTTTATAACATATTTTACAATACTTCAATTCTAGAATTGATTTTTTAAATTTTGCTTGGAATTTTAAAACAGCCATTCAAGAATGAGTTGGTTTGTTTGTGTTTTGTTTTTTTTTTGGGGGGGGGGGCAGTAGCTGGTTAAAATAAATATATTAAAGCAACCAAGTTTAAATTGACTCAAACCATCTAGCCATATACAACTGATTACAGCCCATAAAATCTGCTTCAGGCTTGTTTCCAGGATTGGGGAACATCCGGCCCACGGGCCATGTAAGGCCCAGGAAATCATTTGGTCTGGCCCTGTCAAGGCATTCGGGAGAGTTAATTAACTGTTTGACCAAATATAGCAGACTAATTTTTAAGTTGAGAATTTTGGCCCACAAATGATGTTATAAATACCCAAATAGCCGTTGGCAGAAAAAAGGTTCCCCACCCTTGGTTTTAACCAGTGGGCCCACATGCCTGGTTCTCTTATCCATCCTCTTAGCAAGTGATTCTTTTCAGCTCCACAGCTGGGTTAGCCCCTAGGGAACAATGTGGTCCTCGACTCTAACACTCCAAAGAGGCCTAGGCTGTAACCAAGGGACCACTCCACACCAAAAAAACAAAACAACCCAACAGAGAAAATAACTCTTGAAAATTTATGAATACAAATGTCCATTAAGATCTAAAAGCTTTTGGGGGAAGAAGTTCTCACTACTATACAAAATCTCAGATTTACTGTGTTTACAAAGAATAAGAGCTAAGAACTCACTTTGAAAAGGTAGTTTTAAAGATATTTGACTACTAATCTTTGCAATTAACTATCTGATATAGTAATTAATAATTTAATTTTCAGAGTTTAGATATTTTCCTTACTATTAATCTTCCTCATAAAGAGGAGGAAACACCTATATACTTGCCCGAAAAAAGGATGGTGGCTGACATGGATGGTGGTTTGTCTTAGCAAATTTAAATATGATTTTTTATTCATTAAATAGAACCTCAACAGGTACAATCCATGATATACTTTTAGACCACTGGAAGTAGCCAAATACTTACAAGATTTACAATTAGAGAAATTGGTTAAATAAAAATATTCTCCTTTGAAAGCACTGATTATAAATTTGTAGATCTGTGTAATGCCTTAGTAATGTAATAGCCTTTCTCTTTTACCAAACTCCACCCTGAAAAACAAAAACTTATGAAATTTACACAAACAATCAGGAGAGTGGGGAGAAAACCACTACAATTAAATGGCTTTGTCTGCTAACTAACTAGATATGTTTCATTCATAATTTTACAGAACCATTGGCTAGAGATTACCATGTAGAGAACCTAATCTGAAATATTCATGCCTGGCAGTTTTTTAAAGCCAGTGCAACATTAACCAAACTTTTCAAAAACCCCCTTACCATCCTGACTGCTTTTAAGCTCCTCACTATATTTCTTCTGTAAAGCCAACTCTGCTTCAAGTTGTGCAATACGTCCCTGGGACAGCTGCCTTCCAAGCTCTTGATTCTCCTGGATAAGCATTCGGCACTTCGCCATTAACTTTTTGCCTGTTTGGCTGCAAAGGAAAGAGCCATCCATCACAAAATGAAGACAATACGGTCTATCTTCTTTGCTTGCAATTAGTACGCGATTCAGGTAACAGGTAAAGAACATAACTATGTCACAGCATATGCCTCCCTGTGATTACCATCTTCTTCTCTGGAACACATCCATCTTCTGCATTTCAGTATTCTGCCAATACAGCAGCAAAAATAAACCCTAAGCCAAAAGCACCCAAATGGTCACTTTATTGCTATTACTTGCCAGTGAATTAACACATATCTCAGCTATGCCAATATTAATAAAACACTAAGGTACTTAGCTTTATGGCACAGAAAAGCCCTTGAAAAAATAAATGCACCACCACAAATGTGCAATTCTTTAAAATAACTAGTATGTGAAAATCAGTACAAATAAATGTAAATGCGAGTATATTTATTCTTGCCAGAACAGCATTTAATAAGGATGCCTCTTAATAGGCAATTCTCATAGGAATGTTTACTGCATTAATGGAGGTGTGTTCAGTAATTGTTTTTAAAGAAGCTTTTGCTGAAACCGGTTTGGCTCCGTGGATAGAGCGTCGGCCTGCGGACTGAGGGGTCCCAGGTTCGATTCCGGTCAAGGGCATGTACCTGGGCTGTGGGCACATCCCCAGTGGGAGATGTGCAGGAGGCGGCTGATCGATGTTTCTCTCCCATCGATGTTTCTAACTCTCTATCTCTCTCCCTTCCTCTCTGTAAAAAAATCAATAAAATACATTATAAAAAAAAAATAAAGAAGCTTTTAAAAAGAAGCTTGAGACTATCCATATTCGTCAGTCCCTCATTTAACTTCTTTATAGGACATACTTTTGAGTTATCTTACAATATGACATTAAGGTTTAAAAAATTTATTAGTGATACGTAGTTTTTATTGATGTTATAAAAGATTATCCTTAGGACACAAAAATAAGATGATAAATAATGCAAATATTTGCCAAATTAGGAATGTATACTTTCACAAATTAGTTACCTAGTGCTAGTACAACATACTATAGAGCCTACATGCATATATACAACAACTATAAAAAATGCAATCAAAAGTCCTGTCTCAATAAAATTTTACTGCTTTTTTTGCTTCAGCAATCACAATAGAAATAATGACTTTTCAAGGGATCTGATTTAAATATATAATCGTATATATTACCTTTGAGACATGGATATGAAGTTTGATATTCTTGTAATGGAATTAAGTTCAGAATGACCTTACTGGCTATAAAACTTTTTTTGCTGACAATTTGTATTTCTTTATTCTTTTAGTGAGGTTCCCCCCCCTTGCCCAATATATTTAAGAATGCATCTGATGTTACTAAGCCTTGGGACTGTTAAGTGGGAGCGCTCTGTAAGTAATGCTCATTCTTTGACTCTTATGAGAGCACTTGTTCGAACCTATTATCCTTAGGCAAACTGTGGTGAAGTACAACCTTGGGTTACTACTGGCTCAAAGCCTCAGGTGAAAGCAGCACGTCAGCGGTAGTAAAAGATTATTAGCTCCCTTTCCTGTTTGTGGCTACTGTTGCTACAGATCGCTCCCATTTCCCCTGAGCAGACTTGAGCAGCCACTGAACAAGAGTTTAGAAATCAAATGAGGAATTAAGAAACAGGCAGCACTATCAATCATGCTGATGCTCCTTCCTCCCACTTTATTGCTATGCTCCCATGACTTTTTCTTGCTAAGTATGTAACATCAGTGTTTTCCAACTAACCTGAAAAATCTTTTATATAAACTGAACAAAGATTAGAAAAAAACTAAAATCAATAATTTGTGAGATGACTTAATCTCACAAAGTAGCACAAATTCTAATGCAAAAATGTTTCATTTATGAAAGTATACCATTTCATTTATGAAGTCATACCGTTATATAAACAAATGCCTGCTCTAAGATAATCCTATCACTTCTAAAATTAATGATTACTAAAATAAATCTTAACAAAACTGTTCTTCTTTAAACATTCTATAACTTTATGTCATTTAAAATTTGTGCTGTGTTCGTTATATCACAAAAACATAAAAATTTAATTATAAGTAACTTTCTGGAAAGAATATCTTTTTTTTAACTACAAAAAAAAATCTAACCCATTCCTAAAATCAAATAATTCACAAAGAAAACATAATAGGAACTGGTTCATAGAAAATACTTATACAAAAGAATGGACACTGCACATTGCTTTGTTATCAAGGAGCCAGGATATCTTGGGAGAGTTGTACACACAATTACCTAAATGGTTAACTGAAAACTGAACACTGCCAAAATACTGAAACATACCCTCTAAATACTGTAAAACATATGATTATCACATGCATAAAATATTTTAACTACCGTGGACAAAGTAATTCAGGGAAGCTCTCTCAAAATGAAAACAGAATAGGAAAAAAAACACCAAAAGCAAAATCACAACCCATTCTATTTGAATTATTCCAGATATAGTATTGATTATATACTATTTGTTTTAAGCTAATGATGTATTTACATGTAGTATCTAGAATACCCTGGTTTACAGCCTATTTTTCCAGAGACTAAAAATCCATTTATAGGTGATTAAAATACACTAATACAATGGAAATATTATGTAACCATTAAATATGAAACTAAATGAACTAAAAAAAAAGTAGAATGTCCAAGAGATAAAGTGGAAAACAAAAGCCAAAGCAGCCAACCATCTGTAGCACGTTCACATTTGTTTAAAACCAATATATGAGATGACTTTATATGCATAGCAATTATCTTGATGACACCCAAGAAATTTTAACAGTGGTTACTGATCCTGGAGAATAGAATGGGGAAGGGCAAGGCCACATCCAGGAGTGACTCTCACTTGTCGTCTTCACTTTTCTTCATTCTTTTTCAACTTTATTCATGAGCATGTATTATCTTATCAATTAAAAAAATGTTTAACAGTAAGAAGAAAAAAACCCACAAACCCCAAACTAACTGTTACCTAAATGCAAAGAAAGACGCTGGCTACATTTAAGTACATGCTGTTAATACATTTTATAAATTATTTCTTGACCTACAAAAAATATTTAGGCCATTTCTACTATGATCTTAAATGGCATAAAATATATACAAAAGCCTTAATGCGGGCACCATAAGCTAATTTCAAACAGATTTGGTTACTTACTCTCCAACCCCCATTAAAAATGAGAATCTTAGAAGCGGATTTCCTGCTATAAAGTCACACAACAAACCACTTCTTAAACCCACCCTCTGCCCCACAATCAGTTCCCTAAAGCAGAAACATATATGATACTTACAATTGATTTGAATGATTAAGAGAGAACTTAAGTCACCCTTGTTAAAATTAAACGTTGGGACAATCTGGAACATTTATCTTCACTCATCTTAGACTCCATTATCACCAAGAGAAAATTCGAATTGGTGACTTACAGAATGATCTGAAGAAAAAAATTTCACCTCCAGGACTAGATGGAAGCATGAAGAAAATGCCTCATTTATCTAAATGATCAAATGAATTTGCTGGATATGATCACTATACCTTTTTTTTTCAATTCACAAAATGTCTCACTTAGGCCAGCCCACAGTTCCCATACATTATTTTCCCAATCTTCTGACAGGCACCCTGTGAAGCTGTCCCACAGTAATTTCTACTTCAATATCCTGGGACAAGGCGTCAAAAAGTACCAAGTGTCAAGTCTCCTCGTCTTTTATGACACCAGCTGGGAAACAGAGGCATAGCCTTTCCTTTCCTTTGAAGAGCACAGCAACAATTTTCCCAAATCAATCTGCTCTCCACAGCCCCCAAAATCAAAATGTTAAAATTACAACAAAATCATCATAGTATTCCTTGAACTTAAAAAAAAAACAACTATTAAAGGCACATTTAATTTAATATCAAAAGTGCGATACAAAAGGCTCAAAATACAATGAAGGAACACATTCCCCCATTAACACCAATGACAATGCTCTTTCAACTTGTGCCTGTTGAATGAAATGGGGATTTAATAAATTTCACTACTAAAAAATAACGCAGCGAGTCTCATCACAGCCAATATCCTTATACAATCTAGTCGTGAAATGAATGTTTATAATGCTTCACAGTTTAAACCTGAAGTTTGATACCACACCTTCATGTTTGTACAGTCCTCAGTAAGATTGTCTACAGTATTAGCAACCATTCAAAGAACAAACCATTGATTCAAACCACATTGATTTAAGGCTCAATCAAGTAATAGAGAGCCCCAAACGAAATGGTTAAATATATGAACTACTTGTACTGATATCTATTAAGTAGTTTCTTAGCAAATAAACCCTTGAAATGCAAAATTCACCTCATTTAAGTTTTGATCAAGAAGTTCAACAACAATCATGAAGTCCACAGTCTTATAGGCAAAACTGATATACAGTGTCTCTAAGTCACTATGCTCAAGGTTAAGAGCGATGCATATTCCATTTTTACATTTTACTGGAATTTTACATGTTCAATTCATTATTTTAAATCTCTAGGTTTTCATTCCTCCAAACTGTCTGAAGACACAGTGTGCCACAGACTTAAGACTTGTTTCTCCCTCTATTTTCTTCAAACAGAAACATTTCTCAAGTGTCTACATGTCCTAGAAGGGGAATTTTTCGGAGGTGGCCACTTCTTCGGAATAGTCCGACGCCATCAGGCCTCTGAAGCAAGGGGAGGGGAAGAGAAAAAAGCTGAAACAAAGGTTCATCTGGTCAGTGTTACATTAACCATTACACGCTGGATAGTATAAGAATGTGGCTTTTTTGGCTCAAAAAGTCTGAGTCTTGGTGTGGAAACGAGTACTTGGCTGTCCCACCACAGCTTTCTCGTAGTGGGACTGTCAGGGAAGTCTTGACTGGGGAGTATGATTTGTTTACCTATCAGGCGTAAACTTCCAGGCACTCAGTTCATTTTGGGCTTGTTCCAGTTTGTCTTTAGTCTGTTCCAGTTCACCTTTCATTTTTAGGAAAAACAAGTTGATCGCGGGGTCCACCATTGTTGATCTCAGTTGGGCGACACTGGGCTGCTGGACTTGCTTGAGGTACTGGATTTGAGTCTGTACAAAGCAAAAGAAACAATTACTGCCAAATCAAAGGAAACAGACATAAGAAGGTGGGCTAAAATCCATTTCATTCGCTGTATTTGCCAACTTGTTTATGAAAACTCTCCCTCTTTGATCTTAAAATCCTCTCAAGTAAAAATTAAAAACAACCATTTAAGGTTACCCTTAAATTAAGGATATTTAAGAAATTAAGGCCAGTTGGTTGCATTTCCATATTTGGAACCTTTAAATAAAGAGGCTACATCTTACTTTGCAACCAGAACAGTACCAAAAAAATCGGTTATATTTATTAAAAATGCTAGCAATCACTGGGAAAAAGCCAATTTTAAAATATTAATTATATAACACTACAGTACTTTACTCATTCAAATTTGTGCCCATGGAAGTTATTTTAAGTACAATACAAATCCCTTAAAAATATACCAGGTACAAGGTTATAATTTAAAACACACACTTGCATTTCTAGATTTAAAAATATGCAGTATTTATATTTACATGAGCTGGCATTACTTTATAAACAGCATCTTATAAATAGCTTTATAAATAGCATCTTAAGTCAAAAGAAATTCTATGTTTATTTTTTTCCCTTCGGAGTAGATTTGAATAATAGAATTGTAAAGCTGGAAGGTGACTGACCTAGTCCAAACTTATTTTTGAGAAATTAAATAAACCAAGCGTCCACGAATACAGTTAGTTCAGTGCCAGAACTGGGACTAGAATTGTAGCTCTCAAGCCTCCTGACTCCGATCTAGGGCTTTCCCCACCATACCAGAACTTCCCTACTTACACACGAAACCTTCCATTTCTCTCAGTGTACTATTTACTATCACCTTAAAAATACCTTTCTAAAATATGAAATACAGTTTATTGGCTTTAAATGTATCACTTGCTTCACACCCAAAGAAGATAGGGTTCAAGATCTTGCTCCACACTAAGGCTTAAACAGGATTTAGGTTAACATTTCAGAAGTAGCTAATTTCTATCATACATTTTATAAAAGCCAAAAATATACTGAATGGATTTAGGATACATTTAATTACTATTTCACTGAGCAAAGAGAACTAATTTTTACTTAACTCAGGGAGATTTATTTTAAGTAACTCATTTAAAAAAATATTTGTATTAATTTTGGAAAGGAAGGGAGAGGGGGGAGAGAGAGAGAAATATAAATGATGAGAGAATCATTGTCTGGCTGCCTCCTGCATGCCCCCTACTGGGGATCAAACTTGCAACCCGGGCATGCGCCCTTGACCGAAATCGAACCCGGGACCCTTCAGTCCGCAGGCCAAAGCTCTTATCCACTGAGCTAAACTGGCTAGGGCTTAAGTAACTCATTTTAAATAAGAAAATACAACTGTTTATTCAATGTAAGGCCAGTTGCTAAGACAATTTAATAGGAATAAAGCATGTCATATAGTACATAGCACATACTACTATCATTAAAGAAAACACTGCCTCTCCAACACCAACATAGTTGCTATTTAGATTTACAGAGAACTACATCTGCCACATTAACCTTGACCTTTCCCTATTTTTGTTCCTGCTGCCCTTTCTGCAAAACTTCCCTCTGTATTCTAACTGAAAGAATGCAGTTGTGAGTTGTTCAGCAGGCCTGTGCAGGGGAGAGCTATAAAAATGTGGTTGGGAAGGTTAGGCTCTAGTTGAGATAACTTTGAAATCTAGGTTGAAAAAGACAAGAGTGATGGGGCATCAACAAAGGCTTGATCAGGCATGAACGTTCAAACTGAAAGTGTATATATGATAGCTGAAGAATCATAAAGGAACCAGCAGCACATACTGTCTGTCTAAAGCAGCAGTCGCCAACCGGTGGTCTGCGGACCACTGGGGGTCCGTAAGGTTCCAAAGGTTGGCGACTGCTGGTCTAAAGCAAATGGTGAGATATACCTGAACTAGGATAACAAGAAGACTCAAGAAGAGAGGGTTCAAAACACACAGGTGTTATGAGGTTTTACCATAACTACCCATTTTTACTCTAGCTACACACACTATCCAGGTGTTAGCACTGGAAAGTAAGATTTATCCTTTGCGCCGAAACCGGTTTGGCTCAGTGGATAGAGCGTCGGCCTGCGGACTGAGGGGTCCCAGGTTCGATTCCGGTCAGGGGCATGTGCCTGGGTTGCGGGCATATCCCCAGTGGGAGGTGTGCAGGAGGCAGCTGATCGATGTTTCTCTCTCATCGATGTTTCTAGCTCTCTGTCTCTCTCCCTTCCTCTCTGTAAAAAATCAGTAAAATATATTAAAAAAAAAAAAAGATTTATCCTTTGCATGGGTAAGCATCTTAACACAATGCCATGCAAACAGGGAGAACTAAAATTATTAAACGAGTAAATGGTAGAATCTAGAATCCTAACTATCAGAAAAAGGAAATAATTAAATAATTTTGAGACTGGGCAACTGAGATGCACTGCCCACTTCATTAGACATGAAATTCATAAGAGAGAAAAAAATTTTTGTTGGAGGAGTGTGTGTTACATAGGAAGAAAACAATAATATTCAAACTACTGATGAGACTTCTTGAAACCAATGGCCAAAGGTGAGGATGGTTTAATAGTTGAAAATACAGAAAGTGAAGGCATGAGTACTGAGAAAAAGAGAAATTTAATGCATTAGTTAGTGACCTTAAAGGGGTAAAAATTAGTGGTAGTGAAGATGGAAACAATAGGAGAAAAAGTGAAGAGTAGGTAGAGAAAATGACAAAGGCTACTGTTTTCTTAAGCAAAGTGACAGGTGAAGAGTCATTTTGAAAAAGTGAAGAGGGACAAGAGACTTTTGTGGAAATGTAGACAATCTCTGCACAGGAAGTAAAAGAATGAGAGAAGAAATAGGAATAGGACTGTGCCCAACATTAGTCCCCAGTGACCAGAATATTGCCTTATATATTAGATTTTTATAAATGTGTCAAATGGAGATTATATAAAACGCAAGAAAAGTTCAGATTTTAAAATTAGAAACAGTGACAGAGCTTCCTCTACTTAGTATAACTTACATATACCAACACTAAATTTAAAAAAAGGCTAACACTGTTTAGGACAGCATAAAATTGAATCTAAATTCAACCACAGCTAAACCATCAAATATGTCACTACATTTTAGATCTATGTAGACATGATACAAATGAAAGCTGCAATAATGAAAAAGAAAATGTGGTAGAAGTTGCTGACACATTGAGGGGTAAAGAGAAGAAACTAATCAGATGGTTGATTCTTTTAAAAAATATATATATTTTTATTGATTTCAGAGAGGAAGGGAGAAACATCAATGATGAAAAATAATCATCGACTGGCTGCCTTCTGCATGCCCCCTACTGAGGAACGAGCCTGTAACCTGGGCATGTATCCTGACTGGGAATAGAAGAATCGTGACCCCCTGATTCACAGATCAATGCTCAACCACTGAGCCACTACAACTGGGCCACTGATTGATTCTTGTATGTGCCGAGCGGGGGATGAAACCCATGTATTAGGACGATGCTCTAACCAACGCCGACGAGCTACCCAGCCAGAGCACAAACCTATTTTAAATCCAATGATGACAGGCTATCTATTGAAAATTTACATCTTGCTATTTATATCTCAAAGCATATCTAACTAGCAAAATGTGAATTTATAATTATTATTAAGTATATAGAATTAGCTAAGTACTAATTAACACATGTAATGTGGACTAAAAACCAATTCCTCAGAGAGTTAAAGCATTTGAAATACTTACAGTACACTCTTGCATCTCTTGCTCCTTGGTTGCTAGTCGCATTACAAGGATGTTTTCCCTTCGTGCAGACTCTTGCTGTTGTTGCTTTAGTTTTTCTTCCGACTCCCTTAAGCCAGTTACATCATTAGCTGATGATTTAAAAAAAATTTTTTTTCAAAACATGAAATACAATTTCAAAACCAAACGGAACTAATGAAATGAAAATTCTGATTGTCTTTGTCAGGATAATAAAAACCAGGGTAAAAAATTCATCAAGTCTTTTAGTTTCTCTCTTAACTACTTTTAGAACAAGGAAGCTTGTTCCCAAGCACAGTGCTCTTTTAGGAGATAATGGTGCTATAGTGGTCCAAAGCCACCTAATATTAGATGGAATTACGTTGTTACAGTCTAATCTGCTTCAACCTCACACAGGAAACTTTTGTATTTGCTTATATTATACAGTATTCAGAGTCCTGGTTAGGACTGATTTTAACCTATTCAATATAATAAACATGTCTATAACTGTACAATTGTTACATCAAGTTTTCATAATGTTCATAACATCTATGGATTATAATATAGTTTTAATAACTGAAATTTCAGGGTACTAAGCTTTCTGGGCTTGGAAAACAATATTGGTTTTTATTTATTTTTAATATGTTTTTATTGATTTTTGAGAGAGAGGAAGGGAGAGGGAGAGAGAGAAACATCAATGATAAGAAAGAAGCATTGATTGGCTGCCTTCTACTGGGGATCAAGCCTGAAACCCGGGTATGTGCCCAGACAGTGATATCTTGGTTCATGGGTTGACACTCAACCACTGAGCCACACCGGTTGGGCATCATATTGGTTTTTATACTCACAAATATTGTTACTCTCAATGAAAAGTGACAGACTAAAAAGGTTTGTTGGTATTTTTAGATTTTGAAAAATCTGTAAAAAATATAGCCATATCCTATTTTTATGATTTAAGTAATAATTAAGTTACAATTTAAATAAATTTATTACTAGTTCTTTGTGCATACCTAGACTAATAACTCATGCTTTAATTCAAATTCCTGTGGAAGGTGTTAGGGACAGATCTAGGAAAGTGTAAAGTAGTTGTGAGTTTCCCTATCCATATTCTCTCAGAATTTTGTACATAATTCTGCTAAAATAGTCATGCTATTATATTATTGCATGTCAGTCTTCCCCGAGTGGGAACTCCCCAAAAAGAGAGATCATGTGTCATTCACCTATTTCCTAGCACCCAATATAGTGCCCATAGTTCTTTAATGTTTGAATAAAAATTACATTTGCTTAGCAAAACCAATTATTCTGAATGTCTATAACAATCTAAAAAGAGATATCTGCATGGTCTTTAGGAGCTACAACTCAAACTTACAGTTCAGATCTGTGTACTTGCCCTCCAAAGCTTGCACATATGCTTCATACTGTTTCCATCTAGTACAAAAATAAATTCGTTATTAGTTGTTAAATTGAAACTGCTTTATTAAGAAACTAAAAAAAAGTCACATCTGTAAACTTGTAAATTTAACACCAAGAATTCCACTGCATGATTTTTAAGGTCAATTCCATTTTGAGATAATTATAAGTCTAGTTTAACCAATAATAAATGAGTCACTTCATTATTCCTTCTCAACTTAATGGAACTATGTAAAAGGAAACACAGAGAGAAGTGTTTTCTCCTGAGAACTTACCAAGTGTGTGTCTCTGGGTCAGATCACACACCATATAAGACTTTGTATCACTTATGTTCAGCTCAATGCCTGGATAATGGACGCTGAGTAAAAAACCTATGACAACTTTCAGATATGCTTTCCACCACAAACAAAAGCATCTGATATAATAAAAGTCTAATATGCTAAGGATGCTCAACCACTTGATGATGTGCACTGACCACCAGGGGGCAGATGCTCTGACCAGTAGGTTAGCTTGCTACTGGGGACTGGCTGATTAGGACTGAGCAGGACTGCGCAAGATAGGCCAGAAACGCCCTGGAACCCTTCCGTGTCCCTCCCTGGCACCAACTGCACCAGTGGGGTCCCTTGGCCTGGCCTGAGCCCTGTTGTGATCCCGGACCCCTCGGGGGATGTCAGAGAGCCCGTTTCAGCCCGATCCCACAGGCCAGGCCGAGGGATCCCACTGGAGCACGAATTCATGCACTGGGCCTCTAGTATAAAATATGCCTAATTATATGCCGAAACCGGTTTGGGTCAGTGGATAGAGCGTCGGCCTGCGGACTGAAGGGTCCCGGGTTCGATTCCGGTCAAGGGCATGTACCTGGGTTGCGGGCACGTCCCCAGTGGGAGATGTGCAGGAGGCGGCTGATCAATGTTTCTCTCTCATCGATGTTTCTAACTTTCTATCTCTCTCCCTTCCTCTCTGTGAAAAATCAATGGAATATATTTAAAAAAAATATATATGCCTAATTATAAGAGGCTGCAGGTTATCTTGGCTCTTTTGTGAAAATACCATGTGACTCTCTCAAAAATAATATTTATTTTTACTTGTAAAAAAAAGGGGGAGAGAAAATACTACTTTTCCAGTCTATTTGTAAAGCTGTATCAATTTGCATAAATGCTATATACTGTCAGAGTATAAGAAGGCCTTTCTTCCTCATTATATTCCCCTACCCACAAAACATAGGCTTATATGAGCTGCTCTTGCAATGATTGCACATAAACAACAAAGCTTTTCCCAGTCATATGTTTAAGCAACTGCTAATGCAAGCGTAACCTGCCCTGAATGTCGCTGTCTTGCTTACGGAAGAGCTATGTTTTCAAGCCACTCTTTAGTAGCAGCTAATCAAAATTTAATTTTAGAAAATCTTTTTATAATCTTAAAAACTTTGACAGGTCAGCTATAAGATTTACTATTACAACACAATGACCAAAAAATACCAAGCTAATCTACCTTCCATATAAAGACTACTGTTCAGCCAAGAGCATGTTATTTTTATGGCCAAGACAACCGAGGGTACAAATCAAGTGCATTCAATATTTGGGGATCAATAAAGGTCTCTTGTGGAGGCAATATAAGAACTATTTGTTTTAGAAGAATAGAAAAATATGAAAAAGTCAACAAAAACATCCTTATCAAGAAGCCAAAAAGTACAGACTAGTTAAATAAGTAACAGTTGATTTAAAATCACCAAGAGAATTAATGAGGGAAAAACTCATGAGAATTCCCTAAAGAAAGAATTTAATCTGACCTCAAGAATATCCCCCACCCACACACACACTCAATTAAATCAAGAAAAAGACTGCACATACTAACCAGAGGAATTATCTAAGAAAGGATAAAAGGCAAGGACTGTCTCATATCAGGGGTACAAAGAGAACAACAGGTGAGTGGCAGTATATCATAAGCAAGTGCCTACCGCAGCAGGGAAGGACAAGTGTTTTAGAATACTAAGGATTCAAAATTTATGTGGAGGAAAATAAAGGGTGTGCAATGGAAAAAGTGTCCTATGCATGAGATTATGCAAAGGAAGATAAAGAGAAGTCCACAACAGAGTAAGTAGAACGAGTGGGAAATTATCAGACTCTAGGAAACAATAGAACGAGTAACCTGTGTCTATCTTACAAAACACCTCTTCTCTCTACTCTAGCCGATTAAATTTATTTAGTCCTTCAAGTAAAAATTCTGTGCAATTTCTAGAGAAAGTTCAAAGACCCTGAAAAATATTTTTATTTTTTACCTAAAAATGTCATGTAAAAACTTATCAACCACAGTAATAAAATGCAGAAAGAATATATTTAAGTTATAAAACACAGAACATGTGATTCTTTTTCTGATTTCTTGCATTTAAAAGAATGAATACCATAATGCTGCATTTCTCAATCTATTTTTGCAAGACAATTATAAGATAACCCCAGAAAATCAGAGCTAGAAGTAACTGTTAGAAGTAATTTAATCCAACTCCTTTAACTCCAAGATGAGAAAATGAAGGATATAGAGTTAAATGAGCTGACTAAGGTTCCTTAGAAGAAAGAGTAACTTGCCTTCATCAGTAAATAATGTATTTCTTCCATAACTGGAAACATATCCTTTAGGACTATAACTTTTTTGCATATTAAACAGGAAAGGAATAACTACATTAAACTAATTTTTGCAAGGAAAAAATTCAGGTTACCTATTAGTCTAGAAGTTACCCAAACTAGTGCTTTAGATCTTTAAAGTGTTATGCTTTCCTCAATGATTATATAATAAAGAAACAGGCCGTAAAAAACACATTTCAAAAGTACATTAAATGATTTGAATATGTATGCACATTAAAAATAAAATACCTAACAGACAAAAACTTTATAGTATAGAATTACAATATAATGCTCTATAAAAATATTTTTATATTTTGAAAAATAAAAGAACATTTTACCTTAAAATTAACTCATCTCGTGCCATAACTTTGAAGTCTGTCTCACTCAGTCGAACCTATAAAGAGAATTGAAATATGAACTGGGTGCTTTTTCTAAACATTTTAAATGTACATACCACTGTTGCTTACACTTTTCATATTTTATGAAGATAGGATAACTTCTAATGCCTCAAGCGCTGGTTTCTAATAGCAATCCCTTTATCACTAAGACAGTAGTTCTCAACCTTCTGGCCCTTTAAATACAATTCCTCATGCTGTGAACCAACCATAAAATTATTTTCGTTGCTACTTCATAACTGCAATGTTGCTACTGTGATGAATTGTAATGTAAATATCTGATATGCAGGATGGTCTTAGGCGACCCCTGTGAAAGGGTCGTTCAACCGCCAAAGGAGTTGCGACCCACAGGTTGAGAACCGCTGCACTAAGACATTCAAAGCCCTTCCAAAAGGAGCACTATACTGAGACATATGAAACATCTCCAAGCCTGAGACTTAGAAATGGTCCAGTATCCTATATAATAAAAGGCTAATATGCAAATTGTCCCCTCGACTGGAAGTTCGACCAGGGGGCAGGGCTGCCCGCCAACCACCTGGGTGGGGCTGGCCAGCCAACTCCTGTGTCCCCTCCACCTGGCCGGCCCTCTCTGATTGGCCCCAATAGGGGCAGCTAGCCGGACCCCACCAGTGCACAAATTCGTGCACCAGGTCTCTAGTATACTATACTTAAAAAACACACACATAACTCTTATTTTATTGTAAAGTAGTTTTAAAAAAGTAAACCATTTATCTCTAAAACGAGAGGCCCAGTGCACGAAATTCATGAATGGGTAGGGTCCCTAGGCCTGGCCAGCAATCAGGGCCTTCCAGCTGCCAGCCAGGGCCTTCCTTTGTTCCGCGCTGCCCCCTGGTGGTCAGCGCACATCATAGCGAGCTATTGAACTCCTGGTCTCCCAGTTGAATTCCCTAGGGGACACTTTGCATATTAACCTTTTATATATATATATAGATGCGCATCATTATTAGGGACATGCAAATTAAAACCCCAATGAGCTATCATTACACACCTATTAAAATGGCTAAATAAAAGATTGTGGTAACAACTCCAAATGGTAGGTAAAGATGCAGAATAAGATTGCTGGTGAGAATGTAAAATGGTATGGCTGCTCTGAAAAACAGTTTGGTGGTTCCTTTTAAAACTAAAAATAGAGCCAAAGCCAGTTTGGCTCAGTGGATGGAGCATCGGCCTGCAGACTGAGGGGTCCCGGGTTCGATTCCGGTCAGGGGCATGTGCCTTGGTTGTGGGCACATCCCCAGTGGGAGGTGTGCAGGAGGCAGCTGACCGATGTTTCTCTCTCATCGATGTTTCTGACTCGCTGTCCCTCTCCCTCTCTGTGAAAAATTAATGAAATATATTTTTAAAAAAACAAAACCTAAAAATAGATGTGCTAGACAACCCAGCATTTGAACTTTTTTTTTTTAAATATATTTTATTAATTTTTTACAGAGAGGAAGGGAGAGGGATAGAGAGTTTAGAAACATCAACGAGAGAGAAACACCGATCAGCTGCCTCCTGCACACTCCCCACTGGGGATGTGCCCGAAACCAAGGTACATGCCCTTGACCGGAATCGAACCTGGGACCTTTGAGTCCGCAGGCCAACGCTCTATCTGCTGAGCCAAACCGGTTAGGGCCCAGCATTTGAACTCTTAAGCACATATCCCAAAGAAATGAAAATGTATTTTCACACAGCAACTTGTACATGAATGTACAGCTTTATTTGCAAAAGCCAAAACTTGGAAACTACCCATACTTCAACAGGTGAATAATTAAATTATGATATATCCACACCATGGGATACTAAAAACAGACATAAGCAATTTGGATAAGCCTCAAGGAAAATTATACTGGGGGGAAAAAAATCTCAAAAGGACACATATACTGCATGATTTCATTTATACACATTTGTAAAGTAGCATAATTATGAAAACTGCTTAATGTTTGCCAGGTGTTGGGGATTGAGAAGGAGGGAATGGATATGGCTACCAAGAAATGACACAAGGGAAGCTTGAGGTGATGAGTTAGCTAATCTGGTTGTAGTGTTGGTAACACTAAGTTATGTGAGATAAAACTACATAGACACACATACGCACTCTCTGCATATATAACCTGTGAAATCTGAATAAGCTCTGTGGATTGTATCAATAAGCTCTGTGTTGAGTTCCTGGTTTTGATGTTATGCAAGATGTCAACCTTGAAGGAGGCTGGAGGAAGAGTGTATAGAACATCTCAGCACATTTCTTTGCAATGTTTTGTGAATCAATAATTATTTCAAAGCTAGAGGCCCAGTGCACGAAATTCATGCACAGGTAGGGTCCCTAGGCGTGGCCAGCAATCAGGGCCCATCAGAGCCTTCTGGCTGCTGGCCAGGGCCTTCCTTCATTCTGCACTGCCCCCTGGTGGTCAGTGCACATCATAGTGAGCGATCAAACTCCTAGTTGAACTCCCAAGGGGACATTTTACATATTAGCCTTTTATATATACATATAGATAGAAGATAAAGTTTTAAAAAATGGGCATAATAGTCTAGCTCAGTGGTCGGCAAACTGCAGCCCCTTGAGTGTGGCTCTTCCACAAAATACCACGTGCGGGTGCGCACGTACAGTGTGATTGAAACTTCGCGGCCACTCAAGGGGCCAAAGAGCCACATGTGGCTCGTGAGCTGCAGTTTACCAACCACTGGTCTAGCTAGCTAGCTGAAATTACTTCGTAAATTGAGGAATATTGTTTTCTCTATACCAAATGATTATAAAGGTGAGGTACCTCTTCTACTCTAGTATAAAATTATGGCTATAGTCCTAGCCAGTTTGGCTCAGAGGATAGAGCATCAGACGATGGACTGAAGGGTCCCCGGTTCGATTCTGTCAGGGCACATGCCAAGGTGCAGGCTCAATCCCCAGTAGGGGGCATGCAGGAGGCAACTAATCAATGAGTCTCTCACATCACTATATTTCTTTCTCTCTCTCCCTTCCTCTCTGAAATCAATAAAAACATATTTTAAAAAAATTATGGCTATACTATAGTTTCCCTTCTAATATACACTTATATCCCGCTTTCCCAAATTGAATTATAAATTCCTCTTAGAAATGTTACTTTTTTTAATAACACAAAATATGATTTAATGCTTTGGCAGACATCTGACTTTGTGCTCTGTACCAAGGCAAGCTAACAACTAGAATATGAAGTCCCATCTCCACTATTTCTTTTTTCCTCCTTTCAACTGAATGTAATGATGGACACTGGTTAACAAAATCATACAGGTTTGAGGTGCACATTGCCACACATCATCTGTACACTGTACTGTGTTCACCATGCCAAGTCAAGTCTCCTTCCATCACCATTTATCACCCCATATACCCTACACCTCCCCCACCAATCACTATACTGTTGTCTGTATCCATGAGTTTTTTCCCCCTCAATCTTCCACCTGCCCATACCACCCTCAACAGCTGTCAGCCTCCTCTCTGAGTTTGTCTTTATTTTGCTTAATTCATTCTGTTGATAAGATTCCGTAAGAATGCAATCATCCGATACTTGTCTTTCTCTGAATGGCCTATTTCACTTAGCATAACGCTCTCCAGGTCCATCCATGCTGTCACAAAAGGTAAGATTTCCTTCTTTTTTTTAAGGCCTAGTAGTATTCCACTGTGTAAATGTACCACGGCTTTTTTATCCACTCATCTACAGACACTTGGGCTGCTTCCAAATCTTGGCTATTGTAAATAATGCTGCAATGAACATAGGGGTGCATATAGTCTTTCAAATTAGTGTTTCGGGTTTCTTCGGATAAATTCCCAGAGGAAGAATCTCTGGGTCATAAGGCAGTTCCATTTTTAATTTTTTAGGTAACTCCATACTGCTTCTCACAGTAGCTGCACCAATTTGCATATCCATCAACAGTGCATGAGAGTTCCCTTTTCTCCACATCCTAGCCAAGACTTGTTGCTTGTGATTTATTGATGATAGCCATTCTGACAGGTGTGAAATGATATCTCATTGTGGTTTTAATTTGCATCTCTCTGATTAGTAACATTGAGCATCTTTTCATTTGTCTACTGACCATCTGAATGTCCTATTTAAAGACGCGTCTATTCAGGTCTTCTGCTCATTTAAAAAAAAATTTTTTTTTGTATTGAGTTTTATAAGTTCTTTATAAATTTTGGATATTAACCCCTTATCAGATGTATTGGTGAGTATGTTTTCCCATTTAGTGGGTTGTTTTCTCACTTTGCTGATGGTTTCCTTTGCTGTGTAAAATCTTTTTAGTTTGATGTAGTCCCATTTGTTTATTTTTTTCTTTTGTCTCCCTTGCCTGAGGAGATATATCAGAAAAAATATTGCTACGAGGAATGTCTGAAATTTTATTATTACTTCTTTGTAACTGTGTGCGTGTGTGTGTATAAAATATTGACTATACTGAACTAATAGGAATACAGAACAGGGGGATAATGAGACCAGAGGAAAAGGTAGAATCTAAGAACTAAACAGTTGTAACCTCTTTTTGAAACATATAAAAATAAATTTACACTACAATCAAAGGAATTTAAATTAGGAAAAAAGAAGTTAACTTATAGTACATTATATACCCATGATGCTATTATTATCATAGGCAAAGGAGTGAACATTAAACAAACACTCGAGATTGTGTGTGTGTGTGTGTGTGTAAATAAAATGCTTAAAAACTGCTGGAAAAACACACCTTTTTGGGAAGAGGTTCCTCGTTGGTCATCTTGAATCCTAGAAAAAGGGATAGAGAGATGAGGTTCAATTGATTTTTTTCCATTGAAAGTAGGAACAAAAAATACTGGCCTTTTCAAACCAATTTATTAGTGAACTCAATTATGACCAAATCATTAAGGGTTTTGACTTTAAATAAATCTTTTGTCTTAGATTTGCAGAACAGCTGCAAAGGTATTACCGGGCTCCTGAGACTGCCACACCCAGTCTCTCAAGTTAACACCTTACACTAGCGTTACTACTACATTATATTGCAACTATTAGGTTATTAAAAAAATTCTTCTATAAAAAAGTTGTTCTTTCTGATGTTGCCATAAAGGATTGAGAGATAATTTTTCAATGCATTCTTACAACTGCCCTATGAAAGACAAATCTTGCAGAAGTGACAATTTTGTGCTTAAGTCAGATATTGACCTCAGGTAGTATCCCAGGCACCTTGCTGAACTGATATAGAAGAGGAGGACCAGTTGCTAAGCCTTTTCTTTTACAGCAATATGGTTAAGGTAGAAGCTATTATTGCCATAATTCACTACTGTACAATGCTTACATATAATATATACACCTTAATAAAAACATTCCTACACTAATCACGTCACAGTAATTTGTATCTCAAAATGTTTCTTTATATAAATTTATACAAAATTAACTTACTCTTGTTGCAAAAGATAAATTGAAGAACTATTCTCATTAGCTTTATATGCTTACTGAAAATACTTCTGGTTATGTCCCAATATTCAAATTTAACGAGGCAAGCTAATTTAAACTTATTGCTAGGTATCATTTATAATAGTACTAGAGGCCCGGTGCATGACACTCATGCACTGGGTGGTGGTGGGGGGCAGGGAGGAGGATGAATGTCCCTCAGCCCAGCCTGCACCCTCTCACAGTCCAGGACCCCTCCGGGGATGTCCGCTTGCCACAAAAGTGGGAGAGGCTCCCGCCACTCGCCAGCTGTGAGCCTGGCTTCTGGCCGAACAGCCCTCCCCCTGTGGGAGCGCACTGACCACCAGGGGGCAGCTCCTGCGTTGAGCATCTGCCCCCTGGTGGTCAATGTGCATCATAGCGACCAGTAGTTCCACTGTTCAGTTGATTTGCATATTAGTCTTTTATTATAAAGGACAGTAATGAATGTCCCTTATAAACTTTCCCTATAGTTTATTTTACCTGCCCATACTCCAAATTATTAAAAATTTAACTAAATAGAAATAAGTCATGGTAATATACAGCATGGTAAATATGTGAGAATGGTATTCTATTTTTCATATCACATACAATCCCAACTCTGTTAAGTCAAATACTCTAAACCAGCGGATCTCAACCTGTGGGTCATGACCCCTTTGGTGGTTGAACGACCCTTTCACAGGGGTCGCCTAAGACCATCCTGCATATCAGATATTTACATTAGGATTCCTAACAATAGCAACATTACAGTTATGAAGTAGCAACAAAAATAATTTTATGGTTGGGTCACAACATGAGGAACTGTATTTAAAGGGCCAGAAGGTTGAGAACCACTGCCTAAACCCTGACTTTCAGATTAGGTACATTGTGAAGGAATTGGGACATGTTAGAAATAATCGTAAATTGATCACATCATAAATTACTGGCTTAATTCTTCCCTCTTTAATAAGCTTATCATTGGATGTCGCTAGCAAAAAGCTGAGTATATCACCCTCTCCAAGTTCATCTCCACAGAGGCCTATTTCTATTTTAGCTTTAATGTGCATTCATTTCACTAGGCTGTTTACCTTTCAGAACCCAGAAAGTTTGGCATTTACTTGCAATTGCCCATTTGTCCAGAGCTAAATATAATAGGTAAATATCAATAATCTATTGAATAAAAAAAACCTATAAGACAATTATAGTCATTTGAAGTTTTAGCCATATTTAACTAGTATATAAATGTGTACCAATGTATGTCACTATTCTAGGTAAATCTTTCTAAAGGCTTTTCATCTTACTCAAAACAGTACATGCCAATTCCTTGCCCTTTTATTGAGGGTTATTTTTCTTCATTGCTCTTAGCACGAACTGATATTTTATATAATTACTAGAGGCCCAGTGCACGAATTTGTGCACCAGTGGGGTCCCTTGGCCTGGCCTGCGGGATTGGGCCAAAACTGGCTCTCTGAGATCCCTGAGGGGTTCCGGATTGCGAGAGGGCACAGGCCAGGCCAAGGGACCCCACTGCTGCACGATCAGGGCCAAGGGAGTACCGCGGGAGGGCTCCAGGGCATGTCTGGCCCATCTCACTCAGTCCCAACTGGCCAGACCCCAGCAGCAAACTAATCTACCAGTTGGAGCATCTTCCCCCTAGTGGTCAGTGCACATCATAGTGACTGGTCGACCGGTTGACTGTCTGCACCCTGGTGGTCAGTGCATGTCATAGTGAGCGGTTGAGCGGCATTAGCATATTACACTTTGATTGGTTGAAAGGCCGACCAGTTGACCAGACACTTAGCCTATTAGGCTTTTATTATATAGGATGTTTCTCCCAGTTATGAAATAAGCTCCATGAGAAAACTTCCATTCACTGCTGATGCCTCAGTACATGGTAGGCACTCAAACATATGCTAAACAAGTGAATTTGCTTGTTACTATTAAATCACAAAAGGTGAGCTACATACTTGCATGCATATAAGCATAACCAATGGACACAGTAAGGGGATGAGGGCATGTGCTGGGGGGTGGGAGCGGCCAGGGAGAGAGAGGTCAATGGGGGGAAAAATGAGACACATGTAATACTTTCAACAGTAAAGAATTTAAATTTAAAAAAGTGAGGTAAATAAACAAATCTAGTTTTCCCCCCAAATCAACCAAGATGACAATCCTGTAAAATTTTGAGTATATATGTGGAACTTAATATTAACAGGTATTGTGATAGAGCTCTATTAGTGACAGTTTGAAAACAGCTAAAGTTACCACGGTGGATAGGGAATCTACCTGTTACCTAGTTACTGGGCACCAGAGCCACTCAAAATAAAATCTTAGTTATAAAACTTAAGTATTATGGATGCTATTTAATATAGATTAAACATTAAATTCGTTATAAATGAGTATAAGTTTCTACAACCTGACACTTTGCCCAGGTTTATTTATTCATTCTTTTCTTAATACATAGTTACTCAGCTTTTTAGTCTATTAAAATAAAGTTAACTGCAAACTTAACTAGCAATAAATATGCTAAAGTTTTTTTTTTAAGGACATTTACATGATGGAGAAGTTCTACTAGCCCTACTTTTCCAGAACAGGGTGACAAACTTTGGAAAAAAAAAAAAAAGGCAGCATAACCTGAGCCTCAATTTCCCCATTTAAAAATGATCACCACCACGAAGGTTCAAAATTATTGTGCTATTTTTAAAGATAAACATTAGACTTTAGCATGGAGACTGGCACAAAATAAGCATTTAATTACTAGTTTGCTCCTCATTAAAAAAAAAAAACCCACAAAGACCCTCAATCACTATTTCTCGAAAAGCCCAAGGGAGAATCGACAGGTTGACAATAACAGTATTTGTTTCTAAGCCTCACTGTAGAATTTTTGGTGATCTCCAATTTTTAGAATTATAAACAGCGAGTTATTTTAATTTCTAACATTGGCTTACATCCTCTTATAAAAAGTTTGATGCTGGGTAGATTTTAAAAACAAACTGCTTAGAGGATATTTATATTTTTTTCTTTTTTAAAAATATATTTTCATTGATATCAGAGATAAAGGGAGAGAAAAAGATAGAAACATCAATGATTAGAATCACCAATTGGCTGCCTCTTACATGCCCTCTACTGGAGATCCAGCCCTCAATCCAGGCATGTGCCCTGACCTGGAAATCGAACCATGACCACCTGGTTCACAGATCAACGCTCAACCACTGTCCAACACCGGCCAGGCTGTATTTTCTTTACGTACAAAAATAAATTTCAAAATTTGTAATATAAGTCAAGGATAAATACAGGCCTGGTATAAATCTTTGCATTTCACATGTCGATTATCAGTCACATGTCATTCCACATATTATGGGATATGTAAGCTGGGAATTCAAAGCATCTTTAACTGATGACAAGTCAATCTTTCCTTGAGAGTCCATGATATTGCACAATAGTTAAATGGGCAGTTTGGCAAAAGGCAAATTAAAACAAGTTTAAAATTTAAAAACATCAACATCCAACTAATTAATCAAAATAGAACCTGGTTTTGACTTTCACATTGCACAAATGTGCTAAGGAATTTATTATTTCCCAATACAATTTTTTTTGGCACAACTGACAGCACACAATAACCACCTAAAGTCAATTCCAGAGTCATAAAGACAATGGACATTCCAGGTTCTTAGTACAATCAATCTATTCTTGTATCGGAAAAATGGAATGACTGAACCTTGAAGGAAAAAAATGAGTATATGTTCAGTGCTATGAGCCATTCATTTAATAATTTTAACTTTTCAAAGTTAGTCCCCATTTTCCAGATGATGAAATGACAAAAGTTAGTAACTAATGAAGATGGGTAATTCTCCCCTCTCTCATCCTAAATAGTGATCAAGCAGCTTATAGCTAGAAAATGCAGAAAAGCAAAATAAGTA
This sequence comes from Myotis nattereri, assembly GCF_964212035.1. Taxonomy (NCBI): domain Eukaryota; kingdom Metazoa; phylum Chordata; class Mammalia; order Chiroptera; family Vespertilionidae; genus Myotis; species Myotis nattereri. The sequence continues at coordinate 96,404,134 of NC_138081.1, read as the reverse complement.
AAATTCGAAATTGGCCAATCTGGTTACCTTTTAGTACATTTAAGAAAACTAGTTAAACATGATTTTAAAATTATGTAACGGTTTCAGTTACTCATGTGGATAATTAAAAAACATAATATAGCTCAAGTTTAGAATGTCAGAACCACTCTTGATGCCTTAATATTGAACAACAGATGATGATCTAGATTAGAGGCTCAGCTTGAGTTGGCTGGGTGGCTAGCATCCCAAATCCCAGTACGTCCCTGACTCTTAGCATTATGATCCTAAGTTATGCAACTCAGTTCTCTGTAAACGGAGAGGCAAGCACCAGCCAACACAACTTCAGTAAGAAAGCATGTGCCTAGCTGAAACTCACAGCTAAACACAACGAATGAATAATACACATGGTACTAGCCTGGAACAGAAAGGGTACTAGTTAGGAATCGGAAGGCCACCCATCCTGACTCTTGTACCCCTCAGCCCTGTGATCCTGAGCAGGTCACTTAACTCTCTGGGCTACAGTCTCCAAAACAGCAAAAAGGGGACACCAACTTTCACTTCCTCACGAAGTGCTGCACACCTCAATGCTTTAGGTGCCATAGCCCCCCACTCCCCCCAAAAAAGGGGGGGAATCTTTCAAATAAAACACTCACACTAACGTAAAAGACAGTTTCAATGTGTATTTGGGGGAGAACATTTATTTATAACGTTGAACTCTAGCCTGATGCACCACTTTCATAACCAATATACTACTATGGGCCTATTAAAAAGTTTTTCTAAGTCTAGTAATAGAAAATTATGTAGAGGCAAAAAAAAAAAAAGAAAAAAAAGTGGGAGATAATCTAAAACTACCGAGGTCGTGTTTTGCTACATGACCTACCAACATACACTTTTTTCCAAGAGCAACACACCACGCAATGAATGACCAAGACTGCTACTAAGTATAGGAGTGGAGGACGGGGGCTTACCGCCGGGAGCCCGGCAGGTGTTCCTTCTTGTTACTGTTCTCCGCACCGACCACTGTAGCCCCGCTGTGCCCACCCGGCGCTTTCCGGGGCCCGGACGGTAACGCACGCGGACACGTGGGCAGCTACTCCCACTCCCACGTCCACGTGCACCTCGGGGCTCCCCGCGATGCCATCACTAACCCCTCGGGGTGGGGAACGACCAGTGCCATTCAGGGTCGTAGGGTGCGCAGAGAATATCATACCACCCTGGGGAAGAGGCTTTTTTTTTTTAGTTTTTTCTTTACCATATAAACACGGTTACTGAGGGTTTTTAACAGGGTCCTTTGGGAGCAAACACCCAATTATGTGTCACCAAAACAAGAACCTGGACTCGCGCTCCCCGCTGGTAAGACCGGACTCGGGGACACTCCACGAGCAGCCCGACCAGGCCCCGCGGCGAGGCCGGGGCGCGAGCGGAGTCGGCTCGGAGCTGCGGGGCCGCCTGCGCTCGGGACGCGCCGCCCGTGCGAACATGGAAGCCGCCGGGGACGCAGCTGCGACGCCGATGTGGTCCGCGAGCGCCGCGCTCCTGCCCGTGCGGACTCGCCCGGGGGCGCCGGCCGGACCTGCCGGGGCGGGAGGGGGCGCCGCCGGGGCGGAGCGGGGCGCGCACCGAGGGGGCGGACTCCGGTCCCGCCGGCCGGCCGCAGGAGCGCCCGCCTCACCCCGGCCCCGGGGACGGGAAGGGAGGGAAAATGGCCTCGAGGCGGCGGAAGTGCCCCTCGGGCGGGAAGGCGGAGCGGCTACCGGAGGCCGGCGGGCCCCGCGAGCCCAGTCGCCCTCAGGGCTCTCGGCACCGCTGCCCGGGCGAGCGCGGCCGCGCCTCAGCCCTCGGGACCCGGAGCCCCTCGCGGCCGCGCCCGCCTCCCGCCCGCACCTACCTCTCCAGCCGGAGGCCGCGCCGGCGCCGCCCAGTCACATAGGCCGAGGCCGCGCTGCCGGATCGCCGCCCGATCGCGCTCCCGAAGCCCCCCGCGCTCCCCTTTATTTGCGGGTCTCGCCGCCACAAAATGGCGCTGAGGGAGGAAGTGAGGCTCCGCCGCCCCACCCCCTTTCCGCCCCGCCCGCCCCGCCCGCCCCGCCCGCTGCCGACCCAGCCCCGGTCCGTGCGCGCCGCCGCCCGCCCACTCCCGCCCCGCGCCCCGCCCCTCACCGAGTGGTCACCTCCCGTCACGGCCGTAACCGCACGGCCGCCGCCGGGCCCGCCGCGGGGAGGGAAGGCGAAGGGACGGCGCGCGCCGCGGGCTTGAGGCGCTGAGGGAGACCTGCGCTCAGGTGGCACCCCCGGAGCGCCGCGAGCTCGGCGGGGGCGGGCAGAGAGGCGGCCCGCGGGGAGGGTGGGCCGCGAGGTCGGAGGTCAGCCGCAAGGCACCACGGGAAGGGCGGCGGGGACGCGGGCGGCGGCGGGGGCTGGACGCGCTCGCGGGCCACCTGCGGCTGCGGCGCGGCCCGGCCCGGCCCGGCGGAGGGATCTGGGCAAAGGCGGCGCGTGATTGGACAGCTGGCCGCACGCACCGCCGCGCCGGGATGCCTCCGCGCGCCGCGGCCAGGTGCGAGCGGGAGCGGAGCCGGGGCTGTGTGGGCGGCCCTTGGCCTCCCGGGTGCAGCTGGGAGAGCTGGGAGCCGACGCTTTGTCTTCCGGCGAGAAGTGCAGCCTCCTGGCCGCTCGGTTCGGCCTGGCGAGGCGCAGCGGAGGCGCTATGAGCAGGTGGAGGTGGTGCCTGGGTCGGCAGCACTCGGGGCACCTTGCTGGCCCCGCAGCGAGAAGGAGGCTCCTGGTGGCTTCCGTGGACCCGATGGAAGCGGTTCTGCAATTCCCTCACGCGGGACTGCGTGCCTGCCGCCCACGGCCCAAGGGCGGCGGCGTCTCCCGGGGGAGGAGGAGCAGCCCTGGCGCTCACCACGGGGCGCGGGTCCTCCTTCGCCTGGTCTGCTCTGACCCGGCTTTACCCAAACTCTAATCCCCGCAGGTGCCCTGGGATGAGGTGGCTCCAGATGGGCAAAGGGGTCGTGGGGCGTCCCCGGCAAGTCAGATCCGCATGGAGGAAGTATTTGCAACTTACATGCCAGGACTCTTCAAAACTGAAAAGGACCAAAACCCAGAGAGAAAAATGGGCAAGAGCAGGAACAGACGTCACACAGGAGAGCATAGCAGTGGTCCCTAAACTTACTAGGAAAAGGCTGTTCGTGCTCCCTGGCAGCGGGGTGCACATTGTCAGGACGACAGTGTTTTGTTGCTTGGGAATGAGCCCCAGGTAAAACTGGAAGGACATCCTGACTTAGGAGCAACGAAAATGGTTACCCGCAGGGAGGCGGGGGGGGGGGGGGGGTGAGGGGGGACAGAAGCAAGACTTCTCCGTCTTTGAACTAAAGTGTTTACATAGCCAAAGAGTAACTGGCAAAAGCAAGTCAACCCAAAGTGGAAAGCAAATTGAAATCAGTGAGCTTAACTTTGGGCAAAAATTGGTAACTATGTCATTAAACACAGAAAAGAATTATTCCCCAGGTATTTTTATTTTTTTATCCTCACCCAAGGATATGTTCTTACTGACTTGAGAGAGAGAGAGAAAAAAACATCAATCTATTGCCTCCCATATGCACCCCGACCAGGGATTGAACTTGCAACCTAGGTATGTGCCCAGACCAAATCAAATTTGCACCCTTTTTGGTGTCTGGGTGGATGCTTCCGCAGATATTTTTAACATAGTACTCAGAGAGTATGTAACCCAAGGATGAAAAAAGAACTGCAAAGGAATCGTCAGCTTCACTCCGTGGTTTATAATAATGGTAACAAGGCCTGGCTGGTGTGGCTCAGTGGTTGAGCATCGACCCAGGCACCAAGACGTCACTGGTTCAATTCCCAGTCAGGGCACCTGCCTGGGTTGCCAACTTGGTCCCCAGCGTGGGGCATGCAAGATGCAGCCAGTTGATGTTTCCATCTCTCCTTTCCTCTCTCTCTAAAATAAATAAAAACATTTGAACAACAACAGAATGGTAATATTGTTGCTATGGTTTTGAAACTGTATTGTAGGGTACACAAATGTTTTAGTGTTATACAAGACTCAGTGTAAGAGAAAATGAGATACAAATGTAAGATCAAGGAAGTTCAGGAAAAAAGCTGTAATGTGTTTAAATTGGAAATATCATTTCGAGCACATAATTTTTAAAATAAATTTCCTAGTCCTGTGCACTGAAAGGACCTCGGAGCAGTAGGTTGACCAGTTGTTCCAGTTTGCCAGGGACGGGATTTCCCTGGATGTTGGGCTTTCCGTGTTAATGCTAGAACTCTCCCAGGCAAACCGTGTTGGTTGGTCACCTACAGTAATAATGAACACCCTTGCCAATCAGATCACGGTTTCTAAATTCCATTTCCCACTAAATAAATCCAGAGCATCTTGGATTTACTTATACTTCAAATTAAACTTTAAATTATACTTCAGTAAAGTGTGGAAACAGACCAACCAAGCAAGGACAAGCAAAGGCTACTTACCCAGAACCTGCTGCCGCAAGAGGGTCAGCTGCCATCACGTGTGTTTGGCAGAGACGCCAAGGTGGGCAGGAGAGGGAGCGCTTAGAGGGGGAGAGGCCGGCCCATGTGCCCTGAGGGGCTGTGGGCCTGGGAGCTGGAGGCAGCTGGTCAGCGGTGGGCCTCCCTGTGGTCAGTTAGGGTGTCTGTTTGGCTTTCTTCCGTTGGCTCTCAGTTGCAAGGGGGGACAAAAATTCGGGAAGCTGTCAGTTTGTAATCACATCCTGGTCATTTTGAGCTGGTTGTTATGCAGTGATGGCGAACCTTTTGAGCTCGGCGTGCCAGCATTTTGAAAAACCCTAACTTAACTCTGGTGCCGTGTCACCTATAGAATTTTTTTGATATTTGCAACCATAGTAAAACAAAGATTTATATTTTTGATATTTATTTTATATATTTAAATGCCATTTAACAAAGAAAAATCAACCAAAAAAATGAGTTCGCGTGTCATAGGTTCGCCATCACTGTAAGAGGGTTTGTTTAGCTTTCTGGATTGTTACAAAAATAGTAGATTGACTTTCTCCAAGTCTGATGCATAGCAGGCTGGCTTCCTGGGCTAGTTACTGGAGGTAAGGGGGCTGGTTTCCTAGGCACTTTGCTGCAGGTTGTGGGTCAAAATTCTATTTTTATATATGGTCTGGCCATGCCCATTTGTATATTTGGTTTTGAAAAGTAAATTTTAAAAAGACAAGCCAGTTTGAAAGATCTCCCAGAGGCCAAATTTAGGGCAATTGTAGCAAATGACTAAATGGAATAGATAAAAAATCTTTATAGTTATACCTGGTGAAAAGCGGGGGGAGACTATTTTTCTATAATTAAAAATGACTGCTACACCAACTTTTCACTCTGAACATTAATTGTTAAAGGGAAATACAGTATTTGCCCTGCCTTTACAATAGGGTGCTAGCAAATAAATGTAGACTAAATGATGTAGTTAGAACATGACTGTTACACAAATCTTAAAGAAATAATTAATTTAAGCAAGAATTATCCATGAACTTAAAAACCTTTAGATGACAGATTGCTGAGAAATGGCAGTATTCATGTGGCGCCAAAACACCACTACACAGGGAATTCAGCTGAATGCAGAGAGCACGCTTGTGTAGTGGAGCCATCTGGTGGTCAAATTTAGAATCTGCAATAGACAACCTCCAATTTGCAGAAAGTACAGGAGAAAGAGTAATAGTGCAAATCTGAAAACACTAGTAAAATTAACTCTTACCCCCCAGGAAAAACTTTATGAAACCATCAACACCTGCGTTAGGCCCAGCATAGTCTTCAATATCCATGCCACTTCAAGCTGCAGTTTCAAGTGAGATACCAAAGGATAATGAAATTTTTTAGATATGACTGTTCTAAATAGCACTGTTTAGATTGATGTTAAGTAAATTGGCCCCTTCTTTCCCACCTGCCTCCTTCTTAGCCTATAACCTTTATTCCTACTACTTTGATTTCGCAGCTACCTAATAAAATGTTCATAGGGAGTCCAGAGGGAAGAAAGAAAACGGCATCTACAATAAGCCTGGCCTGGGTCATTGATGTCCAAAAAGTCCAGGGACCTGTGACATAGGCAGAACGGTGGTTGAAGAAGTTGACAGTGATTCATGGACGCTCTCCTGAGCCTCAGAGCTGGTGTGACCATGACCCTGAGCATGAATGGATCATGCTCTCCCAGGAGCCAGTACCTTTGCTGGGTTCATTCCCTCTGTCTGCAGTGTTCTTCCCATGCTTCCTCGCCAGGCTATCTCCTGTTCTCCTCATCAGCAATTAGCTTATTGTGTCAAACATAGAGATTTGTGGTTTTATAAATGTGGAGCTAAACCAAGCTTTCTAGACTAATTTTCTAAGCTAGTGTGTATGTGTTTTGTTGTTGTTGTAAATACCAGAGGATATTTTTCCCATCAGTTTTTTAGAGAGAATGGAAGGGAGGAGGAGAGACGGAGAGAAAGAAACATCAGTGTGAGAGGGACACATGGATTGGTTGCTTCACATGTACCCCAACCAGGGCTGGGGCTGGAGTCTGCAACCAAGGTACATGCCCTTGACCTGAACCTGAGACCCTTCAGTCCCCTCCAAGGGCTCCACTGGCACTCTTAAAAAATGTATTTTTAAAATATTTCTATCACAATTTTTACTACTTTTTAAAAATGTGTCTTTATTGATTTCAGAGAGAGGAAAGGAGATGGGAGGGAAAGATAGAAACATCAGTTTTGAGAGAGAATCATTGATTGGCTGCCTCCTGCACACCCACTACTGGGGGTCAAGCCTGCAGCCTGGGCATGTGCCCTGACTGGGAATTGAACTGGTGCCCTCCTGGTTCATGGGTCGACTCTCAACCACTGAGCCACCCTGGCCAGGCTACTACTGTTTTTAAAATTATATTTCGTTGTACCTATATCCTTGAACATAATGCTTAACAATTTTCCAGGCTTTGTTTCCTTGTATTGTTTTGAGTTAGTGTATTTGTCATATACCCAAGAAACATTTACTGAATACCTGCCACATTGTACTAAGTACAGGATCTACAATGATTCCCCCCCCCAAAAAAAAACAACAATAACAACAACAATGTGGCTATACAGTTGGGTTCTAACCATTCTGAACCCTTGGTGGGGGCAGGGAGCAGAGATAATAGAGGGATGGAGAACTCAGAGTCACTCCTTGGAAACAAGCTTGTGCAAGTACTGGGAAATCCCTCCATTAGAAAAAATAAAGTCAGCCCTTGGAGACCGTCTTGACTTCTGTAGTTTTTTCCTTGTCACCCATTCCATGCAAATAACACCACTTTCTGAAAAGGATTCCATGTGCCAGCATGACTAAGCATCGCCATTCTCCTTCCAACTTCCACCAGGGTCCATGGCACAGGCTCCTGGAGACACACTGTTCTTGCTGATGGTCCCATGATTGTGTTTGAGTCGTAATATCTTCAGCCCAGGGGATGAATTATGGCTGGTCTAAGCCAATGTTTCCTAACAGGAATGGTATTGGTATTTGGGATAGGATGAATCTTTTTTTTTTTTTTTTTTGGCCATGAGAGGCTTGGCAATTTTTTATTGAGTTCACCTCATTCTAAGGTGTGTTTTCAGGATGCTATTGCCATACTTACTGCATAAAAAGGTATGTTTAAAAAACATTCAGTGTTTTCAAAACAGTTTGGCTCAGTGGATAGAGCATCGGCCTGTGGACTGAAGGGTCCCAGGTTCGATTCCAGTCAAGGGCATGTACCTTGGTTGTGGGCACATCCCCAGTAGGGGGTGTGCTGGAGGCAGCTGATCGATGTTTCTAACTATCCCTCTCCCTTCCTCTCTGTAAAAAATCAATAAAATATATTAAACAAACAAACAAAACCCCATGACTGTCAAATACAATATACATATGAAATAATCCACATATTTCCCACTGAACAGCTGAAGCCTTTCATTCGCCAAATCCCATCCCCCTGCCAATGCCTGGGACACGGCTCAGGTGGTGTACCGCCTCTCCCCCACGTGTTCCTTAGATGGGGTACCGCCTAGGACAGCGGTTCTCAACCTGTGGGTCGCGACCCCTTTGGCGGTCGAACGACCCTTCCATATGGTTCGTCTAAGACCATTCTGCATATCAGATATTTACATGACGATTCATAACAGTAGCAACATTACAGTTACGAAGTAGCAACAAAAATAATTTTATGGTTGGGTCACAACATGAGGAACTGTATTTAAAGGGCCAAAAGGTTGAGAACCACTGGCCCTAGGATGAATCTTTTTCTGTGTGCAAATGTGTTCTGTGCATTTTAGGACCCTGGGCCAACCCACTAAATATCAACAGCACCTCTCTTTGTGTGACAGCTGAAACTGCTCCTGTATTTCCAACACCTCTCGAAGGACAGGATACCTGGTGAGAACCCCGGTCCATTGTGGGTACCTTGGTCTTCTTTACCAAATACTGACGTCCAGTCTTCTTCCAGACAGAATGGGCCAGTTGACGAGTTCTGGCCGGCCCAGAGGAAATCTGGGGCTTCTGAGGAAGATTGTCTTCTCCAGTAAGAGATGTGCAGGAGGCGAAAGTGCTTTGTCCGCCCTCCCTTCCTCCTTGTCTCTTAGCAGGTGGGAGAGGCTGTGATACGTGCATCAGTAGAAACCGTCATGACCACGAGCACCCAGGGGGAGAACAGAAGCCAGCCTGCTGAGAAGGCAGAGTGGAGGGTGGACGTCCCTAGGCCCCGGAGGACATGGTTGAGCTTCCAAAGTAACCCAGGGGCTGCCAGTTGTTGGGCTTTTTAAAATATAAAGACCTTCATGTTTTACTGTCCACTCTCTGGACAACACCCCCATCCATCCACACCAGCACAGGTTCTGGTCGAAGCACCAGTGACCTGGGATGTGGTGAATTGGGGTGACACCAGAGCAGAATTGTCTCACCACCGGGGTACCCCGAATCCAAGTCAATTACAGGCAGGCTTTATGGAACTCTGGGAAAGAGCGCCACCTAGCGGGGGAACAAAAGCAAAAAATCTCAATGCTGAGCTTCCAAGCCCTGGGTGACAGCCAAGCCAATGAGGGCTCTTCGAAGACTGGGAGGGAGGCGGGGCTGCACAGCCAGGAGACGGGACTGCTACTGGCAGAGAAGGGGAGCCAGCCCCTAGAAGAAGGGACGAGTGAGGGCCAGGAAGTGTTCCAGGGCCTCAGACATGGAAAACAAGGAATGATCAAGGTATACAGGATAAACGCCGGCAGATGAACGTGCTTGTTCTGCACAGGAGTCTTACTAGAAGGCATTAAAAAGTTAATGAGTATTAAGTTTTTAAAGGATAAACCATGCTATGCCTTTGACCTTGGTATTTTCCAAAATTCACTACGTGTGTGGCTTTAGCCTTGGCCTTTGGAGAAGGTGGCGTGACATCATGGGGTTCAGCGATGACCTCAGTAATAATCTAACAGCTGACATGCTGGGAAATTATTGTAATATGTTTAAAAGTAATTTAAATTTGAACTGCTACTTCTACATATTTTAACAAAAGAATAATTTTATTTTGAATACAGTTTCAGATTTATTCTTGAATTTCTGAAGTTCCTTCTGTGATGGTGCTATTTGTCTTTGACCAAATACTGGTCATGACAATTGGTCATTAGGCATTCAGCTAAAGCGTACATTTACTGCATTTCTAAATGCTTTAGAAAGTGGATGAAGGAGAACAGAATATGCCACCCCAAAATGTGCCACTTTGGCATGGAGATTGTTTTGAGCTGAAGTCAATCAAAACCCAGCAGACTCAAGAAAAATGTTTACCTTAAAAAAAAAAAATGTTTACCTTTCCCTGTTTACCTAAAAGAATTTACATAGGGGACCAGGCCCAGAATGAGTACTTTTAATATTTTTAAGTTATCTGTGATAATAACTTATCAGCGATAACTTTTTTTTTACAAATGCAAACTCAGTTCATTAAAATTCAATCTTGTCCAGACACTGGTCACAAACCCTAGTGAGGTCCTGTGAGCACCAAGTCAGGGAGAGGGGCAAAGAGTGAGGCCAAGAGAAAGAGAGGGAAAGGGGCCTTCATAGGCCTCCTAGTGACCACCCTCACAGTGTTACCTCCACCCCTGCCCAGTGACAGTGAAGACCTACCAGGCCCTGTCCTTTTGAGCCCCACCCCACCCCTGGCCAGGGCTTCAAAGGCCAGTCCCAAACGGTTCTATCCTCTCTTGCTCCATCCTTGCTTGTCCAGGCTTCTAGCCTCGCTCTCCTCCTCCTGCTCCACATTCTTCTCTGTGATTCGTAGCAGGTCAGGGTACTGCATAAGCCATAGTCAGGCTGGGGCCAGGGGAGGCGGGGTGAAGAGAGGGAAAGAAGCGCGGTCCAAGGACCACTGTCGTCATGGGATCCCAAACTGTACATCCAGCTCCTCTCTTGCATCCACACGAATCTGAGAAAGTGCACTGTAGGCAGAAGCAGCTGTTCTGGAGACCTGCTGCAGGTCAGAGAAGGGGATGGGTTCGCTGGCCAGCACGTGGCGGGGCTGACTGGTGAGAGATGGCAGTGGCGGCAGCTTCTTCCCATGAGTCAGGCTGCTGCTCAGCACAGCCACGCGGGTGCTGTACTGCCTTGCCCGGTCCATGTACTCGTGCTGCTCCATGCACTCATGCTGCTCCATGCCCTGGGAGCCTGCAGCAGACACGTCAATGGCGTTGCTGGCTGTCTTGGCAAGAATGGAGGAGAGCAGGGCCCGCTCATCTGTGCGAGCGGAAGGCAGGCTGTGGGAATTGGGCTCGGCTCCATTGAGGGCTTTGGTGGGGAGCTGCTAGGGTCCAGCAGCAGCTTCCGCTTATCTCGGTCCTGGTCCGAGTCCTCGTTCTCGCTGCTGTAGCAGCACCCCAGGGCCGGGGTCGGGCTGCGCTCAGGCCGCAAGGAGCCAGAGATAACTTTTTATCTATAAAACTGATCTATATGGCAGGACAAACATCTAATTACCAAACATCTCTTCTTATTGTCCTATAAATTGCCCTCTTCTCCTTTGAAGACCCAGTCTCCTACCATTCCTGAGCTCAGGATGGCACATGAGCCTCAACTGCTTGCCTTGCCCTTGAGTCTCATATCTTTGGGGCTCCTGTACATACAAAATTAAATTTGTTTTTCTTTTCTCCAGTTAATCTATGTCAACTTAATTATTAGACCAGTCAAAAGAATCTGGAAGGGTAGAGGAAAAATTTCCCTCCTTACCTAATAGAATGATGTCATCATACTTCTTGGTATCCTGTGAATATTAATTTATATCTTAACATTTACCAGTTGTGGAATCCTTAATATATATTAGCGACTGGACTTGTTAAATACTCACCAAGCTCATTTCCTCTTCTTCCTGGTCGTAGAGATGAGCAACATGGTCCCTCTTCTGTGGCCCTGCGATTGAGTTCCAGATGGTGGTATGTGGCCAGAGCGGGTATATGGCATTTCAAGGCTGGGCCTAAAACCACCTTTCTCATTCTCTTTCCCAGTCTCCAGCTGATGGAGAGAAAGGCAGGGAACATGCATACTGGACTGTGATAGGGATGCAAACCCTGAAGAGGTAGGAGTTTATCATCTGCCAGAGCAGGTAATGCTTGATACCCTTAACACACTTCTAAAATAATTTCAAGAGATGTTTGGAAACAACCAAGGAAGCCATAAACTGGGAGAATCTAAGTTGTAAATATGTGTACTACTTTCTAAACTTAAAGGTCACATTTGTTTGGGGGTGGGTGCTCCTAGGCAAGATGGTGGTGTAAGCTCTAAAATCCCCACCTACATGACTCATGGGGGGAAAAAACCCACATTAGTGCTAGAACACTGGAGTTACATTCAAGTGCCAGAAATAAGGGAGAATTTCTGGTAGGCAATTTGTTGATGTTGTGTTACTAGCACATTGAGTAACAGTGACATTGAGCAACAGTGACTCATGGATGTGATCATAACGTGACTTCCCTTTTGTCACCTGTTAGGGTTTGGCCAGTGACATAGGCTGTGAAAGAATTGACAAGTGAAAGAAGAGATGCAGAGAGGAAGTGTATTTTTACTTTCCAAGGCAGGAAAGGGCCGGTGCATTGCTAATCAATACAGGGAAAGAAACAAAAGGCGGCTTCCCCTTTTAAAGGGTCATGGCTGCTGGTGCTAGGTGACCGGGCAGGGAGGAGGGTTTGGGGCTGACGTTGAGCAGACATCAGGGGTTGTCTTGAAAATACAGTTTGTTTGCTTTTCAGGAGATAGTCCGGCAGATGTCCTAGGGAGGTGTCTTATCAGTATTTTTCCGAAGCCTGTAAAACATGCTTAGGGTAAAAGTTTTGAAGAGTTCAAAAGAGCCTTGTTTGGAGGGTAGGGGGAAGGGAACTTTCTACTAACTAGAGACTCCTTGGTGCAAATTATCCCTGAGTTCCTAAAACAGCAGGGAGGAGGGGGAATGCAAGAATGTAGGCTTGAGAGTAGCCTATCTTGTCTTGTAGTTTGAACAGAGGGGCTGTTTGAATCAGAGGAGCTAACACTCTTGGGGTTTAATTGCCAGGTGCTTCTCATAAATTGTGGAAAGCCACAGCAAAGAAAAAGAGGCCTTTTTCCTGTCCTACGTCACCCACCATGTCTTCATATTGGCCTGGTGGATTTGTTTTTCTTTGTCCCTGGACCAAAATGCTGGTCCCTTGATTTTTTTTTTAAAAATGTATCTTTATTGTTGAAAGTATTACAAATGTACCCCCTTTGTCCCCAATGGCCCCCTCCACCCTGTCTCCACTCCCTCTCCCCCCAGCACTCCAGGCCTTCACCACACTGATTTTTTTTTTTTTAATTCTTAGGTAACATAAGGTCATATAATCACTTTAAGTCAGAACACAGGCTCAATCTTAAATGCCCAGTCCTAGGCAATAAAACTCTGACTCTTTCTTCAAATTGAGGCTTCTCCCTCTTCAGCTCAGGCCTATAGCAGGCTAGCAGCCGCGGTGGGAGAAAGAGCGAGGGAGCTGGGGAGCTGGTGGGAGGAAGTAGTGGGGAGCTGGTTGGAGGCTTCTACTTTCCGGTCTTGTTCTGCTCCTCCCCTGTTAGCAGACTAATCCTGGTTTCTGACTTCTCCAGGCAGGGAGCTGCAGGAGGGAGGAGGTGTGGGGTTACTGTTCATGTGGCAGCCTGTGTGGGGCACGTTGTGGAGCATCTTATTTGACCACTGTTGTCTTGCCTGGCCCTTGTTCGAAGCAGACTCTTTCTTCTGGTTTTGGAGACCACACCATCACTGAGAATTTCTCACTTAGACTTCAGTCCAAAAACTAAGACTACTAGTATGCTGTGTTCCAGGGAACCTTAAGAAAAGAAAACCAAACCTCTTCTTTGGATGTCAAAAGGAAAACCTAAAAGAAAAGTCAGCCAATGGAAAGTCATCTTTTTAAAAAAATATATATATATTTTATTGATTTTTTACAGAGGAAGGGAGAGGGATAGAGAGTTAGAAATATCGATCAGCTGCCTCCTGCACACTCCCTACTGGGGTTGTGCCCGCAACCAAGGTACAAGGTACATGCCCTTGATGGGAATCGAACCTGGGACCCTTCAGTCCACAGGCCGATGCTCTATCCACTGAGCCAAACTGGTCAGGGCGGAGAGTCATCTTTTAACAAAAATAGACATTGTATCAAAGATCTGACATTTATTCTCACTGTCTTTACAATTTTATTTGTCAATGATGCCTCAATAGAGCTGGGGGTGGGGGAGAAGATGGAGTAGCCACAGTCTGCAAATGAGCACCATTGCCCAGGTGGAAAGATGTCTCTGACTGATCGGGACCTCAGAATTCAGAATTCATAGAGCCCAGAGCTTGTGTGCAGCACAGACCAGACACTTAAACACAGCTTCCAGAGTGTGCTCTGGAGACATTTGTTCTTAGCACTAAAAGATGAAGGCTTTTTATCCCATGTGATCAAAGTTGAAGTCAGAATAAAATGCCACATGCTTACCTTAAACAATGCGTTTTAACTGAAAACATACAAATGCATATTCTTTTAATACTTTTCAGATGAAGAGGCAGGAGGCCATTGGACCTACATAACACCACATGACTAATGCATTGTTTTTGATTTTCATTTTCAAGTTTCTGAAGTGGAGTGGGAATTTAATGACACCTGTAACGAATCTGATCCTTCAGCTGTTGAATGATTTTCCCGGTCTTATATGTTTCTTTGCCCACATCTATTTGAACAGCCATTATTTTTAGAGGCTCACCTTTTATTGACCATTCCACTTAGTTCTCATTAAAATAACTTTTTCCTTTTCAAAAAATCAGTTTACATAGTACTTTCCTTTACAGTAGTTAATGTGTTCTTTGAGGATGCAATCCTATATAATAAAAGGCTAATATGCAAATTGACCGAACGGCAGAACAACTGGTTGTTATGATGTGCACTGACCACCAGGGGGCAGACACTCAACGCAGGAGCTGCCCCCGGTAGTTAGTGCCCTCCCACAGGGGAGCGCCGCTCAGCCAGAAGCTGGGCTCACGGCTGGTGAGCGCAGTGGCAGTGGCAGGAGCCTCTCCCACCTCCGCGGCAGCGCTAAGGATGTCTGACTGCCAGCTTAGGCCCGCTCCCAGATCAGTCAGACATCCCATAAGGGCTCCCGGACTGTGAGAGGGCACAGGCTGGGCTGAGGGACCCCCTGACCCTGAGTGCACAAATTTTGTGCACTGGGCTTCTAGTCTGATTATAATGAGCTTGCCGATGCAAGGTGGGGAGGGACAGGAAGCTCACTTTGAACCCTCTGTTAATGATACTACTGCTCTCTTTTATTAAAAAAAAGTTATTATTTTAATCTGTGAGGAAGGGAGAGGGAAAGAGAGATAGAATCATCAATATTGAGAGAATCATTGATTGGCTGCTTCCTGCACGCCTCCCACTGGGGATTGAGCCCCCAACCCGGGCATGTTCCCTTGACCAGAATCAAACCCAGGACCTTTCAGTCTGCAGGCCAATGCTCTATCCACTGAGCCAAACTGGCTAGGGCTACTTCTCTATCATCACTTTCTCTTATAGCCTGGATCACTGATTTTTAAAAATATATATTTTTATTGATTTCAGAGAGGAAGGGAGATGGAGAGAGAGAAACATCAATAATGAGAGAGAATCATTGATCAGCTGCCTCCTGCACACCCTACCCTGGGGATGGAGCCTGCAACCAGGGCACCTGCCCTGACGGAATTCAACCGTAACCTCCTGTTTCATAGGTCTATGCTCAACCACTGAGCCACACCAGCTGGTCTGGATCACTGATTTTATTTTAGCAATTTAAGTACTACTGTCGGTCCTATTAACAACCCCAGTTATACAAAGGGAAAGTTGGTATTTTCACTTAGATTCCTACCTGGGTAATATTTGTGATACAAATGTTGAAAAGGAGGAGAGAGAGAGAAAAAGAGAGAGAGAGAGAGAGAGAGAGAGAGAGAGAGAGAGAGGCGCTAAGATCATTGCATGAATGGTCAGAGTTCATATCCAAGTATGTAGAAATACTGCCTTGTAGGAGGATGTGTGGCAGAGACTGTATTTTCCAATCCATTACTTCATTTCCCTTGTTATAGAATTCCACTTTTTTTTCAGACTGGAAATGGGCATAGCTAAGTGACTATGTTTTCCAGCATCCTCTGTAGCTAGGTGTAGCCTGGTACCTAAATTCTGAGTGGAATGTGTTGGGTGAATTTACCGCAAATGATCCCTAAAAGGGAGACAGCTGGGGCCCAACCTCTGCCCTTCCCTGTTCATGGAAAGGGGGTGAGCTGGCTGGCACTGTAGGGGCTATCATGGATCATGGGGCAACTCTGAGGCCAGAGGAGCCCGAGTCTCCAATGACGCTGTCATCCCAGCCCTGGACTGCCGACTCCGGGTCTCTTTTACACGAGGGAACACACTCTTCTGTGTTTGATATTCTGTGGCTGGATCTCTGTTATTAGCATACTAGAGGCCCATTGCACGAAGAGATTCATGCAATAGGCCTTCCTTCCCCTGGTTGTCGGCACCGGTTTTCCTCTGCCACCTGGGACCCAGGCCTTCACTCCGGCCGCAGTGGAGAAGCCAAGCCTCTTCAGTCTTCAGTTGTCTTCAGTCGTATTCAGTCTTCGCTCTGCGTCTGCATATGCAAATTAACCATCATCTTTGTTGGGTTAATTTGCGTACTCATCCTGATTGGCTGGTGGGCGTAGCGGAGTGACACCAATTTGCATGTTTCTCTTTTATTAGTGTAGATCGGGGTCCTCAAACTTTTTAAACAGGGGGCCAGTTCACTGTCCCTCAGACCATTGGAGGGCCGGGCTATAGTTTAAAAAAAAACGATGAACAAATTCCTATGCACACTGCACATATCTTATTTTGAAGTAAAAAAACAAAACGGGAACAAATACAATATTTGTATTTGCATGTGGCCCGCGGGCCGTAGTTTGAGGACCCCTGGTTAATAACTGGCTCAACACGATTTTACCTGAACCCACATTTTGCCTCCTCCAACCAATGTGTTGGTCTAGTTCAGTGATGGCGAGCCTTTTGAGCTCGGTGTGTCAGCATCTTGAAAAACCCTAACTTAACTCTGGTGCCGTGTCACCTATAGACATTTTTTGACATTTGCAACCATAGTAAAACAAAGATTTATATTTTTGATATTTATTTTATATATTTAAATGCCATTTAACAAAGAAAAATCAACCAAAAAAATGAGTTCGCGTGTCACCTCTGACACGTGTGTCATAGTTTCGCCATCATTGGTCTAGTTTGTGGTGGGTCTGAGGATGGCTGTGAAGTAGCCTTCAGAAGTTTATTCAAGGGAAACCCACAGTCATGGGGTCCTGATGTGGCAGGTGACATCCTGAGCTGGCTAGGGGAATTTGGGACAGACCCTGGTCAACTGTAGTCTATCTAAATCCCTGGGCTAATTGAATGAGAACTGCTTACAGTGGCCGCATAAAAAGTAAAGGTACCTTGGATGTAGACAGAGAATGTAAGAAACTTTCTTCTCATTACCTCCCATGCCCCTCAGGCCCTTGGTCTCAACCTCAGATATTCCCATAGCTGGGGTGTCTTCTGGAAGGATGATGTCAGATATTATGTTGGGGACACTCCTGCTTGACGGTTATTGTCACTTACCCACTCCCCAATCTTTGTTGCTTGCTCTAAAGGGCATGTCCTTTGTAATAACTACATGCGGTGCCAGGTGGGTACTAGACCTATTGGGGGATCACTTCTTAAATTTTACAAATGTCTTACCTGAAACTAATATAAAGTAATATTGAATGTCAATTGTAATTGAAAACAAATAAAAATAAATCGCACTTCTCTTCCACCTCAACAGCATTTCCCACAGTCTTTTTAGAGTTAATCCATATTCTAATTTTTTTTGTTAATCCTCACCCGAAGATATTTTTTCCATTGATTTTTAGAGAGAGTGGAAGGTAGCGAGAAAAGAGAGAGAGAGAGAGAGAGAGAGAGAGAGAGAGAGACATCAATGTGAAAGAGACACATCAATTGGTTGCCTCCCACACGGGCCCTTACTGGGGCTGGGGATTGAACCTGCAACCCAGGTATGTGCCTTTGACTGAGAATGAATCAAACACATGACCCTGTGGTGTGTGGACTGATGCTCTAACCACTTAGCCCACTGGCCAGGGTAGTAATTGATATTCTATATCTGGTGATTACCTCCAATATGTTTTTTTTTTTTAATATTTTCACCAGCTCACTCTCTCTCTCATTCTGGTTTCAACAATACTTGAACACAATAAGGTACATCTAAACTGTTGATCTTACCTTCTTTCCACTGTACTTTATCCCTTTCATAGCTCATATCCCATCTTACTGTAATTACCTATTATACACTCAACTCCTTTGTCATATTCTGGTCTCATCATATCTCATCTGATACCTGAGTAAATCAGAATATCTGAAAAATCAGACAGAGGCCGGAAACCAGGACTACAGGCTTTATTAGAGGAGAAGCACCTGCCGGGCTGTCTCGCAAGGGGAGAGCAGCAGCACGTGCAGAGGTGGGCACGCCTTTTGAGGGCGGAATGGGAAGGAATGGGGGCTTAGTGTACTCGGCGCACACTGATTGGTGGTTTACTGTATGGTCCATATAGGACAAGGGCTTAGGGTATTTGGCAGGTGTGGATTGGTGGTCCAATGTATAGTCCATATAAGGTACATGGTTAGTCACTCAGGTATTTCCGAGCTGCAGGTTACGTCATACTCCGCCCACCAGTTGGGGGAAGGGAGGATCTATCAATATCCAGTTTGTATATTCTTCCTCTCTTGCAAATGAAATGACTGAATAAAACTGCGAAAGGGATAGGGGAATATAGTCAATAATATTGGGATAGTTTATACGGTGACAGATGATTACTAGAATTATTGGGGTGATCACATTGTCAGGTATAAAAATGTCAAATCCTTATATTGTACACCTGAAACTAATATAACCAATATAAGGCTGTATACCAACTGCCTGGCTCGTGTACTTAGTGGTTGGGCGTCAACCCATGAACCAAGAGGTTACTGGTTCAATTGCCTGTCAGGGCACATGCCCGAGTTTCAGGCTCATAGTGGGTGCAGGAGGCAGCTGATCTATGTTTCTCTCTCATCATTGATGTTTCTCTCTCTCTCTCTCTCTCTCGCTCTCTCTCTCTCTCTCTCTCCCCCTTCCTCTCTTTCTAAAAATCAATAAAAACATATTAAACACAAACACACACACACAAAATTGTGTACAAACGATACTTAAATAAAAAAATTTAAAAAGGCATGTCCTGGGGGTCAATTTAGTCTCAAAGTATCATCATCTGAGCAAACAAGAAGCACCTGGATGCAGCCTGCCTGGGTGTCTCAGTGATACTCTGTTCTCACGAGATCAAGGCCTTTTATTAGTGACTGAGCTGCCCCTGAATCCTGTTGTTGCATCCCTGAAAATCACTTTTTCTTCCAGTTCTCATAGCTGATACCCTAACCTGGCTCTTGGTGCTGTATACAAGGATTCATGCAACAGCTTCTTAACTAGCCTGCCCCTTGTGGTGTCAATGCCAGACTACCTTGCCGAAAAACTGCTCCCCTCACCCCCCATTGATTTTTAGAGAGAATGGAAGGGAGGGAGAAACATCAGTGTGTGAGAGAGAGACACTGATGGTTTGCCTCCTGCACTTGCCCAGATTGGGTTGGGGATCCAACCTCCCACCCAAGTATGTGCCCTTGACTGGGAACAGAATCTAACCACTGAGCAACACTGTCCAGGGCCTGAAAAAGTACTTTGGTTGTGTTTCACTTCAGCTAAAATGCTTCTCAATTTCCTGTAACCAACCTTGTGTTTGTTTTCAGGGCATCCATCATCTGCTTCCAACCTGAGTTCCCTCCTTCACCCAGCCACACCCTTGGTTACATTCTCCTGACTGCCAGCAAGCCCGGCTTCTTGCTGGGAAGTCGTTCCGGGTGCTTCCCCTTGCCATTCCCCTAATCCAAAGCCTAGTCATCCCTGGGGGCGGGGAGAGACGGGGGGCGGGAGGGTGGGGAGGCGGGGGAGAGGGAGCACAGGGTTGTGAAGGAGGTGAAAGAAAATAACTGAAATTCTTTTTTTTCCATGCTTTAAAGGATAATTTTATTTGAATCTACTAATTTCTTTTCACTCAAAATTGGGAAGATAAAGAAACATAAAGTATGAGGCAAAGGGGAGATGGTCTACGTGTTTGCGTCTTCGGGTTTTTACCGGCACAACAACCCTTCAAGCCCGGAGCTGCTCCAAACCGAAGGGTGAGGATGAGAAGAAAAACGCTATTGCAAACAGGTCCTGCGGTAGGTGTGCTCTGGCAGGAGCTGGTTGTAGCAAATCGTTTCACTTCAAACCTGCATGGATATGTTAGACATTATTTGGAAGTAATTAATTTCTAGTCAATTCAACCCAACATTATGCCAACTTTTGCATTTATTGTAGACACTATTTTAAGTACTAGAGATTAAATTTTCATCACCAAAACATGAAAATAGCAGCTACTGCCCTGACCGGTTTGGCTCAGTAGATAGAGTGTCGGCCTGTGGACTGAAGGGTCCCAGGTTCGATTCCCGTCAAGGGCACGTACCTTGGTCGCGGGCACATCCCCAGTAGGGAGTGTGCAGGAGGCAGGTGATTGATGTTTCTCTCTCATCGATATTTCTAACTCTCTATCCCTCTCCCTTCCTCTCTGTAAAAAGTCAATAAAATATATTTTAAAAAAAGAAAAGAAAAAAGCAGTTACTATTAAGGTAATGAGCTGTGAAAGTCATTCCCCAGCATTGCTTTGAAAATATACCCTGGTTAAGAGAAAATCTGACTTTATTCAAAATTTCCAGCCTTCATCTACTGTTGGCTTGATCATCACTCTTTTTTTTTTTCTGATTTTTTTAAAAATATATTTTATTGATTTTTTACAGAGAGGAAGGGAGAGGGATAGAGAGTTTGAAACATCGATCAGCTGCCTCCTGCACACATCCCACTGGGGATGTGCCTGCAACCAAAGTACATGCCCTTGAGGAGTCCCGGAATCGAACCCGGGACCCCTCAGTCCGCAGGCCGATGCTCTATCCACTGAGCCAAACCGGTCAGGGCTTTTTTTTTAAAAAAAAATAATATATTTTTATTGATTTCAGAGAGGAAGAGAGAGGGAGAGAGAAACATCAATGATGAGAGAGAATCATTGATTGGCTGCCTCCTGCACGTCCCCTACAGGGGACCAAGCCCGAAAGCCAGGCATGTGCCCTCGGCAGGAATCAAACCCACGACCCTTCAGTCCTCAGGCCAACGCTCTATCCACTGAGCCAAGCTGGCTAGGCCAGGGGTGGGCAAACTTTTTGACTCAAGGGCCACAATGGGTTCTTAAACTGGACCGGAGGGCTGGAACAAAAGCATGGATGGAGTGTTTGTGTGAACTAATATAAATTCAAAGTAAACATCATTACATAAAAGGGTACGGTCTTTTTTTCCAATAGTTTTATTCATTTCAAACGGGCCGGATCTGGCCCGCGGGCCGTAGTTTGCCCACGGCTGCACTAGGGCGATCATCACTCTTCTTATTTGACCCCATCCAATCAAACACCAGTGTTTCTCAACTCTTCGGCGAAGGGCAATTTTTTCTCCGACTTCTGTGGACCCAGGATTAAATCTAAACGATTTTGCCCCAAATCGGCCTTGACTGCATTAACTTCTCCATTCAAAGGGACGCTATGTTCACCGGGAACACTTCATTCTTAGACAACTGTGGCACCGTTGCTGCTTTTTTGTCTCCTTCAGTGCGTACACCTGCAAGCCGTCTAAACAGGAAACAGATTTCTAATTCTGTGAAGGTCTCAGGTGAAGCTCCAGCTGCACCAAGCACCTGCCTGACTGTTAGCCCGGCACACAGTGGGGTTGATTTTTGTTCCAATTCCTGTAAGAGCGTCTGGAGCAGCATTATGTTCTGCAGACAGTGACACAATTTTGGGGAAAAATTGGTTTACGCATGAGTTTTCCTTCACTATCTACGGAAACAACACCGGGTCTGACTTCTATCTCCCGGCCCACCTTTCACACTGCTTTTAGAACACCACCACCAGCTACACCCCCGTCAGGTCATCCACTGTAGAGCCACGTTTGTTGACATCAAATGAGCTGATAACAATAAGCATTTCAAGCTGGGCAGAAATTGGAATAATAGGAGCTCCTTCTTCTACAGCAGTGGTTCTCAACCTTGGCTGCACATTAGAATCACCTGGGAATCTTTTTAAAATCCTGATTTCTGGGCCTCATCCTCCGGAAATTCTGTTTCTTTGTTATGGGGTGTAACCACTGTTCTACGGTACCTCGTACAAACGTAAGGATCTGTCCATACGGTTCTTTAGGCAGGCTTTCTTTTACCAAATCAATTTTATTTTGTAGAATCCAAATATGCTTTCGTTTCATGATTTCTATAACAGCCCGGTGTTCAGAAGTCTGAGGCTGAGGACAAGACTCATGACCAGCTACAACAGAAGAGCTACCTCCATCACTGCTGCAGGTTCAGCTTTCAAAATATCGTGGCCAAGCCCAGCTCAGCCAGTGTGGCTCAGTGTTTGAGCAGCAACCTATGAACCAGGAGGTCACAGTTCGATTCCTGGTCAGGGCACATGCCTGGGTTGCAGGCTTGATTCCCAGTAGGGGGTGTGCAAAGGCGACAGATCAATGATTCTCTCTCTCC
Source organism: Myotis nattereri (assembly GCF_964212035.1). Classification (NCBI taxonomy): domain Eukaryota; kingdom Metazoa; phylum Chordata; class Mammalia; order Chiroptera; family Vespertilionidae; genus Myotis; species Myotis nattereri. The sequence goes on along the minus strand of NC_138081.1, from coordinate 96,381,930 downwards.
CTCTCCCTTCATCTCTGAAATTAATAAAAATATATTTAAAAAATATATCGAGGCCAGGACATCGACAAAGGAAACATGTCCGGCTAATGTGAAGTTGCCTTTGGTCCCTGGAGTGTCTAGGAAACTCATCGGGTGTATTACATCCATAGGATCTGTCACATTCTGGAGGAGGACAACTGAGTCATCAAGTTTATAAACCTTAGCATTGGTTATCCAAGCTTGACTATTTCTTTCTAGTCCATTTTTGAACTCGACAGTGTGAACCCCAGAAACAGCTTTACAACCGGATTTCCCATGAGCTACATGACTAACTGTATTGATACTAACTGTCGATATTAATTGTGACTTTTCTGCTGATAACTTCCTGTGAAAGTGGCATCAATGTGGTAACATCCCAAGCTGCGAGATCCTGGGAAGATGCAGCAGCCTGAGTCCTTCCAGGCCCCCCTCACCACGCACCCCCACCTCTGCCATCCTGCCCGGAGGGATGAAATTCTTTATTAAGTACCTATCTGCTTCCTTTTATAGTATTCTGTTCAATAAGGGCTCTACTCAGGCCAAAAACAGTGTAAAGCTGTCCTAACTTCTATATTCACACAACTCAGGATTTTTTTTTAATTGTTAAGAAAGCATTTGATACTTACAGCTTATTAGACTACTAGACACCGTAGGAAAGAATCCTCTGCTCTATTTTGTTTTGTTTTGTTAATGTATCTTTATTGTTGAAAGTATTATAGATATCCCCATTTCCCCCCATTAATCCCCTCTACCCGGCTCCTGCTCTTATTAATTTATATTTTTATTGATTTCAGAGAGGACTGGAGAGGGAGAACCATGGAGCGGCTGCCTCCTGCAGGCCCCGCGTTGGTGATGGAGCCCGCAGCCCGGGCAGGTGCCCTGACTAGGAATGGAACCGAGACCTCCGGGTTCATAGGTCGAGGCTCACCCACTGGGCCACCGGCCCCTGCCCACTTTCATGTTCTCCCGGAGGTTAGGGCTGGTCCATGGAAGTCACTCCTAGCACATACTCATGACGTGCCGGATGGGACCTGGTGCTCGAGCATGAACTTTGAGTTCTAATCTTGACTCTCTCACTAATTAACCGGGACCGGGACAACCTGCTTAACTTGAGTGAACTCACTGTAGCCTGGAGTCCAGGACACCCGTCCCGGGAGAAATAAAGGTAAATGTATGCAAACCCCGCAGCGCAAGCTCAGGCCCGCGCTTGCGGCTAAGCAACCGCCCTTGGCCGGGCTCAGGCCCGGGGAGGCCCCAAGGTCAGTGGTTTCGGAAAGAAAGGCCGCGGGGCAGTGTGTGCGGGGCGGGGGAGGGCCTGGCCCTACGGCTTCCAGCGCCCAGGACCCGCCTTCCCGCGGACGCGCTGGGGCGGCGCCAAGGCCGTTCAGGGAAACGCGAGTCTCTCCTCCCGTAAAGTCGCCCGACCCGGGGCTGGCCCCGACGCGGCCTCCAGGAAAGGGCGGGCCGCACTCCAGACCCCGCGACCCCGCTCCTCCACCCGGACCCGCGGGGCGGCGCCGGCGCGGGCGGAGCGCGGACCGCACCATCTGCCGCGGGGGGGGGGGCGGATGCGGCCTTCCCCTGGGCGACACGGCGGACAGCACGGCGGGGTGCCCCGGCCCCGCGGTCCCAGCGGAGGGACTCTGCCGTCTCCGTCCCCGCGTTTCCCGGGCCCGGGGCGCGGGCGGGGAGCGGACGGGGCGGGTCCGGGGGCCGCGCACCCCCCGGGGGGGTGGGAGCGGCGCGCAGGGGGCGGAGCCTGGCGCGCAGGGGGCGGAGCCTGGCCGGCGGCGGTGTCCTTGCGGCGCGGCCCGGTCACCGGTTCACTGTTCGTCCCGAGCGGTCAGCGCGGCGCGGCGAGGACTGCGGCGTCACCATGTTGTGCCGGGCGGCGTGCAGGTGAGGCGCCCGGGCCGCGGCGCAGGGGACGCGGTCCCGGCCCCGGGGAGGGGCGGCACGGCCGGCGGGCGGATGCGGGGCCGCGGCGGGCCGAGGGCGCCTTCGGGCGCGGGTGGCGCGGGTGGCGCGGGTGGCGCGGGCCGCGGCGGGCGGCCCTGCCTCCCGACAGGTGTGCGTGGGGCGCGTCCAGGTGCGGCCGAGGCGCCGGGCCGCTGCGTGAGTTTGTGCTTCAGGGAAAGCGGCGGCGGGCGGGCGGGCGGACGGCGGAGAGGCCCTCGGCGCCGCCTGCCTGTAGCCTCGTCGGCGCGGACAGACGCGTGGAAGCGACTGCCCGCGGGAGCCGACCGGTCGGTGGGGGTTGTCTTTCCAGCGCGAGCCGGGAGCTGATGCCGGCTCTGGGGACCCTGGGCTCCCGGCGGAAGCACACCCTCCCCGACCTGCCGTACGACTTTGGCGCCCTGGAGCCTCACATCAGCGGCCAGATCATGCAGCTGCACCACGGCAAGCACCACGCGGCCTATGTGAACAACCTGAACGCCACGGAGGAGAAGTACCAAGAGGCGCTGGCCAAGGGTGGGTGCGGGCTCAGGGCGGGTGCGGGCGCAGGGCAGGTGCGGACCAAGGGTGGGTGCGGGCGCAGGGCCGGTGCGGGCGCAGGGCAGGTGCGGGCCAAGGTTGGGTGCGGGCGCAGGGCAGGTGGGGGCCAAGGGCAGGTGCGGACCAAGGGCAGGTGCGGGCCAAGGGCGGGTGCGGGCGCGGGCGCGGGCGCAGGGCAGGTGCCAGCGGCCTGCCCTGGACCCGGAGAAACTGGCCCATGGAAACAGGACGCATCTCCGTGAGGAGATGCTCCTCTGCTCGCTAGGTCACTCCGCGTGTTCTTGAAATGCACAAGGAAAATACCCATTTGTGGGAAACTGGAAAGGCGTGTATTTGTTTACTAACATTTAGAATTCCGTTAAAATATAACATGGAGTTACTATATTTTTAAAAGAGTCCGGTTGACAAAACCAGTAGCATGTGGACTCTGTTTTGTGTCTGGGGGTGTGTATGGGAATACTATGTTATAGTGTTTCTGTACAAAAAGCGATTACATTTTTCAATCTCTGAGTTTAAGCAGTGGTTTGCAGAGGAAGTAATTGACAGTCGTGTTTCCAGACTACAGATATGGCTTCATGAGCTACACAGTTAAAAAAATGTGTGTTTTTTTCTTAAATATATGCATTTTTATTGAATTTTAGCGCGATGAAATTGGTGGAGTAAATTTTAGACAGCGACACGTTGTTGACTGGGGGCATCTAGTGGAAAAATGTAGTATTTCAGCCTGATTGTGTACAAGGTAAATGGCTAAGCAAAAACCAGAGGAAGTTGCCACATTCTGGAATGTTTACTTCTGACCGTCAGAGAAACCTCAAGTATGGCTAAAGGTTCTGAATACGAGAAAATTTTGGCGATTTAGGACATAACAAATGCAGGAAGGAGGTGGTACGTGGCTGGGGAATATTCCAGTTGTGAAACTATTTCCTACATGACCACATCCTGACACCCCTGAACCTGTCTCTTCAATATGTTAAAAACAGCTCACTTTCCCTCCTTTTCTGGTGCACTTGACGCTTTCCTTTTTCAATGAAAGCCACTGGGAAAAAAGCTTTACATTATATTCCATGTTGATCATAAATTAATAAGTAGCCACAGACCTTTCTTTAAAAAGTTATATTTTAAAAATTGTTAAAGATCTAAATTCTCATGTTTGCAATTTGGGATTAAAGGCATACAGTAAAATTACATCATCAGCCTCATCACATGTAAGTAACATATTTTTCAAAGAAACATTTAATTTTTACTGTGTTTAACAGAAGAAAACTGAAGTGAAGCCAAAGAAAATGTTGAACTTCAGAAAAGTGTTCTTAAAAGCAGATACTAAGCCCTCCAATTTCTATTAAAATTTACAAAGGATGAACTAAACTTTAAGAGATTGAAATTATTAAACTAATTTTCAATATATTTCTTTCCCATTAGAAATATGTAGTTACTGTTGACTTAATAAAACATAATTTAATAACTTACATTTATTTTTAGGGTGACTTTCCAAGAAAAATTAATAGAGACACTGATCTGTGAGAAAATCATTTTATAAACATAACAGCAAAATGTTGGCATCTTAAAAAAACTCTCAAAGATCAACTGTGTATTTAGATATCAGATGGTCCGCTCCTCTCTGAATTGCTAAGCAAGTGGAGATTTGGCTTTGTTTAAGGAAACAATAGTATTTCTTACATATGTTCGAATGTGCCCTAAGAACAGAAGTAGAGAACTTTTTCTATTATGTAATCTCTGAGCAGCGCTCAGTGGTTTTTCTGTCCTTCATTTTGCCTTTTGGTATCTTGTGAATCAATGTTTATTTAGTAAGGAAATGCCCATTTTTCCTGAGAGGAACGTTCAGTTCATCTGTAGCTTCTGGAAGGCATAGCAAAAATTTTTTATTTTGTCTACTTATTAAGCAAGGTAGAAAAAAAATTTTCAAACATAACTTTTTTTTAGAAGGATATGTTTCTTTTTTTATTTTAGAGATGGAGAGAGAGATACTGCCTCTGACGTGTACCCCGACTGGGGATTGAACCTGAAACCTGGGTATGTGCCCCGACCAGGAATCAAAACCTTTGGAGTATGGGACGACCCTCCAACCAACTGAGACACACTGGCCAGGGCCATTCTTTTTATTAAGTGCTATAGATACCAGAGAATTTTTTACCTTAGAAACTACATTCAATGTATTCCATTATCTAGTCAATCAAACATCGATTGAGCGCCTGCTGTGTATGAGGCACTATAATGGGCTCTCGGACACAGCAGTGCATGAGAGTCCTTTCATCCTATTGGGGAGACAGATGAACCAGTGAGTATGTAGGATGGCAGGGGTTGTAAATCTCACGCAGGAAAACCAAGTAGGGGAGTTGCCCAGTTTTCGCTGTGGTTCGAGAAGGCTTCACTGATGGAGTTGTTGGTTCGGTAGAAACCTGAAGGAGAAAGGGGGGAGCGAAGCACGAGGCTGCCCCGGGGAAGAGTGTCCCGCGCAGGAAGCGGTGGAAGCCCTGAGCGGGGAGCGCTGAGCTGGTCATGTAAGCGCAAGGAGGCCAGTGTGGCTGGAGGGGGCCCGCCAGGAGCTGCACAGGTCACATGGCGGGCATTTCTGTAGCCGTTGTAAGGACCTGGGGTTCGCTCAGAAGAGCAGCCTGGGGAGGGGTTGGCTAGAGGAGTGCCGTGATGGATGTGGGGTCTAGAGGAGGCTCTGGCCACGGCGGTGAGAACAGACTGTGGGGCAGATGTGGAAGCGGGAGATCAGCGCCGAGGGTGGCAGGCGCTGGTGGGAGATGGATGCCGCTGGTCCGCATGTGTGTGAAAGGGCGAGCTGGCCGTGCTGGTGGGTGAGATGTGGGTGTGAGAGGGAGGCCCCAAGACGACCAGATTATCAGAATGTCCTGAGGAGGCAGCTGGCATGTGGGTTGGAAGCCCACAGCCGGGGTGAGCTTGGGGTTGACAGTCAGGAGTTCAGTTTTGAATATGTTGGGTTTCTTGTTCACGTAACACTGAGAGATTTCCCAGTGAATAGTTGTCTATTTAGGAAACAAGAGGTGGAAAATTTTCATATAGTCAGTATATGGAACCAGACATTTTAGCATTCCATTTTCTATCTTTGTTCTTCATTATTTAATTTGCCAAAATCTTTTCTATCCAGGAAAACTGAGTTCTTTGAAGTTCAGAGTGGATTTTCTGCTAGCTTTGCCAACCCTGCTGCCTCACTAGTTGTTCAGCATGTTCCTAATCACCTGAAAATCCACTGGGACAAGTAATTTTGGGAAGTTCTTTTTTGGTAGAATCCTGAAATTGTAGAATTTTAGGACCTATAGGATGTTACAGAGAAGCTGATCCAATTATCTGACATTTTACAAAGAAGAAAATAGTGTACAGAATGGCTGACAAAGTAAGCATTTAAAAAAGTGTATTTGCATTTTAACATTTCAGGTGACGTCACAACTCAGGTAGCTCTTCAGCCTGCGCTGAAGTTCAACGGTGGAGGCCATATCAATCATAGCATTTTCTGGACAAACCTGAGCCCAAATGGTGGCGGAGAACCCAAAGGTTGGTATATCTTGGTACTAGCTTAGCTACATTTTGTGCATGATAGGAATGACTTTTTTTTTTAATGCTACCCTAGTTTTCTCTGAGGTATCATAATGGCATATTTTTCATAGCAAGATGTGCAATCAAGTTGTAGTAACTTTCAAAGGGACACATGGAAGAATGGAGTGCATTCACGGAGTTGTGTCCCCAGATTACATATACCTGCATACAAAGTCACATGTGGTGTTGACTTTTGGTTGGAATGTATTGCACTATTCATTAGGGAGAGACTGAGAAATGGTTTTTAGAAAAGACAAGCTTCACTCACCAGCTCTCGGACCTGGGCTGAGACTTAACCATTCTGAACCGTACTTTTTTCCTCAGTATGATACGGGGATAATAATAGGAGAATTAAATGAGTTATTATATACAAAGAACTTAGAATAGTGCTTTTTGATATTATTTTACTTTTCTTCCTAAGTCCTTTGTCCCAGAAAACATAGGTAATGAAGGAGGACAGAGCTGATGGCTGGGCCACTCCCCTTGTTCACTGGAGGTCGTGTGCAGTGTGCGGAGACTTTAATTATCCCCCGCACCCCAGGGAAGGTGTGGGGCATGAACATAGCTCCCTCCCTCGTTTCTGGGCTTCTGGAATGTACCTTAAGTTTGTGTGTGTGTGTGTGTGTGTGTGTGTATTTTAATTGTGTTCTAGAAGACATCTTAGGCACTTGAAATAAGCAATTTTATTAGGAAGCATTAATGAATGAGAAGCTGGACAATTTATTTTTTGTGACTTAGGTTTTCAGACTCTGACTTAATAGTGTTGAGTGTGTGAGTTACCAGAGTATCAGATACAACTCTATTCAATCAACAGGTGTTGGTACTGTCTGCACTTTGTGTTGTCTGTGTCACTTTATTCCTCATTCGTGCTTATGACAGATGATTCCTTTTAACAGAGAGGCGAAGTTTTTGGCCTAGTTGATTTGGTTGATGTGCTCAGTCTAGAATTATATTCTGTATTGCTACAGAATAAAAGGGCTAAGCTCTTCAAGCGTATCCTTAGTTCAGTAACAGAAGGGAGAAAATAACTCTTTCTAAAATGATATCACTGAGATAGGAAAGATCTAGGCTGCCTTGGGGAAGAAACATAACAGCCATAACATTTTAGTCCCAAATTAAGACAGAATAAGTAGGGTAGAGGTCAAAGTAAAATTTTCTGCTGAGTGGACAAAAAGAAGGCTCATGGAAACTGTTCTTTCTTTCCTGATGGCAGTAGCACCGTGAGGGGGGAAATCCCTCTGCAAAGCTTCCGTGGCAAACACGTGAATTAACATCGTGAGGCCTGGGACGTTGCCCCAGGGCCGAGAATGCCGTGTTGTGGAGGCTCGCTGGCTTTGTTGTGTCTTCTACCTGGTGTCTAGTTGTGTCTTGGGCCATAGGACAGGAACATTTTCATATACGTAACAGAATATTGTAGTCATTGCCAAATGTTCATTGTGAGTGTTCTTTGGATTTTTTTAAAACAGGGGAACTGCTGGAAGCCATCAAACGTGACTTTGGTTCCTTCGCCACATTTAAGGAGAAGTTGACCACTGTGTCCGCTGGCGTTCAGGGCTCCGGTTGGGGTTGGCTTGGTTTCAATAAGGAACAAGGACGCTTACAGATTGCTGCTTGTTCTAATCAGGATCCCCTTCAAGGAACAACAGGTTAGATTGGAAAATTGTTACCCATCCATTCAGGGGAGATGGTTCACATACAGAAAACTAGCAGGGCTCATGCTTATCTGTAGACTTATTTGAGCAAATCTTTTTTTTTTTTTTAATATATTTTATTGATTTTTCACAGAGAGGAAGGGAGAGAGATAGAGAGTTAGAAACATCAATGAGAGAGAAACATCGATCAGCTGCCTCCTGCACATCTCCCACCGGCGATGTGCCCGCAACCCAGGTACATGCCCTTGACTGGAATCGAACCTGGGACCTTTCAGTCCGCAAGCTGACGCTCCATCCACTGAGCCAAACCGGTTTCGGCTGAGCAAATCTTAACAGATGATACCCAGAGTCTAAGCAAAAGTGCTTTAAAAGTTCTTGATATTTTGAAATCTTAAGTCTTATAAAACATAAGCACACATGCCTGGTCGGGTGTGACTCAGTGGTTGAGTGTTGACCTATAAACCAGGAGGTCACAGTTTAACTCCCTGTCAGGGCATGTGCCCAGGTTGTGGGCTCTGTCCCCAGTAGGGGGCATGTAGCAGCCAATCGATGAGTCTCATCATTGGTGTTTCTGTCTCTCTCCCTTTCCCTCCCTCTCTGAAATCAATAAAAAAACTATATATATAAAAATCTAAGCGACCGTCCGACCGGTAGCTATGTCTGCAATGACCACCAGGGGGCAGAGCTCCGACTCATAGCTATGACGCGCACTGGCCACCAGGGGCAGACGCTCAACGCAGAAGTTGCCGAGCTGCAGTGACTTGGCAGCTACGGTTCTCAGGTGACACACCCAGAACCAGAGAAGAGGGAGCCCGATTCCGGGGTGCATCACCCAAGAACCACCCTGGGTGAGACCCTTGGGGGATGTCGGAGAGCTAGTTTCGGCCTGATCCCCGCCCTGGGCTTCTAGTATATGTATAAAAAACACATGTAATTTAATAGATACATTAACAAAAAATGTCTTAAACATAAACTGCTTCATTTGATAGTTCATATCAGCTTACATAATTATATGCACTAAAATTAGATAAACAACAAGAACGAGGAAAAGACGTCTGATTTCAGACCTTGGACCACTCTTTACTGAGCACTTGTGGTCAGACTGGGAGGAGCGCGCCGATTTCCAGACGGCTGCCTCTCCAGGGGTTTTGGTATACGACAATATTTGGCTTGGAGGCGCCAGGCTGGGCTCACCCCGTCCTTTTTCATGTTGAGCCAGATTGCATTAGAAGCCCTTTAGGAGAAAGAATCCCACACCGTCCAGCAGTTAGCTAGAGCTGTGACCTCTGATGCAAAGAAGCCAAAGCTGCCTTTATGACCTGTGCACACATCCGAAGACGTGGTTGCATGACGCTTCCCTGGACACGCTCAGATTTTCCTGAACCTATACCGCTCTTCTGAGAAAGTGAGATGCTACAGGATTTGTAAAAGCAGCAGAAGACCTGTGAGCGTGACATGCTTAGGGAGTCAGGCCTACCTCTGAAGGGACCACCTGGAGAGGCTTGACTTCCAGGTGGATCCTGGCCACACCTCCTGTGTGTCTCTAGTTTTCCTTGTTAACTTGTTCTATTAGCGCCTCATAAACGCTTTTATTCTCCAAGCCTAATAGCCTTGGGGGCAGGGCAGGTTTCTCATCACCTCCCTGAGTACTCAGGACCTTTGGAGGGTCCTCAGTCACCCCACAAACAACATACTCTTACTGAGATCCCCAGTAAGGACGCCTAAGAACTGGCTCTTGTATCTGTTGGCATTTTAAGAACAGCTATTAAAATACTGTAGTTAATTTATTTTTCTCAGATTTTTTTTTAAATATATTTTATTGATTTTTTACAGAGAGGAAGGGAGAGAGATAGAGAGTTAGAAACATCGATGAGAGAGAAACATCGATCAGCTGCCTCCTGCACACTCCCTACTGGGGATGTGCCCGCAACCAAGGTACATGCCCTTGACCGGAATCGAACCTGGGACCCTTGAGTCTGCAGGCTGACGCTCTATCCACTGAGCCAAACCGGTTTCGGCGCTATTTTAATTATTTCTAATATTAATCACATTTCCCTTCCAAAGAGTAAAGTTGAAAATCTTTTTATAGGGGTATTTATTCTTACCACATTTTCTGTTTATATAAGAAACTGCAAAATGGGTGAGAATGTTGTAAAGGGTAATTGTGGATGCATAGGATAAAGGTTACATTGAGAAGATGCAGTGTTTAAATTGAAATTGATAGTTTTTGTTTTTTCTCCTTCTTTCCAATAGGTCTTATTCCATTGCTGGGGATTGACGTGTGGGAGCATGCGTATTACCTCCAGTATAAAAACGTCAGGCCTGACTACCTGAAAGCTATTTGGAATATAATCAACTGGCAGAATGTCACTGAGAGATACATGGCTTGCAAAAAGTAAACCGTCAGCTTTACCTCGAGTACATAAAGCTCTTTGTGGCTGCTTTTGTGGTAGTGCAGAGTACCTCCGTGTACCTGTAAGCTGCTCTGTCGTTTCTGAATGTAGCTTATTCAAGTATTTGATAAACACAATTTAGTGCTATGACTTACTTCTTGTTACAAAGTTTTGTTATTAGGCATCCATTTGAAGGTATTAAATGCTTTGTATGATTTAGTCTTTTGAATGAACATTTTCTTCAGAGAGCTCAAATACCCAGGAGGTTATAAATGTCATCATAAAGCCATCCAAAGAATCACATCCCTCCACTATGGGGCCCCCGTGGAAGCCTTTCTGATCTGTTCTGCACTTATAGAAAATCTAGACTTTTGCCTGAGTTGTTTAATAATAAAACATTACATTTTTTCCCAAGGGAAATATTTAGTTTTCTATTGACAATTGCTTGTTTTGTAAGTAATCCTGTGTCTAATATTACTTCTGGTAGATATCACCCAACGGTCTTTAATTATTTTTGACCACAATTTGCACAAAGTTAACACCATTTTGTCATTAAAAATTAATATAATGTGATTGCTAATTGAGCATTGCTTTATTGTGAGAAGGAACTAGCTGTGCATCTGAATTTTTCTGTAGGGGCAAATAAAAGGCTTGTGTGTAATTTTGTCCTCAGACATAGCAATGTGTATTGTCTAAGTGCCCAAAAGGGGCGAATGCAGGCCCGATGCTGTCTTCCCAGAAAGTGGCAGAGACGCTCAGTGGCGTGCCTCCTGCAGGAACATTTGTGCTGGAAGACTTGTTTTTGAGTCACTGCATCCATTTTGATGTTTTTCTCTTTTGGATAATGTACAGTCACTGTAGAAGCTTTATATTGCTGAGTGTTTTCAATGAAGGGGAAACTGCACATCATAGAGCAGCACAGCGTACCAGATCACGTGCTGTTCGGTGTGGCCAACGGAGCTGTTCGACGCGGCACGTAGCCATGGTGTGTTTGGCTCAACATTGTTGTCCATCCTATGTGTCAGCGTCTTCCTCGTTGTCTTTTTAAAAAATGTTTTTATTGGTATTAGAGAGAGAGAGAGAGAAATAGATCAACTGGGTGTCCCCTGCAGGCACCCCGACCAGGATCAAACCCGCAACCCCTGTATGTTCCCTGACCGGGAACCAAACCCTTGATCTTTCAGTGCACAGGATGATACCCAACCAACTGAGCCACACCGGCTAGGCCCTCGTCTTTCAATGGCTGTAGAATATTTTATCAATTGGACATTTCCTAATTGGTTTTTACAGTTCTGTTAATGAGCAATTCATTTTTTTCTAATTGTTTTATTACAAATAATTCTGTGTTGAGCAACCCTCAGAGGTTTTACCTTCTCTTGGAATATTTTCTCGACAGAGGTTTTATTCTTAAACCTATTTAGTAGCAGGATGTTTTCCCCAAGTTTATTTTTTTGCCCCTCCCCACACTTTATTTCCTATTTTTTAAAAAATAGGTAGCTCTATTAAAAAAACATATATATATTTTATTGATTTTTTTACAGAGAGGAAGGGAGAGGGATAGAGAGTTAGAAACATCGATAAGCTGCCTCCTGCACACCCCGCACTGGGGATATGCCCACAACCAAGGTACATGCCCTTGACTGGAATCGAACCCAGGACCCTTCAGTCCGCAGGCTGATGCTCCATCCACTGAGCCAAACTGGTTAAGGCAGTTTTCCTATTTTTTAAATAGAAAATGGAATAACTTAGTAGTTTCAATATTGAAGACTGAAGTTTTTAAAACAATTAAATTCAAGGCACTTTTTCAGAATTCACAGAAAAGCATGTAGGCTTTCTAAATTGTCAGGTGATGAAGTTGATGATAACTGCGTGTGCATGTGTGTGGCCTGAAAATACTTCAGAGACTGTTCTCTACACACCACAGTAAAATGGCTTGCCTGGAGTACCAGGGAGTCATGTGATCACTGCTTACATATGTAATCTATGTGCCTGTATATCTGTACACAGGCAGTGAACTCCACAGGCCATCTGGGAGAGGTAGGGCCTTTTGGAAAGATGAGCTTTTGAATAGAAGTATTCTGCTCGGTCATGTTATGTATTGAACTAACAGAGACATGCAGAGACTACTGATGTATTTAAAGCCTTTTGGCTGTTACTGCGCTTTAAGAGCTCAGCAATTCCCAGTGCTCACATTTCTGCAGGGCTCCTTTTCGCTTTGCCTTCGTGTTGAGGGAAAGCACACTTACTGAGATTGGCCTTTTCCTCCCTGTCAGATAGATATTAAGAGACTAAGATAATTTACAGAGAAAAGATTTCAGTCCTTCAGTGGAAAATGAGAGCAGGATGCTCTTCAGCCCTGTTATTTAAAAAAAAATATTTTTATTGATTTCAGAGAGGAAGGGAGCAGGAAAGAGACAAACGTCAATGATGAGAGAGAATCATCGATTGGCTGCCTCCTGCATGCCCCACACGGGATGGAGCCTGCAACCCCGGCATGTGCCCTGACTGGGAATTGGTGCTCAACTACTGAGCCACTCCACTGGGCTTTGTTGAGCACCTTTAAAAAGTAACAGCAAAATCATAAAAGTCAGATGGACGTGCATGGTGACTCATATCTAAAACTTCATTTCCTGGTTTAATTTCAGGGGAACTGTTTGGGAAAGCTATTAGGTAACTTAAAATACTGTCTCATTTTCAGTCATACCCTATGATCTAGCAAGCTGATGTTCTGTCTTCTAAGATACTCATAGTACATATTAAAAAACCTATAAGATCCTGGTAGTTTTCACTTAATTCTTCATTTGTGAAACATTTACTTTCCTGTTGTAAGTGTGAAGTTTTTAGGTTGTTACTAAAAGTCTGTCAACTATCAAAAGAGGTGTGTTATGCATGTGTGTCAAAACATCAACACTCTACAGTGCTTTACTTTTACTGTGGGAAAGGAATACTAAATGGTAGGTAGGTGAAATTTTACCCTTAAAACGCAGAAGGCATATGAACTCTATCTCCCTATCTGCAGGAACATCATCTGATAATGTAATGGCACAGTATTTTATCTACTAAGTTATAAAGTTACCGTAACATCTTAGAACATTAACCATACATGGAATATTGCCTAAACTCTGGAAAAAAGTAGAATTATCACAAGGTGCATTTTAGCTAAAGTTCTGGACTTAAGTAAAAGGTGATCTTTTATTCCTGCTGGTGTTGGTGAGTATGAGCTTACCTAGTGCCCCTTTCCCTGGACTGCCAGGGTAATGTTTTGGGAAAGCAAGGTGAAGTTCACCTGTGTTTCGTGAAGCCGCGCTGTTTGCCGGGTGTGTGTGCTTACAATAGTGAGTACTTCTGCTCTCAGGTGCTTTTGGAACACGTTCTGAGAAACATGTGATGTCTCAGTTTGACAGGGAAAGAGTGAATGCTCTGGAGTTCCTGCTTCCTGCTAGTCGTACTTTCGGTGAGTCCATATGAAAAACCCGATAAGGTCCTTAATTGTTCATTAGTAAAACATTTATTTTCCTATTGTAATGCACAACTTAGTGGTAATTCCACGTGAGCTTCTGATGCCCCCGCCAGAAGGTTCTTGTTTGTGTGTGTGTGTCTTTGGTATTACGCACAAAATCCTGAGCCCATATTCACATATTTTTATTAAGGGATGTGATTTAGTAGCGTCATCGTAATGTAAATAATGGTACCCCCAAGGCTCATGAACACCAAACCCCACAGTCTGTGTGACGGCCTTGCTTCTGGGACTGCGAGGGCCCTCGGCTCACTCCTCTCCTGCTGCTTGACTTTGCACACGGCACAGAAAGAGCAAGGAATTAGGTCCTGGGAGGCCTGGGTCCTGGTGCCTTTACTCAGCACCGGTGTGATACTGTCAGCCTGATTTGGGCCTTATTCCTCTCATGTAAAATAATGGGTTTGGACAGAGGATCTTAGGTGCCAACTCTAGCATGTTAGGGATTTATCTGTCTTATTAACTAAAATGATAGTGGATAAATGCAGGCCGATGCTCTAACCATTGAGTAAAACCATCCAGGGCGGCATGGGTATATTTTAAAAGATTCCCAGGTGACCCTACTGTGCACCCAGGGCCGAGGGCCATGAACAGCCCTGCAGCGACGGAAAGGGACCAGCCAGAGAAGCTGGAGTGCCCTGTCGCCTCTGTGCAGGGCTGCTTGGGTGGGTGACAAGCACACAGTGGCCTGCCTCCACCATTGGAGTATCAGACGGGTGGGTTCACTGCCCTAAGAATCCCCTGTGCTCCACCTGTTCATCCTGGAAACCACATCCTTTTATTGTCTCCGTAGTTTTGTCTTTTTCCCGAATGTCATATAGTTGCAATCATAGCGTGTGTCAGATTAGCTTCTTTCATGTAGGAACATGCATTGGAGGTGTCTTTTCATGGCTCATTTCCTTAGCACTGAAGAGTATTCTATTGTCCGGATGCAGCCCCAAGGCTCAACGACCTGTTTCCCTTTTTCTGCAATGGCCTTCATTCAAAAGTTAATCCCCATGAAAAGCTCTGTTCCCTCATCCAGAAAACCTCTGGTTTGCCTCCATTACCATAAGTAAACAGGGTGGGGGAGAAAGCAGTTTTACAGTTATTAGGAAAATAATACAATAAGCCCTAGCCAGTTTGGCTCACTGGATAGAGCATCGGGCTGGGGACTGAAGGGTCCCAGGTTCGATTCCCGTCAAGGGCATGTACCTTGGTTGCAGCTGATCGATGCTTCTCTCTCATTGATGTTTCTAACTCTCTATCCCTCTCCCTTCCTCTCTGTAAAAAATCAAAATATATTAAAAAAATACAATAATTAATAATACAAGAAACTTGCGTACTCAAGACTGTAAACCTATATTTGCCATACCCTGTATTTTCTCTAAAGCCACTAGGTGGCAGTATTTATATGCTTTTCTCCCTCCAGGCACTGCTGAAAACAGGATTGAAATGAAAGAATGGTTCAGGGTATGGGAAGGACTTAAAGGAGCCCCCTCCCCTCCCCCAACCCCACCCCGTCCCTGCCCCACCGCACACACACATTACCAGTACCGAACCTTTTTTTGTTCGTTTGACAAAGGATGTTCTTTTTTAAAATTTTAAACGTTTCTTTTTATTTTGAAACAATCTCAAATTTATATAAAAGCAATTATAAGAAACAAGAACCCTTGTTTTTTCAGACTTTTTTGAGGGTCCATGGCCCATAGGATGCCCCATCACTGCCAAGTACTTTGTATCTCCTGCAAAAAAGGGTATTCTAGTACATATGTCCTAGGCAGCCTTCAAAATCAGGAACTTAACAATTACATATTCTATCCTGTAATTCTCAGATACCGTTCAATAACTGTCCCGATAATGCCCTTTATAGCAAAAGGATCCCAGTCCAGAATCACCACTGTGTTTAGTTATGTCTCCTGCCGTCGATGCTGCCATGTGTGGTTAGAAGGTCCCCACATCACAGACGCTGTGCGACCGGTGGTACGGGGGGAAAACACTCTTTTCTTTGTTTTGTGCCTCCGATATATTTGGCCTGGGTAGTTAGCCTACATGCACAGTCTTGTAAAGGCTCCAAGCGGAAAGCTCTAAATCTGCCAGAGGTGAGTCTGTGGTATGCCGATTTCCATTCGCCCTTACTAGTTCTCGTTCTTAGTCATCTGAAAAATAATTCCCTTCAGGCCCGAGCTCATTTTTCATGTTCTTTTTTCAAATTCTTTGTTCTGACTTATTTAGGTTATGGCGATGGCATCCTCACTTTTCAGAGGTTTTAGAGAAAAGCCGTGTGGGTGTCAACCAGGATGTAGATGGATTTTGTTTTTTCCCCTTCCTGCCCACGAGTTTCTTCCCACAAGCAGGTAATCAGATATGTGTAGGTTATAATTCTTATTTCTTTAAATATTTCATTTGCTCCTTTCATCTCTTTCTTTTCCTGGGAAAAGTCACTGCTCTCTAAGCTTCAGTGTGATGCTGTCTAGTTTAGACACCCGGGTCAGACGGCCATTCCTCTGTGCTCTGTCTGCCCCTCTGTCCTGGTACTTATAAGTGGCTTTTAGATCTATTCTCTCCATGAAGCTTTGAGTTTCTTCAGAGGAGGAATCAGGTCTTGATTCATTTTGTTACCCTTACAGCTTATCTCAGGGCTTGGATTTAGGCCATGGTCAGTTTAAACAGGGAAACACTGGCCTGGCTGGCGTGGCTCAGTGGTTGAGCATTGACCCAAGAACCAAGAGGTTCCAGGTTAGATTCTCGGTCAGGGCACTTGCCTGGGTTGCTGGCTCGATCCCCAGTAGGAGGTGTGCAAGAGGCAGCTGATCCATGATTCTCTCTCATTGATGTTTCTATCTTTCCCTCTCCCCTCCTCTCTCTGAAATCAATAAAAATCTATTAAAAAATAAGTAAAAACACTGGTGAGCATTATTGCAGGTATCCTTAATGGCCTACAACTTGCACTTCAAGGGTCCACCTGTCTTTGTGTTGAAGTGGACCTAAAATTGTCCTCTGGGGAAGAGGGTGGCTCTGCCTCCTGCTGTCCCTTGGGCCACCTCCCTGCGGATCGAGCGGCCTGCTCATGTGCATTGTGGTTGACTGACCTCAACCCAGCTGTGAGGAAGGTGTGTGGACCTGCCTGGAACTTGCAGAATAGAATTTGCACTTCAGATGGTTGTCAAAGTAAAACCTCAAACTCTCTGCTGACCAATGTTCATAAAGATCAAGAAAAAGTCTTTGTAGAAGTCTGTCCGAAGCATACCTGCTTGGTACATGGCATGGATCCCTCCTCGGGTGGATTCTGCTCTCTCACCCTCATTCTCCTCGTGTTGAGAATGATGACGACAAAGGTGGTGCCGTCCGCCTGTTCTCTGAAATTTGCGAGGCCCTCTTCCTCTCTCCTTCCCCTCCTCCTTCTGGTACATCAACAGGAAAATGTCCTCTCAAATTATAGCATCAGTTCATCTATGTCCTGAGCAGCTGGTTGGTTCTCAGATAAGATTATGAAAAGTCTGACTTGTGTGACTTCCAAGTTTATATTTTTGTGTGTGTTGACTCCCAGAAAGCTAGTCTCTGCCAGCTCCCAGGCATGTACAAGGTTGGTCATTACTCCGTTGCCTGCGTAACCGTTGGGTTACTGGCCATTTCCTCCGCTAGACCACCAGGCAGAGCCCATGGCGCGCATTGCATCTGCAGGACCCACTGCACTGCCCGTGTGCTTGATAAGTGTGGGTTGAATAACTGAATATGTCGAATCAGTGTGATACTTTCTATTTTCTTTACTACCATGATGTGAGAGCCTCACATTATAAAACCTCTGCTCAGAGAGCCACAGGCAATGGTATTATTGCGTAAAAACCTATCCATGTAAAAATACATCGCAAGACTAAATTTCATGCCTGCAAGATGTGGGCCAGGGGGACCAGCTTTTGTCATGATTTAGCAATGATCTGAAATGTTCCTGCTCTGCCAATTTGTTGGAAAATCAGACAAGAAGATTTCAGAGAAATGGTAAGACTAGATAAGGAAACCCATTGTGTGTGTGTGTGTGTGTGTGTGTGTGTGTGTAAGTGGAAGAGTTTAGGAGACTCCGTTGAGTGTGTTTTTTTAAACATAAATGATTTATTTATTATATTTAATGTAAATATGTAAAAACTCAAACCTATATAAAAACAATTTTTACAGATCTTATACAACTATAAAATCAAATAAATGTATCATTTAATGCAAACAAAATTCAAAGACATAATTCAAATGAACCGCATCCGTGAAACTAAATCGCATCTCCCATGTGAACACTGTACCTCGGCTGCCCCCCCGCCCTCCCCCCCGCCCTCCCCCCCCCCCCGTGTTCTCCTTGGCAGGCTTCCCCACTATTCCCCGAGGCCATCCAACTCTCCTAACTCTCTCCTTTACTCCAATATTGCAAAATACACATTCCTCTGCCATCTGCAGTGCAGTATAGCTCTTACCACTGTGGGGTTAAAAATGCCTCATCGATCTAGTCAGCTCGTTTCTGGCTTACCACCAACTTCAAGTGGTACTGCCTGGCGGCCGTGTCATCAGTACGCGCACTGCTAAGGAGATTGTTCTGTTCTCCTCAGACGTAAGGCAGGCTTCCACATCGCCCAGGAAGCGGTTTCCATTAAAATGTTTATATTACTACTGAGGTAAAATTTTACTAATTTGTGTAGAAAAACCTGAGAGTATTCAAAAAT
Source organism: Myotis nattereri (assembly GCF_964212035.1). NCBI lineage: Eukaryota > Metazoa > Chordata > Mammalia > Chiroptera > Vespertilionidae > Myotis > Myotis nattereri. The sequence goes on along the minus strand of NC_138081.1, from coordinate 96,363,590 downwards.
ATATCAGAGGACTGTAGTTAAAAACATTTGGAGAAATAGCCCTGGCTGGGTGGCTCGGTTGGTTGGAGCATCGTCCAGTACAGCCAATGGTGTTGGGTTCGACTCCTGGTCAGGGCATATACCTAGGTCTTGGGTTCCATCTCTGGTTGGGGTGGGTATGGGCGGCAACCAACTGATGTTTCTCTTGCACATCTATGTTTCTCTCTCTCTCTCTCTCTCTCTCTCTCTCTCTCTCTCTCTCTCTCTCTCTTTGTCTCCCTCCCTCTTTCCCTCCCCACCTCTTTCTCTAAAACCAATAAAAACATATGCTTGGGTGAGAATTAAAAAATATTAGGAGAAATAGTTACTTATTGCCTATTCATTCAGACCCAAATAATCCAATTGATATTATTTCTTTGTGAGTGTGTGCATGTGGGGTGTGTGTGTGTGTGTTGCGGGGGAGAAAGGAGGAGGAGAGAAGAGAGGAGTTATTTTTTAAATATAATTGTTTAAGCTGGCCCTTAATTAAAAAAATATGTTTCTATTAATTTCAGAGAGAGAAAGGGAGAGGGATAGATAGAAACATCAGTGATGAGAAAGAATCATTAATTGGCTGCCTCCTGCACACCCTCCACTGGGGATCAAATTGTGACCTCCTGGTTTATGGGTTGATGCTCAACCACTGAGCCACATTGGCCAGGCTGGTCCTTAAATTTTGATGGTGACATAATCTCTTTTGGGATCTTTGAGGAGGATCAGACTGTATGCTTGCCTCTGACTGTTTTTAAGATTTTTAACATGAAGTTGGACTTCTTGAGATGAAAGGTCCAATGTAGCTCTGGTAAGTAAATATAAGAATTTGAGAATGCATGTCTTGGGCAAATCCCAAGACTATTGCTTTTTATTTTCCACTTAAGTCAAATATTTTAAAATTTTCTTTGGAGATGGTGCTTACCATTTTGTTATATACTAGACTATTCGTTATATATTTTACCTAAAACTTACTGATGTTTGTTTAGATGATAATAAATAGGTTTATTATCTGTTTCCAGTGTTTAGTAATTGTCATGAAGCAAACCTCAGTTAAAATGTTTTATTTTCCTGACTTTACACAAATGTTTTCTGAAGTATTCTGTGGATTCTTCAAAAATACAGTATATACTTTACTACTGCCAAATAATGTATTTGTCTTAAATTTGAGTTTTTGAACTCTAACATCTGTGAACACTTGAAATGGAATTATGTTTCAAAATCTAATTATGAAATTAATGTAGAATCTACATCTTGAAAATGTATGAGAGCCTCAATATTTAGATGGCTGTATTAAATTCAATTTCATGTTTTATTTTCTGGTTTTATTTATAGAGAAGTTCTCGTGGTTTACGAATAAAACATGTTAGATATTAATTAGCAAAATACACAAATGTTAAAATTTAGTTTTTAAATTTAATTCTGCCTTTGAGAAACAGCAAAAGTATTAAAGTCAGACCATCATATAAAACTTTTATATGTGAACATGAATTTCTACTTCATATTCCAAATCTGTGACGATTTGGGACACACATTATTATTTGACTAGAGGCTCAGTGCACAAAATTCGTGCATGGGTGCCATCCCTAGACCTGGCTGGTGATCAAAGCACGAGCGCCTGGCATGGGAGGGCAGGTCCCAACTGGCCTCTGGACCCTGGGCAGCACCTGGGTCCCTGGCCCCTGCACGCACCCCTACTCCTGAATCATGGCGTCTGAGTCCTCACATGGAGCACAGCCGGACGCCGCAGGCCAGGGCATAGCGTGGGCCTCTGGGCCACCCAGCAGTGCTGCATGGAAGCCAGGTGGGCAGCATGCTCTCTCCCGGCTAGCCTTACAGACCCACTCCTGCCCAGGGCCCCTGTGCTCCCGGCAGCTGTGACCCAGCTCACCCAGAAGGCGCTGCATGGGTGTGGGGTGAGCTCCTCGCAGGCGCTGGCACCCGAGCACGGTGGCTTCCCTGGCGCATGGGAAAGGTAGCAGGGGGAGTGAGAGTGAGCTTGGCAGACACCCAGCATTTCTCACTGCACCTCCTTCCCTGTAACCCCCGTCCCCAGGTAGCCAGTGAGAGGTTGCAGTGCATTGCTGACACCCGCCATGTTCCACGCTGCCCCCTGGTGGTCAGCACATGTCATAGTGAGCCATCAAACTCCTGGTTGAACTCCCAGTTGAGGGAACAATTTGCATATTAGGCTTTTATTATATAGGATTATTTTTAGTTTTCAACCAGATGTTTGGCATTGTGTAAGCCTGGCCCTAGCATAACATGGCTAATGGACATTGATCCTGCCATTGTGCTGAGCGCAGTGTCATTCCTGTTTACTTCAGTTTTGCTCACTAGTTTTATTGGGGCTTTTAAAATTCCACCCTAAAACTTTCCCCCAAAGCATTTGAGTTTTACTGTCACAGGGAGAGACTGTTAATATAATTTTGGTAAAGTGTCATCCCCTCAAACACTGATTTTCACCCCCTCCTAGTTAAGATTATGTTAATAGGCTGTATTTGCATGTATGCGTACTTGCCATTATACAATGCTTATTGTCCATATCACTACTTAATTTGTTGACACATTTTATAGTATGCAAATTCAAACTTAAAAATCATGTTAGAAGTTTCAGTTTGCATTTTACATTTTTCAAGGTGTTTATTTGAGTGTGTAAACAAACAGGTACACTCAGTTAAACATTCAGTGACAAACATCTTGTTGAGCCATGAGACTGAAGGTTGGTCCCAATTGAGGATGAATCAGGGTGTTTTAGTTGAAAAAAAAAAATCCCAACTCACACTGGCTTAACTAAGGAGGATATTGAATGGCTCATGTTGCATAAATCCAAGGATGTGGTGGGCTGGTCCAACCACCCAGTGTGGACTTCAAGGATTTTCTATCTGTAGTCTCTGACATCCACAATATGAACTTCATGCAAAGGCTCATTTTCTGAATAGTTGTGGTTTGGCTGCTACCCAGCCAGGGCACCATGCCCTCCAAAGGGTCTCAGTCCACGGACAGATGGACAGACGTCTGTGGGATTACAGTTTTATGGGAGAAGCAATTAGGAAAAGAACATTCTAAAAAGGCTTCTTGTGGGAAGGGTGGTAATGGAGGGAAGGTGGATAAAAATAGGTAATCTCAAAGCTGAGGAAGAGGGGTTTGGGCCAGAAATACCTGGAAAATGGTGACGTTCCTGTATGGCCCAAAGGTTCCCAGTTGAGGGGTGAACGGGGCAGATCAGCTGCTCTGTGGCTCAGCCCTGAGCCTTGCCCACCATGGCAGGACCCTCTTCACTTTGCCCACAGCAACACAGAGACTCCTGGAGCCCCTCGTCCTGGCAGCACTGCCTGCTCCTGCTGGGGTCTGAGCTGGCATGTAGACGGGTTAGGACTAAGGTAAGAGTTGAATTATGGGCAGGTCCGCCTGGCAGAAATCTATTTACTCCATCGAGGGAGTAAGTCAGGAATATGGGTCATTCTATGGACACGGGAGTTTCGACCCTAGGTAGAAAGTGCCCTGGAACAAGGTGTTGGTGGTACCAACCTTGACTGTGCTTTGTGATATGGGGATGTTCTAGAGGTTATCAGGTGAAAGTCAAGGCCAGTGGAAACTGATGCACACGTTATTCTATTTACTTGGAATCAGTTATATTATCCTTAATCAAACCCTTGTGTTTGCTTTCTGGAACCATCTATTCCTGAAAATCCCAAAGGAAAACTGAAGAGAGAAAAAGAACTGCAGATAAGTGGGAAACTTGCTAATTTTGCCCCCCCAAAACATTGACTCTGTTGGCCCGTGGAAATGAATTGGTAATGAACCTGTTTATATATAGTCATGTGTTGCTTAAGGATGTGGATATATTCATCCTTAGGTGATTTTGTCAGTGTGCGAACATCATAGGGTGCACACACACACACCTAAGTGGTGTAGCATACTGCACACCTAGGCTGCCTGGCATAGGCTATTGCTCTTAAGCAACAAGCCTGTATAGCAAGTTACTGTACTGAATACTGTCGGCAATTATAACAAAACTAGAGGCCTGGTGCATGAATTCATGCACGGGTGGGGTCCAGCTGCCTGTCCTGATGAGGGCCATCAGGAGCGGGGCTGGGCTGGTTAGCCTCCTGCATCCACTTTCCCCTGCTGGCCCGGCCCTGCCCCTAATGGGGGGGATAATTGGGAGTGGGGCTGACCAGGGGGAGGGGCCATGGGCAGTTGGCCAACTGGCCCCACCCCCAATTGGGGTAAGGGGGTCAATCAAGGGTGGGACAGGCCAGGGGGAGAGGTTGTGGGAAGTTGCGGGTGCTGATCAGGGCCCCCATTGGGCCGGTTGGCCGCCGCAGTGCACGTCATAGTGACCGGTCGTTCTGGTCGTTCCACCATTTCTGTTGCTTGGCATTTATATATATAGATGTGTATCTAAACCTTTTTACAGTAGTGTGTGTGTGTGTGTGTGTGTGTGTGCGCGCGCGTGTGTGTGCATGCAGGGGCAGGCAGGGATAGATGCCTGGGTTCCCCTCTTGCTCAGCCTGTGCCTCTTGCTCCCTCATCAACTCCAGGGCATGGCCGAGAGGGGCACAGATCAAGTGGACAGGACATGGAGCCTTGTCTAAACCACCCAGAGCTAGCAGTACATTCAGCATCATAGTCGGGTCCAGCCTTTTCTTTCAACATCGAAAACAAACTTAAAAAAAAATATATATATTTTATTGATTTTTTTAAATATATTTTTTTATTGATTTTTTAGAGAGGAAGGGAGAGAGATAGAGAGTTAGAAACATCGATGGGAGAGAAACATCGATCAGCCGCCTCCTGCACATCTCCCACTGGGGACGTGCCCGCAACCCAGGTACATGCCCTTGACCGGAATCGAACCTGGGACCCCCCAGTCTGCAGGCCGACGCTCTATCCACTGAGCCAAACCGGTTTCGGCTATTTTATTGATTTTTTACAGATAGGAAGGGAGAGGGATAGAGAACCAGAAACATCGATGAGAGAGAAACATCGACCAGCTGCCTCCTGCACACCCCCCACTGGGGATGTGCCCCCAACCAAGGTACATGCCCTTGACTGGAATCGAACTCGGGACCCTTCAGTCCGCAGGCCTCCGCTCTAGCCACTGAGCCAAACTGGTCAGGGCGAAAACAAACTTTTTGATTATAATCCCTTACAATATTATGGGATCACTGTGCTATATATGGTCAGTCTTTGACCAAAATTTATGTGGCACATGACTTTCAGTGATAGAAAACCAATCAGTAAATATTGGCCTCAATAAATAAATATCAAAAGAATATTTGAAGACAATCTGTTTGGCTGATTGGTTGCCCACAGACATCTGTAATTTTGTGTTCCAATTAGTAGGATGATGAAAGTGTTGAGGTCTCTCTCCTTGGAATAGCAGCTGCCTGGGTCTGGCGAGCTCTGGGGGCCATGGAAGGGCATGGTGAGGTCAGGGCTGTGGGCTCCACCTCTGTTGGCTGTGGGCTCGCTCCATCGCACACCCCCATCAAGCCACACCAAGGGCTGTTGAGCGATGAGTGTGGGTTTGCTGGCACCAGCCCATCTCCCTGACTAGGGAACATCTCCAACTTCCAGCTGTAATGAGGGGGGGGTCAGTGAGGTCATTTTCACGTGAGACCAGCAAGCTTGATGCCCTAACTGACAGAATTGTCTTTGCTGTTTTCTGCAAATGGAAAAAGTTGTTTATGTTCTTGTGGGAAGGCTGTTTAGTTCTGCTGGTGAGGATGAAAACTCTCTCCCCCAGTTTTGCCCGATCAGACACGATGCCAGGGCCTGTGGTTAATATCTTGTGCTCAGATGCATTACTGTCTGACAGGGCTAAGTAGTGTGGTGGCCACAGCCACAAATGTGGGAGGAAGCAGGCCTGGTCACACAGGAGGGCAGAGTGTGGCAGGAAGAGAGAGGCATCTGGGTCAGTGCAGATGAGCTAACGGTAGAGTGGGAGCAGTAACAGATGGCCTTTCCTTTCCTCCCGTGTCACCTCATTCTGCCACATTTCCTTTCCCAGCCGGTGGGAAGAGTTACTTAGAATGTGGAACATGCGTGGTGCAAACTCACTGGACTGTCATCACTCCCTCCCTCTCCCCACCACCAAATAAAACCACTCGGTTGGAAGATAAATGTATTTTCAATGTTATTAGATCGTGCCGACCTGCTCTCCAATGAATTGTTCAACATTGCCCCTCAGGATTGTATGGGAACTCTCATTTCTCCATATCCTTCTCAACTCTTGATATTTTCACATCTTACATTTTGCTAGTCTTATGAGTGTGAAGTGCTATTTCCTACTCTTGATGGGCACTTCCCTAATTACCAATGGAGTTGAATTTTTCCCATTTGTTTGTTCACTGTTTGGACTCCTTCCTCTGAGGATTGTGTAGTCATTGCCTTTGCATGTTTAATTGGGTGTTGGCCTTTTTCTTACTGATTTGTAAGTTTCAAAGAAGTACATATTTGGATATTAACTCTTGGTTTGTTTTAAGGGCAAAGACTTTTTCTCAGTCTGTGACTTCTCTTTTAAGTCTGTTTATAGTATCTTTTGAAAAATTAAAGTTTATATTTGATGAAGTCAAACAGATATTCTCCTTTATTATTTATGCTTTTTGTGTCTTATTTAAGAGATCCTTAGCTCTGGCTGTTGTGCTCAGTGGTTAGAGCATCGGCCCAAGCATCGAAGGGTCCAGGGTGAAATTCCCAGTCAAGGGCACGTAGCTGAGTTGCAGGTTCGATTCCTGGCTCCAGTCCAGGCCTGTGTGGAAGTCAACAAATCGATGCGTCTCTCTCACATTGATGTTTCTCTCTCTCTCTCCCCCTCCAACCCTCCTTTCCACTCTCTCTAAAAATCAATGCAAAAAATATTGTTGGGTAAGGATTAAAAAAACAACAATAGATCCTTACCTACCTTGAAGTCATAAATATATTCTCCTATACTTTATGCTAATACTTTTAAGCCATTTTTCTTCTTTCAATATTTGAATCTTAGAGCAATCTGGTATTGATTTGGGGGTATGTATCTAATTTAATTTTTCAATTTGAAAAGTCATTTGCTATAATACTATTTATTGGATGGCTCATCAGTTCTCCACTGGTTGGTAATGCCATCTTTATCATATGTCAAGTTTCCATATATATACAGGTCAATTTCTAGGTTCTCTATTCTTACTCATTGATCTTTTTATCAATTGTGCACAGATATCAAACTATTTTCTAAACAGGTTTATTGAGGTCTAATTAACATATAGCACATTGCATATATTTAGTTTTTAATTTCATAAATTTGACTTATACATTCATGAAACCATCACTGCACTTAAAACAATGACCATCCCATCCCCCACAACGTTTTATGATGAGACTTCTTGGCAATCCCTTATCTTTGTCCCGCTCTGACTCCTCACCCATAGGTATCCACTGATCTGCTTTCCATCGCTATAGATCAGAAATTTTCAACTTTTTTTCATCTCATGCATACATAAACTAATTACTAAAATTTTGCAGCACAACAAAAAATATATTGTACTTTTTGCCGATCTGACAAAAAAAGGTATGATTTTGATTCATTCACACTCGAAGGCTATTGTAGTGTTGACTGGTATCAATTTTTTATTTGACAATCTAAGGGAAAAGAGGTTAGTGCCCTGACTAAATCCTCAGACATTGCATGTTTTTTTTTTTTTTAAATATTTTTTTATTGATTTCAGAGGGGAAGAAAGAGAGGGAGAGAGAAACATCCATGATGAGAGAAAATCATGGATTGGCTGCCTCCTGCAAGTCCCCCAGTGGGGATCAAGCCCACAACCCGGGCATGTGCCTTTGACCGGAATCAAACCTGGGACCTTTCAGTTGCAGGCCGACACTCTCTCCACTGAGCCAAACCAGCTAGGGCAGGCATTGCATGTTTTAAAAATTCTTGTGGCACACTGGTTGAAAGTCACTGTCATAGATTAGTTTGCATTTTCTAGGACTTTATATTAATGGAATCATACAATATGTACTCTTTTTTAAATAATTAATTTAACTTCGCACAATCGTGGTGAGATTCCTCTATGTTGTTGTGCACATCAAGAATTCATCCCTCCCCCAAAAAGGAATTCATTCCCCAAATAAATAAACAAAGATTTCATTCCCTTTAATATTTTTGTTGATTTCAGAGATGGAGAGGGAGAGAGACAGAGAAACATCAATGATGAGAATCATTGATAGCTGCCTGCTGCCTCCTGCATGCCCCACACTTCTCAGCATGACGATGACTGTAGAATGCTTTAACTTCCTTTTGAATTTGCTTATCATCTTACATTATTATCTATTTTCTTAGCCGGTGGAAAGAGTTACTTATAATGTGGAACATGGGTGGTGCAAACTTACTGTAATCTTAAAATTAGACTAATTTTTTAAAAAATATTTTAAAATGTATTTTTAGAGAGAGAGTAAGAGAGAGGGAGGGAGAGTGAGAGAAACATCAATGTGAGGGAGAAACATCAATTGGCTGCCTCCTGCACGCCACCAAACTGGGGATCAAACCTGCAACCTGGGCATGTGACCTGACCGGGAACCCAACCAGCAACCTTTCAGTGCAGGGAGGACTGTCTAACTGACCCATGAGCCACACAGGCCAGGGCTTGTTATCTTTATTTTTGAGATGAATTCCTGTTTAGTTTCTTCAAGTCTTCAATTGTTTGTTTTAGGATCATCATTGCTTCAAGCACTCTTCTCCCTTCTGGGTTAAATCTTCTTCCTGCTAAAGTAATATCAGTGATTACTGTTGACTTTAAACAAATAAACGGCTAGATATGCCTCCAGCAAATGGCTTTATTTGGGAACAACAAACAATTGCAGTTGGTGACATGCAGTCTAATGGCGAACCCGCAGGCTGGTCCAGAGAAAGGACGGATGCCCTTTTATGGACCTGGGAGGCTGTTGCAAAGGAAGATGCTGTTGCAAAGGAAGATCCCATTGCAGGAAACGATAGTTCCTAGTGACTTCCCATTGGCTGGGCTACGGCAGCCTCCCATTGGCTGGGCTACGGCAGCCTCCCATTGGCGGGGCCACGGCAGCCTCCCATTGGCGGGGCCACGGCAGCCTCCCATTGGCTGGGCCACGGCAGCCTCCCATTGGCGGGGCCACGGCAGCCTCCCATTGGCGGGGCTGTTGCTGGGCGTGAGGAACGCTCCTTCCTCCAGCGAGGCAGTGAAGCAGTATCACTTCCTGTCAGGGATGCAGGTGCCTCCTTCGCTGTGGGGTCAGACCGGTGCTTGAGTGACAGCCTTCCGGCTCCATTTTAAACGGGGCTCCGGTTTCTCCGTTTCCCCGCGGCCCACGGGCAGGCCCTGCTGTAAGTGCCCTCACAGGTGGGTCCTTGCCACCCCCCAGAGCTGCAGAGCTGGCGCTGGCGATGGGCGTCCCACCTGTGCCGGCTCCTCAGGGATTGTTTCCCTCTGTCTCTTCGCTGGTTCCGTTTCCGTCTTTCTCCCAGTACTTGCCCGTGCTTGCTTTCGAGCGTGGCCTTCAGTTGGCAAAAAAGTCCGTCACCAGGGTCCCGAGGCTCCCGGGTCCCGAGGCTCCAGGGTCCCGAGGCCCCCGGGTCCCGAGGCTCCGGGCAGGAAGGGCGAAGGGGTGTCTGGCAGACTCTGCATTCATTCTCCGGGAGAACTGGGCTCAGCCGCCTTCACGGGGGCGGTGTGTGTGTGTGTGTGTGTGTGTGTGTGTGTGTGTGTGTCGGGGGCACAGAGGGACTTCTAGGCCTGCCTTTTCTGTGACGTGGTTCTTTCTTGCTTATTTGAATATATGAGCTCAGTTATAATGGAAACAAGTCAGAATATTATGGGATTTAAGACAGGAATCAGCCGGGCGGCGTGGTTCAGGGGTTGAGCATCTACCCATGAACCAGGAGCTCAGTTCGCTTCCCGCTCAGGGCACATGCCCAGGGAGCAGGAGGCAGCCGATCCATGATTCTCCCTCATCACTGATGTTTCTATCTCTCCCTGTCCCTTCCTCTCTGAAATAAAAATAGAATAAAGGCTGGAATCAGTGATTCTCACATCAATTCCTACAGTCTTCCTGGGATGGACTTTAGGAATAAGGACAATATTTAATCAGGGAATATCAACTCCAGGCCTTCTCGCCCACAAATGAGGTATGGTCACTCAGTTTCATAGTCAGTGCTGTCAAAACCCTAAGTCCAGTGGAGTGAAGTTTAAAGATCAAATGGGCTTTATATAGTGATTCGTCAGTCGGGCAGCATCAAATGGAGCAGGTAGGAAGCAGCCCCGAGAGCCATGAAAGGCAAGAGGCTTTATGGGCAGAAGGCGCGGGAACAAGGACTTTGTTCTGGGCCAAAGAGCAGGTAAGTTGTTGGCAGATTATTTTCCTTAGGGGGGTGGCAGGGGTCTATCCCGCAGATGGATTAATGCTGAGCAGGCGCCTCCTGATTGCCTGGCTTAAGATTCCAGGGCGGCGGTGGCGGGGGGGGGGGTGGGGAGGAGGGAGCTAAGACTGTGCTGAAGCCTTATTTTGGTGTGGGCCTGTTGCCTTGTCTTTAACGGTGCCATGAACACTATTACTAAATATAGCAGATGTCGGTCTTGGAGTACATTTGTTCCCCAGTGCCACCTCGAGGAAGGAATTGGAATAGAGAGGCAGAGAGTATGTGCTAGTACTTATGTCCATTTTAGCCACTGAGCTACCTCTTTTGCCTTTTGCATGCATTTCTTCTGTAAAAATAAGGCCACCTACAATGGTACTGTGTCATTAAATAGTGATGCAACCTTTTTTCCTGACTGAAGTCACTAACTAGAAAGAATTTTAGAGAGAACATGTTACCATTTAAATAAAAGGTGGTAATTTAGGCCCAATGCAGACCTGCTGATTGTGAGCCTTGCTTTCACTTTACAGCACAGAAAGCGATGGAAAAGTGAAAACAACTGGCCATCTTAGCAGCTGAACTGCCTCTGTGCCAGAATGTTTCCCCTTCTGTACCGGAGACCCCAGCTCGAAGCTGTCTGCTACCTCTTCCTAATCCTGGAGTTCCCCTTTCTGGTGAGCACATTGTTCTAGTGTGAAAATACCTACTTCCTTGGGGGTTGTTGGGGGTTTCATGAGTTAATAAAGTGCTCAGAATAGTGCCTAGAACAAGTATGTCAAACTTGCGGCTGGCGGGCCACATGCCTCGTTTATTTTGACATGCTTGGCCTAGAGCATAGTAAGTGCTATTTAAGAGTTTGCTGTTATTAGTGGGCATTACCTGGATGTCAGGTGGTAAGAATACCTGAAAACAACAACCAGCACACACAGTCTATTGAGGAACCAAATAATATGGCAAATATTTTATATGTAGAAGAGGAATATATTACCTAACTTGTGAAGTAGGAGAAAACATCTGAAAGCAATCAAAGGAGAGTTAATAAAGAACAATTGGGTGGCCAGCAGCATGCCTCAGTGGTTGAGCATCGACCTATGAACCAGAAGGTCACTGTTCGATTCCTGGTCAGGGCACATACCTGGGTTGCGGGCTTGATACTTAATGTGGGGTGTGCAGGAGGCAGCCAATCAATGATTCTCTCTCATCATTGATGTTTCTATTTCTCCCTCTCCTTTCCTCTCTGAATTCATAAAAATTAAAAAAAAAGAACAATTGGCCCTAACCGGTTTGGCTCAGCGGATCGGCCTACGGACTCAAGGGTCCCAGGTTCGATTCCAGTCAAGGGCATGTACCTTGGTTGCGGGCACATCCCCAGTAGGGGGCGTGCAGGAGGCAGCTGATTGATGTTTCTCTCATCGATGTTTCTGACTATCCCTCTCCCCTCCTCTCTGTGAAAAATCAATAAAATATATTTTAAAAAAAAAGAACAATTGGGTAAATTATCTCCGAACAATGGTACCATCAAATATACCGTTATAAAAAACTGGCTTTGGGTAGAAGGTTCACAGGAAGAAAGAGTAAGAAAGGAAGTGGGGATTGGAATAGGCTATAGCGGCTAAATAAAAATGGTTCTTATGGAACATGAGTCAGTGATATGATCTAAATACTATAAAAGGCAAAAGCCACATTTAGGCATGGGAACAAACTGGCCTGAAGAGCAGAACATGCTTCATTATTCCATTTCCTTTGGCTCTTGCTGGGCCCCAGCTAAAAAAGCCTATTCAGACTTCCTTTTTGTTATATTTCCAAAAATCACATGTTGGCATAAAGTTGAAAGGAGTACAATCTTGACCTGAAGTTTGGAAAAAAAGAGGAATACGAACAACTATTAAGCACCCAAACCAGCTTGATGGGGACTTAACGACCTGTGGCTCATGTTTGTAAGAGAGAAGCTTCCATTACTGTATTCTGATTAGTCCAGAACAGTGGAATAAGAAATCACAGTGTAAAACTTCCAGCAGGGGGAATAAATACTGAACACCAGGAAGAACCTAACCACAAGAATGATTCGGTTAGTGGGACCAGCAGCCAATGGAAGTTGGGAATGAGAATATTATGGGTTCAGAAAACTGCCCCTCAGGCTGGCTTTAGCATAAACCTGATCTCAAAATTGTCCTGAGAAAATACTGTGGTCAGTTAAGTCCAGTGAGCACTGATCTATCCTCAGTATTTCTCTGAGTATAGACTTTAATTACTGGCCCCAAGTCAAAGATGACTAGGGGAGCATAATGATTAAACTACACGCCTCGGAGTTTTGGGCACCTGTGGCCATCTCGTGATGTGCTTGGGCTGCATATCTGGCGCTTCGGCCAGGTGGGCCACGCTATCCTAGAACACATAGATAGGAAGGTACTGACATCAGGCCAGGCCTTGAGATATGGTCTCATGGCCCCTTCCCAGCATGCAGGCCTTCTTTCTCAGAAGGCCTGGAAGTCTCATTCCAAATTTGGGAGACTAAGGACTGGAAAAAGTATAAATAAAGAGAGTTTCCTCCATATTGGGGGCCCAGAATTTGAAAGACACATTTTTCTCTAGGCCTCCACAAAATTTAATAATAAAATGTAACTCTTGCAGTCAGCGCTGCAGTTCAGCCCTTGCTTCGGCGGGGTGCTGTAGCTGCAGTCAGCTGGCCAGCTTAATAAAGGCTCTTAAATTTAAATTCTGAGTTGGTGGTCTATCTCGCTGAGTGAACCCATAACAGTGAGATTGATGGCAATGATTCCACTCCCCGTGGTTTCCCCACGTGTGCAATGGAAATCTCTTGGTTTTCATCTGTATTCATTTCATTTCATGAGAAAACCATTGAGGTGTCACTACCACTGATAGTAACACATGTGGTTTACGCAAATTGGGAGCAAACAGGGGAAGCAGGAAACAACATTGGTGTTGACCTGTGGAACTGGCTTGTCACTCTGGCCAGTGCCTGTCCTGCCAGTTAGGTAAAATGGCACCTTCTCAGAGATTCTTTCCTGACTTCTCTTATTGAGTTGGACTCTCCCTCTACCCCAGATGAAGGAGAGTACTGCAGTCAGGAAGTCTCACAATGATCTATCACTTACTCATTGTCGGCCTCCCTCTCTGAATGCATGATCCAGTGAGCTGGGTGACAGTCCTGTCTTTTTAAAAGCCCTATCACCTAATACCTAGAAGGGTGCCTGGCATTTAATAAATGCTTTTTTTTTTTTTTTTTTTAATGAACAAGAGGCAGCTCTTTTTAAAAAAATGTTTTCATTGAATTTTTTTTTAGAGAGAGATACCCCAATCCCTGCCTCCTGCACATCCCCACATGGCATTGAGCATAAAACCTGGGCTTGTGCACCAACTGGGACTGGAACTGGTAACCTCCTGGTGCATGGGGTGACGCCTAACCAACTGAGATGCACCAACTAGGCCAGCTTTTATATGTTTTTTTAAAAAATTGATTTTTAGAGAGAGAGGAAGGGATAGGGAGAGAGAAACATTGATGGGCTGCCTCCCACATGCCTCCCACTGGGGATCGAGCCCACAATCTGGGCATGTGCCCTGACCAGGAATCAAACTGTGACCTCTTAGTGCACAGGGGCCTGGGCAAGAGGCAGCTCTTTACAATAGGATGCTTTTGAATGGCTAATCACTTGCATTCTTTTGTTGGAAATCCCTGATTCCCTGTGAAAAAGGGCACAGGCGGGAAAGGCCAAGAATATGCATATCTAGGATTGGTATTCAGGATTTCCTAGTTTTGGCAGGGTTCATCAAGATGTCTGGGAGCCCTAGCTGGTTTGGCTCAGTGGATAGAGCTTCGGCCTGCAGATTGAAGAGTCCCAGGTTCGATTCCAGTCAAGGGCACATGCCTGGGGTGTAGGCTCGATCCCCAGTAGGGGGCATGCAGGAGGCAGGTGATCAATGATTCATCATTGATGTTTCTATCTCTCTCTCCCTCTCCCTTTCTCTCTGAAATCAATAAAAAATATATTAAAGAAAAGATATCTGGGAAAGCCTGGATTTTTGCTTTGGGTGATGGAAGGTGTATCTAAAAGGGCAAGAGCATGTGGTAGGATAAAATAGCCAATTAGAAAAAAAAGGCTAAGGTTAGAGGCACAAGTGTTCTCTCCCACAACTTGTAGACTCCTAGGTCAGTGGTCCCTTGAGTGTGGCTCTTCCACAAAATACCTACTTGTGCGCACGGGCCACAAAGTTTCAATCGCATTGTATGTGCGTGCCCACATGTGGTATTTTGTGGAAGAGCCACACTCAAGGGGCCAAAGAGCCGCATGTGGCTCGCGAGCCACAGTTTGCCGACCACTGTGCTAGGGTGATGAGATGTAGTAGTTCTACTGGAACATTCCTGGGTTACAACTGCTGTGCTGGCGTAATTCTGAGAGTGCTTCTTTATATCCTCAGCAGTTTCCTCATTTGGGTGACAAATTTTATGCTCATCCTGTCTTTAAGGTTCTGTCCACTCCCTTTCACCGTCCAGTCATACAGGGGCCACAGTGTCTATTGAGATAAGGATGGAATATGTGTAAGAACGGGGAGGAAGTGATTGCAATTTTGGAGTTCATAAATAATTATGAGGGAAATCTCAAATATTTATTGACCCTCATAATATGATTCTCCTAAGTTTTGCCAGTCAAATGGTCTTTGTGTTTCCCAATTTTCATTACCCAAGGACATTTGGGGCCATAGCTACAGGGATGAAGCTCAGGATGTGAAGTGTTCTGATGTTTTCATTTTCCATAGCCTTCATCACCATTATTTAAAATGTCTTCACAGCAGTCTATGGGCTTGGCATACCATAATTTAAGCATTCAACTTTTGTATATTTAGGTTGTTTCATTTTTTCTGTTGTATTTATTTATTTGTTAAGCCTCACCAGAGGATATTTTTCCATTGATTTATTTTATTGTCTAAAGTTTTACATAAGTCTTTTTTCCCCCCAATTGACCCCCCCCCCCCCGAGCCATTTCCACCCCGGGCGAGCCCCCACCGCCCTAGTGTCTGTGTCCATTGGTTATGCTAATATGCATGTGTACAAGTCCTTTGGTTGCTCTGTAACCCTCCCTCCCCTGCCATTTGTCTCTGGATCTATTCTTGTTCATCAAATTATGTTGATCCTTATATCCCACATATGAGTGAGATCATGTGATATTTATCTTTTGCTGACTGGCTTATTTTGCTTAGCATAATGCTCTCCAGTTCCATCCATGCTGTTGCAAATGCTAAAAGTTCCTTTTTTTTCATAGCGGCATAGTAGTCCATTGTGTAGATGTACCACAGTTTTTTAATCCACTCTTCTGCTGATGGGCACTTAGGCTGTTTCCAAATCTTAGGTATTATAAATTGTGCTGCTATGAACATAGGGGTGCATATATTCTTTCTGATTGGTGTTTCTGGTTTCTTGGGATATAGTCCTAAGAGTGAGATTACTGGGTCAAATGGGAGTTCCATTTTTAACTATTTGAGAAAACTCCATACTGTCTTCCACAATGGCTGCACCAGTCTGCATTCCCACCAGCAGTGCAGGAGGGTTCCTTTTTCTCCCCATCCTCACCAGCACTTGTCATCTGTTGATTTGTTGATGATAGCCATTCTGACAGGTGTGAAATGGTATCTCGTTGTTTTGATTTGCATCTCTTGAATAAGTAGTGACTTTGAGCATGTTTTCATATGTCTCTGAGCCTTCTGTATGTCCTCTTTCGAAAAGTGTCTATTTAGATCCTTTGCCCATTTTTTTGATTGGATCATTCATCTTCCTTTTGTTAAGTGTATGAGTTCTCTGTAAATTTTGGAGATTAAACCCTTATCAGTGATATCATTGGCAAATATGTTCTCCCATGCAGTGGGCTTTCTTGTTGTTTTGTTGATGGTTTCTTTTGCTGTGCAGAAGCCTTTTATTTTGATGTAGTCCCATTTGTCTATTTTCTTAGTTTCTAATGCCCTAGGACAGGGATCCTCAAACTACGGCCCGCGGGCCACATGCAAATACAAATATTGTATTTGTTCCGGTTTTGTTTTTTTTTTACTTCAAAATAAGATATGTGCAGTGTGCATAGGAATTTGTTCATAGTTTTTTTTTAAACTATAGTCCGGTCCTCCAACGGTCTGAGGGACAGTGAACTGGCCCCCCTGTTTAAAAAGTTTGAGGACCCCTGCCCTAGGAGCTGTATCAGTGAAGAAATTGCTTCGGCATAAGTCTGAGATTTTGTTGCCTTTGGATTCCTCTAGTATTTTTGTGGTTTCCCGTCTTACATTCAAGTCCTTTATCCATTTTGAGTTTATTTTTGTGAATGGTATAAGTTGGTGGTCTAGTTTCATTTTTTTTGCATGTATCTATCCAATTTTCCCAACACCATTTATTGAAGAGACTATCTTGACTCCATTGTATGTTCTTGCCTCCTTTATCAAATATTAATTGAGCATATTGGTTCAGGTCGATTTCTGGGTTCTCTATTCCTAGGTATCTTAATTTTTTTGGTGCAGTGGTAAATGGGATTATTTTTTTTTGTTTCTCTTTCTGTGAGTTTATTATTGGTGTATAAAAAGGCCATAGATTTCTGGGTGTTAATTTTATATCCTGCCACATTGCTGAATTCATTAATTAGGTCTAGTAGTTTTTTGAAGGAGTCTTTGGGATTTTCTATGTATAGTATCATATCATCTTCAAATAAGGACAGTTTTACTTCTTTTTTTCCAATTTGGATGCCTTTTATTTCTTCCTCTTGTCTGATTGCTATGGCTAGCACTTCCAGTACTATATCAAACAGGAGTGGTGAAAGTGGGCATCCCTGTCTTGTTCCTGTTCTTAGGGGAAATGAGTTTAGTTTTTGCCTATTGAGTATGATGTTGGCTGTAGGTTTGTCATATAAGGCTTTTATTATGTTGAGGTATGATCCCTCTATTCCCACTTCGCTGAGAGTTTTTATCAAGAAAGGGTGTTGGATTTTGTCAAATGCTTTTTCTGCGTTGATTGATATGATTACGTGGTTTTTGTCTCTCAATTTGTTTATGTGATGTATCACATTTATTAATTTGTGGATATTGTACCATCCTTGCATCCCCGGAATAAATCTCACTTGGTCATGGTGAATGATCTTTCTAATGTAATGCTGAATCCCATTTGCTAGAATTTTGTTGAGGATTTTAGCATCTATGTTCATCAAGGATATTGGCCTGTAGTTCTCTTTCTTTGTGGTGTCTTTATCTGGTTTTGGGATTAGGGTAGTGCTGCCTTCATAGAAAGAGCTTGGAAGTGTATTTCATTGATTTTTAGAGAGTGGAATGGAGGGGCAGAGACAGAGAGAGACACATCAATTGGTTGTCCCCTGCACTCACTCCAACCAGGGTTGGGTATTGACTACATGCCCTTGACTGGAATCGAACCCATGACCCTTCAGCCCCCAGGTCAATGCTCTATCCACTGAGTCAAACTGATAGGGCCATTTATTTCTATTGTAAATAATGTAAAAGCTGGAAGTATGCATGCATGCATTTTTTTTTAATATTTTAGATTAGTTAATTAAGATAAAATTCACAAAGAGGGGAAGGCTTAAGGACTGTGAGAGCAGCAGGAGGCAGAGGCTGTGAGGAGCAGTGACTTGATGACTAAGGTGTTTTCTTGCCTATACAATGTCCCTCATAGTCTTTTGTTATCTGTTTATAAGATGTTCCCACAGTTCTTTGGAATGTATAGTAGTAAACCCCCCATGGCAGGCTGGTGAAGGACTTGACAATCTGGTGATCAAGTGCTTTTGGACCTTGACTAGAGAATGTTGCACCTCAGATCTGGCTGGTGGGGAGGAAGTGAAGAAAAACTCTCCACATATACGCAGTATTGCATTTTTTATGCATCAAAATATGATATATTTACATTTCCATATTATACATCTTGTTTTAACTTATATATTTATTGTTTTCTTTCCTTTGTTATCCTTTCAAAACATGTTAATGGCCCATGGGAAAAAAATATTTCCTGGGTAAATAAGTAGAAGAAACTTACATAAATCTAAAAGAAATTCACTCTTGTCTTTCAGATGTCCTACTTTGTTCTATTCAATGACTTTAAAGAAGACTTTACTGTTTTTATTTTCTTTATTAGAAATTAAAATAGACTTTTGATGCTGGAAAAAGCTATTTTCTCTGAGAGAAAAAGGTTTTCACTTTTAGATGCTTGAGGTAGAGAGATGAAGTTTAGGAAAACTTACTTGGCAGTTGTTTGATATTTTTTCTGGATGATTTGTTTAGAGAGATGTGTGCATCTCAACTGCTTAAAGATATCCTTTAGGAGAGATTTCTCACTGTCATACAGGATAGATGACAATGTAGGATGATGAGAATCTGCAGCTTTTGGTTGCTGGGATCATTCCCATTTGAAGAATTGTTGGAAAATGCTGAGAATGATCTTGCAGAGTTCTCCAATAGAGTGGCGAGGCAAGCAAAGCAAGGTCAGAGCGAGCCCAGAGCGGTGTGCTCTACAGCTGTCAACCCATTTAACTCTCACGACAATCCTAGGAGGTGGGCACTGTTGTTTTCTGTGTCAGGGGACGAATTTGGACAAACTTGATTTTCTAGTTAAATGCTGGATCTGCTGTATGGTATTCGGGACCAAGTGCTGTCCTCCCTTCCAGAAGCTGACTGCTGGGCTAAGGGCTTCTCTGGGGTCAGAAAAGGCCGGTCAGCACCACTCTCACAGGACTGCATTCGATGAAAAGAAGAAAATCATTGTCAAGGAGAATGATTAGTAGTCCTGGTTTTAGCCATTTGCAAAGTCCAATAAAAAGCAAATTCCAAAGCAGTAATGTGTTTCAAATGTGAGTGTTAACAGCCGTGCTCTCATTTCTTTACAGAGTATAAATGTACAATTCCAAGCCTTTTCTTTGTGTTTAGAAAAAACTCTACCTTCTCCTCAATGCTCTGGCCATACCACCTAGCTTGCTATTCCAAATTTACACCCAATTTCTTATTTCTTTCTACATATATTTACTTCTCTTTAAGGAGAGATCTGTACAGAGCTAAAGTTTTAAAACAGCAGATTACTAAATTCTTAATCATCCTTCAATATCTGTTTATGTTTTTGAACACACACACACACACACACACACACACATATTTTAATAATGTTTTTAAAGAATTACCCCGCCCCACAAACCTATTTTTTCTTTATTTTCTTCTTCTTTCTGTTTTTCTACCTCCCTCCTTTCCTTCCTTTTCTTCTTTTAAAGAATACTTCAGGGGAAACTCATCCCTTACTGTCTGTGGCAGAAGACTGAAGGGTGGTTGGATATTTTATATTCCCTCTGGTCTCTGAGTCACTGAGTTTATTTGTTTTTTTTTAAAAGTCAGTCAAAGTTGCTCTGTCAAAACGAAACTAGTCTCCACGATTTAAAATGCTCATCTATCAATGAACCAATCGAACCACTCCCTACGAAATGAACAAGCCAACCCCAAACACCTCAAATCTAACCAAAAACCTCTCCAAATAGGTCCTCATTTTGAATTAAAGCCAGACAATCCTTTTTTTCCTAATTCCTCTCGCTCTTAAGTAGAGGGTACAGCTCTCAACATGCCAAGTGGGAATTCAGATATGAGCAACTCTTTTAAAATTCTTATACTTTGTTTCTGGTTCTTTATTATCATAAAATTCCTCTACTTAGAAAGGCCACTTGGAAAACAGCATAGGGTAGGAGCGGGAATTTGGGAGGGTGCAGCTTTCCTGCCTCCCTGCTCGTTCAGAAAGTGTTGGGGTGGGGTGTGTGTGTGTGGGGGGGGAGGATGGTGGGACATTAGGCTGTAGGTGCTGGAGGGCCCTAGTTTTGAATCTAAGGGGAACTGAGAAGTGCCCCTCCAAATCTGTCACCTGAGTTGGACAGGCCCCACTGGAGTCTCACTTTTGGGGGTGAGGGTGGGAATCCTGGGAGGCAGAGATGCCAGAATTTTATATAGCGTGGGCTTAGGATGGTCGTCAGGCTAGATGGGCTTGTCTTACAGCTGCATATGGGTAGTACTTTATACAAGATTGAGGTGATATTTGTTTTACTCATAAAAGAACATGGAAGAGGGATGCTGCTGATGATTGTGGGGTGGGGGAAAGAAGGCAGGTTCTTTCAGTGCCTTCTTGGAACCACCACCGATGAGGAGACTTCTGAGATAGAATTTGAACTGTGACCATGCTAGAGTTGGACAGATTGGCACACTGGTGATGGAAGAGGCCAAGGTAAGCATGTTTGCCCAAGTCTGCACCAGGGGCACTCTAGGTTGGCAAGTGTCCATCCTGGAGGGGAGAGATAAACCCAGGTTTCACCATGGATGCTGTGATCTGTCTCTAGTTCAATGTCCTGGACGCTATGTTACTAATAGCCTCTGTAAGACAGGGACAACCACAGACGCTCTCTAGTGATCTTGCCCACATGCAACTCACATGGGTGATGAGGCTTCTGCCTCGTTTTGCCTCAACAGCTTAGGTACTGTAAGGGCCTGAATGCAGCTGGGGCAGGGCACATGGTGGAGATGGAGAGTGCTGGAGAAAATACCAAGACTGAAAAGTGAGGGGGGCTATTTGTGTGGGGGAGAAGAGGGCAGGGTTGGAGGACCAAGGGGTCTCAAATTGGCAAGTGTAGGCCAGACCAGTATAGTTTTGAATTCTTACAATTGATGTGATCTCGTTTGTACCCCATAAATGGGCAAAGCTTTGAGGGATCTAGAGTTTGACCTATTTCTAACTATGCCCGCTGCTACACTCTATGTGTAGATGCACTTTTAGATGGTGAGCACTCCTGCTTCTCATTCTGCTGCATATGTGTGTGTGTAGGCAGATGGGCTTTTGACCAGCTTCCATAATGCTGATCGAAAACTTGGTCTCCTTCCCAGTTTAGCAAAGATTCCTGCCTCCCCTCCTCCCCACCAACTCACACCACTCTGCCCAGGCAATTGCCCTGGTGTTTCTGGGTTTTGGGCGAACATTCCACTGGAGACACCATTTTGAACATTACGTAGAGATACTGTTCTCATCACACACGAGCAGTTAGTTCTCTTTAACCAAAGAAAGCTAGCCAATAACAAAATTGTCAAGCATAGAGCCTTGTGGATAAAACTTGGCAGACTTGACATAGAACTGTGTTTATCTTCAAACATGATTGGATAAACCAAGTCAGTTTGCCAAAATGTGTTACGTTTTCAATTCTAGTCAGTTCAGTAAATATTTTTGAGAACCTACAATGTATGTGTCAGGCACTGAGCTGAATGCTATCATCTTACAAGAAGGTCTTTGATTATGTTTCCTGGACACAAGTTATTTTTCAGAAAGGCATACAAGCCCTAACTGGTTTGGCTCAGTGGATAGAGCGCCGGCCTGCGGAATGAAGGGTCCCAGGTTCGATTCCGGTCAAGGGCATGTACCTTGGTTGCGGGCACATCCCCACTAGGGAGTGTGCAGGAGGCAGCTGAATCGATGTTTCTAACTATCTCTCTCCCTCTCCCTTTCTCTCTGTAAAAAACAATAAAATATATTTTTTAAAAAGAAAGGCATACAAATTCTTTATTCCTAAGTATTTAGCATTGTTGATACTTTCCTAATAGAATGTCTTCTTTCATTATATATATTTGCTGGTATATTGGAAAATTATTTAAATATTTTTGTTACTTTGATCACTTTATTGAAAACATTCATTAATTCTGTTTTTAAAAATTACCTTTATTATTGCAAATATTACAGTTGTCTGCTCTAGATGAAATGCACTAGTCCTGCCTGGGCAGTTGAAGGACCCCACTGAATGAGCAGCTGGCTTCTTGCCACTGACTGAGGTGGCACAGGGAGAACAACGTGACTGAGTGCTTGTTTCTCACCCAGCTGTCCATCACCTCATCCTCATTACCTAATTATTTTAAAAAAATATATTTTATTGATTTTTTACAGAGAGGAAGGGAGAGGGACAGTGAGTTAGAAACATCAATGAGAGAGAGACATCAATCAGCTGCCTCCTGCACACTCCCTACTGGGGATGTGCCCGCAACCAAGGTACATGCCCTTGACCGGAATCGAACCTGGGACCCTTGAGTCCTCAGGCTGATGCTCTATCCACTGAGCCAAACTGGTTAGGGCTCATTACCTGATTATTTTTGTCTGAAACTAAGAGAAGCTTCTGGTATGCTCTCAGTCATGCTTTTCTCCTTCTCTACCTTTCATATTTTAAATTTAGGATGCTAATATTTATGAAGGCATGAACTAATATATATACATATATATATGTATATATATATGTTCTTTTTTCTTTTTTTATGGTATTTTTTTATTTTTATTTTTTTAAAATTAAATCTTTATTGTTCAGATTATTACATTTGTTCCTCTTCCCCCCCCATAACTCCCCTCCTCCCAGTTCCCGCCCCACCCTCCGCCCTCACTCCCCACCCACTGTCCTCATCCATAGGTGCACGATTTTTGTCCAGTCTCTTCCCACATCTCCCACACCCCTTAACCCCCAAGAATAGTCAGTCCATTCCCTTTCTATGCCCCTGATTCTATTATAATCACCAGTTCATTCTGTTCATCAGATTATTTATTTACTTGATTCTTAGATTCACTTGTTGATAGATGCATATTTGTTGTTCATAATTAGTATCTTTACCTTTTTCTTCTTCTTCCTCTTCTTAAAGGATACCTTTCAGCATTTCATATAATACTGGTTTGGTGGTGATGAACTCCTTTAGCTTTTCCTTATCTGTGAAGCTCTTTATCTGACCTTCAATTCTGAATGATAGCTTTGCTGGATAAAGTAATCTTGGTTGTAGGTTCTTGGCATTCATCACTTTGAATATTTCTTGCCACTCCCTTCTGGCCTGCAAAGTTTCTGTTGAGAAATCCGCTGACAGTCGTATGGGTATTCCCTTGTAGGTAACTGAGTTTCTTTCTCTTGTTGCTTTTAAGAGTCTCTCTTTGTCTTTTGCTCTTGGCATTTTAATGATGATGTGTCTTGGTGTGGTCCTCTTTGGATTCCTTTTGTTTGGGGTTCTCTGCGCTTCTTGGACCTGTAAGTCTATTTTTTTCACCAGGTGGGGGAAGTTTTCTATCATTATTTCTTCAAGTAGGTTTTCAATATCTTGCTCTCTCTCTTCTTCTGGCACCCCTATAATTCTGATGTTGGTACGCTTGAAGCTGTCCCAGAGGCTCCTTACACACTATCTTTGTATTTTCGGATTCTTTTTTCATTTTGCTTTTCTGGTTGGGTGTTTTTTGCTTCTTCGCATTTCAAATCTTTGACTTGATTCTTGCGCTCCTCTAGTCTGCTGTTGGAAGTCTGTATAATATTCTTTATTTCAGTCAGTGTATGTTTAATTTCTAGTTGGTTCTTTATCACAACATCAAGGGTCTCATTAGAGTTCTTGAGGATCTCACTACATTTATCGGCAGTTTCCAGAAAATTATTGAAAGACCTTAAAAGTGTGGTTTTGAGCTCTATATCTTCCATTTCTGACATTTGCGTCCTGTTTGTCTCCGCATTTTTTTATGTTTTCTTGGCGCACCCCCTAGTGGTCTTTGTGCGCAGTCTTGTTTTAGTTAAACCTTGATTGTTGTAGATAATACTAGGGGGGATTTGACCTCCAGACCAAGTGGCTGTGAGAATCAGCTGTGTCTGCAGTCATGTTTTTAAATATATATATATTTTTATTGATTTCAGAGAGGAAGGGAGAGGGAAAGAGAGATAGAAACATCAGTGATGAGAGAGAATCATTGATCGGCTGGCTCCTGCACGCCCCACAGGGATCGAGCTTGCAACCCGGGCATGTACCCTGACTGGGAATTGAACTGTGACCTCCTGGTTTATAGGTCAACGCTCAACTGCTGAGCCATACCAGCTGGGTGACATGAACTAATATTTAACCTTTTCTGGCATCCAGTATACACATTTATTTAGTTATATAGCACTTGTCTAGCACCATTAAATTAATCCAGAGAATTGAAATATCAGTAGGAAAGAGGAAATGAAGAAAGCAAATGCAACATTAGCTATAGGAGCACTTCACTGAACAAAACCAGGAAATAAAGCATATTTCCCTAAGGTTGATGTGATACAATTTTGGTTTCTTTAATTTCATTTTTTTCTCCACTCAGTTTTCCCTTTGACCATTACCAGCACTCCCTTTGTGTCCCCTTTGTGACCTAATGTCTATGAGCCTGAGAGCTCAGGGCCATGGAGAATTGGCCCCTCTTACTCTCCTACCAATTTTCAGCTTCTTTTCTTCGGTCACTTCCAGCCCCTGAGACTCAGCCATTTGCCTGTGGGCCTAGTGTTTGGCTGACCTGGAGAAGGGACTTAATTATCATACTGGAAAGGCTTTCTTGACAAAATTTACTTTCCGGATCCAGGGAATAAGGATTCATGGCTTCATATATATGACTTATGGGGCAATTAGGCATCTTGACAGGTCTTTTGGGTCCAGTATGGATGTCTGGAAATTATATGTCAACTCCCACCCTCATTCTAGTTTCTGAAGTCTTCTGGCTTCCCCACTGAAGGACATGATGATTAAATAAATGATCATTGAATGAAAGGCAAAAGGAAGAAAAACAAGTGATTTCATTAAATGGGAGAATAAAGGAAAAATAGAATTTTTACTTTTTGATATCTTTTCTCCCTTGGACGTTCACCAAAAAACTTAGTTTCCTTAGTGCCAAAGTTTAGATAATTCTATGTAATGACTTAAGGAAGTCACACTACATGATTGTTCTCTAGTTAAATGCAGACATGTACACTGCACTCCTAGGAGTAGGTGCTCGGATGTTCATGTCCACTCCAGGATGGAGATACTCTGATCGTAGAGGGTGAATTTAACAGGAGTCAAAGATGTAATATTTCCTTACTTATCTTTTTTTTTTTTTTTTTTACTTTTTTTTAGAGCAAGGAAAGGTTTATTGATCAGAAGGCCTAGCTCAAGAAGATGGGAGAACTAATTCTAAAATCCATCTTATAAGAGCTCAAAATTCTCTTCACTTTTGTGATAATGAGAACATGAACAAACTTAAAATATATATATATATATATATATATATATATATATATATATATTATTAATTTCGGAGAGGAAGGGAGAGGGAGAGAGAGAGAAACATCAATGATGAGAGAGAATCCTCCGGCACACCCCCTACTGGGGAACAAGCAGCAATCCAGGCATGTGCCTTGACTGGGAATTGAACCATGACCTCCTGGTTCATAGGCCGATGCTCAACCACTGAGCCACACCAGCTGGGCTGAACAACCTTAACACAAGTTGAAATTCATGATTGAGGAAGGGGCCCACATGGGGCTTTCCTTTGCCTATAGCCTTTGCCTTCCATCTACTGTCACCCCGGCAGTGGTTGCCCTCTGGGCCTTAGTTTATCCTGTTTAAAAAATTTATGTATGTATGTATTTTATTTTTTTAGAGAGAGATAGAGAGAGAGGAAGGGAGAGGGAGAGAGAGAAACATTAATGTGAGAGCAAAACATCCATCTGTTGCCTCCTGCATGTCCACCATCAGGGATTGAGCCCGCAACCCAGGCATGTGCTCTGACTGGGAATTGAACCAGTAACCCTTTAGTGCACAGGACTATACCCAACTAACTGAGCCACATTGGCCAGGGCTATCCTGTGTTCTTATGTATTAATTTCTCTTCCCAACCCCCCTAAATGAGCAAGTTATTGCTTCTTCTTGGTTCACGGAAAATATCTGCTAATATTGATCTAGAAATATTTACAGAATTTAGTGGTGTTGGGTCAGATTGAAAACATTTAAGAGGAATCTATATGTTTTGCAAAAAGGAAAACAAAGAGAAATTGATTTTGTTTCCAAAGAAAAACCACATAGAATTTCCTGACTCATGGAATAGTTTTAGGAACTGGTTCCAAGTACAAGTTCTTGACTGTGTTCTGAGTAGCCCAGGGCATTCTCCCAACTTAGGCAACACCTGTGCAGTGACCTCTTGGGCTTCAGTTTCGCCATCTGTGAGAAGCAGTTGTGAAGCTCAGGGCTCACAATGGACATATGGTGAAGCCAACGAAGTGTGTGCCTGCCCTGCTTCTGGCCCCTCCTTTCATCTTTGTTTCCCTTGCAGCTTTCCACACCTCCCCTAGGGACTCAGGGCTTTAGGCTAGGGTATAATCAGAACATTTCAAGACAGTTCTGATTTTAAGTATTCAGTGTAAATGGTCTCTAAAGCATAGTTGAACTTGTTCAATTGTGAGCTCTAGTTTTAGACTTGAGAAACATGCTTGTAGGGCTTACCGTGGAGTCCCATTGCCCTGAGATGTCTTGTTCCTTTAGGACCCTGAGCTCAGCTTTTTACTTAGCCCGATTACCTAAGATGCCAGTGGTTGAGAATGGCTTATTGGGTGAAGTTGCAGGGGGACTCACATTTGTAATAGCTAAGTCAATTTCTCAACTCAAGTAATCAAGTGTTTTGTGTTTTCATTTGAGGGCAACATACATGACCAGAAATCCAAATGTGTGTGAACTTTGTCAACGTTTTCTTTGATAGAATGATGATTAGAAGGGATTTGAGTCACTTGAATATGGGTCAAATGTGTGGAGTTTTTCGTTATATCCTTTTCTGGATGTCAGTAATCCTTCCTAAATTTCCGGATTGAAGTTTAGTGATTAAAATGTGAAGAGCTCGCAGAGGGAGCCGACACCTTTCTTCCCCCTTTCTTTCTCAGGCATATATCTCTGCTCTCTTTCTCCTAAGTTCTAAGGATCCTGGCATGACTTGCAACAAGGAGAGCAGTGGACAGCAGCAACTCATCCTGGGGTAACCCCCTAAGCCTATCTCCAAGGCCCCCTTTTCTCAGACTTTTCAGTGAGGTAACAGCAGCCTCGCTTTGGCTCACTCTGTCACTGTGACTTTTACTTCTCAGTGAGTCCATGCTGCCCAGCATGGCTTACTTTTTTCCTATAACATCTCTAGAGAGCCAAAGCAGAGCACTGCCTAGGCCAGTGATGGCGAACCTATGACACGTGTGTCAGAGGTGACACGCGAGCTCATTTTTTTGGTTGATTTTTCTTTGTTAAATGGCATTTAAATATATAAAATAAATATAAAAAATATACATCTTTGTTTTACTATGGTTGCAAATATCAAAAAATTTCTATATGTGACACGGCACCAGAGTTTAGTTAGGGTTTTTCAAAATGCTGACATGCCGAGCTCAAAAGGTTTGCCATCACTGGCCTAGGTTCTCTCCTGTTGCTTCTTCTATCCTAAGCCCTTCCTTTGTTTCACTGTCCCCAGCTTTAATAAACATACTCTCAAAATAAAAAAAAAATGTGAAGAGCTCAAAGTTATACAGCCCATTGAAGATTCAATGTGAACCTGCCATTGTGAGCCTAGTAGCAGTTACTCAATAGAAGCAGCCTATGTGCCTACCTGGATTTCTGTTATAGGAAGCAAATAGCTTTGGATAGTGAGGGATATAGTTATATTAGGTCATGTGTGCTACTTATTCAAAAAACCTGTTTTTTGGTGATGGTATTTAGGTTGCCCAAATGTAATCTATCCTTAAGCAATGGTTTTCAAACTTTTTACCCATCAGATTTTCTTTTAAATAAGATAACTCTAAGTAGGCTAATCTTTTTAAAAAATATATTTTATTGATTTTATTTTATAGAGAGGAAGGGCGAGGGCTAGAGAGTTAGAAACATCGATGAGAGGGAAACATCGATCAGCTGCCTCCTGCACACCTCCTACTGGGGATGTGCCCACCACCAAGGTACATGCCCTTGACCGGAATCGAACCTGGGACCCTTCAGTCTGCAGGCTGACACTCTATCCACTGAGCCAAACCAGTTAGGGCTAAGTAGGCTAATCTTAAAACAGATTTAACATAGCTGCCCTGTTTGCAGCCTGGGTTGAGAGCTGAGCCCTTACTCTTGATTTTTCCTCCTTGAAGCAGCCCACAAGCATGTCTGTGGAACTGCCAGCCTCTTACGGGTGGTTCAGAAGCTAGTCATGGAAAGGGACGACTCCTTGGCATCTATCTGGTACACACTAATTTGACTCCTACTGGGTTAGTCAAGTATCCCTTGAGTTTAGTGTTGGCCTCTGGAATTCTCCTGCCTACAATACATTAAAATAATACTACGTATAGCCATAAAATAACACTGTGCCACCTTTGACTCAGGAAAGACTCCCACTCAACCTGGTGAGTGTTAAAGCAAGCCATCTTCTAAGCCAGGGGTCCTCAAACTTTTTAAACAGGGGGCCAGTTCACTGTCCCTCAGACCGTTGGAGGGCCAGACAATAGTTTAAAAAAAAAACTATGAACAAATTCCTATGCACACTGCACATATCTTATTTTGAAGTAAAAAAACAAAACGGGAACAGATACAATATTTGTATTTGCATGTGGCCCGCGGGCTGTAGTTTGAGGACCCCTGTTAAGCCAACACATGGAGAAAAACAAAGTTTTACACTAACTGGTTTTTCCTGTTTCAAATGGAGAATAAAACCTAGAAGATGATAGAAAGGCAGGCTGATGCCTCTGAGATGCAATGTTCAGGACAAATGAAATGGCTGAATCTCATGTCCTGACTTACTCACTGGTGTATGAATTTGAGGGATAGAGAATACATATTTTCCTCTTTTCGTAAAAGGTCTGGGTTGGGCCAGATGACATTTGGAAGCTAACCTCAGAAGGCTCTGTTTAGAAGGCTGGTTTGTATCACATGACTAAGCCGTGGGGATGGTCATCAGGCCAGTTGCTGAATGTGCCAAGCTGGGTCTCCATAGCTTTAAATTCATTCCAATATAATTGAAAACATGTGTTAAAACATTCATTTTTTTAAGGTTCAAAATTTTCTTGTGATGTACTTTCATACTATTTTGATGTAAAAACAGAAAAGGACAATGCTGTGGCCAACAATTTCTATGTCAGTATATGTGTTTTAAAATAAATCTTTTTTAAAAAAATATATTTTATTGATTTTTTACAGAGAGGAAGGGAGAGAGACAGAGAGTTAGAAACATCAATGAGAGAGAAACATCAATCAGCTGCCTCCTGCACACCTCCCACTGGGGATGTGCCCGCAACCCAGGCACATGCCCCTGACTGGAATTGAACCTGGGACCCTTCAGTCCGCAGGCTGACGCTCCATCCACTGAGCCAAACCGGTCTCGGCTAAAATAAATCTTTTAAGAATAAAAATCCTGAAGAATGAATAGAAGACTGAATCATAGTTTTAAGAATTGAGGCTGATGAGGAGACTATAGGAACAGGCTTAGCAGTATTTCTCAATGCAAAATCATGAGTTTTGTCATTACAGTTTGTAATTTAGTACAAATGCTTTATACCCTTGCTTCCTTAAAAATGATTCTTACGTTTGGACATTGTGTTTGCGACATCCACAAAGTGGGAAAAAAGTGTCTGCCCACATTTATCCTGCACAGGTTTCTGTCTGTGGCAGAGGCAGCAATAGCAAATGCCCATGGGGACTAAGCAGGTACATTATGTGAGTGAAGCCAGCAGGTAGAGACTGTAGCCACTTAGACACAAGTGCTCATTTAAAGGGAGTTGCCATTGCCTGGCTAGTGTGGCTCAGTGGTTGAGCATCGACCCATGAACCAGGAGGTCCCTGATTCACATGCCTGGATTGCTGGCTCAATCTCCAGAAAGGGGCATGTAGGAGGCAGACGGTTGATGATGTTTCTCTCTCATTGATGTTTCTCTCTCTCTATCCTCTCCTTCCTCTTTCTCTAAAAACCAATAAAATTATGTTTAAAAAATACTTTTAAAGGGAGTTGCCATTGATAAAGGCCAATCCAGTGTTGCCATAACTTCCGATTTTTCAAGATAGTCTGGGAGTTAATATTCAATGTAAAAATCTCCTGACCTTTTAAGATTTGGAAATTGAGGATGTAAAAACAGTGTGTGGTACATACCTCCAAAGTCCAGAATGGGCCTGGTGCTACCAGCTTGCAACCTCTGGCCTGCAGAGTGATGCTGGTTGGCGGCAAAGCCTTACAGAAGACCTTACAAAGGGCTGGGACAAGTCCTCCTGTTGGGGTGGTAGGATAGGGTTAGCCCCATCTCCATTCACCCTAGTTTACCGGACTGGGACAGTGAGAGTGGGAGCCCCTTCAAGATGAAGTCTAGGAAGGTGGTGCAGAGGGAAAAGCTCTGTTTTCCACCTGAATGTTCCCTCCTGTGTCCCCTTTACCACGCGCAGCGCACTTCACTTCTGACACTTTTGGTTACCACACCAGGCAAGACTTTGTGACACCAGCTGGGTGTCCTACAGAATTTAACTCAATTCTAATAGTATCTGCCTGGAGAAAGCACCAGATCCCACAGGTGAAGACCTCAGTCCCACGAGACTACCCCCCACTTCAGATGCCAATCACAAGTGGTAGGTCCCCAGGTTACTCCCAAATTCTATTTGGCTACAGATCAGAGGTTCCCACAACCCCCTCCTTAGCTTTGATTAATTTGCTAGGATGGCTCACAGAACTCTGGGAAACACATTTACCAGTTTATTAAAGGTAGAGCTTAATTTTCTCTTATTTCCTGGCATATTGAATGCAGCTCACACGTGAGTAAAGGGTGTTTTCAGGGGACCTTGGTTCATTTCTCCTCACCTGCCTCCCTACCTCACTAAGCTCTACTTCCTTTCTCATGTTGGTCATGAGGAGCATGGCCAACACAACAACCTGGCAACACCCTGGAAAAATGGGGTGGCCGCTGTTTTTTGAAAGTTCTGATGTTGTCATTCATCTACAAATCATGGGCTCATTCCTCTGACTGGTGTGTGTCTGGGGGAAAACTTTCTGGAAAGGGAAGGTCTCATCAGAGGTGTCTTGCTAACTGTGGGCTCCTCTTAAACCAGAGGACATCTCTCACACATACCAGTCAGAAGAACAAGCCCCTGATTTGTAGATGAATGACAGCTGAGTGTCCTTTCTGTATCTGATTATTTCATAGAATTATGTAAATAGCATGAGGGAAATACTGTGTGTATCTTGTAGTTAGAAGTGAAAGTGTTATCTGTTTTTTTTTTAAATAATTTTTATTTCTTGAAGTATTACAAAGAGTATTACATATGTCTCCTTTTCCCGCCCCTTGACATTCCCCCAGCCTCCCCTACCCCCTAGTGTCTTGTGTCCATTGGTTATTCTTATATGCATGCATATAAGTCCTTCGGTTGATTTCTTACCCTGCCCCCGCCCCCCGCCCCAAACCCTCCCCAGGCTTCCCACTGTAGTTTGACAGTCTGTTCAATGCTGCTCTGCCTCTGCATCTACCCCTGTCCATCAGTCTATACTGGTCCCCATTATCTGTCCCAACCTCACTGGAGCTGTCCCAACCTCACCAGGGCCGTTTTTGTCCTTACCAGGGCCGTCTTGACCTCACCGGGGCCGTCCCGACCTCACTGGGGTCATCCCTACCTCACCGGGGCTATCCCTACCTCACTGGGGCTGTTTCAACCTCACCAGGGCCATCTTGCCCTCACTGGGGCCGTCTCAACCTCCCCGGGGGCGTCCCGACCTCACCGGGGCCGTTTCTACCTCACCGGGGCTGTCCCAACCTCACTGGGGCCGGTGTTATCTGTCTTTCAGCCCGGCATGCTCTCCTTCAGCATCCATCCTGTCATCTGTTCCATGTAGATTCGGACCTTCACAGACAAGACGGTGGTGGGGGGTGGGGGGAGCGTTTACAGATCTGAGGGAGACCTCTCCATTTGCAGGGAAGAAGGGAGCAGCTCATTCTGTAGCAGTATGGCCATCGCTCAGGGAGGATCCTGGCTTGGGTTCAGGGTGTGTGCTTTTTGGCACAAAGGGGAGAAACCCATAATGTCTAGGAGGCAGAGCTTAATTTTCTCTTATTTCCTGGCATATTGAATGCAGCTCAGACGTGAGTTAACAGTAACTTTCAGAGTCTTAAGCTTAGTGAATAGAACCTAGTTCAGAACCATGAGGACAGCCACCTTTATCTTGGTTTCCATGTGGTCCTAGAGGTGAGGGATGGTCTGGGGAGGGACGAGGGCTGAGGGAGAGTGCAGTGTTTTCCACAGTTTCCTAGCTAGAAACAGGGGTTCCAGGTGGTTCGCTAGCCAACAGGAGGATGCAAAAAACATTAAAATACATGTCCTTCAAATGCTTAGCATTACTCTTTGGTTCTTAGTAGCTTCTTAAAAACGGAGAGGAAACCAGCCTTTTCCCGGGCCTCACTTTGCGGCCTGCTTGCTGCAGGGTGTCCCCCTGGCCTCCTGTGTGCCTTCTGTTTAGTCTCCCTTTTCTTTTGTAGACCAGCAGCTTGAAACTGCGGAAGGCAGCTTTGTCTCTTTGGCAGCTCCTGTGGAGAAACCCTGTCTAACGTCCACAGGAGCCGAAAGGATTGAGTTATTTCCCAGTGGCCTTGTGACTGGTGCAGTTTCAAAAGGGGCGTGTGGCAGAGGTTGGAAACTGGCCCCAGGGGCTGCAGCCCTGAAACTAACAGGCTGCTGGTCTCCCAGGAGCTGGTGGGAGGTCTTATATTTGAAACTGAGGTGAATTCGCAGGTGAAGAAAAAAGTTTTGCTGGAAGGGAATTAAATCTGCCCACACCCCCTGCCGTTCCCCTTTCTAATTTTTAAGCCTGATGCTTTGATTTAGCGCCTGAATTATGGACCTGTGGTGAGTTCAGAACTTGGAGATCATCCACCTTAACCTCATTCTCTTCTAGAGAAGTCCAGGAGGCGAGATGTTACATGAGTTTCCTAAGGTCTGCCGTGGGACGGGGGCTGCAGCCCAGCTCTTCCATCCTTTCTTCTGTATCACCAAAAGTTCCCTAATTGCCCTTTTTTTTGCCCAGCACAGAGGGCGTGCTTTCTTATGTCTTCACGGAGACACTTACACCAGCCCAACCCCCTGTCCTGGCTGAGCCTTCCTATAATCTGGGGCATGTTTCCTCCAAATAAAACCAGAACAGTGTGTAGAGTCCAGGTATTGCCTGCGTTTGGAGGTTACCGACTCAGAGAAGGCTGAACCTGGAAATAGTAAGTGATTTAGAGAAAACTATTCAAATCCCAGAGCCACATGCTTTCTAGATAATAAACTCGTTTGTCTTATTTTGCCAAGTGAGAGGGTGTTATTTTTTGCTTTTTGTTCTGGCCAATGCTTCATAACTCTTTCTCCATCTCTTTGTCCTCCCCTACTTATCCTCTGACCCCCATATATATGAGGTACTTGCTATAATTGACTAACATTTCTCTTTTAAGTTTGGAATGGATTTATATTGGAAGAGACTTTTCCGAGGAATAGGGCCAGTTACCAGCTGGCTCTCAATCCGTGCTTTGCTGGTGCAGCTCTGTGAAAAATGGCCCTTCCATTGATCTCTTTGTAAAGAGTGGGCTGGGTCTAACGGGGTGACCATGTTCTACCTGGAAGTGGGGCTCCCCGATCCTGGATCCAGCTAGGTCATTGGACATTATTTCATCTCTCCCCCAACCTGCTTTCCAAGTTTCCTATTGTAGTGCTAATCAATACTTTAGGAGGGATTCCTGGGTTTTGTTTTAGCCACTTTGAAGAAGCAGGATGGACTCCCATTCCCCCTCCCCCTCCAAATTTGATTTGGATGCTAGGACCGATGATGCCACATCCACACCAAGAAGGTGTATGAGAAGTTTATGACATCATGAAGCTTTTGGGGAGAGTAGACAGGATGCCTAGCTGGTCTGAAAACGTCTTAGGAGAGGAAGGAGACTGGGTGGGGGGGGTTCATTACCATCAAGGGGAGCAGTTGGGATGAGGGTTCCCACATGGGAAGAGGCTTCTATGGATTGACTCTCCTACTGGGCAAAGGAGGGTCACCCAGAGGTGGGCGGAGTAGAGAGGGAGGAGTGAGGCTTCAGAACTGTCAGCAGTGAAACATAAATAATGGAGCCGGACTCTTTGTTGTAGGTTTATTTTGGATTTAGAAACAGTAGTTTAAAATGTGGAAAAATTGTATGTCAGACAGGATTTACCTGTCTTTGATAATCAAATTCAGGGGTGTGGAAGTCCTCGAGTAACAAAGCCAGCGATACACGGTCCACCTCACTTCCTCAGTGAACTATCCATCAGCAGATGACCTCACAGCATCTCTGTTTAGCTGTGAGCCTTCAAGTAATGACTCTCTGGAAACATAGGAGACAAATAAAGTAGACTTTATCATTTATTTAAAAATTATTTCCTTATTCAAGGTCTCAACTGCCCTACTCATTATAAAATTCAAATTCAAATGAGGATCCTATGCTGCTAACTCACAAATTTGCATGTTCAGTCTTGACCTCTCCCCTGAGTTGCAGATGTGTAGATCCAAGTGCTTTCTCGACAGTTCTATGTGCACATCTAGAAGGCATCTCAAGTTGAATGTGTTCCAAATACAGCTATTGATGCATCCTCCAAACTCGATTCTTCTTTTAACTTTCCCATTTCAGCAAATGGCACTACCATCTTCCTAGTCGCATTGTCCAAAGTTGTCTTGATTGCTCTCTTACCTTTACCCTCCACAAGTCTCGTGAGTAGAGTTACAAAACATAACCCAAATCTCACCTCTTTTTTCATCTGCATTCTCCACACCATCACCACTGCCATTCTGCCTGCCTGCTGCTGGTGCCCCTGACAGCTGGCCTTGGTTCCTGAGCACCTGCTATGGGTTCAATTGTGTCCCCCAATAAGATTCAGTGAAGGCCTAACCCAGGGGTGGGCAAACTTTTTGACTCGAGGGCCACAATGGGTTCTTAAACTGGACCGGAGGGCCGGAACAAAAGCATGGATGGAGTGTTTGTTTGAACTAATATAAATTCAAAGTAAACATCATTACATAAAAGGGTACGGTCTTTTTTTTTTATTTTTAGTTTTATTCATTTCAAACGGGCCGGATCTGGCCCGAGGGCCATAGTTTGCCCACGGCTGGCCTAACCCCTAAGAATTTTGCACGTGATCTTATTTAGAAATAATTGACTGGGATGACAGCAGGAATAGCTTCATGGACCAGACACCTGGGCAGTCACACAGGGCTCGGTACTCAGAGGTCCTTCCTCTGTGGTTGCCATCTTGAAAATCTTAATAATTTTCACTGAGTTTGTGTTTTTTTATTTTTTATTTTTTATTTTATTGATTTTTTACAGAGAGGAAGGGAGAGAGATAGAGAACCAGAAACATCGATGAGAGAGAAACATCGACCAGCTGCCTCCTGCACGTCTCCCACCGGGGATGTGCCCGCAACCCAGGTACATGCCCTTGACCGGTATCGAACCCGGGACCCTTCAGTCCGCAGGCTGACGCTCTATCCACTGAGCCAAACCGGTCTCAGCACTGAGTTTGTGTTTTAAAAGTGAAAACCGATGGGACAATGCAGCATGCCTGGGGACCTCTCTCTGTTTCCCTGGGACATGCTGTCAGTCGCCTGCACCCTGCCCAGCTGTGCCCTTTCCCCTCTTGCCTGGGACCCTTGTTGCCCCCTGTCCTGGGGCATTGGGGTGGGAGCCCATGTTCCCAGGTTCCTCTGCACCCTTGGTGTCTCAGACTGGACAATGTGATTTTTAAAAAATATATTTTTATTGATTTCAAAGTGGAAGGGAGAGAGAGAAACATCAATGATGAGAGAGAATCACTGATGAGCTGCCCCCTGCACACCACCTGACCGGGAATCAAACCGCCACCTCCGGGGTTCACAGGCAGATACCCCACCACTGAGCCATGCCCTGTGCCCTCTCACCTACTCCTGGTCCAGGTCCCAGTACATCCCCACACAGAGGGTGCAGTCCCTTGGGGTTACCCGTTCCCTGCAGGTGAGAGCAGTGGGCACAAGGAAAAGGGAGGGTCACTTCTCCGCTTCCCTGAGGCTCTGCAGGTTTATTTTGCATTGGGTTCTGCAGATTCTGTAGCTGGCCCTGCACGCCAGGAACCTGGGGCAGCAAAGCCACAGAGGAGAGGAGGGAAGACAGCAGAGAAAATTACTAATTTCATCAGTGGTTGGCCCTGGGATCAGGCAATGAAGCTTTCCTTTAAGAAACTTTATCGACACTGACCAGATTTCTTACCTTTAATCACATTATTTTTCTGCCCTGGAATGTCTTCTCCTGGTCTCTCTGATTTTCTAATTTCTTATTTTTTAACGCTCAAATCAATACTCATGTCTCCCACAAGACTTGTGGCCCATTCCAGGCAACATTGCTGATTCTCCACACTGAATTCGGGGCTCTCTCTGTCTTTCCCAGCAGTATTTGAGAGTTAAACATGGATTTATTATACCTCCAGTGTTCATGGTTTGGCATTGTTATTGAACTTGCATGTGTTTATGTTTTGTTTACATGACTCTGTTCTTGGCTCAGTCTCCTAGGTATGCATGCAAAAGCACTTGTTGATTGAATAACACGCTGGTATGTCATGGCCTTTTTTGGAAAATAAATGAAAGATTAAGGCCAGACTTCCTTTAGAAGTTACTGACTGGTTGAAATCAAACTTCTAATTTAAGTGATTTTGGGAAGAAGTAATAAATTAGAAACTGACAACTGAAAAAGGAATATTTCAGCTAGTGAAAGTGGTTTCTATAGCAGTGAGTTCATTTAATTTGAACCTTGTTTTTAGCAATCACAAGGTTATTATAGCTCTGAATGATTAAACGTAATTTTCACTGTGACATGAACATGTGTCCCCTTCCAGATCCACAAATTATGTTTGTACCCCCAACCCTGAGGGTGAGATTCTGGGAACACAGGCAATACCAGCCATTGCTTAGCTTTTGAGAGTTTACCCAGACTTCAGTCCAAATCTATTCAGGCAGTATTTTGCCTTTCTCTCTGTTGGGTTCGCCAGATTTTGGTGATTTCCAGCATCTCTTGAGTTACCAGTATTGCGGCTCCCACTGCACGATCCACCGCAGAAGGCCCCCCAGTACTGTGAAGCACCCAGGACCAAATGATGCTCCTTTTCTGTTTTCTCCCAATGACCAAGGTGGACACAGGAGCCGTTCGCTCCGTTATCTGAGCATTTTTTCAGATCATGCTTTAACACTGGTGAGTGAAGTCAGTGTCTGCATTTTGCACAGCAACTGTGTCCAGCAGTGCCCTTGTTTTCTTGCTCTGGTGGAAAAGAGGATTGCGGACCTGCTTTTTCCCCGGGACCTCCCAAGGAGTTTAAAAACAGGCTTTGCATTGTATAATAAGGTCTCTATTTTTTCTTAAAATATTCACAGAATCCCATGACAGAAAACAAACCAAGATTGCTCTATTAGTCACCCAACAACTAGAGAAGAAGGCCATTCACTTCTTCAGTGCTTCCTTTCAAAGCAACCTCAATGACCCTGATAGACCCGGAACTGACTGGAAACAATAGGAATGATGCGGTGGGATGTGCCATTTTAGCTCTGGACAGCATTTCAGAATGCCCTCGAAGGTCCCCTGCTGCCTCGGTCCCACCTCACTGCCACCTGAGATGCAGACCCTGTCCCTTCCAAGAGTGCCCCAGACACTCCTTCCACCATGTTGCCTCCGTCACCCTGGGCCTTCCTGGATCCCACAGACCCTCCTGTGAGGATGCCTGCTCTCTCCGGCCTGTGTGGGGCTCGGAGCTCAGCCATGCCCTGTGCCCCTGACCTCTTGCCCTGGGCTGCAGCCTCCTATTGGGTTAAGATGGGTTGACCCCCTCAAGGCTTCCTTAGTGGCAGAGGTCACTCCTGTTAGGAAAGGGGAGAGATGGAAACTTAGTTTTCAAGTGTTTGCTCATGAGCTCTGTGCTGGGAGGAGTCTCATTCACATGCCATCTCATTTATGTAAGTGACCTTGGAAGCAGAAATGATTATTTCAGCCCGGCCAGCATGGCTCAGTGGTTGAGCATCAACCTATGAAACAGGAGGTCACAGTTTGATCCTGGTCAGGGCATGTGCCTGGGTTGCGGGCTCAATCCCCAGTGTGGGGGGGAGGGGAGGCGTGCAGGAGGCAGCTGATCAATGATTCTCTCTCATCATTAATGCTTGAATCTCTCTCTTTACCTCTCTCTTCCTCTCTGAAATCAATAAAAATATATCTTAAAAAGGAAATGATTGTTTCTATTATATAGAAGGAAAGCCAGAGAGTCAGAACAATTAACAAACTTGCGGAACACTGCATTATATTCCAGTGGTCTCCAAAGTGGGTGGGTCTGCTCTTGGGAAGGTGCCCCGTTGATTCTTGTTGATTAGCCACTAACCACATGAGAGCTCTCCGATGGGCCGGTTTCTAGATGAACTTGTGTCAGATAGAGTATTTGGGGGGAAAAATGAAGTCCATTTCCATTAAGTCTCTGCTAATTAATGACTGAAAATAGCTCTGTAGGTTCACATAGGATGCCAAGTTTGTCTCAAGACTTATTCAAATGTGGGAATAATTTTAGCTGCAGAACTCAAACTGTAAGCATTTGGAATATGGACATTTTATTTAGCCTAAAACTAAAAACTCCACTGAAAACACAAATATTATTCAAGCTCCTACCTCAATTGCTGGCTCCTTCTCCCTCGGGAAAGAGCTTCCAAAACATACAGTATTTGGACATAGATGTTATTTGTTGGCCTAGTTTCTCTTCTGTTGGGAAAGAACTGTAATAGTAGTTAACATAGTCACACCCACTTAGCAGTGGTTGGGCGATTCTCTTAGGTACTTTGCACACACCTAGATGGAACAGCCTCCTCCACACCTAGGCCACAAGCCCGTCTAACATGCTACTGTACAAAACAACATGAGATTAAATCCAGCACAAGAGAAACGATGTGATCAAGAGACTAGGTAGACATGAGATATATGAGGCTGCTGCCAGCATAACAGGGCATACTGTTTTACAGCAAACTTAAAAGTAAAACTTCAGTAGAAAGAGCACACTGTAAAATAATAATAAAAAGCATAGTATAATAAATATATAAACCAGTACCATAGCCGTTTATGATCATTATCAAGTACATAATGGTATGTGCTGGACTTTTACACCACTGGCAGCGCTGTAGGCGTGTTCACACCAACATCACCACAAGCACATAGTAAAGCATTGTGGGGGGAGCCCAGGAGGCAGCTGATCAATGATTCTCTCTCATCATTGATGTTTTTATCTCTCTCCCTCTTCCTTCCTCTCTGAAATCAATGAAAAAAAATTTTTTTTAAGAAGAGTTAATCAGATTCCAAGCCAATTTGATGAGAAAAAGAACTGTCCAGGAATTTTCTGGTAAAATTGTAGAACTCTAAAGAGAAAAAAAAATTTTTCTAAATGCTTCTAGGCCCTAGTGGTTTAGCTCAGTGGATAGAGCATTGGCCTGTGGACCAAAGGGTTCCGGGTTCGATTCTGGTTCAAGGGCTTTGGCTGCAGGCTCCTCCCTGGCCCAGGCCCTGGTTGAGGTGTGTGCAGGAGGCAACCAGTTGATGTGTTTCTCTCACATTGATGCTTCTCTCTGTTTTTCCCTCTCTCTTCCACTCTCCCTAAAAAATCAATGGAAAAATATCCTCGGGTGAGGCTTAACAACAAAAAAAGCTTCCAGGCAGAAAGAACTAGAAAAGACTCAGCTTTGCCCTGGACTTCACCTCTGACATAGCTGATTGTCTATCCTTTGTGAAGATTCTTTCACTTACTAGTAGCTCCTGCATACATCTCTGTTATCCTATTTTCATCATGCTTTTTAAGAAAACACAGATCTCTATATTCTCTGGATATAAAAATAATGTCCTTTGACTCAGCAATTATACTTCTAGGAACCAAATCTATAGAAATAAAAACGCCAGGTGTGTGCCGGCCAGTGTGTCTCACTGTTTGAGCGTCAACCTATGAACCAGTAGGTCGAGGTTCAATTCCCAATCAGGACACATGCTGGGTTGCGGGCTCAATCCCCTGTGGGGGGTGTGCAGGAGGCAGCCTATCGATGATTCTCTCTCATTATTGATGTTTCTATCTCTCCCTCTCCCTTTCTCTGAAACTGAAAAAACATATAAAACAAAAGTTGCTGTATCTTAAAAAAAAATATCAGGTGTCATTTACATATGTGTAAGGATGTCTATAATGGCAAAAATGTAAACAAAAGGAATAACTATTATCAGGGAAATAGTCAAACAATTTATGGAATATATTGAAGTGTTATATAAGCATTAATGAGGATGAATAGAGCTAAACCAGTTGAGTTGATAGTGTTGAGTAAGAAAATCAAGATTAAGAAAACTGTCTAATATGTTCCCAGTATATATATAGGGTGTCTCCCCAAAATATATACACACACTTTGAATAATTATAAAGGCAGTGTTTATTAAAATATTTTTCATT
The DNA here is from genome assembly GCF_964212035.1 of Myotis nattereri. NCBI lineage: Eukaryota > Metazoa > Chordata > Mammalia > Chiroptera > Vespertilionidae > Myotis > Myotis nattereri. The sequence continues at coordinate 96,322,921 of NC_138081.1, read as the reverse complement.
TTCAAAATTGAGCTATCAGCTGTGAAAGTTTGTATACATTTTTTAGGACACTCTGTATATAGTATATGTTTATATGTATAAGTATACGCAATTCTAGAATGTAAACTCAAATAGCACAGGAACTTTATTGCTCACCATTAATCTACAGTGCTTACAGGGGCAGTATAATCTCAGAGACGAAGTTGGAAAGGCAGACACTAGATTGTGTAATTAGAAGGGTAAAAGGGGTCTAAGAAAACCCCTCCAAATAGCTCTATATTGTTGCATTTACATATTTATGTAAAATTCTATGTATGAATGAAGAAATTTTTAAAAAGTAATACAAACCAAAAAAGTACATATAAATTTTGCATTCTACAGCATTATATATTTATGCTTATACATAATATTTATATTTATTTTAATGCAAAAATATTTTAAAATAAAGTGTTTTATTTTGAAATAAGCCAGTCAGAGGAAGACAAGTACCATATGATTTCAGTCATATATGGAATCTAATGGACAAAATGAACTAACAAGCAAAATGGAGACACTCATAGAGAGCAGGCTGACAGCTGTTTGGAGGGCTTTGGGGGGTTGGGTCGGGGGTGGGTGGAGGAACTGAGCAAAAAAGAAAAAAAAAAAGAGAAAAACTCCTGGACAGAGACAACAGTGTGGTGATTAAGGGATGGTGGGGTGGGGGGGCAGGATGGAGGGAGGTGGAGGAAGGTATAGGGGGGATAAATGGTGATGGATGGAAACTTGACTTGGGGTGGTGAGCACACAATACAGTGTACAGATAATGTGTTGTGGAATTGTGCACCTGAAATCTGTATAATTTTGTTCATTGGTGTCACCTCAATTAATTCAATAAAAAAGAAAAATCATTTTAAATTACTTGTATGGACTTCTCTCAAAAGATTCATTCTCAATTCAAACAGTGACTATAGTATTAAGGAATAATTAATTTTTAGATATGGCTATAATAGTGTTATGGCTATGTTAAGCCAAATAATCCCAATGAACTCCTGATCTTTGTGAAATATGCACTGAATTATTTATGGATGAACTGATAGGGTGTCTGGGATTTGCCTCAGTGTGGCTGGAATGGGTTAAGGTGGGGAGGGCACATAGAACAAGATTGGCATGTGTGTGTCGACAGTTGTTGAAGCTGGATGATGGGGACATGCAGGGTTCATCATATCATTGTAATTGTACTACTGCAATGATATACTATTGTGCTATTGAAATTTCCCATATCAAATGTTTAAAACTAAAAATGTACAGTTTCCATATCAGCTCTTTATCTAATTCTCAAAGTTATATTTCATAGCAATAATCCATTCTAGAATGTTCCTTAAATCTTCATGTTTGCTTGATAGTTGTTAATTCAAGTTATTTGTGGTACTTTATTTTTTAAAAAATATATTTTATTGATTTTTTTTTTTTACAGAAAGGAAGGGAGAGGGATAGAGAGTTAGAAACATCGATGACAGAGAAACATCGATCAGCTGCCTCCTGCACACCCCCTACTGGGGATGTGCCCACAGCCAAGGTACATGCCCTTGACCAGAATCGAACCTGGGGCCCTTCAGTCTGCAGGCCAACGCTCTATCCCAGTGATGGCGAACCTATGACATGCGTGTCAGAGATGACACGCGAACTCATTTTTTTGGTTGATTTTTCTTTGTTAAATGGCATTTAAATATATAAAATAAACATCAAAAATATAAATCTTTGTTTTACAATGGTTGAAAATATCAAAAAATTTCTATATGTGACACGGCACCAGAGTTAAGTTAGGGTTTTTCAAAATGCTGACATGCTGAGCTCAAAAGGTTCGCCATCACTGCTCTATCCACTGAGCCAAACCGGCTAGGTCTATTTGTGGTACTTTAAAGTATAAATGAAATCTATTCAGTAAGTCAACTTTGAAAGTCACTCTTTATTCTTAAGATAAACAAATAGGTCAGTTTTTAAACCTGAATATCACCTTTTGTCAGGTGCTTTTCTCTTTTCCACTTGAAGATAAATGACAATTCCATCCTACTGCCCAACTCCGCTTCCTACCAGTGTGGCACTGTAAGTGTCAGAATTACTGTCTGTTTTCTGTAGAAATTTCTTAAAATACAGACATTTAAAAACCATTCTTTTGTGTTGTTTTACAAAGAAAGTCCTCCTTCCAGCAACCAACCAACCCATCACCCAACAGAGGTGGCCACTCACTCAACCAATCAGAGGCACTGTGAGGGACAGAGAGGTAAAAACTGTAGCGAAGGAGATGAGTCTAATTAATCGTCATTGCCTGATAAGACGAGGTAAGGCCTAAATCTGTGGAGAGACTGTAGATGCTCAAATCTATGCTTAAAACTGACATGCCTCTGAGGGAAATCCCACTGAGCTTGAGTAAGAGCCAGGGGACTTCCACTGTCACACATGTGGAACTCCTTACTGTATCCTGCAAAACACCACATCTCCTTCCGAGGGAGCTTCTTACTCAGGGGACGTTACCTCAGAATAGCATGAGTCCTGGGAGAGGTTCAGCCCTTTGTTTTTATTGAGTGGGTCTTAGGCTCCAACATCAAAATGGAAAATTCCACATCCAGACTTTGATGAAACGGACTGTGTAATGCTGCCACCATTGAGACTGGAACCACATGGCATGGGATTCTGCAAATAAAGGGATGCTATAGTGGAGGAAGTGGGGGACAAGGGTGGGTGACAGACTCAGTGGTTGTCTCCCATGGCATAGATCCCATATAATTTTATTACCTCTCTCAGTATGTTGCAAATACATTCCCACCAAATATCCATTTGCCCCCTTTACATATGACAGCCTTCCTTATAATTAGGTTGGGTTCATATGACTAGTTCTGGCCAATGGACTGTGAGCAGAATTAATGTGAGTTGATTTAAGGCAAAGGTAATTAAGAGCCTGGAATAATTTCCCATCTATCTTCTTTCCTTGCTGTTATGAACTTGGCAGCCAGATGTTCCAGATGGCACACTACAAGATAGAGCCATGTTGGTCTTTCCTGTGGTAAGCCAGTGAGATTTGGGGGCTTTGGTAGTCCCACCCAAGCTATGAGGTCTAGTTGCTGGAACTTGTAAATGGAAGATGGTCTTTGCAGGTGTGATTAAGTTAGGAATCCTGAGATGAGATTATCCTGGATTATTTGGTGAGTCTGAAATGCCATCATCAGTGTCCTTATAAGAAAGAGACAGAGGAAGATTTAGCCACACAGGGAAAGATGATGTGACCACGGAGGACAGAGATTGGAGTGATGTGGCCACAAACCAAGGAAATGTATCCCTTCACAGTTCTGGAAGCCAGAAGTCTGAAATCAGTAACACTGGGCCACATAATCATGAGCAAGGGCAGACTATAGCACCAAACAATTGAACAAACTTGGAGCTGATTTATCTCCAAGATGTGTTTTTCCATTTTTTCTGGCAAGTTTGCTCTCAAGTGGAATTGGCTGCAGAAAAGAAATATGTCTGCAGGGCCACCTTCCCTTTGAGCTTTGAGAGGGGATCCTTCCTTGCTTCTCTTAGCTTCTGGTGGCTCTAAGCATTCATAAACTTGCAGAAGCATGACTCCAATCTCTGTCTCTGTTTTCACATGAGCTATTCCATGGCTTCTCCTCTCTGTCAGCATCATCTTCTCTTCTCATATGGACACATCTGTTGAGTTAGGCCCTCCCCAGGTAATCAAGGATTGTTTCTTCATTTGGAGACCATTAATTTAATCACACTTGCAAAGACCCTTTCTCCAGGAAAGGTCATATTCACAGGTTCTTGGGGCTATATCTTTTGGGGGTTACAGTTCAACCCACTAAGATAGCCAAATCTCTGATAGCAAGTCTGGAAAAAGGTGTCTCCAAAATATAGATTCAGTGGAAGATTTTATTCATTGAGCACTTGGCCTTTATTTAAAGAGCATATTTCTTTAAAGAAATATGGAAGCTATATTCCTGTTTGTATAGGTGTTGAACAATCATTACTTTATGTAAAACATGCAAGATCCAGGACTGCCTGTGTATTGTTCTATATTAGGTTGAACATATGTCCTATTTAGTTGGTAACTGCTTTCTTGGTTTTGTGTTGTTGGTCTAGAACAGTGGTTCTCAACCTTCCTAATGCTGCGACCCTTTAATACAGTTCCTCATGTTGTGGTGACCCCTAGCCATAAAATTATTTTGGTTGCTACTTCATAACTGTAATTTTGCTACTGTTATGAATCGTCATGTAAATATCTGATATGCAGGATGTATTTTCATTGTTACAAATTGAACATAATTAAAGCATAGTGATTAATCACAAAAACAATATGTAATTATATTTGTTTTTTCCGATGGTCTTAGGCGACCCCTGTGAAAGGGTCATTCAACCCCCAAAGGGGTCGAGACCCACAGGTTGGGAACTTCTGGTCTAGAATGTCATCAGTGTTTGACATCCAGTCCCATCTTTACTATGATGATTTGATTCCTGTTATTAGGATGAGATACTGCATGAATAGTTTATGACTATAAATTCCAGGCTTCAAATTCATCAAAGTAGATAACAAAATCAACATGTTTATTTAACAGTGCTAAACTCAAACCAGAAATTGACTTGAAATACCATTCTAAATATCTCAGTGTTTGCAATCCTTTGGTTCTGTTGAATAGGGTTAGGTTTGGCATTCTTCAAATTTTGATGGCTTAAGTTCTAAAATAATGTACAGTTGACCCTTGAACAATGCCGGGGCTGGAAGCACTAATCCACCATGCAGTTGAAAATCTATGTATAATTTTGACTTCCCAAATCTTAAGTTGTCCCTTGGAATCCATGGGGAATTGGTTCTAGAAGCCCCTGCAGATACCCAAATCCTCAGATGCTCAAGGTCCTTATAAAAAGTGGTGTAGATCAGCCCTGGATTATCTGGGTGGATAGCTCAGTTGATTGGAGCCTTGTCCTGTACACCAAAAGGTTCTGGGTTCTATCCCTGGTCAGGGTGCATATGGGAGGCAACTGATCGATGTTTCTCACTTAGATGATTTTCTCTCTCTCCTTTCCTCTCTCTCTAAAATTCAATAAAAAAGCATATCCTCAAGTGAGCATTTAAAAAAATGGCGTAGATCAATCTATACATTTGGCCCTCCTCAATCACAGACCCCCAACTGTGGATAAAAACAGTATGGGTATTTGTTGAAAAAAAAACCCTGCGTATAAGTGGACCTGCACAGTTCAAATCTGTGTTGTTCAAGGGTCAAGTGTATTCGCTGCTCCACAGAATTAGAGAAAGTTAGAGTACCCAGAGGTTTGAATTGTTTTTAGATAGCTTCATTTAAAATTAAAATATTTGGGATCAATTTTGAAATCTGGCCCAACCAAAAATTATAGAGAACCTAGAGATTTACTGTGTTGAGACAGAAAGGATCCTACACCCCCTGGGGACTCTGCACCATTCCTGGCTCTGTGACTGGACTGCAGTGGATGCTGTGCAAGTTTAACCTCTCTGGGCCTCGTCTTTCATCAATAGAAGTAGAGTAATGGAGCAGTAGATCTTTAAGGTTCCTTCCAGCTCTAAAATCCAATGCCTCCCTACAGGGGGACTGATGTTAAATAGGCCACCCAGGTGGATAGTTAACTCTAGAGCATACCTCATCATTTGACCCAAGGGAACATGCACCACTAGGTCATTGCCACATAATCATGAGCAAGGGCAGACCACAATGCAAAACAATTGAAACAGAAACTTGGAGCTGATGTTGATTTATCTCTAAGATGTGTTTTTCCATTTTCTCTGGCAAGTTTGCTCTCAAGTAGAATCAGCTGCAGAAGAACAAGCTGGCAGGATGCTCACAGGCCCTTCTGCTTGGGGAAGGTTTCAGAGTACTGGGCCCCTCCTGAGAGCCTCTCTGTTCATCACTTTCACCATCAGCTCTTCTGGGGGAATGCCACCTGGGCTGTCACAGAGGGAGGCTTCTTCACCGGGGGTCATGTCACCTTGACTCCTTCCTGCTCCCTCAGGAGATGTGGCACCCCTCTACCTCCTCACAGAAGAATAATACGCCACAGAGCATGTCTGGGGCAAGGGGCGTGTGTCTGAGCGGATGGCGTGCTTGTGATGGGCTGGATGAGAGGAGGTGTTGGATGGTTTCCTGGGGGTGAGAGCATACAGCCGGTTGCTTTTTGCCAGAAGGATATTCTATAGCTCAAGGAATGACACGGCCTTCTAAGCCAGGCGCCTAACATGCTCGGGCCCAGATGACTCCATGTGGACAGTGACAACTGGCTTTGTCATAATAAATAGCTCTTAGCAAAAGGCCTGGCAGAGTGTGTGTTTTCTCTGTTTTATAGATCGGAGGTATGGAAACAAGAAACAGGCGGCTTTTGGGGGAGGAATATGTGTTTCCAACTGGAGAAGCTTGGGGGGAATTTAAGGTCTTTTTTTTTTTTTTTTTTTTTAGTTTTTTCCTTCTGGTATTTGACATCCAGTGGAGGGAAGAACAAATTATCCTTATCTTGTGATTTTTCTCACTTTGAAGATCTCATGAGGAGATGGCATGTCTGTCCTTGTGAGAACCCTGAGTACATGGTTGACATCTGAAAGCAGTTGTCCACGTGGAGGGTGGCAGGGGCCCTGCTCAGCACCTTCAGGCATTTACACTGAGTGGCCAGATTATTATGACCACCCCACCCCATCAGTACTTCGTTGGGCCACCTTTTGCCTTCAATACGGCGGCGATTCTTCTTGGCATTGACTTGACGAGATGTTGAAAGGTGATGCGAGGAATCTGACACCATGCCTGATGAATAGCACTGTCCAGTTCTGTGAGATTTGGTGGTTGTGGAACCAGCTGCCTCATGGCTCTTTTAACTTCATCCCACAAATGCTCAATTGGATTGAGATCTGGTGATTGTGGGGGCCACCTAAGCAAGGCAAAGTCTCCCTCATGTTCTTGAAACCACTCCTGCACAACATGAGCACCGTGGCATGGCGCATTGTCTTGTTGGAAGAAGCCATCTCCATTGGGATACCCAATCAACATGATAGGATGAACTTGATCAGCAACGATACTTAGGTATGTTGTGCTATTCAGACGTTGTTCCACATGAATTAAAGGGCCCAAATCATGCTAGGAAACACGCCCCAAACTATATCACTGCCCCCACCAGATTGAAGGGTTGTACTCATGTATGTGGGGTGCATACTTTCATGCTGTTTCCGCCAAATTCTCACTCTGCCATCTGCACGATGCAACTGGAAACGTGATTCATCGGATCACATGACTTTTTTCCAATGCTCGACTGTCCAATCCTTGTGTTCCTGTGCGAATTGGAGACGTTTTATCTTGGTAACTGCAGACAGCAAAGGTGTTCGAACAGGCCTTCGGCTGTTTTGCTGATACTCACTCCATGGCTTCGAGCGCCAACAATCATCCCACGTTCAAAGGCTGTTAAATCGCGTTGTTTACCCATATCTTCAGAAAAAAATCACTTCTACCGTCGTGGTAAACAACTTGCTTCCCTATTTATAATGGTCTGGCCCTCTAGCAACTTCAGTGCGAAATTATAACTAATTTGCCTACAAACGTCAGGTGGTCATAATAATCTGGCCACTCAGTGTATTTCTAACATCATGCACTCTTGACAACATAAAATCCAGTCTCCAGATACTGTAAAAAATCGCACCATGAAACAGGAAAGTCTCTCATGAATGAGAAGAGACCAGGTTCTCTGCCTTGGAGCTCACTCTTAGAGGCAAATGCTGCTGTGGCCCCAGGGCTGGTCTTTCCAGGCTTAGAACTTTCCCTCAGAGTGATTGGGTGCTGATCATACAGCTTGTTTCTTCCAGTCGCCAAGTCAGATGTTTTAGGGCAGCGATTCTCAACCTGTGGGTCGCCACCCCTTTGGGAGTCCAACGACCCTTTCACAGGGGTCGCCTAAGACCATCGGAAAACACATATATAATTACATATTATTTACACTAGCAAAATTACAGTTATAAAGTAGCAACGAAAATAATTTTATGGCTGGGGGTCACCACAACATGAGGAACTGTATTAAAGGGTTGTGGCATTAGGAAGGTTGAGAACCTGTGTTTTAGGGGCTGTCTCATGAATGCTGCCCGACAGTTACCAGAACCTTAAGCCCACTGCGTCCTGATCAGTGTGCCTGTTTTCATGGTGTTAATTGATACTTTGTCTGGAATAAATACCATAGAGAAGGACCCCCTGCTTTTTCCAGCAACAGTCTTGTCTCCAATATGCAGGGAAATGCCCTCCATGGAAACCAGGCCAACTATGACAGTGGTTCTCAACCTTCTGGCCCTTTAAATACAGTTCCTCATGTTGTGACCCAACCATAAAATTATTTTCGTGGCTACTTCATAACTGTAATGTTGCTACTGTTGTGAATCGTCATGTAAATATCTGATATGCAGGATGGTCTTAGGCGACCCCTGTGAAAGGGTCGTTCGACCGCCAAAGGGGTCGCGACCCACAGGTTGAGAACTGCTGCTCTAGAACAACTTGGGGTAAAGCTTCACCTTCCTTAACTTAAGTCAATACGCACTAACCACATTGGAAACCATTGCTGGTGCGTTTGGGGAAAGGGCAAGACCTCATATGGTTGCCTAAGGTTTAGAGCCATCTGGATGAAGTATATATTTAAGTTAAAGTTTAAGATTTAGAGCAAGAAACTGATGGGGATAGATGCTAGCCTGTGAGTACATTGGCTGGAAGAACTTTTTGGGCTGAATATTTGGATGGTATATTATTTCTCATTTGGATACATTTTTGTGCCCTGATATTTAGGGAATACTCAGTCAACAAGGTTATTTATTTTATTTCTAAGAGGTTAATTTGTGACTAATTTTGAAAAAAGAGAGGCAGTAAAATGTAGTGGACAAACTCTGGACTCTAGAGCCAGAATGCCTGGGTTTTACCAGATTTACTTCCTTGTATATCAGATTCCTTATCTGTAAAAAATAGGAACACCAGCTTTGTTGAGTTGTAGAGACTTACCTGTATGCATATATAGAGATTATGATGAGACCTGGTATGAAGTATTTGAGACTTACAGGTTAGCTTTCATTATTCATATGAATGAAAATGCATAGTATGTATCATTTTATTAGCATTTATCAAATTTAGAAATAATTTAAGCAAAATACTTTTAATCTGGAACAGAAGAAACCAGTGACATTTGAAAGTGCAGAGGCTGTGGTAAGAGCCACTAAGAGATGCTTGCAACGAAGATCTTAGACTGAGGATTGAGTTCATGAGCACAGAGATGTTGCTTTTTGAGGATTACATTCTCTGTTGATAGTGGGAATGGAAATAGGCACAAGCATTTTAGAGGGCATTTTGGTGATGTTTATTAGTGTTTTAAAGAAAATCCTTATGTCCTTTGGCTGGGCAATTTTATTTCTAGGAATGCATCCAATTGAAATATCAAGGATGCAAACCATATTTATTTACAAGGAATTGAGGCAATGCATATAATAGCCAGAAATAAGAAAAAAAGGAAAATATCTAATAATATGGGCTTGTTTAGTAAAAAATCAAGACATGTACATATACAGATTAAGCAGCCATTAAAAGTAGTGTTGAAGATTATTTAATGCGGAGAAAATGTCAACAATATATTTTAAGTGGAAAAAAGTTTACAAAACTGTTTGGTATGATTTTTGTAGAATCTGTCCCTTGCCCTTGCCTTCCCAGGCCTTCTTAGCAGCACAAGCCACAGGATGGAGGCAGTCCTGCCTCAAGTATTGTCTACATCCTTCCTGAGTCACCCCATCACAAACAGCGGGAGGGCACAGTTGCCCGAGGCTCCCACTTGCTAATTTCAGTAAATTTCATGATCAGAATGTGATAGCAAATGAATATCAGACTGTTTTAATAGGAAACAAAACAGTTTTGTTTTTCTGTTTATTCTTTGATGAACTAGAGGGATCAACACAAATATTTCTCTCTACCTCCCCCCCAAAATAATTTCTCTTTGCCTTTGGGGATAAGGAAACTATTTTTTTTTTTTTGATAGCTAATGGTTAAAAATCTAGATTTAATAGGTAATACCTACTGTGCAAGAACAAAAGAGAGGAAAAAGGTTAAGAAAAGAAGCAATTTGTTTTGGAGAAACAAGTGGACATTCTCCTGGAATAGAAGGGGGGGGGCGGGGTTGAGAGTTCTGAGTTCTGGACAGCACCCTCGGACCTCAGAAGATGGCGAGACCTCAGAGAGGCATGATGTTGGGGTATGACAGGACAGGTATTCTGAGCCTTGTTAAAAATTACTGTGTCCCAAATATGACACTGAAGGGAAGAGGGGTCATATGTAGAGGTAAAACAAATGTAGCGATAACTTGTGTGGAAGAGAGGACCCCTGCAAGTTCCCATGTCCCTTGGTTTGCGTAGGGACGTGGAAACTTGCATGGGTCACTGCTGAGGGAGACAACAGACCAGGCTCCCGTTTCAAATACTCCTTCAGATTGTCCAGTAGCACAGTGATCTCCATTTTCTACACCATTTCTGACATGATTTTTAAAAATAAGCTTCTCTAGCTTGTACTAGTGTGCCCATTCAAATATGAGTAGTTTATATTTCAGATGGGTGAACATGGTATCTCAATTAGAACAATTTAACAAGGACAAAATATGATAGAAAAAAATCAAACAAACCCTTCACTTGTGATGGAGACCAGGACACAAACAAGTGTTATCCCTCTGGGACTTCTCAGTTGGAGTCAGCTCACTAAGCCATTTGTTGACTGCATTAGTTGTGAATATTCAACAAGACCCAGTCATTTCACCTTCCAACATTTGAATAAAGTCTTCCTAGGTCCTGGTGATTTGCTTTGGTATTTCCTTCAATTAAAGCTAAGCTCACTGTGATGATGGAAGCAAGAAGGCCTCAGAGCACAGCTCCTGCTTCCCAGGCCTTCATGTCCGCAGGAGACCCTGGCTGTGGCCAGTCGCCTCTTTGGGGTGAAGGGATTGTCAGGCCCTAGAGGAAGTCCCTGTTCCATTCACACCAGGGTTTTTATACTTCTACTTTCTTCCAACTGCCCTGGAGCCAGGCTCCATGCCTGCCTGCCAGCAGGGGCAAGTGGCTGATCACCGTGGCCCTGCCTGAGTCAGCGGTGACAGGGAGAAGCAGTGGTTGGTGTTCAGTAGCACTAGTTTTTCCCGTAGCCCTAAGATTTCAATCTCATTCTTGATCCGAAAGAAGCCCCGTTGTTTCGCCATTAAAATGAAGTTCCCATTGGTTTTGTTTTAGATTCTCTTCAGCAGAATGAGGAAGTACTTTGTTCCAAGTTTGTTGAGATATTTTTTTAAGTCATGAAGGGTTATTGATAATTGTAGAGGATACTTTATTAAGATAAATGTATGATTTTCTCCTTTGAGCTGTTAATATGGTGAGTTACATTAATTTATGTGCTAATGTTAAATCAACTGTGAATTTCTAGAATAAGTGCAGTTAGATCATGATATTATTTTTACATATCTGTTATCCTTCTGTAATATGTTATTTAGTTTTTTTGGTATTAATTTTCTTTTGAGATTGACCTATAATTTTCCTTTCTCATATAGTCCTTGTCAGGTTTTGATATCAACAGCTAATAATAACAATAGTAACTATAATATATTATTGGATGCTTCTTTTCAACTCATTTAATCCTCACAATAAATCTATAATATATGTGGTCTCAAATACCTATTTACACTTAAGGAAACTGAAGTTAAGTAACTTGCTTTTAGCTTATAAATGACCAGGGCTAGGATTCAAACTCAGTTGGTTTAACTCTGGACCCCCCATTCTTAATCATGCTTATCTTCTCTCTCTTTATTCCTCTCTCACTTTCACCTACCTATGTTATAATGGCCTCACTAAATGAGTCAGCAGACATTCCCTTATTTTTTGTATTCTAGAAATGTTTGTGTAAAAATTTACTTATCTGTTCCTTAAATGAGATATTGATTCAATTTCTTTAATGCTTATTGAACTATTTTTTCATTTTTCTTTAAGTTAGGTAAGTTATAATTTTTCTAAGAATTTGACTATTTCTTCTATGTTGTACAGTTAATTTGCACAACTTTGTTCCTAAATATTGTTCATAATATTCTCTTATGTTTTTTAATATTGGCGATATTTGAAGCTATGTTTCTAATTGTGCTTGTGAGCTTTCTCTTTTTCTGTATCAATCTTATTCAAAGCTTGTAATTTCATTAGTCTTTCCAAAGGACTGACTTTGTTCCTCTCTCGTATGCTTCTTTTTAGTTTTATAACTATTTCTTTTTATCTTTATTTTCTTCTTTAATTTATTTTGTAATTCTTTTTTTCTATCCTTTGGAGATGTAGGTTTACATTATTAATTTTGGGCCTTTCTTTTCTACTAATCTAAGTGTTTAATGCCATAAATTTCCATCTAACTTCTGCTTAAGCTGCTTTTTGAAAGTTTTTCTACTTTCAGGCTACTATAGATATTTAATATGCATAATTTATCAATAAATAAAGTTAACCAATGCCAGACCCTCTTTCCAAAAAACATGAAACCCTTAAAATCTTCAGTTTCAATCACCCCTTCTAACATTGTGCTATTATGTGTTTTTTTATTTATTTTTTTATTTTAGTAAATCTTTATTGTTCAGATTATTACATTTGTTCCTCTTTTTTCCCCTCATAGCTCCCCTCCACCCAGTTCCCACCCAACCCTCTGCCCTTACCCCCCACTGTCCTCATCCCTAGGTGCACAATTTTTGTCCAGTCTCTTCCTGCATCTCCCACACCCCTTTCCCACCAAGAATAGTGAGTTCATTCCCTTTCTATGTCCCTGATTCTATTATAATCACCAGTTCATTCTGTTCATCAGATTATTTATTCACTTGATTCTTAGATTCACTTGTTGATAGATGCATATTTGTTGTTCATAATTAGTATCTTTACCTTTTTCTTCTTCTTCCTCTTCTTAAAGGATACCTTTCAGCATTTCATATAATCCTGGTTTGGTGGTGATGAACTCCTTTAGCTTTTCCTTATCTGTGAAGCTCTTTATTTGACCTTCAATTCTGAATGATAGCTTTGCTGGGTAAAGTAATCTTGGTTGTAGGTTCTTGGCATTCATCACTTTGAATATTTCTTGCCACTCCCTTCTGGCCTGCAAAGTTTCTGTTGAGAAATCCGCTGACAGTCGTATAGGTATTCCCTTGTAGGTAACTGAGTTTCTTTCTCTTGCTGTTTTTAAGATTCTCTCTTTGTCCTCTGCTCTTGGCATTTTAATTATGATGTGTCTTGGTGAGGTCCTCTTTGGATTCCTTTTGTTTGGGGTTCTCCGCGCTTCCTGGACTTGTAAGTCCATTTCTTTCACCAGGTGGGGGAAGTTTTCTGTCATTATTTCTTCAAATAGGTTTTCAATATCTTGCTCTCTCTCATCTTCTCGCACCCCTATAATTCGGATGTTGGTATGCTTGAAGCTGTCCCAGAGGCTCCTTATACTATCTTCGTATTTTCGGATTCTTTTTTCATTTTGCTTTTCTGGTTGGGTGTTTTTTGCTTCTTCGCATTTCAAATCTTTGCCTTGATTCTTGCGCTCCTCTAGTCTGCTGTTGGGAGTCTGTATAATATTCGTTATTTCAGTCAGTGTATGTTTAATTTCTAGTTGGTTCTTTATCACAACATCGAGGGTCTCATTAGATTTCTTGAGGATCTCAATAACTTTATCGGCGGCTTCTAGACAGTTCTTGAGAGACCTTAAAAGTGTGGTTCTGAACTCAATATCCTCCACTGACAGTTTTGTCCTGTTTCTTTGTCTCCGCATTTTTTATGCTTTGTTGGTGCACCCCCTTGTGGTCTTTGTGCGCAGTCTTATTGTAGTTAAGCCTTGATTGTTGTAGTTAATACTAGGGGGATTTGACCTCCAGACCAACTGGCTGTGAGAATCAGCTGTGTCTGCAGTGGGAAAACTTCTGTCCTCTAGGGAGGTGCTAATCTAGCCTTTGCCTGAGGCTATCTGGCAAATGGCTCTGTGCAAGGCTTGGGCGGGGCGGGTCACACAGGGGATCAACAGAGCGGGTGTAGGGAGCAGTTATGGCTGCTCTCAGTCCCATCCCCAGAGGCTCTGCCTCTCAGAGTCCCAGCAACTGCTGCAAACCTCGGAGAGAAAGCTGCCCCTGTGTTCCGACCGATGCCAGACAGTCCCGCTTCTCCCGTTTGAGTCTGGGTCCCTAGAGACTCGCCCAGGACTGGAGCTCAGAATCTGAGACTCTCTCCCGATTGAAAACGACAACCGCACCCACAGCTACCAGCCCGCTCCGCGCACACCTCCGCACCTTTGTATTTTCCGCACTGCGCCTCCTCTGAGTCTCGTATGCTGTTCTCTTTCCTTCTAGTTGAAGAATTTCCCCTCAGCCAGTCTTCCTGTGGTTCTGGGCGATGTCCGTTCCGTCTTTTAGTTGTATATGTGAACTGGTTGTTTGAGGCAGCTAACTCCGGTGTTTACCTATGCCGCCATCTTGGTTTCTTATATTATGTGTTTTTTAATTCTATTTTAAAATTATTCCCCAAGAACATTATTATTATTATCTCATTCTTCCCTTTCTTATTTTATATATCAGTGGTTTTCTAGATTTACCCACACATTTTCCCCTTTCTTTGTTTTTCACTTATTTTGTATTTCATCCTTTCCTTCTGGGATAATATGCCGGCGTCCAACCCCAGCGGGTCCAGGGGTCCCCAAAGGCGTGGACGGAGTCGGCGAAGAAGGAATGACAAGGAGGCAGTGTTCAGTTGATCAGCAGCCTAGCCAGGATCTCCAGCCAAGTTCTGGTCTCAATCTCCAGAGAGGTTCTGCTTAGGATCTCCAGCTAGGTTCAGTGTCCATGTTGTCTTGCTAGGTTCTCCAGGTTCTCCAGCCAGGTTCTGTCACCAGGTTCTAGTCAGGTTCTCTTGCCAATTTCTGTAGTCAGGTTCAGTCCAGGATCTTTTGCCATGTTCTCTCGCTAGGTTCTGTCTCTAGGTTCTGAGGCCAGTTTCTGTCCAGGATCTTTTGCCATGTTCTCTCCAGCGAAGTTCTTCTGTCTCTAGAGAACGTTCTGTGTAGGTTCTGTGCCAATTTATTTCTGTCTCTCTCTGTCTTCTTACATCTGTATTTATACCAGTTGATTCCAATCCTATCAATCTCTATTACAAAGGCTAGGGCGTTTCTTATCTCCATTCCAGGGAGTAAAGATTATGTAGCTTAAGCATGATTGTTCGTAGCTAAAGTGATTAATTACCCGCCTGGCACTAGTTAAGAGGTTTTATTCCCTCCCTAACTTCAGGGGAAAATCCCTACCTGGGGAAACAATCTTTCTCAGAGAGGAGACCTTGGTTAAAACACATAGTGCCAAGAAGGTGAGCGAACATATTAAGAACAGTATGCCATATATGCCAGGTCCCTTGAAACAGCAAGCATGGACCGGCTCCCGGCAATAATATCCTTTTTTCCCCCTGAAATAAATGCTTAAGTATTTCTTTTTTAAAAAAATCTTTATTGATTTCAGAGGAGAGGGAGAGATAGAAACATCAGTGATAAGAGAGAATAATTGATCTGCTGCCTCCTGCACACCCCCAACTGGGGATGGAGCCTATAACCAGACTCAAACCAGGGACCCTTCAGTCTGCAGGCCAATACTCTATCCACTGAGCCAAACCAGCTAGGGCACTTAAGGATTTCTTTAGTGAGGGTCTGCTGCCAGTGAATTCTTTCAGTTTTTGTTTTCTTAAAAAATCTTTATTTTATCCTGGCCCTTGAAAAACATATTTGATGGATGCAGTCATCTTCCTTTATACCATGATTTATATTTCTGTTAAAGTGGTCTATGCAGATGATATTTTGAATCTACCCATGAGTGCAGCTGTCCTCACATGGAGACACGCTGCACCTTTACCAGATGGTGGGCTTAAAGAAAATTGGAACAATGCTTTCCATTACAAAGCAAAGAAACAAAAACAAAACAAAAACCTTTGCCCAAGGCTTTTCACCTCCTGATTAAAACGGGACTCTAAAAGTCTATTTCAGTGCAACTTCTCATCAGTAGGAAGGAATAGTATTAGTCATTATTCAGTGTCAGCTTCATACAGTGAGTTAATTCATGGAGTGCTTTTCACTATAGGTCTAGGTACTGATGTCAGCTTGGAGTGGGAGCAAGAAGCGATGAACAGGAAAATTAATTTTTGGGAGAAGGCATGGAGGAGTTCAACTTCTGAGCCAGGTGTCTGGCCCAGAAAGTCTGTTCAGATTGAGAAAATGAGGCAGGACAACCTAGACTGGAAGATGCTAGCAGGAGAGCGCTGGGTCCCGGTGGTGGTGATAGAGTTTGGACCATGTATCTCAGCGCTCTTAACAGTTCCCAACTGACCTCTCTAGCCCATGCCTCCCCCTTCTGCCTCAGCTGTTGCCTTGAGAAAATAAAGAACTTTCTCCACCAACCTGAATTCCTGCTCACCCACCTCCCTCAGAACTGTGCTTCACAAACTGCCCTTTCTCCTCCTCCTTACCACCTGCTCTTTGGTCTTTTGCTTATAAACATGCTTGCGTCTCTTCCACTAAAAACCAAAACCAAAACACTATTAGTGTTACACATGCAATACAGGATTCACTGTAGAAAATTTGGAAAATACCGAATAGTACAAAGAAGAAAAATAAGACCCACATATGAATTTACCACTAAAAGATAAGTAATTACCATTACCATTTAAAAAAATATATTTCATTGATTTTTTACAGAGAGGAAGGGAGAGGGATAGAGAGTTAGAAACATCGATGAGAGAGAAACATCGATCAGCTGCCTCCTGCACACCTCCTACTGGGGATGTGCCCGCAACCAAGGTACATGCCCTTGACCGGAATTGAACCTGGGACCTTTCAGTCCGCAGGCTGACGCTCTATCCACTGAGCCAAACTGGCCAGGGCCCATTAACATTTTTATATTATTTTTTGGATTTTTGTTTTTTTGTACATGTCTCTTACTTTCTTTTTATCTATCCACTCACAAAATTGGGATGATAAGGCCGACCTATTTTCTAATTTACTTTGTCTTCCCATTAAATTACCTTTCCCTGCTGCTATGTTTCTTCTGTCTTGTGGTGTTTTCTTGTCTTCCTTTCCCTTATAAACCTGGAGACTCTACTCCCTGTCTGCACTCTGCCCTTTCATTCAGTGCTCACCTCTGAAAGACTATTCTACACCCCGGAAACCTCCTCTCCCCACCCCCACCGGAAGCTGTCAAATGATGTCAAAGACCTTGGCGCTGGCAAACATCACAGACCTTTATCTTTCCTCATTTTATTGAACTTGTAGTGACAGTTGCCACTTTTGGTTACTGCCTCCCGGAAACTTTCTCCTTCATTAATTTTCATGAAAATGTCACCCTGCTTTTTCCCCTCTTTCTTACAGTACATGTCCAGCTTCTTGGGCCAGTCTTACTAAGTGCCAGTGGTCTTCATAGATCTGCCCTTGGTCCCTTCTCCTTCTCCAGTCTCTGGGCAGTCTCATCGGTATCAGCGATTCCATCTCGAGCTCCTGCTTTGCTCATGAGCTCCAAACCTGCAGCACCTCAGACAACATGACTGAGTGGGACTCACACTGCGTGCGGGAGGGTTTTATGGGCCAGTCTGAAGTGGCATGCATCATTCTGCCACTTTCTTCACCTGGAACTCAGTCACATGGGTGCCTCCAGCAGCAGGAGAGGCTGGGAAGTGGAGTGGCGGGTGTTGAGGAGGGAAAGGGACACAGCTGGGAGAGCAGCCAGCCAGTCTCTGTCACAGCTACCTCTGAGGAATGCTACACAGAAAACTCACCCACGGCATGACTTCTGCGGAGACCACTGACAAACAGTAGGATGGCAACAGGGGGCTGCCCTGGAACAGTCTTTTCAGGGAAGCCTGGAATGGAAACCATGTGGAGGTTTTGCAGAGAGAAGCCAGGAAACAAGGACAGGTGGTAAAAGCAGCACACCAAACATGGTTTCTTCCCCACCACGCAGTGCAAGAGGACCTCAGTGAAAGAGCACGAGGGCAGCGAGGGCCTCCAAGCAGCCAGATGGGACTCTTCCCTCGCACGGAGCCTTCCGCACCCCTGCAGGAGGACGTCGGGCAGCTGGGGCACTGCCTGGGCGTGCTTTCATTCATCACTATTTTCCCCAGTCCAGCTGTGAGTTTGAGAATGTTTAATGCTTTTAGATTTCTGGTCATTTTCAAAGATAGCTGAAGTATTTCACTTCTGTTTTTTTTCCCCCTCTTGATCCTTCTCCCTAACTCTTTCAGTCTTAATATTTTTTTCTCTCTCATTGCCAAGTATCTTCCAGAAAACATGGCATCAGAAGATGAGGGTGGCTCAGAGCAAACACAGCCTGGGTGCCTGTCCTTTCTGTGTTGTTCCCTTTGCCGGACCCATTACCTACTTGGTGCCTGTGAGGCGTAAGGCAGAGGTCCCATCAGACCACACAATGGGCTCCACAGATAGAAGACAGTTCTTACAGCAACGGAATATTTCCTTACCTGTAAAACATAGATGACGATGAAAAGGACTCATTCTTACCAATCATGCTTCCACTTACAAAAGTGTTTAATGGAAACTCTCTTTGATCTAACTGGTAGGTAGATTTCTACAAATAATAAATAATCTTTAAAAGTGTACATTTATTTGTTCTAAATCAATCTTCTTTCCCTTCTTTTTTATTCCCATTACCACCATCTCTTAACTGCTCAGTCTGTATTTTTGTTTCTTGGGAGGTACCAAGAGGTAATTAAGAGCTTTGCCCCTCAATTCAGGTCACCAGGAAGTCCCAGCTCTGCCACTTACCAACTATGTGACCATGGCAAGTTCTTTAACATCTCCTCGCCCTATTTTCCTCATCTGTAAAATGAAGAAAATGATAGGACCTGCCTAAAGGGTGGCTATGAGAATTAAATGAGTTAATTTTTATTGAGTCATTGACATATAACATTATATTAATTTCAGGGAAACAACATAATGAATCAGTATTTGTAGGTATTGGGAAGTGATCAGTACAATAAGTCTAGTTAACATCCATCATAATACAGAGTTATACATTTTTTTCTTGTGTTGAGAACTTTTAAGATTCACTCTTTTAGCAACTTTCCAGTGTACAATACAGCATTATTAATTATAGTCACTGTACTGTGCACTACATCCCCAGGATTGACTTATTTTATATCTGGAAACTTGTACCCCTTCCCTGCTATTGCCCTCTCCCTCCCCACCCCCCGCCCAGCTGTGGCAACCTCTAGTCAGTTCTGTACCCATGAGCTTAGGTTTTTTTTTGTATGAGTTAATTTTTGTAAAGAAATTAGGGCAGTGCCTAGCATGTGTTTAGCTTTTATTATTATTATCATTCCTATTTTAATTCATTCAGAAAGCCAGGGATAGAGTGTTGAAACTATTAATTTTTCTGCTAACAGTCTTCAGTGACTCTGCATTGCCAAACAAATAAAGTAGAAATGTCATTCAGGGCCCTTTGTGGTCTGGCCAGGATGCCTCCTTCCAGCACATCCTCTTATTCCCCAGAATCAAGTAGGAGCTTATTCTTTGACACACCCGTCTCTTTCCTGCCTCTGCATCTTGGCACAGGGCATTCTCTGTGCCTGGGATTTTATTTTTCTACATGAAAGTTTTACTTCTCCTGGCATGCTGCTTCCCTTTCCTCCTGAGCAGATTATGACTGAATTAACGGCTGGGGCCTCTTCCCAGCTCCCTGCACACCTGTGTGACTACCAGGGGAGGGGGTAGTTGTGCTTTGATGAATTGATGGTCAAAGTGAGAACAGCTCTGGCTGGTTTGCTCAGTGGTTAGAGTGTTGGCTCATGGACTGAAGGGTTGCGGGTTCAATTCCCCATCAAGAGCACCTACCTCAGTTGCAGGTTTGATCCCTGGCCCTGTCCCGGTTAGGGCACGTGCGGGAGGCAACTAATCGATGCCTCTCTTTCACATCGATGTTTTTCTCTCTGTCTCTCCCCTTCTCCTCCCTCCCTTTCACTCTGTCTGGAAAGCAATGGAAGAAATGTCCTCGCATGGGGATTAAGAAAAAAAAGGTGAGAAGAGCAGGAAGGTGTTGTTCCAGTTTGGACATTCAGATGTGCTCAAGGCTAATCTTTACACTTCCATGCAATGCAGTTCCTTCATCTATAAAGTGAGTAAACAGGACATTTTATGCTCTTTGGTAGAGTTACTGAGAAGTATAAATGATGTCAACAACATGAATGTTTTGTGGGAAGAATAATAAGCTTTGTAAATATACAAAAGATCATTATCATTATAATTGATGGGATTGAATAGGAAGAGTATGTCCAAGACTTTGATTCATTACCAGACATAATCAGTACCAGCTTGAATGTCTACCATGTAGTATGCATAGTCCCATTTAATTTTAACAATCTGAGGTTTTTTTTGATTAATTAAATCTTTATTGTTCAGATTATTACATTTGTTCCTCTTTCCCCCCCATAACTCCCCTCCACCCAGCTCCCACCACACCCTCCTCCCTCACTCCCCACCCACTGTCCTCATCCATAGGTGCACGATTTTTGTCCAGTCTCTTCCTGCATCCCCCTCACCCCTTTCCCCCCCAAGAATAGTCAGTCCATTCCCTTTCTATGCCCCTGATTCTATTATAATCACCAGTTCATTCTGTTCATCAGATTATTCACTTGATTTTCAGATTCACTTGTTGATAGATGTGTATTTGTTGTTCATAATTTGTATCTTTACCTTTTTCTTCTTCTTCCTCTTCTTAAAGGATACCTTTCAGCATTTCATATAATACTGGTTTGGTGGTGATGAACTCCTTTAGCATTTTCTTATCTGTGAAGTTCTTTATCTGACCTTCAATTCTGAATGATAGCTTTGCTGGATAAAGTAATCTTGGTTGTAGGTTCTTGGCATTCATCACTTTGAATATTTCTTGCCACTCCCTTCTGGCCTGCAAAGTTTCTGTTGAGAAATCCGCTGACAGTCGTATGGGTACTCCCTTGTGGGTAACTGACTTTCTTTCTCTTGCTGCTTTTAGGATTCTCTCTTTGTGTTTTGCTCTTGGCATTTTAATTATGATGTGTCTTGGTGTGGTCCTCTTTGGATTCCTTTTGTTTGGGGTTCTCTGCGCTTCCTGGATTTGTAAGTCTATTTCTTTCACCAGGTAGGGGAAGTTTTCTGTCATTATTTCTTCAAATAGGTTTTCAATGTCTTGCTCTCTCTCTTCTTCTGGCACCCCTATAATTCAGATGTTGGTACGCTTGAAGCTGTCCCAGAGGCTCCTTACACTATCTTTGTATTTTTGGATTCTTTTTTCATTTTGCTTTTCCGGTTGGGTGTTTTTTGCTTCCTCGTATTTCAAAGCGTTGACTTGATTCTTGCGATCCTCTAGTCTGCATAATAATCTCTATTTCAGTCAGTGTATGCTTAATTTCTAGTTGGTCCTTTATCATAACCTCGAGGGTCTCATTAGATTTCTTGTAGGTCTCATTAAGTTTATCGGCCGTTTCTAGAAAATTCTTGAAAAACCTTAAAAGTGTGGTTTTGAACTCTATATTCAGTAGTTCGCTTTCCTCCATTTGTCATTTATGTCTTTTTTCTTTGTCTCTGCATTTTTTTATGCTTCCCTGTGTTGATAAAGTGGTTTTCTGTGCTAAGTGTCCTCTAGGGCCCAGTGGTTCAGCCTCCCCAATTACATGAGGAGGACACTCTTGGTGCACCCCCTTGTGGTCTTTGTGCACAGTCTTGTTGTAGTTAAGCCTTGATTATTGTAGGTATCACTCGGAGGAATTGACCTCCAGGCCAATTGGCTGTGAGAATCAGCTGTGTCTGCAGTGGGAGAACTTCTGTGCTGGAGACACCCCTCCGGGGCAAGACTTGCTTCAGTGGGGCTTTGGTGCTCACTGAGTCTGCCCCCTGAGTGTGTCCTTTACGGTTCCACGGAGCTGCAAACTGGATGGTCCCACTCTGACCTCTGGGTACACTGGCTCCTGGATCTCTAGGGAGGTACTAATCTAGCCTTTGCCTGAGGCTATCCAGCAAAAGCCTCCCTGCAAGGCTTGGGCGGGGCAGGTCCCATGGGATCAACAGGGCGGGGCTAGCAGTTATGGCTGCTCTCAGAGGCCTCACTGCTTCTCAGTGTCTCGGCAATCGCTGCAAGCCCCTCGGAGAGAAAGCTGAACCTTGAGTTCCAACCGATGCCAGACAGTCCCCCTTCTCCCTTATGAGTCTGGGTCCCCAGAGACTCACCCGGAATTGGAGCTCAGAGCCTGAGACTCCCTTCCGACTGAAAACGACAACCGCGCCCTCCGCCGCCAGCCTGCTACATGTGTGCCTCTGTACCTTAGTATTTTACTTCCGCACTGTGCCTCCTCTGAGTCTCGGTATGCTTTTCTCTTTCCTTCTAGTTGTAGAATTTCCACTCAGCCAGCCTTCCTGTGGTTCTGGATGATGTCCGTTCCGTCTTTTAGTTGTATTTTTGAAGTGGTTGTTTGAGGCAGCAAACTCCGGTGTTTACCTATGCCGCTATCTTGGTTTCTCCACAATCTCTGAGTTTTAAAGGCTGAGCCAAGGCCCAGAGAGATGTAGGCACTTGCCCAAGTTCCCATGGTTGGTTGGCAATAGACACATAAACAAAGGCTTCTAATTGCATTCAGATCCATCTTACTCTGGAACCTGGTACTTCGTAGTGACCTTCTGCCTCCAGACCTTCTGAGCATTGTCAGTAACGTGAGTGAATAGAATTGGAGCAGTGTCTCCAGAGCAGAGGTTTTAAACGGGCAGCATCGGACTCACTTGATGAAGTACCTCTAGAACATAGGCACCAAGTGCAGCCCCAGAGATGGAATCCATCGGTCTTGGGAAGGGCCTAGGACTCAGCATTTTGAAAAAAAATCCCCCCAGAAAACTCATCTGTTTATCCCCGTTAAAAACCTGGACTCTAAATTTGAATTAGTTGGGCACATGGCATCTCTTTGCCTGGAATGTGCCAATCTTTGTGCTAGGCACTAGGGTCCAGACATGGATAAATCTGACTCTTTGTTCTTAAAGATTTTGTATCTCAGAAGAGAATTGATTATGTGGAATTTGCAACACATCAATAAGTGCTAATGACACTTAGGGGATTGTGGAGAAGCGAGTGCCAGGCTTGTCTAAGAGCCCTGGAAGGGTCCTCAGAGAAGGCTAACACTTGAACAGAGGCATTTATCTGTTGACATAAGTGGCCCAGGTGGCATTTATTACTTTTTGAACATGCAACAGATTAGTTCAGATTTTGCTGTTGGAAAGGACACTGTGGGGATTTTGCGAAGGATAGGTAGGAGGACAAGTAGGCCCAGAGCAGTTCAACTTCTGGTCCTGAATGACTTCACCTCCTTCCTGTCCAGCTCAGCTTTCTGACCTGGCTCCATTATCATTAGGCTCTATACTGCATACACCCTAGGGCCTTTTCTTCCTGAACATTCTCTCTGACACTTCTTCCTTCCTGTGTCTTCCTGTCCCTTCCCCTCTGCCACGGGTGCTCTTCATGATCACCATCCTCACCGTCTCTACTAGTTCATAGTCCCTTTTCTGACCTCCCTTCCTCCCCACATAGCCCAGAACCCTTTGATAGTCATTCCAATGAACCATTGGCTAATGTGTCCCCTTTGCCAAGGACAGAAAAGAGTTTATTTTGGATACGTAAATGAATCATTTTAATAGTATTATTTTTGGAAACCCCAGATGTTTTATGTAAGGAACATGGTCTAAAGAAGAGAAAACATTAAAATTAAATGAACAGACAATATGCTGTCAATACTGACACATTTAAAATATAGACCTTGGGTGCATGTATAGGTTTGTATGGAAAGTAATACAATAATTAATAAGTAATAATACAAGAATAAACTATTTTGTGTACTCACAACTGTAAACCTATTCTTGCCCCACTCCATATTTGTATTGGGTTATATAAGAGTTGTGTTTTGGTGAGACACAAAGTTTGAATTATGTAGGGTGAACTTGTCAAATGCTATGCTTTATGGAGATACTGTTTACATGCTTATGTTTATATTTTCTTCAGAACTAAGCAATTTGCTCTTGTTCCTGCTTAGCTGATTATGTATTAGAAAGTTGGGACTTAAATGTTACTGCATGATTGATAAAATAATGTATTAGTTACTCCAAAGATTCATTGAATAGCAAATAGATAGAATTTCTCCTGTTGTATCCTATGATTTTGGTGGTCTAGGGCCAAATTAAATTAGGTGTACAAGTGCCAAAATTCCAAGACATATTCTAAAGGCATTCCAGTCAAATTTGAATTATTTTCCCCAATAATTTCTAATAATGCTGTACTGATTTTTATCCAGATGCTATTGAACCTAACAGTTTTATCAAATGGCCCTTGTAGCCCCTGAGCTGCCACCTTGCTTTGTTCTCACTGTCCATGCCCCTGGTTCTCCCGCCTATCCCAGGTGTTTGAGCATCTTGGGGAAAGTCCTGGACGAGGGCTTCTTGGTTCCAATTACTGATACCCCATGCTCCTTTTTATTTATTCTTGTTTGACCCATGAACACATTTCCGTGTGCTTATTCTAAATCAGTGGTTCTCAACCCGTGGGTCGTGACCCCTTTGGCGGTCGAACGACCCTTTCACAAGGGTTGCCTAAGACCATACTGCATATCAGATATTTACATTACAATTCATAACAGTAGCAACATTACAGTTATGGAGTAGCAACAAAAATAATTTTATGATTGGCTCACAACATGAGGAACTGTATTTAAAGGGCCAGAGGTTGAGAACCACTGTTCTAAATCTTTCCTGACCTACCCAATTTGTTACCCTCACCCCTACTTGCTCACTCTTGGCATGTAACCTTGTTTCGCACTTTCCAGGGGAAATTGAGTTGGGCATGGAGTCCACTTTCTCCTCTCGATCTCAACCTTTCTCTGAATCCTTACTTTGGATCTCACAGAAAAAACTGTGCCTCACCTTCAAGATCAACATTTCCACTAACCTCTCTTCCCTCACCTCCATGGTCCCCTCTGTTATGTCATCTACAGCTGTGTTCTTTCCATCCAGCCTTACAATGCCCTTCTCCCACTTCCTCCAGCCTTCCCAATGCTCAGCTCTTCTCAACATTATACCATTTGCTTTTGTAATTATTTTTTCTGCCATGCTGCCCCCATATTGCTCGCCTTTCTTCCTCATTAAGCATCTAGTGTAGATAATTTTCCTTTTCTCACCACCCTGTCTTCATTCTAGGACCCACCAAAGCTATTTGCCTATATGCATCTCATTAGCATTAGCATGTTTGTTCTTTCATTGCTATTTTCGTACATGTTTTCATCAGTCCTTTATGACTTCAGTCTGTTGTGTGTCTACTTGAAAATTTTCCATCATTAGATGGCAAACTCCTTAAGAACAGATGCAGCATCTCCTACAGTGAAATGCAATCTTCACTCAAATGTTGACATCTCACAAGGTCCACACTGGTCATCCTACTTAAAATTCCAGCTTGTGTCTCCCTCTAGCATTCCTAATTCCACTCACCCCTTATTCACTGTAACACATTTAATTGCAAATAAGATTGCTTCCTAAGAACGATTTCCCAATAATTTATAAATGTGCAGCTGAGAGCTTTGGGATTGCACAATCTGATCAAGGTGATTCAGGGACGTGTGACAGCACTTAAGTTGTGATTAATACAGAGCAGGATGGTTTGAATAGTCTTTCAGAGGGAAGCCTGTAGAGCATGAGTTGCTGAGATGTCTTCCTTTACTGGGGGCGAGGGGAACACAGAGCATGCTGGTTGGCCTCTTGCAATATCTGCTTTGCCCTAGAGGGGATGTGGCATGGTTGCTGCAGGCTGACTCAGACCTTGATGTCAGGCCACTGGACATTAAGAGACTAGCTGACAGCTCAGACAGAGCCTCCTGGGGCAGGTGATAAGGGTTATCTCCCTCCTGAGGTCTGGGCCTCAACACAGCCCCAGTGCCCATCACCTCAGGGGAGCTGAGTCTCCACGACTGCACTCTCAAAGGACGGATTGGAAAGCAGGGAGTAAAAATGTCAACTTGCAGGGAGAAATAGAGCTTCCATTTTCCTCCTGTAGGAAAATATGTAGGAGAAACCAAAGGTAAGAGGAGGTTCTGGGTGAGCACAGACTCAGAGGGAGGGGTGCCCGCCTCTGCCCTTGCTGTGGCCGCTAGGAGGACACCTCAGCTCCCCCCAGGAGAGCTCGGTGTGTGCAGCAAATCACCAAGGGCTAACCCACCATCGCCGCCGCAGATGCCTCCTTATTTACCAGCATTGATCAAACCCTGCTGAACCCTTGCCCCATCTCTATGACTAGCGCCGTAAGAAGGTTTATTGCCATAGTTTTTGCATCCCAGTGGAGGTGCCTGTAGCACGTGGTTCCCAGGGCAGGAGATCAGAGAGCGAGCTGCAAACTAGCCAGCACCCAGAAGGATAACTTCCTTCGGCTGCTTTTAATTGACAGAGCAGATGGTGACCCACACTGGGTCTATCTGTGATTTCACAATTTGTGTCACCCCGTGAGATGGTCACCCCAGGGACACAATCAGTCCTCCATGCAGACACCGTGGAGCAGCGGGGGGATTTGTGTGTGTGTTGCATTCAGTCCTGCCTATCACTCACCCTGAGCAGACCCCTTCCTGGACCCTTCTGTGTGTGGTCACACCGAGCATACTAGTAAAATCTGAAAATCTCCAGTGAATCATGGGTAACGCTCTGAGTCTCTGCCACTCACCTTGCTTCCTAAAGCACAAATAAAACAAATAAAAATAGCAGCTAAAGATTTATCTGTCATAAATTAATCTGCTTGGAATAAAACCACTGCCCTGGCCGGTGTTGCTCAGTGGGGTGGAGCATCATTGTTGTGTGTTCGATTCCTGTCAGGGCACATACCTAGGCTGCATGTTCAATCCTCAGTTGAGGAGGGTTGGAAAGGCAGCCAATCGATGTGCTCTCTCTTCTCTGCCTTTCCCTTTCTCTAAAACCAATAAGCATGTCCTTGGCTGAGGATTAAATAAAAAGAATAAAACCACTACAACTACATGGAGTATTAGTTCCACTAATGGAACATATATTCTATAGGTCATATAAATAGAGAAATGTATGAATACTGTACTGAATCGATGACAACGACATTTCTCTTTTTTGCTTCTAACTCTGGGCTCTGCCACTGTTCACTTTTGTCCTCAGGAAATACTCACTGAAAAAGGACAAAATCCACTTCCTGGGAGTAGTGAGGATGAAACAAAACACGTCTATGAGAATGCTTAGCTCCAGCCCTGCTCACACAGGGCACTTAATTAATGTATATTGAGTTGAAATGACTTAGATTTTCTGTTTTATAAATTGTGGCACTGCTTCTAAGCTCATTTTTCACTGAGGAATTTAGCAAACGTATTGTGGAATTCCTTGACTTTAACTGACTCAGGATCAATGGACACAGCAAGTACATCTTATGATAAGAGAGTCAGGGTGCTTGGTTGAGACTCTTAGTAAGAAAACCCATTTATCAAATTCATTTCCAGAGCAGAAACCACATTTCCTCAGCTTGGCTGTGAAATGTCCCTCGTGTGGGTTGTTTCCCTGCGACTGAGGTGCTGAGGCTCCCAGGGGCTCCTGTGCCTGAGCTGACTGTGATGGCCCGCCACGCCTCCCGAGGACAGAGGCATTGCCAGCAGGCGGCTGTGAGTCCGCAGAGGTGAGGGGAAAGCCCTTTGACATGAGTCTTTATGAGCGTTTGGATTTCCAAAGTAAGTTTTAGATGAGGCTCTGGGAGCATCTGAAGGGCTGGGAAGAGAAAAGAGGAGGAACAAAAGGAAAGGGTGTTTCTGCCAAGCTAATGGAAGCACTGTGAGATGCAGCACAGCCAGCGGGCCTGCTCTGGAAAGAGAACCAGCTGGGCACGAGGAGAGTGCTGTCGTTAGTTTAGTGAAGAAAAACGCCATGTAAACTTCCAAGATGGCTGTTTGGCCATTAAGAGAAGGGAGACGCTGAGGAAGAGAAGCGCCTTCAGGCTGGGAGGGACAGGGAACACGCTGGACGTGGCTAGCGACACAGATTCTAACCTGTAGTCTGCACCAGCCAGTGGCCCGAGCTTGGGAGGGTCATTTGTCTCTCCAGGCCTCCTGATTAGATGGAACAGTGGGCCCCACAGTTCCCAGTGCTATTCTGGCCTCGGCTTCTGGGAGCCCGCAGGTGCCCAATAGCAGCATTGCCTGCTACTGTGTACCAGGCACTGTGCTGAGAGAGTTATACACATCTTCTCCTTTACTCTCTGCAAACTACCCGAGAAGGTTCGGGAGGCAGCGCTGACTCTGAACCTGCCTCTGCAGAGGACTGAGTGGGTGAGTGATCGGGGAGCTGTGCTTCTGTCTGCCGCATGCGAGGCACTAGGGACCAGCCAGGACAGATAAGGGCAGAAGGAATGGGACTCAGTATGGTGTTCAAGGGGTGAGTGGGGCAAACCCAGGAGAGAAACCACAGATTATGGGGCTCCGGGAAGCCAGGAGGGCCAGGGTGCTTGTACCCATACTCATTATCAGGAGAGGTGGGGGCATCCAACATTGCCGCTGCTTCCTAAGTTAGCCTGGCCAATGGTGAGAGCACATTTCACTTTATGTTTCATGAAAGCAAAATGCTGCGACGATGGAAAGAGCATTAGCCTGAGTGGCGGTGGAGAATGCGGGCCCAGCCTGATCCCGTGAGGTGGTTGAGACCAGGCCCGTTACCTGACCCCTGCGGCACTCAGTTTCATGCTCCATAAAGTGAGACGGTTAATTGGATGGGCCTTGTGATTTCTTCCAGCCATAAACTAGGATAATTGTGTACACTGAGCTCAGCACAGTTTATGCTGCATTTGCTACCAGGTGATACTTCCTTAGGGCCTAGAGCCCCTGAGCTCCATGGAGATTCTGGGTGTGAACAGCAGGAGGGAGCTCGTCAGGAATGGTGAGGAGGCAAACAGCTATCACATAGCACCTCTCATCAGCTTGAAGGGTTACACATGCGGTTTATGTATCTTAGCTGATACAAACGCTGAACGTCAAACCCCTGAATGTCACCAGGCAGACAGTGAAGTAAAGCAGGGGCAGGGTTGACCACCAGCCCAGATGTTTCTGTGTCCTTAAAAACATCTGGTAGTGGGCACATGGTATTTGCTATATTATTCTTTCTACCTCTCTGCATGTTTAAAATACGTCATGATGAAAGTGCTCTTCATTTACTTGTTTAGGAAGGATGTGGGGAGAAGCGCCCTGGGCGGTTAGACAGCTGACGGCATTTTGGAGTCCAGCAGGCAGGCTGAACCAGGTAACAGGGTCTGGAGCATCGGGACCAAAGGTAGCACTGCCCGCCCACCGCAGATAGAGGCCTCCCGAACCTGCATTCTCTCCCGCTCTCCTCCCTGGTGACGGGCAGGCTGCAGCCCAGATGGCGAGCGGGAGCATCCGCACTCGGTGCTGCCTTGTCTGAGTCCCATTTCCGCACCTTGGTTTGGGGCGACCTGAATTTTCCCTGGGATGGTGGAGATGTGCTCACTTAGAGATTTCCTACAGTCCTGATGCTTCTCAGGAGGCAAGGAAGTGGCGGGGGTAATACGAATGGGAAGAGAGGAAGGCAGTGGTCCCCGTACCTCCTAAGGAGCTGAAAGTGCTGACTTTTCCAGAACACCAACATCTACAGCAGACATAATAGCATGATGACAGTCAGCGTTCCAAGCCACAGATGGAGATGGAATTTCTGTATTTAAGTGTCTGATGTAGGCCTTGGAGGTTACAGGATGGGGGCTGGGGAGATTAATTTCACATAACAAAGAGGCCCTTTGCTCTTAGTAACATATCTTTGAGCATCTTCTCGTGGAACTTGGCAATAGTGCTGGAAGCTGAAGATGAAAAATCTATTAGAAAAAGATAAACCAGTGACTTCAACTGCTAAGAATAAATCCAGTCACTCCTGCCTGTCGATCTCCCAGTTCTGTATAAATCAATTTCTTGACAATTTTTGTTGCATTTTCCACATATGAAATAAAAATTTTAGAGATGTTCACGTAAGTTAACCCTCCTTCTTTCATTTCCTCAGACAAAGAAGGCACATGTTAGAAAGCAAATGTTTCTTTCCTTTCTCTCATATATTAGTATTAGAGAAGGTTGGCAGTTCTAGATGCTAAAGTATGAATTTAACCTAATGTTGCCAAGTTTATGCTGGCAGAATAAATATGAAGTGAGGACCTCATATTGCCAAACTCTATTTTATATATTAAACTTATAAAATGTTTCCCAAATTATACATTACTTAAATTCTGTTTTTGCTTGTATCATTCCTGCCTAAAATTAAGGAGAGTTAAACTTTGGACTCTATATCTTAAGCTTTATTTTTCATCTTAATGAAACCCCTAATTCTCTTAAAATGAAATTAGAATTTAAATGCTTTTTTTTTTTTCTCTTAGCTTGATCCTGAAAATCAGCATGTTTTACTTCAAGCTCTAAAGGAGCTTCAGGTAAAAAAAAAAAAAAAGAAAAAAGAAAAATCCCAAACCACTTCTCTTCTTCTCCAATTAGACATACTCCTTCCCTCATTGTCTTTATTCCATGGATCCAGAGTAAAATACACTGCATTTTTAGGTAACTAATGAAATATTAGTAATAATTTAATGAACAAGAATAGATCCAGAGACAAATGGTAGGGTGGGGGGCGGTCAGAGAGCAACCAAAGGACTTGTAAGCATGCATATTAGCATAACCAATGGACACAGACACTGGGGCAGTGGGGGCTTGCTTGGGGTGGGAATGGCTGGGGGGAGGGTTAAGCGGGGAAAAAGGAGACATATGTAAAACTTTAGACAATAAAAACAGATAAATAAAAAACATCCTAAAAAAAGAAATATTGGTAATTTCTAATGTATATGTCAGAGATGTACTATTTTAGACTATAACGGAAAGGTGGGCTTTGAAATTATACAAACCTAGATTTGAATGACAACTCTAGCCTATGCTATGATATTGAGGAAGTTTCCTATCCACTCAAAGCCTCTGCTTTCTTGTCTATAAAATGGGAATATCAATACAAACCACTCTGATTAGCTGTGAGTATTACATGAGAAAATGGACCACGGGCAAAAAATATACTATGTGCAGATAGTAAATGCTCAATAAAAGCGAGATCTTCCCATTCCCTTAACACAGCCTACCTCATACAACCACTTCCTCTTATAGAGATGCTCCAGTGATGCTCAGAGGAGGGAGAGGTGGGAAGCAGGGAGCTCTGGGTCAGACACTTGGATACCTGTCAGAGAAGAGCCAAATGGAAGCATGGAGGAGCCCGGGATGAAGCAGAGACAGTTGTAAATGTATGAGGGGCGATCAAGGCCGAGAAGTTCTCTGCAAATGGGAAGGTAGATGAGAGAGAGGCAGAGGGAGACACTAGACAAAGGAGGTATCATTTCAGCAGGAGGGGGATGGGAGCCACGCGCCCCCATCCACGCTGGCCCACCCCTGCAGGCCTCAGGCCCTGGGTGGGAACCTTAGGAGGAACGAGCAGAAAATGTCATGAGGTATCCATGGGCCCTGCCCTAGGAGAGAGGGGCAGGCGGATTGCTTGGGGGGCTTTGGAGGATGCGGGACTCAGGGCAGATACTGTCCGAGAGTGAAGTTTGTCTAATGGTTAGAGTTTTCTTCTTTCCAGGTCCTGGGAAGGAGGTCAGGGGCTGCAGGGTGCTTTCAGCACCCTAACCAGTGCACAGCGTTCTCAAAATGTTTAGGATGTGGGTAATCGCGTGGCCGGTCAGTAATCTGAGGGCACGAGGTTGACCCAGAAGTTGTTGGCTTGTGCCTGAGGGGCTTGATAATTGTGAACAATCATACAGAGTGGAGTTCTTGATTTTTTTTTTTTTTAAAGAAGGAATTTGGAGCTTTGTTGAAGCTAATAATGGGTCCAAAGTACTTTGGATGAAAATGTCTGCCCAGTGATCCCAGGTGGCCCTGCGTGTTTTCTGAAGGGAACTGTGCGTGGATGGTTGCGAGAGCGTCTGAGGATGGCTGGGGATGCCTTTCCTTTTCCTGTCTCCGTAATCTCAGCAAAGGGATTCTGTCTGGGCCTCGCGACTGCTTGAGAATTTGGTTATGAAATATTGATTTATGATCCCCTTTAGGCAGCTGCCTTTGTGAGGGATGATGAAGTCTCAGGTGTTGGCACGGGCAGGGGACAAGTCCCCAGCGAGGTCTCCAAGGAAAGGAGCTGGGCCAGCTCAGGGACTGGGGGCCAGCAACATTGTTCTCAATGCCCCCTTCATTAATGACAATCTGTATCACTACGTTTTTTCTAACAAAGAACACACAGCCAGACTGGAGGGCTGATTGTGTCAGGTTGAGTTTGGTTTGGTTTAGGTTTATCTGGGAGCAACAGAGAACCCCTTCCCACCAGAAGTTAATAAGGTAATGTCCAGAGGGTGGAGTCCTGGGCTCGTTGGGTGGCTCTGTGGGGTCAGCAGTCCTATTGCCTTTCACATTGTAGTTTTACCAGGTGTGACCTACCATGGGAAGGTCCATTTTAAAGGAACACAACTTTCTCAGTGCTTGCCAAGAAATATGGACCCATTTAACACATGAAAGTAGTTCCATGGTCAACAGGGAGTTCTGTTTTTTGAAAAGAGTCTTCTGTTCTAGATAAATTGATTAGGAAAACTTACATTTCCAAGACCTTGGTCTTTGGAAAATGGTCAGCAAAGAATGAAGGCACGTCTGGAGCTCGTATAAGCTTAGAGGCCATGGTCCCCGCAAGGGTCTCTTGACCCGTCTTATCGGTCTGTAAGGGGCAGATGGTCGTGTCCCCTGCTGAGGGAGACTGTCCACCTGAGCGGTGCTCTGAAAATAGTGAGCATTTGGTGCAGCGGACGTTGTCAGGAGTGAGTTGGTACCCACTGCCTGTATTCACACCTACAGAGCCCCGGTAGGGTTAGTCCTCTGGGTTGATGTGGTGTGTGGTCTGTGAGTGGGTGCTGAGGATGGCCTGTTTCTTCTGGGAATAATGAGGTGACTGCTGCTGATAAGGCAGGGCAGGCATTGCAGCCTGGCGGGCATTTTGGATGTTGCCTCTCCTGACACTTGGCTGTTCTGGCACAAAGCACCCTGCACAGATGACCCACCAGCCCCTTCTTCAGAGCCGCCTTTTCTGTCTCTCCCTGCGACTTTCATTACAGCTGTGCAGGCCCATTGCAGCAGGTCGGTGCGCCTGCATGTTTCGTTTCTTTGCCTCTTCTGGTTTTCTCTCTGTCTCCCTGAGAGGCTTTGCTGCATTTACTTCTTTTTGAGTAAATCAGGAGAGGATTTTGTTATTTTTGTCTTTACATTCATTCTCATTCGTCAGAGAAGCTCACAGCTACTTTTAAGTCTCCTCCATTGTAGCCTGAACTCCACAGAGTGGTCCAGTTAGAACAAGTGTCTTCAGAGGGAAGCAAAAAGCCAGACTACCCTGGCCGGCAGGTCTAGTATGAACATGAGCCATTGATGAGGCGAGTAAGTCGAAGGTTCTGACCTCATTTTGAAATGATCCTGGTAACACCACAGATGGTGGGACTGATTACTCAGTTACTGTAATTGTTGGCTGAAGCGTGTAGCCCGGGGTCTTTCTTTGGCTTCCTGGATAATCCTTATGACCGGAAAACCACCAGAATAGCCAATATTGTATTACTAGAAAGTGCTGGGCTGTTGTTAAGGCAGTTGGTTTGCTTGTATTTAGTATGTTTTTATCTTCACCACACTATTCAATCTGCTTGTCTTTTTTTTAAAAAAAATATGTTTCTTTATTAATTTCAGAGAGGAAGGGAGAAGGAGAGAGAGATAGAAACATCAATGATGAGAGAGAATCATTGATCGGCTGCCTCCTGCACACCCCCTACTGGGGATTGAGCCCACAACCCAGGCATGTGTCCTTGGTCAGAATTGAACCCGGGACCCTTCAGTCCATAGGCTGATGCACTATCTGCTGAGCCAAGCTGGCTAAGGCTGCTCATCTTTTTACAAACTAAAAATGAAGTTGAGTCTAATCCTACCCTCTTTTTATACCTGTCGTAACATGTGGCTTACCTTTTCTGTACCCACTTCCTGGGAGTTCTCAGCAGTGGGCCAAGTGAAAGAAGGCTTTAGATGTTCAGACCCTCGATGGCTTTCTAGCTGGGTTGCACTTGCTTTACGAATTACACGTGATTAGTCACTGAAGTGGAGCACAGCATACATCCGTGAATGCTGGGAGAGGAACCTTCATTCACAAGCAACTTTTTAACCTGGAAGATTTCAACATTATTCTCAGCAAATGAACAAGGAAGGCTAATAAAGAATGTGCAATCATAGATATTCTCCTCTCAACTCAGCTCTTCCTCCAAATCACTATAGAAGTTGATGCCACATCCCCTCTTGGCACACACTGTGGCCCAGGAGTGGCACTGCGGACCCTCCAGTCATATGATGGTACTTCGGTTCCTGCTCTACAGTGGTGGGAGAGTGGCCTTGATTTGTCACCAAACCTCCTTGGGCTTCAGTGTTGTCATCTGTAAAATGGGGGAGTTGGCCTGAGTAATCTCAGACATTCGTCCTAACTTGGAAATTCCGAGAGTCCTGACTCTCCAGATAGAATTGCGTAGCCCCAGGCAGGCAGTCTGAAAATACACTATTAACTGAGACAAGCAAACAGAATTAGAAGAGTCTCAGTTGACTACAGACAGGGTTGACCTTTAGCTAAATTAGGAAAGAGGCTGTTTTATTTTTATTTCATTTTATTTGCTCTTCACCCTTCTGGTTGGGGCCCTGCTACCCTGAGCACCCACACCAGACTCTCATGCTCCTCCCCCCTCCGGCACCCAACAGGAGCCAGACCCTGGGCTCCATCCTCATGCTGACTAGTCTCTGATTCTGGAGGCCCCGCATTTATGTCTCTGTCCATTCCCAGGTGACAACAGGCGGTGGATACAATCAGAGAGCTCACCTCTCACGGCCAGCTCACCTATTGCCTGCGTGGGAAATAACATAAAAGCAGGCCCCGTGTTTGGTGGTGGGCCCAGGATCCTTGGGTGCCCTACAATAAATCCCTTAGTGTGGCTTCGATTTCCCCATTCTGTCACTGACGAGCTAAGTCACATTTCCTCTCTGCATTTCAAGCATCTTTATCTGCAAGTACGAGAGTTGAGGGTCCTCCTCTCCCAATCTTAGAAGGTTGCTGAGCTGTCCCAATGAGGCAGCAGGAATGACATTGCTTAGTAGCCTGCAAATCCTTCCTTAGTAGGTGACGTTCCTGTTGTTACTGTTACCCAGGCGGGAGGGGTGGCAGGTGCACTTCCAGAGCCCTGCTTCTAACTTGCCTCCCCGCCACCCCAAAAAGGACATAGTGGAATAAAGTGAGAGTCTCCTTTCCCCTGAATCACATATGTAGCTACAACGTTTATTTTGCTCCAACTCTGTGCTGTTGACTTTATATATTGTAGCTTTCCACGTGGCGGACTGGGGAAGGGCTTGAAGGAGGCAAGAATTAGTTCAAGTTTGCATGACTGGCATGGAAAGGAGCAAGACTGCGACCTGGCTCTGTTCCCCCACAGAACCTTCTGCTGCTTGCTGCCCAGATCCGGGCGCTGTACTCGCAGGGGACAACGTGGCTCTCCAACCTTTGACCTCTGGCATGTCAGACACACTCTGGCCTCTGGACCTTTACACTGGCTGTTCCCTGGCTAGTTCTCTTCCTATATTGTTTGCATGGTTACTTCCTCCTTTACTCAAGGCCCCGTTTCCCATCGCAGCCCCACCCTAGCCCGCATTACCCTGCCCCTTCCCTGCTGTGCATCTCTGCGTTCATTGATCGCACCACCTCTCTGCCACAGGCGCCCCTCTATCTGACTCTCGCTCTCTGAACGTAGAAACTGGGTTCAGACTTGCATAGCAAAGGGTGTATTTTTCTCCTGTGTTTTGTTTAGTATCTGTCCCCTACTCTCTCCATGAGGGCCGGTTTGTGTTTCCTCTGTTTTGTCCACTGCAGAATCGCCGGCTCCTGGATCAATGCGGGGCAGGTGACCGGTGCCGATGAACAGGTGCTGAGTGAATGCTGGGTCCACAGCAGCAGATGCTGTGGTGAGAGGGTGGGTGGGGACCAGGGCGGGACCCCGAGCAAGAGCTCCGTGACAGGAGGGTGAGCAAGTTCTAGCTGCGAAGGGAGCCAGGTCCGCTCCTCCAGGGCAGCAGGCGTCCAGCTGAGCCTGAAAGGGCGTTTATGCTCGATGCCGTGTCCCCTCTGCCGCAGCAGGAAGGGAGCTGTGAAGGCACAGAACCAACCCACAGAGGCCGGGCCGAATCAACGCTGTGTCCACGCAGCACAGGGAGGAGGCCATTCCTCACCACCCACAGCTTTGTTCTGTCAACTGGCCTTGAGCCCTGGGGCACATCTGAGATGTTGCCATGATGGTTCTGAGGCTCAAAAGCCAGTGAGACAAATTGGGACATCAACTCTTCAATGCAGAGGACCCCAGGGAGAGTCAGCCCTTGCACCCCGTGGTTCCCTAACTCCGTCTCTAAGATGTCACCCGACCGACCTCGCTGCTCATGACCCAGGGCATGTCCTACCCTGGACTCGGGAGGGCTCATTGGTGGCAGGGATGGGAGCAAGAGCTCCAACACCCAGTGCCAGTGTGACAGTGGTCACCTAAAGTGCTCTGCACCTCCATGTGTGTTAATATCTTCCCCACAGGATTCTTGTGAGGATTAAACAGATTAAGTAGTGTGACGCCACTGGAGCTGAGCCTGGAAGATTGTCAGAGCTTCTTGTCTGGGTCTCCCCAAGTGTACAGGAGTGTCTGGCCCATGGGGGTGCTCACTCCAGTCTACGGGGAGATGGGGAGGGAGGAGATGGACGCGCAGATGAGTTCGCGTGGCTGCCGAGGACAGAGGGAAGCCTTCCTGGTGCAGCTCCTGGACAGAGAGCTACTGCAGCCCGAGATCAAAGCCAGCTGGGAAGGGTTTTAATCAGCAGGGTTTCTTTGTGGTGGTTAAAGCAGGGAAGGGAAGGAGTGAGTTAGTAACTATAACTGCAAACACACACTTGGTAACTAAGCAATTTGGCAAAGATCCCCAGGATAGAGGGAATTTTCCCCTTGAAAACGAGAGTAATAGTGATGGCTTCCTGCAGGGCTTTGTGTCTGAGCATGGCCATCTTTTCACTGAGTTTGGAGGCCCTGCAGATCAGGTCAGGTGGACGTGCGGGGTCCCTGGTCCCCCGTGGGCACAGGGGAGGTCGCCCCAGGCTGGGGTGTTCTCCCTAAGCCCTCCCTGGCAGTTGCTGTGTTTGCCCATCGGCTCCTGTTGAGGCCTCGGTCGCTGTGTTCTCTGCGATGTATGCACTACCTGCTGAGGTTTCCCACGGAATCTTATAACGCAGGCTTTGCAACAAGTTTTTGTGCTGGTGTCTTTGCTCTTTCTCTGCGACGGAGGTTATGTGGGTCTGAGGAGGAGTGGAAGGAGGCGGAGGAAACACGAGGTGGCTGCACTGTCTCCCTCCAGCTCCAGAGCTCAGTGCTCCATTTCTTGACCTCCCAGACCAAAGGCAACCCCGGGAGGTTGCCCATGCCTCCCACCCGTCTTCACCGACCAGGGTGATGGGCAGCAGCTCTGATTCCTCTGGTCTCACAAGGGGAAGTGCCTGTTCATGGGAAATAGCAACTCCCCACCATGTCATGTTCCCTTCCTCCCAAGGGAAATCTCTTGTTTTTCCATTTCTTCAAGCAACCATTGTCCTCTCCTTCTCTTGTCATCACTGGCCATAAATCCACTCACAGAACTTCATTTACTCATCATGGACTGGTTTAGGATGCCCAGGTTCAAAACCAATCAGAATCCCTTTTTCTTTTTTGGTCCATAGCTTGTTTGTTTTCCCCAGTAGGTTGCCTTTGAGATCATATTGGGCAGGGTTGAGATTAGAACATTCATCTTCCATTCAACCCCATGACTGAGACGTTTATCAATTCCCAGAACAACTCTATCTGTTTATAAAAATTGGTGAGGTTTGGGCCAGGTTCTTTCAGAAAGAGCCTCCCATTGTAAGAATTTTAGGTTCTAATGATCTTTGAGTCATAGTTTACATAGATGGAGCCAGAAGCCAGAGCCCTCCCGGGGTTGACAAGACTTCAATCTTTTTTTTTTTTTAATTTCTTTATCAATCTTTTCTTTTTAAAAATGAATTGTGAACCCCAGAGTTTGGGCTTGGTAGGCTGCTCTTTCTTTGTACAGGCTGAGTATAAATGAGTACATAGCGATATTCCTGGATTCAAGAATTCATGTACATACAAGCACACATGTGCTTACACACACTCCATTTACCCCACAGATCACTGGGAAAAGAACTGTTGTTTCAGGGCAAGTGTGTGGCTGGTATGGTGAAAGATGAGTGAACTTCACAGAGCAAAATGAAACACTAGGAGAAAAAGTGTGGCAAAACAAGCACATTGTCAGTGAGCTGAGGGACAACTTCATGTGGCCTGCTAGATGTGCAATTGGGGTTTCTGAAGAAGAGAAGACAAAAAAACAGATGAAGAAATAGTGGCCAAAACTTTCCCAAATTTGATGGAAACTGTAAAGACACAGATCCAAGAAGCTCAGTGAACCTCAAGCACTGATATCAAGCTACTAAGGAAACTGCTGGGAGCAAGGTGAGTGAGACTGTCATTCCCTCCCAGGCAGGGGGAGCCGTCCACTTCCTTTAGCAAGAACAAATGTCGTTCTCCTGCATAGGGTGGGAAGTGACAGCCAGGAAGGACCCCATTCTTGAGGGGGAAGCTGGCTCTACAAACCTGAATCTCTGAAATGTTCTGAAGATGTTGGTGCAAGTGTGAATTGTGGAAGAATGATTGGAACCATGGAATAAAGAAAAAATGAACAGAGATGAAGTCAACAGATAAAGCTTATGGATTATCAGTCCTGGGCTTTGTCTGATATTCTGGTTGTTGGTTAGATTCCTTGAGTTTTAAATTGATCTTAAACTTTGGAATGCAAAGATAAAGAAAAGTTTCCTCAAAATTTGATTCCAAGTGCCTGTTGATGGCTCAGATAGAATGACTTAATGATATATTCATTATTTTCAAGTTCCTTTCCTCTAAAATAACTAAACCACAACAGTAACAATAATAATAACAGCATAAGAAAAAAAAATCACCCAGAATTTTTACTATTCACCTTTAACTATTTGGAAAACAAAACTTCAACTTTATAGCAATATTGTCCTTTCAAGAACAACATGGGTTTGGTACAAAAGCTAAGGAGTGAACTCAAGTATCAAAATAAAGAATCTTCCAAATGCCTGCCTCTTTCTCTCTTTCAACAAGTGTTTTTCCAGGTGGCTTGGAAATCCTGAACTAGAGATGCCTTTGACCTAATGAGGAGAAGGGAACATACAATAAAATTGCAAACCAGAAAAGTGTATTGATTTTTTCAGTTGCTTTTCCTGTTAGCCGTAAAAGTGCCATCAGGCTGTAGTAAATGATGTGTGGGGGCAGTAAGGGGAGAAAATAGAGAGATGGCCCTGGCCAGGGGCTCAGTTGGTTGGAGCGTCATCCTGTACACCAAAGGTTGTGGGTTTGATCCCCCTGTCTGGGTGTGTACAGGAGGCAATCAGTCAATGTTTCTATTACATTGATGTTTCTGTCTTTCTCTCCCCCTTTCTCTCTCTCTCTCTAAAAATCAATAAAAACATATCCTTAGGTGAGGATTAAGAAAAGAAAAGAACGTAGAGAAGGGGCCAAGAGTCCAAGCATGAAAGCTTTGTGGACTAGAATTTGGATTTGTTCTGAAATTATGTCAATGGCCCAGTGGTCGGGTCAGACCTGCATTTTATATTATTCTTTTTAATTTAGTCTTTTTTTCTTTGCTTTTTAGTTTTGCATGTTTCTATTAAAATATCCTCTAAGTTCATGGATTCTTTCCTCAGCCATGTCCGGTCTAATAATGAGCCAGTCAAAGGCATTCTTCATTCCTGTTGCAGTGTTTTTGATCTCCAGCGTTTCTTTTTGATTCTAATAATTTCTCTCTGTTTTAATACCTGTCTGTTCTTGCATGTTGTCTATTTTTTTCTATTAGAGTTGTTACCATATTAATCATAGTTATTTTGAATTCCCCGCTGACATTTCTGTATCTGGTTCTGATGTTTGCTCTGTCTCCTCATGTTGTGTTTTTTGCCTTTTAGTGTGTCTTGTAATTTTTGTTGAAAGCCAGACATCACCCATCCAGTACTGGTTCCTGTGGAGGTTTCTGTTTGTGGGTTTCTGCTTTGGTAAATTGTGATTTTCTGTATCTATATGTCTGCCTCTCCAATTGTTGAGGCAGTGGTTTCCTCTCAGATTTCAGTTTTCTGGTGGCTCTATGAAAACTTGATTCAGTTTGTTCAGCTCTTTACTTGTTGGTGGGACAGAATGATGACTTCTAGGCTCCTTATGTGGCAGATTGGCCAGACTTGCATTTGAGAAGCTTGCTCTGTTAGGACACGGAGGATGGGGGCAAGGAGGAGAGGGCAGGTAGGGAGATCAGTCAGGAGGATTCACAGTTGTCCAAGTGAGAATATCCCTGAAGTGAGGGAGT
The DNA here is from genome assembly GCF_964212035.1 of Myotis nattereri. Classification (NCBI taxonomy): domain Eukaryota; kingdom Metazoa; phylum Chordata; class Mammalia; order Chiroptera; family Vespertilionidae; genus Myotis; species Myotis nattereri. Next base: position 96,282,309 of record NC_138081.1, on the reverse strand, counting down.
GAGTCAGGCAGCGAGAGGAGACAGAATTTGGACTCTCAGGGTGGGAGGGTTTGGAGGTTGACTGAGAAGTAGGAGCTCAAGATTCTTCTAGGTTTTTAGCCCAGGTGGGTGGGTGGGTGACAGTATTGATGACTCAGCAGGAAATAAGGATGATCAGGCATATTTTCTGAGGTTAGTAGAGGATGGAAATGATGGCACAGAAAAGATGCAAGAATCATACACAGAATTCCTGAATAACCTCACCTAGATGATCTGAATGTTAACATTTTACTATGTTTGCATTCTCCCTTTCAGTGCATGCGATCGCACGCACGCGTGCCCACACACACACACACACACACACACACGTCTCTTAGTGTGTAATTTTTTTCTATACCATTGAAGAGAAAGTTACAGATATCAGACATGATGCCTCTTTACCCTTAAATATCCTTGTTTTAAAAAAATCAGGATTTATATAATAATTACATTTAAAAAATTAACTTTATTCAGATTTTGCCAATAGTACAACAGTGCTTTTTATAGAAAAAGTAAAGCCAGGGCCTTGCATTCCATTGCCATGTCTTGTTAGTCTCTCTTAATCTGGAACAGTTCCTGAGGCATTGTTTATTTTTTATGACATTGGCACCATTAAAGAGTGCAGGTCAGTGATTTTGCAACATCTCCCCCACTCTGGGTGTGTCACGATTCCTCATGACTGGATTTGGATTATGCACTCTGGGCCATCTGTTGTGCCAAGGAGTGATGCTGTGTCTTTCTCTATGAATTAAGTCCCGAGGGCCCTGAGACAACTAGCTCCATTCCTGGTAATGCTATCTTTGGTCATTGGTTAAGGTGATTCCTGCCAGGTTTCTCCACTGTAAAGTGATTTGACCCTTTGCAATTAATAAGTGTCTTGTAGAGCAAGCATGTCAAACTCGCAGCCCACCATTGTAAAGGGAGGTTTTGAGACAATATTAGTTTCCACTAGCTTTGGCATTCTACTCAATATCTATATATTGATTTCAGAGAGGAAGGGAGAGGGAGAGAGAGATAGAAACATCAGTGATGAGAGAGAATCATAGATCAGCTGCCTCCTGCACACCCCACACTGGGGATTGAGCCTGCAACCCAGGCATGTGCCCTGACTGGGAATCGAACTGTGACCTCCTGGTTCATAGGTTGATGTTCAATCACTGAGCCATGCTGGCTGGGACCTCTCTACTCTTAATAAGGCTTCCAGGGGATTCTGGTGTGCTGACCTGGCCTGGTTTGAGGACCAGTGTTTGGGAACCTCTGTGCTCATTGGACAGTGAGCTCTGTGAAGGTGGAGCTTTGTCCTTCCCCGCGTGCTCTTCCAGCATTTGGCCGAATGTCCCATTCCCAATAGGTGTTCAGTGAGTGGAGAAAAAGAAAGCCAGATGCAATTGTATCTACTCTCTGGGTTGTGTATCATCGTCAGTAAAATGAGGGAGATGACCAACAGAACTGATATTTTTTGATTGTATAAGTTTCCACTTTCCCAAATGAGATGGTAATTCCATTATACAATGCTTTTGCAACATGGTAGACTGGGGCTGTGTGTGTCATGGAAATAAAGGAGCAAAGACATATTTTACAGCTCAATACATGCTACAGGGAATGAAGGTTGAAATTGGTTTATTCATTCCTGCTCATTCAATCAGCACATTTTACTGCACACCTTGTATGTGCCAGGCACTGCTACAGGTGTTGGGAATCCAGCAGTAACAAGAGGGGCGTGTCACCTCAGGATGCTAAGAGCTACCACTTTTCTCAGCTGTAGTCAAGCACTTGGTGATGGGCGAGGACAGACCTGCAGAGACATCACTCTCCCCTCTCAGGTAACTCCTGGTGCAGGTAAGGCCTGAGCAAGACCCTCCCAGGAGGATGGGGCCAAGGTGTGTGCTCCATGTAGGGAAAGGAGCCTTCAGTTACGAAGAAGCCTACAGAGCTCAGAGTTGCTGTGAGATTAGGCTCCAGCATTATTCATCTGACTTTTTGATGTATTTGTGTTGTGGAAAACTCACTTTGCATTGTTTTTAAAGGAATGAATCTGATCAGAGCCTGTTTATTTCTCAAACCAGCCCTGGGTAAAAGCCAAGATAAACTTTTGATACTTTCTGATTCATAAGTAAACTTAAGCTGCTTATATACAGACGAATTTTCCAGAATAAAATTAGTTAGGTCATGATAGTGAGTTAATTACCACAGTGCTGATGTGTATAGTATAATTTAGATGAGTCAATGAATGTCCTACAGTAAACATAACAAATACAGCTTCCTAAAACAAACAAAATAGCAAGGAAATGCAATTCTCCATAAACAGCCATGCAAAGCAAGCATGAAGGGATTAAGGGTTACATTCCAGAACAGGTAATAATGAGGCTTTCAGAATTTACAAACAATGTCACTGGAGAAGTTCTAGAACCAAACAGCCTAGTCTCAGTTTGGCAAGATAGGGAATAAGAATTGGTCAAACTGGTTAGCTTTTATATCCTTGAGTGTCTTTGAGGTGCTTGACTTAAAAGTGTCCTTCACCTTCTGTGGGAACTTCTTAATAAGACATAACTGTGGGCTCAGTGCTTTGTATTCTCAAAATAATGTGTCAACAGCTTTCTCATTGTCTTCAGGTCTGTTGAAATTTGTGGCCTTTGCTTGCAACGGTCCTCTTAACCGAAGCTGAGTATGAGAGGCAGAGTTTATTGGGTTTGTTTGTTTCTACACACCGTATTTATTGATATATAGATGTCCTATTTCTTAAGCCCCTAGTACATTGTTGTTTTCTGGAGACTACCTATTAAACGATGAATCCTAGTTCACTAAAGGGATATAATTTACTGTGGGCAGCTTTTCTCGGGGTCCTTGGTTCTCCTACCTGTGGTCTCTGTCCACTCTTTGTGTTCTCTGTCTGACTCGATCTGACTCATTCTTCAAGGACATTTCTCTTTGAAGACTTCCTCAGCCACTCCAGGGAGAACTAACTCTTCCAACCACTCTGCTCCCACAAGGACCTCACTATGTGCTGACATGTCTCTCCAGGTCCAATGTTTGTTCCATGGGAGCACATATCCTATCTTGTTCATGTTTGTGTCCACGGGCCATAGCACAGTTCACGGCACATAGGAAGTACTTGGTGAAGTTAATTGAATAAATGAAACAACTAATGAAGGAAGAAAAGGGATTCCAGGGGAAAATGCTCATCTGAATCAGTGATGGTGGAGTGATCGGCGTGAATGACTGAGTGGGGCTATTTTGCCGAGTGGTGGAGTTAAAGGGATGGAAATGCTCCCACGCTCCACTCCCTGCACAGCCCTGCCTTCCTGCCATAGAGGCAAGGCCCTCTTGACTGTGTCATCAGAAACTGGGGTTTTTAGAACCATCTTCTCCTGGGTGAGAGAATGCAGATGGTTCCTCAGTATTTCCCGAGATCACTCTCACTTCCACCAGCAGAAATTCCCAGGAAATTCCCTGAATTATCAAACTTACACCAGGGAATCAGAAATCAGGTATAACATGTCAATGTCATATTTACTTACATATGGCAGATGAGCTACATGAACATACCCCTCTTTCCTGTTAAAACTCTTTTAAAAGGCTAGGAAAAACCTACAAACCTTTATCTGTAAAGAATGCCAAGAGGAGGGAACAGCAGGCAAGGGATTTAAACACATTAGGAGAAGTGTCTGAAGAAGAGAGGTGGCTGGGTCAGTAGAGGAGAGGAATTAATATTTGCTATAGAGTGCGAACTGAGGAGGGCCGGGCCAGCTTGGTCTTAGACCAAGTTAGTGGCAGAGCGAATGAGAGACATGCAAACCATAAGCCCAGATGGCTTTTGTGCCTAAGATGATTGTCAGTGATTTTTTTCTTTTTAGGGAACTAATTGCCCAGCTACCTTAAATCTGCCCTGTCTAGTTAAGATGATAATACATTCATGGCCTTCATTACCTGTGTAAGGGTTTCAAAGTCCTCCTACACACGTTGCAATCTTCCCAGCATCACTTCCTATGCAGTTTCTGCCTGACCTTCCAGACCTCACTCTCTGGTTGGCAGGCAGGTGAGAAAACGGGCTCAGAAGGGTCAATCTTTCTGGTTAACCTGGCCCAAGAGCGTTTGTTTTCAGCCCATTGAAGGACAGGCAATATTGGCTCTAACTCTGCTAGGATTGTTTTGAACGTTCACAGTTGGCCTCGTCTGGCTGTTGGTGTCAGGTTTGTACCCACAGTAGGTTCAGTGGGACAGGAGCACTAAACGGTGTGCCTTCCCAACAAGACTGCTCATGTCCGAAGAGCTGCCCTCTGGTGAAGGGTCCTCCAGAGGCCAGCGAGCGGAAGCTTCCTCTGGGCGGGGAGCCTGTCGGGCGCTGAGGGGGCAGCCTCAGTGAGAGGCAGGACCTCTTGATCCCCGGGAACAGCATGCCTGGCCTCCTGTCTTTGCTCATTCTGTCGTCCACCAGGATGGCCCCGAAGATGAAGATGCAGATGCTCCTTCCTGGCTAGGTGTCTGCCATAGACACATCATTTCAGCAGCATCGATAAGGAGGGCTTCCCTGAGGGGGGTGGACCCAGGAAGCATCCTATTGGCTATAAAATCTGGGGGCTGCTCTGGTTCACCTGGGTTCCTGAGGGAAACTCAAGGCTAGAACTTTATTTTTCTGAGCATTTTTAAATTCATAGAGAGATGGAGCATAAAGCAGAGCCCCTGTGGCCCACCCCTCCCGGTTTCCCTGGTTAACATCTGGCATTAGTGTGGTACACTTGTTACAACTGGTGAGCCCGTGTTGATGCATTATTATGAACTAAAGTCCAGAGTTTACATTGGGGTTCACTCTCTGTGTTGTGCAGTTCATGGGTTTAGACAAATGGATAACACAGCATGGCACAGAATAGTCTCTCTGTTCTGAAAGTCCTCTGTCTCCGCCTCCTCATCCCTCTCTCCGTCTCCTCCAACACCGTTACAGCTGAGAACTCCAGCCCGCCTCCTTCTCTAGGAAACAGAGCGACGGTCGGTCGTGTCTGCTCCGTGTCACTGTGTCTCCAGGGGCTAGTGCACAGGAAGCTGTGGGAGCTTCTGAAGGTCACCTGAGGGGCTTCTGAAAACCTGGGGCATGCCTCCCCTCCTCCCCTCACTGCAACTGGAGATGAGGATTCAGGAGGGCAGGCAGCGGGGGCTGGCGTCGGTATGATGGCAGTGTTCTCTGGGTCACTCGGGCACCGTGTGGCATCGCAGTGCAGGGTGTGACCCCGCAGGGCCTGCCCCCCGAGGAGCGCAGCAGGGCAGGCATCCTGGAGGGCCGACAGAGTGTCCTTGTTCTCAAACTGGGACCCACGTGAAGTCTTTTCCCTTTTCCAGAAACCTCGCATCTCCCTTCCACCCCCACGCTGACCGGGGAAGTCTGGCCCGCATTGCTCAAGGGTGAGGTAGTGGACAGGGAGCGCGGTGGGCACTGGGCTCAGCTACCAGGCCTGACTTGGAGGGTGGAGCGCAGCTCCCGTCGGCTTAATTATTCCAGGAGAGGCTGCTTTCCTGACAGGAGCCTGGCACGGTCCCGACAGCCTTTAATGGGCCCTGCTCAGACTGGGACACTGGCTCCCTGTCTCTGTCGCAGCCCAGGGCCAGGGAGGCCCCTCGGGAGGACTCCAGGCTGGGCCGGCAGCCTCACAAACGCACAGCCAGGAGCTGCCTCTGTGGCACGGCCCGAAGCGGACCTTGCGCGGGCTCAGCGGGTCCAGGTCTCTGTACCTCCTCACATTCCCACTTGCGTGGACCTGGTCGCGCAGTGGGGGCCCGCCATACAGTAAGGGAGCATTGGCATCTGTATGTGTTCACTTCGCACTCCCAGAGCTCTGAGCTGGCTGGGGGTCCTGACACGGGGGAAATTAGTCAGCTTGGTGTGACTTTCGTCTGGAACCCTCCTGCCCATGGAATGATCTGAGCTAGGAGATTTTCCTGCGGGAACATGGATGTTCCCCCTTGGAGGTGTGTCACACGTCCCTAGTGTCCACATTTCTGTGCTCAAAGCCACTTTCTGGTTAAGGGCCTGGGATAGACCAGTGCCGGCCCGCGACACAGGGGTCCCTTTGGGTCTCAGCTGTTATCACTCAAGAGCCAGTGTCTGGATGAATATCTTGGAGTCCTGCAGGGCGGGCACATGGAGGGACAAGGAGAGTCCTTGCAGAGGGTCACCGTGAGAAGGGAGGGAACGGGGTGGTGACAACAGGCTCCTCCAGAGAGACAGGCTGTCCTGACCATGACTTGGTGTGTTTAGCACAGTGCCCTGAGCCACACCCAGCCTCGTCCTCAGGGGGCACAGGGCACCCCATATGGACTTCTGAGACCACCTGTGCTGCCTGTCAGCAGGATCTGGTCTCATTCATGGTCGGCTCTTGACTTTTGATCCCAGTGCCGCCTCTGGCACAGACAACTGACATGTTTCTCTGAGTGGTTATTACCTATGTGCATGAGTCAATAAAATAGGAAATCTCAAAGGCAAACATTTAGCAAGTAAATGGGTTTACACACATCCATAGGAAATATAGGAAGCAACCACAGAAGACAGGAAATGTGAGAAACAGGGCCGAATCCCCCAGCCAGCCCTCAGCATGGAGGACACGGTTTTTCCTGCCTAACCCCCCAGCCACGCTGGAGAGAGCTCAGCGGGCATCTGGCCTTTTGCTGAATGTGTTTGACTTGGAGAGGGTTCCCCCTCCTGCGAGTCTTGCAGCTGATGAATTTGTGCAGAAGAAAGAACTGCAGCAAAGGAGGGTTTATGAAGCCCATGCAGTCGAGGCTGAGATTTCGTGCATAGAGACTGAAACGTGAGAATGTGTAGATAAGGGATCTGAGGGTCTGAGGGGAGCAGACCAGCGGGGACCTGGCGTGGCTGCGGGACAGTGGACTCAGCATGCGGCGCTCATGCAGAGCCCAGCGTTGAGCAGGGTTAGGCCGAGAGGTCAGCATCCAGGCCGCATGGGTGGCATGTCTCTCAGCTCTGTGACATACAGCTGTGCTTCATTCTTCTCATCCCTCGACATGGACCCACTAAACATTAATGACAGAATAGTACAAAGGATTTCTCTCCTTCACCCACTTTCCACATTTGCTAATGCACACCTGATCTTCTAATGGGCTATCAGTAAATTTGTTTCTCTTTAACAAAATAACTTAATTCTCAACCTCTTCTTTCTGCAGTTCTTATCTAAAGAGACGGTTGGTTAACCTGTCCTGGCAGAGGCTTGGAGAACCCCAGTCTGATGACAAGACATGGCTTCGGAAGGACAGTTGGGAAGAATGACGGAACAGAGGCTCCTAGCACAGGTGATCGTTGGTAACTCGCCTGTGGAATGTGGTGCTGTTTGTGGTGACTTCTTTTAAAAGGAGCTAGAGTGGAGATTTGTGTTTATCCAGCTCACGAATGGCAAGTGAAGCTTCAGGATTCATTGTTGTTGCTTTTGTTTTTACTTTCTTTTTTTTGAAATGGGTTCTGACTTATAGACAAGTTGCAAGAATAGTACAAAAGATTTCTATCTCTCCTTCACCCACTTTCCACATTTGCTATATTGCTCTCCCCTCTCCCCACATACACGTTTCCATAGCAGACAGCTAGTGTCGGTTGTCCATTGACTGGGGAAGAGGGTATTGGCTGGGGAGGTGGCATTGGGGGGAAGAAGGTGGGAATTATGGGGGGCATGAATATCCTTTGAAATTCACTGTCTTGCTTCATTATTTACATGTATGTGTCTCTGTTGAGGGAAGGTACCTGACTTTTTCTTTACCATGGACTTCAGGATTTCTTAATGAAACCACATTTGCTTTTATTGGTAAGGAAATACTGTGGTAGTTTGTGGGATTGAAGGTTGTTGTTGGTTCTTTTGAAGATATTTAAAAACGGAGGATTGTAGGGGTTTTGTTTTGGGTTTTACTTTAATATGCCCAATCTTGTGGGTTTTGCTGTATGTGTGTGTGTGTGTGTGTGTGTGTGTGTGTGTGTTTATGTATGTTTCCCGTGGATGGTGTTTACACATGTTCCTCTGGGAGGGAGGTGAGCGTGTGAGGCGGTGAGAACTGGAGCTGTTCCCAATGCAGCGCTGCCTCTTCTCTACTGGGGCCAGCCCTGGTGATCTATACTAATAATAGAGGGATATGCAAATTGTCTGGGACGCCATTACAGTAACAATAACGACCGAACAGGCTGCGTGGGGCAACCAGGCTGGTGGCGGGGGGGGGGGGATAGTTGGGGGCGAGCAGGCTGGCAGGGGGGTAGTTGGGGGCAAGCAGGCTGGCGCGGGGGGGGGGGGGCAGTTGGAGGTGACCAGGCCGGCAGGGGGTGCAGTTAGGGGCGATCAGGCAGGCAGGCAGGTGAGCAGTTAGGAGCCAGCAGTCCCAGATTGTGAGAGGGATGTCTGACTGCCAGTTTAGGCCCGATCTGAGGAGTCACGGATTGGAGAGTGTGCAGGCTGGGCTGAGGGGACCCCCCCCTCCTCCCGTGCATGAATTTTGTGCACCGGGCCTCTAGTAGAATCATAAAACAAAGTTAGCAGGGTGGGTTTCTGAATATACTTCAGTATTGAGTGTGTGAGCTTAATTATTTCAGCCTGGCACTGGAAACCTCAACAGAGAGTACACGGGTAACATGATTATCATGATTTTAAACATGAAAAATCCTCCTTCTAAGTGGTATTTACTCTTCTGTGTGCTTTGGAGGCCCTCCCAGTTAGTGTCAGCGTGATGGATCACTCATTTAACATCATTTCTCAAATTCTCTCTTTGTTCAATGCAACTGGGCCTTTCTTTAAAAAAAAAGAAAGAAATTAAGAGTCATTTCATACAGGAAAAAAAAATTACTTTTGGTTCTTTAGGATGGAAAACATGAAAAAATGAGAATGGCTTCTAAAGCCATTTATAGATGAACTGGTTTATGAGGCATGAGCAGAGGAGCACTGAGCAAGAGAGTGGGCAGAGGGAAAGTGACAGGGCATGTGTCCCTGATGAGGACTAGGGGCTGTGGAATAAGTGAGACACAGGGAGGCGCACACGTTGCCTGGCAGAGCTGACTGTACCCAGCACTGGACCAGTTACTGCATCTAGATCTCAGGGTTACCAGAGTTACAGTATCCAGTGCCCGCTCTATCACAGACAATTGACACATTTCACTGAGTGACTATAACCCATGTGCATGAGTCAATAAAATAGGAAATCTCAAATGTTCAACAAGGCAAATGTTTAGCAAGTAAATGGGTTTTACCCACAGCCACAGGGAAGATAGGAAGCAACCAAAGATACTTCATAGCAATGATGTAAAGATGACGAACACTGCATGAACATGTCAAAAGAGATCCTTTCTTTTGGTAATAGTGATGGGGTAACTCAGACCAATCATCTCACTGAAAATAACCACCAAAAAAGTAAGTGACACGTTAAAAGTTCCTCAAAAGCATCAAAGAGCTAATACAATGCTGAAGAACTGTTGGATTAAGATTCAGGAGAAGATGAAAATCCGGGAAAATGAGGTTGGATTTGGGAACATCCGCTTTTACCACGGGGCATCTGAAAACCTGAGATACATGGTCAGAGGATGAGCGGCCCCTTCCCAGTCCTGTGAGACAGGGGACATGAGGCTGGAGCCTGGGGCCGGCAAGAGAAACTTCCTCTGCTTTGGCTTCTGATTCAGCAGAGCTGCTTACCCTGAAGATAAGGGTGAAATGGGAGTGTTAATGTAGAAATATTCAAACCTGTAAAGAATTGTGAGTTTATTTGAGCCAAACTGTCGATAATTGCCAGGAAGCAGAATCTCAGTGTATTGGGATAATGCTCTGAGAATGGCGTTTTTCTTTTACCTTGTTTTGTACATTACAGTCAAACGAGGAGATGTAAGTGGGTACCTGAGGTCCACTGGTGATAGATTAAGGAGGCGGGAGAAAGCTAAGCGGGGAAACCACTGGGATTGGATAAAAAGTAAAATGATAGATACATACTTCTTTTACATAGGTGGGTGCAGGGTAGTTAACAGTCAACGATTAACTTAATAACAATGAGGGGATTTGTGGTCTTCACAGAGTGGTGCCTGTGCTTTGAGGGGTCCGGAAAAAGGAAAATTACTTTGACCTTCCAACTATATGTTATCATAGATGCGAAAAGACAATAGGCTCAGTTAAGGTAAAGACTGACCTTTGTCAGGGAAGATACCGGCTTGGGATGTGACTACCCACCATAAACTGCTTTTAGTTCAAGTTTTAATTTCAGACCATCCTTTGTGGTGACTTTAGGCCTTTAAGTTTGCAAGACCTCCATGCAGGCCTTCCCTGAGCTGGTCAGGTCAGCATGTAGCCCATTTTTCTTCCACTGAGGTAAAACAGCTCTGGTGTGAACGATGGCCCAGTTCTGGGTCATCTGGGTGACCAAGAAAATCTTACGTCCTGAAGCTGGAATAAAGGATAATGAACTGATACTACATAAGGACTCGGCAGAAGCAAGTGGAAATTAAATATAAAGAAAAATAACGTCTTAAGCTTCAAAATATTTCTACAAATATTTTTAAAAACATGATCTTAAGCACTTAATTAAAAACCTGAAACACTAAGGGATAACATGAGAATGTACCTAATTTTCAAGTATACATTGAACAGATACAAAAACTTGGCTGTGAAGCAAGTCTCAATAATTTCAAAGGATTAAAATGATAGAATATGTAATGTCAGAACTGGGAAATCACCATATGTTCAAAAATGAAGAAAAATATCTAAATAACCCACAGGTAAAAAAACACACAACAAAAATATTATTTTCCAAACACATGGAATGTAATAAAAGCAATGCTTAAATATAAATCTTCACCTTAATATGTTAAGAAAGTATGTAAGCTAGAAAAGCGCAAAGAACTAACTGTTCATCTTAAGAAACTAGAAAGAGAAAAGCAAAATAAATGGTAAGAAAGTAGAGGAAAGGGAATAACAAAAACAAGAGCATAAAATACTGAGATAAAAAACAGACTAGAGATCAACAAAGAGTTGTGTCTTTTAAAAGAAAAATTGATAAACCATGGGTGAGACTGATCAATAAAAATTTAAAGAAGGTACAAATGTCAATGTTGGACATGACAAAGGGGACACGTAGGCTGAGGTTTAGAGGATGAGAGTGGGTTGGGAGGTGATGAAGGGTTAGGGGCATCCACGTGAACCAGGCCAGCCTGTGCCAAGGATAAAAGCCAGTGAAAGGTGGCTGCAGGGAATGGCAGGATGAGAGGCAAGCCAGGCCAGGGAAGCCCCGATCGATCGGAAGGCTAAGCTGAGGAGTTGGGCTTTATCTTGACAGTGTAGGGGAGCCACTGGAGGCTTTTAAGGCAGGGAAGAAGTGATGCAACAGATTTTCCCTATAGACTGATGGTCCTGGCTGCATTTTGGGGAATGATTAGGAGGTGGGGGTGGGGGGCAGGATGCAGCCTGGAGCAGGAAAGGCCAGTGAGGAGGCAGATGTTGCCATTCAGGCAGGTAGGGTGAAGGCGGAACCAAGGCAATGACGTTGGGGATGGAGCAGGAGAGGCAGTGGCACACATTCTGGGGTGGAGCTGAGGCCAAAGGGCATAGCTCTAGGAAACACCAATATTTAGGGGGTAAAGGGCTAATGTCAAATCGTCAAATGGGGTGCAGAAGATGAAACAACTACCCAAACGAGGGGATTTTGAGAGAGAGGAAAAGTCACAGTGTTCTGTGTTATCTGCGTTAAGTTTGGCATTGTGACATCATTGGTGACTTTAGAAAGACTTCAGGGAAAAGTCTAGTTTCTGTGGATTCTAAGTAAATGGGGTTGAGTGCCTGGAGTTGGGGTGAGAACATGGCTGGGAGCGTAGGAAGGAGCGAGCACAGCCTCTGAAGGCAGTGTGGGATCACAGATTTGTAAAAGATGGAAGATGCAGTATTTTCCCCATCTTTGAACCTTCCACCTGAAAAATTAAAATTGGTGACTTATGTTGTATGACTAAGACTTTCCAGCTATGTCCGACCAGGTTGTTCCATTTCTTCCCTTATTACATATTAATAGGGAAATGTTTTTAATCCTGGCCTCGCAATTATTCTGTTTATACGTCTGGTTACCTTATTTACCACATAAGAAGATGGGAAGACAAATGTTTTTGAGAATTGCAGAAGACAAAGAGACAAATTCAAAGGATCAGCATGACTGTTTCTGCCAAGGAAGCCTATGAAATGTTCAAATCAGAAATGGCCAGTTTACATGTCAGACTGCTCTTTCTAAATTTCAGTTTTTCCCCGCCGGTAACACATTACAATTGAAAGATGCCCAAACAGATGTTTTCTGTTATATGGATTTAGTTCCAAAGGTTTCTTCATATGCTGCTCACAGACAAATAATCCCTAAGGAATTATAGGGGCCAATAATTTTCATTTTTGTCATTGCGTATGAAAATATTCCAGGCTGCTTATGTTAGATTAATTTTGCTTCTCAACAGTATTATTATAAAGTATGGATCCTGTCACCCTTCCATACCCGTTTTATAATTCTTTTGCCTTACCTTGTGGCGAAAAATCTACTCATTCCTTTTGCAGCTGTGAAATAATTCATTTTCTGTGGCCATTGCAAATCCCTCTTCCTCAACCAAATTACATCCCGCTGACCGATGGAGTCCTCACCAGAGACACTCAGCTTGCCCAAGCGTGTGTTCAGGCACACCTATCAACACAACAACGCCAAAGTTTTCTTGTTGGACTGAGCTCCAAAAAGGAAATATTTAGAGTTGAAAATAGTGAAAACATTGTTTCCACAAAGAGAACTGGAAAAAGCACTATCTAGTTAGACTTGTGAAAACTAATGAATAGAAGCCTCATTTAAAATGGAGCCGGGAGGCCGGAAGAGAGAACTTTCAGGCATGTGACTTTCAAGCACAGATCTGACCCCCCCCCCCCCCCCCCCATGAAGAAAGGTACCTGCATCTCCGAGAGGAAGTGATGCTAGCCAACCTCTGCAGGAGGAAGGGAAGGTTCCTTTTTGCCTAGTAACAGCTCAGCCAATGGGAGGCTGCCATAGTTCAGCCAATGAGAAGTCACTATACTTGGAACTTTCAGTTCCTCCAATGGAATCTTGGTTTACAACAGACCCTCCCAAGCCCTGAAAGAGCATCAGCGTTTCTGTGGGCTTGTGTGTGTCTCACTATGGGACTGCATGTCACAAATTACAGTTCTTTGTTGTTTCTGAATAAACCCATTGTACTGGAGAAATATCTGGCTGTCTGTTTAAGGTTAACAGACTCTACTAATAGTATTTTAAATCTTAAGTTGTTATGTCTCAAAGTCATTCTCAAGTCAGAGCTTACTGTGAATAATGTGAAAAATATAGAACAATCTTCTGGGATCACAAAGAACAGGAAGGAGATACCACTGACCACGTGAGAGGGACTGAGCAGCTCATTCAAAATATCACCTTCTGGGGGTCAGGACCCTTGCGTGCTATTCAGGAACTTCTTTTGTAATCATCACGGGTCTTTTATTCCTCAGGAAATAAGGGCAGAAGGGCTGGGGAGATGGCTGCTGAGTGCCTTCCAGGTGTAATGTGGGACATTAACTGTAGAACATGGGCGAAGAAGTTGAAGTTCCTTGTTCCAAAAATAGAGGTTTCTTGCAATTTCTGCTGCAGGTGGAGGTGAGGAGCCAGTGAAGAAGCCTCTCTCAGTGTTGTGTGCCACAGTTGATGCGAGCTATTGAAATGTTGAAGATCTAGAGAAAAATACTTAAAAATAATGAAAAGAGGTGCATATATGCACCCCTATGTTCATAGCAGAACCATTTACAATAGCTAAGATCTGGAAACAGCCCAAGTGCCCATCAGTAGACAGGTGGATAAAAAAAGCTGTGGTACATTTACACCATGGAATACTATGCAGCTGTAAAAAAGAAGGAACTCTTACCCTTTGAGACAGCATGGAGGGACCTGGAGAGCATTATGCTAAGCAAAATAAGCCAGTCAGAGAAAGGCAAGTATCACATGATCTCACTCATATGTGGAATCTAGTGAACAAAATAAACCGATGAACAAAATTAGATCCAGAGACATAGAAGCATGGAACAGACTAATAAACCTCAGAGGGGAGGTAGGGGTGGGGGATGGGGTGAGAAGAGATTAACCAAAGAACTTATATGCATATATGCATAACTCATGGACACAGACAATAGTGCAGTGAAGGACTGGGGGGGGGGGGTAGGGTGCAGGGTGGAGGGGGTCAATGGGGGGAAAAGGGGAGATATCTGTAATACTTTAAACAATAAAGATTTAAATTAAAAAAGTAATGAAAAGATAAGTAAATCTTGTGATGTTTCTATGGAAGCTCCGAGACAACTCTTACTTTCAGTCTTCACATGAATGAAGAGATACAGTTTAGAGCAGAAAAGGAACAAGAGGAGTCCTTCTATGTTCCTGCACTGCATGTTAGCTCCATGTTAGTGCCATGTTAGCTCCATGTTAGCTGTCGGGAAGAGCTTCCTAACCCAAAGGCCCTGCGCTGTCAGGACACATTGCCACAGGGATGACTTCATTTGTTGAGGGTTGGAGTTCTTCCTTGGGGAGCCTATTCTTCATTGACTGCCCCCTCCTCTTTTTCTGAACTCCTTTCTCTCTGAGAACCTTTTATGCAGCCCCTCCCCCCAAGGCTCCCTGACCACCACTGCAGCTTCTGACCCTGGCAGAACCTGGGGTGGTAGCTCCTTTTCTCCTGTTGCAGTGGAAGCTCTCAGTCCTGCATCTCCTTCCTGAACTACTTGCTCTGTGCCAGGTGCTATGAGCTCATCAGACCTACAATCAGGCTGCTGGGCACTGGTTCAGACAGGCATCTCACTGGGGTCAGTGGAGAGCAAAACTCTACTCATTTTCAAAGCTGTCTTTATTTTAAAATTTTCCCTTAAAAAGCAAGCAGACAGAATTTATTCTTCTCAAAGCAGGCTTCTGTTCCTGAGCAGTCATGCCAAATGGTTTCTAAGGAGACACAGAAACAGTGATAGAAAGCGGAGGCCATTGTACAGACCTGTTACTCCACGTGAGGCCAGTCAATGGGTGTGGGCAGCAAGACCGTGGTTCAGTCTTTCCCAAGGTCAGAGGCAAGCCTAGGACAAGGCTCTTCACGTCTCTCTGTCCCCACATCCCAGTTCCTGTCAGTGTTCTATGAAAGCTGTATACACTTTGGACAAACAATGAAATAAAGGAAGCTGCCACATTTAAACAGGAAATATTTGCTCATTCTTTTCCCCATCCTTAAAATCATGTTCTTCCGTTGAGGCTCAGTGAACTCTGTGCCTCCTCCATGAAGCTTTCCACAAACTCCACCTGCCTTCTCTCTCCTCTCTATTCTTCAAGCCATGTTCTTTACCCAGGGGCTATCCTCTATTGCCAGCTGTGCGAGACTATTCTGGGCCAATTTGGTCAAGCTGGGAGCTATGGTTCCTTGAATTTCTTCCCTGGGTTGGAATTGGCAAAAGAGTTTGGCATGAGATGTGGAAGGCAGGGGTGAAGCAGTGGCCGTTACTCTCAGAAGTTCATTGTTGCCGTGTCTGGGGAGAGACAGATGCAGAGCTGCCCAGTGGCTCCCAGCTTGTGCTGGGTCTCCTTCATTCTGTGCCCAGCACATCTTCCCAGCTGCTGGCCCCGTTGACGAATAGCATTTCCAAGCCCACCGCCAGGTTGTGGACCCAGAAAGGCGGAACCTCTCCATCTCACCTGGGGCTGCCTGCCGTGGCTTCTCAGGTTCCCTGCAAGCTCTCACTTCCTCCCAGAGCTGGCGCTCAAGTGCTCTAGGTGACACTCCCACCTGGCCTTCTGAGCCGGCACCTCTTTAGTGTCCCCCACATTTGTGTGAGGTCTGATTCCCATGGGACCCCTTATCCCTGAAGCATGGCTTAGTTTTCCTGACTGATATACCAGCCAACCCTCCCAGACAGGCTTAGCCTGCTGAGCGAGGGCCATGTCTGCTTCTTCCAACTGCTTTATGGCGCTCGGGGCACTGTTGGAGACAAGTAGATATTCAGTGCTGTTTGTGGATTGATAGACTGAAAAAAGTCTACAAGTGCTTACGGCTAAATGACCCTCCCATTGCTTTCCCTCTCCCAGAGCTGGCAGGTGGAGACCCCAATGTAGGAACCCGCTGCTAGATTCCTGGCATCCAGTGATTTAGGTGTCAGTCAGCGTTTCTGTGTGAAGGTCCACCATCATTTCTTAGGGCTTTGCCACAGGAAAATGGAGGGTGACGTGATGACTGAACCCGTTTTTTCCTTCCCTTTCCACCCAGCCAACCAGCAATCAGAGGCAGCCCTTTTATCAGAGGAGAGATGAAGGCAGGGAAACCCATGTTCACTAGTGCTCAGGGCCCTTGCTTCATGGGTGGGTAGTTGGAAATATTAACTCCATCTGAGGAACAGTGCATAGGCTCCTGGAGTTTCTAGTAGACCCTGTGTACATGGGATGTGCAACTCTTTCTGCAAGGCAAGACCAGAACTGAAAGTCTGATAGCCTGACGAATAAGTCAGACAGGCTACATGCAGTCTTCACTCTTTGCTTCCCTCCTTCCTCTCTTTCTTCTTTCCCTTTTGAAATCTTATTCATCTCAAAGTTATAGTTCAGTGCTATATAGGTGCTGACCAAATAGAGCAACCTGGCAGTAAGGTCAAAAGTCCAGTAAAAGAGTTATTTTAAAGTACAGTAGGAACACCGGACATAGATGTCGGGAGGGCACCTTCCCCACCAGGGGGCACATTAGAGTTGTCAGGAACCACCTCTCTCGCCAGGACCTACTATGGAAAGGTAATGCATAACCTATGGACATCGACAATTTCTGTCTGGTCATTTTTAATAGTCTTTTGCTGCTTTTTCATTTTAGTGATTTTACATTTAACTCCTTCAAACATTTAATACAGATACACTTCATCAGATAAATTTTTAATAGCTGAAGTTTTTGGATGGGGCCCTAAATATGTTTTTGCGTTTCTATTAATTTATACTTGTGAACATGTTTTCCTTGTAAATCTGGTCTTTGGTTGTAAGCTCCAATTTGATGATCTCTTCCTATTGGGGAATCGTGAGAGTTCAGGTGAGGCTGTTCCTTTAGGAAAGATTTGCATCTGCTTCTGCACGGACCCAGGGCATATAACAATTAGCATAAAGTCCATTTTATCTGGGACCCAGCTTCATAGAGGGAGGGGGTCTGAGCACTTTTGGTGGAGCACGGCCTCTTACTCCCCCTGGGGCTGTTTCCTTGCATAGCTCAGCTCTGTTGAGCCCACAGAAGTTTACCTCCTTTGCCAAATTTTTAGCATTAGCACTGAACTATAATTATATACTAGTGATGTATAAATGGGGACTGCAGATGAAGAAAGACATTTAAAGCCTGTTCTATTAAGCATTCTTGAAATTGCTCTGTAAATGTCAGAGCAAGACTTACACAGTTTTCAACGAGTTGAACCCAGAAATAGTATGTACTGTCTCATTTATTTTTGTGCCTTTTCCTTCTAGAGCAGATTTCAGATTGTCCTGAGGCCAAACTTGTTTAACACTAAAGTATTCCATGTTGGAACCAACTATAGAAGGTTAACATTGAGAAGTAGATGTCCAACCCCCTGGCTGAGGAAGACAAGTCCTATTTAAGCATGAAGGCAGTGAGTAAGATGTAACCAGTCTATCTTTAGAGATACCCCAAACATAAGGGCGGGGAAGGCAGAACAGATTATGAAGTTGCAATACCTGGTGTTAATAGAACCAATGAAAAAGCAAGAGTAACCTGAGGAGGGGCGGTGTGAGTTTTAGAACCACTGTCACATTCTTCCTGTCAGTAAAGGGCTTCTAGGTTCCTTTACATAGTGACTGTTTGAAAACTTGGTAAATGTAAGTCTCAGAAACACAAGTATTGCCTGGATCAAGGAGTATCAAAGGTGCCACCCCCAGATCTGGAAGGCTCTACAGATATTTAGATAATTACATAATATTGGTTTCAATATTCTCATTGTATAATGACCTGATGTTCATTAGTCTTTCAAAATAAGAATTCTCTTGCTGTTTTATCCAACAAAAAAAGTTCACTGGCTCTTTCGTTGGTCCCTACAATGACAATTCTGAGATGGTGTTACTGAGGGCTCCCCACTGGATCAAGTGAATCACGATGAGACATTTAACACCGGACTGCAGTCATACCTATTTTTCCTTCAGAGTTCTGCTCAAAAATGACCTTCCTTCCTGATGCCATTCTCATTTTCCCCGGGGCCAAGATGATCATTCTTTGCTTGTTGTTTCATCCTTGTCCTCCTGCCTGTGTGTACGCCAGGCATCACCTGGCTGGTGAGTGCTCACTGACAGTCTCCCTATCCCACTGGTCCCTGAAGCACTCCGTGCAGGGACCAGGAGTCTGTATCTTTGCATCTCCCATGCCGCATGGAGTGGAGCACACCTTGGCCCTCAGTGGCCACTTCTGGGTGCATTCATGTCCATGGAAGCCTTTGGGTGCATTGGAGGACATTATCAAATGAACTTTCATCGACAATAAGCAGCTCCCACCGCTCTCAGTCTGATGTGGCCTCTGACCTCGTTTCATGGCTAGCACTGTGCTTCTGTGTTACTCCTCAAAGGTGCCCTGGATATTCATGCTTTCATCACTCAGAAAAACTTGCCCTGAACAATTTTTCTATGCAATAAAGTAAATACCTTAAATTACCTATATATATAAAAGCCTAAGCGACCATTCGACTGTTAGACCATTAGACCGTTCGACCAGTAGGCATGGCACGCACTGACTACCAGGGGGCAGATGCTCTGACTGGTAGGTTAGCTTGCTGCTGGGGTCCAGCAGATTGGGACTGGGTGAGATGGGCCGGACACACCCTGGAGCCCTCCCATGGTCCCTCCCTGGCCTTGATCATGCACTGGTGCGAGGGACCCCACTGGTGCATGAATCTGTGCACCGGGCCTCTGTATGTATTTATGGACATTTATAATTGTACTCAATGAAGATATTTTTATTTTATGAAATGTGTAAACACTGAGTAGCTTGCATTCCAAAATGACTCCTTACCCCAGATGTGCACTGTTTCTGTAAGAATCTTTCTCTTTTTATTTTTTTAATCCTCACCCGAGGATATTTTTCCATTGATTTTTAGAGAGTGGAAGAGGGGGAAGGACGGAGAGAAATATCGATGTGAGAGAAATACATTGATTGGATGCTTCCTGCACATGCCTCAACCAGGGCCAGGGCCAGGGAGGAGCCTGCAACCAAGGTACGTGCCCTTGACCAGAATTGAACCGGGGACCCTTTAGTCTGCAGGCCGATGCTCTATCCACTGAGCCAAACCAACTAGGGTGAGGATCTCTTTATTGTCATCCAGGACTAGGGGCCCCTGCCTTCTCCACATCCACTCATGGTTAAGAGGACCTTTTGCAGGTTGGAAAGCCTTGAGTCATCTTTCACTTGCCTTCATTCTTTAAATCTGCTCTCTCTCTACCTCTCTATTTTTTTTTTTTTACATAAGGCTCTCCCAATTTCTCTTCTTGTGTCCATGTCTAAATGAATATAGCATCTCTCCATGAGGTCTCTGTGACTCCAGTTTCTTCAGTACACCTGCATGCTACTTTCAGATTAACCTTTACAAACCAGGGTTTTCACTATGCTATTTTTCAATTATTTATAACTGCAGTTTCTTGTCTAGAGTTAGAAATTCCTGGTGGTTTTCTGCATTTCCTATTTGTAGCTTTGCTTTGTGATAGAATCACAGAGTTATAGTGAAATAACTATTGATGTCATTCTTTGCCTTCTGTTTGCTACTAAGAGTTAATTAATTTGATGAATGTATGCTGGGCTTTGGTAAGGGAACAGATTTAGGCAGCATTCTTGTTTCTAAGAGTTTGTGTGTACAAGGGTTAACCTAGGATTGTCAGACTATGCACTGGTGGGCCCCGAGACCAATAAGAAGAGAAGAGTATTTGAAGAGGAACGTAGAAAACTCTCCCCCTTTATCTCTCTTGATAAACGTCTGAATTACTGTGAGCCCCCACAACCTATAACCTGTGCTGTGATGATTGGAGCAAGCAGAGTGGGAGGAGGTTGGGCCGTATGTTCACGTGTCCACATTTGTTGGTTGTGCTCCTTTTTATTATGTATGAAAGAAACATAATAAAGCATAATGACATATTTTCCAGTGTTCTATGGGTCAGATTACCTACATTTTTTATTCTCTGTGTACCTCAGGGATGCCAAGTCTACTCCACAGATGTTTAGGGAATGAGAGTTCTGGTAACATGGAACACTCCCAGCCAGCTTCCTCATTATCTTTGTGAATGCCGTGTTCAGGATGCCCTCGGAGTCATTGCCAATGCCATCCCCATTTTGTATCTTATGCCTTCCTCAGAGATCATCCAGTTCTTGCTCCTTCCTAAAGACAAAGCTTGATCCAGCTTTTCTGTGAAATCTTCTCAACTATTTTAGGCTCTTTTCTCAACTCCCTTTTCATTTACAATTAGTCCCTGATGGTTTAGTGTTTAAACTGTCTCTAAAGGTGGGCACTGTGTTTGCCATTAGTGCTTTTCACTAGGTATTTCTGGTTCTTTCCCATTCTGAGCACATGGTAGGATTTCACTTCCCTGTCTGTTTAGAGTGAGGTGTGGCCACATAACTTACTTTGGCTGATGAAATGTGAATGGAATTATGTGTTATTTCTAGGTAGAAGCATTAAGAGACTGTGAGGTAATTTCCACACATCTTCTCTCTGACACTACAATCAGCAATTGGAGATGGTGGCTGGTCTCTTAGCCATGACCACTGAGTGGCTGTAGTGAGTGGAGCCCCCTGCTTGTCTGTGTTAGACACGGAACATGAAAAAGAAACGAACTTTTGATTAAGCCCCTCTGGTGTTTGGGTCTGTTGTTACTGCAGCATGACATATAGCTTATCCTGACTGATTCAGGTTTCTCCCCATTCCTCACAGTGCAGAAAATAAAATGTTTATACTTTGAAATTGGTTGCTGGGAGGCCGAAGAACTAACTAACTTCTGCTGTAGGTTGAATTCATTTTGTTAGGCATTCATGTTTTCTTTGGAGGTCCTGGAGTTACTGATGGATAATGACATGTTATGCCATGGAACAGTAGGGTTCTGTATAAATTTTTCTTTAAAAAAGGTCCTGAGGGAATCAGTGTTCAAGGGATTCACTCTTATATTTCTAATAATTAATGTCAGGGATCTTAATTAAAGGAAAGATTGGTACAAAGGAAGTTTGTAAGACTGCTACTTTATAAATTTCCCCAAAGCTTCTCATCAGCCTAGATCACAGGGGAAAATCCACAAATATTTGTGTAGGTGGTTAGAAAACATAGGCTGTAGTCTAATGAGCTGTGAAGTTTCTCCAGACTTGGACACATCTTGGCTCCTGCTCTCCTGGTGCCCCTCCAGCCCTTAACTCTCAGTGGATTCGCTTTCCCTGGACACCAGGTGCTTCTGCTCCAGCCCAGGGCCTCCGGGGGACAGACCCTGGGGCTTCCTCTGGATTCACAGTTGCCCTTTTATTTGGAGAATGTGGGACTTGCTGGTGAATTGGTAGCTGAATTGCTTAATTTCCTTTTTGGAAAAGATGGGCAAAGTCTCTTCTTTGGGTTAATTTATAGATCCCCTGAGTCTCAATTAATGCCCTTGACTTTCTGACATGTTTTGTGGTTGAGTCCTGTCCTGGGAGCTCCTGGTTTAGTACTGAGGCTGCTATACCCATCATGGCTATAAAAAGGGCTGTTGCATAGGGAAACTCTACTCTGTTATCATTACCACAGCTTGGTCCCCTCCAACGCCATTTGGATCTGCTTGTTCTCATTGTCACAGCCATGGTGAAGACCTCAGTCTCATCAAGCCTGGATGACTGCCCCAAGCATCCCCATCAACAGTGCACGAGGGTTCCCTTTTCTCCACATCCTCACCAGCTTTAGTTGTTTGTTGATTTATTGATGGTAGCCATTTTGACAGGTGTGAGGTGATATCTCATTGCCGTTTTAATTTGCATCTCTCGGATGATTAGTGGCACTGAGCATTTTTTCATATGTCTCTTGGTCATCTGTATGTCCTCTTTGGGGAAGTGTCTACTCAGGTCCTTTGCCAATTTTTAAATTGGATTGGTTGTCTTCCTGGTGTTCTAGTGTTGAATTGTATAAGTTCTTTATATATTTTGGAAATTAACCCCTTATCAGATATATATGTGGTGAATATGTTCTCTTATGCAGTGGGTTCTCTTTTCATTTTGTTGGTGGTTTCCTTTTCTGTGCAGAAGCTTTTTAGTTTGATTTAGTCTCATTTGTTTATTTTTTCCTTTGTTTCCATTGCCCTAACAGCCGTGGGCAAACTACGGCCCGGGGGCCGGATCTGGCCCGTTTGAAATGAATAAAACTAAAAAAAAAAAAAAAGACCGTACCCTTTTATGTAATGATGTTTACTTTGAATTTATATTAGTTCACACAAACACTCCATCCATGCTTTTGTTCCGGCCCTCTGGTCCAGTTTAAGAACTCATTGTGGCCCTCGAGTCAAAAAGTTTGCCCACTCCTGCCCTAGGACCATGGTCGGCAAACTGCGGCTCGCGAGCCATATGCGGCTCTTTGGCCCCTTGAGTGTGGCTCTTCCTAAGCCTTAGGAGTACCCTAATAAAGTTAATAACAATGTACCTACCTATATAGTTTAAGTTTAAAAAATTTGGCTCTCAAAAGAAATTTCAATCGTTGTACTGTTGATATTTGGCTCTGTTGACTAATGAGTTTGCCAGCCACTGCCCTAGGAGATGTAGTGGCAAAAATATTGCTATGAGAGGTGTCTGAGATTTTACTGCCTATGTTTTCTTCTAGGGTTTTTATGGTTTCGTGACTTACATTTAAGTCTTTTATCCATTTGTGAGTTAATTCTTGTGTATGGTATAAATTGGTGGTCTAGTTTCATTTTTTTGCATGTAACTGCCCACTATTCCCAACACCATTATCGAAGGGATTGTCTTTACTCCATTGTATGTTCTTGCCTCCTTTGTCAAATATTAATTGACCATAGAGACATGGGTTGATTTCTGGGCTCTCTGTTTTGTTCCATTGTCTTAATGCCAGTGTCAGGCTGTTTGATTGCAATAGCCTTGTAGTATAGTTTGATATCCGGTGTTGTGATACCTCCAACCTTGTTCTTTTTTTTTCAATCTTTATTGCTTTAGTTTACTCCTGGATTTTTTCCTCAAGCTGTAGGTAAGGAGAGTCATAGATAAGATCATCCTTTACTTTAAAGCAGGGGTGAGGAACGTCTGGCCTGCAGGTTGTATAAGGCCTGCAAAATTATTTCATCTGGCCCTGCCAAGGCATTAGGAGTGAGTTAAGTAAATGTTTGACCAAATACAGCAGCCTAATTTTTAAGCTGATAATTTTGTATGGCCCTCCAATCTAATCTAATAAAAGAGAAATATGCAAATTGACTGCACCTCTGCTATGCCCCAAGCCATGCCTGCCAGCCAATCAGAGTGACTATATGCAAATTAACCCAACCAAGATGGCGGCCGGCAGCCATGGAGCTGGAACAAGCAGGAGGCTTGGTTGCCCTGGTGATGGAGGAAGCCAAGCTTCCCGCCTGCCCTGGCCAGCTGTGGCCTCTGCTCAAGGCAACAAAGTTTCAATTATAGAAGATAAATAAATCCCAGATATCTGCTTCCAGCCAGCCTCCACTGGGAGCTTGGGTGGCTGGGGGCCATGGCCAGCCTGCAAACAGCCATCAGCCCCTCACCCAGACTGGCCAAGCACCCCAGTAGGACCCCCACCCTGAAGGGGCTGTGGCCAGCCTGAAAACCGCCCTCAGCCCCTCACCCAGGCTGGCCAGGCAACCCAGCAGGGACCCCACCCTAAAGGGGCTGTGGCCAGCCTGCAATCAGCCATCAGCCACTCACCCAGGCTGGCCAGGCACCCCAGCAGCACCCCCCTCCCTGAAGGGTGTGTGGCCATCCTGAAAATGGCCCTCCGCCCCTCACCCAGGCTGGCCAGGCACCACAGTGGGACCCCTACCCTGATCCGGGACACTCTTTAGGGCAAACCAGCTGGCCCCCACCCATGCACCAGGCCTCTATCCTATATAATGAAAGGATAATATGCGAATTGATCCTAATAGCAGAATGACTGGGAATGACTGGTCACCATGACACACACTGACCACCAGGGGGCAGACGCTTAACACATTGTTTGCGGGTAGTTTTTATTGCGTGCTAACAGGTGGTGCGGGCTAATTTTTTTGCGCAAATGGCAGCGTTCAGTAAAATTACGATAACTTTAGTTTTACATATTTTTTTTCAATGAAACTTTTTGTGATTTACTATAAAATGTATACTGAATTATTTTTCTTAAATTTTAAACAGACAAATACTGGAATTGTGT
This sequence comes from Myotis nattereri, assembly GCF_964212035.1. Classification (NCBI taxonomy): domain Eukaryota; kingdom Metazoa; phylum Chordata; class Mammalia; order Chiroptera; family Vespertilionidae; genus Myotis; species Myotis nattereri. The sequence goes on along the minus strand of NC_138081.1, from coordinate 96,257,911 downwards.
GAAGGGATGACTCTATGCAGTTGAATAGATTACCGTTATACCTGGAAGTACATACATAATTCACCATTGTATGTGTTAGAGACCCAAATTTTGTCCTTTGGAATTCATATATCTGCATGTTAGCATCCCTTTAGAGCAATAAAAAAGTATAAAAATAAATGTATTTATACGTTACCTGCATTCTACCGCTAGTCTATAAAAAACATATTAATACGTGTCCCGTGCTCTACTACCAGTCAACGTAAAACGTATAAATACGTTTTCCGCATACAATGTGTTAATGCAGAAACTGCCCCCTGGTGGTCAGCGTTCCCACAGGGGGAGCTCTGCTCAGCCACAAGCCAGGCTGACGGTTGCCAGTACAGCGGTGGTGGTAAGAGCCTCTCCCGCCTCCTCAGCAGTGCTAAGGATGTCCAACTGCAGTTTAGGCCTGCTCCCCGCTGGCAAGTGGACATCCCTCAAGGGCTCCCAGGCTGCCAGAGGGATGTCTGACTGCCAGCTTAGGCCCAATCCCCTGGGGAGCGGGCCTCAGCCAGCAGGTGGTCATCCCCCGAGGGGTCCCAGACTGTGAGAGGGCACAGCCCGGGCTGAGGGACCCCCCTGAGTGCACAAATTTTTGTGCACCGGGCCTCTAGTGCTGTTATAAATATCCAAATGGCCCTTGGCCAAAAAAAGTTTCCCCACCCCTGCTTTAAAGTGACAGAACTAGAAATGTCTTATTTCTGTTTGGAAAAATTGAATAGTCACAGAAAATACTTATGGCAGTGTTTATACAAGACCTAAAGCGAGTTCCCCCTGCTCACCTTCCCTTTCTCCCTCCTCTCTTGCTTTCCCCCCTCCTTCCCTTTCTCCCTTCCTTTCACATTCACTAAATATCCATAATGTGCCAGGCATTTTTCTAGATTCTGAATCAGACACAAGAGTGAACAAAACAGTCATTGCTCTCAAATGTCTCACAGTCTTCTGACTCTTTTCACGAGGACAGCCTGAGAAGTGTATAAAGTTGCTTTCATCATATAAAACCATCTGAAGATGTCACAGCGTGCTTTGAGGGATGACTTCCTGGCTCATGATTCCTTTCTCTGCAGGCTCCTTTGTTCAAGGTCCAGGCCCAGAAAGACACAAGACCTGGGTCAGAAACATAGAATGTTATTACCCTCAGCACAGCATAGCCACACTATCCGTGTGTTTTTGCACAAGTCCTGAGCCCAGTTCTCCAGGGCACTGCCAGGAGGGCCAGGTGACACCCGTGCATGCAGTGGCTGGCATTACAGGAGAGGATTCCGAGCTTAGAGAACCCACGTCTTTTACAGTGGGCAGCGTGCCTGCCTTTTCCTCCAAGAGATCTTATTTCTGTCTTCCAAGGCTATTTCACATACGTGGAAAATTCTCCCCCGACTCTCTTTCCTCTCACCCTTCTTTAAGTCCAAGTAAAAGTAAAGAAGCTGACACATTTAAAATAAGATGTAGGTGGCTTTCCCCTCTGGATTAAGGGATCTGGATATTGCCCCTGCCCTGCTAATTGTCCTTCCCGACTCCACCTTCTTCTTACTCCCCATCCAGCCCCATGTTCTGCTCCGCCCAGGAATACAAGCCTTAGCACTGACTAAGTCCTGGGCACTCATTTATTAGATCTGGCAAGAGCTGGGTTGGTAAACTACAGGCCACAAGCCAAATCTAGCTTTTGTTTGTGTACATCTCTGGAGCTAGAAATAATGTTTAAATTAAAGAAAGAAGGAAAGAAAGACTGAGACAGAGACAGCCCACAAAGCCTGAAATATTTACTGTCTCAAGCTTTAAAGGAAAAGTTTTCTAACTCCTCTTCTAGAAGAAATTGAGTTGCATTATAAGGGAAAGTCACGTATGTAGAAAAATGGCAGCTACACCATCCCCAGAATGGGTGGGTGCTAGAGGACTCGGCGAGCTTGCTACCTTGTCATTCTCTGGGGAGTCATGCTTACCTCCTTGGTAGAAAGCAGACTGACTCTCCTTACATCTTAGAAGGTGTAGATTACTCAAGTTATAAAACTGTATACACACAAAATTATACATATACACTGTTGTGAATTAAAACAGAAAAAGTGAAGAGATGCAAATTATTGTTCCAATTATGATGTGCGATTTAAACATGTGAGGAGCCCTGGCTCATCTTCCTCTCCTGGTTAAGTGTGGCCACAGCGTCAGTTAGGATGGAGATGATGTGCTCAGATCTGGGGAATGAATTGCTGAGTGCCAGGAAAATAATACTGAAGTGTCTGTGCATGCGTGGGGCTCGCCGGACAGCTGCTCAAGCGAATTTCCTTTGTATAGTCAACCATCCGAGCTCTGTAGACATTTTCTCCTTTCAGACTCATCCTGTAGTCCCTGCATCCTCAGATTCCTGCAGTCTCATTTCCTTTAACCTCTCTATTGTCACAAAGATCTAAATTTTGCTCATATCTCATATACTTGAAACATTCTCTCAAAATATATTGAACACAGAAAAATATGCTTGAGAATATTGATACTTACTTTAAAACGACTGTGGGATACTTTCTTCTTCCAGGCTCTTTCTGGGGTTGACTCCAATCTCTAACCTTGGCCTTGGACTGTGTCAAACAGTTGAATAATGTAGAACACAGGAGACCTGACTTAACAATGTCTTACTTTGACTAAATTATGAGTGGGACTAAAAGAAGTGAAAATTTGAAGGATGGTTGTTTGTCACCTTGAAGCAGTTTTAAATCAGAATATTCTATCATTTTAGAAATAGGTGTTAATAAGATGTGACAATTGAATGATGCTTCAAAGGAGTGGGATTATACTGAGTATTTTTCTAATATTTATTCAATTCTCACTGGGTGACAGCAGAGTTCAGAAAGACAACTAGTGCTGTCACACGGGCTTTCCATGTATTAACTTGTTTAATTCCCACATCCCCTGAGGCAGATGCTGTTGTGACCCTCATTTGACAGGGGAGGAAACTGAGGCACAGAGAAGTAAGTGGTATAGCTTAGGCACAAAGCCTGAGGAGTTAGTTCTAGAGTGCGTAGTCTTCATTGACCGACACCTCACCTTCTCAGAACCCCTAGTCCCTCTTCCATACATGGTCACAGTAGAATCACCTGGGAAATATTAAGGAAATAATGTGGCCTCAGATGTCCTTACTGGGTGTCACTCAGATGTTCTTACTGGGGTGGCTGCCACATTTAGGGGTACCTTCTAATATGTGCTCAGGATGGAGAATCACTCCTCTGAGGGATTGTCTTAAGTTTTCAGTGCGTGCATTTGGTACTTAGATTTTGATTTCATTGGTCAGGGTATCAGTTCAGATATTGGTAATTTTTAAAAAGTTCTCATGTTATTTCAGGGATACCTATGGTTGAATATTAGAAACTCATAATAACATTTCCCCTATAGGGCACCATTAAACAGAAATAGTTAATTTCACATTCTATCTAAAAATCCTTAAAAACCATTTAATTAGTTAACACTTAACCTAAGGAGTTTTCATGGTTTACTCCAGGGTTTAAATTTGATTCAAATCAAAGACTTTTTAAAAAAGCAGATATGTTTTTTATCATAGTCATAGGTTATGTCACTCACCTACAGAGATTAATTTTTAAAAATCAGTATAGTGGCTGGGTGATAAAGGAAAAAGAAAAACATTTATAATAAAATAACACAGCTTTCTTTTCAATATGCAAGTGCTTAGGCACAACCACATGAAAGGACTGATTAGGGCTTAGCCAACACGGTCCTGAATGTCGCTACGAATAAGACACACTGTGTTGGATTGATGACTGCTCTGGTGTGAGCTGCGCTGCTGTTGATGCCATAATTTTTTGAAATGATGAACACTCCTTGGTAACACTTCGAAGACATTTTTCTCTCTGGCTTACATGATGGCTGCATTCTTGGAAAATTCAGTGTCTTCTAAAACTGTGCAAAATGCTTTCTATTTATATGGAAAAGTGGATTTGAGTTCCAGGCTCAGAAAACTATAGACGAGTTTTTTAACCCACGTAACTGTTTGGTGGGACATTGAAAAGTTGAACAAAATTGTCTCATGTGTTCCTGGCCTTCACTCACTAAATGCCAAGACGTCCAATCTTCATGATTATCAGAGAAGGGCCTACAGATTTCCAAAGTGCTCCCTAGGGGGCGATATTCCTCCATTGAGAGCACTGGTTAGACTTTTGGTGATGATTTAGAAATGACATTTCTCCAGGGTAAATCAACATGGGTAAGAGTTGTCATTGGCAAGCAAATGTCCACAGTTCCATTTGTGTGTGAAGAAGGAAGCTTGCTAAGGAGCGGGGCACGCCAAGGAAAGCCAGCCTTCGCCTGGGCTCACGCGAGGCTGTCCCCACACAGTGACACAGTAAGAGGAGGCAAGAGGCCACTTTGGCAGTCTGTGATGTTGGTGACTCAGTTATAAGGACACAAGCTGATATTTGACCTGAGTGTGTTAGAATCCAATAACTTAGAAGGGGATCTGCCAGCAAACACACAAGATAGATTTTTGGAAGCTGTGTTGGAAACTGTGATTGGCTAAGGTAGAGCGAGTTGTGCTTTCCAACATCTCCATCAAGACATTTCTCTGGAGCCTGTATGTGCTGGGACATTCTTAGACCTGCCCGCTGAGCCAAGCCTCCCTACTTCCTTTCTTCCTCTTGCAAAATGAGAAAATCGCTGCTTCTGGGGATTAAATGCTTCCCAATGCCTTGGAAATTGTGATGGTGACTTGTAGTCATGAATCGTGAGGGATTACCTTGGGGCCTCACTACAGCCTGTGGATGCACACCATAGACATGCCCCAAAGCACAGCAGTATGGTGGAGAGAACCACTAATGTGCCGTTTTCCCATTTTGAACACTCTCCGGTTTAAAGCTATAAGTAATGTCTCCTTCTCTCCCCGGCATTTTCTCCTAGGGAACCTTCCCTTTCTGACACACACATGCAGTTGTATATATTCTTTAAAAGCCATTTGCCCCTGGGGAGACTTTGGTCCTAATTCTGTTGCTCCACACATCCCAGTGAGAGGTTGGTGGTAGGACTCCCATTTTGTGAAAGAGGTAACGGTACTCACACCTCCCCCAGTTCTCTTGGTAAAGTTGTTGGCAGAGCAGAGCTTGCCATTCGGGACTCAAAGTTCTCACGGGTACGTTAGGCTGCTTCATTTGGCCCTAAAGGGAGTGTTCTTGGGAAGTTCTGGACTGGGTTCCAGCAGCCTTTCATGTTGCCACTGACTCACTACTCAGAGAAAGTTAGAGAAAATACATTGTGATAACCTTACCATGTCAGGACTACTAATATTTAAAAATCACTCATGATACAGCTGTTAAACATAATTGCTGCTATAAAATATTCTAGTTTAACCACCCACCATTAAAGGAAAAACTTAAACTGAACATTCTGATTTCGGAAAACAGATTATAAATTTCAAAATATAGCGGTTTGCCTTGTGGGAAAACCCACAAATTTCAGAATCCACTAGGTCTGTGTTAAAATCTTGTCTCTTGCATTTACCAGCCAAAGGGCTTAACATGTTACTTAACTCTCTGAGTCTCAGACTCTTTATCCCAAAAATGTAGTTCAAACTACTGTGCAAAGTGGTTAAAGACCGAGATGCTAACCTTATCACCAGCAAGGAATAAGCATTGGGAATTTAACTTATTACACTCTGTTTATGGTTAATCAAACTAAGTATTTAGCTAGGATAATGTGTCTTGATAATGGCACTTCTCAAAACAGAAAGTACTAACATTGTAAATATAATTATTTATCACAAATTTTGCATTGCACACTGTGAAGTTAAGTTTGACTCTCATCCATTCAGATTTTAAAACCTTTGTGTCAAAAATTAACGGTTCTCAGTAATTTTTAAAAACTTCCCTTTGAGAATCTTATGAGAATGCACCAAAAGAATTCATGTATCTTCATATATTCACCAAAGTGTGTATACAATTTTAGGGGTCTCACAACCCAGCGAATTTTACACAAGGATCACTTAGGGACTATGGGCCTTATATTTGAAATCCCAGAACACACACTTATATTATAGCTTTTACACTTGGTGTTCTCAATTTTGATAATTATCGTCAGGATTTTATTTTATTCTAAAGAAACCTATACAACAAGTTGCTTGTTAAAAGACAGCAGAGCCCAGCCAGAGATTCCAGAAGTTTTGTTCTCGGCATGAACAGTGTTGAACAGCCTGCAAAATGTGCAGAGTCCTGAGTTGCCTCACTCACCTGAAAAGGAAAGATGAAAGTTACCTTTCTTTAGATCAGGATGGCCTTGGGGTCAATAGGATTGCAATGGCCTCAGCACCCACTATAGAGCTTCAGAGGCCCCAGTACTAAGCTCTCCTTCCATGAATCTCACACTCCGTCCAAGGGCTTCTGGAGTCTCACGTGTGCTCGGAAATGACCGCTCAGCCCTGGCTCGCCATGGAGTCCTTTCCCTTTGCCGTTCCCACACTCACCAGTATGGCTGAGAGCATGGCGTTGACCAGGGCTGTCCTGGCCTCATCCATGGGGATCTCCGCCCGGGCAGCTGCCTGTCCTCAGTCTGCACAGCGGAGAGGCTCTCTCCCGCGGCTCACTGACCCTCTCCAGGCTCTGACTGGGAGCCTCGCTGCGAAGCCTCCGCAGGGGCATGGTCATTGGAGGCAGAGCATACTCAGTGAATGTGCTCCCCATGACCTTTGCTCTACAATGGATGGCTGAACAATTTGGTCTGGGCACCCCGGTTTCTGTGTGTGTCAAATGGGAAGTATAACATCTTGTCCTTTCTCATGGTGCTCTGTAAGGAGTGACAGTACGTAGAAAGCACTTAGCAAAGTGTCTGCCACATAGAAATTGCTCAATAAATATGTTTTTACAACTTTCCACATTATCTGGAACAGTACTGATATAAAGTATTTTCTCATGGGTACTGTCAGGAATAGGTGTTAAGTACAAGTTGGTAAATGTTGCCATAAAAAATGGTGATGTTTATGGAGAGATTTAAAAAGATTTTATCCCATCATGCAATAGTTCTGCTTCTTGGATATGCCATGGAAATTTCCAGAAGTGTGAACAAAGATATGTGTATAAGAATGTTTGTCACAGCCCAAACTGGTTTGGCTCAGTGGATAGAGCATCAGCCTGCGGACTCAAGGGTCCCAGGTTCGATTCTGGTCAAGGGCATGTACCTTAGTTATGGGCACATCCCCAGTAGGGAGTATCAGGAGGCAGCTGATTGATGTTTCTCTCTCATCGATGTTTCTAACTCTCTATCCCTCTCCCTTCCTCTCTGTAAAAAATCAATAAAATATATTAAAAAAAAGAATGTCACAGTATTTTTTTTAAATATATTTTATTGATTTTTTACAGAGAGGAAGGGAGAGAGATAGAGAGTTAGAAACATCGATGAGAGAGAAACATCAATCAGCTGCCTCCTGCACATCTCCTACTGGGGATGTGCCCGCAACCCAGGTACATGCCCTTGACCGGAATCGAACCTGGGACCTTTCAGTCCGCAGGCCGACGCTCTATCCACTGAGCCAAACCGGTTTCGGCGTCACAGTATTTTTAATAATAGCAAAAAATGATGGCAATCTAAATTTTCAATGATATTTTAGTGGGTAAAAATAATTATGGTGTTTGCAAAGATAGACTATTATACAGCCATTGTCAGGGCCAGCCTGACAGGTTGAGCCGGGCGAGGCAGGGAGGTGGGAATTGAGAAAAGAAAGAAAGACAGGAAAATGGGATCGGGAGGACTGCAGCTCATTCGAGGAACTACAGCAAATTTATTAAGCACATAAAGCCTTATATACACAACACACTGAATAGGAGGTTTGTCAAGAGGAATGTATTCTTTGTTCCTCTTAATCTCTAAGGAAGGGACAGAACAGAAGGACAAGTTCTCGGTACAGCATATCTCAGTAAATAGTTACAGACTTGGTAAGCCATGAAAGGCTGTTCTCATTCTACTGATAATTGCCATCCAAACAAATCTGGGAAAACTGTGTGGGTAAGGGTCCCAGCCTTGCTAGCCCCTTCAGGTGCAAGGACCTTGCCAGCTTACATCTGGCCCCCAACAAGCCATGAAAAGTAAGGTTTACACAGAATCTTCAGTGACGTGAAAAAATGCTTGTGACATAACCTTAATTGGAAAATTCGGGATGCAAAATTATTTATAAAGTGTATTTCTCAATAAAAATTACCTTCGGTTAAAAAAAAATTACCTTCGGTTATATAGACAGAAACTGAAGAGAAATATGGATCAAAGGGTTAATAGAGGTTATTTCTGGATGGTGGGTCTGCAGACGGTTTGTTTCTTCTTTGACCTTCCCTTACTCTCTAAAATGAACATGGGTTATTTTTAAGCAGGAAAAAAGCAACACACTTTATTTTTAAATAGTGTGGTAAGTACACAGAGGCTTATCAGCATGTGTCTGGAATTTTCTTTGGAAAGTATGGTTACAGTAAATATAGGTCAACTACTTTCCAAGATTTTTTAATTGGAAACTTTAAAAAACTTCAAAATAAATTATTTTCTGGGCTAGATCTGGATGTGAAGGGAAAATGAAATTTTAAAGGAGATGTGATAATGCTTTGACTCCCCCCACACACATAGCTCTTCTCTCTTGGCCTTTGGGATGGTGTTGGGGTGGGGTTTCTTCTGTTTCTTATTGAGTAACAGCGCAGAGGCCTAGAGGATCATCTGGGCCAAGGGACAGAGTTCAGCTTCAGAGGAAACAGCTTTTCTGAACTTGACGCTGTTATGTCAGTGTGACAACAGAAATGTAAACGGAAATTGCTTTATCTGGGAGTGACGGCCCTTGGTGGGCATAATGAAGACAGACAACCATATTTCAAATAGCATCCTTTATTTTCAGAGAGCCTGAGAAAGAACTCGAAATACAAAATGACACTATAAAACGGCGTGGTAGAGGGCTTCTCAAGCCTTAATGTGCAGAGGAATCCCTTGAGGATCTTGTTAAATGCAGCTTTTCCTTCAGTAGGTGTGGGCGGGCCCAAGATTCTGCACTTCTCTCCAGCTCCCGGGTGATGCAGATGCTGGAGCAGGATTGCACTTTGCACAGAGAAGGCGGAGAACACTGACAAAGCTTGGCATTTTCCCTAGGAAGAGAGGCGTGGGGCGGGGTGTGGCCTTACACCCCGTGAAGAGCACCAGAGTGCTACAGGCCACGGTTCTAGACTCTCTGTGCATTGGAATCTCCAGGATGTTTTAAAAAATAGAGTCGGATGCCTGGACTCCATCTTACAGCGATTTTGATTCAGTTGGTCTTGGGCATCCCTTTTCCAAAAGCTCTCCGGGTGTTCTTGCTGGGCAGGGAGAGTTGAGAATCCTCAGCTGGCTCCTTCTTGACTTGGCATTGGGGTCAGTTTCGGCTCAGGGATGTTGCTACTCTGTTGGCAGCCCCGGGCCCCTCCCTTTTGCCCAGGAGACCTACTTGCTTGAAGCATATTAAGAATCTTCAGTAAGAGAGAGAGGGCCCTTCCCCATGGGGCTCCCTCATCACTGCCAAGTGGGCGTTTTGTAGGCTCACTTTCCAATAGACCCAGGGATCAGCCATTGGAAAACATTTATAGATTAATGTGGAAGCTGGCATTGTGGGGACATCTGGTCAACACTCAGGAAGCTATGGAGGCTTTGAACAACATTTCTGGCTCAGGCCCTTCTGATTGTGTTTATAAGAAACACCTGAAGATTATAATATTAGATTTTCTTTTAGAGATAGAAGTTGATAAGTGCTAAAAATTCAACTCTGTTCTCTCTTAATTAGTAAAATGAAAATCTCTGGGAAAGAATAATTAATACTGTATACAAGTAAGTGGTTTATATTCCAAAAGAATGCCTTCTCTGAGCTCCAGCATAGATTAAAAAAAACCCCAACAATACTAAAATTGGCAACAGACTTTGGTGACATAGAAGTTGAAGGGGAAATATTCAGCTTCTCCATTTACAAAAAAAGGAAGAGTAGTGTAAAAACGAGAAGGTATTTATTTTTGGTTCAGGGCCAAATCAAGTGAGATTGCTTGAACTAAGGATTTATTTATCTATTTACATATTATGTATATTGTGGCAAAAATCACATGACATTAAATTTACCATCTTACCCATTAAAATTAAAAAAATATTTTTTATTGATTATTTTAGAGAGAGGAAGGGAGCGGGAAAGAGAGTTAGAAACATAAATGAGAGCGGAACACTGATCTGCCCTGACCAGGAATTGAACCAGTGACCTCTTGGTTCATGGGTTGATGCTCAACCACTGAGCAACACTGGCCAGGCCCATCCTACCCATTTAAGTGTACATCTCAGTAGCGTATATTCACAGTTGTACAATAGATCCCTAGAACTTTCTCCTCTTGCAAAACTCCACACCCTTTAAACACGAATTCTCTGTCCTCCAGCCTCTGGCAACTGCTTTTTACTCTCTGTTTCTACGATTTTGACTTTACATACTGCCCCTGAGTGGAACCATAGTGTTTGTCCTTTCGCGACTGGCTGATTTTGAAATGAGTTCAGTTTTTAATGAACACTTTCAGGGACAGACTGTAGACCGGCATGAATTAATTACCAAGTAACTGGAAAGCCAGTCGGCGTGCCTGGCACGGGGTCCCTGTAGTTAGAGGACCGTACACGCGGGCCACAAGCAGCAGGCGGTGGAGGCCGTGCGTCCTTCAGGTGTTTGTGGAGGGAAGGGACCAGATGGAAATGCTTCTTTTAAAGGAAAACAAATCAACAAACAAAAACCAGAGCCTGGGATTATTTAATAATTGCGTCAAGTGGCGCCTAAGCCAGATGCGTTGCCATTTGACGCCTCAGCCACTTGAAGCCTCTCTGGACGGTCCCGGCTGTTCCTTGTGGGACTTTTCTCTGTGGCCTGTTAAGAGAGCCTCATATGTGGCTTCATAATAAGTCCTTGTGGCAAACAGTGGCCTGGGTTGCCCTCCTTGCTTTGAAACAAAAGTGCCAGAAGCTCCATGAGGTGGGCCTGGCTGTGCCTGTGGCCTGTGGCACAGGCCCTGGGACGGCGGTGCTGGTGGGGAACAGGCTCAGGGCAGAGCCTCACTGCTGGTTTAGGTGAGGACGGAGACCCTGCCTAGGGCCCAGTTCCAGTCAACATACAGATCTTTGCAGACAGATGGCCTCCCTGCTTCTTGCCCTGTGAGGCAATGCACAGAGAGATTCCAGAAGCTTCGTTCTCAGCATGAACAGGAAGAAAACATTTCCTGCCAGCCCACCAACCCTGACCTGACCAGAGCAGATGGGCTAGGGGTCGGGACCCATTCCTTTTGGACGTTGGCGTGTGAAGCCACGATGAAGAGAAGTTGCCCAAGAAGGAAAGCTGAACGCATTTACAGGGCGCCCGAAATTAGCGATCAGAAGGTGAAAGAACAATCGACGTCGGATGCTGCGGGAAATGGACAGAGAGCGAAAGGGGAAGGGTTGGGAAGAGCAAAGTTCTCCAATTTTGTGCTAATTTCCCAAACGTCAAGGGGGGCACATGCATTGAGTTCATCTTTGAGCAGTTCAAAATCTCCAGCTCAGGATACAACAAACACTCTCTGCTGCTCTGGCCTCTGGTTTCCACAGTGGGACTTACAGAAGTTCGAGGAATGAAGAACGCCAAGAATTTACCTAAGACATAGCAGCCATAGCAACGTGGGCTACTTTGGATCCTGATTCCAACGTGTTAATGAAAAATGACATCTGTGAGACAACTGGGGGAATTTGAATAGAAAGTGGATTCTAAAGAAAAGGAAAAAAAAGGAAACAGAAAGCAAAATATTGCGATAATTGTTAAAACTGGGCGATGGGTAAATGCGGGCTCACCATGATATATTCTCTACTCTTGTCTGTGTTTGAAATTTTACATGATAAAAATGTGCTCTTACCCTCTCAACCTAGTCTGTCTTGATTTAATCACATAACAGCATCAAGACACTAATTCCATGAGCCAATGGCCAGCACATCACACCTGGGAACTCTGAGCAGCGTCTTGCACTCACTGGCGCAGCAGAGCCTGACCCGCTGCAACGACCTGCGACCTGTGACCTGCCTTCTGAGACAGCTGCCGGGGCCCAAGTCTGTGCAGCGGCCTGGGAAGGTAGATGCCTCTTCTCTCAGCTGGAGGTCAGCTTACTCTTCTGCAGTTAACATGATCTTAAAGATTGGTAGGTGGTACGGGTTTGCACAGAGGCCTACATTTCATATATATATATATATATATATATATATATATATATATATTTTTTTTTTTTTTTACAGAGAGGAAGGGAGAGGGATAGAGAGTTAGAAACATCGATGAGAGAGAAACATCGATCAGCTGCCTCTCGCACGCCTCCTACTGGGGATGTACCCGCAGGCAAGGTACATGCCCTTGACCGGAATCGAACCTGGGACCCTTGAGTCCGCAGGCTGACGCTCTATCCACTGAGCCAAACCGGTTAGGGCCAGAGGCCTACATTTTACCAGCAGCGTAAATATTCACCATTGGTGGCCAGGGTGCTTATGTAGGATCAGTTATGTAGGATTCATAGATGTGCTCCGTGGGAGCACCTGGAGGAGGAGGGCGGTCCACCTGTGCCTGGACAGGACCTCCTGGGAAGACAATGTCTCCTCCAGCAGGGAGGTCTTCCTGTGCGTGCAGCTTCCTGTTTCAGACAGAAGCCTCCTTAGACCCTCTGCTTCTCAGCCTCTTTCCTTGTCTCCACCTCCTGAGCCAGGAGAAAATCCACTTGGTTCCCTTCTGGCCCTTAGAATGGATTCTTTAAGGCTGCTTCAAAGGCTCCCTCTGTCTTTTTTCTCTCCCTGCTCTGGAAACCGTGGTCCCGTTGCTTCCTTTAGAATTTTGTCTGAATTATTGGCACCTTTGGTTGCAGGGCCCAGACCAGACAGGTCCAGCTAACCCTGAGACGGGTGGCTTACGTTCCGGGAGCCTAGTAATTTATTTCTCTATATGACATTTTCAGGAGTACTTTAAAAACATTCAAGCTTCTAGACAAGTGTATGGTATTCATATCAAAACCTCTGCAAAGCTCCAGTTCAGGCGAGGCATAGATTCCTGTTTTGTTCTTGTTTGTAGGCTGAGGAGTTATCGCTGGATAAGTCGTAGCACTTCTCCGTTAGTAGGGATCTCAGGGATAACTATTCCAGTGCTTCAGCCAGTGCAGCAGTCTGTCCATGCCTCAAGCAGAACCAAGTAGTGAAGTCAAGGACAGCTTCATCACTTGAGCCTCTCTTAAGGATGAGAAGGTGATGCTTATCTGAAGGTACCTACGGTGGCACGAGTGGGTCCTAACTGAGAGCAGGTGGCAGGTGTAGGGATCAAGTTGCCTGAACTAGATCACAGCATGAAGGGAAATGTTCAATATTTTCCCATTATTTTTGCATTCTAATGTGTCTTTATGATCAATCAGTATATGCACTGCAGCATTCAGTTCTTTCTTATAACATTTGCTTCATTATCTCACTACATAGACAATAGCCTCTAAAGTTCTACTGTTTGTATATATATAAGTAATGGCTCTGTCACTTCTGGTTGAATAAATCAGAAACTTTACAAAATTCTTGGCAATAGCAGCCATACAATAAATATGCTTAAGAGCTGGTGGAAACAGATAGGTTCTTAAGCATGTATTTATAAACATTATTAAATCACTTATCTGGTCAGTTAACCCAGTGAAATAAACCACATTTTTCTTAAGTATATTTTAGAATAGCAAGAGGGTGAAAATGTATACAAGTAGTAAATTATTAAATAACCATTTTCCTTTTTATTTTTTTTGCCATTGGTTAAGAAACCATTCAGCTGTTTTGAAACAGACATTTGTCTAAAAAATACATCAGTGGTGGCTATTTAAATTAGAGCTTTACTTCACATTTATTTTTATATTTTTCTTTGTATTTCCAGCCTTTGTTTCCACAAACTCTTTGAAAACCAGATATAACTGCAGCCAGCTCTTTTTCCTAAAGATTCATGTAATAACAAAGAAACTTATATCTTAATTGGAGATAGAAATGTCTATAGATTGATAAGTTGATATCCATATACAGCTGTCTGGGTATAAGTTTAACCTTTAGGTCAAGTTTAAAGGGGTGAAATTTATCCCCATCATTGTCTTTCTTATCACCGGATAACAGTAAATGTTAAGGACATCAAATAAATCCTGCCTATGTTAGCCACAATATCACTCTCTGATGGTCACACCTTTTGTCAGTTAAAGTGCACAAGTTTGTAGGGCAATGGTTCTTAACCACTTATTTCCCATTGTGTTGGCAGGTGCCTCTGTAATCTGCATGTACAGATGATGAGCTATTGATGAACTTAGATTTAATTTTAAAATAATGCCAGCTCACCCAATGAGCAATGGCCAGGGAGTATTTAAAGATGCAGGGCCCTAACCGGTTTGGCTCAGTGGATAGAATGTCAGCCTGCGGACTCAAGGGTCCAAGGTTTGATTCCGGTCAAGGGTATGTACCTTGGTTGCAGGCACATCCCCAGTGGGGAGTGTACAGGAGACGGCTGATCGATGTTTCTCTCTCATCGATGTTTCTAACTCTCTATCCCTCTCCCTTCCTCTCTGTAAAAAATCAATAAAATATATATATTTTTTAAAAAAATAAAGATGCAGGAATGGAGATTGGGGAAGAGGACTAGGCTTGAAATTCAGATCCATTCAGGAGAGAAGGTATTACAAAGAGCCACCTCATCTACACATGCATGTGTGTAAGCATGTATTCCTTCCTTCATCAAATCCTTATTGAAATCCCCGCTCAGTGCCAGGTGTCATGATACATTGATGAAAGGGACAAGACACACTCCTGCCCCTAAGGAGATCACTGCTGAAAGTCCCAATCTTTGTTTGTAAGCATTTGACTTTCACCAACTTTCCCCCTAATTGCTGCCTTAGTTTCTTTGTCTGCAGATATCAGCTGCCAATGCAAGATGTAGAATCAACCGGTTTCAGGTTTGCTAAAATAATGACCCATTGACGGGAATATGGAGTTACATTTTCTAAACATTCTAGGACACTTATTCCTTTTAAATTTAAAACAGATAGAAAGGACATTTGCCAGGGCAGAGAAAGCTAGTTTCCAGACAGTGATCATATTTGAATTGGACTTCCAAGTTCATGGAGCCCAAAGGTATTACCTTCCTGGAAGTTATCTGCTGAGGACACGCTGTCTTTGAGACTGAGTCCAAAGCACCCTCCCCCCTCAATCAGGCAGGTGTGATTCCTGCTCTTCAGTGGGATTTGGGGGACCAGGGCTTGGGAGCTGAGTCCCACAGGGTGGATTTGTCTGTGAAAGACTTTCTGGGTTCGGAATCCTATCTTTGTCTCTGTGCCTGTTTTTGCACATGGATCTTCTCTTTGTGCATCTGGTCAATAGTTTATTCCCAAGAATGTGAAGTCATTGTTGGCCAGAAAACTTCAGCCCTTGGACTCTGCTCTTTAACTCCTGAGTGAGTGTCTGGTTTTCTGGATTTCTTGTGTCCTCAGTGCCCTAGGGTTAGCCTTCAGGAAGGCAAATGCCGGGAGACAGGACCATAGGCAGACCAGGGGACACGAGGGAGGACTTTTCCAAGGTTTTCTGCTTTGGTGTTAAGACTCATAAATATGAGCTTCGTCTGTTTCATGTGCTGCCAGGGGCGCCTGCACTGGTGCTTTTTCCTGCCTCTTTCAAGCACTTATTGTCCCTCAGTCAGCCTCAGACACCTGGGAAAGGCTGTTTTCCACTGAACAGTCAGAATAATCTCTTTAAATGCATTTGGAAGACTCAGGCCCTTTGTGGCACTTGCCAGGGCAGAGCTTTTAAATCCCTGGGGACACAAATCACATTGCAACTCCCAGAGCACGAGGCAGTTAGCACCCCTATGGCATGTGATCTGGAGGTGGAGGGAAGATCTCCCTTTCAAGGGTGCGGGGCTACCTGACCTGCTCCTTAAACAGAGCCTCCACTTATTTATGTGCAGGAGGGAGCACCTGGTGGTGGAGGCATCTCTCTCCAACTCATTGGAGAAGCTCCTTAGAGGCCTTTGCTCCCTTTCTATCAATCCCCCACCACACAGCACTCAGCAACGGAAGCCTCATGCTGCTGCCTGCTGCTGGTTGAACCACAGAAGTCTATGGGTTCTCTATGAGGGCTGGAGTGGGAGAAGCAGTTTAGGTTATTCTCTGGTTGTCCACTGCTGTGTAACAAACCACCCACAGCCTGGTGGCCTAAAACAAGAAGCATCTTCTTATGCTCATGGATTCCCGGGGGCAGAAACGTAAATACGGCACACTAAGGATGTCGTGTCCCTGCCCCACAGTGTCTGAGGTCTCAGTCGGGAGGACTAGAATGCCTGAGGGGGCTCGAGTTACTGATGTTGGAATCATCTGGAGGTTTCTCCGAACATGTCTGGTGCCTGTGCTGGGCCTGGGATGCCATGGAAATTGGGCTCAAAGGGGTCTCCACCAGTGTGCCTACATGTGGCCTCTTCATGTGGCTTGGGCTTCCTCCAAGCATGGTGGCCCCACGGTAGTCAGACTTACAACCTGGAGGCTCCGAGCGCTAAGAGTGAATGTTGTGATAAATGAGTCCTTTGATACTGAGCCTTGAGGCCACTTTCCCCATCTCTATTGGTCAGAGCTGTCACGGACTCCTAAGCACTGGAGGCTGTGCTTTAAAGCCGCCACAGATCCCATTTGAGTGAGGACTCAACTCCAGCATCAGAGACAGGATGGGAACATTGGTGGGAAAAAAGACAGTCCTATGGCCATAGAAGGCAGATGGAGCCTTTTTATTTTTTAATTATTAATTTTGGGGCACTAACCCTGAGTTCCGAGAGCGACCTTATCCCTTCCACTTCCAGGTAGCAGTGGCCGGAAGGGTTACAGGCGAGTCAGCAGAGCCTTCCTGGGGGCTGGGCTGGGGCTGGGCACAGGTGCGTACGCTGTCCTGTGAGCACACGCTCACACCTCCGTCAGCCTGAGAACTGAAGACTTTGCTTTTAAAACTTCCTCCAAGAAGCTCTTTCTGGTCCCTGGGCGTCAGTATTTTTCCTGACTTCTCTGATGCGGAGACACGCTCCTCACAGGCCTCTCCCTGGGTGGCGCTGAAGCAGACGCCATGCGCTACCAGTCAGCGCGGGTCAGTTCAGGTGCCCTTCCCTTGTCCCCAGGATTGACATTGGCTGGAGAAGACATTTAGGGGGACTTGTCCTCAAAGTCCGCACCCAGCCTGTGGCCTGGAGCAAGCTTAGAAGGGTTTGACTTTTCATCCGAAGCACATGGGGATTTGCAGTTTGCAGTTTGGGACCGTGGTGTGTGTCTCCGTGAACTGCCTTCACCCCTAAGCGCTACCGTAAGGCGCTAGAGAGAAACCTTATCGCATGTGCACCCTCTGGCTGCTGAGGAACTGGGAGGAAGCACTGGGGCTATTTTATTAGCATCTTCTTTTCTTTAAGTGAAATAATTCTTAGTCCCTAAAGTCACCAGCTCGTTTGGCCATCTGGTGGGGTTCGTCTGCCACTGGAAAAGCGCGTTATGTTGGAAGGTTGGGTCCAGGAATGTCCTCTATGGAGCAGCAGGACTTCCAATGGAATCTTGGCTTTTGACTAAGATTTGCAGCTTGAATCTCCCAGGAGAGGCAGCTGAGCTGCTGGCGGAAAATACCCTGTGAAGACCGTTCTGAGCTCTGCCTCAAGCCGCTCTCAGGACTGAGGAAGTCCCATCGCAGTCCTGTCTCAGGCTGGACGTTTCATGAACAAACACCTTTCCGGGTTATCCTTAAGAGAGTTCATGTATATTTTGAGGATGATCCAAGATAAAAGGAGGGAGATGAAATCTGGAGGGGGATAAAGCAAAGAGAGGTGGGGAGGAGACAGGACTGGGAGGAGATGGGACGGGGTGGGGGGAGGCAGAAGGCACACAGCGACAAGCACAGGCAGGGCCATCTCATCATTTATTCCGTCACGAATAAAGTACTCACCTCTGACCCGCTCAGGTGGAAGGAATAACTGTGTAGGCGTGTCCGTAGCAAACAGCCCTCACAGAGCTCTGGAATAATTCAGCCTGGTCTCACTATTCCCAGGCTCCCCGCCCCAGCATGGCAGCGATCGGGAATGAGACCCAGGAGGCCGTGGTGAGGCCAGCTTCCTCGGATAAAGTCGCCCAGCTGCAAAGCATGAAGTCCTTTGAGACAAGCCATTGGATCAGAGAAGATTTTGAAGCCCCAGTGCCTCTGAGGTCTCATTTTCACTCCCACAATGTGACTCCCTCACATCTGGCCCCTGGCCCGGCTGCTTATTTGGTGATTGCATTTTGGGCTGCAGCTCAGAGATCAGCCCCCAGGCACCTTTGCAGGTAAGCAAGGTGTGACTTAGCGCCTACACATCTCTGGGGGTGCAGTGCTTTCACTTACACAGGCCAACCCAGCAAGTTAAGATTTCAAAGAACCTAGGAACTGCTGGGCAGTAAATGGTGAACCCCTAGGCTGTGAGCTACCCAAGAGAAATGCCTCTGTTTCCGTGTTTCTGGGAGAGCTCTGTGCCTGGCCCACGGGAGGACCCCAGGGGTGAGGGGCAAGCATAGCGACCTTGGGGAGAGTCTCAGGGTCACCCTGCAAAGCCGCAGGTAGATTACAGAAAGCAACTGGTTTTCATGGACAAGCAGGTTTATCCCAGAGGTAGAATAGGGCATGTGCGGGGAGTCCCATGGTCTGCCCTGGAGACTGGGGGCTGCTGGAGGCCTGGCTCCTCTGATGGTCTTAGACCAGCGATGGAGAGGGCGGGGGCACGGTACCAATGCCCTTCCGTGCTGAGCTGTGCCGGCGTGAAGGTCTCAATGCTGTCACCGGTGGCCGGCGTTAGTTTCAACAGAGACGCCTGGACCTTTGTAACCCCTGGCCTGGCTCCTGCCCCCAACACTCAGGCAGCTGGGTTCCTCCTGAGTGTCTGTGTTTGGGTTCTGGCATCTGCGCTGATGAACGGAACGCACCTTCCAGCCCCCTGCTGCTGCTGGCTGCTCATCTCTGTTTCAGGCTGTTTCCGACCTAAGAGGTGGAGAGGATGTTTCTTTCTGTTAAAAATCACATTAAAAATTAGGAATTTAATAGCTTCCCAGTTCAAAGTTTTATTTTCTAAGGCCTCTGAGTAGCCCAATCTGACGGAATGCCTAGAAAAATAAGAGTCTTAACAGGCCCAGAGTAATTGGCAGCCCCTGTGCTTCCTGCGCTCACAAGTTCTCATTGTTCTCGGAGGGGCCTGGACATGACTCAGTTCCTCTGGACACAAGTCCTCCCGCTCTTTGGAGACAGTGATCTCTGGGAAGGGAGGGCCAGGGCTGACTCACTTGTGTCTTCTTGTCCAGCTCGACGCTGGGCCCCTGAGGACACCAGCTTATTAAATAACTGAAGGGTGGTGTCACCTTCAGCTCGGTGCCACTGGCTTGGATACCGACTGCCTTTGGAAGAAGCTGGCAACCACCCTTGGGGGTCTGGCATTGTACCGAGTGCATGGGTTTTGGATTCTGTGGAAGATTGTTTCCAAAGATGGTCACCAAACTCCTGGCCAGTCCTCATGCCCCTTTGAAATGTGCCTGTCCCTCCTCCCATCCCAAGGTGGGGTCTATTGCCCTCTCCTTGAGTCTGGGATGGCCCTTTGACCTGCTCTGACCAACAGAAGAAGGAGTGATGTCACTTCATGTCCAGAGCTATGCTTTGTCCACCGTGTGGGTCCATTTCACTTTCTTGGAGTCCTGAGCCACCGCAAAAGGAAGTCTCGTGTCCTGCTGGAGAAACCAGGTGAAGAAAGAGAGGCCCTGCAAAATGAGACTCCACAAGAGAAGAGAGGCCTCGCAGGATGAAAAACCGAGAGCAGAGGGGGCCCCTTGCTGTGGGCAGACACGTGAGTGAGGCCATCTTGGATCTTCTACACAAAACTGCAGCCGCCTGAGAGAAGCCAGACCACACTCCATGGGTCAGACAAGCATCCCGATGAGCCCTGCCGGCCAACCCACAGAACTGTGGGCAAATAAAATGGTTTCCATTTTAAGCCACCAAGTTTTGGGCTAATTTGTTACACAGCAATAGATGACAGATATAAACTGATATAGGTTTGTTTTTTTTTTCAATTCTGCACTTGTTAACTGTGTGACTCTGGGCAAACTTTTTTAGCCTCCCCCTTTATATGTAAAATAAAAAATAAATAAAATAAATAATAATACCTACTTCCTAAAATGAGTAGTAAACATGTTCTGTGGGACCTTGTCAGCCATGCCCCTAATTTAGAGTTGCCCACAAGCCAAGTGCAGGGTTGGGCCTGTGTGGCTATGAATGTACCACATGGGTTTAGCACAGGGGTGGGCAAACTTTTTGATTCGAGGGCCACAATGGGTTCTTAAACTGGACCGGAGAGCCGGAACAAAAGCATGGATGGAGTGTTTGTGTGAACTAATATAAATTCAAAGTAAACATCATTACATAAAAGGGTACGGTCTTTTTTTTTGTTTGTTTTATTCATTTCAAACGGGCGGATCCAGCCCGCGGGCCATAGTTTGCCCACGGCTGGTTTAGCACCACCCACAACCATAGCAGATTGGACCACACACAGGCACCTGACCCAATGGGCGGATTCATAGGTCAGGTGAGCCTGTTCGATTTTCTCTTGAGATTAGAAACTAAGCCCAGAAATGGAAGGCAGGGAGTTGAGCCCTGGAGCTTCCAGGTCATGGAAAATCGAAGCCAGGATCCGAGTCACAAGGAGCCACAGTCACACACGAGCTGAAGGCGAGAGGGAACTGGAGCTCTGAGAGGCCAGAAGGCCAGCCCACAGGGCAGGCATGCGGAAGGAAGTCCAGAGCAGAGGCTTCCGGCGACCTTCCCCTCCCTCCTGGTACAGCTCCCTTTCCTGTCTTTATGCTCTGACCTCCCCTGAGGCCTCTTGCCTCAGGCGGGTGTAGGTGGCTGTTGCTTCCCACTAAGCCATCCCTGACCACATTTGAAAATGGATGTACACTAGACACACAGTGGCTGTCTGATACATGGTAATTATTAATAATATTTAAGTCTTTGGTGTAGAATAGTGTTTCCCTTTTTCTGTATAGGCCCTGGAGGCAGGGACTCTGTCTACTTTTCTATCAGAATCTGTATTCTGTCTTCTCATTAGGTTTGATGGCATTATCTCCTGCCCTGAGTCCCAGGGAAGATGCTAACCTCTTTCTAAACTTCACATAGAAGCACAAGGTTTTTTCCTTTGAGGCCACAGATCTGCTGAGTTGGGGGGAGTTGTGGCTGCCTCTGCCATAGACTATACCTCCCAGCAGCCCCCTGAAGAAGAGGGAAGGAAGTCCGTTCGTGAGCAGCTCTGGTTTCTGGGTGCTTCCTGTGAACAGACCCACACAGAATAGGACTTTTCCAGAGTTGCAGGCTCCAACTGGATGCTTTACAGGTTGGCTCCAGAGCAAGAATTTTCAATCTCTGGAAAAGAAAGACTCAGTCCTTTGATAATATTTTCCTAAGAGCAATAAATTCTGTGTCCTCATCTGTATAGAACTTTCTCTTCTAACTTGAAGCAACAGCTGAGCTTTTCACTAACTAGCAATGTGACCGTGGGCAAATCATGTAACCTCCAGGCCTTAGCCTTCTTGTCTGGATAACCAAGTTGGCAGCAGGCTATTCTCGTGGAATTGTTGGAGGTTCGAGATTACTAGTGGCCTGGCCCAGTGCTGGGCAGGTGCTTGGTGACCGGCTGCTTCCATTTCTCCTGGGACCACCGGATGGTCTGCTTCTCTTGTCCTTGCTTGCTCCATTTTCTGGACCCAACTTTCATATGTGTCTTGGACTAAATGGACTCTTAGCCACTTCAAAATTGAACTCTGCTTCCCTGTTGCTCCTGGGTCCTGTGACCTGCCTTGAGTCACGGCCCCGCAGGCTCCTTCCCTGTGTGAACTCAGGGCGGCCCCTCCCATTCGGTTCATCGTGGCTTTGAAGTTGAGACCCAGACACCCCTCAGCAGGCACCATCCTTTGGCTTCCTCCTGGGGAAGAGAATTGGCTATGCAGAGTCATTCATTTCTTGCCAAGATCTTCTTTTCATGTGGCTCTGGCCAGGGTTAAGGGGAAAAAGTGAATGTCCTGGAAAAGAGCCCTCTGTACATTCTGTGTGAGCATGAGCTCGTTAGCTCTTCCCTCAAATCAGGTGAGATGTTTGATGAGAAGACCTTGGACACAACATGGAGGCCAGTGCATCCTGCCTCCAGCCCTGACCACCCCCAGGACCCTCTCCGTGATATTTCTGCCTATGGCTCCACACCAGGCTCCCAATCTGCGTATGCCGGCCTCCCCCGATACTGGACAGCAAGCAGGAGGGCCTTCGGCCAGCTCTCAGGCCTGTGCGTTTCTTTATCCTTTGCAGGTAGGGCACAGGCTCTGTTGGCAAAAGCTGGTTCAAATCCTGCTCACAAGCAAAGAAAGTACACATTCAAAAATAAGTATATCCAGCAAGAAATTAAAAATGGGGAATAGGTTTTAATGATACAAAAAATTCTACATAATGTTAAAATAATAGGCCAATGTAGTCAATATGGTTTAAAAAATGGGAATCAAGCTAGCCTGCGTTGGAATTCGTACAGACCAAACAATGGGTGGTTGTTTGAACACTGAACTTTTGAGCTGGTTCCTTTGTCTCGTTATTGGCGCAACTCAAATCTGGGGGAAGAAAGCTGCTGAGAAATCTCACAGAGCCTCCGCCAAGCAGGAGAGCGGAGAGCACATTCTTCAGATGGTTGCGCATCATGTTGTTGAAAGCGACGGTGGGTGTCAGGGTGGAGGCTGGGGTGAATGAGCGGAGCATCCTTCACACACAGCCCCCATCACCAGTGCTGCCCCATCGCGCATCCTGGCCCCCTCCCTGGCCTGGCTGATTTACAGGAGAAACATAGATTCACAATCT
The DNA here is from genome assembly GCF_964212035.1 of Myotis nattereri. Lineage (NCBI taxonomy): Eukaryota > Metazoa > Chordata > Mammalia > Chiroptera > Vespertilionidae > Myotis > Myotis nattereri. The sequence continues at coordinate 96,234,967 of NC_138081.1, read as the reverse complement.
GTCGCCATCCACAGGTGATTATCTGAGGTTGGCCTTCCCTTGGGGAGAGGGTGGAGGGCTTTTTATTCTAATAAGCTTTGCATTTATGTAGAAAGAGAAGGAAGGTTCACAGCAGGAATGCTCTAATTAAGCTCCCAGTCACTCTGGGTGGAAGGAAAGGACATCTTTATAACAGCAGCCGTGCTTGCACAGAGTAAGTAGATTTTTTATCGCTTGATAGGAATTTATAATAATAAATCTCCTATTTCTTTTGGTAGCCATTTCTTGCAATTGAAAAACAGCACAATGCCTGACTTTACCTAGGAGAGGGTCAATATCACTATGGCAGAAGCATGAAAATACTGAGTTGCTGGTGATTCTTTAAAGACATAAAGCTTTTCTTCCCCCTACACATTTTGCCTGTATTTGCTAAATTCCTACTTGAATTTAAGAATATTATAACAGGAGGAGGATAGAAAAGAACTTTTGTAACCTCAAATATGCTTAATGATCAGATTCTCAGAAATATTTGTAATTAGCACCTGTTTTTCAACATTAAAATTTTGTCCATGCCCCTAAAAATAGTTTATTCACTGTTGCCTTTGTTTATGCCATTAATGTGTTTATAAACAGCACATAGAAAATTTAGCCTAATGCATCAGATTTCTTCTCCACTGGTAAATCCAAGTTAATGGGGTGTAACTTAATAATGTCTTCTTTTTAAAATTAAACTTTTGTGTTTAGTTTTGTCTAAAAATGTAAGTTTCCTACAAAATTAAATCATACGATAAAGTAATTATGGAAATATATATTAAAAAATCAAAGTAGGAGGTAACAATGGCCTCCTTCCTTCCTCACCTGTCCTTTAGCACCCGCATCACCCAGAAGTGAGGGATCATTCTTCTCTCATCCCTCTCCACGTCCCTCTTCTCCATCAATAACCCCAGGTTTTCTTTGGGGACTGTCAACTCTGGGGTTCTTAGCTTAGGACTGGCTTTTGAGTGAATTAAGCCCATCAGTACATGTGGCAGATATTATTTGCCACATATACTGATGGCTGTTTTTCTAGATGTTATTCTAAAATCTTCTAGAACCTTGTCACTCTTCATCAAGAGATAGAGGCTATGTACTCTCCTCTTGAATCTGGGTGGGTTTTTTGTATCTGTGTCAATCAACAGCATAGGGCAAAGTGAAACTGTGATTTCTGAACATAGGCTATAAAAATTGAAAACACTTTTGTCTTGTTTTCCTGGAATGCTGCCCTATAAGCAGTCTGACAGCCCTGAGACCTCCATGCTGTGGGGGGAGGCCCAAACTGGCCCAACTGAAAAGATCACGTGGAGATGCTCCAAGACTGCATGAGAGAGGGATGCCAGTCAGCTCCCAGCACCATCTCCCCTCCCCCAGTTTCAGCTCCCAGCACCATCTACCCCTCCCCCAGTTTCAGCTCCCAGCACCTTCTGACTGCAAATCTGTGAGGGTTCCTAAGCCAGAGTCACCCGGTTGAGTTTACCCAAATTCCTACCCACAGAAACCAGGAGAGATAATGAGATGATTGTTGTTTCAGTTCCTAAGTTCTGGAGGGATTTGCTACTCAGCAACAGATAACCAGAACAGCATGCCTCATCTCTCTGGCCACAGTGATCGCTGCAGGATGGACATATGGCCCACTTTAATCTATTCGGTCTGTTTGCCATGAGTGCTGGAACACAGATTCTCTTCTCCTCTGGACTCCCTGGCATGAGTACACAGGCTCAGTAAGACGCTGTAACCATCTGACTAGCAAGAAGGAGAGACAGGCTGAGGGCAAAAGCAACAAAAGGAAGCAGAGCAGAGGGAGACATCATATGACGTCACTGAGCTCTGAACCAAGCCGCACCTGAAGCTACCATTGGACTTACTCATTACCCACTCGAAGCCATCTATTCAAAAAGTTTGGAATTGCAAGTCACCGTACAGATAAAACAATTTAATTCCTTTATTTTAATTCCTTAATTCCTGAATTTTCTCCATTTTACTCCTGACCCACGGCCAGCCAGACATTAGAAACCCTGCAATGACAGGGAGCTCACCACCCTCTGGAGCACCTATTCCATTCCCAAGCAGCTTTAATTGTTGAGCCAAAATCTGTCTTTCTGCAGTAGTTTTCATAAGGCAAACTAAAATGTCTAAGAATTCTCTTGTTACAGAATTTACCTGGCAACCGAAAAATACACAGGGATACCAGAGGTACAGGAAAAACCCATGTATTTTCAGATGTTTTGCATGTATTAGTACCGGACTCAGGGGAGACTGTTTCTCTCCAAATCCTGAGCAAGCCAATATGGAGGAAGCTTTCCCTTTATACCCTTTGGTTCCTTTATCCCCCAAATATGGATCAGACTTCTGGCCCTTTTTCAGGCTTTGCAAAAAGGCCCGTGTGTTGGGATGGGGACCGTGAGACCACACCTACAGGCCGGGCCTGCTGCCAGTGCTGAGAACTCTGTCTGGGGTTGTGTATTGTTCATGGTTCATGGCCTTTCTAAAATGGGAGTAGTACTTAGGTAAACAGGTCTTGCGGGCCCAGATAATTAAGGAAGGGGCAGTGACTAGGCTATAGGCCCGTGGTCAGCAAACTGCGGCTCGCGAGCCACATGCGGTTCTTTGGCCCCTTGAGTGTGGCTCTTCTTAAGCCTTAGGAGTACTCTAATTAAGTTAATAACAAGTAGTTTAAGTGTTAAAAATTTGACTCTCAAAAGAAATTTCCATCGTTGTACTGTTGATATTTGGCTCTGTTGACTAATGAGTTTGCTGACCACTGCTATAGGCTAACAAGAATGTGCATTAGGTTACTGGCACAGATTCAGATTGCTAGCCCCCCCCAAATGTCTCATTTTCCCCATCACTCTATATAAGAAGAGTATCTAAGTTTCAGCAAGGCCCATAAGAAACAATTTTATGATATTCAAACTGCCAAGATGGAGAAATGTGAGGTGGGTGCTGTAATAATCAGCTAGTTTGACCACTGGTTGATCACTTTCTAGCTAAAGAGCATTGATTCATCGATCAACCTAAATCAGCGTCAGGTAGGAGCTGCTTTCCTTGGTCTCCCTGTCCTTGTCAGTATTGAAACCAGTGGCTTGGACAGGTCACTGAGGTTATGCTGTGAGTAACATGAAGCTGGGAGGGACAACTGTTACATCCTAAAATATATTGATATGCTAAAGAACTGCTGACTCTAAGATAAAATTTAAAAGAGAAACACTTAACATTCTGCCCTCTAGTCTTCTCAGAATCACTGTATAAGTATGAGAGAAATGAAAAATGACTGAGTTTGGCCAGGCTGGTGTGGCTCATTGCTTGAGCATTGACCTATGAACCAGGTCAGGGTTCGATTCCTGGTCAGGGTACATGCCCAGATTGTGAGATGAATCCCCAGTGTGGGGCGTGCCGAAGGCAGCCAATCAATGATTTTCTCTCATCATTGATGTTTCTAATTCTCCCTCATCCTTCCTCTCTGAAATCAACAAAAGTATATTAAAAAAACACATGACTGAGTTCGGAGTAACGCATATGGATTTAGACATATACTTGTCCAAAGGACTTGATGTAAGACAAAGGGGTTATGTAGCTATCAGAAAGTTCCCATCGATATTTTACAAAGAGATAACAGAATGACCAAGGGAGTTTTTTCAGTCTATTTATTGCTGACTTCCAGATTTTCATTGCGTGTTATTGACTAGATGAGCATGTTTCAATTTGTGTGGTTGCTTTAAATACTGTTCAGCCTTCATTTCATTTATTAATATCAGGTGCAGCTAAGCTGCCTGAAGCAAAGAAAGTGCTCATTCCTTCCAGTCCCCCATCTTCAGCTTAATGCATGCCATACTCCCAGTTTACCTTCTCGCCAGCACGAGTGTTCCCAGTTCTCTGGGCAAGAACCTCGGGCAAGAGGAGTCAGTGGCCGGCAGCTGCTATGCAGTGGCCATGGTCCATGGGGCCGAGGCCATATCTGATGATAATGCATGGTATGTGCAGAGCTTTCCAGACCTGAAGCAGAGAATCCAAGACGGTCTCTCTCATGAAGGGGAACCTGCAAAAACATCATTTGTCTAGAAGCGGAGGGCGCTCTGGCACAGGTTCGGGTGGGGAGCGTGCTTTCTCTGTGCGTGTAACCTGTAGAAATAGGCCCGGCATCTCGGGTGGGCCCAGCCTGCCTGTGGCAACACTGGCTCCACTTGGAATAAAACCCACATGGAGAAACGTACAGAGGAAACTATTCGAGAGGGATCTGGGTGTGTTTCAGACATTAAGTCTGCAAAGAAAAATCTGTAGACTTTTTTTTTAAAGAAAAACAAGCCCCTGGAAATGAACTTTGAGAGAGATCATTTATGCAGGGAATCTTCCCAGAAGGGAAAAAGAAACAGTTTAAAAGCAATTCAAGTTTTAATAGGGCCCCCTCCCCCCCATACTAGGAACAAGAAGGAAGACAGCCGTTGGAAAACGAACGGTTCACTGACGCTCAAATAGAGGACGTGGGTGTGCTGAGCAGAAACCGAAAGACATTGTTCTCATGCTGATAAATGACTCCCGTTTCTCTCTGTGTGTTAATAGCTGCTCTGTGTCTTCAGTTCTGAGGAAATGACATTATTAACAACAGTGACCATTGTCCTGTGTACAGTCCTGCTCACAGCTCTCTCTGTTTTCCTTCCACTTTTTCTACTACGTAGACACATCTTCTAAGTGGAGGAGTGGAGAAAGAATAAAACTGAAAAGGCAAAACAGGAGGGTGAGCTGCAGGAACATTCCAGAACCTCACTGCCTTTGCTGTGCTCTGCACGCTGCCCACCGCACCCACCGAGAGCAGAGGCCCGGAGGCTGGGCACCAGACTAGCCGGTTAGAATCGGCAGGACCGTGGGTGAGTTTCTTGAGTCCTTTGTGGTGATGTTTTCTCAGTTATCAAATGAAGGTCTTCACAGTGATGGCGATGGCGTGAGAGTCAACTGGATTCATAAACTCAGAATTTTCAACCTTATTTTCATTCTCGCCCCTGTGTCTCACCCAAGGAAATATTTTAGATCTATTTTTTCTAATTGTTCCCCACATGGAAGTTGGAACCCACAGACATGCTATGGGAACTGAAAGAGAGTGCAGGCCGTGTTTATATACCTGGTGCTGCTCCTCCCACTTGCCCATCCCCCCAAATCACTCATGTTCAGGACTCACTGCAGGTAGGAGGGAAGGTTCTTGAATACTGTTTACTGCAAAGTGACACACGCCAAGCAGAGCTCCCTGAGTAGAGCCAGTCCCGGGGCCTGGTCGTAGGAGCAAACTAGGGAATCAGGGAGCATGTGGGTCTTCAGTGGACAGTAGATGCCTTGCCCCGGGTGCCAATCAAATGGCCTGTGGCCAGACCTGTGCCTGCTGTAGTTGTGGGCCCGGCGGCCCCCTGGGTCCTGCGGCATGGTGGGCTGTATGGCGCTTTCCTCTCATCCACCTTTGGGTGTCGAGCAGTCACATCCGGCTGGTGTCCTCATCTGCCTCAGGATTCCATGTGTGGAAGGCTGGGCTCTCCCTGGGGACACATCTCCAGGGGGTCATCCTCTCCAGCTCCACTTCCTCTGTGTCCTGGTGTAATCTCCTCACTACTATTCCAAGCAACTGAGTTCCCTGTGGTCTGAAGGCCAAGCCTCCAGGATTAGAACAGTGTTGATGACATGAATGCCAAAACCCTGTGCTGGGAACCACGCATGCCAGCACATCTGTTTGGACAGAAGGACCGAAATAACCAATTATCCTGACATGTGCCACAACATTTTAAAAGTAAAAGTGGCCAATCAACTTGGGTAAAACCAATTGAAGAGGTGCGTGCGTGCGTGCGTGCGTGTGTGTGTGTGTGTGTGTGTGTTTTGTGTGTGTGTGTGTGTGTGTGTGTGTAAAGTCATAAATTCAAAATACACTCACCCTTATCCAAGGCTGTGCTGACATCGTTGCCTCTTGGAGCATCTGGGAGACCCCACATCAGTCACCTAGGGGAGGGTCTTGTTGAAAGGCAATTTCCTAGGCTCCCCCTCTGTACTGCACCAGAATCTCTGAAGTGGGACCCAGAAATCTGAAGTTTAATGAACACCCTGAGGAAGTCCTTTTGCAGACGGAAGTTTAGAACCATTGGCTCTAAATGCTCAAATAGTTTGGTCAGTTCAGTGACAGCATCCAATCAGACTACTGACATGTCACAGAGAGAGAACGGTACCTTTGCTTATTCTATAAATACTTCAGAACGACACATATCCTGGTGCACCTTTTGTGAGTTTGCAGAGCGCTTTGTACCCTTATGTACGTCAAGTGTCAGAGGCAGATGAGAGACCAAATAGTCGAGCTAGTGACAACTGTTTTCATCTCCAAGGGAGGAGTCCCCTCCACAGGAGCAGTCCTCCCAGTGTCAACACCCTCCATAGTTCCGGGTCACCAAGAAAGATACGACTCACCTAGGCACTGGGTGGCCAGCACTTTCCTCCCAGAGAAGTGACAGAGCAAGATTAGTCTCGGGGTGGCCCCGGTCTTGTCCTGCAGCTGACAGCCCTGTGAGATTCCAGCTTCTAAGAAGATATAACTAACAACTCACCTTCAACGGAAAACAGCGGGGCTCACCGTGATGGGTCAAACAGCCTGACACACCCTACGAATGCATCAGAAACGATTGCCGTGTTTGCAAGGAGCTCAGCGTGGGGAGAGGGGGGCTAAGTTCCCAACTGGCTGTGAAGCCAGCTTGGCTGAGCAAACGTGTGAAGTTTAAGACAAGGAGCAGAAACCGATACGGCTCCTCAAGTGAAAGGGGAAGTTTATTACCAGCATGTACACAAGCGGTGCGAGGCTGCCCACAGGGCAGACCACGAGGGTGCTATGTTGTCAGTGAGAGCACTCCTTGTCCCTACCTGCCGCTGCGGGAAGTGGGCTTCTTGCGATGTCATGAGAGAAAGAATTTCCTGAGACTCGCATGGGAGAATGAGGTGTTGCGGAAAGCTTTATTTCTGTGGAATCAACCCCTTGAGTTTCCAAGGCCCCATTTCTCTTCCTCCTGCCAAGGAGAAAGCCCCATTTTGCTTTTAGCAAAGCTAGGATTAAAGCTGCTGTTCCATGTGTACACAGTCCAGTCAGCATCAGCCTGGCTCAGCTTGTGTTCGCAGCTGCGGTCTGTTGCCACATGGCTGTGGGGGGAACACGGCGAGAGCAAGGAGGCAGGAGGGAAACGGGGACAAAAGAAAAGGGGTGAGAATTCCTTTGTCTCAGGATTTAACCTTTCAGGATTTTGCACACTTGCAGTGGCCCCACCCGCCATGGCCAATGATCTCTGTTCCAGGTTAGGCCGACAGACACCTTCCCTACGCCACCCAACTTTACTGCACATGCACCCATCCCACCCTTGTCCAGTCCCTTCCCGCCTGTGATCTGCAGAGACTTTCCCTGGGGAGTGCAAAGTTGCATCTACCGGGTGAAGCTGCCTAGATGGTCATGCTCCTAAAGTCTGGCCTCCCTTTGCTTTCTTCCTATTATTAATAAGTAGCTAATTACAACAGTTTCACTTACAGCACCGGCAAAGAATTTTTAACCATCTGATAGGTGATGTTTAAAGAGTAAAGTAGGTAGCAGGTGCAAACCACACCTGTGCAGGACTTGTTACGTATAGTTGAGCAGGATTTTTACTTTTAGTGACTTTTGTAGGGGTAGGGAATGTTCAACCTTCTCTGGTTTGTTTGAGGCCTCTCAGGTGTTAATGTGGCCCAGATTCTGGGATGCCCTGTGGGATCCAGGCTGGCACTGCAACCGGGCCCGGCTGGCACTGACACAGAGGCCTCTGAGGAGGGCGCTTCTGCCTCGGGTGTGGAGTCTGCACAGCTGTCCCGGTAGCCGGTGACCTGGCTGCTCCAGGCAGGTCATCCTGTTCACACAGCACGGCTCTGCACGTGGCTCTCCCTCTCACACACACTCTCACTCTCAGTTCTATATATATGTCCCTGCCGGGCCGGGCCCCACCGGTTCACTGAAGCCCAGCCAGGGACGGCAGGCTTGCAGTCCTGTCTGGAGTGGGACAGGCAACACGGCCAAGAAGGGTACAGATTCAGGAGTGGGACTAATGGTTTCCCATCCTGAGTCCACCACACCCTGATGACGTATTAGCCACATTTTATATTTTTAAATATATTTTTATTAATTTTAGAGAAGAGAGAGGGAGAGATAGAAACAACAGTGATGAGAAAGAATCATTGACCGGCTGCTTCCTGCACACCCCACACTGGGAATCAAGCCTACAACCCAGGCTTGTGCCCTGATCGGGAATCGAATTGTGACCTCCTAGTTCATAGGTCGATGCTCAACCACTGAGCCACGCCGGCTGGGCATATTAGCCACGTTTAAAAACCCTGCTGCCTCAGTTTCTTCATCTGCCAGATGGGGCAAAGAATAGCACCTACCTCATAGGGTTTCTGTGAGGAGTGATGAGCCCCTGAGCACTGTGCCTGGGCACAGGAAGTGCTCAAGAAGTGTCAGCCAGAATTGTTATGAAAACTCTTAGGAGACCCTGTCACCATCTGGATCAAGGAGGGAGGCAGTTCCAGGAAAAAGGGTGTTAATGGCTTAAGCACTGGGCAGCTGGCCAAGGACAGCAACTACAAAGGCCCAAGGACTGGGCAGCTTTGCGAAGCATATGGGGACGTGGCGCTCCCACGAGTGGTCTGCAAGCCGTGGTCAAGAAGAAAGGAAGCGGACAGTGCAGGATGTTACCGAGAAAGACATGTAGATGGAGAGATCGCCTCCCACCCACAAGGCAGCTGTGCTGTCCAGAGAACAGGCGTGATAGGAAGGTCATGAGAAGTTATTGTCATCCTGGCTGCTGGTCCCTGGAAGATAAGACTGTGTGTGCGGGGGTGATCATGTGGGAAATGACTCAGGAAACATTTACATCAAAAACGAACTTGAGTCCAGAGAGCTGTCATCTTCTGCTTGTCTGTTTTTGAGAACGTGACTCATGAGCAAGAGGCAACCCTGGCGGCCGACAGCTGTGTCACTGCGACCCTGGTGCAGACCCCTTCCTTGGCCAGAATGTTCAAAGCTTGCTGACGCCTGAAGAGAGCAGAGCTTCCCTGTCTCCCACGTGGAGTAAGTCCAGGCTGCTGGGCTTGGCTTGGCGATGAGAGCAGAAAGGAAATGCAGGAAATGCGCAGGCTTATTCTAAGCACTTTAAGTGCATTATCTTATTGATGTTTAAATCCACTGAGAGATAAGGAAAGTAAACTCAGAGAGGTAGATTGTTTGCCAGCGTCACACAGCAAATGGGAAGGGGGTGCGGCTGGCAGAGGATGCCAACGCCTTGTCCTGACTTCTTGGCCGACTTTTGGGTGGGTGCTGGGTGCGCCCCGAGAATGCTGACTTTTCCACCTCTTGCCCGAGTCTGCCTGCTTTTATGCCTGGGAGCCTCTCTCCAGTCCCCAGGGGCCTGCTCAGCCTACACTCGGGGCATTTCAGCCAGATGGGGACAGTTAGTCGAGGACCCACCACCTGGGGATGCCACCAGGCTGGATTACATGCTCAGGCGGGACCACAGGGGTTAATCACCCCCACGTATGGAGTCCAATGACAGGTTCTTCAACATGAATACCAGCCAGGCCTGTCTCTGGGCTCAGGCTCAAGATGAGGCCACTGTGTTTGCTGGAATTCACAGCCCCAAAGGCCACAGAGGGGCTATGGCAGGACTGCCTCCGAGTTGCCACAGTGACACCTGCTCATGGACACATGCCCTGAATGACTTTTCTCCCCCCTCAGTTGTGCTCCCGGGGATCCCCTCTGCAATAAGCCGACCCCCCAAGATAAGCAAGTGCCTCCTCTGAGAAGGCTTCCCTGGCAGTGGAGGTTAACTGTGCGTGCCAGCCCGGCAGGGCCACGTGCCAGGTGACGGTCGAATACTGTCTGGATGTTGCTGGGAAGGTGTTTCTTAGATATGATGAATATTTTACAAGCAGCAAACACCTGCTCTTCATCCACAACTTCTTAAAGAAATAGCCTTTCATTCTGATAAAGGATTGTGAGATTATTTTCCTTTTGGTTGTGTCTTGTAGCACATAGCACACTTTCTTTTTTAAAAAAAAAAATTTTTAAATTGACTTCAGAGGGGAAGGGAGAGGGATAGAGAGGTAGAAACATCAATGATGAGAGAGAATCATTGATTGGCTGCCTCCTGCACACCCCCTACTAGGGATTGAGCCCACAACCCAGGCATGTGCCCTTAGCTGGAATTGAACCTGGAACCCTTCAGTCTGCAGGCCGATGCTCTATCCATTGAGCCAAACTGGCTAGGGCAGCATGCTTTCTTTACATTGTTCTTTCATAAACTGATCTCAGAGTTTTTGACACAGCAGCTTTCTGTTGACAGAGGGACAGCTATGTTGTATTTGTCCCAAAACACTGCAAACCGATTCATGGTTAATTCCTGGCCCACCTTGCCATTGGAAACTCACCTCTCTTCTCCAAAGATGTTAATAATAGCCATTCTTGAATATTTACTACATGCCGGTCCTAGTCTAGGTACCATACACGAAAGCTAATTTACATACTGCAAATCTGTTGTTTTCAGACTGGGCAACTGAGGCAGGTAAATAGCTTTTGTGGAGCTGCCTCGCTGGAGCTTGCCCTCCTGCCCTGCTGCCCTTGGTCCCTTCTTGCCTAAATGCCACGGATTGAAAATTCAGAGCGCCAGCTACTGATTCTCCCTCCCGAATTCCCGACTTGTATCTCCGATGGCTCTGAGGTGCCTCCACCTGAGTGTCCAAAGGTGTCCCCAAAGCGACCTCTCCCAGCCTGAGTGCCCCATCTCTCCTCCACTCCTGCTGCTCGGCAGGGAGTGGTTTCTCTGCCAACTGGGATGCTCAGGCCAGAAACCAGGGCACCACCTCGGCCTCCTCCCCCACCGCCCCCCTCACATGCAAACCATTCATCCTCGGCTTGTCCTTCCTCCTGCCTATCCCTAGAAGGCCTACTCCAGGCCCCCATCTCCACATCTCCATTCTCCACAGTGTGCCAGGACCATTACAGCACACAAATAGACCATCTGTATTTGTTATCTATTGATGTGCAAGAAGTTATATCCAAAACCGAGCCTCAGAAAACAACCAGCATCCATTACCTCACAGCTTCTGAGGGTCAGGAATCTGGGGGCAGTTGCTGGGTGGTTCCGGGTCAGGTCTGTCTTGGGCTGCCACCATCAGGACTTGCTCAAGGGAAGGTCGGCTCCCAGCTCACACATGTGGCTGTGGGCTGAGGACATTGGTCCCTTGCCAGGTGGGGTTCTCCATAGCATGCCAGCTGACTTCTCCCAATACCACGATGAAAGACAGTCTTTTTACGACCTAATCTCAGAAATGACATCCTGTCACTTCTGCTGTGCTCTGTTCACCAGGAGTAACTCACTAAACCCAGCCACACTCGGCTGGAGGGGATCACCCAGGGGGTAAATCTCATGGGAAGTGAGGGTCACTGGGGCCATCTTGGAGCCTGCCTACTACATCGCATGTTTGCTCAAAACACTTCAGTGAGCACACCTTGATGTACGACATAGTCCAATGTGGGTTACAGCCCCTGAGAAGGGAACACTGTTCCAGCCCCACATGTCACCGCCTTTCCACATGCACCCTGCCCCTCCCTGGGGTGCACCGGCCACGCCACGCACCAAGCTGTGTACAGAGATGCTGCCATGGCCTCGGCGCCGTGCAACCATCCAAAGCGTTAGCCAAGCAAAAGCCTCTTTCCCCTCCTTTGGTTCGGTGGCCATTTCTATGACTGTTTTAACTTTGCTTAATGATTGCCAGTTTCTTCCCTTACAAAGTTTAATGTAATGAATTTTAACATCCTAAGAAATGTATGAAATTCCATATGTAACAACCTTTACACTAAAGCTTGCTAAAGAGCCACATTTAGAGAAAGCCATTTAGAGAAAATGTATGTGTTGTTCATTGCAGCATTACTTACAATAGCCAAGCTACGGAGGCACCCCACGTGCCCATCAACAAACAAGTGGATAAAAAAAGCTGTGGATATAAAAACACATATACAATGGAATATTACTCAGCCATAAAAAATGAAATCATACCGTTTGCAACAGCATGGGTGGACCTGAGGGTCTTATTCTAAGTGAAATAAGCCAGTCAGAATAAAGATAGGTACCATATGATTTCACTTATATGTGGAATATAAACAAACAAAAGAGAAACAGACTCCTAGATTCAGAGAACAGACTCATGGTTGCTAGAGGGGCGGGAGTTGGTGGCTGGGTAAAAAAGGTAAGGGGATTAAGAAGTACAGATTGGTAGTTACAAAATAGCCATGGGGATGTAAAGTACAAAATAGGGAATACAGTGAATAATATTGTAATAACTATGTATGGTGGCAGGTGGGTACTGGAAATATCCCAGTACAAAAGGGGGGTGGGCGGGGGGAGACATTGTGGAGTATATGACTGTAACCACGATGCTGTACACCTGAAACTAATACAAAATAACACTGAATGCAAACTGTAATTAAAAAATATTTTAAAAAAGAGAGAATGTCTGTGTTTATATGTACAGCATCAACATTGAAATGGTGATTATGTTCTCAGTGTCTAAGACACTTGACCCAGAGATCAAGGGAGCATTAACTCATGTCTCTGTCCTTTCTGACTTTTTTCAGTTACAAAATGAATAGCATCTCAGGAGGCCAGTGTCTCATTCCAGGGACCCCGCGTGTCCCTCCTGCCCCAGATGGAGAAAGCAGGGCCTCAGCATGCAGAGGACAGAGTAAAGTGAGGTAGGAGTGGAAATGGTCTTTCCTTTTGTTGTTGGAATCTACCGTTGCCCAGGCAGCAAAACTCTGACAGGGCAGGGAGATGACAGCGAGGCAGGGGCGAGGGACAGCCATGCTCTGGTGTTTGCAGCCCCTTAAACAGCACCCGGAGGCTCAAGTGCAGTTTCCCAGGTCATCGCTCCCTCTCTCTCAAAGCTCCTTTAGAGCCTGCAGTGCTTCTCCAGCCTCGATGAGCCCTTCAAACAGTGGCTTGTGGCTCCTGCCATTCCTTCCATCCCCAGCTCCCAAAACCTCAGAGCCAGCATCTCAGGGCATGTCTACTTTGGCTTAAGCAGAGCATTACAAATCTTTCCCTAATCTCTTTTGGCTTCTTGCCTCTTTCCCTTGTGCACTGTTTGTTCAGCATTCAGAAAACTGCTGGTCCCTTTATCAAACACCACAGTTTATAATTTCCCAAGTCTTCACTTTTGAGCAATTAGATGCCCCCGTTTGTTGAACAGGAAAGAATCATCAAGCCTCGTGTCACAAGCTCTGCTGTGCTGGGATCCCTGGAGGGTTGGTGGTTGTTTTTTTAGCTATTGGAATGGAATTCTAAAATCTATTTTTCCTGACCTGAAGCAACACTGGCACCCCTTCCATACTCCCCCAACCCTGCCCAGTTCAGTCTCGGGTTAACATGGGTTTAAGTCCAACACAATGGGGGCAATAGAGGCTTTACAGTGAACTGATAGGAGACTCTGGACTCAGAGACGGCCAAGCATCACCTCCACAGCCCCAGCCCTGGCTGCAGCCAGCCTGTGACTCAGGTGGTCTCCGGGTGCTTGGTGTGAGACCCCTCCCCCAGGCGAGTGTAGCGGCTGAGCCCTTGGCTTTGGAGTTCCAAGGACAGGAGCTTACGTTCTGCTCTGCCCTTTGTGATTCACTCGGGACGCCTGTCCTTCATCTGTAATAGAGGGAGCGCTGGAGTCCATGAGCAGAAGTTGTGAGGATTCAAGGAGGAAATGCAGTGCTAAGAATAGCACCAGGAAGGGGCAGTAGTTACCCCTCGTGTGGAGGCTTCCTGGGCCTCCCATCAGGCTTGGCTTCCCTAGACATGGACCACACTTTGTGCTTCTCTGTCTTCCCTGGGTCGTGTCAGGATGCTCATTCCCTTCGTGTCCAGCTTAGCGTACTGACAAGGAGACAAAGTTAATCAAAACCAAAGGTGCGAATAACAAGAAGCTGGACACCCGATGTCTCCCGAGGAATGTTATGCTGCAAAGCATGCATTTAATGAAGGATTGAGTTCTCTCAGCGGACATTCAAGCAGCGAGGGAACGACAGAGTGGGGACTCACATGTCTTCTCTGTAGATCCCGGCTCTTCACTGAGGGCAGCTTGCCGAGCTGGGCTCTCTTTGGGAACGTGTCCGTGTAGGGCTCTGATAATCAGATGAAAGGGCTTGACAACGAGGAGGTGCTCCTAAGGGTTCTTTGTTATCCCAGAACCGATGGCATAAATGACAGACGTGCTGCAGTATTAGGGGCAGAGTACAGATGTGTGCAATTTACTTTGAAGTGTATCAAAAAGTAAGATGGATTGATAAATGGATAAAGGGCTCAATAGCTTGATATATCTTGATACAACAAGTGCGTTTAATAAAATGTTAACGGTAGAATCCAGAAGGTGAGTCCACATGTGTTCAACATAAAATTCTGTCAACTTTGCCATGTTTAGAAATTTTCATAGTAAAAAGAAAAATGGAACAATTCCACACAAAAAACAGAGTATGATAGTCTTTCCCTAAAAGAATGACTAAAAGAGGTAATTCAGGAAGAAAGTGAGCACAGAATGAAAAATGATAACTGAAGTACACGAACAATAGTCTAGAATTTGGAAAGAGAATGAGTGCAGTTAATGTGTTTTAGGTCCTGATTATTATTTAGAGAGAGTTAAGATATTAACTTTAAACTTGATCAATACTTTCTGTTTGACAGGAAGTATTGATAGGGTTGCTGTAGGGATTAAGTAACCGAAAAAAAGTACAACACAATTTGTCACATGGCATTTTTTTTTTGCCATATATACAGGGGTTGGCAAAAGTAGGTTTAGAGTTGTAATACAATTAAATAATACAATCATTAATAAATAATAATATAAGAATAAACTGTGTTTCACGTACCCACAACTGTAAACCTACTTTTGTCCACCCCTGGATAGTAAAGTAGGAATGGAAGGGGACGTCCCTAATGATTGATAGATGGTGTTTAGCAGAATGAGAGCCAATGTCAACCACAATGGTGAAATGCTAAAGAAATAAATTTTAAATTCAGGAACATGGAGATACCACAATAACCATTTCTATGATAATGAAAATCCTAGCTATCGCAGTGAGAAAATAAAAGTACAAGTAATGAGGATAGGAAAGGAAAAAAAACAACTGTCATCACAGTCAGGTGATACAGTTCAATCTACATTAAACACCTCAAAAATTAAGTGTTTTAGCAAGATGTTTGGATTTAAGATCAATATAAAAATCCATGGCATCTATAATAATAAAAGTGTAATATGCTAATTAGACCAGACAGCCAAACGACCTTCTGGACATCCTTTGGACGACCTTCTGGACGAAGCTGAGGCTGCGAGGACTGAGGCAAGCTGCCGCAGCTGCAAGGGCCAAGCCCCTTGCACAAATTTCATGCATCGGGCCTCTAGTTTATATTATAAAAATGTTATGAAGGAACAAACTGTAGCAAATGGACGAATCTTGGAAAAATTTTGAGTGTAAAAAGCAAGTTGAAGAGGGTTAATATCCATTATGGTACCATCATTTTTATGAAGCTCAAAAACAAGGAAAACTAAACAGCATATTGCTTAAAGGTACAGATGTGAACCATTTTGAAAAGCAGCAACGAGAAACCCAAGTTTCAGGATTTTGCTTTCCCAGGCCAGCCAATCAGGAGGAGACATCTGGGCCACTTGAAAGGTATTGGTCTCCTTCTTCCATTGAGCGATGATTCTCAGATGTTCCTTGTATAATTATGTTTCACAACCGATGAAGACACTAAGAATATTTTCTATTAATGAAGTATTACATTCAATATTTTTGGCATAAGCCAAAGCATCCAGTGACTTGCTGGTCATATTGCAAGTGTTGGACTTTATTTTTCCACTTAATTCTTATTTCCTATGGGACTTCTCAGCATCATGAGCCAGGCCAGAGTGACATTGTGAACTCTGTTGCCTGAAAAATAGCCTCTCCTTCCTTTCAGTCACATGCCCTTTTCTCTGCCCAGCTTCCTACGAATCAAAGACCCAAAGCTCCAGCTGACTGTGTGAGGAAGATTTTCCCAGCAGACCTCTTATTAAGAGACATGTCATCCCCGGCCAGCATGGCTCAGTGGTTGAGTGTCTACCTATGAACCAGAAGGTCATGGTTCAATTCCCGGTCAGGGCACATGCCCAGGTTGTAGGCTCGATCCCCAGTGGGGGCGTGCAGGAGGTAGCCAGCTAATCAATGATTCTCTCTCATCCTTGATGTCTCTATCTCTCAGTCCCTTTCCCTTCCTCTCTGAAATCAATAAAAATATATTTTGAAAAATACTAAAAGAGAGAGAAAGAGAAAGAGGAAGAGAGAGAGAGAGAGAGAGAGAGAGAGAGAGAGAGAGAGAGAGGTGTGAACCCATGGCATCACCCCTCCCCACCAGCAGATTGCCTGACTGTCTCAAGGCTCAGGGCTTGGAGCCATCCTGGAAGCCCTTTTACAGGGGAGTGGGCCTCTCAAGACTTGACTAGTTCATGGGACCAGTGATTTATAAATGTGATTTAATTAAAAGCATCTTCTTCCAAAGAGCCATGAAAAAACTTGACTCGGGGAAGTTGAGTTCAAAGCCCTGACCAGGCAGGTGTGTGTGGGGCCTGCTGTCCCCTCACCTCTGCCTCTGGGGAGCTCTGTGGACTTGCTGACTTTCTCTCTGTCTTCACTTTTCTTTCCTTAAATGTGTTGTGATCATATTAGCAGACTCTGTGGAGCCATGGAGATTCATAGTTAATAAAACCTTTTGGAAACGTAAACAGAAATGTGCACAGAGGCACGTGGAAGATTTCGCTGTCAGCCCCAGCCCAACCCCCACCTGGGGATTAGGTCAGTTTGGCACCTGCCTCCTGGGGAGCTGGGGCCATGATTCATCAGTTACTTGCTGAACTAGCATGGGCATCTTTCCGACCTGTTGGCCGGGGCAGCGTGAAAACTGGTGTGCACCTCACAGACAGAGCGAGTGGGACCCGAGCTCCTTCCAAGGCTCTGTTGTGCATGCATGCAGGCCAGCTTTCAACTGAGTCCCTCTGCAATGGCAAACGCCAAGACCGTGACTGAGTCTATGGGAACGAGGAGTTCGGAGCATGATTTAATTAAAAGCACTATTTCTGTCCAAAGAGTCAAGAAAAAACTTGAGTGGGGATAGTTGAGTTCAATGCACTGAGAGGACAGTGTGGGTGGCCATGATACAGATGGAACCAGGGGGCCGGCAAGGGGCCATGGCCAAGTCCAGGCCAGAAGTATTGACAGAGAAGAGCAGCCTAGGTATAGTGCCTCCCAGGGCTGGTGCTGGATCGTCCTCTCTGCTTCTCACGCTATAGTCTGGCTCCATCTTGGTCCCACTAGTGGCCTTTGCATGTTGGGTGACATGGTTGGGAGCATAGGCCGGGCTGGCTGGGCACGTCTCCCTGGGTTCCAGCAGAAGCTGACTTTAGAAGAATTCCTTCATCTTTCTGGGCTTCTTCTTTTTTTTAAAAAAAATATTTTTATTGATTTCCGGGAGGAAGGGAGAAAGATAGAAACCTCAATGATGAGAGAAAATCATTGATCAGCTGCCTCCTGCACATCCTCTACTGGGGATTGAGCCTGCAACCTGAGCATGTGCTCTGACCAGAAATTGAACTGTGACCTCCTGGATCATAGGTCAACACTCAACCACTGAACCATGCCGGCTGGGCTACCATACTTTCTTTAAATATGTTTTTCTGCTCCCATTCTTATTCTTCTCTTTTTCTGAGACTTTATTACATGCATGTTAGTTCACTAGATATCCCATAGGTCACTGAGGCTCTATTTGTTTAGATTTTATTTCTCTCTGTTCTTCAGATTGGATACTTTATATGGATAAATTATCTTTGAGTTCACTGACCATTTATTCTGTCATATCTAATCTGATCATCCAATTAAGTTTTCAATCCTTTTATTTCTAAAATTTCCATTTTTTATAGCTTCAATTTCTCTATTGAGATTCCCTATCTGCTTGCTCATTAAGACCATATTTTCCTTTAAGACTTTGAACATATTTATGGTATCTGTTTTAAAGTCCTTGTATACTAATTCTAACATCTGGGTCACGTCAGGGTCTATATCTATTTACTGTTTTTGTCCTTGGTTATGGGTTAAAATTTTCTGCTTCTCACATGTCTAAAGTTTTTTGTTAATAATCTAGATATTTTGTGTGGTACAGCATAAGTGACCTTTAATTTCTAGAGTTGTACTTAGGAGTTGGCCTTCCTAATGTCCCAGCTGAGTAATTGGGATGTTAATGAGGGCTATCATGCTGGCTGGGCTAGAATTCCACTGTTTTCTGCCAGGCCTGTTGGAACAATGCGCAGCCAGCCCTTGACCAAGGATCCACAGAGAAGCTTTGCACAGTTTTCAGATCCTTCATGCGTCTATCTCTCCCCACTCCCAGTGCAACTACCTTCTCTTCTGAGTTCTGAACTTTAAATTCTGCTTTCTCAGCTAAGCAGAACTGCACTACTCTGTTTGAGTGTTACCTCCTGATATTGAAGTCAAATTGTTCTCAGCCAGAGAGCCAGGGTGATGTGGGGCTCACATCATGTACTTTTCTTCTCTCGGGATCCCAGTCCTGCAGTGCCTGTTGCTCAGTGTCTGAAAACAATGCCCCCGTTTACTTGTCCAGCTTTATAATTGTTTATGGTGGCACCAGGCACTCCACACTGTCCAGAAAAAGAAGTTCCTCTATGTGTTCATTTAAAATTCATGTGATAAACAGGAAAATTAAGAGATAATTATCTTAAGTCAATTCTGTTATCTCAAAATCATTTTGACTCAAAAACATTTTGCATGTAAATATAGATGATATGTAAATGTTATGATTTGAAAAATTATCTAAATATAAGATGTGCCTATTATGGTTTTTGCACTTAAGCGTTGCTACTAGTTCTTGAAGATCTTAGCATAAGTTGTAGGAACGTATATTCCCATTGATATAGATCCCAAGGATGAATATTTCCTTTGGTCCTAACACTAGATCATAGATTGGCCAGACCCGAGAAGCTTGGACTATTATAAAAGTAATGACTTTAGGAGAAATTATTTAAATAGAATGAGAGTTTAAGGTGCAGCCAGAGAATGAAATTGCTGTTACGTTTCAGATACTAAAGAAAGTGTGACTCAAAGAGGAGACAGATGTTTATTTTAGTTGCTTGAACTGCGGGAGTGAGAGTATGATTGGCATCCTGGAATACCATGCAACCATCACTCAGCTACCGTGGGCCACACATCAGCCTTCCGGGAAGTTCTTTATTGAATGTTTTCTTTGCTTCAGTGGTTAAACCTGGACTGTCCAGGGACAGCCTAATGAGCCAGTAACATTTCAAGCTGAAACCTAATTAATGCAATGACATTAGGTTTAATGTCATTTAAACATTTTAAATGAGTTCAGGTTTAAAGGACTCATAAAAAAGATCTCATAAAAAAGATGTGCTAATGCCGCCAAGTGCAAGTAAGAAAGTCTGCATCCCTGTTATAAAGGAAAGGAAATGTCAGCTCTCTGTGGTCAGCTCAATGGCAGTTTGTTTTTTAGTGTCCAGTAAATTACTGTTTGCTTTTAAAATCGGCTAAGACTTTTGGTTCAGGCAGGATGTGTTAGAGCACCTGGCCCTGACAAGTATTTGGTAACTAGGCCAAGGCAGACCCCTTCCTGGGCCTGGAGACTTATTAGGGTTGGTCTGAGGCCGGGGTTAGGTGAGAGAGTGTGTGACCTACAAAGGTCATTAAAGGTGTGAGATGGTGGTTAAGACTCAGGCTTGGAATCTGACCCATGCAGATTACAGTCCTGGCTCTGACTGGGCAGATTAACTTGGCCTCTCAAAAAGCAGTTTCCACATCTGCAGAATGTTGATCATAATTGAATTGGCTTCTCCGAATCCACGTGATGCTTCAGTGAGATTTTGTTTATAAGGTCCCGAGACAGATCTTGAAGATAATAATGCTCAGTCAATGGAAGATGCTATTATGAAACATGCATGTCCCATGACTTCTCTGTAAGTTTGCACATTACAAATAAAATAAAGCCAAAGCATTGCAGTGTTAAGATGCCTGTGGGTCATAGGTTAGGTATGAACAAGTGTCTCTCTCCCTCCCTCTCTCCCCCACCCTCATCCCTTCCCATGCCTTCAGAAGATTGCTACTCTGTGCAGCACCTGGGCAGCCTCAGGCTCATCCAGTGGTTGGTTAGGTAGATCTGTCAATGTCATTTCCCAACGCTTGTGTTGTGACATTAAGCAGACTTGAGGCACACTGTTCAGGATGAAGGGGAGCACAGTTAATCCATCCTGGAGTTTGTACTGGGCGGGCCAAGCTTTGTTAGGCTGGAAGGAGGTGTCTCTTCTACTGGGAAGCCCCAGGGAGGCAGGAGCTTTCAGTGAGAAAACCTCCTCCCTGGTCTGTTGTTTCCATGGACAACTGCCCAAAGCCATGGTCAGCAAACTGCGGCTCGCGAGCCACATGCGGCTCTTTGGCTCCTTGAGTGTGGCTCTTCCTAAGCCTTAGGAGTACCCTAATTAAGTTAATAACAATGTACCTACCTATATAGTTTAAGTTCTAAAAATTTGGCTCTCAAAAGAAATTTCAATCGTCGTACTGTTGATATTTGGCTCTGTTGACTAATGAGTTTGCCAACCACTGGCCCAAAGGATGTTTTCTGGGGGGGTGGGATGCTGGCAAAGGCGGATTTTAACATTTATAATTTGTTTGCATGGGTGAACCAGGTGTACACCGAGACTCTCTGGCTGTCCTCTGTGTCCTCACTCTGCTTGACATTCTTTATCTGTCTCCATTTCCCCCCTGAACCTTGCCTGCAAGGTGAGAAGATCTTAAACCATATAGTGTCATATGGACAGAATTGTGCCCTTGATAGAGTACTTTAGAGACTAGAGGAAAGGAAATGTCAAGACTACCTTTTCTACTCCTCCCCATGCACCTGGGCATCTGGGGCAAGGTGAGCCTGGAGGCAGCAACAACACCTGGTGATGACAGCTCAGTTGACAGGTTCAAACAACGGTGTCTTGGAGTGAAAGGCACTCGTCAGGCTGAGATGAAAGCCTGTCCACTTGTTGAAAACCTCTGATGCTGAGATTGGAGGGAAAACAGAGCCGAGCCTGACTTCCCCTCCCTGTTCACCTCGGTGGCATTGAGTCCCTGAACCAGGGCGGCTTAGTGCAAACAGCCTGGCAAATTTTAATTTTTAAAAATATATTTTTATTGATTTCAGAGAGGAAGGGAGAGGGAGAGAGAGAGAGAGAGAGAGAGAGAGAGAGAGACATTAATGCTGAGAGAGACTTATTGATTAGCTGCTTCCTGCACACCCCCTACTGGGGATTAAGCCTACAACCCGGTCACGTGCCCTAATCGGGAATTGAGCCATGACCTCCTGGTTCATAGGTAGATGCTCAACCACTGAGCCACACCGGCCTGGCCATTATAAATTTTTTAAGAGGACAAGCCATAAATGTTCTCTGTGATGTTTCAAATTTCCAAAGTGAAGGAGCTCTCTGAAGTGTCTCAATGAAAAGGAGTTTTGTTGGGGCCAGAACGACAAATGAGATAGCACAGCCATCCGCACTCGGGCTGTGTGCAGGGCTCGTTGTCAGCCCTGGTTCACACGCAGGAGCCAGAGGCCAACAGTGACCTCAGCTCCACTCCCCACTCCCAGCGCCAGTCACGGGGCCTCAGGGCCTTGACCTCAGCGAGACTCTGAGCCCTCCACCCAGGCCCCAACCACAGGCTCCCGCTCCAGCCTCTGAGGGGACCAGAGGTGGAAAGTTTACTGATTGACTCACTGGGGGACTTTCCAACTTGGAAGCCAGGATCTTCTTCCTGTATATTTCAATAATAAAAAATAATTACTGCCGCTGGTGAATTTTTGTGCTAACCACCAGGTCCAGACATCTGCATTAAACTACGCTGCAGGGCCTATAGTAGAGATTTTTCCACAGCTGCAATGCTCTGCACAAACTAGGACATGTCCGGCCGCTGTGCCCCCACGAAAGCATGGCAAGAATGAAGGCGTTTCAGATAGAAGGGAACTGGCCAGCTGTGCATGTCCTCACGGTCGACCCGAATAGTGGCTGCTTTTGGCTAATGCTACAGAAATGAGAAATGTGCCATTAGTTAGAACTATGAAGACAGGACTGCATGTATTCATCAGAGAGGGGATTGGAGGAAGGGGGAGAAAGTTGGCCCTGAGTTGGATTTAGGAGACTGGATTCAAATTGAGAGGCAGCCTGAAAAGCTGGGGCCGATTAGCAACCTCATTTCTGTCACAGAGGAAGAATCAGCGGCAAGAATTTTGGAAGGAATCCATTTGCACGCTGTTTTTGAGCATCCAGTTTAGCATTATGGAAGCTAAGAAGCTTTATCATTACCTAATACTGGTTGTTGCAATACATAGACATGTGGTCATATCTTAGAGGAGAATATTTACTTAATTGGGAAATCGGTGACCCTTTTCACAAAGAGCACAAATGTGTAGCATTTGTAGAAGTGGCCATGCCTGTCTTGCTCTGTGCACACGGACGTCACCAGGCCTGCATGTCCTGTGTGTCCTGCGTGTCTCTCAGCTGACTCAGCCACTCCTTCCCCACCTTAGACTCCTTATCTTTCCATTTACCCTTTTCCTTGGTGCTGTGAGATTATTCAGGGAGCCACAAGTCAGGGTTCTCTGGAGAAACAGAACCAAAAGGAGAGCCATATATATATATGAGAAAGAAATGTTAAGGAATGGACACATGATTATGGGGCTGCCAAGCCCAGAATATGCAGGGTAGACCAGCAGGCTGGAAATTCGGGCAGAGGGTTTATGTTGTAGTCTTTATGGTAAATTTTTTCGTTTTAGGAAATCTTCGTTTTGGCCCCATACGCCATCAGCTGATTAAATGAAGCCCACCTACAGTATGGAGGGTAATCTTGATTTAAAGCCAACCAATCAAACATGTTGATCACATCCACAAAATACCTGCACAGCAGCATCTAGACTAGTATTTGACCAAACAACTGGGCACCACAAACCAGCCAAGTTGACACATAAAAGTACCCATCACACGTCATGTCTGTTTCAGAAACATTCCAGAGCTCTGGAACTACCAGAGGAGTCGCTCCCCACAGCCCCCGTGGCTGAGCTCTGTGTGGGGTCAGTGGGGCCTGGGCGGGTGAATGTGTGGGATAATATTATGAATAGTGTTTTCAGAGGTGGAATCAATATCATTTGGCTGTGCTCAACAGTTAATAACATCTCCAAATTCTAGAACACTGAAAAGATACAATAAGGATTATTGAGGGCTAAAAGGAGAATAAATATTATTTACAATTCGGCAACAGGTGGCTACCACTGTGAAGCCAGAGTGCAGAAGTGTGCACCTCTCCTTTGCTCCCTCCCTCAGACATACCGCATACACAGAGAGGCAGCAGACCAGGCGGAGGGCAGCCTGGGAAATTCCATGCTCTCCTGCTAAGCCCTTGGCCCTGGAGCCGGGCCTGCCTGTGATGCAGCTATCTGCTTGCAGAAGTGGGGCTGTTGAAGGATACCCAGGACTCCGTGTTTCACAAAGTGCCTGTCAGTCATCAAGAGAGGGGTCACTGGTCCAGAGGCCCAACCTGCTGCCTCCACCTGCAGGGCCCCCACCCTCGTCCCATCCATGCTCTCTGACAGGGACATTCATTCCTTCTTGACTTGTGGATTGTCGAGTGCCAAGTTCAGGAGGAGAGAGGCTTTCCCTTTTTTTCTCTTTGTTTGGACCAGCGTGCCTGTGGCTCTGCCCCTCTGCCTGTGCAATCTTCCTCTTCCTTCTAGGCAAGCACAGCCCCTCCTCAGCTAAGCTCTCCGGGGCCTCCAGCCAGGCAGAGCTCCCCTCTATCGGCTCCCGGGGGCTTATTCTTTCTATCGCTCACTTAAAAACATCTTATCCAGCTGTTGGTAACTTTTATGTCGGGATTTTATCTCTTTATCAAGGTTGGAAACTCCCTGAAAGCTTAGCCCAAAGGTCACATTTATTTAAAACCTGCCCTACGCTGCCTCCCGCAAACACTGCCCACATCCACACAATCCATACCCACCTAGGCATGTGCGCGCGCGCGCACACACACACACACACACACACACACAGCCCAGAGGAGAGGTTTACTAAATACCTGTGAGTGATGCTGATGATGCTTCACAGACTAGCTTATGATCATTTGACATATAATAATGACAATTATGACAATTTTTACAGAAAAGTTTATCCTCAGAGTTAGTTCATGTAGTTTTCTAACTTAAAATTGCATTCGTTGAGCAATTACTATGTGCCAAAGACTACTCAAGACACTTTAGGTGTCTGTTGTCTTAAATCTCGCAACAGCCCTGCAAAGAAAGAATTCACATGCAGGTTTTTTAAATGGCCCGTTGTGACTCAGAGTGGTTAACTCATTTGGTTGAAGTCACACAGCTCACAATGGTGGGATTGGGGTTTATGCTTATTTGCACCTACCAAGCCACACCACTGTGCACAGTGAGTGTAGGAAGGGGAGGGAAGCGGGGAACCTCCCCATCACTGTGACACCTCCATGGTTTGGCCCAGGTATCGTTTGGAAGTTACATGAGCTTAGGCCAAATCTCAAAGTCATCCGAGTCCTTCTGGTTAGATTGCTTAGTGTGTAATATGGGGGGGGGGGGGGGGAGGAGGGCGGAAATAATTTTCTTACCCTACATACAGTATCAACACTACACAGAGACTGACTGTAGTTCTAGGGTTTATTTAGAATCACCTTCTATACTTCATGGAGCATTCTTGATTTTCTGTCTGCCCAAGATACTAAAATCCATGTGACATTTGATATTTGTTTCTGGATCCATTTTGCATCAAACAAACAAACATCCTACCCTTCAGAGGCTAGAACCCCAAGACAGATGAATGACAAGGGCAGGCAAGCCCTCTGCTTGTCAGTTTTCTTCTCAATTATTTCTGCAACCAGCTCTACATCATACAGAGATCACTAGGGTTCTGTCGTTTTCATTTTTAATTTTAGTATATGATTTTGGTTTTCATTTATATTTTTACTAGCAGTAATTTTTCTTCATGCAGTGCCACTTCTGAGGCAGGGCACAGTTGAACTGGCCAAGTCTGTCATACTGACATTGACCTAATAAGCAGAAAAAGTCATTCCCAGTTCATCCACGGATTTGTCAACAGTAAGGTAACCTATCGATGCAGAGAATGAACTTACCCCCTCTCCCTTGTTAGAGCTCTAAACTTTTCCTCTTCCTCCTCAAACTTTGAGAGCAGATTTCCAGGAACAATGGCCAGTTTTCAAACATTCCCTAGAAAGGGTGTAGCCCTGCATTTCGCATTCTCCCCCACCCGCACATCAGTGACACTTGCAAGCCCAGCTTTTTATGCTTTAGCCTCAGTGCGTCCAGAGGTGAAGCAGAGATAACTCCCCTTCAGGGCGATGGCGAGGGAACTGTGAGAGCCTGGAGGAGGCAAGGTCCGCAGGGGAGAGAACTTGGTTATATTCTACCCCGTCTCCAAAGCTGCTTGGTTTCTAGTCCTTTTTCCTACAGTTTGACTCCTTTGAAAACTACGCTCCTAAGAGAAGTCTGCAGGGGGCAAGCCTCCCAGGCTCCTGCTGGCGGTGCCAGGCCAGCACGCGGAAGGCCCTTGGTTTGCAGACATCGGTAAACCTGCCGATTGATCTGCACCGGGCCCTGTGCCCCCGCGGCTACTCAGCCAGCATTGAGACTTGCAGGCGTCTAAGGAGCACACTTTTTGGAAGCCATTTCTTCTCTGGGCTTTTTGACTATTATGATGTCATTCACGCTCCCCTGTTTTTATTCCAGATGCATAACATCCACACAAAACGCAGGCGGTCACGATGGTGTTGGGCTCCAAAAACTCAGGGCTTGCCTTTTCGTAGCCAGTGGCTCAAACGGCGTGGCCTTCTGAACTGGAGTTGGCACCATTCCTAGCATTTGCTCAGTGGGAAGTTCAGTGTGCGGGTGGGCATAGTGATGGGGTAGGTCCACTTCTATTCATTGGGAACCCCCGTAATATTACAGACCCAAGAATATGCCGTTCTCAAGGCAGTAGCTTATTATTATGGGTAAGTCTAAAGAGCTTTAGATCGTCTTCACCACGTTATGGAAGGGCTAGTAAGTACACGTACAGGATGATCCAGTTGCAGAGATGTTTGCACAGGCACAGTGACACCAAGGAGCAGCATCTCGATCATGCCCTACCTCCAGACACCCAAGTGAAACTAGTGAGCTTGGGATGAGAGTGTAGCTCCAGTACAGAGCCTCTAGGCCAGTGGTTCTCAACCTTCTGGCCCTTTAAATACAGTTCCTCATGTTGTGACCCAACCATAAAATTATTTCTTTGCTACTTCATAACTGTAATGTTGCTACTGTTATTAATCGTAATGTAAATATCTGATATGCAGGATGGTCTTAGGCGACCCCTGTGAAAGGGTCGTTCAACCTCCAAAGGGGTCGCGACCCACAGGTTGAGAACCGCTGGTCTAGGCCCTTCTTCTAACCGGATGGCCAGCCCTAGACCCCATTATTTCTTATATTGATATTTATATATGCTGGGAGTGAAAGCTGAGTGGTCTCTAGAAGTCTGTGTATTAGGTATCTGTTGCTGCATAACAAATGACCCCAGAACTGAGTGACTGAGACAACAATCCCCCTTTGTCATTTCTCACAGTTTCTGTGGGTCAGGATTTCAGTTAGGGCACAGCAGGGGTGGCCTGTCTCTGCCACGTGACCTCTGGGGCCTCAGAAGGGAGTCTCACAGGCTGGGGGTTGAAGTCATATGAAAGTCCATCACAGTCATATCTGGTAGCTGATGCTGGCTGTTAGCTGGGGGTCCAGCTGGGGCTGTGGGCCAGACACCCACATGTGACATCTCTGTGTGGCCTAGGCTCCTGACAACGTCCTGACTGGCTTCTAAGAGTGGCCGTCTTGGGACCCAGAGAGAGCCAGGCAGAACTGTATACCTTCTGTGACCTTGACAGGTGTGCAGTCACTTCTGCCGTGCTCTACTGGCCAAGGGGTCACAGAGGCCTTGGTTCAAGGGTAGGGCGCAGGGACTCCCCCTCTCATTGCACTGTGAGAGCGTAGGGGGCTGGTGGGGGGGGGGCAGATATTGGTTCAGCCACCTCTGAATAGTATAGTCTGCTGTGGGCACCCTCCGTGTGCCCTGGAGTTCCTGTGGACGTGCATTCATTATCGGGCTTAAATGGCACAGGCCCTCTTGAATAAATGCCGACGGAACTCCGCGAGACCCAGGTGACTCCCGTCTCCTGTGGGGTACAGTGTGGTTCAGCAGTTCAGCGAAAGCCCAGAAAGACCGGCCAATTGGAAGAGAAGTGAGCTGAGTGCTGGGCTCTCCTGCCTGCTAGGCTCTGGAGAAATGTCTGGAGAGCACAGCGAATGCAGCCCCACCTGCAGATGCTGAGCCTGGTGTTTCTCTGTGCGCAGTCCCATCAGACTCACCAGCAGCAAGCCGATCCAGGAGTGACGGTCTTCCACAGAGGTCCGTGGTGACAAGGCCACTCTCTGTCCAAGGATTCTACGTTCTAGGGAGGAGATGGACAATACACAGAACAGAACAGACAAAGAGGCACATGGATCAGAAAGCGGAGCTAGTGTCGGGCATTTTGGAAACGTGCGCACAGTGCCATACAGCACAGTGGCTGTTCAGAGTGCTGGATCAACGCCTCTGCGGGGCTCCTGGGTATGTGTTAGCCAGGCCCATTCTGTGGCTGGAGGAGCTATAGTCGCTAGGGAGACCCCGGGCCTGTGACACTAATGCCCAGGAGAAGTCCCACAGGTGCTCAGCACAGCCAAGGTGAGGATTCTCGATTCCTGGCTGCAGGCTTTCCCTGGGCTGCAGGGCCCCAGGCTGCACGGCCCCAGGCTGTGGTGACCCGTCCAGGCCTCAGGTCAGCCGGGGATGGAGGCTGGGCCAGGAGCTCTGTCCATCTGGGGCCTGGACTGTGTGCTCAGAGGCCCTTTGAGAACTAAGTCAACGAGGAACCCACTGAGAAGTACAATCTTCCCCATCCATTCAGATCAGAAAATGAGTTAAAACTTCTTTCTTCTTTCTACTAAGAAAGAAAACTTCTTTCTTAGTAGATTTGGTCACGAGAAGCTGAATGTAAATACAGTTTTTGTGGGTTAGGTTGCATTTTAAAAGCTCTCTGACATCAGGATTGGCAAAATGTTGGAGGTGAATGAAGGGTGCATGGGGGCCCATTACACTGTTCTCTCTCTCTCTTGCTGTATGCTTGAAAAGTCCTCAACTAAAGAAGAAGTGAGTAAATACATAGTTGCCCTTCTGGCAGTGGCTCTTGCTTTCTCCTCTTAAAATGAGAACACTTAATTCTAACCACTTTTTTTTTTTTGCACAATTAACTTGTGCAAAATGAACATATAACTGTTCCTGCACCCTGGGTTTCTGAAGCCAAACATCAGCATATTGAAGTGATTTGCAGGATTAACTCCACCTTTCATGTCATTGATGCTGAAATAATCTGAATAGTTTCTGCCTATAGGGAATATGTTTATGAAGCATCAGAAGGAGACGGGGCTGGAGAAGTTGTCAGAGCGATAAGAGATGAGCCTGGAAGCAGGGAGAAGGTCCGGCCCCTCTCTCCTCCAGCAGGTCAGTGACCCTGGGCATGTCTCCCTGTGTCTCGGGATTTTAGTTTTCTCATAAGCAGGGGAGGAGTTTGCTCTGGATCACTTCAAAGACCGAGCCTTCCCACAGTGAAAAGAGAATTCTGGGGGTCACCGCATGTCATAACTGAAAATACCACGATCACTTGAGACAGACAGGGAGAGATTAGAATTTCCCTTTTCTTGGACCAGAAGTCAGCACATCCCTCGAGGCCTGTCAGAATGTTCATATCACCCATAGGCTTCTGGCCTCTAAGTTCTCTCCTCCCTTCCTAGGCTGACCGTAGACATCGGGAAAAGGAGCCGAGGACAAGGGGAGGAACAGCTCCTGGTTGCTGACAATATTTCACAAGAGTTCTGCATTTATGAGCTAACACTGCACACTAGGTCATGCTCTTCATGTGGAAGAGCCACCCCTGCACCCTACTCCCTGCATCTTCACCCCAATCCCCACACCTGCACTCCACTCCCAGAACCCGCACACGGCCTGACCCAGCTGTCCTGGACCTGCCATAGCCCTGCACCAACTGGCCCCTGTCTGAATCTCCCCCTTTTTATGCAGGACTCGCTCTACACTTTCTCTAGGAGACATTTCAAGCTTCCCCTCTGCTGACCCCACCTGGCACCCTCTCACCCAGCCTCCTGCTAGAGTCCCATTCCCCCGTCCCCCCCCCTCCCATCACTTGTGTTCTCAGGGCACCTCTTCACCAGAGAGCACGTGCCCTGAGGGCCAGCTGTGTCTTTATTTCTCTAGGTTTTGTTGTTCTTTTTGGTGTCCTTGGTGCCCAGGACGATGTTAGACATGCAGCCACTGACCCATGAAATGACTCATTGGCTGGTGACTTGATTTCACGTTGCCGCTGCAGCCATTGTGGGTCACTATAGTCTTGTCTCGTCTCCCCTCCCCTCCCCTCCCCTCCCCTCCCCTCCCCTCCCCTCCCCTCCCCTTCTCTTTTCTTTTCCAATAAAGGCAACTTGGAGATAAAACCACAAAGAGGCCTACATGCCAAGGACCATCCTAAACATAAAGGACCTGTGTTGGGTTACCTGAGGCAGGTCACCCTGGGGGCCTTGCCCTCTGCCTGGCACGCCCTCCCCCAGAGCCCAGTGAGCCAGGGACTTAGAGGTGTTCACACATCTGTCTTCCCCCCGTTTCCCGGGGCCTCTGAGTGTTACACCAGAGGTGCTCATTTCCTGCTCGGGGAGGGAATGACTTTCCCACTTAGGTGGCCACGTGCCATGAATGGGGCGTTGAATGATGGGAGAGTTTTGAGTTTGTTTCCTACACTGGGCGCCTAAGACTGGGGTGATGGGGGCTCCAGACCCAGGCCAGGTCCTCCAGCCCTGCGCCCGGAGGCAGGGGCTTCTTGGGGGCAAGTCAAGAAAGCAATAGATCCCAGACAAGAAAAAGCTAAAGGCTGTCACCATCAAACCAGTCTTTCAAGAAATGTTAAAGGGGCTTCTTTAAGGAGAAGAAAAAAAAGACCAAGAATAGGAATAATAAAATGGCAGTAACTACAGACCAATCAACAATTACTTTAAATGCAAATGGATTAAATGCTCCAATCAAAAGACTTATGGCTAACAAAGGCAAGCACTTAAAAAGTGTGCCTTCCCGCCTCCCCACACTGAAATCTAGAGTCTCTGTTGGTTTGAATTCTCCTCCCCTGCCGTTTCTCCAGAGCTCGGCCAGCCCTGAGAACCAGAATCAGAGTATCACCCCTTAGGAATGCAAAAACGCTTCTGGTCCCAACACAGCTTTGCTTAATAATATGCTCTACACACTCAGGGAGCCCATTTGGGTAAAATACGGTTTTCCCTTTTCATGCATTTGCTACTTTCTCCAAACAAATTCGCAGAGAGATGCAACATCAGCAATTTGACAATTTGGAACTGAAAAAGCGAGTCTAGAGTCTGGAATTTCATGTCTCTCCTGATAGAAAAAATAAAAGCCTTTGAAGTGTATGAATCTGTGCTTGGCAAGGCCTGCGCCTGACATCGGCTCATTTTTCACAGACCAAGCTGACGCAGGGACATCAACCCTCCACCTTCCACACCGAGGCTCTCCCCGCCAGCCCTTTCACACACGACAAGAAGGGGATGTGGCCCCCATCACTGGGCCCCCACAGACAGGAGTCCCCCCAACTGTCCCCTCTCCATCTTCCTAACCATCCGCTCCCCACCCAAAGTGACACACACAAACGCGGCTCCCCCACCAGGCAGCCGGCGAAATGCCTTCTGGAGTGTGGGAGGCTGGACGCTGGGGCAGCGTCGTTACGCAGTGTCCCCTCTCCCTGGCGGCTCATGCATGGAGCTCGAGCTGTGTGACAATATCATACAATACAATATCATATTAGTTTCAGGTGTGCAGCCTAGTGATGAGACATTTCTATAACTTAGGAAATGACCAGCCTGATAAGCCTGGTGCCCAGTTATTACAACAATATTGACTATATTCCCTGTGCTGTACTTTACATCCCCAGGATTGTCTTTGTAACTGGCAATTTGTACTTCTTAATCCCTTCCTCTTTTTCTCCCATTCCCTCACCCCCTCCCCTCTGGCAACCATTAGTTTGTTTGTTAGATTTCACATAGAAGTGAAATTATATGGCATTATTCTTTCTCTGTCTGATTTACTAGGTGTACCAGTTAATAATGTGGATTACTTTTTCAATAGATGGAGTTACACATATGTTGATATATATGCAACTTGATATGTATGCTATTTTGCTGTATTGACAGCAAGCTTCAAAACTTCATATGTCAAATTTGCTGAAGGTGTTAACATCATAGATATTTTTATGCTTAAAAATGTCAAATTTCATGCCAAAAAAAGAGCACTTGCGGGAAGTTTTAATTCATTATTTTGAAGAAAAAGTTATACTTCAGGAAGCTTATGGTGAACATGCTCCATCTCAAGATACTTGCGAACACTGGTTTAAATGCTTTAAAAGTGATGATTTTGATGTGGAAGACAAAGAACATGCAGGTCAACTGAAAAAGTTTGAAGACCAACAATTACAAATATTATTAAATGAAGATGCATGTCAAACTCAAAAACAACTTGCAGAAAGATTAAATGTTGCTCAGCAAACAATTTCCGATTGTTTACAAGCAATGGGAAAGATTTTAAAGGAAGGAAAATGGGTGCCACATCAACTGAATGAAAGACAAATGGAAAACCGAAAAGTCATCAGAAAAATGTTGCTTCAATGGCACGAAAGAAAGTCTTTTTTGCATCAAATTGTGACTGGCGATGAAAAGTGGATTTATTTTAAGAATCCCAAAAGCACAAAATCATGGGTTGATCCAGGTCAACCATCAACATCGACTGCAAGGCCAAATCGCTTCGGAAAGAAGACAATGCTCTGCGTTTGGTGGGATCAGGAAGGTGTGGTGTATTATGAGCTTCTAAAACCAGGTGAAAACATTAATACTGATCGCTACTGACAACAAATGATCAATTTGAACCACACTTTGATCGTGAAATGACCAGAATGTGCCAGAAGACACGGAAAAGTAATTTTGTTTCATGATAACGCACCATCACACACTTCAAAACCAGTTAAAGACACATTAAAAGATCTTGCCTGGGAAGTATTCACCCACCCGCCGTATTCACCAGACCTTGCTCCTTCAGATGACCACTTGTTCCGATCGATGGCACACGCGCTTTCTGAGCAGCACTTCAAAACGTACGAAGAAGTGGAAAATTGGTTCTCTGAATGGTTTGCCTCAAAACAAGAAAAGTTCTATTGGGACGGTATCCACCAATTACCTGAAAGATGGGGAAATGTGTAGCTAGTGATGGACATTACTTTGAATAAAGCACTTTAGATGTTTCTCTTGAAATTATCGTGTTTTCTTTGATTACAAAATCCGCCATTATTAACTGGTACACCTAGTATTTTTCTTAGCACATTACCCTGTAGGTCCATCCATGTTGCAAATGGCAAGATTTCATCCTTATTATGACACAAACATTCCATTTGTGTGCTACATCTTCTTTATCTGTTCCTCTGTGATGGACACCGGGGTTGCTTCCATATCTTGTCTGTTGTGAATCATGCTGCAGGGAACGTGTGGATACAAATGTCCTTTCGATTTAGTGTTTAGGGTTTCTTCAGATAAACACCCAGAAGTGGAGCTGCTGGGTCCTTCTTATCTCTTGTTATGCAGCCTTTATTTTAGAGTCTATTTTGTTAGATACAAGTATTTTGCTACCCCAGTGGGGTTTATTTTGTTTCTATTTGAATAAAATATATTTTTCCATCCCTTTACTTTCAGTCTGTGTGTGTCTTTCAACCTGAAGCAATTCTCTTGTAGACAGCATATGTAAGGTTCTTGTTTTCTTATTCATTCAGTCTCCATATGTCTTTTGATTGGAGCATTTAATCTATTTGCATTTAAAGTCATTGTTCATAGTTCTGTAGTTACTGCCATTATATTATTCCTTGTTTTGGTCTTTTTTTTCTTCTCCTTAAAGAAGCCCCTTTAACATTTCTTGTAATACTGGCTTGGTGGTAATGAACTTCTTTAGCTTTTTTTGTCTGGGATCTATTGATTTCTTGACTAGACCCCAAGAAGCCATGTTGGAAGCCATGCGGCAAGGACTTGAGGGTGACCTCGGGCCCACAGCCAGTAGGGAACTGAATCCTGCGTGCAGCCACTTGAACTTGGGTGTGGCTTTTTCCCCAGGGGAGCCTTCAAATGAGACCCCAGCCCTGGCTGACAATTCCATTGCAGCCTTCGAGGCACTAAAACAGAGGGCTCAGCTGAGCCGTGCCGGGGGTCCTGGCTCACAGAAACTGTGCAAGAATAAATGTTGTTGTAAACCTTTAATTTGTGATTATTTGTTATGCAATAACTGATAAATGTAGTACCTTAAAAACATGCTAAAATATCTGGGGATACATGATTGGGAGGCATTACTATTGACAATTTGGGCACTAGAGAACTTTTGCTATAAAAATATATTAAAAAGAAGAGCACTTAATTTTGTAGTCACAGGTTGATGAGGCTAGAAGAGCCTGGTTATTTGAGAAGTTGCTTGTGAATTATTTATTTCTCAAAACAATGTGTCTCACCCTTTGCTCAGCACCTCTCTCTCTTCTCTCGTTGTTGTCTGATTGCCCACCTGGACACTGCTTTCCTGCCTGCCTTGTTGTGCCAGTGACTCAGTTGGACCATGTGTATGTCTCTGATTTTAGTTTATTCGAAAGGAGTTGATCCCATTGGCTTCTTTCATGGCGTCTAATGATCAAGTGCAGCTCCCCACCCCCCACCCCAGCCCATGCTTAGGCCTGGGTTTGGGGACTTCATTTCCCAAGAGGAACCAGAACCTCTGAGCCCTATCTGTGCAGAGAGGGGTTTTAGACACGGAACACATCTATTCAAGAAAGACTTGGAGCAATCGGGACACAATCCATCCAAAATGAGTTCATATGGGGGCGACATTTAAGGGAATATCAGCCACTTTAAACTCTGAAGCCTTGGAGGCCAGCCACCCCCCCTCCCCCCGCCCCCCCCAGCCTGCTGGTTGGGATCACTGTTGCAAAGGGAATTCAGGATAGAACGTGGGCTAGAACACGGGCCAACCCATGCTGGCAGCGTCCCTTTGGCCTGTGGTCCTCTCACCACATGTGATCTTTGGTATCCGTTCCTGACAGTGGCGATTCCAAGCAAGGCTCCCCACCACAGGGGCCTGGAGAAAGCCCAGGAAGAAGGGCTTTCAGGAAGTTGCTACATTCCTGGCCCTCCCCTCCCCCTGCCTCCTCCCACCACCCTGCCAGTCTCCATAGGTGTCTCGGCTTTACTCTGATTAACATCAAGACCTCATTCCTCCGTGTTTTCTCTTGGTTGAAATCCAGTTGAAGTGGAGAATTTGTGTATTTCAAAGTCTACAGTTGGATTTGGAGTATTCTTAATTTCTCCGCAGGCTTTCAACTTTATTTCTCAGATACAGTGCTGGCGGGCACTCACTTTTAAGCCGCCTTTGTGATGCTGAGTTCTGCTGACACACCTCAAAGTTTGAGGAAATGCTAGAGAAGATTTCTGCAATGAACAAAATGCAGTGTTTAGGAAATTGGCCACATTGTTGTCAAAAATGGGTTTTTCCTCTTAATTTGCTTTATATCAAAGCATTTGGACTAAGTTTATTTTAAGCATTAACTGTTTGGGAGGTTTTCTTGAATACACCAGCCATTTATATCTCCTTATTATGAAAGAATCCACCCCCCCGCCCCCCAATACATCACTACCTAGATGTGAAGAAAGATAAAGGGGTTCCTATGTGTGACCATTTTCTCAGCCTTCCCTTCCCTCAGATGTCCTGGGACGAAGGTTAAATCAGGCATGGGCCCTGCAGAGTGAGAATCTCCTGTAGGCCTTTGTGTGAAGCATTCTTGGTCTTGGGACACTGGTTGGTTTCTAGACCAGGAAGGAGGCGAGCTGGCGGAACCCAGGGCTGACAAAGCTGGGTACCACAGGATGCTGGGGAGCTGCAGCCGCAGGCTGAGTATTGGACCAGGTCACTCCCAACTCTTCTATCCTCATAAACTTATTTGCCAAACTCTGTCCTCCCACCATGGGGGCAGGTGAGCTGGAGGAATTCCTTAGAGTGGAGGCTAGAGTGTGGGTATGCTCATCCAGGCAACATGTAAGTTCAGACCAAGGGAAAAAGCAAAGCTGAACTGAGGTATCCAGATGTATTTCTTCCCTTGGTCTCCAGGGATCTGGCCTTGACCTAGGGGCTGGCCTTGCATGCAGGAGGGATGGGGCTGCAGACCTAGAGCAAAAAAACAACTTCGGGAATCGAACAGGCAGAGCAGGAGGAATAGGAAGGGGCTGGGCAGAAAGGAGGAAAAGCCCTGCATGCAAGGACAGCAGCATGAGCGAGGAGGAGGGCTCACGGAGCAGGACAAGGAGGCGGGGACCCAGGAGATCCTGTGAGGCGCAGGGACCTCGGCAGGGCCCACTGATCTCATCTCTGGTGGAGAGGGCAGAGGAAGGCCGACCCAACCCAGCAAATCCAGTTTCCCAAGCCAGGAATGGAGCTTAGAGCATTGCCAGGAGAGAAGGGAGGCCAGGAGCTGGTGTCAGAGTCGTGATCTAGAGTTAGCAAGACAAGACCAAGTTCAAATAAGGACCCATAGCGAGGGGATGTGCAGGGTGGCGGGAAAGCTTTGCCTTGCCCAGGAAACGTGTTTGGCCTCTGCTTGCATTACTACTCAGTCAACGCATGACCTCTGGGGGGGTCAGGTGGGATATTGAGAGGACCAGGCCGGAAAGGATGCTGGGTGCTTAAATGGACAGCCATCACTCAGCGAGCATCAAGGGCTCAGGATAATTTCACTCCCCTGGTGGGAAAGAAATGCACCATAAGGTCTTCAGACCTGGGTCTGTTGCTCCCAGTTGTTCGAGGGGCAGTACCTGCCTGGGGGGAAGGAGCCTCTTTGAGGACCGCAAGGCAGAGGCGGGGTTTCATCCTCCTGCCTGAGCTGCAGGGCCAGCTGAGGTCTTGAGGGGGAGAAGGCAGGCTCGGGCTCCCGACAGACAGTGAACATTTTCTGGGAGAAGCCTGTTTGGTTTCTGTGATCCAGGCTGGACCTGGGGGATGCTGCTGATGCTGTAAGAAAGATGGCTGAGGCGGAGGCTGCAAACCTGTCGGCGAGTGCATTCATTGTCCTTCGCTGGATTGGGCATTTTCAGATTTTCCTGCTTTGGGTTATTTTGCTGTTAGCATTTTTTTTACCTTATTTTTTTCTCCTTCGCCAGTAGGAAAATGTGTGTTTCACATTTTTCTTGAATGTCTTCTTTTTCCCCCAAGGGCAGGGGTGGATCTGGTTTTGTGGGGCCCAAAGCTTAACAGGTTGGGAGGGTCCTCTTTAAGAAAAAGAATACAAAATTTTGAACATAAAATTAGGTACAAAAGTGATGATATTCATTTGGAATGAGAAAAGAAGCCACAATATATTACAACTTTAAAAAAGCTGTCCAATGTAAAACAACACAGGTCTAGAGAAATATCACACTAATTAGCTACCTGACTATAATATCCTTTTTCCTACATTTTTGACTGCATACTGGGGTGACCTCCTCCTACAGTAATAGTTTTTGTTGAGAGAGAGAGAGAGAGAGAGAGAGAGAGAGAGAGAGAGAGAAACATTGATATGAGAGAGAAACATTGATCGGTTGCCTCACGTACACGTCCCAACCGAAATTAGGGCTTGAGCCCACAACCTAGGTGTATGCCCTGACGGGGAACTGAATTAGCAACTTTTTGGTTTATGGGATGATGCTCCCACCAACTGAGCCACCGGCCAGGGCTCACTGTATTTTTCTTTTGTTTTGGTTTAACTTTTAGCATCAACGCTGAAGGGAACCCTCCGTATCTCCCTTTGCCAGCAGGAAATGAATGTTTTGCAGAAACATTTGTTCCAATGAGGATGAGCGAAAGTAGCTGGTTCCTCGTTCTCCCTTCAGCAGGACCACAACTCAGACCCCGGGGAGAAGGAAAACATTTCCCATTTCAGAGCCTCCAAACAAGAAGATTCCAGAACCCCTTCATGCATGCATTCAGTCAGGCAGTCATGCAGCAACCATCCACCGGGCATTGATAGCTGCGGTGCTGGGGTGGGCAGACATGAGACAGCCTGTCAGGGCGGCCAGCACAGCCAGGGGCGGAAGCGGCTGGAGTCCCTGATGATGGGGCGAAGCAAGGGGGTCGCACACACTGGCAGTCCCGGGCCAGCTCTGGCTCCCACGTGTTTTGTTTTGCTTGAACAGTGTTGTGCTACGTTCATTTTCTAAATTAGGAAATAGTTGCCAATGTTTAAATATTTGGAAAAAATTTATGCACACTCAAGAATGCTCACTTCCTACACATTTACAACCCGGATTTCCAGTGTCTATAAAAACTGAAGTGGGCCAGGTCCCCAACCTCTGAGCTGGGAAGGTGGGGGTGGGGCAGTGCCGGGCCTGGTCCCCACCCCGCAGACCTCCATCAGCTTTACGTGTGTGTGTGTGTGTGTGTGTGTATTTGTGTGTGTGTCAGGGAGAGGGCGGGGGCGAGATTTCATTTATAGAAAGAGCTCTACTGGTTTCGTTAGTTTTTTACTGTTTGAAAAACACTCTTTTATGATATAAATCTCCAAAACATATAAAATAGCTTCTTCCATGTTGGCTAAGTTCATGGTGTGTTTCCATTCCCTTCATATGTCTTTTGTGGACCCTTTATTCTGGGTGGCCCAATACAAATTGGGTACCAAGTGTGGTCATATTATGCTAAAAGAGACCACATTATGGTCATATTGTGCTTAAAATACAGTCATATACAATGCCTTAAAACCTAAAGGGGCCATTTAGTTACCAAGGATCTTCACAAATCTCATACTAATGAGAAACTATGGATCTGACTTACAATTACAAGCTTTAAAATAACCATTCAGTTCCATTTTTTGTTAAATAAACCTGGACAGTAGTCTTTTGTAGAAACGGATTTGCTAGAGGAGGAAATGGACTGTGAAGAAAGGACTGGCTCCTGAACCTTCTAACCAAACTGACCAAGCTCCCCCTGTCCCTCCCAGACCCCTCTGTAAGTCGATCTCTTTCCATTTCCCTGGCTTCGCCTCAGACTGTGACCATCTCCGACTGTTGGCTGTGCTCTGTGGCGAGAGGGTGGACCTCGGGGGCGGCCTCCGGGGCTGCTGCGGACAGACTGGGGTTCACCTGCCTACACTGCTGAGCTGTGGCCGCCCTTCTCCTTCCTCCGCTCCTCACACGCTGCTTTTCATTTTCGTTAGTCATTGATCATTTCTCACCTGTCACCCAACTGGAACATTTTATGAGGTTTGCAAACACAGCTTTATAGGACCAGGTGGTTTCTTTTAACAATTTTTTTTCACTATGAATCTGATGTGTCCAGGCAAAGCCGGGACAGAAACCCAACTGAACCCAGAAGTATTTGCTAAGGAATTCCCAGGGTGTGTTCAGTTAACTTCCTTAGTATCCGTCACACTCTTCTTTTTTTTTCCTTTGTTAATTGTCACCCGAGGATATTTTTCCATTGATTTTTAGAGAGAGTGGAAGGGAGGGGGAAAGACAGAGTGAAAGAAACATCGATGTGAGAGGGACGCAATTGGTTGCCTCCCCTATGCGCCCCAACCAGGCTGGGTATCGAGGGGCCTGCAACTGAGGTATGTGCCCTTGACCAGAATCGAACCTGGGAGCCTTTAGTGCATGAGCTGACGCTCTATTCACTGAGCCAAACATGCAAGGGCTCCTCATGCTTTTCTACAAAGGCCAAAGGGGAGCCAGTTGTGTCTGTGACGTAACAATGGCTAATGGAACGAGGCTGGGTGGGGAAGGCATGCTTGGGGACTCTGGGTGGGACACGGGCTGTGCCCCCACGTGGTGTTCAGACATTCTGTCATTCATTCCCTGGAATGGACTCATTCATCCAGGGGTGTGCACACAGGGCATCCTCCAGAAAGGGGATCTGAGGTCAGGAAATCCATTCTAGGGAGAAAAATGGGAGAACACGGCTGGTCACACCCATCACACCCACAGCAAGTCCAGCTGGATGGCTCTGACTCCATGCCTTCCCGCCTTCGCTCTTGTGAAGAACCCAGAGAAGAATGCAGGGCAGGATGGTGCCATTGTAGGCATATATCTAAATCAGTTCTAACGGACATAGAAATAAATCATTTGCAAACTTTGGTACTTGAATATCCACCTTTCACATTCCTTAGAAATGAGCCCTGCAAGGAGCAGTCCCAGGGCAAACCCAACTCCAAGCATCCCAGCAGGAAAAGACGGCACAGTAAATGGGGATGATTAAGGAGAGTTTAATACTGAGAAGTAAAGCTTCTACAAATGCCTATCACTTGCCTACAGTTGCCAAGTCGAAAAATCATTAAGTCAACCCATTATAAGTCAGTGACTGCCCGTATTACAAAGCTAGAGTAACAATATCAAATGGTACTGGCATATAAATGGGCATATAGACCAATAGAACAGAATCAAAAACCCGGGGATAAATCCAAGCATATATGGTCAAGTAGTATTTGTTAAGGGAGCCAAGGATAGTCTTTCAGTGAATGGTGTTAGGAAAACTGGATATTCACATGCGAAAGAGTGAAATTGGAGCCATATCTTACACCACTCACAAAAATTAACTTGAAATGAATTAAGGACTTGAACATAAGACCCAAAATAGTAAAACTCCTGGAAGACAACACAAGGAAAAAGCTCCCTGACATTGATCTTGACAATGATTTTCTAGATATGACACCAAAAGCACAGGCAACAAAGGTGAAAATCAGCAAGTGGGACTTCGTCAAGCTAAGCAGCTCTTCACAGCTAAATAATCAAAGTGAAAGGCAACCCACAGAATGGGAGAAAATATTTGCAAACCATACATCTGATAAGGAATTAATATCCAAAACATATAAGAAGCTCATACAACTAAA
This sequence comes from Myotis nattereri, assembly GCF_964212035.1. Lineage (NCBI taxonomy): Eukaryota > Metazoa > Chordata > Mammalia > Chiroptera > Vespertilionidae > Myotis > Myotis nattereri. The sequence continues at coordinate 96,194,724 of NC_138081.1, read as the reverse complement.
AAAAAAAATCAAATAATCTAATTTAAAATGGGCAAAGAACCTGACTACACATGTTTCCAAAGCAGACATACCAGTGGTCAACACGCACAGGAAAAGGCCGTCCACATGACTAGTCACCAGGGAAATGCTAGTGAAACCACAGCGAGATGTCACACCTCACCTGCTGGAACGGCATCAGAAACACCAGATAGCAAATGCTGCGAGGATATGGAGAAAAGGGAGCCCTCGTGCACTGTTGGTGGGAATGTAAATTGGTGCAATCAGTGACAACAGCGTGGAGGTTCTTAAAAAATAATAAACCAATTAATAGAACTGCCATATGATTGAGCCATCCCACTCTGGGTATGACGTATGAAGGAAACAAAATCAGTGTCTCGAAGAGCTACCTGCACCCACATATTCATTGCAGCATCATTCATATCAGCCAAGATGTGGAAGCAGCCCAGTGTTCACTGACGGAAAAGTGAATAAGGAAAATGTGAGATACACACACAACAGAATATTATTCAGCCACAAGAAGGAAAAGATCCTGCCGTTTGTGACCAGGGGATGGACCTTGAAGGCATATCTCACATGCGAAATATTAAATAACCAAACTCATAGAAACAGTAAGTGCCATTGCCAGGTGCCGGGTGGTGGGGGAAATGGGATGTTGGTCAAAGGATACAAACTTCCCGTTTCATAAGATAAGCAAGTCGTGGGATGATATACAACATGGCGGCTATAGTTAACAATAGTACATTATATACTTGAAAGTTGTGAAGAGACTAAATTTTAAATGTTTTCACCACTGTCACCACAATAAAGTAACAGTGATTGTGTGAGATGATAACAAACTTACTGTGGTAATTACTTCGTAATATAGATGAGTATCAGATCACCACATTGTACACCTTAACCTTACACAATGTCATTACATCTCAGTAAACCTGGAGGGCAACAGTGGTGTGGTGCTGACCTGTGGGTTTAGTTACAGGGTTAGAGGCGTGTAAGGAATTTGGGGTTAGGTTGCCTATTGCTGTGGCTGGAATAGGGGGCAATCTTCAAGGTTCTGAGGCTTCCCGGACCCAGAGATGTGCTTGGAAGGTCGACCAACCCAAATGCTAGCAGGTGGGGCTCTCAGCGGCGCCGGGAGGGGTTCCTAGTGCAGCCAGCGGGAGTGGGAGCAGCGTCTCCGTGGGCTGACTACACGCAATCTATACATCCCAGGGGAAGGGCTAGTTGAAAGCCTGTTGATATAACCCTGACACCATGTAGACCATAATAAATGGGGCAGGCCAAGTAACAAAGGCAAATAATTCCACGCCTGAACTTGAAAAGCATATTCTAGGTATATAAACATACAGAATATACATGTTTATAGGACTATAATGATGACAATAATTTATCCACTTTTCCTGGGGACTTAAGAAAATAAATTGGGTCATCTTTCGTGCTCATTGTTTTTGGTAAAGTAACATAGATGTGCATAGATAAATATACAAGTATTTGCAGCAATTTGAGGTTTGCTACAATAGTCTAACTCTGTCAAACTTACGGTGGTTCTGCCTCGCGGGCAGCATGTTGACCCTGAGATAATGGTGTATGCAGAAATGCATTGGCCTGGGGCGGGGGGGGGAGGAGCATATTCTTCAATAGGAGGACGACACCCACTTGGCCTGGCTCTTAGGTGTGTCGGTTCTTCCCGAAGCCGGGGACTTGCACCCGTGAAACCCTCCTCCAGGGCAGTAAGAGCCCTTGCACACGGGATATTCTTAACAGCTGTCACGTTTGGAGAAGCCATTGAAGACAAGTCTAATAGAGCTGGTTTGACCCCAGTTTCCTATAATGGTAGAAGAGTTGGGATTCATGTGGTTCTGCAGAGAATTAGTCTGTTTCTCTGTTAATTCACTTTCTGTGGATCATCCAGTATTTCACTTCTCCTCTAAAACCTTTGAGAAGTTGTCCCTGATATGTATCCTCCATCAGCATGCTCATTCCCAAATGAGGCAGGCCCGAGTGAAGAGCCTGAGGTCAGCTTCACGCTGGAGTCTAGGCTCTGATTGCACCAGGAGGTAGAAAGGCCCAGGGCCCACAGAGAAAGCTTGGGTTAACTGCCCGATTCTACTGCTGGAAGCATCAAGCCAAGTCCCCGAGGGAGAGGACTCCTGCCGTAGCCTCAGGTAGATGCGTCCGCACGAGGATTCCTGTGTGCAGAGCTGAGGACGGTAATGCCCTGGCTTTCTCCGGGCCTGGCGCCCAAGCTCTCCAAGGAGGAGGAAGCCCAGGGATCCGGGCAGGTTCTCGGTGGGGTTCAGGGTTCTCTCTGGATGCATGCAAGTCGACGGTCTGATAAAGAGTGCTACTTCTCTTGAGAGACCTAGCATTGCCTCGCCTGGCTTCAGTCCTTCAGAGTCACTGTGCAGGGACGACGGAATAGCCTGCTCTGAACCTTGGCTAAAAGGCTCCCGAATAAAGCTGACCCCCCTCAGGAGTCTCTCTTAAGGCAGCTCTTCTCGCGGGTCCTCTCCTCTGTGGAAGGTTTGCTGTCCTCCCTGGTCCTGCCCTGCTGGTCGGCCGGCTGGCGGCTCTGCCCCGGTCTACAGCCTCGCAGGGACACAATGCCCGCCGTGGGCCGGCTCACCCAGGGCGGCCTCGCCACTGGTCTGATCAACTCTTTTGGATACTTTCAACCTAACAGTTTCTGAGTAGCTGTGGGTCCACCCTTGACTGACAAGGTGTTGAACCAACCAAAAGGAAGAGCTAAAAATTCATCTATAGGATCACACTCAGGATGTGGACAATGGTTTCGCTATCAGTTAACTTAAAACACATATTTTCACATTGCAAAGAAGTTCTTGTTTATTGTCCTGTAAGGGAGAAGTTCTACATCATTCACACTCCTGAGCACCACTGGGTGAAGACACACCAAAGGGGACGGATTCAGTAGGTCCCTCTCCGCGGCTTCTCTTCAGTCACCTGCTGCCCTGAGAGCTTGTTCCCCAGGAAACACTGTGCAGGGATGTTCATGTCTTTAATGCTAACCTACCTTGAGGTTGTCCACACGAATACAGCCACCCATGGAGTGAAGAGGTTTCTTCCAACACGTTTCCATTTAGTGAGTGAGGGGAAAAGGCATTTGATAATTGCTAGTCTGGTTCTCACGAGGTCTGAACCCTTGAGCTCAAATGTCCTCTTACCTCACATGGTCTCTCTGTTCTGTTTTGTTATGAAATGAAGACTGTGCTAATGAACTTCTAATTGTGGGGAAATTCCGTGACCAGTAGGGATATAGAAATGGCTTTGGTAACTCATAAGAGTTTGTATTTATAAAGCCCTAGCCTGGTGCCGATGCAAGTCCTCCCTCCACCCGTCCCCCCGCCGCTCTGGGAGGGGTCCTGTTTCCTCTGCTCTGCAGACAGCAACTAAGGCTCCGAGCAGGTACAGAGAACCTTGGGGGTTGGGTAGCTGCTCAGTGGCAGTCACGGGGTTTGGTTCCTAGTCAGTGCCAGACCCCAAAGCTTGTGTCCTACCCCTCCCCTTGCCGGGTGAAGCCAGCACTCCCCACAAGTAAGCAAGGAACAGCCCCAACCTCCCAGCCCGCAGTGTCGTGGTGCCACATGGATGGGGGTAACGTGGCCAACCTGGAGTTTGCCAGTGCCAGGGCACTCCTCACGGAATAACCCAAGCCAGGGAGCAAGAGCGTTAAAGGGAAGAACAGCTGCTCGAGGAGCTTTAACAGTGACTATTAAGATTCCTGTTTGAAACCCAATCCGCTTGACAAATGGTCCTGGCTTCAGGCCTCTCCCCAGTTTCCACATGGCTAAGGTTCCTTCAACTGCAGTGACCATTTAGGGATCTGTCTTGTTCCAAGTGCACTGTGAAATGGAAAGTTTGTGGGACCCTCCCCCTGAGCCCCCTGCCTTGCCCCATCCCCATTACCTCCCCTGTTTTTCCCAGTCACAGCCACCAGAGCAAGCGTGGGGAGCGGCCCCGGGCTGTCTGAGAGCCGCGGGGACGGTGGCGAGCCCAGCGGCTTTGCTGGCTTCTGCGCCCTTCAGAGCCTCGCTCTTTCCTGCGGGGTTCCGCCTACACTCAAGGCCTGCCCGCTGTCAAGCTTGGACGCGAAGATGCAATTGGAGGCGAAGATAAAAACAAAGCTTAGTTAGGACTGGGGCCTGCCTTCTAGCATCCTGTGAGGAGGGAAGCTGGTCACTGAGGTTTCAGGCAAGAATGTGCTGGAGGCTGAAGTGCAGATTCCCTAGGAGGTGAGGCCAGGATTCGCTTTTATTGCTCAAATTTTACTTTGTCCTAAGACTCGTGTACGTTTGTGAGATTGCAGTGTTTAACATGTGTGTCATACAAAGCCCACCTCATCTTGCGGTGGTGCTTGCGGGTGGTGCTCCAGGGCCCTGTCCCCCCTCCTCCCGCGTCCAGTCAAGCCATTTCCTCGGGTTCAGTGAAGCACGCGTTTTCTTACCGAATCCTTTCACAACTGTGATTTCCTGCTTGTGGTGCCCAAAGACTAAACACAAGGAAAGAGAGAGAAATACATACATGAAAATTAACAAAAAAAGTGGGACATTTTCAGTCTTTAAGGCTTTTGAGTGTTGTTGTTTTTTCCAAAAATGAATATTCTATTCTGTTATTGTCCAATTAAGGTAAAAACCAAGATTCAAGTGTTTCCTTATTCAACAGCATGTATTCAGCATGTCAGCCTGTGCTCTGCCTCGAGGACACATGGATACACGCCCGGTGCTGGCATGGAGAGGGGAGCACATATGCAGGCACGTAGAGGAAAGGCATGACGAAGAGCCCGCGGGACACTGTCTGCAGGACGGGCAGATGCTGAGGCTCCCAACAGCGCCCACCCGTGTCCGTGTGCCGCCCTCCGTCAAGAGTGGAATCAATTTCCTCCCTGACGCAGGGCTGCTGGGGACTGGCTTGACCCACAGGATGTGGCGGAAGTGATGACGTGCTACCTCTGAGCCTGGCCCTCAGGGGGCCCCCAGCTTTCATCTGCACCCTCTCCAAAGCCAGCTGCCAGCTTAGAAACTCAGGCCAGACCGTGAATGGTGAGCGGTCACAGGTCACAGGGAAAGAGAGAGGCCCCGTGGATGAGAATGGAGCCACCCCACTGACCCCAGGTGAGGGAAGATTTAAGCTTCTCTTAAAGTCCTGCCCAAACTCCCCAGCACAGGATCGCGGGCAGTGAGGCGGCCGTGGTTTTGAGCCCCTGAGTTTCAGGTGGTTTGTCATTGAGCAAATGATAACTGAAGCAACAACGGTGCTGACCTGTAAAGAGGGAGTGAAGGGACCAGGCAGCTAGTGCTGCCTGCATCACCCGGGCCGCGTCGGAGGCTGTGGGTGGTGACGCAGAACCGCCTCCTCATGGGTCATTCCCCAGCTCCCAGCTCAGGAGACAGGCTCCTGAGTAGCCACAGGCAGGCCCGCGTGATGCTCTTCCATGCCAGCGCTGTGCCTGCACTCACTCACTCAGCCTCGCCACCAACTTCTGCGGCAAGGGCGCTGTCACCAGCGGGGAAACTGAGGCTCAAGGGGTGGGGAAACCTGCCCAGAGTCGCACAGCCAGTGAGTGGTGAGTGGCGTTCTGTCCGTGGCCCTCCGGCACCAGTTTGGGCTTTCGGCCTCCATGCGTCTCTCTGCCGGGAGCCAGGGGTCAGGGAGGAGCCGGCCTGGTCCCTTCACTATTAGAAAGCTGTTGAGGGGGAGGCTGGCTGATGAAGACGCCGACCACACCCTCCGCCCCGCTGCTGGGGGTCCCTGAGCGGAGGCCTCCTCTCTCCTCTCCCTTTCCAGCGCCTGCCTGGCTAGGTCTAAAAGCTCAGGCCCCACGCCCGCATGCAGCCAGGTCCCCCAGTGTGCGGGACCCACATGGAGGCAGGAGTCAGGACGAGGTCTCTGCCAGTGACTTGACCTTTACATATTCCACCAAACCAGAAAAGAACCGTGGCTGCTGTGCAGCCCTGCTATTTAGAATTTTGAAGTTTTGTTCAGATTTTTCCAAGAAAAGATAATTTTTAAAATGTAAAACATTTTAAAGTTGTTACATGCTTAGAAGTTTACTTTTAATTATTCAGGGACCGTATCCATACTGGTCGAGATACAGTTTGATAAAATTTACTTCAAGATCATACTGACGCCACGGAGTGAGGCATCCCCACGCACACTCTGTATTTTATACCCAGCAGAGACTCTGACGCAGCTGAGTGCAATAGGTTTATAAAGCTTTCATTTCTCCTTGTCGCCTGAGGTGGGCCCAGCGGGGAGACGGTGGCCCTGCCTCTCTGGACCGAGGGTTGAGAGGCTCGGTCTCATCTGAAGCTGGTCAGGAACCACGCAGCTCCTGGGGCCCTGGGGTCAGCTCTGATCGTCAACCCCGGTCAGGCCTCCTTGCACAAACACGTGCACACCGCCCCCTTCTCTTGGGGATCCCGCCTCCTCCCTGCTCTGGTCCTTCCCCCTGCGTTCCTGTGGCAACGTGGTCGTGTCCTGTTCTCCATTAGGCGGAGGACCGGCCGCCTTAGATCCTCACCACCATCTCTGCAGCGAACCAAGAAAAACAAACCTCACGTTGGCCACCGGCCGGACTGGGCTGTGGAAAGCAGTCCTGATCATCTGACCCTTTACAGCATGAAATTACCCTTTTGCTTGCCTCACATTTTTCCCTCTGTAATGTACTTTGTTTAATATTCGTAGAGCCACCTTCGGTTTTTTTTTTTCTGATTAGTGTGAGCCTGGTATGCCTTCGTCTAGACTTTTACTTATGACTTAGTCGTGTCTTTATTATTAAAGTGTGTTTCTTGTAGACAGCATGTAGTTTGGCCCGACAGCCTCCGCCTTGCGGTGAGGCGAGTCCCTTCTGAGTACTCGACCCAGTGCCCAGAGGGGTGAACGTGTCCAGTGGGGCTAGTGAAAGGGTTTTCTTACACATCCCGTGTTAATTCCGGGCGCTCTCTCCTCGCATCTTTTTGGATGTTTCTTTTCCTTGCCTCCGGTATTTTTTCACGTGCATGAGTTGATCCGTTCTTTGCTGAATACTCAGGCGTACTCTGCAGACCTACTAGGCCTGTCTCTTCGTGTGAAGTCCTTTCCTCTCCTCTCCTCTCCTCTCCTCTCCTCTCCTCTCCTCTCCTCTCCTCTCCTCTCCTCTCCTCTCCTCTCCTCTCCTCTCCTCTCCTCTCCTCTCCTCTCCTCTCCTCTCCTCTCCTCTCCTCTCCTCTCCTCTCCTCTCCTCTCCTCTCCTCTCCTCTCCTCTCCTCTCCTCTCCTCTCCTCTCCTCTCCTCTCCTCTCCTCTCCTCTCCTCTCCTCTCCTCTCCTCTCCTCTCCTCTCCTCTCCTCTCCTCTCCTCTCCTCTCTCTCTCTCTCTCTCTCTCTCTCTCTCTCTCTCGCATTTTCACTGTGAGCTCTCCCTGTTTTGGTCTCCCTGGACTTTAGCTCCAGCCTCTTCACTCGGGCTGGCTCCCAGCCCCATCCAGGTTCCCCTCCCTGACCTGCATCCTGGAGACTCAGGCAGTAAGCTGGGGCAATTATAAGCCTTTCTTCCTTTGTTTCCCATTTCTCAAGGATCCCTGTCTGTCACTGCCCGAAGCCCAGAGTCTTGGGAAACATTTCTCAACAGATCCGTTGTTTCTGTTTTATTAGTTGTTTGAGGCGGGTGGGTAAGTCTGTCCCTGTGGGAAGTGGGCATCCCAAGACAGGGGGGTCCCTCCCCCTGTAGTGAGCAGAGGCTGAGCGCAGAGGCAGATGGTGAGCCTGGGAGGAGTTTGATGAGTCTCCCACTATTCAGCTATGAAGAACAGTATGCTCTCATTTTTTAAGCAAATCCAACAGATTTATAAATTGAATTAGGCCACTTAGTTATTCGCTATTTCCATCTTTTCTTAGACTTTTCACACTCTGTGATTTCCTTTTCTGTGGAACTTAAAGATATAAAATCATGGGAAAATAAATTATTCTTGTATACAATTCCCAACAAACAAACTAACTAACTAACACATAAGACCTCAAGGGCATTGGGCAAACACTTGGGCCAACTCTGGGTGTCTGTTTTCACCTTCTAATCATGAATCAAAGTCACTACTTGCAGAACTGCTGTCACACCTCACAACAGAACGAACCACCTCATCTAACTCTGAAGTGAGGGGACATAACTCTGTTGTCAATTTTCTTTATGTATAAGGACTCCCTCCAAGTAGAAAACATACAAAGTTAAATCTTTCTGCAGGAATAATAGAAACTAGATTTGCTGCGGGTTTCGTTCTTGAAGGAGAATGATAAGTTTCATGATTTTATCAGCCTGCCACTGACAAGGTAGCAGGACCTCTCAGACCAGGGAGCTTCAGTTACAGACGCTCCACAAACTTCTTGAGAGGCCAGACAGATATTCCAGGGAGAGAATTCGGAGCGCAGGAAGGAGGAGTCCGAGAAATTGGACATGAGGAGAGTCTTTATTGGAAGAAGTGACAGGAAACCCGAAAAGCAAAGACTGAACTCTCAGAGGACTCCCGAGCTTGCTGATGGCAATGCGGCCCAGACGTCCAGTCCCACTCACTCAGTTTCCTTTGTTGTTAGAAGAAAGACATGCAAACATAGTGTCTCTAAGGCTGTTTTAATTGCTCAGAACATGTGTTTGATTTAATGAGGCACCGGAACCCAGACATCTTCCAACTCAGCCTTCCACAGAGGATGATGTTCATACCACGGATCTGGTTCACTCATTTCAGGTCCAGACCAAAGAAAAGATAAAAGAGTATGTGGGACCTCAGGGAGATCTTATCTGACAGGGAGGCGACATGATTCCAGCAGGAAAATACTTCCTGTTATATGTTGTTTATCAACATCCAAGACAAACTTCCTTCCCTGACACACAAAATACAGTGCATCCAGAACTCAGCATTTGTAGAGGCCAGTTCTAAATAGATATGAAGCTGTTTTGGAGGGGTGCTTTACCTTTAAATCTTAAAAACAAAAACAAAAACCATGAGTGGCTGGAACATTAAAATAATTACAGGGAATTAAAAAGAATCTGTTTGGGGGTAGATTTTCGATTGCATTAAACTCCTGGAAAAGTCTCTTTGTCTTCCTGGCAGTAGCAGTGTGTGTTACCTTGAGCTGCTCTATGCTGGTACTGTTAACAGTGGGGATTTGTAACCTACCCTACCATTCTTCTTTGAAAAATATATTTTTATTATTGATTTTAGGAAGGAAGGGAGAAGGACAGAGAGATAGAAACATCAATAAGAGAGAATCATTGATCAGCTGCCTCCTGCACGCCCCACACTGGGGGTTGAGACCACAACCCGGGGATGTGCCCTGACTGGGAATTGAACCGTAACCTCCTGGTTCATAGGTTAACCCTCAACCACTGAGGCATGCCTTCCAGGCCCTACCATTCTTTTAACCTATTTCTGTAAATGCGGACTCTGACTAAAATGTAGCTTGCAGATAAACGTAAGAGTCCTAGGAACGAACTTCAGAAGATGCAGGCTCTGACTTTCAGTCATCCCTGTTCCAGGAGATCTGCTGACCTCCAACAGAAAAACCAGGATGACCTTGGTTCCGGCTACAGTACCTTCAGAAAAGCTTCCAGATACACCTTGTTATGGCTCAGCTCACACCTTATCTCCTCCACCTGCTTTTGCTCCTAAATGTTTGTCTGCAGAAGTGTTTTAATCCACAGGAAACCACCCTATCAACACCACAGCGATGGCACCACCAGCTGCTCTCAGAAGCAGCGCTCCAGTAACTCCTGCTGGACTTTGGGCCAGAGGCATGCTCACCAGTGTAATAACGTAGCTCATTTAATAACTTAGCAGTTCAGGGACGATGGGCCAGGGTAGAGGTCCAGCAGGGAGAGCCCAGGTGCCTAACAAGGACAAAACTACAAGCCCGTGCACAACCACTCCCTGAAGCACGAGCCCCTGGAGATGAGATGCAGGCGTCAGCTGTGTGTCAGCTCCAGGCCCAGCAAAGCAGCAAGACCAGGCGGGCGACGCTATGGCTGCCATTAGGACCAGCTGCCCTGACTAACGACCCTCGTGCCGACCAATCAGTGGAGACCATGACCCCGAGGGACACACCAGGAGAGCTTGTGAATGTTCTATAAAAGCCTCAGGATGCCCAGCCCTGTGGCTCAGGGGGTCAACCGTTCGATTCCCGTCAGGGCACATGTCCCGCTTGGGGGCTGCAGCCGATCGACGATTCTCTCTCATTGTTGATGTTTCTGTCGCGCTTTCCCTCTCTCTTCCTCTCTCTGAAATCAATTTTTAAAAAATTTACCAAAAATAAGGCCTCAGGATGGAGGACCCAGCTCTCTCTATGGAACATGCCAGCACCTTTTCCACCTCCTTTCCCCAGGGGTGCTCCCCCCTCCCCGCCCCTGCGACTCCCCGACCCTCTCCTCCCTCTTTCATCTCTCAAGATGCATCTCTCTCCTAAGCTCCCAGCGTCCGTCTTCTGCTGTAACTTGTTCCTGAGCTTATTTCTCCAGCTCACTTCTTCCTCTGTGACTTTCTAAATAAACTTTCTCCTATAATTTGAGTCTTGGCTCTGAATTCTCTCTCAGCCAGAACTCAAGAACTGAGGTTGCTGAACCGAGGCTGACAGAGGGCTCCCCTTCTTCCAAGTCTGAGCCGCTCCAAGTTTATCTCTGTCTAGACAGCGCTAGGCCCTTTTGCTAGCACCGCCATCAATATTTTTGCATGTGAATTGCTCTTACGAAATAGGCTTTGCCAATTATTTAAGTGTTTTTTAAAAGTTAAGACATTTGTTTCACTTTTTAAATTTTAATACCTCATATTTTAATTTCCCATCGAGCACCATTATTCAAATGCCCGAACATCCGTATTTATGAAGAAGTCACAGCACACTTTGGTGTTGGTTTGCTTTATGGGCCATAATAAGCCGAATATAAATGGCCACTTGCAGTAGCTGCCCTGGGCTCTGGGGGCAGATAAGAAACCTTCCTGCAGGGCCCGGAACAGGAGCCCGGCCTACCTGCCCACGTCGGCCAGGAGAGCCCCCACACTGCCCCGCCACTGCCGCTGAGGTCAGAGAGGCCACGAAGCTCGCGTGGAACCCTCTCCCGGCACAGCCACTGGCCGGCCTCGGGGAGGGGTCTGGCTCCAGCAGCCGCGTTGGCAGGAAGTGGGGCCTCTCGGCGGGTTAAGTGGCCCCATGTAGACAGGATCCCTGGGAAGCCCAGCGAAGAAGGCCACTGGGGAGAAACATGTCCGCGTGTCTTCCCTCAGTCATCGGGAGGAGTCGGGCATAGATGGCCGAGGGTGAGAACGGACAGATCTAGAGCGGAGGGAGCTGAGAGTGGAATCAAAGCAAGCGAGGCAGAGAGGAGGGGGAGGGGCGAGGAGGGGAGGCCCGCCCACTCGTGATCGCTCGTGCGCACCACCTCCCGTGGGAAGAGGAGGCCACCTGAGTCCACCTAAGCTCTGCCGGGGCGGGAGGGGGGAACCTGGGCGTGATGGGGCGGCACGTGGACCGGCCTGAGGCAGGGCCAGACCAGACAGACAGGGTGCTGTGCCCACAGCGCTTCTTGGTCCCCACTGGCCCTCACCAAGCCACTCCCCACGTGGGGATCCCGGGCCCCAACAGCTGTGCCAGGAAGCCCACCCGAATGGCGGTGCTGGGGGTCCCGAAGCCGAACACAACCGCACTGTCCCCAGAGAGCGGGGAGGCAGGGGCATTGCTTTCCTGCCTGCGAGCTGAGTCCCCACGGGAGGAGCAGAGCAGGCGCAGCGCCCTGGTGGATGAGAAGGTGCCCCTCCAGGTGGGTGGACCGGCCTGCGGGATGAGTGAGGAAAAGGCCACGGCTCCGTGCCTGGGATGAGGGAGGGGGAGCTGGCGTTGGTGGGGCCTCAGCCCACAGGGCCTCTGTTCCGGGCACACTCGTTCCTGGTGGAGTCTGCCCAGAGCATGCGGACCCTTCAGTGACAGTCCCTTCCTCCCGCCCCAGGAGATGGGGCAGGAGAAGAAAAGATTGATGGGTGAAGGGAGAATCCAGGGAAATGAGACAGGAGGCGATGGTTTTAAATTACAACTCAAGTTTTCCAAATCACGGGATACACTTTCCACCCCGCTCACACAAGCGTCCCCTGAGCTGGTGGTTGCGACAGGCACGTGGTGCCGGCTCGGCTCAGTGGGCCACACAGGGCGGTGCTCCCTGGAGAGGGGACCGAGCAGCCCTGCTGTACAGGACGCGGGGGCTCCTGCCCCTGTGGGCTGCCCTTCTCGCCACAGTCTGACCCAGCAGGAGAAGCTCCTGCCCACAGGCCATCTGTGGCCCCTGCCGCTGAGAACTCAACCCGTGACACAGGCCCTTCTCTCCTTCAGAAACTGCTCCCTCCCTTCCCTCCCGCCTCACAGCCTCACACGTGCCTTCGCCCTCCCTGGCCAGGCTCCTCCTATGGTCCGTTGCCCAGCAGTGGGCCGGGGTGCAGCCTCCTGCATTTGAACACGAGCTCTGGGCTTCCCTGCCCCCACGGTGCGTGCAGCCAGCAGCTTGCTAGGCCGTCCTGTGAGCGGGCAGTGGGAATTCCGCTGCCGAGTGGAGGGCTTCCCGTACCCATTCCCCTTCCCACCAGTGTCACAGAGAGGCAGCAGCTCCTCTGCAGCCAGGCTTCTGAAGGGATCACACCTGTCAAAGCTCTCAGCTTCTATGCTGTTGTTTTTATGATTTGATCAGTTACCCAGCACATGTTCCTGTAACCCTACCCTGTGCCCCGGGAAGAGGGTGGAATACCTGCCAGGCTTTCAGCAGAGTCTGTCGGCTGCATCAGCCAGAGCTTTATGTGACTTACTTCCTGTTCAGGGACCTGCTTAGCACATTTTCTCCTGTGTTCTCAGATTCAGACTCCCTCCCTCCCTCCCTCCCTCCCTCCCTCCCTCCCTCCCTCCCTTCCTTCCTTCCTTCCTTCCTTCCTCCCTTCCTCCCTTCCTCCCTCCCTTCCTCCTTCCCTCCTTCCTCATAGATTTGGTCACCCTCTCCATTGCGTCCCCACGATCCTGGTTCCATCACACACTAACACGATTGCACGTAGAGTCTTCCACGTGATTTCACTTTTCCAACCAGTGTTTCTCCATCTCTGCACTATGGACATGGTGGGCCAGATAGCTCTTTGCTGTGGGGGCGTCCTGTGTGTTGTGGGATATTTAACATTATCCCTGGCCTCTACCCACTGGACGCCACCAGCACACTCCTTCCTCCGGGGGTGACAACCAAAACCGTCAGATAGATGTCCCTTGGGAGGCTAAATGACAATGAGAGCCATTGTTCTGGACCAGTGGTCGGCAAACTCATTAGTCAACAGAGCCAAATATCAACAGTACAGCGATTGAAATTTCTTTTGAGAGCCAAATTTTTTAAACTTAAACTATATAGGCATGTACATTGTTATTAACTTAATTAGGGTACTCCTAAGGCTTAGGAAGAGCCACACTCAAGGGACCAAAGAGCCGCATGTGGCTCGCGAGCCGCAGTTTGCCGACCACGGTTCTAGACTCTAAGGTCAGAGGGTGGTGACAAGGTTATACTTACCTTTAACTTCCTGGCACCTAGCAGAACCCCTGCTCTGAGAATCAAGTGAACCAATCCATGTCCATATGGTGTTAATATTCAGTAAATGTTAACTATTCTATTAAACTCTGTTCTTGTTGAGTTTTGGTCGAGTGGGGAAGACAGATAATAACAAATAATCATGCAAATCTATAATCAGCCGCCAACTCTATAGCAAAGTCAGGGAAGGATACCTGAGGAGGCAAGGCTTAAGCTACATCTTAAGGACAAGTAGGAGTTCACTAAGCAAGTGTTGGCACACACAGGCAGCTTAATCACTTCCTTCTTTCTAGGAGCTGCCTGCAGAAACTAGTTCAGGAGGCCTGAGGCGGGCTTGGGAGGGGGTTTCCTAAGGCTCTGTCCATCGAGACAGCAGTCCATGGGGCTGCAGAATTGTCAGCATATCAGGGTGGAGACCAGACAAGGAAATGCAAGTTAGAGGAAGTCTGACCTGTTCTCCAGTTCCAAAACCCTCTTCTGAGCTGGGAGCCCGACATATTACGATTCTCTTGGACTCCTCTCCTTTTAAAGAGACTTCTCATTTAAAATAAGTTCTAATGCTCCTCACCTCTAGCTCAAGTGAGTGCCCCTGACACTGGGTCCCAGTCCGGCTGGATGTTGGCTAAGCTTCTTTATCCTCCTGTTCTTTTTGCTACTTACTAGGATCTGTGTGAGGCCCTGGGTCCCCTGTGAACAATCCACTTTCTTCAGAAACATAGAGCTTGCAAAACTGTGAGTTTATACCAGAAGGGGTGTTCTAGAGAGGCCTCGTTAGCTATTTATGAGTGAGTGATCAAAGAGCAGGATTTTGTGAACTGACTTAACTTGTCTTTTTTACCTTGTGTGAGTTCAGTTTCAAATCCAGCAAGACTGAATTCATAAATGGGATGGTGTTAGGAACCTGTAAACACTCTCCAGCACTCCCCTAGCTGGTCAAGGCCTGAGCAACTGGAGACCTTGAATGCAAGGACCAAATCACCAAACACCTACTGTGCTACCATTAGAGCACAAACCTTTATAATCACGTACATAATTACATATGATTTAAAGAAGGTAGCCACACAGTACGTTTCAGAGGCCCTGACTCTTTGAGAGCCCAGTGAAGCACAGGATCCAATGAGCCTGTTTGTGGCATTATAAATACAGCCCCTGGAAGGTCTTTTAATTTGTTTTTGAACTGGCGTCAAGAAGAAAATGTCAAGATACTAAAGACAGAGTGAAGTTAACAATCTGGCCTCCAAGTCCATTAGAAGATTATTCATTCCTCTGATTTAAATACACAGAGTTGACCGCCACCTGTCACACGCAGTGGGAGCAGAGGAACATGAAAACAATCAGATGGCTGCACAGAAGGTCCCACATGGGGACCTCATGAGTGAGTGTATAGAGGTGCAGGGCCCGCAGCAAAGCAGGGGCCTGACCATGTGCTCCATCTGCTCACCTGCCCCCAGATCCAGGAGTTCCGGAGCTTACTGCCACCCGTGCCCGGCACACTGTATTGAGTCGGATCTAGCTGATTTATGTTCATTAACAGGTACAGAGTTGGAACAGTACTTAAAGAATCTCTTGTTTAGTTATCAAAATGTGTTCCTTAATTGCTAACATTCCTTGCAGAAATTCCAGAGGATTCCATAAGATTGGGGTGGAGGCTGAGGGGAAGGTAATGGGGGTCAGGGCCAGGCTCCAAGCCTCATCTTCAGCCAGACACTTTGCACTTTTATCTGTTATTTATATTAAGGTGCCGAATTCAGATCATTTATTTAAAAATGCTGTAAAAACATTACACTCCCTAATGGTGAAGCTCAAGTGCACAGAAGGGTTGAGAATTGCCCAAGATCACATGATTAATTACTGGAAAAGTACAATAGGAGCTTGCTCATCTGAGTCTCAATACACTTTGCAGATTTGGAAATTACAGTCTCCATTTCAGATTTCAGAACTCTCTCATTAATCTCCCAAATGCTTTTTTGTAGTCGTGTATATAAATTCATGCTTGTGAGTCGACTGGAAAAAATTCAGTGAAGATTCATTTTCTTCTAATTCATTCTCAACCATCAGATCCTTGAAATTACCAAGCTGCTCTGTTGTCTTAAGCACAGAGCCTACAGACACAGGCCCAAGCGAAGTTCTCCCATTTTGGAATCCACCTTTGCATTTGTGTCATTTTTTCCAGGGATGGATAAGGGCCTTGGGTACCATACCGCTGCTGAACGCTGGGTAGTGACTGACTGAGAAAGATGCTGGGACTCCACTGGCACAGAGCTGATGCAGCGATGACCAGCAGTGTCTGCCACGGACGTGGAACGAGAGTGAGGTGAGGTTGCTCGTCTTTGTCAGCCCTGTCCTCTCCTAAGCACCATGCTTTGGCTTAAAAATTATCTTAGAATTTCCCCTTCTTCCAATTAGACTCTGAGTTTTCAAATTTGGGGACTGGGACTGAAATGCCTAGCAAATTGCTATATGTAAATGTAGGTATTAATAAATAATAAGTGTGATGGAATTTAGCTGAGTTGAACTAAATCAAATCAAATTGAATTAAATGGTTTATCTCCAATGAAACATCAAAGTAAACACTCAACAGGGAACACACATCCACTCAGAGGCCAACAATATTTGTAGCAAAAATAAAAACATTCTAGATTTATTCGAGACGATCTCCCAACAAGTTAGTTTAAATTGGCACAGGGTTTCCAAAACATTTCTGCCTGTAGGGTGTCAAAGTGTAGGGTCTTGGAGCAAAATGAAACCTAAGCAAAATGAAATGTATTCTGTGGTCGTGCTGTCCTTGGCTGCCGAGTTATCAGCATCATGAAAAGCTGGGAAAGATCATGAGAAACTGATCCTCAGACACTTGGAAATGGATGGTTAGAAACAGGAACGGATTAGCTCACAGAAAGGAGCTGGCACCACAGATCTGCCAGCATCATGAGGGTGGGGTTTCTCTTTCCAAATGTCATTTCTGAGTTAACTGTCTCTTCCCAGAGGCCTTTGCTCCCAGCTCTCCTCAATAGCTTCCAACTCTCCACACAAAGCAGAGAGGAGATGTTTTGGAGTCTGCTCTGGCGGCTCAAGCAGAATCCCATGGACCTGGGGCTTGAACATCAGACCTTTGCTAGTATTTCTCACCGTCTGGGGGCTGGAAGTCAGGGTGCCCACAAGTCAGGGTGCCCACATGGTCGGGTCCTTTTCCCGGTTCAGCCGCCTTCTGGCTGCGTCCTCCCAGGGCAGGGGAAGAAGGGAGCAAGCCCTCTGGTGTCTTGTCTTCTGAGGGCTCCACCCTCACGAACTAATCACCCTCCAAAGGCCCTGTCTCCTGACACCTTCACATTGGGATTAGGGGTTCAACATGTGAATCCTGGAGGCACACCCACAGTCAGCCCATGGCCGAGTGTGGGAAGAGAGGCAGTCTAGCGTTCCTGACCCTTTGGAAGAAGTGCCGGGGTCCAACCCCAGCGGGTCCAGGGGTCCCCAAAGGCGTAGACGGAGTCGGCGAAGAAGGAAGGACACGGAGACAGTGTTCAGTTGATCAGCAGCCTAGCCAGGATCTCCAGCCAGGATCTCCAGCCAAGTTCTGGTCTGGATTTCCAGAGAGGTTCTGCTTTGGATCTCCAGCCAGGTTCTGTGTCCATGTTGTCTTGCTAGGTTCTCCAGCCAGGTTCTGTAGCCAAGTTCCCTCGTTAGGTTCTCCAGCCAGGTTCAGTCACCAGGTTCTAGTCAGGTTCTCTTGCCAATTTCTGTAGTCAGGTTCAGTCCAGGATCTTTTGCCATGTTCTCTCGCTAGGTTCTGTCTCTAGGTTCTGAGGCCAGTTTCTGTCCAGGATCTTTTGCCATGTTCTCTCCAGCGAAGTTCTTCTGTCTCTAGGTTCTGTCTTCTTAGTTCTGTCTTCTTAGTTCTGTGTTCTAAGTTCTGTGTTCTAAGTTCTGTGTTCTAAGTTCTGTCTTGTTACATCTGTATTTATACCAGTTGATTCCAATCCTATCAATCTCTATTCCAAAGGTTAGGGCGTTTCTTATCTCCATTCCAGGGAGTAAAGATTATGTAGCTTAAGCATGATTGTTTGTAGTTAAAGTGACTAACTACCCACCTGGCACTTAGTTAAGGAGTTTTATCCCCTCCCTGACTTCAGGGAAAAATCTCTACCTGGGGAAACAACCTTTCTCGGAGAGGTGACCTTGGTTAAAACACACAGTGCTAAGGGGAGCAAACATATTAAGAACAGTATGCTATATACGCCAGGTCCCTTGAAACAGCAAGCATGGACCGGCTCCCGGCAAAGAAGGGACATCAGCAAAGGAGCGGAGGTGAGGTCGCAGAGCTGAGAGTCATTCACAAAAGTCCCTCTTGTCTCTCGGCTGCTCCAGCGCCTTCGCTCACTAATTCAGCCCATAAGACATCGGGGCCATCCATTCCCATGTCACTCAGCACACACTGTTGCCATCTGGTTACCTCTCTTACTTTGCACCTAAGAATTGTGTTGGGGGAGCCCAAGGGATGGGCAAGTCTGTTACTCCTCCCCCTGTTCCTGGTTTTCCTAAGCGTATCCGTCAGGGTTCTGTTTCAAGTCTCAAAACCCACCTCAACTTGATGCATGCACAAAAGCTTGGTATTGACCTGCGTGACTGTAAATGTGAATCATTAAATGTAAGTGCCTAGAAAATTCTCCTGGTGCTCAGGCCCTGCTGAATGCGGGTTGACAATGTTGAAAAAGGGTATACAGGCAGTCTTCACTCAGGGTTTTTTCCAAAAGACATGTATAGTGAAGTTGGTTTT
This sequence comes from Myotis nattereri, assembly GCF_964212035.1. Classification (NCBI taxonomy): domain Eukaryota; kingdom Metazoa; phylum Chordata; class Mammalia; order Chiroptera; family Vespertilionidae; genus Myotis; species Myotis nattereri. Next base: position 96,176,382 of record NC_138081.1, on the reverse strand, counting down.
CCTGTAGAAATAGGCATATATAACGTTATAACCCCTCTCTTATATACATACTTTATTCCCACATGGAAGAAATGTAAGAACTCATTTTATGATGGTTTCAAAATTCAGGGGTTTTCTTTAAGGAGGTTCCATCAGCCATATGTGATGAGACATTGGAAAGGTCTTAGAGCATCTTGGTGGCTTTTGGGGGGGAATGAATCTAGAGATGTCTGTTTTGCACCAGTTAGCATAGCAGAAACTGAGGAAGTATGAATATTTTATAAACTGAGGGCTATCCCTTTAGGACCAGGTTAGAAGCCACTGAAAATTAGTGAGTTTAGAACTTCAGACTGAATTCAGATTTTTGTTACTCCTCCGTTGCAAAAATGTGGCGTTTGCTTTTATCACAAAGAAAAGGCCGTCTTCTTGGCTCCAACTGAATAGAATTCTAGTCAATGAGAGATAGGTGGATCATCAGTGTAGGGATCCAGTTTCTATTACCAGGTGGATGGCATTGAAACTGCAGAAAGAGGATGTGTAAATGCACTTGAATTTTAATCAAACCCAGAGCATATGAACAATGCTTTCTGCACGATTAATGAGCCCATAACAGTCTAAGCAGTTCATCCACCGTAACATGGCAGGTGAAGGAGATCACATGCATTTAGGAGCATGCGGTCGGGTTTTCGAGACCAGAGAACTGAGGTACACTGTCGTTCATCAGATAATAGCTGCAATTTATTGAATATTGACTACATGCAAGGCACTAAGTGCCTTAAACAAATTATCTTGCTCAGTCCTCACAATGGTCGTCTGAGTAATTATCTCAGTTGCACCCCTGCCTGCTGTGTAATCTGGGAGTGGGTCTCTCCTGCGTTGGGTTTAGAGCATGCACATGGCCCAGCACGGAGTCTGGCATTCCCTGACCTGTGAGCTGCACATGGTCCAGGTGCTCAGCACGCCACATCCCCGACCTCTCGGCGTTCCAGTTCATGACGGTGTTTCACGTGTCAACTTGACTTGGCTTTTGGCTAACATCATACTTGGCATTGAAACACCAAAAGCTTTCCTTCTGGAATCAGGAACAAGGCAAAGATGTCTTCTTTCATCAGTATAGAGAGGTCTTTGCCAGAGTGATAGGCAAGAAAAAGAAATAAGATGCAAATGGATCGGAAAGGAAGAAATAGAACCGTCCTTTTACATGACCATCTAGACAAGGCAAGAACAGAGACAGAAAGCAGATCAGTTGATGACAGGGGGAGAGGGGGTGGGGGCGGGGTAGGAATTTGTGTGTGTGTGTGGGGGGGGGGGGTAATGGAACTGTTATCTGTTTTAATTATAGTGGTGCTTACATGACTATATATTTGTCAAAATTCAGGAGTGTGCACTATAAGTCTTGTGGTACACACACACACAATGGAATATTCAGCCTTTAATAATAAGAAAAACCCTGCCAACTGTGACAACATGAATGAACCCAGAGGACTGAGTAGAATGAGCCAGTCACAGAAGGACACATATCACATGATTCCACTTACCTGTGGAATCTAAAAAAAACTCTTGAAGCAGCGAGGAGAATGGTGGTTGCCAGGGGTTGGGGAGGGGAAATGCAGAGGTGTTAGTTTTGGCCATGCAAGACGAGTAAGGCCTAGAGGTCTCCTGTACAGCACAGGGCCGGTAGCTAACAATACTGCTCAGAGGGGAGGTCCTATGTTAAGTGTTCTTATCACACACACACACACACACACACACACACACACACACACACAATAATAAATTGAGAGGGTGGGAAGAAACTTTTGAAGGTAATGGGTGTGTTTCTGGTACAGATGGTGGTGATGGTTTCACAGGTATATATACTTATCACATTGTACACATTAATTATATACAGCCTTTTGTATGCCAACCATGCCTCACTAAAATGGTTGGTGTGTGTTTTTTTAAATTTTTTTTTAAAAAACACCAAAGAATAAATCAGTACTCAGAAGGGTCCCTGACACTTAGGAAGGACTTAATAAAGTTGTCTGTTACAGATGTACTAGTATATACATGGATGCATTGATAATATTGACCTTGTATTTGAACCATGAACTAGGATACAAGTTATTTTCCACTCACTAATTACACATTACTTCAGAAATATCCCTACTACAGAGAAAGCCCTAAATGTACACCAAGAAGATCTTCTGACTAGTCAACAAGTTCTGTACCACTCAGACCACCATCTGTTCCTCATTAACTAGAACATTCCCAAAGGACAAACAGCATTTTCCAATTCAGCATCAAAAACAGAACGAAGCTGTGGTCACCAAACAAATATTTCCGATACAGCGAGGCAACCCAGAAATGCTGTGAACGGAATTTACCAAGTCTCCGAGCAGCTGGGCTTCGATGAAGCTAGAACAGCAGAGATGTCAGCACCCAGAGCAACAAACACACACAAAAAGCCCATCACGTAGGTATCATCCCCCAAGCTTTCAAACCAGCCCAGCTTCTCCAGTGCTGTTTTAGTGTAGACTGTGTACGCTGAGGTGCACATGTCCGCACACTGCCTGGCACGGAGGCCACTGACAGCTGTGGAAGTCGAGGAAGGGTGGAGAAATGCTGGGCCACGAAGAGAGCCTGCCGTTGCTTCCAAACATGCCCACGTGCTGTGTCCACGCCCCCCACATCCCCTCAGTCTGCGTCGGAGCCCACAGGTGCTGAGCTAGACTGGACACGTGGTGCCAGGGAGCTCTGAGCATTCCCCCCGCCCCCCCGCATGAATCTCGAACGTTTTCTAGAGCAGGACTAGTTCCCATACAGAGCTTTCAGACCCACCTTTGAATCCTCCCCTGCGCGCCCCCCCCCCCCCACACACACACACTGAATTCCTCGACTTTTTTATCCTGAGCATATCCATCAATTTCCAAACATAACTCAAGTACGAGGAAAACAAACATCTATGAAGTCCTATGTGATGTGATAGCTTTTAACTAGGACTTTGCTTAAACCGTCTTTAAACCCAGGGAAACTCTAACCTAAGGCTGTGCAAACTTTTTCTTACAGGGTGAGATGGTAAATATTTCAGGCCTGTGAACCACATATGGTTTCTGTTGACTAATACTGAGTTTTTGCTTGTCTGTTTGTTTGGTTTACAGCCCTCCGAAAAGCCATTCTGGGCTCGCAGGCCACGTGAACACAGTTTAGACCTTTCCCGTGCTATTTCAGGCTTCTCAGGCTTCTCAGGGACGGACTTCTCCCTGCTTCCCGAGGAGGCTCGCTCCTCGCTGTGCGAGTCACGTGTTCTTTTTCTTGAATCCCCACCTATGCTACTTCTGCCTCTAGAGCTGGCAAACTCGCTGCTTCTTTGAGCCTTTGAAATAGACAAAGGCTTTAGGAAAACGGCCCCGTTAATGTCCTCCTGACCTGACACGAAGTGGTTTTCAGGCCCATGGTGTTCTGAAACGTGGCCTCCTGAGTGGACCCGGAGCTGGATGTGGCCAAGAGCACTCATGTGAACTGTGACGTAACCACGTTTGGACAGAATTTTGGTAATCGTACCACCTTGGCTCAGAGCCGGTGTTTTTGTTTTGGCTGCTCTATCATCTGGGGTTTGTAGTAATTTCCATCAAAACTTGCAAACACTTTTTTGTTGTTGTTAATCCTCAACTGAGGATATTTTTTCCATTTCTTTCTTTTCTTTTTTTGAGAGTGGAAGGGAGGGAGAGTGGGGAGAAGAGAGAGAAAAAACACATCGATGTGAGAGAGACACATCTATTGGTTACCTCCCACACGTACCCCCATCGGGGACCAGAAATCTGCAACCCAGGAACGTGCCCTTGACAGGAATCAAACCCACAACCCTTTAGTGCGCAGGCTGATGCTCTGACCACTGAGCACACCGGCCAGGGCACAAACACTTCTTTCTAATAAAAGTGCAGGTTTCTATAATGAAATACAGCCTCCAGTATCACGGGGCTTGGTGTTCATTGTTGAGTGAACGCCAGGGGATTCCATGTGCTTCTGAGGAGTGAGCAGGAAGCCCTTAGTGTGTGAAAGGAGCAGGGCACATGCCGTGTGGTTATGAAGAGTGTGGATCGCGAAGGGAAGAGGCACCTGCTCCTCTGCTGACCGGATCCCCATCTCTCCCAGAGGAGGCCGCGACCAGGCGGCTGTGGGACAGCCCAGCACGCCTGCTTGAGCGCTAATGAATGATTCTAATGATGGCTAATGAATGATTCATACCCAAGGGAACACTCAGGAAATTGCAAACTGCAGGCTCTCCCAGGGGCCTCAGCCTGGAGCCTCTCTCCCTCCGACAGCAATGGTGATGGCCAGCTGGTGGGTGCCAAAGCCAGCTACCTGCTTATTAGAAAAATTCACTTATACTGAAAGACCTTATCTTTATTGAAAGAAGTTTGTTTAAGTGTTAATAAGAGTAAAATATAAGGTGATTTTAGACATCCTTCTTTTTAAAAAATCCCCCTTTCATGTACAAGAGCCCCAAAAGCTACTTAAAGATTTCTGTCACTGCACTGGAGAACATATTTGCTAATGTTATCTCCAATAAGGGTTTAACCTCCAACATTTACAGGGAACTCATACAACTTAACAAAAGGAAGATAAACAACCCAATCAAAAAATGGGCAAAGGACCTAAATAGACACTTTTCAAAACAGGACATACAGAAGGCCAAGAGACATATGAAAACATGCTCAAAGTCACTAATCATCCAAGAGGTGAAAATCAAAATGACAATGAGGTACCATCTCACACCTGTCAGAATGGCTATCATCAACAAATCAACAAACGACAAGTGCTGGAGAGGATGCGGAGAAAAAGGAACCCTCGTGCACTGCTGGTAGGAATGCAGACTGGTGCAGCCACTGTGGAGAACAGTATGGAGTTTCCTCAAAAAACTAAAAGTGGAACTCCCATTTGACCCAGTGATCCCACTTCTAGGAATATATCCCAAGAAACTAGAAACACCAAACAGAAAGGATATATGCATTCCTATGTTCACAGCAGCACAATTTACAGTAGCTAAGATTTGGAAACAGCCTAAGTGCCCATCAGCAGAAGAGTGGATTAAAACACTATGGTACATCTACACCATGGAATACTACGCTGCTGTAAAAAGGAACTCCTACCATTTGCAACAGCATGGATGGACCTGGAGAGCATTATGCTATTTTGCAAATGAACATGCGAGTAGCACGTGAGCGGGGCGTCTGATCTGCCCTCCTAAGGAATTCTCTATTCTCCCAGCTGTCTGCCTGCTCACACTGTCTCTACTGTTGTTTACTGTGCAAAGGGGATGGTGGGAGCTGAGGGAAGTGTCCTTTATCACAGCCCCAATGCAGCGGCCTGCAAAGTTACTTGTTTGCTTGTAAGTTCTACCTTCACACCTACACAATACACCAGGTGTCCCCTCAACACAGCGCCGGCCTGCACTGGTTGGCTCCAGGAGCCTGGACTGCATCCCACGTCACATCGTTCATATGAGGGAAACGCCAGTGGGCCCAGAAACGGATCCACCTCCAGCCCTGCTTTTCGTACGTGTAAACCTGTCTGAGACAAACCACTGCGCAGAGCTGCCGGAGGACACAAAGGAGCCAGGCCCGTGGACCGGACACGGTGTTTTAAATAAACTCACGTGTGCTGCGGCGAAGAGGGGTACGGTGCTTTATTTCAAGAAGTAGACACTGAGATGGGCAGGAGAGGGAAAGGGGTTTCTTTAAGACTGGATTTTCGAATCATTCCGGACCTAAACTCTTAATCTGCAAACATGCTAGGTCTGTCCCCATAGAGACAGCCGCGAGTTTCCACATGGGCGTGGGAGACCGAAGGCACTCCGTCTGCAATGAGTCTGCCACCCTGCGGCAGTACCCGCGCCACCCACAGCTCAGCAGCACGCACAGGAAGGAGGAGTGGCTTTCCTCTGCTGAGAACGCATGCTCTGGACACTTCAGTAAGATGTTCGAAAACGGCACCTTTGCTCCCAAAAGTCCCACACACGTTTCTCTAGCAAATAGGTACAAATTTAGCGATTTTAATCAACGTTCTTGCAGACAAGTGTGGATATGTATATGCATATATACATATATATATCAAAATGAGATTGACCAAGATTTGATACATTTGGTCTAGCAGTGGGTGAGTCCATGGATAAATCTTAAGCAGGATATATTTCCTGGGGTGAGGATTTGAGTAATTCAGTTCTCCTGCAGAGAAAGAGGCCAGGGGCATAACGTCAGCTAGTTTGGGAGGAGTCCGGTGAAAAAAGAGAGCGTGTAGCATCCCATGAAGCCAGCTTCTGCTGTTCTCCGGAGATACCGATGGTCTGGATATTGTGCCTAAGAAGTGTGAAAATCACCCTGAATCAGTGGGCATCCCTGGTAGCTGTGTGCTTTGGTTGTCTCTGGGATGTGCTGTTATAAGCAAAACGTGTGGAGAAGCAAACTTAACAACAACATTGAATCCCGTGTGTGGTCCAGGCCAGGAAGTGGGGCTGAGTCCAGACTGAAGATGCCCCAAATATCCAGTGTCCACCTTGTGGCCTTGCTGACACGGGGCAGAGGGTCTTGGGACAGGCGCCATCTTCCTTTTCCTGCTCAGCCCTCAGTGCGAGTTAGTCCCGGGGGCCGGGCAGGGCGAGCTTTCCGCAGCTCGTCCTGTGGTTACCACTTCCCTGGGATGGAGACGCCACACTCATACCAGCCCACATAGTAATAGGGGGTCCCAAAGCCAATGTTGCCAAAGCGGACAGGCTCCTGGCGATACTGGCGATAGTAGCCTGGAACGGGAAAAGGAAAAAGAGGAGAGAAATGTGTCTGTGATGCTGCCATTTATAGTAATAAATATGTATTTGGTCTTTATCCCTGTTCCCGGCACAGCGTTCCTAAAATCCATGAGGTTTCCTAAGTGATAAGAGCAATAAAGGAGTCCTGATATTGGTAACAAACCTCTTTCAACCACACTTGTCAATGTTAGTAAGGTGACTTTGGAAAAGCACTTATACCTGTATATAGGGTGTCTCCCCAAAATGTGTACATGTTTTAACAGCGGATAGCTCAATTTTGAAAATGGGATGTATTTTAATAAACACTGCCTTTATAATTATTCAAAGTGTGCGTATACATTTGTTGGGACACCCTATATTTAATATTTATTTTGATGGTTAATTTTCTGTATTCAATTTGGCTAGGCTATGGGACCCAGATATTTGGTCAACTATTATTCAGGTCTTTCTGTGAATGTGTGTTTTAGATGAGATTAACATTTAAATCGCAAGACTTTGAGTAAAATAGGTTACCCTTCATATGGTGAGTGGGCCACATCCAATCAGTTAAAGGCCCTAAAGAAACTTTCTTCCCGTAAAGAGGACAGTGTTCTGCCAGCGACTCACACGGAAACAGACTCTCCCGGGTCTCCAGCCTGCTGGCCCCCGCAGATTCCGGGCTTGCCAGCCTCTACCATCATATGAGGCAATTCCTTGAAATAAGCACCTCTCTCCCTTTTTCTCTCCCTCCCCCCATCCCCCCACCCTGCACTGGTTTTGTTTTTCTGGAGAACCCTAATACACTTATTTTATTGTTTTATGTATTTTATTGTATTTTACTTCTTTGAAAATGAATAATTTTGTACCATTTTCTTCCCCGAGCTAAAAATGTCGATGGATCAGAAAACATCTCATGTCTTGAAAATGCCAGATTGTTGAGAACTGAGTGCATAATGGGGAAAAGAGCTGGACTTCGTTCAGTTCTGATTGTTTGTTTGTTGGGGGAGTAAGTAACATATTGCAGGGTGTTCACACTTGAGGTGAATACACTAGTTCCCACCTTACAACAGCCATCATCAAATAGCTGATACACTGTCTCCTGAAGCAGGTCACGGTTGGTTTGCACTTGTTTATTTTTCTCTTCCTTACTGTTCCTGCCATTCTCCCCACAAAGGCCCTCCACTCTGTGTGTGTCTAGGCCTCTTTTTGACTCTGTCTCTTCCGAAAACCTTCCCCAACAGTGTCCGATGGCCGGCCTCCCTCATACTCAGACAGTGGCTGTAATCTGCTCAATCGCCTGACAACAGGACGACCATGTGACATAACTCTGTCACTATCTACAGTTTAAGTTGTACCTGTTAGTTGCCTTTCAGATACTTAGCTTCTCTTTCTGGTCATGGACCATCTTCCTGAGAGTAGGGATGAGGTCTTATATTCCATTGAGCTCTTCTTTCCCTAGGCTTACCCAACTCCAGCACACAGTAGGTGTATTTTGTTAATGTTTGATTGTCATGAGCTATAATGCTACCAACAACCTGTCATCAAGCGGTACACCAAAGCCAGGGCCACGGTGAACTTTCTCTCCATATCAGTCCTCCTCTCTCACCCCCAGTGGAATATGCCGGGTCTGTGTTCTCATTACCTTGAATGCTAGGGAGGGCCTCTATGTAGGAGTGAGGCCCCGTTCTCCCATCCAGGTGTGAATCCACAAATTGGCAATGGTCTTCACCTCTTCCCCAGCTGTCTCCGATGCTGTAGAATGTGTCTTCATGGAGGAATAAGATAAGTCAGTGACTGTTCAAAAAGTGCCACAGATGGTTTAGGAGTCTGCCTGGGCTTTGGAGACTATTTGAAGTGGGTACATTACTCAGCTCTGAGTGTCATACTTTCCATGTTTGAAACTTGGTGATAATGGTGCCAACCCATAAGTGTTTAAGGTGTCAGAGATCATATATGCTAAATACTTAACAAGTGTTCACTAACTGGAAACCATTACAGGCAGTTTCAGACTATAAATGGTATACTTTTTTAATCGTTGGTTTTTTTTAAAAAAAAGAACAGATGAAACTAATCTAGTCTAGAGGCTGCATTGTGAAAGGTACAAAGACCTATAAAAATAGAACCCATTTTCATTTATAACAAGTAGAGTGTGTGTCAGTGGCATGAGGCACTGTCCATGGTGCTGAAACACTGCTGCACAGTAGGACAAAGTTGTTTTTCTCAACCCTGGGATGCTGCAGTCTGTGCACCTCTCCTAGGAATTCCGAATCACAGGAGGAGAAGGGCAGACAGACACAGACAGTGAGTGTCAGGAGAGGCATACACACTGAGAAACTGCCAGCGTGGAGGACTGTAAGGGAGATTTTGTTTTGACATTATCTTGACATGATGCCACTAGCAAGAAAAAACAAACAACAACAAAAAAACCCATAATAAAATATAGAGCAGCTGGGGAAAAATTGAAAAATGTATTTACTAAAAATTGTGCAAATTTTGAAATAAAAAAAATTTGGGGTCTGGGTGGAGGCAGGCAAAGGGTGGGAAAGGGGACATCTGTAATAGTGTCAACAATAAAAATAAAGGGAAAAACTCAAAAACAAAAACAAAAAATAAATTTAAAAAAATTTGCGTAGGTGAATGAGGCAAAGCCAGCTGGGTCAAATGGCATTTTGGAATGTTAGTAGGTCAAAGTGCGTGTTATCCTTTGTTTTACTCCCTACCCATGATGAAGACGATGTAATTTTTATTTGGAAAAGATGGTACTGATAATGCATGTTTTACCATCTGTGTCTTTTTCTCTGTAAAGTAGCAGGAAACGAAGGGAGTGTTTTCCTCAATACTTCCAGCTTATACTCATACGTGTTATTGCGTTAACAGCAAAAACTGGCCTTTAAATTTATGACAGAATTTTGTCAGAATTCCTAAAAGGTAGATTTAAAACATGTATCTTTCTGGGTGCCAGTGTAGGAACGAATCACCCTAAAACAGAGCCTGCCAAGCTGGTTTGTATTTGAGCTAAACCTAAATATATCCTCACACACCTGCTATGTCAAGTGAGTAGCTCATAAAATAAAAATTCTTCCTACCTTCCCACAGCCAACCAGCCTCAAAGACCTACCTTTCAGGTTGTCACTGAGGTAGATCTTGTACCGCAGTGAGTTACAGAGAATGACGCCCACAAACTTTCTGTACCACGTGCGCTTCACATACTGCCGGCCGTGGCAGTCCGTGTAGTCAGGGTTGTGTTTGAAAGCAAATGGGATCCAGATGGGCTCACCGCCTTGACAACAAAAACACACCAGGGCATGGCGCTCCAGTGTTTATTCTCGCACAAGTACCAGAGATCTGACTTATTTGCTGGGCCTTCTTTCTCAAGGCTTCCCTGAGCAAAGCTTTCCCACCTCCCAGTGGGCATCCTCTTTCTCTTTCCTTTGCCTTCTTAGGACTGAAACACAGCTGTGGAGTTCCTTTTACTCAAACATAGTGTAGAGATTCTCAGAGCAAGAAAAAGGCATTATGGGAAATAAGCTATAGAGGCCAAGTTGATCTTGCAAGGCATGCCATCCTACCCCCCACCAGGTCCCTCTGCCTAGACTCCTACTGTTCTCGTCACTCAGAAGACCCATCCTGAACTTGAGCAATAGAGCTTTCTCAGGTTATTTAAAAACAAAGTAAAATTTTGTTATACACTTAATGCATTTTGCTACCTTTTCAAATATTTAAAATATTCAAAGGGGTTTGAATGAAAATAAACTTATCTATTCTCAGAGAGCTTGGCCACCCATAATGGTTTTTTATCGATGTTGGCTGCTATTAAAAAATTCCCAGATCACTTTTCCCTGGATTAGGATGAAGGGAGTAAAGAAACCACCAATGTTGTCCTAATATTATAAAAATGCAAAAATGGTCCAGCACTTGTAATTGTAACAATCTCATAGTCAGTGTTCAACATGATTGCTCAAATATGGAGTTTATCAAGAAGACAGACTTACCTGGTGGCCTCACAACAAGCAGAGGGTTGTCTGTAGAATGAAAAAAAAAAATGACTCCATTATCACATTTCACAACCATGCCAGGACTTACATGTGTATTATAACCGAGAGGGCTAACCCAACTGGAGTAGCAAAGAAAAAATATACGGTTTCTTTGTCAAAGGCCAACATTTTTGTTAGTTTTTATTTTCTGAGCACTTCCTTTTGAGAAATACTTCATTATTTTTATAGAAGTTGTGGGTCTCTGAATACTTTGACACTGGGCACCACAAAATAATGAAATGAAATACTCATTATGTTTTAAAACGTGTCCATCTTGGGAAAACAGGTTGGTGGTTTCTTAAAAAGGTAAACATGCACCTACTGTACAATCCACCCTTTGTGGCCTTGAGATCTTACCCAAGAGAAATTAAAACATGTCCCGGAAAACACTTTTATATATGAATGCTCACAGCAGCTTTATGTTTCATAGTCAAAAAGCAGAAACAGCCCAATGTCTGCCAGCAGGTGAGTGGAGAAGCTCACTGCGGTGCAGCCGCCGTGCAAGGAATGCTGCTGAGTAATAAACGAGAGTGAGCTACACATGTGCCTTCCTACCCTCAGATTTCAGACATCAGGCTCTTGATAGATGCTTAAATGTGAATAATTTGGTTTTCTTCTTATAGATTTTTATCATGTTGATCCTGAAAGTTGCCAAAAGTCCATTTTCTTTTTAGGAAATGTAGCCATAAATATAGACACATTCCCTACGTTAGCACATTAACTACTGATAATGGCTTCTTCTTGATTACTAATGAGAAACACACTTCTTAGATGAAATAGGTGAAAATGCTGTTGCGGTCCTTTGCCTACATTTCCAGTATAGAGCATATTCTCAGAAAGATTTCATTTTCTTCTCCATGTTTTGATGCAGTAAGCAGGAGGCAGCGGATCAATGATTCCCTCTCATCATTCATGTTTCTCTCTATTTCTCTCTCTTCCTCTCTGAAATCAATACAAATATATTTTTAAAAAAGAAAAGAAAAATCTTAAACAATTAAATAAGCATCTTAGAGATGTAACTCATTGTTAGAAGCAGCTGCCTCTCAGGCCGCAGGCTAGTTATGCTCTTCAGCTGTTTGCAATGAAAAAATCACCTCTGCCACGAAATCTTTTGCTGAGAGATTCAGACTACCTTTCCTGCATGGCTGAGAACTAGATCCCCCCTTTCACTGGAATCTGACCTTTCCATTTTCCAGGCAGTTCCAAAAAAGACTACTTTGAATATTATTGTCCAAGTTTTAACCTAGCAGAAAGTGATGTTTATTTAATAAAGCAATAGCCAATATGAATCCAGTAAATAGAAAAGTTAGGATTCTAATTTTCCAGTTTTTATTCTATTGCAGTCATTATTCCAAATTATTTGTTTTTGAGAAAAGGGAGAAATGAGAAGTGAAGGCAGCCGTACCTGACTCCGTGACAAATGAGACCGATGGGCTGATGGGTCCATAGCCCTGAGGGTTCTTGGCTTGAACTTTAAAATAATACCTGAAATGGGAAGAAAACGCTTGCTGAGAGAGACCCTTGTTTAACTTCTGTAATAAGACAGACTTCCCAACTCCTTACTCTGTGGCAGACTTTGAGTCCTATTTTTTTTTGTTTTTACTAATGCACACATCCCTGCTATTTCTTCATTGTTCTCTGAACTTTCTCATTTTCTAATAACTTTTCAAAATAATACAATGAACAGCATAGACCTGTGGCCACTGGGAGCAGACGGGGTGTCGCTGAGAGAGTGTGTCCCTTAGGGCACCCGGTGGTTCTGCCGTGAAACTGGGCCCTGGGAGGAACCTCCTCTTGTCCTGCTCGGGCCCAGCCGGAGGGCCGGGCCCTGGAGGGCGCCGCTGGGCTCCGCGTGGAAGAGCAGGCTGTGTGGCCCGCCATGACCGCGGGCAGAGAGGGAGAATTGGTCCAGAGGCGGAGTCCAGAGGCAGCCAACGTGTTCTGGTTGCATGACAAGCGCTGTGGTTGGCTCGGAAGCCTTAGAAGAGTTTCGAGCTTCTGCGCCTCCAGGAGAGAGGAGCGAGTCCAGGAAGGGATGGGAAGCAGGCCTGGAGAACTTCTCGAGGATTCTCCTCGGTCTTGGAACAGAGAATGGGCAGCAAGCACATCGGCTCGTCCACCTGGAGGGAGGCTGCTAGGCCCCCGGGGGTGAGAGTCCCGGGACATCTTGCTTTGCTCTCTTGGGAGCTACAGGATGAAAGCGGTAGCTGGAGAGACTGGGGCCCAGCACCACCTAGTCCTCACTCCGTCTCTGTGAAGCTCTGTGTGTCCCTCCCCCGTGCCCTCCTGGGCTACTGCAGGCGAGGAAGGGGTACATCCTGCGAGTGTGGCTCTGCACCGCTTTGGAGAGTTCATGGCGAGCCTTTCCCTGTGGCTCTGACCAGAGGAGTCACACTTCGTTCCAGAATTCTTCGTCAGGTGCACAGATTACATGCGCTGATGAAAAGGCACTGGGTTTTAAAGGTGAGTTACTGACATGCGGAGAGCAAAGGCTGTCCTGGCGCCACGCTTCCGAGCATCTGTGATCACCAAGGAGCCCTCGGCCTCACAGTTACAGACAGGACGTGATTTTGTGTCTGATGAAACAGAGCTGGTCGAAATGGCTGAGCTGATGAAGCCACCCAGTAAAATTAGTCTTCTTTGAAGCCTTTTAAGAAAGTCATTCACGTCTCATTAAGGGGAGAATCCTTTCTAAGTCTCATTTGAGAAAAAGATGCACAATTGAGAACACACGTCTCCAGATGTCACGCTGCTCAGCAGTTCACGCTTTCCCAGCGGCGTGCGCTTCCGTGGGTGGCTGCGGAGGAATCTAAGGCGAAACTGCAGCTGGCCAAGTGGTGGGTCTGGCTGTTGTGATTCTGGTCAAACTTTACAGATACTTTCATTTTTCCTCAAGAAAAAGGAAATGAAAGCCCAAGGGAACTACAGGATGTCACCCAAGGGATGGCACATTCTGAGGCTACAGGGGACATTCCTCCTTACTGTTTCTCGAGCCACCACCGGAGCCGCCTGATGCCCCTCCCCCAAGCTCCGCGCTCAGCTGTGCACAGAGGAGACGCCAGTCCCTGAAGGGGAGCTAGTTTAGTGATTCTGTTGCATCAACGGGTCTCCCTCTGACACATCAGCATCTCCAGACCCACCGTTCCGGCGCATCATCATTCCATCCTCTGCAAAGCCATGTGGCCCAACACCAAAGACATGCTTCCACTTGAACTTCACCTACTGTGTCCACGTAAATTAAATACACTGCGCTGAAAAGCAACCTGGAATTATGAAGAAAGTGAAGCTCCTATTTTCAAAAAACACATGAAGCTTTTGCTATGAGCTGAAATATACATTCATACTCTGAAGAGTGTCTGCCTTGCCCAAGTAGCAGGTGCGATCCCCGCCTTGCCGCCTTACATAGGCTTTGGCCCTGCTTTTGAATCGACTCCACAGTGACAAATCATCGGACTTTGTGGATTAAAACGCGCGCTCCGGAAAGTGAGCTGGCAGAGCTGGGTGATATGCCCACGCGAAGTCAAACCCAAGACTCGGCGATGAAGAGCCACAGCTGCGTTTACACTCTGGCTCCTCTGCATCCATGGCTTCTTGTGTCTCCGATTTGGGGGACCCTGAGGGTGGCGTCTGGGAAGCCTGGGGACAGCGATGAGGTGGGAAAACCCGGACTCCATGGGGGAAGCATTGGTCTCCTAAAGGGAGACCCCCAGAGTTGCTAGTCCCCCACTTCTCTTCCTCCTCCTTAGGGTCATGCAGGGGAAAAGCATCCTCCCATCACAGCATTTCCCTGGCCCGGAGAGTCTGGCAGCTGTTCAGAAACCCGTGTGGGAGAAGGCACGGTGCTCGCATCCTGGGCAGCACTCCCCATCAGAATGAATGGCTGGGAAGGCACCCTGGGGAGGCCACAATAGCAGCTGCTGTTCCGGTCTGTCCACCAGGCAGCTGACCGTGGGTGGACAGTAGGACAGAGGCCTCCAGGGGCTCCGCAGGCCCTCTGGGACCAGCGTCTAGCCTCCAGCCTTCTCACCCCTCCTGCCTTATTGGCCTCCTTTCCTACCTAGAACGCATCGTCTTTTTGAGCAAACTTTCTGCCTGGAACAACCTGGCCTTGCCCCACCCTCCTTCTCCTGGTTAATGGCGTCTTAAACCGATTTTTAGGCATGAAAACCACTGGCCCTGGTGGGAGCACTGGCCAACACCACGCACCAGGGAGCGCTGTCTCTCCCCAGAGAGCTGGTTTGCAGGCACACCACTGCTCGGCCATCCGTGCTCGTGCTTCACCATGTTCACCCACCAGGGAAGCTTTCCTGACGGTCATCACCTTCAAAACCAGATCGTATAGAAGCAGAAATGCATACTCCCCCGCTTTGTACCCTGGGAATACATCTTGCATTTTTCACATTGAGGCTGTAAACTCTGGCTCCCAGATGGCCCTCTGCCCAGCCAGCACTTGCCCGGTGTAGAAAGACGTGGTTGTAACCTATTTTAATTCCTGGAATGATCTAAACTTCTACATCATAGAGTTTGAGTACCAGTGAATTAAAACGTTTAGCAATGGCTGCTCCATTGATGTCACATGTGGAGGGTGTGCCGTCTAACGCCGCCACACGGGTGATGATAAAAGGATCACTTCCTTTTCAATACAGAACATCTTTGCTTACCCAGTGGTAGGCAGTGTTGAGTCTCTGGAAACCAAGGAACAAAATGTCCACACAACAGACTAACAATTCCAGTAACCACAGTAACTTCTTCCAAGGAAACTACCTGTCCTATCTAAGTGTCCATGGATATGCTATGGGAACTAAAGAGGATGCAAAGGAAATCATAAAAACATTTTGGTTGGGTTTTTTCCTTTGCAGCCCAAGGATACCTGTCACTGTGTCCACGGGTCTCATTGTTTGGTTTTGCAGTGACTGCCATGCCCTACCTTGTGTTTGGCTTCAGGTTCTCAATGGGCAAATGAGTGACCGTCGAAGCCTGGGTGGACCACTTGTTCCTGATGAAGTCTTCGTAGGATGCGCTGTAAACCAAGTAGCCTGCATGTGGGAAGAAGGAAGAACCCAGTGAGCGTGAAGGAACCACGCCCCGCAAAAGGTGTAACCCGTGGAGGAGGGCTAAGTATCTTGTTCAAGTTCATTCATTAATTCATTTAACAGATATTTATTGCATGTCCACTATTCTCAGACACTATACTAAGTGCTGAGGACTCAGGGAGCAGTAGAGCAGACAGACAGACCAAATAACACAGCTGTGACTGGAACTATGAAGGATCTGTCCACGTGCTCTCAGGGGTGTGAAGGGAGACCTAGTCATGGTGGACATGGAGAGCTTCCCTGGGGTCCTCAAATGGGGCGATCACTGAAGGATAACTGATAACTCTCATCCTTCAGCTGTGTTTCTCAAATGCCCCGGGGCTCAGGGAGCAGTGGCATACTTATGTTAAGTACCTCTGTTGTGCAAGAGATCAAAAGCTAAACAGTATAAGGTAAGGTTTTCAATGATTCTTCTGTATGCTTGCTTGCTTGCTTTTCAAAATTGCCCTTCATAAAACCATATTCAATGAAGAAAAGAATTTTCTGGATGTTTTGACTGCAAGCTTTCCTTCTTCCATTGATTTATTGCTTCCTATCAGAAGCATGTTGGACTTCACAGATACTGGCTGCAGCAGCCCACGCAGCATGCACACTGGAGTAACCAGCACTGTTAGTTACACCTAAGGCTCAAACTCCTTGCTCCTGCACCATCATGGCTCCTCTGGGCCCTGCAACCTCACCTGGCACAATACCGGGGCCGTTCCTTCCTGTGTCCCTTATCCTGGCTTTTGCGCTACTGTGCAAACTCCATAAGAAAAGTTGCTTTTTGGATGTTCTTGAATACTTTTTTTCTCATTTTAAGAGATAATATTAGGGACATAAAGCAAAAGTACTATGACTTTGATGAACTACATTAGCATAATAGTGACAGATAATGTCAAACTATACCACCATCACCCATCTAGCCCAAGACACACACACATACATATCCCTTCCTCTTACACAACTTGCAGGCTCAGAAGAAATCATTCACAAAGGAAGGGTCTCTTCAAAGAAAATATCAATTATCTTCGGTAAAAACTTATTTCAATATATTTCTCCTCAAATATATCCTTGGCAGAGTCAGATGAACTTATGATCCTCTCATAAGCCAAGTATCTAGGAGGCTCAAGATGCCTGGGCCTTTTTCCATCACATCCAGTTCCCACATGAGCAATTCAGAAGCACTAAGACTGATCTGGAAGCACCCAGCAGGCATGGAAAGTGGAAGAGGCAGAGTCACAAGGTCGCACACAGTAGGAGCTCTTCATCATCCATCATACTGTAGGATCTAATCTTACAAGTGGCTACCTGGACTCCCTGGCCATTTTGCAGGATTACAGAATGCAAAAGATGTAACAATATTTTGCATAAGAGGAAACAAATGTCCAGGGAGATGAAGTAGGTAGCTCAAGGTCATGCAAATCTAGCTTGGACTAGGATTCTGGACTTCTGACTTCCATCTAGTGCTCTTCATACTGCCCCACAGGACTTCCCTACCTGCGTATATTTCATCCTTTTGAAAGAAGACATCTGCATTTATCCATTCAGTCCACCCATGCACCTACTCATCCATTCATCCAATCCACTCATGTATCCATACATCCATCTCATCCATCTATCCAGTCCATCCATGCATGTATCCATGTATCCATCCATCCATCCTTCCATATACTCATCCTCATCTGTCCATCCGTTATTATCTGTATGTCCCACCTACATGTTGATGGGAACTCTGAACATCTGCCTTGGACACACCTGTTACCACATCTCCCGGAGTGGCTTTGTCCCAGTCCACAATGACAAATGAGTGGCAGCCTTCCATAGCAACAATGGTGATATTGCGGGGCACGTGCTGCGGAGGCAGGTCATTCTTCCTCATGTCAGTCGGAATAATTTCATCCAGGCTCTCCACTTGGAAGTGATCCAGAGCATCGGTCAGAGAGCAAGGGGCGGATGGGTCTTTACTTAGATACGTCACATAAGGAGCTGTAAAAGAACAGACACCCAGTCAGGTTGCTGAAGGCTTTCTCTGGAGGCAGAAACATAAGGTCTGCTCCATGGAGCAGACCAATCGTTCAGTCTCTCCATGCTAGACAGAGGTTCCAAGGTCATCGGCCCTCATAGCAAACCCAGAAGCACATCCCTAGCTCTCCTTAATGGACCCACCCATTTATATCTGTTAATCTCGTGGTTTCAAAAGATGCTATTGCCCCATGAACATTGATGACTATGAAAGATCCCCAACTGCAATTCATTTAACATAAGTTAGATCTGCAGCATTTTACCATTCCTATGCCCAAACATTTGGAAAAGTGTGAATCAGGCCCAGAACAAAATTCATTCCCTAGACCAGGGGTGGGCAAACTTTTTGACTCGAGGGCCACAATGGGTTCTTAAACTGGACCGGAGGGCCAGAACAAAAGCATGGATGGAGTGTTTGTGTGAACTAATATAAATTCAAAGTAAACATCTACATTAATAAAAGAGAAAAATGGTAATTGGCGTACGGCGATACCTTTTTCATTGGCTAATCAGGGCTATATGCAAATTAACTGCCAACTAAGATTGGCAGTTAACTGCCAACTAAGATTGGCAGTTAACTGCCAACAAGATGGCGGCTAATTTGCATATGTAGGCACAATGCAGGGAGGCGAAAGGGAAAGCAGGAAGAAGCCCCCTGCCACTGACAGTGATCGGAAACCCAGGGGGGGAGCTAAGAGCTGGGGGGCAGGGCAAAGGCGGCCCTGGGGCCGCCTTTTCCCTGCCCCCCCAGCCATGATCGGAGAATCAGGCGCCTTTGCCACCCTGGCCAGTGATAGCAGGAAGTAGGGGTGGAGCCAGCGATGGGAGCTGGGCACGGTCGAAGCTGGCAGTCCCAGGAGCTAGGGGTCCCTTGCCTGGGCCTAAAGCGAAGCCCACGATCGCGGCGCCCCCCGCTGCCACTGCAGGTCCCTGCTGCCTGGGCCGGACGCCTAGGCCAGAGGCGTTAGGCCTGGGCAGGGGTGGAGCCTGCAACCGCGGGGAGCTGGGGGTCCCCTGCCCAGGCCTGACACCTCTGCCGGAGGCCTCAGGCCTGGTCAAGGGGCCGATCCGGTGATTGGTGATCGGAGGGTGATGAGGGTCAACTCCTCTGGCTGAGGCATCAGGCCTGGGTGGGGGGGCGCAGCCGGGGATTGGGGGGATATGATGGTCCCCTTGCCCAGGCCTGAAGCCTGGGTCAGAGGCGTCAGGCTTGGGCGGGGGGTGGAGCAAGCGATCAGAGGGAGATGGGAGTCCCCTGCCCGGGCATGATTCCTGGGCCAGAGGCCTCAGGCCTGGGTGGGGCCCAGTGATCGGGGGGAGATGGGGGTCCCTTGTCCAAGCCTGACACCTCTGGTGGAGGCGTCAGGCCTGGGCAAGGGGCCGATCAGGCGATCGGAGGGTGATGGGGGTCAACGCCTGAGGGCTCCCAGTATGTGAGAGGGGGCAGGCTGGGCTGAGGGACACTCCCCCCCCCCCACCTACCCAGTGCACGAATTTCGTGCACCGGGCCCCTAGTCATTACATAAAAGGGTACGGTCTTTTTTTTTTTTTTTTTTTTCAGTTTTATTCATTTCAAACGGGCCAGATCCGGCCCGCGGGCCGTAGTTTGCCCACGGCTGCCCTAGACAGTCTTGGGACCAGAAAGGAATATACACTGTTCAAGATATACAGCCTCTGGCATCAGTCCTGGGAGGCCTTCTCTAGGGCTTCTGTGACCCCCATCCCCATCTGGAATGTCTGCAAAGGCCAGGCCTGAACAGCCTTCTACAACACTCTGCTCAGCACAATAATAGCTACCCACATTTATGAACAGGTTCAAGGTTTTTCTACACTAACCTCAGTGGGCACAAGGGCACCAGGAATAAGGCAGGACTTGGACTGATGTCCCATGCCCTGCTGAGTCTGTTGACACTGAGGGGGGCCCGGGAAAGAAGGGCCCCAACAGGAGGCTCTCCCTCCAGCCCACAGCTGTTTGAGATGCGCGCTCTGTGAGAAGTTGGAAACGCCAGGGACACCGGGCCGAGCGTTATACACATAAGGCTCCAGAGTGCTCTCATTCTAGCACTTCTTCTTTTGTTCATCCCCACCTGAGTACATTTTCCCATTGATTTTTAAAGAGAGTGGGAGGGAGGGGGAGAGACAGAGAGAGGCATCTACGTGAGAGAGCCACATCGATTGGTTGCCTCTCGCATGCACCCGACCAGGGCCAGGGATCAAGCCTGCATCAGAGGTATGGACCCTTGACCAGCATCAAACCCGGCACCCTTTAGTCCAAGGGCCAGTCCTCTATCCACTGAGCCAAATGGGCCAGGGCTCTAGTACTTTCTAAGTGTTCCATTGCATCTTTTGGTGCGGCTGCTCATTCTCAGTGGCCATTCCGACCAAAGGCAGTTTTTAGCTCCTCTATTTCCAATAGTTTGTATAAAATTGGGCCTTCAGGGCTTGTCCATGGATCTCATCTGGAAGTTTTGGAGAGCAATCTATGCTGTATAGATTACGGACACACAGAAACAGCCAGACAACGGCAGCCTCTCCGTCTTCAGCGTAGTTCTCTGGGACAGCTGATAACAGCGCTGGCAGGAGTTCCGAGTCCGGCGTGCAACTAGAGAGTCGGATCTGGTGAATTCAGCCGGCTGCTGCATGCCACGGGCCAGCATCGGCACCTCCCGCAGGAATGCCGCCTCACATTAATTACCCTCACTCTTCAAGTGCGTGTCGTTGAGACACTCAGAACTACATCTTGGCTGGCAAGAGCTCTTCTCTGCTTATAGCAGAGCATTTGTTTTGGAAACAAAAGAGTGTGATATTAGTTTAAGCTGTTGCCAGTCTACTTAGTCATATATTATTTTTTTCTACTAAGATATTAATCTAAGTGCCTCGTTAGTGAAGTTCATTAAGGACATGGGAAAAGAAGACTCCCAAAGGGAGTGGAACACAGTTTAGCAAAACAGTTTCCTCTCAAAACTGTCTCCGTAGCTGCCAAAAAGGAGGAGGATAAATTCATGGGTCCCAAGGCCTCAAGGCTAATGAGAGAGAGAGGCAGTGACTCAGAGGAAAGACCTGGCTCTGGGCTACCATCAGTCGGTCAGTGCTCATCTCTGCGAGCCCCGAGGAAGTCCCGTCTCGGACACTGGCCGCGACAAAAATACTCATGTTCCCGACCTGATACTCCCTACGTGTCCCTTACTCTCAGGCCGCACAGATCAGCCCATCTCTACTCTGTCCAATTCCAAGTCCCCGCATGCGCCCCTCTCCTGCTGTCTGCAGAGAGTCCCTGTGGTCGCAACAGGAGTGACTCGCTGGTCGCCCCAAGTGGAAACTTCACTCTGGGAAAGTTTCTGCTCCACATGGACCTCCTCGGCCAGGCCAGGGGACCGGCTATGCGCGTCTTCAAAGGGCCCAAGCTAAAGCCCCGTTCCTCTGGTTAAGAAAGGTCTATTTACCAACAAATCTCTTCTTCCCAGCCAGGTCGAACTCTTCCTCGGGGAAGGAGCTAATGGTGCCTTCTGCTGGGATGACGGCGGGCGTGGCAGCCGTGGTGGGGGGCCTGGTGGAGGCCGGTGGCCTGGAGGTCTCAAGTTCATAATCTGAAACAGGATGAAGGTTCTGTAACTGGGCACTCCCTGCAAAGGAGCGCTGTTTGCAGCCAAAAGAGACTTTCTAAGACCACACTCTAGATTAAAGCGTGCACGCACACACCCCACGATAAATGCCATGCCCAAACATAATTTATTTCTAATAAAACAGTATTTTCCCCATTTCAGTCCCCTCAGAAAAGCAGCTGCAGAGAAAAGAGAGGACGGGAAAAAAGAACCACATCTGACCAGAAAAAAATGAAGTTTTTAAATCAAAACTGAGAGAGCCTTAGAATTCATCCAGTTTAGCACGGTCCTGGTCCTTGTCCAAGGCCAGTCTCTACCTAAATCAGTTCCCCTTCTAGAGCATAACAGATTCCCATCAGAAAATAAACTTGATTGTTTTCTACTTATCATCTTTGGCTTTTTTTCTGAGGAGGAGGTGGGATTAATTCCACTGAGAGAAATAATCTTTTAATATTTAAAAAAGAAAATAAAACTGCTCCCCTTTCAGCTGCTCAAAGGTAAAGGGAAGCTGCACAGTGTTTGCAAAGGTGCTAAGAAACCTTCCTCTGCTTTCTGACATTGATGTTTTCTTTTAAGTTCATTTTTGTTTGCAAGATTCAACCACTGCATCAAACTGTATTGTGACTGCAGCAGAGGAGACACTGCTCCCACATTTGTGATTTCAGACCATTGGAGCGATGGCTAATAGCAGGCAAGGCGAAGGGCAAAAGTGAGGACCTCTGAGTGTCAAAGGCCGCCGCCCGGGTGGGGACAGGATGCCGACATGAATTTCTCCAACGAGTCGCAGGGTCGTAAGTATAACACCACTGTGACCATTCATTGAGAAACAGTTCCAGATGCTACCCAAGGCGTTTTGTACTCTTAATTTTATACGCTTACCCTTACTTGAAAAGATTCTATGATTTAAAAAATCAACACATCCGTAGCATTGCATTTGCCATGGAATTAGAAAAAGAGAGAACAGGGAAGAATGTGAAGAGCCCAGAGAGGAAGCTGAGATCTTGGTCAGTTTTACGAAGAGCGGAGGAGGGGGAGGCTCAGACAGGGCAGCTGAGAATTTCTGGAGGAAGGAGAGGCTGGAAGGGAGGGGTGGGGAGCAGAGGGAACCTGTTTGGAAGCTGTATTTTCAATCACGCACACGCTTTCTTTGACTCAGATATGCACTGGGGGTAACTTGGAAGTGTGGGGTACAGCCACCTTCCCTAAGCCCGGCTCCCACCCCAGGGTTCTGAAGGAAACTGCAATTCAGAACATCCACTTAGGGATTAAAATAAGGTCCTCCCACCAGGAAAGAAATTACCCAAATAATGTGCTTAAAACCAGTTAGTACCTGCATCATAGACAACGTAGGCCTCTTCCGTGGGTGTGGCCGTGTCTGTCTCCAATCCTGAGAAATCATCTAGGGAAGAGGAAGGGAGAGAAGGTCACCGGGGCTCCAGCTTTCTTCCCAGGCGGCTCAGAACCGTGTCCAGGGCACAATGGTTCTCCCCCTGTGGCCGGTTCATGGGCATAAGTCCTCAGAGTCAGGGCCTCCTGCACTTGCTCAGAAGATACCTGCAAGGACTCATACCCGCTTGGCAGCCACGGACACCAAGGACTTACATGTGCCTGGGGCCCCACAGCTGGCGAAGGCAGAGCTAACACTGCCCTCGAACTTCAAACCCTCTGGCTCCAAAGACTGTGTACTTTATCCTTCATAAACTGTCTCCACTTTTTAAATGTTCAACTAAGCCATGAAGTCGCTTGTAAACCTGAAGCTGCGCTACTAGAATCACCATTCCACAGCTTAATAAAGGAGCAGGTGACGTGGAAGGTGTATAAACCCCTCCCCTAAAAAATTACAGGCACCAATTTGAACTTTTCATTGTGAGACACTCATTGATCATTCCCCAGGATTCAGCCCACTGGCCTCCTTTGAGGCTGGTTTGGATAACATCATGAATGCAACGGCGCCAAAACAAACCCCGCCAGCGGAGGACCTTGGCCACCGGCCCTTCCGAGGAACACAGGGCAAAGCCCGAAGCCACCGGGTCCTGGGGGACGCCCAGCACCCACTTCACCCTCTCGGCGCTAACGCCGGGCATGCTCTGATGGGGCCCATGGGTGTCCGCAAGAGAGAAGCAAATGATCCACCCTCAGGGCTCACAATGGTCGTTTCACGAAAAACCATTAGACATGATTTCCCTTCGGTCATTCCAATGTCAATACGCCTGGATCCAAGAGGAATTACTCCTGGGCTGGGTCAAGTCGAGCAGTTTTCAAGTTCAGGGCACCTAGCGTTGGAGGTCATCCTGCCATTGTTTCCAGAAACGCCTCTTTCTTTCCCTCGTCCATTGAACTGTTAAGAACAGAGTCTTGTTTTTCCTCATTATCAGTTCAGACCCATTTCTTTTCACTGTTATTTTTGGCCAAGTCACAAATGAGTAAGTCATATAATTTTTGAATCTCAGACTGAACAAGGGAAGGGAAAGTGTAGGGTTTCCTTCGTGGATGCCC
The DNA here is from genome assembly GCF_964212035.1 of Myotis nattereri. Lineage (NCBI taxonomy): Eukaryota > Metazoa > Chordata > Mammalia > Chiroptera > Vespertilionidae > Myotis > Myotis nattereri. Next base: position 96,152,411 of record NC_138081.1, on the reverse strand, counting down.
AGGGTGAAGTACAATTCCTGGAGGCGCTGAAGTACCCCAGCCCAGCAGCAGGGCACAGAAATGGTGCCTGGTACCCGCAAGGCAGGGTCCCCTATTCGGGTGAGCAACAGTTCCGTCTTCTGGCAAAAGTAATCATCATACTGAGTAATGCAGTGCTCCTTCTTTAAAAAACAAACAAACAAAGGCAGGCAGATTTTTCCAAAATAGCACCATCTTGATTCCAAGTAAAAGTTACTTCCAAGGTGGAATCAGTGTATTTACATTTTTAAGCTGACCATAGAATTTGCCCCTCCTGATGACTTTCAACCACTTGGAACTACGTAAAAGTGGATGTTGTATGAGTCAACCCTGCTCCAATGTCAAAAGCTTCCACTTCTTCATGTACAAGTAACTGCCAGCCACCAACCCTGGTGGATGGTTTATTCCAGGGGTCCTCAAACTTTTTAAACAGGGGGCCAGTTCACGGTCCCTCAGACCGTTGGAGGGGCAAACTATAGTTTAAAAAAAAACTATGAACAAATTCCTATGCACACAGCGGCAGCAAAAACACCCGGCGGGCCGGAGAAATGTTTTCGGCGGCCGCATGTGGCCCGCGGGCCGCAGTTTGAGGACCCCTGGTTTATCCTCTTGAGTGACTTATTCAAATGGCCATTAAAAAAAACAAGTGCAAAATATCTCCAAAAATGAGGCCTTAGCTCCAGAGATATTTTTGAAAACTATAAGAACAATTCTCAATAGTTCAGAGAGGAGGTGAATGACGGTCATTTGAAACCAAGGACATTTGCAAAGTGTACGGTTGGTCCAGCCTCAGTGACTTTTTTATCATCCTCTTCGTCTTCTCTGTCTTGGGAGCAAGCGTGGCCAGGGGGGCCATTCCAGCATGACTGTGTTACTGAAACAGGCCCCACAAATGGTCAAAGATGCTCAGCTGGCGCCTCCCATTTCCAAACACATGACCTCATCAGACCCGCTGCAGAGAGGGAACCTGAAGCACAAGGCTCTTACTCCGCAGGTAGAAATGGGGACTGCCTCTCGCTCAAGGTGGTGTTTAGATACCGAAGAGGAAGGATCAGGTACCGGGAGGAAAGCACCCTCTCTACTGCAGTCAGAGCAAGTAAAAAGGATGTGTGTGTGCGCATGTGGAGAGAAAGAAACAGAAAAGTGGAAGCAGCAATTCGCTGGAAACAAGCATGTAATCTGCATCCATGACCACAGGAAGACACACGCAAGGACGGCATCCGTGACAAACACAAAAGGACATAAACACTTGCATTGCTGGGATGGCTGCACGATACCGGTTATTCCAGAACGTCACTTGAACGCGTGTTTCCAAGGAAAAGGGGGCATGCTTTAACCAGGGGAGCCACGCCTGAGACTGAGAAGAAGATTTTAAAGTTGGAGGCCTAGAAACAAAACTTGAGGACTTTGCCAATGGCGTATGACAACTGTCCACCAGATGAGGGTCGGGGGGTGGGGCTTGGATCAGCAGATATGCATTCCCTGATCACTAATGCTGGTTCTAAATCATAATTATCACAACAATAAACGAAGTGCTTGGTAAATACTAATTGTGCCCACATGGACCCCAGGCCTTGGAAGTGCGCACTGTATGCTCAGTACAAGAGAGAGGGTGTGAGAACACACAGACTCGGAGCAGAGGAAGCGGAGGAGCCGGGGCGGGGGGTCCTGCAGTTCGGTCGGGGAGACCTAGGACATGGCTCTGCTGCCATCAGAGCCCCTCTCTGGAAGCGTCTCCGCTGAGTCAGCACAGCGTGCAGGGTGTGTTGGCACATCCAGGCCACTGCAAGGTGTCCAGCCAAGAAAGGGAAAACGATTGCATGTTGTAGACAATGCACAGGATTTCCTAGAGTAATTTTGACTGATTTTCAAATTGCAGTTGATGCTTGAACAATGCGGGGGGTGGGGCACCGACCACCCATGCAGTCAAAATCTGAGTATATTCTGACTCCCCCAAAACGTAACTACTGAGAGCCTACTGCTGATGGGAGCCTTATCAATTACACAAATGGTCGGTTAACACATATTTTGTATGTTATATCTGTTGCATATTGTGTTCTTATGATAAAGTAAGCTAGAGAAAAAATGTTAAGAAAATCATAAGGAAAATACATTTATAGTTTTTATTGAAAAAAAAATCTGCATATATAAGTGGACCTGTGCTTTCAAACCCGTGGTAAGGGTCAACTGTTTTTTTAAGTAATGAATTGTAATACATTATAATCTTATCTAAAGATGATGCACTTTTTCCCTTACATTTAATTTTTTCCCCAGAACTTTGTGTTTATTTGTACTTATTTTGAAAATGCTGCCTAGAGGCAAGTCATTATTGACACTTGAATATCAGGGAATCAGAAGAAGGGACATGGATGCAGAAAAGAATATACGTACAGGGGTGGGCAAAAGTACGTCTACAATTGTAATACAAATAAATAATACAAAAGTTAATAATATAAGGATAAACTGTGTTTTGTGTACTCACAATTGAAAACCTACTTTTGCCCACCTGCGTATATATGAGGATTTGCAAAGAAAAGGAGAAATAACATGCCAAGAAAAATATCCACTTTCATGCCAAATAAGAGGCCAAAAATACAAAATAAATGAAGGAACAGCAATAAAGCCTATAAAAGCAACAAAAGAAAATTCAAAATATTGATAATGGCAATGAAAGCAAAATCCAAAGTAGCCACTCTTCTGCTTACAGCTAATTGTTAAGTAAACACTCTAATTATAGCTCAGTTTTTAAAGATAAGACGCTAACGCATGCAGACGAGGTCAAGGAACATATGGAAGGTGCTGGTACCAGAAACCCGAAGGTGAGCCTAGCTCGCATGCACTGGGCAAATGGACAGGGAGGCCGTCTCCGGATGCTCTTCCTCGGATGTTTCCTGTTCTTGGGGTGGGCTTTTAGGTGGGAAGCAGTCGGGTGATTTGGAACTTGTTCGTGCAAAGACGGACTTCAAACACAATGCCCCCCTCGGGGACGGCATTCAAGTCGACACTGACTGGAGCCTGGCACAGTCAGCGGTGCTGTGAGAGAATCCCAGGCCTGCGAATGATGGCTGAAAGGAAGGTCCTCACGCTGCAGTAGCTTAGAAAGACATAAGCTTTGCAGCCCACACGCAATCCACCTCTCCCTGCGGGAGAAAAGGACTTCGCCTCCTCCACGCCTGATGCAGCCGCAGAGATGACGCGTCTCAGCTCCACGCGCCCTGACCCTGAGGGTCCCAGCTCCGCTGTCAGGAGGAAGACACGCAGGGCCAGAGCACGGCTGAGTGGGTGTCCCAGAGCTGGGAGCTGGTGCAGTCCCCTCCCCCAGTGGAAGCCCCTCCTGCTGATCAAAAAGTGTCTCCCTGCCCAACGTGCCGGGGAACAACTTTCCCCGGAAACTCACCATGAGACTGAAAAATAGCCCGAATGGCCCAACAGGAAGACAGTCATTTAACCTTGTTTAAATCACATAGCTACTCAGAGAGCAATAGACATATAGGTTACATATCTCTATCTCTCCATCCATCCATCCATCTTTCTATCTAACAAATACTAACCTACTGATACCCAGGGACACACTTCGGAAATGCTAGTCCAAACTAATCATGTTCCATGTTTTAGCTAATTTTTTGGCTTGGGCTGTGGAAAGGGCTGCCAGATAAAACATAGCATGCCCACTTACCATTTTAGGTAAATGACACGTAATTTATATTGTAAGCATGTCCTGTGCAATATCTTTATTTGCTAACTCTGACAACCCTGGCTGTGGCACAGTGCTGTTGAACAAACCTTGTAGGATTAGAAACATCCCTAGTTTCTGTCCCCCTGCCCCCCGTCCCTGCAGCTTGTGAGACACCCCGCTGACAGGCAGCGAGGCAGTGACGTGGGCCACCGTTAGATGAAGACAGTTACCTTCCTCAGGGATGCACTCCGGGGCCCCACTGGAGCCCATAACCAGGTTGCCGTCTTCGTCATGCCGCTCCAGGGTCCCGGGGGGACAGGTGGGGACGGCTGTGGTGGGCTCGGGGGTGGTGGTGGTTGTCGGGGTGGTGGTTCGGATGGTGGTGGTTGGGCGCAGGGTGGTGGTGGTTGGGCGGGTGGTGGTGGTGCGGCGGGTGGTGGTCCTGGGCCGCAGGGTTGCCGTGGTGGGCCGAGGGGTAGTGGTGGGTCTCTCGGTGGTGGTGGTGGTGGTGGTGGTGGTGGTGGTGGCGGCACGGGTGGTTGTTTTGACGACCTCCAAGCCCACCAGAGGCTTCCCTCCAAGACTCAAAATGGGCTTATCCTGGGCACTGGCCAGGGGTTTGCCATGTCGCCCCTGCCCGAAGAGGGGGAGCCCGTCAGGGCTCACCACGGGGGTCCCTCCCAGATCTGAAACAAGATCAAATACAGTCTGTGCAACGAGGGGACACAATCAGAGGAAGTAAAAAGCAAGTGGAAATGTCTCCTGAAAGCTTGTTATTCTTGTATTTTAATCAGGAAAAAGGCAACGAAAGGGCATTTGAAAGGCTATTCGCTGAGGCAGACATACCTGCTGCTACCCAGACATCCCTGGGCTCACCAGCTTGCCCATTGCTCTGTGCTACTTCGTCTAAATGAATAACATGCATCCCCTTGCCCCATCACCCGATACAACGCTTAGTCTTTAGTAAGGAGAGTGACTCTCTCCCCTCTCATCCCTACACCCGAGGAGGAAAAGTGCTCCTTGGGGCCCGGGGTGGCAAATGCTTTCTCGAGGAAGCACTTGGAGTTTTACGGCCAGACGCTGCCTGTTGTGGCCGCTCAGCTCTGCCCTGCGGGGGACAAAGGCCACAGGCAGTGCACAGGCGAGTGTTCCTATGTCCCACGAGCCCCTGTGCGTGAACACGGAAGTGTGAATTTCATGTCATTTCCACATGTCACAAAGATTATCATTCTCTGATTATTTTTACAATCATTTAAACATGTGAAAACTCTTCTGAGCTCACAGGCCATACAAAAACAGGCAGCAGGCAGGGTTTGGCCAGTGGGTCGGAGTTGGCTGACTCCTGCTCAAGGATGCCAATTTCCAGAACAAAGTTGAGTGCCACCTTTCCTAAGAGGGTGGATTCCATTGGAAATACTGCTGACAGTTATATCCAAGGAAAAGCACGTGGTCAAAAGTAACTAGACCAAGGGCACCCATTAAAAATCAGGGCGAAGTCAGGACACTTTTGTTCCGTAAGAACCATTCTCACTTACCCACAATGGTTCGACCGTCTCCTCCTAGTTTAACCCGAAGAGGATTGCCATGTGAATCTTGGAGGTACCTTCCTTCTGCATTCAATACTAACCCACGATCAAGATCCACCACCTAAATCCACGACACAGATGAAAGACTATATTGGACATTCAAAATGGTCACATTCATCCAACTACAGGAATACATGCATGAAGCTTCCACAGAAGGAAATACTAAAGTGAGCAGGAAACATTATTTTTGTCAGCATCCTTCATAAGGTTGAGTGAGAATAAAGTGTAAAACAATTGTATTTCCTATTATAATTGCTTACCCATATAGCATGTAAATTATTTTGTTTCTAGAATATACAAAATATGTACAGACTACCATTTATTACGATGATGTACTGCTGAAAAATAGGAAACAACCTAAGTGTCCACCGATGGAGGGCAGAGATACAGACACTGTGGCACATCCATAGAGTAGGGTACTATGTAGCCAGTGAAAAGGATTGAAAATTTCTACAGATAGTGGCATATACTGATATAAATTCAGATTACAGGGATGATTATTTTTCAAAAATAAAAATATATTCATTGGTGTCTATAAGCTTAAAAGTGCAGAGAAAATAATCTAAAGGCTACATCCCAAACCGCTCACAATGATCCTTAAAAAGTGATTTGGGCCGAAACCAGTTTGGCTCAGTGGATAGAGCGTCGGCCTGCGGACTGAGGGGTCCCAGGTTCGATTCCGGTCAAGGGCATGTACCTGGGTTGCGGGCACATCTCCAGTAGGAGATGTGCAGGAGGCGGCTGATCGATGTTTCTCTCTCATCGATGTTTCTAGCTCTCTATCTCTCTCACTTCCTCTCTGTAAAAAATCAATAAAATATATATTTTTAAAAAAAGTGATTTGGAATGCTTATTATATTTTTCACATATTTCTGAATTGTTTCAACCTCTTGCAATGAACATGTATTGCTAATATATTAAAAACATGATATGCTTCTATTTTACTGTTAATGTGAAAAATCAAGGTTAATATAACAAAAACAACTTAATTTGGAATTAAATTGCCCAATATAGTATGTATGCAAAAAGGAATACCCTAAGAAATTATAAAACTTGAAAAAAAGGTATTGCTATCCCTATTAAGGAACAAACTCATGCTCCACCCTAGTGGTTCTCAAAGTATGGTCCCAGGCCAGCATACTCAGTGTCACCTGGGAACTTGTCAGATATGCGAATTACCTGGCCATATCTGAGACCATATTTGGCAAATCCCCAGGGATTCTGACACTAACGTTGAGAACCATGACTGTGCATGCTCAGACCAGCGAAGGAGCCCCTGCCAGCAGGCCACTTTGTTGGGTCCTGACTCAGTAATGAAAGTAAGGCTCATTGATATAAACCCTACTTTTGAAATCTACCCATACAGTTCAATTCAAAATTGTTTACATGACATTTGCTTTACTATGCATTTCTTCCTGGAATAAATATCAGTTCCTTTGAGAAACGAGAAGAACTATCTTTAAATAAGCTGTACTGAACATTTCATGAAATCCAATACGTTTTCCTAAACCTTATTGTTATAAATGGGAAGTGCTGACTGGGAATTCCACCATGAATACTTTTCTGACTCTTTGAAAAAATATTTCAAATCTCTGAATATTATAAAGTGTTCTTCTCATTACCCTCAAGCCACCTAAAATCCCTAAACATTTATCTTAAACCCAAGAAGTTAGTCATTTAACTTAAACGTACATCAAATACTGATACCTATTTGTTATTTTAGACAATAATTATTGGAAGATTCAAACGGTGATCTGATTAAAATTGCCTGTTTGATTCAGGGTTTTCTTGCTTGTTCATTTATTTTCACTCTAATTCCTTTTGACAAAGGGTTTGAGACAATTTGCTGAAAATATGTGTACTTAACTAACCAATAAACAAAAAATAAACTGGGAAAATAGAAGTTCATTTGAGAGGCTGTGCCTCAAGTTCTGTGTCACAGCCGTGGTGAGCCATACCTTTGTCTGAGTGCCCTGGCCTCATCTTATTAGCTATGAGAAAAAACCTAGTTACTCAGGAGAATCAAAGATCTCTGCGGTCGCTAGAAGAATGCATATAGTACAGCATACTGAGAAAAAGAGGGGAAAGCCTGCTTCGTTAGTGGTACACAGCGCCCACCATTTTCTCTTCCCAACAGCATGAGAACTGAGATGTATAAAGAAGTTCACCCTACCCACTTTGTTCCTTGAGGGCCATTGATAATTCTTTGTCCGCTCGGGTTTCCGTTAGTGCCGGGCAGTCCCTGCCCCTCTACACTTGGCCTGCCGTTATAACCTGCACAGGAAACAAGTAACAGAACCTGGTCAATGCCACGTGCCTTCAGAGTTGGCTTCATGCCAATCCATAAGCGTTAACATCATTTCAAACAGAAACACGAACAGAACTTTAAAGCAACAGCTCATGTCCATGAGATGATGATAGTCTAAACTGTGATTTCTACATGACAAATACGAATGTCAAGAGCACAGTAAAGTCACGGTTTTCTGGCCGTATTGGAGGAACGGGAGTGTTCAGCATAAGTAAATTATCCAGATGAAGATTAAAGGCCTTAGTCGCGTAGCTTTATTTTAACAAGTTGGAAGTTGGAGGGAGGGGGGGTTGGAGAAAATTGTCTCTGAAACGTGCTAGCTGCTGTCCTGCTCTCCTCAGCAGGGTTACTCAGCACAACTAGCCCTGGACGACTCCGGTCCCCACCGTCAACCGCCAAGGACAAATGCGCGGGGCTGACTCGGCTTGCACCTGCTTGGAGAGGAAGTACAAGGCCCCGCTGGCGGCCCTCTCGGTTGCTGTGTCCGCCTGTTCCTGTCTCCTGCCCTTCCTCTCCATCTCCTGCCATTTCTCAGCCGCAGGTCCCCTCGGCTCTGCTGGGAGCACTCTGCGGTCCCGCCCCTTCATGGGATCAAGGGCTTGGGCTCCCTGACAAGGACCTGCAGGTCAGACTTATTTCTCTTGCTCAGATGGTTAATGAAAATTAAACATGTACTGAGTACTTTGTACAAGGGCATGTGAGCTGTTTGTCACCAGGGTCTTAGGCTTAAGACAGTCCATTTTAATGGACCCTGACGTCAGTGTGAGGCACGTGTTCCGTCTTTCCACTGAGCTAATCGGACAATACCTTGTACAGATGAACGAACACCACTATGTTCGCTCAGAGAGGCTGTCAAGCCCTGGCTCCATGCAGGGTGAGTGCAAAGTGCCACGTAAATACTTTACTTAGGTCCTGCCCTGGGGTCCATGTAGACTCCGGCTCACAGCTGTCTACCTCCCTCCTCAATGTAATCACACACCCGCCTGTTCCAACTCTCGGTGACAATTGTCTTGAACGTGTATTTCCCACCAGTTTTAAACAACATCACTGAGTGCAACGTCTAAGCAGTTCATGGCAAGACATGGAGTTTGTCCCGAGTGTTCAGTTGAGGGCTTTGTATGCAGAATCAACAAGAACACGGCCCAGGCACACAGGAGCACATTTCTTACTGACTCCTCCCATGTGCCGGGCACGGGAACAGCTCAAAGTAGCCCCAGTACAGGAACCTGCTTTGGGATCATGGCTTTTCACGGTGAAGAGCAGGGCGAGTGGTCAGGGGCGAGTGGGGTAGTGCAGCGGCCAGGGCTGGGGGACTCAGTGCTGGGTTAGGACTGCCGCTCAGCCCTCCTGGCTGTCTGACCTGGGCCAGCCGCACAGACCCCGCAGCCCTAGCCGCCTCAGCTGGAAACCAGGAGAAACCCTGAAAACCCCACCAGAAGGTCAAGGGGATGGAATCCCGTCACATCTGCAAAGCTGCGTACCGGTGCCTGAGCATCGCAGACGCTGGAAAACACGGACGCTCTCCAGGAATCGCTGCGCACAGCACTGAAAAGCACAGTGAGGATGAGACAAAACCAGTACCTTGTCTGAAAGAGGGCCTGGCGGGCGCGCGGGAGAAGGGGTTCCGGAACCGCGAGTGCATCATGCGCTGCCGCAGCGACAGCATGGGCGTGGTGGAGGCGTAGGCGGGAGGGGCGCGCGTCGTGTACCGGGGCCGCGCCGGGGTGCCCACCGGGGCGCTGGCCGTGCTGGGGCTGCGAGGGGGGTGTCTGGGCGGGAGGTGTGAGGCTCTGGGGGCGCTGCCTGCAGAAGGAGGCCGCTGCGGGGGAGTGGGGCGCTCCTCCCGGGGGGAGCCCCTTCGGGGGGCAGCAGGCGCGCTGGCAGAGTCCGTCTCCGCGCTGCTCCTGTCTGTGTATTTGCTGCCCCTGGGGACGGAGGAGGGGGGCCACTTAGAAACAGAGGCGGACAGCGGGTCCTCGTCCTTCCCTCCTTTCAGAAACCACGTGTCTTCCTCCCCCTCTTCCGCCTCCTCCTCGGCCGAAACGGACTGCGGAGACTTAGCGGTCAGGGCCTCCTTCTTGGACGCCCCGTCCTTCTTCCCCGCCTCCTGGGGCGCCGCGCGCCCGGGGACCCTGGCGCGGGCGTGGGCATGGGGGTGGCCGGGCCTCGCGGGGGCGCCCGCGGGCCTGCGGGGGTGACCGTCGCCCGCGCTCCCCGTGGGGGCCTCCGCCTGGCGGTGCTTGGGCAGGGCCGGGGCGGCATCCTTGGCCCGGGCCGCGTGTGCCCTGATGCCCAGGGTCTCTGCGTCTTTGCTGTCCGCGTGGCGCCCGCCAGAGTGGCGCTCGGAACCCTCGGGGAGGGACGACTGGCTGCCCCTGGACCCGTAAGCGTAAGGGTCCAGGTGGGGGCGCCCCGCCAGGGGGGATGCGGGCTTCCTCCTGGGGGCGCTGGGCCCGGGGTGGTGCGGGGACTGCGCCGCCCCCGAGTCCGCGCTCCGTGGCACGTCCTGCGCCTTCGAGGGCAGAGGTTTGTCCGGCAGGTGCGCGGCGGCCCGGGTCCCGGCGGACTCGGGGTTCCCTGCCAGGGGGTCCCTCGGCGCCAGGCTCGTCCCGCGCTGGGGGCCTCTTCTCGGGTGGTCCCCGCCCCGGGAGGCGGGCTGCCTGGAGGAGGAAGGCACGTGGCCCTGCACCGCCGTGGCCGGAAGTGGCTTCTCGTCTTCCGCTTCGCTCTCCGCGCCCCGCGCGTGCGCCCGGGGGGTCCCGGTGGGCGCCGGGGGGCCGGAGGCCTGGAGGCGGGGGCCTCGGCCGTGGCCAGAGCGGCTCGGGTACCTGCCGTGGGCGGCAAAGGGCTTGTTTCTGTGCGGACCGACATGGCCCGGGAGCGCATCGGCCGCGTCACTGTCGCCATCCACCCTCCGCGGCGCCTGCGGCCTGGGAGCGACACGCGAGGAGACCGGTGAGGACTTGGTGGGGCGCGAGGGCGCGTGGGACTTGGCGGCGGGGCCGTCGTGGCCGTCCTTCCCGCCCCGGGGGAGCGGGGGCCCGGGCTGGGGCTCGGTGGGCTGCAGCCGGGATGCGGCCCCGTGGGGTGCGGCCTCCGAGTAGGGCGCCCTCCGCGCGGGCAGGGCCGGCCTGGAGCCCTGGAGCGCGGGGCCGCGGGGGCGCGCGCTGGCGGCGGGGTGGCGGCCGGGCCCCAGGGCTGGCCGGGCGGGCGCGCTCTCGGGGTGCAGGCGCTCCGAGGAGGCGTCTTTGGGGTCCAGGGAGCCTGTGGCCGGCTCTCCCTCCTCCCAGTCCAGCGAGTCGTTGTCCGCAGAGCTGGACGGCAGGTGGGCCGGGCGGCGAGAGCTGCCCGCGGTGGGCGCGTGGGGGACCCACAGGGATGCCCCTCGCGGGTGGGAGGGCGGCGAGGAGCCGGGCTTGTCCACGCCTTCCTGTCGGGGCAGCACTGGCGCTCGGACTCTCCCCGGAGTCCGTCCAGCAAGGCCAGGGTGGACGGGTCTGCCCGGCGGCCTGCGCTGGCGCTGCTGGTCCTGGGTCTCGGAGGGCAAGGTCGGGGGGTCCCCTTGGGGGTCCAGTTCCTCCGCACCCGTGAGCTCTGCCGCCTGGGGTTTCCTGGGCACCCCGCCGTTGGCCGGTATTTTGTTCTTCAAGTCAGGAGGGTGCTTGGCATGTCTGCCTTGGGGAGCAACGGGCAGGTGGGCGTGCTTCGAGGGAGCTGCGGCCCTGGGAGGCGAGGGAGGCTGCGAGGTTTCTTGCTTCCAGTTCTCCATCGCGCCAGCTTTCTGCCGGGCATTGGGCTCACTGGTCCTGCCTGGAATAGATGGGAAAGAATTTGCCATCAGAGACGAAATTCAAAAGCTTTGCAACACAAAGTGAGTGTTAAAGGTGGCAGTGGAGGCGTTTCAGAGGAAATTGTAACGGACAAGTTCTCATTCTTCAGAACATTGGACACTTTTCTCAATTACAGCCATCGCGTTGAAAGTCCTCTTTTGCTTTAAGCCATAGATACAGCTCTAAACAATATGGGTGAGAATTTCTATGAATGCAGTTAGGTTAGTCACAGCTTAGTATTTGAAGGAATTCTCAAATGAGTACTTTGACATCATCCCTTGGTTTTGCAAAAGCAAGATCTTACATAGGACTTTTGTAATAAAACGAATTCTTGGTATGTTACAAATGCGCCATAGCCCTTCTTGACAATGTAGGCGAGAAATTTATAGGAACCGGGTCTGAAACGTTAAATGACCTCTACACGCAGAGGCATAGGGATGTGTTGCATGCCTGGGAAGTGACAGGCGAGGAACAGATTTGTAATTTTTGAGCATTACCAAGAGTGCCTGTCCCCCCTAACATGTCCTTACTTGCTTTCTCCTCTATTAAAATCTCTTTAGTAATAAATACATTTGTAATTCCAAAATAGAGCCAAAAATAAAGACTCCCGAGGTAGGCAACACATTAAGTGCGCCCTATGCTTTCCCCTTTCTTGAGAGCAGAACTGAAGGAGGAAAGGGGTGCTGTCAGGGCTGGGAATCTGTATAGCAAAGGGGAGCCCAGCCGGGAGCAAACATCTATTTCATTTCCTTCCAAGACAGACTGTGTGACTTTGGGGTGCCCTGGGGATCCTCACATTACATCATGGAGGAGAGAGCCACCAATATGGTGAGAATGGGGGAGGCAGACAGGAGTCACCATCCAGAATCAGTCCACTCCATTTCTGGGTTTCATTAACTTGCTTGGTTCTGATCCCGATCAGATAAACAAAGGTACTGAAGTTCTTCTGAGTCAAGCTGCACTCCCGAGTAATGCAATACAAACTACGCATTTCAAATGCTATTTGGAAATTGAAGAGAGCTGACAACAACGCCACATTACACTTGTAAAAATGCTCTTTCCCTGTCATCATAACCCCCGGTTACACAGTGATATAAGATTAATCACAAAGCTCATACTTTCATGTTTGTGTAATATCGTAATAGTGATTGATGTTATTAGCAATCAATAACATTTTAGTCTTTGGGATGACTACTTTCTAAAGGGACTATCAAACGTTCTATAAATCACAGTGCAAACTTAGCCTAAAAAACCCAAGCAAGAGCCATGATTCATAAGGAATGCAATGCATGAAGCAAAAAGAGAGGGAAGACACGCAATGCTTACTTGTTGGCATAGCGACGATGAAGGCTTTGGAGTGAGGCCCCGATCCTCTCCTGTTGGCCGCCCGGATTTTGAACAGATAGCGCTCCCCAGGCTGCAGACCATCCACGAGGGCAGAAGTGGTCTCTCCGGGGAAGGTGAGGGACTTTGCTCCGAAGGGCTTGAGCGCGGGGGCGTAGGAGAGAATGTACTCTGCAACGATTGGCAGACGGTTGGAAGGACAGTGAAAACAGTGCTGTGTCCCAAATACGGACCGGAGGGGCGGGATGGACTGGAGCGCGCATCACTAGGAGAATGGACTACAGGGGCAGGATGGACTGGAGCGCGCATCACTAGGTGAATGGACTACAGGGGCAGGATGGACTGGAGCGCGTGTCACTAGGTGAATGGACAGTAGGGGCAGGATGGACTGGAGCGCGCGTCACTAGGTGAATGGACAGTAGGGGCAGGATGGACTGGAGCGCGCGTCACTAGGTGAATGGACTACAGGGGCAGGATGGACTGGAGTGCGCGTCACTAGGGGAATGGACTGTAGGGGCAGGATGGACTGGAGCGCGCATCACTAGGTGAATGGACTACAGGGGCAGGATGGACTGGAGCGCGCGTCACTAGGTGAATGGACAGTAGGGGCAGGATGGACTGGAGCGCGCGTCACTAGGTGAATGGACAGTAGGGCAGGATGGACTGGAGCGCGCGTCACTAGGTGAATGGACTACAGGGGCAGGATGGACTGGAGCGCGCGTCACCAGGTGAATGGACAGTAGGGCAGGATGGACTGGAGCGCGTGTCACTAGGTGAATGGACAGTAGGGGCAGGATGGACTGGAGCGCGCGTCACTAGGTGAATGGACAGTAGGGGCAGGATGGACTGGAGCGCGCGTCACTAGGGGAATGGACAGTAGGGGCAGGATGGACTGGAGCGCGCGTCACTAGGTGAATGGACAGTAGGGGCAGGATGGACTGGAGTGCGCATCACTAGGTGAATGGACTGGAGGGGCAGGATGGACTGGAGCGCGCGTCACTAGGTGAATGGACAGTAGGGCAGGATGGACTGGAGCGCGCGTCACTAGGTGAATGGACTACAGGGGCAGGATGGACTGGAGCGCGCGTCACCAGGTGAATGGACAGTAGGGCAGGATGGACTGGAGCGCGTGTCACTAGGTGAATGGACAGTAGGGGCAGGATGGACTGGAGCGCGCGTCACTAGGTGAATGGACAGTAGGGGCAGGATGGACTGGAGCGCGCGTCACTAGGGGAATGGACAGTAGGGGCAGGATGGACTGGAGCGCGCGTCACTAGGTGAATGGACAGTAGGGCAGGATGGACTGGAGCGCGCGTCACTAGGTGAATGGACAGTAGGGGCAGGATGGACTGGAGCGCGCGTCACTAGGTGAATGGACAGTAGGGCAGGATGGACTGGAGCGCGCGTCACTAGGTGAATGGACAGTAGGGGCAGGATGGACTGGAGCGCGCGTCACTAGGTGAATGGACAGTAGGGCAGGATGGACTGGAGCGCGCGTCACTAGGTGAATGGACAGTAGGGGCAGGATGGACTGGAGCGCACGTCACTAGGTGAATGGACAGTAGGGCAGGATGGACTGGAGCGCGCGTCACTAGGTGAATGGACAGTAGGGCAGGATGGACTGGAGCGCGCGTCACTAGGTGAATGGACCGGAGGGGCGGGATGGACTGGAGCGCGCGTCACTAGGGGAATGGACCGGAGGGGCAGGATGGACTGGAGCGCGCGTCACTAGGGGAATGGACTGTAGGGGCAGGATGGACTGGAGCGCGCGTCACTAGGGGAATGGACTGGAGGGGCAGGATGGACTGGAGCGCGCGTCACTAGGGGAATGGACTGGAGGGGCAGGATGGACTGGAGCGCGCGTCACTAGGGGAATGGACTGGAGGGGCAGGATGGACTGGAGCGCGCGTCACTAGGGGAATGGACTGGAGGGGCAGGATGGACTGGAGCGCGCGTCACTAGGTGAATGGACTGTAGGTCAGGATGGACTGGAGCGTGCATCCCTAGGGGAATGGACTGTAGGGCAGGATGGACTGGAGCGCGCGTCACTAGGTGAATGGACAGTAGGGGCAGGATGGACTAGAGCGCGCGTCACTAGGTGAATGGACAGTAGGGGCAGGATGGACTGGAGCGCGCGTCACTAGGTGAATGGGCTGTAGGGCAGGATGGACTGGAGCGCGCATCACTAGGAGAATGGACAGTAGGGGTGGGATGGACTGGAGCGCGCGTCACTAGGTGAATGGGCTGTAGGGGTGGGATGGACTGGAGCGCGCGTCACTAGGTGAATGGGCTGTAGGGGTGGGATGGACTGGAGCGCGCGTCACTAGGGGAATGGACAGTAGGGGCAGGATGGACTGGAGTGCGCATCACTAGGTGAATGGACTACAGGGGCAGGATGGACTGGAGCGCGCGTCACTAGGTGAATGGACAGTAGGGCAGGATGGACTGGAGCGCGTGTCACTAGGTGAATGGACTACAGGGGCAGGATGGACTGGAGCACGCGTCACTAGGTGAATGGACTACAGGGGCAGGATGGACTGGAGCGCACGTCACTAGGGGAATGGACTGTAGGGCAGGATGGACTGGAGCGCGCGTCACTAGGGGAATGGACTGTAGGGCAGGATGGACTGGAGCGCGCGTCACTAGGTGAATGGACAGTAGGGCAGGATGGACTGGAGCGCGCGTCACTAGGAGAATGGACTGTAGGTCAGGATGGGCTGGAGCGGGCATCACTAGGGGAATGGACTGTAGGGCAGGATGGACTGGAGCGCGCGTCACTAGGTGAATGGGCTGTAGGGGTGGGATGGACTGGAGCGCGCGTCACTAGGTGAATGGACCGACAAACACGCCAGGACAAGTCGGAGCATAAAGGCGCGGGCAAGGGGTACTGTTCGCCCGGCTGCGGGACAGACTACCAATTAATGAGCTGGCGTTGCCCATTCTCAGGACATTCAGCGTAGGGAACCCAAGAGGCCAGTCTTCATACAGTTTACAAAAGACATTTATGCCGTGTTTGGGTTTTCTATGCATCGTAGTTCTATGCTAATTTATTATGACAGAATTATCTCCTGAGTGGAAGAAGCTGTGGGAAAAGAAATGACAGCTTCTAGGAACTGATTCTGAATGGCTACTGACATCTCCAAGGGTTCCAATGAATTCATCTGGGCAATTCTGGTTTAGTTTAAGCCAATTAAATTTCATATTTGGAATATAATTTTACCTTTGTATGGATTATAAAAACTGAATATATGCAGATAAGAATATTTCACAGTATTTAAAACTGTAAGGAAAAGGTGCTAAGTAACAGATTTATGCATTATCTAATGTTTCTATCTTCAATTGGCTACATCTATAAGCATTTAATGCCCTTTATTGGACATCGTCGCAAATTCAGTCCAAGGATCTCATATATCTCTATGCTTATATGGAAATACTGTCCCATAAGGAAACCATGTTTTAAAGCACAATTTTCACCCTCAACTAAAAACTGCCATGCCTATTTCCTCCCAGTGAACTCAAGATTCACAAAACTTATCAAATTAATATGACTGGGAGCTAAGAAAAAACTGAATTACAGAAAAACCAAGCAATTGTCAAACTTCCCATGGAGGCAGGTAAGAGCTTTTCTTTTACCGAGGACCTAATCTTTAAAAAGTATCTTTTAAAGCATTTGTAGGACAAAAAGAAGTGTTCTTGTTGAAAATGAGTAAACTGGTCATTTGTGGTGGTTAAAAGTCAAAATTAAAAGAATGCCTGTCTATGAAATTTGGTAATTCAGATATTTTTGTTTGTTTGTTTTTATTGATTTTATTTTTTATTATTTTTTAAATTTTGTTTTATTGCTTAAAGTATTACTAAGAGTATTACATATGTCTCCTTTTTAATTCAGATATTTTTATGGATTCACTTCCTTTGGAAAAAAAGTTAACCATGTCAAATTATATTCTATTGTGTTTTATATTTCTCATACATAAAAAATGTCCTGGTATAATTTTGAATTTTCAATCCCACTACCACACCTTTATGAAAATCTGTGAGTTCTTTTGGACATAACTCAGTAGCTATTATTATTTCTGGTAATATTGAATTGACTACCAGGGAGCTTCTTTCACCAGAGAGAGGAGTATAAACCAAGACGTGGAAGAGGGAAAGAAAATAAAAGTAGCATGGTAATAATGTCACGAAAGGAGCAATGATTGATGTTTTTATAACTAAAAAGAGCAGTCTGCCAAAAACTGTCCTTATTCACTTCCCAGCATTACAACAATACTTAGTCCAGAAGGAGCCAATGTTCAAACTTTTATAAAAAGAATTATTTAAAAGGGCCAACTAAATATTTCTTCTCTTCATTTGTTTCTAATTTATTCCACTAGAGAAAAAATGAGTAAGAATAGTACAATATTTTCTTCTTAAAAAAACTAGAAAGTGGGAAAACCTTAAGTTTAGAAAAGACTATCTCATGTCTACCTTCCTTCTATTGTCCCATGAAAAGGTCCTTACAGATCTACAAAGATAATGTACAGTTGTAGACAAAAGAGAACAAGTTATTTCAAATGTTAAGAGATTCTCAAGGAAGATTGGTGGTAATTTGCTGGATTTCTTTAAGCTTACACAAACTTTTCATAGTTTCTGGACACGATGATTCATAGTTTCTGAAGACTTAAATTTGTCTTCCAAGATTGTGTAACAATAAAAAGTGCCCTTAGGGTACATTTGTATAAGTGATGTCAAGGGAGAAGTTCAGTACGCCCCTTCACAATATCTCCTACAGACTTTTGGAAGGTTCTTGGATGTTTTTACATTGAAAAGGAAAGATTTGTGCTTCTATTTAGTATTCTCTACAGACACTTTTGAATTTAACTATTTGTTAATATTTTACCCTATTTTTAAATCTACAGTATTATTATTTTAAGGACATATTTTCCTCAACTCCCCCAAAGTAATTAATTTTAAAAGCTGACAAATAGGGGAAAAAATTTCCATTTGATTTTAATACTTGAGTTCTCAATCCCATTAAAAAGATATTTGGTCCCATTCAAGACACTCATGGTCCCATGGGGTTCCTGCTCACTCCCGCTTTCCGGGATTTTACTGGCACAATGAAAAGACCCGAAACATGAAAAACCAGGGTCATTTGTGTGGGTAAAGGTTAGGATGTCACTCCCATCCAATCAAACACAGAAAACCCCCTCCTGATAGCAGTACCCAGACCCTTGCGCATACAGAAGGTGGAAGTCACCTTCGTGACTCCCTGGATCTCACCGACAATGAAGAACCCCTGGTGAAATCTCCTCGTCCGTTGGGTTAGCACCGCATAGACGTGTGTTGCGTCCCTATTCCTAGCGCAGCCACCAGGCCTGTGATCGGAACCGGGGCTGCTCAGAGTCAACACAGTGTCTGGGGGATTTCACTCCCATGTGCACCTCGTGCCCTCAGTCGCCAGGTTCCTACCTTTCACTCTGCCCTCAGTCTCAGGCAGCGCGTCCCAAGCTACCGTGACGGCTGTGGTTTTGCCATTGACTGGCCAGACTTTTAAGTTCTCCGGAGCCGTCGTAGGAGCTGCAAAAGGAAGGCCAAGGGTCCAGGGTTTGAAAACGCACTAGTGCATCTTCTAAAGTAAACGGCACGGGGCCCTCGCGTGCAGTTTATTGCAGAGCCACCTGGTAACTTTTATCGTAATGAGAGGAGATTCTGCATTCGCTCTCGTGTGACCCGGTGATTTCTATCCGTTCCACCAACCGAGAGTGAGCGCAGACAGAGCAGGCGAACTGCTTTCCGGAATTCGGAATTTCTCTCCTTGCTCAATATTAAAATATTCCAAGAAGATTAAAATCAAGGCTTTTATAAAATAAAGACACAGTTTAAAAAGACATAATTATAACTTTGGATCCAGAACAAAATGATCCCTAGTTCCTCTGGCCCCAGACTCAAATACAACCTCAGCCTCAGGAAAGACATCTCCCTACACGGCAGGGCCACAGACGGCTCCCGCGTCCACGCGGACAGCGGTGGGTCAGTGCTCCAGGCTGGGATGTGAGGTGCTGCGTGTCAGGATAACAAGCTCATGGGAACAGCCCGCGGAGGATGGGACAGGGACCCCAGGAAATAGCTCCTGAGCTTCTCGGTGTTCAGATGTAGACACACCACCGAGATTTACGGTTGACTTCGCTTTTTGCATTGCCTGTGCTGGCCTTCACCACTGCTGGCTGAAAGCGTCTTTGAGTCTTACTTTAGGGGAATTCCCAAACTGACAGTCCAAAAGCCATTTCGATACAGACCGGATTCCGGAGTCCTCTGGAAGACGGAGGTACTCCACTTGCCGTCTCTGTCCCCCTGTGAAATGCGGACCGCGAATTCATACATGGTGTCGGGGAGCAGGCCCTCGATCAGCACGCGCCGGTTGGAGCCCTGCCTGTAATCCCAGCGGGCCAGTTCCCCCTTTTCTCGGTAGCGCACCGTGTACTGCCTGTAAGGAGACACAGGCAGCATGTACGGGCCGGTTCTCTGCCGCAGAACACGGACTCCTGCCCCAGAAACAATGACTTTGGGAGGGAAACAGGGAAATCAGAGCACAAAGACCTACACTTCGGACTACGTTTGGGGCTCAAATGTGAGAAGATTCTAAAGCAGACAGGGAAGATGACTTTTCAAGACTGGAAACTCGTACTGCTCGAAAGCTGAAGCAGAGATTCAGAAGGCGGGGGAGAAGGAGGTGGCTTTGATGAGGCACGTGCCTTATCAGGGGTGTGCGCGCGTGTTTGTGCCTGTGTGCAGTGTGGAGAGGGCCAGGGAATAACCAGAACTGGCCCACGGTAGCTTGGCTTTCCAGAAAAGAAAGACAAAAAGACTCGCTTCCTGCCAAATCAGGCATGTTTCCCTGAGGTGCAGGGGGAGGCAGCATGGGGTCTTGAGTAAACTTATTACCATGAGAAGGAGCAACAGTGTGTGACAGGCAGAGCAGGATGGAGGAGGAGCTGATAAAAAGACCTCAAGTGTGAGGCTGTCAGGGAGAGAAACAGGTGTGAGCGAGCATTCCCCAGTCCCAGACAGAAGACATGCTCTGCCCTCTCTATTCTCATCATGATGCCGGACATCAGAGCCCCCGGGAGCCAGGAGCCGTTCATGTTGAGGAGGCCAAGGGCAGGGGGAGCGTCACTATGAACCGTGAGAGTCCCATGAACCTCGGAGGCCTTTCCAGGAAGCAGGTGTCTTATTTCACTGTCAGTCAGAGGCAGAAACTCAGCTAAATCAAAAGACAGTGGATATGGTGCATGTATTTCTCAGCATTATGCCTCACTCGTTTTTTACAGTACATTCACTTTTCCTGGTTGCAGACAGGTTCAAAGATTAATACATAACGACAAGCCACCAACTCTGTGGCCGTCTCTTGGCTGTATAAACTATTAAGTCGCTTGACACAGCAGCTTTTGGTGACTCTGTTAATCTACCACTAACTGGAACTGGTGTTCCCCAGTGGCCCTCTTAACACAAACGTTCATTTAACTCTGTGGTTGTTTTTCTTCTATTGCTGTTGCAAACTGATATCAAAATCAGAATAGCGCCACGTTGTGACTGGAGAAAAAATACATTCACCTGCTATGCACAGTGCTACACATGAGGCAGGGTGGTGCTTGGGGACGTCTAAAGAGGAACTGCTGGGCGCGAGGGTTAGACGATGCCCACCACTCTCATGAGAGCCTTCCTGCTGCCACTCTTCACGGGTAACAGGAGGGCCAGGCTCCTCCTCAGATGGGCCCGTAGCTTCTGCACATGAATAGACCATTAATGCCTGGCCGGTGTGGCTCAGTGGTTGAGTATCGACCTATGAACCAGGTCACGGTTCAATTCCCAGCCAGGGCACATGCCCTGGTTGCGGACTCAGTCCCCAGTAGGTGTGTAGGAGACAGCCAATCAATGATTTTCTCTCATCAATGATGTTTGTATTTCTCTCTCCTTCTCCCTTCCTCTCTGAAATCAATAAAAACATACATTTTATAAAACAGAGAATTAGTAAGGCACGGCAAAGCAAATGGAGGCAAAGAGAGAAATAGGATCTAGGACAGTGATGGCGAACCTTTTGAGCTCGGCATGTCAGCATTTTGAAAAACCTTAACTCTGCTGCCGTGTCACATAGAAATGTTTTGATATTTGCAACCATAGTAAAACAAAGACTTGTATTTTTGATATTTATTTCATATATTTAAATGCCATTTAACAGAAAAATCAGTCAAAAAAATGAGTTCGCGTGCCACCTCTGACACGTGTGTCATAGGTTCGCCACCACTGGTCTAGGACATTTGCAGACTCAGGATAAGGCGGAGAAGGTGAGATGTGAGGTCCCGCCCAGTGCATCACACACGAGGCCCAGGTAGCATGTGGCCTGTGGGGAATGTGTGGCCACGCTCAGGATTAGCTACATGGCCACAGGACAGTCTATTGTCCGGTCACAAAAAACACCAGCGTGCCAATATGTCAGAAAATAAAATCCCTCAAGTAAATACATGTCTGTGTGGGGCCACAAAACCCACATCTCTCATGCATAAGAGAAAGACAAAAGTCAGGAAAGTACCTGGACGCAACAACTTTCTTCTGCTTCTCCACGACAGGGTCCACCCAGGCTACAAGCACAGACTGGGATGACATCACCCGGACACTGATGTCCTCAGGGACGTCCAGCTCCTCCTCCTCTGAAATGACAGTGGGCGCGTGGGAAGGCTGTCCCGACAGTAGGCTCCATCCTGGTTCCTCGAGCCCCCCGAGTTTATGTTCACCCGGGAGAATAAATCGCTTATGCGTGATGTAGATGAAATGAAGTGAATAGGAAGTTAAGCAGTGACTTGATTGGTCACTGCAGAGAAACCTGGCTCTCCACGGCACTGCTTCTCAAGTGCAGTCTAAGATACGGGCAGTTCACTTGCAAACTGCCCAGCCCAGTGGACAGAAAGCACAAGAGGGAGGCTGCGAATGGCCAGAGACACTCCCAGTAACTCAGGGTTTCCTCAACATACACTAAGTTTCCGGGAAATAGTACAGCTCTTTCAGGAAGCAAAGCTTTAAGGGCAGAAAAGCTCGGGGAGGCATTGCCTCGGCGATCGTGGCATGAAGCGAAAATCCGGGTGCAAACAACAGCGTGAATCTCACACGCTGTGAGGCTCCGGGTCCGCACATTTCAGAGCATGGGGCGCCCAGGCAAACGAACAGGTAGATTCCGGTGCAAAAGGGCTTTCAGCCTGAGATTCCGATAGAACACATCACAGACACAGGCTCACAGTTCTGTTCAATCACTAGCCAAGTGAAACTCAAAAGATGTCTTCAGTTTTGCTTTTGAGTCTCTTAGGCGTTTGGGGGTTTTTTTGTTCTGTTTTTTGTGGCTTTAACTACAAGTAGGAAAAGGTGGAAATATTTAGCCTGTTAGGAAACTGATATAGTGACTTCTTGGAGAGCAGCAACTAATGACTAATAAAGGTGAAACATCCTGTATGTGGGCCTTCTGTATACAATGTAAAAATTATAATAATATAGCATTATGTTATATAATAACATATTGTGTAATATAAAATTATAATTAACAAATAAATTGTAAGTTCATGAAAATAATTATGCTATAGGTTACCTCTTTAAGTAAGACCCAGGAACCAGAAAAGGTATATGTAATTTGTTAACACAAGAGTACTATAAAAAAAAATCTGTGGACAAATGTGGAAAAAATATCTTAGATCAGGCTAGCACAGTGATGGCGAACCTTTTGAGCTGGGCGTGTCAGCATTTTGAAAAACCCTAACTTAACTCTGGTGCCGTGTCACCTATAGAAATTTTTTGATCTTTGCAACCATAGTAAAACAAAGACTTACATTTTTGATATTTATTTTATAAACTTACATGCCATTTAACAAAGAAAAATCAACCAAAAAAATGAGTTCGCGTGTCACCTCTGACACCCGTGTCATAGGTTCGCCCTCACTGGGCTAGCAGCACACCATTGCTACACCTTCTGTCACTGCGTTGTTACTCAGGTTTAGTGGAAATAACGTTTCACTGCATTCTTGCACGCTACCCCATTCACTCCTCTCTCTCTGTTCACAGTCTATCACCAGGGGATATTTCCATGTGGGTCACACTGTGCCCTTAAATGGAATAAATGTTTGGCTGCTCTTATTATGGCAAATCTAAGGCACAGTAAAGACATTCAGTATACACAGAGAAATATATTTCATCACAAGAGTACCTTACCCTCTGAGTAGAAAAGAAACACACTTGAATCTAAAATGTGGCCAAGCCACCCTGCTGTTTCCTTTCCCCTCAAGAAAACCCATGGAATTGGTCGCCCGGCCAGCATCGTTTGGAAACAACCCTGCACTCACACTGGACCGTGGCTGACTGGATGCGTCCTTAGAAACATACCTGAAATCTTCCGTTTCGTGAGGGCGGCCCTGTAGACCGGCTGACTCTGGCCCCGCGAGTTCAGGGACTGCAGGGAGACCACGTACACCGACTCGGAGGCTGTGGATGAGGCACAGGCAGTGAGGGTCTGCGGCTGGTTTCCCAGACACATCTCTCTGTCCTCGGCCCCTCCCCCTCCTCTTCCGGACAATTAAATATGAGCCCGAGCATGGTAGGAACTACACTCAAGAAGAACACTATTATGGTAGGATACGTGGAGGTGATTTTCACCTGTAATTCCTGGAAAATGGGTTTCTATCTCATCAGCATCAAAGAAAGATGAATAAGGTTTTGAAAAGGATGGGATTGCATAATGCCCACTTAAGTCCCCCAATTTCCTTTTCTTTCTAAATAGAGACAAGAGTGACTCTGTCTTCAGCTGTCATCAAACAGAAGGGAGAGGAGACAAGAGCAGCCACAGTGCCAGGTCAATGCCCTGGTGGAGGACTCACTTCAGATCCCTTAATTTCTTGGTGCCAGTGACAGTGGAACCCACCAAGTCATCAAAGGAAGAACGCTGCATTTATCTCCTGATAAATGGCTAAGCCTGGAGGGCGGTGGCCCAGCATGGATCAGGAACCACCAGAGTCCGACCAGAGTGGCTCGGTTGGCTGAGTATCGCACTGTGCACCCAGAGGCTCAGTACATGCCTGGGTTGCAGGGTCAGTCGCCAGTCGGGGCGAGTACAGAAGGCAGTCGATTGACGTGTCTCTCACATTGATGTCCAGGCCTGTCAACCACCAAGGCCAGCAAAGGCCAGGCCTTGACCCAGCCTGGAATGATGCACAGAACCTCTCCTGGTCACAGCAACTGTCCCCTTAGCGTCCACGGCCAGTGCTTCCTCCCCCCAGTGAGAGTTTGCGAGGAGGGAGGACAGCAGGCCAGTCTGCAGGCTTCATCAGCGGCCCCACATTTCATCTCATGGGACCCAGGTCCAGGGTCCTAGGATCTAAGGCAGAGCTTAAGGAGCAAATGGGTGAAAGCAGAGCCAAAAGGCAGAAAGCATGAGCGCCCATCCCGTGTCCAGGAAAATGGCCCAACTCCAGGGCTTGTGCTGCAGGGTCAGGAAGCAGCTGCCAGGTGAGCACGCAAAGGCGGCGTGTCCTGCGCTGACTGCAGGTTAAAGGGATGGAGGCACAGGTGGAAGGCAGGACAGAGAACATGATGCTGAATAACTATAATACCTGGAAAATAAACATTACAACTGCACTATGATGTCGGTCATGAATGAGCTGCTAAGTACGAAATGATGGGAAAGAGCATCAAATACTGAGCACCAGTTACCATTCAACTCACCCAGCTTTTTGATCTCATGCGTTCGCTCATCTCGTGCCAGTGGAACGTAATTCATCTTCCGGCCACTTTCCCCGTAGCCCAAAAGGAAACCCCGGGATCTGCGTGGACTCTTGGCTCCAGACAGGCGTGGCGCCTTCCACGCAACGGACAGCCGGTTGTCTGAGGATCGGACTCGGACACGCAAGGGCTTGTTTGGCACTTCCTTTTCTTAAAGAAGACATGACACAGAAACTATTAAACAGTATACCCTCGGAGTCCACCAGCGGGTACGTGAAGTCTGTCCACAGACTAAGCCACAGCAGTTAAGCAGCTGGATAGCTGGATTTAAAACATCCATTTTGGTAACCAATTCCAGAAAGAACATTGTCCCCCCAAGGGCACCGACCCTGGGTGCACATGCTCCTTCCATATTTCGGGCCGAGAGGCCTGAGGACTTCAAATGAAAACATACCATACGTGAGACTGCCGTCCAGAAGTGTTGTGTGTTCTACAAATGCTCTTTTTCATCTACTTCCTTTTGCCCCTTTAAGTCCAAAACTATATATTCTCTGGTGAGAGCTAGAGGTCAGCATAACAATACAGTGAGCACACAGTAGGTGCTGCTATGACTGCCCTGCAGGAAGCCTCGTTGTAAAGCTGGGAAGGGCTTTCCTGGCCTTTGCGGTGAATCACTCCGGCCCACATAGTAACTGGCTTCTGGTTCTGATCTTAATTCTTCTGACATGTCTAATCTGCCCTCCAGACAAACCTGGGGCCTGCCCCGCCGTTGCTGCCATCTCAGTCTCCGCTGTTCCTTCTTCTAAATTTTGAGAAATCCTCTTGCTAAAATGATCAAGCTCAAGAAACACTCATTGTTAGCCTTCTCAAAGCAACACACTCTGGGGGCCAGTACTTAGTGTTTAAAGCTTTGCTTTTACATTGATGAAGAACTGATAAGTTTGGGAATAAGGACCACAGACCACGTGACGACTACATTGTCCGTGGCTGACAGTGGACCACCTCCTAATCGTATTTGGGGATCCCATTAGGCCACTGAGAGAATCTCTAGTTATGTAAGCCAGGGACTTCCCCGGCATTCTTCCTCCACCATAAATATTAACCCCATCATCAGTGCTGCCTAATTCTATTAGACTGGAAAATTCCCAGGAGGCTACGATGTAAGAACACAACCTAATGCCACGGGTCAGTATGAATTCCAGTGACGCAATAAGTACATCAGTAGCCATGGGAGATGGCTCTTCTGAAAGCGGTACACCCTGTTCCAGTGTTCCGCATCCGCCAAAGGGAACACCCCTTTGGACATTAGCTGGGGTTACCTGGCCAGTCCCTGGGCTTCCCGTTCCTGAAGCTCCTCAGAGCGTGCCATGGAGTGGTCCTGCAAACATTTCCCCACTCTACCAAGTAGGACTTAGGAAGGTTTTTGGTTCTGAGTCTAATCGTGTAGCCAATGGGCCACCTGGGAGGGTGGCCACTTTCACTGGGGTCTGTGAACTGATCTCAGCTTTGTGCTCAGGTTCCGAGGTGACCCTCATTTCCAAGGTGTGACTTCTATAAAAACCAAGGACCACCAAGCGATTCTGGGAATGACACATGTGCTCATTCACATAGTTCAAGAGAAAAAGTCCCTTCCGCATCCTGGGCTATTCGTACCATCAGACCTGTTTCATGGATCTGTTACAGCACCTGGTAACCCTCTGTCAAGCAGATGTGCACACTAAGAAAAACTATGCAGATGGTTCGAATTCACTGGTGCTGAGATTTTTTAAGTGTTTGTCTAAGCCAAATGGAATAGCCTCGCAGAGGCTCCTGAAATTTTCTAATAAATCCCAGTGAGTCTTTTATCTTGAAAACAAAAGTCAGAACTGCCGGGAGCAATCCCGTTCTCCCGAGTGGACTGCCGAGTGGATGTGACGTGACAGGACACGGGACCTCCACCGCGCTCGCCACATCACCAGGTGGACCTCACTCAGAACCGGGTGATCCCGTTAATTACAGCCGTCCACTCGGACGGTCAGCAGAGGAAACAAGGGCCGTTGAGATTAGACTTCAGAGAGCCAGACACCCACGTCTCCTAGGCTGTGTCATCAGCTACACAAACTGGCAAGTACTCTCAAACTGTACAGAATCAAAACCTGTTGATTGAAAAAAAATCCCAATTTCAACACGATGCTTTGTCCATTTAGGTTTACAATTCGGTGCCCGTTAAACTTGGCAGCTTCTGGTTTGGGCTTCCACAGGCTCTCAAGTCGGGTCCCAGTCTGTGGCCCCCTGCCTGCGGGACTGTGAGGCTCCCACTGACCCTCATTACCTCCCTTGGAGAGTGGTGTGTGGCGTTTTGTGTTTGTAATTTAAGTCGCATAAAGCATATGTGAAGCACACATTCATTGCTAATTGTGGTTGCGATTGTGATAGAGAACGAAACCCCTCATCAGATTCACTGGATGTGTGGGCAGCCCCCCGAGAATGGAACCCGGGGTCCCATTACAGATTCTACCACAATGCCTTGCACACAAGGGACACCAAATACATGTATTTCAAAGAACCAAGCATGAGAGAAAGAGATACTTAGTGTCACAGGTTCTTACAGTAAAACCTCAAATAGGAGCTTGTCTGAACCCAGACAGCTTCTGTGCACCGTACACCGAGAGCACTGTGCACTGTCTTCATCAACACCCGGCAGTGATCGGTCGCTCTAGCGAGTGCCTTCCTACTCTTTGTTGGCGTGAAGATGAGTACTCGGCCACCTCCTGGGCCCGGTCTCGGCTGACAGGGCCTTCTCGTTCTCCAGCAGAGTGTGAGGTGTCATGCGGTCCACAGCTTTGAAGAGTAAGCAGTTTGACCCTCTCACGCCCTTGACAACCCACTGCACTGACCTCCAAGCTGTGCAAAGAGGGCCTGGATCCTCACCCCCTGAAAAGGTAGGCCCACGTGCTCACTGGCCTTCTGCTCGCCATCCTCAGCCCCAGGCAGTGTCCCCACCATCCCCAACATCAAGGCTCAGGGCCACCAGGACACTGGCTGTAGGGCAGGGGGCGCCACCCCGAGGCTGAGCGGCGGTCCTCACACTGCAGCGTGCATCGCGATCGCCTGGACGGCTTGAAGCCAAGCCCTGGGCTCCCACCTGTCAGGCCGGCGCCATTCCAGAGTTTAGTGCGCTCGGCATGAATCACAGAGGAGGAAGAGGGGAGCGGGAGGGGGTCTGAGTTGGAGAGGGTGAAGGTGATCGATCACAGCCAGAACACAGGACATGTGCTTTGCTGTCCCCACTCAGAGTCTGAATTCCCTGCCCCGGACATGAGCCCAGGCCCAGAGCTGACTGACAGCTGCCAAGGTGGGTTAGCAAATGCCTCCCACCTCTGTCTGCCAAGGGCTCCTTCCCGGGCGAGTTCTTGAGACCTTTGTGACTCTCAGAAGTCCCTCCCACGCCCAGCACCTGTAATGCTCACGCTGACGTCTCTCTTGAGCACGTTTTCCTCTCCAATAGGCCACCCTGACACTTTCACTGTTTACCGAGTGCTTGTGTGACATTTGAGCGGGCCAGCTATCTACCAATAAGGAAGGGGATCTCATTTCTTTACTTTGGAATAGTGTCCGTCAGAATGTCACCCACCTTCATAACTTATTGGATCCCTACCAGCCATCAGGCAGGTGACAAACACCTTCACAGTAACATCATGACACCCCATTTATAGACAGAGAAGGTGAGGCTAAGGGAGAACTTGGGAGCCGGACAGGCGGGCCCTCGGCTGGAGCCGGGTGTGCAGTCCCCCCGCGCCGCTCCTGTGCAGAGCCCCCGCTGTGCTGTGGCATGGCATGTGCCTGCTCTGGAAGGAGGTCCCCCGGTGCCTCACGGATGTCTCTGGCAAAGGATCTGGTCTGTGGCACCTGGAGTCACCATCCAAGACTTCCGTGCCATGGGTCCCCACTTACAGGAAATGTCGGCTAAGTTCCCCGGGGCCTGGAGCTCCTCAGGGGAGGTCGTTCACGTGTCCCCTCAGATCCAACATTGCTCGTCCCCTGACAGGTGGTCATGCTGCAGGGTCCCAAGGCCAGACCATCTGAGGAAGAGCCTGGTCAGCCGTGTGATGGCCCGGCTGCCTGACTGTGGGGAGCAAGAGCAGAGCGGACTTACTGGACGCCTTTGACAGTCCAGCATGGGCTCACTGTAGCCATGACAGATACGTCAAGTGCCGTGTCAAGACTGAGATAATGAGATGGGGCCCTGAGGAAGGGCCCAGAACACCAAAACCACCGGTCTGGAGACTTGGATCAGGACTCCATCTGGACACCGATGTGAGGGAACCCCCACCCCCACTCAGAGCTCAGCCATCCAGCGCTTGAGTGTGGCTATACCAGGATCACAGTAAAGCCCTGCAGACTCCCACTGCATGGGCCGGGCTGCCACTGCCACCATACCCACTTCCGCACCCGCAGACAGAGCCCGTGGCCAGGACTTGGCGCCGGCAGACCTGACTGTGTAAACGGGTCATCTTCACAGCCCAGCCAGCCTTGAGGCGTTCCAGTCCTCGGCTGCAGTCAGCACCATTCCTCACCAGAGGCAAAAATTAGGGCCCAGATGAAGGAGAGCACCGCTCAGTGGCGGACAACCTGGCCTGCCCGGGACCACCCCAGCATCAGCAGCTGGCCGACAGGTGACCCTGACCTCTGACCCGGCCCTGCCTCGCTCAGCACCCGGCTCCGGCCCACACACACTTGCCCTGTGGGGCACCCTCGGTAGAAGCAGCCTCCAACGCCTTTCCGCTGAGCACGTACTGAGCGCGTGCATGAGCTGTCCCAGGCCCGGGAGGCGGAGAAGAGTGGATCCAAGAGACCGGCCCTTGAGGGGCTCACCATCCAGGCCATGGACCGGAAACTGAGTTTGGCTCTGCAAATTGCATACTTAATAAAACTTAAAATTGCACAAGGAAATAATGCCACAGACAATATTCATTCCCCATTGGCCGAAGGCCTTAATTAAACTCTGTGAAAAGAGGACACCATCTGATTGGTAATTGGGCACTCGGCAGCCCCATGGCCTGGCCCCAGGATTAGCTGAGGATGCCCTGACGCAGTGGTAGTAAAACTGCATATGATCCCGATGAGGCTACAACTTCCCAGGGAAGAGCTGGGCGAAGACAGGCGAACTGGCAGCCCGTGGCCTTGCCCGTGGGAAGCAGAGTGGGGCCTCCTGGCCCCGCACCTCATTGCCTGTCTCTGTGCGTAACAGATTAGCTCAGATCCAGGGACAGGAAAAAGCTAAAGCAACTTCAGAAGAGAAGCCTGCAGGAGGGTCAATAATGGGATCAAATACGTGACAGGACCTGGACACCTCTTCCCTGGGGACAGAACAAAGGGAGGTGGCTGTGCATCTCGAAGGGAGCTGTGTGCGTCTGTGCGAATGTTTCCCTGTGTGTCTTCAGGGTAGACAACTTCTGAAATAGGCTGGCCCATTTACACACAGCCGCGGTGTGCTACCTTCTGACTGTCTCACTACCACTGCCTTCCAAGCTCTGCTCCTCGCCTTCTGCTCATCTCTCCTAACCCTCGCCCTCTCATGTACCCTCTCTCCTTCAACTCACTCCAGCGTGCCTCCTAAAGCCATGTCTGCCTCTGACTTCTCTCTTCCAACGTTCATTCCCTCCTCTGCGGCCGCTACAGGCATCCCCAGCACAACGCCCCACGCTCACCTTCCGTCCGGCATATTTGAAGAACGTATCACCTCTCCTCCACAGCCTGTTTCCTTTCCTAATGTTTTATTCCGCCCTCCTTTTCCATGTAAAAAGACTGAATGCTGCCCACACCTGCCAAATCTTAACTGAGAAGCAGATTAGAATCATTGGTTTGAATATACTCACCTTCCTCTCAATAGCATAAGATTGATGTATTTAAATACATGGTTTATGAAAATAAGACACAACCTGTGGCCTCAAGACAGTAGCCAACATACTTGAAAATAACTGCATGCGTTTTGCATCATTAATTAAATATATTCAAAGAATACACAGAAATGTTAACACTTCTCTCAACAAGTAAAACCACATGATTAGACAACATCAACATCCAGATGACAAAACATACATATACAAACATGGAGCAGAGATGGAAGGCAGGTCATCTAACATGTCACCAACCAGCCCATGGTTTTACGAAAAGGAATACTTGATGCAGCATATTAGCCAATAAAAGCCACTGTTTGGTGGGTCCCGTCTGCTCATGCCACCCACGGGTCACAGAGCTGCAAACATCCCCATCAGGCCAGGACTGCCATCTCCACCACCACATTTGCCTGTTAATAGCACAGGGTACCCCCAGCTGTAGACACAGACACCTCCCCACACCAGGACACGAGGGAACAGTGAGAATGAGCGACACTGGCTGCGGCCGGTCCACTGGGTGCACGGCAGACCGACCAACACTGTGCGGCGTGTGCGTTAGTTCAGCGATGGGGACTGGATGAAGGTTTGTGAGCACATGTGTGTGACAGAAGCACGACCCTCTTGCGAGACGGTGCTTCAGTGAAGACATGAACCAGATGAGCAAATAGTACCTGTGACGGTTTCATTAAATGGTCCTGGACCCTTAATGGGGGAACCATCAATCTGGATCCATTCACCTCCTAAATTAGGAAAATGCAACCTGATAGTTAGAAACGAGAACCAGAGGAGCTTCCACATTTAGAGCATCCCTAACTGTTCGGAGCATCCCTAACTGTCCGGAGCATCCCTAACTGTCCGGAGCATCCCTAACTGTCCGGAGCATCCCTAACTGTTCGGAGAATCCCCAACTGTTCGGAGCATCCCCAACTGTTCGGAGCATCCCCAACTGTTCGGAGCATCCCCAACTGTTAGGAGCATCCCCAACTGTTCGGAGCATCCCTAACTGGTCGGAGCATCCCTAACTGTCCGGAGCATCCCTAACTGTCCGGAGCATCCCCAACTGTTCGGAGCATCCCCAACTGTTAGGAGCATCCCCAACTGTTCGGAGCATCCCTAACTGTCCGGAGCATCCCTAACTGTCCGGAGCATCCCTAACTGTCCGGAGCATCCCAAACTGTCTGGAGCATCCCTAACTGGTCGGAGCATCCCTAACTGTCCGGAGCATCCCTAACTGGTCGGAGCATCCCTAACGTTCTCTAAGTGGCCTTTTCAACGGCGTGAAAGGGATCGCCTCGGGCCATTTTAGTGACTCAGCACCTAAGCTCTACGGACAACACATCCTTTTAGTCTTTTGCACATGGCTTATTCTAGTGAGCACTCAAAAGTTTAGGACAAAACGCTAACAACCTACATTAACTGACTATGAAAGGAGGGATAAATCTCTCTTAGTTTTTAGTCTGTCAGCTTGTTCTACAAATCTAAAAATTCAGGAACTCTTTAATAATTCTAAACTTGTATTGACATGAAGAAGCAGGGAGGGACGTTTCTCCCGATCTCAGTAACAGAAACACAGCCTCCAGCTCTAGGTGAGACTTACCAGGCAGGCTTTCCGCTCTGTACACGGGCCGGCTCACTCCACTGTGGTTTTCTGCAGTAACCAGCACAAAGTACACTACCCCCGGCTCTGAAACACACGGTTCGTATCAAGCCCCGTTTCAAATCTCCAAGAACGACAGTTTG
This sequence comes from Myotis nattereri, assembly GCF_964212035.1. NCBI lineage: Eukaryota > Metazoa > Chordata > Mammalia > Chiroptera > Vespertilionidae > Myotis > Myotis nattereri. Next base: position 96,120,297 of record NC_138081.1, on the reverse strand, counting down.
ATTCGCTGTCTTCCTTATACCAGTTACAACCAAATATAAATATTTGAGTTTAGTGACAAGTCTACCTATAGCTTTCTCTATTTTTAATCAAAATACTAACATTCCTCCCCTGCAACTGAAGTACACCTGGCCAGAGAACACAACATTAATTTATTACAAAGTACATGGCATGTGAAATAAACCTGGATTTGTGAGCAGTCAACAAGAAAGCTTTTAAGCCTTTTAACGTGACATCAATGTAGGAAGTAGGAACACACTGTCCACTAAATCCATGTTTCAACCTACCGTGTCCGTAACTACAAACAGTATTTCCTCATGAAAGCCCCAAATGGAAAGCTTCAAAAAATAATTAGGAAATGTCAACATAACTCATAAAATTTAGCACCTGGGGAACCTTCACTGCAGTCAAGAAAGCTGCATGAAATATGTTCCTTCTCATAACTAAACAGTCCCCTTGCCCTAGCTCAGTGGTCGGCAAACTGCGGCTTGTGAGCCACATGCGGCTCTTTGGGCCCTTGAGTGTGGCTCTTCCACAAAATACTGATTTCTGCGCATGGGCCATGAAGTTTCAATCGCACTGTACATGTGCGCCCGCACGTGGTATTTTGTGGAAGAGCCACACTCAAGGGGCCAAAGAGCCGCATGTGGCTCGCGAGCCGCAGTTTGCCAACCACTGACTGCCCTAGCTGGTTTTGCTCAGTGGATAGAGCGTTGGCCTGCAGACTGTAGGGTCCCAGGTTCGATTCTGGTCAAGGGCACATGCTTGGGTTGCAGGTTCGATCTCCAGTAGAGGGCGTGCAGGAGGCAACTGATCAATGGCTCGCTCTCATCACTGATGTTTCTATCTCTCTCTCCCTCTCCCTTCCTCTCTGAAATCAATAAAAATATATTTAAACAGTCCCCTTGCTGTGTCTGCATGTGGTCTTTGACTCTTCCAACAAATACCTAGAAAAAAATACTTCCTGGAATCTTGGAAATGCTAATCTTGAAATAATTGGGCTTCACTTTCTGACTTGGATCTAGGGGTCAAGGTCAAACAGCAGTGGTGGCTTTGGCTGAGCTGCTGGAGTTGTTGGGATGCGGAAGGGAACCCAGACACCAGGTTAGGACATGAGTGCCTTGAACTTGCCGCCTTGAAAGCAAAACTCTATTGCTGCTGCTTTTCCTCAAGATGAATTACTATCTTAAGAAAGGGAAGTGGAGGTGCCAGCCCTTGAAGAGCTGGAAGCCGGCAGGCATTGGAGGGGATGGACATTGGAGAGGTTAGAGTTAGTTCCATCAAAGGCCATCGTGGTATGTGCATTCCTCAGAGTGAGGAGCGTTCCGCTAACGGCTTCAGTGCTCCAGCCAGAGCCCCAGCATACAGCCACAAGGCCGTACTGTTGGGGACACCTGCTGTCGGGACTGGTATGGCTTCTTTCTGACCATGGCAGGGTCTGGTGGCATTTCGGGTTTGGCACAACCTGCCAGACTAACTGGGAAATGCTTCAGGTTCGGACTGAATGTAAAATTATGCTCTGCCAGGCACTTCTCTCTCTTCGTCCTGAGCTTATTTGGATTTCAAAGACATTTGATCCACGTCTCTGCTTCCGTTGAGTTAACTCATCGGAGTTGCTTGAGAGACACTGCCTCTCAGTGAACTCCTCTCCGCTGGCATGTTTTTCTTCTCTGCGGCCAGCGAACAGCCCAAGCTCTGAGCACGCAAATGTGAGCCTGCACTGGCCTTTGGTCCAATAGAACCTCCACTTAACCCACAGCTGGACTCTGTGGGGCCGGCGGGATGTGGGAGAGGTTCAGAGAAATGTATGGAACCGTGAGGGAGGAATCTGACCCCCTGCCTCCCTTCTATGCACCTTCTGCCCCGATGCCCAGAAAGCCTAATGCTGTAACTCAGAGCGGGGAAGGGACGTGTGGCAGGCTGTGGCCAGGAAACTGGGAGCACTGCGGATTCCGATCCTCTGAAGGAAGGCGGCAAAACGCTCCTGTGGCTCGGGGGCACCTGGATGTCACACATGCCGACTTCCTCATGCTGCATCTTAGGGTTGGGCCATGAGATGACTGGAGCGTACATGGAGCTGCAGGCTCCTGGGATCAAAAGGGCAGAAGACAGAGGACCCACAGGAGGCAACCCAAAGCTCACGTTCAAGACCGTCTGCACCTGCACTCGCACAATGCATTTGGGCAAAATTTAAAATGCTCCGAACTTCCAGAATGAATTGCATGGGGAGAAATGTAACACCTTTGAACAGATGTGGCTAAGCATACACACCTTTATAGGACGTGTCACCTGAGAAATCCCTAATTATAAAATGGTTCATAACTGAGAAATCTCCAGATTAGTTGTCTAGTAGTCAAGTGTCCATGAGACAAAAAACAAACAAAACAAAAAACAAACAAACAAAAAAAACAACACATTCAGAAAACTAAAAATTGTTTCCGGCATCAATTGGGAGAGAGGCCCAGGAACGCTAGAGTTCAAGTGTGGGGCGGGAAGGCCCATGGCAGGATGAAGGCCTTGACGCAACAGATTCACGCCCCTGGCTTCCCGTTCCCAAGGAGCCACGTGAGCCTGGCCACACCCTGGCTCACAGTCACCTTAGAGCGGAACGGGGAGCGAGGTGCAGTCAGTGCTGATGGGAACAGGAGCGGAGGGCCACTTACCCACATCCTCAATAAGGAAGGACTGCGTCTCCGCGTTCACCTTGATGTACTTAAGGCTTTTCAGTGACTTCCCGTAGGCAAGGTTGTAATGCTCCACGGGCCTACTGGTGGCATCTTTGGGTGGGTCCCACGTGACTTTCAGGCCCATCTTAGTGGACAGCAGTTTCACGTGCCGTGGTTTCAGTGGGTGGTCAGCTATGCAGACAGCGCAACTATCAACTGATGGGAATGGCAGGCGGGGGAAAGGCACTTTTCCACTGTTCTCTGACATTGTTAGCAAGACAGCGAGTGGCTTTTACTCTGATCCTTTAGACTTTAAGCGCGGGCGTGTTTGGACATCGTTACAGTATGACAGCAACGCAAACATACCAAACCCACAAGCTCTGAAGCGTTTTGGATGACTGTGGGTGGTAAGTTTAAACCAGAGTGAAACAAACCGAAAGAAACCCTAAGCCTTCTCCGCTTGCTGATGTTGCCTCGCTGGTGCTAGAATAACGAATTGGTCATTTGACATCTTCCCCAGAGGCGTTCATGTATGTAGTGACTTCTTATCGTTAATAAGTACACTGCACGGTGCCGTTACACAGCCCGTGCATCGCCTCTGAGGAGAATGACCTGGAGCGCTCCCGACCGGGAAGAACGTGCACCGTATCTGAAACGAGGCAGCAGAGGCGCTGGCTTCTGCAAACACAACAAAAGAGCCGCCACCTGAAGAGGCAGGCGCGCCTCTGGTTTATCTGCAGGCAGCGAATTTAAGTGTTTCCTGTTTTGTCACAGAAGAAAACCAAGTTATTAAGAAGGACATTACACTTTGATCTTCAGTTGTGAGGTTCTAAAAAATTTTTTTCTTAATTTTTAAAAATTAGCCAAAATGAAACAATATGTAACTGATGTTGCAATGCCACATAACATAAATATATGCTAGCAATTCACACAACAGTCCAATTTGGAGCAAACTGGGATCTGAAACTGATTATTCAAGGATGCAAGGCATTCTCAGAGGGTGGAGAGGGAGTAAAAAAAAAAAAGGAAAAAAAAGCCAGAACCCTTTAAACTTAAGAAAAAATGAATTTGGACACTCATGGAAGGAGAAAGGGGAGGGAGAGCATTTGGTGATGACACACAGAGTGGTTAGTATGTGGTTTTAATACCGGATGGAAATCCTGCACAGGGTAAGTATGGCTGATTCTATACCCATCATGTACTCTTCCCACAACTGCCCGACCGCCTCTAGAGAAAAACATTTAGGAAAGGAGAGAACTCCTGTGGCCTCCCTGCCAGAGAAACTCAAGGAATAAAAAAAAAAAGTTATGAAAATGATTTCAAAGCATCAGGGACAGAAAGTGCCACATTGGAGCCGAAAGCGCGATGTCGGGCTGCGGGTGCAACCCGTAAGCAGTCCCGCCCCGGCCTCAGCGGTGAGGCCCCTGCAGACCGTGATGGGAGAGGCCAGACGAGGACACGGCTAGGGAGACGAGGAGGACAGCAGGGCAGTGGTTTCTGGGTGGTGAGGGGAGATGAGGAGGACAGCAGGGCAGTGGTTTCTGGGCGGTGAGGGGAGACGAGGAGGACAGCAGGGCAGTGGTTTCTGGGCTTGGAAGGTGAGCAGTCATGGCTACTCGCCATTCGCTATCATGAACCCTTCCTGGCCCATGAGGACCTGCAGGGTTTTCTGCTGGAGAACAGGGCTTCCCCTTCCTCGGTTCCCTGTGTCTCCCCTGAGGCTTCCCTACAAACTCCACCTTCTCTGCCACCTGCCGACTAACTTTTCTAGTTGCCATCAATCCCTGTTTCCCGGAACAGCAGGAATCGCTCCAGGAATCCCGGGCTCCACACCCACCCAAAGACAGTGGAGACAAAGCAAGTCTCAGAAACCACAAAGCGATTCTCCCAAGGAAGGAAACGAATGAATGCGCGAAGAGCGCTTTCCTTTACGGTTCAGTTTCCAATCTCCCTAAGAAACTGTGGCCCACACTCTGCAGTGAGAGACCCCCCCCCGTCTCCCCACGTTCTCTACTGGGCAAGTGTGATCCAATCCACGCACAGCGGCCTGGGCCTGAAAACCATCCACTCTTATCACTGACATCGGACAGAAGAACACCCTATTCATGCACGCAGGGGTCTCCCCGGCAATGCTTTGCATCCACCCTGGGACATGACATAGAATTTCTAACTCACACGAGAACGCACGCTGTAATGGTTGCATCAGCCCGGCGTCAGGAGAGATGCCGAATCTCAGAGCTGCAATAACATGAACATAGGCGGAGGGCAAGGAGCAGCCGCCAAAACCTAATGACTGTCAGTTCGTCCTGCTTACCCGCCAGATCTCCATGTGTGTCCACAATGAGTTTGTTTGTTCTCCTCTTTTTATTTTTTTATGTTTTTTAATCCTCACCCGAGGATATTTTTTCCATTAATTTTTTTTTAGAGAGACTGGAGGAGAGGGAGAGAGGGGGAAGAGATAGAGAAACATCGATGTGAGAGAGACACATCGACTGGTTGCCTCCCACGTGCACCCCGACTGGGCCAGGAATCAAGCTCACAACCGAGGTACTTGCCCTTGACAGGAATCAAACCCCAGACCCTTCAGTCCTTGCGCCGACACTCTAACTACTGAGCAACCGGCCCAGGCTGTTCTCCTCTGGCCAGTGGTCAAGTACCATCAAGCAGCATCTCAATTCAATATGTGCCTGCACCAGCATTCGAACATACTTTCAAAAAGCCGGATGGTGTAAAACTACACCTAGTATTTAAAAATGGGCACGTGAAATGGACAGGAAAAGGGGTCTTACTGCATGCCTACCACTTGCCACCCACTCCGCCTTCCATGGCAGGAGGTGCTCACAACACGGGCGACCTGCGAGGAGCTGTTGACTCCCTCGTGCTGCAGGTGAGGAGAGCAGGGCCTGAGCAGGGAGGTGAGAACGGCCCAGAGCCACACGTGGCACCAGACAGGAGCCAAGCCACTGCTGCCCTGCCCAGCTCCCACGGCTCCCACCTCCCGACGGCCCCTGCTCATCAAGGACCAGTGACTGCATTCCCTGAATGTGAGTTAAGCTAGGAAGCCACTGCCCTCCTGGAACCAACTGGGAACCCTCCATGGCTGTGTGAACCACTTCCTCCCCCATCTACCCCACCTCCCCACGCCACTCTCCTCTCTTGGGGGCACTCCTGCCCCCACCCCTAGTCACCTCCCCGTGCTGGTGCCCTCGCCCCCCCTCTCTGGAATACATGGCGTCCATGACTCATGCCCTCTCAGGGATGTCTGCATCTTTACAGCGAAACCTTAGCCCGAGGCATGACTTCCCATCAGGAGCGTTTGCGGCCTCACACGGTGGCCCGGTGAAGGCTGGTTTTGAACACAGAGACCTTTGGGGGACCCTGAAATTGTACCTTCAGGGAAAGCTTGGGGTCAGTCTCCTTGTAAGATCCGTTCTGAATGTGAGGTTCTCTGAGGTCCTTAGGCCAATAAACCCCGACACCTCCTCTCGCCATAACCCCAACACACACAAACTGGGCCAAGTAAAAAGACACCACAGTGACTTGTGCAGCAGGTTTTTCATTCCCCGGATTCACACTGACTTTGATATTTCAGGTTGATATCATGATTGATGCTTCCTAGTGACTGTCATCGTTGCCTTACTCAGAAAGGACTGGACGAGAAGAGGAAGGACCAATGTGCATGAACTTGGATCCAAAAGCTTATTCTTGGGGCTAGAAACATGACAGTATGTTCTACTCCCAGTCATACTGTGTAGGCCTCGTGACCTCATCCCTTAAATGTGAAGTGAAGGCACAAGGAGATGAAGTTGGTTTCAGGGGCTGTGGGATGCGTGCTGGGTTCTGTGTTACGGGATCACACTCTGGGAGCTAAAGGTGAACAACATGGTTCCTTGCTATGCTCAAGTGTCCTCAGAAACTTACAACAGGCCACCCTCTCGGCTGGACAAACAACGCCCACGACCTTCTGTGTTCGGCATTCTCATCTTTCAGCATTCTGCAAAGCTCTGTTCCCATGAACAGCCACTCTACAGATAAAGAGGACAAACCCAGTCAGGGCCACAGGAGTTAAAGGTCCAATAGAGAGATCACTGGCGATCCCTCACAGCCCACAAGACAGGTTAGGGCCCTGGCAAGCGGTGTTTTCACCTCCACGGGATGGAAAGTGAGGAAATGAGCTGCAGCTGCAGCAAAGGGATTTGGGGTGAAGTAAAAAGAATTTCCTGTCCATGTCCTTCCCCCTCCCCCCCTCCCAAGGCTGTCTTTGATGGGGACAGATGCCGAGGTGCTCCAGACAGAAGGAGGAAACCACTGGGTCTGCTGTGGCTCAGGCCATTTCATCCCATGACAGAGGCATTGCTATGCTTCATACAGGTGACCTTTATCCACATTCACCAATATTTTGCCAGGTGCCGAGTGGCAAGATGATATTCTGGTGACCTTTCAGATACCTGGCAACTGCCAAGCGAGACAGCTGCATGCCATGGCTCCCATGAGGCCTCTGCTGGTTTTCTGGAGAACGGAACATGAGGGCACAGCCAGCGCCTAGTTTTCCCTCTGACCCAGCTCCAAACTCCAGGTCTTATCCACGCAGGCCACTTGGGTTCAAGGTCAAAGTATGGGTCTGTGTCTACTCTAGGATTGAAACCAAGATTCCAATGGCTCTGCAACATCTGTCCTCTGAGGGTCCTCAGCTTCTGCAGAGTGGCCTCAAGGGGTCCTCCAAGGCTGACAGCGCTCTCAGAAGCCTGAGTCCAGAGCTAGGTCCCCAGGGCCAGCCTGGCCTGACCAATATCTTCATGGTCCATGCATCATGGTAGACAGGGGCACATACATCACCTGCCTCTCCCTCATCTTTACATTCTGGCATCTCTCTTGGCACCCAGTATGCCCACATATCCGGTACTCACGTAAAATGCCGATGGATTCAAGAAAAAAAAATGTTAGGAGGATTTAGACTAATGAGGTCAATGGAGGGTCTCCAACCCAAATACCTCCAAGGACCAGAAAGATCAAGCAGATGAGTGAAGACATATCAAGGCATGTGCACTCCATCAAGAGGCATGATTTCGGTTTTTGGCACCTTTGACAAATACCTCATGGAGGGGACAGACTAAGGGATGAGGACAGATGCAAGTTTCCTAATATCCCAGCAGGCTGTGCCCTGACACCACTGGGCATGACCATCAACCTGAGGTCATGTCGTGGCTTCCCTTCAGAGCGAGGACCAGGACCACCTGCCTCTTCTTCTGGGGCCTCCCAGTCTTAAGCACTGACCCGCCAAGTATCTTCCTGAGGTTATGGGTGGGGTTCCCCTCCCCGCCCCCCAGTTTCAAAAATGAGGAAGACTCATTCTTTAGCTAATTCCAAAGCCAAGTTGACATCTAGGCAGAAAATCCATTCCTGGCCTGTCCCATTCCAATCCCAAATTTTGCCCAGCTCATGCCGTCCACAGCAGCCCACCAGAGTTTCAGCAAAGGAGTTGAGATCACAGCACAGAGAAATCCAATAATACAATCCCAGCCACATAGCAACGTCCTAATTTCAACAGAAGCCCCTCCCATGACAAAATTCCCAGGTATATTTAAAGTCCGAGGGTGAAGCCTACTCAGTCTTATGCCTTCATTTCAATCTAAAGAAGCTAACGTCCACAGAGATTTTAGCATCTCGGGCTGTAAGAATTTAGGCGAGTGAGAGGCTTTGGATTCAGTTATTTAACTCCTGGGAATCCTGAAGATTCAGCACCAAGTCCAGTGAAAGGTGGTGGAGACTGAGTTTGCTTAGGGAGCCCAGACCCCATCTGGGCAGTTCAATGGGTCTTCTCTGGCTGAGGCGAAGTAGAGTCAGTTTGTGCTGTGTGCAGGGCACATCCTAGCTTCATCTACCAGCAAAGCCCTGGTTCAAGGCATCCCCGGGCCCACTCAACCCCTGCGCTTCCCAACACCCAGCTCCAAGCCAAGACATTCTGGGATTTAGATTAGTTCCACTTGGGTTTTTGCCACTCAAAGTCATACCCTAACGGACAAAGAGACTATTAATCAAGATCTTCTATGAAAGTCGAAAATAACATTTTGAAGCAGCCCCAGCAGCCAATACGTTTGGTCCCAAAAGGCTGCCAGTGCAGACACACCCGAAGAGCCAAAGGCACGAGCCAGCCCAGCGGGGACGGCTGCCATTCCCAGCCGAGCGCCGAGCAGCCCACCCAGCCTGACCCTCGCTCGGGAGCAGGAAAAGTCAGCCTCGGTTAAGAAGAAAACCCCGAAGGAATGCTAAGGGCTTTTGAAATAAGCTAGACCCTTAAAACCCCAAAAATTCAAAAATCATTTAAGTATTCCAAGGATTGCTCTTTAATGCAACAAACCCTCGTGTTTATGTAAGTCTCCCTGCTTCATCTTTGTTTGAAAGTCTAGTTTTACTTTCCACTGGAAACCGCCAAATACTTCCCAGACCCTGAAATGAAGAAAACACAAATCTCAGTGAAACCGTGAGTGTTTGACCAAAAATCCAGTCAGTCGGCCAGGAAAGGTCGGGATGTGCTAACATTGCAGGACAGCTCAGGGATAGGCATCAACGTGACCTTCAACTTTGAGAAGGATTCCGAGGAGAGGTGGGAAAATCCAGCCATTGTCCATAAGACACCAGACAGCTCAGGATAAGTCCAAAATGTAGGAGCAGCCAGAAGGTTGGCAGCGTGTGGGCAAAACACTGAAATGACTGCATTTTAAATAATTTTTCAAATGGATGTTGGGATTGTATTTGCCAAATAATTATGTCCATTCTGCCCCCCCTCGAAAGAAAGGAAGGAAGGAAGGAAGGAAGGAAGGAAGGAAGAGAGAGAGAGAGAGAGAGAGAGAGAGAGAGAGAGAGAGAGAGAGAAAGAAAGAAAGAAAAAGAAAGAAAGAAAGAAAGAAAGAAAGAAAGAAAGAAAGAAAGAAAGAAAGAAAGAAGCAGAAAGTAGAGGTTGTTTTGCAACCTGGTGGAATAGCCTGGCCCCAGTGAAATGTACAGCTGTGAGGGGTGGGCTGCTTTTCCACCTGGAGGGCTTTTGTGGGGGGCACGCTGAGTCCTGAGATAGTGCTTGGCTCCTTCCGCTGGCCTTTCCCAGCATGCCCGGGGCTCAGTGGGAGTTTTCCACAGTTGGCGTGGCTCTCTAGGGGTAACAGTATAAAGAATGAAACCAAAATCTAGGTCTTTGGAGTCTTTACACTTAAAAACCACTCCAGGGAGCTGAAAGAGCTTTGCAAACAGGGCCAGTGACCCACCACGGGAGGCCCCACAGCACTGTCCTCCTGTCAGAGAGAAACACCAAGGCCAGCTGGCCCGGTCCCTTGGGAAGCCGGGGGGCACAGGGCTCTCCAGACTTCACCCTAGTCCACAGTCCTCAAAACCCAATCCATCGCCCCGTGTCACGTGACTGACTGGATTCTACCCCCATGCCCAGTGTGCTGTCCTGTTGACCTGGTGAGGGGGTAAGCCAGTGCAGTGAGAGCCTAGAAGATTCCAAATGTCCCAGGCTGCTGTGTGTGGCTGGGTACCAGTCCCTCACTGCCCTCAGCGCTTCCTAATGAACAGCGATGCCAGCTGGGCTCGACGTGTCCTCCTGCCCACCTCTGCCGTGGCCTCCTCAAAACCTGAGTTCCATGGTTGTTTCCCACTCTCAGGCCTTTTCCAGTATTTTAACAACAACAAAGCATCACTTATTCTCACTAAAAGGCCACATTAGCATGCATACATGCCAATGTGCTTATAAGGGCACTAGATAGCCACTGAATACAATGGTGATCACGTTTTTCCCCATCAGCTCAAAGAAGCCAAATGGTAGAGCCATCAAAATCTCCCAGTCGTTAAGTAGAGCGTGTCTGAATCCATGTCTATTCTTGCCAGACTGCCAGCGCCGCCACCACCCTCATCGGTCTCTGTGAGTGTCTCCACCTTGGGGAGTCTCAGGTGGCCACGTGTCACAGAAAGAGGTGGGCCTCGCACTGGCTTCAGTATGGCTCTGCCTGGTGCTGCTCGCGGCCGGCCCTGCCCAGGTCACCAGGCACTGCGGTAGGCACGTGGGAACCTCCCAAGGACAGAGCCCTGACGCTGCCCGGCAGCACTTTCTCTCCTTTACCCTTCTCCTCAGGCGTTGGCCCCAACCTCCCACCCAAGGCGCCCTCGATGCAGCCACCATCCTGGGATGCTGGTAAACAAAGGCTGTGGTTCAAATGCTATATTGTTACCTGAAGGGTAATGGCTCCTTATGGACAGAGTTTGCCTAGAATGTTCTAGATTCCAGGTTATTTGTATGCGGGGAAAACAGGTGAAGCGAGAAAGACCAAATATTTGTTAATACAGTTTGCCTCACATGATTCCCCTTCATTATCTTTTCAATCTCCTCCTACCCCCTAACATGAGAAAGATCCGCAAAGCAGAGAAACACAAAAATGGGCAATAAAATGAAGCGGTAAGAAATTCTGTTTCAAAATAACAGTGGAAAAACTAAAATCAAATTCTCAGGCCCAAAGGTTACTCTAAAAAGGAATCTGCCTTCCTCCTCAAGATGTTTTCTAAGACAATTAAAGTTTCTATTAGCCTCTTTGGTCAAGTTCACCAGCTGATTTATGACAGTTTGGCAGCTTGCTTTGAACTCAGACACTGCCATGGCAGACACTGTGGGTTGGGTACCCCAGAGCTATCCCCAGTTGCTACTTCTCCCCTTCCCTTCTTCTACAATAGAAGTACCCTCCGCATCCCTTGCAGCTAGGGGTGGTCATGTGATCAATTCCAGCCAATGACACCTATGAGGAAGTGACTGCTGCCGCCACTACCAGGAAAGCATGATAAAGGGGTCAGGATCTGCTGTCATGTGCTTTTGGCCTTTTGTATCTTCCTTCTCTTCCCCACTCTGGGATGTCAGCATGACACCTGGAGGTGCAGCAGCGTCTTGGGACAAGAACTGACGAGTCTGAGAAGGATGACCTGGCCTGGGATGCAGGAGTGGGAAATGGGAAGGTCCGGGGTCCCTGAGAGCTTCTGCTCCCTGGCTTATTGGCAGGTGAGATAAGCCATCCCCTGACCTGTTCAGCCACCATTACTCAGACAGTGTGTTCTCGGCAGCTCTGTCCATTGCCACCTGGTGGCATCATCTTTGAATCCATAAAATCAAGTCACCTTTCTTCTTGATTTCTAAGTGCAAGCTGCTTTGTTTTAACTTGAATTTCTTTCTGTGTGCTGTTTGTAAGGGATTTGGTTTTGACAATGTCCGTGCTTTCTTTGTCGCTATGCCATGGACTTGAGTAAGTACATCTGTCCAGAGAAGGATGCAGCCAGAAATTAGAGTGAATTTCACCAGCAGAGCTGGCGGAACCTGATCATTAGGATTTAAGGTTTTTAAGCTCTTGGCCATTTTATTCAGGAACCAATGTAAGCGAAAGCTACTGTTCCAGAGAAAAAACAAGGATGTTTCCCATCTAAGTCACGAGCTTCCCGAATGGTCTAGGGAAATGAAGTTGGAGGAACTCCATCGATATATTTAATTGTAACAGCGATGAGAAAACAAGGGGCCCTGCAGAGAAAATGCCTCCGATGGGCAGGGAACGCAGGACTCGTGCTGTTGAGCGCCAGAGACCTGCACACGGAAGCCAGTCCTTTCCAGGTTTTTGTGGGATCTTTTGCACATTTTTCAAATTCAACTCGCAGCTGAGAAATCGTTTCTTAAAGAACTACCATGGCCTGCTGGTCCGGCTTAACCTCAGCCTACTTATAAACTGCCCGCCAAAAACAACTCCCTAAAAATGCATTCCTTTTCCCAAAATGTGAAAGTCATTGTCTAACTATGCTAAACACTTGGGCATTACTGTCGTTAAACTCGCCACTCATCTTACCCAGAAAGCTCCCTGAGAAACAGCCTGAGAAAACAGGCCAGACAAGTGTCGCGGTGGGGCAGGTATGAAACAGAAGCCGCCGGCAGATGCTTCAGTTCCCCATCCATCAGAAAATAACAGGAGGGATTGGGGGGCAGAGCAGAAAGTGGCATTTAAAACAGCAGGGCCAGGGCATCTGCCAGCCGGAGGCAGCATGGCGGCTTCCCCAGTGTCAGAAAGTCAGAGAGTCAGGCCTCTGTGGGAGAACAAGGCTGCCCATTACACCACCAGAAGCCTCAGCTGGAGGAGGAACTCTGTGTAAAAGAAAGGCAGACATTTTACTGAAAAGGAGAAAAAGAGGCGTCGATTGAGTCAACATCAAAGTGCGCCCTCCAGGCAAAGTCCTCAGACAAATGTGTGGGTTCTCTCGCTGATCTTGGAATTCTACGTCCGTCCATCGTGTGAAGCGTTCAGGGCTGAACACTGGCCACAGCGATGCGGTTATTTCCGGCCACTTTGGCCCCAGTGTCTTTGTTAAGTGTGTGTGGCCCGTGCCTCCAGCGGGGCAGTGGGCCGCCCACAGAAGCTCTGAGTTGATGACAATCGCTCACTTTATGGATGAAGGCCCTCGCCAGGCCTGAGCTGCGGACGGCCCGCTGGATGAGCGGCCCGCTGGACTCTGGAACTCGGGGCTGACAGCGCAGCCCATGCAGTCCCACCCGGGGATTCGCCCCAGCGCCGGGAGCCGTGTGAATTCCTTCACCCACGCACGGGGAGCATGCTGGCCGGCATTCCACCTGTGATGGGTGAACTGTGTCCCCCCCCACAAGGATATGCTCCCGGGACCTGGGAATGGGGTTTTTTAAGGTGTCATCAAGTTAAGATGACGTCATGCTTGATTAGGGTTGCCCTTAATCCACCAGGACCAGCCCTCTTACAGAAGACACGGGGAGAACCGGTGGGAGGCGCGTGGGACTGCTGCGTGATTTCTTACAATTACATGTGAATCTTCAACTATCTCATAAACTTTTAAACCATTTTTTAAAATATTAGTAGTCTTCTATAGCTATGGGGACGTTAAAAGCACTGGCCGCATGCCCGGGAGAAAGGCGTGCACCACGGTGGACGCCTGATAAATGGCCAGGCCAGGCTTCCTTGACACTGAGCCACAGTAAACGCAGTAAGCCAGCGGCTCACAGGGCCCCGCCGCCCCGCTGCCCACGCCAGGCCCGGAGGAGGGCCCTTCTCTCACGCTCCTGGGAGGCCACACCCGACCATTCGGGCCCCTGGCCTCCCTCACCCTGCCCAGCCCCAGGGGTTCTGGCCACAATTGACTGACTGTCCATGGAATTTCTTCTCCAGCCCTGCTTGGCGTCATCTCAAATTAGGAGCCACAGATACACACCCTGGTCACACTGTTCACTACGATGCTAACTAGTTCCAGCAGCAGCGCTGGCGCCAGGGGACCCACTGCCCACCCTTCCGAGAACAGCACAGCCTCGTCCCCGTCTGGGTCTGTGGGTTCTACCCAGCCACCTGTCGCGACGAAATGGCTTCTGAACCCTGAAAGGAGTCGGTGCTTAGCTGACCGTCACTACAGCTAGTATCACTCTCTAGCTGTAAAAATCTGCATCCGTTGTATCGACTGCTTTCCTCTTTAAGCCAATGACAGCGCGTGGAGTTCTAGCAACTCCTACAATTACACAGATCTTCCCCCTATAAACCATGTGGAATGCGGTCCACAGACCCCCTGGTACCAACTGTTCAGTTCTCTTTAACTGTAAAGTCTGCCCATGTGCCCACCTCGAGTGCATGGCACTCCCAGCACCCTGGAACCCGCTCCAAATGGGCTTTTCTAGAACCCATGAGCCATTTCAGAGAGGGCTGAAGGTGAGGACCGTCAGCGTGTCTATATTGTAATGAAGAAATCCCCAAAGTCCAGATGAATAAGAAGATAGGGCAGAGCCCGCAGCCATGCCGGAGGCACCACCCGCCCCCTCTGGCCTGCCTCCAGCGCCCTCCTCCGCTCAGCTGCCATGCGCTCCCACCCGGGGGCGGACGCTCCCCCAATGGCCACGCTCGCTTTGGATTATGGCCAAACTCCAGGACCTTCCTGGGCTGGTGGTTGCTGACCCCCCAATCCTGAATGCCACTGTAACCCCGGGGCCACCTTGCAGGAGCCACCCGAACACTCCTGTTTCCTCAAACATGTCACGCAGCTTCTGGCGTCTGTGCCTTTGCACATGCAGCATGGTGGTTCCTCCCCCTGAAATGCCCTTCCTTGCCTTCCTGCTCTGACTGATGCCCGGCCGCTGTCAAGACCCAGCTCCGTCCAGGAGACCCAGCAGGGAATGTGGGTGGTCCGTGCAGCTCTCGGGGGTTTTGCTAGTTATAAACCTGCCTCAGAATCTGCGTCACTCTCCCAGATACAAAAGAATCCACGGAGGGTGGAGGGGGGATACGTCATGAGACCGATTAATCAAAACTCGCTCAAAACTGTCATTCATGCCCAGAGGCAGTTACACCCCTCGGGTGGCCCTGGTCCCTCCTCAGTCCAGTGGCTGCAGCTTTGGCAGGAACCTGCTAACGGGCTGCTGACCAGCGCTAGGTTTAGGCTTCGAATTCTTTCTCACCAGTGGTCAGCAGGAAATGAATAATAAGTAGCAACACTGGAAAACAGGACAGACACGAGGGGAAAACCAAAGCAGATAAGTGAACGTTTGACCTAATTCTCTGAAATCCAGAAAGCCACAGCTCCTGGGGTCAGCGGGCAGTGGGAAGGCCGCCGGAAGGCCAGGAGCGCCCTCTGAGGGCCGAGGGGCGCAAGCGCCGCCGGGTCGGAGCTGAGAAGAAAGGAAGCAGGAGAAAATGTGGTAGAAAATCTGTCTTCCACGTGACGTCACCTAACACTCAGTGGCACAAAAACACCACATTCAAAACTTCTAAGTTTTAACCCTCTGTCCCATACTGGGGAATATTCCTTAGTAATAACACAACTCCCCAAATTTGAATTAATTCATATTTCCTGTAACTAAAACAAGGATCACTTCCTAAAAGGAAAAGAGAATGTCTGCTCATATGTATAACCAATACCTCCCTGTTCCAAATGCTCTAGCATGTCTACTAAATTAGGAAAAGAAATAAGGAAGCAACACGTGCCCCACCCCAGCTACCCCGTCCTCCCCTAAGGCACCCACGCTCCGTTTCTGGTGTGTCCTAACATAAGTGTTCTATTAACAAGTAAGTACTTAGACACATATATTATTTTATCGCCTATATTTGTATACCTTTAAATATCCTCTCTATATTTTCTAACTAAAATAAAAGCTCCTGATGAGATGTTTAATTTTAGCTCAAGAAATCCCCAATTTCCACAAGGATCGGTGAAAAGAAGTCTGCTCCCCAACCAGCACAGGGTGGGGTTCCCCTTGAAACCCACCCTCACCCTGCCACAGCACAATGGCCCCCAAAGATGGCAAGGCCTCATCTCTGTAACCTGTGAACACGTGAGCTCCCGGGGGCAAAGGGACTTAGCAGATGTGATTAAATGAAAGGTCTGAAGGTGGGGAGATTGTCCCTGGGTCCAATGCAAACACCAGGGTTTTGTAAGCGGAAGAGCAGACAGGAAAGTGGGAACCCTATGGATATAAGGGGAGTGATTGCCAACGGGGCTCAGAGTGGAGGCACATGGGCACCTCTAGAAGCTGGGAGAGGGGCTGGATTCTGCCTTGGAACCTGCAGAAGGAGCACAGCCTTTGATGTTAGCCCATGAGACACTCCGAACTTCTAAGAGAATACATTTGTTTGATGTTAAGCCCCTAAGTTTGTGGTAATTCGTTACAACAGCAATAGAAACTAATGCAACCTGCCACTCCCCTGCCTGTGTTCAGGGAATGGGCCTTTATGACTTAAATAAAGACATGAATGGTCTTGGTAGGACAGATCGATAATGCTCTGGAACTGTCCGGTGATGTCTTTCCAGGGACATGAATGGTGTCTCTCCAATCCTGTTGCAACCTCTAATTGCACAGTAATGAACCGTGTGCTCAGCTGGTGAGTAAAACAGGCCTTTCACATGTGTGGGCTCCAGGGCACAGGTACAAGGGAAGGGTGTGCTCACCACTGCTCTCGAAGAGAAGAACAGCCGGAGGAGGGACACGCTACAGAGCTGGAGGCAGGCTGGCCCGGGACATTCTTGGGCCAGTGGAGACTGACTCACTGCCTGAGGCCACCAGCGGGTGAATGACAGCCCAGGCTCCAGCCCTGTGTCTGATGCTGAGGCGACTTCCCTCCTATAAACCAGTGGGTATCCAACTTTCCGTTCTCCAGATCCCTTCTACTCAAACGAATGCGGATCTTACAGAAGTTGTCCATGTGGGTTTTATCTACCGATAACTACTGACCAGAAATTAAAACTAGGAAGAGGTTAAACTCTGTGTTGATTTCTTTTTAAAATAGCAAGAGTAAACCATGACATGTTGACCTGAAAATACTGTGTTAGGAGTGCCCTCGGCGGTCCCAGCTCTGTCTCCTGCTTCAACAGTGTTTGGACCGGACAGGCCCAGGGACGGGCCCCTTCTTCCAGCCTCCGGCCACCCTCCACCGTCTTTCCCACCTTCGGAACCATCGCAGCCATCTTCAGCCTCAGAGACCAGCCAACACCGTTTTTGGTTTTTTTGTTTGTTTTTTTACCTTAACTTCTCATTGCTGAACCACCATGAGCTCCCAAACTTGTCAGAATTCTTCCTCCGAGGTGGAGGCTGCCGTCAACCGCCTGGCCAGCCTGCATCCGCGGGCCTCCCACACCCACCTCTCTCTGGGCTTCTAATTCCACCCGCCAGGATGATGTGGCGGGGCCACTGCTTCCCAGCGAGGGCACCCAGGTCTCTTAAAGATGCAAAACCAGCACGGTGGCCACACTGTCTTCCAGGACACGCTGACGCCTCCCCACGATGAGTGGGCAAAACTCGGGGCACCATGGAGACGGCCTTGGCCTTGGAAAGGAACCTGACCCAGGCCCTTTGGGAGCTGCAGGTCCTTATCTCTGTGACTTCCTGAAGAACCACTTCCGGGGTGAGGAGGTGAAACTCATCAAGGAGATGGGTGACACCTGACTCACCGCCACAGGCTGCCGGCCCCCAGGCTGGGCTGGGCGAGTATCTCTTTGAAAGGCTCCCCCTCAAGCACGACCAGGAGCCTGTGGAGCCCAGAGGCCGTTGAGGGGCCGCTCTGCCTTCCCCTGGTGTCTGGCTTTTGCTTGAAACTCTTCCCAAAACCACTGGCCATTATTTTAACCACCCTGGAGCCCTCTCCCATGCATTGGACCAAATGGAAACAATAAAGCATTTTGCAGAAAAAAAAAAAACCCCAACTATTTTATGAAAAAAAAAAAATAACTGTTTTCTTAAACAAAAAGAAATAGTGAGAAGAGTGGCACTGCTTTGTATTTTGGCAAATCTCTTTAATAGAAGACGGCAGGACCTCCTGTCCACTATCCCTCAGTCTCGGCAGCATGCTGTTTCCATGGAAGTATCTGAAAAAAATCTAGCCTCACAGAGATCAAACTCTGTAACAGCCTTATGGGTAATTCTGGAAAATCTTTGATACCACCCCAAAACTCATCAAGTAGAAGTTTCCTCGAGGTTAGCTGCATTGTAGACTCTGAAACCATGTAAAGAAAATGTTGACATTTTGTCACGTTAAAAGTCCATTGGGCTCGCTCGAATTTCGGACGGACTGTTCAGACAGGCAAGACTTGGTAACACCTTGCACCGGTCACTCGGATTCACAGGTTCGCTCGGTCATGCAGACCAGCTACAAGCTGACGTGTTATAACACAGTGTTTAAACAGCACACCCATTCATGCCGCCACTGGTCTTGTGAGAAAGGGTTTTAAGTATTAAAAAGCTTCTAAATGTATGATGTTGGAGATGGCAAAATTCTAATTTTCACTTGAAAGCTCAAATGCTGCCCCTGGCAGGACCTCCCAGCAATGATTTTCCTAGCAGTGGCCGGCCCCGCTTTGTTCATTTTTAAGGGGCCGTCTGCCGAATACCCAGGTCAGAATAGCTGGATTGTCTGCAGTCGTTCTTTCTGGAGAGTGTGGTGTTCTTGGGGAAAAGCAGCCAGTTCCGTTCACAGCTCAAACCGTCGCACAAGTGCTCGTCCTGGGGGTGTCAGCGGAAGTGCTCTGTGTGCCTTTCCTGCTTCTTCACACAGAACGTCAAGGATAGAGGTTTGGTCAAATTCACAATTTTTACTGTGGCACCAAGGACATTCTTAACCGGAACTGGCACATCTTTTCTTAACGTCAGAGGCAGAAAATGCAGTGACTACTAGTTCATTATGGTGCCAATGCCTAGATTCGCACTAAAGCACCCGCGGTTTTACCCACCAAGCCCGTGCGCCTTCCCTGCAGAGCAGCGCAGGGGAGAAGGCAGACGTGTCTTAACACCACTTTGAAAATAGTTTTGATCTTGCAGGTTCCCTAAAAGGGTTTTTAAGCTTTAAAGAAAAAATTAAAATCGCCCACTGCTACCCTAAGAAAACCACTATACATGTATGTGAATGTGTGTATCTCCATATGTTTTCAGAAAAAGGTCTCCTGGCAAGCACCAGCGTGGTGTGTGTGTGTGTGGGGGGGGGGGGTGTCACTTGCTTGTTTTATGTTTTAATTGACCACCAAGTTGAAGGGCTTATTTAGATCCTCAGTGCTCCCTGCAAACCACTTGTATTTTAAGGAAAGTCCTTGGAGCTGTGGGGTCTACCACTGCTAACGTGGTTTCATTGGAGGGATTCTGGCCCCAAAGGATTTGGGGGGCAGGGGGGGCGCCCGGCTCCAGCAGCTTGCTGGGCGATGCACTGATTCGGCCAGAGAGGGAGCACCGTGGCCATGGCCTTGCCTTCAGACTCAGAATGCAGACAGGACGCCTTCCAGAGCAACAGATGAAACAAATTATGTGCCCCCTGATCTCTTTCCCAGCCCGGGAGCTCACCACAGGGTGCGTCTGCTTCTTCCTTCAGTCCTTTCAGTAAGTGCAGTAAATACCTATTTCAGAGCGTGCCTGTCCCCCTTTGTCCATTTCTAGTCTGGTCATCATTTTACTGCAAATTCCACGTCAACACGCGAGAGAGAAGTGCCAGCAAGGGTTCCAGCTCCAGCATTTCACAGCTCAGCCATGCAGGGCGGAGGGCCAGGGGAGGAGATGCCGGGGCAGCCCCCACCTCAGACACACCCTGGCAGAGCCCTAGGCAGGTGGCAGGGGAATCTAACAGGGACAAAGCTGGAGCCATCACGAAGCCCGTTTGGCATCGGCTCCATTGCAGTCCGCCTTCTGGAACAAAAACTCTTTCAACATTCAGAAAAGGTTTGCTTAGGACAGAGAGAAAAGCATGGGTTGTAGGAGAAGTCGAAAGGCTTTAGTTTTATTCGTAGATACTGAGCAACAGACTCAGCGACTGCTTTCCCAGAGAGGCCAACAGAGAGGAGAAGAGCAACTACAACTGGACTGTCTTTTATGGGGAAAGTGGCGTTTGGTGCCCCAGCCCCTGGCGCAAACCGGCAGCGAGCATTGTGCAGGATGCGCCCTCCGAGAAGAACCAGAAGGCGGTGACCCCCCACCGTCTCCCTTTCCCCTGTAGCCATGGGCAACAGAGGCCCTAAGTAGCATCCTTTAACAAGGAGCCCGCGCTGGAATCTGAATTTTCAGAGCCCAGCTGGGAGGGAGCAGTGTCGACAAAAAAGTCGATTTCTTGGATTCCTGCAAACCGATGGCACGAATAAACGCCGCAGGGCTTCAAGCGTGAAAATGCCTGCCCAGGAGGTGGGAACCAGGGCCACCAAAGGCGCAGGGAGAAAACCCGAACCCCCGCCGCAAACGGGTCTCTCCGAGGGAGACGGGCAGGAGCGCGGACAGAGCGCGCTGGCGTTCTCGGAGCGGCGCCGCTCACGTTTCAGTCCCACAGAGAACAGCCACCACCCCGTCCCCAGCCTCAGCCTCCGGGGAAGGGTGCGCTTCTCCGGAACCGACTGTCCCCGGCCCGCTCCCTGCGCCCGAGACCAGGGTCCCCTCGCAGCTCCCTGGTTCCCGCCGGGACGTGCGGCTTCCCTCCGGCGCCCGGGTCCCCACCGCCCGCGGCAGCGCGCCTTTCCCCGCGCGCTTCTGGGGCGGTCAGTGCCGCCTCTCCGCCACCAACAGGCACCCCGCCTCGGGGCAGGTGGACGGAGGGGAGAGGATGCCCCCGCGGCAACTCCAAGAAGTGGCCTTCTCCCCCCACTGCACGCTTGCTGAGTCTCCCCGGGAAGTTAGCTCCAGTCTCCCGACTCCTGGGCGCGGAAACTTCGAGGTCAAGGATGAAACCGAGGGCCCCTGGCGCCGACGGCGTCCCCGCTCCCTCCTCCTGCGCGCGGGACTCCGAGTGCCCAGATCCCGCGTCCCCATCCGCCCCTTTGCGCCCTGGCCCGTGAGCGAGGAGGACGCACAGGTTAGTGACACGACACGCAGCCAACACGGAGCGAGGCGGCGGCCCCAGCGCGACAGGCGGGCGGGCGGTGTGTGGAGGCGGACAGAGAAGCGGGAGGAGGCGCACAGAGCCGGGCAGCCCAGCCCCGGCTGCGCGTACCTGGAGCTCCCGCCGCGGAGACCGCTGGCACCAGCGCCGCCAGGAGCAGCAGCGCCGCCCAGGGCAGCAGGCGCCGCGCGCACGGGGGCGCCCCGGCCTCGGGCGCCATGGGGAGCCCGGGCTGCGCGGCGGGCTGGGCGGGGGGCGGCGGCTGGGCGGGGGGCGGCGGCTGGTCGGGGGGCGCTGGGCCGGAGTCACGGCTGAGGAGGCGCCACCGTCGGGTCCCGCCGCTCGTGCCGGTTTGTGCGCTCTGCGCTGTGCCCGCCGCGCCCCTGCCCGCGCCGATCTCTCCCCGCCCGCGTCCCGGCCGCCCAGCTCCGCACTGAGGCCGCCCGCCACCGACCGCGCCTTTTAGTCGCGCGCGGGCGCCCCCTGCCGGCGGCGGGGCGGCGGGGCTGCTGGGGTGGCGGTGGCGCAGCCCCGGCTCCAGGTGCCCGATAGCCCCAATCCCGCGGGGCGATTGCCGCGCGGTCGATGTGGCCGCGGAAGTCCCTTCCATTGTCTAATCGCTCGTTTTCTGGCTCGGAAATGGTTCGTTGCGTCCAGTTGCTGCCACACCCACAAATGCCCCTTGTCCCCTTAAATAAATGCCGCTGGTTTCAGCGTCGGGGACAGGGGACAGCCCCCTGCACCTCCATCCGCACGTCGTGGTCTTTCCTCCGGCTGCCCCCGCCCTCCCCGCCCCCTGCCCCGGGAGGGCCTTTATCAGCCTTAGAGCCTGCGCTCCTGCTGCCGCGCCAGCTGCTCTGAAAGGCAGGTCTCTGAGCGCGCGAGGAGCCCCGTGCGCGACGCCTGGCCTCGCTTCCCCCCACCACCACCACCCCCACCCCCGATTCCGACCCCGTTCCCGCCATGGGGACCCGCCTGGGGTCTCCCTGCTCGGAATCCCACCTGTGTGTGACCCGCTCCCCCTGGACGCCTCGGGCCTCCGCGTGGATCGCAGCGCCCCTGGAGGCCACGAGGACACCTGCGCCCCGCGGGCCGCGTTCTGGCGCCCCGCGCTGCTGTCCGGCCCCCCCCCGCCCCCCCCCCCCGGGGTTCCTCGCACATCTGCTCCGGCTGAAGCTGACAACCTGAAGGTGAGCCAGCCCTCCGTCGTGACAACCCAAAACGTGAGCAGATGTGTGCCGTTTGCAGAGAGGGAAGGTCCTTAAGTGAACTGCCGCCGGATGAGACGGAGGAGCACCGCGCCTCTCACCCCCGGCTGTGCGCCGGCCCCGGAGCGTCCGCACGGAGCAGAGCCCTACAGCCTTCTGTCCCAGAAATCTCCCTCCTGGTTCCCACGGAGGGTCCGCTCTCCATTCGTCTGATAAAAAACATGAAAGGTGTCACCACTTTTAGGCTTAAAGACTCCAAAAACCTGACCTAAAAGTCAGTCATCTGTCCTGAGCCTGGCCATCTCAAAAACATCCCCGTAAGCTCTCCGAAGTCCTCTTCCTTTCCAGTCAATTCTTAGTCCACTTGAGCGTCACTATTGTCCTGACAGACATGACCGTTCTCACATGATTTCTTCAGCTCCAGGTTGTTGCTTCTATTTTGTTTATCAAAACCAGAGCGGAAGTCGTCAGCGTTTTCGTTGTGATCCTTCACCAGCCTGCCTCCCGGTTATTCCTGTGGCTCATTCCCAGCTTCGCCGTCAGTCTGTGATCACACAGCATCTCTGGTTTCTGGTTGTTTTCTTTGTCACCACACACAGAGACCGGCACTCGCCATGCATGTCGGCGTGGCAGTTCCGGACGGTGGGGCTGATTTGAATGCCAGTCTGGGTTTTGTGTGGATAAATGACAACCAAGCGTGAATGACCAGGAGAAACTCCAGCAGAGTTGGAAAGCGCATGTCTCATGCCATCATCCGACATGAGGTCCTTTTGTTCTGTGTCTTTAAGCCCGTGTGAAGCACCGCATGTGAGTCCGTCGTATGTTGGGGCAGCAACAGGACCTTAGACAAGGCTCCCACCCGGTGATGTGCACTCAACTTTTGAAAGACCGAGTCAAGTGGAATGAGAGGGAGCACCCACCGTGCTTGGTGGCTGGGGGTGATCGTTAATTCAGACCCGGAGGAAAACGGTCGCCAGGATTCCCTGACCAGTGGGGAAGGGAAAAGAAAAGAGAGGTCGACATGTAGACTTCACCTTGACATGGGAGAAGGAAGATCGAGATTGCTTCTCACCAGCCATAAAATAAAATAGTGTTTGCCAGACTTCTCTGGCACCCTATGCACTTTGCTCTGGTTCCCACAATGCCCTTCGAGGCACTCATCTGATTTTAAAGAGGGAAAATCAAGGCTCCTAGCGGTTGTGTGGCTCTGCCCCCCACGGCAGGGGCTGCTGAGGGTGCGAGTCCAGTGAGAACCATCTGACGCCAAGTGCATGCCCATTTCCATGGCACCGGGGCACCTCTGAGCCTCCCCCCGTCAGATGTTCAATGACAGAGCCCCCGTACGTGTCACAGGCCCGGTGTCCAGTACAGACTTATCTGAGGCACCTCCTCACCATCCACATGGTGAGCGATCCTTAGCAAACAATTGCACAAGACCTCATATCACACCACTCATCTTCTCAGGGTTTGGAAGGTTTGGAAGGTTTGGAAGGTGTGGGAAAGAAATGATGCTCCTCAAAAAAAAAAAAAAGCCATAAATCCATCATTGCGGCAACGAACTTCCTCTGCACAGAAGTCCGAACTTGTTTCGCTGCGAGGCAGTGCCGAGGCAAGTCCTCTTGTGCAAATACACTGGGAATCAGCGAAGCCCAAAGGATTAAGATGTCAGATGCCCGGCCCAGCGTGTGAATGGTTAAGGACTCGAACTGAGAGTGTTTCTGTGGCCGTGATGTGAAAGGCCACAGGCCTGCGTGCGGGCTTTCTGTCCAGGGCCCGGGCCCGAGGCACACACTGCAGTGGACGCAGCTACCTGTTCCCGTCTGTCGCCCACCACTTGTCCACGGGCAGGGGCTGGAGCCTCAGCGAGAGACACCTCTGGTTAATCCCTCCTTTACGCGACCTGACAGAACACCTGTTTTTGTGTCAGGTAAAGTGCTAGCTGGGACCTGGGGATCCACAGGTCACTGAGACTCAGGCAGCTCTTGCCTCAAAGAGCTCACGATCAAAGTAAGAGAAAAACAAACAAACAAAATTACACTCCAGATCGCCACGGGAGTTAGGCCCTGGCCTGGCCAGTGTGGCTCAGGGGTTGAGCGTCGACCTATGAACCAAGAGGTCACAGTTCAATTCCTGGTCAGGGCCCAGGCCCAGGTGGAGGGCTCAATCCCAGTGTGGGGCGTGCAAGAGGCAGCCAATCAATGATTCTCTCTCATCATTGATGTTTCTCTCTCTCTCTCTCTCTCTCTCTCTCTCTCTCTCTCTCCTCTCTCTCTCTCTCTCTCTCTCTTCCTCTATGAGATCAATAAGAACATATATTTTTAAAGTTATTTTTTACAAAGATAGACCATGAAGTTGATGGGAATGGTTCTAAATGTTGCCTCTCTCTTCTCTTATTTTCTTTCTTCTCCCAGGAGGGCTTTTAACCGTGAGCGTACCTACTTCTGTAGGCAAACATCAGGGTGCGTTCCCCTAACGCTGTGGACTGCAAGAGCCCAGTGTGGGAGGAGGCGTTAATAAATCAGGGTGGGACAAGATCTCAAAAATGTATAGTCTTCAAGTTGCAGTTGGCAGATTTAGAAGTTGGCCCAGGCATTGTGCTGGGAAAACACACGTCTGGCTGCCCTCCAGCCTGCGTAGGCCTGGCCGCCCACCCTCTGTGGAGAGCAGGGCCCTGCGGCTGATGGGTGGGTGCTCCGGAGGTGGGCACCGAGCTGCTGTGCACGGGGCAGGTCCCGCCAGCCACACGTGTCTCCTACCACGCGCACTGACAGCGTCGCCATCCGCACTCCGCGGGCTGCCCCAGGACAGCGTGTCGGTGCTCCACCCGCCCGCCCCCGCCCCTTTCCTCCTGGGTGGTGTCCTCTCTCACACTCATCGGGCACGGTCCCCTTGGCATCCTGCCTCCCCCGCCCAGCCAACATTCCTTCCAGGGACGATCTGATCACCTCCTGCCGGCTGAGATGTGAGTGACTGATAGGGCTTCGGTCCTGGGTACTCGGGGCCTGTGCCAGCCCCTGTGCACGCAGCAGGAAGCGCCGGGCCAGGGGCGAGCCCGATGGACGCTCTATTTGCAGACTCGGTGGGTGCTCTGGGCACCACAGGCCAGTGGCAGACCAGCTCCCTGGGGTAGAATGAGCAGCGAGGGCATCAGCGGGGAGGCTTTGGGGACTAAGGTCTCTATTTGCGCTTGGGTGTCCTGGCTTTACAAAAAGCATCCTTGTCCACATCGGCCTTAAAACCAAGTCTCCGGAGCCACACCCGAGAAGCACAGCAAGCCCTCCCCTCGCCTCCCTTTCCGGGCGGCGTGACCACCGGCCTCCAGGAGGAAATGGCCCAGGAGTCCGGCCCGTCACACCCGCGCTTCGCTCACAGAGCTCCCGCGTGAGAGTCTGTCATGTTTTCCGTGGCCTCTCAGGAAGAAGGGGTGCGTGCGCAGTTCTGTGGGTCCCCTCCTGGGGGGACCTTGTTTCTCCGTCCCAGCTTCAGCCCCTGCGTAACCAGCGACGCTGTGACCGCTCAGCAGCACCCGGCCCCACCTCTTCCCCGTTCTGGACGCATTCTCTCCTTTAGGAGCCTCTTAGCTCTTAGACTTAAATCCGCTGGGAAGAGGGCATGGAGGGGATAAAATGTAATGGGGGGAATGAAATAATAAAAATGTGAAAGGATGAAGCCCACGGAAGCCACCCACTGGCTATCCCCGTGTCAGCCCCAGCCTCCGCGCAGAAAGGCCGCGGGCTGCTGGCCGAGCCCGGGCGGTCTGACCACTCGTCTCCCAGGGCGGCTCCGTCCTGCTCCCCTCAACACGCGCAGGACCCTCCGGCACATTCCACCTGCAGCTGGAGAGATTCAAGGTGGGGCCGGATGAGGGAACGGGGATAGGCTGCAAAGATGCCACGGAGCCTGGCCTGACAAGCAGTGTGAGAGCAGCAGGGAAAGGGGAGAGGAGCTCAGAGACCAAATACAGAGCAATTAGTACCTGAGGGAGGCTGTGTGTGTGTGTGTCTGTATCCATGTGGGTGTGTGTGTGCTGTGGGTGTGTCTATACTGTGGGTGTGTCTGTACTGTGGGTGAGTCTGTGCTGTATGTGTGCTGTGTGTGTGTCTGTCTGTATATTTATGTATGTCTGTGGGTGTATCTGTGCTGTGTGTGTCTGTGCTGTGTGTGTGTGAGTGTGTGGGTGTGTGTGGGGGGTGTCTGTGGGTGTGTCTGTGCTGTGTCTGTATTATGTGTGTCTCTGCTGTGTGTGTCTGTGTGTGTGTCTGTGCTGTGTGTCTGGCTATGCCTGTGCTGTGTGTGTCTGTGTGTGTGTCTGTGTCTGTGTGTCTGTGTCTGTCTGTATGTGTGTGTGTGTGGGGGGGTATCTGTGGGTATGTCTGTGCTGTGTCTGTATTATGTGTGTCTGTGCTGTGTCTGTATTATGTGTGTCTCTGCTGTGTGTGTCTGTGTGTGTGTCTGTGCTGTGTGTCTGGCTATGCCTGTGCTGTGTGTGTCTGTGTGTGTGTCTGTCTGTGTGTCTGTGTCTGTCTGTATGTGTGTGTGTGGGGGGGGTGTCTGTGGGTATGTCTGTGCTATCTCTGTGCTGTATGTCTGTGCTGTGTCTGTGTGTGTGTGTCTGTGTGAGTGTCTGTGCCCTGTGTGTGTGTGTGTGTGTGTGTGCGCATACACACACTGCTTAGTGCCAGGAGAAAGAGCATGTCTAGCTGAGGAGGCAAACGGACGGGTCAGCATTTGAACCAGACTTTGAAGGAAGGATAATCCAGAACAGATGATGGACATGCTCATCAGAGGGACCAACAGAGGAAGGGGAGGGAGAGGTTTGAGAAGCGCAGGCTGGACTGGGGGATGCATGAAAGGGATGAGCAGGCGATGCCGGTTTAAAGGTCGGGTGGAGCTGGTAATAGAAGGGCATAGAAACAGCGCTGGGGAGATTATATTTGCTCTGAAGGCAGGAGGGGGCCCCTGAAAAGGTTCCATACAGATTATGTTCTCTTATCACAGTGCAATGAAATCAGAGACCAACATCAAAATATAAAATTTCAAAATCTATTTTTGGAAATTGAAGATTAACAAAATCATAACAGAAATTTTTAAATGCTCAGAACTGAACAATAATAAATCTCTTCATATCATAACTTGTAGGATGTTGCAAAGGTGAAAAATATATACCTTTACCTACTTACATATGAAAAAAACACATAGCCTAAACACTTGTGTTTAAAATTATAACATTGAAAACAAGCTGACTGTCCAATTAGCAGTTAGGACAAGAACAAGAGAATAAACTCATTAAAGAAAAAGGACAGACATAATAAAGACATGAATACACGTTAAAGAAAAGGAACACGAAGTTACAATCAAGAGCAAATCCTGAAAAAAAAAATGGTTTTTAATACATATAATAACCAAATCTTTAGTGAGATTTATCAAGAAAAAAGAGGAAAAGGCACAAATAAAGAATAACAGGAATAGAAGACAGACACAACTGCACAAACATCAGATATTAAAAGGAAAAGAAAGCCGAAGCCGGTTTGGCTCAGTGGATAGAGCGTCGGCCTGCGGACTGAAGGGTCCCGGGTTCGATTCTGGTCAAGGGCATGTACCTGGGTTGTGGGCACATCCCCAGTAGGGAGATGTGCAGGAGGCAGCTGATCAATGTTTCTCACTGACGTTTTTGGCTCTCTATCTCTCTCTCCCTTCCTCTCTGTGAAAAATCAATAAAATATATTTTTAAAAAATAAATAAAAGGAAAAGAAAATATTATGAATTGAGAACTTACGTGAAATAAATTCCTGGAAATTTTTGACATATTTAGCTTGACTCAAGAAGAAAAAGAATGCCTGAATGGTCCTGCAATTATTAAAGAAATTTGATCAGTAGTTAAAAATCTTCCCATAGCCCAGGCCAGTAGCTCAGTTGGTTAGAGCATCATCCTGATACACCAAGGTTTTGGATTCAATCCTGGTTCAGGGCGCATAGAAAAGCAACCAATGAGTCCATAAATAAGTGGAACAACAAATCGATGTGTTTTCTCTCTCTCTCTCTCTCTCTCTCTCTCTCTCTCTCTCTCTCTCCCCTCCCCTTTCTCTCTCTCTCTAAAATCAATACATTTAAAAAATGAATTTAAAAAAATTTTCCCATAAAGAAAATAGCAGGCCTAGTCAATTTTATGAGCAAATCTTAAATAACTTTCAAAAAATTGTTCCAATTTTCTAAAAGATGGAAAATGCAGAATTACTCCTCTGGCAGCATCTCATGAAATTAATATAGCCTTGATGCAAACACTAGATAAAAATGGCATGATAAAAATAATTACAATCTAAGCGGTAAAACATTGATACAAAAATCCTAAACAACACTAACAAACTGAATCCAGACAAGCATAAAAAAGAAAATATATCTTGCCCTAATTTTCTCTTTCCCAGGAATTCGGGAGATTTAACATCAGAATAAGTGTAATTTACCACATTAACAGCTGAGAGGAGAAAAGCCATATGGTCTTCTCATTTGATTCAGAAAAATCCTATATAATAAAAGACTAATATGCAAATCGACCGGATGGTGGAACGACGGGTCGCTATGACACACACTGACCACCAGGGGGCAGATGCTCAACACAGGAGCTGCCCCCTGGTGGTCATTGCGCTCCCACAGGGGGAGCACCACTCAGCCAAAAGCTGGCAAGCA
The DNA here is from genome assembly GCF_964212035.1 of Myotis nattereri. Taxonomy (NCBI): domain Eukaryota; kingdom Metazoa; phylum Chordata; class Mammalia; order Chiroptera; family Vespertilionidae; genus Myotis; species Myotis nattereri. The sequence goes on along the minus strand of NC_138081.1, from coordinate 96,091,385 downwards.
CACACAGCAGCGGTGGCAGGAGCCTCTCCCACCTTTGTGGCAGCATTAAGGATGTCCGGTTGACGGCTTAGGCCCATGGGGAGTGGGCCTAAGCCATCAATCAGACATCCCCCAAGGGCTCCTGGACTGCGAGAGGGTGCAGGCCGGGCTGAGGGACTCCACCCCTCCACCCCCCGCCCCCAGTGCACAAATGTCGTGCACCGGGCCTCTAGTATTAGATAAAATTTATTATCCCCTCATGTTAAAAAAAATGTTTAGGACACTCAAAAAACACAAAGAAGATTGCATAAATTGATGAGTAGTATCTATCAAAAATCTATGTAGGGCAGACACCATTCTTAACTGTGGAATGAAAGAAGCATGGATGTCCACGCACATCCGCCCGCTATTCAGGAGGCTTTGGCAACCAGCCTTGGTCTATTTCAGGTGCTTGGCAATTTTTCTGGCTCTAGGCTATCAGTTGCACTGTTTGGCACAGGAAAGGCAATCTTTTCTACGTATCTTAGTAACAAAACAACACCACTTTATTTACTTAAGTAATCTTCCTTTCTAAGATCTTATAAAACAGGTGGTGGTAATTAATTTAATTCTACTTCACATGATAATTTACATTACAGTACTCACTGCCAAATATTTTGAACAGCACTCCTGCTCTTCCGGAAAATCTCTGGAGACCCCTGCCTCAGCATTATCACTCTCTCTCCTCTGGCTACTTCCCACTCCTCTTTATTTCTCAGCAGGAGCGGGTGGAGTGAGGAGAGAGGTGACAGTCAAAGTGCACATCATTTCCTTTATTCCCTGCAGGACATGTGTCGAGAAGTGGGTGGTCAGCATGACTGCACTTCTCCATACTCTCCCTGGTACACACGATTTTTGGTGGTCGAGTGCTCACTGTCATTCATCTTTATGTTTGGTTCCCATTGTCCATAAGTTACCTGGGCATGTTTCTTCCTACAGGCTAATAAACCTACATGATTCCTTTTATTTATTTTTTTAAATTTTTTAAATTGATTTTTTACAGAGAGGAAGGGAGAGGGATAGAGAGTTAAAAGCATCAATGAGAGAGAAACATCGATCATCTGCCTCCTGCTCACCCCCCACTGGGGATGTGCCCGCAATCAAGGTACATGCCCTTGACCGGAATCGAACATGGGACCCTTTAGTCCACAGGCCGACGTTCTATCCACTGAGCCAAACTGGTTAGGACCATTATTACTTTTAATGATGGCATTTGCCCAGAGGAGAATCTGAATTCTTTTTCACATGCTTTCAATTCAAATCACATTGTTCTACCTTGACAGCTGTTTTTTCCAATATGGATTTAAAGTAAGAATAAAGTCATCGGCAAACATGATGCTAGGGGAACTTTTTGTGGCATGCTTCACCTTTCTTGTTGCTGGCATTTCACCATTACATCATTATTTACAGTTGCTAAGGTGATCCTGTGAGAATACTCAGTTTGGGGATACGTGGAGTACAAGTTTGTGGCTCATATCCTTGTGAATTACTCTACTCAGAAACAAAATTAATTTGACACCGAGCCATTTCATCAACTGCCTTTGGCAACTTAATACAAACCAGTTATAGTCTAACAATACTAAATGAGTTATTAGACAACCCACCATAGGAAATGACATTTCAGTTATTTATAAGTAGGCAGAATCACTCTGTAGATAGATGAAAGATAGGGAGATATATCTATTTTCCCTAGTGTTTCTGCTTCTCTGATCAAACCCTGACTGACACAAGGAACTTGTCAACATTATTATTGTCAATATCATTTTCAACATTATCACTGTCAATATTATAGCCAACATTATCTACCTAGAAAGCATTGGTTTTCTCCGGTCAAAGCCAAAGTCTTTAAAAGGATTAATTTATTTTCTATTGCCTTGATAATTAGCAATACCAATATCATTCTCCCCATATTATAGATAGGAAACAAAATTGATAACAGATGTTCCTTAAGAAGCAAGGGTCCAACACACCCATCTTTCATTTCAAGAGTTACCAGGAAGGGAAGGTGAGGGGGAGTCACTAGCCAGGCAAACAGGCCCCCACCTTGTTTATCTTGAAAAGGTCAAGAGGCCACCTTAGCTCTGGGTCAGATTAGGGACTCAGTAAACATGAGGCATTTATGTGCATAAAAATTAAGTCCCTCAGATATTTTGCTTTTGAAAGGCTGGCCTGGTCTGGATGGTTTGGTTCTGTGGTTAGAGCATTGGTCCTTGGACTGAAAGGGCTCAATTCCATTCCATGACATGGATTCGGTTGTAGCCTCGATCCCCAGCCCTGTGGGGAGGCATGTGTGGGAGGCAATCAAAGTTTCTCTCTCTGTGTCTCTCCCACTCCCTGCCACTCTCTCTAAAAGTCAATGAAGTAAATATCCTCGGGTGAGGATTAACAAAATAATAACAACAAAATCAATGGGGAAATATCCTTGGGTGAGGATTAATAAAAATAAAATGAAATCTATATAATAAAAGCCTAAGCGACCATTACAGCGGAATGACAAGAACAACCGGTCACTATGAGGTGCACTGACCACCAGGGGGCAGATGCTCAACGGAGGGGTGCCGCTCAGCCAGAAGCCGGGCTCAGAGCTGGCAAGTGCAGCTGTAAGGAACGAGCAGGCAGGTGGTAAGGAGCAAGGGATCCCGGATTACAAGAGGGATATCTGACTGCTGGCTTAGGCCCCGAGGGGTCCTGGACTGTGAGAGGGCACAGGCTAGGCTGAGGGACCCTCCCCCCCCCCCCCAGTGCAGGCATTTCATGCACCAGTCCTCTAGTAAATAAATAAAAATAAGAGGCTGCCCTGCCTCTGCTTTGTTAAGACTCCTCTAACCCACTCTGAATTGGGGATGCCTTGGCCTTGGGCAAAATTACAAGTAAAGGAAGTCAAAGCAAAGCATAAAATCAGGACAAGATTTTTGCATAGGGTTTTTCTTATTTATTGGTTTAACCAACTCTTTTACTTCCCTGGTGGTCTGAGACATTAGACACTTTATACAAGAAAACACACACATGTCGGAGCCTCTCTGGCCCCATGAAAGTGCCCTATGCCCACGAAACGGCACGGGGCTGCCTCCCGCTCCACCGACTCGGCACGTACCCCTGTGTGTAGTGGGTATGGTCTCCGGTCTTGCTTTCTATACCTCAGCTGGGTTTCTCCTTTGACTCCCCGTCCTGCCAAGGTGAGAGCCATGTGACCTCAGTGCACCAGGTCTCCTGCTCCTTTCCTGGGAGCTGCCTCTACATTTAGGAAGCTTTGAGGGTGCAGAGCCCATTGGGCCCCCACTGCACGTTCACCGGATCCCCATGAGACACCTCCCACTCCTGACACACCAGCCTCCATCCTGGTGGCACTCCTGGGACTTCTGTGTCACACTTAGAACAGAGGGACCACCTGGCCACTCCAGCTCCAGCTCCCTCAGCAGGGATGGTGGGGGAGGGGGGATGCAAAGAATGACCTGCTGATGACAACATGGGCTAATCCTGTATAATAAAGAAGTAATATGCAAATTAACCCTCATGTCCTCACAAGATGGCTGCCTATGACCAGGCCGGCAGGGGGGTTAGTGAGGGATGACCAAATGACTGAACAGCAGGCTAGGTCGACAGGAGGGGCCGTGTGGGGTGACCAGGCTGGCAGAGGGGGGCAGTTAGGGACGATCAGACCAGCACACAGAGGCAGTGAGAGGCGATCAGGCCAGCAGGAGGGCAGTTTGGGGTGACCAGGCAGGCAGGTAGAGGAGCGATTAGGAGCCAGTGGTCCAGGATTGTGAGAGGGATGTCTGACTGCCTGGGATCGGGCCTAAACTGGCAGTCGGACATCCCCCGAGGGGTCCCGGATTGGAGAGGGTACAGGCTGGGCTGAGGGGACACCCCTGCCCCATGCACAAACTTTATGCACCGGGCCCCTAGTGTCTCACATGATACATGAGTCTTACATCCCCAAACAGGGTCCGATTCCCTCCGGGACATCAACTCTGCCTTATCTCTCTCTGTGCCCTTACTGGTCGGGGCAGAGGTCTCACCGGTACATTTTTTTAAAGTATTTTTTTTATTGATTTCAGAGAGGAAGGGAGGAGATAGAAACATCAATGATGAGAGAATCATTGATCAGCTGTCTTTTGCAGCCCACAGCTGGGCATGTGCCCTCTCTTTACCTTCCTCCCTCTCTCCCTCGAGCAGAGGCCTGAGAAGGAGGGCACTGCCTACTCCGCGCTCTTTCTCCCTCGTCCCGCACCCAGTGCCAAACCTTAGAATACATGCCAGGAACTCAGCGGGGAGCGGGTTGCAAACAGGAAAAAGGTGATATTACAAACTCTTGTTTCTGAGCCTCCTCCTGCAGTTTCTGTGTCCTGCCGGCCATGCTTTCCCTTCCCGGTCCGTCCATTGCTCGGCTGGACGGGACTCCCAAGGGTGCAGTCACCGCCACTTCCTCCTTTCGGGGGAAGAGAAACAGAGGGAAGGGTAGGGAGGGGAACTGAGGCGCGTGGGGGGAGGAGAGGATGAAGGGGTGGGCAGGAGGTCGGTGTCACCGAGGAGCAGAGGGCAACATTAATCTGTCGCCTCGCGCCCGTCGCCAGGAGCACCCGGCACACTCAGTCCCTGGTGGAGACACCCCGCAGCCTGTGCCTCCATAAGTCCTCGGCCCCTTTGCTTTGCAGCCTCCAGCGGAATCCGTTCTGCGGCCGTGGCTGCGGGCCACAGCAAACACATCTCGGCACGGTCAGCTCTCGGGTTGCCAGGATCCTCGGGCCAGATTCGGCCAAAGAGCTGAAGCTGCAACCGCCTCAGCTACAAATTTCTCAGTGTTTTCCTTTGATCATATAACTGGGATGAGGAAGGGAACTCCCACCGAATAGCAACACGACCTAAAACTGGAAAGGGCTTGAATAAATCACCTTAGACAGTGCCATAGATCCATCCACATACTTTTCATTCTACGCTGTCACTTACACCAGTAAATGCCGGGGGGAAGGGGTGGGGGAGCTGTACAAGTTTTTGATAAACTTGCTGGTAAAATTTCAAGAGTCACCTGAGCAAGAATGTGAGCGAGGCTAAGAAAAGCACTGAGGCAGCTCCCTCTCTGGCTAAAGCCAAATGGGCAGCAGCCGCCGCCTCTTCCGCCGCCTCTCCCGGCAGCCGCGCCCCCCAACCCCCCCCCTCTCCCCCCGGCTCCAGCAGCCCCCTCCCCACCCCAGACACCCGGTGCTCCGTGCCGCTTTGCCAGGTTGCAGACCTGCCCCGCCGCCGCCGATCAGGGCACTGGCTGGAGCCTGCAGTCACCTTCCCGGGCACCTGCCGGTCTCCACCCACCACAGGGGCCCACTGGGGGCGCTCTTGGCTTGAAGCCTGACACTGGGTCAGGGCACCCCGACTCTGAATCTAAGAGGGTGGGGAGGGTGTTTTCATCTTTGCTCTTCGGATGTGGGAGAGTCCCAAGGAGCCCCAGTCCCTCGATGCACACCCTCTGCCACGTGACTCTGTGGCTCCTTTGTCCTCGGAGCCCCCGGGTGGTGTCTACTCCCCGACCCGCCCTGAAGCTGGGCTTGGCATGTGATGTGTCTTGGCCACGGGGACATCAGCCAAGGTGACAGGTACCTGGCGAAGGAGCCCAGGCCGGCCTGTCAGAGGACGAGGGGTGGCTTCGTCCCGCTGTCGGCCACGCCCAGCTGGCCTACCCACCCAGCGGAAAGACACAATAAAACGCCCCTGTCTGGAAAGAAGGGACCTTTGCACTGAAAATGAATGGCGCTGTCCTGGCTTTCACAGACTCCGGGACCTGTGCACACTACTCGTGTTGTAGATCCAGGACGTGTGTGCCTTCAAAGGGCACCGCCTGGACTTACAGCTGCTGAGCCTGGGTTAGGAAACCCCTGTGTTGGGGGACTTGGGGTGGAGTCACATTATCTCTGAGAGTCCAAACTGAGTCAGGGATACCCCACTGCAGTCACGACTCTCAGGGTCCCCAGTGGAGCATCACTCGCTGCCTGAAACACCCAAACTCTACCCCGAGCTGTGTAGAAACCACCAGGCCGCCCACAACCGTGCACATGTATGTGCCCGTGTGCACACACGCATATATGCACAGGCACACCGGCACGTGCGCATGCAGGTGCACATGCAGGCACACATGCACACTCTCGTGGTAGCAGTGCTTTTGGCATGTGCAGCCCCGCTGGTGGGTGACAGGACCAGTGGCCACGCACAGGGAGCTGGCTGCTCCTAGCCGGTTGCCCGGCGGCTGACGGCTGCTCCTAGCCGGTTGCCCGGCGGCTGACGGCTGCTCCTAGCCGGTTGCCCGGCGGCTGACGGCTGCTCCTAGCCGGTTGCCCGGCGGCTGACGGCTGCGTAATGGCTGAGGGAAGAAGTCCACCTCGGCCTGCAGGCCTGGACTCTGCCCAGGAGCCTCATCGCAATAGTGTCTCGTGTGGTGTGGTCAGCAGAGGCCGGCCTCCCCCGGAGGCCAGTGGGGGACATTCCCGCGGGGGCCTGGGCGCGCTCCCACCGCTGCTGGGGGACAGGCGCGGGGCAGGGCCTGGGCAGGCGCACCTGAGGTGCCAAGGGGACGGGAGACCTTACAGAAAGGTAACTGCTGGGATGCGGGAAGGAGACGCCTGGCGGGGGCAGGGTTGGGGGGACCACTCACAGCGTTACCTTGCTGCACGTAATTGTTTTAAAGTTCCATACACAGTTTCCCCAAATTTTCTTGTAAAGTGTTCCCGGGCAAGAGTCGCGTTACGTCCTACGGTGCGAAGAACAGTGCGCTGAGTAATGAGAAATACAATTTGACTTGAATCAACATGGAAAGGAGTAACATACCCCAACTACCCGTTCTTTTTAAATGACTACGGATCAGGTCTCCACCGGCAAAGCGAAGCAAAGGGCAGGGCTTGTCTACATCGACGTGGGTTTTTTAATCCAGATCATTCGGCGGCCCCGTGGAGGGAACACAGGCCTGCGAGCCCACAGGCTCTCTCCGTGCCTCTGTCCCGCCACCGCCGGCCGCGGGGTGCTGCGGGAGGACGGCACTCCCCGGCCTGCGCTGCATGCACTCAGTGTGGGCAGCAGGGGCCCCTTTAAAGGGAGAATCTGCAGACCTGCCCAGCTGGATTCCTTCATGTTTACTGTAACACATAAATACGCACAGTGATAAGAGAAGGTGTAAACCATGTAGGCTTATAGATCTGTAGCATCACCAAAGCACATTTTAAGAACATTTAAAAAATAAATAATAACAACACTACACACCAATAGGACTCAATAGGGGAAAACCTAGGATGAGGTTTCTGAACAACCTCGCCGCTGCCCCTGCCCCTGCCCCTGCTCCGGCCCCGCAGTGCGGTGCTGACAGGCAGGCCGGTAGCACGGGGCTTGCTCACACCCAGGGATGCTGCCTGCGGTTCTCAGCCTGCGCAGCCTTCCTTGGTACGAGGAGCCCGAGCCTCGCGGGGCCTCCCGTGGCAGTGGAATTAGTAACACTGGCACCAGGTGGCCACAAGCACACACACAGGGGCAGACGAGTTTCAGGGATGCGTATTAGAAAGCGGCCGTCCACGTAACTCGGGATATGCTTATGTTTTAGATCATCACCGAAATGCAAAGGTTTGATCCTCCAGAGAACTCAGAGGTTTTTCAGAATTGGCCACCACACTTCATCCGGAGAAACAACGGAATAAAAACCTTCTGCAGACCCTGACCGTCCAGTCTAGCTCATTGAGGCCTCGGGAATACCCGTGGCAGCGCACAGACCTGCCAGCAGGGGGAACTAGAGATCCATCGTGGGAAAGAAGAGGGGCACAGGCTGGCCTCCTCCCTGCGAGCGGAGAGCTGGATGCGATGGCGCACCTGGCACCCAGACCGCTGCTATTTCCAAGTCTGTGCCCTTTCTTCTTCCCCTGGAGTCCATGCACTTGGGGGAGATCCCAACCAATGAGTTTCGGGGAGAGACTCTCTGAGAACTGTCAGCTCAGCTCAGGTTAGACGCCTACTTAGAATCCCGTGGACAACGTTTGCTTCTCATGTGGCTCTTTCTTGCACATGGTAGGCACTCAACGTTCAATAAACACAAGTACAGAGAGAAACTAACAAGGAGGGAGCCCCTCCTGTCTCAGCAGAAGAGCGGTGCGTGCGTAGTGCTTGCACAGCTAGCGCGGGTAGCGGGTTGGGCGGTTCGGTCTCTAGGACCCGCAGGAAGAGAGCGATGCTGCGCCCCTTGGTCGCCCTAAGTGTGTCCGCGTGGGCTGCACAGCGGAATGAATGTGTGCCGAACGCCTGCGTGAAGGCCTAGGCTGTGCCACGTCATGACACAGCAGTGGATTTCCTGTCGAAACTCAGGCTCACCACGAGAAAGGAAATGCCCACCCAAACCCAAACATGCTCCCTTCGTGCTGAGAAGGGCCTGGCTTCGCCAATCCAGCCGTCACCCTGCAGTCGGCAGAGGGGCCCGGTGCCCGTAGCCCGCAGCCTGCCCTCCGCATGGCGGTCCCACTTGGCCACACCAGCCGGCTGGCAGCAGCAAGGAGGAAGCCAGGCAGCGCAGCGAGGGCGCTGGGACTTCCCTCGCCTTCTCCTGTCATTTGAGGGTGAAGGTCACACAGCTGCTGCCTATGGGTGCCTTTGAGTCATGGGTTCGACGTCACAGCTTTTGTGAAGGGGAGGGGAGGGGACAGGAGGGCAGGTGGCCTTGGGGATGTAGCCGGCCCTCCCCGCACCATCGGCCAAGGGGGTGGTGCTGGCAGAGACCAGTGTGGCCTCTCAGGGTCCCAGGGCAGCAGGGGAGGGAGGGGTGCAGAGGAGGGGCCTCCCACCACAGCCTCTGGCCGTGACGGCTCTGGACATGGTCCATGAAGCGGTCAACAAGTAAGCAGACATACTGGACAGGCCAAAGTGCTCACGTAGGCTGAGCGTCTGGGGACCTGGGCTTACACCTTCCTTCACCACTGACCTCTCTGTCCCTCCCCTGCCCTGAGCTCAGGCTGCCCCTCTGTGAAGAGGGCCTGAGGATTCCTGCCCCGTCCACAAGGTAGATGAGAATTAAAGCCAAGTGAGCTGATAGGGTGAAAGTGTTTTGAACTCTAAACCTTATTATTAGAAAAAATATTAAAGGACGAATGATAACATCACAGGAAAAAATTGGCAACTGTAACCCCAAAATAAAAATTTGACATTAAAACAATTAGAGGCCAGACACCCAGTAGAGAGAATAAACAGCGTCTGCCACTTGCTATAAGGCAGTGGTTCTCAACCTTCCTAATGCCGCGACCCTTTAATACAGTTCCTCATGTTGTGGTGACCCCAATTTCATTGTTACAAATTGAACATCATTAAAGCACAGTGATTAATCACAAAAACAATATGTAATTATATATGTGTTTTCTGATGGTCTTAGGTGACCCCTGTGAAAGGGTCGTTTGACCCCCAAAGGGGTCGCGACCCACAGGTTGAGAACCGCTGCAAGGTCTCACAAATACTTTTGTTTATTATACCGGTTAGAAAGGAAAAGGAAAGAAAAGGACCCCCGATGTAATTCCAGGGGAGAGTTCAGCGCTTCCTGGAACACTGGCTGAACAGAGCAGGTGCCCAGTGCGTGCTCATTTTTATTCTAAAAGATGTGCTGAGCTCGGTGAGACTGTGAGGATGGGGAGGCTGTGTGGGTGAGCCTGGCCAGGCCACCCTGTAATGGAGGCCTCCCAGGCTCCATTCTTGTCCTCGTCACCCCACTTTTGTCTGCTCGAGAGCAGAGCCCCAGATGGAGTCCGCTTCCCTGTGGTTCCACCAGCTGCTGCTTCTCCCCATCAGGCCACCGTGTTGCCTCAGGCTTCACAGTGGTTATGGGGGAGCAGCCAGTGAAGGACAAGAGACATCCAGATGGCCTCAGCGGAAAGCAGATTAAGCAACGCACATACAAGTTCAAGTGCGGTTCAACACGTCTGTGCTTCATTCACTCATTTACTCGTGCGTTTTCCATGTCCAGCTACTGGCTGGGTGTGGAAGTGAGTCTTCATGACAACGGAGGAGACAGACAGACCAGCAGACAATCAGATGAGAGATGGCCAGGCAGGAGGCCATCACACAGAGTCTCGGGCTGTGGGAGCACTGCAGGATTTAAGTCTGGGAGGGGCTTACGCTTTAAAAAAAATCCCCCAGGTAGTTATGAGAGAGCTGGCGGGGGATATGGAATTGGAAGAGTTAAGATCTGAAGCAAGAAACCATCAGAAGCTATTTAAGTAATACAGGCAACATTCCCGAGAGCTTGGAGCTTGAGATGAAAAGGAAGGAAGGGGTAAGTGAGAAGTATCTGGGAGACAGAATTTGGACACGTGGAGAAGGCAACGTCCTGCCTCCAGCTCGCAGCTCTGCCACTTGGTAGCTGTGTGAGCTGCAGAGGACAGGACAGCACTGAGCCTCAGTTTCCTCATCCGTAAATGGGTCTAGTTATATGAAAATGTCGTGAGGATTACAAAAGAACTAGAGGCCCGTTGCAGGAAGATTCCGGCAAGAATAGGGCTTCCTGAGACCACAGCGAAGCAGAGAAAGGAGCAAAGCCCACCGAGGCAGGCTTCGCTCCCTTCTCCGCTGCCTCGCTCCCTCCCCTCGCTGTTTAGCCCTCGGCTCCCTCCCTTCTGTGCCACCTGGGCTCTCTCCCTTCTCTGCCACTTTGCTCCCTCGCCAGGTCACGGATCCAAGGCCTGGATCCCCCGGGCAGCGTTGCGCGCTGCCGGCCCCACCTCGCTGGGTCAGGGGTCTGGGTCCCGGGTCCGGTGGGCAGCATCGTGCCCTGCCGGCCCTGCCTTCAGCATGCAAATTAGCTGCCATCTTTGTTGGCGGTTAATTTGCATATTGTGCTGATTAGCCAATGGAAGGCATAGCGAGGGTACGGTCAATTACCATGTTTATCTGTTATTAGATAGGATGGGAGTAGCGAGATTAATCTGGCACATGGCAGGCATTCAATAAAGGTTAGCTCCCTCAAAGGACATGATAACTCATGCTATAGGTTAGAGTCAAGCCTGAAAATAAATAGTAAGAAAAAGGGAATGAGCAAAGATGAGTTGCTGTGCAACCCTAGTGGTGGGCAAGAAGGCCGCACATAGACCTCAGGAGAAACCACATTAAAATATGACTGCAGAGCCTGGCCGGTTGCTCAGTGGTTAGCATCGGCCTATGAACCAGAGGGTCATGGTTCAATTCCAGATCAGGGCACATGCCCAGGTTGCAGGCTCAATCCCCAATAGGAGGCAGCCGATCAATGATTCTCATCATTGATGTTTCTCTCTCTCTCTCCCTCTCCCTTCCTCTCTGAAATCAAATATACATACAAACAAGCAAGACGTGACTACAGAGACAGACGTGTGCCCGTGACTACAGAGACAGACGTGTGCCCGTGGCCTCACTCAGAGTGCCTGCAAATGCGGGCAACCCCAGTTGTGTGGAGTCTCTAGAGGACCCACCCCCATGCTGCCTCCAACCCCAGCCCCTAGGGAAGGTGGGCTTTATGCTCAGGCTTCTTACAGCTGAAATCAATTTGACAGCACTGCTCCCCTTTCACAAGGTCACCAGTCATTCAGAGAACCCCCAGATTCTTCGTCGCCCTCCATTCCTTTGTGCCAAACCCACAGACACAGGAGAGGAGTTCAGGTTAAGGAAGAGCCTGGAGCAATGTGCCCTGCTCCTGTGAGCCGCACATCGGGCATGGAGCATGTTGACTCCACCTCCGTGAGGCACCCAGCGGCCTTCCCTTCCCTCTCAGGCATGCTCCCCGAGCTTGTTCAGGCTACACGCTGGCCCTGAAGATACTCGATCATTTCACATGTTGGGTTCTGGGGAGCAGACTGGGTGTCACTAGAGCGAGGCCAGCCAGCACTTTCACTATGAGAAGCCACATCCAGCCCCCAGGGCTGGAAATTCAGTGCCACGTGGAAAGGCAAAGGGGCAATTATTTCCGTTCACCAGGTACTTGCTACATCACTTGTTTCCTATTTCAGTGCGTTTCAAAAATTTCCCCCCGGGTGAGAGCGCTGAGGAGGCTTTGTTGTGAAATATGGTTAACACGGGTTGCTTTCTGTTTCATGACCTCACTCAGATTGTCTCTGGGTGTGGAACTAAAGCCCGGGGCGGGGGTGGGGGTGCTCTTCTGGGACCTCAAAGAGATGCAAAAAAGGGGAGGGGGCAACTAGGGGAGGACAGCAGTGAAAAGAGAAGCGAAGGGGGGGAAAGTGTCTAGACCAAGATTAAAATGTGGAAAGCCACTTGGCAGAGCAGAGTTCTGAAGAAACTACTTCCTTTTACTGGTCGTGGATTATCTGTGTCCATGGTTTTAAAAGCTCACATGAATAATTGAGACTATAAAATAGATTTAGATCTGTTATTCTCAATATGGTTTATAAATATCATATTAAATACATTCAAACATTTTGCCCCAATCACCAGAGGCTCCATAGCATCTGAATGCTTTCACGTGCTCTAAATCTGCACATGACACGATGAATAAGGCAGGGGTCAGAGCGTTTCTCCCCGCTGTGTTGAAATAAATGCTTAGAGGATGAGGACACATTTGTAATACCTTAACTAATAAAAAAGAAAGAAAGAAAGAAATGCTTAGAAGTAGTTAGCATTTAATAGAATTTTGATTTAGTGACTTTTGAAATAATTGGCAGTAACACTGAGTGCAAATTCGTATGTGGTGCCAGTGAGCTGCCCCTTTGGACACACAGCATGGCTTCTGCCGTTTCCACAATCCCCACTCACTTCACTTCACCCATTCACCTTTCCTGCCTGGCCCCTCAGGTATTTGAGGGTGCAAACTCTGGGTTAGGCAGTGTCTGATGGGTATAGACAGACAGACAAAGTTGTACTCCAGTAGTCAATAATAACTGTAATAATTACAATAATTGTAATAACTATGCACCAGGCCAGGTGGGTACTGGAAATATCTTGGGGGGTGGGGGGGGAACACTTTGTAAAGTATATGATTACCTAACCACTAGGCTGTACACCTGAAACTAATACAAAATAATGTAAACTGTAATTGAAAAACAAAAATTAAAAAAAAAAGAATAGCAAAGTTGAACTCCATACTAGTGCGTTATAATCCTTCACGTATATGGATAGCATCTGGCATTTTCCCAAATAAAGAGAAAACCCAAAGGCATTTACAAACAGCAGGGAGTTCCAGTCCCAACCCCTGCGTCCTGTTCCTCTCCCTAATTCATTAGCCACCAGGGGGCGTTGCAAACAGCTCACTTCTGAACCCCGCTTTCCTGGGGGCGCAGCACATGAGGACACCTCCTTCTTGTGCAAGAAACTAGACTAGGGCAGTGGGAGGTGTGTGGTGGGCGGAAAGGTCAGGGCCGAGCGGCGCTGGAGCGGGAACTTCTCATCAGGAGCTCAGCCAGGGCCTCGCACCACACCACTCATTTCTGGAGAAGACTGGGTGTCAGAAATGGTCATGTTTGCTTTTCATAACAAAACCGTGTCCTTAAGCCCAACACAGCTTTGGTCGAAGACCACATTCGAATTAAGCAGAAGGTTCCCTAAGAGAGCTGCTGCCCGGAGTTAGTGTTGCTGTCTTGACAAGGAAAAGAGGTGCACGTGAGCAGAAGTCTTAACAGCCAGCAGGTGGCCATCTTTACGGCCTAATTCCAGAGCGCGAGAAAGGTCTCTATCCGGCCCTCCTTTTGCGCATGCGCACGCACACCACGCATACGCACGCACAGCACGCACAGCACGCACGCCCGTGCCGCTGCCTGCTCGCGTTCTCAGTGTGTGCCAGAGGCAGGGTGAGTGACCCGGAAGTGAACAAGCTGTGAGGCAGCGGCAGGAAGAAGCCGTTCTGGGGTTGCAGGAGTCCCTAGGGGACGATTGGGCATCCAGCCGGGAATTCCGACCGCTCGAGCGGGAGCTCCCGGGTGCGGTGAGCGCTGCACTCCTGCTACAGGACGGTGGGGACAAAGACCACTGATCTAGTCGTTCGTTTAGATTCACAGCAGGCCGGCCTCGGCCTCTGCAACTTCAGGGAAACCTCCCTAAGTACGAGAATAAGTCAGCGCTTCCCACCCACGTGAGGCCCCAGGTGAGTGGCCGCCATGCCCGCCACGCTGCGCAGGCCCCGGGGGTGGCTGCACGCGGCCCGGGTGGGCCAGTGGGCCTTCCCTGCCTGTGCTCCGCGGGGCGGGTGCAAGTATCGTCACGCCGTGAACAGTGTGTGCTACAAAGCGACAGTTTGGGAAGCACTGCCTTGGGTTAAAGTTCTCAGGAACCCTGCATATGCAATAGCAAGCGTTATTAGCGCTCACTGAGGCAGGACCCCCTCCCCCACCCCACCCCCCAGTCTGCTCTTCATTGTGAATCCGTCGTTTAAAGCTCGGGTTTGAGGAAAACAACCTGCGATTAGCCTCTTGGGTGTTTTCTCTGCTAACTTGCACCCCAGTTAAGTCAGCCCCTGGCAGCTTGCTCAGTCCTCACGCCGTTTCACAGATGGGGCGGGTGGAGCGCAGAGAGGCCGAGTGCTGGCCCCCAGTCCCACCAAGAGGAAGCAGGCCGCGAGCCCGCACCCTGTTTCTCCAGGTGCAGCACTGCCCCCCGAGGCACAGCCTCCTCCGATCCTGGGGGACCCGACTTGAGCCAGGCTCCCCAGGGGCACACACACATCAGACAGGATCGCCCCTGTTTCTCGGAGAGACGTGGACAGGTGGAGGGAATGAGTGTGCGGCGGCCTCCTGGGAATTTCACGCTGGCAGGACGGGCAGGGGGAGAGATACAGGCGTTGGGCTGTGCGGTTCATCAGGGAAATAGAGGGGCTCCCCGAGGGGCAGCTCTGATGTCCCCCCGTCAGCAGCAGGGACTTCATGCAAAGCGTGGCCCAGAGCTGCGGGAAGGAGGCGCGGACTCGGTGTGCGTGGATGATGACCGCGTGGAGGGGCTGTACGTTGTGCTTCTGTTTTGTAGGAAGAGGCATCTACAGATTTTCTACACTTGAATTTCTCTTGAAAAGTTCTATTTTGAGCTTTAGGGGGAAGTGTGCCACGTTTTAACGAACTTCTCACACCTACCCCCCAGGATGATGTTTTTTAGAGGCTTAGAGATTTCAAAGAATTAAAACGCATCTGGCATCCTCCCCCGAGATCCCTCCTGGCCAGCGATGTGTTGTTTTCAGAGCCCTGAGAAATCCCCGGAGACACAAACAGGCGCAGGGGAAATCCTGCCCAGCACATCCCGAGGGCTGAGCCGGCCCCTTCCTGCCTGGTCTGCCCAGAGCGCGTGCTGAACCGCAGCTCGGTTTCGTCCCAGCGACACCCTGGATCCCTCCTCACAATAGGCTGTACTCACCGCAGTGAGGGGTGCCAGGGGAGGACAAGCAAGGGGTGCTAGGCCCGCTCAGCTCCAAGAGCCCGGCATCTGTTGAGGACCCCCCACCCCCACCCCCCCTAGAGGCGCTGTGGGCTGGCTGGAGGCACCAGGTGACTTCAGCTCAAGACCTCACCAGACCTGGCCACCTGGCTGCAAGGCCCATAGCAAAGCCAGCACCCCAGGCCCTGGACTGAGCGTTCAGCCCCCTGCTTCCAAAGGATAACACGGGGATCCTTCTTTTCTGCTTCTGCAAAGGAAAACTAGGGCGCTAGCACTTTCTAGGCGTATTAGATGTCCACACACTCCAAGGCCCAGCCCTATGCCGCATCTTCATCCCCTCTAAGAGCCCAGCTCCTTCTTGCCTCTGCACCTCTGTTCCTGCAGCTCCAGCCACCAGGGAGGCGCATTCTCTCACTGTGGCCAGCTCTAACCCATTCTCGGTGCACAATCAAAGCACACACCCTGGAACTACACTGCTCAGAGCGAGTCCCTGCTCTGCCATTCACTAACTGCCTCAATTTCCTCATCTGTAAAATGGGATGAAAATACTGTTTACCTCACAGGGTGGATTGCGACGAGGAAGAAAAGTGTTGAAGTAAGAAACGTCCAAACCCATAGGGAACTTTTATCAGAGTTTATGTGAGCCAAACTGATGACATATGATGGGGAACAAGATCTCAAACAATAGTTTTGCAGCTTCTTTTACTTAATGGAAATTAAGGAGGGAAGGTACATGGATGTGGGAGAAAGCACGGCAGGGATTGGAGTACAGGATAGTTGACAAGATTACGTGCCCTTTTGAGGGTTAATATCCCCTTCAGGTATTTCAAAGATGCGTTGACCTAGATGCACAAAAACAATGGAAGGGCTGGGGCATGGCTACCAGTTAGGAATTCATGATCAGGTCACCCTGTGAGGTGGCTTTCCATAGAACCTCCACAAAGGAAAGACTACAGGTACAAAGCGTAGAAGTGGCCTGGCGCATGGAAGTGTTTACTGTGAAAAGGAGTCACTTTCTTTAGTGCTTTCCAGGAAGGGTTCTGGGGCCACACCCTTGGCCCCAAATGAGAAGAGAAGGTTACACCCTGGTATGTCAGACAGAAGGTTTAGGCTCCCCAGCAGTTTATACTGTCGTAGGAAAGTTCAACGTCCACCAGCCTTGATGGACCAAGCAAAGGCATGATGACTAACTCACTAGTTCATGCGTTTCTTTAATTCAAAGAGTGAAACTCCTGTTTAATTTAGAGTAGAATCTTCTATATATTTTCAAGATGTACTTGATACCCTATTAAAATCTATACTAATAAAAGGGTAATATGCTAATAAGACTGGACATCTTCTGGATGTCCTTCTGGACAAAGCCATGGTGGTGGGGGCCAAAGCAGAGGCGGTTAGGGGCGATTAGGCCGGCAGGGGAGAGCAGTTAGGGGTGATCAGGCTGGCAGGGCGGAGCAGTTAGGGGGCGATCAGGCAGGCAGGCAAGCAAACCATTAGGAACCAGTGGTCCCGGATTGCGAGAAGGATGTGTGATTGCTGGTTTAGGCTCGATCCAGCAGTCGGACATCCCCCTAGGGGTCCTGGATTGGAGAGGGTGCAGGCCGGGCTAAAGGCCTCCCTCCCCGCCCCCCCCGCCCCCCCCCCCCCCGCACCGCACGAATTTCCTGCACCGGGCCTCTAATATTATAATAAGAAACTATTTTAAAGATGTTTTAGTATATTTTTACAGGATTCTATGTCTGATTTTTATAGCACTGTAGAACTCTGAGCCAGAGAGTTATTTTCAGGCCTGTGTGATTAGCATTCGTGATGAAAATCAATGATAGCCTCTATTGACAAGAACACACACACCCTTTGCCTCCACAGCCAAAGGCAAATGCTTTCGGTTGCATTTTACTATAAATAGTATGAAACACAAAAAATGTGTATTTCACAACACACCCAGATGGTTTTGAAATGTCCTTTTACCCCAAGGCGGTAGCAGTTCACAATAGATAACTACCCTGGGCTGGCTACATAATTCGCAGAGTTGAGGGCAAAATGAAAATAGGAGGTGCTTTGTTCAAAGAGCAGAACATGAAACCAAGCACAGGTACTTTCTAGGCCTGGGGACCTGTGTGCCTGTAAGGTCACATGTCCATGAGGTTGGCCCTGGCCGCCCCTTATGGATTTGATGTATTTTAACATCATCATTCACGTAAGAAACTTCCAAGCTTAAGACCTTTACTTGACATATTTACCAACATTTATCAATATATCACATTTACTTCACTCTGCAAGAGGTCATTTCTTTTCCAAAAATCACATTTTAGAATAAAATAAATACAGCATCAACATTATTTTTAAAATAAAAGTTATGTAAGTACATATCTCATGTTTTCTGTGAATTTAAATGAATGGTTTTCATTGTTTTAGTCTGAAAATGTGAGTTCAGTATAGATGTCACTATGCACTCTCATTCACTGTTGTCATAGCCCATCCCAGCACTCCTACAAGCTACACTATCGATCAGCAGGGTTTAGGGTAGGGGTGGGCAAACTTTTTGACTCGAGGGCCACAATGGGTTCTTAAACTGGACCGGAGGGCCGGGACAAAAGCATGGATGGAGTGTTTGTGTGAACTAATATAAATTCAAAGTAAACATCATTACATTAAAGGGTACGGTCTTTTTTTTTTTTTAGTTTTATTCATTTCAAACGGGCCGGATCCGGCCCACGGGCCGTAGTTTGCCCACGGCTGGTTTAGAGGAAGTTAGGTTACCTGTTTCTGTTGACTAAATAACAGACACCTGTTTATTCCCACACCTTGGGAAATCTTCCTCATCAAGGCAGCCCATTTAAAAAGAGAAATTTTCGGGGCTGGCCCAACGAGCGAACCTGCTGACTCTTGCAAATGTAGCAATATGTGCTCACTTTGTGCCAAGCACTGGTCTAAGCCTTTCCTGTAGTAATTCATTTCGTTCTAGAAAAAATTCCCATCGAGTTGGAAATGACATCCCATCACTTGTGCCATAGTCTGTTCTTAGAAGCAAGTTAGCAAGTCCAGCCCACATTCAAAGAAAAAGAAAGGTCAGCTTCACCTTTGGGGGAAAGATATACCAAAGGGTTCATGAACAGATTTTTTTAAGCCGTCGTATTAATATTTTATATTTAAAGGCATGAGACCAGATAAAATCACCAAAAAAGTGAATGTGAAAAGAGAAGAGACCAAGGACTCGACCCTTGGATGCTTCAGCGCTGGAAAGCTCTTCTGTTTTATAGGTACGCATGGAAGATATGCAGTTTCCCAAGGTCACTGAGCTGGCGGTGACAGAGCTGGACCCAGGACCCAGGCAGGTAGGTTTCAGAGCTTGCATTCTTTGTTACTCTGCTGCTCAGAAGGAACTATAAAGGCCCAAGTTCAGCAAATCAGCAAACTAATGGAGGTGTATAAATTGATATTTGTCATTTGATCTGGTGTGTAAGATCCATGGACAGTATTGTTTCTTCTTAGGTTCTTGGCCTTGATGTTTCTGCCAGCAGGCGATAGTGCTGGTTAAGTAACTTCATTCAGTGAACATTTTGAGCATCTCTGTATGGCAGGCACTATTCTAGGCACTTGGGATAAAATAGACAATGACTTCTGCTCTTACAGAGATTTTGTTCTAGCAAGGGGAGATAGAAAATACTCAAGAAACATGTAAGTGATCCAGTATTTTGGAAAATGGTATGTGCTTATGGGGGGAGAAGTAGAATTGGGTAAAAGGAATTGTCAATTCATAGCGAAGTAGGTTTATAGTGAGCACGTGAAACAGTTTATTCTTATATTATTATTTATTACTTTTTCTATTATTTTCTATATGAACAACTTTAAACCTATTTTTGCCTCGCCCCTCTCCCCCTTTCCCGAGCGAACTGAAATTTGGGAAGTGTTTTAGGTGATGGGAGGTCATTGGTAACCAGAGGAAAACATCTAATTAGTGATTTAAAATTATCTAATTGGAGTTTACTGTGAGGCATAAGTCAGCACCCTTCTCATTCAAAATATATTTGTAATGAAAATTATTGAGAGATAATTAAAATATTAACTAGTATTAACATATTAAATAACATACCAAATTGAAGTCAGATTTTAAAAACCTCAGAAACAATTAGTTCACTAAGTTTTAGCTCTTGTCAGTCTCTGTTTGAGGTAATCACAAGTTGTACTAGAATTTGAGTGCATAGCTTTAATCCAGACTCACTTTATGAATTAGGGATCTTGAAGAAAAAAATGGCCATTATAATGCTACAGGATCAATAGCTCTTCTTGTTGAAACAAAATAATGTGACAAACTGGCCAAAAGAACATCTTCAATGTGATTCAAGTAGATAAAATAGAAACAGACATACCAGGATATTTATTCATAATTATTCATGAAATGCGTTTCGTTTGATAAATATAAAATCTCCCATGGCTGCCCCGCTCTCACCTTCTCTGCTGGCCACTGAGGAAGGAGTGACCCACTGCCCCGTCTCCACTTAGCTTATGCAGGTTTACAGAACACCTGTTACTGACCTGGCCCTCGCCGGCCCGATGCCCTGCTTATCACTTTGCACGTCGTCCTCACTGAGGTGCCCCAGCAGCTCTGTGCAGTGCACGGTCCCTGCGTCGCACCTGCATACCTGCTCTGGTCACAAAGCTACAGTACTGCCTCCCGCGCATGGCCATTTGTCAAGTGACAGTTACTCAGGTGAATCATTAAAAAACCAAACGCTGGCTCCTTTGGGCACTACTAAGAAATGGGAAGCTGACATTAAGTTTCATTCTACTTGCGTTAAATATTCTTTTCTTGGGTCATTGGCTTCATTGAAAAAGTAATCTCCATGCACAGGAATAGGGGATGATCTGAACTACTCCGGTGAGCACTGGTGAGGAAAAAGGCAGTAGAAATAAAAATTATCTCTAAATTCTTTATAAGAGTCTCTGAAGTGCGTAGTGTTCTCATTTTTGCTAGCAGAAACTATGAAGTGGTTGTATGATAGAGGGTCCTACTTATAGGTATCAGCCCTCAGACTGTGGGGCTCTATCTGAGGAATCACCCTGGGGTCATGACCACTGTAGGGACATCTGGGTGCCTTTCACAAGAGAGTCACACACTGGAAAAATCACACACTGGGAGGAGGCAGTTAGGAAGCCTGGAAAGATTGGGAAAGACCAAAACCTAATTCTCACTGAGCGGTTACCGTGTGATGAACATGATGCCCTTTACATACTGTTAACCAATTTTATCTTTACAATCATCTTATGTATCAGGTACTGTATTAGTCAGCGAAGGTCACAAAAATGACACAGAATAGATCTCTCAAAAATAGAGTAGCTTAATGAAAACAAGCATTTACTTCTTGCTCATGCACCTGCAGGTCATCTCGTTTCTGGTTGGTCTAACTGGGCTGAGCTGAGCATGGGCATCCACCACACAGGTCAAGTTCATGCATTTCCCAGTGTGAAGTTTTCTTCTGGGACCTTAAAGGTTTATGCTTCTAAGGATGATGGCAGAAGTGTGAGAGGGCACACCCAACCTCACAAGTTTGCTTCAAGCCTTTGCTTGCTTCACATACACTAACATTCTATTGTCTAAACAAGTCCAAAGGCCAAGCCCAAAGTCAAGGGTCAGGGATGTACACTCTGCCCACCAGACGGCCACATCAGGAGTATGGATGTGTAATACTGCAGTGGAGTGAAGATGAGGCCAAAAACTGAATCCCGCACAGGTGCTATTATTATACTCACCTTAAAGATGAGGACACCAGGAGAGGCTCGGAGACGTGCCAGCGTTCCACTAATGTGAAGTGGAGAGGTGACATTTAAACCCAAGCAGACTGGCCCCAGAAGCCAAGCTCTTATGCAGGGCAGCTTAGTGAGGAACAGGAAAAAGCTCCTATTGGCTGGGAAGACACAGGAAAGGTCTGACAGAGTGGAGAAAGGCCAGGGAAGGGGAATCTAGAGATCGTGGCTCTAGAGATCACTTACCTGCAGGCTTGTTCAGGGCACCTACTCCAGGCCCGGGGTGGAATCATCACTTGTCAAGCTTATACCCCCAAATAGAGGTTACTCCCAAAATCTTTATAAAATTCCACTACTTACCCAAAACTTTATTCTCTTTATATGTTTCTATAGTTTCAAATTGTCTGCAATGAGGAAAAAATGCAACTTTATAATTATAATTTATAATTAATAATTTTTAAATATAACTAGAATTTTCCCACTGTTTGAAAATTGATTCATGGGAAGTTTTTCTGTTTTACTTTGACTATGTTTAAATATAGTTTGAAATATATATATTTTTAATTCGTGGAATTCCAAAGATTTTACAGATATTGAGTTTAATTTTTGAGAATTTTTATCAGAACCTACAAATCTACTCCATTTGCATGTATAAGGAATAAATTTCTAAAACTGTTTTCTACATTTTGTAACCAATTTTGTAGGCAATGGATAAAAAAGTAATGATACCAGAAAAATGAAAAATTTAAACTTATGTTTTTAAATTTTTAATAGCTGTACATTAAGTGCTTACAACAAAAATAAGGTGAGTATAATTAAAATTGATGAGAAAAGGGTTTTTTTTTGTCCTTAAGTAACTTTTTTTCAATTATAGTTGACATTCAGTATTATATTAGTTTTAGGTATACAGCATAGTGGTTAGACGTTTATATCACTTATGCAGTGATTCCCCCTGATAAGTCTAATACCCACCTATGGGCACCGTACATACTTATTACTATACTAGAGGCCCAGTGCACAAAATTCATGCATGGGAAGGGTCCCTAGGCCTGGCCGGCGATCAGGGCTGATCAGAGCTTTCTGGCTGCTGGCCAGGGCCTTCCTTCATTCTGTGCCACCCCCTGTTGGTCAACACACATCATAGCGGGCGGTCAAACTCCTCCCGGTCTGTCAAACTCCCAAGGGGACAATTTGCATATTAGCCTTTTATTATATAGGATTACTGACTATATTCCCTATGCTCTACTTTACATCCCAGTGACTACCAATTTATCCCTTTAACTTTTCCCAGACCCCAAACCCCATCTCCTCTAGCAACCATCAATTTGTTCTCTGTAACTATGAGTCTGTTTGTATTTTGTTTGTTCATTTATTTTGTTTTTTATATTTTATTTATAAGTGAAATCATATAGTATTTGTCTTTCTCTGTCTGACTTATTTCACTTAGCATATTACCGTCTAAGTCCATTTATGTTGTTTCAAGTGGTAAGATTTCATTCTTTTTTATGGATGAGTCATATTTCATTATTTATATGTGCCACATCTTCTTTATCCAATCATATGTTAAGTGCCAGGGTCCAACCCCAGCGGGTCCAGGGGTTCCCAAAGGTGTAGACGGAGTCGGCGAAGAAGGAAGGACACGGAGACAGTGTTCAGTTGATCATCATAGCCGGGTTCTCTTGTCAGGGTCTCCAGCCAGGTTCTGTAGCCGGGTTCTGTCCAGGTTCTCCAGCCAGGTTCAGTCACCAGGTTCTAGTCAGGTTCTCTTGCCAATTTCTGTAGTCAGGTTCAGTCCAGGATCTTTTGCCATGTTCTCTCCAGCGAAGTTCTTCTGTCTCTAGAGAACGTTCTGTGTAGGTTCTGAGCCAATTTCTGTCTCTCTTCGTTCTGTCTTCTTACATCTGTATTTATACCAGTTGATTCCAATCCTATCAATCTCTATTTCAAAGGTTAGGGCGTTTCTTATCTCCATTCCAGGGAGTAAAGATTATGTAGCTTAAGCATGATTGTTCGTAGTTAAAGTGATTAATTTCCCACCTGGCACTTAGTTAAGAGGTTTTATTCCCTCCCTAACTTCAGGGGAAAATCCCTACCTGGGGAAACAACCTTTCTCAGAGACCTTGGTTAAAACACATAGTGCCAAGAAGGTGAGCAAACATATTAAGAACAGTATGCCATATATGCCAGGTCCCTTGAAACAGCAAGCATGGACCGGCTCCCGGCAGTTAAGATTCTTAAATTGCTTTCATATTTTGACTATTATAAATAATGCTACAATGAATATATATCTTTTTTAACCAGTATTTTGGATTTATTTAGGTAAATACCCAGACGTGGAATTATTGGGTATTTATAAGGCAGTTCCATTTTTAATTTTCTGAAGGAACTCCATACTGTTTTCCCCTATTTGCAATCCCACCAAGAGTGCACAAGGGTTCCTTTTTTCCCGTAACTTCACCAAATCTTATTGTTTGTGGATTTATTGATGATAGCCATTCTGACAGGTATGAGGTGATATCTCATTGTTTTAATTTACATTGATGAGAAGGATTTTTTTACATTTAAAATTTTTGACATTTTGATTTTCTGTAAGCAAAATGATTCAAATTTGGGAAATCTTAAAATTTTAGGGAAATATAGTCATTTGTATTCTATCAATGGGTTTCTTATTCCTGACCAGATCAAATCATAATAGGCTAAAGGGTTATGAAACATAATTCAAAGAAAACGCCATTAAAGGAGAAATGACAATCTTGTGTTAACCTCAAAATAGATGAAGTTGTAATTACTTCATATGCAGGTGATGCAACCTTAGTACTTTCATAGACACAAAAGTATTCTTATGACATGTCATTGCACAATTGAGATACACACCCTATATCTCACTTATGAAACTTCTACCTTAATTTCTATTCAGCTGCAGATAATTGCATGTATAAATTGTATCTTTGTTTTCAAAAAACTTTAAATATAACTGTGGTAAAAGTTCCAACCATATTATTAAAAATAAATTTACTATTTAAAAATGGGATCTTTTGCCGAAACCGGTTTGGCTCAGTGGATGGAGCGTCGGCCTGCGGACCCAAGGGTCCCAGGTTCGATTCCGGTCAAGGGCATGTACCTGGGTTGCGGGCACATCCCCAGTGGGAGATGTGCAGGAGGCAGCTGATCGATGTTTCTCTCTCATCGATGTTTCTAACTCTCTATCTCTCTCCCTTCCTCTCTGTAAAAAATCAATAAAATATATTTAAAAAAATAAAAATAAAAAATCGGATCTTTTGTTTTGCTGTTAGATATAAAATTTTAAAACTAGCCCATGTTAGATAATACTTTATTTTAAAATGCAATTGTTAAAATATAAGAGAGTGATAATACATGAATCAACCATTTAACTAAAAAATGTAGAGAATCAAAATTAAAATACATCAAGGTGAGTAGAAAAAGAAAAAATAAAAGTTGGAAATAACAGTTTTTAAATGTAAAAGTAAAAATAAGGAAAAATATCTAGTTTGCAGTAGCAAACAAAATCATTAAAAATATAAGAATAAATCTTTTTAAATGTTCGGACTTTATAGAGAAAGCTTTAATTAAATATGAAATAAAAGAAGATTTGGATAATGGAGCACCGTATTCATGAATGGGAAGACTCAATTGTGAAGTTATTATTTCTCCTCCAAATTACTGTATAATTGTGCCAGTCAGTATCCCCAGGGGATATTTAAAGTACAGCTGATTCTTAAATTCTTAATGTGCAAAAACAGTCAAGACAAGCTTTTGAAGACTATTTCTTCCCTTTGTGGAACATTATTAGACTAGCTCAGAGGAAAGAAGGGTCTTTTCCTTTCTCAAAAGCTAGTGTGTGCACCCACAGCCCTTTCTATGAGGGGAACCCCGTGATCAGTCCCCGGCCAGCCCACTGTCCCACTACCGGATGTGGGCAGTTAAGTGGCCCAGTGCCAACAAAGGAACTATGTACCCCCAGCCATGCACAGATGGGACAGGCCTAGAGTTTAGAGGGGGAGGGGACAGGGGAAGCCCGGGGTTGTTTTAGGTGGGCCCCTGCCTCTGGGGAGGCACTATGTGCTGTTACAGCACGACCTGAAACGCACCTGCATGTGTCCAGCTCTATGCTGCATGCACCTTGGCCCAGTCTGTTTCCTGACCACAAGGAACTGTGGCTGCCCACCTCTCTCCAGAGAGAATCTAAGCGTGGCAGCTCTGCTGGGCCACGAGCCCTTTGTGAGTCTACCAGGGCACCCGAATGCCAGTGCCCATGAGCTTGGTTAGTATGGGTTGAATTTACTCCATGTTGGTTATATGCCAGGCTCTGGGCTAACATTTTTATATTTATGTAATTCGATCCACACAACAACCCATCATTGGTGTTTTTATTCTCAGTTTGAAGATGGGGAAGCCGATGCTTGGGTGGCTTCCCTGCCTAAAACCGCAGTGAAGTAGGATTTGAACCCAGTTTGCCCAACCCCCGAGCCTATGCGTTCCTGCTGCATGGGGCCTCCTAGGTCTGGGCCTGGATGTGACCTAGGCTTTCTTGGTAGAGCTAGTGGAAAGACTGCAGAACAAAACTGAAGGAAAAATTATAAAATAAACTATTGGTCCCAGGAGCCTGTAGCCCAGTTTTACCTCGGGTCTTTAAAGAGGCCTCTGAAATTTGCCTTCCCCTCCTCCCCATCTTACAGTCCACACACATGTTCTCTGACAGCAGCATTTTTAATTCTTGGTGACTCAGATGTCCTGGAAGAGAGATTGTCCTTGAATTGTCCCAGGTTAATGTTTCCTCGTCGCATGTCTCTCACATCTATTTCTACTAAGTGCCAGATGTTTTGATTTTCTGCCAAACCCTGAGCCCTGAGTGCTAACCTCCATGACCCAGCGGAGCTCCCACAGCGGTGAGTAGGTGAAAGGTGAAAGGCAGAAAGGGAGGTGAAGCCATTGCTGCCAGTTGAATCCCACTGTCTCTCCAGCGACTTCCGACCAGGAAACTGCCCTGTGCCCTGCGCCTCACTCCAGGCCCTCGTCCTCCCTCCTCTGGGATTGCCCTTGGCCTCGCTGCCTGCCAGCCCCATCTCATCTGCAGTCCATCGCTCTATGACTCTGATCCCATCGAGCCTCCCACCTCACCTCCCTCCCATCACTTCCAGTCCTCAATGTCAAACATCAGCTCAGTGAAACTGCCAATCACGTCACACGCCTTCTGCTCGAAGCCCAACAACTTTGGCCTGGAGGTCACTTTTCTCTCCGGTGTCGCGCCCTCCCCACCCCGCTGCGCACAGGGATACTTACAGCTCCCAAAACACCCAGGGACCCCTGTTTCTGGGTAGTCACCTCGCTGTCCCCCCTGCGGGAATGCCTTGTCTCCTGGGATCACACTAGATCCCAGGCACCTTCTGGACACAGTGAGGTCAGGTGGGCTCTCCAAGCAGGAGCGACAGGCCTTCCCCGGGCAGGTGGGGCATGCTGGCCGGTAGGAGCGGAGCCCATGAGCTGGCTGTTTCAGCCTGAAAATGTCAGGGCCATGCAAGGCGGCACCCTGTGAGAAGCAGAAGGATTCAGCCCCATCTCGGCGGGGGGCTGCCATTTCCTCCCATCAGACAGAAGTAGTAACAGGACCGGCGAGTGGCCGAGGAGAGAGAATGATGGAAAATGTTGACCCCAGTGCCAGGCCATGGAAGGACCCATTAAATGCCACCTTAAGAAAAAGCTCCGGACCCATGAAGCTCTAATTTTATTAGTTATTTTTCCTTAATTGCTTACAAATCAAAATCTGACTTGAGAAGTGCTTTCCCTTTTCAGTGAGAAGGGGGCCAAGTGCCCGCCTCCTCAGTGAGACGGGCAGCGGGAGAGGCGTTGGGCGGGAGGCCACCGTGGGGTGGGCTGGAACTGAAGGTCTGGAAAGCCCATGGTTTACCACGGAAACCGTGACAGGGCCTTCACGTTCACACCCGCCTCCCGGCCTCCCCCACCTGTGGAGCCCCCTCAAGTGAAAGGACAGTGGCCACTGCGCCAGCAGCCCAGAAGCCCACTCTGTGGTTTGACTTTTCCTGTCCTCCCACTCGCTGCAGGGCCGCTGTGCTGCTCGCTCAGGGCCGCCCCCTTGGAGCCCAGGGCAGCGGAAATCACAGGCCGAGGTCTGGGCAGGAGCTGGAGGCCACCACGCTGCTCCCTTCTCTTCTGAACACTGGGTCCTCTCTCTCCTACAGTGGCTTTCCCTGTGGCAACACTGTTTCCCCTTCACCCCATCTTTTTAAAAAATATAATTTTATTGATTTCAGAGAGGAAGGGAGAGGGAGAGAGAGAAACATCTATGATGAGAGAGAAGCATGGGTCGGGTGCCTCCCGCATCCCCCCCCCCCAACCCCCACATTGCGGATTGAGCTCACAACCCCCGGCATGTGCCCTGACTGGGAATCAAACCATGACCTCCTGGTTCATAGGTCGATGCTCAACCTCTGAGCCACACCGGCTGGGCTACCCCATCTTTTAAGAAGCTATTGTCATCCCATTTGAAGAGCTTCAGAAAGTGTTCTAATAACTGAAGACCTGGTAGAATTTTCTAAAATCAGCACAGGCCTTAAAACATCTCTGCTGCCCAGAGGTTCCAGCCCAGTTGTCAGCGTTGGAATCCTGTGCGTTTACCTTCCCCTGCTGGTCTGGGAATTGGTCCTCACGCACTCTCGCCTCCGGGAAGGGTGCGCCTGTAGAGGTCAATGGTAGTTCCACAGCCAGGCTGGATCTCATTCGACTTGAGCGGGAGGCATCAAGTACTTAACTTGGTCCCCAAAGCAAGAAACTGGTACTTCAAATAAAGAAATGAATCATTCACAGGGTGGACATGGAGGTGGCAGGGATGGATGAAAGCTTTTTTTATTTCCAGCAAGCTGTCGTTGAACTTCATCCTGTGCTGGGCACTATGCTCGTCCCGGGGTGTGCACTGGGGCTTTCAGTCTCATTGGAGAAACACAAGCACCGTTTGCTTGTCTTCTTTAAAACAGCCGTTCAACCCCAGCAGATGCTTCAGTGAAGAGATCGCTGGGCGTTAGGACCGGGAAAGGCAGTACACTCATCCCCATCTCATCTTGAGAGGCCGACACCGCAGTTTTGTCAAGGATCTGTGGAGTCTCGCAGTGAAGAGAGTGTGATTTTCTGTGTTGGTCAGGGTGGGCCAGCTTATGCTGTGAGAAACAACGCAGATTATCAGTGGCCGAGGACCCACAAGTTTATTTCCTGCTCCTGCTGCATGCCCACCGCGGGGCAGCTGGACTCGGCCGCAGCTCCTTCACCCCAGGACACAGCTCAGGAAACAGTCTCGATCTCGAACGTGGCTGGTCATACGATAAGGGAGGGAGAGAAGAGGTGAATGCGGGCGGCTGGTCATGATAAGGGAGAAGGGAAGAGGTGAACGCGGCTGGTCATCATGATAAGGGGAAGGGAAGAGGCGAATGCATGCATGGCGAGTCTCTTGCGGGTGAATGATGGTGACGTGTGCCTTATGGCAGCCTGGCAGCCTGGGAGCAAAGGGAATGCGCTCTTCCCCAGCTCAGGTTCTCTGCATTTGCTGCTCCCTTTCTTGGGAATTCTCGCCTCAGCCAACCCCACTGATACCACCATTCTCTCACCAAGTTGCAGCTCGTTGCTTTGTCGCCTTTGCAGAGAGCTCTGCCATCTCATCTAGCATCACTTGAGCAAATGGATGAGTGAATTGCAGGAAGAAGATGCACAGGCAGATGGAGAGCCTAGATATATAGAAGGTTGGATTTCTAGACTTTAGCACCCACTACTATGATTGGGATTTTGGGGGGTTTTTTTTGGGGGGGGGGTGGTTTTTTTTATTTTTCAACAAGATATCTCCATATTATTTTATTCATCTCCATGAATAATTAAGAATTCAAATATCCATAGATTTTTTTAAATACATGTGTAAAGTCCGATACAATGTTTTTTTAATCTCCAGTAAGCTCCAATGAAGGTAGAGACTTTGTTTATTCCCTCACACCTAGTACAGTTTCTGGCACATAGTAGGCACTCATCAAATATTGACTGAACAGAAGAAAGTAGACCACTCTTAGAAACACAAGAGAGCTTTCGCCACCAGGTTGCTTCTGTTACTGCTCTCCTAGCTCTGCTTGCCAAGTCACAAAAGATCAAATGTCAAGGTTGTGAAGCTGGTGAGAGTGTTAGAACCAGGGGGCAGACACCCTGTTCCCTGTCATGTTACTTAACTGCTGTGTGTGTGACCGGGGGCAAAGCATCACTCTGCATCAGTAATGTGAACATAGCTTTTTTTTTCTTCAATAACTTTGAACCCTGGTTGTACTCAATAACAGAGTACTCCCAGATTAATTCAAATACTAAAGTTTTGTTTTGTCAAGCCCGAAATTTAGACACCATTGTATATATATGTTCTCTGTTGAATTGCTTTTATTCTTGTTTTCCCCCTGTACTGGGTATACTGGTCAATAATAGCAGATTTTGTAATCAAACAAAACATGATAATTTCAAGAGAAACATCAAAAGTGTTTTATTCAAAGTAATGTCCATTGCTAGCTACACATTTCCCTCATCTTTCAGGGAATTTGTGGATACCGTCCCAATAGAACTTTTCTTGTTTTGAGGCAAACCATTCAGAGACTCAATTTTCCACTTCTTCGTATATTTTGAAGTGCTGCTCAGAAAGCGCGTGTGCCATCGATCGGAACAAGTGGTCATCTGAATACAGCGGGTGGGTTAATACTTCCCAGGCAAGATCTTTTAACATGTCTTTAACTGGTTTTGAAGTGTGTGATGGTGCATCATCATGAAGCAAAATTACTTTGCTGTGTCTTCTAGAACATTCTGGTCGTTTCACGATCAAAGCGTGGTTCAAATTGATTATTTGTTGTCAGTAGCAATCAGTATTAATGTTTTCACCTGGTTTTAGAAGCTCATAATACACCACACCTTCCTGATCCCACCAAACGCGGAGCATTGTCTTCTTTCTGAAGCCATTTTGCCTTGCAGTCGATGTTGATGTTTGACCTGGATTAGCCCATGATTTTGTGCAGTTGGGATTCTCAAAATAAATCCATTTTTCATCGCCAGTCATAATTTGATGCAAAAAAGACTTTCGTGCTGTTGAAGCAACATTTTACTGATGACTTTTCAGTTTTCCATTTGTCTTTCGTTCAGTTGATGTGGCACCCATTTTCCTTCCTTTAAAATCTTCCCCATTGCTTGTAAATGATTGGAAATTATTTGCTGAGCAATGTTTAATCTTACTGCAAGTTGTTTTGGAGTTTGACAATCATCTTCATCCAATAATGCTTGTAATTGTTGATCTTTAAACTTTTCCGGTTGAACTGGACTTTCTTTGTCTTTCACATTGAAATCATCACTTTTAAAGCGTTTAAACCAGTGTTCACAAGATCTTGGAATGGAGCATGTTCACCATAAGCTTCCCGAAATATTCAGCAGCACTTTTCTTCAAAATAAAGTAATGAATTATAACTTCCCGCAAATGCTCTTTTTTTGGCACGAAATTAGACATTTTTAAGTGTAAAAATATCTATGATGTTAACACCTTCAGCAAATTTGACATATGCAGTTTTGAAGCTTCTTGTCAATACAACAAAATAGCATACATATCAAATCACATATATATCAACATATGTGTAACTCCATCTATTGAAAAAACTCCGCATTATTACCCAGTACACTTGGTAAATAGGAAAAAAGATAAAAGAGAAGCACACAGTGGAATGTATAGTGCTCCTCTGTAATCAGCAACAAAAACCAAAGTTGCCTTGCACAAAAATGTGAGATATTTCTGGAAAAATGATAGTCCGTCAAAATATGTCTCACCAAAATTTGTCCTTACCCTATTTGTTGTTGTTTTGAATTATTCTTTCTCTCTCTCTCTCTCTCTCTCTCTCTCTCTCTCTCTCTCTCTCTCTCTCTCTCTCCCCCTTGCACAACCCCTGAAGCATTTCTCTACTGGGTTGTTAGCTCTCCAGCGCTTTTCTCCCCTTCCCAGAGGATGACGGGAGGGCGGGGGTAAGAGGCTGGAAATGCCATGTTTATCTTCATGGCCTGGTCTTTCTGGTGACCAGCCCCCAATCTGAAGCTTCCCAGGAGCCCACGAAGTCACCCTATTAGAACAAAAGACACCCCTGTCACCCAGGAAAGGCCCAGGGATTTAGCAGCTGTGTCAGGAACCAGGGTCAAAGGCCACATAGCAGAATCAAAGATGCTCCTAAGTGCTCTTATCACTCAGGACATTACAAGGATTTAGAAGCTCTGTGCCAGGAACTGGGGCAGAGACAAAGATGTATATGTTTTGTGATTTCACAGGTAATCCCCTTTTTTCCTTTTGGTTCAGTGACATGAGGAGCCCCAACTGATCAGATGGCAGCCTCAGCTGCTGATTCAGTGGGACCGCTGTTAGGCCCCCTGGCGAAGCATTCCTCCCTTATAAACCAAGATCTCCAAGAAGAGCTTAAATTTGGGGCAACAGGAAGCAAAAATTCTAGAAGTGTGGTATTAGATATAATCATGAGATTCCTGACCCATGAATACTGGCTAAGGCAGAAACAGCAGTATCTGATGAAACCCAATGAACTAGTAAGATCACATTCATTTAACTGGGGAACCCAGTTTACTTTTACCTACCTCCCCCCAATACATAGGCAACCCCCACCCAGCTGTTCAGTCAGCATCACTAGTGAAAGCTGACAGATAATCTGCCTTTCCAGCGAAGTCTCCCTAGCCTGAGGGAATGCCGGCCTTGGCCTCTGCATTTCTAACCTCTTCAAGGCAGCACAGCCATGCGGCTGCCATCTTCGCGTGGCAGAGGGAGGACATCCCTGTTGCACAGTCCCTGACTCCTGGGGCTTGTAAAAAAGGTGTCTCCCTGGAACAGCAATGCAGTGCTTTCCGCGGGCATGTGAGAGTCCCCGGGATGCTCCAAGCTGTCTCTCAGCTGAGGACACGGATTGAGTCAACTCCACGTGGTTTCATCACCTCCTAGGAGTGAGGCAAGGTGGCAGGCACTTCAGAGAGTGCAGCGTCACCACCCCACACATCCTGGGGACCCTCTCCAGGGAAAGGCCGGTCCTGTGCCTTCCCCTGCCTGCCTGGGCCGTCGAAGTTCCCCCATTTACCTTCACGCTTTAATGACGACATGTGAAGGGTAGTTACAGAGCAAGGAGACAGCTTTCTGTGTCATTTCTGGCACCCATGTCACTACTTTATAATCATATGTCACCGCTTGTGGTTTGGTTTTGTTTTTCCACAGCTTGTGTTCTGTCTTGGTGCAGATAAAAACAAAGCCTCCCACCCCCCAAAAAAAGCCAAGAGCTGATTTGGGGGGATAAGCACCCCCCCCCACTACCTCCCAGAAGAGAAACCATTGACCATTTCTTTACATGAACAAAAGCATGGCCTCTTGCTGGGTTGAAGTATCCTTTGTCTTGCTGTCAGCTAAGTTTGTGGAAAAGGGCGAAAGCATGGATTTGGCTTGTCGTTTGCAGAGCCACCTAGAGACAAACCAAAATAACACAAACAAACACAAAATAAGCCCGCCTGCCGCCCCTGGAGAAGGTGGTTGGCAAAAACCCATCGTGAAGGTCATAAAACACAGCGGCTGGTATGGTGGGGGCGTGGGGTGGAAGAAGGGAGAGCCACTGTTGAGTATCAAGAGCATATTTTTTAAATTTCAAATTGTAGAAGGATGTGGAGTTGAGTTTAAAAACACCCGGCGTCTCTCATTGCTCTTGACAGGCCACAGGCAGTGAGGGAGGGATGTGTTACTTGCAAAGGGTGCCCGTGCCAAGACACAGCTCTCTTGAGAACAAAAATGTGCGGGCCGGAGGAGGTGGGGGGGTGGGGGGTGGAAGGCACTGAAGACAGCTGTTCTCGCCAAGTCTGGGTCCTTGAGGCTCTCCATTTCTCAGAGGAAGACGTAGATGGCTGTTTACCTCCAAAGAACAGTCTGATGGCTCAGAGTCTGTGACCTCAAGGAGAATGAACTTGCACAGGGATGAGAACCACAGAAAAATGCACAGTAACTTGTGTCCTTGGTACCTAACTTGGGGATGTCATTGGCCACTTGTCCTCAGTCCCGGCAGTCTTAATAGCCTGAGGGCCGAGATAACACAGATAGGAGAGAAAAACTAAATGCAGCCATAGGCCTTGTTTATTATTTTAAGCAAAAAAAAAAAAAATGTTGTTGCGAATATATATATATATTTATTTATTTAGGACTGACGGGTCAGCCTGCCCTACAGATAGCTGGATTTTTTTCCAGATGGCCAATAGAATCCCTTCCGTTAATCTTTGGGAAAATGAGGGAATTGCTACGATGATTTGCCCCTATCCTTTCTCCGCCCTCAACCTCTCCCCCACGACAAGCAGAAGTCTTTCTGATGCCCTGGGTATCACAAGGTTTGCCGTTAGGTGTTGGAGCGGCCATGTACTTCTGGGGTGGCTGGGATGTTTTGAAAACATGCTGAGGCTACGTGGTATTTATGGTCCCTTGTTTTGCACTTGCTGTCTGTTCCACTCCCCTTCTCCAGCTCAGATCTGCTAGTGAAGATAAAGCCATTCTTTCCTAAGTCCGGGGATGAGGAGGCCCCACACCCTGGCTCTCAGCATTTTACTTGCTGCCAAAGCCACAGTTGTTTTTCTGCCAGCAATTCTCGTGTTGAGTTGAAAGAACTGGGAGTCCAGAAGTCAAGAACTATCTTCTAGGGTGAATATTTCTTGCATTTTCAGAATTTGTTTCCCTGCCTTACAGTATAATAATTAGGACAAGGCACATGGCGGTGGCCACTCAGATCGAAAGGGGAACTTTCAAGTTTGCCCTTGTCAAGAAGGCATGTTTCAACACTCGTGTGTACTCTCGAGTTGTGTCTCTCTCTCTCTCTCTCTCTCTCTCTCTCTCTCTCTCTCTCTCTCTCTCTCTCTTCCTAATTGAATTTATTGGGGTGACATTAGTTAATAAAGCCATACAGGTTTCAGGTGGACAACTCCATAATACATCATTTGCATACTGCATCCTGCGCTCACTCCCCAAAGTCAAGTATCTCCACCACATTTATCCCCCCCCTTTGCCCTCTGCCACCTCCCCCACCCCCTTTCCTTCTGGCAGTCACCCTCCTCTTGGCTGTGTCTTTGTTTTTTGTGTGTTTTTTTTGCTGAATCCCTTCACCTTTTTCATCCAGCCCCCCAACTCTCTCCCCTCAGACAGCTGTCAGCCTGTTCTCTGTGTCTATGAGTCTGTTTCTGTTTGGTTTGTTAGTTTATTTTGTTCATTAGATTCCACATATAAGTGAGATCATATGGTATTTACCTTTCTCTCGCTGGTTCATTTCACTTGGCATAATGCTCTCCAGGCCCATGCAGTCACAAAAGTTAAGATTTCCTTCTTTTGATGGCTGAGTAGTATTCCATTGTGAAAATGTGCCTCCGCTTTCTTACCCACGCATCCACTGAGGGGTACTGGCTGCTTCCGAGCTTGGTTATTATAAATAACGCTGCAGTGGACCTAGGGGTGCATATATTCTTTCGAATGGTATTTTGGGGTTGGGGATATATTCCCAGAAGTGGAATCCCTGGATCATAAGGCAATTCCATTTTTAATTTTTTGAGGAATTCATTCTTCAAAGTGCCTAATAAGTTCCGATTCCTCCGTAAGTTTTCTTTTCATTAGTAAGGGCCTGCGATCCGCCTGGCCTTGTGCTTTTCTTTCGCTCTATCACTTTATGCTTTTTATTTATGCCTACTGCATAGCTAGGAGTCTCTTCATTAAGAGGTGGGGGCAATGGCCTTTGGCTGACTTTCTTTTTACTTTTGATGCTTTCAAAGAAAAGTAATAGAGAGGACAGTCACCCTCATTATCACTGTTGCTTTCATTACCAAACACTTGGCCCCTCAGTCAGTCATTGCATAAGATGGGGCTGGGTAGGGACGTTCCCTCCTCAGCCCTGTCGAGGGGATGTGTCCCTGGTGCCAAATCTCAAGCACAGTCCGTTCACTGAACCGGGGACCTGGCGGGTGAGCCAGAGGACGATGGCCTCTTCCCCAAGCGCACACTGCAGACCCAGCAGTGTTCGCGGCGCTGCCCTTCTTCTGGGCACTGTCAGGGTTCTGCAGTGAGGACTGCTCAGGTGACAGCTGTGGGTAGAAAAGAAGCGACAGTCCCGAGCTTCTAAATGGGGTTGCTCGGGAGTTTCATGAGGTGGCTGGCTTTCCTTGGAGCTTTTCTGCTGAACATCAGAGTCGAACAGGGAATACAAGGTTAGGGTTAGGGTTAGGGTTAGGGTTAGGGTTAGGGTTGGTTAGGGTTAGGGTTAGGGTTAGGGTTAGGGTTGGTTAGGGTTAGGGTTAGGGTTAGGGTTAGGGTTTTAGGGTTAGGGTTTTAGGGTTAGGGTTAGGGTTAGGGTTTTAGGGTTAGGGTTAGGGTTAGGGTTAGGGTTGGTTAGGGTTAGGGTTAGGGTTAGGGTTAGGGTTAGGGTTTTAGGGTTAGGGTTACGGTTAGGGCTGCTACCGCATGTTGGCTATTGTAAATAACGCTGCAGTGAACAGAGGGGTGCATGTATTCTTTCAAATGAGTGTTTCTGGGTTTTATCAGGTCTTCTAAGAGCTGCAGATTCAAACCGAAGCCACCTCTCTCTCTGACGTAGGGGTCTCCTGTGACAAATGCGGAGAGTGGTATGAGGACACAACCTCGTCACCAGCCGAGAAGACGCTGTCTTCTGCACGGTGGCCTCTAGCCTTGTGTCACCAACTTTCCGTGAGGGCCTCCACGTTCAGTGGCGAGTTTACAGCACGCGGATGCTGGCCCCTTAATTACTCAGGACTGCCCTGTCCTCACCGCAGAATGTGAAGACGTCTCCCCTCGAGAATCAGAGGAGGGCCTGCACTGTCACTAGCCGAGGGCTGCCTCTGAGTCTGTTGTTGCTTTTTCCTGCCAATTCGTTACTTTCAAAGGAATAAACAGCAGATTGTGAGCAAAGATGAGAAAGGAGGAGACACTGTTGGCTTTTGGTAATTCACTACTGATTCTAGGACTCAGGCCCACTCTGAGTTTTCTTTCCCTGTAAGGTGTTGGTTAGACAGACAGGAGCATTTCTGTTCCTTAGAGCCCAGGTGTGAGCCCTCAGCCCAGTGAGGAAGTCTGTCACTCAGGAAGGTTGGCATGGCAACGGAGCTGCCCGCTCCCCTCCTCCAGGAGAAGGTCAGAGCGACCAAGGCTTCTGCCCACAGAGTTGAAATGGGGTGCTGATTTCTTGATTCCAGTCACGCCACGAGAAGCCCGCTTACGGATCGCAGGTCTGTGTGTGTCAAAGCCCTGATGTCATGTGCATAGCATTATCCCAGCAGCCCTCCTCTGTGGAGGAAATAGCTGTGTCTGCTGTACAGAGTTGTGAGGAGGAATAAGCACGCTGTCGGCGCATGTCGTTGAGGATGGAAGAGTGAGGCAGCTTCGAGGAGATTCTGAGCGCTTAGCAGGTGCCTGATACAAATGGCGCTTGCTAAGCGTTTTTTCTTGGAAGATAAACTCCAGGTCAAGGAAGATGGGCTTCCTGGCCAAGACGATTGATAAGGTTGGATTGTCCCTCAAAGTTTCTGATCTCAGTCTCTTCAGAAACTTCCCAGCAACTCCCAGCTTACTTCAAACTGTTCTGGAGAACCACTTAATGGCAAAGTGTGGACACGGGTTTTGTGGTGTAGAGCACACACATGCACCTGCAGAGGAGGGGGCCAAGAAGAGGGGTCCCTCTGCGGCCCTGAGGAGGTCCGGCGTGTACCTGACAGGTTTGGGGGTCACACGCAAGAACCTAGATGCTCACTGAGCATCACTATACTGAACTAGAGCCTGCAGAGTGTGTAGCCACAGATTCGGGCTTGGGGGAAGCTGCGGCACTGTGTCACCTTCCTGTACTTGCTACATGATTCTTTCAAAATGGTTTCCACTTCACCTGCAGTAGACGGCTGGGATCGTATAGACCAGCGATGGCGAACCTGTGACACGCGTGTCAGAGGTGACACGCGAACTCATTTTTTTGGTTGATTTTTCTTTGTTAAATGGCATTTAAAGATATAAAATAAATATCAAAAATATAAGTCTTTGTTTTACTATGGTTGCAAATATCAAAAAATTTCTATATGTGACACGGCACCAGAGTTAAGTTAGGGTTTTTCAAAATGCTGACACGCCGAGCTCAGAAGGTTCGCCATCACTGGTATAAACTATAGGTTCAGCGCGCATACGCAAGGAGGAGCTAAACCTAATGTTTGTGACACGCCCCCGGCAGAGACTTCACAGAGCAATCCTGACATCAGCCAGCAGTTACTCAGGCTTCGCACGTGCCCAGCACCGTTCTCAACACTTGACCTACAAGCCATCCACTTCCCTTCTTTCACAGACACCCCAGTGTCATGTGGAGTAAGAGGCTTTCAAACTGGGCATCTCATGGATCTCCTTTTTCCATAACAGCTTCCTCTAAATCACAAAAATGGTTTCTCTTACTATCTTTGGAAGTCCCACCCATCTAATCTCAGGTGACCAAGAGAGGCCCCGGTGTCATGCTGGACCAGGCTAGGGTGCCCACGTGGTCACTGGGACATCAGGAAAGCATGTAACTGCTCTTCTTGGTTCAGCCAGGCGAAGTCCATTGATAATGTCAGTACAGGCCAACCAGCACATGCAACACTTCTTTTTATGAAAAGAAACTCCCAGGTACCGTGTTGTTATGAGAATTAAATGAGGTCGTGTACGTAAACCTCCCAACACAGAGCCTCCCACGTAACTGTGCTCAGCAAGAGTTGAGCTTTTCCATGTGTAGCGTGGACGGGCATCCAGCACATGCAAAGGCTGGAGGGAGGGCTGGTGTCAGAACTCCAGCGTATTCGTCAGCTTTCGCCGCCATGATAACGTACACAGACTGGGGCGGGGCGGGGGGGGGGGGTGTGTTTGAAACAGCAGAGCTTGTCTCACAGTTCCGGAGACTTGAAGTTCAAGATCCAGGTGTCAGCAGGACTGCTTCCTGCGGAGGGCTGAGGAAACCTGCTCCAGGCCGCTCTTTTTGGTTTGTAGACAGCTGTCTTCCCTGTGTCTTCACATCACCTTCCCTCGCGCTGATCTCTGTCCAGATCTCTCTTCTTATAAGGACGCCAGTCCTAGCAGACTAGGGCCCTCCCTGATGGCCTCGCTGTAACTTGATTATCCCTGTAAATCTATTCTCTCCAAAAAAGGCCATGAATCTGAGGGGACAGGGAGGGGGAGCAATTCAACACATAACCGGGAGGCTGGCCTCACTGACTGGCAGTGGGAGAGTTTAGGCCAGGGGAGGGACAGCCAAAATGAACAAATAAGACAAAAGATCCTAAAAAGCTAATTGGAGACCAATCCTTAAGGGCTGGACATTGTTATGTCATCAGTACCAAGCTATGGAAATTCAAAGAAGAGGAAGTCGTGGCCCCTGGCCTCAGCCTGCAACGCGTCTGGTGAAGGCAGGGCTTGGGGAGATCACTTGAAAAATGGGCAAAGTTGCCAATAAGGACAGCAGGAGGCACGGGATGGAGCCCCTCAGCCAGGGCCGCCTGCAGTGCACTAGCGAGACAAGGGTACCCCAAAGTCTTGACGTGACAAAGGGGCTTCAGAACTGGGCTGGCTCCCGCCATGGAGGGAAGAGCCACACGGAGGCCACGCCTTCTTCCGAGTTATTCCAGTCACTTTCAGAGCATGAACCCGTCTTTGCTCCAACTCCCTGTGCACGCCCTGCAGACATTGTCAGAGCACCAGCGCTGCAGAAGGCCTGTGAGAGACCCGAGGGTACCTGCTGGATCTGCCAGGAGAAGGTGGACGTGGACATGAGAAGTAAAACTCAGAGTCACATGTGCTGGGTCTCAAGAGGAAGTCCGGTGGGATGATGGCGAGCGCAGAGAAAGGTAGGGCAGTCGTTTCCTGTGGCTACAGTAACCAATCACCACAGACCGGTGGCTTGAAACCACAGATATATATTCTCTCACTGTTCCGGAGGCCAGAAGTCCAGAGCGGGGTGTCTGCAGGGACAGTGCCCTATGGAGGCTCTAAGCGAGAGTCTGCCAGGCCGCTTCCTCACGTTCAGTCCTCATAATTCCTGGTGCTTCTGGCTTGTTGATGCATCAGCCTCTGCCTCCATCCTCACATGGCTTCCCCTCGTGCCTGTGTCTCCTAGCTCTCATGAACACACCCTACCCTGGGCTGATCTCATCTCAGAATCCTTAGCTTAATTACATTTTCAAAGACTATTTGCAAATAAGGTCACCCTCATAAGTACCAGTGGCTAGAATTTACTTATATGGGGTGGGGAGGGGCAATTCAACCCAGTACAGGCAGTTAACCGCATGATGGAGAAGTAGGGGCGGACTGGGGGGTGGGGAGTAGGTGGCATCTGAGGTGGGCCTTGCAGGGAGGGCAAGACTGGGTCATGGGAGAGGAGTAGGAAGGGCATTCCAGCAGAGGGACGAGGCACAAAAGCCATGCACACACAGATGGGCCAGCCATGGCATCGGAGGGGTGGGCTGCACTTTGCATCTGAGGGTCCTTCCTTGCTGTTCCATAAGTTACCCCCATCATGGCCGCTGTCCCGCCATGACCCAATTCTGAGTTCAGCAGTGAGACAGAAATGTTGAAGGACATTTCCACCCCCATTCCTGCGGAGCTGTTCCAGCGCGGCCTTGCTCTGGTTGCTTAGCTCCAGGCTCTCACAGACATTATGCTCAGTAAAAAGGATCCAAAGAAACCATGTGACCCAGGAATAGCATCTACCTGCACCTCCGCTCCACACAGCACCTGAGAGCATAGGTATTGTTCACGTTAGAGAGCAAACCCTGATGTCTTCAGGAGGAGCCTGCAGCTGCGCCAGGAGGTTCTGAGGGAGGCAGAGCACTAACTTCCACCTCCCAGGTTTATGGTAAGGAGCTTGTTTGATAAAGTCTGTAAATGCTTAAGAGAGCTCAGCCTATAGGAAGAGCCCATCAGTGGAAGAGAAGCAAAACCTCGAAGAGTTGGGGAGACTCTTGGGCTCACTTTGTGATTGAGCCTCTTCTCTGGAGGCATAAGAACCCCGGCCCAATAGAAGGCCCATGAAGTGTGAGGCTGGGAAGGCACGTGTGACCTCATCAGGAAAGGGCTTGCATGGCGGCCTGAGGGATTTCTGCTTTATCGCAGGACTGATGTGAAGCTGTGGGTGAGGTCAGTGTTTTGTGCCAGATTAAAGTACAGCGAAGGAGTAACAATTACTTGGTGCATTCAGGCTGGGTCACGAACTGATATGTCCCAAGACACTGTTCCCACTCCTTTCACAGTTGATCACGCAGAGCGTAGTATCACCTAATGAGAGACAGTCAAGACCATGCAGAAAGTAGTATCATCTCATGGGAGACACGGTCAGGCCCATGCAGAACGTAGTATCATCTAATGAGAGGCGGTCAGGCCCATGCAGAACATAGTACCAGCTCATGGGAGACACGGTCAGGCCCATGCAGAACATAGTATCATCTCATGGGAGACACGGTCAGGCCCATGCAGAACGTAGTATCATCTGAGGGAGACCCGCTTCCTTGCCATCACAAGGAAGGTTGATTTAGAAAGTTGTGTTTGCAGGATCAGCCCTTAGACCTTGCTATCAAGACAGTCCTTTTCAGCTAGTCTCTTTGCTGCTACTCATTTTGTTACCCACGGGGACTCTTACTGTTAAGCATTTGTTCGTTTTTTCTTTAAAGCCCACGTTGAGTCAGCCTGAGTGAACTCTGTCGTGGGCATTTCCACCACTCGACACCGACACCAAGCTTCTCAGCAGCAGCCGGAGGTGGGGCTTTTTGGCAAATGCTGTTTATCCATCTTTGCAACAAGACATTCACTGCAAACAGGTTTAAAAGGCAATTCCTGGAAAAGCAGGTTTTTTTCAATGATAGGCATTTTTTGTCACTTGCCCTAACTTTCTGGAAAATTCTTCTTTGGGCTGAATTTTCTCATTACTGTTTTCAGTATAAATTTGTTTTGTTTTTTATTAATGGAAAGTTCGGGGGGGGGGGGAATCCCTTGGTAGCTTTTATGTTACGTGAATATGAGAAAAATACTCTTTTCCAATTAAATCTTTGGCCTTTTTTTTTTTTTTTT
Organism: Myotis nattereri; assembly: GCF_964212035.1. Lineage (NCBI taxonomy): Eukaryota > Metazoa > Chordata > Mammalia > Chiroptera > Vespertilionidae > Myotis > Myotis nattereri. The sequence continues at coordinate 96,050,122 of NC_138081.1, read as the reverse complement.
TTATCAAAACCTTTGCATTTGAGGACTGTGGTTTACTTTAAGCTTCGCATTAGGACTCCTGAGGGCTTTGAAAAAATGCGGGTGCTGAATCCAAGAATTACAGAGAAACTGGCCCGGTCCTGCGGGGACAGGGGTGCTCCGACAGCCTGGAGCGCTCTGATGTTGGGCAGCCGCGCCCCACTGTTCTAGATCACAGCCACCCCGTCTCCAGACTCAAAAGGACGCAGAGGACTGGACACAGCAGAAGGGGAAAGCAGTTCTTACTTGGGGATAGTTTTCTTCCTCTTAAGAGAAAAATAGGCTTATTACTGTGAGAAACACCCAGCTCTGAGAAAGATGTGAAGGAACTTGAACTCAAAAGCTTTTCTATCCCCTCCAACGAATCAAGTGTCACTGTGGTCATGGCACATCACTTCCTGTTGCTGGGGGGAGACTGGCTCCTCCTGGTCCCCAGTAGTGAGGCAGCCCCCGTCCAGCTCAGACCCGGAGACCAGGCGCTTTCTTGCTCTGCGGCCGCCTGTTCCCACAGCAGAGGCTCTCTTCCTGAGCTCTCGGAAAAGTTCCTCCGAGGGGCAGCTGGGAGAGGCTTCTGCTCTCTGGTCACACTGTCCAAGTCACTTCCCAGATGGAGCACAGAGAAAACCAGGCGTAGGAAATGCCCTCTCCCCTCCCTCTCAGCCCCCCCAGCTGGAGCATGACCCGCTCCTCCTCCCTGCTGACGGGCTACCGCCTGGATGGGCCCAGCTAGTGATGCCTGCGATCTGACCGCCTCCCGTCACCATCAGCTGCAAAGTCATGGCTGTGTGCTTGATGCTCACCAGTGGCCCCTACAGAGATCCATTTCTTCCACCTTGATAACTGGATGCAGGATGGCAAACTACAGAACTAAAACCACATTGGGACTTGGGTGGGACATGGGCATGCACCAGTCTCCTTGCCTGACCTTTGCCCCGGGACTCAGTGCCTGCAGGGTCTGAGGTTTTCATCTGGCCGCTTTTGTCGACAATTCCAGTTTGAGGATTGAGATGCAGGTTGTCTCACTGTGTGTTCCTGGGTAGGCTTTTCCGATTTCCTTTCTGGAACCCTGTCTCCCCCGCTCCCCGGCCGCAGGAGGGCGGCCCCTCCCACTGCCATGTCTCCAGCCCCTCATGGGGGAGGCCTGGGAGGTCTCCCCGGGCGCCTCCCAAAGGCTCCACCGGGAAGAGGAGCAAAGGTCCCCTCAGACACAGCATTGGATAGATTCTCTAACACAACCTGTCGAGTTTGTGCGTGAATACACAATGTTGGATTCTCGCAAGCACCCTCCCTCCTGCTCCCAGGTTTCCTGTTATCTGTGGGATTCCCCTGCAGTTAAGAAACGTTTGACTGGTGTGTCTCACAACCTGGCCTTTTATCTGAAATGCCTCCAGCTAGAGAAAATGGGAACTAAGCAACTGGCTTAAGGAAGTCCCGTCTGCCTATCACAGAAAGGAGAGTTTTAAAATGAGGAGGGAGAACAGAACCGCCAAAATTGTAATTTCCTCTTTGATGATTATTTCTGAATAGGAACTTGAGCAACCTCGCTGAAGGGGGTGGGTTTGTGTCCCGGGGACGAGCCCTGAGGGGTGGGGGGTGTAAGATGCCTGGCCTGGCTTGCCGGCTGGAGAAGCCCAGCGGGTGTGGGATGCGCTGGGCTGTGTGGCCTCCAGCCCCAGACTTCCTGCAGTTTCCCCGCCTTCACCTTCAGGGATTCAGGCATGAGCATGTGTGGCTTCAAGCCACCTGCTTCCCTCTCCCATTTGTCTGTCTCTGTAGGTTTTTCATTTTTAAGTTTGTTTAATATATTTTATTGATTTCAGAGAGGAAGGGAGAGGGAGAGAGAGAGAGAAACATCAATGATGAGAGAGAATTATTGATCGGCTGCCTCCTGTACGCCTCACACGGTGAATCGAGCCCACAATCCTGACCAAGAATCAAACCTTGACCTCCTGGTTCAGAGGTCGATGCTCAACCACTGAGCCATGCCGGCTGGGCTGTCTCTGAAGGTTTTGACATAAGACACAGCAATGCTAACCCCTTGACAGAGAAACAGATGCAGGCACACTTACTGTCAATGGAAAATAAGAATAGATCCGCACATCTCCTTTTTTTCACAGCACCTTAGGAGGTGACTGTATGTTGAGAGGGCTTTCGCCGGTGATTACATTGAAATGAGGCCATGAGAAAGGGCTCTAAGCCTATAGGACTGGTGTCCTCCTAAGAAGAGTAGATGAGGCCACGCAGGGAGAACAAGGGATACTCAAGCACAGAGGAAGGGGCATGTGGGGACACAGTGAAAAGGCGACCATCTGCAAGCCACGGGGAGAGGCCGCAGGAGAAACCAAACCTGCAGACTCCTTGACCCTGGACTTGTAGCCTCTAGAGCTGCAAGAAAAATTTCTGTTCGTTCAGCCACCCAGCTGGTGGTATTGTGTTATAGGAACCTTAGTGAGTATGTGTGTGTGAGTGATCCATATAAGAAGGTGATACAGTTGGAGTGGTTAGTGGCCAGGCAAAGCCTTCACATTTAATTAGTTCTCGATGCTGAATTACATGAGCATATTGCCCAGGAGAAGCCCCTCAAGGTCGTTGGTGAAGGTCCCACTCATTCCTGATCCGGTCTCCAATCCCTAGAACTTGATGGGAACACTGCCGCCCGCCCCCCTTTGCACTGGAGAACCCGGGACCTTCTATGAGAGCCAGGTGTGACTCCCCACATAGGAACAGAGATTACATGCTGTTGGCAGCTAATGGCTTGGGAAACCGAAAGGACGATGGGAACACGACACGGGCTCCTTGGGCTTGGGAACCGTGTCCTTTTCCTGTCTCCACACCCAGTGGAGCACCTGTCCTATTGGACCCCAGCACTCACACCACAGCCCTTTTGCTGCATTCTACTGGTCAGCGCAAGTTACAAAACCAGCCCAGCTTCAAAGAGTGGGGAAGTGGGAGCCGTCTCTCGATGGAAACAAAGAATTTCTGGCCCCATTTAATCAACCACAGGATTGCAACAGATCCAAGTCACCCCAGCTTTCTCACTTTCTGTGTGAGTCAGGGAAGCCCTCCTGAGCTGGCGCTCATCTGTGGAGGGAAACTGAGCCCACCTCCCACCCTGGGCAGGAATACACCTGCTGCTTCTGAGATTGGTGCCTGCTGAGATACGGTTGACTGCTGAGACCACTGGTTCTGGAATCTGACTCCCTATTGATGTTCTGTGGAGTTTTAAAGCATCCTGGTGCCCTAACCGGTTTGGCTCAGTGGATAGAGCGTCGGCCTGCGGACTCAAGGGTCCCAGGTTCGATTCCGGTCAAGGGCATGTACCTTGATTGCGGGCACATCCCCAGTAGGGAGTGTGCAGGAGGCAGCTGATCGATGCTTCTCTCTCATCGATGTTTCTCTCTATCCCTCTCCCTTCCTCTCTGTAAAAAAATCAATAAAATATATTTTTAAAAAATAAAAATCATCATTCTCCCCTTAAGAAAAAAAAAAAAATCCTGGTGTCTGGACTGCATCTCCACAAATCAGTTTCACTGGCATAGGGTGTGGTTTGGGTACTGGGACTTCTTAAAGCTCCCCGGGGGGTTCTCATGTGGTGCTTCCACTTGAAACTGCCTTTTCTCATTCAGCGAGAGAGTCCAGCAGCACTGATTTACCTGTCATTTGTGATGTGCAAGCGAAAGGAGGGTGTTATACACACACATATGCGTACACACACACACACACACACACACACACACACAGACTGCACATTCTGGTAGATGATAATAAAGAAGCCTTGCCTTCAGTGCTTAGGGATTTGCAGAAGTGTCATTTGTGGGGAACAAATTCTTAATAAGGAATAGACACCCTGCAGGCACAGTGCCAGCTGCACGGTTCAGAACGCGCCCATGTACCCTGTGGTCCATTCGGTTTCCTCAACCCGGGGCCACTGGAAGTGAGTCACCAACAGGGGAACACCGCAGTACTTGAAAAAAAAGTAAAATAAAAATGAGCAGAGATCTGTCGCCTTAAAAAAAAAAGATCTGTCGCCTTAGATCTTGGGGCTCTGAGCAAGCAGCGCCTGCCTTCCTCTGGGGCCACCGAGGAAAGGTGCCAGGATTCTCCCGCACACGGGCATTGGCACGCGTCCTCCGGAGCAGCCGGCAGCTTTCTGTCTGGGAAACAGCGCCGAGCGTAGCTACCAGAAGCAGGTGCACCCCCGGGTCTGATCAGAGCAGAAGCAGAACCTCCGCCTGGGGGCCGGTCGTTGTGCTCATTCTTAAAATTGAGCATTTGTGAGCTTCCTGCTGTGGCTCCGGCTGGTCTCAGTGTCAGCATGAACTTCTCCTTCGTCGGGGCTGCAGGCCCATTCCAGGGGCCAGGCGCGCAGGGGAGCCAGCAGGGTGCTGGGACCGTGGGGTAACCTGGTGGTTCTGCAGATGCCACGAAGTGCGCCTCCATTGCCCAGGATGCTGGAGGAAAGTGCGCTGGCTCTTCACTCCTTCGGGCTCTTCCGCAGTCTTTCCCATGTGGTCCCACACCAGCTGCGTCAGCGTGGCCTACACGCTCTCGGGCCTCTGCCCAGACCTGCTGGCTCAGAGCTGGGGGCGGGGCCCACGTCTGGGTTCCGTGGGCCTCAGGGGAGGCTGCCGATCACCACTGCACAACATGTGGGAAACGTGGCTGCCCTCTGAGAGTTACCGCAGTCACAAGGAATGCTTCTCAGGGAGATGGCATCTGGGCTCACTTGTGCGATGAACAGACGTAAGATTTAGGAAAGGTACGAGACCTTCTAACGTGTGTCTCGGAGTTCCTGGCATGTTGCATGAGGTCTATGAGCCAGAGGCAGGAGGAAAAGCTTGTGCTTCTCTTTTCTGCCGGTAGAGCCGGGAGTGTGGGTGTGAAGAGCACCACAGGCCCGGCCTTCCATCCAGCCCTGGAAGGGGGGGCTGGGCCACTGTGCATATCAATTCCGGGCTCGCACGCCCTGTGCATCCAGCATACCCTTGTCCTCACTCTCTCGGCTCATTCCCACTCACTCATTTTCTCTATAGGAGTCCGTGTCAGGCTTCCAGAATCATCTCTTGACCTTGCCCTCTCTCATCCAAAGCCCTTTCGCGTGGGAGATTACGGAGCTTTAACCCGCAGCCTGGATCAGTCCTGGGTCTCAGTCAGAACTGTTGGGTCGGGTGCATCAGAAAAGGTCTCATAACCAAGAGAAGAAATCACTGCCCAGGGTCAGCCACTGAGGGTGAGGAGTGTGCTGTGGTTGGCAGCTGAACGAACTAAAGAGTTCAAATGCGCCCGGCAGCGTGGCCTCGTGGTTGAGTGTGAACCAATGAGCCAGGAGGTCACGGTTCGATTCCTGGTCAGGGCACATGCCTAGGCTGTAGGCTCCATCCCTGGTAGGGGGCGTACAGGAGGCAACCAATCGATGATTCTCTCATCGTTGATGTTTCTATCTCTCTCCATCCCCTTCCTCTCTGAAATCAATAAAAAGATGTTTTTTAAAAGTGTAAATGAGACCAAGCCAGCCAGTGAGCAGGGTTCCCAGTCACTGGTGAGCTCGTCCAGGCCAGGCTGCGAGTCTGATGGAGACCCCCTGCCCCTTATTCCTATGGGAGCTGCGTGGATGCTGGCCACGCGGCCCGTCTAAGGCCACACCCGTCGCTCCCGTGCCCGGAGCCAGGCCCCCCAAGGCCATGCCCAGGACTTCCTCAGGAGACACCAAATAAGGCGCAGTATCTGCGGCAGGGACCACACACATTCAACATGACAAATGCTTTTCTCTTCTGAAACTTAAACCAGGAGGTAAAAGCCTGCATAATTTCTTTCATATGACAAATGAGAAAAGGACTAAGTAAAATAAAAAAATCAAAGTAAACTGGAGAAAATATCTTTAAAAGGCATTTAAAAAGCATGAGGCTAACTAAATATTTTCCCATCGTTTCTACTTTTTTTGTTCAAATTTTTTATAAATGCCGCACATGAATTTTGCAGACTGCTAACAAAGAGCCTCAGCTTTCATAATTTCCTCTTTTAAAGACAACCTGCTGGATGATGTTGTATTAACTGATGGTAAGGTTGCATCTTGACATTACAGTGTGTGTGTGTGTGTGTGTGTGTGTTGTGCAATTTTGGGGCCAAAATGTCATTAGAAAGGAAGGATTCTTTAGTTCTTAAGGTGATATATGTGTGTTGGCACATTGCCCATGACTCTGTGGTAGTTTTATCATCAGTTTTCAGATTCTAATCACCTAATCTGAGGATGTTTTATTTCTAATTATTCGTCTTGATCTCAGTAAGTGGGGAAGGCAGTTGAAAAAGAACATTGCGTTCTAACCTTCCTAGTTTTCAAGCCAGCTTTCTGCAAACACAGAGTTCTTCACATATTATTGTATGCGGGGGCTCTTTTGTCTGCCAGGACAAAGATTAATTAATTATCTCAAAGACCTGAGAGGCGAATCTAATATGTGCGTCCGCTGCAGAAATGCGGGCATTTGTGGGTGCTGCGGGGAGTAATAATCCCGTGAGACGCAATGACACTGCCGCGTTTCAGGGGTGCTGTGGTCCCAGCGAACCTGGGGGAAAGTCAGGTGAGCCTCATGCCATGGCGTGAGCTAGAATTTGGCTGGAGGACAGCCCTGCTCCGGACAGGAAAAAAGAAATGACCTGAGAGGACATGGCTGGATGTACTGCAGCCCGGGCCAAGCCCCTACCTGCCCTCTCCGCGGGCAGCCTCCGTGACCCGGGGCTGGGGGAGCGGGGATGTCTCCCGCCCTCCCACACACCACAGACTTCCCTCCAAGTTTCTCAGAGAAGCGGCAGGCGGGGAGCTTACTGCTAATTCACTATACAGCGCCCCTGTATGAAAAGGGCTTGGCAGGTTAATGAATCCCTTGCCCTCATTTAAAGAGAGAAGTAGGCCCGTCTGGCTGGAGGACTGGCAGGACAGCAGTGAGTTTGTGGCAGAGGGAGGCCGGGCCGTGGGCCCCTGTTGACTCCCCTGCCTGGTTTGCCGGCTTGAGCCTGTGCACAGCATGGACATGGCACAGTCTGACGTCCCCACCCTGGTGGGTGGATGAAGCTAGAGGACCAGGATGGGGCCAGCAGGGATTTCCCCCCTGTGCCGAAGGTGAGGCCTCGGGCCCAGGAGAGGGGAGAGGGAGACAGTGGTTGTGCCCCAGGTCACTGACAGCAGTCGCTGTCCAGGACTCATGATGCTGAGAGCTGTGCTCTCAAGCCTGTCTCAGGTGCGGCCTCCTTATTTTGGCAAAATGAGAGAGTCCAAGGGCCTAATGCTAAAGCACTGGCATGAATGTGCGTCCTCTGGCCACGTGGGCGAGGCTTGCAGGGACGGCTCCTCCATCGGTCTCACCCCAGTGAGCATGCGTTTGCCTGCCTGCCGTTCCGCACTGGGGTTCCAGGCGTCTCTGCTGTTGTTCAGGAAACTGCACTCAGCTACTCTGCGATTTGCAGAAGCAGGGCCTGTCCCCACCGCTCCGCCCCGCGGCGGAGACCACGTGCCGGCACACAGCACGGAGGATGGGCACCCGCTCCGGTGGCCTTCTGTCAGTTACAAAACTTACCTGTTAGTTATCTGATGACTGTCACCATCTCCCAGGGGCACCGCTCTATCAGAACAGCCCACAGGCATTCCTGCTTTAAAACCGCCAGAGCACTAACTCACTCTTTCTGTTGTGTTTCCTAATCGCCTCCAACCCCGCCAGCTCAGCACGCCCTTCCGCTACAGTGGGCATGGTGGGCCGGTGGAGGAGGTGCACAGTGGGAAATGCACGCAGCGTTCTCACAGGTCACGAGCTCTGTATTGGTTTAAAGTGATGTAAATTGTATTCTATTTGTTGTTATTAATGGAACTGACAGGAGATTTTGAAGTTTCAAGACTATGCCCTAAATCTGACTCATAGTGTCAAAAAAAAGAAGGGGAGGGGGGATAGATTAGAGGGAATTTTTAATTCAATGTAATTCCTAACATTTGCATTTTAATTATTTTTTAAGATGTCCAAAGTTACCACATCGTTAACAAACATATAACCTATTATCCTACTTTTTAGAAGAGTTGTTACTGGAATGAATATGTTTACATATCTATTTCATATTCTATTTAATAATAAACTTAGAGACATGATCCTCTCCATGAGAAAAATAGAACCCTAACAATGACCAAATCTCCTTTAAAGGCTCAAAAAATTTTAGAATTACATATCCAGAGGGAAATGGTGCTTTTCTTATATCTGACTAACTTCCTCATTCTCCCCAATGAGGCCGTTGCTGGCTGAGTGTATAGTAAGGGACGTGCTCCTTATAGGAACTGAGAAGTGGAGTGACCACCACGAAGACATGAGACTCAGGAGTGAGCCGGGGGCTGAGGACCCGTGGGCCCCGCTCAGGCACAGCTGTCCTGGGAAAGGGGCAAATCCCAGGGCAGGGGCCTGAGTGAGCTCTTCAAACTGTCCACAAACAGCAAGCAGTGTGCAGGGTGGGTGGCCAGGTCATACACCTTGAAAAAATGGGCATTGAAAATGGCTCTGGCGAGATAGGGTGAAAATAAGCGGTCAATGCTACATGCCGCGTGGGTAGAATTTCCTCACAGGCAAAGGTGTGGAGTTCTCCAACGTTTTGGCTTCAAGAACACTTTCCACAAAATTATGGGCAACTCTTACGAGCTTTAATTTATGTAAGTTACAGCTACCAACGTGTACCTTAGAGAAATTAGAAGCAAAAGAATGCACAGCCTGCATTCCGGCCTCTCAGAACATCCCACAGCAGTGGCTCTGGAAACTCCACTGTGTCCACTCTGTGAAAGTGGTTTACAAAGGCAGATAGCATCTCAGTCGTGTTACTAAAGTAGCGTGGACCCCGTGGGCCCTCCCGGAAAGGTCTCGGGACCCCAGGCTCCCAGAATGCACTTTGGGAGCTGCTAATAGAGACGCAACCTATGAGGTTTCAAGAGTTTCTTCCAGGGCCTCCAGCTTGATCTTCTCAGAAGGCAAAAGGGACAGGCAGGCGATGCTCTCCCCAGCCCTCACCCACTAGGGAACATAAAAACCCTTTTTCATGTTTTATCAGGATTCTATATACTTTATCTTCCTTTGACTATAGAATTCCACAAGGAAAGAAAAAACAGTTTTTAAATCACTGGTAGAATGTGTATTGTGGGGGCTAGATGATGACAGAAGAATCCCTAAGGATTAGAGAAAATAGTCTTCATTGTTTTAAAAGGGAAATATTTCAATTGGGGATTGACGCTTTAGTTGTAAGAGCAGCATAAACATTATTTCTTAGAAGAATCCAGAAAGCATGTCAAATGAAAAAAACGTTCCTGAAATACATATTAGCAAAGAATATATGTTATGGTGACACATACAGTAATATGTATTAAGTAAATGTATTTATTCAGAATTTATTTGTTGAACACCTACTATGTGCCTGGTCCCAGGCTAGGTCCAGCATAGGTTGCTTTCATGGTTTTGTGTAAGATGTGCTCTCTTGGGTCTGGCTTCTTTTGCTCGGTATTATTTTGTGAGACCCAACCATATGGTTGAATGTCCTTTTAGGCTGCACATCCTCAGTGCTACTGTGTGGCTACGTCACGATTTGTGCATTTGAGTCATTTCAGACCTGGGCTCGCAGCCCTAGGAAGCACCAGAGGCCCTCTGCCCGCCAGGAGGAGGGGCCTCAGGTGAAGCTCACCAGCTCCTTGCTCCTGGAAGCTGGTCTGATCACAGGAAGTTTCTGTTTTCCTTCCACGGCAGGATTGGAGCTGATAGGAATTAAGTGTTAGTGATTCTGACTAGTCAGGGAAGAGACGAGATTACCAGGATGACAGCTGCTCTGCTGGACTCTTCCTCTTCCTGATTCCAGAGGAAACAGACCTGCCTTTGGTGGTGACCGTTTCTCCGCGGCACGGCTTGGGTTTCTTGGAGGGACAGCATCGTGCACCCAGAGGATGCTAATCAAAGTGTTGCTCTAGCAGTTTGGCTCAATGGATAGAGTGTCGGCCTGCAGACTAAAGGGTCTGGGGTTCACTTCCAGTCAAGGGCACATGCCCGGGTTGTGGGCTCGATCCCCAGTAGGGGGTGTGCAGGAGGCAGCCAATCAATGATTCTCATCCTTGATGTTTCTATCTCTCCCTCTCCCTTCCTCTCTGAAATCAATAAAAATATAGTTTAAAAATTTTATAGCCCTAACCAGTTTGGCTCAGTGGATAGAGCGTCGGCCTGCAGACTGAAGGGTCCCGGGTTCGATTCTGGTCAAGGGCATGTACCTTGGCTGTAGGCACATCCCCAGTAGGGAGTGTGCAGGAGGCAGCTGGTCGATGTTTCTCACTCATCGATGTTTCCAACTCTCTATCCCTCTCCCTTCCTCTCTGTAACAAAATCAATTAAATATATTTTTAAAAAATTAAAGTGTGGTGACAGATGAAAATAGTATAGGGTGGGTGGGAGGGGAGACAGCCCTCAAACAGGATGCCAAAAAAGTGGGGCAGAAATGACCACGTTAGAAAATAAAATGATGTTTACGTCCAGAATAACCCATTCTCTATCACACATCCCACCTGTGACATTAATCAGAGCCTTCACCTAGGGCCATGTGTCATCTTTTCCACCCCCAGCAGTTTACAGATTTCTTTTACTCTCCAGTGGAAGGAATAAAAAATAAAAAGACCCAGAGCTGCCCTAAAAGGAATGAGGAAGCGGGTGCTCTCCGGCGTCTGGCTCCGCAGGGTGACGGCCCATGATGTTCTTTCCGGTCCCAGCAGATGGTGAATTTCCACCTGCCCGCCCCTCGCTTATAATGCAGAACACGTGAAGGCAACACAGTCTGTCTCCTCTCTGCCAGCGGATTAACGGGTGTCGTGCTGCCTCTCCCGGTCCCCACGATCCCCACAGCTCCCGGAGGTAGAGGAACTCTGGCTGGGGTTCCTCTCCACCCCCCGGGTAAGTGCCATCAGTTCGCAGGCACCCGACGGCAGGCTCCTAGCGGGTCGCTGGGCTTTCAGATCTGATCCGAAAGAAAACAGCTGCGCGGTGGAGGGTGCAGCAGAGCTATAAAGATTCTGAGCACGGGGAGCTCTGCTTCGGGAGAAGCCTGTTCTCTGGGGCATAGGAATTCTGTAAATGTTCCCTTAGTGTCATGTCTGAGCTTTTCTCTTTTCTGGTCGGATGAGCAAATTCATGCACAGCTCTTAATATGATACCTGACGCAAGGTGAGCTCTCCCCCCAAAAAAAGTTGTTACTGGACTTGTCATCCAGATTCTCTCTTGATGGGGATGTAATAAATGCAGAACAGAATTTGGCCTGGTGGTGAGCTGAGGCTTAACTGAGTTAGAGATATGTAATCAGACGCTGTTCCGAATAGCATAAGGCATCTGGTCACACACTGTACTGTAAATGACAACTTTCCTACCCAATAGTTTCAGACTTCGTGCTCTGGCGAAGTGGCACTGAAATCGGCCAGCTGACCCTGTGTATCCCCCTGACTCTCTCCCATGTGACTTCTCCGTAGGCAGAGCGAGGCCGCACGGGAGGGGACTTCAGCAGGACAGTCGGCCAAACTTCTGATGAAGCTGACAAGCAGCTGCAATGCTGTATGTGCCGCTCTCATCTTCACGCGTTCATATTTTCCAAAGGCTTGAGCCAAATGTTTACCTAACCTACTTTTTTTTCTCTTTTAGTCGAAAACACTAAATACCAATAATATGGAGACATTAATTGAATGTCAATCAGAGGTAAGAAAGCAAGTTCTTAAAGTTTTTATCTGCACTGTGAGAAGAGGAAAAACTTTCTGCTTTAACTGAATATTGTTTGGCTTATTTAATTATTAGAGTAGAAAATTAGTATCCTAAATGCAGTGTGTTAAACTCTTATATGAAACAATCAGTGCTTTACTATTGATTCTAGAACAGCCGTGGGCTAACTATGGCCTGTGGGCCGGATCTGGCCCGTTTGAAATGAATAAAACTAAAAAAAAAAAAGACCGTACCCTTTTATGTAATGATGTTTACTTTGAATGTATATTAGTTCACACAAACACTCCATCCATGCTTTTGTTCCGGCCCTCCGGTCCAGTTTAAGAACCCATTGTGGCCCTCGAGTCAAAAAGTTTGCCCACCCCTGTTTTAGAAGCTAGAAAGAAATCAGTGGACTCTTTGGCTAATTTTTAATATGAATAAAATGTTATATGAACATTTTGTGGGGGAAGCCTGGGTAGGTTTCTTCAGTCATTATTTGTAACTAAAGTAAACCTGCTTTTAGGGTGATATCAAGCAACATCCTCTGTTGGCATCATGTGAGAGTGAAGATAGCATTTGCCAGCTAATTGGTGAGTTTTGAAAACATACTGGTCTTTTATGTAAGTGCTAACAGCAAATGTTCTTGGTTTGCAAAACCACAGGATGTTTCTCTACTAGGAATTATTTGTATGATGTGCTCTTAAAGACCGCAGACCATCCACTCTCAAGTGGAGGCCCCAACCCCCCAAGCATCAGAGCATCAGGAAAGACCCCTCAGAGCCACCCCACTCTCCAAGGGGCTCCTAGTGGGCGACAGATGTCCTGGCCATTCCATTTTGACAATTAAGGCATATGGACATATGAAAAACACTCAATGCCTTTTTCCTTTCCTTACTTCTCTAATGGAAAGTGAATCTAAGAACCTATGTAGCAATCTTTGCTGACATTGAATTCCAAAGAACCCACAGTTGACTTTTTTTGTTTGTTTTTAATGTATTTTTATTGATTTCAGAAAGGAAGGGAAAGAGAGATAGAAACATCATTGAATGGCTGCCTCCTGAATGCCCCCACTAGGGATCGAGCCCACAACCTAGTGATGTGCCCTTGATCAGAATTGAACCCGGGACCCTTCAGTCTGCAGGCCGGCACTCTGTCCACTGAGCCAAACCGGCTAGGGCCCACGGTTCACTTTTCACTCTTTTCATAGTGCATTACGGTAACATAACCTTGACCCAATTCTCCTGAACCATGGGAAAAAGCCACTTCTCCACCCAGCCTCTCGCACTTGCCAGTATAAATTGTATAGAAACATATGCCGGTGCATTTAGAAAATACAGCTTTTCTAATTAGGGGCGGGGGGGGGCGGGGAGAGAAGGAAGAGAAAAGAGAAAAAGAAGGAAACTTGTGAAAGGCAGTACCCATTGCACACACAAGCCCGCAAAGAGCTCTTGGTGGTGTTCACTAATAATTCCCAATTGCCGTGTCGGGGCTCGGACCTTTCTGCAGCAGTTAGTGCTCTCCTGGTCCTAAGGCAGCCGCGGCTGCAACCCTGGAGAAGGAACTACAGACAGGCTGAGTGATGTCGCTCCCTCTAGCGGCCGGTGGTGCAAGCATGGCTGCAGCCCGCCCCACTAAGGATCTTCAAAATAATCTTGAGCAAGTCAGTTCCTCTCTTCATAAGTTTCATTTTCTTCAAAGGAGCAGATGAAACTAATGTATTTCACATGAAAGATGTCCACCAGCTGTTCAGGTCAATAGGTTAAGATGGTGGTTTATGACCCGCACAGTTAGGTTTTGCCAGTTTTTGCAGCCAACAGCTAGTGGCGGGTAAAAACAGGAAAGGTGGAGACTGAAGAACCCTGGTGTTGATGTTTAGGGGCTGGTTGCCCTGGTAACGTGGTGGTTTTCTGGGTTGATGTTTAGAGATTAAGATGCATGCCCTTTGCTTTCTCAGTTTTTGCAAGAATATTTCTCCCATGTGGCATACCAGAAGTGACATTGTGTGACTGACGATACCCACTGTCTGACATGGATCTCTGTTTGTTAATATTTTAATCTAAATTTTCACCTTGCCTTGTTTTCTTGGCTGTAGAAATTAAGAAGAGAAAGAAGGTGCTGTCCTGGCCCTTTCTCATGAGAAGGCTTTCTCCTCCATCAGATTTTTCTGGGGCTTCAGAGCCAGAATTGAAAGCGTCATTGTTTGATCAGCCCTTGTCAATTATCTGTGGTGACGATGACACCCTCCCCAGACCCATCCAGGTAGGCGCGCGTTGACTTGTCACCCTACTTCAGCTTTCTGCCAGATTGAAAAGTCCTTGGGCAGCCTGAATGTCATCCTCACACTGAGCTTATTGAGGCCGATCTTTCGTGTTTTCCCTCTTAGAAATGGTTTCTGCTGGGAGTGCAGTCAGGACAGTCCCTGGCTGCTTACATTCTAGAAATGGCTTGTATTTGCCAATGAGCTCAGACTGATGGTCGCTCTGTCCTTGACTTCCTAGAGTTAAGAATGTTGAAAATGTGTGGCTTCTGAAAAATCAACAGACAGAGATGTGGTGTAGCATATCTGATCCGAAATCCAATGTGTATGTGGAATGGGTCCAGGAAGGAGGCTGGAGCAGTTCTAGAATGTGCAAATAAGAGCTTCCACAAGGCACCTCCTCTCAGAGAAGTGGAGGGTGGAGGAAGAGTTGACAGCAACTGGACTGAAGGGAACAGCTGGCATCAGTGGCCACTTGTTAAGACTAACTCAGTATCATGGGGAACTAACATTAATGGAGAGGATGTTTTATGACAGATAAAGTTAGCTACTGTGCAGATGCACTCTTTTAATCCTCTTTCTCCTCCCTAAACATAGCTTTCTAGTGTATTAGTAGCAAAGTATGTCTTCAAACCAAGGGTCACCATTTCCTATTCCTATGCCTCTTTCCTCTAGGATATTCTTACTATCCTGTGCCTGAAAGGCCCTTCCACTGAAGGGATATTTAGGAAAGCAGCCAACGAGAAAGCTCGCAAAGAGCTCAAGGAGGAGCTCAACTCGGGAGTCATGGTGGATCTGAAAAGTCTCCCCGTGCACCTCCTGGCAGTGGTCTTTAAGGTGAGTTCACAGCATTGGCACCAAAGAACCTGCCAATGGGTTCTGATACATTAATGCTCAGGATACGAGAAATGGGTTCTCCTCTCTACAAACCAAAGTACACTGATCTTGCATTTTGCTTAAGTTGAGCCTTTTATTTATTATACAAGGCTTTAAAGTTCCCCAGCATTTTGAGGAGAAAGGGACTTGGGTTGTCCTATGGCCAAGTCCATACCCCTGAATCTTGGGGCCCCTTGGATGGTGCCCTTACTGTGCCTGTTGAGGGAAGTTGCTGAGAGACAACACAAGAGAGAGATCTCCTTCAAACTAACCAAATGCAGGAAGGAAGGGGCACAGCCTGTGGCAAGATGAGCATAGGTTCCCTGAGATGGAACAAACCAAGTGGAGATAAAGACACCAGCACATTACCCAGCACAGACGGGCCAAACGGTACCCTTTCTTCATCCTCCAGGACTTCCTCCGAAGTATCCCCCGGAAGCTGCTCTCCTGTGACCTGTTTGAGGACTGGATGGGTGCCCTGGAGAGACCGACTGAGGAGGACAGGATCGAGGCCCTGAAACAGTAAGTCGTCAGGGTCCTCCCACCTGGACTCCATCTCTCCATTCATCGCGTGGCAGGGTGCTTCCTGCACATGGTAATGATGAGGGGACCCGCGTGGAACTGCTCATCTGCCCAGAATGAAAATCAGGCGTTACCCTGGACATTTACAAACACTGTTTCGGCCAAAGGAGAGTAGATGCTTTTTCAAAAAGTAGAACATGAGCTTCAGTACAAATCACAAGAGGTGGGGGAGTCTAAAAAGATAAGTCGTTTGAGAAGGTATGAGGCAGAATCATAGATGAAAGCTTCAAAACGGGCTAGCCAGCCAGGTGTAGGAATTTGGGGTTTTCCTTAACCTATACCAACTGGTGTCCTGCAAGACAACCATTCTCCCAGAAAGCATCCCTGACAGCACAGAGAACAATCTAGAAGGGATTGTTTTGTTCATTAAATTCCATAATATATTTCATATTCTTCTAATTAACCAGAATGAAAACTATATAAAAACAAACTCCAGTG
Organism: Myotis nattereri; assembly: GCF_964212035.1. NCBI lineage: Eukaryota > Metazoa > Chordata > Mammalia > Chiroptera > Vespertilionidae > Myotis > Myotis nattereri. The sequence goes on along the minus strand of NC_138081.1, from coordinate 96,034,216 downwards.
ACAGCGAAAATAATTACATATGTGAATGAAAGTATGACCTCTTGGTGACTAGAGAATCTTAAATGCCTAACTTTAAAATATCAGCACTTTTGCCAAATCCTATGAGAGTGTGCCTATATACTATAATTGCCCACATGGCTAAATATTTTCATTGAAATATTTATAGAATTGAAGACATTAGAGTGTTTGTCCCAAAATGAAAATTACTTTCTACTTAAAGACATAAAGCTCTTTCAGAACAATAACGTCTTATGAGAAATGAAAATGATCCATATATTAGAGTCACCATTTCATTTTTTTTCAAAAAGAGAGGCTTTAAAAGCCTAATTTATTATTTGTTAGTAATAATGTTGCCGCTGAAATGCTGCCTTGACCATAGTTATGAACATGCCTTATACACTGATTTCTTCTCCGTAAAGATTTCTCAGAATGGTGCAAAAATGTCTCATCTTTGTTCCATGGTCACAGGTCAGAAAAAAAGCAAATGATTGTGTTAAAAACACACACAAAACACACAGTCTTGCAGTGTTGGGAACAAAAAGGCATTGTTCGTGGCTAAATGATTCTTCTACAAAAATGGTTTTCAAAATATTAAGCTCTGGTATCTGTTGCCGGAGTGAATGCTCCCACACCTGGGGCCTGTGTAAATAGCAGGATGAGTCATTGGTGTCGGTGTTGTAGGTTGTCACGATGTCTGGTTAGCCAGTTTCATCCCGTGTCAGCTGCCCTTGGAAGAGTCTGAATGAGCATTTCATAATGTTACTTGTGAAAGCAGCACCTTCCTCATTTTAAAGGAAGTCTGGGTGAGGGAGTTTCGGCTGCTACACTGCAGCCAGCAAAGCCTCTGAGCCGCCCCCTGAACCTCTTTGCAGGGTCGCAGAGAAGCTGCCGCGGCCCAACCTGCTGCTACTCAAGCACCTGCTCTCCGTGCTCTACCTGGTCAGCAAGAACGCCGAGGTCAGCAAGATGGACGCCAGCAACCTCGCCATCTGCGTGGGGCCCAACATGCTGACCCGGGAGAATGACCAGAACCTCTCGCTGGAAGCCCAGAAAGACTTGAACAATCAGGTTTGTTCCAGCCTGTTTCTGGGAAACTCCGTTTCTCATCCCCACCGCCCGTCCGTCTGCACATCAAGGTGATGCAGTGCCTGTGCGTCTCTGACTGGGCCGCCCTCACAGTGAGGATGGGAGACACAGGGTGTCTCGGTCACAGTTCCACTATCAGACGGGCAGTTAATGAACTGACTGAGCCAAGGCCGCGGCCTCCCACCTCCTGGAGGCAGAGTTAGTTTATTTATTTATTTATTTATTTATTTATTTATTTATTTATTAAATATATTTTATTGATTTTTTACAGAGAGAAAGGGAGAGAGATAGAGAGTTAGAAACATCGATCAGCTGCCTCCTGCACATCTCCCACTGGGGATATGCCCGCAACCCAGGTACATGCCCTTGACCGGAATCGAACCCGGGACCCTTCAGGCTGCAGGCCGACGCTCTATCTGCTGAGCCAAACCGGTTTCGGCAAGAGAGGCAGAGTTTAGTGCTTCCCATGTTCACATCCGTCTCCCAGGCAGAACGCCCCCACTTCTCTCCTCTCTGCATCACACTCCGTCCAGCTGTGGGTTGGAGACACTCCTCACTTAAAGGAAAAATTCAGTTACTTTAAAAGTTTCTCAAATTCCCAAATAAAAAGTGCATGTCTCGAAAATGACTTTAATATAGAGATGGTTGCCACATTTTCTGTCTGCTCTTCCCAGACACACAACCTCTAGGCTCCTTGTGACACCGCCCTGGCAGCTGACCCTGCCCTGTCCCCCTCCGTTTAAGAAAATAAAGATGCCTTTAAGCTGACCATCTGCTCATGTGCCCTCCCAGGTGAAGACTTTGGTGGAATTTCTCATCGACAACTGTTTGGAAATCTTTGGGGAAAACATTCCGGCACATTCCAGTTCCATCTCCGATGACTCCCTGGAGCACACGGACGGCTCAGGTATGGGCGTGCTGTCGGCCTCGCGTTGCATCGCGTGTCCAGTGTCCAGTGTCCCTGGTTATGAGGCAGGAGCTGCTGTGACAGGGCACGGGCTGAGTGTGGACTCACCGGGGGGAAGAGGTTAACTGAGCTCCTGGCTCTCCCTGCAGCATCTCCTCGGGCTGCAGGCACTCACTGGGGCTGCGCCTGGGCCCCTGCTTGTTCCACAGCAGAAACTGCTAGTCTTGCTGATGAACCTGAGCCAGAGGGCGGGTCATACCCTTCTGTTTCCACTGTTGGAATACGGTCCGTTAAAATGGAAATGAACCCAAGAAGGCCATCCGAAGGGTCGTTTTTAAAGTGAAGATCAGTCCATTTTCAGTGAAATGCTGTTTTCTCCCTCCCCACCTCCCTCCCTGTCCCCACTGACAGTTGATTTTGAAAGAAACACATATTTAATGTGGCAAATATCTTTCTTTCAAACCCCAAAGTAGCGTCACCAAATTACCCACTGCCACCCCCAATAGGAAGCTCATTTCTGAAAGAACCTGAGCAAAAGCTCAGCCTCCCTTTCGTGTCTCCCTTTCGTGTCTGCAGACGCGTCGACCCTGCAGAATGACTCGGCCTATGACAGCAACGACCCTGACGGGGACTGCGGCAGCGCCCTGGGCTCCCCGGCCAGGCTGCCCCCCGGGCCCTGGGACACAGCTGCCCGCGTGGAGCCCGTGGCCAGCACTGTGGCCCGGCTGAGAAGCTCCCTCGGTGACCCGGACAGGAGACACTCGGAGCCCAGCGTGTCGCCCTCACCAGAGCGCCGCGGGAGCCGGCGAGCTAACCCGAAACTGACACGCAGCGAGGACTCCCCCGGGGCCCGGCCGGCCTCCCGGTCGGGCAGTGAGGAGGCCGAGGACCCCTTCCCAGAGGAGGTGTTTCCTGCGGTGGACAGCGGGAGCCAGAGGCCGCAGGACCTGCGGGTGCAGAGCTCCCCGCCCGGCGCAGTGTCCCCGCAGGGATGGGCGCCCATGGCCTGCGCCAGCGGCTCCCCGGACGCCTCCTCTGACAGCTCGCCCCCGGCTTCCCCCTCCAGCCCCAGGAGAAGCTTCTTCAGCAGACATCAGTCTTTCACGAAGACAGATAAAAGTAAGCCCAGCAGAGAAATAAAAAAACACTCCATGTCCTTCTCCTTCGCCTCACACAAAAGGGCACTCCCCAAGCCCCCCAGCCTGTCTGTGAGAGCCAGAGAGCCCGGCAGGAAAGACTTCAGAAGGGAGAGCCAGCTCGCCGGGCGAATCGTCCGGGAAAACTTGTCTGAAACCCATGGCCAAGCAGCTCTGGACTTTAGCCCAAGATCCCGTGCCCTGTCGGGGGAGGACGTGTTCCGGCTGGTGGACAGGACGAGTCCCGGCAGCCCACCCTCCTACCAAGAGGCCGTGCGGGGCCAGGCCCCAGCGCTCACTGCCCTTGGGAGCCAGACGGTTGGCAGCCTGCGGGCCAGGATGCTCAGCCTGGACTCGGGGCTGCCGCCTCGCCTACCCGGGCACCACGGAGGGGACTCAGGGAATGCGTGTGGCCAAGAGCCACTCGACGGGCACAGACTCTCGCCCAGGACTGCGAGCTGGAGCCACAGCAGGGCCGGCTGTGCTTCCGTGGAGACGATCGGACAAGTGGCCGTCACTGGGAGGCCCGAGCTGCATCAGCTCAGAACTGTGTCCGAGTCTACGCAGCAGAGCCCGTGGGACTGCCTGGCGGGGCGCTGCAGCCAGCCGGCCTTCGAGGCTGACCAGCTCCTCTACGCCAAGGAGTCCTACATCTAGGAGGTGGCCAGGCGTGTGGCACGCCCATGGCAGATGCAGTGGCCGCATGAACTGCTTCCAGACTGTTTTCTAAAAGTCCAGAATAAGCTCCTTCGAGGCATCGTGTAGCCCTCGGTGCCGGCTGCGTGCACCGATCCGTGCACACATAGCACATGTATAAAGTGTGTTCCAGACAAGGCGTCGGGTGCAAAAATGTCCACATAAACACGTGTCTGTATCTGTTTGTGAACTTGGGGTGCACTGCAGTGCTCTTCTCCCCCTCTTGGGGCACTTTCTACCTGCTGGTGTTTAAAACTAATGTTTTCTTGTTCTTATGTTGCTTCAAATGTCATGCCCGTTTTCATAGTTTCCACGAGCTCCGTTTCAGGGGAAGGCCTAACTCTTCGTCAGCAGCGCCCTAAGCAGCAGGGGGCGGCTCGTCGCCACAGGAAGGGGAGCAGCAGACTCACCCGCAGGGACCCTGTGGGGTTGTCAGGGCACCACGAACGCTGGGGAAGGAAAAGGCCGTCATGAAAATGTATGGAAATACTTCCATGTGTCCTTCTAATCATGTGATTCTAATGGGATCGGTTAGTGAAAACGCATCACATCGATAGCACTTTGAGTTTCCTTGCGGTTCAGGGATGTCTTCCCAGGCGTGTGGAGGATGGTACTTTATATGCATCACGGTCGTATATAAACTCAGTATAATCTCACTACAATAAATTGCCTGCCTTTTTCACAGTAAAAATGTTCCTTCTTTTTTTGTTTTTGTTCATTCTCAGCTGAGGATATTTTCCCATTGATTTTTAGGGAGAGTGGAGGGAGAGGGAGAGACAGAGAGAAACACATCAATTGGTTGCCTCCTGCACGTACTCCAGCCAAAACCGGAGAATATGCCCTTGACTGGAATCGAACCCGGGACCCTTCAGTCCGAGGCCAACACTCTATCCGCTGAACCAAACCAGCTAGGGCTAAAAATGTTCATTCTTCACTGACAGGTTACTTCCTTTCTCTCTGTTCACAGAACCCCACCAAGAAAATCATTCACACATTGATTCACTCAACAAGCACTTGCTGAATATATGCATTTGTTAGTCTGGACCAGCCGTTCTCAACCTGTGGGTCGCGACCCCTTTGGGGGTCGAACGACCCTTTCACAGGGGTCACCTAAGACCATCAGAAAACACATATATAATTACATGTTGTTTTTGTGATTAATCACTATGCTTTAATTATGTTCCATTTGTAACAATGAAAATACATCCTGCATATCAGATATTTACATTATGATTCATAACATTAGCAACATTACAGTTATGAAGTAGCCACGAAAATAATTTTATGGTTGGGGGTCACCACAACATGAGGAGCTGTATTAAAGGGTCGCGGCATTAGGAAGGTTGAGAACCCCTGTTCTAGACTAATAGCAAAGCTGGGGGTCTCATGTTTGGGAAAAGAGAATCCCTGTTCTTCTGAGGTTTGCAAAACCATGAAAATGTACCCACTTGAGCCATTTTTCAGCAGATGGTCATGCACAGGCCAGAAAATTTAGTATGCAAAACAGGACGATAGCAAATACCATATTTCTTGTCTTTTTAGTGAATTAAACCTTATTTTTATTGTTTTATTAGCAAACATAATGATAATTAGTTAGAGATACTTGGAAATTTTCCTTATTTTATCACCTTCTCTCATAAAATACTGAAAGTTATATTTGTTAAAGAAATATTTCTGTGTAGACTAGCTACCAGATGGTGAAGACCTATTTTTTCAGAGGTGGTTTATTAATAATGTAACACAAAGTTAAAACTGCTATAACTCGGATGGCTGAAGGCAGCACATTGAGGCCCAACAATATCATAAAAAATACTTTATTAAGCACCACCGATAATGTGTAGATCTCAAGGACAGACACCCCCACCTCCCCGACTGCTAACTTAAGCAATCCTTTTCCAGAATTGGACACTACCAGAAATAGTTAAGATTTTTAGCTTCTACCACGTGGCCAGGGCTGTGCTAAGTATTTCAGACTGAAAACATTTTTCCCATCATGTTTTTAGCAACTTCTTATTGAGAATCAGAGAATCCTCATCAAACGATGGGTAAGACTGTAAGGTAGGCAGCCTCCAACCTACTCCACTCCACCACTGACCGGACCTCCCCGTGACCCAGCTCAGACCACGAAAACCCTACCCCAGTTTCCTACTGTGAAAAGGCAGGCGTCGACTGGAAGCTCTGCCTGTGGCCAGTAGCACAGTTTGCTGACAGACATGTAGGCGTGTCTTGCAGTGAAGCACATGCCATCGCCGTGACAGTCTCCGGACAGTCTCCGGGCGGTGGAGACGGGCCGGCGGTTCCAACACTGCAGGGGGCTGTGCGCACTCCTCGTTTACGACAGGATGGCCCGGCCCCAGCTGCCGCAGCCGCCACAAGCAGTGGCTCAGACAACAGAAATATGTCGTCTCCCGTGTTAGGGGCTGGGAGGGAGATGGAGGTGTGGGCAGGGCTGGTGCCTGAAGGACCGTGAGGGAAGGAGCTGTCCAGGCCTCTCTCCCTTGCCACAGATGGTTGTCTCTCTGTCCCCCACACTGCCTTCCCTCTATGTGTATCTGTCCCCAAACTTCCCTTTCTTGTGAGGACACCAGTCATATTGGATTGGGGCCCACTCGAATGACCTCATTTTCCTCTTTAAAGTCACATTCTGAGATACTAGGAGTTAGGACTTTAACAAATAAATGGGGGGGGGGGGGGCAACACCATTCAACCCACTACACCAAGTTTCATAGGTAATGCCTACCAATACCTTGATGACACGGACAGTTTTTAATGCGTAGACAGAGGGCGCATGCTTACAGTGAGGTATGGGTGATAGGAGCATGGTACGTCAGGCAAGGACCCAGGAAACCAGCCTTCTGTCCACGGACCTCCTCGGGCCCCACAGTCCCAAATGGCACCATCACCAAGGGACCTGACTCCCCGTAGGGCCTTCAACCTAAATCCACACCTGATCGCCAGGGTCCGGCGCCTGGGCCTCCGAGCGCCCCTGCCTCGCCTGCTGGGCCTGCCTGGCTCAGGAGGACCCCGGCCCTCTTACCAAGCGAGAGGCGGGAAAACTTCAGCACTCAGTGTCCTGGAATCTGACAGAACAGACTAGAATTTCTTCCCCGGGGGGGGGGGGGGGAGGAAGGCAGGGAATTTTCTCTCCTCCCACACAGAGGGGAGGGGCGATGCACTGTGACCGCCTGCAGTGACACACTGAACCCACCCCAGCACCACCCACGACGTGGTCCAGAAACGTCGACTTGCAGATGGAACCAAGGAGGGCTGTTCGCACCAGAGCTGAGCGACACTGCTCAGCAAACAGCAGAGGCCACACGGGGTCCCTGGGCAGTGGGCGTGGCAGCCACGGCTAGTCGTGCTAATGAAGCAAACCACGGTGAAGGCCCCGTGCTTCCCACGGCCCTAGGCGAGAGTGGCCAGCGCACGGCCAGCGCTCGTCCTAATGCATCGCTAGAAACATAAATTCTGCTGAATTGTCCTGATTGTGATCTCCCTGGAGGCAGCGCCAGGACCGCCCTCCTCCTGAAGGTCAAGGAGACAGAAACCCACATCAGCTGGATCTCACATACTTGGAGATTTTTAATTGAATTATGTAAGATCTTAACTCTCCATCTGCAGAGGGCACATTACTGAGGAATCAGAGTACAAACATTTTGCTAGAGGTGGAAACAAATCACTTTCTGGCACTATTTTAACTGTAGACTCAGACCCTGCGTGGTGTCCACTCCCGGGTACAAATTCCATGTCAGGGAGGAAAGATGGGGGGGGGCGGCCCCCCTCCTATTACAGGCGGCAGAGAGGGGTCCGGGAGCCACAGCCGCAGAAAGCAGAGAGCAAACTCAGAGCGACAGCATCTCTGGAGGAGATGAGGCCCGAATTCACAGCCCCTGAGTCCACACCCCACATGTGCCCCCGGGGGCCGGGCGCCCACAGTCTGAGCCCCGGTTTCTTCACCCATGAAATGGGGGAAATCCTAGCACCACAGCAGCTGTGGAATTAAAGAACTCAACCCCAAAAATACAACAGGGTTCCCTCTATCTATGCCATTCCTCTGCTTCCACCTCGGCCTCGCAGAAAACCCTCTGAGCTGGGATTTCTCCAGGCTGCTGCCACCGACTGCCCTTCCTTCAGCGCCCTCCCCCGAAGGCCCCTCCCCTCCCCCTTCCCAAGGTCCTCTCTTCTGTCTGGTCTGGATTCAGACTCCGCGAGGGGGGCGGGGGTAGATTTTGGGCGCTATCCTTTCTTTCCCTTCTTACTTTCAGCATTTTCTGAGCTCCGCGTGGGTGCCAGGGGCCGTAACTAGACGGGGAGTTCTTTGTTCTGTTTTAAATTCTCTGCCATTTCATTTAATTGTCACGACTTCATGAGGTGAATGTTCATATCCATGTTTTTATACGTGAGAAAAGGATGTAACTCGCCCCTGATCACACGCTAATGCGAGAGGAAGTGGGCATTTGATCGGCCACCTGCTGACGGCGGCTCTTTTCCTCCATCCCAGCCTGCGGGATGAGGGGCACATATTCGAGGCTGGTTGTAGGTTTTTTTCTGTAATAAAATCTGTTCTATTCCACAGACCTGAGATACTTTTAAATCCACAGAGAAGTTCCATCAAAATGGGTGAAGTTTACCTCTGATCAGAGATAAAGGCCAAGGAACTCCTGGCTTTCAACTAAAACCACGTGGATTCTAGCACGATTTGATGGCCTGCGTCCGTTTTTCCGGTGAAACTGAGACCCGGGGCACAGCGCATGCAGAGGGGGCGCCGAGGGGCTGCCCCGCAATGACGTCCCTGACTCCCCGGTTGGATCGCTTCTGCCAGGTTCATCTCAAAGAAATCTACTCGAGGCTCAGAGCCTTTCACAAAAACAACTCTCATTTTTCAGAAGAGGAAGAGGTCGGGGGTTTTTATATCTCCTTACAAGAAGTTTCCATCCGCTGGCTTCGAATTTTACTTTTTATTCAAAAGCCCGGCGTGGTTTTGAGTTGGAAACGTCCCAGGACCTGAGCGCCCTTTTCTCACGCTCTGAGTCACGGTTTTGCCCTGTGGGGTGGCAGCATCCTCTCACCCGACCTGGGAGCTGCGGAGGCTCCTCCATCAGAAGGAAATGATCGGAAACACCTCATTCTGAGCTCCCGGAGGAACGGAAACACAGCGCAGCTCCGACCCCGAGTGTGAGCCTCAGAGCCAAGCAACAGCTTCGCTCCTTCAAGCCCCATCTCCTAGGGCAGCGGTTCTCCACCTTCTGGCCCTTTAAATACAGGTCCTCATGCTGTGACCCAACCATAAAATTATTTTCGTGGCTACCTCATAACTGTCATGTTGCTACTGTGATGAATCGTCATGTAAATATCTGATATGCAGGACGGTCTTAGGCGACCCTTGTGAAAGGGTCGCGGCCCACAGGTTGAGAACCGCTGTCCTACAGGAAAAAGAATGCGAAAGTCACCAACACAGACTCCAGAGTGAGCACTAATATGTACGTGGAACGAGAAACAACACCACACGCCATCAATGTAATGAAGCTGACATTAAATAAATTGTAAATTTAATGAAGCTGTATTTTGATAACAAACAAAATCCCCCTCAAAATTACACAATATTTTTATTAACACTGCCCCCAGGAGTGACATTACAGACTCCAGAGACAGTTCGATAACGCTCCTTTCTGTACAGCTTTAGGATGCATACCCTTTTTAGTCACTTCTTCCTATAAATAAAGATTCTGTAGCCCTGATCAGATAGTCCCAATATGCCAAGATTTTGGGTTCGATCCCTGGTCTGGGCACACACATGAAACAATCAATGAATGCATCAATAAGTCAAACAACAAATCAATCACTCTCTCGCTCTCCCCCTTGTTCTCGCTCTCTCACTCTCTCTCTCTCAAAATCAATTTAAAATTATTTTTTAAATAATTTTGTAATATTTTCTGTTGAGAGAATAAAAGTTACTTTTTTTTAGCTTACTTGATTGAAATTTGAGGTTCTCTTGAACATTAATAGTTGAGTCATTCCCAAACCTCCTGGAGCAGAGACACAGCATGCCCCTGCTTCCTGTTTCCATATTCCTGACCCACAGAACCTGGGGGCATAAGAAAATGGTTATTATTTAAGCCACTCATTTCTGGGGCAACTAGTTACACAGAAATAGAAACTAGTAATGTTATTATTCTTAGTATTTTTTTTTTCTGTGCCTTTAAGGATATATTTCTTACTGAAGTGAGTCACTGACTTCTTAGATCAAGAGGAAATGATAGTGTGTCTGAGATTCTGAGATTTTCTTTAAGGAACAGAAAAACAACAGATCAGCGACATTTCTAGACATGATTATCCTGTGTACATAATAAAATACTGCCCCCATCCCCCACTGACAATGCTGGGACATTCACAAGTCCCGGGGGAAGGAAGATAAAGAGAAGCTTGAGAACTGAAACACCATTCACTAGTCCTGCCCAACTAACAAGTCCGGCAAAAGTCAGAAAAAATGCAGAATAATATGTGACACCCTGCCCACGAAAAGGATCAATACACGGCCCCCTTCCGCTCTCGCTTGGAGAAAGGGTGGGGGGTTGGGAGAGGGGGTTCCTTCTGAGCATCGTATCTCCACCAGGTAAAGAGTTGCGCCAATATTAACAGATACTGGAACCAAGTTACCTAAGAGGTCATCAAACATGACATGTCTTCTGAAACATGGAGTAGAGCCCGTGATGTGAGAAATACGTTTTCTGGGGAATGGCAGCAGCGTCCGGAGGAACAGCCCTGGGGGGTTCTGCAGGCCAGTCGCACACCTGCACTTTGGTCCGAAATGAGGAGGTTGGTCTTATAAATCCTAGTGGACCGTAAAGTACTCATCACTGAGCTTTTCATTTTTAAAAAAATATTTTTTTATTGGTTTCAGAGAGGAAGGAAGAAGGAGAGATAGAAACATCAATGATGAGAGAGAATCATTGAGTGGCTGCCTCCTGCACGCCCCCTACTGGGATTGATCCCGAAACCCAGGTATGTGCCCTGACCTAGAATCCAACCGTGACCTCCTGGTTCATAAGTCGACGCTCAACGCTGAGCCACGCCGGCCAAACTGAATGTTTCGTTTTTAACTGCTGCCTTGGGTAGCAGAAGTCTTCAAGTATTTTTCATGCGGGACAGGATGGGGGTGCTCACACTGAAGCCCCATCCCCACAACACGGCCGTTCCTGAAGTCACAGGAACCACCCTGGTACACTTCAAACATTCTCCTCTTGCCCAGCAAGTTCAGATGGGTTTCTACCACATGCAACCAAGAATCGTCACCAGTATAACTGCCTAATGTCATACCTACATAGCTACGAAGGTAGGCCTACATTTCATAAAAATTGTTTTAAATCTTGTTTACATAATACTTCACAATTTCCCAAACACTCTTATACACATTCTCTCTTTCGGTATGCAAAATAATGGTGTAATACAAGTAAAGCAGTGTCTATTACGTTATTTTAAAATAACAACTAAAATGTTGTCTTTGTCAAGCAGACAAAGAATCATTTAAATGTTGCCTGAGGCCACACAGCTAGCAAGTGCAAAACCGTGGTTCAGCTCTAGTGCCCAACTCCAAATGCAGTGCCCTCGCTCCACACCCTGCTCTGAGGGTGCCCGCCCGGTGCCCAGGCTCGCTGTCCGCGGTGCTACGTACGCACATCAAACATTCCGGAGAGAGCCTTCCACCATGTAAATAACTACCTTCTCATTGGCCTGCCTTGTAAATGAGTTTATAAAAATAGCATTTCCTTCATGCCAGGTACACTTGGGCTGCAATTATTTTATCGCCTAAAGCTAACAAAGTATTGGTGACACCTTGTGGCAAAAAAACTTGTAAACTCATGTGCTACTGCTACCACCCACTCTCAGAAGGAAGACGGTCCACGGATGGGTCCACAGGCCTTAGGCACTTCCCTGAGGGGTGACGACAACAGCAGCACTTCTGAAGAATCATCTTCGGCCCCAGAGTCTACGCCCCATCGTTAGAGCTCTCGGGAAACACACCTCACTCACACGCAGACAATATTGTTAACGTTGTGACACGAAAACCGAAGCTGCTGGTATTTCAGCGCAGACCCACCCCACGATACAGAATTCTTCAGGGCCTGGGCCGACACATGAAGGTGCAGGAGCCTCAAAGACTCAAAAAGCGCCCACCCCATACCCCATCTCCAAAATGATGTCTGTGGGCGGCCCTTGCCGCTGGGTGGACCGGAGGCCTCGGAGGTGCCCGCAGCAGGCGTGGGGACTCCGAGGCCGGGCGGGGACCTGCGGACCAGGAGGGGCTTTCAGACTCCAGCCCAGGGCACATGCCCGCTGCAGGCTCAGTTCCCAGTCCGCCCCAGGCAGCTAATCAAGGATTCTCCCCCATCCTTGATGTGGCTCTCTCTCCCTCTCCCTTCCTCTCTGAAATCAATAAAAACATATTTTAAAAAGAAAGAAAGAGCTGAAACCGGTTTGGCTCAGTGGAGAGAGCGTAGGCCTGTGGCCTGAAGGGTCCCGGGTTCGATTCCGGCCCAGGGCATGTACCTGGGTTGCGGGCACATCCCCAGTGGGAAATGTGCAGGAGGCAGCTGATCGATGTTTCTCTCTCATCTCTATCTCTTTCCCTTCCTCTCTGTAAAAAATCAATAAAGTATATTTTTTAAAAAAAGAAAGAAGACGGGAATGCAGCCAAGGCTGCGGAGCGCGGTGGGGAGGCGGGGCGCTGGGAGACCCCAGGGGCGCCCTGCCGCCCGCAGGTTAACAGAGAGGGGAGCGGGGGCGCCACTGGTGTGCGCTGGACCCTCCCGGGCAGCCCGGGTGGCGAGCAGCGGGAGGGCAGCAGGAGAGACAAGCGGGGAGGCCCCCACGGAAGGGAGCGCGAGGGCCGGGCAAATGGCGCCAACACCAGCCCCAAAGCCACCCTGAAGCGGGGCCGGAACCGCGCCCGCCTCCGTCAGGGACACCGCAGGGGGCGCCACGCCCATGGTCCCCGGCCGCAGTGCTGCTAACGCGCAGGCGCACCTGCCGGGGAGGTGCGGTGGGCGGAGTCAAGAGCCGGAAGTGCGCGGCCCCGGGGCCCTTCCCACGAAACCCGCCCCTGGAAACGCCTGGAGGCCCCGCCCCCTGGCGGAACTCGGGGTTGCTGGGCAACCGGTGCGGGCGCCGCGGGCGGCTCTGTGCTCCCGCTGTAGCCTGCGGAGTGCGGCTCCCACCTCGCCCTGGCAACTTCCCTCCCGCCCGCCGTCTGCCCTGCCTCCTCTGCCGGCGTCCTGGCACCCCTGCCCTGGCACCCCTGCCCTGGCACCCCCTAAACCCCTGCGGGCCCCACCACGCCGTCGCGCCCACCTGCTGCGACGCCAGGTTCCATTGAATGCGAAGCGCTTCAACCCCCGGCGCGGCCCCTGGGACCATGACCACCTACACCTACACCAGCCGGCCCCGGGCCCCGCCCTGCCGCCTGCGCTACCGGAACGGCCTGACGCAGCAGTGAGTGAGCCCCCGGCCCCGGTGCCTCCGCCTGCCCCCATCCACACCTGCCTCTGCGCTTCCCTCCCGCCGCACCCCGAAACGGAGGTGCTGAGAGGGCAGAGGGGCCTGGGTGTCCTCCCGCGGTGAACTGTCAGGGATCGGGAATTGCTGACCCGTTTCACAAAGTTTGACTCAACTGATGGCCAACCGTGTGTCAAGCACCTTCCTAGAGTCGTTTGCATACATTTTCTTACTGAGTCCACGGGGCTGTGAGGTTGGTTTTATAACTCCATGATGCAACTAAGAAAACAGCTACAACCCTTGGTTGCGGGCACACCCCCAGTGCGGGGTGTGCAGGAGGCAGCTGGTGGATGTTTCTCTCTCTCATCGATGTTTCTAGCTCTCTATCCCTCTCCCTTCCTCTCTGTAAAAAATCAATAAAATATATTTTTAAAAAGAAAGAAAGGAAACAGGCACAAAAGTGTCACAGTAATAGCATGTCCAAAATGGGAGCCAGGCCAGGCTTTGGTCAAAAATCAGGTGATCCTTTCATGCTGGACCCCAAATGGTATTTTTACATTAATGAGCATTTGCTAATATTCAGATATCTATGTTTTAAAGGGACCATAATCGTTATGGTTCTCTTGAAGTTCTTTGCATGAGCATCTACTTTTGGAATCATCAGAACTTCCCAAGAATGAAGATTCTGTGGAAGCAGGAACCTTGTCTGTCGTCTCACCCGGACCATGCCGGGCACAATAAGCTCTCAATACAAACTGCTGCATTAATGATCCGGCATCAGCACTGTAACTCTTGGTGCTTATTTCAAAAACTGAGTCCAAATTCATAATTATCTTATTCTGACAAAGGCAGTTTTAATAAATACTTATCACTTTTAAGAAACCCAAAATAGAAACTTTAAACTTGGAGAGAGATTATTTATATTGATAAAGGATTCTGTTTCAAAAGGCATTTCTTTCAAAAACACTTTCTGGCCCTAACCGGTTTTGGTCAGTGGATAGAGCATCAGCCTACACACTGAAGGGTCCCAGGTTCGATTCCGGTCAAGGGCATATACCTTGTTTGCGGGCATATCCCCAGTAGTGAGTGTGCAGGAGGCAGCCAATCAATGAGTCTCTGTCATCATTAATGTTTCTCTCTCTCTCTCTCTCTCTCTCTCTCTCTCTCTCTCCCTCCCTCCCTCCCTCTCTGAAATCAATTTTACAATTTTTTTTAATTAAAAATAAAGGGTAGGGACCCTGCCTTTCCTTTTAAAAAAATACACAACAAAAAACACTTCCTGGTGCCTTTAAATGGTTGCTTATAAGTCATTACTATGAAATCTGACCAACAGAGGAAATAAGAATCATTGGTGATTCATTCGGAATGATTTTTTTAAAATATATTTCATTGATTTTTTACAGAGAGGAAGGGAGAGGGATAGAGAGTTAGAAACACTGATGAGAGAGAAACATCGACCAGCTGCCTCCTGCACACTCCCTACTGGGGATGTGCCCTCAACCAAGGTACATGCCCTTGGCCAGAATCAAACCTGGGACCTTTCAGTCCGCAGGCCGACACTCTATCCACTGAGCCAAACCAGTTAGGGCAGTATTTGCTTTTTGAAACAAAGGAAAAATACAAAATAAGGATGAATAAAAGCAATGTTCATTATCTCTTGCTCACCTCTACTCCCACTTCCATGTTGTAAACAGATTTAACAATCTTATATTACTATTCTACACCTCCTTGCTGGTACACACATATATATGAGCATATGTACATTTAATTAGAAGTTTTCGTTCCAAAATAGAATCATACAACACATATTACTCTGCAGTTGATCTTTTCCACTTTTTTACAAGCTCTAATTTCTTTTTTTGTTTTTAATTCTCACTGGAGGGTGTGTTTTTATTAATTTTAGAGAGAAAGGGAGGAGATTTCAATAAACAACTTTATGTATTGACCTTTTTATTTTTTATTTTTTAAATATACTTTATTCATTTCAGAGAGGAAGGGAGAGGGAGAAAGAGAGATAGAAATGTCAATGATGAGATAGAATAATTGACTGGCTGCCTCCTGCACGCCACCTACTGGGGATCAAGCCCGCAACCGGGCATGTGCCCTTGATCAGAATTGAACCTGGGACCCTTCAGTCTGCAGGCTAATGCTCTATCCACTGAGCCAAACCAGCTAGGGCTGGCCTCTTTGTTTTTATGAGCCAGATTTCCAGAGTGGGTTTTTAGGTCGTGTATATTTTTAATATGAATGAATGGAACAATATACCTTTTCTCCAAGAATGTTTAAACATATCCTTTTCCCCAACTCCTCACCAGCAATAGGTGTTATGGATATTTTTTTCTTTTTGGTTTTTAACAAATATATATTTTTATTGATTTCAGAGAGAGGAAGGGAGAGAGAGAGAGGGATAGAAACATCAATGATGAGAGAGAATCATTGATCGGCTTTCTCCTGCAGGCCCCCTTCTGGGGATCGAGCCCACAAAGGAGGCATGTTCCCTGACCAGGATCAAACCATGACCTCCTGGTTCATGGGTTGACATGGAACTACTGAACCATACCAGCCAGGCTCTTTTTGTGTTTTTTTTAAATTACATTTTCTTTTTCTTTTCTTTTTATATATATATATATATATATAATTGATTTCAGAGAGGAAGGGTGAGGGAGAGATTGGAACATCAATGATGAGAGAGACTCATTGATTGGCTGCCTCTTGCACGTCCCCCACTGGGGATCAAGCCCGAAACTCAGTCATGTGCCCTTGACCGGAAATCAAACCCAGGACTCTTTAGTCCGCAGGCCAGCGCTCTATCTACTGAACCAAACCGGGTAGGGCTCTTTTTGGCTTTTGATAGCATAAAGCTCAACTAAAGTTTGCCCTCATTATTACATTAATTAGCACTGGGAGGCTTTAATTAAGTAAGAGTTACCTTTGGATTTTTCCATTCTAACAGCTGTCTGGCTACAATATATAGACCAGATTGAGGGAGAAATTTTGTTCCAGACAGTTAAGAGAGACTTTTGCAATAGTCCAGGTAAAAGACAGTGGGGTAGAGCAATGGGTAGAACGATGTGAGAAAGGTTGCGGGTTAGAATTAATTGGACTTGCTGGAGGTAGGGAGTGGGGAATAGGAAAGAACTGTGACGACTCCCAGGCTTCTAGATTAAGCCAAGTGAAATAGGGAGCACTGAAGGAGCAGCAGTGGAGTGGGGGAATCATAGCTCAGCTTTAAGGTTGCCTTTGAGACGTCTTAGTGAGATGTCATCGAACGTATCAGTTGGCTGTACGTGGTTGGAGCTCAGAGGAGAGTTCTGAGCTAAACATCAAACTGGGAGTTTTAAGCGTACGGGTCATAAGTGAAGCCTTGAGAATGGATGAACTTAGCTAAGGACACGGGCAGGCTGAGCCCTAAGGAAACCCTCCAGGACAGGAGGCGCTGTCCACGCAGGCTGAGAAAGCGTGCGAGGTGGAGCAGAAACTCCATCAGGGGAGTGCGTGTATCCCAGAGGCTTGGAAGGGAGCGCTCAGTGAAGGAGCGGCCAGCGGAGCTGACCGTGCGGAGGACGAGCAGTACCGATGGCTGGGTTCCAGTCATAGGAAGTCAGGCTATCCAGTGGGGTTCCGATCTGTGCTGCATAAGCAGCATAGTACCCCCTCAGCATCATTTCTGATAGAGACTGCTATTGGTATAGTTAGATATTTGGCTTTATAACCATAAGTAGAATATCATTTAAAGAAATTTGAATGAAAATACCAACTGTATTTTTCACTATTTGATCATTATACTCCAGGTTAAAACAATATAATTTCAAAAGATTTTTGAAGTTAAAGAACAATGAGAAATTTAACTTGTTTTATTTTATTAAGCCTGTTTCTGTTAATGTAATTTTTTAGTCCTTGAGTCAAACTTTTGTCAGTTCTTCAGGGCAGACCCCTTTTCAGTTTTGTTTGTTTTTGTTTGTTTGTTTTGTTTTGTTTAATATATATTTTTATTGATTTTAGAGAGGGAGGGAGAGGGATAGAGAGATAGAAACATCAACGATGAGACGCCCCCTACAGGGAATCAAGCCCGCAGCCCTGGGCATGTGCCCTTGGCCAGAATAGAACCTGGGACCCTTCAGGGTCTAATCCACTGAGCCAAATGTCTAGGGCTCAGTTTTGTTTTTTAACAATATATTTTTATTGATTTCAGAGAGAGGGAGAAGGAGAGAGAGAGAGAGAGGGTAACATCAATAATGAGAGAGAATCATTGATCGGCTGCCTCCTTCACACCTCCTACTGGGAATGGAGCCTGCAACCCAGGCATGAGCCCTGACTGGGAATCGAACTGTGACCTGATTCATAGGCTGATACTCAACCACTGAGCCACATTGGCCAGACTCGTTTTCAGTTTTTAATGGTAAGTAGTTTAAAGTTTTACAGCCCAAATCCAGCTCGGCCACTTACTAACAGACTTCTTTCTGAGTTTACTTCCTCTTTTTTCAAATGAGGATTCTATTTCCCAACTTTAAGCTTAACTTGAGCAATAAATAAAATAACTTGTGAAAGTCTTAGCATATCATCAGCATTCCATCAGTGGCAGCCATTGTCCCCTTATTTTTTGGACTGTGCTCAAACAGAAATCTATTTCCTTAAAATATTTTCATCTTAGTCTAAGTCTTCCCAAAAAACGAGTTGACTCCATAGATACCAGCAGTTATTTAGAATTTGTTCTCTCACAGACCTGACGAGCCTTTGCCATTCGGAAACATCATGTATGACAGAAGGGTGATCCGAGGCAACACTTATGCTCTACACACAGAACCGCAGGTAAGTAGAACTCGAGTAAAGCTTTTCGCTACATGTGGTGAAGAGCCAGTTTGTTTGTTTGCTTGTTTGTTTTCATTTCTAATCTGTTGCAGACTAAAACATGTATAAAATAAAATAAAAATGGATTACTAGAAAAACGAATAGTCCTATTAACTATGAAGGAAATTGAATTTCTAATTTAAAAGTTTCCCAAAAGAAATCTCCAGGCCCAGATGGTTTCACTGGAGAATTATACCAAACATGTAAAAAAGAATTTGCATCAATTCTACACAATCTCTTCTGGAAAATAAAAGAGGCGGGAATACTTCCCAACTCATTTTATGAGGCCAACATTGCCCTGATGCCCAAATCAAAGATAGGAATAGGTAACCACCATGCTGTACACCTGGAACCAATGTAAAGTAACACTGTCAGCCGTCCTTGAAAAAGAAAAATAACCTTAGTGCTTTTCAGTTTCTTAACTGTATATTCAAATGTATTATACTTGGATGGTTATATCAGTACTAGAGGCCCAGTGCATGAAAATCCATGCACTGGATGGGGGGGGGGGGGGTCCCTCAGCCTGGCCTGCCCCCTCTCACAGTCCAGGAGCCCTCAGGGGTGGGAGGCGACCTGGCAATTGGTAAGGCAACGCCCCCATCACACCTCTGCTGCTGCCACTACCAGCAGCACAAGCCTCAGCCGGCTCTGGTTACCTGAGCCTCGGGAGGCCCTGGGCGGATGAGGGGCTGAGGGAACTGGGGGACTCCAGAGGCAGGTGCGCGGAGCAGCCAGACCCACCTGGGGGTGGGCCCAGCTGTGCCGTGCACCTTCCACCCCAGCGGGGCCAAGGGAACTGGGCATCACCATCTTGTGGCTGTGGGCACCGCCATCTTTGTGAGGGTGTGAGGGTCAATTAGCATATTCCCTCTTTATTAGATAGGACACTAGGTTACTAGGCATGAGAGGAAATCCTGCTAAAAATACTTGAAGGAGGAAAAGGATTTATTGGATAAGATTCTGCACTGTTCATTCCACTTCACAGTCGAACTTTCGAGTTGCTTTTGTGCTTTGTCGACACCTTTGTAGTCACCTGGCAGAGTGCAAGTGACATCTCCATCCCCAGGTCCCTGCTGCTCAGGAGCCGTGATGCCGGGCGCTTTGCTTCTCCCCGGGAAGCACTTTTGCAATGCACTCTGTTTGCTTTGAGAAATCGTTTCTAAACTGTAGGCCCTTTTCCGTCACTCTCAGCGCGGGCAGGCCGTCGACGAGCATGCTCAGAAGCTCCAGGAGACTAAGAAGAGGACGGTTGCCAAAAAACGAGCCCAGGAGCAGCTCCGACCGCGCACGCCGGAGCCCGTGGAGGGCAGGACGCACGTGGACGTGCAGACGGGTAGGTGGCTGGGCCGTGGCCGCTGGCTCCTTGGTCCTCAGTTTCCTGCCAGTTCTTGTCTGGCCTTCCTGTTAGTTAGGTATCTGTTATGCTCCCCAGTACTTCCCCAGTCACTTAGTAGAAGGCAATTCATTAAAAAAATTCCTAGGTTATGTACCATTATTATGTTGGCTACACATGGCAATGTGAGATTTTTTAAAAGAATTTTATGACCAGATTAATTCTCTCTTAGCCCTTTTACATATTTATTTTCAAACTGGGATTATTTCTCACTTTTTTTTATAGTCCAACATGAATCGCTGTTGGACTCACAGGAGAGGAGAGCGATGTAGCTCATTTTGGGCATTTAATTTGTCTCGTGAGAGGGATAAGCCCTGTCAGCTCTGAGCCCCCCGCCTGGCACACGGCCTCGTCTGTCCACCCCCCCGTTCTATTCACTCACGCGCTCCCGGGCCGTGTGGCCTCCGCCGGCGAGCGCCAGGCCTTTCCTGCCGGGCTGACTGTTCTTAGCTGGAGGGGCTTCCCGGACCGATGGGTCCAGCCATGTGGTTGACAGAATCTTGATAATCAGACAGTACTTGGTGCTTTCCATGGCGGCCACGTAACCACTCAAGGTGCCCCTTGCACCCGGCCACGATGGTGAGTGTGTTCATCAGAGCTGTTTCCGGGAAGTAAAGGCAAAAGGAGGAGAACCATTATGACATGCTTCTTCCCTACCCTGAGGCCAAGTCTAGAATGAATAAGTCTGTGATTGGCCCATATAGTTGTCATTTTAACGTTTATCTATATCAGCAGCATATTAGGTGATAGAGCAGTAGCCACCTTTTGTTGAGTATTTCCTACATCTCAGAGACTATACATGGGGCATAACACTTTTAAATATACAGGAATTTTCAAATCTTTATATGTTTATTACCTTAGGACTCAATCTTATAGGATTATTAGCTTTCCATCTCATAGTATACTTTGCGTCTTATGTGCACCTATGGTGTTAGTTTCATTTCCAGATATAAAGCTCAGTGCTTTCTTGGCATTCAGTATTTTCTAGCCTGACTGACCCTGGTCTTCCAAACGTATAAAAACGCTTAGTACAACATGTGAATTGAGTACCCACTTGAGCACTTTCTAAGACTTATTTTCTGATCCATTTAATTCTATTTTGAAGGAGCTGAAGTTTCAGATACAGATATATGCTTGAAATAGACCAGAATGTCAAACTCAATGTATATGGTATTCTCTTAGAATTATACCTTGAAGAAATTGCTGACCGCATAATAGAAGCTGATATGGAATGCCAGACAGATGCATTTTTGGACAAACCACCAACACCACTCTTTATTCCTGCCAAAACTGGCCAGGATGTGGCCACCCAAATCCTAGAAGGAGAGGTATAGTACGTTACTTGGACTTCCTTCTGTCTTCATTATAAATAGGTAACGTTAGGCTTAGTTCAAATCTTAATAGGAACACAAACCACTGCACAATCAAAAAGATTCTACTCGCTGGATTTCTTTCCAGATTTATCTCTAATGGTTTTACCCTGAAGTACCCAGAGATATTTTTAAATGCCATGTTCTGATTTCCCCTCTTTGCTGATCAGAGATAAAAATCATTAGCAATGTTTTTTGCTTTTATGTGTCTGCATTCTTGCTTAATGTATGAGGATAAGTAGACTTGTACCAAATAAGGAAAAATAATATCTCTGAGATAAAAGACTCTGTTAGTTGCTTATAGATTATATAACTTTTATGAAGGTAATCTATGTCAAAAAGTTCTAAAATAATTACATTTTCATATCAATGTGGAATGTGTTCTGAAATGTAAGAAGAGAAGGCAATGCTTCTGTGCATAATGACTTAACTGAGGATTAAGACTTGAAGGAACTTGAAAGAACCGTCATTGAAATTTAGAAGTCAAATAAGTCTTCATAAGCTACATAGAAGAGTATATTTTGCCTTTAAATCCTAGAGATGAATCACCATCATGCCCATTATTCTTGTTCCTTGGTTTTTCAACTGTTATCAAAAGCAACCAGTAAAAATTTAGTAGAAAAGGCAGGGAATAAGAAAGAAAAGGATATTTCTCTTGGGATTTTGAGTCTGACCTTAAAATTGTTGAGTATCGGGGTCCATGTTGAAGACTGCATGGATCTTTTTGTGGCTCTGACTTCATTTTGCCCGCAAACAGAATGCTCCCCTGTGTGCCTGCAGGGCTGTTGTGAGGACTGGGAGCCACAGACAAAGCCCGGCACAGGTCTGGCGCGCAGAGACGCTCATGCTGCCATTCTGGGTGTGTGTCATTGAGCATGTGGTTCGTGATTGAAATGTGACGTTTGCTTTGTTCTGTGCATTGAAGCTCTTTGACTTTGACCTGGAAGTGAAACCGATGCTGGAAGTCCTGGTGGGAAAGACCATTGAGCAGGCGCTGCTGGAGGTGATGGAAGAGGAGGAGCTGGCCGACCTGCGGGCCACGCAGTACGCGTTTGAAGAGCTGCGCAACGTGGAGCTGGCGGAGGTCCAGAGGCTGGAAGAGCAAGAGCGGCGACACCGGGAGGAGAAAGTAGGCTCCATGTCCTGCTTAGACTGTCCTTGGCTGGGAAACAAGTGGTCTGTTCCAGCGGGAAGGTCTGCGGAAATGGGCTAGAAAAGACGCGTAGTATTTGTTCAGGCCTCTCCTGTGCTCAGATCGTAGGTCCTTTGTGAGCTGAGTCATGTTTTTTAAATCCCAGCATATGAAACTGCACCTAAATGGAGTACCAGCAATTCCTAGGTTATTTAAGTTACGTGTGTCCCAATGCAAGGCACTCTTAACTAGCAGGAGCCCCAGTGAAAGAACAGACCAATTTGCCAAAAGTTAGTGGCAGGAGGTGTGGACGGAAAAGGTAAGTGTATCCGAATGGGGGGCGATAAGACACAGAGGATCTGTGTAGGGTTCTGGTCCTTCTCAGCGGCTGGCCCTCTCATATCCTTAGGGATACCCCAGAACCACCTGGGTCCTTAGAGAACATCTTTAAAATTATAGGTTTTTACAGCTTTTCATAAGGAAACCTTTAGAATCCAATTTTTAAAATATGCCCTAAACTCCAGCTCGGAAACGCGAGGCTCACGCTGGGAGAATGAATGGTGACGGAGCGCCGGGACCCCTGGCACAGCCCGACAGCTTCCCAGAGCCCCTGACTGCGCAGGAAGGCTTAGCTGCTGGGATAGGCCACTGGGTGCCTCACCAAATGGACTTTCAGTTCCCTCCCAGTGGGAAGAGCATACGGCTTCTGGTTAAGATGGTGCAAATGCTACGCTGTCTGTTTACAAATGTAAAATGAACACTGACAGTACCTACTAGCTGTTGAAATTCATTACCATCTTGATGGAAACTAGGAACCTTTAATAGACATCTTGCTGTCCGTTCTTTTGATACAAATATAAGTCCAAATTCTCCCTCGAACTCGCTTCAGGATTGGGGGGGCCGTGACCGCCGAGTAACCTGAACGCGGGGTTTGTCCTGCAGGAGCGCCGGAAGCAGCAGCAGTGGGAGGTGATGCACAAGCACAAGGAGACGTCGCAGAAGATCGCCGCCCGCGCCTTCTCGCAGCGCTACCTGGCCGACCTGCTCCCCTCCGTGTTTGACAGCCTCAAGGAGGGTGGCTACTTTTTTGATCCGATTGAGAGAGGTTTGTGGAGGTTCCTGTTAGCTTAACCCTGTGACTATCGGCGTCTTCTTCACAGTTCAGGTGTATCTCCCGCCCACTTTATTTCCAATGGGATTTCCTATCTCTGATGCAGATTTAAAAGTCAATTGTAGTTGTTTTAAGTAAAAGGTGTTACTAATCAGTGGATTATAAGGATCTCGATTTTAGGGTGCCGGTTTGCCGTTACTCAGAAGCACATTGGATGGTGGGAAGAAGTGCCGACTTGATGTGACAGTTTGGGTTGTGGGACCCAGCCTCACCCTTAAATAGCTTTATGACCGTTAGTTTTCTTACTGTGAAATGAGGATTACTTAGGAGTTAAATGTCATAATCCATATGAAATCTTTGTGAGCTATAAAGCACTGTGTATGTAAGTTGTTATTAACTTTTTCTCAGCTGACTTACTATTCTAATCAAAAACCCCTGGCCCAGCCTGTGTGCTCAGGGGTTGAATGTCAACCCAGGAGCCAGTTCTATTCTGGTCAAGGGCACATGCCTGGCTTGTGGGCTGGATCCCCAGTAGGGGGCATGTAAGAGGCAGCCGATCAATGATTCTCTCTCATCGTTGATGTTTCTATCCCTCTCCCTGTCGCTGAAATCAATAAAAATATATTTAAAAAATAAACTTTTCAGGGCAGCAAGTAAGGTCACTTATTTATTGAGTTAGGTGCCGGCACCGTCCCAGGCACTGCATTAGGTATTGGAGATAAAAAGGCGACTGACTAATTGTCCCAGGCACTGCATTAGGTGTTGGAGATAAAAAGGCGACTGACTAATCCAGGGGTGGGCAAACTACGGCCCGCGGGCCGGATCCGGCCCGTTTGAAATGAATAAAACTAAAAAAAAAAAAAGACCATACCCTTTTATGTAATGATGTTTACTTTGAATTTATATTAGTTCACACAACCACTCCATCCATGCTTTTGTTCCGGCCCTCCGGTCCAGTTTAAGAACCCATTGTTGCCCTCGAGTCAAAAAGTTTGCCCACCCCTGGACTAATCGCTGCCTTGAAGACCCAAACTGCCAGCATCCCCGGATCCCCTCCCCTCAGCTCATCTGGCCAATGGCGGTCAGGGCTGCCATTTCTCACTGCCACCCTCCTCCCTCCAGCTCAGAAGTGCTTAAATCCACAACGCTGCCTGCACGGGTGCTGTTTCAAATGGCCAGTAGTATTTGGGGCAGATGTTAGTAATGTGCAGGTTCACTGATTCCATATTCAGTTCAATGTGCAGAGGTCAGATTACACACAAATATTATTAGTTTACATTTATATTGTGCTTTCTAATTTATATAGTGTTTTCCATACGTGATGCCATGTGACCCTCCCAGTAACCCTGTGGGGTGAATAGGGCAGGTTAATTCCCGTTAATTCCCATGGCCTTGCTCCCGACCACGCCCCCGGGAGGCGGGAGGCGGGAGGCGGGAGGCTCAGACCTGCCAGACCCTCCACTGCAGGCCCAGAGTGCTCTCCACGCTGCCTGCCACTGCCTTGCTGGGTTTAGCATGAGGTTCTGAAAAGTCCCTATAGGTCAGCCGTGGGCAAACTACGGCCCGCGGGCCGGATCCAGCCCGTTTGAAATGAATAAAACTAAAAAAAAAAAAAGGCCGTACCCTTTTATGTAATGATGTTTACTTTGAATTTATATTAGTTCACACAAACACTCCATCCATGCTTTTGTTCTGGCCCTCCAGTCCAGTTTAAGAACCCATTGTGGCCCTCGAGTCAAAAAGTTTGCCCACCCCTGCTATAGATCATTTAAAAGCTTGTACAGAGATTCATGCCTAGCTTGAAATTATTTATAGTAATGAATATAATATTCTATCACACTGTTGTCACCCAATTGAAAAATAAAAACGAGATGCCTACCCTCAAAAAAAACTATTTTTGAACATTAAAATGTATATTACAATGGAAGGCTTACATATTTTTGAAAGACTTACATAGCCCTAGCTGGTTTGGCTCAGTGGATAGAGCATCAGCCTGCAGACTGAAGTATCCTGGGTTCGATTCTGGTCAAGGGCACATGCCCAGGTTGTGGGCTCCATCCCCAGTGGGGGGTGTGCAGGAGGCAACCGATGAATGTTCTCATTATTGATGTTTCTATCTCTCTCTCCCTCTCCCTTCCTATCTGAAATCAACAAAAATATATTTAAAAAATAAAAACAAATAAAAGGCTTACACAGTAGTGGATTTCATTTTAGTTTGAACAGCTTTATCACTATGGAAACCCCCAGTTTATAGAGGCCTTCTTCTCAGATGCCCTCTGAACTGTACTCTTCTGAGTCTTGATCAGTAGCCATTGGCCCCAGGCTAAGGTGGGGGCGTGTTTTTCCAGGCATTGCTCAATCCCAGGTTGGCTCTGCATGTAGATTGCTCTTCTCCCAAATCCACACCCCCTCCCACCCCCACCTCCTTACTCCATCTCAGATGCACCTGTAAAGCCAATTCTAAGGAAGGCCTCATAGTTTTGAAAATACTATTTCTACTGCAATAGACAGGAAATGGGCCAGTACATATAGAGAGAATATGGCAAAACTAATGCTGTGTGAGTCTATTTAACATTTTGTATTAAGAAAACAATTTTGACAATATTGACATTGTAACCTTAAGGGAAAAGCAGATTCTTCCTATCTATAATGATTCATAAAAATTACTTAATGATTAAAATTAACTTTTTTATCGTAGATATTGAGCTTGGATTCCTTCCATGGCTAATGAACGAAGTTGACAAAACCATGGAGCACAGCATGGTGGGAAGGACAGTGCTTGACAGTAAGTTATTTTATTTAAAAGTCATCTCTCAAATTTTTCAGTAGAAAGAAAATTGTTAACTTTACAGTTTTAGTTCTTAATTTTTCAGTACATCAGTTATATTAATTAACCAACATGCACATTTTTACCCTCAATATTATTTTTTATTCTTCTATACTTTAATCAGAATTCATCTCTTTTGTCGTTACTTTATGAGTGGTATCTTGTTAAAAAGGCATTGAGGATAACTCATATTCGATTCCGTAAGTGGCTCAGAAAGGCAGAGCACTGACTGTATAAAAGACCCTGACATGGGGAAGGGCCGAGGTCTGGTAAATATTTTATGTGCATCCACACATCAGCATTATCACCACCAAAATACAAAAAATCACAGTGACTTCTGTACATGCAATTTTCAGTGTTGATTCGTGAAGTGGTTGAGAGGAGGCTGAACACGTATGAGCACAAGGAGGACAAGCATCCGTTTCTGAAGCCCGAGGACGGGCCTGGTGGTCCTGGACCCATGAGAGACCCCACGACGGGTGATGAATTCCAGGAGCAGAGGTCGCTCCCAAGCACAGAGGCCCCGTATGAGAAGCTAATAGAGGAAGAGGAGGAGGAGGAAGATCCGATAGGACTGAGGAGATCCCTGGGGAGGGAAGAACAGTTTCAAGGCAGAGAATCCTGGGAGGGGTGAAACCAGCCTACAGCCAACCAGCATTGCAAGCAATCAGGTAATGAGGGGGGTCCCTCAGGCTCTGCAGATTATGTGGAATTTAGTCAACGTGTCTTTTTCTTTAATGGACTGGGCAAATCGAGTATGTTGAAATAAAACTAATAGTAAGTAAAATTTAAATACTTCATTTATTTAATAGTAGAATATCAAGAATCTCTAAACTAATGAGAATTATGCTTATATACAGGCTTCCCATTATCACTATATATAACTAACATATTTTTCCTTAATCTTTGTAATTTATGGGTTTTGGGTCTTTTTAGTAAATATGATCTATAATGTTAGATATCAGAGATGTCAGCCATTGACCTTCCCTTCCCTGTAGCAGCTATTTTCAGCTGGTATGCCGAGGCACACCAGTGGGCTGCAAGAATTTCTTTTTAATTAATTTCAGAGAGAGGGGAAGGGGAGAGGGAGAAACATCGATGTGAAGAAGAACCATCAATCAGTTGCCTCGTGTATATACCGGGACGGGGACTGAACCTGAAACCTAGGAAGTGCCCTGACCAGGAATCACACCTGCAGCCTTTTGGGTGTAGGGGACGATGCTCTAGTTAACGGAGCCACCGGCCAGGGCAGACCTTCAACTTTAGTACATATAAGTCTCATTAAAATATGGCCAGATATTATGAATTATGACTGTGCTATAGTATAGAGAATTCACATTTGACTTTTTAATCTGAACTTGTTTGGAGAATTTAGTGGCACTATTGAAAATCAGATGTTTTATCTCTAAAGTCATGTTACTGTTTTTTGTTTGTTTTTGGGTTTTTTTTTGGTTTGATCCTCACTCAAAGATATTTTTCCACTGATTTTTAGAGAGAGTGGAAAGGAAAGGGAGAGACAGAGAGAAATATCGGTGTGAGAGAGATACATCAATTGGTTGCCTCCTGCATGCACCCTGACCAGGGCCAAGAAACCTGCAACCAAGGTACGTGCCCTTGACCAGAATTGGACCCAGAACCCTTCAGTCTTCGGGCCGACGCTCTATCCACTGAGTCAAACCGGCTAGGGCTCATGTTACTCTTCACCAGTCACTGAAGTCTTCTCAGGTTTTGGGTAGATGTAGCCTATTTCTCTCAGAATATTTATCCTATACTAATAAAAGAGAAAAATGGTAATTGGCGTACGACCGATACCTTTTTCATTGGCTAATCAGTGAGATATGCAAATTAACTGCCAACTAAGATTGGCAGTTAACCGCCAAAAAAGATGGCGGCTAATTTGCATATTGCAGGCAGGATGGTACAGCACCATCAGAGAGCGGGTTGGGGGTGTGAGTGCCAGCAGTCACCCGAGACCTGATCCCGCCGGTAGACCCGGACGCGGGCCGGCGAGGCGGCTGCGGCGTCCACCCGCACTCACGCCGCCAACCCGCGAGAGCAGGTAGGGGGCGTGAGTGCCAGCGGTCGCCCGGGACCCGATCCGGCCGGCAAACCGGGACGCGAGCCGGCGGGGTGGCTGCGGCGTCTGCCTGCACTCACGCCCTCAACCCGGGAGAGCGGGTTGGGGGCGTGAGTGCCGGTGGTCGCCCGGGACCGATCACACCAGCCGGCAGGGCGACTCGCCCCCAACCCACTCTCTCGCCCAGCAGGGGACCCTCATTTCCCCCCCATCACTGGTTCTGCCCCCAGCCCAGGCCTGACTCCTCTGTCAGAGGCGTCAGGCCTGGGCTGGGGTCAACGCCTGAGGGCTCCCAGTATGTGAGAGGGGGCAGGCTGGGCTGAGGGACACTCCCCCCCCACACACACACACCCAGTGCACGAATTTCGTGCACCGGGCCCCTAGTAGATATATAGGCTGTAGTGGTTTGAAATAACTTGCAGTTATTGACACATTTACCTCAATTTCTTCTTAAATTAGGTACCAAAAACATGTCCATATTTTAACAATGGAGAGGAATATCTTTCTCCAGCTATAAAAAGGACTTGTGCTGTATGACTATGTAGCATTATGTGGTTCTCCAACCGTCTTACCACCCACCGCTGTATCATTGACACCTCATAGCACCCCTTCTGAAAGTGTGAGTGACAGTGTCTGCTTGTCAGCCTCAGTCATTCGTTCGTTACCAGCGAACACTCTCCGAGCGCCTGCCGCAGAGATACATGGAACGGCTGCGAGTAAGGACACCGCAGCCGGGGACTTACAGGGACAAGCCTACCGAGTGATGGGATGGAAGGTGGGACCCAAGTCTTCTTTCTTCTCATCTAGTGGGCTTTCCGCTAAACCAGCGGTTCTCAACCTGTGGGTCGCCACCCCTTTGGGGGTCAAACAACCCTTTCACAGGGGTCGCCTAAGACCATCGGAAAACACATATATAATTACATATTGTTCTTGTGATTAATCACTATGCTTTAATTATGTTCAGTTTGTAACAATGAAATTGGGGGTCACCACAACATGAGGAACTGTATTAAGGGGTCGCAGCATTAGGAAGGTGGAGAACCGCTGCCTAAACAACCTTGAGTCCTTGTGGGTTACAAAGAATAACGTTGAATAAATTATTGTATTAACAGCATTTTTAAAATTGGAATTGCACCTGTTATCCATTCTGGGTTAGCAGTCTTCATAATCATGCTCAAATTTGTAGGATTGATTTTGGCAAGAAGACCTAAACATTTTTAAATTAGGGTTGTTGCTGATCATTATTATTATTATTATTATTATTGACTTTAAAATACCTATAATCTTAAGAATGCTTTCAGAATGGAGCTGAGATGATCTTTTACAAATTCTAACCCTTTTTTACAATAACCCAGTCCACTAAGCACTTCTCAGGTGCTTTGCTAAAACATTCAGGCTTGTGCTCTATAATTCCATAAGTTAACTCAGTTTATTAAAATATACAGAAATCTTCCCTAGCCAGTTTTAGTCGGTGGTTAGAGAATCGGCCTGCTGACCAAAGGTTTGATTGCCAGTCAAGGGCATGTACTTGGGTTGCAGGATCGATCCCCTGCCCTTGCTGGGGTGCATGCAGGGGGCAACCAGTCAGTGGCTCTCTCTCATATCGATGTTTCTCTCTCTCTCCCCCCTCCTCCCTCCGCTCCATACTCTCTGAAGAGGTCAATGGAAAAAATATCCTCAGGTGAGGATTAAAATATATATGTGTGTGTATATATATGGAGAGAGGAGAGAGAGAGAGAGAGAGAGAGAGAGAGAGAGAGAGAGAGAGAGAGAGAGAGAAGAGAAACAAAAGTAATTGAGATATTAGTGCATTGTCCCTGTGGAAAAAAACCCAGAGAAATATGTTATATATTATCTAGAGAAAAAATATTGAATGGAAACTTTAAATCTTCTCAAAGTTTATGAAGAATTTCTTCAAACACATGAACTATTTAGTGGTAAATCATAAGGCAATATGCTTAGGTTCCATATGTCTAGCTTTTTGTAAGTGTAAGCAACTCTGCAAATGGATTAAATGCATAAAAATCTTCAAATTCGCATTGACTTTGCCCATGTTTGCTAATACTCTTCTTATGAGTTCTATTCCTTTCTGTTGTTTCAACTAACACTAAGGTAACAGAAGCTAAATAGTAATAAAATGGGTGGTCTGTAATCCATTTATAGAGATTGTTATCCCTGACATAACTTCTCATATCACTAAAACAGATCAGTGCGGTAGAAGTAATTTCTCTAGTGTGGGTAAGCATCATGACTTGCGTCTGTATTCCATAGCTCAGTAGTCATAGCCATTTACTCAGTTTATTTGGGATGAAGGCATTCTGAAAGGCTCCACATGGATTAATTGCCCCATAGACCAATTAGCACCTATTGTTTCTTGGTCATAGTTCCTAAGTCTGATCAGAACCAACCTTTACAAGCTTGTTCACAGTCAGGAATATAAACAAGAAGGTTACAAATAGTGTGTCACTGTCACTAAAAAGTATTCCTAATGGTATTAGATTGGTATCTATAATTCTCACTTTGAATTCGGGCATATTTACCTTTGTGTTTTAGGATTGCAGTTACCTTACAAATTAAAATTTAATAAATTGATAGTTTAAATGATATTTTTTTATATATATATTTTATTGATTTTTTACAGAGAGGAAGGGAGAGAGATAGAGAGTTAGAAACATCGATCAGCTGCCTCCTGCACATCTCCTACTGGGGATGTGCCCACAACCCAGGTACATGCCCTTGACCGGAATCGAACCTGGGACCTTTCAGTCCGCAGGCCGACGCTCTATCCACTGAGCCAAACCAGTTTTGGCTTAAATGATATTTTTTTTATTTTTCATAATCATGAAAATACTTTAACTGAAATATATGAGTTAAAAGATACAGTACTGGTATTGTAAGTTATTTATAAATAAAATCAATCAAGATACTTACAAGTTTGACATTTTAGGATAAAGGTATCTTAAAGATAACATTGAAGCAATTTTCAATCCATTCGAAAATAGAGTGTAAAACACAGTATAGCTCAATTGGATGGGTGTTGTTCCATTCACCAAAAGGTTGCAGGTTCGATTCCTGGTCAGGGCACATGCCCAGACTGCAGTTCAATCCCTGGTACGGAAACTTGATGTTTCTCTCTCTCCCTATCCCTTCCTCTCTCTAAAAAAAATCAATCAAAAATATTTTTTAAAAACATGAATATATTTTTATCACTATGTACACTTACAATTTTTATAAATACTGAATAGTTTTATTTTTGTAGTAGTTGTATATATTATCATCTAAGATTTTATATTATCCTAGAGGCCCGGTGCACGGATTCATGCACATTGAAAGGAAATTAATTAGAAGGTGGCCAGCGGGGTGGGACTGGGAGAGACAGGCCGGACACCCCCTGGAGCCAACCTCCCATGGTCCCTCCCCGGCTGGCCCCACCTGGGGCGGTGCCAGGGCTTGAAGGGCATCTGCGGAGTGAGCAGGGCCCCTCCTGCAGGTGGGGTCCCTCCGCCTGCCTGCAGGGATTCTGCCGAAATCAGCAGTCCTACATCTTCCGAGAGGTTCCCAAGGGCACTTTGCAAAGTTGCTGTTGCTCAGCAGCTCCTACATTGAGCGTCTGCCCCCTGGTGGTCAGTGTGCGTCATACCCACTGGCCTTTTATATATATAGATTGACATCCATATTTACCACTAGGTGTCAGTAAAATCCTAAAGTAAAATTAACTTGCCTCCAACTTCATACATAATTTAATAATCATTAAAGAGACCTTAGTAGACAGAGTTCAAAAATAGATTGTATTCCTTAGAGTCTCTAGATTCACATGGAATATCTTTTGTTAAATATCATTTTTTATTTTCAATTACAGTGGACATACATCATTATATTAGTTTCAGGTGTACACCCCAGTCCATTACATAACTTGTAAGTGATCATCCCAATCAATCTCGCATCCATCTGACACCATATGTCGTTATTGAAATATTATTGACGATATTCCTATGCTGTACTTTACATCCCCATGATTATTCTGTAACAGCCAATTTGTACTTCTTAATCTGTTCACTGTTTTTGTTCACCTCCTCACCCCCCCTACCACCTGGCCGCCTTCAAATGTTTTTGTATCAGTGAGTCTGTTTCTGCTCCGCTTGTTCATTTATTTTGTTTTTAGGTTCAATTGTTGATACATACGTATTTATTGCCATTTTATTGCTCATTTTTTTATTTTTTTCAGAAGAAGCACTGAATGCCTTATCTTGCCCTAAAGCCATCTGCCAGCTCTGTAGGGATGTTAGTGGGGGGTGTGCAGGAGGCAGCCGATTGATGATTCTCTCTCATCATTGATGTTTCTATCTCTCCCTCTCATTAAAAAAAAAAAAAATCAACATCTTCAGAGCTTGGAAATTAACCAAAGATTTGCAACAATGAAGAGCACTTATTCAAGAAAAATGGCTAAAAATCAATAAGAACAGTAAGTTCTGTGGCATTTTAACTTGCCCTCATTCTTCCCAGCTCTATGTTAGCTTTGAAAACCAACAGACTCAGAACTATTGTCACTGAGGAAACCAGCGGCCTGGAGGAAGCAAACAGGCTTAGGTCTCCCCCAAAAGCCACATTCCTAGAAATTTGTCACTATTTGACCTGTCTGGCAGCTCCCCGGAAAAGTGCATTTACAGGCTTATCTTTATTTGACCTGACTCAGCGCTTGCTCAGTGAGGAAAGTTTTAACACTGGAGCATTTATAAAATTAATAAATAAATAAAAAAACAACCAGCAGCACTTGTTTAATAGCACAGCTGCCTGAGGCAGAAATACCAGTTGGAACAAACAAGAGGCTGGCCACAAACCTTGACAGAGAGATCTGGGAATTAGATGCTCATCTGCGCTTTGAAGAGCTTCACCAGTTCCTGGGGATCTGTATGCAGGGTGCTCCGTAGGGCTGTGCGCATGCTCAGAAAGCCCCGAGAAGACTCACCCCTGGCCTACCTTGAGGTTCTGCATCAGCAAGAATTGAAAGCTAAGTCAGAGTTGTAAGCTGCTGAAATCCTGAAGGCATGTCCCAGCACATCTAGAGCCCATCAGCGAAGGGTGAGAGGCTTACTGGTTTGGGGCGCTTAAGGAAATCTGGTGCTGAGCTAACTGAGCAGAGGCGTCTCTGGCCGCACACAACAAGGAACACAGAACTTAGAGAATTTGGTCAGGAAAGACATTGCACAGAACAGCAACAACCACCCAGACTGGAGGGTGGAGCAAGAACCTTACGTCAGAGTTACTACATTTTAACTCATTAAAGTATTAAAATTTAAACCAAAAACTGGAGCACGTGTGAAAATAAGAAAAGGTCCATGCAAAAGGAAAAAAGCAGCCAATAGAAACTGTTCCTGAGGAAACCTAGATTTTGACCTTATTCGATAAAGACATTAATCAGCTATTATAAATATGTCCAAAGAACTAAAAAAAATGGCTAAAGAATTAAAATATGAGAATGATGTCTCACCAAATAGTGAATATCAAGAGGTAGAAATCATAAAGAACCAGAGAGAAACCCAGCTGTTGAAAGCATAACAACACATGAAAATTTTACTTCAGGGCCTCAGTAACGGACTGGAACTGGCAGAGGAAAGAATTAATGAAATTGAAGTGGTCGATTGAAATTACCCACTCAGAGGAACAGAAAGAAAAATGAAGATAAATGAACCGCCTCGGAGACAAGTGGGGTGTCACAGACAGACTAACAGACACATAAGGGAGTTCTATAAGGAGAGAAAAGAGAGAAAGGGTGTCTGAACTGAGGTGGACTGTCACCCAGAAACAGAGTTTGCAATTCAAGCACAGACAAGGTAATTACCTGTTTTAACAGAAGAAATAATAACCATGAGAGAAAAAGAACAGAATCCAAAATGTCCACAATTTAACATTCATAATATCCAGGATATAATAATAAACTGTCCAACACATAACGAACCAAGGAAATGGAACACATTCTCAAAAGAAAAGAAAATCCACTAAGTCCATTGCCAGGGTATTTCAGATACTGTGCCTAGCGGAGGAGGATATTAAACAGCTATTACAATGCTCCTCAATGAAGTTAAATAAAATGTGCTTTCAATAAGTAAAAATTAAGAAATCTCAGGAGAGAAATAGAAATGATCAAAGGAAAAAATTCTAGAACTGAAAAATACATCTGAAATTTTTAAATTATTGGATAGACATATCAGGTGAATGGAAATGAGAATAATAAGTATACTTGAAGAGCAGTCAGTAACAATTATCCAGTGTGAAGAACAGGAAAAAAAGTGAAAACTATAAGATCATCGATGAACAGGAACCAGAGTAAACAGAAAAAATCTCTCATCAGGACATGCCATACTCAAGCTGTGGAAAGCCTAATATATATATAGCAAATCTTGAGGGCAGTAAGAGAAAAAGGACAGATTACACACTGAGAAACGATGATTTGACTAACAGGTGAATTGAGATCAGAAACTATTCCTGCCAAAAGAGAATGGACCAACATCTTGAAAGTATGAAAGAAACAATGGACCTGGAATTCTATCCATCAAGAATGAAGGTGAGCCGAAACCGGTTTGGCTCAGTTGATAGAGCGTCGGCCTGCAGACTGAAGGGTCCCAGGTTCGATTCCGGTCAAGGGCATGTACCTGGGTTGTGGGCACATCCCCAGTGGGAGATGTGCAGGAGGCAGCTGATCGATGTTTCTCTTTCATCGATGTTTCTGACTCTCTGTCTCTCTCCCTTCCTCTCTGTAAAAAATCAATAAAATATATTTAAAAAAAAAAAAAAGAATGAAGGTGAAACAAAGACATTTTGAGAAAAGAGAAAACGGAAGAATTTACCACCAAGAAATCCACATTACAATAAATGCTAAAGAAAGTTCTTCGTGCTGAAGGGAAATGACACCAGCTAGAAAGTTGGATCCCCAAAAAGTAATAAAGAGAATGAGGAAGGATAAATATCTGGAGACATGCAAAAGATGGCTTTTTAAAAATATATATATATATTATTGATTTTTTACAGAGAGGAAGGGAGAGGGATAGTTAGAAACATCGATGAGAGAGAAACATTGATCAGCTGCCTCCTGCACACTCCCCACTGGGGATGTGCCCACAACCAAGGTACATGCCCTTGACCGGAATCGAACCTGGGACTCTTTAATCCACAGGCCGACACCCTATCCACTGAGCCAAACCGGTTAGGGCTGGCTTTCTTCTCTCTACTTTTTCTCCTTTTAAATTCTTCCAAGTCATAAAGCTGTTTAAAGCCAAAAATTATAAAACTTGTTCTTGATAATCAAAAGTTAAATGTTTTATTTACCCAGCAAATGTTTGAGGACAAAGTTGCATACCTACACGAGCCAGGCACCATTATCAAGCCTTTTGTATGTACCGATGTAAACATCCCGCTGGTCCTGTAAGGTGAGACTCTCCGTCCACATTAGAGGAAATTGAGACTGCGGACTTAGTGGACTTGCCCTGTCTGCTTGGTCATTCAGCAGAGCCGTGCCTGGTTCCAGTCCTGTCTGCTCCTCAAGCCCAGGCTCTCAGCCACTCATACGCCGCCTCAGGAAGAGCCCGTCTGTTTGGACTGTGAGAGTTGAGGCACAGCTGGGAAACCTTAAAAAGTGCCAGGAAAGAGAGATGGGCAGTAGGAGCCTCATTGTTAGCCGGAGGAGAGGCATGTGGCCCGCAGGGAAACCCCGACTGAAGAAAGGGCAGCTTCAGTAGGGTGGTTGGGGTTCGTCTGGGCATTAAGTGGGAATAAGCAAGATGTTTTGAGAAGAAGCATGGAGCTCGTAAATCTATTAGACGCATACTAGTACTTCATGATGGAAACTGGTGTGAAATTGGTTTAGAAAAGTAAATTGTTGTCCGATTGGAAAACCTTAGAGACAAGGGTGAGATATAGCTGTGTGTGTGCACGTGATTCTAGAATCACTTTCCAAAACCCTAGACCCCTCACTAATTATAACCCTCTCTCCTTTCCACCCACTTCTTGAAACTTGGATTGCACTGTCCTCCCATTCTCACCTCCTCCGGGGTTTTTAGTCCATGGCACTCTGAACTTTGTCTTCATTCCCTGGAAGCTAGTCACACTAACATCTCCAGTGATTCTCAAGTTTCAAATCCAGCGTGCTTATCTCGTTGACGTCCAAGTAATTAACATTCCTAACCACTCCTGTTTGAAGCTCAATTTCTTATTTCTCAGATCTCTGTCTTGGTCGGCTCCATATGCTCTTCTCTCTTTTCCCCCTTCTCTCTCTCTCTCTCTCTCTCCCTCCCTCTCTCTCTCTCTCTCTCTCTCTCTCACACACACACACACACACACACACACACACACACACACACCAGTGTTCAAGGTTCTCTACTTTCTCATCTCTCACCTAGCATGGCTACTTCACCAACCCTTTGACTTCAACCCACCTGTACTCTGATGGGACCTCAGTCCTGGGCCCCAAATCTGTGTGTCTAACCATCTCTGGACAGCTCTGTCCAGACTGTAAAGAATATGAGGTTTTCTCTGCATCCAAGTTATCAAGTCAGCCTGCCAGAGCTTCAAGGATGCTGGTAAAAGACAAGCCTTCTAAGTCAGAGATAAAAGGCAGTGGATTACTCACAGCAATAACAGCACCCCGAGTATCAGCAGTTTCCTGCTGGTTCCCTGAACCCTAGTTCCCACAAGGTCAAATGAAGGTCAGGTGAAATATGCCCGTGCCGTGGGGTGCCCCGTGGAAGAGGGACCCTGAGCTTAGCAAACTGAAATTTCACGGCGGCAGAAGCCTGCTCTTCTCTCCAGAGGGAGACACGGTCTTTTTTTTCAAACGTGTGGATTTCCTTCAAAGGTTGTTGGCCATACAAACATCCCTGAAAAGACCGTCTCAATGAAGGGCAGTCAGTGCCTTGCTCTCAAGATGTGCAGAAACTCAAGAGAATTGCTTCTCAACAAGTTGCATTTTGCTATCGCATTGGCCGCTTAAGTTCGGTATATAACTGAACCAAATGTGTCATCACCTGCTGAATCGATTCCTTTCTGTCCTCGATATATTGGACAGATAGTACCACCATTGACTCCTTTACACCTATACCACAGCATAGGCTAAAAGCTGGGAAAAATACAAGACAAATCAAAAGATCTCGGTCTAAACACAGTAGAACTCTGTATACCTCTTATGCGAAACGCAGTTCAGATGCCCCTGAGAGGGTGCCTCCTGAGCAGCTCCCTCCCAAATGCTAAGTCGAAGACCCAGGCTCCTCTGCCTGTGGCTCCCCATCCTGCAGCTTCGGGGTCTCTTTGACATCATCCCACGTGCAGGCATCAGCTCAACAGGGTCCTGCTCATCCTCTTGTGTCGGGGGCCAGCCCCAGCGGTCCAGGGGTTCCCAAAGGTGTGGACGGAGTCGGTGAAGAATGTTTTACACGGAGACAGCGTTCAGAACTCTCTAGCTCTCTTTAGTCTCCATGGATCTTCCTGTGCCTGGCTGAGGCCACAGAGAAAGATCCTGAGACAAGCTGAGCCTTTATTTTATAGTCAGAGGTAAACAAGGCAGTGGTCACCAAAGTTACACTGTTCTTGTGAGTTTCACTTGTTTTTGTTCTTGCTGCACTTCCCTCAGCCCATTAGCTTCCCAGGTAAGATCTAGGGAGCATCATAAGGTCAAGCCTAATTATGCTAAGAGGACTGTGCCCTCTAAGCTGGGACTTGTTTGTGACTTTGCCAGCAGGTCAGTCCGAGGCTTAACCCTATAGAGGCTCCCCACACTCTTGCTCTCAGTCACTGCCGCTGTCTGCCTCGCTTCTGCCTCAGCAGCCCATCAAAACTTGTATCTGGCCGTGTCACTCACCCCGAGAGCCCCCTGGAAAACGCCGTCCTACCGTTACGTAGGAAGTAGAAAGTCCAACTCCTTAATAGAACAGAGGGGCCCTCCGTGACCGGGTCCCTTTCTGTCTGTCCAGGCTCATGCCCAGGACTCTCACACACACCCTTTGATCTTACCAAATCAGTTACTAACAGTGCCCTGGCCTTTACTTCCTCTTCTGGCTTCCCTGCTTTTGCACCTGTTGTCCTGCTGCCCTATAACCACCCCCACCACATGCACACCATTTGCCTACTTAACACACTTCTCAGTTTCTCCTTCAATACTCGGCTTAAGTGTCTGCACTTGATGAGGGGGGGGCCACTTACCATCATGCTGCCTGGCGGTGTCGCTGAGAACAAAGAAGTTAACCAAGTAGCAGTTCCTAAATTTACCTGTAGGGCACTGAGTAACGTAGCTCCACCCAACAAGGTCATTCACAAAAGCAAGGTACTGGTTAACTTCACTGATAAAAATGCTTTTGAAAGGAATATTTTTTAGTAACATCTGAAATGTGCATCTTAACGAAAACAAATGACAATAGCAGAAAGTGAGGAAAAACCGAAGTCATGGGAAGGCATGAAAGCTAGGTTGCTATGGGAAAAGCGAACAAGGTGCTGGTCTTTGGGCAGCCATGGCTCATAACGTGTAAAATGTGCCTGCGTATCAAGGGGTCAGAAGAATATAGAAAATAATGAAATGAGTGGGCTTGGTACAATAGCTCTGTTAAAGTTTAAGCCAAACTGCGGTGGGCGTTCTCTGGCCAGTCCTGCGGGTGTCCTCACGCAGTGGGCACTGGCTGCTGCTCGCCATATGGATACTGGGAATTCAAGTGCAAAGCACACCTAGGTCCTTCAGGAGCCCAGGGGATAGAGACTGGCCGGTGACCCCTGTGGCAGGTGCTCAAATTAAGGTGAGACTGGCTCCAGCAATGACCCGAGGCCTGGAGCCAAGCAGGCCACACTCGGCCTGCTGGATGCCACCAGAGGATGCCTGAGAGCAATGCGGCCGACGCGGTGGCCTCGCAGCAGCACTGCCCCCCACCCCCCAGCATGGAGAGCGGCCAGTGACCAGTGATCCCTGTGGTTGTACATGGCCCTGTCCAGACAGCCCTCTCTGACCCCAGTGTCTGGGAGCAACCTCCCTGTGATGGTGGAATGTTCTGGTGGAACATCGGAGACACTATAATTTTGACAACAAATTTTTTAAAATATATTTTTATTGATTTCAGAAAGGAAGAAGGAGAGAGAGAGAAACATCAATGATGAGAGAGAATCATTGACTGGCTGCCTCCTGCACACACCTACTGGGGATTGAGCCCACAGCCCGGGCCTGTGCCCTTGACCAGAATCGAACCCAGGACTTTTCAGTCCACAGGCCGATGCCCTATCCACTGAGCCAAACCAGCTAGGCATACAGGAAAAATGTTCATAATGGCACACCTATAATAAAATCATAAAATAATTTATCTCTCGAGATTACAGTGCTTTAGTGGCTTCAGTGTCGTTCATGTATAAAGTATTAGTCATTATCTGAGTCATGTTCCTATGAACTCTGGAAGAAAGGCGTGCGTTCCTGTCGGGGGAGTCGGCCCGCAGGCTTCCAGGGACTCCCTCGCTGGTCCCCTTCCTGTTCCTAAAAACTGGGTCCACAGAAGAGCACACGGTGTGGTCTGTACTCGAGACTTTCTCACGGAGAGAGCGGCCCGACAGTAAATGCGATCTTTACATGTTGCATACATGTATCTTCACCGGGCACCTCCTTTATCTAGCTAAGGCCATGCTTGACCTTTGGCATCAATAAGATTTTGACCACAACATTTTGAATCATCTGTGCGTTGTTTGGAGGGGGAAAGAAGGGATAAATAAAAATGTGAAGATTTCTATTTTGAGGTTGATTTACCTATTCATTTTATAGATGACTCATACAACCCATTTTTAACACTGTCGTTTTCATTTGAGTTAGAAAAATCATAAACCACTATCTGCTCCTCCCAGAACAAAGAGAAAGCAACATAAGATGGCATTCAGAAGAAAAGGCTTACGATCCCGCCGGTCAGACATGACCGTTAGTTGGTAGGATGGTCAGGGAGAGGCTGGAGAGCACACCTGTGCCTTCGGGAGAGAACACAGCCTGTTCCTTACCGTCTGTGGCTGATTTATTCAACCAACATTTACGCAGCGCCTGCCGTGTGTCCGCTGTGCTTGTGACGAGGACGCGATGGTGAACAAATGGAGTGGCTGCCCTGCTCTCTGGAAATGACCACGTACAACCTGCCCACCCTCAGCGGCTACGTCAGCCCGTGTGGTCACTGTGAGATACACCTACAGGGACTTTTTGAAACATTCTTTTCAGACCTGGTGAGCCAGCTGCTGGCGGGCCTGGGATCAGGGTTTAAAGCTGCCCTCGTCAGTGGGCCGGGCAGCTGCACACCCGCAGATGGAGGCTGGAAACCTCAACGTTGCTTCCTCTCAAGTTGTCTCCTAGATGGCGGTTTCTTGATCGTCACCTGACCCAGAATATGCTTCCCAGTGTCGACATGGGACCCAGAGAATTCGCAGCTGCTTACCAGACCCTAGGAATTCCGCCAGTCTCAGCCCCCAAAGAACAGAGGCTGCAGGGACGATGGGCCATATATGCGTCCTCGAGGGAGAGGGGCTATGGCCCGCCACCCGCCTCCCCCAGCCAAGTGCCACCTCGTGTCCGGTCAGAAGCCTGGGTGACGGCCCATGCCCGTTGGGGAAAATGTCCCAAATGTGTCTCATTTTATCATTATAATTTTATCATTTTATCATTGTGACTGTAACCAAGTCATATCTTATTTACACTGGTGAATGGTAAGCACAAATTTATAAATTAATATGAAAACAACATTCCCTGTTTGTTCAGAAATTTGGAAGAAATGTAGATTCTAATGTAGGGATGGATTTATTTTAGATAATATTGGCCAAAGCAAATATTGCAATGTTAAAATGGTATTATATAATAAAAATTAATGAAGTATTAAAACATCAAGTTAAAGAAAGTTATGTTTTGCCTGGCTGGTGTGGCTCAGTGGTGGAGCATCAACCCATGCACCAAGAGGCCACCTGTTGATTCCTGGTCAGGGGGCATCAGGAGGCAGCCGATCTCTCTCATTGATGTTTTTCTCTCTCTCTCCCTTTCCCTTCTTCTCTCTAAAAAAATCAAAAACATATTTTTGAAAGTTATGTTTTAATTGAGCAGCTTGGTCAGCTGCTTCTGGAGCCCATGCCTCCCAGCCCTCACTGACTTGTTTAATCATTTACAGTCGTCATGAGGGTGACCCAGCTCTAAAGGCCATTCTGTTAAACTGTATCATCATCACGTGCTGCAACCCAGCGCCACATGTGCGTGCCGAGTGCTCTGGCGGCACCGGAGAGCAGGGCAGCTCGCTGAGTTTGTCCACAACCATTCCCACCATCCAGGTCACTGGCTGTGGGAGGAGGGCAGCACCCAGCGGGGAGGGAACGTGTCTGGAGGCGAGAGCATCTTCAGAAACATCCCTAGAGCAGAGGATACTCCTTTTTTAAAAATCTTGTATCCCTATTAGTGGGTTTCCTAAAGTGATATTTTATTTTTATTTGTTAATGGTACCAAAGATGTTTGTCTTCATTAAGAATTATAAATTAGGCCCGCCCCTCGCTCCGCGGCGTGGGCTCCGGGCAGGCGGCAGGCAGCGGGAGCGGCAGGCTGCGGGTCACGTGAGGACGCGCGCGGCGTGGGTGGGTACGGGGAGCCCGGCGCCGGAGGTCGGGGTGACAGTCCCGGGGAGCGTGCTGGAGGGGACCGCGGAGTGGCTCAGATTCCCAAGAAGAAGATAATGGATTGCACATCAGTTGTTCTCTAAGTGCTTGGACTCAGCAGTGTGCAGATTTGTTGCAAAGCCCCGAAGATGGCAACTCCTTACGTCCCAGTTCCCATACCCATAGGGAGTTCTGCTTCCAGCTTCACAGCCAGCAGAAACCAAAGAAGTTCCTCTTTGGGGAGCCTCTCAACAAGCTCAAACTCTTCCAAAGGCCAGTTGGAAGACTCAAATACAGGAACCAGGAAACAGACCAGTGCACCTGGTCAAAGGGATAGCGCCTCATCCGTCTGTAGCAGCCCCCTCCTTAGGACTAAGTTTACAAATGCCGATTCTTGCATTGAGTATTCGACTAGACCAAGAGAAAGTGAAGAGCAGAATCTTGAAACAGCGAATTTGGAAGATAGGCCTTCTACCCCTACTATTCTGGGTTATGAAGTGATGGAAGAAAGAGCGAAATTCACTGTGAGTATTGACCTTTCCTGCACACCTGTAGAGTGAAAGACTGACTCACCTTATTCTACACTTGTGTTAAATTGATTGACGTTAGTATGTACTTGTAATTTCCTAAAGATGAAATTCACGTGGTTTTTGTCATTGTAGTAAACTTTTGTTTTACTTGAATGAATTGGCACAAACCAGACATATGTGTGAAACTAGCACACAGGTCAAGAAAGAGTGTAACTAGCATCCAGAACCACCACCAGGCTCTCCTCCAGGCAGCACCCTCTTTGCTGACAGGCTCCGTGAATGTTGCCTACGTCTGTACCTTGCGAAAATGGAATCGTGGAGCGCGTACTCTTGGGTGTGTTTCTTCAGCATTGTGTTTGTGAGACTCCTCCTTGACCTTGCATGTAATCCCAGGTAGCACATTTTTATTACTGATACCATTCCTTTCCGTGAATGTGCATCCATCCTCCGGTGGCAGGGCACTTGGATAATTTCCAGTTTGAGGCTCTTGAAAGTACTACTG
Source organism: Myotis nattereri (assembly GCF_964212035.1). Classification (NCBI taxonomy): domain Eukaryota; kingdom Metazoa; phylum Chordata; class Mammalia; order Chiroptera; family Vespertilionidae; genus Myotis; species Myotis nattereri. The sequence goes on along the minus strand of NC_138081.1, from coordinate 95,991,486 downwards.
CTATGAACCTTTTAGTACTTGTCACTCAGTAAACTCATAGATGCATTTCTGTTTGATATCAGCCGAGGAATGAAATTGCTGGACCATATACCCAACTTTAGAAGATACGGACGATGCACCAGAAAGGTTGTACTAATTTACACTCGTAGGCTGTGTATGAAGTTCCAGCTACTCCACACCTTCCCAACATAGCGTGCTTTCCATCTTTTTCATGTTGGCGATTCCAGTGGGTAGAGTGATATCACCTTGTGGTCTAAATTTGCATTTCTTAATGACTAATTAAATCGAAGGCAGTTTTGGCCATTTGGGTATAAAAAAAAATTATAAATTAGAATTAATATTATGTATTATTATATAATACGGCTCACTCCTCACTCGCAGGCTCACTAGCATAGTATGCTTAAATACTCACGGGGTGATTGATTACTCGTGGGGTGTGATTAAGTAATTAAGCTGAGGAGGCTCTGGGAGCCGCCAGTTGCCTGCCCTAGTGGTGTTTGCAGAACCAGCTGGGCCAGAGCCTCCACACCTGCCCAGGGATGAAACTGCCAGCCTGTGCTCCTTGCAGGCCCCCTCCTGTCGCCAGGCTGCTGTGGCTGCCATGACAGGGGCACGGCACCCACCCCGCCTCGCCGGAGCTCAATCCCCGATGGCCGAGACCCCACTGCCCCATTTTGCTTTCATTAAAAATGTTTGTGTATTTCCAACCCTCAAGCCACTGGCTTCTGCCAGCGGAGGCAGCCTGTGCCCTGGGCAAGGTCACCTCTGAGGAGGCCAGGGGCCTGTGGCTGCCACAAAGGTGGTTGTGAGCATAGGGGCTGAGGTTGGGGCCACACGAAGGCTCCTGATTCTGCATGACCTCTCAGTGGGCCCCACACGGTGAGCCCGGGATCCGTTCATGATTCACCTGGGTCATCGGCTACAGCTGTTTAATGGTCTACCACAATAAACGAGTCATCCTAACAGCTCGAAAGCTATTTCTGGCCCTGATCCTTACCCAGCAGTCCCAGCAGATCCTCGCCCTCCGCACCCTCAGCACACGCCCACATGTTTGAACCTTCCCCAGCTAAGATGAACAACACATTGGGAGGCAGGAAAAGAAGGCTGCTAGGACCTAATAAAAACTCAGGCCTGGCTGGCATGGCTCAGTGATTGAGTGTCGACCTAGGAGGCAGGAGTTCATGGTTCGACTTCCTGGGTTGTGGGCTTGATCCCCGGTGTGGGGCCTGTAGGAGGCAGCTAATCAATGATTCTCATCATTGATATGTCTATCTCTCTCTCCTTCTCCCTTCCTCTCTGAAATCAATAAAAAAAAATTTTTTTTTAATCAAAGAGAGTTTGGCAGAGGGACTGGCGGAGGTCTGCCCTGGGTAGGGCCTCTGAAGCTCTCGGATTCTGATACGGGGGCCTTGTGCCTGTGCCTGTAAGTGGTCTCCTCTGTGCCGCCTCTTTCAGCGCCAGGGGAATGGCCTGCAGGAGGAACTCTCCAGCAGGCAGGCGTCTTTGTATTGAGTAGCTACTCTCTCTTGTCTGTATATCTATTGTAACAGTCAATGCAGCTCAAGTGCCTTGAACAGTGTCTGGCACGTAATTGATACCAGTGGATATTTCTTGGAAGTAAATAAATTCAGAATGAGAAAGTTCACTCTGCGTCTGAGCTGAGAGCATTGCTTTCTGAGCCACCCAGCACTTTTCCCAGGCAGGGCGACTGCACATTTTGAAAAGACGAGGCTAGCCCAGTGGTTCTCCACCTTCTGGCCCTTTAACTACAGTTCCTCATGCTGGGACCCAACCATTAAATTATTTTCATGGCTACTTCCTAACTGTAATGTTGCTACTGTGATGAATCGTCATGTAAATATCTGATATGCAGGATGGTCTCTGGCGACCTCTATGAAAGGGTCGTTGGACTGCCAAAGGGGTCGCGACCCACAGGTTGAGAACCGCTGCTCTAGTGTGACACGTGAATCAATGACTGCAAACAGCTCTACAAAGACACACAGCGGAGCGCCAAGACCGGCTGCCCGGGCACCGGCCAGCTCTGCCCCTGGGGGCCTGGCTCGAGGGCCTCTGGGGGCCTCTGCCCCCCCCCCCCCCAGCACGTGGCCCTAATGGCAGCACCTTCCTCTCAGGGCTTTTGTGAGGAGGAAGTGAGCGAATGGGCAGAAAGCTGTAGGAAAGGGCCTGGAGCACGCTCCTAAGTGCTGGATGCCGCGTGCTGTGTCAGCATCGGCACTTTTCTGAATCCCGTGAACTTGCTGAAATCGGGTGTGATGACTCGGTAAAAGAAGAGCGTTGACTTCTCCCCGCAGGGCCCGGCAGACCCCCCACACCCTAAGCCTCCGAAGGTCTTCTCCCGCGGGCCCAGGGTGGCGGGCAGCTCTAACCACTTGCACAAACGCCTGCAGCTGCTGCTCCGCAGAGCCCAGCGCCGGGAGATGAGTCACACGTCACACTGTATCCCGATGCCCAAGGCTAACATGTGGCCGAAGAGGCGAGCATGGGTGCCCTCCAGGAGGTAAGCTGTTTCTCCTGCTCCTTCCAGGCCCTCCCGGCACCCATCGGTCTGGGCTGGGTTCCTGTTGGAGGAACCCAGGTTTTGTGTATTTGGTTAAATTCCATGTTTATTCTATGGCCACTTCTCAAGCAATGATCCCAGGAGGCAGCACCTTGTCCTCCAGAACCACCTGTCCTCCTCTGCCCTGTGCAGTCACTGCAGGGCTCCTGTCCCACCCAGGCCGCATTCCTTCACACGGACAGCCTCGAACCCAGGGCTGCCGTCAAAGGGAAAGGGAGAGACAGACGCAAAAACCCAACAGTGCAGCCACTTGGGGGTGGAGGGTGGGGCACAGGTACTAATCCCATGGAGGGGAGGGGGGGCTGGTTTTAGCCCCAGTGGCCATCGGTGCTCACCAGACCTCCGAGTCCATGGTTTGGTGTCCACCTCTCCCAGAATGCTCAGCGTCTTCTACAGCAAAAATGAAGGTGGTAGGAGAAGATTCTTATGTCTACACCTTATGACACTGACAAGGCCATATGAAAAGATGTTCCCCAAACACAAAGCTGGAAACTCTCTAAGCAACTTCTTTATTTTTTTAAATAGGTTTTTATTGATTTCAGAGCAGAAGGGAGAGGGAGAGAGAGAGAAACATCAGTGATGAGAGAGAATCATTGATTGGCTGCCTCCAGCACGTCCCCTCTAGGGATCAAGCCCACAACCCAGGCATGTGCCCTGACCTGGAATCGAACTGTGACCTCCTGGTTCATAGGTCAACACTCAACCACTGAGCCACACTGAGCAACTTCTTTATTTAAATGCATTTTGACAGACCATGTAATGATGACATAAATTAATATTTGTTGAAAAGGAAAAGTGATCAGTACATGATACATTTTTAAGAGTAGTAGACGTGTGTGTATTGTATGATACCATTATTAAAAAATGAATAAAAGAATAAATATATATATATATATATATACGGCATTGGTATATGTATACAGTTGGTATATGTAAAAGTAGGTATACAGTTGTAATGCAAATAAATAATACAACAATTAATAAAATAATAATAATACTAGAACAAACTCTGCTTCACATACAACTGTAAACCTGCTTTTGTCCACCCCTGTATATAGAGAGAGACCTCAGGTATAAATATGTAGATATTAATTCTGTGTATGTAGTACTTTATTATTTTAGTGGTTTGTCGCCTCTATGAATTTTTATTTATTTTTTGCAATGAATATATAACACTATTAAAGAAAAAAATATATTAGACACACACACATGCTCAACCAAAGGCATCTGCTTCCAACAGAGAAGTTTCAAAACAGAACCTCTTCATTTAGAGTCCCTGTGTCTCCTCAGACTCCCTCCGCATAGCGTCACCCTCCCATTCCCACTCACATGGTCGGTCAGGCCCCTGGGGGCATCTTGGTGAGACATGTGGCTGCCATGTCCCCACCTGGAGCCCTTGGGCCGTCCCTGTGGTCCGTGCCAGGGGCTGGGACATTAGCCCATCGGTCACCTCTGCGTGCAGCAGCCAGCCTGATGCCCGGACTGGGGAGAGGTGACACCCTATCTATAATAATAAAAGTGTAACATGCTAATCAAACCGGACAGCCGAACGACCTTCCAGGTGACCTTCCAGACGAAGCTGGGGCTGCGAGGGCTGAGCCCCTTGCACAAATATTGTGCATCAGGCCTCTAGGAAAAGATAAACACGGAGGAGAAAGAAGTGATTCGCTTGGACCACACTCCGTGGAGAGGTGAGAGGCAGGCTGCTCCCAGGCAGGTGGGGATGCCGGACGGCCGCCTCCGCGTGGGGGATGGGATGCCGGAACGGCCGCCTCCGCGTGGGGATGCCGGGAGAGCTGCCTCCGCGTGGGGATGCCGGGAGAGCCGCCTCTGCGTGGGGATGGGATGCCGGGACGGCCGCCTCCGCGTGGGGATGCCGGGAGAGCCGCCTCTGCGTGGGGATGGGATGCCGGCACGGCCGCCTCCGCTGGGTGGGGAGCTGGCCTGGATTTAAGCCTCATTGCAAACAGGACTCGGAGCCACGCGCCAGCTTTAATTACAGCTAACCCTCGCATCGAGGCGGGCCGGCCTCCTTGAGTGGAATTTTCCATTCGACTCGCGGACAATGTTTTATGTCAAATAAGCTATAAAATGAGCTGAAAAGTCAAGGCTGCAACCAGGTGGCCCAGAAGGAAGACCAAGTGGAAGGTGGAGGGCACCGTTTAATAGAACCTCACATCCCTGGCATCACCCGTCACCAAGACGCAGCAGCAAACACAAGGACACGGGGAACCTACGAAACGCAGGACTCGAGGCCAGTGGGCCATCCTGGCCCTTGTCTAACGGGACACCTGCGAGGAAACCCCACAGCAAAGAAGCTCCGCCCACGAATTCCCTTTCAGTGACACGCTCCCGCCCTGAATTCAAACAGCTGGAAGGAGCTTCCCTGAATTCAAACAGCTGGAAGGAGCTTCCCTGAATTCAAACAGCTGGAAGGAGCTTCCCTGAATTCAAACAGCTGGAAGGAGCTTCCCTGAATTCAAACAGCTGGAAGGAGCTTCCCTGAATTCAAACAGCTGGAAGGAGCTTCCCTGAATTCAAACAGTTGGAAGGAGCTTCCCTGAATTCAAACAGTTGGAAGGAGCTTCCCTGAATTCAAACAGCTGGAAGGAGCTTTCCAGAACTACCCGCGAGCCTTCGGAAATGAGAGGTGGCCTCCTGGTGGGGAAGGTGAGCATCCCTTCCCGACAGGCCGCCTTGTGCCAGGCGCCTAAGAAGGAAAGCCTTAGAGCAGGGTTCTCAACCTGTGGGTCGCGACCCCTTTGGCGGTTGAACGACCCTTTCACAGGGGTCGCCTGAGACCATCCTGCATATCAGATATTTACATGACGATTCATAACAGTAGCAACATGACAGTTAGGAAGTAGCAACGAAAACAATTTTATGGTTGGGTCACAACATGAGGAGCTGTATTGAAAGGGCCAAAAGGTTGAGAACCACTGCCTTAGAGCTAGACAGCCTCAGCACCCACAGTTCCCAGTTTCAAGCCACGCAGGAGGCGTGTGAAGACACCGTGACATTCCATGGTCAGCACCCGGGGCCCATAGGAGGGACTCGGGCAAGGGGAGAGGAAGCGTTAAAATCAATGACGGAGCCATCAAACCGAGGGAGAGTCAGGCGGCCCGTGTGTGTGCAGGGAATGAGCCTCGGCCGGGTTCCCCAGGTTCTGCTCACATGGGGAGGGTGACACGGAACTCAGATCCTAGAACTTACAACTACAGGTAGCTCAGGGGCAGGACCCCCAGCCCCACCCCCCCACCCCCAGTCACCACACTGTTGCCTGTGTCCATGAGTTAGCTTTTCTTTCTCTTTTGCTCAATCCCTCCCCCCGTCACCCACACTGTCAGACTCCACCTGGGAGTCTGTCCCTCTTATTTGCTAGTCCAGATGGCCCTCTCAGGTCGGCCTGAGCCCTGCCGTGGGATTTCCCTCTCGGATGCCCGGCGGGCAGGTGCAGGGACTGCGGCCCAAGCAGGGAACTGAGGAAGGGCCTGTGGGTCGGCCTGCGTGGTCCTCGACAAGTGGGGGCAGCTGCCTCCTGGCTGAGCCTCAGGGTGAAGATTCAGCCAAGGGTCTCCACCTGGTGGCTCTTCCGAGAGGGCGTGCACCCCAGGGCACACCCCAGGGCCATCCACGCACTTCACGTGCCCAGGGCACAGCTCTGGCCCAGCCGCCACCACTCAGCAGTGGGAGCCCCCCAAGTCCTGTCTCAGCCGCAGCCTCCATCCTCCCCGCAGGTGGACGACCGTGGGGGCCATTTCAGCCTCAGAACTGCCCTCCCCCAGCAGGCAGGGGAACAAGACTGTAGCTCAGATATCACAAACCGGGAGCCTGAAAGCTAAATTCTAAGTTGTTTCGGACCCCACTCGATTTGTTTGCTTTCACTACCTGCCAACACTTTAAAACATCTCGAATTTTCACACGAAAACCTCACTTTCTATCTTCTAGTTAAAAAGCAGGTGCTCCGCCCGGCAGGCGTAGGAGCATAGGTTGTGGAGCATCAGCCTGTGACCCGGGAGGTCACGGCAGGATTCCCGGTCAGGGCACAGGCCTGGGCTTCGGGCTGGGGTCCCGGTGGGGAGCCTGCAGGAGGCCGCTGGTGGAAGTCTCTCCCTCTCCCTTCCTTTCTGAACAGAGTGCCATCTCTGGAACATTCCTGGCGCTGAGGCCGGGGTGGGAGTCAGGAGGAGGCTCAGGCACCTGTTGTGGACGGAGGAGCAGATACAGTGAGAAAAATCTCACAATGGCATTAGCGAGCATTCGTGCCAAAGTTCGTAAGAGACTCTGTGAGGCACTTATAAGTATTTAACCTCCTCCCACAGGAGGGAGGTGCCGGATGAGCCCATTTCACAGGGAGGCACCCGCGGGGGGTGCCAGCTCTGCGACTCGTCCAGGGTTCCTCGAAAGGGGCGCTGAGATCTGAGCCCAGGTCATGTGACTTCGAAGCCAGGAGTCAGGGAATGCCAACCCACGAGGAAAGGACAGAGACGGAGGCACTGGAAGCCAGAGAGATGCAAGGAAAAGAGCGGAGTTTAACGAAGGGAGTGAGTCCAGCAGAGCAGAGGAGCCCGAGCCATCGGGAGCCCTGGCTGGAGAGGCCCTGGGACCCGCCAGGAGGGCGAGCGCGGGCAGAAGTCGGCTGCAGGGAGACAAACAGGTGGTGGGGGTGGCGGGCAGCAAACACCTTCTCCAGGGAGCTGAGCCGGGCAGTGAAGATCAGCGCTCACAGCTCCCATTACATGCAGTGGCTGTTCGGTCGCCGGCAGAAGAGAGCGGAAGGCCTGGGCGCCTTGTGCAAAGGCCACCTGCCCCGTGGGCAGCGGCTGCCTGAGGCCGCACCACGCCCCCACCCTGCCCCAGCTTCCTGGGCAGCCCCTCGGCTACACCAACCGCTGCCCGATCTGCGGTCGAAGTCCCTTCCTGCCGGCCAGCTGCTGGAAGTCGCTCCCTGAGTGTGATCTGGTCGCGGGCGGCAGCTCTCCACAGTGTCCTGCCACCCACCGCTCAGCTGGGCTGAGGTGCAGGCACCGACCTGAATGGCTCAGGGTAGGGACAGGCTCAGGTTTTCCCGAGGGGTTGAAGATGCAGAAACTCAATCATCAGACGCCATGATGACGATGAGTTACGGTCTTCCATCCTTACAGGCCTCTTCTCAGGGAACACACAGAGCCGGGGAGATGAGCAGACAGGGAGTGAAGGAAAATCTAGGGCAACGAGGGGTGGGGAACTCACAGCCGAGCTCCTGCATGCAAACGAGGCCCCTCCTACTCCAGCACTTTGAACGGGATCCTAACACCAATCTTTTCTTTTTCATTCAAAGCAAATGTCTACAGTCTCTCGTTTTGTAGGACAATTATGAATAGAATTGAAAATGCACCTTCGAAAATATTTTACCAACCGAAGTCATCAAAAATCTAGAGACGGAACAGTGACTCAAACGGGCTTCCCTCGTTCTTTCTCTAAAGATTTGTTGATGTCTGCTTCGAACTGAGCCAGAGAAGGGATTAAACACAAGGAGGAGGGAGGGGTTGCTCAGAACAGTCAGTGAGAACTGGGAAGGGGGTGGTGGAGAGGGGACAGCCCCTTCTCCCCTCCCTCTTCCCCTCCCCTGCCTGGGGACCCCCACATCTCAGCAGCTACCCTTTTCCCACCTCCAAAGGCCCCTGCCAAGTCCAAGGTTGCTCTGGAAGGTCAGCTGCCATGGGGGTGGGTCAAACTCCCCCAGGTCCCTGGGTTCAATGGCTGCTAAGTCTTTTCAGATGTTAATTGTATGATTCACCCATAGGCTTTCAAAAGAAAGAGGCTTTCAAGAAATGAAAGAATTAAATGGTTTTAAAGCCTGGCCAGCCGATTCGGATCAGTCTCTGGAAAGGTACAGAAGCATGCTGCCGAACTGGTTTGGCCTGGAACTGAAGCCCGCGGAGAAAGTGTTTGCAATCCAGGGAGGCGTCCCTTCCGGAGGGGACTCCGCCGGGCCGGGGCCCAGTGAGGGTCATGCGCCTCCCGAGATTGCGTCCCTGCCAGCATCGCAGGCGACTGGAAAGAATCACCACACGAAAACCCCTGCTTTCAAACATTTAGATCCACATCAAAGCAGTAAAAGTTTCCTACGATGGGATTTACAAGATTGAGTTTCAACGCAGAACTATTTTTAACCAGTCTTGTCCCAGCCTCGGAGTTTTGGATGACTCTCACACTTAACTTTACTGTGGAATTTTCTTTCCATTCCCAGGATTTCCGTGTTGGCTTGGTGAAGGGACTAACAGAAGCACAGAGGAGCCCCACAGGAATCTCTCAACTGCTGAGATGGAGGGAAAGTGCAGAGGAGGGGGGTCTCAGGGGGCAAGGTTAGGGTGTCAACTCCATCTCGGCAACAATGTGTGTCCCCCCCACACTCCCACCCCCACCCCACCCCCCGCTGAAGCTGGCCAATCCACAAAGGCTGAAAGGGACTCAAGTAGCTTCTCTTTTTTCTTTCTTTCTTTTAATTTTATTTATTTATTTATCCTACTGGGGATCCAGCCCGAAACCGAGGCACGTGGCCCTAAGCAGAATCAAACCTGGGACCTTTCAGCCCGCAGGCCGAAACTCTATCCACTGAGCCAAACCAGCTAGGGCTCTTTTATATATATATATATATTTTTTTTTATTTTTATTTTTTGAACACATACAAAGGCATAAAAAGTAATACGATCCACAGTTTAAGAACTCCCAGGTTAAGAACTAAAACATTACAAAAATAGTTCCCCATGTAACCCTAACCCTAATCTCCCTCTTTCTTCAAGAAGCCACTCCTATCTGGGATTTCCATAGACTTCTTGCACTAACTGTGTGTGTATTTCTAAACACTAGGTATTATTTTCTACATTTCGAAGCTTTATATAAATGTTGTTAGAAAACAAAATTCAACTGAGAACATTTGAAGATCTCATCGGCTTTATTAAGAGGCTCGTGGAAAGGGTAGCATCCTACCCAGCAACTGGAAGGGCCCTGGAGAGGTTGTACAAACTGGGAGGGTTTACGGGAAGCTGGGCGGGGCACGGGCGCTATTAGCAAAAGAAAGGAAAGGATTACCTCTGGGCCCAGACGTCTTTGGGGGAAGCCAAGGGGGCAGGCTTTTATGATGCAGATTGCCTCTTGTTGCCAGCGGGGAGGGAGAGAGCCTGTGTGACAGGTTTCCTTACTGGTGCTGGACCAGAAAATCCCAGACGGGTTGATTGTGTTTCTGGGGGAGGTTGAAACTGCCATCAGACCAGGTATTCAATCTAGGTTTGTTATCGTGGGCTTTTAGCAGGAATGACGGCCATTTTGGGCCTGTGTTTATGTGTGTGTGTTTTCCCCCATAATTCCTGCCTTTTGATCAGATGTCCCCAGTTTAGCTGAGAGATGTGATAAAAAACCAAGGCATTAGTGTCACTCTCGGTCGCTCTGCAGCTCTGTGGATCGGTGTGACACGCAGTTTTACTCAATCTGTTGTTAACCTAAAAAAACCCCATTGAAACCTGTAAAGAATTTTTGTGAGTTTATTTGAGCCAAACTGGCGACATATGCCGGGAAGCAGAAGCTCAACAAATTGGGATAATGCTCCAGGGAATGGCAGGGTTACATTTGTGTTTATACATTGCAATCAAAGAAGTAACCGCGCCTTCTTTATGTTATATGTGTGTATGTCATACATGTTCCATACGTTTTTTTATGTGAAATTCCTGGAAGTCCGAGATGTCCTGGCATAAGGTGTCTGTCATCAAAATTGAGGCGCACACTGTCAGGACTGAAGCTGAGTATCAGATTGTGGCATGTGGACAAAGTCCATTCTGCAAAAAAATGGCCCCTCGTTGCCATACTTTGGTTTGTGCTTGTAACACGGCAGCAGTCCGCTCTTAAATCAGAGACACTACGATGCAGCAAAATTCAATAAAACCGAGAGGAGACATGGATAAATCCACAGTTACAGGCAGAAAGCTCAGCACTCCTCTCAGCAAGCAACAGAACAAAAAGCAGATCAGCCAGGAGACAGAACCGAAAACACCCCAACCAACCAGCTCGACTGATTTCCTACCACATTCTTCCCGAGGAACAGTCACCAAAACGGAACGTATCCAGGATCCTAAAACAAACCTTGATACATTTTAAACATTGAAATTATTCAAAATACGTTCTATGACCACAATGGAAATTAGAAATCAATAAGAAAAAGGTAACTGGAAAATCTTTACACATAAAAATTAATCAACAGACCTTATGGTTTCAGCTCTTCCGGGGGCCCCGCACTTCTATGGGTTTTATCTCCAGGAGCCCCACCATGGTTTCAGGCAGGGAAGGGAAAATTAACCATTTCCAAAAAGACCCAGTGTGGTTGCCATAACAAAGGCTCACTCTCTTTACAGAGTCTTATCTGATTTGGAGGAACGGCATTTAGTCAACTCCAGCCCCATGAACCTTCGTGTCTCTTGTAAGGAGATTAAAAAAAGAAAAAGCTAAGAACTGCTTCTGAAGGTCACAGCACAAGGACTCAAGCCTACTTAAAAAGAAAAGATTTAATGATATGATCAGAGAACACCTCCCTTTCCCTACACCTTACCCACATCATCAGGGCTCCAGTACATAACAACAGGGATTCCCACGGAGAGAGCTAGCTGCAAAGCAGACTCTGTGTAGAGTCCTTAGGAAAACCCAAAGACAACAGGGATGCATCAAAAAACACGGAAACTAGCAGAAGCCTCCAGCTATAGCAAACAATAATCACAGGCCAACTCCTGGTCCAATTACCGTAAAACTTCACCCTAAAAGCCTAATCACCCCAGTTCCTCCTGCCTGATCCATCATGTCTGGCGTTCAACCAAAAAATACGATGCATGTTTAAAGGCAAGAAGAAAATACAGTCTGAAGAGACAAAGCAAGCATCAGAACCTGACAGGTATGATACAGAGTTTGGAATGATCAGATAGGGAATTTACAATAACTATGATAAGTTAATGAAAAAGTAGACATGCAAGATGGGTAATAACCACAGAATATGGCAAACTGATTTTTCACAAAGATGCAAAGTCAATTTAATGGAAGATAGTTTTTTTAACAAAGGACTTATATCCAGAATACATGAATTCTCAAAATTCAACAGTAAGAAAACAACCTGATTTTTAAAAAGGGGGAGCAAAATGCTTGAACAGATCTTACCAATGAGAATAAATGTATGACAGATAAGCCCATAGAATGAATGCTCAACAATTTAGCCTTTAGGGAATGCACAGTAAAACTATGATGAAATACCGCCATCAGCTATTAGAACCCTAAAATAGAAACAGTGATAATAATGTGGTTGGTGAGGGTACAGAGCACACGGAACTCCCACACATTGCTGATGGGAACACAAACAGACTGGCCTATTTGTATAAAGTTAAAACATACATACACAAATGATCTAGTAACCCTCTCCTGGGTACTTAATCCGGAGAAATGAAAACATATGTTTACACAAAAACCTGTACACAGATGTTTATAGCAGCGCAAGTTCTGGTTGTCAAAAAGTGTCAACAACCCAAATTTCCTTCAACAAGTGAATAAACAGTGGTGCATCCATAGGATAGACGACCACTGAGTGATAAAAAGGAATGGCTATTGATACATGCAACAACATGGATAAATCTCACACTCAAAAGTCTACCCACACTGTATGATTCCATTTATATGGCATGCTGGTAAAGGCAACACCATAGCAACAAAGAACAGGTTCGTGACTCTCCAGCGGTTACAGATGGGGGAAGGCTCTGGCTACAAAGTTAAGCACAAGGCAGTTTTGGGGAAGGGACAGAACTGTTCTGCATCCTGATTATGGTGCTGGTTACATTATTTATACATGCGTCAAATCTCATAGACTGTCATTTTAAAAAACTCAATGTTCTTGTATGTTTATTTTTAAAACAAAATGAAATGAAGACATCATAAGAAACTGAAGAGGCAAGGCACAGGCTAGGTTACCGTGGTCAGCAAACTGCGGCTCGCGAGCCACCTGCGGCTCTTTGGCCCCTTGCGTGTGGCTCTTCCTAAGCCTGAGGAGTGCCCTAATTAAGTTAATAACAATGTACCTACCTACATAGTGTAAGTTTAAAAAATTTGGCTCTCAAAAGAAATTTCAATCGTCGTACTGTTGATATTTGGCTCTGTTGACTAATGAGTTTGCCGACCACTGGACTAGGAGGATATATTCATGATGCCGAACAAAGATTCATATCCAGAAAATATAAAGCATTCCTAGAAATCATAGGGGATAGATGAGCCCATTAAAAAACCAGATTACTTGAATACTCATTTCACAAAAAGTTAGCCAAATGGCTAATTAGTTATTAAGGGGGCAACATTATTATTCATTAGGGGAATACAAACGAAAAGCACGCGGAAATACTGCTACACTTACCAAGAATTGAAGACTGCTAATGCCAACTATTGGCAAGGAAGGATGTGAAGAAACTAACTTTCATAAATTAATTCAACCTTGCCGAAACCGGTTTGGCTCAGTGGATAGAGCGTTGGCCTGCGGACTCAAGGGTCTCAGGTTCGATTCCGGTCAAGGGCATGTACCTTGGTTGCGGGCACATCCCCAGTAGGAGATGTGCAGGAGGCAGCTGATCGATGTTTCTAACTCTCTATCTCTCTCCCTTCCTCTCTGTAAAAAATCAATAAATATATATATATATATATATATATATATATATATATATAAATTAATTCAACCTTTTGGGGGAGCTGATCTACAGTGTCTATTAAAATAAAACATGCATCTATTCTTTGACACAGCAATTCTGCTCGTAGGTATATATCCAACAGAATTGAGTACATTTATTCACCAAAAGACTATATTAATGTTCATAGCCAAAAACTAAAAAACAACCAAAATGCCCATCAATGGTAGAATGGACAAATGAATTGTAGTATATTCATACAATAGAATACTACCCATCCAGAAACAAACTACTGATATATGCAATGCCATGGATGAACCTTACAGACATGTTGGGTGGAAGAAACCACAGAAAATAGCAACCACTTGATAGCGAACAGGCAACCTTGCTATACAGTAGGAGTCAGACAGTGGTTACCGCTGGGGGCCAAGTTTTAAGTGGGAAGGAGCAGGTGGAACCCTGGGGTTAGAGAAATGTCTTATATCTTGATCTGGGAGCTGATTACCAGTACATGTGTATATATACATAAAGGTTCACCCAGCTACCCTCTTTTTAAAAAAATAAATAAGTTTTTTTAAATTGATCTCAGAGAGGAAGGGAGACGGAGAGAAACATCAATGATGAGAGAATCATGGATCAGCTGCCTCCTGCACGCCCCCTACTGGGGATCCAGCTCACAACCCGGGCATGTGCCCTTGAGGGGAATAGAACCCGGGACCTTTCAGTCCACAGGCCAAAGCTCTATCCATTGAGCCACACCGGTGAGGGACACCAGCTACCCTCTTAAAACCTGTGCAGTTTAATTATGTGTCAGTTATACCTCAATTAGAAAAAAGGCAAGGAAGACGAAGGAATGAAGAAAAGAAAGAAAATGGAGAGGAGAGGAAGTGAGGAAAGAGGGAGGGACATAAAGAGAAATGAACATGATGGGGGGGGGGGTGCGCCTCAGGAAGGTATTGGGCCTGAGCTGCTCTCTGCGTCTTAAGGATGGGAACACTCCAAGGCTGGCCGCTGTGCTCAGGGTCACAGAGCGGAGTGTGGCCCGAGCAGAGGCTGGAACCCACGTGTGTTCGATGCCAAAGCCTTAGCTTTTCCACCGATTCGCTCGAAAGTCACCTCTTCCTGGAAAGGTGACCCGAGGACCGCCTCCCGCCCTGAACTGGTTCTTCCTCGGGGAAGGATGCCCATCTCATCACCAGACCTCCGCTGGGCCGGACCCTGCCTCCCACCCACAGCTGGGAGCCTCCGAAGAGGGCAGAGACGCCTCCGTTCATTTCCAGTGGTTCTCAACCTCCTGGCCCTTTAATACAGCTCCTCATGCTGTGACCCAACCATAAAATTATTTTCGTCACTACTTCATCACTGTCATGTTGCTGCTGTTATGAATCGTAATGTAAATATCTGATATGCAGGATGGTCTTAGGCGACCCCTGTGAAAGGGTCGTTCCACCGCCAAAGGGGTCGCGACCTACAGGTTGAGAACCGCTGATAGACTTTCCTCGGGGCTGAGCGCTGGCCGCACTACCATTTGCTCCGCAGGACCGGCAGCCACCACCGGAAGCTCGGTTCATGTCGGTCCTTGAACTTGCCCTACGACCACGCAGGCCGCGGGGGGCGCTGCTCCCGAGAGGGAACGTTAGGAGGGGAGCGATGACTCCGCGGAACCAGCGCGCAGCCGCATCAGAGCTATTCACACAGGAACCCCGGGTTCTGCCAGGCTTGGGGAGAAGCCGGACAACCTGCCCCGCCTACGTGGGGCGAAAACAGGTGCGCAGGGCCCGCCCCTTCCGACCCCGCCCGACTCCGCCCGCCACCTACGCGCGCAGCCCCACCCAGCGTGCGGCACGGCGCCGGCAGCCCGGGCCCCGCAAGAATTTATAGGGGGCTATTTTGGTCGCGCGCCCTGATTGGCCGACCGCAAGTGACGACACGCTCGCGCGCCGCGGGGCGGGGCGACATCCGGGGGAGGAGCACTTCCGGCGGCCGCGCGGGTGAGTGGGACTGCGCCTCTTGGAGGCCGTGGACCCGAGGCCCCCACCGGTTGTAGGGGTGCTGTGCGCCCTCCATGCCCATCCTTCAATCTGTCGGTTGGGTTATGTTTTACTGAAAGAGCCTGTGTGCGTCGGAAAGGGTTGCTAAGAACCCAACACTCGTGATTCTGGGAGGCGGTTGCTGGGTGGTGTGACACCTCACAAGCCTCGGGGCGGAAACGCGGCCTCACCGATGCCAGCCCGGAGCTGCGTTTCCTGTCTGGGAGCTGTCAGCTCCGTCTGCGGACCTGTCTGCCTACCACCCTTACCTCGCCCGTAGCCCAGCGAGGACTCTGTAGCCTGCTTATTTCTCGTGCAGACAGTTGCCAGGCCTCCCTCTCTTCCTGCAGCGCTGCTGTCCACCCTTCTCGAAGCCTGAGGAACAAAACACTCTTTAGACATCACAAAAGGATCCCATTTCCACCGCAGTCCCGTGCGGAGCGCGGTGCCAGGCCTGGCCTTCCCTGGATTCCGGCTGCCCATCACGGGCGGGCGGCATTACTTCCGGGTCTCAGGGTTCTAAAATTTCTTTTGGTGGCAAACTGGTTTTGAGCTTCTTTGGGGAAAGTTACTAAATAAATACCAAGTGTGATTTCGAAATATCAAAAATCTTGGTCAGACTTAGATAAGCAAAAAGGACCCTTACAGCCATCACTCCCTATCAAATGGGAATTTAGCTCTAAAGGAATTCTGTTAATGAGTTCTGTTGCCTCCTTAGAATCACAGATCTTGCCTTTGGTTGCAGAGCCCTTCATGAAGGCCGCCTAGGTTTTCTGAGCTCACAGCCTTGAAGATCATTTGCAGTTGCATGTAGAAAGAACATAACTTGGTCACTATTCAACATGAACATCAATAAGAATTGCCACGTATTAAGTTTTTTATTTTTATTTTATTGATTTTTTTACAGAGTGGGATAGAGAGTTAGAAACATTGATGAGAGAGAAACTGATCAGCTGCCTCCTGCACACTCCCTACTGGGGATGTGCCCACAACCAAGGTACATGCCCTTGACCGGAATCGAACCTGGGACCCTTGAGTCTGCAGGCTGACGCTCTATCCACTGAGCCAAACCAGTTAGGGCTTATTAAACATTTTTAATGTGTCAAGCATTGTAAATGCTTAAGAGGTGTTTCATTTAATCCTTACAAAATCTCTGTGATTGAGATACTGTTATTATAACCAATTTTACAGAAAAGGAAATGAAGGCCCAGAGAGATGGAATAACTTTATGTTTGTATGAGGCAGTGCCAGGATTCATAATCCAAGGTTGTCTGACTCTGACACTTGTGCCCTTAACTACTAAGCTTTGTAGAGTTTCTTTTCTCCTGCCTTATGTAATTGGAAATTCAGCCTTAGGCTGGAACAAAAGGAGGTGAGATCAGTCAGTAAGTGTTACATATCTTCAGGAAGATGTTTGCCCAGCAGCTGGCTTTAAAAGGATTGCTACTCAGGGAAAATAATGGTGCCAGGGTCCTAACAGTCTGCACTTCCCCTGAGTAGCAGACCACAGTAAGCCCGCAGGACAAAGTCTTTGGAAAGATTTTTGGTTCTGCTGTGCTCGTTGATATGGAGACTGGACTGTGTACAAAGTGGCCTCACATAATCTCCTTGGTTGGTTAGGAACCAGGAAGCAAACTGTACATAAGAATGACTTTCGAACATTTTTCTACCCTTTCCCGCCCAGAGCTACCAGAACTATTTGATGATGGTTCCAAATCCATGTACAGGAGACACTGCAGCCGGGATTGCCGTGGAACCAGGCAGGCCCGTGTGCAATCTGCATTGAACGCTGTGTGAGTTTCCAAACTTCTCTGGACCTCATTTTCTTTATATGTAACCTACTTTGCTGTTCGGATTAAGTGAGATTTATGAAGTTCCTGGATTAGTTTGTGGTGTATATAAATATCCAAAAATGTTAGTTCTCTTTTTTGCCCCTTCTCCTGAACGTTTAAGGAAAGCATGTAGCTGTGATGACTATACCTTTATTGTTCCCTTTATAGAGCTACATACTGTACTGAATTTCAGTAGGATAGTAATTTACATTAAGATCATTTATCACCATTTATAACTTTAAATGTCCTTATTGACACTTCAACAACATCATTTCCAAATAACAGCTTCAGCTTTAGTTGTGTCTGTCATGCATTTAACAAATAGTTACTGAAAATATATTAGGTATAATACATAGGCTACTCTTTAATAGAACTTTCTGAAGACATTTCAGCAAAATAGCGTGGTTCACAAGCAGGCACTAGAGAAATAGACTGTACTTTTAAGGTATAATCTGTTTTTTCTCACTGGTCCCAAGCTCTAACTCTGGCCATAATTCTTTTTTTTTTTTAATATGTTTTATTGATTTTTTACAGAGAGGAAGGGAGAGGAAGAGGGATAGAGAGTTAGAAACATTAGAGTTAGAAACATTGATGAGAGAGAAACATCGATTCAGCTGCCTCTTGCACGCCCCCCACTGGGGATGTGCCTGCAACCCAGGTACATGCCTTTGACCGGAATCAAACCTGGGACCCTTTAGTCCGCAGGCCGATGCTCTATCCGCTGAGCCAGACTGGTTAGGGCTGGCATTAATTCTTTTTAAAAAATATATTTTTATTGATTTCAGAGAGAGGAAGGGAGAGGGAGAGAGAGATAGAAACATCAATGATGAGAATCATTGATCGGCTGCCTCCTGTACACCCCTCACTGGGGATCGAGCCCGAAATCCGGGCATGTGCCCTGACAGAGAATCGAATCGTGACCTCCTGGTTCATAGGTCAACTCTCAGCCATTGAGCCACACCGGCTGGGCTGGCCAAAATTCTTAATGAAAATAATTTAGTCTAGCAAGACACACATTCACAAATAAGGAAAACAAACACAAAATACCAAGTATGGAAGTAACAGTAGCAAAAATTAAACACATTTCTTTTAAAATATAATTTAGGAGATATTTTTCCCTTTAAAAGTCTCTAATTTTATTAATTAATCTTGTATAATCAGTTAAACAGTTTGTTTTCATCACTGCTAACCAATCAAAGGGAGACTTTTAAGTCCTCTTTTCCAGTATAAAGTTATAAAATGTGCTGTGTGTGTATTGCACAGTGTAGCAGCTATACAGTGAATATTATTACAAAAATGAAAACTTTGGGGGAGAAATGAATCTTTCCTTCCACTGGCCTTGGAATTGGGAAGGTATCAGCCTGGGCTGCCTCCATTTGGAAAGGGTCTGTTCCAGAGTGAGGCCACCACAGGGAGACGCAGAGAGATGGGAGACCAAGTGGCATCATTGAGCCCCTAGATCCAGCTTTACCTGAAGCCGATAAACTGAATTTTTCAGTTTTTTAAGTCAGTAGATTTTCTGTCCATTTCAGCCTCTTGGGATTGTGTCTTTTGTCTCTTGCAACCCAAGAGATCTGACCAAAACAGAGGCCCTGGTGGTTCAAGGCTACTCTGGCCTTGAACCACCTCTGCAGCCCTGTCTGCCTTGCTCTGGACACACAGAACCACCATTCCCCCAAACACCCCATGTGCCCTGCGACTCCTGCTGGGCTTTCTGCCGGGGAGGGACTCACTTTTTCCCTTTTGCACTTGCTCTCGACTCTTGAAGGTTCAGTTCGAACGCCAGTTCTTCCATAAAACCTTCCCCAGCTCCTCCCAGCGAGAAAAAAGAAAAAATGAAAACTTTGCAAGTCACTACACATCCAGATATAGTTTAAGTAAAATGAGTTTCCAGAAACTTGCAAAATAATAAGTTTACCTAAATGGTTACAATTTAAGTGGAGCTATTTTTTCCTAATCCAAAAGTGAAATAGTAAATAGATGAGACTCTCTGATGGCAACTGCTTGGGAGTGTATAATGGCTGGTTCAAGGCCCTAGCCAGTGACTCTGCCATTCAGAATGCCAGTCACTAAAGAGGTGCATCTATATATATAAAAGCTAATATGCTAAGTGTCCCTCCACCCGCCCGAACGGTTGCTATGATGCACACTGACCACCAGGGGGCAGATGTTCAACGCAGGAGCTGCTGCACTGCAGTGACTTGGCAGTGGCAGTTCTCAGGTGACGCACCCCAAAACCTAGAGGAGGGAGCAGTGTGATTCCACATTTGGCCGTGGGTTATGTTTTTACTGGGGCACTGTCAACCCCAAATTTGGTTTACTGCACACTTGTGTTTGCGTTCCACACCCTCTATGACAGCAACTTTGCAGAGTGCCCTCTCGCACTCTGGGACCCCTCGGGGGATGTCAGAGAGCCAGTTTCAGCCTGATCCCCACAGGCCGGGTTGAGGGACCCCACCTGCCGGAGGGACCCCACTCACTCAGCAAACACCTTTCAAGCCATGTGTGGCCAGCCAGGAAGGGACCACAGGAAGTTGGCTCCAGGGCATGTCCAGCCTGTCCCGCCCAGTCCCACCCCACTGGCCACCTTCTAATTAATTTCCTTTCAATGTGCACGAATCCATGCACTGGGCCACTAGTTCTATCATAACCACCCTTGGCAAGATGGAGGCTGGGTGTTCCTGCCAAAAGAAATGCACACTGTGGAATGAACACCTGACAACCATTTCAGAGGTGCGTCTGAGCTGGGGAAGGCACTGGATACTGATTCCTCAAGAATGGCTGCGTCCAGAGACTGTGCAGCTCCACATCCATCGGAATGGAATACAGACATGTTCTCTGCCATTAGCTCTGCCTTGCAATACGGAATCTTAGTTATTTCCTTGACAGTAAAACTAAGGAATTACATCACATTGGGTGGATCTGGGCAGGAGGGTTCATGATAGTAGAATCTTTAGCTGGAATCCTAAAAATGTAAGATAACCTCTTCTGGGCTAAAGTTAGCAATTGTTATGGACATACATATAGTTTTTGGTTCCAAGCCCTTCTCCAAGGCTCACTTCAAATGACACATCAGTGGCTGACATATTGTGGTGATTGTCATGGGACTCTTGGCTAAAAGGAGATAGCTAGATACAGTATACATACAAAAATGCATGAATACATGACAGGGCAGCTTCACCGGGTGCATGAAAAGCCTGTTAGGCCCTGGCTGGTGTGGCTCAGTTGGTTGGGTGCCATTCTGTGCACTGAAAGGTTGCCGGTTCGATTCCCAGTCAGGGCACATGCATGCCCAGGTTGCTGGCTCCATCTCGGGTAGGGGGCATGCAGGAGGCAACCAATGATGTTTCATTCTTTCCCATCAATGTTTTTCTCTTTTCTTCCTGTCTCTTAAAAAAGCAGAAAAGCCTGTCAGGAAGGAACTGGCTCACACAACTAGGAATGGGTGGTCAAGATGGGCTGTTGTCTAGAGGCTTCCCAGGCATTGTCAACAACTAGAAGTTTCCCAGGGGGAGCCAGTGGCATTCATCCTAGACCTGGCCACGTTACAACTCACTGGCCAGTAGAAGTGTTCCTATCAGAGTAATTACTCAATTAAGGTATTTCAAACTAGGTATTCAGAACTGGGATTTCTGGTGATAAGGTGAACAATCTAAGTTGAAAATAATCTCACTACAAAACACTTAAAAATGCTGGATAAAATATATCAAACTTAACTTTAAAAGCATGTAGAAACTCAGTAACCTCGCATGGGGGACTATAGATTATTGGCATTTGGGGATTTTAGGAAGTCCTACTTTATTTCTGTAAATAAAGTTTGTCAGTGAAAAGTGAAAGATATAAATCAGATTTTTTTTAAGAACATACATATATATATTTTTAAATATATTTTATTGATTTTTTTTTTTTTAGAGAGGAAGGGAGAGGGACAGAGAGTTAGAAACATCGATGAGAGAGAAATATCGATCAGCTGCCTCCTGCACACCCCCCACTGGAGATGTGCCCGCAACCAAGGCACATGCCCTTGATCGAAATCGAACCTGGGACCCTTCAGTCCGCAGGCTCACGCTCTGTCCACTGAACCAAACTGGTTAGGGCCGTACATATATTTTAATTACAATGAATATTCCAGAAATTTCAGTCTGCTCTAGGAAAGTACTTGCAAAGATCAAAGCCAAGTTCGAACAGGAAATTCTCAGGAGAAAGTTATCTTGTCAGTGACACCGGACAAGCCTAGAGTAATAGTTCCCTATGGAAGGGTTCTGGCAGCAGTTCTCCAGAGGTTGATAATCCCCTCTTCTCTCTCTGGCAAACTTCTACTCAGCCCTGGAGAAACAGCCCGTCTTGGGTCCTTCAAGCTGCTCTAACAAAATACCACAGCCTGGGGGACTGTAAACAACAGAAATTTACCTCTCTCGGTTCTGGAGGCTGGAATCCAAGGGCAAGGCCAGCTCGGTTGCATTGTGGTAAGAGCTCTCTCTGGTTCCAAGCTGGAGCCTTCTCACTGTGTCCTCACATGGTAGATGGGGCGAACTGTATGTCCCCCTCCTTCCTGGCACACCTGGAGAACCCACACCTATGGCCTGCTCATCATCTCCGGGCGGGGGTGGTATTTCAACATAAGAATCCTGGGGGGGGTGGGGGGGGGTGCGGGGGGAGACACATTCAGATCATAGCAGAGCCCGGATGTCACCTTCATGAGGTCTTCACTCTCGGGGGTAGTCAGCCATTATGTGCTTCTGGGGCACGGAGCGCACTGTTCCTGCTCTGCCTCCATCACCTTCAGTTTAACAGCACGTTCCTTGTCAGTCGCCTTCAATGGCCCGGAAACAGCCAGAGGCAGGGACACATCTTGCTCATCTCCCAACACCCTTGAACTGTACCTGGCATATGGTTGACACTCGGTTGTTTCAGTTGTTAATAACAACAGGATTCTATTTACTGACTGCTTATCCTCTGCCAGGTCTTCTGCTAAATAAGCCAATGAATGCAGCTGCTAGAATGTATACATGACCCCAGGAGAGGGTGGGGACCTGGGAGGCCTCCTCCCTCCAGTAAAAGAGTGAGATGACTTAATTGTCATCTTGGACTGAGATTTGGGATGAGGAAGTCCAGGCTGGTGAACCTGGGCCATCCAGAGGTCACAGTGGAGCTTCCCTGGGTGCGGGTGGGGCAGGGAGAGCAGGCTGTAGGTGTGGGGCCCTCCAGGTGTGCCGGGAAGGAGGGGGACACAGCGAGGACGGGTGGCCTGTGTCTCTTCCCCTCTAAAACGGGGAAGCATCTTTGCACGTTGGCCACATCCTTGAGACAGCAGTGGAGGACCCGGGTTGAGAGTGGCCACGTCAAAGCTTTATCGTTTCACATACGAATCTGTGAGGAGAACAGAGAGTGCGGCCAGCTGGCCTTAAGACTGCTTGCCCTGCCCTGTTAAGAGAAGGGGAGGAGAAGAAAAATAGGATTAGAAATGCCAGAGACTGGAAAATAAATCACTGCTGTTTAGCTTCTGCCCATTTCATCAACATTCACAGTCGCTCTTCCAGAGGGCTGGCCTCGCTGGGGCTTGGCATCGCCTGACACCTCCCGTTTATCTCTCGGTTTATCTCTCCAGGGGAAATATTTGGGGAAGTGAACTGCACACCCTCCGCTGAGAGGACCTGGTACTAAGCACAGCTCCTGGCTGCCGTGGGTGGAGGTAGTTAGGGCGTGGGGTGTAGCAGGCCCTTGAGACACCCAGCATCAGCAAGGCTGACACCAGGGATCCCCATTCTGAGTCCGGCTGCCCCTGGGTTGGAGCATACCCTGGGGTACTGAAGCTAAAGTAGGGAGGGTCTGCTATGCGGTAACATTTCAATGTCTGCACAACCTTCCTACCCATGAATTAGTCCCGAGTACCCTGAATACTTGCCCCTGTTTATGCCAGAGCAGGGACAGTCTACGTCTATCCGAGGTCCTTGGACTGAGACCTTCTGCCCTCTGGTCAAGGTCATCCAGTTCTCCTGTCCAGCATCACAACGGGGAGGGGAGTTCCTGCCTCCCCGGAGACATCTGTTTTGACCTGTGTTGGAAGTAAAAGGAGACATTCCACTGCTTTGCTTCAGCTATTTATAATCCTATATAATAAAAGGCTAATATGCAAATCAACTGAATGGTGGAACGACCAGTCACTATGACGCACACTGACCACTAGGGGGCAGACGCTCAACACAGGAGCTGCCCCCTGGTGGTCAGTACGCTTCCACAGGGGGAGCGCCGTTCAGCCAGAAGCCAGGCTTATGGCTGGTGAGTGCAGCAGTGGTGGCAGGAGCCTCTCACACCTCTGCGGCAGTGCTAAGGCTGTCTGACTGGGGAGCGGGCCTAAGCCGGCAGTCGGACATCCCGCAAGGGCTCCCAGACTGCGAGAGGGCCCAGGCTGGGCTGAGGGACTCCCCTCTCCCCCCAAGTGCACAAATTTCGTGCATCGGGCCTCTAGTTATAATAATAATACCGACAAGTATTCTATTCACTGACTGCTTAGTCTGTGCCAGACCCTATACTAAGGCCTTCATATATCTTCTCATTTTATCCTCCCTGAAGCCTATGGAATTGGCATTACTATCCCCACTTTTCAGACCTGCCTCTTCGCCAGATTCAGTTTCCTAGAGTCCATTTTCCTCCCCTGGTTCTATCAGGGTGACTGACACACCCCTCCCGAACGCTCTATAGCACCCCCAATGCCAGTACTCCAGTGTGGTCCATGGGCACTGGCTGGGAGAAATGTGGAATCTCAGACTCCCGCAGACCCACACTTTCACAGACCCCAGGTGGCTCGAGTGCACCGAGCCCCTCTACTCTCCTCTCCATGGCGTATCCAGTTCCATGGGGTTCTAGAAGCTGTTTGCTTTGTGGCTCTTTGTCTTTTTGGAGGGATTATTAGTGGAATGTTGGTTTGCCCCAATCACTGGAGATGGTCCAAAGTGCATGCTGGGAATAGGTCTGACCATTTGGCGTCCTTGCCCCAAAGTGGGCACATGGCAAGCCCTGTTGAGTGGCAGCTTGACCGTCAGTGCTACCCAAGGGCGCAGTGGCTGCAGAGGCAACAGCTCCCTTGGCCTTTGGGTCCTGGAGGACCTCAGAGCCCTGAGGGGAGGTTCCTGAAAGAAACGACACTTCAATTTTTTAAAAAAATATATATTTTTATTGATTTTAGAGAGGAAGGGAGAGGGAGAGATGGAAACATCAATGGTGAGAGAGAATCATTGATTGCCTCCTGCACACCCCCTACTGGGGACCGAGCCCACACCCCGGGCATGTGTCCTGACTGGGAATAGAACCGCGACCTCCTGGTTCATAGGTCAATGGTCAACCACTGAGCCACACCCACAAGACAACATTTTGATTTTTCTTTTTACTTTATTTTTTTGACACTTTGATTTTTTTAAATGTAAAGAGAATCCAGCCCCCTTGGACATTCCCCTCGGGGTGCCCCCTCTGGCCCCGCCTCTCAGGTGTCCCAAGCCCCTGCATTCTTGGTGGTGCTGCAGCCCGTGGCTCCTCAGGCCGGCTCTGCCGTTTCAGAAAAGATGGGAATCGGAGGCCTCCGAGGCTCTGCCGCCTCCTGCCCTGGTCCTTCTCCAGAGCGGCCCCTGCACAGACAGCTCTTGCTCGCTTTAACCACCTTTTGAACATGTGCACCAGCCCTGGGAGAAAAGTTATATACTGACTCTGGTCACTTCCTGTGGGCAGGGCGGGGCCCACCAGGGACTCCTGTGCAGCAGGAGCTGTGACTCACCAGAGCGGAGCGAGGGCCTCCGCAGGGAGGGGCTGGTGTGTGTGGTCTAGGAATGCAGGTGTGGGCTGCACCTTCGGGAGTGTTTGCTGATCAAGGAGAGTTGGTGGAAGGCAAACCTGTTACATAAAGCACAGTGTGTGTGGGTGTGTGCGTGGTGTGTATACTAGTATGTGTGTGTGGCGGTGTATACGAATAAGAATGGTATGTATATGTGTGTATGGTGGTATATATGTATGGGGTGTGTATGTGGTGTGAGTATATGTATGGGGTGTATATGTGTGGTGTGTATATGGGGTGTGTGTGGTGTGTGTGTGTATATGTGTATATGTGTGTGGTGTGTGTGTGTGTGGTGTGTGTGTGTGGTGTGTATATGTGTGTGGTGTGTGTGTGTGATGTGTATGTGTGTGTGGTGTGTGCGTTTGTGTGTGTGTGTGTGTGGTGTGTATATGTGTGTGGTGTGTATATGCGTGTGGTGTGTGTGTATGTGTGTGTGGTGCGTGTGCATATGTGTATATGTGTGTGTGGTGTGTGTGTGTGTGGTGTGTATATGTGTGGTGTGTGTGTGTATGTGTGTGGTGCGTGTGTATATGTGTATATGTGGTGTGTGTGTGTGTGTGTGTGGTGTGCATATATGTGTGGGGGTGTGTATATGTGTATATATGTGTGTGGTGTGTGTGTGGTGTGTATGTGTGTGGGGTGTGTGTGTGTGTGTGCGCGCGTGTGGTGTGTATATGTGGGGGGGTGTGGTGTGTGTGTATATATGTGTGTGTGGTGTATGTGTGTGTGTGTGTGTGGTGTGCATATGTGTATGGGTGTGTGTATGTGTGTGTGGTGTGTGTGTGGTGTGTATATGTGTGGTGTGTGCGTGCGTGCGCACGTGTGGTGTGTATATGTGGGGGGGTGTGGTGTGTGTGTATATGTGTGTGTGGTGTGTGTGTGTGTGTGTGTGTGTGTGTGGTGTGTGTGTGTGCGTGTGGGCGTGTGGTGTGTATATGTGGGGGGGTGTGGTGTGTGACCGCCCCCACCCTCTCCCCTTGGAGGAGAGGGCAGGGTTCTGGCAGCCTCTGGCAGGGCCGCAGGGCCAGAATGTTCTGTCTGTGGTGAGAGTCAGCGTGTCTCCTTGGGTGCAGCCCGAGGCTTGCCCTTGATGGGAATGCACCTCCTCTGGGCAGTGCAGTTGGCGTCAGAGTGCCCTGCCTGGCCCCCCACGACGGCCAGTCCCAGGCTTTCAGGGTGCAGGTCTGAAGGGGTGACCCTCAAGTCGAGCCCAGGGAGGCCACTCCACACAGCCCAGCCCAGCCCAGCTCCAGGACAAGCGAGCTCAGGCTGAGCCAGCACTTGCATTCACTCACCTTTGCAAGACCCTTGAGCCTTAATGAGTCACGAACCCCAGGCCAGCCCAGAACCAGGCAGGAGAGAGCAGGTGGGGAAGGTGGCAGCTGGGCGTGCCAGGATTCCCCTTCTCTGTCGCAGAGGGGTGTCTGGAGGATCCAGAGAGTAGAGCTTGGACTAGCCTGTCTGGGTTCGGCTTAGTTCTGCCACGTAGGAGAGGCAGCGCCTGAGGCAAGTTACTCAACCTCCTGGTGCCTCCATTTCTTCCTCTTTAAAATGGACAAGATAACATCCACCTCCTGGGATTGTTGTGAGCGTTAAAGGGATTAATTCCTGTGAAGATCTTAGAGTAGTAGCATGTAGTAAGCACTCAGTAATAACCATTATTCTCCGGGAGTAAGAACCAGTGTCCAAAAGGGTGTCAGAAGCACCTTCCTTCCTTCTCTTTTGCACCTTCCTTCTGAAACCCGAGAGGTTGCCCGAAGATTCCTGTACGCTGTCAAGGAGAAAAGACAGCCAGCACACCCAGCGCCTGCGGTCAGAGGGGCACCTGTAGACTGCGTGTGGCAGCGAACCCCTAGCTCTGCTTTAGGAGAACTCATCTGAGGAGAAGATGTCCAACCTGTGGCTGGCTCTCGAGCCTCCGTCCTTTCCCATTTTTAGAGTGAACTTTATGATCTCTCAAAATTCAAAGAATATCAGCATTCTGCAACTACTCCCAAGAGTTTTCGATTGACATTTCTACATAAAACGTACGATTTTATGCAGGAAGGACAGGTCTCTAAGTGCATTTAGGTGTCTGTCTCTTTTTTTAAAAAAAATATATTTTATTGGTTTTGTTTTGTTTTTTACAGAAAGGAAGGGAGAGGGATAGAGAGTTAGAAACATCGATGAGAGAGAAACATCGATCAGCTGCCTCCTGCACATCTCCTACTGGGGATGTGCCCGCAACCAACGTACATGCCCTTGACCGGAATCGAACCGGGGACCTTTCAGTCCGCAGGCCGACGCTCTATCCACTGAGCCAAACCGGTTAGGGCTGTCTGTCTCTTTTTACAGTAGCTGTGCTACCAATCACCACTTCACTATTTTCAGAGCCTGACTTGGATGTACGTAAAATTCAAGTAACTGGAAGATGCATGTCAATCTTTGTGCATCCATTCAGTCGTCTACTCAACAAGCATTTATTAAGCATCTACTACATGCCACGTTCTACGTTAGATGCTACTGAGGCTGTAAGGAGGCAGGAGGTCAGGGCCCTGTCCTGGGGAGTCTATACCCAGTGCACAACACGCACACACATGCTGGGATAGAATACATAAAAGAAAAACACAGAAGGTATCATGGCATGTTCACGTCAGGATTAGCTAATTAGCTTGAAATTATAGAATCAAATCTTATAACATTTCTGAATGTAGACATGTTCTCTGTTGAGAAGCTCAGAGGCCTATTCACGAGTCATCTGGGGGAGTTTAGAGGCTTGGAGAAATCCGCAGGCATACAAACCACATCCGACAAGCCCAACAGTGGTAATCAGCTGAGAAAAGGAAAGAACTTGTCTCCTCAGACAAACGCTTTCTCAGGTTACGATGGAAAGCAAACACAAGAATTCAAAAATAGAACCACATTCCCTTTCATAACCACCGTTTACGATTACAGCCCGAATTAGTGTAAACTCCTCGTGTACTTCTTGTACCATGAAAATGCACTGCTCTCAGGAAACAAAAGGGCACTCTAGTCCTTTAGAGAAAAGGGATTGTTGTCACAAGCAACCTGTTGCCTGGCAACAAAACAGCAATGCCTCACACCTTTCTCCCAGTCCTGGAAGCACACAGCCTCACCCTCGCCTGCTCATTCCTCCTGACTTACAAACGCAGGGTTCTTTTAATAGGGTCTGTGGTTGGAAGAACTGCGTTTACAGTTCTAGTTTAAAACATGAGTCATTATGAAGTCCTGTCAATTGCTAAGAACATAATCAAGTGGTCAGAGCCTGTGAAAAAGCCGCGACATAAGACAAGAGGGCCACTGGGCTGGTTCCTTTCCTTTACTTTTTTTAACTCTGCTGAAGGTTTCTCAGAAGTGTTGCTCTTTTGCCCCTTAGTCAGGGGCACCAGGGTGGTCCTCTCCTCTGGCTTTCACACTTAGTGTGAAAATGGATGCCCTGGCCGGTTTGGCTCCATGGATAGAGCGTCAGCCTGTGGACTGAAAGGTCCCAGGTTCGATTCCAGTCAAGGGCATGTACCTTGGTTGCGGGCACATCCCCAGTGGGGAGTGTGCAGGAGGCAGCTGGTTGATGTTTCTCTCTCGTCGATGTTTCTAACTCTCTATCCCTCTCCCATCTTCTCTGTAAAAAATCAATAAAATATATTTTTTTAAAAAGAAGAAAAAAAAAGAAAAGAAAATGGAATCATGCACCACAGCGTCCGATTCTAACTCCATTGGGGCAAACCCCAGTCCGTTTCAATGCCTCATTCATGCCATTGCCCAGTGTTCCGTCAAAGTGAGCAGTTCCTGTCCCTGTCAAATGTTGTGTGTCACAGAAGCATGGGGCACGATGTTTGGAAGTGCGTTGCTAACCAACAATGTATAGAACAGAGTGTATTGACTCAGTGATATGACTCACAGATAAATGACTTCACCCTGCGGACCTCACACTGGGTGTGCCCCTGCTGTGGGTTGACTCAGTGCTTAACCCTTCCAGGTACGGGGAACTCCTCTCGCCTCCTTCGTCCTTGGTGGCAGGCGTTTCTGAGCGGTGGCCAGGGTCCCCGGGGAGGGCACTGCGGCTGGGGTGGATGGCCCGGCAGGTTACCTAGTCTCAGAGCAGGGTTCGTTGTTTCTCCATGTTTGCTCCGCTAGCACAAGGGGCACTGATTGTGGGCAAATGCAAATTGCAGCAATTTGGCAATTCTATGTAAAAGCAGGCATAGCACACCCCTGGCAGCTCACATTCAAGGAAAGGTTCAGCTTCCACACGATGAAGCTGCCATTCCCTCCCATGTATTACCTTTCCCAAGCAGACGTTTACAGTGTGTTTTTCTTGTCAGCGTTCTGAGGTCCTCACCCCCTCCCCTCGCTGAGGGCCGGGATGGTGGGGAGTTCTGTCCGTCCTGCTCTGCGGACGGTCCGGGAAAGGCTTGTAAACACGCAGGGGACCTCCCCCACCTCCCCCCACCCCGCACCGGCACCAACACAGACCCCTTCAGCTGCAGCCATGACGGACATATTACCCGGTTTCTTTGTGATTTGATGACTTGTCATTTTCTTCCAATCTTCTTTGCTTTCTGCCGACTGGCGGCAATAGCAAAGGCCAAAGTATTTAATTGGGCTCTGAAATGCGGGCCTAATTTCATTACTGCTAATGGAGGGCTGATGATCCCCGCAAGAATGAAGAAGAATTTGTAGTCACAAGCTGGCCCAAGACGAAAGTAGGTTTGGGTTTTTTTTAAAAAAGACATTATTTTTAGAGTATTTTTAGGTTCACAGAAAAATTGAAGTGAAAGTACAGAGATTTCCCATATACCTCTGTTCCTACATATGCATACCCTCCCCCACTCTCAACACCTCCCACCAAACGGTACATTTGTTCCACACGATGACCACGCACTGACACATCGTCATCACCCAAAGTCCATAGTTTACAGCAGGGTCACTCTGGGTGGTGACCGTCCTCTGGACAAGTGTATACTGACACGTGCCCATCACTGCAGTGCCATCCAGGGCCATTTTATTGCCCTAAAAATCCTGTGCTCCACCTACTCGTCTCTCCCCTCCCAGCCCCTGGAACCCTGATCCTTTTACCGGCTCCAGTTTTGCCTTTTCCAGAATGTCATAGAGTTGGAATCACACAGCGTGCAGCCTCTTCAGATGGGCTTCTTTCACTAATCATATGCACTTGCGTTTCCTCTGTGTCTTTTCTGGCTTGGTAGCTCATTTCTTTTTAGCGAGGAATGATAGTCCATTGTCTATATACACCAGTTTATTCATTTGCCGATTGAAGGACATCTGGTTGCTTCCAAGTTTGAATAAAGCAGCTCTAACTGTCCACGTGCAGGATTTTGTGTGGACATAAATCTTCACCTCCTTTAGGTAAATACCAAGGATCACCGTGGCTGATTGTGTGGTGAGAATGATCAGTTTCGTAAGAAACCACCAAACCGTCTTCCAAAGTGACTGTACCATTTTGCATTTCCACCAGCGATGAGTGAGAACTCCTGTTCCACATCCTTGCCAGCATGTGGTGTTGTCAGTGTTTTGGATTTGGGCCATTCTCATGGGTGTTCCTTTTAATTTGCATTTCCCTGATGACAGAGGATGTGGAGCATCGTTTCCTATCTTCCTTGCCACCGGTATATCTTCCTTGGTGAGGGGTCTGCTAAGGTTTGGCCTGTTTTTAACCAGGTGGTTTGTTTGCATGTTGAGGGGAATAGTTGTAAGGAGTAAGTTAATCTCTTCATCATCTAAACGCCCAGATGTTTCGGCTGTGCCCCTAGAGTCTAGACCTAGACCCCAGGACCCGCCTCTGCCCCTTCTCCCCTGGGTGACCTCAGCAAGCACGTTACAGCTCTCATTCTCAGTTTTCTTCCCATAAAAATTAAGATCATAACAGTCCTTGTGTCTAGATCAAATTGTACAGATTAAATAAAATGACATTGATAATGCCCTCAGCACAGTGCCTGTCATAAGGTAAGAGCTCAGGAAACATTACTCTTTATTAATAAGAAGCGAACCGTAGAGTGGAACTATCAAATGAACCTGGACTTTAGAATAGGCGTGCTGACCGGTTTGGTTTGTATATTGGTTTGCTAGGAATGCCGTAACAAAATACCGCAGACTGGGCTTAAATAGCACATTTCTTTTCTCACCATCAGGGAGAATATGACTCTGAGATCAAGCTTCCGCAGGTTCGGTTTCTTCTGAGGCCTCCCTCCTGGGCTTGCAGACGCCGCCTTTGCTGTGTGTCTCCCTTCAAGATTCTATATACATATCTATACTATACATATTTATATACATATCTATATCCTGCTCTTAATACGGACTCCAGTCCTATTAAATTAGGGCCCACCACAATGCCCTAATGTTAATTTAATTACCTCTTTAAAGGCCTTACCTCCAAATATAGTCACATTCTGGGGGGTTAGGATTTCAGCATATGAATTTGAGGGACATGGGGGGAGGAGGAGACACAATTAAAACTGTAGCCACCTGGACAATCCATCTACTTTTGTTTGGCTTTTTCATGGCTATGAGCTGAGCTTTGAAGAGACCAGGAAAGGGAATCCTCTCTGCCCTGCTCTGCCCATTCTGTGCTCCACTCCCCAGGGCTTGGCGCTGGGAGCTGGCACTGGGAGCTGGCACAACAGAAGCTGCTTTGTGAAATGGAATCCAGAGTGCACAGCCCATGCGCTGTGGGTTGAATGTGTCCCCCCAAATTCAAATGTCAGAGTCCTAATGCCCAGGCCTCAGAAGGCCACCCTGTTGGAGATGAGGTCCCTTCGAGGTGATGGGCGTTCAGATGAGGTTGAGGGTGGGCTCAAACCCAATATGACTGTTGTCATCACAGGAGGAAGTTTGGACCCAGAGGCGCACATACAGGAAGAGATGCAGACTCATGGACAAGCCAGGAGGGAGCCCGGAGTGACCTCCCCCTCAGCCTCAGAAGGAGCCAGCCCCGCCGACACCTGGGCCTGGTCGATCCTGGGGGCCCGTGAGGAAACAGTGCCTGTTGTGTAACCGCCCAGACTGGGGCGCTTGGTCCCAGCCCTAGCAGGGCCGCCCGTGTTTCCTCGCTCACTGACAGCGTCTCACGGTTGCTAGGGTGAGCTGGAGATGCGACAACAAGGATACACATTTCCTATCCTTTAGGCTTTGGGGTGGTGGGTGCGGGGAGCACAATTACTTAAAAAAAACCATTTGGGTGCAGTGTGACTGGTGTTCCATTGCCTTGTTTTACTGGAAATACATTTTCAGCTTTTATTTTAAGTTGGTGGCAAAACACTGACTTCTGCCAAGAAGGAGTCATTCTCTGCAGAACCGGGCGAGGGGCTGTTGGGCCTCCCTCAAGCCTCCTGCCCCCTGCCCCCTGGCCTACTCCCCGTCCACCTGGCCGCCCCGTCCTGCCCCCACAGAGTCCTGGGGAAGGAGAATCAGGGCCTGCGCAGCTCGGTCCGCCCCACCCGCCTGCCTACAGCAGCCCAGTGACCCCCAGTTTCCGAAGCGAAGTCCAGCTCCCGTGGTGGCAGCACCCTGGCCCGGCTCCTGCGTCGGCCACGGCCACGGCCACGCTGGCCTCCCGCCCGCCTGGGCCTCGGCTTGCGGTTCCTCCTGCTGGAATCTCTTCCCTCCGTGCAGCCCGGTCAGCCCGCCTCCCTCCCCTCACGTCTTGTTTATTCTTGAGCGCTTTCCTCAAGGACCCACGTCAGGGCGAATCTCCCCACGTTCACAGCGCTAACGCCACGGACGTCCGTCTCCTTATGGGAGGCGTCACTTCTCACTAACTTGCGCCATCGATACTGCTGAGCTCCCTGAAGCACGTCTGTACCCGGTCACTGCAACGCCTCGGGGCTCGGCGCAATCGGGCTCAGGGACCACTGGTTGACAGAATCGGCGAATGAACGAGGGAGGGTCCGCGCTGACCGTTAGACTTTCCAGCCTGGGAGGCAAGCTGTAATGTTTGAAAATAGTAAAGCATTGGTGACCATGGGCAGTGTCAGCACAAATTTGAGTATTACTGTGAACACAAACTTCGCAAAGTTGTTTATTGTTCAGTAACTCTTCTTACCGGTGAAAGTTGATTTCCTCCTCCCACACTGTGACTCTATTTCCTGGATGTTTACTGAACAGTCTATTCACTACAAAAGTCTCTCATCCACAGTTAGAGAATTTTAAGTAAGTCTGAGTTTCACTTTTTAAAATAATCAGACAAGTTACCATGACAAGTTACTGGATTTCACTGTTAGGCTAGGGATTTTCTAGGCCTTTCTGACTTCGTTTAAATTAGTTGAATGAGTGAAGGACTGTAGGGCAAAGGTGTGCCTGCTCCATAATTGATCTACCAAGTGTTTATTGGCCTGTGCTGGGGTAGAGGGCTATGAGTCTAGAGGCCGGGCCCTGGTGGGGCTGCTGACCTACCACCGGGCACATAAATGTACACAAATGCTACCGCAGCCAGATAAGGGCTTGCAGAGGAATGTGCAAATGCTGTCACCTTCACGGCAGACGGAAAGCCCGAGGCTTGCACAGTGACCCAGCTCGCCCCGTTTCAGTAGGTATCACGATTGGAGAAGGAAATACACTGAATAGGACCAGGCTGTCTGCCCCTTTAGCAAAACCAATAACTAGATATTCATCCGTCCTGACCTTTTAGGAAGAGCAAGCTGATGCTGCCAGCTCCCGTGAGAAAATCACTGCTGCTCCTTGTCATGTCCTGGTGCCCCTACCCCTTCCTCCGGGGCCGGGCCTTTCCCCGGGGTTTATGATTGCTTCACTCTGTGCTTGGCCTTTTGGCACTGAGCTCCCTAAGGGCGGGGGATTAATGTTCCCGAAATCGCCTGACTTGTTGGCGATCCTCCTTGATTTCTGTTGAAAATACAACATAACTAATTTCCTGTTTAGGTATTTAAGAATTTGGAGTGAATGGGGAAACCAGAATCTTAAGATACAGATTCAGTCTTTCAATTAGGTTTGGGCAGTATATCCCGCACCTATCTAAGCAGCAGGGAAATTGGGAGGAAATAAAAACGTTAACCCATTCATCGCAAGTGCTCTTCTGGCTACAAGCACACGCTTTACTAGCTGCCTCGATTCTGACCCCATTGGGTAAAATGGCTCAGGTGAGTCAGAATGTCTTCTCAGTGGCATTCAATCGGAGGCCAGGAGGAAGTGAGAGTCAGACATCAGGAAGAGGGTCCTGGGCAGGGGCCAGGAGCTGATGTGCCCAAGAGCTGATGTGTAGGAACTTTTCTTTTTTAAAAAAACAGGAGCAACACCTTCTCAGTTCATTTCAAATGACCTCAAACATTGCTTAGCCTGGAGTTGCTCAGTGATTACAGTTCTGAGAGGAGCTCCATGTGGATTGGTCACCCCGGAAAGATTTAAAATTCTTCTTTTCTACTAATTTATACATTCCAGCGGCTGATACGTATTTTGGCGGGAAGGTAGGGAATTGGGAGAAATGCAGGCCTATGAGAGGGAACAGAATTTCCTGGGTGGAACTTCTGGGAAAACTCTTTAAAAAGGGCCATATCACCTTTTGCCCTTCTCCCTTCCCTGACAGGATTCTAGAAGCTGAGCATTTACCTGGCAATCACCTGGCAACCAGCGTGGGGGACAAAAGCCACATGCAAAGGATCGCTAAACGGAAGGCTAGAAGGAGCCGGATGGCCCCCGGCTGCCCTCACACACCTGAACCACCCATCCTCTGACTCCCCGTGTGGGGCACAGAAGCCAAAGCCACTGAGGCGTGCTGAGCCAGCCTGTCCAGTGTGGCGTTACCCTCAGCCAAGTGAGATGCTAATGGTCCCACTGCGACACGGGGTGCTTCTTCCAGATGGGAAGATGGACTTGGTGCTTAATAGGATGCGCGGGAGGGCTGCTGAGTCAAAGCTCATGGTTGCACTTCGCCAGGAAGGAAACTGGTTGGAAGAGAATCTAGTTCTTGTTCTTTCATTTCCACAAAGTCCAGGGACCGGTCACCCGTGTCGGGGCAGGGACCCGGGGCCTACAGCACTGACAGGGGCTCCGTTTACTTACTGTTGAGAGGGGCATGGCCCAGGCCCAGCTCTCCCACTGCTGTTCAGGTAGCTAACGTGATTCCTGTGGCTGTACCTCTGCAGCACCTATAGCACTTTTGTTAGGTTTAATTCTTTATTTTTATGTTTTATTGATTTCAGAGAGAGGAAGAGAGGGATAGAAACATCAATAAGAGAGACTCATTGATTGGCTGCCTCCTGCACGTCTTCTCCTGGGGATCGAGCCTGCAACCCGGGCATGTGCCCTGACCGGGAATCGAACCATGACCTTCTGTTTCATGTGTCAACGCTCAACCACTGAGCCACACCAGTCAGGCTGTTAGGTTTAATTCTTCAAGGTGCCTTTCCACAGCTTTCCACGTGTGAAATGGTTAGGGATGAAAGCCTGTTTTCACAAGTGTGAGAGATGAAAGATTTGCTGTAAATGCCAGCACTTTGAGAAAATTCTGGATAATATTATAGAAAAGTCTTGGAAATTCTAGATCTACTCAATTCTCAGTGAATTGTATCTTTTTTTTTTTTTTTTTTTTTTTTTAATTTTCCTTCTGCTCAGTCATTGTCTGCTCAGGAAATCCAAACTAATTGAAATCTGAACCCAGTTGTAAATTAGGAAGCTTGTTTGCTAAGAAAAAAATAATAATCATGTGCCTCACAGGTGATCTTAGGTTTTGGACCAGACACACACGTACATAGCACATGTGGAGTCCATAAGCTGGTCCAAGGTGCCACGCACATTTAGGTTCATCTTCGTCGTCGGTGTGACAAATGCCAGGCCGACAGTATTTCTTAGAGGATTGGCTTATGTTATCTTTCAAATACCCTAGCAATGGAAGTATTGGCAAAACAGGGTTTTAAAAAATTACTAATGTATTTGTCTGAGCTGTCTTCTTTCAATAAAAGCACTGATATGCATTCGAAATGTCCTTTCATAGAACCTATTGGAGGTGATGCTTACACATCGTGGTTTAGGATTTAAAGGGAGGCTACAACAGTGCTCTGTGGTCCTGACGCTTCAGTGAGGGTGTGATCCGCAGACCCACACCCCGGCTCAGATCAGTGACCATAACCTGCAGCTGCTCAGTTTGGAAGGCCTTGTGTGACTGCGGAGTCTCAGTTCCCTTTACCTGAGAGATCCAGGGCGGGGGCCAAGCTGGACTCGGGAGCTCCAGCAATGTCATCTGCCCCCACCTCTCTCTCTTCACTTGGTTGTACTTTCTTCCATTTTTACTTAACTTTCACCTGGGCCACGCTGACATCCTAAGCGTTGGAAGTCCGTTGTTAAGCTCCCCAAGAGTTAAAAAAATAAAAGGATACAGAATCAGGTCCCACTGGGGGAACTGAGAATGACTGTTGAAACCAGTCACTGTGGGTGAGAGATTTGCCTACCCACTGGCCATGTCCGGGTCAGACGCCTGAACCTAGAGCTGGGGTTCCAGTCAGCTCGCCAACTGCGTGGACCAGTGATGGGAACAAGTATTGGCTCTGTTCCTGGAAGAAGGGGAAAGAATGTTGGGTAAAGTTAAGATATAACTGTTCTAGGCTCAACTAGCACTTTGTGGCTACAACGCCTTTCATTGTACTATTTTATTATTTTTCTCTATTCCTTATTAAATTGTAAATGCCTTGAATTATGCTAAATTATGTCTTTAATTTTCCGAGGAACATGATTATTTGTTATGGCCACCTCTTCCCTCCTGACTCTCTGCTTTGGACAGTGACTAGTATTTAGCTGGTGCTCATTGAATGATATTTGAATGGATGATAGTACGATAATGGCAAGAACTGCTGCACGTTCTTACTGCAAGTGACAGGGAGATGAGTGTCGGCGAAAGGTTTGCTACTTTCAGTGCATACCAATTCCTGGTTGCCTTTAAGGCAGACAGAGTATCTTCCATGTGATCTGAAATTATCTAACATTTGTAAGTTACAGGGTTCCTTTATAGCTTGTGGGCAGTTAACATCCCCCCAACATGGGTCAAAATTAAATACACCCATATTAGCACTTAATGACAAAACAAAAATAGACAAGAACAAGAAATACAACTATTAATATTAGGAAATAACATGACATATTATTTTATTTTTTGAGGTTTTTAAAATTGTGGTTAAAAAATGAGAATTGACCATCATAACCTTTTTAAGAGCACAGCACAGCCGTGTTGACTGTGCGGACAGTACTGTGCAGCAGGTCTCTAGAACTTCCCGTCTTGCAGAACTGAAACTATGCTCATTGCATAGCAGCCCCCCCCCCCCCCACCCCGGCTTCTCCCCCTCCAGCCCAGCAAGCACCCTTCTACTTTCTGTTTCTAAGGGTCTGACTAGTTAGCACCTCAGATAAGAGGAACCGCTTCCACATACTTGCCTTTGTGTGGCTGGTTTGTTTCACGTAGGGGTCACTGGGGTCCATGTCCTCTGGGTTCGTCCACGGTGTCGCATGTGGCACGATTGCTCTCTCTCTTCAAGGCTGAATAATACTCCACTGCGTGCACAGGCCACGTTCCCTTTATGCATTGACGGGCACTTATTTGCTTCCACGTCTTGGCGATGGCGAATGATGCTGCGTTAACACCAGCGCGCCAGCCTCTTCAGACCCCGTCTCCAGTTCTCTCGGGCGGGCGCGCTGCAGTGGGTGCTGAGGCAGGTGGCCCGTTTCCGAGGAAGCGCTGTCTGGTTTTCAGCGCATTGCAGCGTTTTCCGTCCCCCAGTGGGGACGGGGCTTCAGTGTCTCCACATCCTCGCCAGCGCCTGGTCTTCCTGCTTTTTGTTTTGTTTGGTTTGGTGTTTTTTTTTTTGATGGAGGCCATTCCTAAGGGGTATGAGGCGATATCTCATTATGGCTTTGATTTGTTGAAAATGTACTGAAATGGTTTTCTGAAAGGAGTTGCCGTGTTCACCTAAAATGTCACTGTGATGAACATAATAGGTGTGGGGACCTGCCACCAGTACTGACCTCGTCCTGGCCGCCATCCAAGCTACAGGTGAAGTTTTAGGGACTTTTTACTGTGAGTTAAATGCTCTCCAATAGGCTCTGTATTTACTGTGTGGTTTATTGGTGAGATGATTGGTCAGTTTTTGCTAATAATTATCTAGGCTTCTGAACGTGGAATTCAGCACTTTTACAAAATCCTGTTAAGACAATGTAATCTCATGCCCTGTATTGCAGAGTTACACTTGCCTGAGTAAATGCAAATGCAATAAGTAAGCCAGAATGGAAACAATGCAGTAATCACTGTAACACTCGGATCCAGGCCATGCTAGTCCGAGCTTGCTTTCCTGACTCATTATAGTTTGCTGTCCCTTCTCTTTACAGGCCCCGGTCTCTCCCACGTGAGAGAAAGGACGTCGGGCGCTCTTCTTGCCCCAAAGGATGTGAGCTCTTTACTCTTGGACCTCATCGCACTCTGCACCCCCCCGTACCCCCCTGGGTGTCTGTGCACATCTGTTCTTGCCCTCCGGGCTCTGCTGGAGATGCACATTGAGCAGCAAAGCTGCTCGCTTTGTGCAGCGTCAGTGTTGAGCCCCACACGGTCCCTGACGCAGTGATGTCTGACTCAGCCGTGTGGGTCTGGGTTGAAATTCCATCATGAACTTCTTTCCTGAAAATCCGCATAATTTTGTGTATCTCCTTGAAACTTAAAGGAGTTGCTGGTGAGCTTCTCCGTGGAAGGACTTGTTTGTTTGAAGTCCAAGGGGGCCACACAAGCCAGTCAGAGTTTGTTCTTAAGCAGAGGAACCCCCTGGAAGGAAGCACATGACGTGGGTGTGGATGAAATACAGGGTGAGCGATGCAGGTCTGAGCCTTGGCCGATGAACACGGGGCCATAGACATACTCCCTCGTGTCTAATAGTGATTTTTCACTTCTTGTTGTAAAAATGAAAATCACAACAGGGCAAAGCTGTGGCCGTGCTCGGTACGTTGTCACGTGCTGTGGAAACGCGTCTTCAAGGACTAGCAACAGCGGGACATACATACGAACAGCTGGCACCTCAACCGTGTTCTTTCCTGATGCGGCCGATGGGGTCAGCGCCACTGGGCAGAGGAGGAAACTTGGTCGCCCATCTCCTCCGGGTAGAGTTCTGTCTTGGACGCGGGGCTCTGGTGCCACCTCCTTGGCTGTGCCCACACCGGCCTCTCTGGAGGAGAATCTGGACTTCACCGAAACCAGGAGGGTCCCGAACTCCAGCCACGCTCTGGCGGCGCACTTTCATTCCCGCTGAATGTATTCCACCAGAAAGATGCTTGTCTCCTCTGGCCCGTGTCCCCGGCCCTCTGCATGCTCCCGCGTGCACACACGCACACGCGCACGCGCACACACACACACACACATTCACACTGTCACACACTCACAGCCTAGAGAACAGGAACAGGGTGTGGAGTCCCTGTCTGCTCCAACCTCACATTCCCACAGAGCCAGCCAGGGTTCCATGCTTTGTGGGGGCCGTGTGTGTGTGTGTGTGTGTGTGTGCGCGCGTGCGCGCACGCCAGAAATCTCCCTCCATCAGAGCAGGGATGGGCAGCTGCCACAGGCCACCTCAGCAATTCCCACGATGCCTGGGAGCTGCAGGGTCTCAGGGCCCTTGGCCACGGCTTCCCTGCCCTGGGAAAGCTCACCAGCTCTGGTTCCAGGCCTGCCAGCCGTTAAATATTTATTAGAGGAAGTGGTGACTGCGTTTATTCACTGAGTATCTGCTCTGCTCCACACACTGTTAATAATCATGGTTACGGTTTCCTGGACACTCACCTTTGTGGGAACTGACTCTCATTAATACCACAATGACTCCAGGCGTGGTGACTGTACAGGTGAGACAGGCAGGTGGCCTAGGATCTTGCTCAGGTTTATACAGAGGGTGGCTCTGTTTCCCTGCAGAGCCACCGGCCTTAGGCATGGACCTGGGGGCTAGATACTCTCACACCAGGTGTGAGGGGTTGAATTGTGGGCCCTCCTCCCCCGAAAAGATATGTTGCAGCCCTGGCCCCCAGTACCTCCGAGTAAGACCTTATTTGGAAATGGGGTCATTGCACGTGTAATTAATTAAGGTAAAACGAGGTCTGATGGAAGAAAGGTGACCCCTTAATCCAATATAGCTGGTGTTCTTAGAAGAAGGAGAGAGCGCAGCTGTGTGACGATGACGAGGCAGAGACTGCAGTGATGTGGCCACAAGCCAAGGACTGCCCGAGGCTACAGGAGCTGGGAGAGACCAGGAAGCTCCCGCCCACAGGTTTCCCAGGAAGCACAGCCCTGCGACACCTGCCTGGGCTCAGCCTCTGGCTCCGGAACCGGGAGACGGTACATTTCTGTTGTTTCAAGCCACCAAGTTTATGACACGTAGTTACCGCAGCCCTGGGAACGCATGCGCCAGGCGGGGCAGTGTTTAATGGAGGCAGATAGGAAGCTCCGAGGATCTCTGCTCTACAGGAAAACAGCCGGGGAAACCCGGACAAGGAGGAAGGAAAGCTTGCAGCCTTTGCGCCTAGTCCTCCAGAGTGAGGAGGTGGGTGGGGGCGCTGGGAAGGTACAAGCCCTGGCCAGGGCAGGGGCGTCTGCGTGGCCTGGGAGAGCCCGGCGCCCCTGGGTGAAGCCCTGGTCGGGGGAGTGACCGGTGGGGTGACTCTGGGGGTCGGTAGCCCGTGGGGACCGTGGCCTGCCTGGCGGCGGCCTGGGAATACAAGCCAGGATTCTTGGGCGACTCCGAGTGAGTGGGAATGGACAAGGCCAGGCCGCTCCCCCAGTTACCTCCAGGCTGAGCCAGCCCGCGGTCCCGGCCTGTACCCCGGGCCCCTCGCGGACGGCACAGCGCGCTGCGCTCACTTCTCAGAGTTTACGCTGAAAACGTTCACCAAGTTATAACTGCATGGGAAGGAAATAGCACTCTGAATTCTAGAATAAAACTTTTAACTTTGTGAAGGACCCTTCAGGGTTATTGATCAAACAGTGAGTGCGACAGTAAGAAACCAGAGTTAAGCTCAGCCTGTCCTGGACGGAGCCCAGCAGCGATCTTTAGGAGAGCCAGGGCTCATTACGGACCCCATGAAGAGCCGTGTTCAAGAGCAACACCGAGGGGAGGTGTGCCCTGCGCAGTGAGAGGCAGGAGGGCACGGACTGGGAGCGGGACACACGGGAACTTCCTGCCCCATAAAGGTGACTACAGATCACATCACTGGGAGGATGGGCCCTGAGGGAGTTCGGAAACCGCCTCCCTCCCACATTCCGGGGGGGGGGGCGGGGGAGGGGGGAGCGGGAGCACTCTCCAGGGGAAAACTAAAAAGTCAGTGGGAGCCTGGCCAGTGTGGCTCAGTGGATAGAGCGTCGGCCTGTGGACTGAAGGGTCCCAGGTTCCGTTTCGGTCAGAGGCACATGCCCAGGCTGTGGGCTTGATCCCCAGTGTGGAGTGTGTGGGAGGCAGCCAATCAATGATTCTGTCATCATTGATGTATGTATCTCTCTCTCTCTGAGAATTCATTAAAAATATATTTAAAAATAAATAAAATAAAATTTATATTTAAAAATAATTTAAAAATAAAAAGTCAATGGGAGAAAATGAAGGAGAATGTTTTTCTGAAATTGGGGAAGAAAATACTTCTAAAATTGAATGTTAAGAACACAAAACTCTAGCCCTAGCCGGTGTGGCTCAGTGGATAGAGCGTTGGGCTGGAGACTGGAGGGTCCCAGGTTCGATTCCCGTCAAGGGCATGTACCTGGGTTGCAGGCACATCCCCAGTAGGGCATGTGCAGGAGGCAGCTGATTGATGCTTCTCTCTCATCGATGTTTCTAACTCTCTGTCCCTCTCCCTTCCTCTCTGTAAAAAAATCAATAAAAAAATATTTAAAAACAAAAAACAAACAAACACAAAACCCTAAGGGGAAAACCCCGAATAACTTTGAGTAGAAAGAGCAAATTCAACAGCGTGGACAAAATTAGTTTAGCTAACAGAGAACATATTTGCAGTGTCTAAAACTGACGGGATTAACAGCTAGGAAACTAGCAAACAGCAAGAAAACCCCAACAAAAATAGGCAAAGCAAAGGAATAATTTCCAAATAAGGAACCCCGAGAGGCCAGCAGAGTGGAGACACTCAGACATGCTAGAGATCAGAGGAATGCAGACTAAACAGTAAGGAAGTGCTATGTGCTCGTGTCACCACTAAGTGCGGTGGGGGGCGGCGATGGGCACGCCCTGCCCGCCTGGGGGCGCGGTGCGGCAGCCATGCTGGTTCTTTTCCGTCAATACAGATGTATTCGAACTCCTCAATGAGGTGACCAGAGGCTACGCCTCTTGTCCTCTCATGCCCTGAATTGTCCTCGCTCGGATGATAAGTTACATGGCAACCTTCCCAGAATCAACGAATTCACTCATGGTTGTTTGTCCCACGGAAGTGCTCAGGTCCACAGGACGTGTACGCAGCATTCGTGGCATCGGTGGAGGTAGCCTGAATGTCCGGCGTCGGAGGGAGGACAGTTGAGACGTGTGGACACAGACAAGAAGGACTCAGGTGCCAGGGCAGGGATTAGTGCCCCCCTAACCCCCGCAACACGGTGAATAAGAAATAAGAAAGCAGTGCCGAGAGGGGGGAGAATCAGAGGGAGGTGCCCGACCTTTTCTCCTTCGTGTACATTAAAAGGATGTGTACACACACAATGCACATTTGCAGAAAATACACATAAACAGAGGTACTCATTAAACAGGATGATGAGGAAACAGAAATGGAAAGAAAAAGGAGTAATTACAATGA
Organism: Myotis nattereri; assembly: GCF_964212035.1. Taxonomy (NCBI): domain Eukaryota; kingdom Metazoa; phylum Chordata; class Mammalia; order Chiroptera; family Vespertilionidae; genus Myotis; species Myotis nattereri. The sequence goes on along the minus strand of NC_138081.1, from coordinate 95,948,785 downwards.
AATTCCCCCATTGCTGCATCTGGGCCGGTACCGTTAAGAACTCGCCACTGTGGGAGCCGCAGAGGAAACCACGCCAACGGGGTAGCAACCTGGACGGAGCACTGCCCTGGCCAGATGCCCCAGCAGACCAGGGAGGGAGGGCACGCGTCTTCAAGGAGCCGTAACCACGGTCCTGCCTTAAATGAAGCCATTTACTAATGAAGAATTCCCTCTCGGCCCTGGCCGGTGTGGCTCAGGGAATAGAGCGTCGGCCTGCGGACTGAAGGGTCCCGGATTCGATTCCGGTCAAGGGCACATGCCGGGGTTGCGGGCTTGATCTCCAGTTGGGGGCGTGCAGGAGGCAGCCAATCAATGATTCTTTCTCATCATTGATGTTTCTCTCTCTCCCTCTCCCTTCCTTTCTGAAATCAATATAAACATATTTTTTTAAAAAAAGATGCTTTAACATAAAATTCCCTTTCAATACGTGGGCCGAGTAAGTCTCGTCTTAAATGTTCTGAGAGTAGCTACAGTATTTGAGAGAATGGAGTCCAGTTTGTTATTTAGGGGAAGCTTGTTTCCTGAGTAGCGTTTGAAAAGGGAAACGATGTCGTTGCTGAAGACGGGTGTCCCCGATGGAGAAAGTGAGGGAAGTCGGGAGGGACGGCGAGGTGCTCCGAGGGCAGGAGGTGGGAGGGAAGAGGCCGGCCTGGCTGGCACAGACAGCGGCCCCCCTCAGATGTTACAGGCACTGACATATAGATCGGAAGCCTTACTGGTTGAGGGGACCTTGAGGTCTCTAATAGGAAGAAATCTTCATTTGTTTCAGGAGGCAGAGAATGAGCAGGACATTTATGGCGCTGGAAGGACACTTGGGGTGGGGGGGGGTCATTGTCAGCTCGCGTGGAACAGCCTGGGAGAGAGAGATTAGAGGCACCTGAGGCGGTTTGAAAGCGTCTAATAAATAATGCCCCCCCCCCCCCCCCGGGCTCTGAACAACACAGGAAACCCTGTGGGCTGATTGTCGATCAGGCCGTGTGCAGCCTAGATCTGTGGGCCAGGGGGCATCCTGGAGCTGAACCGCAGAGCTAGAGAGACCTGCCACCTCGTGAGTGTGTGTGTGTGGGGTGTGGGGGTGGGGGGATGGGGGGATGTGGAGGGGGGCAGGCCTGTGCTTCCTGGGCTCCCAGATGGCCAGGCCCTAGGACGTGTGTGGTTTGAAGGGCCAGAGCGTCCTCTTGGCCGGTAGGCTGGCTCCCGAGAGAAAGAGAGGTAGGGCCCGGCTCCTGTGGCCAGGTTATCCCTCTGAACACACCAGTCAGACCACATGAGACCTTCTCCACGGAGGGGACAGAAGGGCCGTGTGCCCCACGGCCCTCAGAGGCAAGGACATGGCCTGTCTGCCGCGCGGAAGCTGTGTCCCCCTCCGAGATGGGGCCTTCTCAGTGGTAAATTCTGGAAGGCGGGGGCCTGGCATTGGGATAAAGGGGAGAGAAGAGGTGACATCGGAATTTTGAGCTTCAGGAAATTCACAAAACCCGGTTTGTCCGCGTTCCTATCTGTTTCATCCCCCCTGGCCACCCAGCCCACGCCCTCACGTCGAGGGGAGAGAGGATGGCAAACCCCGCTCTGAGGCTTAAAATAGCCCCTGACTGGGTGGGCAGTTTTGCTTTCTCTTGCGTAAAAATAATTTCAAAGTGAAAGCAAGCCTTAGGAAACGCAGGCCTCGTGGTCAGGTGTCCTTACGAGAAGGCAGCCTGGAACGTCAGCGACTGGGTCCGACGCGCACACGGTGTTCAAGGTCACCTCTGTGGACTTGCAGGGTTCGCAGGAGAGGCCAGTGACAGGCTGTGGGACGTTGTTGGTCCAGATGCGAAACCCAACCTGCTGGGGAGGAGCCGTGTGGAGGCCTGCGAGCTACTCTGTCTTGTTGAGCGCGTGTAGAAAGGGCGAGTGAGGAGCCGGGCAGACAGTTGGAGAATTGTCACTCTTGATAAGTCAAGGACTTACACAAAAGGGGTCCCCTTGTCCACACGTCCCCTCGTTTGTGGTGGACACAACCCTGAGCGATTGGCCAGGCTCCCCCCCACCCCCCGCCCTCTGGCAGCCCAGAACATAAACTGACAGCCCAGAACATTAACGGCTTCATCAAGTCAGCTTTTGACAATCCAAAAAAAGAGGAAAGAAAGGAAAAGAAAGATGATGGTTTTTATTTTACTTTTATTTTTTAAATATATTTTTATTGATTTCAGAGAGGAAGGGATGTTTCCCTAGAGAGAAACATCAATGATGAGAATCATTGATCCGCTGCCTCCTGCACGCCCCCTACTGGGGATCGAGCCTGCAACCCAGCAACCCAGCACCTTTGACGGATGCTCTAACCACTGAGCAAGCCATCTAGGGCAAAGATGATGGTTTTTAAATGTTTATTGTTTATATTTTGCAACTAAACAGCTAGTTAATAAGTCTAATGTACTGGGAGATTGTTTGTTTCACATACGTGGATTTTTTTCCATATGGAACATCAAGATGAAGCCCTGCTCAGAGGAGACACAGCGACTTTAGGAGGAGCGCTAGGCGGGTTGGATTGCTTTGTTTCTTTATATTTTTTTATTAAAAAACATGAAGAAAACGTGATAAAATATCACCCTTTGTTAAATCTGGATAGAGGGTACCTAGTTGTCTATTGAATTATTTTCTGAAGATTTACCACATTTTATAATTTTAGAAAGATCACAAAAGAACACGCTCTCCGACAGTGTGGAGCAGACAGAAAGACCTCATTTTCCGAGGAAACGACCATCTGATCACGTGCCCATGCCCTGGCCCTGGGCGCCTGCGGGATCACACGGGGGGGGGGGGGGCACTGGCTACGTGACCCCCGTCAGCGGGGCTTGAGCCTTGATCTGCTGTGAGTAAGTTTCTGCTCTTCGCTGTCCAGCATGGCGTCTCCCTGCGGCCTGGTGTGCGCTGCACCTCACACCCTCCCTCCTATCTGCCATGCCCACAAAGGGCCAATCAGACCTGTTAGAACCCCACCTAGGACTGAATTCAAAAGCTTTAAGAGAAACCGAGGAGATCTACACAGTGGAGTTCTCATTTTTAAAAACATATTTTTCCCGTCTCTGGTTTTCGATGGTGGTTTGCGCAGCTGGGATGCCGGTTAGTAACAAGTTCCCCAGGTTAGGGATCCGGCAGACGCAGGGTGGTGAGCGGGGAAGAGCGCGAACCGGGGACTGGCTGGCACTGACTAGCAGTGCTCCTTGTTTCTTTATCAACACATTTCCTGGCGCATCGGCGAGGCCCCAGGCACTGCTTCAGCTGCTGAGGACATAGCAGTGGGCTAGACAGACAGGAGCCGCATTGCCCGGGTTGGGGGGGGGGGGCGGGGGCCCTAGCAGGTTTGGCTCAGTGGATAGAGCATTGGCCTGCGGACTGAGCAGTCCTGGGTTCGATTCTGGTCAAGGGCACATGCCCGGGTTGCGGACTCAATCCCCAGTAGGGGGCATGCGGGAGGCAGCCGATCCATGATTCTCTCTCATCATTGATGTTTCTATCTCGCTCTCCCTTCCTCTCTGAAATCAATAAAATGAAAAAACAGCCAAAACCGGTTTGGCTCAATGGATGGAGCGTCGGCCTACGGACTGAAAGGTCCCAGGTTCGATTCCGGTCAAGGGCATGTACCTGGGTTGTGGGCACATCCCCAGTAGCAGGTGTGCAGGAGGCAGCTGATCGATGTTTCTCTCTCATTGATGTTTCTAACTCTCTGTCCCTCTCCCTTCCTCTCTGTAAAAAATCAATAAAATATATTTAAAAAATAAAATAAAATAAAATAAAATTTAAAAACAAACAAACAAAAAACCACAGAACATTGGCGGGGGGTTGGGAGTGAGACACAATCTGAGATCCTGAAATGGCCTGTTGGACGGGTGCACAGGGAAAGAGAGGAATTTCAGGCCAACTTCTAGGTTGGGGACTAGTAGCAGGCCAGTGGTCTTAGCCGTCTGGGGAGGCCTCCTGTGCCTTCCCGGGGCCTCCTGCCCCCGCCCTCCAGCCACGGCGCTGTTTGTGAGCAGAGGCTTGGCGGGGCCAGTTTTCGAAAAACCGAGAATCCTTGAGACACCGAGTCACAGCTGCTGCGGAGAGAGAGGTCAGGATGACCTCTGGGACCTGGGACCAGATCAGGTGACTTAGGAAGAGAATGTGCATAGATAAGGGCCCTGAGGTGGGTGTGGGGTGGGGGGACCTCAAAAAAGGAAGCAGGAGGAGGGGGAAGAGGAGCAAACAGAAACCCTATGTGTCCAAGGTGGCTTAGGCGAGCGGGAGCGGTGAGAGGAGGCGGAGAAGTTTGGCCTCTGGATTTGGCAAGATGGCGGTCACGGGCAATCTTGAGAAATTGGGGCGTCGGAGGGTGGACAATTAATTTATTCTCCGTGGGGCTGTTTCCTCCCTATGAGGGTATCAAAATAGATGGTGTGTAGGGTCCCACCCGTGACCTACTCCCACCACATGGAAAACTTTAAGTTAGAAATTTTTTTCAAAAAAATACCCCCATAAAATTATCAAGAATAAAAGAAGCTGTGCTATTTGGGAATTTATTAGTCTAACAAGTTTTGCAGTCATCAGTACCCTTTTACATAAAAATGATTATGGTTATTTATGCAAATTATTTAAAAACCAAGGAAGCAATTAAGATAGAATATCTAGTGGCCAGAATTTTTCTTAGCAGACCCAAATTATATAAGGTGTACCATCAAAATAGCAGGAGGCAGTTCATCAATGATTCTCTCTCATCACTGATGTTTCTATCTCTCCCTCTCCCTTTATCTCTGAAATCAATAAAGATATATATTTTTAAAAATAGCACCTAGAGCAGTGGTTCTCAACCTTGGCTGCACATTAGAATCACCTGGGACTCTTTTTAAAATCCTGATTTCTGGGCCACAGAGAGGCACAAAGGGTGCTCTGAAGGGCATGGCCGGCCGCCATTCCATTTAAAACACCGTCACTGCAGCCGGGGCCTCCTGTACCCCCCTGCGGCCTCATGCTCCCTGCCTCGTCACTGCCCGAAATTCTCACCAAAGGTTATCGAGTCCTGAAAAATACCCCAAATCCTTACTGTGCCAAGGGCTCCCTATTGTCTACTTAGGTTCTTTTGAAGTGACTGAGTCACGCTATTTGTGAACTTTCCTTAGGGTGAGATTAACCTGGCGCGGGAGGAGATAGGCAGAGGCGACCTGATAGGAAGCCTGCAGCAGGGGAGGGGGCTGTCCTGTGACCATGCCGTCCTTGCCCCGGGTCTAAAGGTGCCTCGAGGGCTCCCTGCCTCGCTTCAGTGTCACCTGCCTGAAGAACTCCCAGCACTTCCCTCCGGGCTTGTGTGTGGACACGATTTCCCTCCTCTGGCTGAAGAGTCCTTCAAGGTCAGAAGTCGGAAGGAGAGCAAGAAGGGTGACCGAGACTCCTGGCTCCAGGCTTCCTCACGTCCTTCCTTGGCACTGATGATAAAAAATGAACAGGGCCATGACTGACAAGCGCAGGGGGATAATGCCGCCAACGAAAGGTGGAGAGGCCACACCCTAAATCAGGGGTTCTCAAATGTTGGTGTATGTCAAACTCACCTGAGACTTGTTAAAGAGGTCGGTCCCAGGGTTTGCCTGAGGCTTACTGACCCCCAGTTCCTAAGGGGGAGCGACTCTAATACACCAAAGTTTCAGAACCGCCGCCACCACCACAGCAGTTCTCACAGTCCCTGGAGTTGTCTTCTGTGTGTGTTGGGGGGTGGGGGTGGGAGACGAGTGGCTGTGGGGGTTGGAGCGGGAGGGCATAGGTTCTAAAGTCATGTGAAAATAAATTACCACTGGAAAATCACCTGACAGCACTCACAAGATCTATATATGCAAAAGGCTAATATGCTAAGTGCCTGACAGTCCAACCGGTTGCTCTGATGCACACTGACCACCAGGGGACAGACACTCAGCGCAGGAGCTGCCGAGCTACAGTGACTCGGCAGCAGCGGTTCGAGGATGATGCACCCTGAAAGTAGAGAGGAGGGAGCCCGATTTCTTGCGGGGCCATGCGAGTCTGCCTTATGTTGTTGCTGGGGCACTGTTGCCCTGAATCTGGTTTATTGTACTTGCATTTGTGTCCCACACCCTGTACAGCAACTTTGCAGAGTGCCCTCTCACATTCTGGGATCCCCTTGGGGGATGTTGGAGAGCTGGTTTCGGCCTGATCCCTGCAGGCTAGGCCAGGGGACCCCACCTGCCAGAGGGACCCCGTTTACTCAGCAGATGCCGGGGAGGGACCATAGGAGTAGGGCTCCAGAGCGTGTCTGGCCAGTCCCACCCCACCAGCCATTTTCTTTTCTTTTTTTTAATATATTTTATTGATTTTTTTACAGAGAGGAAGGGAGAGAGAGAGTCAGAAACATCGATGAGAGAGAAACATCGATCAGCCGCCTCCTGCACATCTCCCACTGGGGATTTGACCGCAACCAAGGCACATGCCCCTGACCGGAATCAAACCCAGGACCCCTCAGTCCGCAGGCCGAGGCTCTATCCACTGAGCCAAACCGGTTTCGGCACCACCAGCCATTTTCTAATTAGTTTCTTTTCAATGCGCACGAATCCGTGCACCGGCTCACTAGTACAGTATAAATGTTTTTTTTCTTGGGAGGGGGCTGTGTAGGAATGTCAATATAATGTGTAATGCTTATGTGATGTATACTATATGGGGAATGCATATGCAAAACAGGATTCTACACCAAGCATGTCAAACTCAAAGGCTAACACAGGCCAAATAAACAGGGTTTACGTTGATGTGGGCCACAAGAAAACAAAAGCTTCAGTTTTCATAGAAACGTAGATTTATTTTGATAGAGACATGCTGAATACAAAGGGCTGAAATAAATGAGTGATTGTTAACATAAAATAATAGAACATTTTAATAAAAGTAATATTTTTTCTTGAACATTCACTTACCAGACACTGAATAACTGCACAAATTAATAAGCGTAATGCAAATAAACCTATTTTTCTTGTTCTCAGAAAGTGAAATATTTCCTGGTGCGCACACCAGTCAGTCCAAAACTAATGATGTGGCCATCGGCTGCGAAAATTTTCCCTGCTAGTGTCAGTGGAGAGAAATGGTGCGCCTGTGGGTAAGGCGCGTAAGGGACATGAATGCCACACGATTATAATCAGTCATCAGCGAACATTGTAGTTCGTTATTAATAACTATGTGTAACAGGATATTGTAAAAATTAAGATACAAAATTTTTATTAAAACGTTTCTTACTTACTGTTATATTGCCTGGGCCACAAAAACATTTGTTGTGGGCCTCATGCTGCCCGAGGGCCGAGAGTTTGACATGCTTGCTCTTCACTATGTTAACTTATGCGGGAAAAGTCAAATTTGAGTACGTTAGAGGCTCCCGCTCTATGACCCAGTGACAGGCGAACAAGATCATCTCCACTTTACACTGAAGAGGGGGAGCTTGGTCAGTTAAGAGACTTGCCCAAGGTGACCGGCTTGTGAGTGCTGGGACCCGGATCTTTGCTGCGTTTTCCAGCATTTCCCTGAAGGGTAAATAAAGTTCAGGGCCTGGGATCCCAAGCATCTAGTTTGGAAGACAATACCCTGAGATAAAAGCTGGGTGGTGTGCTATCAGCAGAGTGTGACCCAAAATGACTAACAAGGCTCGAGGCCATGATGAGGTGGAGACAGTGTCCCATCTGAATGTAATTAATTACCAAGGTTACTTAAATAGCTTTGTTTCCTTCCCACAGCAGTTACCTTTACATCTTCATTTCAATAATTTTTAATAAAAAAGAAAGTCAGCCGAAACCGGTTTGGCTCAGTGGATAGAGCGTCGGCCTGCGGACTGAAAGGTCCCAGGTTCGATTCCGGTCAAGGGCATGTACCTGGGTTGCGGGCATATCCCCAGTAGGAGATGTGCAGGAGGCAGCTGATCGATGTTTCTCTCTCATCGATGTTTCTGACTCTCTATCTCTCTCCCTTCCTCTCTGTAAAAAATCAATAAAATATATTTAAAAAAAAAAAAAAAAAAGAAAGTCAGTCTTTCCGAGGGAACAGACTTGCCCAAATAGAGGGGGAAAATCTCAGGAAAGGCCTCCTTCTGCACCTGGAAATCCGAAACACCCTGGACCTGCAGTGGGAGAGGGTCCCCGGCGCCCACTGACAAGGGTGCCTGGGAAGCGGTCTGCCCCTGCGACAGGCTAGGCGTCACCCGGAGGGGCTGTGCTAGGCTCATTGCAGGTCTGATCGTGCCCAGTCCCACACACCTGTGTCAGAGGCTGCTGCTAACGACTCCGTTCTGTGATTTGGGAGTTTGGTGCTTTGCCCAAAGTCACTGGTTACTCTGTACAGGGACAGATTTGAGTGCCTACTATCTGTGCTAGGCACTTTTCTAGGCATCTTACATGAATTAACTCCTTTAATCCTTATACCCACCCCATGAAATAGGTGCCATCATTATGCCATTTTAGTTACTGGCTGGGTTCACACTGGGTGGGTTCATACAGGTGAGCCCAGGAAAGGAATTCAGAAGCCTGGCCTCAACCCTTAGTCTACATCACAATCACCTGAAAGGCCTGAAGACAGTGCTGGGCTAGGTTTGGGGGAATGCCCGCGAATTTCCATTTCTGCAAGTTCCCCAGGGATGCGATGCTCCTAGCCTGGGCGGCTGGCTTTGAGTAATCACTGCGCTACAAACCCTACCGGCCGCCAAAGTACACGAGTTTGTAAAAAATTCTGAGAAGTATTTGCAAAAAAATTAATGATTCCTAGCCCTAGCCGGTTTGGCTCAGTGGTTAGAGTGCCTGGGCCTGCGGACTGAGGGGTCAGGGCGCCATGCCCGGGTTGCGGGCTCAGTCCCCAGTAACGGGCGTGCAGGAGGCATCTGATCCATGATTCTCTCTCTCATCATTTATGTTTCCATCTCTCCCTTCCTCTCTGAAGTCAATAAAAATACATGTTAGAAATAATGCTTCCTAGAATTTCTCCCTGTGGAGGCTTTTGCCGCAGCTCCGTGCTGGTCAGGCAGGTCAAACGAGATCACAACATGTCCTTCCGGCCGAATCCTGCAGCCAGGCCTCCTGCACCCAGCCCTCCTGCACCCAACCCTACTGCAGCCCAGCCCTCCTGCACCCAACCCTACTGCAGCCCAGGCCTCCTGCACCCGGGCCCCCTGCACCCAGGCCCCCTGCACCCCGGGCCCCCTGCAGCTCGGGCCTCCTGCACTCAGGCCTCCAGCACCCAGGCCTCCAGCACCCAGCCCTACTGCAGCCCAGGCCTCCTGCACCCAGCCCTACTGCAGCCCAGGCCTCCTGCACCCAGCCCTACTGCAGCCCAGGCCTCCTGCACCCAGGCCTCCAGCACCCAGCCCTCCTGCACCCAGCCCTACTGCACCCAGGCCTCCAGCACCCAGGCCCCCAGCACCCAGACCTCTTGCACCCAGGCCTCCAGCACCCAGGCCCCCTGCAGCCCGGGCCTCCTGCACCCAGCCCTCCTGCACCCGGACCCTCCTGCACCCGGGCCCCCAGCACCCAGGCCTCCTGCACCCAGGCTGCCCGCCACGTGCGCGAGGCAGGGCGGCCAGGCACAGGCCTCCCGAGGCACGGGCTCCCGCCTCGCCCCGGCGCCAGGACGCCGACACGGCCTGACCACGGGCAGCCCGGCACGCGCGGCGGCCGCCCCCGGTTTACGGACGGTCTCCCGACTTCGCTCTGCCCGCCCGCCGCGGCGCAGGCGGTCTCGCCCCGTCCAGCTCGGCCAGAAGTGGCTCCGGCCCCGGCTCCGGCCCCGGCCCCGGCCCGGTTCTCCAAGGGCAAAGGGGCAGCGGAGGGAAGGGTCCTCCGGGGAGAGGGGCGGCGGGGCGGGGCAGGGCGGGAGGGGCGCCCCGGGCGCGGGCGGAGGCGCGGCCATCTTGCGGGCGCACCTCGCAGGTCGGCGGGCGGGCGGGCGGGGCGGTTGGGGGCGCGGCCCCAGGACCCGCCCCTCCAGGGACTCTCGGCGGCGCGGGCGGCGCGCACTCAGCCGACGCACCGACGCGGAGCGCACGGTCCACAGCCCCGGTGAGCCGGCGGAGGGTCGGGGCGGGCGGGGAGCCGGGGGGTCGCGCCGCGCACTCGGCGGGGGGACAGTGGCCGGGCTCGGCGACCGGAGGCGGGGGCCGCGCTCCAGCCCGGGTCGGGGTCCCCGGGGGGAGCCGGGCTCGGGTCCCGGGGTCCCGGCGTGCGCGGCCGGTCGGGTCCACCCCGCCCCGCAGAGCTCGGCTCTTTTTTGGGCCCAAATACTCGGTCGGTGAAGCCGAACCTGCCGGTGTGGCCGCGCCGGCTGCCCGCGACCCTCCTCCTCCCTCGTCCCCTCGGGGCCCCCGAAGCGCCCGCGGAGCCCGGGCAGGGCCCCCTCGCCGGCCGGCCGGGCGGGACGGGTGTTGGAAAGTGTTGCTCGGAGGCTCGACGGTTGCGGTTTCCCCGCGGGGCCAACGGTTGCTTCACGAAGTGAAACTCGCCGGCTCCTGGCTTCCTGGGAGCGGCGGCCGCTCACCGCCGGCCCCGCCCGCCCGCCCCCGACCTCCCGCCGGCTCCGCGCCCTCCGCGCCCCGGCCCCGACCCCCGCCCGGTGCCCACTCGCCCGCCCGGCCCGACCCCCGCCCGGTGCCCACTCGCCCGCCCGGCCCGCCGTAGCCGCAGGTTGGGCGGTGACTCACCCCGCGCCGCCCGCCCGCCCGGCCGGTTCTCAAGCCGCAGCGCGCGGGGCGGACGCCGAGCGCTAACGCCCGTGTCTCCAGGTCCCGCCGCCGTGTCCGCCGCCGCCGCGCCGCTTCCCGAGGATCGCGGAGACCCCCCCGGAACCGAAAATGCCGAAGCCGGTGAGTAGCCGGCTCCCCACGGGGCACCGGGCCCGGCACCGGGGCTCCTGGCGGCTCGGGGTCGGCGGGGGGAAGGGAGGCGCGGGGAGCCGCTCCCCGGCCACTGGGTGGTGGTTTTGTAAACTCGGGGAAACCCCGGGGCGCCTTTGCTTTTGCGCCCCCCCCCCCCTACCCCCGGGCTCCGAGGTGTCGGGCTTTTAGTTAAACTAGGGCCCCCGTGACACTGCTCCCGTCTGTTTAAAACTCGGATTCGAGTGCAGCTTGTTTCCTACAAAGAAAAGTTGTCGGAATCGCAGGGAGAGAGAGCCTAGTGGCTTCCGAGGACGCGCACCCACCCCGGTCCCCGCAGGTGTCCGGGCAAATGCACCCCGACCTGGCCCTGGCGCTCCCCGGGGCCCCGCGGAGGAGGCCGCCCCCGTGGAGGGCTGGCCCTGCACCCCCGGTCCCTGGGAATTTGCTGGTGCAGCAGGATTCCTGTCTGGGACTCAGGGCTAGCCCCGGACTGAGCTGCAGAGGAGGGCGGGCGGCCTGGACTTCGATAAGGAGGCCTCTATCGGGCTCCCTCGGGCCCAGCACCCCTGCCGCACCCTGCAAACGCCAGCTGATGGCAGCGCTGCTGTGCGCGCACCCCTGTCCCCCGGAGCTGGGGGTGCCGCCATCTCGGGCGGCTGGCTGGCCGGGCCTGGGGCTGCTCCAGCTTTCCTTTAAGTTGTGGGGACGACACAGGCTCTTTGTGCGGCGCGTTTCTTAGAAAGTTGCATGTATTCCACCTGCTTTTCGCACGGTGAACTGGTGACTCGACGTTGACAGTTTTTTAGTTGACTTTTTAAATCGTGGTGGAGAAAATATCTGGATTCATCAAAAATGGAAAGAAAAGATACCTAGGGGATTCATTTCTAGTTTTGCAAACAAGTTGTGTGGGCAGTGCTTACGTGCTTTTTCTACTGTTAAACGCTAGATTTTCTAAAAGGAGTTTTTAATGAAGTTATGTTACGGTTAGGTTAAACAAGTTACCATGTTAATATGCTAATAGATTCAGAAGCCAGTCTAGTTTTTGCCTAAGTTACGTCATCAAGATGATTCATTCATGGTGCAGGAAATTCTCTTCCTACACAAAATTCTTCATTTCAAACATGGAAGGGGCACGTGACATCCAGACTTTTCAGTGCCGGTGACATGAAACTGACCGAAACACAGTCCTTTTTCTGGGAACAGCCCTGAGCCTGAAGGCGACTCGCAGGGCAGTGGGCAGGAGCTTACCTACCTCCCGCAGGTATTTTGCTAAAAGAAAAGATGCAGAGCTCAGCTTGTAAGATATCCCTCAGGAAAAAAGTCAGTAAACCAGTTTCCAGTCACTACTTTTCCTTCTCTTTTCTCATAAGGAATTGTAATTTATGTTTCTGTTTTTATTGTAGTAAAATGTACATATTACCTTCCCCAACCACTAACTCCCCTTTCCTGGCTAGGGACCTCATAGAATAGAATCACAGTATTTGTCCTCTGGTGTCTGACTCATTTCGCTCAGCACAAAGTCCTGCAGGTCCTCGGTGTTGTAGCATGTGTCAGAATGCCCTTCCTTTGCAAGGTTCTTTCCTATGGCAGGTACATTGTAATTTCATTTTGCTTTCAAAGTCTTTTATGATGGATCAGAAATTTAGAAAATGTTCTGACAAAGTGAGGATAGTTAAGTTGTTAAGGAATGATAGTAGCCATCACTTGGTGTGTTAGGATCCGGATAACCAGAGTCACGTTTTGAAAGACTTTATTTTACACTAGAGGCCCAGTGCACAACATTCGTGCACTGGGGTGCGGAGGTCCCTCAGCCCAGCCTGTGCCCTCTCACAGTCCGGGACCCCTCGGGGGATGTCTGACTGCCGGCTTAGGCCCGCTCCCTAAGCTGACAGGACATCCCCCAAGGGGTCCTTAGTGCTGCTGTGGAGGCAGGAGAGGCTCCCTCCACCGCTGCTGTGCTTGCCAGCCATGAGTCTGGCTTCTGGCTGAGCAGTGCTCCCCCTGTGGGAGCACACGGACCACCAGGGGGCAGCTCCTGTGTTGAGCGTCTGCCCCCTGGTGGTCAGTGCTTGTCATAGCAACTGGTTGTTCTGCTGTTTGGTCAATTTGCATATTAGGGTTTTATTGGATAGGCTAGGCTAGGCTAGGATAATATGTACAATTGTACTTTCAAAACAGTGTTGGGAGATCTCCTTTAGGTGAGCCACTTGGGAAATTCCTACCTGCCGCCTTTTCTGTGGGGATGGTTTCTTGGAGATTTTTCCTCATAAAACACACACCCACACCCACGCGGAAGGCTGAGAAGAGCTGAGGGGCTTGCACATGTTTGGATATGGTCCTTCGAAGGCTGCTGTACACTGTCTAGTGTTTGTTGTTGGCTTTTTGGCCCTCTCAGTAGATGTGAAAGGGGGAGCATCCCCAACAAGTTCTATAGATGTGCTCTTCAAAAAGTTATTCTTTCTTTTAAGTTGATCTTATTATAGAGGGGGAGGGAGGGAGAGAGAGAGAAAGAGAAAACATCCATGGGAGAGAGAAACATTTGGTTGCCTCTCGCACGTGCTCCAACTGGGGATCAAGCCCTCAACCGGGGCCTGTGCCCAGACCCTGCCACCTCCAACCAGCTGAGCCACACCGGCCAGGGCAGGTGTATTGGATCTTACTGTTCAAGTCCAAGCTAAGAATCTTGCTAGGTGGCTTCATGTGATTTGAGGTGTGACAGCAGGATCCAGGGGCAAACACCTGTAAAGAGGAACACCTCTGAGTGGCTGGGGTGGGGGCTTCCACCTGACGCCTTGAAGTTTTGATGAAGTATTTTTGATTGATTTGTCTAAACTGAGTCAGTGGGTGCCTTTATCCATAAAACACTATAAATGAAGTATTTACTTGCTGCTTTCTCTCTTAACACTGCTCTCCAGTCACCACTTGTTAAAAGGACTGAGTGTTCACTCAGTCAGCCAGGCAAGGAGCCTGCACGGGCGGCTGGGGCAGGTCTTGGCCTCCGGGAGCTTGCAGTCTGGGACCTGAGCCTAGACCAGGGGTGGGCAGACTTTTTGACTCGAGGGCCACATGGGTTCTTAAACTGGACCAGAGGGCCGGAACAAAAGCATGGATGGAGTGTTTGTGTGAGCTAATATAAATTCAAAGTAAACATCATTACATAAAAGGGTACGGTCTTTTTTTTTTTTTTTTTTTAGTTTTATTCATTTCAAACGGGCCGGATCTGGCCCGCGGGCCGTAGTTTGCCCACGGCTGCCCTAGACACAGTGCTGCAGCGAGCTCTTCTAGGGAGGGACTTAGTGAAGGGCCACTCTGCCCCGCCCCCTCACCTGGGGAGGCGGAGGTGGGGGGGTTGTTCCCAGGTTCCTGGCTCAGGAAGCCGTCTTTGTGCCCATGATTCAGCCAGAGGTGGCCTGTGCTGCTCCTTCCCCCCCAGCCCCCCACTTGCTGTCTTCATTGTGATGGAAAGGAGGCGTGGGCATTAGAAAGGAAAACCTCTGCCCTCCAGCTTGGGAGTGAAGGGGGCTTCCAGCTCTTAAAGCTGTTTCCCCAGTTTAGAGTTGAAGTGGCTCCAGTGGGTGCTGGCCTTTCTCGGGCAGAAGTGCCCTTTCCCTTCAGTGTGTTCACATTCTGCCCTGTGCCAAAACGCTAAGGTAATTTCTGAGATCACCTTGACTCTCTGGGAATACACAGCCTCTGCCACTAAATATTTTGACAGGGTCAGAATTTACTGAATATACTGATACATTCGCCATCCCTCCCACCAATTGAGGAGGATACAGGGGATCTATTTTCTGTTTCCCACCCCCTTTACCCCCCTCAGCATGGGCTGATGGTCAGCTAGGCAGCTCAGACGTGCCCAGTGGCCGTGAGGAGTGCTGGCCAGGTTAGCCATCTGTCATCACTCCAAGGCCCAGTGAGTCTGTCTGCACTTCCATCCATCAGCCCAGGGCGTGTTGACTGCGTCACTGTGCAGTTGTTGAGGCTCCTGAGATGAGCAGACACGGGGTGAGTTCAGGGTTCCTGATGAAGACCCCGTGCAGGGCCTTCCTGGTGGCGGAACGCGGTTTAACGCCAGAAGCAGTGGGGGTTTGGACTGTCGGGAGGAGGCCTTCTGTGTGGTCATTGCAGCTGCGTGTGGGAGGCAGGAGGCGGCAGGAGGCGGCGGTGGAGAAGGTAGACCATTGGAGGGGCCCCGGTGAGAGTGATGGCAAGGGCCAGGGTGGTGGTGGTGGTGCAGAGGGCGAGAGTGGGCACAGGTGGGAGGTAAACTCTCTGGACCTGGTGATGGATGGATGTGCAGGGGCCAAGGGCGGTGCCGGCTGACTTGTGGGGTCTGGCTTTCGTAACTGGCTGGCTGGTGGTGCCATTCGGGAGATAAGGAACCTGGAGAAGGACCAGGTGTGGGAGGGGAGGTGGAGGGTTTGGTTTGTACAGGCTGTTAATACACTTGGGACTGTGATTGATGAAAGAGGTCCTTGCCTTCTTTCATAATCATAACCACTACCTCCCAAAAGATGTGCACATACCAACTTCAGCTGCAGTGTGGGTTTAATCCACGTAAGCCAGAAGGACCCAGCAGTATCTGACATTCTCCACACACGCAGTTAGAAGTTCGGGTGCGAGCTCTTAGACTTCGGTGTGGCTGACCGCGTGGAGGCAGAGCCCCGGCCCGCACAGCGCTGCCGGGTGCCCCTCTCCGCGGCCCGGTAGGGCCGGGCACCTGTGCTTTCCAGAAGCTTCCAGGTGGTTTGATGCCCCCAGAGTTTGGGAACCGCTGATTTCATCAGAAAAGGGCAGCGTTCTGTATCCCTTTCTCTTGGACCCAAACAGGGCAGTGAAGCCCTGAGATGGGTGATACTGGTGGGTGTGTGGGCAGACCCAGGGCTCCCGGCGCGCAGTGGGAGCAGCGAAGCCCAGCGTGGTGTCTGGTGTCCGTTCAGGCCGACACTGTCATGGGTGGACGTGGAAGTTTGTTTTACAAACTTCAGTGTAACCTGTGGCTAAGACTTAAGGATTTCCCTTCCCAAGTTGCTATCAGTCAGGTAGTTTATCAATAGACCTTCCAAGGAAAACAGCCGTGTGAAATGTTTGGGTTATTTTCTCCAACGCAGCAATTTTCAACCTTTTTCATTTCATGGCACACATAAGCTAATTACTAAACTTCTGTGGCATGCTAAAAAATGTATTTTTGGCCAATATGACAAAAAATAGGTATACTGTAGATTTATTCACACCAGGTGGCTATTGTTGTGTTGGCTGTTGCCATTTTTTAATTTGGCAATCTACGGGAAAAGGTCAGTGCCCCTGGTTAGAGTCAGGGGTTGCATGTTTTAAAAAGGCTTGCCGCTCCCGAGTGGCTATGGCCCACACCTGTTGAAATCGCTTCTCTAACGTTATCTGCTCTTCATCTCTATATCTTCCAGTTGTCAGAATTCCCGTGTGGTTCACATGGATCCTTCCTTGTTCCTGAAGCCCTGTTCTATGTCGTTTGGTGCTAGGTGCTGGGGCTATAAAAATACAGAAGACAGGCTTTGCCTTTAAGGGGTTCTCAGTCTAACAGGGTAGTCAGATAGGTAAACCAAGAATGGCAGGACAGGGTGGCCAGTGTGGAAAAAGGTGAATACCTAAGAAGTTTAAAGTGTGCCCTGGAGAGCCAGGAGGCCTCCCAGCTGGTGAGGTGCTTAGTTGGGTGTTGAGGGATGCCTAGGAGCTCACCAGTGCACCAGGGCAGAAAGGCATTGAGGTAGTAGCAGTGGTCAGTTCTGTTTTTCTTTGATTATGAATCGCATTCCCTTTGTTTTTTAACACCTTAAGGATTAATGGTATTGCTGTTTCAAAGGAAATGAAAACTGCATTAACATAATTATCTTTTTAATCTAATGAGAACCAACTGCCTGTTAGGCTAAGTCAGAAAAAAGAATGCCCGTCCTGAGAAATGACAGTTTAAACTTTGAAAGCAAAATGAAAATTCTGATCTTGGCCTAACTGTTATTGATAAACTGAGGAACAGATACCGCCTAAGGGCAAACTGCAATAGCCAAACATATCAGCTTTTGCTTACCTTTGGTTAAGTTTGAAGTCACTTTCCATATGCTAATTTTCTTTTCTATTTTAAACTGAGAGGTCTTTAAGACTGTCTGTATTTTTAAAAATTGCCATAACAGATATTGTAAATAATTTTTACTCTAGGAGGGGGAAGGCAGAGGCCGAGTCTGACTGTGTGGCCTGGATTTTATGGACTCCCAGAGAGAAATAGTTTTTACGTTTTTAAAAGTTGTTTAAAACAACAAGAACAATAATAGGCAACAGATACCAAATATAGCCTGCACAGCCCCAAATATTTATCTGGCCCTTTACAGAAAAACATTGCCAACTTCTGCTTTAGGACAAAAATAATTATTGTTTAGCATTTCATGTACCTTCTATATATTTTATGCCTGAGTTAATAATTTTTGGAAGCAGATTCACTTCACTGTTTCTAATTAAAAAAAAAAAGAAAGAAAGAAATCACAGGCTCTGAGCCTGGACACGCACAGGGCTGGCGGGTGGTGCTGAGGCCGACGGAAGCAGGTGTTCTGGCGGCCTTGCTTCTGTAGGGGAAGTGGCAGCCTCCCGTGCCCTGGCTGACCACTGTACAATGACAGGTGGGCATGTGCTAAAAGAAAGCCGTTTGTGCCTGATATTTGAGTTGGAAGGTGAATGTTACATAAATGAGTGGCCTTTATCACTGACAATTTAAAGTGAACTTTGGACCTTCCATAGTGTATGGATTTCTGACTAGAGATGGTTTCATATCATTCCCTAATTTAGATCACTCTATCTAAAATAGGGCCCCTCACTGTCCACCCTGTACCCCGCTTTATTTTACTTCATAGAACTTATTTCTACCTGTAACAATGTTAGATACTTGTTTCCTTGCCTCTGTCTTTCTGACTGCGACAGCGAAAAGTATAGTGCTTTGTGTGTAGCGAGGGGGGAGCGTTATCTGCTCCGGAACAAACTTTAAATTCTTGCCTTTTGGGCAGATGAGTAGAGGGAGGGAGACTGACCAAGTGGGGAGACATGCTGCCTCTTAGGGGTGCGGGTGGGCGAGCATCTCCGCCTCCCTGGGCCCTGCTTCCTCTTCTGGGATGTCCTCTGAGGTTCTGATGAGGCCCACGGGACAGGGACAGGGACGCTCCTGGCCCGTGTCTGGCACTCTCTCCTGTCACCACAGAGGGCAGAGGAAATGCACAGCTCGACCTGTCACCACGACATTCTAATCTGATGGGATAAACCGTCGTTTCTCAGGACGGGCGTTCTTCTTTCCGACCTCGCCTAACAGGCAGTAGGTTTCACCCTTCCCTTTGTCCTTTCATCGCCCTAGTGGACATCCCACATCCCTGCATGCGCTCATTCGGCAGATAGGGTGCCTCCTGTGTGCCCGGTGTGCAGAGCCTGAAGGTGCTCAGGCAGCTGAGACGGTGCCCGGTGCCCGGAGGGAGGGAGGGCCGCTGCTGTGGGCCCCCATCCTGCTGTGCCGCGAGGAGGGGCCCTTTGTTCTTCCTCTCCCTCCTCTGCGGGTAAAGAGCAAAACCAGTGACTTCCCAGTGGGCAGAGCGTGACGCTTTTGCCTGTTTTTGTTTCTGGCCTGTCCCTCTCACATCGGACAGGGAGCCCAGGGGATCTTTCTCCCAGGACGTGCTTCCACGGGTTTGTGGGGAGCACGTCGTCTCTGCTGGGTCCCGTGGGCTCCTGTCACTGCTCAGGCATCGGTTCAGGGCCCTTGTTCCTTTTGGGAGAGTATTTGCCGTGGCTGCGTCTGCAGATTTCTGTAGACTCGTCTTAGCAGGATGGCCAGCCTGTTCCTTATGCTTTTTGAGAGCAAACTGATAAAAGCTTAGGATATAAATATTAGCTGAGAACCGCCTCGATGAAAATGTTGTGTGTGTCAGTACAGTATTGTTACTCGGATGTTTCATGGCCTTGGTTAAATAATTACGGATGTTGCTTGTGGTTGAAGTATCTGCTTGCATAACACATTGCTATTTGGGTGAGACTAAGTGGGACTTAGGTGGGGAGACGGACGGGGTGGGGAACACCTGATGTTTATTATTAAGAAACTGGCCAAACAGGGCAGTTTGGAAATGCAGGTGATGGCACGGCTGCGCAGTGCATTCCGTGGCCTGGACGAGTCCACTGAGAAAGGTATTCTGGAGGCAGTGGGGGACATTGAATACAGACTACATTTAAGTATTAAGGACAGTTTTGAATTAGGTTGGAAATAGTGGAGGTGTGTGTCCGTTCGGGCCGCATGCTGGTGTTTCACAAGTGAAGTCTATGTGACGGCCTTAGAATACGCCCGTGACGTTGCTTTAAGGTGATAGAAAGTAGATGAGTAAGGATGCCGGAAGTCAGTGGCGTCAGGCTGCGTGGAGAACACATGGGGCTCCTTAAACTGTTTCCAAATTTCCAAAATGAAGTTTGTTCCCTAAAAGCACATAAGGGTGGAAGGGAAAGATGCTGTCCCGTTTCCAAGTGGCCAAATGCTGGAGTCTGGGAGGGCAGGCACGGCTCCTTCCCCTGGGGCTCCCCCCCCCTCCCCCCCGCCCACGGCTGTTTCCAGGGTCCCTGGAGTAGAGCCAGGCTTTCTGGGGAGACCTTTTGTGTCCTGGTCAGTGAGGGGCTGCTTTCATTCCACCTGGGCCATCTCACGCCGCCCCCACCTTTTACTAAAGGAGATCTGGTCAGACTGTGACAAAGTATAAGTTAAACGGGGCTGTGTGTGTTTTAACAGCATAAGTCAGATGTGCAAGGTGGCTTAGAAGCTGTGTTTGACGAAGTCTGCTTGTTCGAGCAGGTTTGTGAGCTGGCTGAGTGGGCCTTCTCCCCACCGCAGGCACGCAGCACACAGAGTTCTTGTTGCAGGCCAGTCCCTCACTCGTGTTCCCACGATCTCTGGGTGGGGGAGGGGGAGTGCTGTGACCCAGCTGGAAATAGGTCATTATCTCAATAGCCGCCTTCTCAGAGCTGAGATTCTGCAGTGGCAGGCTAGACGCGAGGCCCCTCTCGGAGGGCGATCCGTGTGCAGCCTGCGGGTGCTGGGCCTTCACAGGACCAGAGCTGCGGGGCGGGCGGGGATGGGCCCGTACCTGCACATGAGGTCTTGGTGCCATCAAGAAGTACATACACAGTTTTAATCCCATCCGCATGTAGCAGACTTGACTGTGACAAAGTATAAATTAAACAGGGGTGTGTGTGTCTTAACTATAAATTCAGATATACAGGTGGTTAAAAGCATGTGTTTTACTGAAGTCTGCTTATTCCAGCAGGTTTTGTAAGCTTGCTGACTTAGTGTGGGTCTCACTCCCCATTTTTGATAGATGGGGAGAAAAGTAAAGCAAAAGTAAAGACTTCTTGCTCAAGTTCAGATACATCTAGTCTAAGCTTCTTACAGGAGAAATGTTCTTTCACTGCACACTATTTCTGCACATGAGATCTTAACGAGGGGCAAAGATTTATATCAGAAATGGCACGAGAGTTAAGCATGGTTTATTTTATAAATCCTTTCTTAAAACAACAGGTTAGCAGAGCAGTTACCTTGTTTTGGCCTCCCTCCCTCCACCCACACACACTCACACTCGTTAGAAAGGAAGGACTCTTGACAGACTTCTGAATTTACAAAGAAAACAGTCCATTCCAGGTGGGGAGTGAAGTGTGGTCTGTGTCTTTAATTTCCTGTTTTATGAGCCTAGAATGAAAAACCATTGTAGCATGAGGTAGTCATGCCAGCCCTGTCCGGTACTTGGTCTTTTCTGGGATCCTAAGCTTGTGGATAGAATTACCCTCACTTGTCAGTGAACTAAATTGGGGCTGAAGTATGTATGACCCAGCTAGTAAACCTGAAATCAGTGTTACAGAATCAAGACTTGAAGCTTATTAGATAAAGAGAAAGTGACCTTGAAGCAGATTATCTGTGTTTCTGAAAGGGAATAGTTTTGCAGAGCATAACGTTCTTTGATGATTCCTTTTCCCTTTCCTCTGTGAAGTGATGTCTAAGGTTCTAGGTTAGCCTGGGTGGCTCACTGGTTGGAGCGCCATCCCATGTACTGTAGGGTCGCAGGTTCCATTTCTGGTCAGGCCACTTATACCAGTTCGATCCCCTGTGGGATCCCCTACGGGAAGCAACGTTCTCGCATCGATATTTTTCTCTCCCTCTCCCTTCCTCTCTTAAAAAAAATCAGTAAAATTACACAGTGTGGCCATTCCCAGTGTAGAAGTCCGTTTCCTCCCCGCACAGCAGCCCCTGAGCCCGAGCAGCACACGCTGTTCCCGCACGGTTCCTGGGGAGGTTCCTGGGGCGGGAGCTGAGAACCGCCTCCGGCTCTAAGGCCGAGATTTCCCTGTTACCATGAGTACAGAGGGACTGGTTTGTCGGCCCTGGGCATTGTTGGGAGCCTGGCTGACAGGAAGTGGGGCTGGGGGCAGGAAGTGGCTGACATTCAGAGGCAGAAAGAGCTGTTGAGAAAGATTGGGGATTTCATTACATGTTCTTGACATTTGTGGGCTGAATGTTGGTTGGTGTGGGCACTTCCCTCTTATGCATAATTTTACCTAAGTTTTCACCCTGGAATTTGGAAATACAGACATTTCAAAAGTGTAAAACCATTGACTATATTGAGAGATACAACCTTAGGAATAATGTTTCAGAGCTATACGAATATAAATTTTTTAGAAGCTGTTTAGAAGATTACCAGAAGTTGAGGAAGTTGTAAGCCTTTCTGGGCCTCCGTTTCCCCCGTGTTTAAAAGAAGGGGTTCAGGCCAGGGTAGCTTGACGCCGCTCACCCAGCAATCCCATTTAGCCACCCTAGCACCTTGTCACTGTTTCCTTGCTCCACTTGGAACACATTATTAACCATAAAAGCGAGGGTGTAATGGGCGTAACGATGTTGGGTACATTTTATTGCCCTCCCTGTTCTTACAATGTTAAATAACCGCCTGAAACAAGTGGTTTGGAAATTCCAAGGCCCGGCTTTCATGTTGACACCCTGTCCTGTTATCGGCTGCACATTAAGAATTGAGCTTTTAAGTTGTAAGCTTAGCTCAGAAAGGAGGTAAGGGTGTGTAGAGTTAATTTTCATGATTAAGTTACCCTCCGAATTCCTTAAAGTGCTATGGAATTCTCTGCGAAATGAGGCCAGTGCTCTCTGGGTAAGAGGCACACCCACCCCATTCCTCCGAGTTAAAGTTTACACTCACACTTCCTAAAACTAAATAAATAAGGGCTGTGCTTAAACTGAACCCAGAAACCCGACTAAACAACTACCTGGTTCGAGTCCAGTGGCTCATGTGAAGTTGAACTCGATTTTCATGAGTATTGGCACCTCCACAAGCCCTGACCAGTAACTACCTTTCTGGGCCTCCAGCAGGAAGGAAGGGGAGGGAGGCCGGGACCGCTCTGTTCCGGAAGGAGGATGACTTAGCTGGAGGCACTAGGTGGTAGGTAGGTTCAGTTTCTTGGTAGATACTCCCTGCAGGGAAAGGCATTCCCGGAACTGTCAGCACCCGTCCACTCGCGCCCTAGCTTGGCTTTTCCTGGTGGGGAGACACAGCTGTCACGAGGTGCGGGGTTACCTGGAGCTCGGTGATGGGCACCAAGAGACCCGAGAGCAGCTAACCCACGTCTCAAAGTCCTGCTCAGCAACTTTCAGCACCTCGTGTTCCCAGAAGTAGCGTGACTGCCCATCCGTGACCCCTCGGCGAGCTCTAGGAATGGCCGAGACGGGGGCCAGCACTTGGACCTTACTCACAGGAGTCGTCACAAGTGGACTCTTGTCAGCTCTGACATTTGATGGCTCTATTATTCCCATCACAGGCCATAAAAAACTAGAATATTACCCTGATATTACATAAGTATATGAAAACGGTATCAGAATACGAGTTCTGGACCTGCCCTACCGTCTGTCATTGTTGGGTTGTTGTGCTGCAGACAATGATGCCGGGGGCTTTTCCCGAATCGCCTGACAATGTTTGTTATTTTTAATCACACAATCTTTTTATAAGATGTGTGGAGCCAGGTGACCAGTTTTCCTAAGCCCGACCAGCCAATCGCTTCACCTTCACTCAGGTTCTTTTGAACCTGGAAAGAGAAAAGATCAAGTGATGTGATTGGGTATAATTTAAACTTAAGATTCAGAGGAGCTGGGGAGACAGGAAGAGCATTTGTTTACAGACCTGCCAGAGGGCTAACTTGTCAGTGAGAAATATTTATACTGTTTTTCCACCCTCTCTAAAGGTCGAGAAACCGCAGGAAGTCTGGTGTTAAGAGCTAGAGCTTAGACATGTATCTCTGGAATTTCTAACTCTGAGGCCAACCTGCTGTGGGCACGTGGTCACGTGTGGCTGCTGCTGGTGGCGGACGAGCCGTGCTGGTGTCTTGCTTGGCCGGTGCAGTATCGTGTTAGTGTGGACTTCACTGCATTTAAGGAAAAATTGTGTGTTAGGACCACATTCCCATTTTACTTGTCTTCTCTGTACGATAGTTTGGGTATTTTGATAAATACCTTCCATTAGCAACATACTGGTTTTATTTTGGCCTCTCTGTCCTTAAAAGAATTGTGTCCTACAGGGTGGTGTGTGGTCGGCCTTTCTTGAGTAGAAGATGGATGCTTCTAACTGTGCTTGCTAGTAACTATAACAATGTAAAATATGGTCACTGGGTTTTCAGTGTTCACTACTTTCCTATCACCTTGTTTGTGTAAACAGTGCTGCTGGGGGCAGCATTGCACATTTAACGAGAGAGTCTCATTCTGTAAAATAGATAGAAACGAAGTTATCCCTTAAATAGCAGCTATGACTGTGACACCCGAGAAAGGGTGGGTGATACGGAAAAGAGCTGAAAAGCAGACCTTGGCTTTGGGGCTTCTGACCTCGACTTTGCCTTCGGGGGCTGGAGCTGCGGGGCCCCTTCCGCAGGGCGGTGGGGCTTTCCAGTCGGGGATGGGTCACAGGTCGGTGCTTGTGGGCCAGCATTTGGGAAGTGACCACTGTGTGACTTAGTGAGAGTGTTGTTCATAGAGGCTGGTTCTTATCTTTCTCAAAAGTGAGGCGCTTAGGATCCAGAGAGAGCGCTGATAGGGACCCATCTGTTGGGTACAGATTTCATTAAGGAGCTCAGGTCTGCACGCCATCCCTGTGTGGGACACCTGAGTGCGATGCCTTCTCGGATGCTGCCTCGTCCCAGGGCAGTGCTGTCCGGGTGTGGTCTCACTGTGACCTGGGAGAGCGGTAGATTCCTGGGCCGCATTCCAACCCCCTGAGTCAGGATCTCGGCCTGGGGCCCGGGAGCTGTTTGAGCCGGCTCTGCGGGTGACTGCACGTCCCGTCGGGCAGCATGGGCGGCGCTGCCATCTTCCGAGGCCTTTCCCCAGGGACCGTCTGAGACAGGTGAACGGCTGACGCGTGCAGGTGGTGATCAGGGAGAGATTTGGGGGTTTTGCTACTCGGACTGAGCACTGTGCTTGGCACCACGAAATGTAAAGCGGAAGACTCCGTCAGCCCCCTTAGAACGTGCGGAGAGAACCCCGACCCAGGCCTGCTTCTCCCCTCTGCTCCCGTGCCGTGCCCTCGCCCTCGTGTGAGGAGGGAAGTCACTAGCATCGGGACGACTAACATTGCTTCTGGCAGCAGGAGAGCAGGCTGGGCGGTAGTGTGTTCACATGAGTTTGGCAGCTGGGGCTCTTCCTGAGAACACAGACTATTTTCATTTACAACTTAAACACAGTGAACTTACATTGCATTTTAGTTTTTACAAATTTACTTTCTTTCATCATTGTTTCCCCCCTAATTTTTTCCTTAACAATGTGACCATAGGTAGTCCAGTTCAACGTAGATAGACACACGTGTCCTACCCAGACAGGGGAATAGTAGTTGGCAGAGAAAAGGACTGGAGCCCTGACATGCTAGGGCACGGATGAGTCGGGAAGACATGCTAAGTGACAGAAGCATGTCACCAAGACCCCATTCTATTCATAGAAACTGTCCAGAGTAGGGAGTCTGTGGAGACGGAAGTGGACTGTGGGTGCCAGGTAGGCGGGGGGAGGAGCAGGAGGGACTGCTGAGGGCCACGGGTTTCTCCCGGGTGACGGAATGTTCTAAAATTAGGTCGTGGTGCGGTTGTGTAACTTGGCGAATATGCTAAAAAGCCACTGAATTGCTTACTTTAAACGGGCAAATATTATGGTTGTAAGTTATACTTCAAGAAGGCTGTAATTTTAAAAGTACTCAACATGAAGATGAAAATACAATATTGCCCGTGTAATTTTTCAATTAAGTGACCCAAACAGGCATCTGCGATGCTCTCTCACTCGGTGGCTGTCCTTGGGGAGAACGGCTCCTTGCTGGGCTCCCTGCTCCTTCCCCAGCTGGGGAGCGGGCGGCCGGACCTGCTTCCTATCAGCCTTTCTACGTATCTGAAAGGCCTTCGCCAAATATTTGAAAGCTGTTCCAAGTTGCTGAGGTGGCGCCTTCGGAAGAGGCTGGAATGTGGGGAAACAGCGCTGACACTTTAAGTGATTGTGAAGGTCAGGCTCCCAGTGCAATCGCCCTGGTGCTGGGCAGCTCCACTCCTCACTTTTGAGCAAATGCAGGTGTGATAATACAGGGATTAACCTTATCACTCAGGCCACGGCCTGAAAGCCAAACATTCAGAGGGGACCACGTGCATTTCCCTCATTTTCATGGTCCTGGTTTTGAATGAGCGCACAGAGCAACCCCGCCGCTGGCACACCGCCGGCGCCGTAAGGAGACGGGAGCGGCTGCTTGTCTGGGAGGTTTGGGGCAGAATTCGCCGGAGCCTTCCCCGCCTGTCTTGGTCTTTAGTTCTGTGAAAGGTCTGCCTGGAGAGGTCATCTCAACCCAAGAGAAAGCATGTCAGGAGGAAGTGGGCACTTCCCAAAGGCAATATTGCCAAATATTTATCTACCAAAATGAGAAGGATAAAGGGCGATCATTTGACAGCCAACAGTTCAGCCTCTGCCTGGGTTAGAAGTAAAAGGTACTTCCAGGTCCCTCCGTGTGTTCTCCTACAGGCTCCGGGGAGGTTTTAACAAGTGAACCTGGGAGACTCATGTTTTTCAGAGTGTGCTCTGGAAGGACTGGTGCTTGGGGATTGTCCACGGAAAAGAAACCTGGGAAGCAGACTGGGGCCCGCCCTGGGATTTCACAATTTGCATTAACAGCAAAGACACTCAAAAGCCTTTCAGTTAAAGAAAGAAAAAAGAAGCGCAGCCTTAACTTCTGTGACCTCGAAATGCCGCCTCGTCCCCTCCCCCGAGCATCACCGCTCTGCCCTCCCTTTACCTTCAGAGATTTTGCAGAGAACTCAGCTGCTGACTTGGCTCAGAAGGCACTCAGATACTGTTTGAGTTACAGGATGTTAAAGGGGAAGATCCTTGCGGCCTGCCCGGCAGGGGTTGGCTGGGAGGCCCAGGTCTGTCTGTCTCATGAGTGCTCAGTTGGAGGGAGTGAGCAGAGAGGACAGTGGGTTTATTTTGTTTAGTGGGGTGAATTGTTACTGGGCGTTTAAAAGAAGAAGATTGGCGCTTAAATACTTTCCATTCTCCTTTTTGTTAGAAAGAGATGTCAGTTGCATGGCAGCAATGAAGCCTGTAGCCCCTTTCTCCTGCCAGGAGGGTTACAGCCCCTGCAGGAGGTGTGGCCACCGGCTGAGCCTTCCTTTTGTCCCTGAAGCTATCTCCTGGCCACCTGCTGATAGCGTTCCCTCTGAGTTATTTCTCAGGGATCCTCCCCAGCATCCCCTGCCTCCCGCCAGGAGTTGGCCCAGTACTCTCCGTTCCTGCTCTAACCCTAACCCTGCCCCTTGGGACTCCAGACCTCACAGTTCCGAGCTGGAAAGGACCTCAGGACACGCAGTCCAGACCTTTTGCACATAAGGGGCTGAGTCCTCGGTGGGTTACAGCGCCAGGTCTCGAACCCAGGCCTCCCAGCTGCTCTGCTCCTGCCTGCTGACCAGTGACTTGGGCAGTCCTCAGGCCACTTGAGTGGCTTTAAAAACTATACAGGTTCTTGGGCTGAGGCCCAGAAACTCAAGTGTTTGTCAAGCTGCTCTGGGGAGTCTAGCGGCCAGTCCCGTGCGGTGTGTGACAGCCACGTGAGGCCATCTCTGTGGGTTAAGTCAAGTGGCTCCAGGGCAAGGGGGGTCTCACTCCTCTGTCCCCAGTGGCCCCCGTGGTGCCAGCATCCCCGGCAGGCGTTTGGTTGGGGTTTGTAGAGCACATGAGCCTCACAGGGTGCACGGTGTCCTGGCTGTGCACGGGGTGGGCTGGGAGCCGCAGAACGATGCTGTCATGGTTCATGGGTGGTAGTGCAGTAGCTGAGCTGACCACTAAGAACAGCAATATAATTTTTTAAAGAGTAGATTATTAAGCAGAGGGAGGATAGAGAGTCTGACAATGAAGTTTTCATTATCTTCATTAACTAAGGCAAAGAAATTTTATGTGTTGAATCCTGATACTCAGTAATATGCATTATATAGTCAAGTGACCTGGAGCAAAATACCTGTGAAATTCTAGTCATTATTCATGAAACACACACACACAACAAGAACAACAAAACATGCATAGCATTTTGCTTAAATTTAAGAAGGCTTATTGGCCAGTTTTGTTGTTTTGGTCTGTTTTTAGGCATTTGTCTCTTGCAAATAGTGATATTCTAATAAGAGCTCAGAAACTTAACTCACCTACTGAAGTAAAAATAAAAAATACAGCTCACTCATTAAGCTAGCTACTGTGTGGGGCAAAAAAAGAGTTTTCTGCTGAATGTGGTCAGTGTGAAAAATATATCCATTGGAACCTCATTTTCCTTGAGGGGTTCGGGCATGTGCAGCACCAGCTTTTCCTGACTTGTGTCTGAGATAAGTCATTTTGTTAGAAAATTCTGACATAGTACATGGTTGTAGAAAGACCTAATTTTTTTTTTTAATCAATTGAGGGCTAAGTTAACTCCCTAACTTAACTCCCTAACGTTATCTAACGTTACTTATCAATTCCCATTATGAATAGCGGAGTAGGATGAGGTCTGGTTCCTTACGTGTTCTGTCTGACACTTTAGACCTCACAGTATGACTCTGTGTCTGAGCGTCAATGGAGGAGCATTTGGAAGGAGACATGAATTATTAAATTATCTACACCATCAGCCACATGGCTCTGCATGTATATATGGGCCCGGGGTACATGAGCAAAATTAAACTTTAATTGTCACCACCCTCTCCGAACAAAACTGAATGTCGAGAGGTGTTTAGTATGTTGGCCAGCCTTCTCGGGTAGCTTTTCAGTGACGGCTGCTCCTGCACACGCCTGCACCCGCACCACGCCTGCTGGCGGCGCCTCCTGCAGGAGCGTGGCCTCTGGGGAAAGTGTGATCTAGGAGACACACCAGGACGATACAAATTGCAAAGCATGTGCTCTTGTCCCGTCTTTGCACGAGGTTTGGGTGTTCGGACTTCAAGTTCCTGCACCTCTGACCTGTCGTGGGCCACCTCCTGTTGATGCGTAACCGCACGATCCCGCCTGATGGCTGGGGCGGCGCTGCTGACGTGAGCGCCAGCTTTCACCACGTGTCGAGTTCACCGAAACCAGTTGCTGGGCATGGAAACCTCTCACAGACTGTGGAAAGGAGCTGGGCTTTAGAAGTTTACTTCATTTCCAAAGCCTAATTTCTTTCAAAGCCCCTGGATAATTGGGCCAAAATATGTACAGAAATGGTCCTGTTTTCTGAGTAAATGTTTTATTTTAAATTTCGGTAGAAGTTTATGCTGCTTTCAGCACATCGTTAAGGATCCGTAAACTGGGAAATAATTTCCATAGTCTTTATAAACATGGACTGTTGAACATGCCCCTGACTAAGGCAGTACCTCTGAGGTCCTTTGTCCCCGAGAGCACGTGGAGGTGTGTGTGGGGTCCTGGTGGGTGTCCCGCTGACTGGCCATTCTGCAGGACTGGAGGTCGTCTTGCAAACCCATGCTGTGCTGCCCGAAGGCCAGGATCGCCTTGTGGGAAACACCGCAGGGTAAGGACTAGTCAGGTGACACACACACACCCCCTTGGGGTCCAGCGGCCTGGCCACTGGTCACTTACAGCTTATTCTTGTGTTATTACTTGTTAATTACAGGCCGTCCCCGGGACTCGACGTATGTTGTTTCATGGTTACGTTGCCATCTCCCATATATTTATTAAAAAAAAGTTCTGTCATTTCAGCGTATGTACGTACGTGCTTTATGTCTATTATTTATTTACCACAAGTAGAGGTCAGGAATTGCTATCTTTCTTTTACATTGTTTTTACTGTTTCACTTCATTACTGCTGTGTGTGTGCTCCATGTGAGTGACGCAGGTGCTTATGTAGGTGGGTTCCGACTTACGGCGAAAATCGAGTTACGTCGCTGTAGGAACGGATCTCCGACGCAACCCGAGGACCTGCTGTATTGTATTTTCCATATAAACAGCAGTAAACCTACTTTTGCCCACCCAGTGGATCCTCTCCCTTCCTGCCCTGGTCTGAATTCTCGGAGCCTCACTCGGCTGTGGTGGGGTCAGAAGGAGGTGGTGCGTGGGAAATCCACTAACCGTAGTCAGAGGACTTTTGTAGCAAAAGGGCACAGACCTGAGTGTGAATGTGCGGTGCTGAAGAAGGCAGGCCTGCGTTCGGGTCCAGACTGTGCACGTGTTGAGACTCATCAGCCGGGGAGTGTGTGCGTGTGTGCGTGTGTGCATATGCATGTGCACGTGTGTGTGTGTCAGCCGGGGAGTGTGTGTGTGTGTGCGTGTGTGCATATGCGTGTGCACGTGTGTGTGTCAGCCGGGGAGTGTGTGTGTGTGTGTGCGTGTGTGCATATGCGTGTGTGCTGACGAGACTGATAATGGCTGTTGGAGAGGAACAGCCTGCGTGTGACTAGAAGGCTCAGGAGAGGATCAAGAGAAAAGAACGCTGTTGTCGCTGGGTTGGCTCAGTGGATAGAGCATCCGCCTGTGGACTGAAAGGGTCCCGGGTTTGATTCCGGTCAAGGTCACCTGCCTGGGTTGCCAGCTTGATCCCCTGTAAGGGTTGTGCCAGAGGCAGCCAATCAGTGATTCTCTCTCTTCATTGATGTTTCTCTCTCTCTCCCCTTCTCCCTTCCTTTCTGGAATCAATAAAGATAAATTTTTTAAAAGAGAGAAAAGAATGCTCGTTAAGTGTGATTTGTCCCTGTGTTTTCTAGATCAATGTCCGAGTCACCACCATGGACGCGGAGCTGGAGTTCGCCATCCAGCCGAACACCACAGGAAAGCAGCTTTTTGACCAGGTTGGTCTCTGTGAACTTGAGAGAGAGAATTCCCATTTAGAAAAGAAACTTTTGCAACATCTGAATCATTTTGTTTGCGAAGCATATTCCTTGGGGTGCTGCCTGCTTCTCTCTGTAGAACAGCCCATTTCCCCTCCCGCGGGGCTCACACTGAGAACTCTGTGGGGGTGGCCCCGCTCACAGCTCCGAGGGGCGCTTTTGGGGACACGGAAGGTTTCCTCGGCAGCCCCAGGGTGCCAGGCCTGCCGGTGCCTCCACTCCCCCGGCTCTGCCGCACCCACAGCTCTGGCTGCCCTCTGCCCCCGGCTCTCGTGGTCACCTGGCTGCTGCTGGCCATCAGTGTGGGGCTGGGTGCAGTGGAGATCAGACACCGCCCACGGGCCCGAGAGGGGCCGGGCAGGTGCGGTTCCAGGGTGACCCTCCCTGGCTCCTTCGGACTGAGCTCCACGGAGCCTGTCGCGTTCCCTCTCGCAGCCTGAAGGTGAAAGTGGGGTTTTAACGGGAGCACCGAGCCCCCTGTGATAGCTCTTCCCGGGACAGTTCCTCAGCGAGCAAGGTCTTCTTTCTGGGCTGAGTGAGTGCTCCAGGGCGAGGTCCAGTGGGCAACAGGATGGGGTGTGTGCAGGCCCTGGAGCTGTGCTCGCCTTTCTGAGGCCCCAGTGGGAGGAAAGCGATGTTCCCATCAACACTAACCCGGGAAGTGGAGTGGGTGCTGATGGGGAGACCTGGGGGGTAAGATTTTAGCAAATCTAGAATCTGCAGTGACTCCCCGCTGCTGGGTGGGACGTCCTCTCATCGCCCATTCCCTGCGCTGGGCCCCCCTCCCCCCCACCCCCGCAGCAGCCCCAGGGGTTCAGGGTGACAGTCCTGCCAGTGCCTGCAGGGGTGGGGACACACCTCAGCTCTCCGGGTGCTGCCTCGCCCAGCAAGGATCCAGACATTTACTGCTCTGGGTGGGGCTGGACTTGGTTCAGATTCTAAAGGTTTCGCCTGAGAGGTAGTCTTGAGGCCGTTCCATGGAGCCAGCTGAGCTCCAGGGGGTGCAGGCGGGGGTGGGGGGGGGGTAGGTGCTGTTAGCTGTGCCTGCAGCCACCGTGTCCCTCAGTCACAGACAGTCCTTGTCTTCAATGAGTGCCAGGCCGGCCTCAGCAATTTATTTTAAAGCAGAGCTGGGAGGCTCTATGTTAGGAAAGCGACGAGGTGGTGAGTTACGAGGTGGTGAGTTAGACTGACCCTCCTCTACCCCGGGAAGTCTCTGCAGTAACTGGGCTGTGACTGGGTCCTAGTCCAGGGCTCTGGTTGGATGAGCGTGTCACAGGTCAACAGCCACGCAGGAGGCAGATCCCCGACAAGCCGAAGGCACTTGCCCACTGCTGGCGTCCAGAGGGCGAGGACAGTTTTGCCGTGTGGCTGTGTGTGCCCAGTGTCTCCGTCAGGAGTGTTTTTCAGCTGCTGCTTAAGATGGAGTGAAATAGACAATCCCTGCCTTTACTTCCCAAACCCCTGCCGCTTACATCGCCGCCCAGGCCGAGGTGAAGGACTGGGCCTGCTCCTCTTCCCTCCCCGTGGGCTCAGCCCGGGTTGGGCCGCGGACACTGAGGGATAGTGAGGTGTTTCTCTAGGGGTGTCGGGGGCCCCCGCAGGGCTGTTAGGATGGACCGCAGGAGGGAAGGTCCCCCGAGTCTATTTTGTCATTTGGGGAGCGCCATCGGGATAGAAGCAGGGCTGGGAAACACGGAGGGGCCAGTTCCCCGGAAATCTGTGGGAGGTTCACGTCACGGAGCCTGTGGCCGAGTAGGCACCAGGCTTTTCACCAAGAGAGTGAAGTCCGGGCTCTGTCCACGGGAGGCTCCAGAGTCTGATGCTGCGGGAAGGGGCTGGCACGCCTGCCAGGTGGAGAGGACTCTGAGCTGTGGCCCTGAGCACCCGCAGGGGCTGATGAGGGGGGAGGGCCGGGCCAGGGCTGTGGTCGGGGATGAAGGGAGACCGGACAGAGAGAGGGTGATTGCTGGAATGTGGGCTTTCTTGTGCAGCTTTGAAGCAACCCAGACAGGAAGGCAGGGCAGGTCTGACACGCAAATGAGGTGGAGATTTGCAGGAATAAGAAGTCAGCGGCTTTGGGCATAGAGACTCTGGTCTCTGAATTGACTTTCTCTACACTTGGCTGCCGTGAAAACAAGACATCGGGTTTCATAAAAGACGTGGGAGGCAAGCGGGCTCTGTGAGGGCGGGCTCTTTCCTCTCTCCCTACCAGGGGAACGCAGGCATCTGTCCCCCAGGGGGGAATCAGGCTCGGGAAGGAGTCTAAGGGCATTTCCAGCTTCCTTTAAGTGAGCGCTCTAGATCCCTGGTTCCCATCGCTAGTGTGCTCAGCCTTCCCCTCCACGTGTGGCAGACGATGCATTTGAAGGACAGCTAAGGGCCCTTCTCTTTGAGCCTCACATTGTACGCCATGGGCTCCAGGACTGCACAGCAGAGCTCTGGACTGGCCCTGGCCGTGTTCAACAAGTGTCCGCAGCTGCATGTCTGGTTCCGAGACACGGACCACCAGCTGGGCAGGGCCACAGGAGAGGTTGTTCCTAGTGACACGGGGATTGCCCAGTGTGAACCCCTCGCTGTGACCAGGGGTGAAGTCTCCGTCTCTGGGCAGAATATGAACTTTCTGGGCCTGTGTGTCCGAGACTCCCCGCCCCTCCCTGGAAGTGCCACCATCGGCCTCTCTTCCCTGGGCTTCTGGCTCCCTGTTCCTGGACGCAGGGTCTCAGGCCAACTAGCTGAGAGGTAGGGCAGCCCGAGGAGAACCAAGCGCGCCTCTGCTTCACGTAGGCCGTGTTCAGCTCCTTCCCCAGAGGCACCCCTGGCAGCGACAGGCACTCCCGTGGCACCGCCATCACTCAGCTCGCAGTGACTCGGGAGCAGGAGTGAGATTTTAGAAGGTCTTAACATTTTGTAAGATTTAATGTAAACCAGAATCTGCTCAAATCGATATTAAAAATAAATCGTTATGGCTTTGGGGTGATGGGATAGCCTGTGTTAGCTGGCTCGGTGTGACCAGGCAGCTGGCACCTGGCTCCCTGCCGTGACTGCGGCCCCCGTGATGGCGCTGCTGGTAGCACTGCCCATTCCGTGTCTCATGGCTGTCGCCCCCTCTCTCTCCCCCTCGCAGGTGGTGAAGACCATCGGCCTGCGGGAAGTGTGGTACTTCGGCCTCCAGTACGTAGATAATAAAGGATTTCCTACCTGGTTGAAACTTGATAAAAAGGTAAGTCACAGTTAACTGTTTGCACTGTTAACTGGGTGTTGGTCCTCCTCGTTGGCATTGAACTGGAGCACCTTACTTGGACTTTGGTTTTTGTTCCTTTTTATTTGTGTAAAAGTTTTTCCAGACAAAACTTTTCCATTCGCAGGTTTCCTGTAAATGGGGATACAGGTTGGCAATTGGACCCGGGCATTTCCCCTCGCTGCTCCCCGAGCGATGAGGGTTAATTCTTGTATTTAGCTGACCTTAGTGTTGTTTTTACAGTGCGATTATTAATCTTCTAAACCATGAATCACCCACTGTTTTGCAAGAACCTGTTACTGCTTTGTCAGAACCTGTGATAGATTATCTCCCAACTCTAAAGACGGGATAATTCCAGTAACAATTATAGAGAACAGCAAGAAGCAAAATGTGTTTTCTGCAAATAATCTGGGAAATGTCCCTTTTCCAAACCCTGCTCTCCTCCCAAATTATACGGCAGCAGGGGCGGTCGGGGCGGTGAAGGAGGAGGGGCGCGAGCTCCGTGGTCCACGCTGGCCTGGCCACGTGGCCGGACCCCAGGTTCCAGGCTCATGGAGCAGGTGTTTCGAGTTCGAGTTCTCCCTCGCCCCGTCCCCAGAAGATCGGGCCAGGCTGGCGCCAGGCTTCCCGCGAAGGGAGGGTGTGTCGTGGGACTTCTTAAACTGGCCTTTGGGTCTTACATGTAGAAGGTGACTTCAGAGTAAACACTGTTTGAAACTGGCCTGCAGGGCCCTCGGCCGTGGGCGGCAGCCTGTGCTGGGGCAGGGCTTTCTCTCCGGAGCCCGCAGTGAGCGTTCGGCTTCTGTTGTCCAGGTGTCGGCCCAGGAGGTCAGGAAGGAGAACCCCCTGCAGTTCAAGTTCAGGGCCAAGTTCTACCCCGAGGACGTGCCTGAGGAGCTCATCCAGGACATCACGCAGAAGCTCTTCTTCCTCCAAGTGAAGGAGGGCATTCTGAGCGACGAGATCTACTGCCCCCCCGAGACCGCGGTGCTCCTCGGCTCCTACGCCGTGCAGGCCAAGTTCGGAGACTACAACAAAGAGCTGCACAAGTCCGGGTACCTCAGCTCCGAGCGGCTGATCCCCCAGAGGTGAGCGGCCGGCCTGGGGCGGGGCAGGCAGGTGAAGCAGCAGAGAGCACGACGTCGAGGGCAGCGCTCCTCGGCTGGCATGTGACGGTCGCATGCCTGGCTGTCCCAGGCGCTGGCCTCGCATGCGGCGCCCTGAGGCCGGTGATCCGCCTGGACATGGGGGCTGAGCGGCAGCGGGGAGGGGACGTCCTCATGGCTGTAGGCAGCGTGTTATTCGAGGGTGTTACAAAGTAATCACGTTTTCATGGCCTGACTGCTTCACCACTCCTGGTGTATAATAGTTTGGCCCCCGATAAATCTGTTGTTAGTCACTGATGATAAATAAATGACCCCTTTGGGCAGAAAGGCTTCTTAAAATAAAACGTCCTTTATGTTTTTCCCCAGCAGGACTGAGTTTGTCTCTTTCCAGTCTAAATCATCAGATTTTAGTTCGTCCTAAGTAGAATTGCACATTAGGAAGTAGAAACAAACGCACTTCGTGATGATTTTATTTAAAGAAAAAGTGAAGGTTTGCATGAGGGGACAGAGCCTGTCACTCACCTCTCAGCCCTGCCCTTTGGGGTGACGCCGTTGTGCCCTCTTCCTCTGCCATCAGAGTCATGGACCAGCACAAGCTCACCAGGGACCAGTGGGAGGACCGGATCCAGGTGTGGCACGCGGAGCACCGCGGGATGCTCAAGTGAGTGTGGCGGGCGGGCTGCCTGCGGCCTGTTGTCTGCCTGTGCCCGCGAGGGCCGTCCCAGGGAAGGTGACCAGCCAGCTACAGTGAGGTTTCCTAACAGCCAGGTGTTCCCGCCTGGGGTCAGAGGCAGAGGAAGGTTAGTTGAAGCCTTCAAGCCCCAAACACACACACACACACACACTCTCTCTCTCTCTCTCTCTCTCCTAAACCGTCCCGTTAGTCGAGGGGGCGGGGCACTGCTCCTAAGCATCAGGCTTCTGTCTTCCTCTGTCACAGAGGGGCCAGGTTCTTCATTGTCCGTGAGGCGACTGCCTTCAAAAGTACGTGCAGACAACTGATCCCAAGCCAGAAACACTTGCTGTTAAGCGTGGGAAATGGCCAGTCTCTGCTGTCCCTGAATCCTCGCCTCGGGCATGGCCACGTGATCCCAGACTCAGAGGCCTTTTAGAGTTTGGGCTTCGCAGACACGTGTCCTTAGGGCAGTGGTTCTCAACCTTGGCTACACATTAGAGTCACCTGGGAATCTTTTTAAAACGCTGATTTCTGGGCCTCATCCTCCAGAAATTCTGTTTCTTTGTTACTATTGTTGTGGCCCCAGCCCATAACAAAGAAACAGGTTGAGAACCACTGCCTTAGAGCTCCTGTCCCAGCCACGCTCCTTCCTGGGAGGGAAATAGCTCGAAGCCTCAGCCGTGGCAGCTGGTGCGGCAAATGGTGGGAGCCCCCGCAGGCGAGAGAAGTGGGATCTGGCAATAAATGGAACAGGAGAGTCTGTGTCCAGAGAAGCCAGCGTGAGCCAGTCCAGTTCCCTCGATGTGAGCGATGCCAGTGGTCAGATCAGGGCCGCCTGGGCACCGTGTGGGCGGCAGCGGGACAGCCCCCGGAGCGCGTGGCTGTTGGCCGTCCACGGACCTGCCTGCGCCTCAGGCTGCCCAGGACACCCCCACTGACCATGGTGCGTGTCTGTCCCCCCAATAGAGACAGCGCCATGCTGGAGTACCTGAAGATTGCCCAGGACCTGGAAATGTACGGGATCAACTATTTTGAGATAAAAAATAAGAAAGGAACAGACCTGTGGCTTGGAGTGGATGCCCTGGGACTCAATATTTACGAGAAAGATGATAAGTGAGTTGAACCTCATACTGAGCTTTAGTTGGTGGGGCATGGGCCTGGAGGCCATGGCGAGCGTGGGGATTACGCCTGCGGGCTGCGTTTGAAGCGGTTATGGGCAGCCGGCTGGCCCGGGGGCTGTGGGTCTTCGAGGGCTTGTGGCTGTGACGGCGCCTGGAGTGTGCGTCACTTCTCTCCTGTCTCTGCGACCTTTTTACCGTCACGTGTTGCATGTGCGGAGGGTCCCGCAGGGAGACCAGGGAGGTCTGTGACCTCACCCCCACTCCCACCGAGGCGCTCCCCGCCTGGGGTGCCGGCCCACCCAGAGCTCCCCCCAGGCAGCCCGGTGGCTTGGAGGTTTGTGCTAATCCAACTGGGGTATTTGTGGGGCTGCTGGGGACCCTAAGACCTGTAAACAGTAGCCTTTATGTACACAGCCCACCAGGTCCTCTGCCACCCGGGAGGTGAGTGGTCTGTTGGGCATGGAGCAGGCCAGGTGAGGGTTCTCAAGGAGCGGCTCCCCTGACTTCCTGTGCCCGTCACTGTGTGCCCATCTCCGCGCACACAGGCCTTTTTCCTGCTGAGAATCTGCTGGGGTCCAGCCCCAGCAGGTCCAGGGGTCCCCAAAGGTGTGGACGGAGTCGGCGAAGAAGGAATGACACTGAAACAGCGTTCAGTTGATCAGCAGCCTAGCCTAGTTGATCAGGATCTCTAGCCAAGTTCTGGTCAGGATCTCCAGCGAAGTTCTGGTTAGGATCTCCAGCCAGGGTCTCCAGGTTCTCCAGCCAGGTTCTGTAGCCATGTTCCCTCGCTAGGTTCTCCAGCCAGGTTCTGTCCAGGTTCTCCAGCCAGGTTCAGTCACCAGGTTCTAGTCAGGTTCTCTTGCCATGTTCTATCCAGGTTCTGTAGCCAGGTTCTGTCTCTAGGTTCTGTGGCCAGTTTCTGTCCAGGATCTTTTGCCATGTTCTCTCCAGCGAAGTTCTTCTGTCTCTAGGTTCTGTGTAGGTTCTGTGTCTAGGTTCTGTGTCCTGTTGTCTTGTTACATCTGTATTTATACCAGTTGATTCCAATCCTATCAATCTCTATTCCAAAGGTTAGGGCGTTTCTTATCTCCATTCCAAGGAGTAAAGATTATGTAGCTTAAGCATGATTGTTCGTAGTTAAAGTGATTAATTACCCGCCTGGCACTTAGTTAAGGGGTTTTATTCCCTCCCTAACTTCAGGGGAAAATCCCTACCTGGGAAAACAACCTTTCTCAGAGAGGTGACCTTGGTTAAAACACAAAGTGCCAAGAAGGTGAGCAAACATATTAAGAACAGAATGCCATATATGCCAGGTCCCTTGAAACAGCAAGGATGGACCGGCTCCCGGCAAGAATCCACACAGAAAACATGGTTCTAATTCAGTGAGGTGGCTCCTCGCTGAATCTAAATTCTAGATTCTTCCCACCAGAAGCTTCCCAAGTGCAGGCAGCCCTGACGGCCGGCTGGCGTCCAGCAGAGCGTGGCTGCAGATCTGAGGGTGAGGGTGCCGGGGCCTATCCTCAGGCCTTTATGCCAAACCACGCCCTTGGGCCTGGGTTCCTGCCTCTGTGCCTGCGGAGCCCAGGGGACCACTGACCCGGTGCCCCTCCTGGCCGCAGGCTGTTCCTCTAAGTCCCGGCTCCCCCATGTCCACCTGGGCCTCCCTCTCCCCACCTGTTCCTAGAGGTTAATGTTCTCAGCTCCCCACACTCCAGATCGCCCACAACCCCTCTCTGGCATTCTTGAGGGGCGCAGTCCTGCTTTTGACAAGTGACACCACAAAAGAATCTCTCTGTAATCTCAGCCACTGCGTTCTTGCCAGAACTCCAAGTACAGGAAGGGACCCGGTCAGACGATCCTAAGCCCTCCACTTGGTGCATGAACTGGGTGGAGGCGTGGTCGGGCCGCGCTGGGGGTCCCTGCTGGAGATGCTGGTCACACATGCGCCGTGACAGGCCTTTCAGAGACTCGAGGTGGGTTACGGGGCCTGTGCTCTTCCCGTGTGTGCGTGAGCGGAGGCCTCGTGGATCACATGGGGGAAACTGCCTCTGAACTTTCTTGAATGACCAGGTTTGTAACGCAGCCTTGGCCAGGGCTGTCCAAACAGGTTTTTCAAGCTGCGAGCAGCGGCCTAGGCAGAAACGTGGTGAAGGCAGCCTGTAACCCCCCAGCACACAAGGTGCATTTTCCAAGTAAAAGGAGCTGCTGGCTTCTCCGGTCCTATTCCTGCTCCCCTCCCCCCAGTGAGCGATGAAACTGGCGACCCTCTCAAAGGGGCCTTCTCCCCAAAGACAATGCTGGGGGTGTACCTCCTCACTTCCTGCCCCCCCCCCCCCTGCTGGGGAAGGCATCCCTCTTCAGTTACGAAAACAAGCAGATGTTCACTCAGTCAATAGGCCCAGCTTCTCCTTTTAAACAAATATGGACAATACGGTGTCCATGGCGAGCCAGGGGCTGTGGCTCGGGTCTGAGGCCACTCCTGGCTGTGTTCACGTGGACTTGGTGCCCTTGCAGATGAGCAGTGCAGGGTCGGGTTAGGGGTGGGTTAGGAGTGCAGGGGTGGGTTAGGGTTAGGAGTGCAGGGGTGGGTTAGGGTTAGGACTGCAGGGGTGGGTTAGGGTTAGGACTGCAGGGGTGGGTTAGGGTTAGGACTGCAGGGGTGGGTTAGGGTTAGGACTGCAGGGGTGGGTTAGGGTTAGGACTGCAGGGGTGGGTTAGGGTTAGGACTGCAGGGGTGGGTTAGGGTTAGGAGTGCAGGGGTGGGTTAGGGTTAGGAGTGCAGGGGTGGGTTAGGGTTAGGAGTGCAGGGGTGGGTTAGGGTTAGGACTGCAGGGGTGGGTTAGGGTTAGGACTGCAGGGGTGGGTTAGGGTTAGGACTGCAGGGGTGGGTTAGGGTTAGCAGTGCAGGGTCGGGTTAGGGTTAGGAGTGCAGGGGTGGGTTAGGGTTAGGACTGCAGGGGTGGGTTAGGGTTAGGACTGCAGGGGTGGGTTAGGGTTAGGAGTGCAGGGGTGGGTTAGGGTTAGGAGTGCAGGGGTGGGTTAGGGTTAGGACTGCAGGGGTGGGTTAGGGTTAGGACTGCAGGGGTGGGTTAGGGTTAGGAGTGCAGGGGTGGGTTAGGGTTAGGACTGCAGGGGTGGGTTAGGGTTAGGAGTGCAGGGGTGGGTTAGGGTTAGGACTGCAGGGGTGGGTTAGGGTTAGGAGTGCAGGGGTGGGTTAGGGTTAGGAGTGCAGGGGTGGGTTAGGGTTAGGACTGCAGGGGTGGGTTAGGGTTAGCAGTGCAGGGTCGGGTTAGGGGTGGGTTAGGAGTGCAGGGGTGGGTTAGGGTTAGGAGTGCAGGGGTGGGTTAGGGTTAGGAGTGCAGGGGTGGGTTAGGGTTAGGAGTGCAGGGGTGGGTTAGGGTTAGGAGTGCAGGGGTGGGTTAGGGTTAGGACTGCAGGGGTGGGTTAGGGTTAGGAGTGCAGGGGTGGGTTAGGGTTAGGACTGCAGGGGTGGGTTAGGGTTAGGACTGCAGGGGTGGGTTAGGGTTAGGAGTGCAGGGGTGGGTTAGGGTTAGGAGTGCAGGGGTGTGTTAGGGTTAGGACTGCAGGGGTGGGTTAGGGTTAGGACTGCAGGGGGGTGGGTTAGGGTTAGGACTGCAGGGGGGGGGTTAGGGTTAGGACTGCAGGGGTGGGGTAGGGTTAGGACTGCAGGGGTGGGGTAGGGTTAGGGTTAGGAGTGCAGGGGTGGGTTAGGGTTAGGACTGCAGGGGTGGAATTCTTGAGGTGGCTCAGATGGGAGACTGGGTACATTGAGGATGTGAGTTGGGTGATAGGTTCAGGGTGCCCTGCAGAGAAACAGACATGCCTGTATTTCACTAAAATGTCCTTTTAGTGTTGAATGTGCTCCGGTTGGGAAGTGCCTCCTAGGCACCTTGCTCATCGTATACGTGACCCTTACGTGGGAGACGCAGGACTGAGCACTTGTCTTTCCGTGAACCGTAGGTCGGAGCAGGAGACGGCGGGAGGGAGGGAATTGGCAGACCCAGGCCCTTCCCTGAAAAGCGTTATCAGCCTGGGAACAGTTCACATCAGCTGCTATAATTCTGCTTTGGCATCCAGACCAAGAACAAAACGACAGAATGAGACAAAGAACGAGAGGAACCCGATCTCATCCCCCCCCCCCCCCCCCCCGTTCTTTAGTTCTTTAGTCCTTGCAGCAGGGCCACTGCGTTTCGTAGCCCTGGAGGGACGGTGAGGGGTGAGGGTGAGGCTGCTCCCACATGCACCCTCCCAGCGAGAGGATGTGGGGAGGGCCATCGACCAGGTGGGACTGAGGCCAGCACAGTGTCCTTTCCCTTTGGTTCCTTACTCAGGACTGTCAGTCAGCTGCTCCGATTTCCATTTCATTCACGTTCGAAAGGACGTTTCAAGCACATAATAAACCAGCTACTTTAAAGACAATTTCCAGTTTCCAAAAGCACACCCAGTTGGCAGGATATGTTAACTCTGGCTGGGGGAGGGGCTGGGGGGAGGTGCCCTGTTGTGCTCAGTGAAAGGGAGGAGGCACCAGGCAGTTGTGTTGGCTGTGAGTCTGTTTTACCAGATGTGCGGGGACCCCAGGTGCCAGGCCATTCTCTCCTGGACTCTGGGACCCGAACTTGAACCTGGAACAGCCACTTAGCCTCTATAGACGTTCTCTGTGGCCAGGACTCGTGGGACCCTCCCAAGTGGGAAGTTTCAGAGCTTGCCTCAGGCTGACAGAGTTTGGGCCGTGGTTAGACGCCTGCCCACCCCCTGGAGCCTGTAGGCCTGGCCCCGCCGCAGGCTGTAGGGTGGGAGGTGGGGGAGCGGCCCCTCCAGGCGCAGGGAGGCCAGGCCACGCTAGTGAGTCCTCCCTCCACGCTAGTTCGGGCCGCACTCCAGCCCTGTTATCTGCCCCATCCCTGCC
The DNA here is from genome assembly GCF_964212035.1 of Myotis nattereri. Taxonomy (NCBI): domain Eukaryota; kingdom Metazoa; phylum Chordata; class Mammalia; order Chiroptera; family Vespertilionidae; genus Myotis; species Myotis nattereri. Next base: position 95,907,447 of record NC_138081.1, on the reverse strand, counting down.
TCTGGCCAGGGACTGGCTCTTCGCTCTGTAGGACACGGTGATCTCCAGCCCAGCCCAGCCCACCGCCCAGACCGTTCCTAAACTTTTTAATGAAAAGTCTCGGAGCACATTGCAGACCGGGAAGGTTTCACAGTGAGCGCCGCGTGCGGCTGCGGCGAGACCCTGGCGGCTCCCACCTGCCTTGTCCTCCCCGGCCGTGCCCGGGCCTCTCCCTCGCACGTCTCCAGGGGGCGCTGCCGCCTCTGCACCTCCCCCGTGCACACGGCTTCCCGGGCGCAGGGCGTTCTGTTTTCATTTGATGTAAAACTTCAATATAACGAAATGTTCCCTCTCAAGTGTCCATTTACTGAGTTTAGACGAACAAATGCCTGTAAAAATCCAAACTCCTGTCGAGATGTACAACGTTGCCATCACCTTCTGGCATATTTTGAATTAAAATTCGTTAGTTCATTTTGAAATCATTTCAGATTTTTGAAAGGTTTCAAAACCAGTAAATACGAAAGATTCCAAGCGCCCTTCTCTTAGCTGCCCCAGAGTGCCCGTCCAGGTGTCACGGGGAGTCAGCACCCAGAGGAGACCTGGCCATGTGGGCGACCCCCATCATAACCGGCTGTCCCCCACCATAACCGCTGTCCCCCATCATAACCGCTGTCCCCCGCCATAACCGGCTGTCCCCCGCCATAACCGCTGTCCCCCACCATAACCGGCTGTCCCCCGCCATAACCGGCTGTCCCCCGCCATAACCGCTGTCCCCCGCCATAACCGCTGTCCCCCGCCATAACCGCTGTCCCCCGCCATAACCGCTGTCCCCCCGCCATAACCGCTGTCCCCCGCCATAACCGCTGTCCCCCATCATAACCGCTGTCCCCCATCATAACCGGCTGTCCCCCGCCATAACCGCTGTCCCCCGCCATAACCGCTGTCCCCGCCATAACCGCTGTCCCCCATCATAACCGCTGTCCCCCCGCCATAACCGCTGTCCCCCGCCATAACCGCTGTCCCCCATCATAACTGCTGTCCCCCCGCCATAACCGCTGTCCCCCGCCATAACCGCTGTCCCCCGCCATAACCGCTGTCCCCCCGCCATAACCGCTGTCCCCCGCCATAACCGCTGTCCCCCATCATAACCGCTGTCCCCCGCCATAACCGCTGTCCCCCGCCATAACCGCTGTCCCCCATCATAACCGCTGTCCCCCCGCCATAACCGCTGTCCCCCGCCATAACCGCTGTCCCCCATCATAACCGCTGTCCCCCCGCCATAACCGCTGTCCCCCGCCATAACCGCTGTCCCCCATCATAACCGGCTGTCCCCCGCCATAACCGCTGTCCCCCGCCATAACCGCTGTCCCCGCCATAACCGCTGTCCCCCATCATAACCGCTGTCCCCCCGCCATAACCGCTGTCCCCCATCATAACCGGCTGTCCCCCGCCATAACCGCTGTCCCCCCGCCATAACCGCTGTCCCCCGCCATAACCGCTGTCCCCCGCCATAACCGCTGTCCCCCCCATCATAACCGGCTGTCCCCCGCCATAACCGCTGTCCCCGCCATAACCGCTGTCCCCCATCATAACCGCTGTCCCCCCGCCATAACCGCTGTCCCCCGCCATAACCGCTGTCCCCGCCATAACCACTGTCCCCGCCATAACCGCTGTCCCCCCGCCATAACCGCTGTCCCCCCGCCATAACCGGCTGTCCCCCGCCATAACCGCTGTCCCCCATCATAACCGGCTGTCCTCGACTCTCCTGCCCCAGGGCCCCCCCTGGAACAGCCCTTGCATGTAGTGGGCCCGCCTGCCCAGCCTCCTTCCATCTGGGACAGTTCGCTCGGTCTGTCTGTCTGTCTGTCGTGACAACTTGCAGGGAGAAGCCTGGCAGCACCCACTTCACGCTTGAAAAGTACTGACCATAACTTCGTAGAAAGCTCCTCAGCGTGGGTCTTTTTCTCATGGTTACATTCAAGTTTGATACTTTTTTTTTTAAAGCCAGTCAAGTTTAGCAGTGGGGGGTTAGTGATAAGTTTGGTACTTTTAAAAAATATATTTTTTATTGATTTCAGAGGGAGAGGGAGAGAGAGGAATATCAGTGATGAGAGAGAATCATTGATTGGCCCCCGCTGGGGATTGAGTGCACCACCCAGGCATGTGCCCTGACTGGGAATTGAACTCTGACCTCCCGGTTCATAGGTTGACGCTCAGTCACCGAGCCCCACCGGCGGGTGAGTTTGGCATTTTGGCAAGGACCCCACGGGCGTGCTGTGCTATCTGACCTGCGTGGTGGCCGTGATGCCAGGACCTCCTTACTGTGCTGCTGGCCTTATCACTGGTCAGGTGGGGCTGCCGCGCTCCTCCTGCGGCACTTCCTCCCTTCCCGACCCATGCGGGTGTTGGGGGGACACATTGAAACTAGAAGCACCCCAGTTCTTACCGCACTTTCCTTCTAGCATCCCTGGCGGGTCTTGCAGGAAACAGTGATTCCTCTGGTATCTGAGAAATGCTGTGCCATGGAGAGGAGAGCGTGTGTTCATTGGAAGGCTGACGTGGGGACAGTTCCCCTTCCCCATTCCTCGGTAGTTGCTGTTGCAGGGACTCGCTTGCTTTATCCCGTGGGCTCTGACCTCACGCTGTGGCTTGGACGCCATCGTTGTTGAGCCCTGTCCTTTCACTTGCTGACATTTTAGAGGCGGGGACACTAACCGGACTATTCCAGGGCCGTCCTGCGCTTCCCTCCAGGCCTGGAATCAGCTCTTTCTCGGAAGAGCTCTGGTCCCTCTTAGTCAAGAATATCACTTTTTTTTTAAATGTGTGGCCTAAGCAAGAGCAGGGCTCACAATATAAATCCTTTCAATCGATGGTCCTTCTCTGTTCACGTCCTATGTGTGAACTCTTCAAAAAAGAGAAAAAGAAAGAAATCCTTGTGGGCGTTAATTTCCAACCATGGTCAGGCATGAAAGGGGTTCTTAGCTCCGATGTGAGTCACCACTTTCTCGTTCAGCCCTCATCCTCTGACACCGCAGTCCCGCTGATGAATGGCTGTCAGTGTTACACGAGCTTCCAGAGTCTAAAGAGCCCAACTTTCCAGCCGCGGCAGAGAGGCCTAGTGACAGCCTGGCCTTCGCTCGCGGTTGGACAGCGGACCCTCGGGCCCTGTTGGCTGGGAGCCGGGCGGCAGCCCCCGAGCTCCTGGTGCGGTGGTGGCTCTCGTGTCCGGAGGGAACCTCCTTTGCGTGAGGACACGGCGGGAGTCGGCAGGACCGTGACCGCCTGAGCTGCTTCACCTCTAACAGTTACTGTCCCGTGTGAGAGCTGGGGCGACAGCACTCCCTGCGTGTGTGTTGGGGTGCTGGGGAGCACGTTGGCCCCTGGGGGACAGGGCCCCGGAAAAGCACCTGCACTGAGAAGGTGTGACACAGAAGCTGCCCCCCGGCAGTGCCCTGACACCACTCCTCCAGGTGTGTGTGTGACGCTGTGTCCCTCAGAGCGCCCCCCCCCCCACACGCACAGCTCTGCCGTGACCTGGCTTTGCTGCCATAGCAAGACTACATCGCCCACTAGTTTATATTTGAACGTGTTGGTAGCAGCATTCCGCCCCCCCCCCGCTCACTTCTAAATGGGGAGTTCTTACACATCTGGGAAAAGACCAGTTTTGACGGCAGTATCCCTGAGTGGCGGCTTAGGACCTGTGCTCCTTCTGAAAGGGTATCCGTGGCGACATGCTGGAGGACCAGGGTGGCATCAGGAGGTGAGCAGAGCGTGTGGGCTTGGAGTCATACGATAAACGTCCCCGCGCTGCTGATTACAAAGCCGGTCTCGGCCTGTAGTGGACGCTAGTGACCACAGAGGGCCGTGGGGCTTTCGTTAGGAGTGTGGCCGCGCCCATGCCACGCCCTCGGCTCCTCGGGAAGGCACAGCCGTTGTAGACACGTGGCTGCCCAGCACCCGAGCACCTGACTGACTGAGCAAATCCTAACCGACCGGAAGGAAAGGAGACAACAGGACAGGAATGGAGGCCTTCCGTGCCCCCTGCAGCCGTGGCTGGACCATCCAGACGAAGTCCACAGGCACATGGGGGCCTGGCCCGGCCAAGGCCGCCGCCTCAGCGAGCAGCCACTCGGCACAGCCGGGGAAGACAAGACGTGCTCTTTGCCACGAGGAAGCTCACCTCCTGGGTTTCAGGGAGCTCAGTGGTTACGCAGTGACTTACGTAGGAGAGTGCAGGCCGAGGGGGAAGACCCGAGGAGAGGAAGTGGGCGGCTGTGGTGCAGGTCGGGCTGGGAGAGCAGGAGGGAGCCCGTCCAGGGGCCTCCGGGAAGCCCTGTGTTGAGAGTCTGGGGGGACCAGGCAGCGGGGCTGCGAAGGGGAGGGCCGTGGCTTTCCTCCTGTAGGACCTCTTGCCGTGGGGGTGACGCGAGGAGCTGGCGAGGGACCTAGTCCTGGACCCTCCGCACCCACAGGCTCTCCTCTCGGCCGGTCCCACCTGGGGCAGCAGGAAAGGGCCCTGCTGACGTTTTAGAAGAGGCAACACTAATCGGACAAGCCGGCCGGCGTAGGTGCCGGCGCCGAGGAATCGGTTCGGCTGTCGGCGGGATTCGGAGGCTGATGTGAGGGTGGTGGCAAACGATGGTTGTGAGAGACATTTCAAACGGGCGCAAGGCCGTGCGGGGCTGGACATCAAAGATGACCTTGAGATTAAAGCCAGGGTGACTCGATGCAGTGAGACACTCACACCGAGAAAGACGAGTGGGAATGGACGGGGTTTCCTGAGCTTGAGCCTTCCGAGGGCGCGCGAGAACACTCGGTAATGACCTGTGTCCCATATTATGCTTCCTGGGGAGCCTTATACTTGTTAAAATGGAACAGAGAAAACCAAGAATAGATTTGCAAACCCCTCTTAGTCAATCCGGGCACGTCTAACATCTGACCTTTCGTAACCTCAGGTTGACCCCAAAGATCGGCTTCCCGTGGAGTGAGATCAGGAACATCTCCTTCAATGACAAGAAGTTTGTCATCAAGCCCATCGACAAGAAGGCGCCTGTAAGTCCGCGTGGGGTCCGCACGGGGCTGCTGGTTTCCATTCTTACAGCCAGACGTGCTTCCAGGATAAATCAGACTTCTCTGCGGGATGCTCAGAAGTGTGTGTGTGTGCGGGGGGTGGGGGGGGTGCCAGCAGGTTACGTTGAGGGTCCAGGACCTCTTGGGACTCGGGGCTGACCATGGTGTGGGAGGTTCTTGTGGAGGCCAGTGCCTGTCCCGCTGCCTGTTACCTGAGTTGTCAGGTCTCCATTCCTTAGCGGAAAAGAGCCATTCTGCGTCGTTGACCTTTGCCGAAAGCTGAGCCTTTCTGGGCTTGAAACGCTGGTGTTCACGGGAAAAAGCAGCCGGCCCCCAAGACCACGCAGCTGGGGTGCAGGGGCTCCTGGCAGCATCTCGGGTCCCCGCCTGGAGCGGACGGCAACCGCTGCGGGCTCCTGGGCCAGAGCCTGCGCTGTCCTTGCAACTTGCCGTGTTAGGAAGTCAGGCCTGCGTCCAGAGCGCTGCTGGTGCCACAGCCCATGTGGGCCTCCAGGGGTGGGTCACGAAGGCCCCGCGGGGGAGGCGGGCTGGGCTCACGCTCCAGCTGCCGTGGGGGGTGACGTGGGAGCTGGCGAGAGACCACGTCCTGGACCCTCCGCATCTCCCAGGGCTCCCCCCTCGCGGCCGGTCTCACCTGGGGCAGCAGGAAACCAAATTTCCATGTTTCAGGTTTTCCCTAGAAGATAGAAAGGAAATCCCAGAGGCAGGTTGACTGACTGGCGAGACGGGCTTCCTTCCCTCCCCCACCCCGGCAGCTGGGCAGTTTCTGCAGCAGCTCCGTGCCCAGCCTGTCCTTCCGCAGGCCGGCTCCTCCTGCCATGTGCAGACGCAGGCTGGGGCCTTAACCGTCGCTGCTCAGCCTGCCCGGCGCCGTGAGGCTGAGCCTGCGTCTCCCTGTGGCCCCTGGCAGAGGCAGGGGCAGGGGCAGGGGCAGGGGCAGAGGCAGAGGCAGAGGCAGAGGCAGTGACCTCTAACCGCTTTTGAAACGTCTAAGAAGCGAAATTATGTGGGGCTGGACCCTGCTCTGTGCTCAGCCCCTTTCACGGTGACCTTTGCCCCCCGCCCCACCCCCACCCCTCACATCTGGGCAGGTGTCCCCGAGTGGGGCCCAGCGGGGAGCCCTAGGAGTTCCCCGTCCATTCCCTGGCCCTTTCCAAGGTGACCTTTGTTTGGGTTTGTTTCCTTGAATTTGGCTCGTGCCTCGACTCTGTTCTCGGGGTCTGTTCTCTGCTGAGTTTGGATGCCCGTCCCAGGTCACGTCGGGGTGTGGTTGTGTTAGCACGCTGGCTGGAGGCTTGGATTTAGACACTTTTAATCATTAATTTCCGTTTTTAGTTTTTAACTTGAAGTCAGACTGTCCTTCAAAGGCAGCTCGAGGGATTCCTCCCTGCGAAGCGTGTCCCAGCTCCACAGTCCGTCTCCCGGAGGCTGGAGGCCACGAGGGACGTTCCCACAATTCCTGGCTCTTGATTTTTTAAACTGACTTTTTTCCCGACGAGGAGTTGGTGCTGATCAGAGTTCCTTTGCCAATACATTGGGGACACAGGCAAGACCTCCTGGGGAGTGTGCCTGTCTGTGCAGCCAACACAAGCTTGTTCTCTCGTGTAATGAGAGGTGGGTGGGTGATAAAAACACCTGTTTGCCCCGGCTCTGCAGACACCTCCCTGGGAAACCTGACGATTTAATGACAACGTGTGACCCCAGGGAGGGCCGCACCCAGGAAGCCGTGGGCTCGGGGCTCAGCATTCTCCCAGGTTTCTGGAGCAGATGAGGAGCTCGCAAGCTAAGTGGGTCCTGGGGCGTGTGGATGGGCCTGCCCGGCACCTCCCGTCGGTCCCAGACGGTGCTGTGGAACGGGAGGCACTGTCTGTTTCGGCCACTCTCTCCCTGGGCCAGTGGTCAGAATCCATCCCGATGCTGAGGGCCCTGCGGTTGAGAAGAGAAAGGAAGACAGAAGCAGCAGGCAGGCCTTTTCAATCACCTGTAGCAGGAGCTTCTAACCCACTTCCCTTTCTGTCACCTGCTGGTCACCGCTGTGTGTCATCCGTGTCCTGAGCTTCTGTGGTCCCCAGTCACGGAGCTCCCTGAAGCAGCGTCTCCCTTTTCTAAGAAGGCTGCTCCCCCGCGAGCTGCTCCGTTAGCGGGCACAGGGCAGCCGGCAGCCTCTACGTGAGCGTTGGGGCACCAGCCCGCTTTCATGGTGTGGGCAGCATTCTGAGCCCTTTCGAACATTAACTGACTTCATCATCTCAGCCGGGGTGCTGTCATCCCCACTGTAGAGTTGAAGAGGTTGAGGCTCAGTGACGAAGTGACTTGCTCAGGGTCATGGGGCTTGGTGGTGCCGCTGCCTGAACTGCGGTCAGCCACCAGGAGGGTGTTCGGTGAGCACCAGTAAACACGGGAAACAGAGGGGGCTGCCCCTGACCGTCCTCCAGGTGCTGACTGTCTAGATCAGGGTGGGGAACATCCGGCCCGCGGGCAGTGTCAGGCCTGAGCATTTGGTCTGGCCCTGCCAAGGCAACTGCAGGCAGGACTCCAAATTGAATAATTCTAGTAGCTGTCTTCAGAGCAGCATAAACTTACCTTAAGTGAACGACCTTATAAATGTCCAAAAAGGATCCCACCCCGTTCGAGTGGGACAGAGACCAAACCGAGCCAGCGGACAGAGTGCCAGCAGTACCAGGAGCGTCAGCCTAGGGAGGGCACAGAAGGAGGGAGGCCGTGAAGATGGGAGGGGCCCCATGGTGTCCTCCCTCGTCGTGCTGCTGGCTTTGGGGGTACGGCATTGGACAGGACATTCCCAGTAGGGGGCACTGTTTGGGGAGATGCGTGCAGGCACAAAAGGGCATATGGTGAACAAGGGGGCCAGGGTGGATGGCTTTCGCGTGTGCCAGGCCACGGTGTTTGGCCCGGTCCTAGAGCTCACAGGACGGCATCTGAGGCCCAGCGGGGACCTGATTCCTGTGCGAGTAGCAGGGGGAGGCGCAGGCGGAGGCAGGGAGACAGGGGCACAGCAGGGGAACTTGCAGAAGTCCAGGCGGGCGTGGCAGTGGCGGTGGCGGTGGCTGGAGGGGGCTGGCAAGGTGTTACCCTGAAGGTCAGGCGCACTGGCACTGGGGCACTGGGCGCCCTGAGGCTGCGACCTTACATACATAGAGCAGCTTTGCAGCCCAGCATCCGTGCCTGTGCCCACCCGCCCTCTGCTGGCCCTGGAGCACAGGTGTCCCACGGCGCCCAGGCCTGCGTTTCGGGTGTCTCATCCGTTGGGAGTCAGTGTCCTACGTGGAAGCCTCGGTCTGGCCCCTGCTCTCGGCTCCGCACGTCCTCTTAGAAACAGGACCGTGTGCGGCGGGTTGGACACGGGAGCGCCCGTCAGCGCCTGCTCTCTCCTGTAGGACTTCGTCTTCTACGCCCCCCGCCTGCGCATCAACAAGCGGATCCTGCAGCTCTGCATGGGGAACCACGAGCTGTACATGCGCCGCAGGAAGCCCGACACCATCGAGGTGCAGCAGATGAAGGCCCAGGCCCGCGAGGAGAAGCACCAGAAGCAGCTGGAGCGGTGAGCGGGCTGCGGGCGGCCAGTGGGGCGGGTGCAGCCGGCCAGGCGGCCTCGGTGCCCTGCTGTCCACGGCGGGAGAGCCGGTGGGAGATCGCGTAGTAACTATGGGTGGCGGTGCCCTCGCAGCGGCCTCGCTGTGGCTGGGCTGGCAGAGCTGGCAGGGCTGGCAGGAGCGCTGGGACCTGGGGACAGCAGGTGACCACGCAGCTGCTCCTTCGATGGCTGGGCTGTGACGGTGGCTTCGGGCGTAGCAACCTCGCTGGATGACTGACTGCGGAGCGTAAACCTCCCTGCCCTCCCCTAACAGGCAGCAGCTGGAAACGGAGAAGAAGAGGCGAGAGACCGTGGAGAGAGAGAAGGAGCAGATGATGCGGGAGAAGGAGGAGCTGATGCTCAGGCTCCAGGACTACGAGCAGAAGACCAAGAAGGCCGAGAAAGGTGGGCCGCGCTCCCGGGGGCGTGTTCCCTGCATTTCACACGGCCCCGCAGACGGACAGCTCCCACACCAGGAGGAATGCAGCTCAGCACCCGGAATAGAGACTGTGGAGGGACAGGGTCAGGTGGTGACGGGCCTGGGAAGTAGTTGTGTGCTGGGTCCCGTCGGTGCGGAATGCTTTAGGGCGTTATCCTGCTGGTCCCCCTGCCCGAGGGGGTGAGTCCCGAGGGTCCCTCTTCCTGAAGAGGAGGTGAGGCTTTAGCGGCAGAAAAGGTTGCTCAAGGTTGCAGGGTAGTGAGTGGTGCCAGGCCGGGAGGGGGCACACAGCGCTCTGCAGCGGGTGGAGCATCCTGGCGCTGCGCCCCGTAAACACGGTGGGAGGGGGCGAAAGAGATCCCGTCACCCCGATACTCTCCATCGGCCCTGGGCTGGGAGTGGGGCCGGCTGCAGGTCGGGGGCAGAGCCGGGATCAGCGCGGTGCTGTGTCCCCACAGAGCTCTCGGACCAGATCCAGAGGGCCCTGCAGCTGGAGGAGGAGCGGAAGCGGGCGCAGGAGGAGGCGGAGCGCCTGGAGGCCGACCGCATGGCTGCGCTGCGCGCCAAGGAGGAGCTGGAGAGGCAGACGGTGGATCAGATAAAGAGCCAGGAGCAGCTGGTAGGAGCCCCGGTTTCAGTGCTGAATTATGGAGGGGCCGCCTCTGGGGACGCGAAAGTGACACCTGCCGACAATGATTTCTGTCTGGGCTGGAAGCGGATCGGCTGGACGGGGTCCAGTGCGGGCGGGAGGGCGGTGCTGGTGGTGGGTGCGGCCGCTGCCGCCTGCTGGTCAGGGAGGACGTGGCGGTGGGCCGGCGCCTTACCAGGAGGCTTCGTTCACAAGCAGGCTGTGCTGAAAGCGTTCCAGAACTCACTCTGACTTGGCTTTTCACAGGCCGCGGAGCTCGCGGAGTACACCGCCAAGATTGCGCTCCTGGAGGAGGCGCGCAGGCGCAAGGAGGACGAGGTGGAGGAGTGGCAGCACCGGGTGAGTGGGGCGGGGCGGGCGCGGGCGGGCCAGGCTGCCAGGTGCAGGGGGCGGTTCGCGTGCCCTGCCGATACTGGTCCTTCTTAGGCTCCCACGGGAACAGGCCTGTGGGATCACAGGGGAACAAAGAGCCGCCTTGATATTTAGAAAAAGGCCACCCTGAGTGTCCCGCCCCACTGGGCAGCCCCCCTCCCCCCCCAACTGGCTTTAAGTCGGATTAGCTGGGTGCACCCAGCAGTGAGCCAGCCACTGGCCTGAAACCAGCCTCCCCTAGCGACCTGCACAGGCAGCCTGGAGCGGCTATGGGGCCTGGAGGTCCCCAGGCTCTGCCCCTCGTCTGCTGTGTGAATTGGCGAGGGGCCTCACCTCTCAGCCTCGTTTCCTTGTGGACAGTGGGGACTCCTGCCCACCTGTCAGGTTGCTGTAGGGCCCCGCAGGGAGGTCAGTGATTTGCAGCCGTGGTAGCGCCACTCCATCCGCCAGGAGCACAGGCCCTGGGCGCTGCGGGGCTGGGTCACAGTACAGGCCTCAGCCAAGCTGTGGGGGGCTCTAGGCCCCGTCCCCCACCCCCCGCCTGTCCTCCTCGCTTCCCCATCTGAGGCAGCCCCTGTGAGGACGCCTGTGCCTCCCCTCACTTCATCCTGCCCCCCCACCCCCACCCCCAGCAAAGCTGTGTGCAGAGGCCTCGGTCCTTGGGTTTCTGGAGAAAGTGCTTATTACACGGCATTAAGTGAGAAAAGCTGGTTACAAACCAGCTATAAACAAAGCTCATCCGTGGGATTCGGGTGGCGATGAAGTGGGTGGGGTTCAGTCATGTGCCCCTGAGACCTTGCTGAAAGGATCAGGGTGACGGGAGAACTCCCTGAGCACCGTGCTGGGGGCGGGGGCTTGGCAAGCAGCGGCCACGGAAAGGGAAGAAAGCCGGGCGCCAGTGCCGAGTGGCTCTTTCCAGGCCACTTTTCCAGGATGTTTTTTCTTTAATAAATTTTTTTTGCTCCCAAAAAACATGTACAGTGAGCCTATGCTGGGATTATAGGCAGAAGAAAAGATAGTTAGAAAAATGTCAAACCCTGGCATCAGTTTCTCTCTGAGCTGCGGGGACACTGGTTGGCGCAGTCACCTCCTGTGGCTCATGCTGCGCACCTGCCGGGGGGAAGGGGAGGTGGGGATGAGGGGGGTCCTTACCCGCGAGGGGAACGGCCGCCTCCATGAAGAAAGGTCTTCTGGAGGAAGTGGCCAGGCCACGGTTCTGTGTGAGACGTGCTCACTGTCCGTCGATTCGCTTTCGAAGGCCAAGGAAGCCCAGGATGACCTGGTGAAGACCAAGGAGGAGCTGCAGCTGGTGATGACGGCGCCGCCGCCCCCGCCGCCCCCTGTGTACGAGCCGGTGGCCTATCACGTCCGCGAGAACCTGCAGGAGGAGGGCGCGGAGGACTCGGGCTACAGCGCCGAGCTGTCCAGCGAGGGCATCCTGGACGACCGCCACGAGGAGAAGCGGGTCACCGAGGCCGAGAAGAACCTGCGCGTGCAGCAGCAGCTGATGGTGAGGGCGGGACGGGCGGCACCGCCTGGCTCTCGGGCTCCCGGGCTTCCCGCTGGGGCCGGCGGCCCGAGGGCCACGAGGGAGCCCCCACCAGCACCCACTCTCCGGGGAGGGCGGTGGCGGGGGCCTGACCCTGCCTCTTGCCTTGCAGACTCTGTCCAGCGAGCTGTCCCAGGCCAGAGACGAGAACAAGAGGACCCACAACGACATCATCCACAACGAGAACATGAGGCAAGGCCGCGACAAGTACAAGACGCTGCGGCAGATCCGGCAGGGCAACACCAAGCAGCGCATCGACGAGTTCGAGGCCATGTGAGGCCGCGGCTGCAGGCGGCCCGCGCCCGGGCCCTGCGGTCGCACGCAGACTGACACTGGTATTCGTAGTTCTCTGATCTAGACCCTCCTCGTACCCAGTTCCTTTAAAGAGAGTAGCTGTTCCAGCGGAAGGTTCCGGGGCTGGGGCGGGAGGCTTCCCTGGTTACTTCCCATTTGTATCATAGTGCCAAACGGCCTGATTTTTACTGTTGTTATTACTGAATCATTTCCTGTCTGTGCTGGGGGCAGGGCCGATCGAATCAAGGAAAGGGCCACTGCACGCCTGAGGGGCCGCTCCGCTGGCGGGTGTGAAAGTCGTGTCATCACAGCACCCTCGCGGCTCCAGTCCGTGCCATATTCCGTCTGTGTTTGAAATTAGCCCAGATTGAGTGATTGTACTTGATTTCTGTGAAGGATGCATCTCTGTATTTATGTTTTTGAGGCTTGAAAACTGGTGGAAAGCACTCACACACGTGCACCCAGTGACTTCCTCCCTCGGGCAGCAGCGTCCTCACTCATTCCAGATAAGCAGCAAGGAGGGCACACGCTTAGATAAGCTCCTGGTTTTAACAGTTGAGGCTCCATGGTTGGGCTCACACACCTGATTAATAATGATCAGCTATAGAATATAATATTTATATATAAGCAATAATATGGGTTTGTAACATTAGTTAAAAAGGGAAAACCTTGTTCTGTATATTTTGTTACCTTTTACAGAATAATAAAGAACATGAAAACCATGTCACATGGTGAGGGCAGTGATGAAGCCGGTAACCGCTGTAGTCACGTCCGACTCCCCACATTTCCATTTTCTACCGGAAATTCCGACACGAAACACATACATGCTATTCATTCAGCTGCAGCCACGGGCGCCCCGGCCTGGGGAGCGTCTGCGTTTCCACAGAACCTCTCTCTCCATTCTCTACCACGTCCTTGGAAAGCCATGGCAATGCCGGCGTTCCCTCCTGCTGCAGGTTCTGCCGATGCACCGGTCTCCCCTGCGCCCCCCCCCCCCCACCACCACCACCAAACGTGGCGAGGCACAGTGCGGGTGTCCCCTTGCCTGTCTGAAGTCCTGCCAGCAGTGCGTCGTGGGGCTGGCATCCCTCACCTGGACCACAGCGCTGACCCCCGAAGTGGGAGTCTGTCCCCCTCCCCACCCCCAGCTCTCCCCCTCCCCACCCCCAGCTCTCTCGGGGGTTGGCTGACCTGCCTGCAGGGGTGTTTTGCAGGAGGGTGCGAGGGATCAGATACCCACCAGCCCCTTTGCTTTCTTCGCAACACACATAACAAGGCCACCGTTTTCACTGCTGGATAAGCACTCGGAGACGGGCAACAAGAATTCATTGAAATCATCCTGGCGCAGGTAACCACTGTCTGTCACGTGACCGCTGCAGGCAGAGGGGTCGCCTCCAGAGGGCCTCCCAGCTGTGCACCCTCAGTCCAGCGGGCACACGGGCAGCCCGTGCTGGCACCTGGCATCCGTGCAGGATGAGGGTTGTGTCCATACGTTGGGGCTGGAGAGAACTTGCTGCCACTGCAGCTGTGACTGAGCCTGTGCCAGTGCCGCCGCCGGCTATGTCTTCCTCTGATGAGTGAAATGAGTAACCATGGCCTGCAGACACCACCCTTTCCTCGGCTTCTTAAAAGGACCAAAATAGTAACAATAAATAAAGGATGCTTTCGTGTTGTCCAGCAGGCATGGCTGGTGTGGCTCAGTGGTTGAGCATCGACCCATCAACCAGGAGGTCAGGGTTCGATTCCCGGTCAGGGCACATGCCTGGGTTGTGGGCTCGATCCCCAGTGTGGGGTGCGCAAGAGGCAGCCGATCAATGTTTCTCCTTATTGATGTTTCTATCCCCCTCTCCCTCTCTCTGAAATCAATAAAAACAGAAACAGTATTTTAAAATAAATAAAAGTGTAAATAAAAGGAAGACCAGCAAGGACAGGATCAAGTAATTTTTCACCTCGACTCAGACCATGTTAAAACGCCAACCACTGGTGACCGAGAGGGCTCCGCCCCCCCCCCCACCCCAATGGAACGAGTTCAGGAGAGGATGTGGGGGCATCCTCCCAGGGACTTGGGGCCTCAAAGCCTTTCCTTCCTGTTAGCTGAGCGAGGAGCAGGTGGCTGAGTGGGCTGGCGCTCCAGGGGGTTGACTACAGTCATAACGCGTCATGGTCAGTGGACAGGTGTGGGCGCCCCAGACGGGGGCCAGGTTTGAAGTAAGCTCTCAGAGGAAGGGGGTTTGCTTTCCACAATATTTTCTTTAAAAGCAAATTGTAATTTAATAGTGAGTCCTGTGTATCTTCCTCGGTCCCTGGTTGTCCTTGGAGTGTGTGCAGGTGGTTTGGTGGTCAGTGTTTGGGGGGCCCTGCTGGCCACCAGCGGGAGGACTGGGACACTCAGGCCCCGAGGAAGGACTGTCCCCCACAAAATGTCAGAAGCACCCCTGCTGGGCAACACAAAAGCATGCCCCTTTGTCCCACTCTTAACGAAATCCTTTCTGAACTGCCCGTCGAATGGTTTAAGAAGGTATTTTCCTTTACGCAAATAATCCTTTTATGATTGACGCCAGGAACAAAAGCAAGTACTGTGCCCAGCCCATGTGGAGGCCTGCAACCTTTGTGTCCTTAGCAGATCCTGTCTGATTTAAATGGTTGAAAGGCTTTGCTGTATTATCGCCCCGCTGTATAGCCAGACCTAGACTCGGCACCTTCCATCTATGGCAGGTTAGGCAACTCCAAAGCCAGTGACATCGCCTGCCCTCGAGGAAATGTGCCTCTTCTTTTCATGGTGTCCCTGTAAGTCCCTAAGGACCAACCACGCACTCGGGCCCAATAAACATCAACCAGACTCCCCGGGTCCCAGCCTGGCCTCGCCCAGCACGCGGTCATGCACACCGGGTCAGGTGGTCCCAGACGTCAGCCCCAGGCAGGCCTGCGGCGCTGGGAGGGGTCACGCTGTCGGAGACCAGGAGTGCGCCCAGGGCAGATACGCTGGCTTCTTCAGGACCGGACGCAGCCTGAGTTTTCCTGTGTCCGGCAGAGAGGCAGCTGAGAAGGAAAACGGCTGCCATCCCGCCCTCCAACACCCCCTGGCTTCTTGGTACTTGCTTATCAGGGAGATGATTAGAGCTAAGAAGAGGGCTAAGTCCACCACAAAATACAAATGGAAGAGAGCGGGAGCCACAGGCTTGGAGAGGGCCTCTGGGGAGGATGCTCTGAGTTTGGCGGGATCTGCACCAGGCACTGGGGCGGTTGGGATGCTGAGGCCATGTGGTCCCTCGCGCAATCCCCTCCTCGGCCTCCCAGCCGGCCACGGCCCACGTATGAGGCCTGGCAGCAGGGCCAGGACCAGGCACACGCCTTACCTTGTTTTAGCCCCGTCTTCTTCGGGAGGTTAAGTTCAGAAGCACAAAGCAACTCCCCAAGGCCATACGAGCCGTCCCGGGTGAAGACACACTCCGCACTAGTCGCCATCACTTCCCACAGTGGCACTGCCGGGATTTAGCGAGTCTACATCAGAATGGAGTTGGCAGCCTGGCTCGGTGGCTCGGGAGGGCGTGTCCCGTGCATCTAAAGGGTCACTATTCAGTGCCCAGTCAAGGCGCGTGCTCAGGTTTACCGCTGGGACCCCGGACGGACGGGCAGGAGGCAGCCGATCTCTGTTTCTCTCTCACATGGATGCTTGTCTCCCTCTCCCTTCTGCTCTCTTTCAAATCAATTGGGAAAATAGTATTTGCTTTACTTTTGAAAACGATGCACCGATAAACTTAACCCATAACCCTGACCCTGACCCTACACTATAACCCTAAAGCCTAACGCTAAATCCAACCCCAAACCCGAACTCTAACCCTAACCCTAAACCTAAACTCTAACCCTAAACCTAACCCTAAACTCGAACCCTAGTCCTAACCCTAACCCTAATGTAAAATCTAAACTCTAACCCTAGCCCTAAACTCTAACCCTAACCCTAAACCTAACCCTAAACTCTAACCCTAGTCCTAACCCTAACCCTAATGTAAAATCTAAACTCTAACCCTAGCCCTAAACTCTAACCCTAACCCTAAACCTAAACCTAAACTCTAACCCTAACCCTAACCCTAACCCTAAATTCTAACCCTAACCCTAACCCTAAATTCTAACCCTAACCCTAAGGGTTGGGGTTAAGTCAGAATGAAATCTACTGAGTCACCCATCTTACCGTTAATAGAGGGAGATGTGACGCAGAAGCTGAGGAAATATTATAAACTCGCCTTTTTTCCATGTTCCCGCTCAGTCAGTGAATGCTGACTCGCTATGATGAGGACCAATGCGGTATCCAAACCCAGACTCAGCACACATTTTGGAGATCAGTCTTTTTTTTTTTTTTTTTTTTTTTTAATTGATTTCAGAGAGGAAGGGAGAGGGAAATAGAAACATCAATGATGAGAGGGAATCATTGAGCAGCTGCCTCCTGCACACCCCCTGCTAGGGACTGAGCCCGCAACCAGGCATGTGCCCTTGACCGGAATCAAACCCGGGACCCTTCAGTCCGCAGGCTGACGCTCTACCCACTGAATCAAACAGGCGAGGGCAGAGATCAGAGTCTTAACACGACTTAGTGGATTCTTGTGGGAAAGGTAAAACACTGGGGGTTTAACATGGCTCACCCTTGTTGGTGTTTCCTGTATTCCCTAGGCCAGTGGTCAGCAAACTGCAGCCCCTTGAGTGTGGCTCTTCCACAAAATACCACGTGCGGGCGCACACGTACAGTGCAATTGAAACTTCGTGGCCACACTCAAGGGGCCAAAGAGCCACATGTGGCTCGCAAGCTGCAGTTTGCCGACCACTGCCCTAGGCCCATGCCATACGTATAATAAATTACCAGTAAAAATGTTCTATTAAACCCGATGCCTACCCCCTGACACAGGAGTTCAGGTGCCACCTGACCGCACCGGTCAATTCCTGGCTCCCAGCACCACCAGACAGAGTTGACGTCACATGATGGCTGATCTCCTGTCGCTGGAAGAGAAGCCGCCATTTGCTATCACCCCCCACCCCCTCCTCCCTGCGCACAACCTGCCCCCCTCCCTCCCCCACCCCCAACTGGTAGCTCAGCAAAGACGTGTGACAGTCCACAGGCCCCAGGAGCAGCGCCTCGGCCGCGTCACGAGGCTGCGGGGATTGCTGAGGAGTCGAGAGAACGCAGGGAGAGGAAGGGTGGGCGCCAGTGGGATTGGGCGAAGGGGGCCCAGGCCTCTGTTCCAGGGGGTGGAGATGAGCAGGGGGTGCGTGCTGCTGGTCTGCAGGGCCAGCCAAACAGGAAACCGCTAAAATGCACCATGGAACTGCTCACTGTCCGTCTTCACGGCCATGGCTACCTCATCTTCCGCATGTCCCCATGTCCTTGCCCGACAGCCGCTGCTCGAGTGAGGGGGGGGGGGGACTGGGTCTGTTCGCAGAGCCTTGCAGGCCCGGAGTCTCCCAAAGAGCCGCCCCTACCCCACCACCCCCACCCCCGGCCCCACCGTGACGCAGGGGTGAGCAGGCGGCACGCAGTCAGGCCCTGGGAGGTGCCCCTGGTGTGTGTGTGTGTGTGGTGGGGGGGTGCTGCTGGGGCCTTCAATTCCCTTCCAAGCTCACGTTCCAGGGAGCCCCTTCCCCGGGTGGCTCCACAGCTGGGTGCTTAGGGGAGCAGGCAGGACCAGCAGGGAGACGGCAAATGCTTTGGGGACAGGGGTGGGGGCAGGAACAGAGGCAGAGGCAGGGACAAGGACAGGGGCGGGGATGGGGGCAGGGGCAGGGGCAGGGGAGATTCGCGCTGCCTTCGTGGGGGCCGCGAAGGGCCACGCAGGGCTCCGCAGAGCCCGGGCACAGGGGGGCCCTCCAGGCCGCGAGTCGCCCCTCGTGTCCCCTCTGTCCCGGCCCCCGCAGGGACAGGACGCCTCCCCGCTGCTCCGGGGCGTGACTGGACACGAGTGATTTTGCCAGAAAGTGAGTGAGGGAAGGGCTCGGAGAGAAGACGGGAACCACGGAGCCCTGGCCGTGGGGGGGGTGGGGGGATGGGAAGGGGCTTCACCCAGAGCCGGGGTGGACCCTGGTCTCCTGGCTGCCCCTCGCGGGGTGGGGGCCTGGGGCGCCCTGAGGGAGGGCTGCCTCACCCTCCGCTTCCAGGACCCACGCCGGCACAGGACAACCACACAGCCCTCCCGTGTGGGTCCCTGTCCGGGTGCGGGTCCGGGTGCGGGTCCGGGAAGCGGCAGGGCTGTGGCGGCTGCCTAGACCCGTGCGTGCGGGGCCCCGGCTCTCAGCCAGCTCAGCAGGGACGCCGGGCCCGCTTTCTGCTCCTAACCCGCTTGCCAACGATGGCCAGGCCTGTGGCAGCCTCGCTTGTCCCGAGTGTGGGGTCCTGGGGGAGGAGACGGGCGGGGTCCCCCAGTTCAGGGGCCTAGGGGGCCACATCTGGCAGGAACACCAGGGGCCTCATGGAAGAGGAGGGGCTTAAACGGAGTCTTGGGTGGACCCGGGCGGTGAGAGCATTCCATGGGGCTGTTCTGAGCGCGAGAAGGGAGAGCTGGCACCAGGGGCTGCCAGGCCACTGAGCGGAGCGCAGGAGAGCAGGAGAGGCGGTCCGGCTGGGCACCGCGGCCTGGCCCTGCAGTGGCCACAGGCTGACTCTGCAGTGGCCACAGGCTGACCCTGCAGTGGCCACAGGCTGACCCTGCAGTGGCCACAGGCTGACCCTGCAATGGCCACAGGCTGACCCTGCAATAACCTGGCCTGATCCTGCAGTGGCCACAGGCTGACCCTGCAATGACCTGGCCTGACCCTGCAGTGGCCGCAGGCTGACCCTGCAGTGGCCGCAGGCTGACCCTGCGGTGGCCACAGGCTGACCCTGCAGTGGCCCGGCCTGACCCTGCGGTGGCCACAGACTGACCCTGCGGTGGCCGCAGGCTGACCCTGCGGTGGCCACAGGCTGACCCTGCGGTGGCCCGGCCTGACCCTGCAGTGGCCACAGGCTGACCCTGCAGTGGCCACAGGCTGACCCTGCAGTGGCCACAGGCTGACCCTGCGGTGGCCACAGGCTGACCCTGCGGTGGCCACAGGCTGACCCTGCGGTGGCCCGGCCTGACCCTGCAGTGGCCACAGGCTGACCCTGCAGTGGCCACAGGCTGACCCTGCGGTGGCCACAGGCTGACCCTGCGGTGGCCACTTGGAACAGAGGCGTCCTGACAATCCCTCTGGCTTCAGGGAGGACAAGCAGAGGGCCCAGGCCCTGAGGCTCACGGGCGGGGCTGCACCTCCGCTGTCATTTCTCAGGAGACAGTGGAGCCCACGCTTCCCCCTCCCCCCTCAGGTCTCTCTCCGGGTCTTGGATCTCGGCACAGAAATGGCAAGGCGGCCACGCAGGAAGCCCGGCCTTTGCCGCCCTCTCCCTTCCCGGCGGCTCCTCCTGGCCTGTCCCACCGCCCTGCGCAGGGCACGCCGTCCCACGGGCAGGGCAGCCTCGCGGCCGGCAGCACTGGGCCCGGTCCTGCTCACCGCTGTCCGGGGCGGGCCGGGGCCGGGGGGGTTTAGGAACAACACACCCAAAGGCCTGAGCTGCGGCCCCGCCCGCGGGCAGCCAGGCACAGGGCGTGGACTTTGGCCGAGCCCGGAGGAGGCTGAGGCCACCCCCGCTGACACCGAGTGACCGGCCTTGGAGGAAGGGCTGGGCCCTGGCCGGACCCAGGCTGGCACTGGGTGGCACAGGTTAGGGCTACTCGGGTCCCGAACGAACCTGAGCAGGTGAGCCCACAGACGAGTCTGACACGGAGCCTTTTCTCCCTAGAAAGCTGCTGTTTACTTTATTTTAAATGTATTGATTTGAGAGAAAGAGGGAGAGAGAATTGTTGTTCCACTTAGTTACGCTCATTGGCTGAGACTTGTATGTGCGCCAACTGGACTCAAACCTGCAACCTGGGCGCACTGGGACGCTGCTCCCACCACCTGCGCACGCGGCTATTGAACCGCCTGGCCCGTGGCACAGTCACCTGGGCCCAAGGTTTCCTGGGGCGGGGGGGGGGGGGGGGGTCCTCTCCTCTTGGATCCCTCGGAAAAGCGCTCCCGGTGGGAGCGGGCCCCAGTCCCGACCAGACGTCACTTGGCCCGCAGCGGGTGCCAGCGCAAGGCCTGTGTGGTGCTGTCTTCAAAGTCCCACGTGGCCAGAGGGACGATGACCTCTCCAAGGAACACCCGCCGGGTGAGCGTGCCCATGTGCCACACGGACACCTGCAGCCGCCGGGTCGCCAGCTGGGCGAGCTCCACCTGGTACTGCGGACGGAACAGGGAGGTCAGCCTGCGCTCCAGCACCGCACGCCCAGGCCCCAGGGCCCAGGAGCGGGGCCTCCCTTCAGTGGGGGTTGGATGTCCAGCAAGAGATGGGGAGAGGGCTCCCTCGTCCCCCTCCCCCCCCCCCCCCCCCCCCCCCGCACCACCCCACCGCTTAGGAAACTGCCTGTGCCCTGACTGGGAATCAGACCTGCAACCTGGGCGCACTGGGACGCTGCTCCCACCACCTGCGCACGCGGCCAGGGCGAACGCTGCTATTGAACCGCCTGGCCCGTGGCACACAGTCACCTGGGCCCAAGGTTTCCTGGGCGTGCCCATGTGCCACACGGACACCTGCAGCCGCCTCAACTCCTAGAGCAGCGGTTCTCAACCTGTGGGTCCCGACCCCTTTGGCGGTCGGACGACCCTTTCACAGGGGTCACCTAAGACCATCCTGCATATCAGATATTTCCATTATGATTCATAACAGTAGCAACATGACAGTGATGAAGTAGCCACGAAAATAATTTTATGGTTGGGCCACAACATGAGGAGCTGTATTTAAAGGGCCAGAAGGTTGAGAACCACTGTTCTAGAGCCTCAAAACTGGCAGAAGGCGGCTCCTACACCCCGGATCTGGCACCTGGCCCCAGGATGTGCGAACCCCCCGTGTGCTAAACGAATGGTAATTGAAAATACTGATTTCTGCAGAACTCTTCATGATCTCTCAGCTTCTCCACGCATTTCTGTAAAGACTGTGTCCGGATGCTCTGAATTAGACTACATTAGGGACACTGATTCTTTTCAATGTCCCCGGGAAGCTTTCCGGCACCACCGAAGCACTCACAATACGCTGGGTAAAACCAATGCATAAAACGTTAGGTGATTCTCTGAGATTCTGCGTGCATTTTAAACAAGTTAAACTTTAAAAATCAAATTATACAATTAAATATGTATCTAAAATGTAGTCCATCCTCAATTTGATCTCATTTCATAAAATGTAAAATACGCGTCTACCTCTCTAGCAAAAACACCTTAGTGAAACGGAGAAGCAGTTTTAGACATCGACTTGGGACGTGTGAGGAGACAGATCTTTGCCGACTCCTGCAGCAGGTCCGCGAGCAGAGCCATCTGAGGCCCGTCTCCTGGGAATGGCTAGGAGCGTCCACAGCAGCATCTCAGGCCCCGCCCACACCTGCTGAGTCACAGCCTGCGTTTCTCTGCAGTCCCTGGGGACCCCTGGGCGCATCAGTTTCGAGAAGGACGGCTAGTCCACTGCGGGTTCAATAAGCCTCCGTTTCCCCATTGGTAGATGGGAGTCTAACCCTTAGCTCAGGGGGTCCATAGAGCACGTGCCCACAGTAGGGGCACAGAAAACAGCAGCATAAATATTTAACAAACGGGGCTTCGTGCCAGTTGCCGGATGGTCGCCGCTGGGAGTTCACAAATGCCCCTTCTCAAGAGGAGGCCAAGCCAAGCCCTCCCCTTTCCAGTCCTGGCACACGGGGTCCCGGGGCTGCTCAGCCTCCATGGGTACTTTCCGTGAGTCTGGCCTGTCCTTCAGTGCGGGGCCTCCCCCACTTAACCTGCGTGCCTCACACATCATCCCCTCACCCCCAGTGTGAGGAGTCTCCCCCATCCCTGCCCTAAACACAAATCATGTTTAGCACCGAGGAAGGTGAAAACCCAAACAATTCCTCTATAAAAGTTGTTTCTTAAAAGAAGAAGAACGCTGGGTTTCCAGATATTGCAATAAGGGGGCACTTTTGCAGCCGGTGACCCAGTCGCTGAGGGTACAGGCGCCGGCCGGCGAATGCTCTGAGAGTTACAAAAACTCGCCAGGACGACCTGGTCTTAAAAGCTCAGGGGCAGCCAGGTTCTTTTCCACCATTTTCTCGGAAATCATTCCCGGACAGTCCCGAGGACTGCCCTTCTCCCGCCCAGGCTGAAGGGTGACCCAGCCGCGCCCCGACTGCCAGCCCCGCGGGCATCAGCAGAGTCTGCGCTCCTGTTGGACTGACTCAGGGTGTGGAGGAGCCGTCGTGGACTCTGGCCCTGCGCCCGCCCAGGACGGGAGACTCCGCAGGGGAACGTTTGTCCGGGAAGTACCGTCAAGGTCTCCTGGAAGGTCGGGTCCACCGTGTTCCTCTGGACTCCCGTCTTGCGTTTGCCCTGGGCCGACCGGTCAGGCAGCAGGTAGGTCTTCACGTACCTGGAGGAGACAGGGCGGGTGAGGCTCAGGGTGAGGCTGGGCGAGGCGGGAGCGGGAGTCTTTGCCCTGCCTGCTGCTGAGCTGGGCGCTGATAGGAAGGGTCAGGGGCCACCACGGACAGTGAGCAATGCCATGCTGGGGACGCCGCTTCTGTTTACACAGTCTGCGGCCATCGCCCCTGGAATGTGTGTGGGTGGGTGCCACCTGCCAGGCTCTGGGGGAGGGGGGGCTCCAGGGGGGCAGACTCCTGGATCTCTGGATGCAGAGGCCACGAGCCAATTGTCCTCCCCACCTGTCACTCCATCCAACCCCCCCACCCCCAAAAAGAAAAGTGGAAATGGGAAGTGTGTGCCTTACACTTGGCTCTTCCCTCGCCTGTCCTCCAGCCTGTCCTCCTGACTTGCGGACCAGCCCTCTGCGGACTCGGGGCTGCAGCGTAGCTGGCGGGGCCGCATCACAGGCCACCTCCACCAGCCCTCTGCCCCCCTGAAACCCTGTTCTAGGTCGATCCCTCTACCCAGGTCCGGAGACTTTCCTCCCTGGCTCCTCTGGCAGCTTTGTCCATGGCAATGACCCCCCTTGACCAGGCACCCATTCCCACAGGCTAGGAACAGGCTCAACTTCCCCAAAGCAAAGAGCAGTCGCCCTCCCTTCATCTGGGTCCCCGCTGGGGCTCCAGGCTCCGCCTCTTCTTCCCTGTCAATCAGAGTTCTTGGGAAAGTACTCCAGGTCGCGGGCACCGATCCTCACTGTTCACTTTTAACTTGCCGATCATCAGATCCCACACACATGAGAGAGGGTGTATGAGATACACCTGCACAGCTTAAAGGACTGAAACAAAATCACACCCATGCATCTGACTGGCTTATGATGTTAAGTCCTGTTTCCTCACTTTTCTCCTGGCAGGTTGTTCTGTTACTGAGAGCGAGGATGGACATCTCCAAGGATTACTGTGGAACCATCCACTCCTCCCTTCAACTCTGTCAGTTTTTTGCTTCATACGTCTTGATGGGCTGTTATTAGGTGCATAAACATTTACATATTTTATATCTTCTTGCTGCATTACACCTTTTATTAGTATACTAGAGGCCCAGTGCACAAATTTGTGCACCAGTGGGGGGTCCCTTGGCCTGGCCTGCGGGATCGGGCCGAAACCGGCTCTCTGACATCCCCCAAGGGGTCCCAGATTGCGAGAGGGTGCAGGCCAGGCCGAGGGACCCCAATGGTGCACAATCAGGACCGGGGAGGGACGCGGGAGGTTGGCCAGCCGGGGAGGGACCGTGGGAGGGCTCCAGGGCATGTCCAGCCCCTCTCGCTCAGTCCCAATCGGCTGGACCCCAGGAGCAAGCTAACCTACCAGTCAGAGCATCTGCCCCTTGGTGGTCAGTGT
The DNA here is from genome assembly GCF_964212035.1 of Myotis nattereri. NCBI lineage: Eukaryota > Metazoa > Chordata > Mammalia > Chiroptera > Vespertilionidae > Myotis > Myotis nattereri. Next base: position 95,883,603 of record NC_138081.1, on the reverse strand, counting down.
ACATCATAGCAAGCGGTTGAGCAGCCTTAGCATATCATTAGCATATTACGCTTTGATTGGTTGAACGGACAAATGGATGACCGGACCCTTAGCATATTAGGTTTTTATTATATAGGATAATGTCCTTTATCCTTTGTAACCTTGTTGACTTAACTGTGTTTGATACTAGTATAGCCCCCCTGTTCTCTTTGGTTACTATCTGCATGGAATATCTTCTATTTGTTGGATCTACCGTGAGTCTCTTATAGATGACATGTGGTTGGATCCTATGTTTTTACCCACTCTGCCGATTTCTGTCTTTTGATTGGAGAGTCTGATTCATGTACATAAAGTAATTACTAACAAGGAGGTACTTATTATATACTAAAGACCCAGTGCATGGATTTGTGCACCAGTGGGGTCCCTTGGCCTGGCCGTTGGGGATCAGGCCAAAACCAGCTCTCCAACATCCCCTAACAGGTCCCAGATTGCGAGAGGGTGGTTCTTGGGTGACGCACCCCAGAATTGGGCTCCCTCCTCTCTGGCTCTGGGTGCATCATCTGAGAACCGCAGCTGCCAAGTCATCGCAGCTCTGCAGCTCCTGCATTGTCTGCCCACCCCCTGGTGGTCAGTGTGTGTCACAGCTACCGGTCACAGCATCTTCCCCCTGGATGTCATTGCGCGTTAGAGCTACCGATGGGACAGTGGAACAGTCGCATGGTCGCTTAGGCTTTTATATATATAGATCAGCACTTTGAATACATTGGCCTGCTGGCCTGTCAAGTTTCTGATGAGAAATCTGCTGAAGATCTTGAGGATTTGCTTCTCTCTTGCTGCTTTCAAGATTCTCTTTGTCGTTCAAGAGTTTGTTAATACTATGGCTCAGGGTGAGTCACTTTGAGTTCATCTTACTTGGAGTTCAGTGGGCTTCTTTGATGTTTATATTCATGAATTTCATCAAATTTGGGAAGTTTTTAGCTACTTCTTCAAATATTCTCTCTGCCCCTTGCTCTCTCTCTTCTCCTTCTGAGACTCCCTTATGTGATGTTGGTCCACTTGATGGTGGCCCTCAGGTCCCTTAGGTTCTGTTTGCTTTTCTTCCATCTTTTTTCTTTCTTTTCCTCAAACCCAATAATTTTATGTTGACCTTTCTTCAAATTTACTGCTCCCTTCTTCCATCTGCTCATATCTGCCTTCAAATCTCGCCAGTGACTTTTTCATTTCAGTAACTGGAGAATTTCTTTTTGGTTTCTATTTAGGTTCCTCTCTATTGATATTTTCGCTTTGTTCACACATCATTTTCTTGACTTCCTCCACATTTTCTTCTAGTTCTTTGAGCATCTTTAAGATAATGTTGTAAAGTCTTTGTTTAGTAAGCCTGTCATCAGATCTTTTTTAGGGACAGTTTCTGTTAATTTATTACTTCCCTTTGAATGAGCCATACTTTCCTGTTTATTTATATGTCTTGTTATTTTTGTTGAATACAGGACATTTGTGTCTAATAATGTGTTAACTCTGGAAATCAGATTCTCCCCTTTCCCAAGGCTTTCTGTCTTTTGTTATTTTGTTTATTGCTCCTGTGCCAAAGATAAGATTGAGATGTAAACTCAGGCTTTTTTTCTGAGCCTGTACCTTTCCCTGAGCATGCATGTTTATTTTCTAATTTTTCTTGTGATGCAGTTACTTGTGAATGTCCTAGTCTGTAGTGTCTGGCTTACAAGAGGGGGAAAAAAAAGAAAAATGAAAAAGAGAGACAAGTAAGGGCACTGGCCCTTACAAACCCTGGAAGTTACATCAGCCAGAGGGGGAGATAGTGCAACTCTGGGAGGAGATGAAGCAACAATGGCCGTATGCCTCTTTGTCTGCACCTCTGTGGTCAGAAGCAGCAACCAGCAATCAGAGAACAGATCCCTGATCTCTCTGGAGGACAGGATCCTTTCGCCCACCCTGGCTCCTGAAAGCAGAGTGCAAGCTGCTCTAGGAACTCGTGCGCAGCTGCCTGCCACGGGGTTGGAGGTGGAGGATGGGTAGCTGCTACTGCGCTGAGAGCTGGCACTGACTGATGCGAACTCCAGTTAACCATGGAAGCCTCCTGCTGCAAGTTGCACGTCTTCAAAGACTCCAGTTACAAAACAGTTGCATCAGACGGATCCTGCCAGTGCGTTATTGTCTGTGTGGGGAGAGGGATTCCTGATGCTTCCCACTCGGCCATCGTTCAGATGACAGGAAGTTCACAGACGGGAAGCCCTGTGTGGCTGATGGTACATAAATAGTTGCTTATCTTTGTTACTCATCAAGGAAACGCATGTTAAAATAACGTGACACCATTTCATATCTATCAGTTGGAGAGAAATGTAATCTGCTTACAGATTGTGTGAGACAGGATTTTAATTTTATTTTTCCTATATGGAAAGGCAAATTTTCCAACACCATTTATGCATTGATTTCTAGTAGCCCCTTGATGGTGTGACTTCCCGTAGACGCTCAGGTCTGTGTCTGGACTTCTGATTCTGCTCTACCAACCTGCTTATCTGGCCTCCCGCCAACACACACTGTCGGAGTGACTGGAACTTTACAGTGGCTCTTGACGTGTGTCTTTTTACCTTTTGTTCTTTTCATTACAATTGTGTTGGCTATTTTGGACTTTCCATGTAAACTTCAGAATTAATATGCCTGTCATCTTACGTCAAAACGCAGACAAAGGAACTCACGGGTTGCACTTCTTCTTCCTCTCCTCTCCGTAAGCAAGGTTCTTGCAGGCCTGGATGCATATTTCCAAAGAACGGGTTTCGAAGCAATAGCGAATGGCAAATTCTATCTCTCCAGTGACATCAGCGTTGTCAAAATTGCCAATCTCCGTGCAAGTGCTATTAATGCTGATTAAACTTCCCTGAAATAAAAATGAGAGATAAAATAAATTACCTCACAGTTCATCAATTCTTTCGCAGTTCTGATTTCAAGATATCAGGTCAATCAAGATTCACACGGAGCATGCGTCCTGACTCACATGAAGTTAACAGCTAGAGTTTGTTCTTTGCCAAAATAAGTCACCGCAGATTCTGTTCGAAGGGGATGGGGAACCCTCAGAAGCCCCTGTCCTGCCCAGATCTGGTCTTTGCCTAGCAACAAAGGTTACAGAGTCTTATTCTTTAACACAGATCATGGGGGCTAAGGCGGACTATCCCCTGTGTGATTCTGCAAAGAGAACTCTCAGAGGACAGATAATGTGTCCGTGGCAGGAACAGCCAAGGAAAAGGCAGCACCGTGTGGGGCTCAGTGCCGTAGGCGGGGGTGGGGGTTGGGGAGGGGGAAGAGAGATTTGGATGCACCTGCTGGTTCTGCCACTCATTAGCCGTGTCAAAGTCCGAATGGAAAAATTAATACTGGTCTCCCAGGGTTGTGGCGAGGATGAGTGGGATACAGTTTGGAAGGTATGCAGTCGAAGACAACCATCCATCACGTTTGCATTCTTTTGGGCACCTACATGAACACCAAACCCATCCTACGTTAGGGCCCTGGGAGCTGAGACGATGTAGGTGAGCTGCATGGAATGGGACGCCTGTGCCTAAAAGACAAAGCAAACTGCCTTGTCACGACTACATTTGCTTAAATACTTGCTGCCCTTCGCATGCAGCCAGTCTCAGCGCTGACTCTGAGACAGGGAGCTCTAACGGCCTTCCTCTCCGAATTCCCAGGTAGCTCCTCCACACTGTGCAACAGCCTGGGGAGGAGCTGAGAAGCAAGCCTGGGCTTTCTCTCTCACACTAGAGCGAGATAAAAACCAAACCAACTCATTAGAGGGCCCGGGCCTGCGCTAACTAATGCCAAGAACACAACCAACTCCGGCACGCCCAGCCTCTGGCTCTGCAAAAGGCCCCCTGCCAGCACCCACACCACCGTGCCAACGGAAAACAGCTTAAAATGTCCAGGCTCTGCCAGGCGTGCGTGGGGAGGGGCGGGGACAGCGAGGCCGACAGCGAGAAGATGGAGGCTAATGGCTGGGGAAGCCTGGCCCAGGCGTGGGCGGCTTCGGAGATGCCCGGTGGGCCGACGGAGGTGCCGAGAACTTCTGATAATGAAACTGGCACCATCGCGCGCCACCCGGGCTGCCAGACTGAATCGCACCAACCCACCCTTCTGCCAGGAGCAAATGGAACTCGGAATAAACCACAGGCACTGCTTTAAGGTATCGCACAGCCACCACGTCAGCTGGAAGCAAGGGTCCGGGTGGCTGTGGAGACGAGGACCGCCGTGAGGTGAGCCTGACTCGCCATCCCTCCCCTTGGCGACCTTTGTCCACGTGGGCGCAGGGCAGGGCTGCAAGGCCGAATGAAGCCACACTCGACAGCCAGGAGGCCCGCAAAGGAGAGGGAGCACTCGGCGCTTGCTCTGAAGGTCACAACTTATCTACTGTGACTGCGAGCCAGGCCCGATGCCCTTGTCTTTGACAGAAGCCAAGGCACCGCCAGAACCCACAGCTACACCGAAAACCTCAGTGCGCCAAGAGCAGCCGAGGGCACGATGGCAGTGGCTCAGACGGTGGCCGCGGAGCCAGGCTGTCAGCTGGGCCAGGAGGTGGGCTCAGGAAAACCACTGGGTTTCAGAGGCCAAGCAATCCCATGGGGTCGCACAAAAAGCCTGGCTCCGACTCACACGGCCCCTGGGGGTCGACTCAGAGTTCTGCAGGTCCCCTCTGAGAGCCTCGGTTTCCCGTTCGTGCTTGATAATCGCACCCATCGAGGAGATGCTGAGAGAGGACTGGGAGGTGGAGCACCTAGCTCAGTACTCAGCACATAGTAGGCTTTCAGTAAATGGCAGCTCCGATGAGGATGAATGCACCCTTCCCACAGATATTTACTGGGTGCCATTTAAGGGTCAGGCACTGCTCTGGGCACTTGGCAATTACGACAGACAGTAAACACCAGGTAAGCCAGCTGCAGGCTGTGGAAGGTGATAAGAACGTGAGTGGGGAGCAGGTGAGGACAGCGGCAAGCAGGCGGCCGACCTCCCCGAGAAGGTGACCTTGGAGCAAGGACTTGGAGGAAGGGAGTGAAGGAGCTTGGTGCCTGGGAGAGGGCACAGCCCAGAAACGCCAGAGCAGGCGTGAGTCTGACTCGGTCCAGGGCCAGTGAGAGGCCCGTGTGGTTGAGCGGCGTGAACAGAGGGGGAAGGTGCAGGGGTGGGGGGTTACCTCGTGTGGGGCCCGTGGACCATTGTGGGCGGGTCTCTCTCTGTGTATGGGTTTCCGAGCATAGAAAGCCGTGGCTCCGGCCCAGGGAGGAGCTCAGAGGCCAGTCTGGTGGGGCCAGGGCAGCTCAGGGAGAGCTGCCCCTTGGCTCTCTGGGAAGGTTTAGCCTCAGGGATTGGCTTAACAGGCCCAAGCTGGCTGGATTCCCAGGGTCTCTCGTCACCTGGGGCAGAGGCAGGCCCGGGGAGTCTTAGAAAAGCCTTCAGAGGCCACCCTGTGTCTCCCTGTCTCCATCCACACAGGCTGCCACCCCAGGAGAGAACGTTCTAGAGTGGCCCTTGCCTCCCTGGCCCCCAGGGATGTGTTTCCTCAGTGCCTGGATCTTCCTGAATTATTCTCAAGTAGAAACAACGCCTGGTCCTGAAGGCGCTGAGCGTCCTCCAGCACAAGCTGCTGAAATCCTGGCAGGGCCACCCCAGCTCACAGCCTGGGGGCATCCAAGACGCAGAGGGTCAAGCCCAGCGGCCGAACGCGACCCCTGCGTGTCCCGGGCAGGCGACTGCCCTCAGCAGGAGTTGGGAGGGACCCGCCAGAGGACTGTGTGAACTGCATCTGCGTTTGAGAGCATCGTGCCCCGGACCAGCGTGGACGCACAGACGCGTTTGGGGACTGGATGCAGACGTGGGCCTTCTCCCCAGAAAGGGCGCAGCATTTTGGATCAGTTCCAGAAGGAGCTGGAATGTGAACCAAGAGCTTGGTTTCTATATAGAAGCTGAGTTCTTAACCACAATATCATGCACGAAATCCCTGCTTTCATTTCATTCTCCCAGCAATCCAGTGAAGTAAAAAGAGCAACTCTGAGCCCGGCTGGACGGGGGAGCTCAGCAGCCACCCTGGAACCAAGAGGCCACCAGTTTGATTCCGGGTCAGGCACAGGCTCGATCCCCAGTAGGGGCCTCGCAGGAGGTAGCCGATAGATGGTATTTCTCTCATCGATGTTTCTCTCTCTCTCTATCCCTCTCCCTTCCCCTCTCTCTAAAAAATCAATAAAAACATATTTTTTAAAAAAAGAACAACTTTGATACTCATTTCCTTGATGAGGACTCTGAAGTTTAAAAGTTTTCATGATGATTTCATGATGATTTCAGAGCAGTTAGTTAATTAAAAGGCTTTGACTGTACTTGAGGCCTCAGGACCCCTCGTCCAAGGATCTATTACAATATACCACAATTTTAGGCATAAAGTAAGCATTTCTTTAATGCTTTTAAGTAAGAAAATGAGTAAATAAAAGGCCTGCCTATAAACAGTCACTATGTTTAAAGCAACCTTGAGAAAAGAGAGAAAGTTGGAGGAATAAACTGACTTCAAGGCTTACAACAAATGTGCAATAACCAGGGCAGCGTGGCGCTGACGTGAGGATGGGCAGAGATCAGTGAGCGGAATAGAGCAGTGGTGGCCAACTGGTGGTCTGCGGACCACTGTGGTCCGTGAGGTCCAAAAGGTTGGCGACCACTGGATAGAGAAGCCAGAGAAAGAACCACACTTTTTCCAACGGAGCCACCAAAGTGAACGGAGAAATGAGAGGTGTGGGTTTTTTGTGCTGGAATGGTGCTGGAATAACTGAGTATCTGTAAGGAAAAAAGTGAACCTCAATCTTTACCTTACACCAGTGGTCGGCAAACTCATTAGTCAACAGAGCCAAATATCAACAGTACAACGATTGAAATTTCTTTTGAGAGCCAAATATTTTAAACTTAAACTATATATATATATATATATATATATATATATATGTAGGTACATTGTCATTAACTTAATTAGGGTACTCCTAAGCTGGCCTTTGCTAAAAATGTCCTCAATCTGATTGAGGTACGTTCACTGAGGTCGACCCCTTCCAATTCTCGCATCCACACTCGTCTTGTATACTTGTTTCATCTATCTCCTTCGTTCATCCTCTCTATCTGTCCAAACCATCTCAACATACCTTTCTCAATCCTCGACACTACATCTTCTTTCACTCCACAACGTTCCCTAAAATTAACTTAATAAACTTTACTTAAAGTTTTAAGTCAACTTTGCACTGTACGTGTGCACCCGCACGTGGTATTTTGTGGAAGAGCCACACTCAAGGGGCCAAAGAGCCGCATGTGGCTTGTGAGCCGCGGTTTGCCGACCACTGCCTTACACCATTCACGACTAGTGAGTTGGATCAAGACCTGTCCATAAAAGCTAAGCTTCTGTAACGCTTCTAGAAGAAAACGTAGGCGAATATGTCTACAATCTGTCAGTAGCCAAGACATAAAAGAAAAATTTGATAAATTAAACTTCATCGAAATGGAAAACTTCTCATCCGAAGACACCATTATATGTTACTAATTCCTCTCTGTCTATAGAAACATGTTCACACTGAGGCGACGTAAGAAAGAAACGCCATCAGCGAGAGGGAGGCTTCCCCCAGCTCCCTAAGTCAATAGGACCTCCAGGCGCCATCTCTGCTCCAGTTCGTTCCACAAACAGCACTCGCTCCCACCCTGGCCGACCAAGCCAGTTCCGCGTGCTGACGGCAACCACACCCCGTGCCAACGCCATCAGACAGACTCACCCGCCTCGAGCCTCCTGAGAATGAAGAGCTGGGCGCTGGGGGTGCTGAGAGACCTCCTTGCTTGGAAACAGGGCTGGTAGCGCGTTTGGGACTCTCCTGGCTGAGTGGCATCAGGATATCGGGCGCGCTGACCTTCTGGAAAAGGAAACACAGGATTAAGCACGGCGTCTGCATCCCAGCTCACTTTCGTTCAAATGTGGCGACTTCGGCGAGTACAGCCCACATCTATGACCAACGGCAGTGATGGGCAAACCCCAGCAGGCGCACTCCTGGTTGGGCAAATGCCTACACACACACACACACACACACACACACACACACACACACACACACGGCCCTGAGCAGACATCACCAAGCCTTGGGTAGTCACGACCAGTATGGGTGCGTTACTAGGGATTAGTGAAAGTCTTAAAGAAATGGCCTTCATAATGACCCTGGCATTTAATCACATGAAATGTAATATTCACTGGACAGGCAGAGTTTTAACTCAGAAAAAAGGGAAAAATCAAAATATATCTCTAAATCTTACACGACTACTCTATGAAAAGTGGGTACTTTTATAATGGATACACCTGAGCTCTCCAATATGGCAGCCACTAGCCACACGTGGCCATTCAAATCCAAGGTCTAACTCATTGATATTAAATAAAATCATTAAATTCAGCTCCTTGGCTGTACTGGACACATTCCAAGTGCTTCGGAGCCACGTGAGGCCGTGGCTGGGACGGTCCACTGGACAGTGCGAGGACAGAACAATGAACACAGTGGGCAGATGGGGAAACTCATCTAGCTGAAGATGCAAAGGTTTCTGAATCGAGACTTTTTTTTAGAAGTAGAACTTGAAAATACCACAGTCATAATTTTCAGGAATGGAAAGCTAAGTGAGAATTTACAGAACAAATGAAGAAAGAGATTACCTCCAAATTACGGTTTGCCCTCAGCCCCCAGAACATCAACCCGATTGCATCAGACCTGTGTTAAGCAACACCACATCCGACCCACCACCCTGCGTCCTGGGGGCAGAGAGAGGAGGAGCGGGAAGGGGAAGGGGGAGGAGATGCAGAGGCTGTCCTCCGAGGTCTCCCTAGCCAGCAGGAAGTAGACACGCGGCTGACATGGAGGCAGGAGCCAAGTCCACGGACAGAGGAGAGGGAGGGCTGATGCCAGCTGGGGGCCTGGGCGTCAGTGGGACTGTGCCTGAGCAGGTGTGGAAGGCTGGCTTCCAGGTCCGGGTCCTGGGAAGCTGGTGATGAAGCATCCGTGCAGACGTATATATTTGAAATTATTAGAAAGTTGGTCCTATTCTGAAGACCTGCCTATTTTGATTGACTGAGGAATCCACCTTGGCATGTGGTGTCACCTCCGCTCCAGTAAGTTCTGAAGGACGTGGATGCATTTGTCAGGTCAGCACCTTCTGAAAGGGCACCAAGGCCCAGAGGGCAGTGGGCCAGCGTGCTGAGACCGGCTCCCCGGCCCCCACAGTGACTTTGTAAGGTATTTCCACAGCCACCTGGTTTGGGGCCGATCACAGAGAAACGGCTGCCCTGCGGGAGGCTCACCCTGCACAGAGGCCAGTCTAACGTCTACGCCGAGAGACCCATAAGCATCAGGCTTGCTCTGACCGAGCGATGAAACCATGCAGTGCGTGTGCTTGGGATTTTCCTGATCTCAGATAAGAGAAGGGAGAGCAACCCTCTGCCGCCTCCGAGACTGCATCTAGCGTTGCCCCCCTCCCCCCCTTTTTTAAAAAGAATATTTTATTTTATTTTATTTTTTAGAGAGAAGAGGGAAGGAGGGGAAGAGAGAAAGAGAAACATTGATATAAGAGCAAAACATACATTGGCTGCCTCCTGCATACCCCCTGCCGGGGATCAAGCTCACAACCAGGGCGCGTGCCCTTGACTGGAAATGGAACCGGCAGCCTCCTGGTGAACACCCAGCCCACGGAGCCACACGGCCAGGGCTGAGGGTGGCCTTTTAACAGACTCACGCACTCGGGTGCCAGAAAATACCCGGTAATACACCCTCTGAGCCCCGCTAAGTCCCAGCTGAAAAGCAGACACCCTCTGAGCCCCGCTAAGTCCCAGCTGAAAAGCAGACACCCCCTGAGCCCCGCTAAGTCCCAGCTGAAAAGCAGACACCCTCTGAGCCCCGCTAAGTCCCAGCTGAAAAGCAGACACCCCCTGAGCCCCGCTAAGTCCCAGCTGAAAAGCAGACACCCCATGAGCCCCGCTAAGTCCCAGCTGAAAAGCAGACACCCCCTGAGCCCCGCTAAGTCCCAGCTGAAAAGCAGACACCCTCCGGGACCATCAGAAAGGTCACTGGTCCTTCAGGCTGAGGCCCAAGTGCTTTAATGGTTGAAGCCCAGCGCTGCCGCCTCCCTTCTCTGGCTGGTCAGCCTTCCAGGTGGCGCCAGCCGGTGGGGACGTTCAGGAAGCGCCAGGCCCTGGGGCGGGGGGGTGGGGGTGGGGGGTCTGTAGGTTTCAGGAGTCCATGAGAAACATCACACAGCACCAGGTGCTCAGAGTGAACTAAAGTCTTCTCCCCACCGCTGTCCCCGGCCCTCTCCTCAGGCATAGCCCCTCCTTACAGAGTGTTTCGTCCCTTCCTGGTTAATGGGTCTCCTTTTATGGTCCACACAGGTCACCCACACATTAACAGGACGGACAGTCAGATCCCCTGGGCTGCGCAGGAGCCTCAAAGGAGAGGTGAGAGTGCACTTCCTGGAGAAGCCGGCCCAGCTCACAGGAGGGCTCTGCAGGGACATCTCAGATCATGTAGCTCAAGTAAGTGACCTGGCGGGCCTCCTGGCCGTTTTCTCATCCAACCTCCCGGAGTCACATGTGGCCTTAAGAAAAGCGACGACGGTGTCTGTGCCTCGCTGTGGCCGCCTGCACCGTGGGCGCCGACAGCCCTCACCCAGGGGGCACGGCGCTGTGTTGCGACGAAATGTGGGCATAACTTCCGCGAGCGCCCCAGCCAGGGCGTGTGTAACTGCCGTCTGACAGGTGTCCTGTGTGAGGCTGTACTCTTTATAGTTTCACCCGGTAATTATTTAGCGTTTATAGGTCATGCCATGATTGGCACGTACTTTATCAACACTGGCTAAGTTGTCCTCTGAAACATCCGTGCCCTCACCCTGGCCGGTTTGGCTCAATAGTTAGAGCATCGGCACATGGAGTGCAGGGTCGAGGGTTTGATTCCCAGTCACGGGCATGTACCTCGGTTGCGGCCCTGGTCGGGGTGCTTCCGGGAGGTAACCAATCGATGTGTCTCTCACATTGATGTGTCTCTCCCCCTGCTCCTCCCTTCCCTCTCTAAAAAACACAAACAAACAAACAAGAAAACAGCACACCAATGGAAAAAGTACCCTCGGGTGAAGATTAAATAAACAAACAGAAAACCAGCCAGACCCTCACTGAAGGGAGGTGGGGACAGAGCAGGCCTGCAGGAAGCTGTCAGCATGTCCAGAGTGCGGCAGCGGCGCAGACACTCTCGCAGGACAGCGTCCACACAGCGGGAGCTCGCAGCCATGCCCTCCTCTGCCTCCCCCCCCCCCCGCCCCCCCCCCCGCCTCCCATCGGACAGCCTCCTGATGGCCCCAGGCTGTTCCGGGCACAGGAAGAGGGGAGGATGCCGCGAGTGCGGGTTCTATCAGCATCCAAAAGCCCAGGCTACGCGTGGGGATGCCGGGGATGCCACCCCGCGGCAGTGACGTCAGGACTGGGAAGCATGCAGGCCCGCGAGGTGCTGTGCCTCTCCGGGCAGATGTGCAGGCGTGGCCCCTGTGGCCGGCTCTACCTGGCCCTGCCCTTCCCACCCCCCTACACCCCCGGCGTCTCCCTGCCCGGGTCCTCATCCATGATGGGTCAGTGAGAACACAGACCTCACGGGGCGCACACTGAAGGCGCTAGGAGCTGGGGACTCAGAACCGACGCAGCTGCTCTGCTCCTGGCCCCGCCTCTGTGAGCTGCGATGCTGGGCAGCCAGGAGGGCCTCCGGGAACCCCAGGCGCTGGGAACGAGGCTGAGCCCTTCCCTGTTCTCAACTGTTTTCCAAACCGACCCTGAACTTGGACCTTCCTGTGGCCCAGCCCCCACCCAGAGGCGCCTGTGCTTATGTCTGCAGACCGCTCCGTGCTCTGTCAGGAGGGAAAAGGGGTCCCTGGAGGAGGGCGTACCCTGGTGGTGGCGTTGATGGCCGTGTCACTCTGGCTCCGCCGCTCCGTCCGGCTGGTGCCCGGCCTGGGGCCCGTGCTGAGGAGCTGCTTGTCCGAGGTCATGTCGTTCTGGGACTTGGAGAGTTCTAGAGAACAAGAGACAGGAGGTGACCGGCAGGCACGCAGACCCGAGGGTTCGTCCGAGGGGACTCTCTCAATCACACAGGAGGGGAGGGCCCTCGGTGCCAGGAGAGCGGGTTAATGGAGGGGAGGGGTGGCGTGTGCCCAGCACCCAGCTCCGGGCCCCGGGGGTAGAGGGAGCTCAGACAAACGGGGATCTCCAGGCACTGCGTGCTGGCTCGGGCCAGAGGATGGGAGCCCTAAGGGGCGACCGCCTGACCCCCCTCTGTGGGCCGAGGGCCGCCGTCAGGGCGGGAGTTACAGGAAGGTCTTCCGACCCAGGTGGCTCTGCCTCCGGGCCACACGCCAGGTGTCCGACTGTCCAAATGCGCAGACAGCACCCAACCGACAGCAGTGTTTTAGGGGGTCCTCCCCAAGACTTTATAGCCAGCTACAAGTGAGTCCTTTTTGAAGAGAGGCGTCCTTGTCACTATTTCAATGAGCAAAACCGGAAAAGACGGCTTCACATGGTGGTTTGCAAGGTAACCGTGGTCTGTGCGGGAGAAGGATGAGTCCCAGCCGGGAGAGGACACCGCAAACGAGCCCCCTCTGAACCCCTGCTCCTCCCCAGATCCCAGCCGCTCTCAAAGGACGACCTGGAGGCTGTCTTTAGAGCAGTGGCCCATTATGGCTCGTGTCACCTCAAATGTCCATGTGGCCACATTTTAAAAAGGAAAAGGTACCCTAGCCGGTTTGGCTCAGTGGATATGGACTGAAGGGGCCCAGGTTCGATTCCGGTCAGGTGCACATGCTGGGGTTGGGGGGTATGGGCTCGGTCCCCAGTGGGGGGCGTGCAGGAGGCAGCCAATCAATGATTCTCTCTCATCATTGATGTTTCTATCTCTCTCTCCCTCTCCCTTCCTCTCTGAAATCAATATATATATCTTTAAAAAACAAAGGAAAATAATTTAATACTATAATATACCCACACATTGCTCACATATATAATTGATATTAAACTTACTAATGGAATTATAAACTAAGTTTTGAATACTTAGTTTCCAGAATCCGGTGTGTTTTTACTCTTAATTCAGGCACCACATTTCGCGAGGCACCTGTGGCCGCGGCCGCGGCCACCGCACTGGACAGCACAGCCCACGACCCCTCTGGTCTTCTGACCCCTCCCGAGGACGCCCTGTGCGTCCTTACTCCTGGCTATTTACTGGGGTTCCGCACGCACTGCCCGAGGCCCGTCTCTTTTCTCTAGAGCAGCGATGTCTCATGACACACATAAACCAATTACTAAAATTCTGCAGTACACCAAAAAATATACATTTTTGGCCGATCTGACAAAAAAGCTATCATTTTGATCCAGTCACACTGGATGGCTATAGTTGTGTTGGCTGTTGTCATTTGTCTTGATGTGACAATCTAAGGGGAACGAGGTCAGTGCCCCTGACTGGAGTCAGGTTGCGATCTTTGTTGCGGGCACACAGGGGGGGCGGGGGGGGGGACAATCGCTGTGTTAGCGGGTACCCCACACACCCCCAGCCTGGCGCCCACCTTCCCACCAGGTGTGTGGAGCCTGTTCACTCTGAGAGCAACGCCATCCACACGGCTCTCACGTCGGCCATCAGGGCACTCCGGGGCATCTTTCTACACCGGCAGTTGGAAAGGTCCCGGCACCCACAGGCCCCCCAAATTAGTGGCACAGGACGCCTCATGCGGCCAGACCCCGGCCTGGATTCACGGGGTGTGAGGGGCCGGGAGATGTCCCCGAGCCGTGCATTTAGCACTCACCCCAAACGCATTCCTTCCTCTGGTCTATTTATGTTCACAGACTGGGGGTGGGGGGTGGGGAGGGGGGACCGTGTGGGGGATGGGGCCCTTCTGAAGCAAGTCAGGTTCTCACAGGCTTCTGATGGGGTACAAAGGAGAGGAACAGGAGCCCAGGTGGTCCTGAGCGAGAAGCCTACGTCCCCCTTCCCCTCGGAGCTGGCTGAGGTCCCCAGAAGGGCAGTGACCATAGAGCAGGCGGAGTGACTCATTTCTTCCTGCTGGTGGGGCGGGCGTCACTGGGCAGCAGCAGCCGCCAGAGGCTGTCATTCTGGAGCTGCAACTTCAGGCCACCACCTCCCCCCTCACCCCCACCCCCCACCCCCAGGCCCCTGCTCCCCCAGAATGGGCTGCCCTCTCTAGGCACTTCTGTAGGAAGCGGGCAGCCACGAGGATCGAGAAAGGTGAAGGCCACAGAGCCCAAAGCGGGAGAAACACCAAAGCCGAAAGCCGCCAGGTGCTCCCTGCCCCCCCCCTCCCTCCCCACCAGCCCCCCTTCCCCCTCCCTCCCCTTTTCCGCCCCCCCCCCCTGCTGAGCCGGTGCGGGAGTGGGCCCAGCGGAAGGATAGGGAAGGGGCTTGGTGGAGGGCATCCCCGGGGGCTCAGGAAGCTGGGTGTTTGGGTGTTGTTTCCCTGCCTCAGGGTGAGGGCTCGGGGTCCTGTGAGCAGCGGCACCTGGACAGGGGGAGGGGGTGCGGGTTGGGGGTTTCAGTCCATGTCCCGGGGCAGAGACTGGAGCTGCTTGAGTCCCCCAGGGGTTGCTCTAGCGTCCGCCTGGGTCTGCTGCCCTATAACGATGACCTGGCCACATGGGCACTAAACTGGCAAGTCTCAAACATGTGACACGTGATCGGGCAGCTGTGGGGCGTGAGCCCGCCAAGGCGCCCGCATGTGGTCCCCGCGTGGAGGGCCATGTGGCTGGACAAGACGAACCGTGACCCTGCCTCTCCGGGGGTCGGGCTGAGGGGCAGCAGGGTCCGAATCAACACTGAGGGGTGTCCAGAGTGGCAGTGGGGGAGGGGTCACATAAGCCACAGGATTTGGGGAGAGGCTGTACATCTAAGAAGACTGCAGAGCCCAGCCAGTGTGGCTCAGTGGTTGGGTATCAACCTGTGAACCAGGAGGTCACTGTCTGATTCCTGGTCAGGACACATGCCCAGGTTTGGGGCTCAATCCCCAGTAGGGGGTGTGCAGGAGGCAGCCGATCAATGATTCTCTTCCATCATTGATGTTTCTATCTCTCTCTCCCTCTCCCTTCCTCTCTGAAATCAATAAAAATATACTAAAAAAAAAAAAGAAAGAAAGAAAGCAGAGAAGTCCACTGCGTCAGTGTCCGTGGGAGGGGAGCCCCTCTGGCACCCCAGAGCCTGGCTGAGTGACAGGGTGTTTTGAAACCTCCAAGCTCTATTAGCAAAAGGCCATGAAATTTGGCTGCTCCCCCTTCTGAGCGGAGGGGCACAGACTGTCACATGACACAGTCACTTCTGTGCGGATCTGAAAGCGGCTTTTACTTGATTGTCTTTGAGCTACAGCTCAGCGGGGCTCATGGGAAATACAGAGGAATAATTAAAACGATAAGCTTGTCTCGGGCCAGGTACCACACGGAGACCAGCACATGCGCTGCAGAGAGAGGGCGCGGGGCGGGGCCAGGCAGCAGAGAGAGAATGGACTGGGGGCCCCCAGCCCCAGGAGCCTCCCCCAGGCGCCTGGCCTGCCCTGGGCACCTCGGGAGGCCTAGACCCGGCCTGCTCTTGGATGTATTTTAAGATAAACAGGAAGAAATATCTGAGCAGAAAAAACATTGAAAGAACAAAACTTCTAAGCAGCAGGCTGGGTCCTTGCAGGGAGCATGATGACTGCTAATCGAAGAACATCAATTTACCCAGGAGAACAGGAGGCCACACAAGCACTGCAGGCAAAGGCAGGCCAGGGCCCCGCCCGCCTGAGGGGCTCCGGTCCTGGGCGCACTGGACCCCCTCTCTCTGTTTTCGTGTTGGTCCTTGGCAGGAGCGAGGATGAGTGCCAGCTTATCATTGGCTTAAAGACTGTACCCAAGTAACCTGCTCCTTTAACCTCATCCCCATTCCACCAGCTAGCTCCCTGGCCCCGGGCGCTGCTGGGCAGGTCTGCCCAGGATGGGAGAAGGGGGGCCTCTAGCAAACTAGAGGGTCCTCTTCCCCAGGGACCCAGAGGCCTGCTCTGCGGGTGGAGGGTGCAGGACCAGGGGCCCTGGCTTTTCCCAGAAGCCAGAGGCAGAGAGAGGGGCCCTGTCCAGCCTCAGCCTGGGCCTTGGGGGCACGGGCAATGCTGGGAAGAACACGGGAAGAGGCATCCACTTACTTTTCATGTGGGTGGTAACAGACAGAAACAAATTTTCCACGGACTTATTAAATCCTTTAAACTGACCAAGTTTCTGTAACTAAAACAGACACAGAAGGAGAGAGAGTTATGTTTGAAGACCTGTACGGCCCCAGCAGCCTCCCGGCTGCCAACCCCCAAACGCCGGCAGGTGTGTGCTGTGGGTGCTCGGTGGGTGTGGGTGCGGGAGTGGGTGACTGGTGCATGCAGGTGTGGGTGCTCGGTGGGTGTGGGTGCATAAATGTCTGGAGTGGAGAGGGCACTGTCCTCCTGAGGGACAGGTATCCTCTTTACTCAGCTTCTCTCTGAGTTTTGACACCACATTAAAGGAAGGAGCATGATCAAGGGGTTGTTGACAAGGCAACAATGACCTCTACGAAATACTGCCTGACATTTCATTGGCTTAAAGATTGTACCCAAGTAACCTGCTCCTTTAATCTCATCCCCACTCCGCGCAGAGGGGATGCCAACCCGGGCAGAACGCATGTGTCATAGGGGCTGACAGTGGAGCAGGCACCAGGTGACCAGCCTGAAGCCAAGGGTTAATTCTGCCTCCAAAAACTAAAGAGGGAAGAAGAAAAAGGAAGAGAAAACAACAGAAAAGAGATCACTTCCCTCTGCAAGTTTCATTCATCTATCCGTCCATGCATCCATCTGTCTATCCATCTATCCGTCCATGCATCCATCTGTCTACCCATCTATCCATCCATGCATCCGTCTATCCATCTATCCGTCCATGCATCCATCTGTCCATCCATCCATCCATCCATCCATCTATCCATGCATCCATCTATCCATCCATCTATCCATGCATACATACATCCATCTGTCCATCTATACATCCATCCATGCATATATCCGTCCATCTATGCATCCATGCATACATCTATCCATCCATCCATCCATCCATCCACCCATCTGTCCATGCACCCATTCATCCATCCACCCATGCACACATCTGTCCCTGCATCCATCCATGCATCCATGCATCCGTCCATCCATCCAACCATCCATCCATCCATCCATCCATGCATATATCCGTCCATCTATGCATCCACGCATCCATCCATCCATCCATCCACCCATCTGTCCATGCACCCATTCATCCATCCACCCATGCACACATCTGTCCCTGCATCCATCCATGCATCCATCCATCCGTCCATACATCCATGCATCCATCCATGCATCCATGCACGCATCCATCCATCCATCCATCCATCCATCCATCCATCCATACATCCATGCATCCGTCCATCCATCCACCCATCCATCCAGTAAATATGTCCTGAGCGCAGTGCTGTTCAAAGATCTTTGGAGAATTTAAAATCTCAAGGAGAAAGTAGAGCAGGATTTTGAAGGTCATTCCAGCATCTCAGTTTGAAATAAAAGAATGTGCATATTTTCTCTCCCCAGAGTGTGTATCCTTCTATATGCAGATATAGTTACTCCCTTGCATTCACAGGATAATAATGAAAATAATGAAGACCATACATCTCCATGGCACATTAGTTTCCAAGTACGGCATAGGCATGATTTCATTAATTTCTCACACCGGTCATGGAGGCAAGTCAGATGAGTATCAGTACTTCCACCTTTCAGGGGGGAACCCAGGGAACTCCCTCAAAATCACAGGGTTCATTTCTTTGGACAGAAAGGGCCCTGGTCTACGTTAGCACCTGCCAACAATCAGAAGACACACACACACATTTCTAGAGGCACCCACCCACTCTCGCATTCCTGTGAATCAACCTGCATTTCCCCTTCGGCCCCGGAGACCCTCAGACACACTGAGCCTCCGCAGACCCCACACCCATGGGACCGAGCACAGTGAGGGGAGAGAGGCCACGAAAAGACAAAAGGAAAGAGACGGGGACAGGAGTGCAGGTGAGGACGTGGGGTGCAGGTGAGGGTGTGGGGTGCAGGTGAGGACGTGGGGTGGGTGAGGGTGTGGGGTACAGGTGAGGACATGGGGTGCAGGCGAGGAATGGGGTATAGGAGAGGGTGTGGGGTGAAGGTGAGGATGTGGGGTAGAAGCAGATGAGTCAGTTGTTAATGCAGATGGTCCGGGGTCCCCAAAGCCTGGTGGTGGCACGACCCTGGGCAGAGCCAAGCACTTCCTGACCCCCAATCAGCCCTCCATTATCGGCCTCATTCATGACCATTCCAGACACAGCTGCCTCCCTCTGCCCTGGGGTTCTCCACCCATCCTCCCAGCCCCCTCTCTCCCTCTGTGTCCCCCACCCTCCTCCCCGGGGAGCCCACCGAGCAGACACATTACCCTGCCAGGGCTGCCACTGCACCAGCTCTCACTGAGCGGAGGTGGGGTGGGAGGAACCACGGAAATTTTGCTGCTGAGGAAAAATACAGGGATAAGAAATGGGTTATAAATGATGCAAGAACTAGTCTTACAAACACAAGATTCCTCCTCCTCCTATAACTGACGTTCTCTATCTTTGGGGCTTTTATGTGTGTGTTTAACTTCCTCGCGTTTAGCCGACCCCCACTTGGATGTGCTGCTGGGCACAGGGCATGAAGTCCGGGGTCTGAACGTGGGAACAGCAGGCGCAGACCAGCGTCTGCGTGCTCGTCACCTGCGCGACCTGCAGCAGCTGGGAGCTCAGGGCCGGCGGGCGGCCTGGCGGCTCTGAATCCAGAAGCCACACGCGTGTTCCCTATGGCATGGTCCCTCTGGAAACCACACGGGTAGAAGCACCAGAAATGTCATGGATGTAAAAAACCACCACGAGAAAAATCAGAAACTTGTGCGACAAGCATGGGGCGGGGGGGGGGGGGGGGAGGGAATGGGGGAGTGACAAGCAAAAAAGTCCTGAGATTGGAAAATCTCATTGTGGCCAAAACATAGCTGCTGGTGGGAGCTTCCAGCGACACTTCGGTGGGTGCCGGGGAACCAGGCGTGCGCCTGCCGGCATCCAGACAGCCGCTGTTCAGAATTTTGTGTAAAGAAGTTAACATCTGCCCGGCTGGTATGGCTCAACGGTTGAGTATGGACCTACGAGCCAGGAGGTCACAGTTTGACTCCTGGTCAGGGCACATGCCCGGTTGCGGGCTTTGATCCCCTGTAGGGGGCGTGCAAGAGGCAGATGATCAATGATTCTCTTTCAACATTGATGTTTCTATCTCTTCCTCTCCCTTCCTCTCTGAAATCAATAAAATATATTTTCTGTAAAAAGAAGTTCACCTCACTCAGGCCATTATTCACGTCCACCAATGTTTATTCAAAGATATTGGCGGCATGAATGATTCCAAACAAAGACTCGGTTTAGAATTTCATTGACCGTGCCATCAAAAATAATACTTTGTTTCCTTAGGACATTTCAGGAGAATTTAAGAAACAAAACAGAACATTTGGTGAGAAAACACCATGCTAGTGTCTAGAAGGCTTTTCATAAGAATCTGGCAGTATCTCTGAATCTTTTCCAGGTACTTTATCATTTAAAAAAAAAAAGTTACATTCCAAAGCAGTGACCTCTGAAAGTGCAGAGACCTCAGCTCCCAGCGGGTCTGTGTTCCAGGGCGGCCTGTCTGTCTCCGACACTCACCTTAGTCTCTGATAAGATTGCAGGAGCTTAGCCCCGGCGGTCTCGCGCCTGCCTGGAGAGATACCAGCAAAGGTCAGCGTTAGTAAGGGTATAACTCAGATGATGCAAATGCAAGAAGTAATAAGGTGACTATTTTTCTAATGTCACATCTTACAATGAAAATGTAAGATTTGGAGGGATAGCAATGTTCTAAAATTAGATTGTGGCGATGGCTGCATAACTATAGATTTACTTTAAAATCATTAGATTATGCACTTAAAAGAGGTGAAATTTATGCTTCTAACCTATATTCCAGTAAAGCTATTGTTACACACACACACTCACACACACACAAAGAGACCATAATAATTGCTGGGAATGGCTGCTTTTATTAAAAGTTGATATTGGATTCGATTTTCTAAATCTGGAGAATTTGAAAAATAGTTCAGGCTTCCAAGCTTCTATTTTGCTCTCTGGAAATATTTTATAATTGAATGACTATATTCCCTTTAAATGTTCCTTGTTGTGAAGCTTAAATTAATCTTTTAAAAAATGTAATCTCCTTATTTCCAGCTATAGAGGCTAATAATTTCCTAAACAAGAACACAGAGCTCTTTTTGTTTCAAGGAAAGGGGATTTATGAAGTATTAAGACCCCGAGATAGAGCTTCATGTGGTCAGAGTTCTGTGAACAGAGTGTTTCCTGGCCCAGTGTGTGGGGGAGGCCGGGAGGCAGCCTGACACCAGCAGAGCCACCGCCTGCCGTCCAGGAGTCCGTGCAGCTCCCGTCCTGAGCGTTCCAAAGAACGGCACGTATTCAAATCCTCTCCGTAAGACAGCAGGAAGGGCAGGTGGAGAGAGGAGCAGGGTGGGCAGGGAGGCCTTTGGGAGGGGGGCAGACAGCGTCTGACATTCAGTCAGCTGCCTCCTGACCCCCAGCCGACCCTGAACCGTGCAGCCCTGGGCTGGGTCCTCCACTGGGCGGGCCTCAGGGAGGCGCAGGCCCTGCCAGCATCTCAGATGCAGGCCCCCTGCCCGCGCACTTTTCCCGGGGGTTCATGGTGCTCACCAGATTCTAACAGAAGTCTGCGCGCCCTCCCCCATGAAGACACACGCCCTGAGACAGAAACGAGCTAGCAAGGCCAGCCTGCAATGGCGAGGCCACATCCGCAGGAGCCACGGAGAGGAAAGGTCCCGGCCAGGGCCGGCGTCACAGCGGCTGTGACAGCAGAGAGCGAATGGGCAAGAGGGAGAGAGACAGCAACGCCCCGGATCCCAGGCACAGCGCGCGGAGCCCTCCCGCGGTCGGGCTGTCACCTGCACTGCGGCTGCTCTGCCTCATCCTCTGGACCCTGGACTGTTTGCTGCAACAGCATCCCGGGGGCACAGCCACCAGCGTTACAGTCCGTCCGCCCAGATGCGATGCCATCACTCTACCACCTAGCGCCCCTCAGTGGCTCCCTACTGCCTCCTCCTGAAGGCCAAGCCCTGCACAGCATCCCTGGGCCTCCACACCCGCCTGGCCTCACCTCTCGGCCTGCTTGCCGACACCCTGCAGGCCTTGTCTTTCTGCTCCAGCAACAGAACCGCTTCTGACTGCCCTCCCTACCCCGGGCCTTGCCTGCTCACGCCTACCTACCCCCACACTTCACCTCGTGCTAATTGCCCAGGCATTTCTACCGCAGGCCCATATCATAGCTTCCTCTCCCTCTGCCACATTTCTAATTACCCAACCTGAGGTCAACACTGGCCTGGAAACAGCTCTCTGCTGCCCCCTGCTGGCTATTGCACCCTTGGCCTATGTATGAGTTGGGTGCAAGCTTTCTTTTTTCTTTTTTAAATGTATTTTAATTTTTTTTAATAAAAAATACTTTTATTGATTTTTCAGAGAGGAAGGGAGAGGGAAAGAGAGATAGAAACATCAATGATGAGAGAGAATCATTGATCGGCTGCCTCCTGCACACCCTCTACTGGGGATTGAGCCCACAACCTGGGCATGTGCCATTGACCAGTATCGAACCCGGGACCCTTCAGCCTGCAGGCCGACGCTCTAACCACTTAGAACCCTGGCTAGGGTGGGTGCACCCTTCTGTAAAGGTCAACTAGTAAACATTTTAGGTTCCCTGCCATGTAGGGTCTCTGTTCCAAGTACTTAACTGCCCTGTGACAGCAGTCAGACAATATGAAAGAGTGGTGTGTCTGGGATCTGACAAAACTGGACACTGAAACTGAGTTTCACGTACTTCCTATGTCACGAATATTCTTTTGACTTTTTGACCATTTAAAAATGTGAAACCCATTTTTAGCTTAGCTCCCAGGACACACAGCAGGCAGAGGGCCCGGTTGGGCTGACGGGTCCTAGCATGTCGTGTCCCTGCTTCCCCAGGTGTGAGCCGGGGGTATCCCCAGCAGCAGGGGGCCAGGGGGTCTCCCCAGCTCCCGGGGGCGCTCCCCGGCAATGCAGAGCCCCAGGCCCCGCCCTGCAGAATCGGAACCTGGTGCTGAATTTCAGAAGCCTGCCCAGGAGCTCTGTCCGATTTGCCATTTATTTTCAGTTTCTTTCTCTTCTATTCCTCAGGTGTTTCTTACACACCATTTCCTTAAAAAGCACTAAATGTTCACTTTTTGTTAAAGGAGAGCGCACAGCCATGACTCACAGCCGATGCCTTCCCACAGCGCGAGCATCAGTGAGAGGTGGACATCCTGTTGGCAGAAAGTCTCTCTCACCTGCGCCTGCTGACACCTGCAACCCGGGCATGTGCCCTGACCGGGAATCGCACCGCGACCTCCTGGTTCATAGGTCGATGCTCAACCACTGAGCCACGCCAGTGGGGCAATATTGTCATTTTTCTGCTTTAAAGCTCAAATATTAAGCAATAAAAACGTCATGGCTGTAAAATATACGCATTTACAGCACGGAGCCAGAAGAGGGCACTATCTCTATATGCTTAGCAAGTACCAAGGGGATTAGAATAAATGTCTTGTTGCAGGCTTCTGGGTACCAGTGATCTAGAAAATGACCATCGTACCTGCGCATTAGCTTTGCTACTTTCCCGGGGGCTCTCAAACTTGAAGTGCGTGGAAACAATTACTTGGGAACTTGGGAAATACACACTCTTGGGCCCCACCTGGTCCCACCGAGTCAGGAACTTTGAGGTGAAAATAGTTCAGAGCTGATCCCGGAGCCAGGGTCCCAGAAGCCCCAGCAAACACCTTCTGTGCAGATTGCCAGGTGCCTGGTGGCGGAGGGGTGGAGGGGCAGAGGGGACAATACCAGGGTGCAGGCCAGCACCGACGTTCCCACCTCTTCACGCACCACAGAGAAACCATGACGACCACGGCATGTGAGGAACTGTTTAAAGACAACACTAAATGTTGGATTATAAAACCTTAGAGGGGAAAAACAGTCTACAATCAGAAAAGAAATGAAGGAAAGGAGAATGTTTAAATGCTCGATGTACCATCTCCCTGCAAAATAAGGAATTGGGGCTCAGTTTCCCTGTTTCCGAATGTTTTTAATGGTTGGAGAATTAGCATAACAAGCTGCCACAGTTCACCTCATTCTTCTTCTGTGGATTATTGCTTATACCTTCCCTACTTTCAGGGACATTTTTGGAGCAATTATTGTAAATGGCACATATCCAATTAGATCATTAAAATAGAGGTAAGTAAAAGCGTACGGCATGATGATGGAATTACTCCAACTGGACTTCACATTTGGCTCTAGGTTTCTGGGTGCCAAAAAGGAAAAGAACCCTGACTTTTCAGTTTTAGGTGCCTACTAGGTGCTAATTCTGACAATGGAAGCTACCACACAGAGCATCACATTTTATCTCCAAACAACCTATCCTTACTTTCCCATTCATGTACATTTGCTCACAGCTCCCGCCCTCCAAGAACTGAAAACCTGTTTAGGACAGAGGACCAAGAGTTGCAGGCGGCGAGGGCAGCATTAGTGTGGCGTCCACGGGACCGAGGCCCCGGGAACCCAGGGCTCAGCTCTGCCGATGACTGGCCCTGGGTTGTAAACCAGCGGGAAAGGGGCTACTGGGAAACACTCCTGGGCACACTGGTGATGGGCAGAAACAATTAGATCAGGCCCCTGATGCCTGGTGAAGACTTAAATGTAAACGAGCTCATAACGGTTAGGAGAGAAGCGTGGCTACCGTATCGATGACAGGACCAGGAAGACGTCTCTACGCATAAAAGCAGAGAAAGAACTTCTACAGGAACAGGTAGGATGGAACACAAACAAGAAAAACTTCTGCATGTCAACAAAGGTGCGCGGTGCAGCGTACACGGCTGAAAAGGGCTGAGAGCCTCAACATCTACCGGGAGTCAAAGCAGCGGAAATGGCCCATCCGATAATTAGGTGACTCCAACTGAAATAGCAGGGGGCACGGGGGCCACCGGAGTGGTTTCACTGTGTTGACAGAGTTGTTTGCTTTTAGGGGTAATTCCTGCTGGTGGCAGAGGTGCACGTGTTCCTAACACTTTCTTTCCTTCTGTTTCTAGAACTCTCCAGAGATGTGCCGAAGACCGCTCTCCAGGGGTGTTCACTGCACTTTACTATGACTTTAATAATATGACAAACTCCCAAAAATGTGACAGCAGAACTGGAAATTCCCTAGCTATCCAACAACAGTGATGATGATATTATGTGGAGAGATATCAGAATACGTCTGTATGGATAATTTGATCCCAAAGATATATTAGTTTGGCTCATATAAAATTTCCTCTATTCATCATTTTTACCTAAAAATGTACATACATACTCACCAATGTAGACGCGTATATTCACCAAAGAACAGAAATGATATCTACCAAAATGTCAACAATAATTCTCCGGGTGAAGTCACTGTATTTTCAATGTTACTGTTTACGCTTTTCTCCATTTTTCCATTTTTAAAATGAATCCATATTACCTTTACATTCAGAACAAAATCACAAATGTAATTTGAAATCGTGTCTCAAGGGACAGGACTTAAGAGGGCGGCTCACGCGCCCCGCCAGGGGGCGCCCGGGCACACGCTGCCCAGAGGGGAACTTGGAAAACATCAAAGCCTTTCACCCAGTCATTCTTCTGAGACGCCACCGACGGACACAGACAGAGACGCCGACGTCCACCACAGAGTCATCTGTGACGGGAAAGTCCGAGCACGGCTGCTCGCTGACCAGAGGGGCCCAGCTGAACACGTGGGAGCGCATCCCGGCCGTCAACATACGCTGGGAGAAGTCTTGGTAGCACAGGGACATGCTGACGCTAAATTAAATTATAAAGCAAGATGGAGACCTGCAGACAGTCTCACGTGGTGATTCTTGCCCCCCGCCCTGCAGAGAGCTGGCCTGTGCAACCTTGGGATGGGGCAGCGATGACGGGGTGAGCTCTGAGGCCAAGCCATGTCGACAGAGACGGACACAGTAGGAGAGAGGTTCCAGGGGTTCGGGGAGGGGCTGGGGGACAGGAGTTACTGCTTAATGGGCACGAGAGTGTCGGTGTGGGAGGATGGAAAGTTCTGGAGACGGATGGCGGTGATGGTTGCACAGCAGTGTGACTGCACTTAATGTCACTGAACCGTACACCTAACCATGGTTAAAATGCTACGCTGAATGCTGCCTGTGTTCCAGCACATTAAAACCATTGTGAAGGTGCCGCGGCGCTCTGTCTTGTCTCTCTAGGGTCACCAGCTGGAAGCCGGCGCCTGGCCGCGGGGGTCGGCAACCCTGTGGAGGGGTCCCGGCGGGAGATGGCCGGCAGGTGCGTGCCTGAGCCCCGAGAAAGCCGCCCCTGCAGCCCAGGCGAGCCTTCCGCTGGAGCCAGGCGTGTGCAAGAATAATGCTACTGGAGCCGCCGCGTGCTCCCGGCCGAAGGCAAGGGGCGCACAGAAGGGAGCCCGGGTCCGACGCCCCTCGTGGTGTAAACCGGCACCTCGCTCTCTGCCTCTGCTGAGGGCGCGGGGGCTGCGCAGGGCCGCGTTCACACCTCTACAACCACAGCACGAGCTGCTGGGCAGATGCACGGCTGTCCAGCTGCCCCTGCTCTGCGGGTGACGCTCCGGGTGGGGCGAGCGCCGCGTTCAAGGCCAAAGCTCCAGGAGGGACACCGCAGCCGTCACATGGTGTGTGCCTCGCCCCGCCCCCCGGCCTCCGCCCGTAAACAGGCCAGCAGGACATCTGGGGCCACAGGCCCCTGGCCCGGGAGCAGTTAAAGGAAAGTGTTGACAAGGCCATTGGGGCCAGGAGAGAGGAGGCAGCGGGAAAGGGTTGAGAACCCTGGGCTGGAGGGACTCACACTGGCCGCGTCGGCTTCTCGAGCTCCTCGAGCTCCCGTTAGAGGTGTCCCCCGCCCGATCCTAACACGCTCGGCGGAAGCACCCTTGGGTCTTGACAAGAAGAGTCGGGAGTGGAGCCCAGGGGAGAACGTCACGCACAGAAACAAGCAGCTTATTTCTCCACCTCAAACCATCACTTTTCCAGGAAAAAGAAAAAGTGTTTCCAGCACCCCGTTCCCACTGGGCCAGTGCAGGTTCCGCCCTGACACAGCGCCTGGGGGGGGGGGGGCGCCATCGCTCAGGCGCAGGGGGGCGATGCCTGGCCCGCGGGCCCCCGTAGGTACTCCCTTCTCTGCCCCGCTGCCACCCTCCGGCATGGCGCCTCCGTAACCACGGCACTGCCATTCTCACCACGGGTTCGGGTCCCAGCTGCTGATCACACCGTCACGTGGACTTTGCGACTGTTTTATAAGACATGCCTGGTCCACAAGACACAGACCAGCTACTCCCTCCCTCCCACCCCACGGTCGTGGCAGGTGACTTCATCACATCCGCGTCTGCTCAGTTCTAACCCACCCACGCCGTGCTCTCCAGCGATTCACGCAATCGTGTCGGTCAAGGTTTTGTATCCGGAACGAGGTTTTGTGCTCGGGCCGCGAGGGGCTCACGGGACAGGTTCTGCGTGCGGAGAGCGAGGAAAGTGCGCACACATGGACCCGATCGAAGGCGCTCCCGGCGATTCCGGGGACACGTGCGGAGGAGGGAGGCCTGGCTCCCAGGAGCTGGGCGTCGGGGAGACTCCTGGGACACGGGGCAGTGAGGCAAACACCGCGACCCAAGGTGGGCACATGGGGGCGGGCAGGGCAGAGGCAGGAAACCGCCAACAGGAGCACCAGGAGGACGGGGGTGATGCTGTCACCTCGCTCTGTGGAGTTGTTTCCATTCAAAAGCTTTAAACCCCATATTTTAAAACGAGGAATTTATCATTTTTAATTTAGTAAAGATTTTGAGCGCGTTTACCTTCAGTTGGAAATTTCTTGGCCCGTTCCTCAAAGAACCATTCTCCGGATTTTATCCTCACGTTTCTGGAAAGCAAACAGAAGGAGCGTCGGCTGGGAAGTGGCCCCTCACAGGGAGGTGGGGGGTCACACGGTATCAGTCTGGCCAAGGGCCTCGGGGTTCAGACCTGCGGCCCAGCCCCTGACCCTGCCGCTCTCCCAGAGAGCTCAGCGTGTGACCAGTGGCCGCAGGGTGGGGTCTGTGCGTGGGCGTGTTTTACCGTCTGTGTAATATGTGCATGTAACACATACACCTCAACCTGTTCATGGGCCCAACACACGGTAAGTACTTCGCGTTTTCTGAATAAATGTACAAGGGGAAACAAAATTGCCATCGAAATAATCAATTTGATTGATCGAGTATACAGATGTTGTATTATAAAGCTGTACACCTGAAATTTATATACTAGTAATATATTGACCAACGTTGCTCCAAAATAATTTTTAAAAAATCAAGGAGCCTTGGCCAGTATTGTTTGGTGGTTAGAACACTGGCGTGCACGCCGAAGGGTCACAGGTTTGATTCCTGGTCAAGGGCACATGCCTGGGTTGCAGGTTTGATTCCTGGTCCCCCGTTGGGGTGCATGTGAGAGGCAACCAATCTATGTGTCTCTCTCACATCAATATTTCTCTCCTCCTCCATCTCCTTCCCTCCCTTCCACTCTCTCTAAAAATCAATGGGAAAAATATCCTTGGGTGAGGAAGGAAGGAAGGGAGAGAGGGATGGAGGGAAGGAGAGGAGAAGAAGGGCAGGAGGAGAGGAGAGGAGAGGAGAGGAGAGGAGGGGAGGGGAGGGGAGGGGAGGGGAGGGGAGGGGAGGGGAGGGGAGGGGAGGGGAGGGGAAAAGGAGAGAATGTATCGCATTTATGGCGGAAAGCAACAGCATGAGGAAAAGCTAGGAAAAGCATTCCATGCGGCCTCTTCGCTGGGAGGAAGATCATCCAGGGGTCACTTCACCTCGTTTAGGGTGAACCTGAGTTACCACAACATTTACCAAGAGCCAACAGAGAAGGCCCCGCAGGCCCCGCAGTCTGGGATGTGGGATCACTGTGCTTCGATGGCGGCTGGGGGCCTGGGGCCGGCGGAGCACCTGAGCCCGGGGCAGTGGCTCCTTGGCCAGCTGGCCTGCAGTGCTCCCTGGGCTGCAACTCCCCGTCTCGGCCACATGGAGACGCGCACGGGGAGCCGCTCCTGTGCTCAGTGCCTGGAACTCACGCCCCAAGCGTGCTTTACTCTTGACAGTTTCCAAATTTCTGGAGAAACCACCTTCGACCTCTCAGTGCCCCGGACGGTAGAACTGTTCACGTCCTCTGAGGATGTAGAGAGGCAATGCACAGAAGCTGTAAATCGCTCACACCCTTAAAAGAATGTGCACAAACCCCGCCAATTCCTTGCTTACGTAAGAAACATGGAAGCTTCCACTCGCGGCCAATTCCCTTCTGTAAAGCACTTACTGACGGTTGTTCTCATTCGGTTCTTTTTAGCCATATGTGAACACCAGTGGGTTCCTTAGGGTAAGGCTTATAAATGCTGCTACTCACGGCCTGAGACCGAGGTGAGCAGCCCTGGCGTCTCTGTCCTGGTCAGGGCCCCACGGGGAAGCCCGCGTCGCAGGAACCGAAGGAGGACTTCCTGCTCATCCCAGATGGCGGACCAGAGTGTGTCCACGAAGCTTCTCGGAACAGTTTCTGAGCTCAGCAACGGGCTAACGCCTTTACGTTTCTTGAACAGAACCATGACTTGCTTCCTTAAAACTTCTCAAGTCAATCAATAAGTACGCAAGGTTTAAGTAAGATCTAGGGGGGCGGGGGGGCGGGGGGCGGGGGGTGGGGGGGGGCGGGGGGCTGGGAGACAGAGGGCCAGGAGACCTGAGTTCTTTCGGGGTCTGGCCTTTCCACTCACTGCATCCAGGTCACTGTGATTATGACCGCGAGCGCCGGTGCCTAGACGCCCCTCATCAACTCCTGGGGGGCCCGGAGCTGTGCGGTCGCTGTCACTGCATGAGCCCTGCGAAGCAGCTGCTGGGAAGCGCTCTGCTAATTCCAGCACAGGCGCTCACCGGACAACCCCGAGAGGTCTGACCTGTCACTGCCAGCCGGCAGGGGGCCGGTCAGTCACAGCGGAAGGAGGCGACACTGTCCCTACTTCCTGCTCCAGAAACGTCAGCGTGATGACCCTGGGTGGCTCCACTCAACGGGCAGAGGTGGGAGCTGCCCTGTGCAGTCAGGGTTCCTCAAGCGGCTAAAGCAGCACATTCCCGCGTGGCCTCCGCTCCCCCCAGTGCCCTGATGGCAAAGCAGCCTCCAGCCCCTGGCTCGTCAGACCGACAAGCTGCCGAACTCCCAGGGAAGGAGCTCCCTGTGAACCTGAGCTCAACCAACTGCTTCGCCAGCCTGTCCAGCTGCTGGGCGAGTCCCAGCTAACGTGGTCCCGCATGCTTTCCGCGAAAATCATTTCACTTCTTGCGTCTAAGATGGCTTTTACTAACACAGCACAAGTGAGGTTTCTGCACCAGCCCAGGCGATCTGATTTCAACGTTCTCACAGGAAAACAGACTGATCGCGGCGATTAACTCCTAGGTAACCGGGAGCGGAGTGAGGACGTCGAGATGAAGATAAAGAAACGGCTTCATCAGGCCGCCGCCACTTGGTGCGAAGCATTGATAACTCTCCCCCACTTGGCCTCGGAGAGCTGATAGGCACAGCCCCAAGCATGATGGAGGCCCGTGGCGGGGCCCGGAAGTGCGTGTGGGTTGGGGAGTGAATGACATCCCACGTGGGCAGGGGCTCCCGGGAACCGGAGGGATCAGGTGGGACCTGCACCGGGGGAGCCTGAGACAGCGGCCTGAGGTCTCCCGTGCATCGTGCCCTCGGACGTGCCGGCCGCTCACACGCTCGGCCCCGGCAGCAGCTGGAAGTGAGGAGAGCGGGCGGGGTGTGAGGCCGCAGGGAGGGGTGGGCGCTGTGGCCAATCGGAGAACCCACACACCGTTTCCACATGGAGATGATAAGTATTAGGCATTCAAGGCCAACGAAACAAGGTCTTGGGCTGTCGCAGCCTGCTGGCCATGGCGGTGTGGTTCCTGCTTTTATCCCCCATAACTCATTTCCACCACCCCTTTGTTGAACTGTCTGTCACATTCTCTCTCTCTCTTTTATTTTTTTTAAAATATATTTTAATGATTTTTTACAGAGAAGAAGGGAGAGGGATAGAGGGTTAGAAACATCGATGAGAGAGAAACATCAATCAGCTGCCTCCTGCACACTCCCCACTGGGGATGTGCTCGCAACCAAGGTACATGCCCTTGACTGGAATCGAACCCGGGACCCTTGAGTCCGCAGGCCGACACTCTATCCACTGAGCCAAACTAGTCAGGGCCTCTCTCTTTTTAATGTTTTTATTGATTTTAGAGAGGAGGAGAGGGAGAGACAGAAACATCAATGATAAGAGAGGATCATCGAGTGGCTGCCTCCTGCGCGCCCCCTACTGAGGATCGAGCCCGCAACCCGGGCCTGTGCCCTGACTGGGACTCGAACCATGACCTCCTGGTTCATAGGTCGATGCTCAACCACTGAGCCACACCGGCCGGGCTGTCTGTCATCACCACCGCCACCAGCCTCATCGCCTCGCGTCTGGTTTCACTACCAGGACTTTCACGTGGCCTGTTACCTTATCTCCCCTCCCGAGCCCGCCTGGCCCCACAGCCCCTTCTCCTGGTTTTCCTCCGGCAAAGCCCGTATGTCCCCGAGCCCAGCTCTCTGGGCGGCTCTGAAGACTCTGCCCTCGAGGGGGAGCTCCCAGCAGACAGGAGAGGGCGGAGGCAGGAGGGGATGGGACGGGGAGACCGGGTCCCAGTCTTTCTGACCTCATGGCCATGGGCCAACTATCTGGTGTCTCCAAGCCCCTGTGCCCTCACCTGGAACACAGGATCACAGCAGTGGCTGCCCCAGGAGACCGCCTCCGGGTTTAAGACCGACAGTCGGCGCCAAGGACAAGGAGCGCTTCGCCCGCCCTCGCAGTGGTGGGCGGTCCTTGTCACGCCCATGTGTCTCCTCTCCCGACTGTGTCCGTCCTTCTCATCCTGGCCTCTCCCGGCAGCGCTGCAGCCAGGGCTGCTCCGCGGTCCCCTGAGGACACCTGCCCTGAAGGCGGGGTCCTCGCTGCCCCGGACGCCCCCCAGCCAGGCCGGCCCTCGCCTGCACTGGCTGCATTACCTGCGAGCTGGGTTTGCTGCTGCTTCTTTGTAATTGAGGTCCCAGAGCTTCTCCTTCCTTGGTTTGAAAACGCGATGCCCCTCGTGCGGTGCCCACAGGCCCCCTGGTTCTCGGGGAGCAGGACTCAGGCCGAGGAAGAAGCAGACACGGGAAACAGACGGGGCGCAAACCCGCCTCCAGGCCCCCGTTCAGTTACGAATGTCAAATGTTCTAAAGGGCTACCAGGCCTTCTCTTTGTGTGGCCATGCCCTGGCCGGTGTTGTCCAGTGGTTAGAGGGCCATCCCGTGCACCAAAGGGCTGTGGGTTTGATTCCCAGTCAGGGCTCGTACCCGGGTTGCGGGTTGTGGCAACCGATTGATGTTTCTCTCTCACATCGATGCTTCTCTTTCTCTCTTCCTCTCCCTTCCTCTCTCTCTTATTGAAAAGCATAGCCTCAGGTGAGGATTAAAAAAAGAGAGAGAGAGAGGACAGCAGCCCAGAGTGGACCAACCAGAGCAAGAGCAGAGGGTTTTGAAGAAGCAAAGAGAAAGGGGCGGGGGTACAGATGTTAGAAATGAGTTAGCTCTCCCGTCCGGGACCTGTGTCGGTTCACACAGGGCAATGCAATTATCTTAGGTGTTTTGAAAAACATCTTCATTTCAAAAGAAGGAAGCTGGGGTTACAGAAATCACACTTGGCATCCTTAGAGGGCAGAGTTTCAACACCAGGGCCCGACGCTGGGGCCGAGATTTCAACACGGCCAGCGCCTGGGCGGCCGCTCAGCCCCGTCCCCCCGTTTTGACTTTTTGCTTCTAGTTCACTTTTAGGAGAAAATTGCTGAAGAACCGAATGCCTTACCACGCCGTGTTTCTCGTTAGGCCTCAGTGTCTGTGGCTGATTAAAACGGAGGAAGAGCGTTCGATCTCTGGAGACATTTTTAGAATTAATTGCCACCCACCCTTCTGAGGGCCCAGGCCTGCAGGAGCGAGCACAGGTGTGGCCGGCGGCCGCAGTGATTCTGCTCCTTCCTCTCAAGCCCAGGAAAGCCCGAGGGCTTGGCTCCCACGAGCCCGGGAGACCTGAGATGCGAGGAGGTGGGTCTGGTAGGAGTCGGTGCTGGAGACGGAAGGCAGGCCGCTCAGGACCACAGACATCGGGTGGGACGGCTGCACTTTCCTCTGGGTGAGCGACTGAAATGCATCAGGCCTTGCGAAGGGACTGGAAATTTAGGGAGATTCGTGCCAGGGCTCCCCAAAAGCAGCCCTCCTGAGTTAGGGGAGCGGGAATCCGGCCGCTGCATTCACACTGAGCGAGCGGGCTGGCGACTGCGGAGCGAGAACTGGTCTCGGGTCTCCGGGCCGCCGGCTCCGCCCCGGGCTCAGGGCAGACCACTCCCTCCCCACAAGTCCTGTGGCGGCCTGGTGCACGCTGTCCCCAGCCACCAGAAACACTCCCGTGGGGGTGCAAGGACCCACGGACAACCCATTCTTGCTTGGAACAGTGGGAGCCCAAGCCCAACATGTTTACCATTTTCAAAATGGACAGTTCAAAAATACCAATTCCCTGATAAAAAAAAAAAATGCTTAAAACCTCACACCACCAAAAGATTAAAATACATGAGATTCAGTCCATCACGAATGGAAAGCATGCCCGTTTCTTTTTTTTTTTTTAATCCTCACCAGAAGATACGTTTTTAGTGATGAGAGAGAGAGAAGAGGGAGAGAAACATGGATGGGTTGCCTCCTTACGAGCCCCAACTGGGGATCAAGTCTGCAACCTCGGTATGTGCCCGGACAGGGATTCGAACCCACAGCCCTTCAGTGCACGGGACAACACTCCAATGAACCGAGCCACCCGCCAGGGAAATCCAATGGATTTTGAATTACGGTGACCTCCAAGTCTCAGAAGTCTGCTCTGCAAACATCTGCCCACTGCACTTGAGGCTTGTCTCGGGCCACCGCCCAGGACTCCCCCATCCTCACCTGCCCTCGTAGCACACGGTGCACCTCCAGAGGCGGGTCCTGCTCAGGAACACGCGGCACCTGGAACACACGCAGTGGCTGCAGCCCTGGCACACGGCGCCCCGGTCCAGCAGCAGCCCCAGCGCCCGCCGGCAGTGGGCACACGCCTTCTCCTGGTGCCCCTGGCCTGGGCTCTTCCCGCCTTTCCACCAGAGATGCTGCAGGTGCGCCTTCAGCTTCCTGTGGCCCAGAGAGTTCCATCAGATCCCACAGAGCGGGCGGCAGAGGCCAGACACCCTCCCCGCGGCCAGGGCCCCGACAGCGCCCCCACGGCAAGGGACAAGGGCTTGCCACCCATGCCCTGGGCCCCTCCATGGCCCATCCGAGGCTCAGGGGGTTTCTCAGCTGTGAAACGGACGGGGAAACCTTACCCCAGGGCTGCTGGGAGGGTGAAGGGCAAAGCATCAGGGAGAGGCCTGGCACAGAGGAGCGAGCTGCTCATTGCTCTGGGTTTATCCTTTCGTGCCCAAAGGGCATTAAAATGATAGGCAGGAACAGAGAGGAGAGGGAAAAACAACGCGCAGAGGATGACAATCTATGTGCAAGGCACGGAAGCTCTGTAACGCAACAGGCACGCCTGCGACTGCCATCCGTCGGCTGAGATGGCTTAACGGATGCTCTGCTTGGACACTGCCCACTCGCGGTGGCCAAGCCCCTAGGCAGCAGCCCCAGGGCAAAGGGCTATCTCGCTGGACCTCAGGACACTCTTTCTGAAATATCCCTGTGACCTGCTTTTAGAAGAGAGAAGCCAATTCCAAGCACACGCTTACACCCCACTTTCAGGCTTTCCCCAGAATCGGCAGCCTCAGGTACCTGGCCCCAGGTACACGTTCTTCACTGATACCCAAAGCGATGCTCCTCATCAGGGGTCGCCAACCAGGGGTCCGTGTGCTCTGAAAGGCTGGCGACCGCTGGTCTAATCACGGAGAGATCTTTCACCCCGTGCTCAGCCTGCTGCATTTCTTAGCATTAGGAAGGGAGTCCTTTTAGAGAGTCTGGGGATAGCAGGTGGGGATAGACAAAGCGCACTGCACCTTCCAGGTGTCCAGGAAGTCTCCCTCCTCCCTCAGGCACGCGGTGCCCGCAGGTGTGCTCTGGGCGGGTGTTCTCCTTGGCAAACCCTGAGAGCCCAGCCCGGCCCACAGCCCCGCCCTTCACTGCTCTCCTGGACCTCACATCCCCACAGACGCGGACAGACAGAGCATCGGCGTCCAGTTGGCCTCCCAACCCACTTGAAGGGGGGGCTGGATAGCTGACATGGACACTGCTCTGAAACACCCAGTTCTGCTTCAGTAAATGTTAGCTGACAGCAAACAGCTCTGCAAAGATCGGATCTCCAGCCAAAACACATAGTGCCAAGAAGGTGAGCAAACATATTGAGAACAGTATGCCATATATGCCAGGTCCCTTGAAACAGCAAGGATGGACCAGCTCCTGGCACAAAGACGGAGGAAAGACGTGCCCACGGGCGGGAACAGGCCAAGCAGGTTTGGGTTCCACATCCTCCTCCTTTCCTCACAGCCAAAGTGAGAAGAAAAAAAAAAGAAGAAGAAGAAAAGAAAGAAAAAAAGGCAGGAATGGATTCCAGCAGATTTGCTGTGCCTTCAGGTGCCACGGAAAATAATTTAGGAAAACCTTTAACCAGGGGGCTTGCCCCCAGGGATGCTGGAAGCCTGTCAGCTTCCCTAGAGTTATTCCTGCAAATGTATCCCCAAAAAGGGATACATTGAGTGAGTAACAAAAGCAGCTTAAGTAAAGGTGATCCCGCCTCCTGCCCCCTGCCCGCCCCCCTGCCCAGGGGCACTTGTCAGACCAGAGGCTGCAGGCAGCGAGGAGCCATATGCCATGTCCCGGGGGCAGCTCCCAGCAGGAAAAGCCACCACCCCAACGGCCCCCCCATCCAGGGCACGTACCGGACCCGCTCCTCCTCGATGCTCTGCACCGCCCGGTCCCGGTGCAGCACCCGGAGGACCGCCTCCTGCTCCAGCTCCTGCAGGGAGTCCAGACTGACTTCTTGGGCCATTTCGCTGTCGCTTCTGGGACAGGGTGACGTTTCACTCCATGGCCCAGCGCCCGTCGCGCAGCGCGGAGGGGCCGCGTCCAGCAGCCCCGGTTCCCGAAAGCGCTCCCGCTCCCGTTCCCCGGCCTCTGCGTGTGGCTCTGCTTCTCCCCTCTCCCTGCCGCACTCCGGGACAGAGCCGGCCACCGGCCACCGGGCGCTCTGCTCTCACCAGCCGCAGCCTCTGGCGTCCGTCCGAGACAAGAGCGTGTCTTCCTCTGAGGTCTTGCCAGCGGGCTCTACGCGAGGCACGGGCCCAGCACCCAGATAACTCCTGCGGAGCAGGCCTATCTCCAATCTGAGGGGTTTAAATAGCAGCAGGGAGACGGTCAGTGACTCAGAGGCAAACTGTCCCCTTCAAACATCTGCCGGTCGCCAGGAAGGACAGCAGAAAGCCAGCTGGCTCAGCGCCTGGGGAGAGAATAAAAGCAGGTCAGGGCGCCCGGCCTGCATCCCTGCAGCCTCGCCTCCACACACGGGGAGCCCTTTGCGTTGTCTGCCCTGGTGATGTCGGAAGGTTTTAAATTTTACTAAGTTGGCCTCGTGTTTCTAAAGGCCTCCAGTTCCCAAACTTGACTCTTTCTAGTCTGACTTCCGCCTCTTCTGCCATTAGAGGTGCGAAAGGTCTGTGTTCAATACCAACCTCCCCACTGAAAACACTTTAGCAGAGAATGTCCTCGATGCCAGCTGTTCTTTTTACAATTAACTTCAGAACTCAAAAAAGAGTAACCAATTAGGGAGGCCTGAAGAGACGTCACCACAGCCTCAACCCATCCATCATGCACGGGCCTCAGTGGTTTCACCAGCTGCCCACGATGGGGTCCTGCTTCTGCTACTGCCAGTCGAAAGGCTCTGCCTACATTGTTCCTACGTCTGTTCCTAATCAGTGGCCTTGGGCAGCCATCCCCTTCAGCCTGTCCCTCCCCCCAACCAAGGAGGAGGCTGTGAATGGATGAGACACTGGACAGATGCGTAGTAATGAAATGCAGAGAGTGTAGCCCACGGAGTCAATGCACTTTCTACAATGCCGTTTCGTTATCAGATCTACATGAATTCCTTAGTGATAACACTTCCTTCGAATGCTTGAGAAGCTAAACTCCCCCTGTCAGCCTTCTACAGAAACCCACACCCTAGTCCTTACAATCCATATGAATTGGTGGGTGAGCAGTGAATACGCCCAAGGGATCAGTCTCTTTAAGCAGTGATTCCTTGCCAGGAGCCGGTCCATCCTTGCCGTTTCAAGGGACCTGGCATATATGGCATACTGTTCTTAATATGTTTGCTCACCTTCTTGGCACTATGTGTTTTAACCAAGGTCACCTCTCTGAGAAAGGTTGTTTCCCCAGGTAGGGATTTTCCCCTGAAGTTAGGGAGGGAATAAAACCCCTTAACTAAGTGCTAGGCAGGTAATTAATCACTTTAACTACAAACAATCATGCTTAAGCTACATAATCTTTACTCCCTAGAATGGAGATAAGAAACACACTAACCTTTGGAATAGAGATTGATAGGATTGGAATCAACTGGTATAAATACAGATGTAACAAGACAACAGGACACAGAACCTAGAGACAGAACTTAGAACACAGAACCTAGACACAGAGCCTACACAGAACCTAGAGACAGAAGAACTTCGCTGGAGAGAGCATGGCAAAAGATCCTGGACAGAAACTGGCCACAGAACCTAGAGACAGAACCTAGCGAGAGAACCTGGTAGGAGAACCTGGACAGAACCTGGCTGGGAAACCTAGCGAGAGAACATGGCAACAGAACCTGGACAGAACCTGGCAACAGAACTTGGCAGGAGAACCTGGATAGAACCTGGCTGGAGAACCTAGCGAGGGAACATGGCTACAGAACCTGGCTGGAGAACCTGGAGAACCCGGCTGGAGAACCTAGCAAGAGAACATGGACACAGAACTTGGCTGGAGATCCTGACCAGAACTTGGCTAGAGATCCTGGCTAGGCTGCTGATCAACTGAACGCTGTCTCCGTGTCATTCCTTCTTCGCCGACTCCGTCCACACCTTTGGGGACCCCTAGACCTGCTGGGGTTGGACCCCAGCAATTCCTAACCTTTGTTCCTTTAAATCTTTATATTGAAAGATGGGTAACCGTCCATATTTAAATGCATAAAATAAAATACTTTGAGTGGCAAAGAAATTCAACACCAATGAAGTGACCCCTACATCCGGGCACCACTCAGAAGGAAAGAGTCCCCAGCCGCGGGGAGATGCATTTACACCAAACCCGCCATCTCCGCGGAGATCTGGCCGTCAGTCTGGCTCCAACACGAATCCAGGATCACCAGGGCCCAGCCCTTCGCTCCAACAGCTGGAGCAAAGCAAGGAGGACGCAGGAGGATTCCCCTCGGCCTGTCTTCCCTTTCCCTTCAGCAAGGAGCCACTCCTTTGTCTGGGATTGACAGGGATGCAGGCCGCGGGGGTGGGGGTGGGGTGCCCCCTCAGC
Organism: Myotis nattereri; assembly: GCF_964212035.1. Classification (NCBI taxonomy): domain Eukaryota; kingdom Metazoa; phylum Chordata; class Mammalia; order Chiroptera; family Vespertilionidae; genus Myotis; species Myotis nattereri. The sequence continues at coordinate 95,845,748 of NC_138081.1, read as the reverse complement.
CAGCATGTCCTTCAATCCCTGCATTTCCGTTTTGTCCGTGTGCAGTCCTGCCGGGCCCAGTGGAACAGGGGCATCCGGACAAGCACGGGGTTTAGTCCATCAGCCCAACAGCCCGACTTTATCAGCCTGCTCTCTGCCAAGCACGTGGCAGTGAGGATCCACAAGAAACAAGACCCAGTGTCCGCATTCAGGAAGTTCACATTCCACGACCTGTGCACCAGGAGGTCACGGTTCCATTCCCGGTCAGGGCACAGGCCCGGGTTGTGGACTAGATCCCCAAATGTGGGGCGTGCAGGAGGCAGCCGATCGATGACGCCCTCTCATCGCTGATGTTTTTCTCTCCCTCTCCCTTCCTCTCTGAAATCAATAAAAATATATATTAAAAAAAAGTTCACGTTGCAGCCAGAAAACAAGCGACAATACGCAGGGTGAGTATAAAAGCCACGACCTCCACAGAGAAGGGGTGCTCACAGGGAGGCAGGTGCTCTCCACCGGACAGTGGAGGTGCGGGGGCGGGGGTCAGGGGGGCTTCCGGGGGAGGGTGTGCAGGGCCACTTTGCCAGTCATGTGCTTGCTTGCTTTCCTCCACCTAAGAGCAAAGTGCTCTTGCCTTTGGCTTTTAGACCTGACAGAGCTGGGGGCGAGGGGGGGCGGTGGAGGGAGTACCGGAAATGAGAGACTGGGGGGAGAAAGGATGGGAAAGCCAACCATCTACCTGCAGGCTGCAACGCACCCCCCGCCCCCCCCCCCCCCCATTTCTCCCACCTACCTGCCAGCTCTGAGCAGCTGGCCCTGAAATCAAAGGACAGAAAGACTCCTCCCTGCGGTGAGGGAGGGACTCGACCTGTAGGGTGGAAATGTGGCGCATGGCGGAGGGGGGGCGGGTGTGGCCTGTGAACGTGTGAACAGGAGCGAGCAGGAGCGTCATCGCTGCCCCGCTTGCAGGGGAAATGACAGCACGTTCTCAGAGCCCCAAAGCCACAGCCTCAGCGCAGGCCACTCGGGGGCTTGGCCACAGCCATTTCCTGGAGCAGCTGCACCGCTGAGAAGGCAGCCTGGCGCAGGGGGAGGCTGGGGGCCAAGGTGACCTGGAAGGGCCACGGAAAACGCCACCCGTGTCTTTTTGGCATGTGTTTATCCTTCCCGGAGGCCGTGACCGCCTGAAGGTGGCGTCACCCAAGGAAGGAGGTGAATGGAGAGCAGCTTTCTCTCTGCGGCTCCCACCCACCTGGGCCCAGACTTGCACACGGGACAGATTCGTTTTTGCAAAGGCAAGACGACAGGCGTGTGCGCCCATCACAAAGTCTGACCCGAAACGGACACGTGCGCTGATGAATTCCTTTGCTCTGCTGTTACTTCATCAGAGGTGGGTATTCCGCAAGCCCGTGAGCGCCAGCCCTGGCGCCCCTCACCCGCACGCCCTGTCCAAGGCCTGGCACCTAGTTCTGTATTCCTTTTCTTGAAGAACTTCCCACAAGCTGTGTAACTGCGGTCCCTCAAAACTCCACCCGTTACACGTGAGGTTGCGTGTACATGGGCTTAAATCTAGAAAACTCGACACCCACCCAAGCTGAGAAGGGAATTTCCTCTGAAAGCCCGCACAGTGCACTGCTGATCCTGCTTTCTCTTCCCAGGCAGGGGGGTGTCTTGCCCCTCCCGCTCCCCCCGCCCCCCCAAATCCGAGTAAAACACTGACACAGGAGTCCATGATGTTCATGGCTTATACTTGACATCTTCTTATGGAAGGGTGAAGAAATGAGAATTAATGTTATTATATTGTTATAGGTGCTACTTACAATTGTCATTACTACTTACAACTGTACCAACAGCTATGATGTATCTATTTAGCGCTTACTCTGGGCCAGACAGTGTGCCAAGTATTCTGCATACCTCAATCCTCATTTCAACACACAACAAACATGATGGAGTAAGTACACCCATTTTACAGATGAGGAGGGTGAGGCTGGCATGATTAAGTAATTTACCTGATGTCACATTCTAATCTGGGTCCATTTAGCTCCAAAGCCTTCTGCTCTGTTTGAGCAGAGAAGTTAGAATTTCCCACTTCCTTGGCCAGATAACCTTTTCTACACCAATTCTAGCTCAATGGAGCCTTAACATCTGCTGTGCGTTTTCCTCTCAGAATCTCTCCTCTTGCCAAGAAATTGGTTTGGGCGTTAAGGAAGTTTAATTGAAAGAAATTTAAATTAGACCCCAGCCAATTTAATTTTTTTATTTTAAAATTGTATTTCTGTTCCTCCTCCAAACTGAAGATTATGGCTGATCCAAGCAAACGGAATTTATGCAGCAGACTCAGAGCAAAACAGTAATAAACTATACATACAGTAACACACAAGCCAAAGAAGAAATTGGACACTGTACCACCACCTAAAAAAGTTCACACCATCTAGCTTTGGGATAGTGTTTTTGTTTTAAGTAACTCTAACGTGCTTCCTCCATATCATTTAAATCATTATCACCCTGAATTTTAAATGTATGCTATTCAATAAACTGACAAGTCACCTTAGTTTAATTTACCATTGCTTTTGTTTCTCACCTTTTAATGCCATCAATCTAAGAAAAGTCACTGCAGCTGTAACCTCTACTCACCCGGCCCCCAAATGGCCCCACGCTGTACCTGGATGCTCAGCCTACCTTTGAATCAACTGCGAGAGAAGAGATCAGAGGAGTCTGCTCCGAAGAGGAGGAAGTCAACTTTTCTTCGTGTTAGAACAGCTGACGTAGTTCTCCTTCCTTCCTGTTGGGCACGGGGTGAAGTGTGCATTCCCCGCTGGCCCTGAGTGCGCGGTGGCTACCCCACATCCCCAGGGCCCCCGAGAACAAAGCCACCCGAACCACACCCAGGAACTCTCATACGCCAGCAGTTTCCATTTTTATCTGGAGGGAAGACTGAGCTGGTGCTACTGAAATGTCTCACCCCTATCAAGAACGCTCCCCCCTTCCCCCCCTCCCCCCCCCCCCCCCCCCGCCAAGAACAGAGACTCCAAATGCTCAAATGTCCCCACACCTGCAAGGGTTTCACGTTAACTTCAAGTGTAAATGACTACATTCCAAACATCAGCTGCCAACTCAAACACCAATTTAGAACAAGACTGGCATGGACTCCTTTTTTTTTTTGGTAAATTGCATTGATGTTTAGCATACATACAGGAACATGGTACAAATCATAAGCACAGCTTGATAAAGTTTCCCAAAGTGAATGCGTCTATCAAGAAATTGAACTTGCTCAGCCAGTGTGGCTCAGTGGTTGAGCATTGGCCTATGAACCAGGAGGTCACGGTTTGATTCCTGGTCAGGGCACATGCCCAGGTTGTAGGCTCAATCCCCCAGTTGGAGGATGCAGGAGGCAGCTAATTGATGATTCTCCTTCATCATTGATGTTTCTATCTCTCTCTCTGAAATCAATAAAAAAAACTCTATTAAAAAAAAGAAATCGAACTTTAACAACACTCTGGAAGTTCACATTGCAGTATTATATTTTACTAGAGGCCCGGTGCATAAAAATTTGTGCACTCGGGGGGGCGGGGGGGTGTCCCTCAGCCCGGCCTGTGCCCTCTTGCAGTCTGGGACCCCTCGGGGGATGACCACCTGCTGGCTTAGGCCTGCTCCCTGGGGGATTGGGCCTAAGCTGGCAGTCAGACATCCCTCTGGCAGCCTGGGAGCCCTCAGGGGATGCCCACTTGCCAGCGGGGAGCAGGCCTAAGCTGCAGTCGGACATCCTTAGCGCTGCTGAGGAGGCAGGAGAGGCTCCCACCACCACCGCTGTACTAGCAGCCATCAGCCTGGCTTGTGGCTGAGCAGAGCTCCCCCTGTGGGAGCACACTGATCACCAGGGGGCAGCTCCCGCATTGAGCGTCTGCCCCCTGGTGGTCAGTGTGTGTCATAGTGACCAGTCATTCCCAGTTGTTCTGCTGTTAGGTCAGTTTGCATATTACCCTTTTATTATATAGGACTAGAGGCCCGGTGCACAAAAATTTGTGCACTCGGGGGGTGGGGGTTTCTTCAGCCCGGCCTGTGCCCTCTCGCAGTCTGAGACCTCTCAGGAGATAACAACCTGCTGGCTTAGGCCTGCTCCTGGGTGGCAGAGGGCAGGCCCAATCCCTAGGTGCAGCCCCTGGTCGGGCTCAGAGCAGGGCCGATTGGGGAGTTGGGGCGCCGCCCTGTCATGCACAGAGCAGGGCAGATTGGGAGGTTGTGATGCCACCCTCAGTCACACTCAGGGTAGGGCCAATTGGGGGGTTGGGGCACCGTCCCCTGTCACACTCAAGGCAGGGTCGATGGGTAGGTTGCGGCGCCACCCCCTGTCACGCACAGAGCAGGGCCAATCAAGGGGTTGGGGCGCCGCCACTCTCACACTCAGGGCAGGGCCGATGGGGAGGTTATGGCTCTACCCCATCACACACAGAGCAGGGCCCGTGGAGGGGGCGGGTTGGGGAGCTCCCCCCTATCAGGCACAGAGCAGGGCTGCTCAGGGGGTTGGGGCCCTGCCCCGTCACACACAGAGCCGCAGGGCGATCAGGGGGTTTGGGCGCTGCCCCCTGTCACGCTGATCCTGGTGCCGGGAGGCATATTACCCTTTTACTATATAGGGTAGAGGCCTGGTGCATGGGTGGGGCCGGCTGGTTTGCCCTGAAGGTTGTCCTGGATCAGGGTGGGGGTCCCCACTGGGGTGCCTGGCCAGTCTGGGTGAGGGGCTGAGGGCTGTTTTCAGGCTGGGAGTGACTGAAGTTCCCAACCGCTCCTTTATTTATTTATTTATTTATTTATTTATTTATTTATTCTGGGCCAGCTTTACCTTGAGGCTTGGCTCCAGATCTTAGGCCTCCGCGCGGCTGAAAGTAGGTTTCTGGTCTTTGCTTACAATGTTGCGAATCTGCTGGCTGAAGTCCTGCGGTATTTGTTACAATGCTTCTTAAACTGCCCACTCAGAGGCCTGCAGCTGCAGGCGGGGATCATTGATCCTCTGTCACTGAGGCAAGCAAGCCTCATGTTAGTTTCAAGCTGCCTGGCTGCCAGCCGCCATCTTGGCTGACAGTTAATTTGCATATCTTGCTGATTAGCCAATGAAAAGGGTAGCGGTTGTACGCCAATTACCATGTTTCTCTTTTATTAGTGTAGATTGTATGAACATCTAAAAAAATTGATCTATTGTACTATTGATGGATGCTTGTGTTATTTATAATTTTTAGCTATTATGAATAGTGTGACTGCAAACATTGTTATATAGTCTCTTGGGTGAGTATTTGTACGTGTTTCTGTTGGTTACGTGTGTAAGGGTGGAATTGCTGTGTCATAGGTTATGTTTAATGTCAGTAGATGCCACCCACAGCTTTCCAAAATGGCCGTACTCACACTCCTACCAGCAACAATTTCCAGTTGCTTCACATGCTCATCCACACTTGATGTCATCTGTCCTTCTTATTTTATCCTTCCTGGTCAACCAGGGGTGATATCATATTACGGTTTTAATTTTCATTTCCCTGATGTTTTGTGTAGCTGAGTCATCTGAGCATCGTTTTATATGTTTATTGGTCATTTGGAGATCTACTTTGATGCTGGACTTGTTCAAGTCTTCTGCCTGTTTTCCTATTGGGTTGCCTGTCTTTGTTACTGATTTGTAGATGTTCTTTATATATTGAGGACACGAGTGCTTTGTCAGATATTTATATTGCAGATATTTTCTCCCACTCTGTGAACTGTTTTTTTCATTCCCTGAACTCACTCTTGAGGGTGACACAGTGTGAACTCTAACTGAGAGAATATGATTCCGGCAAGCCAGCTGATGACCAAGAATCGGGTGTGTTGTGTGGAGTCACCAGATCTCTCTGAACACTCCTGGAACTTGGTTTCCTCATCTGTAAATGAGGTTCGCTTTGCTCATCACTTTGGCTCTTTGGTTCTGAAATCTCACTCTTCCCTGGCCTGAGGGTGACAACTTGAGGTGGTGCATTCCATCAGGTGAGGAGCAGCGGTGGGCAGGAGGTGATGGTGAGCTGTGAAGGGTTAGAATGACTAAAGGGAAGAGTGAATTCAGAGGGCAAACTTTGTAGTGACAGGTCTGAGTGATGCTCAGGAAACTGCTTGGCCTCTCTGAGCCTGTCTCCTGGTGACGACCACAAGGCTTCCCTGGTAGTATATAGTTCATTCAATTCATTCATAAATATTTATTGTGCATCTACTATGTCAGGCGCTGCCATAGTGATCATGGTTGAGGATCCCTGACTTAAAAAGATTCCTAATAAATAGTAACTGCTGTCTGGCCCGTGTTGCTCAGTGGTTGAACCAGGAGGTCACAGTTTGATTCCTAGTCAGGGCACATGCCTGGGTTGTGGGCTCAGTCCCCGGTAGGGGGAATGCAGGAGGCAGCCGGTCAATGATTCTCTCTCATCACTGATGTAATATATCTCTCTCCCTCTAACTTCCTCTCTGAAATCAATAAAAATCAACCAATCAATCAATAACTAGTAACTGCTATTTATTTAGTAGTAATATTACTATTTTTGTAGCTTAAGACACTGAATACATCCATTTAGGAATGTTTGGGGGAAAATGTTTTAGAAATTAGGGTAATCTGGAATAGTTATTTTGCTAAGGCTGGTGCAACAAATACCTTAGACTGGAGAGCTAAACAACAGAAATTTATTTCCTCACAATTCTGAGGCCTGGAAGATGGAAGTGTTGGTATGGCCTGTAGCTGGCTGTCTCCAAACCATCCTCCCTCTGTGTGTCTGTGCCAAATCTCCTTTCCTTATAAAAACACAGCCATATTGGACCTTATTTTAACTTAACCTCTTGAAAGGCCCCATCTCCAAATACAGAATGCCACCTTCTCAGGACTTGGTGGTGAAAAGGTCAACATGTGAATTTTGGGAGGGACACAATTCAGCCCATAACAGTAGGATATACTACGAAAATTTAGAACTTCCACTTTTTCAAAAGCTAAAAACGTAAACTTTATTGTTTAGGAAATGGATTCATAGTTTAATATATCATAGTTGCAATATACACATTTGTGGGAGACATGCTCAAAAACTGTTCCTGCTCGAGGGGCATAATTAACGAAGTTTGGGGACCACTCATCTGGGGCCTCGGGCTACAGTGGGCAGCAGGGAAGAGTCGGCAGACAGCAGAGCCCTGGGTGCTGGGCGGGTATAAACTATTATTATTTTATCCTCACCCAAGGATACTTTTCCATTGATTTTTACAGAGAGTGGAAGAGAGAGGGAGAGACAGAGAGAAACACCGATGTGAGGGAAATACATCGATTGGTTGCCTCCTGCACACGCCCTGACCAGGGCCCAGGCCAGGGAGGAGCCTGCAACCAAGGTACATGCCCTTGACTGGAATCTAACCCGGACCCTTCAGTCCGCAGGCCGACACTTTACCCACTGAGCCAGACCGGCTAGGGCTGGGCAGGTATAAATTAGATCACATCTGAAAGCAAAGGGAGCTGACACAGGGCGGGCCCGGGGTTCGACCAGAGGGTAAGGGAGGTCGGGGAGCAGCCGAGTGGCTGCATGGCCAGGAGTCGGCAAAGAGAGCGTGAAGGTGCTACATGCCCGAGGGAAGCCTTCACACTGTGTGTGGCGGGTGAGAGCACTCTTTTCCCTTCTGTGTCCCTGCCCTGTCAGCTCAGGCAGGGACAAGGCACCTGCCCTGGACGACAAAACGTGTGCAGAGGTGACACCCGCCACTTTGTGAGCAACACCTTCCTAGCCAACACTCGGCCACCGTTCTCTCTCCCTCAGTAACTCTGGAGTCACGCTGCTCCACCGGCCTGGTCCCCGCGTGGAGGAGACGTGGGCAGAGCCACAGCAGACCCTCCATGGGCATGCGGTGTGAGTGACAACACATCTTTGCTGTCCTCAACCACCAAGAGTGTAGGGTCATTTGTTTCTGCAGCTGAGCCTATGCTGTGTCTGTTCCTATACACAGAACTGACACAGTATTTAATAACTATCTCTCTATATAAAAGGCTAATATGCTAAGTGTCCCTCCACCTGTCCTACTGGTCACTATGATGGGCACTGACCACCAGGGGGCAGATGCTCAACGCAGCAGCTGCAGAGCTGCAGTGACTTGGCAGTAGCGGTTCTCTGGTGATGCACCCCAAAACCAGAGAGGAGGGAGCACGATTCCTCGTGGGGCCGTACAATTCCACCTTCGGCCGTGGGTTATGTTGTGCAATTCCACACCTCGGCTCCTCTAGGCTCCTGTCGGCCCTGAATCTGGTTTACTGTACACTTGCGTTTGCATTCCACACCCTGTACGACAGCAACTTTGCAGAGTGCCCGCTCACATTCCAGGACCTCTAGGGGGATGTTGGGAGAGCTGATTTTGGCCAGATCCCTGCAGGCCAGCCCAAGGGACCCCACCTGCCAGAGGGACCCCGCTCACTCCACAGACACCGGAGAGGGACCGTGGGAGGTTGGCTCCAGGGCATGTCTGGCCCATCTGGCCCAATCCTGCCCCACTGGCCACCTTCTAATTAATTTCCTTTCACTGTGTATGAATCTGTGCACTGGGCCTCTAGTTATAGTATAAAAACCAACCGTCAGAAAAAACAGCAGCTGGAGGTTCCTGTTTTGCCCATGAGCTACCCCTCAGTAGTTAATCTGGGGGATGGAGCCCCAGGGAACGGGTGGGGTAGCCAGGATTGGGAGGAAGATGGACCCAAGGGGCTCAGCACAACAGCTACTCCAGTTGGTACTTCAGTCCCACCGTGCCCGAGTTTCCCAGCGGACAGCATCTCGCTAGCATGGAATTTCTCAGCCTAGGATTCTCACTTTAGATATGTGTCAGCCACAGATTTATTTTCTGCTCCTCACAGCATGAGATTCCTCAGACTACAGTGTTTTGGCATGACCAGCTTCCTTGTATTATTGTTGTTATTATTATTGACTTGGCGCATCTCAGTAACGCACTCCTAGGCACAGGGAAAGGGAGGAAAACTCGGACAGCCACAGGGTTGGGTCGGGATGGTGAAGGGCACCACATCACAGACAACACTGCGAGACCCCACGGAGGCCGCTGACTTGCCAGCTGAGGTGGCATGGCTGGGATGGCGAGGCCTGCACTTGCTAAATCAAGGCACTGGCAACACCAATCCCTCTCTCTAAAGAGTGTAGTTAGGAGACGACTCGAAGGAAGAAAGCACGCAATACCTGCCAATCTACGGCTAACTCCCAAATGGAAAAACAAACTCGAGATTCACTCCACTGACTTACTGCGCAGCAACTAAACATTATTCTAAAATGTGGCTGAATCCCAGAGATATGGGCAGCCATGAGGCTGGTGGACCTGCATTCTTGGGCAATCGGGGTGCTGGGAGCCCCGATTGGACCAAATGCCCCAGTGATTGCCCATTCCTCCGCCCCACAGAGTATACATCCACTGGGCAGAATGCCAGGCCCTCTCACTGCGTTCTCCCAAGCCCTGCAACATCACTGAGCCTGGAGACTTCAAACCCCCTATTTACAAAAAAGTGGGACTATGAATATGGGGGTGATTTTCAGTTACAGTATCCCTAGTCTCTGCCTCACCAATGCTGGATTGGGAAGCTCCTAAAAGGCTGTGGAGCAATGGCTAAAATACGTCCCACACCTCACAGCCTTTAACTGCAGGTGCTCACCTGTTCACTCTGGCTTTGCACATAACCCCAAGACACTCGGCTCCTCTAGGCCACAGCAGAGGGGGAAATTAGAAGAGAGGGAAAAGGCCCCGTTGGGCTCAGGCCTGTGGGGTCACGCGACTGAAAACACCAGAAATGGATTCTCGGGGGGCAGCCGGAATGTCCAGGAGACAGACAAAAACACGCACGGACTGGAATCCCATGTAGACTGAGGCACAAGACTGAGAACTGGAACAGGCGAGTTGAAGCGAGATCATAGGAAGAGAACAAAACTCAAAAAGAAAGTCAAGTTCAGAATCTGTGAGGCAGAAACCACGTGTGGGAGAGCGGGTGTCCGGGCCCAGCAGCTGTGTCTCAGGCTCTGCCCTCCTCCCCTGACCCACAGGAGGCAGGCCGTTGCATCTTCCTGCACCCCAGTTCTCTCAGAACCAGTGTGTGTGTGTGGAAAGCACGCACTCATTCAATAAATTTTCATTGTGCACCTACTCTGTGCCAGGCACAACGCAAGGGGCCGGGGAAACATCAGCGAATAAACAGATTCCGCCGCCGGCCGGCGTGGCAATTAGGATGCTATAGGGTAGAAACAGCAAGGGTTGCTGATGGATTGCAGGCGGGCTGGGCGGCGCCGCGGGGTCTTGTCGTCAGCTCTTCCCGGGGAGGATGGGAAGTGGGTTTTAGCAACTGGGCTTTGGAGAGGTAAGGAGTGGCAGCTTGACTTCAAGGGTGTGGTAAAACCAGAAAAATGGTCCGCAAAGCCACACATCTCAGCCTCAGAGTCCATATAAGCAGGCCCACAGCCCAGCCCTTCTCGGAGAACACGGCCAGAGCCCGAAGCAATTCCTAATTTTCATAAAGACCCCGAACACAAGTCCAGTGTACGTCTAGGTCGTGCTGGTGAAGGCAGTCTGTAAGTGTGCAGCGTTTTACAAAGTTTCCACCCCAGAATGCTTTTTTAAATGGTGCTTTAAAAAATAGTAGGAAGAATTTATGTGGAAAACTTGCCTCCCCAGAGGAAGGTTCCTATCAGAGCCGAAGTTTCCTGACCCCCCTGATCCCCAGAGGGACTGTAACCAATACCTCGCTGCCCATCAAGGTCAGAAGTCACCTTACAGTTCACCAGGTGCCCACCCGTCTGAATATTCAAATTACCCCACACAGACGACTCTGCCCCCCGAAATGGCTCTGTACACTTAGCATACTTCGTTTTTGCTTACATTTGTTTTGTTTTAGCTGCCGTGGTCTAGGCAGTTGCCAGGCTACTCAAACGGGTTCCCGCGGAAACCGCCACCTCGGAGACGAGAAGAGATAGTCCCGAGTCCACTCTCGGCGCGCCGCCCGACGGAGGAACAAGGGGAAGGGCGTGGCCCTGAGGGGCGTAGGCGTGGCCTTGGAGCGGGCGTGGGCGCATAGGGGCGGGGCCAGGAGGAGAGAGGGGCCTTTGGGGCGGGCGTGGGCGTGTGGGGGCGGGGCCTGGGGGAGGGCGGGGCTGGAGAAGGGCGGGGCCGGGTAGTCCTGGGCCTCAGTGCGCCGGCGCAGTGCGCTCTCCTCGGGGCGGCGGAGGCGACGCGCCGGGGAAGATGGAAGACTACCAGACTGCGGAAGAGGTAACTGCCGGCCGGCGACGGGCGGGTGGAGGCCGGGAGCCCCGGGCTGGGTGGGAGGCGGCAGCCCGTGGGGGGCCCCTGGGTGTCTGGACGAGGGCGGCGGCCGTACCCCGCGCGGGCTGACGGCGCCGCGCCCCCCGAGCGCTCCGCGGTGACCCCGGGCGGCCTGCCCGGGTGTCCCCGACCTGCCGGGGTGGGGCGGCCCAGGGGCTCCCTGCGCGGCGCCCCATGCGCCCCACCTCCCGCCTGCGCCGCGCCCACTTGGTCCCGGCCGGGAGTCAGGCCACTCGGCCCTTCTATGAGCGATGCGGACCCTGCCCTGCGGGGCGGTCCACGCCCGGTGCGCCCCAGGGCCGCGCGGACGCCGGCTGGCCGAGGCCGCGCTTTAACGCCGACCCCAGGGGCACGCACGCGTGAGCGCACGCACAGCCGCAGCTCGCCAGTCCCCCCGGGCTCGGGTCTGATGCTCGGGCTGTCGGCGAGGCGCCGGAGTGCGGGTCGGAGAGCCTGCCTTTGTCTGCGGTGCGCACGGTCCCCCCGCTCGCGCCCTTGGCCGCCGCGCTCACCCGCCGTGCGCACCGGGCTCTCTCTACCGGGCGTCCTGGGGGATAAAGGCCGTTATTTCGGTTTGGGTTCGAGCCGGCGGTGAGACAGCGCCTGTCAGTGGGGGCGGGGGCACCTCATTGTCTCGGTGAAGACGGGGTTGAAGCGCACAATTGTTGGCGAAGCGGAAGACGGTCATTGTGACGGTGCGCGGTTCGAACGGCTTCCATGTGGGCCAAGGATCCCAGTGGCCAGTGGACGTGGATGGAGGGGTTAAATTCTGGTGCCAAGCCAGCCTTTTGTGTCCTGGCATGATCCCAGCAGACACCAAACCAGAACCCTCCCGACGCCTCTCCCGGCCCCGGGCCCCTGGGCGAGCCCTCCGCGCTGGAGTCTCCGGTCTTCACTTCCCAAGTGCTCGTCGCCTAGATTTGCATGAGTCAGTGCTCCATGGACGGGAATCTTTTAAGTCCAACTCTGCCCCTGTTCTTCCTTGCAGACCACTTTTGTTGTTGACGAAGTGAGCAACATTGTGAAAGAGGTAAGAGGAGACATGCCTACTTTTAAAATACTCGCGCACTGGCTTGTATGAGTGAAAATAATGTGTTTTAAGCACTGTCTTGGAATGGTTTCAGCCGAGCCTGCCTGTGTTTTGGTATTTCAAATAAGTTTTTTTAAAAATATACTTTAGCCGAAACCGGTTTGGCTCAGTGGATAGAGCGTCGGCCTGCGGACTGGGGGGTCCCGGGTTCGATTCCGGTCAAGGGCATGTACCTGGGTTGCGGGCACATCCCCAGTGGGAGGTGTGCAGGAGGCAGCTGATCCATATTTCTCTCTCATCGATGTTTCTAACTCTCTATCTCTCTCCCTTCCTCTCTGTAAAAAATCAATAAAATATATTTAAAAAAAATATATACTTTATTGATTTTTTACGGAGAGGAGGGGAAAGGGATAGAGAGTTAGAAACGTCGATGAGAGAGAAACATCGATCAGCTGCCTCCTGCACGCCCCCTACTGGGGATGTGCCTGCAACCAAGGTACATGCCCTTGACCGGAATCGAACCCGGGACCCTTCAGTCCGCAGGCCGAGGCTCTATCCACTGAGCCAAACCGGTTGGGGCTCAAATAAGTTTTTAACCTCAGAGAATAGCTAGGTAAGAACTACTCCCGCCGAAACCGGTTTGGCTCAGTGGATAGAGCGTCGGCCTGCGGACTGAAAGGTCCCGGGTTCGATTCCGGTCAAGGGCATGTACCTTGGTTGCGGGCATATCCCCAGTGGGGGATGTGCAGGAGGCAGCTGATCGATGTTTCTCTCTCATCGATGTTTCTAACTCTCTATCTCTCTCCCTTCCTCTCTGTAAAAAATCAATAAAATATATTTAAAAAAAAAAAAAAAAAGAACTACTCCCATATGAGGTAAATTATGTATTTTAAACCAGACAGGAAATTTTATGTGTTAGTATTATTATTGGATGTAACTAAGGCTTGATTCTATAACTTTTAGCATAAAGATTCATGGTGTACAAGTGACTGTTTCCAACGTTAGTGAAGAGAGTGGATGTAAAAAATTGAACTTCCAGTTACTGCACACCTGGTGGTTCAGTTGGCCATTGTTTGTTTCCTTATTTTTCTTACATTCCTACACTGCCTGCTTTATCATTAGACTGTGGTGTTTGCCTTCGATAATGAGAATGGGAGACAAAAAAGGATTCTTGTTCTTTATTTATTTAAAAAAAAAGCCAAGGGGCATGCAGGGGACTGATCCTCGAGTCTACAGTCGGGACAGGGAAGGCAGGCGTGTGTCCAGTAACAACGCTGGGAAGTGGCCGCTGCCACAGCAGCTGGTGCTGGAGGGAGTTCAGAGCTGGACTCAGTGAGTAGGAGCAGCATGAACTCAGCAGAGAGGGCAGTGATGGCGAACCTTTTGAGCTCGGCGCGTCAGCGTTTTGAAAAGCCCTAACTTAACTCTGGTGCCGTGTCACATATAGACATTTTTTGATATTTGCAACCATAGTAAAACAAAGACTTATATTTTTGATATTTATTTTATATATTTAAATGCCATTTAACAAAGAAAAATCCAACCAAAAAAATGAGTTCGCGTGTCACCTCTGACACGCGTGTCATGGGTTCGCCGTCACTGGAATAGGGGCCAAGTGCCAGGGCGGGGACGGCGTGTGCAGGGTCCTGTGCAGGGGTGTACAGTGTGTCTGAGGGATGGGAGGGCTGCAGAGAGCTGGGCCGCCTGAGGGGGAAAGAGCCTCTGTAAGCTGAGCAGATAGTGACGCCATTGGCTACAAGAAAGTCATTAGTTGATGTGAGTTAACAGTACCATCGAGGATCTGTATGTGATTTGGAACTGATTCTAATCCAGATTATTAATACAAATTATTGACTACTGCCAGAATGATAAAGAACCACAACCTATTTTTGTGAACATCATCAAAAAACAAAATGACTCTGTTCTGCCTTATACATTATTCAGCATTAGGCGTGCTTTTTTTTTAGTTGTCTTTTATCTTTTCCAAAATAGTGTTTCTTAGGGAAGGAGTGGGGGGAGCATGAAGGTGGGTGAATCACTGAGCCAGTGGGAACTGGAGTTGGTTATGAAGTGTCCTGGGCCTCCCTCGTTTTCCGCATTAGCGTTGACTTGGTTACCAGGCAGCAGGTAAGTGGAAGGCAGGCTTCCCAGTCTCCCTGGAAGCATGAGGTAATGTTGTGGTGTTGCCTTCACATGGTCACCGGCTCCACAGCTTTGCTTGGTGATGTCCTCTCGGGCTGTTCTAAGTATTGGGTAGTAGTACGTTTGGGTGGGTCCAAAATCAGAGACAGGTTTTCGTCCGTCCCTGAAGAACAGTGAACTGGGCACAAAGTGTGTGTGGAGGGTCCTCAGAGTTAGACATTTAGCTTGATTATTATGTAGTAATCTGGCCCCTTTAATCCAGGGGCTCCTAAGCCCCCAGCCTCGCTTTATGCAGAGCTGGAGGGCGCGGGGTGTGTGGCAGAGAATGCAAAGGAGCTGTGATAAGACGCTAAAACGCATGGGGGGGAAGAAGCAGGATGCCAATGGTCTTTGTGTAATGTGACTACTCGGAGTCCCCGGAGAAGCAGGAATTCCTGTAGATAGAGATGAGGGTGTGACCGTAGGTAGCTTTCTGTTTCTCAAAAGCAAGATCACTGGGCTGTGCCAGGCAGTCGGTCCCTGTCACCAAGGTGCACAACCAGGTCCTGGCACTGTCCTCTCGTGCTCAGAACAGAACCTGATGATCACTGAACACTTTTATTTTAGGTTGTAACTGTCATAAAAACTCAAGTTTTCTGGTTTAAGTCAGAATGTTTCACAATGTTGACAGACCCCCATGTAATTATGAATTCTTAAAAACAAATGTAAAACTTATTTAAATATGATCCTATTAAACAAAAGGTGTATTTGATCTCATGGATACAAATAAGCTTACATTGATGCAAACTGTATTTCGGCAGTTCTTAGGGGATGAACTTGAATACTAACTGGAAGGTGCTGGATGCACTCCGCTGCTAGTGACTCCTCTCCGCTTTGTCTTCTAGGCGATAGAAAGTGCCATCGGCGGCAACGCCTATCAGCACAGCAAAGTCAACCAGTGGACCACAAATGTCGTAGAACAAACTTTAAGCCAACTCACCAAGCTGGGAAAACCATTCAAATACATTGGTAATGGATTTGCTTCTCGTATATATGGATGCTGGTTCTTGAAATACTGATGAGAGGCAGGACGAGTGTCAGAAGAGAGTGGTTGTGTCAGCGTGGTGCCCAACCTTCCAGTTCCCTGTAGAAGTGTCACTTGTGTTGTGCACACTGCTTTACTTTAGGTCATAGCTGGCATCACCTGCCTAGTTGGCTGCTGGAACAGTTGCAGGGCATGCCCAGGACTTCAGGTCAGATGCTTGTAGACCAGGTGTGCAGTGAAGGGAAGGGACAGGTGTGGTTTGTCAGTGTCATAGGACCTTAATTTTTATGAGCATCAACCACATGATCAATATACATATGCTGAAAGTGGGCAAAAAGAAATGTGTGTTGCCAAGTAGATTTTGCTAATGAAAGTTGTTTTCATTGAAGTGACCTGTATAATTATGCAGAAGAACGGAGCAGGACTACACACGGCGAGTTCTTGCTTCTGGGACAGCTCTACTGACGGTAAGGTTCTCAGTCTCTGGGTCAGAGTCTGTCGTGGGCATTTTCCTGAGGTGGTGGTGTCTTCTTGGACCTGCTGAGATCTAGATTGTCCAAAGCCGAGTTTCCTGAACTGTGTGCGTGGATGTTCCTGTCTCTGAATGCATGCTTATTAGAGTTACCTTTAAAGCATTTTATAGAAAAGAGACTTGCCAACCTTTATGTATGTACCACAAAGAGGTAAGTATCTGAGTATTGGGGCCGGATAGTGAGACATCAACACGAGGTGGCCCATGTTCCTGACTTTCAGTGCCATCTGCCCGCAGGGAGCTGCACTGTGCGATGGGAGAATAAGACCATGTACTGCATCGTCAGCGCCTTCGGACTGTCCATCTGACTGACCACCTCATCCCCCCAGGCTCTTTCTCCTCTGTCTCAACATTTCTCTCCGATCTTCTAACCACCAGCCATGAATTCAGTGAACAGCTTTCCCGCTCTTTGTTTTCTGTGGCACTCTCAACATGCAGAGAAAAACCCAAATGACCGCACTGTCCTGTGATCAGCACACCCTCAATCACGGATCGTTCTTGGGCAGTCGGAACCTGGACTGCCACGTGTCCGCACTCTGAATATCTCTGTTCAAAGGTGCTAAACACTCAACCTGCTAGTGTGAACCTTTCTCTACTCTCTGAAATCATTCAAACACACTAATTTTTCCATACTTTGTACTTTTGTTAGAATAAATTATTCCAATTTAAAGTTTGTTTTTCTTTAGTCTAAATCAGCGGTGGCCAACCTTTCGGACCTCATGGACCACCGGTTGGTGACTGCTGGTCTAAATAGTATCACAAACAAAATCTTCATATTTAATTAGTGCTTCAGCATCTATAAAACCAAAAAGGAAAACAAAAACAAGCTGCAATTTGGCTTTGGTTCTCTCCACACAAAGACAGCTCTGCTGTGTTCTGGTGAGATCTCTTCTACCTCCATCCTAAGGCTCCCTCTCTCTCCTAGAGCGCAGGTGGGAAGTGGGCCCACTGACTCTGTTCCCTTAGCCAGGAGCTCTAATGCACACACACGGCTCAGATCTGCACTACAGCTTGTACTACGTGTTCTCATTTCCAGTAGCAATCTCACATACACAAATTTTTTAGTACTGTGGGGCTTGCAAAATGCCTTCACAATCATTCATTTTGTATCTACAACAATTAGCACCATTATTTATAGAAAATGTGTTTGGAGGTTATTGGCTTGATTTAAAGTTATATCCAAGTAAGTAAGGAGCTGGGCCCCAAACCCTGGTCTTGTGACCTCATCTTTGTGCTCATCCTTGGGCCACATTGTCTTGGCAATAAAGACACACTCCATGTTCACCTGCTGAAATGAAAAAAACCCTGCTCTTGTCCTGAAAGCACTCCCGTATGAAAGATAAGTTAACTCCACATGCAAAGAGCAAACCAACGTAATAAAAAAGGATCAAATATTACAACATACATGTACCAAAAAGGTAGGCTCAGAACGAAGCCACTCCCAAAGTTTGCCATAAATAAACATTTATTCATTTTAACTGATTACAGTGCTCATTCTGTGATCGGGTTTACTGTGCCCACTGACAGAAGATCTAATTTGCAGCTCTACCCTTTCAAGCTTTAACTCTAGTGTGTTTTATTTTACAAATATTTACAGTCTTCTTGTAAAAAGGCAGTTTTCAGTAGCAGAAAAATCCTCCTGTATTTCAGAGTATGGTATAGTTACCAGTATATCTAAAACACGTGAAATCAAGATAAACAGGATAACAAGATGTCACAGACTAAAGCAACTTCCCTTTGGCCTGGGGAAAAGGTTTTTTTTGAAAGCCTAACCTCTAAGGCAACTGCCTTCTAAAACCCTTAAAATACCTAAGTATACTTTAGTGTTTGTAGGCATCCCTTTTAATCATCCCTTCGATTGGAGTCTGTGTTGTTCCCTGTGAAAAGGATTCCAGGAAGTAAGTTACTGCCCACATTATAACCTATTTACCATAACTATAGCTTTAGTAAATACTTCACAAAATTTAGAGGCTGGTGACATTTGTCTTATAAATCTCCCCATTTAGTGGGCTGGTGTACATAATGTATCTAAGCTTACTACAGTCTAATCCTATACAGGACTGACCTTGAATCCATTTTATGTATCGCCTTCTCTAGCCTTTCAAATGGGGCTTAAGAGAGAGAAACCACATCACTTCACTGCAGTAATGATTTAATAATAAATCAAGAGGAACTGTTGTCCACAGAGATAATGACAGTCTCCCAAGGAACACTGAAATACCTGTGGTCATCTTCCAGGTCGCCCTAGACGGGACCAACACAAAAAGTTATCCCAAAGATGATGCTATGCAAGCGGTTACCATGGAAGAACTAAAGTTAGCCCTTTGACTTTATAATTTAAATTTGCAAAACTTTGAGGCTCCAAAGAAATAATAATATCTTGCTACTGTTTAAAGTTTCTGGCAGATGTTAGTGTCTTAATCTAACACCTAGGGCACATATAGTATTTGCTAAATATACTCTAAGCAAAATTTTACATGGAGTATATAATCTATATATATAAAACCCTAAGCGACTGGTTGACTGTTTGACCAGTGACTGATGCACATTGACCACCAGGGGGCAGACACTCAAAACAGGAGCTGCCCCCTAGTGGTCAGTGCACTGCAATAGCAGAACTGCCACTCAGCTGACTGACAGGCGCCAGACACCCATGCTCATGGCTGGCGAGTGCAGCTGCAGTGGCAGGCAGCGCTACCGCTGCGCTGTGAGCTGCGGCAGGCACAGTGGGGCTGGGATGAGCAGGAGTGGTGCGGAGCCCAGCCAGGGCTCGGGCTCCTCCCTGGCTGCCAGCCGCTTCGCACACTACTACATCTCCCAAGGGGTCCCGGACTGCGAGAGGGCGCAGGCCAGGCTGAGGGACCCCACTGGTGCACAAACCCGTGCACCGGGCCCCTAGTATGTTGATATGTATGATATACCAGGAAGGGAAATTGAAAATGCATGATTTGTTTCCCTTAAGGATTTTCTTTTGTAAGTTTTTTCTTGTTTCCAACTTAGTTACACCAAGTAAATAAATATGCCCATATTGTTCCTTTCCTTCACTTGACACCATGATGAATCAATATATGAAGATATCAGTCATCAGTTTATGGTTACAGTACAGGCCAAAAAAAAGTTCTAAGTTATGTGACTAAATGCCTCAAATTTACACTTACTGATAAATAACAGTGTTCCAAATTATGGACAATTATTTTATCATTAAAACGTAAACTATATCACATACTAGGTTACATTTATTAGCACAAGTAAGTTTTGTCAATTTACATATTATTTATAGTTAGTCTTAATAGAGGTTGTAAAATTTGGTAACAAAATTTTTCCCAACACTTCTGAGCACACAGAATAAAAAAATGTCACACACCATTGCAAATATAAAAAAACCATGTAAACCTGAATTACCCTTGCAGCAATACAGTTGTAATCCAAACATTCATATTTACAGAGCTTTAAAAACATAAATGGAATCCATATTAAAGGTATGTTATCACTGATGTTTAAATTAAAAAGGAAGGTCTGAAGTGATGAGCAGTCCCTCCTGACCTCTAGGCGGTCCCAGCACTGCCCGGAGCGGGCAGTGCTCAGCGTGAGGTGAGCTGAGAGTTCATGCACAGGGGAAGGACGTGCAGGACCTGTTTGCACAGCGAACAGCCATACCCAACCTCTGCATCTGCCAGGCCAATCGGTGTCTGCCATGAGCTTGCTGGCAGCTGGAGGCCTTTCCGAGCATGTCACAGCAGAAGCAAGGGGTGTCCACCAGGGTGCTCGGTGGGACAGGAACGGCAGCCACCAGGGGACTGACCGCCAGACGAGACATTCCCAACAAGTTACCTTCTACCCAAAGAGGTTCTTCCATAAACCATCCAAAATGCTTTACTTCCTTTCATCTAGTTCCAAATAAGAAACTAAAAAGCTTTTTGGCAGTAAAGAAGTGAGCCATTGAAATGTCACATGTCAATCAATTGTTGAGCTTTTATTAAAAAAATAAAGCTCTACTGGGTGTCCTCATAGCAGAGCTGCAGAAAGTGCTGTTCCTTGGACTTGAATGGACACCTCTTCCTGCCCCAACCACAGGGCCATCCCTCCAGATCCATGGATGTGAGCATCGTACATACAAATGCACACATATGCACACAACCCCTGGGAGACCTATGGCAGCCAGACCTTTCCCACTAGAGCTGCAACTTGTCAGTTACCTGCTCTTCCCTTGGAAACCCTATCAAACCCTCCTCGAATGCCCCAACACCGTTCTGCCCTAGTGGGTGAAGGGCGGGACCTGCCACCCACCTTCCCCTCCTGAGCCATTACTTCCCATTTCACATTAACAGGAGCTGCCGTCCTGGGAGAGCACCAGCCACTCACTGGGGAGGGACTGCCCCCGAGAGGCAGCGTGCACACAGGCTTCCCTGGAGTTCAGTCAGAAAACGCACCACGGGCAGGGGGAGGGAACGCTGCCATGCGGTGGGCCTTCAGAAGAGCTCCCCACCAACGTGGGATTAGTAAATCATCTTTAAGTACATAATTCTCTCTACTAAGAGCAGGAGTCACTCCCTACCACTGAGGACAAGCTCTCGCTCATCTGAAATCTCTGAAAAAGAATTTGGCTGTGTCAGCGCCTCTCTTCCCAAATAAATGCAGCCACCCTAACAATAAATTTGGCCCAACATTAAACTTGGCCCTCAGTTTTGGTTTTCCTCTAAAAAATATGTAAACAAATAAGGACCCGGAAATCTCTGCTAGAAGACAAGTCGCACACAGGCAGGTGAGGGAGGGCAGGTGTGGAGGGCAGGAGGCCACTGCAGGACAGGCCCCCACGTCTGCCCTCCCAGGGGCTCAGTCGCTCTCAGACTCCTCCTTGTACTGGGCCCGAATGGCCTGGCCGTTCTGCAGGGGCATCTCTTCATAGTCACTCCTGTTATAAAAGAGACCTTCGCTACTAAGACGCTTGGGATGGCTTCTCTCCCGCAACCACAGGCCATTCTAACAAGATCTCGCTCCCTTTCTCGCCCACTCACACCCGCACCATCACCAGGGCCCACCATCCAGAAAGCACTGGCCTCCTGTGGTCAGTTGGGTGTTGAGTAAACAGAACACCATTCAATCTCAGCCAGGATAACGTGGAAGCAAAGCCACGTGACACCGCCAGCTCTAGCACGAGCTAGGACACCCTGAAAACCATCTGAGACTGACTGACACCTGCTCAGTACGCGCACGCAGGCCCCAGCTGAGTGCCCCCGGGACAGCCGTCAGGTGTCGTGCACTCACCCGTAGATGACATCGTCGTCCGAGTCGTTGAGCATGGAGAAGGCAGGGTTGTCTTTCAGCTGCGACTCTGAAAACAACCAGAGCATTTTCTAGGGCATTAGCCCGGACAGGATGCCGTCCTAGGACGGGCTGAACAGAGCTGGGTTCAAGCCCAGCTTCCACCACTACTATCTGTGGGAGCGGGACAGTGTTCTGTGCCCCGAGCATGTTTCTCACCTGCCCGCCAGGGCAGCAGCACTGCTGGGCAACCGGGAGCCCACAAGCGGAGGGCGCTGCCTGCCTCCCGGTCCTTCCCCTAAGTCAGTGGTTCTCAACCTTGGCTGCACATTAGAATCACCTGGGATTCTTTTTAAAATCCTGATTTCTGGGCCTCATCCTCCGGAAATTCCGTTTCTTTGTTATGGGGTGGGGCCACAACATCAGTAACAAAGACACAGAATGTCCGGAGGATGGGGCCCAGAAAGCAGGATTTTAAAGATCCCCAGGTGACTCTAATGGCAGCCCAGGCTGAGAACCGCTGCCCTACGTGCACAGGGAGCAGGAGGACCGCCTGCCCTCCTCTCCGGCCCTGGGCCTGCAGCAAACGGGCCCAGCGGCACCTTTCTCTACAGCTGCCGTGAAGCTCAGACAAGCCTCTTCACGGAGATGCTTTGAGAACTCACGGGATATGAGTCAGGAGTGGTCCTGACATGCTAGGCCCTGCCCTGGTTCCAGAAAGCTCTCGTCCTGTCCACTCCCATGGCCGGCTGCCCTTGGCTCTGCTTCCCGGGAGGAGGGCTGTACAATGTGACTCTCTCCTGGGGGTCATGGCACTAGCATTCAACAGACTATGGCCTGTGGCAGGCGGACAGGACGCTCGTGCTGGGACCTCACACACGCTTTTCACCTTGTGCTTGACCACACACAGCTGCTGTGTTCCGAGTCGCAGAGCTCACACTTAAAGGGACCTCCTCTCTCTCTGCTAGGGAAGGAGGGAAAGCCGGGAGATGGGCCCTGAACTTCCAGCGTCTGACCCGGCGGCTTACCGTATAGGGCGGTCTTCGATGGAGAGTACACGAAGGCGAGCGTGTAGAGGTAAAAGTTCAACAAGCCATAGAAAGATAAGAACTCAGCTGGTGGCACCGTCAAGGGAAGCGAGCAGACCTGGAACGCTCCACATCGGGTGGCGGTCGGGCCGGGTCTGTGCTGTCAGTCTGTCTGCTCCTTACCCACCAGCCCTTTCTGCCACTAACCGCCAGTACCCGGGCCCCCTAACCTAGACAGTGGCCACCACAGGACAAGCCCATGGCCAGAGGTTACAGCAACCTTGCAAGGTTACCTGCAAGGAACAGGTTACCCCCCGGAACCTCCGAGGAGGCAGGACCCGTGACCCAGGGAAGGGCGGGAAGGCCACACGGGTGAATCAAGAATGAAATGAAGAGGTGGAAACGGGCCCTCAAAGCAGTCATTCTTACCCCTTTTCTGGATGACAGACGCTTTGAGAAGCTGATAAAAGCGTAGTGTGAAATTCAGTCACAAATATCGAGTGGGAAACACACCTAGCCTGTCACGCACCTGACAGCTCCCTGCGGAGGCGTGGCCGTGGGCACCCACACAGGAACGCAAGGAGGCCTCACAGGTTACAAGCCCTCCCTGGAGACAGGTTCAAACTGTCCTCATTACCAACCACACGGACTGCAGCTGGAGGCCTCTGGGTGGTGGTGAGAGAGGCCAGGAGTGGCCACAGACACTGGGTCCCGGGCTTGAATCCACCTGGTGACTGGGGCTGACCACCCTGCGAGCCTGATCTGCAGGGCCAGGCGGGCACACCTCTTTGCAGACGGAGCGGGACCCCAGGCGCCCCAGGCAGTACAGGCCCAGAAGGTGACCTGCCTCTTTGTGGTGCTCAGAGACCTGACTGCTAACCACTCCGTCTAGAAGCACTGAGCCCGAGGAAAAGGATATAATGCTGGTAGTGAGTTGACAGCTCAGCTACAAAATTGTCTTGTAATACTTGTGCTCCGAACCGTAAGTAAAGGATGATGATGCTGGAAAAAAGGAGGGAAGTATGTAAGATATAGGAAGAAACAGCACTAGCTTCGTGTAAGTTGTTGTATTCGCCCCATTAACATACAGTCTCATCACGACTGTTTCTGCATGGAAACTTGTCCCCTGCCGCGAGGGTGCGGCCTCAGGTGCAGGGGCCAGCTGCTGGGACAGTCAGCTAAGCCTGACGTTGGCCATGGCACGGTCTTGAATCAGGGCCTTGGAGGTCACCTTCAGCACATCCCCTCCTCCTCTCACTCCCTGGAGTTCATGTTTGAGCAGGTGCACTCACCCGCATCTGAGCAGGGTGGGTGAGTGACTGAGCCCCTGGGAGGGCAGCCCCTGTGGGTTCATGTTTTCAAGATCATCTAACCACCGGCTCCCCGAGGAACGTCCGCTCCTCCACAATCACATCCCTGGGCAGCGATTCCCTGTCAGACACCTGCCCCGACAAGTGGCAACAGAGGTTCTGCTAAGGTGAGCCCACAGCCAGGCTCTGCCCCGAAGCACCCCGATCCTCCGCCCCTCGCCTGCCTTCCCCCTCCCCTTCCCTTCCCTCCCCTCCGTGGGCTCCATTCTCCACAAGCAGCCCAGCCGGACAATTGTTAACGAAAGTGTAAATCAGGTCCCTTCGCCTGTGGCCTCAGACCCTCCAAGGGGCCAGTGCTCTGAGCTGCAGAGCACATCTGACGGGAGGATGCCGTGAACCGTCACAGGGGAGAAAAGACGCCACAAGAGGAAGATTAACATGCAGTTTGCTTCTTTGAGAAATAAAGTTTTCTTACCTAATGACAAGCACTACAAAAGTCAACGCAGTCAAAAATTTTAACCTGAGATCTGAAAAAGAAAGGAACACCCCCATGAAACCCCCTGGAAGTACATTCCACTTCCGTCTCGCCTGGAAATAAAGCAAAGCCCTGCACAAGAGCCCTCTTCCCTCTGATCTGAAACCTGCTAGTGCCAAGCCAGGAGGAATGCTGGCGCCAGAAGGCAGGCCCCGGCGAGGCCATGGCCACATGACTTGTTGTGACAGATCAGGGAAAGGACCCCACGAGATCGGTGACTTCCCGACTCAAGGACTAAGAAACCGCCCCAGCCGGGCCCTCCGCAAGGTGCCTGCTGGAAGGATCCAGGCAGCTCCAACCCACGCTCTTCCAGGGCCCAGCTCGCTTCCAGCCCACAGGCCTCCCCCAGCGCTGGCCAAGGCTCCGTCCCCATGGCCCAGAGGGACCCATTCAGCCGTCTGGCTCCCAGGGACCCTCTGGATCTTCCCCCTCCAGGTCACTTGCCTGGTGGCCTCCAGCCACTCCTCCCTGACCGCCTCGCACTGGGCACTTGTGAAGTGGCGCTCACCTACGTAAGGCATGTGTCGCAGCTCCGAGCAGGCCCGCACGACCAGGAACAAAAGGTATAGGACATAGACAGCAGCCACCACCATGAAGAAAACCTTCATTCCCTGGAACGCAACAACACGGCACTGGAGTAGGAGCAGGTCCTGCGGCTTCGCCTTCCAACCGCAGGAGGAAAGGACCCGGAGCCCTGAAGGTCGCCCCACAACAGAACAGAAGCGCTCCCGCCGCGCCGACTGTCCCTGTCCAGGCTCAGCCTCGCCCTCTCTGAGCACAGTGGCCCCACGAGGACCCAGCCCTTGCTGACCAGCTGAGGGAGAACCCAGTCTCCTTCCCTTCCACGCGGCAAGCCCCGCACACACAGGCCTGGACGCAGCGGCGCTCAGCAGATGTCAGCGGTCCTACTTCCGCCCTCCGATGGAGGCCTGGCTGCCTGCCCTGCCTACAAAGGTCATGGCACGTGTCAAAGACAGACAGAATCCCTCAGGCAACTCTCACCTCTCTGGACCTGGGTTTCTTATCTGTGAAATGGGGCGGAAGGAAGTCGTCTAGAGGACGTTAGGTCTAATCCACAATTCTGTAGTTTTGTTGCAGGAAAAACAAGAACACTTTGTTTTGAGGTTAGAAGCTGCGGTGGGGAGGCAGGCGGTGAGGCCTGGCTCCGCAGGGTGGGTGGTGCTGCTGCTCCTCCAGCTCTAAGCCTCCCCCCAGCCCCCACCCCCCGGCATCCCTGCCCTTTCCTCTCAGGGCCAGCCCCCCCGCCCCCCCACATCAAAGGCCTGCCAGTTGGGAGGCCAGGGGGCTGCTCTGCCTTCGTCAGAACTGTGACTTTCGTCTGGGCTTCATTTTCTTGTCCGTAACATAAAGGGATTCCACGAGATCGGTCGTGGGTCTGGAGCTACTCAGCTTCCTGGAAGTCTGACCAGTGTTTCCTTGGTAACAGGAGCCTGCCTGACGCCGTCTCCCTGCTGGGCACGGCCGTCCCCACGTGACCCGGGAGCAGTGGCTTCCCTGGCCCAGAACGCCTCCCCACTCCAGCTCAAGGTGCTGCTCTCCCCATGTTACTAACGTGTCCGAAGGCTGATTCAATGGCAGAAAAAGGACAAAGCAAAGATGCCACCACCCTCGACCCTGGGGCCCACCGTCCACAGGTGGGCACTGAACCCTCAGCAGTCCGGTCTCTACTTCTGTGCTTTTCTCCCTCACAAGGTCACCTGTCCTCGAGGGCAAAGGCCATGGCATGCTGTTCGTAAGGCTTCCATTCAGTGACCTTCAGAACTCCTCACACTGATCCATTATTGATGGGAAAGGCCACTGGCACCCCCACTGGGTTCCAGTGAAGAATCAGACACTCACTCGTTCCTTCGAGTCTCCACACAGGTTTGCCACCTTTCCCACGGCATTACCCACTAAACTGCCCTCTTTCTCTGCGGCCACTCCACAAAGAGCCCCGGCGTTACGGCTCCACAGGAAGCTCTGAAGGGAGTGCGCCCAGAGACAAGCTAATGCCACCCAAGGTCAGCTTCGGCTCCGTGCCCCTGGGACACACGACTCGGAGACTCTTAGAGGGCGCCAGCGCCTGGAGCTGAGAGGACACCACTCAGGCTGACCGTGAAAGTGAAAATGCGTGGGCCCTGGTTCGAAGAGGACACGATCTCAGGATGGCGCCTCCTGGAGCCGGGCCCCGTGCTCCGGGCCCTGCCGCCACTCTCCCGCTGGAAACCGCCCGCATGAGAGAACAAATGAACAAAACATTTCCTTAGTTGTCCCACGGTGTCCCTACAGTCGGACACTTTCTGGCCCTGGAGCTTCAGCCATAAGCCAAGGACCGGGAGTAACAGCATAGCTTTTAAAGAGTTATTTTTCAGACTACTCAAGCACATTTTTCAAAATTTTCCACATGAATTTCCTATAGTCCTTCCCAAATAGCCAGTTAGCAAATTTGTGTCAACAGCACAATTTAAATTACAAAATTCAGTCATTTTTAAAAAAATGGCATTTAAAAAAAATCCGCAGGCTTTATTAACAATCCTTACCTGAAAATTTCCTGTGTCAACACGATACTGGTACATTGGATCATGCAATTCATTAACTCTAAAAATATGTTATAAGAAACCATAGATTAATAATTAGTTCACTTTTTATTTTTATACTTTCACTTAGATGAAGGCTTTTGAAAAAGTAATCCTAATTTCTGAGGACTCCTAACTCTCATGTTGGCAATGCATATGATGCTGCTAGCATAACTGTCCACAGTATCACCATGGGAAAGTTGGAGTGTTTTTCGTTTCGAAAACCCCTATACTATTATTACTCCTGCAATTTTAAGAGCTGTTTCCAGGTACCTTTCAGTGATAAATGGGCACCAGGAAGCAGATGAGACCACACAAAAGTAAAATAACTGTAAACTCCCTGCATCACTGGAAAGTGAAACCGGGTTGCTGGAATGACAGGCGGGCAGGGAGAGGGAGGGGAGAAAGTGTGAGCTATGAAGTCTCATGTGCCAGGTGCCAAAATGGAACTAGTTTCTGCAGAAAACCCACAGGCTTCTGCAGTGGTACAATTCTACAGAAGCACAGAAATACTTAGAAACATGGGAAGTTTTCAGGTTGCAGCCAAAGGAGCAGCTAAGACACCTGGTGGGCGTGGTGAGCCAGGCACGACCTGAGCGCCACGCCTACAGATGACGCCTTGGCCTCTCTGGAGGAGGACTCCAGAAGGACACGCCTCTTCCCTTTCCCATCCCAGGTTAGAAGAATCGTGGATCTCTCCACATGCCATTCTAGCAAAATGGAATCCTCAGGTCAAGTCGCCCTACTGTCTTGAGACTCTGGGTGACAGATTCCTTTCCGGATGCTGCACAGCACACAGTCAGACTTCAGATCCATCCACATGCCAGCTGCTGTCCAGGACAAGTTTCACGCATTATAAAAATACTCACGTCTGCCATATTCCTAGTGTGACCGAAGCCAACCACAGGAGTCCGACAATGCAGAATTTAGGCAAATAGAAGGTTAAACACTTCCTTTCTCCCTAAAAAGCAAAAAAGAGTAAGAAATAGAGAAGTTAGTAATTCAGCAAACCACTAACCCTAAGAGGGTGCACTGGGTCGCACACACTGAGACCATTTCTGCATGGGTGCATGCTTCTCTTGACTGCAAGGCTGGAGATAGGCCCGCAAGGCCAAGTTCATCCGGGGATGACCACCAGCGGCCGGCAGGAATGACCGCCGGAGGCCGGCAGGGATGACCACCAGCGGCCGGCAGGGATGACCTACGGAAGCGGGCAGGGATGACCACCAGAGGCAGGCAGGCATGGGCAGAGTCCTGGCCCCCGGCAGTGCTAGGGCGGCGGCTCACCTGCACCCGGATCCCGTGGTACACACACAGCCAGAAGAGCAGCAAGGCACACAGGAACAGGGACTGGAAGAGGTCGTCCAGCGTCCCCAGCGCCCAGCTGTTCACCAGGAAGGAGAGGGGGAAGAACGGGTCTGCAAGCAGAGGCAGGGATAGAAGGGGGTACACTAAAGGCCGTTTTGTTTTTCAAAAAACCTACAAGCCAACGAGCAGATGGGCCCTGTGATGGTTACAGAACGCCGTCTGCTCCGCCACCCGCGCCTCCCGCAGGCCCGGGAATCCCCAGGGGCAGCTCTGGGCAAGGGAAGAGGAACAGACGGCAGGGCTCGCAGCCTTCAGCCAAGTCCCAAGGAGGCTGTCTGCAGCCCATCCGAGCTGCAGTCACTCATTTGTGAAAGCTCCAGCATCTTGCGAATCCTTACGGCATCCTTCACATGCTGGGGGCGCTGCTGCCTGTGCCTTCGAGGCATCCCCCCCTGACTCCCTCCCCCCACTTAGGGGGACAGACCAGCCCACCTCGCCGATGCCTCCCAGCCCTCCATTCTACGGGGAAAGCCCGGAATAAAAGCGCACCTACCGTTGTAAAGGAGCAGCAGAGGCAGGAGAATGGACATCCACTTGTGCTCCATGCCCCAGTCCCTCATGGAGAACTTGCGGAGGGAATGTGCGAACAGGCACTGCCAACGGAAGCGGCCTCGTCACTGCGTGCTTGCTCCCGCTGAGCACCGCCATCTCCCAGATCCACGGTCCCGGTCCAGCCAAGAGCTCGCAGTCAGCTCTTGTTGAACTCACTACTGAGACCACCAGTGACAACTGTGACGAGATGGGAACTGCTGCAAGGGGCCCAGATCAGATGGGCAGGAGGGGAACGGAGCCACACAGAGAGCTCCCCGGGCACAGGCCACATGCTCCACGCAAGGCAACACGACAGATGGCACTGGGCTCCCAGAGGAAAAGCCAAGGGAACCAGGCCTACGCCTGAGGTCAGAGGATGAGTTTATATCTTCAAAACCCCCAACGAAGGTGCAGTGGCCTGTGGGAGAAGCCTCTTTGACCTGCTTTACACATCATGCAGTGTGTGTGTGAGGTAGGGCCTGGGGTATTTTTGTTTTGTGTTTCCTACAATGTCATACAAGCCAATCACATTCTCGCAATGTGGGCTCCTGGCCGACGGGCATGTCCTCCAGTCTGTCTGTCAGGCCCAGGCCTTTTCTCTTGGGCCTGTTCTCTGGGCCCAGACTGTGCAGCAGAATCCCAGGTACCAGAGCTGCTTCCAGAAACAGCAAGGGTTTCTGACTGACCAACTATAAGTGGTGGTTCCTGCAGTCAGTCACGAAGGAAGCCCTGGGCATGGCCTGAGACCACAATCCCCTGCTCTGCATATCTGAGTGGCTGGGTCCCGCCCTCCGGCCACACCCAGGCCCCAGCCACTGTCGCCTGGCACTCGCCTCACGTCCCCCCACGAGCTGTGTCCTGCTGTACGCACCTCGTCTGCAAAGCACCAAGTGTTCCTGGGTGGCACTTGGGGTGGACACCACCGCAAAGCTCCCCAAGTCACATGCTCTGCCAGCACAGGGCCGGCAGCCAAGGGGCACGATGCCGCCCTGCAGACGGCGCGGTCACTGCGTGAGGCACACGTCCTGCTCCATCCACCCACCTCACCCCACTGGCCGGCCGCCGGGGGGTCGCCGGTGTGCGAAGGGTAGGCATTTCCCCCGAAGTCACACTGTGCTGTGGACACTGAGCTCAGATCCCAAACCAGCCCAAAGCCTGCACCTCCAAACCGGCTCATTTGGGCCTCACTCCCGAAAAGCCCAGGACGGAAAGGTGTGGTACAATTTTCCACACGTGAAAGCCAGGAATGGCTGCGCCTGCACTGAGAAGCCACGCAAACCGGTGCCTTCCTGCCGCACGGGGAGTGGCACTGGTCAGTGCGACGGATGCGGGTCTGCCTGCAAGTCAGCGCCCGGGATTAGTGTTCCGACACGGACGTCCCTGCCACAGAGACCGCATCACCGCCTGCCCTGCGCGCCCGAGCAGACATGCGGCGCGTACAGTGTGTCAGGCCCGAGGCACGGTCTCAGCTCAGAGAAACTGCCCGTGGGGTCTGCACCTGGATGACCAAATTCACACACTGACTCTGCTCTTGTCAGAACCTGGCCTGGCTGTCAGGTGAGCGGTACTTACAGTGACAATGAAGGTGAGCACCACAAAGGCGAACCGGAACCAAATTTCCATCTGGGAAAATGCGGGGTTATAAGTCTTCCACTAAAATGGAAAGTGGGGGAAAATGTTTGAGGAAAAATGCATCTGAAAGGAAGTACCCCACAGCGTAGGGAATGCAGCCACACACAGTAATGACTGTGAACGTGGGCGAGGATGGACTGGAAATGTCAGGGAGACCACTCTGTGAAGTATGTGTCTACCCTCTATGATGTACACCTGAAGCTAACACAGAATAACACTCAATGTCGGCTGTAGTTGAAAAATAAAATTAAAATAAAACACAAAAAAGGAAGTACACCAGATTATTAATAATAGTTATCTGTAGCCCTAGCTGGTTTGGCTCAGTGGATAGAGCGTCATTCGAGGACTGAAGGGTCACAGGTTCAATTCCGGTCAAGGGCATGTGCCTCTCAGTTTCAGGCTTGGTCCCCAGCCCATTGAGGCGCATGAGGAAGGCAACCATCGATATGTCTCTCTCACATCAATGTTTCTCTCTCTCTGTCTTTCCCCCTCCCTTCCACTCTCTCTAAAACTCAATGGCAAAACATCCTTAGGTGAGGATTTAAAATAAATAAATAAATAAATAAAATAATAATCTCTAGGTATGAGACTGTTAGGTAATTTAAAATGTTCTCTTTCCTTCTACTTTCTTACATGTTCTAAAATTTTAACACATTACATTTTCTTTTAATATCAAAGAACACAGACTTTGAAAATATTAATGACCTACATCTGAAAATAGTTTTTCATTAGTGTTATACTAATGATGAACCTGGCAGATAAATTAGTCTAAAATCATAATAAGAGCATTTGGCTTTTAAATCTCACATAAAAAACAACACTGTCAATCTCTTTAGTAGAGAACACCAGCTTTCCACGAAAAGAAACAGATTTTTTTTTTAATATATTTTATTGATTTTTTACAGAGAGGAAGGGAGAGAGATAGAGAGTTAGAAACATCGATGAGAGAGAATCATCGATCAGCTGCCTCCTGCACATCTCCCACTGGGGATATGCCCGCAACCCAGGCACATGCCCTTGACCGGAATCGAACATGGGACCTCTCAGTCCGCAGGCCGACGCTCTATCCACTGAGCCAAACCGGTTTCGGCAAGAAACAGATTTTTAAAAAGATGTAAACTGTGAGTAGGTAGGATGTGAGTAGGATGTTCTATAAAAGACTCAATGAAACATAAAAATATGCATCTCAAACCAAGTAAGTACCGTGGAGTCAGCCGTAAGTTCATCTCACTCCCGCCAGGTGTGCAGGGAGCTGAGCCACGGACACAGGCACCACGTGCTGACGTGGGCAGGAGGCAGCCCACCCAGCCTCAGCCACGGCCAGTTCACCAGCAGGTCCAGAGCATGGCACTGGGCCACAGAGCCCACACGCAACGCACTGAATTAAAGTCATCTAAGGCGTTTAAAACCCACTTCAGAGCAGAGAGTCTTCGACACTAGATTTAACTCACTTGCCTGACACCCTGAAAGGTACACACAGACACACATACTACTGAAGACACTGGACACGAGGCAATGAAACTAAAAAGGAAATAAGTAAAAGGAAATAAACAGAGTAAAATCCCAGCAAACACTCAGGCTGCAGACCTTTACTCTGACGTCTGAAGAGCCACAGGTCCTTTCCTGGCTCACCCTGTCATTCTGTGAAGGGACACGTGGAACAAGGCTGACTTCATGGCCTGGTCACTTCTCCCTAATTAAAGCCTACAGGTTTTGGTCCAGTTCCTCCGGTCAGCATTGTTGAGCACCAACTCTGACCGCATATCAGCAAACACAATGTCAAATCTTGTGCAGGCACCAAGAAATTAAGCTTAAAACATTAACCAGTAAACTGCCTCCAGGAGCCCGGCTGCTGTAGCTCCGGGGGTTGAGTGTCGACCTACGAACCAGGAGGTCACAATTCAATTCCCGGTCAGGCACATGCCAGATGGTTTCACTTATTAACACATTGTTTGCGGGTAGTTTTTATCGCGCGCTAACAGGTGGCGCGGGCCACTTTTGCTAATTTTTTGCGCAAATGACAACGTTCAGTAAAATTACAATAACTTTAGTTTACGTATTAATATGTTACCCACATTCTACCGCTAGTCTATAAAAAAACCTATTAATACGTGTCCCGCGCTCTACTACACTGGTAGAACGTATAAATACGTAAAACGTGTAAACACGTTTCCCGCATACAATGTGTTAATAATTAATATTTATTAATTATTGTATTATTTTCCATACGAACATCAGTAAGTCTACTTTTGCCCCACCTTGTATTGTAATAACTATGTATAGTGAAAACTAAAAAATTCTTTAAATAAATTTGTGGTTTTCTTGTAACTTTTTAAAACTGTACATGTCTTTCACAATCTAAAATAACATAACTTCAGTGCCGTGTTCTTTCAGCCACTCAGCAGAAGAATGGGCGAGAAACGAGGGAGCCCAGGAGCCTCTGCCTCAGCTGGCCACTTACTGTGAAGTTCACTTCCTTGAGGGGCAGATCGAGGTCCTCAAAGCCCACGGTCACCGTGTACTGCGTGTAGTTCAGGTAGCCCAGGTGCGCCACGATGATTTCTGCACACGTCTGCACACGAAAAGGGAAGAGCTGTGTCTTTAAAGCAAGCAAGCCTCACTCTCCCACCCAGTGACCCATGAAGTAACACATTTCAACAACAGATGATCACAACGGATCATCTCCAGGGAACTCGCCAGAAGCCCAGAAAAATTCAGATGCCAGCCAACAACAGTTCTTAGAAAGAAAGACCCAAATGGGTATTTTTGGAAACAAAAATGATTTACAGTCCTTAGACTCTACTTTAAATGACTCATCATCTGCACCTGCATAAAAAAGTTCAGTGTAACACAACCCGGACATTCCCACAAACACACTCGTGCACAGGGGAGTGTAAGCTAACACACAGCCCATCAGACCCCTCAGCCTCACTTTCCTCCTCGGCCCACTTCTGCTATTGCCCCCAATGACCCAGCCCCTTCAGGACGTGGTTCTGACCATCTCAGGATCTCCTAGAGCAGCGGTTCTCAACCTGTGGGTCGCGACCCCTTTGGGGGTCGAACGACTCTTTCACAGGGGTTGCCTAAGACCATCGGAAAACACATATATAATTACATATTGTTTTTGTTATTAATCACTATGCTTTAATTATGTTCAATTTGTAACAATGAAAATACATCCTGCATATCAGATATTTACATTACAATTCATAACAGTAGCAAAATTACAGTTATGAAGTAGCAATGAAAATAATTTTATGGCTGGGGGTCACCACCACATGAGGAACTGTATTAAAGGGTCGCGGCATTAGGAAGGTTGAGAAGCACTGTTTAGAGGCACCAACAGAGAGTGATCACTGCCACTGAGCAGGGGCTCCCCTACCTGCATACTCCCGGCCAGGATGAGCAGGCCGAGTGTCCCGGGGCTACCCACCAGGCGTGTGCATGCGTACTGAGGGCACAGTCTTCGGGATGACAGAGCATCATTTTCCCCAGAACCTCACTGAAAAGGCTGCAGTAACAGCTCCTACTGAAATCCTGGCCCCTTTCCTCAGCGCCCGTGTCGCTCTGGTCCGTGCTTTGACCTCTCTGAGCCTCGGTTCTTCTGACATAAAATGGGCTCTGGTAACAGATCCTGCCCCGTGGGCCCGCAGGGAGGACTGGAGGAGGTGCCGTCCGAGAGCACCTGGCACGAAGCCCAGCAGGAAAACCGCTCTCCTAACTCTAGACCAGTGGTTCTCAACCTTCCTAACGCCGCGACCCTTTAACACAGCTCCTCATGTTGTGGTGACCCCCAATTTCATTGTGACAAATTGAACATAATTAAAGCCTAGTGATTAATCACAAAAACAATATGTAATTATATGTGTGTTTTCCGATGGTCTTAGGCGACCCCTGTGAAAGGGTCGTTTGACCCCCAAAGGGGTCGCGACCCACAGGTTGAGAACCGCTGCTCTAGATTCAAGCACACGCTCGTCTTGGTGCACCTCACGCTTTCCATGCCACCACGCCGTCCTGACGTCGCCTCCTCACTCACAGGGACCTGGTCTGACTCCTCTGACTGACAGAATTCGGTGCTGACAAAACCAAGGGTGCGGCTCCTTCCCCACTTTGGGCCACCGCGTTTCCCATCCCACAGGCACACTCTGCACCTGGGGTACCTGCTCAACAACAGGCTGCTCTTCCCAGCAACGGTCCACAGACACACCAGGCAGCAAGTTACACAACAGCAAAGGCAGGTACCACATATACTCAGGGTATGTGCGTGCATGTGAGTGGGTTTGTGTACATGTGTGTGTTTGTGCATGTGTGTGCAGGCATGTGTGTGTATTTTAATAAGCATTTATAAGGGTATCAGTATATAAAGGTAGATGGTTTTTCCATACTCTCACTGGTATGAGCTTTTTTACTTAAGAAAGCAAGTCTGGATGGTGTGGCATGATGAGTAATCACGGACCGGGGAATGCTCACCTCTCTACACGAGAGGGTCCTTGTCCGATTGTGAACTTTGTTATGAATGAACATGGTGGTTCCATCTCGAGCTACGCCATCCACTTTAACGGTCATGAGAAAGCTTTTCTGAGTAGACATTTCTACAAAAGAAAGAAACTCAGTGTCAGGGACCACGTCAGACACTCACATCGACAAACATGCCTGCCTGGCTCTGTGACAAGCCAGGAGGGTCTCACCCACCTAGGCCTCAGCATCTTCGAGAACCTCTGGCTCACCAGCAACGTAAAGCCTTCCTATTAGCTCTACGTGCAACCCCTTTCCCAGGGCCCATACCAAGGCCTGTTTCAGATCCATTAGCTTCATTTCATGAATAGTTCACAGCTAATGAATTACTTTTCTATCCCACATAATTTTTTAATTTAACTTTATACAAACATAAAAATAGATTTATTTTTTCTGATTATATAATTTTTCTGATTTCATGCTCATTGTTTTAAAGAATCAGAGAACAAAAAACTATGATGGCCCTAGCTGGGTTGGCTCAGTGGATAGAGCATCAGCCTGCGGACTGAAGGGTCCCAGGTTCGATTCCCGCCCAGGGCACATGTCTGGGTTGTGGGCTCGATCCCCAGTGTGGGGCATGCAGGAGGCAGCCAATCAATGATTCTCTCTCATCATTGATGTTTCTAACTCTCTCTTCTTCTCCCTTCCTCTCTGAAATCAATAAAAATATTTTTTAGAAAAACTATGACGATGGCATTATACACTATAATCCCACCTAGAGAGAACCAAGTTAACATGTACATGCCCATCATCCCATTTTCTAGACATACAAATACACAAGGATATCAAATTTATCTTCTTAAAATGTTACAAGAAAAGGAGTTGATTTTTTCCTAATATGAATTTTCAAGGTTTTTTTTAAGTTCCTTCTCAACCAAAGCCCCTCGCGTGAACCACAGAACACTGACTGAGCTCGCGTGGTGGCCCCGCCTCAGTTCTCCCGGACGGCCCCAACTAGTGCCATCGCCGTGAAGGAGCCAATGCCCTGGGCCTGGAGGTGCTCTGGGCAGACCTTCCAGCCTTGGCACCGCTGACACTGTGAGGCCGAAGATCCTTTGCTGTGAGGAGCTGGCCTGTGCTTTGTAGGTGTTCAACAGCAGCCCTGATCTCTACCCACTGGACACCAATAGTGCCCCTTCTCCAGAGTTGTGACAATCAAAATGTCACAATGTCTCCAGACACTGCCAAGTGTCCCTGGGGGGGCAGACCCACTGCCTTGGGGCTTTGGGACTTCATTTTCCCCAGAACCCCACCCAAAAGGCTGCAGTAGCAGCTCCTTCACTGTGCAGCCACCCAGCTGAGCTGACCAGCACTCCCGAGGGGTCACTGACCCTCCCCGGGGGTGACCTGCCCTCCCCGGGGGCTGCATAACTTGGTGTGGAGGACACCGAGGACACTTAAGGGGCTTCCAATTTGTTGCTATTATAAAGAATAAAGGCCATCCTTGTAATCCACCTTTGAAAACACTTTAAAAGATCAGAAAGCTCTTTCAACTTTTACAATATGGTGCTTTGTACAAAGAAAAATCAGACCAAAGGTCAGGCTTCATACCTTTTGATTGATTCAACTCAACAACACATGTCAGCCACAGTTGCTGATTGTATGTAGACAGTGGATTTGAACGTATGTGAATTGGCTTCAACTGAGGGAAAAAGAAAAAAGTTAAGTAACCCATGTGACCTTTCCATTGCAGCTACCAAATACCTCACCTTAACATCCAAAACTGATATCCAGCCATGAGGGCTGAGCACTGGTGCTGGACCAGAATCAGCACGGTTTCCTTGACAACAGGAGTGAAATCCCACCCTCCATAAAAAGAAAGGCCTAACTCTGCTACAAGTTACATCTGTCTCTCACGAACACCTCCAGGCAGGCGTTCCCACCACCCGCAGCCTCAGCACAATACCCATACCAAGAAAAGGCCATCTCGGAGAAAGTTAAAGTGCATGTGATGCGACATATGATAAGATAATAAGGGTACCAAAGACGGATGTTCCTAAGAATCTTGATTTAATATCAATATACCAGACATGTCGCTGTCTGACATCTGTGATTCTCAGCTTTAGAGGAGTCTTAACACCCTGGGGGAGGAAAATTAGAGGGGACTCCATTGGCAATGATACTTCTGCGGCGTCTGCGGAAAACCCAGTGCCGGTGTCTACAGCAGCGGCTACGGAGAAAGCTGCTCCCCCCACCACCCCCAGCTCCGAAGAAAAGCACTGTTTGCATGCACTGTCTCTGAGAGTGAGCATGTGCCTTCTGTGTCTTCATGCTCTGGCAGGTCTCCATAAAACCCTGACCAGAGCTGTGCCCAAAAGCCACCTACGTGATGAGATCTCTTGGAGGGTAATCGGTCATCTTTCAGAAGTGAGATGGTCCTTCGGAAGCAAGTCAGCCCTGTGAGACGGCTGCTATTTTCAGTGTCAAAAAAAGACTGACATCTTAAGACAGAAAATTTAAAAGGCCAAACTATAATCAGGAACCTCATGGCTGTGCCTCTTCAAATCAGGTGCTCAGTCTAAGAGTTAAAGAAAACAGGGAAATGCGAAGAAACAGGCTACATAGGAGACTCTTTCAAGCCAGCAGTAGCAAATAGGAAAATTAAAAGGTATAAATTTTAGGATATTTTCTCCTTTTGACTTTTTGAAAACTGTTAAGAGTGGACCCGTAGCAGGGAGCTTGAAGAACAGACAAGTTAATATTGGGGTCAATCAGATGTTACGGTGTAATGAGAATGCAAGACAAGTGTGTTCAGTTTACAGATAAAGATTTCATTTGATACACAGAAAAATAAAAGTGTTTAGTTATTTGGGCTCTCACAAGTTAGTATTTATTAAAGAACTAGTGCCTGGTACACGAAATTTGTGTGTGTGGCGGGGGGATGTTCCTCAGCCCAGCCTGCACCCTCTCCAATCCGGGACCCCTCGGAGGATGTCTGACTGTAGTTGGACATCCCTCTTGCAATCCGGGACTGCTGGCTCCTAACCGCTCACCTGCCTGCCTGCCTGCCTGATAGCCTCTAACCACTCTGCCTGCCAGCCTGATCGCCCCCAACTGCCTGATTGCCCCTAATCGCCTCTGCCTCGGCCCTGCCACAATGGCTTTGTCCAGAAGGTCTCCCGGTCTAATTAGCATATTACCCTTTTATTAGTATAGATACCAAAATTCTCCAATTGGAAGGACTTTTGTTTTTCTCTAAAGATGGCAAAGAACTGAGGAAAATTTAAAAAAGAAAAGAAAAAAGGATATTTCATTTAACCTGAGTTCATGCAAAGAATGCCAATCACTAGAAAGAACTGTTACTGCTGGAAACCGAGCACGGAGACCACGTTTTATTGGGCAAATAGGAAGACTTGCAGACATGAGGAGCCAGGACGAGTTACCAGCCTTTGGAAATGAACTGCTGCTCTCTAAGTGTTAACACCACCAGCCTGTCCCGCACTGAGGCATTTATTATAGCAGAAAAAATCATTTTGTCAAATGAGGACCCAGAGGCCAGCCACTGACAGTGTTAGCTGAGAAGCAACCTGCAGGACAGGGTGGGCCACTGCTAGTGACCTGGATGCTTATGTGCCCCATCGCCTGCCACTCAGAGACCCAGTCTTACCTTTTTGCTATTATTTAGTGAAAAATGAGCTTCAGAAGTCTGGATCACTTTGGGTCCTAAAGTGGAACAGAAGGAAAAAAGCAGGTTATATCCCACACTGATAATTAATTTATTGACTTTTGTCAAATGCCAAGAAAGACATGCATTATATGGCGGTGATCTTATTTGCCTGGTCTGTCATCAGAGGTTGCACATATATGTAAAACACACAGACACACAACATCCACTCCACTGCATGGTGACCTCCTGGTGCAGGTGAACCCCATGATCGTCACACAAGGTACATCGTTCCCGAGGCTTTCTGTCCATGCAGAAACCTCTCCCATGCCCTCAATGAGGGCTCTCTGCACTGCAGAACCAAGAAAACACTCATGACACAGGCAGCATCTACCTATTCTATAAAGCATAAACATTTTGCCAAAAAATTAAGACATCTGCCTATTCATCCAATTAATCCAGTCTTCCAAAAATATTCAGTAGAGAATATAAAAAAGCACACTTGCTAATATATACTCAAAGCTTTTCCTGAAATAACAGATATGCAACCTTCACAAACTCTTACACTGTAATTTTTTAGGACTTTGGCCTTAAAAGAAGTGATCAAGTCTCTTCAATAAATGGTGTTGGAAAAATTGGACAGGCACATGCAAAAAAATGAAACTAGACCACCAGCTTACACCATACATAAAAGTACTCAAAAATGGATCAGAGACTTAAATGTAAGTTGTGAAACCATAAAAATCCAAGAAGAAAACACAGACAATAAAATCTCAGACATCTCACATAGCAATATTTTTACCGATACATCTCCTAGGGCAAGGAAAACAAAGGAAAAAATGAACAAACGGGACCACATCAAACTAAAACGCTTTTGCACAGCAAAGACACCATCAACAGAAAAAGGGAACCAACTGTTTAGGAAAACATATCTGCCAATGATACATCTGATAAGGGGTTAATTTCCAAAATGTATAATAAACTTACACAATGCAACACCAGGAAGACAAAAAATCCAATTAAAAAAAATGGGCAAAGGACCTAAAAAGATACTTCTCCAAAGCGGATATACTGATGGCCAAGAGACATATGAAAAGATGCTCCAATCACTGATTGTCAGAGAGTTGCAAATTAAAACCACAGGCCCTAGCGGGTTTGGCTCAGTGGATAGAGCGTCAGCCTGAGGACTAAAGGGTCCCGGGCTGGATTCCAGTCAAGGGCACATACCTTGGTTGCAGGCTCCTGGCCCTGGTTGGGGTCGCGTGGGAGGCAACCAATCGATGTGTCTCTCTCACATTGGAGTTTCTGTCTGTCTCTCACTCTCCCTTCCACTCTCTCTAGAAATCAATGGGAAAAGTGTCCTGGGGGAGGATTCAAAAGAAGAGGAAAACAAGATTGGCTACAGTTGCCATTGCCACCATCATCTTCAGCAGCAGCAGGCAAACGGCACTGAAATAATCACCCTCTCTGCCCAGCTTCCTCAGTCCATTCACCGACCCAAGACTCAGTTTAGGTTAAGAAACCTGTCTTTTGCCGATTTTAGCTTCGAAATTGCCTTTGAAGTGGTCCCATCCAACCCCTTTCTCAGAGATGGAAAGCTGGGGACCAGAAACCCATTTCTCTCCCCCGTCAAACAGCAAGGCACCCGGCGGCCCTGAGCTCAAGGCCAAAGCCATCTACAGGCTCCCTCCTGCCAAGAGCTCGGGGCATCATCAGAGCAGCCTCATGCTGCCAGCATCTCACGCCCTCCCCACCACTCGCTGCACCATGGCCTGCCTCCCACGCCAGCCAGCAAGCTCTGGGTTCCCC
The DNA here is from genome assembly GCF_964212035.1 of Myotis nattereri. Classification (NCBI taxonomy): domain Eukaryota; kingdom Metazoa; phylum Chordata; class Mammalia; order Chiroptera; family Vespertilionidae; genus Myotis; species Myotis nattereri. The sequence continues at coordinate 95,805,540 of NC_138081.1, read as the reverse complement.
AGCGCCCAGGCGGGATCTTGGCACACAAGACTCTCCAGAAATGTTGGACTTCCCAACAAAAGGTACATGGTCAAGGCCACCCAGGGCTGCACGCTGAACTCAGGCCCTGGCTGCTGTGTGGGGCAGGACCAGGGTCACCCCTCCACCCAGTGGGTGCAGAGAGAAATGGGCTTCCCCCCCATGACAGGCCTTGATGGGTGAGAGCAGGTAGATACAGCGGGGGGGGTGGGGGGGGGGCACCAAGGTAACTGTACAGGATAAAATGATCAAAACCTGCACCTACCGCTGATCCCGATGAAGACAGTCAGGCCAAAACAGACGAAGAAGACGACAAACACGAGCACGAAGTGGCGCTTGGAGAGCGTGTACAGCCGCATGGGCGCCAGCCTGCGGAGCAGAAGCCAGTGGGTGGGGGGCAGGCAGGGAGCCGCGCGGACCGCAGGAGGCCCTCCTTACCTGCAAGCCCTCACCTCACAATCGGACCTACTCTGAACCCAGGCGACCCACCTGACAAAGCAGTCTCCATGACCTCAGGGCCGGGTGACGTTCCACTCTGCTAGGGGTGAAGCCCTCCGAGAAGAGGCCGGGCCATGCTGGTCGGCACAGCGCCAGCCGAGCCCCACTCCTCGGGCAGGACAATGTGCTCTGGCACCCATGCCCATTCAGGGCACATTCTGCCACTCCACATGGGTGGCCAGACCCCTCTACACACATCCCGTCTCCAGCTGCCAGAGTACAGTCCAAGTGGGGGAGCCCCCAAGTCACTCACACGCAAACACGCAGCTTTAACTGTCAGCTGTCACAACCCAGCGAGACTGGGAACGCAGGTGCCACCGGCATCACCTTCCCTATCTGTCTTCCCGCCAACCCGTTTTGTTTCCTATCCAAGGTTCCTCACGGTCTGAGACCCTCACTGGCGTCACCCATGGTGGTGAAGCTCCGCCTGACCTTCGCTATGGGGTCTGGTTTTGATGCACTGAGCGAGCTGAGCTGCCTGCAGTTTTCTGTGCTTTAACACCAATATGGAACCCTACCCCTAACACTAACCCTCTCAGGTGCCCTCCTCGTCACCCCTACTTTGTCCCTTGGTCAGGAGACAATGGTGGAGGGGTTAAGTGTCACTTCTCTTTTAGAACTCCTTCCATCAGCGGCGGGCAAACAAGGCAAGTCTGTAAAGGACCAGAAGACAGGTCTGAGGTTTGGCAAGCCACCTGGTCTCCAAACAGTGCAGTCCCAGACACCACGTAAACGCCAGTGTGCCAGGCTGTTCCAATCAACCCCATATGGAGAGTGGCTGACCCCGCCCCTGGGACCTGAAGAGGAGACCCATAAACCCAAAGAGAGGAGAGCGGGATGGGGGTGCGGATTTGGGGGGTGGGGGTGCGGACTTGGGGGAGAGGGGTGCTTTGCTTTTTACTCCTCTAGCATTTCCTGGTCTCAGGAGCTGAGGCAATTTCTCACGCCTCACAGACAGGTAAAACACACACCTCCGGGAGGGGGAGGGACAGCTTAAACCACCAGCAGAGAATAAGGTTATTTGCTTTTGTGGTGCGAGGCTCACGTGACACTGTGTACACACACCCTCCCCCTACAAGGCCAAGATTCCAGCTCCTCAGCCGGAAATCAGCTGGAGCATATTCCAAGGCAAAGGTGGGGCCCACAGCCACCACGGCTCTGACGTGGCTTTGCTGACCCAGGTCAGCTCTCTCCAGCGGGACCTGCCAGGCCTTTGGGCCAGTGACTGTGCAGACCAGTGTCACAGAGAAGAAATAAAGGAATCAGTGCCTCGATCTTTTCCTTTAGGACCTGGGTCCAAAGGCTGAGCCACACGCAACCCTGCTGTGAGTGAGAAGAGACAACTAGTGGATTCAGTGGCCTGAGCCCATTAGATTTTGGACCCAGAGATTATGAGACCTGAAAGCCCTAAAATATTAGAGCCAGAAAGTGCCTCAGGGAGGAAGCCCAACCCCTTTGGCTTGTATATGGGAAACTGAGGCCGAGAGACAGCGGGACACTTGCCCAAGATGTCACAGTTCTGGCCCTGGCAGTAACTGCCGATCCCTGAGAAAGGGCTGAGGGACCCCACTCCCTGAGTGCCCCCGGGAGAGCCTGTGGAATGCGGGCTGGGGGAGAGCAGGTCTCCTTTGTCCCTTGTCTGCTCCCCCAGGTGCTAAACACATGCCTACACTCTGCAGAGGGGAGAGGTCGGGGAGCTGCACGGGCGCTTCACGCTGGAGCCTTCCTCACAGCGCTAAAGGGAGGAGACGCTGGGGGATGCGGCCAGGAGCTGACAGCACTGCAAGCGCTGAGCCCTGGGTTGTGGTGAGTGCATGAGGGGAGCGGGGAGAAGGGTGTACAGACACTCCACACTGTCCTGGCCGCTCTCTGTAAACCCACAGTTGTTTAAAAAATTATACAAGGTCACGCATGGCACCCCATTCTGCGGCTCTCAGGTGACCTGCCCCCCACGGGGCCCAGGTTCCGAGGGCTAGGCTCCCAGCAGACGAGGAAGCACAGAGTGCACTTGGCAGCAGAGAAACACAGAGTAGGACGGTGCAGCTTAAATTGTGATTTTTAAAACACATCAATGATGATTTTAGAAGCAGTTATTCAGCAGGTGAGGAGGGATGAGGAAGAGACCTAAGGAAGGGATGGCAGCACAGCCACGCCCCGCAGCGAACAGCCCACCGGGTGTTTCCCGAGAGCTCCCAAGGGCTCTGTCACCGTCTATCATTTCCCTTCCTTAAAGCTTCCACTTAAAGTGACTTTATTAGAAAGTTTCCTGGTTCAGAAAATTAGAAATATTAGAAAATCAAGCATCACCCAACTCAGAAAAAAACAGAGAAAGCAAAAAAAAAAAAGCCCCTGCTTGAGAAAATGCTGCCGGCACCGCCACCCGCTGACAGGCAGGAACCCTGGCCAGGCACTCTCACTCTGGGAGGGCTGGGTGTCCTGGGCCAGGGACAGCACCACAGCACAATTCCACGTGACAATGCCCCCGGCCATGGTTCTCCTCCCCACGCTTGTCTGAACGCTTTGAAGCAGCAGGACTGATACCTCAAGGACACTGCCTACTCCAGACAAGTGACAGGTCCACACCGTGATTCCAACTTTTCATCTCAGGGCATCAAGGCCTTTGAAGCACAGCGAGACTCGGCCCTCCTCCCTCCTCCGGCCTGGCCTTGCCACCTTCCACGGGTCTCTGCTTCCACCCTTAGCACCCACACTCTGCTCTCTGCCCAGCCACGCCAGGGACAGCCGGAGGTGTTCGTTCTCAGTTCAAAACTGTCCAGTGACTTCCCGGCCACCCAGAGTGACAGCCAAGCCTTTCGTGGACCTGACATGTCTGTTACATGTTTACGGGTGTTTATTCCTTTGGACAAGACCTCCCACAACCATGCCACTTCCTTCTAAAGAAGGAACAGGAGCCACAGAGAGGACGGTGTTTTCTTTGGGGCAGGACAGAAGCACCACCTGCTGTTTGTCCAGGGCCACTCTCTGCCCCTCCCTCCACCCGGTCCCCTGCCAGTGAGACCAGCCTCCCATCACAGAGGCTGAAAGTGCCAGACTCCCGCCTCCCCAGCCTTCATCCCCTCCAGGGCTCAGACCCTGCAGGAAATCGACCAGGCGCTGCAAGAAAAGGCTCCCCTCCCAGTGCAGAGCTGGAGGGCACAGAAGCCTCCTCGCCTCCTGGACCTGACTGTGTACTTGTGTACTGGGCGCTGCCGGAGTGGCTGCAGCCACACTGCATGCAGGGGAGTGGAGAGCCCAGAGGCAGAAACCACCCAGTCAACCCCAGAGGTGCCCGGCCCAATTCCTGGATACCCCTGTCGTGTAAGCCACTTTTCATGACATATCCTATTAGCATCAAATGCTTCCTATTGATACACACACCCAGACAATAAAACAAAACTAAAATGAAACTCAAGCTACTAAGTCACACAGGCATAGGAACCCCCTGGTTGAAGGCCCCTGGAGCTGCCCTTCTGGAACGTGAGGCAGGCACCAACCACCCGTCACCACCCCTCCCTCCAGCCCGCACCCACCCACCCTTCCCAGCCCAGCCGAGGTCCCACCTCCCACCACTGGGAGAGCAAATGGCTCCTGGGCTGCAGGAAGGGGCACCCACCCGTGGCTAGATTCCATCTTGGGTGACAACTGTTCACACGCTTTCACGCCTCTCCAACGGGGAGCTCCCTGTGGCTCTTGGGGCCCAAAACTGTGCCTTATGAACGGCAGGCATTCAATGCCCTCTTCCCTGGTTTTACTCTGCTCTCCTACGTTCTATTATTTTCCCTGCTATGATCGATTATCAACCACTGAACTGCAAAGTTTAACTTTTTTCTCCCAATGTTGTCTTTTAATGTTTTGAGGGCTCTGGCCTTTGCCCTCTGTGCCGGTGGTCTGGCCACTACAGCTCCAAGCACGTGCCTTCCCCAGCAAGCAGCCCTCCAGGCCACATACCCTGCCACACGTGCCCCCTCCCTCTCCTGCAGCCGGACAGCCAGGGCCCAGGAGGATGGCTGAGTGCCCCAGAGCCAACATTAGTGTTCCCTCTAAGCACTTCTCCCTCCCACGCGAGCCCTTAAGCGTTCATCAAACAGCACTAAGAAGTGGGCAGGCGAGCACGCCGTGAGCCTCCGCATGGGCCTGCAGCAGAATGACCACAAATGGAGAGAGCTTGGGTGAGCAGAGGATGCGAGAAAACACCTCCAGGTTGGTCCTTGGGCTCTGTGGGGAGACAGGAGGGCACACCAGCACCCAAGCCCTGCCTTTCACAAACGCCAGGGGACAACCGGCACGCAGCAGGGCCAGGAGGCCGGCGTTTTCTAGTTACTCATTTTATCCTGTCTTACGGAGCTCCCACTTAAGAATTAAACATTAGAATCTGGGCAGTGGAAAGGGGCTTTCATTCTCGGTCCCCTCCCATTTTATTTCTTCTTGTACTCTGTGTACAAATAATTTCTTCTGTGGCCCAAAGCGCTGGCTGGGGCCTGGGTAATCCCGGGCCTCAGCGTCCTTTTCTACAATCAGAGACAAACAACACCCAGGGGGCTGCTGGGGGCATGAGTGAAATAATGAGGCGCTCAGAACAGTGGAGGGAGCATAGAATTCAATCATGTTAGAAGTAGTAGTAGCTGTGCTTCCCCCCCACACACATACTTTTTCTTTTTTTCATCCTACCAGTATCCCTGAGACCCGGTCTAAAACCAACGGAAGGAAAGGGCAGGAGCAGCTGGCATCCCCTAGGCACCTCCTGGGTACCAGGCAGGCGCTCCCGTGAAGCAGGTCTGATGAGCCCATTTTTACAGACAGGGACACAGAGGCTCGGGAGCGGTCGCCTGCCGAGGACCCAGGCAGCATGCGGTGGAGGTGGGGTTTGAACCCACACGGTCAGGCGCAGAAAGGTGGCCCACAACTCCCTCACACTCACTCCCTGCCCTCCTCGCCAGTCTTTCCTTTTCAAACCTGCCATTTACTGGGTTTCGAGAAGAAACTCTGAGGGGAGGAACAGAACAAGAACTCTGACATTTCAATCAACCAACTTGAATATATTACAAATAATTTCTCTTTAGCTACTCAGAAAGGCCATTATGCAAGTAGCCAAGGCCCAGCAACCTCAAAATGTATTTGAATGAGCAAACCATGAATTCACGTGTATGCCTCCCAGGCTGCAAACCCAGTGTCTCTCGCCCAGGAGCGTGCTGGTTAGGCCACCAATACCCTTGTCAGGGCAAACAGATCAAGGAAGCAGGCCGCACACTGGTCAACGCAGGGCCCCGGGCGGTGCAGCCCAGTGGTTAACAACTGGGATCTGGAGGCCAACTGCCTGGGCTGGAGGGCCTGCACCACTGACCAGCAGCGTAACCTGGGGCACTCCCTTCGTTCTCTGGCTCCCAGATTGTAAAAGGGAGGACGCTAAGGGAGCCCGTCGCCTAGGGTTGCTGTGGCAAATAAACGAGTTACAACATGAAAGCCCTCGCTCAGTCACTGCCACTGTTAACTGAGCGGCAACAGAGGATAATATGTCAGGGGTGGGCTCTGGAGCTGATACCCGGGCTTCAGGCTCAGCCCTGCCCCTTACTAGCTGTGAACTTGACTCCCTGACTTCTCTGCACCTCAGTTCCCTCATCTGTCAAATGGGGATAAGAAAAGCTTCCTCATGTGGAGGGTGGCTGTGAGGACTGCATGAAGTGATGTACACACGTGCTCACCACAGCACCTGGTACAAGTGAACACTGTTCTCTCTCATTAGTTCTAGAGATCACTGTGGTTCAGAAAAAACAAACCTATTCTAAGAGACACAATCCCAAATAACTCTATGGTTGCAGGGCCAGGATACGGACCCAGGCCCGGTGTTCCCCCCGCACCGGGCCACGGAGGAAGCCGGGGACACAGAAACCACAGCGGGGCTCCGCTGTGCCACCCACCCCTTCGCTGCTGCCAGAAGGGAGTCTAATTGATACACTTCACACTTAAATGCCCCAGGATGACAGAGACATGTAAAGTGCACTCTTTAAAAATGGGTGGTAAATACCAAGCGAGACCCACACAAAGCACCTACCTTATTTAAGTCTGCAGAGAAGTGCTACAGTAAGAGCAAAGCAACCAATGGGACCTGAGAAATCTCAGCTACACGCAGTCAGCAACCCAACAGGAAGTTCCGAGAGCTAACAGCTGAGTGGGACTCGCCCGCCGCCCTCTCCTCCGGGCATCTCACTTCCCAGGCACTGTCAGATAAGGAATGGAGTGTGCAGGAAGCGTGAGTGTAAATCTTTAAGAACTGGAAACTTTTTATTCTGACTGGTCCTTTTAAAAAGAGTAGGCTGGGCCGCATGTGAGCAGGGAGGTTCTGGGGCCGGGACCTGCATGTCACCGACCCCGCACAGCTCCCCCTCCATCCTCCCTCACCCCATTCTTTCTCCAGCTTCTTTTCCTGTTCCTGTCGCTTGTCACCCTTCTCAGCACTGGGCTCTCAGTAGTCACATCTGCCAACAAGAGCACTTTGACTCCACCAGGCACCTAAGTCCCGCACACCCTTCGGATTTCCAGGCCTGTTTTCACCTAGGATTTCTATTTGCTGCCAAACACTTTCTCTGATTCCCAGGTCCGTGCCATCCTGAATGCTGGACGGTGGTGGCTAGCTGACCGCCAGATAACACATCCACCTCCCAGCCCCTTGCTCAGCGGAGCCTGACACACGGCTCCCGGGAGCATCCGTGCTGCCTACGGCTCCACGCACAGCGGAAGGACTGCCGCCAAGTTGGGTAACAGACGGCTGGGGTCCAGCAGGAGCCCTGGACTGGGTCTTGGTAACGCCTACACCACGTCAAGCCCTCGGCCTCTCTGTCCTATGAAAGGTTTACCACCAGCACACGCCACGCGGGGCTGCTGTGCGGACCCCAGGAGAGAGATTCGCAGGGGACAGAACCGCCAATGGCATGCGGTGGTCACTCTGCCACAGGGCCACAACTCTGCACAACACCAGAAGGCACCCTTCCCCCAGCATTTCACGGGGTGCCAGTCACAGACCCCACAAATGAACGGGCCCCCCGGGGGCACAGAGGCAGTAAGGCTGACACCCTCCACCCCCACCTGGGCCTACAGAGCGGGGAGGCTGGATGCTGGCCGGGCCTCCCACGCTGCGCTCAGAGCAGACTGTCCCCATCACACCCGTTTGCACCTGGGCAGGTGCCTGGATCTCATTGCCCTATGTCCGCGGTCAGAGACTAGCAGGAGCACCGGGGACACGGAGCAGCAAAGCCCTGTCTGAAGGCCGCCCTGGATCGTGGGACCCGCCCTCGGACCCCGGGCGGGCGGTCCTTCTCCCCGACTTTCTGCAGCCCGGGCGCTCCGCTTCCCCTTCTCTGGACGCCCCGAGGGCACCCGGTGACAGCTGCGTCAGGAGCAGCCTGGGGTGGCGTCCCTGGGGCCCGGGACGGGTCTTCCTCATTCAAAGTCCGTAGCTTCACTGAGCGACGAGGCCCAAAGTCAACAGGCTGCTCGCCGGGCCGGGCATCCCGCGACCGGGAGAGGCTGGCGGGCTGCCACGCGCCAGCATCGCCAGACGCCTCGCAAGCACCTCGCTCCCCGCGCGGGGCCGCCGACGCGAGGGCCCCCGGAGCCGGCCAGCGCTCGGGCACCCACCCGGCTGCCTGGGCAGGTCGGGCCCGGGGCCCCTGGGCGAGCAGGGCCGGGGCATCCCAGGGCCTCCTGGGCGCGCTCGCCGAGGCCGCTCCGGACCCGGACCCCGTCTCCACGGCTCACCCAGCCCGGCGGTGGAGCCCCAAGCCGAGCCCCCCTCGAAGCCCGGCGGCGCCCCTTCCCGCGTCCCCGCGCTCGGTGTGGGCGGAGGGCCCCGCGGCAGGGCTCCCGGGAGCGGGACGCTGGAACCCCAACTCCGGGCGCCGGGCACCCAGCCCCGCCGCCCATCCTCCGTCCTCCGGGGCCCGCACTCACGGTTCCATCGCGGCCGGCGCCCCGGGTCCGCGCCCGCCCCGCGCCGCTCAGCAGCCGCGGCAGCCACAGGCGCAGCCCGAACGACAGCGGCCGGAGCTGCGGCTCCCGGACTCGTCAGAGCAAGACGCGCGGCGGGTCACGTGCGCGGAAGCGGCCGCAGCGGCGGTGGGAGGGGCCCGGGGCGGGGAATAGGGCGGGGCCAGAGGCGCGGCAGGCGTGAGGGGCGGGGCCGGGAGGTGATGGGCGGGGCCTTGGCGGTGAGGGGGCGGGGCCTGGAGGCTGAGGGCCGAGCTCGGGGGTGGGTCTCCCTCCTCCGCGCCTCCAGAGCCCAGAGGCGGGGCCAGGGCTCCCGCAGGAAGGAACCAATGAACGAGTGATGCATGAATGAATGAGTGACTTGACCCTTCCTCCGGGTCCTTAGCGGAGGGCGCCACACGATAATTCATCCGCACCCCTGCTGCCAGGCCATCTCAACCGGGCATCGAATGGAATCTGAAAGACACTGTGGTGTCTGCATTTTTCTGGGGAGAGAATCCACAACTTTCCGTATTCCCGAAGAGGGTTGTGACCTCGAGGAGATGAAAGGCGGGGGTGACCTCTGACACCGTGAGTGATGAAGGAGCGCTTTCCCGCTCTCCTGGTGCCTCTGCAAACCCTTTCCTAACAGCTGCCCGGCATGCAGCTTTCCGTCCCCAGTACCAGCGCCCACAATGTCGCTATGGGGACCATCCCTGTGGCAGCGCTTCGCACGCTCGGGGGCGAAGACATCAGCTGACCAAGAGCACTTTCTTGGTTCGGGATCTGGGCCCACAGTTCTGCATTTGTAATCAGAACAGTCGAGAGCCACGGACTGGATACTTCCAAGATTTTCCTTTGCAGCATCGGTCAAAATGTCCCCTGTCTCCACGGTCCTGAGGGTTTAAAGTCAAACCAAAGGAAAACAAAAGTCTCAAACTTCCTTCCTAATGTATCCGCATTCACGCTCTAAGCTGTTAAGCTTGGAAGGTGGGAAGAGATCAACAGGACTAGGATACAGTTCCTGCCCTCCCTCAGCAAACTCACGGGCAAAGTAAGTTACCGCAAGCACAGGTCACTCCGGCGGCACCAAGGAAGGGCCCCTGACCCACCTGGGACTTGGGTGGACAGGACAAGGTAAGCAGAAGGCACGATGTTTGGGCTGACCTCAGGGGGAAGGGGCGGGGCAGGGAAAGCAGCAGCCTGAACATGGAGTACATCATTATGACAAGAAATCCCATCAGCACTCTGAATCATAAACCTCAACGCTCACAGGAGCCGTAACAAAAGCTTATTTCTCAGGTTCTTTCCATAGGCACTGGAGAGAAAAGGCCGCAAGACTGGGGAACGTAAGCACCAGTGCGGGGACAGTCAGGCAATGAGATGCGGGTCAGGTGGGTACCACGAACCAGAGAGTGAGCCTCGTCTAGAGGGCGGCTGCCACTCAGCACTTTGAAAGAGCCTGACTTCAAATAGGACTTTTCATGCGATACCTTATGATTCTCAAATGTTAGAAACGAATTCAAAAACTATTTAGACTCTGAGAGGACGAAACCAAACGCAGAGGCCGCCAGCTTCCCCCTCCCGCGTGAAGCAGCCTTATCTGGTGCAGAAACGCCTGCTCCAGGGACTGCGCCCGCTGCGGGGCCGCTGCTGGGAATCCCCACAGACCCTCAGACCCTCGCTGTTTCCATTCGACTCCAGGTTCTAGAAAGAGTTGACATCTTTGAGGGCCAAACTGCCTCCGGGTAAGTCTCCTAGCTGCTGCTCTCCTGCGCTGCTCTCCAGCATCACTCAGAGCACGCTATTTCTCTTTTATTTTTTCATCCAGCATTAACTGTGATGGAGAGGAAAACGGACCGGTGCTGTGACCATGTACAGGAAGAAGGGAGAGGGACCCAACATATGCTGGGGCTCCAAGGAAGTTTGATTCATCAACCATGCCTCGCATGAGGTCCCTCCCCTCCGCTCCAGGCTTCCCCACCCTGAGCTTGCTTCTGTCTGTCTGGCAAGCTTCCTCTTTAAGCTCAGAATGGAACACATTTCACATGCGGTCCGGATCAGCCCTGAGAAGGAGTTCACATTTCGGCAGCTTCCCCCCATTTGGCCCCTACTCCATTCTCAAGGCGCCTCCTCAACTCTCTGCTCAGGGTCACGCTGTCCAGGGAGAATAACCAACAATTACCGAGCACCCGAAAAGCCTAAGGTCTGAGCCAATGAATCACCTTAACAACTTGATGAGTTATCAGTGGCTTTGATCCCCATTTAATAGATGAGAAACAGTGTGGACTTGAATTTAAATTTTAGTATTCTATGTTCTGGACCATAAAGCTTATTGAGAAATGTCCCTGAATCCGACCTGGCTTTAAGACACTGTCCCAAGGCCAAGACAAAGAACAGGAATTCTCCGAAGTCATGGAATGACCTGGAGCAGGCCCTGATGCCCTAACTATGGGTTCCTAGGGTGACATAGCTGCAACTCCACCTCCGGCCTTGGGGGGCAGGGGGGTTATGGTCACCATCTCCTTTTGACCTGGAAGTTGCCGGACAGGTAACAAGAGCTGCTATGTCTGGTTCATACGGTACAACCTTTCTCAATTCACCCACCAGTACCGCGAGGAGGGAAGAGTTACCTGTCATACGTGTAACCCATCTGACAGGTGTGGGAGGCAATAAACAACAGTGTTCCCAACTACTGTGGGGGATATTTAATGCTGTGAGTCACAGTGCTATGGCTTCAGCAAGTCCAAACAGGAAGAGACTCTACTGGAGAAGCTTCGCAAGCATGTAGAGGACAAGGCGGAAGGAGAACATGAGAGAAGGGCGTCACTGGCCCTGCAGGAACAGGGCAGCCCAGCGCCGGTCAGCCCCTCCGGCCCGCACAGTGCGCGGGTCTGAAAGGGGTCACTGGGCTTGACGTGTAGAGGCCGCCAGTGATGTGGGCAAGAGCAGCTCCAGGACCCGGGTGGTGAGGTCCAGGGTTCCGAGCTGAATAAGAAGAGATGGGACCCCCAGTGTTGCACAACAGTGGGTGGCACTTGGACCGGTTGCCTAGAGGGGGAAGTCCCTCTCCGCAGGAGACCCTCCCGACGGGGTGGTCAGGGCCACCACCCAGAAGGGGAAGAGGGACGGAACTCCCACAGGAGAGGGGAGTGGGAGAGCGGGCCTCCGTGGCCAGTCACTCAGCAGCAAGGTGGGAAGACTAGATGGCAGAGCTCCCAAGGGCAGCAGCAGGTCGGGGTCCGCGACAGCCACGGGCTTTGTTGCGGCGATGGCAGCAGAAGTTGGGTGCTGGTTCAGAGGTACGTAAACTCGAAATGGCTAGAACATGCATCCTGCGGCTGCGTTTACAGCAACGGGTGTGTGAGAATTTGAGTCAGTCACCGGTGGGAGTGAGTGGGGCAACGTGAAATAAGTGGAGAAACAAGTAAGGTGGAGCCAATATGCAGGTGGGGCCCAGCGCTACCCCATTTACAGGGCAGCAGGGTGGGGGGCCAGACCACAGGCATTGAAGAATTTAGTGTGGTGGCTCCTGGAGGCTGGGCTGAGGGAACTTTGCAAACAAATGGGAGGAGTCAGAGTTGAGATGAGGACAAGTGGGGACAATTGTGGGGGAAGATCCTAGAGAGAGAAGAGAGGGTCAGGAGTAGGGGTGCTTCCTGGGGAGGTGGGCAGGGATAGCGCAAAGACAGGGATGGATGTGTCTTGGGGAGCTGACTGTGCTGGCCCCTCACTCTGGTGTTTGCTCAGGCCCTCGGACCCTGGCCCGCCCCACGGCCTGTATCTTGCTGCAAATGGAGAACAACAGCCCCAGTCCTCGCAGGCCAGGGCGTGGCTAACACTAAGCTAAGATCCGAGTATTCAAGTTGAATGAAATTCTTGGTCTACATGATGGGGATAGAGAAGCTGGTTCTAAAACCACAGTCTCGTCAGGGACACTTATCACTCTTCCCACCAAAACAGAAATGAGGACACAGAGAGACGTCAGGACTCCAGCTACAGTGGGTTGTCTCCAAGACCTTGAGGACAAGGAGGCAAGTTCGTCCGCTGAAACATGAACAGCCCATCAGCACGGTGGGTCAGGGTGGAAATATGCAGGCTGCCATCACCTGGAAAGTGGTTCTCTGACCTTAACCCTGACTGTAACCCGAGCAGGTGTGTTCACCCAAAACGGGAGGTTGGGCAGCCGGGAAGCGCGGAAACGGGAGAATCAGCCGAGGTGGTCACTGACCGTGGCCACTGCGCTGTGTGGGGGACAGGGCCCTTGGCTCATGACTTCCCATATTCCTGTCCGCGGAGGAGTGGGTGCACCAGGCTCCCTCCGTCTGATGCTCTAAACAGTCCTCACCCCTCCTGGGTTCTCCAAGACCCAGCCCGGGCTAATGAAATCATAATCCTCCAGGGCAGGGCCTGGGCATTTGTGTTGTAAAAGCTCCCCAGGTGACTCTGATGCACGGCCAGCATTAAGAACCCGTCTCGCCAGTTGCCCTGCCTGATGCGGTGCCACTGGAACCGGGTTCGCATGGGCCTGCACCAGCCAATTGAGCAAACACTGTGAAGCCGTCACTGAAAACAGCTGTTCCTGGACGTGCGGTCTAGGATAGGCCGGTGAGACTGAGGGCCAGACCCCGGGGCGATGAATTCACCCAGGGGACGAAATGTTGCTTCCAGAAGCCTCTTGGGTGAGGACACCCTGGGCATCACGCCATTGGCCAAGAAAAAGCAAGCCCATCTCCGCTGCTCATGTATTTTCCGAGGTAATCACACGAGAAACCACGTACGGGTCAGCAAATGGCCAACCACAAATTCGTCGAGAACTGACCTCTAGGGGAATGAATGCATTTACTGTCCCTCTCCTTTGTTTAACCCTCTACCGTTTGTGACATAGACACAGCCAATTGCCCACCCTGCATCCATTACCCACGGCTAGTTCCTAGCAGAACCCCCATCTGGTTCAGCCCTCTGCTCCTCCTCCTTTGGTGGGACTGGCTCTACCCTCAGCTCCTGGGCCCCTGGTTTGTGGAAGTCTGATTCCACCCCCTTGCCAGTATGTGCTCAAGAGGGGGCAAGGGCCCGATGTCATCAGTGAGACACAGGAGCTGGTTTTCTTTTCAGCTTCCTATTGAAGCATAATAAACATACCGAAAAGTGCACACATCATGCGCACAACCTGGTAAATGCTCACCATTAAATGTACCCGTATAACCGGCACCCAGATTAAGAAGCAGAACATTACCAGCCCCCAGAAGACCCTCTCCTGCTCCCTCCCATCCACTGTCCCCCCAGAGTAACCCTACCCTGACTTCTAACAGTGGAGACATTTTGCCTGCTCTATACGTTTTTATTTTAGTGGAATCGAAGTGGAGGTACTCCCCATGTCTGGCTTCTTTTGCTCACAGGATGTCTGTGAGGCTCATCTTCGTTGCTGTATGTTGTTTTAAGTTGTTTACTTTTATTGCTGTACTGGAGGCCCATTGCAGGAAGGGCTTCCTGCGGCCAGAGCTCCCGTCTCTGCTGCCTCGGCTCTGCTCCCGTCTCTGCTGCCTCGGCCCCGTTCCCTTCTCCCCTTCTGCGCTGCTTCGCTCCCTTCTGCAGCGCTTGGCTTCCTTCTATGCTGTCTGCAGTCTTCGCTCAGTGCCTGTGTATGCAAATTAACGCCATCTTTGTTGGGTTAATTTGCATATCACTCTAATTGGCTGGTGGGCACGGCGGCGGGATGGTCAATTTGCATGGTTCTCTTTTATTAGTGTAGATAATATTCCACTATGGAACAAGCCACCTTTACCCATTCTACTGCTGAGTGTTTGGCTGGTTTTAGTTCAGGAATATGACAAATCGTGGTGCTATGAACATTTCAGTACCTTTCTTTTTTTTTTTAAAAGAAATTATTTTTACTGATTTCAGAGAGGAAGGGAGAGGGAGAAAGAGATAGAAAATCAATAATGAGTACCACTGATCCACTGCCTCCTGCACACCCCCTTCTGGGGATCAAGCCCGCAACCTGCGTATGTGCCCTTGACCAGAATCGAACCTGGGACCCTTCAGTCTGCAGGTCGATGCTCTATCTATCCTCTGAGCCAAACCAGCAAGGACTGGAAGCATTTCCAGTGTTATCTCCATAAAGCACTTGAGCTTCATAACATCTTTGCTTCATTTTTCCAATGTGGAAATTGATCACCAGTGAACTTCAATATTTTCCCAAGGCAAAGGGCAGAGTTGGGACTGGAAGCCAGGGTTCCATATGCCCAGCCCATGCCTTTCCACCTGTCCCTAGCAGGCAGTACAACTGTCGTCTCTCATTTGGTGAAAATGACTGTGAGCCCTCTGACCACATAGCTACCGGTTTTCAGTGATGCCAGATGATGCAGCTAATACGCAAAGAGCCATGGCAGCTAACAGAGCATTAGCAGCTGTCTCCTGGCTTCGCCCTGTTATGAGGAAACTTGGCGACACGAGGCTAGTCCCTGGCTCTCCAGGGAGAAAAGGGCCGGTGCATGTTAATCATAAATCGCTAATGGGAAAGTGAAGATGCTGAGAAGAGTAGGAGCAAAAATTATAGTAGCAAGCTCGCCTTCCAGCCAGCCAGATGCAGGAGCTGTAACTATCAGCTTCTCAACTTAGATGCCCAAGAGTGCTTCTCTGAGCTCTGTGAGGGCGCAGCCCACTGACTGATAGAAACGCACAGTGGAGCCGTGGAAGACAGTTCAGTGACCCCAAACGTCTTCCCACTACAAAACAGCCTCTGATTCGGCCTAACCGCGCTGCCGGCACCCACACTGCAGAGCACTCTGCAGCGAGCATTCCCATGGCCGAGGGCAGCATCCTCGGTGCCCCTCCCGCCCACGGCGGATTTGTCTTCAGGAGCCAACGTAAATGAGCTGCTCCTGGAGCAAAGATTCCCCTGCCTGCTGTAGGACAGGCAGCCAAACGGCCAGGGTCACTTCCTCCACCTCAAACCCTTCACTGGCTCCCACTGGAGCTCCATCACACCATCAGTCTGTCCTTCCAGGCCTTTTAGGACCTGGGCCTGTCCATTTCCAACCCTGAGTCCCAACACGCTGGTCTGCAGTCTGTCCTGTCACCACTCCATGTTTTTATGGTCTCAGGGGTTTACACTTGTCCGCTCTTCTCCTTTCCTCTCCCAGCTCACTGTCTAGTGAGCAACTCATTCTTCAGTTCCCAGTCAATGTCACCTTCTCAAAGAGCCTTCCTGGCCCCTTCTCTGAGGTAGCACCCATCACGCTAGATCATGGCACATGGTTCATTCTCTTCCCAGCACTCATAGCCATAGGTCACCACTTGCTTATTACCCATACGCCCCAGGACAGCAGGTACCCTGTCTGTCTCGCTCACCCCAACACCGAGAACCACAGCCGATGCTCAGTAACTATTAGTGGAATAAATGGCTGAGTGAATAAAGCACAGTCCAGTTGTGGGTTAACCAGTGATGTGGCTTTGTTCTCTCTTCTGCTACCTGCATGAAGACCATTTTGCTATTCACTAACTCCCAAGAAAATAAAATATAGGAAAAATAGAGCGGGAGTGGGGAGTGGGGGGAGGGAGAGATTCATGAACAGGAGATTGGAACGTATGGAAAATAAGATGTGAAACTCTGTGGGTTGTAGATTTTTTTTTATCCTGTCCCCCAGGACCTGCAATAGAAAGATTTTTGAGGCGCACCCCAAAGCTACACCACATGACATTTAAACCCCCCACAGATACACTGTTCAGTAATAGACTGTGGATGAGCCCTAGGAAGCCTCGGGCTTCTGGAAAGGTGTGACGGAACGGTGACACCTGTCCTCCGGGGGCCCGGCGCTGCACCCCCTCCCTCCATGCAGGACACTGGCCATCCCTAAGCATGCAGTGAGCAAGCCGTGGTTGGAAGCCTGGCTTTCAGGAACCTCTGGTCCAAGCTTCCCATTTTCCCGAGGAGGAAGCTTGAAGCGCCGTTAGCAGGCAGCCTTCTAGAGCCGCGGAGCCAGTTCGGGCAAACTCCATCCCGGCTCCAGGCTGCAGCCCCATAGGTCCTTTCCGCACCGGGCGCACCAGGGGCGGCCAGCCACTGGCAATGGCCACACTTTCCCTGCAGAACGGCACAGCGCAGGGAGGAAGGGGCGGGCCCTCGCCAGGGCCTGTGGGCCCCACAGCTCTCCCCTGGCTTCAGGAGAGGGATGCAGAGACGAGCACAGAGGAGCCCAAACCCACCGCCCCTGTGGGTGCTGACAGCGGCTCCCCACGGCCTCTTCGCCAGGCGCTGCTCAGCCCGAGGCAGCTGCCCCACCCAGGAGCCCCCAGCCTCAGAGACTCCCGCCGCAGCCCTGGGGCCTCGGACCTCACAGGAGAGGCAAGGCCCTCTCGGCTGGACACTGAAGGGGAGTGATCACGCCCCCAGACCAGGGCTGAGCAGGCGGCAGGGGGCAGAGGCGGGGAAGCATGACCGGAAGAGAAGGAGAGAGGGAGGAGCGCAGCCGGGACGCAGCCCCTGAGTCCCGTTCTCGGGATGCAAGAATTTGGGCTCAGGTTTCTAGGCGCCTCGCCCCTCCCCCGACCTACCCTAGGCTCCCAGAATGCGGGCGCCCGCAGCCAGCACCCAAGCACCTGCTGCCCCTGGAAGGGGCCGCCGGAGCTCAGCCAGTCCGGCAAGGGCGGTGGGGGAGGCCGAGGCCCTGGGCTGCGCCCCTCCCTGCAGGCCCACGCGCCCTACCTGTAGTAGCGGTCATCCTTGAACGGCGTGAGGTCCTCCTTCAGCTCCCAGTACGCCTCCTGCAGCCGCTTGCACAGGTGCTTGAGCTCGCTGCAGAGCGGAGGCTCGAAGGCCGGGTACTCGGCGTCCATGCCCGCTTCGCCCTCGGAGCCCAGCCCGGCGCCCCTCCTCCTGCCGCTCCGCCCTTGGTACCGCTTCCTTCGCCCCCTCTCTCTCCCCAGCGCCCGGATCCGGGGCTGCCAGCGCGCGGGGTGGGGCCGAGGAGGAGGAGGAGGAGGAGGAGGGGGAGGAGGAGGAGGAGGGGGAGGAGCAGGTGGCTGGGAGGTGGGAAGGGGGCGCGGAGGGAGGTGGGGCCGCGTGCTCAGGGAGCCGCCGAGGTGACTGGGTGTGGGGTGGGGTAAGGTCCCCAGAGGGGCCTAGGGAGGGGAGGGTGCCGCGCCCATCAGCCGCCGCCCAGGCAGTCGGAGAAGCGGGGCGGTGGGGGACTCCAACCCAAGATCATCTGCCGCCTGGGACGGAAATATGAAGGGCCACTCTCGCCGCTGCTCGTACTGGGAAAGAGGAGAAACTGGCGGTGAGAGCAGAGAGGAAAACGGGGCTGGAGGGCGGATGGAGAGCCCTTTCTTGCGGGAAAGGTCAAAGGCTGGAGCCGGCTCCCCAGTTCAGCACCACGGACAGCTGCCCCCTCTCCCCTCTTCTTGGGCTCCACTTGGCCTAATGCAAGAAACACTTAAAATCAAGCCCATTGTGGTTAGGCCATAATAAACATTACTGTTAACGATAAAAGAATGTTCCCAAATGAGATGTCTCTTCCACACGTTCGGTAGCCACCAAAACAACAACAAAATCTGGGCAAAGCTCAACCTCAGTGTGTAAAATAAACACATCAACACGTCCTTCATGGACGACTTACCCCGGAGATGATGTCATCTCCTTCTATGAATTTTTCCAATAATAAGCGGAGAAGCAGCTGTTCCAGGTGATGTTGGTGCATTTCCACCTCAATTCTGGAGAAGGTTTCATGCCGGCCTGATCTTGAATCCATTGCAGGGACCTTTTACAAATCCACATTTTGGGGGCCAACTTACACTATTGAATCTAAATTACATAACATGGGTCCCGGGAACCTGCATTTTTCAAAGGTCCCCAGGTGAGTCTAATGATCACTCACGTTTAGATAGTGTTAGGTTTCCCACATTTTCTGCTATCTTTACCTGTGGAATAATATCACTCACTCTTCCTTGCTCTTTATTTTTATGGTCATATTTTATTTATTTTATTTATATTTTTATTGATTTCAGAGAGGAAGAAAGAAATAGAAACATCAATGATTAGAGTCATTAATTGGCTACCTCCTGCACTCCCCATCCATGTACCCATCATCCTTCACCCAGCTTCAGTTATTAACATTTTGCCATTGTTGTTTCATCTATTCTACCCACCATTTTTGCTGTTGGGGTATTTTAAAGCAAATCCTAGATATAACATTCCACTCTAATACTTTAGTATGTTTCTCTAATAGTTAACGACTTAAAACATGCAAACAAAATATGTGGAGGCCACCAAGGTAGGTGCCTATAGGTGAAGACTTGCCCAATCTCAGGTCCTCCTTTGGGAAGCTGACTCCCTCTCCAGTTCAATCTTCTCCGGCAGAGCAGAGTCAAGGCGTGTGAAGCGGCTGCTGTGATCTCCTGCAGCCAATGGGTGCTCAGTGTTTGTGACAGCTACTCACCCAACTGGAGTCCTTAGGAATGGCTTCAGGAAGTCAAGCTTGCTCAGCAGTTAGCAACCCTGAAGGTAGGATACATCGGGCAAGGCCCCAAAGTCTTATCCTGTTCTTTTTTCTGCCATGCTGAGCACTTGGCCATTGGCAGTATTGGGAAACGGAAGTTACAGGGAGAAAGATTTGACACCAAACACGACCTCTACTCAAATCCAGGCATTCGGCCGCATTTTCTAATTCATAGTGGGATTTGGCTGAATGAGACACTGCCCGTGACGCGTGGTCCCGCACATGGTCTTCAATAAGCCCTGTTTATGATAGGGATTTTACATACACTGAGACCTCCATGTTCCGGGCATTTGGCACGCTCATGGAGTTTGCCGTGCAGATGGGACGTCCACTGTGACATGTTCGTCCTAGTGAATGTGTGAATACAATGAGGACATGTGCTCCGAAGGAGCGTCACAGGAAACTTGCTCCAGACTGGGGTGAGGGAAGGCTTGGCTGCGGACACGGTCTTGAAGAAGCTCTGAAGGATGAGTTAAAGGTGAAGCAGGGTGGGCAGGGAGATGAGCCTGGGCCAGGCCAGTGCGGTGAGAACCGTGTGGAGAGGGACTGGGTTCTGGAACACACAGCAGCGGCTGGAAGAGTAGGCAGGAGCCGGTAAGAGGTTTGGCCTTGGTATAATGATGAGGGTGACGATGCATTCTGAGCACTTTTGTAATCCTCAAAAGTCGCCTATTCAATGGCAGTATAGCATCCTCACTCTGCAGGTGGGGAACCAGACACAGGGCTGCTATATACTCTGGCCCCAGTCACCCAGCGAGTGAGGGACCCACATACCCACAGGCTGGAGTTGGAGGTGATGCCTCTCATTATCATGTTCAACCACCATTACAAGTTGTAAAGCTAAGGAATGATATAAAAACAGGGATTTTATTTTTAAAATAATCCTTCTGGTTGCTGAGGAGAGTGTGGACTGGGAAACAAGGGAGCAGGAAGAGCAGTCAGGAGGCCCCTGAGGAAGGAAGTCCAGGTGAGAGGTGATGAGGGCTTTACCAGGGTCAAGGCGGCGGAGGTGGAGATTAGTGGGAGGGATTGAGAGCTCTGGGAGGAGAAAGGGGCGGGGCTTGGTGGTGAATTGAGGCAGGGGTCAAGGCTGATTCCTGGTTACCCCGCACAACTGTGAGCCCTTCCTGGGCTCCAGAACTCTGGGCGTTGAGTGGAGAGGATGCGTGGACCTGGCAGAGAAGGGGCTCAGCAGAGTCTAGTACAGCGATGGTGAACCTATGACACGCGTGTCAGGGGTGACACACGAACTCATTTGTTTGGTTGATTTTTCTTCGTTAAATGGCATTTAAATATATAAAATAAACATCAAAAATATAAGTCTTTGTTTTAATATGGCTGCAAATATCAAAAAATTTCTATATGTGACACGGCACGAGAGTTAAGTTAGGGTTTTTCAAAATGCTGACACGCCGAGCTTGAAAGGTTCGCCGTCACTGGGCTAGTAGGTAGGGAACTAGCTGGGACCACTCCCTCCGCGAGGCAGGGCTGTGTCTATTTGTGCACATCCAGATTACTTGCTCTACAGGCACCTTAGTGATTGGCATATAGTAGACACTCCTTAAATATTTGCCAAATTAATGGGAAAACGACCTAACCTGTATCCTGAGCCCAGTAGCTGAGTGACTGAGTGAAGCACGCCCTACCTGGCCTGCACGCAGTCTGAGCCCGGCTGTGCTGTGTGCTGAAACACCCACACAGCAGCGATGTGCTGGTAACCACCGGCTCCTGGCAGCCTCTGGTTAACTGGGCTGTGCAGGAATCCTGCGAGCTGATTGTTAACCACAGTCACTATTAAACATTAAACTGCAACTTGCTGCAAATCTCCTCCCAACGCCTCATTCAGCAATATTATGCTGGGTGCTTGAAGCTGGCTCTGGCAGGAATATTCACATCGTGGAAATCAGCAAAAGCCCCAAATCGAGGGCGGATTTACCTTATGGTTTCAAGTCTAGACTCTGGACTTAAGCGACAGAGGCAATGTTAATAATGCACTTTAAACTGAAAGTGTACCATGTCTGTAGCCATGACATCATGAAGAGCACCAAAAAAGTGAGGAAAATTTCTTTTAGTATTTGAAAACTATTATCCACTGTAGCAACAAAATCACTCATGTCATTAGCATGCGGGTAGAGTTCTGCCGTTTCACTGAACATACATCTCTGCTGTCGCACTTCTGTCTCGCTCATAAACGTAAATGAAAACATCAACCAATGTTCATGTCAGCTGTGACCACAGGCTGGCTGCCGATACATGCGTTTGGCAAAAATCAACAAAAACATTCTGTGAGGCCCAATAGGCTATATGGAATCAGAAGGAAGGGTGCTGCATATTTATTATTTGTCATCGTGTCCTTTAATCTAACGCCTTTGTGTGCAGACTGATGCATTCCGGGTTTGTGGGTTTCTGGAGAGCTGGTTGGTAAACACTGACCAGCAGCCCCGTGTTCCACCCCTCGCTGCAAGTACTGTTCTCCTAAGGAGGGAGCGTGAGGTGCCCAAATCAGAGCGCGCTGAGGGGCGGTGCCAGGGCAGGACAGGCTGAGTCATGTTCGTGGGAGGCAGAGAAGTCGGAGTTCCGTGGAGCTGCCATGGAGCTCGGCTTGCAGGCTCGGCAGAGAATGAGATGCCCCGTGAATTTCTGACATGTGGGCTTTAACATTCCGGTGCTGTGAGCTCTCTCAAAGGTGTCTGCCAACAGCCTCCCTTCCCCAGGGGCCGCAATCCACCTCCTCCTCAGGGTGGTGTTATGCACAGGTGGGAGGAGAATTCTTATTTAAACCTTTCAAAAGCAGGCAACTTGGTAACTAATAGCACAGCCCTGTCAGGGGTGAGCACATTTCCCTGAACTAATCTCTGTCGGTGAAGAGGCATTGTTCCAACTCTGCCACAGGAACCCCAGCTTCCGGGCCTCCCCTCGAGCCTGCGGGGCGGTTCTGTGCTCCTTGGGGCAAACGAAGGCAATGGAGGGAAAAGGAGGCTTGCAGTAAAGTGTTACTCTGACTGGAACATGAGCTGCAGAGCCTTTCCTGGTGACCTGGCTCGCATCACTCCTAGTGGCTCCCATCACTCCTAGTGGCTCGCATCACTCCTAGTGGCTCGCATCACTCCTAGTGGCTCCCATCACTCCTAGTGGCTCGCATCACTCCTAGTGGCTCCCATCACTCCTAGTGGCTCCCATCACTCCTAGTGGCTCGCATCACTCCTAGTGGCTCCCATCACTCCTAGTGGCTCCCATCACTCCTAGTGGCTCGCATCACTCCTAGTGGCTCCCATCACTCCTAGTGGCTCCCATCACTCCTAGTGGCTCGCATCACTCCTAGTGGCTCGCATCACTCCTAGTGGCTCGCATCACTCCTAGTGGCTCCCATCACTCCTAGTGGCTCCCATCACTCCTAGTGGCTCGCATCACTCCTAGTGGCTCCCATCACTCCTAGTGGCTCCCATCACTCCTAGTGGCTCCCATCACTCCTAGTGGCTCCCGAGGTGTTTAGGTGTTTTTGCCCTTGTGGTTATTTCGGGACGTGCCCAGTCAGCACGCCCTTTCCCTGCTTGCAAGGTCAGACTAGAAACTGCGGTGAGATGCAGGTGTCTGGACAGCATTTGTTTCTTCTTGCGCATTTAAGGGTATAATTGTGCAATTGTCAGATATTCTTACTGATGTCAATTAATTCATTGTTCGTGGGGGTAGGCTGGTTTCATTCTTTTGATGACAGAATTCAGGAAAATTGGAAATTTGCTCGTTTTTTTTAAAAAATATATTTTATTGATTTTTTTACAGAGAGGAAGGGAGAGGGATAGTTAGAAACATCGATGAGAGAGAAACATCGATCAGCTGCCTCCTGCACACTCCCTACTGGGGATGTGCCCGCAGCCAAGGTACATGACCCTGATGGGAATCGAACCCGGGACCCTTGAGTTCGCAGGCCGACGCTCTATCCACTGAGCCACACTGGTGAGGGCAGAAATTTGCTTGTTTAAACTGAGAGACTGAATATACAAATGGACAGTTGCCAGACCACATATAAAAATTCCAAGCTACCACCTACTGTCAGCAGCCCAGGAGCCGGCCTAAGTCAGACTTACAGGAAGCCAGACTGCTACCTCTTCCAACAACCCAGGAAGTCAAACAAAAGCTTCGATAACAACTGGCCCCAAATGACCAGGATGTGATTACAAACTGACAGCTTCCCGAATTTTTGTCCCCCCTTGCAACTGAGAGCCAACGGAAGAAAGCCAAACAGACGCCCTAACTGACCACAGGGAGGCCCACCGCTGACCAGCTGCCTCCAGCTCCCAGCCCACAGCCCCTCAGGGCACATGGGCCGACCTCTCCCCCTCTAAGCGCTCCCTCTCCTGCCTGCCTTGGAGTCTCTGCCAAACACACGTGATGGCGGCTGACCCTCTTGCGGCAGCAGGTTCTGGGCAAGTAGCCTTTGCTTGTCCTTGTTTGGTTGGTCTTTGTTTGTTGCCACAACCGTGAAGCAGAAAGGCACCCCGAGGGCATCTTGAGGCCAGCCTGGCCCCGGGCTGTCTCCCTGGAAGGACTGGGCATCTTTCTGGTGGTGCTTCAGGGCCCTCAGCACTGAGCCTCTCCCAGGGAAATCTGAGGCCTGGTCCCCCTTCATTTAGGCGTCCCCAGGGGGACACCAGCTGTTCCCTTCCATCAGGCAGGCCCCTGGGTGGCTGCCAGCTTTCAGGGGCTCCCAGGGGACATGATTTGCTCTCTGACTTCCAGGCCAGATGACTATTCTGTCCTTGGCTCTATATATTGGGAAAATGAAATGACAAGTCTCTTGTTCGGACCACGTTTCTGGGTACGAAATCCAACTCTTGGAGAGCACAGACCTCAGTGGTGCCTGGTGTAACCCACTGGCTTCAACCCAGATGAATGCTTGGTGGACCCTACTGGTTCTCTTCCCTAAACTGAGTAAAAGATGATGTTCAGGGTCCCCCATTAAATGGGAGACAGAGTCTCAACGTATTAGTTAGGAACAGAAGATAGACTAGGTCAGAATGAGTCGGCACCCTAGATCTCAATTATCTTAGGAAAGACTGTCTTTGCATGAGTGAGAACTGCAAATTGAGCAAGCTACATATTTGCATCTTGGTTGGTTGTCATGGACAAGCACTCATTTCTGCTTCAATCAGCTCGGCTTTCTGAGAAGACAATGTAGCAACAATACAACCCAACTTTTCCCCTCTGCAGTCAGCCAACACACCGGACGGCGGCCAGGGTCTCCTCCCACTGGAGCAAAGCAAAGGCCTTTCCAGTCTAGCAGGAGAGGGAGGACGCAGACCTGCTCTAGGTCTCCCATGATTCCTTCCCTTGCTAGACATCATGCACAGCACATTAGCACACTGGAGCTTCTGGAAAACCCTGCTTCCAGTAAAGGAAACCTGCTTTACTTTCATCAGCGTGCACCATCCCTTGGGAAGTATAGAATACAGACAGTGCTCGGATGACGTCCGACTCGATGTACTTCGTTCCATGGTTACGTCGCCATCTCCCGTCTATTTATAAAAAAAAGTTCCGTCATTTCGACGTATGTGCATATGTGCTTTATGTTTTTTATTACTTATTTACCACAAGTAGAGGTCAGGAATTGTTCTCTTTTTAATTTGTTTTACTGTTTCACTTCATTGCTGCTGTGTGTGTGCTCCACGTGAGGGACGTAGGTGCTTATGTGGGTGGGTTCCGACTTACGCCGTAGGAACGGGTCTCCGACGTCAGCCAAGGACCTACTGTATGTCTTGGGAAATATTTAGTCCAATCTGTTAATTTTTCATTTGAGACAAATGAAGCCCAGAGTTGGGTGGCCTACAAAGGCTACACAATTAATTCCAGGACGTTGGAGCCTCCTGCGGCCAAGCACAGGTCCTTGAGGGAAGCAGGACTCGGACCTGAGGGCCCTGGGGCTCACCGACCCGAGGAAGTGACTGCCTGGAGGACACTCCTTCCAGGGGGTGTGCATGACATGCTGTGTCTCAGGTACCGTGGTGTCCGGGCTGCTCGCCTGTTTACTGAGGGGTGAGAACAGGGATTCAAGGATTTCTCCTTTTAAGAACAGGGACTGCACCCACAACAGGGTCCAAGTGCAAGACTGTGACAGGTGGTTCATACAAGACCCTCAAGGTGGCACCTGGGAGATAGGAAACACGGAGAAACAACAGACCATTGAATGAGACGGAGGTCAGACCAAAGGAGATGCGGTGCCCATGGTGCCCACAGTGCCCTGTGTGCCATGGGGCTGGTGTCAGGACCGCCATATTCTTCCCCATCTTGGAGAGGAGTGGGAACAGCAAGCCCGAGGCAACTTGGTTAGTAGTTTGAGATACTGCCATGCGAGAGCCTTCATCACCCGAGGCCCCCACCCACCCCTTACCTTTTTCGTGGGGCAAGGGAGCTGTGGTTGTGTGTGCAGGGAAACTGGGCTCAGGAAGTGCCCGGAACAGAGCAAAAGCAGGAAACCCAGGAAAGGGCAAGCGTGAGGCATGAGGCGCTGCTCTCCTTACCTGACATGGCTTCCCGCCCAGGTCCTGCTGAGGCCGGCGCTTCTATGCTTGCAGCTGGCATAACAGGAACTGTGGGCAAGTTTAGGAAACGAGCCTTCTCCACGTGGATTCTTTCACAGTCTTTAGTGCATCGAGCAACTGCTTCTAAGACGCACAGAGAAACGAATCGCAGACCTGCTCCTGTGTGGCACCGGGCGAGGAGCACAGCCTGGGGCCGCGTGCTCCCTCTTCTGACATCTCAAGAGCCAGCGCTCTCCGCTGCTGCAGGGATGAGCTCGCCTGCTGCCGGCGAGGGCTCCCACCTTGATGCTGCCTTTCTCAGGAGGTGACTACGTGTAAGAAGCTCACAGCTCATTACAGGCAAATCGTTACGAAACACCAGAGAGAGAGGCTGGGAATAAGCCAGGTCTGTTCATTAATGTGACCCAGAAATCTTGGATTCTATTTCAGATCTTTTTGTGTGTGTGTGTGTATGGAATCCAGAAATCACTTCAGCCTCTGGATGCTTCAAGTTTCTCCTGAAAGGAAAGGAAGGCAAAAGGTACCCACTGCACAGTGGGGCTGGAGACTTAGTGGGGTGCTCTTGGAAAGTGGCAATGCAGCCTCCAGGAGGCAGTCATTCTCTTCCACGGTGAGTTTTTGGGGCAAGGGTACAAGAACCAAACCGACTCCCTATTCTTTCAACACTGCCAGGAAAAGCATTCTGAACACTAGAATAAAAAGAGCATGCGTCCTTTTCAAAATAAGTTTTAGAAGGAAAGGGATTTGCTATGTTTTCTTACCAGGGCTTTAAAAACAAATCACTTCTGGAGATTCTGACTCACACTGAATGAACGGCCCACAGCTGACCCTGGGCCCTTAGCACAGACCCAGACCCAGACCCAGCCTGCTGTTAAGGTTTTGGTCCCTTGTATTTTGGGGGAGAGGGAGAGTGGAGGTTTGTTATCAACAAGGTCTCCTTGCTACCTGGTTTAACTGATTAAAGGTACAATGCATATTACCTTGAAATTCACAAACTTTCATAATAAGAGGTATATTTTGATTCTTCTACAAAATTCAGGTCAGTTAGCTGTGTATAACTGCTACTATTTAAAGCACAGATTTATAGTCCGATGGTTATTTTAAAACTTAGTGCATGCTTAGAAAATAAGACTTGACAGTGGTTTGTGATTCTGTCTCCTAAGCCCGAGTCATTGGGTATCTATTTTTATCTTTGAAAAGAGCAAAGGAGTAGTTGTGTAAATGTACCCGTGAACTAGTATTTACAGATGAGCCTCCCAGCCCGACTCCCTCCCCTGGGCAGAGTGAGGAGGTGCACAAAGACACATTACTAATGACAATTAACAGCTACATTAGCACTTTAGAGCAGGGATCCTCAAACTTTTTAAACAGGGGGCCAGTTCACTGTCCCTCAGACCGCTGGAGGGCCAGACTATAGTTTAAAAAAACAAACTATGAACAAATTCCTATGCACACTGCACATATCTTATTTTGAAGTAAAAAAACAAAACGGGAACAAATACAATATTTGTATTTGCATGTGCCCCGCGGCCGTAGTTTGAGGACCCCTGCTTTAGAGGAACTGCTCAAACCTGGTTTTAGTAACCATCCCACAGAGCAACAGAGAAGGTGTCGGTGACTGTGTAGGTGCTGTGACAGCTGCATCCTGAGTGGATCCTCTTTAAACAAACAAGAAAAAGCAAACACAGCCAAACCGGTTTGGCTCAGTGGATAGAGCGTCAGCCTGTGGACTGAAGGGTCCCAGGTTCGATTCCGGTCAAGGGCATGTACCTTGGTTGTGGGCACATCCCCAGTAGGGAGTGTGCAGGAGGCAGCTGGTCGATTTTCTCTCTCATGGATGTTTCTAACTCTCTATCCCTGTCCCTTCCTCTCTGTAAAAAATCAATAAAATATATTAAAAAAAAAAAAAAAAAAAGCAAACACAAACTCAAACCAGCTCATCAGGAAGACAGCACACCCCTGACCTCTCAGAAAAAGCGCCGATGGTAATACCTCAGGGCACCAACCAGGGACCAAAGCAGCAACAGAGAGCGGCAGTTTCTGCACACAGCAATTGATTTTTTTTTTTTTTTCAGTTTCTGCACACAGCAATTGATTTTTTTTTTTTTCAGTTTCTGCACACAAGCAATTGACTTTTTTTTTGATCTGCAAAATTTTATTAAGCAATAGCTGGACAACTCTTACAACTTCAAATCATCAAGAAAAAATAAGGAGATTAATCCATCTCAATAAAGACAGAAAATAACTTGGACAAACCACACCATTTGGAATGCAAACCATGAATGCCTTCTAGAACACCTCCCTCACAATCTAATACACAAAATACCTAAGAAGAGAGGCAGAGCAGGTGAGCTCTTTAGAATGCAATTGATAATCTCAACATATATTGCTTGGAAAGTAACACAAAGCAGGGTGCTGAACTGAAAGCAAACCAACACCACGGAACCGGGGTGCATGGGGCAGTGCACCATTCCCGAGGTTTGGACAAGAACATGCTGGTGGTCTGGTTTGGTCTGGGACCTGTGCACCTGCATCGTGCATTTACAGTTAAAAAAAAAAAAAAGGAGAAAGAAAATGACAGTAGTAATAAACTCAGAAATTATGTCCAAATTTACAGTACCAAAGTAATGCATTTATAAACAAATGCAAAAACAACACCCCTTTGGTAAAGAATACAGTGCCTTTTTCAGTCAAACACGTAACCCATGCTTTTCTACAACACGAAAAAATTTTTTTATCTACAATAAACGAGATCATAGAACCCTATCCCTCCCCTTTAAAAGAACTTGTAAACAGAAAATATAGGTACAAGTGAAGTTACAAGAAAATTGCACAAAGCCGAAGAAATGAAAACAAAATAAGCCACAACCCTTCAGAGTTTTATCAGCCAAAGAAAAGAAAATACACGAATGGTGAAGAGTTTTGAGATGTGTGCTATTACAAAATCCCAGGAACTCAAACAACATTTTTGACACATTTTGTCTCAACTAACTTTGTTCACAACCGTTGACTTGGCCAAGTGGTGGATGGTCCACACAGGAACACAATGGGCAGTTTTCCCAGAAACCTGCACTTGAACACTGCAGAGCACACTCAAGAATTCAAGAAGGCCTAGGCCTACACTCCTGTCTTTTTTTTCCGATGTACTTGATGGTCTTTGGGGCAAGTGGTGATTTATTTTAGGGCTGTTCCCAAGGGCGGCCACTGAGCAAGGTGGACTCAAGGGGAGGTTCCTGTCTTATCTGGAATTGGTGCTTTTGTGTAATTTTATGAAAAGTGCGTTTTTCTAGAGGTGAATCTTCGAAAGATATTACTTAAAATGCCCTGATTTACATTCAGTAGATAGCTCATTAACATGGACAAGAAATACCTCTACAGAACGGCAATGTTCTGAAACATACCCTCCGAATATGTAAAGTGGAGTGAACTCATTTTGAGCTCTTAGCTGTTAGAGTTGGACAGGAGTTTAGATTGCCCAGCTCATCCCTTTCATTTTACAGATGGACAAGTGGAGGTCCAAGGTCACCCTCCAACTTTGTGGCGGATCAGGTTTGATCCTGGGTCTCCTGACTTTCTGCTCTGATTACAGGATAAATGTACGAGTTTTCACATGTCCCCGTGGGACACTCAACAAAGGAGCAATGGCCTTGGAGGAAAAATACTAACCTGCATGATCCAGACATCTACTACCATTCGAGCTTTGACATTCTCTGCCTCCTTTACATCAATTTTTTTCAAAATTTACATTCAGTGGATGGACTGTATAAAAATCTATGCCTTTGGTTTGATGAGGCTAGAGTTAAGACAAATTTAAAATTTTGTTTGTTTGTTAATACACTACTTCCCTCAAAAAGGCATGGATTTTTATGTAGTTGACTGTTTACTGGGCTAATCCTATATAATAAAAGCCTAATATGCTAAGTGTTCAGTCATCCGGTTGTCCGTTCAACCAATCAAAGTGTAATATGCTAATGATACTAGTATACTAAGGCCACTCAACCGCTCGCTATGATGTGCACTGACCACTAGGGGGCAGATGCTGCTGGGGTCCGGCCAATCGGGACAGAGCGAGACGGGCTGGACATGCCCTGGAGCCCTCCCGCGGTCCCTCCCCGGCTAGCCAACCTCCCGTGTTCCTCCCTGACCCGATCGTGCACTGGTGGGGTCCCTTGGCCTAGTCTGCACCCTCTTGCAATCCGGGACCCCTCGGGGGATGTAGGAGAGCCAATTTCGGCTCAATCCTGTAGGCTAGGCTGAGGGACCCCACTGGTGCACGAATTCATGCACCAGGCCTCTAGTATTTTTATGTGTAGGGATTCAATGAGGTATCTTAATATTCATAAATTGCTACCAATAAACATAAAGTATGTAGAATTCTGCTGCTTAAAGTACTGCCTTTAGTAGCGCTTAACAAATTGAGAATGACTGAATGAAAACTATTTTTAAAGTAAGTGAAGGCATCACCATTAGCTTAGAAGACAGAACACTGCTGCAGACATCTGTTTAAGTAGACCTGGCACCTGAAATTACCTGCTCCTGGGACGGGTGAGCAGAGCAGCACTAATTCAGAGGCTCACTACGTGTGCAAAACATCCAGGACGAGGCCTCTGTCTCCACGTGGGGAAAATGCCTTTTGGGGAGTGGTCTAAGAATTAAGAAGTTTAGTTAATTATTTGCTACAATACATTCTCTTTACACATGTATTTGTAGCATCAATTCCAAGGATTTCCCCCAATATTTCCTCTTAAGAGAAGTTCTAAAAAGTAGCCCCTTTCATGGTCTTTATATCTCAAAAACCAATCAGAACTTTTAAAACTTATTACTAATAATCCCTTCCTTTGCCACCTACTCTAATCTTAAAAAGTCTCTTTTCATTTCATATCACCTTTTATTTTTAATTAAAAATAAAATTTTCAAAAGAAGGGGACATATTTTAGGATATGTTATCTCATATGTAATAACTACCTCAGAAAGCAAAGAAAAAATTACTCTTAAAGGATTAATAGAAATGTTTTTCCCAATTAGAAAAAATTACAAACTGTCCAGCAAACCCCCCATCATATCTTCTTTATTTCTTGCAGCAAAATATACTGCTACCAAGTAAGTCGTTACATTCTGTTTTTCTAAGTAAATTATAAAATGGGCATAACTCACCAGTAAATAGTAGTGGTTTCTAGGAACCCTATTAAAGCAGGATAAATAATGATCTCTTGGGCAATAAAACAGAAAATTGCATTTAAATTATTCTAGAAATAGGCTATAACCACATTGCACAGCTAATAACCGCTGAAACATCATACCAAGCTACAAAAACTCATATAAAAGAATTAGATAAATCTGAACACATGACTAAATTCTTTTTGGAAGAATTTAGCCACAAAAGAATCAGGTTCAGGTCCGCTGTTTTGAAATGTCAGGTGGAACTAGCTGGGAGACGCCCTTCGCCATATTTAAAACCTTATCTGTGTTTCTTTGGGGCTGGAGAGGATGGTGCATGATGGATGCCATCTTGTTCTGGGAAAGGAATGGGACAGTTTCTTTTCTAATTTTTAAACCAAAACAGGGAATTAAGAACATATTTCAAAACTAAAACATGGAATTAAAATTTTTTTTAAAAAATAATTTTTTATAGTTTTCCACTTTTCTGTTTTCAAACAAAATCCAAACATAGGCTAGTTCTTGTGCTCCTGCCCTAAACACCTCACAGGTACAAACACCTGAGAACAATGCACTGGGTCTTGTCACCAGGGCTGACTGCTGCCCAGGGCGTCCGCTGAGGACGGGGTGAGGTGGGAAAAGCTAATCTCAGTGGATTTTTCTTCTGCAATTAGCCAGCAACTGCCTTAAATCCTACAATTTTACCCATGCTGCCCCAGAGGTTCATCTCTATAAATAGTCTGCACAGTTAATAAACAACTGTTTTCCTGGAGAAGATGGTGGGACTTCTGGGCAAGAGATGACCACAACTCTGCCTCTTGATACCCTGGCAAATGCTTAAACATTTTTGCTTACATTTCTAACCTGTTGAAACACATTTCTTGTCAACTGAATTTTAATGTAGCTGAAAGAGGAAAGGAGCGCTTTCAAATCAGCATCGTTAGCATTTTTAGAGAAAGAAAGTGTGGAATAGTGTTGTCTGATGGGAAGGATAACGTCTACTGTCACATTTCAGAGTCAACAATAAAAGAGAGGGAGTAAATGTTACTTCTCAGCCAGAGGGTGCCCAGTGACTCCCGACTCCAGCTGAGAAAACTACAGCCCCCACCGCACCCTGGGACCTGGCCACGTTTCTCTCCTACCTTCTCCTCAAACCAGTCAGACTGAACCCATGGAATTATGACAAATTATAAAACTTAGTGGAGTCTTCATGTCAACATCCTCCAGAGAGGAGCATAGCCCTTGTACTATTTCAAGTCACACTACGGAGCTCGCCATGCGTGCACGTGCGGGATTTTCCTCCTCGCCCGTCACCCCTTCCCCCACACCATCAGGAGCATATCCTTCTCATGCCTGGTAACAGCGCCCCTGTAGAAAGCCTACTTTTATTAGTCAAACAATGTGTTTGCCAAAATACCCTTCATTGATCAAGTCACCTTTAGGGGAGTAACATTAACATGTGTGAATTAAATGTTGTCCCTCCAGAGAACCTGTACCTTCAGGGTTTTGGGTGTGTTTTTTAAAAAAAGAGTTTTGATTGTACACTAGTGA
This sequence comes from Myotis nattereri, assembly GCF_964212035.1. Lineage (NCBI taxonomy): Eukaryota > Metazoa > Chordata > Mammalia > Chiroptera > Vespertilionidae > Myotis > Myotis nattereri. The sequence continues at coordinate 95,773,322 of NC_138081.1, read as the reverse complement.
TGTGGAGAATGAGAAGAATGCACACCCCGTATGTCTAAAAGAATAGCAGGCTATATAATGCAGTCTGTCTTCCTTCCGAAGGACCCGTTTGTGTAGCTGACATGAGCAAGCCCAGTGGGACATTACCACAATCAATTATGTTTCCAAAAAAACACCAGGTGCCTGGTATCTTTGCTTCCAAACACCTCTCTTCTGTATTGTTTTGTTTGATTAAAAAGAAAGACAATAAAGAATAATAAAAGCCCAAACAAACAACAACGCTAACGGTCAGTGCCCTCTCCTGGGCCTGAGAGACGTTTCCAGTTTGCTCTTGTCTTCTGGGCCCCAGGCACCCAGCCCCTTGCAGGCTCCTCTACCATCTGTGATCAGGCCTCTCTGAAAAGGCTCCTCTGTCTCTTTCTGCTCCCCAAGCCAGTCTCTTCATTTGAGGCGCTGCGTCACATTGGCCAGGGCCACTGCAAAGGCCTGCACAGCTGAGAAGGGGTACTGGAAGTCCAGAATGTATGCATTGCCATCGATCCTTCCAAACTGCATCACCTGGAGGGAGGGCATCGAAGCAAAGACATTATAAGAAAACAAGGTGGAACAGGGCAACCAGGCCAGTGCAGCTCGTGATGGAGGCAGACAGCACAGCCTAGGACAGTGGTTCTCAACCTTCTGGCCCTTTAAATACAGTCCCTCATGTTGTGACCCAACCATAAAATTATTCTCATTGCTACTTCATAACTGTCATGTTGCCACTGTGATGAATCGTCATGTAAATATCTGATATGCAGGATGGTCTTAGGCGACCCCTGTGAAAGGGTCGTTTGACCACCAAAGGGGTCGCGACCCACAGGTTGAGAACCGCTGGTCTAGGAGTTATTTTTGCCAACAAAAGTGACTCTGGGAGGCTTCTAATTCTAACTATGAATTTGTCAGAAACAAAGGAATGGAGGAATATATTAAACAATGCAGCGGGGAGACAGGGAGCAAAATTCAGGGCGTGGGAAGCTCCGCAGGTCAAATGAAGCGGTTTCCTCACCAAGGAGACAGACGGGAGAAAGCAGAAAGAAGAATCTATGAGCTGAAAGAGGCTTAAGAGGAACATCAACTGTCATTGTCAAGTGTCGCTGCTCAGAGAGGGACACACAGCACACCTCCTTCCCATCATGCTCACCTCCCCAGCCTGCTTTCCTTTGTCATTTCAGGACTTGCTGTGACCATCACATAACTGTCACATTACATGCTTTTTATTTGTGGTCTTTCTTCCATTTTTGTAGACTCCATGAGGCTGGGGCCTTTCTGTTGACCTCACTGCTTTCATTTCTGTACTCAGAGCAGCTGGAAATGTATTTATGAAAACAGGAAGCCGTCCAGATTGGCCCGTGGACCAGTTTGCCAGCTCCCTGCTCGGAAGCTTGCCAGGCATATAGCAGGTGCTCAATAAATATTCGTTGGGTGAATGAATGAAAATGGGATTTAAACATGAGAAGTGAAGGGAATTCCCAGGATAGTAGAGAAGGGTAGTCCCAGCACAACAGCTATGCCGCAGGGCTAGAGCCAGCATTCTGGGTTGGAGCAGAAAGAGCTGACAAATTACCCACCGAGTTTAACTGTACTGAGAGGAGATTTACATCCTGCCACAGGACTGGGGAATGACTTAGCAATAAATACATAGAGAAATAAGCCACACACAACTGGGTAATTATTATGTCTAGAAAAAAAGCCTATACGATAAAAAAAAAGCGAATGTAACTAAACCCTACTATGTGGCTCAGCTGTGAAACATTTACTGGCATAATAAGGTGACAGGTGACTACTGATTTAACTAAGAAAAGCCAAGGGTCCGAGGGGGGAGAGAATTGGCCCCCATCTAAGCGGGTCAGTTGGTTTCCACATTTCACGGGTGGCCTTTGGAAAATGATCCTCAAAGGCCAAAGCACCGAGACCCCTCACCTGGTTTTAAAAACCCAGAGAAGCTTCGATTCCGGCCAGGCCCGGGGACACCCTTACCTGCCGCCCCTCCAGCTCGATCTGGAAGTTCTTGGCCGACTCCTGGGTCACGCGCCCCCCGAAGTCCAGCTGGTACACCTGGGTGGCCTCGTTCCAGAGAGGCTGCTTGTTGGCCATCACGTACACGAAGCCCTGGCTGCCCAGCCGCCCGTCCTCCCTCTCGCTGGCTTTCCGGCACTTGAACTCGTCCAGCTCGCTGGCTGTGCGCAGGCTCCGCTTGCTCTTCCAGCCCTTCTTGCTGCCCTGGCTCTGGTTCATCAGCTCGTCCCCGCTGATGAACAGCTCTGGCTCACTCTCCGAGCTGTCCTGGAACTCGTTCGTCTTATTCAACTTCTTCGACTTGAGCTGGTCTTTCTGACTCTTCACTTTCTTTTTCTCTCTCCCCAGGCGGGGGCTGGAGATCAGGGAATTAAAGTCACTCAGAGTCCGTGCCTCCTTCTTCACTTTGCCCTCGGTGATGGCCTGGACATTCCCTTCCTCCGCTCGGCTGTCCAGGCGCTTCCGGTTCTTCTTCCCGAATTTCTCTGTCCGCTGGGGGACTGGGCTTTCCGTCAGAGAGAGGACCTCCTGGAAGTTGTCTGAGGCCTCTGCCATCACCTCTGTACCCAGGTGGCTTTGGAGGTCGCTGGGTGGTGGGGGGGACACGAGGGGCTTCTCCACCACCAAGTGTGCCTTGGGGGGGAGAGTGCCCTGGGGGTTCTGCATGGGCGGGCACGCGCTGTAGGAATTCCAGGGGTGCAAGGCGATGGATGGCAGCTGTAAACTTGAGCACGTGCTGCTTCCGGGGTACATGGGGGGCAAGGTGCAGTAGGACAGGCTGGAAGGGTAGGCCGGCTGCAGGACCACAGCGGGCTCCTGCTGTGCAAACTGTGTTGGGGACAGGGAATCTTTTGAGCAGGGAGCCTGAACTCCTGGCAAAGGGGGGTTGTTATAGCTTCCTGGATACGGCACTCCCATCCCATAGCCCGTCTGGAAAGTGGCAGTAGGGCTGGTGGGAGACTTGGGGGAGATAAAGGGCACTCGTGACACGTCCAGGTGCTGGCTCTGACCTACGACCAGGGGGGGCAGTTTCAGGGGGTTGGGCCCTCCAGTCTGCGCTGTCCTTTCCTGAGGCACCCAAATGTCCTCCCCCAGCACAGGGTCCCACTGGTAAGGGGGCGGCCGTTTTACGGGCACAGCAGCTTCAGGCAGTGGGGGGTGCCGCAGCGGCTTTTCCACCGGACAGTGCTGGGCCAGCGCCTCATCCTCGGTGAAGGCCGAGTTGACATAGTCGGTGCGCTCACGGGCACCCTCGGGCGGGCTCAGGAGGCTGTAGGAGGACTGCGAGGCCAGCGGGGAGGTGCTGGCCGCCTGTGCACCCCCTGCGCCGGCCGCACCCCCTCCACTGCACTGACTGCAGGTGTAGAGGGCTGCCGGGGGCCGCAAGGGGAACTGTGCTGTGCCCTTGGGCTTGGCCGGGTGCGGGTGCTGCAGCGGCGGGTGCACCCGCGGGGGCTCAGCAGGCGCCGCCGCCTTGAGCACCACCTCGCGGTTATTCCTGCGCAGCGTGGCGTGAATGAGGCCTCCGTCCAGCCGCTGCGCCGAGACCCGGCTGGAGGCCAGCGGACCGGCCAGGTCGGGATAGGGAGGCGGGTCTCCCGTGGGGATGGAGTAGCGCGGGACCGTCAGGCGGTTCAGGGTGGCGCTGGTGCAGGGCTGAGGCACCTTCTTCTCGGTGGCAGTGACCCTCAGGGTGGCCGCGCTGCCTGGGCCGGGGAGGGTGTAGGTGTTCTGCGAGCAGAGCATCCGCGTCCGAGGCCGGCACACCTCCTCCACGTTGCCGCTGCTGTCGAAGGTGGTGATCCTCTCGTAGCCCAGGGGCGGCTGGTAATGCACGGCCGTGGGGTACAGCGAGAAGTCGCCCTTCTTCAAGCACACATCCACCGGGGGCTGCGGGGGCGGGGGCGGGGGCGGCGGCGGCGCAGTGGTGGGGGCGGCAGGGATGGTGCCTGGGTAGGGCGGTGGGGGGTTCAGCTTTGCCACCTGGATCTCCTGGGGGGCGCCGAACACCACGGCGTCCCCCTCAGCAGCCAGCTGCGGCCTCAGCGCCTTGGCGGGCTTCTGCAGGTGCTCGTGCTCGCGGTCTCCGTGCTCCACCACCGACAGCTGGACGGGCCCCTGTGCAGGCGGCAGCAGGGACAGCTGCGGGGGGTTCGGGATGAGACGGCCCATCTCTACGCCCCCGAAGATCACCTGTCCAGGGCTGGAGTAGCGGTTGGAGACCGGGTACTGGGTGGCATTCTCACTGGCATGCTCAGCTGCGCCCATGGCCGTGGTCTGATTGGTCAGGACGTCCAGCTGCACGTTCTGATTGGCCAGCAGGGACTGTACCAGCCCGATGCTCTGCGTGGGGGACATGGCTTGCGCTGAGCTGTGGATGGGTGCGATAGGGATGTTCACGGTACAAGGTGGGTTGTTCTCAGGCACGCCAGATGCTCCCGTCACTGGAAGGAAGTGAGAAAAACAAGCTGCTCACAAATAGTACCATGGAACTGGGCCGGAATAAGTAACACCTCTCAATTCATCCAGACCTTTGTCTACAAATGCAATTAGACGGACATGCTTTTGCTGGGGGAAAGCTGATCTGTTCACACAAGTTACATGAAGCTTCTCTGGTGTTTCTGGAAGGACACCAGGCCACTGGTAGGTCCTGTAGGCAGCCTGTCCTCACCCATTAGCTAAAGGCACTGGCAGGGCTTTTCAAAGAATACACTTTTGAACCTTCTCAATTTGGCACCACGTGCTCAAATGGTACCATGGCAAATACTTGTTTAAAGACGCTTTGTACTCATGATAATCCGAGGAGGTTTCTCCATGGGTCTTGGTCAATGTGGAATGTGCCTGTAGCAAACAGCAGACGTGTATCTGAAATTTCTATGTAAATTAAGTTCCTGTAATAGAACATGTAAAATGGAGTATAGAAACCAATAAAAAGAACACACAGCAAATCTTCGTATTAGGGGAAGGCTCATTTCCTAATTTGTCTGCTGTTTAGCATTTCAAACAATATGTAAGGCTGGGGTTAGCATATCCTGTCTGTGCGTGGTGAGAGCTTAGGGTACACACTTGAGCAATGACCGGCAGATACTGGCAGGTGCCCAGAGCCCCCATTCTGTCTGCCCTGTCGGAAGTGGCTGTGAGCAACTCTGCTTACCTGGGCCTCCCTGAGTGCTGTGTGCCAACCAGAATGAGCAGGAAACAGAATTTAAAGGGTCACTGTAAAGGCTGGTGGCCTTTCACCAGAATTACAGAATGAAGCCAGTTGGTTCATCAAAAGCTAAGCCCACCTTGGTTCCTGTAAGAGATGGCCCCTGCCTGAGGTAGTCCTCTAGTGAGATGTAACTCTCGCCTGGCTGCAGGGGTCTAAGTCCTGTCTCAAGTTTCCTATTGCCCCTCTTCAAACCCCTCCTCCAGATGTTCTTTCATCTGTATGGAATACTGCGGGCAGGCATCGTCCCTGCTAAAGGGGAGTCTCTTTGCCATGTCACCAGCATTAAATATAAGCCCTGAGACAAAATGTTCCCTCTCTCACTGGGAACCACAGCAGCAGAAAGGGCTGAGCATCAGAGAGCAGGGAGGACGTTCGGGAGACTGAGAGAGACTTCTAAACCCCCCATTCTGAAACAGCAGGGGGCGTGCCAGGAAGCGCAAGCTGTGGGGCCTCCGCACACTGCAGGTGAGTGCGGCTGCAGCCCCGCTATTGGGACTGTGGCCGTCCAGAACATGGGCTCCACCGCGGACGGCTCCTGTCACTTTACAGTAAAACCTGGGCTGAGAGACGGTCAACCACTCCCCCAGTTCAGAGCCGAGGCGGACGCATGTCCCTCTCCGCTCCACCACGAGGACCCGCTGTTCGAGAACGACCAGATTCGGAGAATGTGGGGTTTCTTCTGGCTCAGAAACCAGAGACGTTCAGACCCTGCTTGGATATACGTAGAGGAGTCTCTATAGCGTTTATAACATTGAAGGTGGATTTTTTTGAGAATAGTTACATACAAATAATTGGCAGACTAATTAGAAATCATTATAATCTATTAACCAAAATAGGATCTCCCAGTAGAAAATACTACAGTGGGGCCTTGACTTACGAGTTTAATTCGTTCCATGACGGAGCTCGTAACTCAAATTACTCGTATGTCAAATCAACAGTGAACGAGTGAGACACGTGAGGCTGGGCTGATGTTGTGGCGTTCACTGTGACGTTCGCTGTGTCAACTAGCGGTGGGGTATCTGAAGCTGGCTCATAACCCGAATTTTAGCTCGCAACTCAAAGCAAAAAATCTGCCAAGAGACGGCTCATATCTCGAAAAACTCGTTAGTTGGGACACTCGTAAGTCAAGGCCCCACTGTATAGACATTTGAAAATGTATAAGCTGGATGGTGTATGTGACTGACCCATTAGGGCCTCTACATGAACTTTGAAGATTCTGGCAGTGGGAGTGGAACCTGCCAGTCTTACAGCCGCTAAGGTAAGCCTTGTAAGTCCCCTCGCTCATTAAAACTGCCACCGACCCATCTGGAGTGGCCTGCCTTTCTACGGTCTCTCTCTGCCCTCCAGGTAAGGGGCCGTTTTCAGATCCTCCCCGAGAGGCTCCCAAGGAGGTCCTTTCACAACCCACTGGGAGAGGGCTCCTGACAACTAGGTGTCCTGTGTGAGCACACCTGGTAAGTCGTCTTCGTCTTCACTGAACACATTGGGGTTGAAGACAGGCAGGTTCACGTAGTCCATGGAAACCTTCCGGATCTCCGGGAGATAGATGGTCATCTGCCGCGGCTGGAGGTGCAGGAGGCTGGTTTTATAGATTACTGGTGGGAGGAGAGGAGACAGTCAGTAGAGACATAAGGACGACAGCCAAGGCACCAACAGGGTCACAGCCAGAGAAAGGGCGGGGGAGGGGGGACCCCTGCCGTCCACAGACTGTCTGCACACGCAGGCCAGCCTGAGAGTAGCTCTCCATCTCTCCGGGGCACAACCAGCCACCCAGCCAGTCTGGGTTCACGGACACCACATTTTTGGTCTCGCCCAACCCCGTTGTTGATGGTTTGTCTATAGAACCACACATTTAGAATGTTAAAAACCTACCTGAGACTTAAATTCTTTTTTTTGGAGTGAGCTGGGGTTATGACAGATATTTTTATTTATTTATTTATTTATTTATTTATTTATTTATTTATTTATTTATTTTTTAAAAAATATTTTTATTGATTTCAGAGAGGAAGAAAGCGGGAGAGGGAGAGATAGAAACATCAATGATGAGAGAGAATCATTGATTGGCTGCCTCCTGCACACCCCCCACTGGGGATCAAGCCTGTACCCCAGGCATGTGCCCTTGACTGGAATTGAACCCGGGACCCTTCAGTCCGCAGGCCGACGCTCTATCCACTGAGCCAAATCAGGTAGGGCAGGACAGATATTTTTAAAAAGCTTACTTGTAATTGGAAAAATGACTTAGTGAAAATAGTTGTGATAACCAGACTGCCAAGCTCAGGACAAACTTGGGCAACCACGCAGCTGTTTGAGAGCAGCTATGAGATGATAAGGGGTGACGTGCATCAGGTAGAAATAAAATGCTGCCTTTATTCAGGACTGGATTCTTGTCTTAATAACTTTCAATTTCATGATCGTATAGAGATTTATCAGGAACTTCCACATGGTTTCTTTAAACTCTAAGATTAATTTAATTAACAGAGATATATAAGAGAAAGCCAAATTGCAACTAAAATATTTTGAAGAGACAAAATAAGTTAAAAAAAATAATGAATCTGGCCTTGGCCGGGTGGTTCACTTGGTAGGAGCATCATCCTAATGTGCCAAGGTTGGGGGTTCGATCCCGTGTCAGGGCACATACCAGAGTCAACCAATAAACGCACGGATGGATGGAGCAACAAATCGATGTTTCTCTCTCAAATCAATAAATTAAAAAAAAAAATGAATCTGTAGGTTAAAATCAGGGTGAAATTGCCTGTCAACTCTGTTTAATACTACTTCCTGTGGCCTACTATTTACTACTATTGTTCATTTTTTTCCTTTTGTTCCACCTCCACAGCTATCACCTGCCCTGGCCTGGTGGCTGACTGGCCAGCACTCCCATGGCACAGCAGGCCTTCTTTTTGAAGTTCCTTTGTAAGGCTGGTGCTTGGACTGGCGCTGGCTGGGATGACTCTCCAATCCAGTGGTCATTACAGGGTTATTCACGTGTTCCTCTCATGAAAGGATATTGACTTCTTACTTAGAAATGACATCTTTGAAGATTCACCACTAAGCTGCGCTCACAGTCAGCCAGCTGCTTCTTATAGTCTAATGCTTTCTTCAAGGACTTAAAGATACTGGTACCAAAATCTGCTCACAGTGAATGGCCAGAAATAAAAACAAAAACAAAAATGGAAGTCTATAAAAAATCTGAGATCTTTGATAGAGATTTCAGCTATTTCTGTCATTTTTATAAGTTAGGGATGATTTTGTTGTTAATTCTCACCAGAGAATATTTTTCCCATTGATTTTTCAGAGAAAGTGGAAGGAAGGGTGGGAGGGAGGGGGAGAAAGAGAGGGAGAGAAACATCCATGTGAGAGAGAGACGTTGATTGGCTGCCTCCCTCATGCACCCTGATGGAACGCAGGGATTGAACCTGCAACCCAGGTACTTCTCCTTAACTGGGAATCGAACCTGAGACCCTTTGGAATACAGGCCGGTGCTCTAACCACAGAGAACACCAGCCAGGGCAGGGATGATATTTTAAAAAATGAAAGCACCACTGGCAAAAACCAATCTGAGTGATTATTCTGATTTTTTGTGATATCACAGTAGCTGTAGTCGAAGTTTCATGCTAATCTTTCGATGTCATATGAGCTCATTTTCTATTGTAGCTCACTGAAAACTGACTTTGTTTTTTCAGTCTGAGTTTCAACCAGGACATGGGGCCAAACACAGGACATGGTTTTACCTGCACCGAGGTTGGTTGGCAGGAAAGCAGCCAAGCCCACAATCTTAAACTTGGTTCCCCAGATATTAGACGTGACCTGAGCAAGATAGTTGTGCTGTGGAAGAAAAGAGGGAAGAAACTTACTGTCTATCGCCACATTTCCTATCAATGAGAATGCTGACACTGCTGAGAAGGCCACAGGTGCTCCCACGGAAACGCTCCTCCCCCCCTTCGCCCACCACTGTGGAGAGCAGGAGCCAGCGCAGCCGGCCAGCCCTGGTTAAAGAGGCAGACAGGTCCCAGTGTGTCTGCGTGGGTGTCAGACCACAGGCCACCAGTGGGATTTGGGCACATTCACCTTCACCTCGCCTTTCCGCAGTCACTGAACTAGAGACGGTACCTGGCTCTGAATCCATTTTTATCTCTGATGTTTCTTCTAAAAACATCAGCTGCCCTGACCCTTCCTGAAACTATGCCATGATCTGTTTTCTCAGTCAGTGAAGTTAAAAATAATTAAAAGTTATCTCTGTTCCCCCTGCTTAAAGCAATTGATGCATAACTATCTCTGTCTAGCACCATTCCATAGCTAGGCAGAGACGCTTGGCCTCAGACATGGTTTTTTGAGTATTGTAAAAGTTCAGCTAACTACTTGTGTGATAACATAAACAAAAAAAAAAAGTTATCTCTGTGCCTAGCCATGCCTGCATGTGTGTGTATCCAAAGGCAACGAACTGTCTACCCACAGAGCCCGTGCCCTGATGACGAGAGGGCCAGGATGGTGTGCACACGAGGCAGTCACTGGGGAATGTGACAGGGAGTTCTGAACCAGAGGCTCTGGAGTCACTGTGGCTGAGCCAGGCAGGGGAAAGCCTTCCCGAGGAGGGGGAGGTAGGTCTGGGAGTGCGCAGGCTCCTGGTGGCCAAGGCACAAAGGCGGGAAGAGGCAGGTGTGGCTGTGTCATCTGGGGAGTGAGGGGGAAGCGTCTAAGGTTGCAAGGACGTCCTGTGGGAGGTGGAGCAGAGTAATGGGCCTGCCTGAAGGCAGGGGTGGTGAGGAGGACCCATGGGGCTCTCATGATCTAACTGGTGTCTGGAGTCGTAGGGACAGGCCTGGGGCGGGGGTAGCGAGGGCCTGGCCATCACCGAGCCCACACTGGGGAGGGGAAAGAGCTGGGCGCATCAGGTACATGTGACCCACCCGGAACCCAGACACTACCTGAGTGATGTCTTCAAAGGGAAACTCTCTTCGCGTCAGGCTGGGCGAGCCAATGGAGGGCTTGCGCATGGGCAACCGAGGGGACCTGGACATCTCCTGAGCGGCCCGGGACAACTTGGGTGACTTCCGAGCCTCGATGTTGATCCTGCAGAGGCGAGGCGGGGGGGTGAGGCGCCCACTGCATGGGAGGCGTGTGCCACCCTGGCCGGAAGGCACCCGCACTCCGGGCGTGCCCCTTCACCTTCCAGCAGTCACCACGGGTGTCACATTCTTAGGAGCCAGGCCCCTTGATTTAACCGAGTCCCTCCCACCTGTTTTTGCTTCATGAACAGGAGAAAAGTAGGACAGAATTATATACTGAATAACCCATATTTTGAAAGATAGTGAGATTAGATTAAGCGATTCATTTGTAAGGAATCACAGAGAATTAACTATCTTTCACTTTCTACTGACTTACGGTAAATTTAGAAATGTCCATATCTTCTGCCAGGGGTCTACAAAATCAGTCTCAAGGGAAATGACAGATGGGAAGAGTCACATCTCACCTTATGACCACAATCATCTTACAATTCCTAGTACAACATTGGATTTCAACAGACCTAGCATTTCAGGCCTGCGATATTTAAATTAAATATTTCAGTGGAATGCAAGTTTTTCTGAAGCCCCCCGCCCCTTTTTGTGTTAATCCTCACTGGAGGATATTTTTTCCATTGATTTTTAGAGAGATGGGAAAGGATGGGGAGAGACAGAGAGAGCGAAACGTCAGTGTTAGAGACACAATGATTGGCTGCCTCCTGCATGCGCCCTGACCTGGGTCTGGGGATGAAGCCTGCAATCGAGGTTATGTACCCTTGACTGGAATCAAACCCAAGACCCTTCAGTCTGTGGGTGGATGCTCTATCCACCAGCCAATCAGCCAGGGCTCTGCAGCCTTTTGGTTCTATGTTCCATCTGTGGTCTGCCAGTCTAACCCATAGAGAGAGTTATAAAAATGAACGTAAAAAAGTGGCGAGGATGATGACATTCTAAGAAAGAAAGGCCTTACGCCTCCCATTACTACTGAGCCCGATAAGACACCAGCACCCACAGAACGGGAGCGCGGGGACTGAGCTGGTGAAGAAAGCCCTGTGTGAGCTGATGGGCCTGCCTGCTGCATGTAGGGGACTCAACGCAGGGAAAGACGAAAGGAAGGAGGATAAACTATGGGAATGGCAACATCCAGAAATCTTAAAAGGTCCTTCATAGGTGAAGGGTTTAGTCACTTTTTGTTAAATGTCCTCTCTGCTTAAGTTACAAGAAAACTCAAAACACTATAGAAGTGTAGGAAAGTTCATAATTTTATTTGTAATTTTAACAAGCTTAGAACAAAGATGAAAAAAAAATCAACCAGATTGCTGAAGCAACTGGCTATCTAAATGGGAAAATGAACACTGACCTCCAACTCACACTACGCACCAGAACTAATGGGAGATCCAAGTGAGAGCTAACATGACAAAGCTTCTGGAAGGGAATGGAAGAGTGTCTCCACCTTACGGTGGACACAGATCTCCGAACCAGGGCAAAGAAAGACCCACAATGAAGACATTCATACATGTGTTAGACTACATGAGGGTGCACATGTCTGACAAGCAATCATAGCTAGAATACATAAAGAATCTTACAACTCAAAAAAAGCAAAACAATGCAATAAAAAATGGACCAAAGTCTTGAATAGACACTTCACAAAGGAAGATGCTCAAATGGCCAATAAATATGTAAGAGCCTTTTAGCATCATCAGTCATTAAAATACAATGACACTGCACACCCTCCAGAATGGGTAAAATTATTTTGAAAAAATGGCGATATAATTGTAGGTGAGAAGGAAAGCAGCTGGCACTCTCATACTTTGCTGGTGGAACCCACAATAGTATAGGCCCCTTGGAAGACTGTTTGGCAGTTTCCAGTACAGTTGAACACACAGCTACGCCAAGGCCCTGCAATTTCCCTTCTAAGCACATGCCTCAGATGAATGCATACACCTGTCCACAAAAAGACGTGTACAAGAAGATCTACAATGGTTTCATTCATCATAGCCCCAAACTGTAAACTACCAAAATCCATGACTTTGTAAATGGAGTAAACAAATTGTAGTATATTCATTATAGTGGAATTCCACAGCACAAAAAAAACTATTGCTAGACACCACATGAGTGAATCTCAAAATCATTATAATGAGCAAAGGAGTCAAATACAAGAGCATGTATTGTTTGGTTCCATTTATGTGAAGGTCAAGTAGAGGCAAAACTAGTCTATGGTGACAGAAGTTAGAACAGTGATTATTCTAGAGAGTGGGGATCGAATGGGAGGCTGCACAGGGACCCTTTGGAATGATGGAATGTTCTTTAACTTCATCAGGGTGGTGACAAAACTGCCTTAACCAGCTGCACAATGAATTACGTGTTTCAGATCTGGGCAGGTCTGTATCTGTACGCAGCCTGTACTTCAATCTTGCACGGCATCACAGAATTTTAAGCTAGAAGGTCTCTATCTTAGTGAAGATCTGGTCTACCCATGAACTTCTACAGAGAAAGACATGAGTATCCAGTCAGGGTTTGTCCATTTACACAGTCCACGGGTAGTGACGCCAGGATGAGAAAGGTGATGCTTCTTACCTGTGACACCAGGGCCCTTCCTTCTACTCTTACAGCTCATTTAGATTTTTAAAATAAACTGTAGGGTCTAAAGTTTTTGTTTGTTTACTATTTTCCCTCTAATTACAGCATTATAGGCATTGAATCTGACAATCTTTTCAACACATTACCTACAATGCAAAACCTTTTCCTACCTTTCTCAAACTGTATGCCTGGGGGCTCTGGCCACCCTGTGCCACCCGCCACCAGCACTGACCCCAGAGAAGCCCTGGGGTTTATCAAACTTCCCACTGGGTGTCTTTTTCTGTCCCGAAGAAAGAAGGTAAGTTGTAGCCACTGTTGGCCGACCTTCCAGATGAATGTGGGGGTGCAGGTCTCCCTGTGTTCTCCTGGAGTTGGTTTCAATGGGATTCTGCTACAGGCACAACACATTCGCCTCCAGGGACACAACGAAAGGGGCAAACACCCCGAAGAGGAGATTACCTTGGGAGTTTGGGTGACTTGCTTGCTTGGGAGATTTTGGGAGATTTCTTGGCAGCCCAGTCATCACTTAGTTCAATGTCACTGGAGTCCGAGCAGTTGCAGCTGTCGATCATGGTAGAGATCAAGCTGTTCCCATACATTTCATCTGGTAAGACACCAACCAGCAAGTTTAAGGGAAGTGACATTAGACCCTAACAACGATCATTACTAGGAACTAAAGGACAGGCCACCATTTAAGTCCAGAGAGTGAAATAGAAAGAAGCAGAGTACTGTTGCCTTTTACATTTTTATGCTGTTATATTTTCTAAGCAAAAGTAGGCAATTCTACATTTATCAAATGGGCACAGTATTTTAATGCCCTGAAATGTACAACATAGTCCAGTACTTTACTGTGCCAACAGCTGAAACCCAAATGGCTTCACTGTTGTCCTTATGACACACCAGGTGTCAGGGACTTGTGGGCTGCCCAGACCCGAGAGAGGGTCTTGCTGACTCATGGACTCCCCCCAAAACCTATTTCTGACCTGGGACCTGGGAAGGCCTGTTGGATCCGGGGCCTGCTCTCTAGAAAGGAGACCTGATGGAGCCGCCATGTCTGGCTTGTGGAACAGTCTGCTGGCCTTGCCCCAAGCTTGCCTGTGGGGGCCTGGCTCTCCCACTGGTGGAGCTGTTTGCAATGGCTGCAAGAAAGCCTGTGCAGTAGGACTTTCAGGGCAGCTCTGGGTTCCACTGAGGGTACCTGCATAGAAGCCACTCAAGGTTAACTCTGCAAACTGGCCACCAAGCAGAAGACTGGAGGCCCCAAGGCAGAAAGTGATATGCACAGAGGTGGCGCCATCACAAAACTGCTAAGTAGACGAAGCTTACGTCTGATATCCTCCTCGAAATCCCTTCTCCTTTGCTCCTTCCTCACACACCCCCACGGCCTTTACCCAAATCCTTGCTATGCCCCCTGCCCTGCCCCACCCCAGGGCAGCCCTCACTGGAAGTTCCCCATTCTTCAAAAATCACTTTTGTGGACTAAAACCTCATTCCCTCAAGGCTCCAAAAACCTTACCAGGTAATAAAAAAGCCAAATCATTCAATCATTCTGAAATAACTTATAGGAGGAGAGTGATTTTACCATTTGAAAGGACTGTTTACATTGGAAAGGATGAGTTTGTTAATCCAATCCAATCTCTAAATGTCCGAACATATGGCAGCGACACCTGTGACCAGCGCAGCTCGGCACACACTGTGGAAGGCGCTGGCTGATGCCCAGTCCGTGTGTCTGCATCAGCCCTTCTTACACCGCTTACGGAACCAGAAGGCACAACTCGCGACTCCAGCAAGCGACAGTGGTATGCCTGTGAGTTTGATCAAGTAAAAAGACTTAATTCCCGTGCCCTGAGCAGTTCTTCACTATTTAATTTAGGAGTCACTGCACCAGAGGAAGCGTGGCTACGATTCAAACCCGCATGTAAGGCCGCAGACTGCTTCCATGTCTCCATCGCACAGAGCTGGTTTACTGACTTGAGGAAATTCACTAAGGCACAGTCCGCTCAACCTCTGACCTCCTTGCTAATGCCAGGATTTTGCAAACGCTATACCATCACTTTTTCCATTACTCATGTCATAGCTCATTCAGGCTGCTATAATGAACGCCACGCGTGGGGCAGCTGATAAACAACAGAACGTATTTCACACGGTTTGGAGGCAGGAAGGATGAGACCAGGTGCTGGCATGGCTGGGTCCTGGTCACGGCCCTCTTTAGGCTGCAGGCTGCCGACTTCTTGCTGTGTCCTCACTTGGCAGAAGGGGCTGGGGATCTTTCTGGAGCCTCTTTTATAAAGCACTAACCTTGTCATTATAAAGGCTCCACCCTCATTGCCTAGTCACTTCCCAGAGGCCCCACCCCCTAATCTGGTCACACTGGGTGTTAGGATTTCAACACAGGAATTTGAGTGGGGGGTGGACACAAGCATTCACCACTAACTTTTGGGTTGTCTCCCCAAGCAGTGTATAAAGTCCATGAGGGAAGGAGTTGCCTGTCTTGCCTCGTGCTGTAACCTCAGAGATGAAAACAGCCCTAGGGACAGTAAACACTGCCTGACAGAAAATGGGATCTCTGTTCTGCTGCCTGTGCACCCCACACCAACTGCAGCAGAACCCTGGGGTGTGGGGGGATACTGGTGATGCTAAAGCTCTGAGGGATTCCCGTGAGCACACCAGGTTGTCGACACCATTCATCTAGGAGCACAGTGGGGACCTCCCACAGCATGGTTAAAGGGGAGTGTGTTCTCAGAGCACATGCCCTGAGCCCGCCTGTCTGCCACTGATTATCAACACAACCAGCGATCCCGTCAACACACAGACCCGCAGGCTAGGAGGCCAGGGCTGCTTGGCCAGATGTACCTCTTAGTTCTACAGAGGTGGTATCATCAATTTATTGTGGAAATTCTGGAGCAAACATCCACGTTGTAGAAAAATATAAGTTGGGATTGCCCTTTGAGAACCAAAGTTTGAACTATCTGAGGCTTCACATCCCAATTTTATCAGTTTTCAAAAATGTGCTTATTTCATTTAAATTGAAGGCTTTTCAAAATATGCAACTGAATCAGATATATTATTATAATTTAAAAAAATCTTTCAATGCAGTTTTAACAACTTCAATATTTAAAATTCTGTCGTAGTTTGCTCAGGCTGCCATAACTGTGTGACTTAACAGAAATTTATTTCTCACAGTTTAGGAGGCTGGAAGCTGAGATCCAGGTGTTGGCATGGTCAGGTCCGAGTGAGTGCTCTCTTCCTGGCTTGCAGGCAGCAGCCTTTATACTGTTTGCACATGGGCTTTCCTCATTGTATGCATGGAAAGAGAGATCTCTCTTCTTTTTCTTACTATACTACCAATCCTATTGGATGGGGACCCCATGCTTAAGGCTTCATTTATCCTAATTACTCCCTAAAAGCCATGTCACCATGAGGGTTAGGGCTTCAACATGTGCAATCTGGGGGGACATAATTCAGTCCATAGCAAGCTCTGATTAAACGTTCCTTTTGAAAACTTGCGGATTTTTGCCTATATATATATATATATATATATATATATATATATATACACACACACACACACATATATACACATATATATACATTTATAATATATATATATTTTTTATTGGGACTCATGCTATTATAAAAATACACACTGGTAATTTTGAGGAACATTTTGTTAAGTTACTTGGAGGACACTGACAACAGTGGGCCTCAGTCGTTAGAGCATAAGTCACCGGGTGCCCATTATGTTACAGATTTCTAGGCCTCACCAGAGCCCTGCTGAACGCACAGAAGGGGCAGAGGCCCAGAGCCTCCCGGGAGGGGGGGAAACAGTGATGTGGAGGCTTGACTTAACCAGCTTCTCCTCAGCAGACGCTCCTGGCTTCCCGGAGTCAGGAATCCTTCCCTCCTCTGAACCAGAGTCCATGGCCCATTCAGCTGGCCGTTAGTCATATGCTGCCGCCTGTGACATGTCTTCTGTTCTTGTCTTGAGATATTTAAATCTTGCCTTTTTTATTGAACTTTTCAACTGTTAGGCTGTCTTATCACCCAAGAGGGATTATATACTGCGTGAGAGCAGACACACCTGGTATTTCTTCACGACCACAGGAGACTCAGGACAGTGCACCAAGCTGGCACTGATACGTAGTGTTGATTTGCTTTGCTTTTCAACGTTTTCAATATTTTAATCACAAAAACAGAACATCCCTTTCCCAAAGGACTGTTAACAATTGAATGAGGGGGTGTGTGGTGTGAGCTGAGTGGGTGAGCATGAGGAGGAGGCGGCACTGGGCAGTCCACCCTACAGCACACCGCCTGCTTCTTCTGCCCTATGTTTTAGTGGGAACATTATGCACCCACCCAGGGACAGAAGCAAGCTATTCATGTCAGTTCCCTTCAGCACTTAATGTGAGTGTGGGTTTCACATAACTGTATACATGGGAGGAACCTTACCCACAATGACACTAGATAAGAAGGTGTGATGAGTGCGCTGGTTTAGTGCCTTTAACACTTCCTTCCCTCCTTCGGTCACCTCTAATCCTCAATGGCTCCTTTCTTCCTCCATCCCCTAAAAATCACATTTTCTTCTAAGTTCACACCCACAGCCCTTCCGGTTTTCTCACTTTGCTTCCTTCCTCCCCCCTTTTCGCTGCCTCCTTATCAGCCCCCATTTATTCTACTCACTCTCCTTGCTCTTGATGTACTAGTTCATTTATAATATATACATTATATATATATATTATAGTACATCCCTGATGTACTAGTTCATCACACGAGTCAAAAGAAAAAATAATCCAATTGCATACTGGAGTGGTTAAATGAGGCCAAGGCTGAAAAAGCCATTGCACTGTGTCTCTAGGATAACTCCGGTCAGACCAGAGGTCACAGTGGCTTCAGGGACATAACCAGGGGCACAAGCCAGTCTATGGGAGAGAGGATGAATGGGAGTTAGGACGGGGGAAGAACAAGTGTGAAACTAATGCAAACAGACCTCATTTAACTCATGTTATTTCAAGGTCAGGTGCTTGCCAGGCACTGGGGATATAGAGATGACTCCGTTCCCTCCCGCAGGCCCTCAGAATTCGGGGACAGACAGAGCCCCAGCCTCTTGGGAGCTCAGCAGCCAGACTGACAGGGGACAGGCACAGAGGACATGGGAGTGCAGTCTACTGCCAGGGGGTGGCAGAACGTTTGAGCTGGCAGGTACTGCTGACGGGCGCTCAGGCCTCAACGGGCACTGGCTGAGGACACTGGGCAGGAATAGTTAGTACAAACAAAAAGAACAATGTCCTTCTGTCTAGGGCATCGGTTCTCAACCTGTGGGTCGCGACCCCTTTGGCGGTCAAACGACCCTTTCACAGGGGTCGCCTAAGACCATCCTGCATATCAGATGTTTACATTACGATTCATCACAGTAGCAACATTATAGTTATGAAGTAGCAACGAAAATAATTTTATGGTTGGGTCACAACACGAGGAACTGTATTTAAAGGGCCAGAAGGTTGAGAACCACTGGTCTAGGGGCTCACAAAGCAGAATCGCAGGAACAGATGTGCAGGGAGCACCCTGAGTACATCCGCCAGTAATGAAGCTACAGAGGAAAGGGCTCTGGGAGGGAGAAGTGTTCATCAAACAGGATCTTTATGAATGAGCACGGCGTTTTCCTTGGTAGTCAGTGACAAAGCAGTCCACAGGGGATTAGCGGGGACAGAGCAGCCCTGTGGCAGGCGATGAGGGCAGGCTGAGGGCTGGAATTGTAATTCTTCCCTTCCTTTGAGGTGGGGGCAGGGACAGGCCTCACTATGACAAGCAGGTGGCCTCCACAGCACATTGAGGCCCTCAGTGACCACTACCCACTGCAAGAGGAACCTGTCACCCCAGAGCCCTGGGCCAGCTTCCCCTTCACTGACAGCCCCACCACATGGCTTAGTCCCATCAAAAAGTACGTGTAGAGAATCATTACCTTCCACAGGCATTTGGAAATGGAATAGCCCCGAGGCTGTCCCGCGCCTGCCCACATCCACATGGGCATTCTCTCTGCCTGGGCTGTCAGGAGCCACACGGACAACTAGCGCCAGTCCCCGTGGCGAGGGAACCCACCTGATTTGCTATCCGTCCGGGGGTCCATGATGACAAACTCGGGCCGCAGCTTGCTGATCCGCCGCCCCTTGAGGATGGGCACGAGCCCGCCCAGGTACTCCAGGTAGAGCGTGTAGCACGGGCCTCCCACCTCTGGGTCATCTTCCGTGCGCTTCATGGTGCAGTGCAGGCGCTCGCTGCCGGCCGAGGGGCAGCTGACGAAGTCCCGCATGTTGTTAGGGTCTGGAATGGGGGGCTGCAGGCAGTAGAGAAAAGGGAGAGTGTGGCTCACTGGTGACTCTGACAGAACACTGCCTGGTGGCCCGATTGGGGTTAACTACATGGCATGGAATGGTGATTAGTAACTCTGGGTGGACATCAGAATCTGCTGGGAGCTTTTAAAAAAACACACCTGAGCCAGGATCCCACCTCAGACAATGAAACTTCAATCTCTAGGGGGTGGGCCTGGGCATGTATATTGTCTAGAAACTCCCCAGGTAATTCTAATATGCAGCCAGGTTGAAAGAAAAAAATTATAACAGATTCTAAAACTCTTGTGTTTCAGGAAAAAACGTAACCCACAAGTCAATCTAATCCTTAGAAGCAGAGATAGAATACAAAAAAGAGAACGCAGAAAAAAGCCCAAGGTTAGGGGGCAACTCAGACCTGAGCAGCACCTGGCGGATGCAGTCCACACACTACAGCTGAAAACAGAGCCGTTTTCGGGTTACAGTCAGTATAGACGTCTGGCAGCGAGTGCCGGGCGGGGTGGCTCCTCCTCAGCACAGTGTGAGGATGGCAGGCCCTACGCCCTGACTGGCTCCATCTCGGCCATTCCCGTAAGAAGCTATGGAGGAAGTTACCCAACTTTTAGGGACATGTTTCCTGCTTTCTCAGGTGGGAATAATGGCAGCATCTGCCAGGAAGTCATGAATGAGTAAGGCAGCTGATCATCAGGATGACATTGAGCTCGGAGTCCTGCCTTTGCCATGAGGAAGCTGATGTCCATCACACGAGGCGAATCTCTGGTGGACACACTAAAGATGATGCACGTGTGGAAGGACGTGCGGACGCTGCAGAGCCACACACCTCCCCCCACCCTCACCCCCCAGACCTGTCGGAGCAGACCTGACTTCTGTGCTGCTGCTCTGGGACTCTCCGCCTCTTCCCTGTCTCTGCCCTCCTCTCTGCAAGGGTGAGGAGGAGGGGGGAAGTAAGGGGGAGGGAGGGAGGAAGGCTCTACCTTGATGGTGGGGATGAAGGCAGTGGAGAGGTAGGAGCAGAGGCGAGGGGGCAGGGTCAGCTTGCTGACATCCTTGTCTTCTCGCAGGGCACTGGCGATGGCCTGCTGGCACAGCAGCTGCAGGCTAGACACCCGGTGCTCCACACGCACCACATACAGGGCTGGTCCCGAAGCCATCAGCAGCCTAGAGTCCCGGTGGCCCCAGCAGATGGAGATGATGGGGCGCTGCCAGGAAGTGAAAGGCAACCGCACATAAGCTTTCACTCTTGTAAGCAAAGAAAGATCATGCATGCCTGTCTCAAGCAAAATAAAGGGACTTAATAGTTTTTGAGAGTATTTGTTTTAAAAAGTACAACAGAGAATCCTCAATACTGCATTATGAAAATTCAGGACTTTCACTGAAAAGTAGTTAGATCCTCAGGCCAGAGTATAGACAGAGTACTGGAATCGTTTTACAAAGTTCCTGTTCATTTATTACCTCATTTAATTTAGTGCCATAAAACCTAATGTAGTGACATTTCTACCAGAAGATGCAACAGGTTTGGGGTACAGCAATCCATATTCCTTCCTTAAGCTCTGATTATCTGGACCCGCAAATAACTGGTGGTCCAGTTCCCATGGCTTGGGCAGGTGGAGAGGAGGTGGACCAGATGGCCCTTCCCTTTTGTCCTGACAGACAAATCGACACTGGATTTGGGGCAGGAGCTATGTGACCTGGAGGCTATCACAGAACCCCTGCAAGTCTACTCTCTCGTGAGTCTGTGGGAGTACCCACAGTGAGCATTAAAGTACATGGATGATGCCGAAATGCTCCCGGGACCACACATGTTAAGTCACTGCTATTCTCAGCCATCCTCAAGCTGATGGGTCTGAAAGAAAGTAGAGAGCTAGCTGGAAGGGGGGGCGGGGGGGGGGGGAGGGAGGAGGACACAGGTCCTGTGGTGGCCTCTTAGGGGTTGGTGGCCATCACTTGCTTTGAAAAGGCAGGCTAATATCCAAATGTGCAAGTAGAAACTGCTTGTACTGAAAAAACTCAGAGCTCAGGGGTGCTGTCTAAGTAAGATTAGCCAAGGAAGAAAGCAAGAGGCAAAGGGCTGTGATGGAGAAGCAGCGAGAGAGTATGTTCATTCCGATCCAGGCAGATGGAATTCTAATTTAATGAGGTCTTGAGGGGTCTCAAAGATGAGAAGTGGGGATACCAGATCTTTAATATGAATGACAGATAGGAACAGAATTTTCACAACACTTTAGCAACAACATCAAGATAAAAGGAGCACATGAAGACACTTGCTTAAAATAGCCCCCAGGGTCAGCTAATCCTGGTTTCAACTTCAAAACAAACTACGGGCTGAAGATAATTCAGCTTTCATTTCCATCACAGAGAGGCCAGCTGCAGCACCGAGGAGGACCAGGGAGCCTGGAACTCAAGTTTGGGGCTTGCAGAAACTTCCAAGATGGGCCTCCTTACAAGAGGAACCCCACACAGAGAGGGAAGACCCCATAGAGGGGCCTGTTACTCACTGCTGAAGACAGTGTAGACGACACATAAAAATACACAAACAATTTTCTTTGGTATCATCAGCCCCCACAAGTGCAGGTCAGGACAGAGGTTCTGTTAGTACCAAAATTGTGATTGATCTTAAAGACATACCACTGCCCCCAAGTGTCTGTATCTCCCTCTCATTGCCGGTGCTGAGCCATTTAAAAGGAATGCAGGTTTGTTACTCGACTGCCACAACACAGTGGAACAGCAAGGTCAAGGGCCAGCTTCAACCCCTGAGGGCATCCGAAGACACACCAAGTATCTCCTAACCCTCCCTCCTGCCCCATAGAAGAGGCCATGCGTTTGTCCAGTCATTTATTCGGTTACTGAGCTGCCAGGCAGTTTTTCAGTAAAGACCTGTTAGTTGTGTACAATGGGCCAGACAGACTCTAGGTATGAGAGTAAGATAAAACCCGGCCCTCGTGGCACTGAGGTGGGAGGGGAGAGAGAAATAACTTAGCATCTGCCCGGACAACTCGGTAATGTCCGGTGGTGAAAGTGCTGTGAAGTAAAACTAGCCGGGATCAGGGAGAGACAAAAGCGGGGTGGTTTCAGCAGAGGCCCAACTGAGATGAGGGAACTTGCTGATCTGTTTTCTAATTGGAATGAAAGCTTCCTCACTATATTACTTTTTTGTATACAGTAGTGAGTTGGACGAAGTCTTCTAAAAAGGTAAGAGAAATACAAATCCTTTCCATATTAAAGCTAAGCTGATCAGGCTGGATTAAAGTTGACAACAAAAAGAGTCAAAGAGAGAGAAAACTGGCTCAAGAGCAAATGCACTTCCAATGTCTACCAGCCCCAGCAGAAGGGGCCGTTTAAAGTTTGTACAAGAATGTGCACAAAAGGAAAGCTATCTAGAATAGCTCACCTTCAAACAGGCTACGCTGACGACTGGTCACCAATGAACTATGTTGGCTGGAGCCATGGACAGTTCTGAATATTAAGTTACGATGATTTGGCACCAACTAAGTTAAAAGCTAGCTCAGGATTCAGTCACCACAATCTCAGCTTTAAAAGAATACACCATTTTGTGTTATGTAAGCAGATGACCGGGAAGGACTTTCTCATCTATTCACAACAAAAAGGAAAAGCACATCTATGCAGCTTCATGAGAACAGACAGAGCTAATCCTCAACAAAAGGAGGCAAGTACACTTTTGCTAGAGGATTCTGCTTCAAGAGTGTACAAGTCTATGAGCACAAATGCAATCTCTCATTTGATTTTTCAGTTCCCACACCCACCTTCTTCTTTTCCTTCTCTCTTAATTTTTACATTAATGATTGAACCTTATAGAACATAAGGTAACTCCTCCCACTTGCTTTTAATGCAAGAAAAAGTTCATAAAGCTAAAACAAAACAAAACAACTGACCAACTAACAACCCAGACCCAAATTACTGGAGCCAGCAAGCTTCAGTCAGCAGTGCGAGCTCTGAAAACCTGTGTCAGATGATCAGCTATGCTATTATTTATAGATGGTCACAGGGAAGAGATAATGAGATCAATGACAGGATTTTAAATTACAACAGGTAGAAAGGGAAGGAAAATAAATTATAGCATATTTCCTTATAAGAGCTTCAGCCACAGGCATAGCTATTATGAGCAAATCAGGAGAATCAATTTTAAGGCTGAGGCTGCACGAGTTTGTGCTTGGCAATGGCTTTGTGCGCAATAACCTACAATCTAATTAACTTGGAAATAAATTCTCCAATCTAAACGGCATTACGTTCTTTTTATAAACAGTTCAATAAATTGCCCAATTTCCTTCCTGCTATAAGAATGTCCCTGCCTGTGGACCCCATGAGTAGCATAGCACAGATAACATGTGATTTTAGAATCATCCCAGGCAAAGAGAAAGTTGGTACTATATAAAATTAATATTGTATTTGATTTTTAATCGTATATATTTAATTTTATATTATTGAGGCAATTTTTTCAATGGTTGAAACAAACCTTCAAAAGAAAAAAGGAATCAATGCTTTATTAAAATGCTGAGACACTGTATAGATATTTTTCTCCAAAGAAAGATCAGCCAAGCCCCTCTCTTACCCCCAAACCCAGTTTAAATTCAAGACCCATGATACTTTCATGTCAGCGCTGATGAGGACGTTTGCAATGGTTAAGACCATCAAGCCTCTATTACATTCTAGGCACAGTGAAGATCACAAAAATGAAGAAAACACAGTGTTTACCTTCAGGAAAATAAAACAAGTAGACAGAAAAGTGCAATATATGCCAGCGGTATAAGGACCCCAAGGTTTCATAGAGAAGAAGGATGGAAATCGTTGTACAGATTCACAGAAGAATGTGACTGGCCTGGCGCTAAGGAGGCCACCCTCCTTAGCTGAGATGGCAGGAAAGAACATTCCCTGGAGAGGGGACAGAATGCTGCCCCGAAGGGTGTGCCCTGAGTCAGACAGAATAGTGGACATACTGTATGTACTTGGGTTCCAGCACTGCAATTCACAAACATTCTAATAAACACAACAGTCTTATTAACTCCGAAAGAGCTGAAAATTCCCATCCTCTCCTACTTGTCGTCCAGTTAGGCTACAGAGAGCAAACTGCTATGAGATCTGATTGAGAGGGCACACAGCCTACTGGCTATACAATCAACAGAAAGAAATAAAGAAAGCATATGATGACAACTGTCCATCCATCAATCCACTGAGTGAGTATTATTGAGCACCTCCTATGTGCCATGCAATACACTGGCAGAAGGGTCAAATTGTCAACAAGGTTAACTCTCCTTAATCCCAAATGTGCAGGGACTCCAGTACCTATGTTCACTTTCTCACACACCCTGGCATCATAATAATGGCCTCAGCTTGACTTCACTTTAGCTCTTCTCTGGTTTGTTTGCTTCACTTCTAAAATAGGAGTAGGAATTTCTATCCAACCACAAGTCCCCATCCTATTTCCATCACTTCCTGTTGAACATGCTTTATCATGACCTCATCCTTCCCAGTCCCAGGTCATAAGGCATCTACCTACCTACCCAGATTTCATAACATCCCCAGTAGTTCTTAAATCTTCTATATATTTTTTTGGTCTTCCTGCTGCATTATTCTTTCCAACTTCTAATTTTAGGCAACCTGTACCCCTTCTGCCCCTAGGGAAAGCATGGACAGCACTGACTCAATTTAAAATCATACTGTCTAGCTTTGGCTGGGACTTAATTTCAGCTTATTATCTTGACCAGCTCTTGTGTCATATTCCTGTAACCTAGCACTTAGAGCAGGGATCCTCAAACTTTTTAAACAGGGGGCCAGTTCACTGTCCCTCAGATCGTTGGAGGGCCGGACTATAGTTAAAAAAAAAACTATGAACAAATTCCTATGCACACTGCACATATCTTATTTTGAAGTAAAAAAACAAAATGGGAACAAATACAATATTTGTCTTTGCATGTGGCCCACGGGCCGTAGTTTGAGGACCCCTAACTTAGAGCACCAGCCACACAGCAGCCCCTCAAAATATGTTTGCTGGGCACTTGAACAAATGAGTGAACAAATATGCATATTTGCCCACAGAAGATACTGCATTGTCAAAAGATATATTTAAATTCTGTAACTCAACAACAATAAAAACACACCAAATAATCCAAAAAATTGGCAACCCTGGCTGGATAGCTCAGTTGGTTAGAGCATTGTACCGATATGCCAAGGTTGCAGGTTTGATCTCTGGTCAGGGCACATACAAGAAGCAACCAATTAATGCATAAATAAGTAGAACAATAAATCGATGTCTTTCTCTCTCTCTCCCTCTCCCTCCTACTCTCTATAATCAATCAATCAATCAATCAATCAATCAAATAGCCCTGGTCAGTGTGGCTTAGTTGGTTGAGCATCATCCACTGAAGGGTCACCAGTTTGATTCTCGGTCAGGGCACATACCTAGGTGGTGGGTTTGATCCCTAGTCAGGGTGCATGCAGGAGGCAACCAATAGATGTTTCTCTCTCACACCGATGTTTCTCTCTCTCTCTCCCTCTCCCTTCTTCTCTCTCTATAGTGAATAAAAATATTTTTAAGTAAATAAAATAAAATTGGCAAGGATCTTGAAGAGTCATTTCTCCAAAGAAGCACAGAAGGCCAACCAATAAGCTGATGAAAATGCATATGAAAAGATGCTCAAGGTAACAATCAGGGAAATACAAATAAAAACCTCACACCCATTAAACACACACACACACACACACACACACACACACACACACACACCCCAGAAAATAAAAAGTGTTGGCAAGAATGTGGAGAAGATAGAACCTCTGGGCACTGTTGGTGTAATGTAAAATGGTGCAGCCACCATGAAAAACATTATGACAGTTCCTCCAAAATTAGAAATAAAACTACCATATGATCCAACAAGTGTCCTGGGTATTTACTCAAAAGAACTGAAAGCAGTGTTTCAATACATATTTGTATATCCTTGTTCACAGCAGCATGAGACCTAAATAGCTAAAAGGTGGAAGGAACCCAAATGTCCACTGAAGGATGAATGTATAAAATGGTGTATATACACACTGAGTGGCCAGATTATTATGACCACCTGACATTTGTAGGGAAATTAGCTATAATTTCGCGCTGAAGTTGCTAGAGGGCCAGACCATTATAAATAGGGAAGAAGGTTGTTTACCATGACAGAAGTGATTTTTTTTCTGAAGATACGGGTAAACAACGTGATTTAACATGGTTTGAACGTGGGCCAGATTATTATGACCACCCCACCCCATCAGTACTTCGTTGGGCCACCTTTTGCCTTCAATACTGCGGCGATTCTTCTTGGCATTGACTCCACGAGATGTTGAAAGGTGATGCGAGGAATCTGACACCATGCCTGATGAATAGCACTGTCCAGTTCTGTGAGATTTGATGGTTGTGGAACCAGCTGCCTGATGGCTCTTTTAACTTCGTCCCACAAATGCTCCACTGGATTGAGATCTGGTGATTGTGGGGGCCACCTAAGCAAGGTAAAGTCTCCCTCATGTTCTTGAAACCACTCCGGCACAATATGAGCACCATGGCATGGCGCATTGTCTTGTTGGAAGAAGCCATCTGCATTGGGATATGCCATCAACATGATAGGATGAACTTGATCAGCAATGATACTTAGGTATGTTGTGCTATTCAGACATTGTTCCACAAGAATTAAAGGGCCCAAACCATGCCAGGAAAACATGCCCCAAACCATAACACTGCCCCACCAGCTTGAAGGGTTGTACTCATGTATGTGGGGTGCATGCTTTCATGCTGTTTCTGCCAAATTCTCACTCTGCCATCTGCACGATGCAAC
The DNA here is from genome assembly GCF_964212035.1 of Myotis nattereri. Lineage (NCBI taxonomy): Eukaryota > Metazoa > Chordata > Mammalia > Chiroptera > Vespertilionidae > Myotis > Myotis nattereri. The sequence goes on along the minus strand of NC_138081.1, from coordinate 95,746,342 downwards.
TGGAAACGTGATTCATCGGACCACGTGACTTTTTTCCAATGCGCGACTGTCCAATCCTTGTGTTCTTGTGCGAATTGGAGACGTTTTATCTTGGTAACTGCAGACAGCAAAGGTGTTCAAACAGGCCTTCGGCTTCCATATCCCATACAATGCAGTGTACAGCTAATTTGTCTACAAATGTCAGGTGGTCATAATAATCTGGCCACTCAGTGTGTGTGTATATGTGTGTGTGTGTGCATATCCTATGTTCAAAGGCTGTTAAATCGTGTTGTTTACCCATATCTTCAGAAAAAAATCACTTCTACTGTCATGGTAAACAACCTGCTTCCCTATTTATAATGATCTGGCCCTCTAGCAACTTCAGCGCAAAATTATAGCTACTTTGCCTACAAACATCAGGTGGTCATAATAATCTGGCCATTCAGTGTATATATACATATACATACACATACACATACACATACACATATACATATATATGTAATGGCATATTATTCAGCCTTAAAAAAGAAGGAAATTCTGGCATATGCTATAACGTGGATGAACCTTGAGGAGAGGTTATGCTAACTAAAATTTTAAAAAGTCATAAAAAGACAAACACTGTATGATTCCATATATGAAGTATGTACAATAGTCAAGTGCATAGAAACAGAATGGGATGAAGTTTCAGTTTTACAAGATGAAAAAGTCCTAGAGATTGGTTAGACCACAATGGTATATACTTCACACTACCTAACTATACACTTAAAAATGGTTAAGATGATAAATTGTATGTTATGTATATTTCACTATAATTTTTAAAAAAGAGATATTTAAATAATTAATGCCTGCATCTAATTACAAAATACCCCAATACGGTATACCTGCCTCTCTCATGAGCTGGGAAGGTTAGGACCTAAGTCCTTAGTTTGTTATCAACCCATCAATCATCAACGCACTCGCAGCTCTCTGTCCAGTACACCTGCTGAGCATTCCATCCTCCGCCATACCAGACCCGGACAAGAATGAATGGCCTAAAGATTTCTGGACCATAAAAACAAACAGAAAGGGACCCACCTGTGCACTTTCTCAAAGACATTTAAGCTTTTAAACACTGTTTAACAGTAACTTAGCTGAAACATAAGAATACATTACTGACTTAACGTAAAATCGGAGTACATAAATTAAGAATGAGCATTCACTTCTGCATCTTCTGATTTCTACTTCAGACTGATAATAAACACCAGGTCACTCTGCTTATTGTCCATTCATTTGACTGTATTTTGGTTAAAAAGCAAACATGTCTTTCTCCCTATTTTTCCTGGTTCATGCCTCATAATTTAATTAAAGTCAACAAAGGATTGAAATCTGCCAAAGACAATTACAGTGAGTATAACCAACTCACAACTCTTCCATGAAGACTGGGGCACACTAACACAGGGCATCACAGTGAGTGCCCCCTCCCCACCTCCTTACTTGCACAAGTGTGTCCAGTGTGAAGATGTGTTCCCCACGAACATTGTAGAACTTGACCATGGCACTCTTCAGGAGAGGGCCGTTGGGAAGGTCACCAAGGGTTTGCCGTTCCAAACCAGCGACTGCCAGAAGGTCTCCCTGCGTACACCACTGGGCCACCACCTCTGAAATCACAAAGAAGAAACGGCCTGAAACATACTTCTCCCTGAACTTTCACTTCATGGTAAGTAGTTTAAAAAAGAGATGCTTAACAAATGCAACAGTGGCTCTCCCCTTTTCTCTCATGAAGACATTAGCTACCTATTTCTCTGAAAACAATACAGACTCTATTAAAAACAGGTGCTTATGACTTAGCAAGGAACTGCAGTGCCCCTGAATGATAACTAAATCAGTCAAAGAAAATACAACAAAGCTGGCATGCTAAATACCTATCTCTAATGCCAGCAATTCCATAGCAGGACTTGCAGAACTCTGAGAGAGCAGGCGAGATAATAAAACCTACGATGTACATCCTAAGTGCTCTTCCCATTGTTGTGCCCCCCACCAAGAGATGACTCAAAGAAGTCACAAATGCTATAAGTAAATCCCGAGCAAAGCCTAACTATACTCATTTGATTTCTATGCAGCCCTGGGCAGGTAATATTCAGGCAAAGAACATATCTGCACATGAAGGCCCCAACAGCTGACGATGTTGTGGGGCTTAGGAAAGAAGATAAGTACTTCTGTTAGGTGGTAGTGTTGTCAGAGAAATGTCCACACTGGAGATGCAATGCCCTCCCACCAGCCTTTCAGTGCCTACAAGAAAGGCTATTAAGTGATTTGTCTAATCCCAATGTTAGCCAGTTACTTATTCTTGCTGGTAAAATCAGCTATTGTACTAACAAGATTTACAGTACAGTTTTTCTCCCTCAAGACCCTAAGACTGTCTGAGGCTTATACAGAGATCCCGGAAGTCTGGAACTCAGGGGCCCATTCTGCAGAGGCTGGACAGGGACATGTGTAAGAGCTGGGTCTAGAATTCAACAGCCTCTAAGTGCTAACAGGTCACACGTGCTCACGGCCTCTCTCTTGTTCATGTGCGGTACTGATGCTGACATTAACACCAGCCACTCTGAGGTCACCACAGAAATTAACTTCCTTTGAAGACTAGACAGTGGCCTCTCCAGACCCAGGGAAGCCAGAGCTCATTCAGCAAGTCAGCCACAGACAGAAACCAGAGACAGAGGTGGCAGAGAGCTGAGAGGAAGGAGTTATAGACAAGCACCCAGTGAAATAATACACCGAGAGAACGCACCAATAAAAGGAGTCCCCCACCCCCCTTTTTCATATAAGAGGATATGAATAAGGTGGAGCAAATGAAAAATAACTTAAAAGAATCAAATACATATCCTGGTGAATAGACTTTTACAAAGATGATAGGGGGAGCGAGAGGGCTTGTGCATACACCACAGTGTGCTCTGGACTAAATGCCTCCATCACCCTAGTGAAGAGCCTTGTCATGAAACTGAGATGACCTTTTCTGGATGGTTCCTTTGCAAGCACAAAGATGTCAAAAGAAGGAGCCCTAACACTAACAGGAAAAAACAAGAAAAAGATGAGGCCTACCCTTGTCTACGGCAGCAGCATCACTGCAAAACCGCAGAAACAAAGACACAGCACTTCATTCCCAAGGCTCCTCAGCTGACCCGCTTTGGTCAGTGGGTGAGTGGATAACGGCACCATTCTTTTTGCTATTTATTCATTTTAATAACATTCTTTGCATTTTGTCTTTTACCAACAGAAAAGTAGGTTGTTGCTCCCGCAGGGCTGACCTAGACACAGTCACATTCAGAGGTTGCTCAAAGAAGGGCCCTGAGCACTCAAGGCTCTTAAGACACTTTTGGAGCCTTAAACATTTTGTTTACTAGGTGGGAACTGTCTGTCCTGTTGCAGAAGACCCCAGGAAAACCAAGCGATGCTTTGAAGAAGTGGAAAGACACTGTTTTAATGACACCGGCGGACTCCGGGGAGTAATTTCCAGATCAGAGTGAAGCAGCCGGTGGAAGGTTTCACTTTTTATAACCTTCGGGGTCTTTGCTTTGCAGATATGCCCCTGCCCCCCTTCATGGCCCTGCAGGAAGACCCCCAGTGTAATATTTACAAGCAAATGCTCAGGGATTTCTTCAGTGCAGTTGAGGAACAGAGTGAATAAAAAAATGGAGTCACTAAGGTCAAGCTTCTGAATTATTCAATGATGTATGCTGAGGCAACAGGAAATGATGCCATTCTTGCTTTGACTAGCCTGGGAACTTAACCTTCTGGGCTTTCAGTCCTGCGTCAATGCTAGATGCACCCGGGTCACTGTGCATCAATGGCCTGAACATACATCAAACTCTCCGATGACCATCTGAGTGACCTCAAGAAGAAACTGACCCTCTGTCCAGATCGCTGGACATCTGGAGATACCATCCTGGACCAATGCAGGGCTCAGAATGCAGGACTGATTCTTCTCAAGGATGGACTTTGTACTATAAGGCCCCTCAGCTTTTCTTTCTCAATTGGAATGGTCTGGTATTGCCTAGCTGTGTTTTCCGTCTGCAAACTCAGAGACCCTTGAATAAGTCTTTGTCATTTACTTCTAGACAAAGCCTCCTGAATCTTAATTCTGAGTGCATTAGACAGTTATAAAGTTATCCTGAGACAGTTATAGTCTATAATGGCAAGTCAATCTTTTAAAAGGAGTAAGTTTCACAATAATAGGGCCATTGTGTGCTCAAAGAAATGCTAGAAAGAGAAAATTCTGCAAAACAGAGAAACAAAACAAAGCAGTATGAATTTGAATTCCTTTATTTTGAATTCGAATTCCTTTATTTTAAGGCAATGTGGGGTAAAGTGAGACATGCTCTTGAATTTCTGAACTCCTAAGTTTTTTGTTTGTGATGGGTAGCAGGATGTGCCATCCAAAATATGCCTTATTGGCATAAGGATTATTTTGAGAAGAAGTAAGATACAAGACAAGCTCTCTGCTCTCCAACATTGTCTAAAAGCAACACAAATTTGTAAACGTGTATGACCTCCCACCAGGAAGGACATAAGTTAATCACTGGAGACAACTTTAGACCCTTATCAACCCAGCAAAGATACTAGACAAATCTATAAAACAAATTTATGAACTAGCCCTTATCGTCAATTATTCCCACGATTTGCTGCCCTAGAAACTGAGTCCTTTAGCTTTGTCATTTCTCTAAAATGTATTGTTCTTTTGTTAACATGCTGTATAACCCACATTCTAACCACTGCTCCCAGGTGCTCCAAGTTACTCATCTACGAGTGCTTTCATGGGTAAGTGCAATGCCTGAGTTAATGCATTTGTTTGCTTTTCTCTTGTCAATCTGTCTTTGTCAGTAGACTTTAAAGGGCGGAACCTCAGCTGGAGGAAATGTTTTTCCTCCCCTACATCCTCAAGAAAGAGCAAAAGTCACAACAAAGGCCGAAACCGGTTTGGCTCAGTGGATAGAGCGACGGCCTGCGGACTGAAAGGTCCCAGGTTCGATTCCGGTCAAGGGCATGTACCTGGGTTGCGGGCACATCCCCAGTAGGAGATGTGCAGGAGGCGGCTGATCGATGTTTCTCTCTCATCGCTGTTTCTAACTCTCTATCTCTCTCCCTTCCTCTCTGTAAAAAATCAATAAAAAATATATTTTTTTTAAAAAAAAGTCACAACAAAGGGTAAAAACTCCAAATAAGGTGAACCAATTTATGGTTCATTGTATGATAAACAATTTGGGATTCTCAGGAAATTTTTCTTCAAGGCACAACTTGCTGGGGGGCGGGGGGAAGAGACACTGAACCAGATACATTTGCAAAGCAAAATTCACTTCCTACCCCTATACACACACAAATGAATCTGCAATGAAGGAATGTGTGGTAGATGATGAGGAAGAGGGCTGGCTGCAGGCACCATGGTCTATCGGGCACTCTAAGTTCTTTTCCATGTGACATAATCACTGTGCTGGTAACAAACTAAAGAATAGCCCTAACCGGTTTGGCTCAGTGGATAGAGCGTCGGCCTGCGGACTGAAGGGTCCCAGGTTCGATTCCAGTTGGGGGCATGTACCTGGGTTGCGGGCACATCCCCAGTGGGAGATGTGCAGGAGGCAGCTGATCGATGTTTCTCTCTCATCGATGTTTCTAACTCTCTATTCCTCTCCCTTCTTCTCTGTCAAAAAGAAATCAATAAAATATAAAAAAAAGAATATCATAAGTCACCTTTCTTCACTGGAAGTTCTCTGATTATATCTATTGAGACAGTAACAGAAAGAGACCATGTGGATCTAAGATGGGAGTTAGAATAAAACTCTAGTCAAAAACATTTCTCATCTGGGAGGGCTTCTATGGGTCACTCCCCAAGTCACGTGTGTTTCTAAGCTGCAAATTTGGTGGGAATGTGTTGGAAATGCTGCTCCAATACAGTCTCGTCTGATAAACAGAGAACAAAATAATGCATCCAAGGTAACTTCACTGCACAACCATCAAGGCTTTAGTAAGCCTTAAAACGACAGGGGCTTCTGTGTAAGTGTGTCTCGTGCACCATCTGCTGCCTCGAGAACAGCAGGGGCTGCCATCCACTACTCTGCAGACACGGTGTCAGCCAGAGACAAACAGCGCACCAGAGAGAGGACCACTCCTGTCGGAGTGGGAGAAGAGCAGGTGAAGATGAAGCCTGCCAGTCAGGAATCCCTCCTCTAGGCAAGACCAGGCAGCGACTTGTCAGATAAGTGGAAAAGAGAAAGGAAATGGCCTTTCCAACAGACGCCCTTAAGTCAGAAAGAGGTCACTGCAGGGGCCGAGAATCAACAAGTGCTGGGTGTACGACAACCAGCCTGGAAAACGAACCCCTGGGCCGAGGGTCATATGCAGTACCTTTCAGGCCTGAGCGGATGACAGTAGGAGACAAGTCATCGTAGTTGTTCATTAAGCTGATGTCCCCCGAGGTGAAGCTGACGGTGAGCAGTGGCTTGATATTCTGCACCGGGATGGGATATGCTGCTGGACCATCTGTGGGGACAAAAGTGCTGAGTGAAAAAGAGACAACGAGCACATGACCCAAACCCAGGGCCACAGGCTGCAACCTTGTGGAGGGTCTTGCAAACGGCCTGGCCATGCGCATGGGACTCTGCACTGGGTGCTGCTAAGCAAGCAGCCTCCTCCACCCTCCACACGACGCGGCCGCACAGGGTGCTCAGCAGAGAGCCGGGCGGTTACTTCCCAGGGCATCTGCCGGTGCGAAGGACACGCTCCCTCAGACCTCCCCGCCCTGAAACACTAGCACTGATCTTCGTTTTTTTATGCGTAAACACTGTCTTCTCCTAAAATAAACCAACACACATGCACGGAAATGTGTATGCATATTCTCTGGGAAGCATAACACACACATCTGGGAAAGGAAGAAGACAAAGTGAAAGCATTTTATGTGTAGGAAACCTATGCCAAACCTTTGCCAACCAACCTGACCAGGACAGTGAGACAGGGGGTGGCAGAGAGAAGACAGTCAAATAGAGGACACAGACTGGGCCGAGGGGCCTTGCAATTCGGTTCGCGAACTCTTCCCAACAAGTGAGGGTGCTGTGCCTGTGGCAGGCCCTTCCCTTCTGCCTCTAACGCGGTTCAGTCCCTCCATACGCTGTCCCTGTGGAGCAGCGAGCTACCTTGGGGCGGGGAGTAGTCGTCCGAGTCCGTGTCGCTCTCGCTGCTGTCCTCCACCAGGAAGGCAGGGTAGTTCCAGGACATGCTGAGGATGCCGTCCGACTCGTGCAGGAGGACGTGCGCCAGCATCCTGCCGTGGCAGTCCATGACGATCACCTGCCCATCGGCCGTGCCGAACAGCACCTGCAAGTGAGCACCAGGACTGCTGATGGACGGGAGGGAAGGCCTCCGTTTCCCACACACCTCACCACCTCAACTTGTTTAGAAGGACAAAGTATATTTGGAATAAAAACACAGACCAGCCGAAACCGGTTTGGCTCAGTGGATAGAGCGTCGGCCTGCGGACTGAAAGGTCCCAGGTTCAATTCCGGTCAAGGGCATGTACCTGGGTTGCGGGCACATCCCCGGTGGGGGATGTGCAGGAGGCGGCTGATCGATGTTTCTCTCTCATCGATGTTTCTGACTCTCTGTCTCTCTCCCTTCCTCTCTGTAAAAAATCAATAAAATATATTTAAAAAACAAAACAAAAACACAGACCAGGTAAGTAACTGAGGGGATACACAAAGCATGAAGTAGTGAAAATTTAGCTGTTTTTGCAAAAACTCGAGTCCTCTAATATTGAAATATGACCAGCAGCACAATAAACATATTCATTATATTGTATGGACATTATCAAATAATATGAGCAAATCCTGGTTTCACTTTTTTGTGGCTTGTTTTGTTTTCTTGGGTTGAAGAAAGAGGGTTATTCACTTATTTTTCTGGAAAATAAAGAAGTAGCAGAGGTTCATTGTTAAGAATTTATTAGATTTAGAAGACAAACTTAGGTGTACGTCTGACCTAGAGAAAATACACCTGGTTATGTAAGCATGTTATCTAATCATATTTGGAAAAGATGTTCCTGAAATAGTTTGTCTGTTTTATTTCACTGTGAATAAGAATAATTAATGTTATAAAGCATTAAGGGTAATAATACCTTCACTAAGCGCTGACTTTGTGATAGGCACTATACTAAAAGCTGCACCTCATAACTGTCAGAACACTCCTGTGAGTGAAGTCCCAGCAATGCTGGAATGAAGCTGGATGGACCTAGGGAATTCCCTCAGGTCCCCAGGTCTGGGAGCACACTTTCAGGGCCCTGCTGGGAGATGGGACAGGCACATGGCAGAGCTAGAGCACAGGCAGGCAGAGGATGGGGGTGGGAGTGACCCCCCGCCCCCCATCAGAGCAGCGCTAGAGTATCTCACAGAGGCTGGCAGCCCCCTGACAGTGGTGCCATCCAGCCGGACGTCACGAGGGGAACCTGGGCCTGGGAAGCATGCTGATATCTTCTGGTCTGTGTGGTGGGCACGGGTGAGCTCTACATCTCTTGCCATGAAAACTTTCTATCTTTTGTGTCTAATGAGATTTGTCTACCCCCAAGCAACTCATTGTGACAACCAAGCAAACTATTTCCATTTTACAGGTGCAGAAACAATTGGACGGGGTCAAGTTGACAAAGCTGTTAAGTGGTCAAGCCAAGGCTATCTGACTAGAAAGACCAGGATTTAATAAGACTTTTTAAACTCTTGCCTCTTTTTGCTTTTGAGGTTATGACACTAAGCTTGGGGGCAAAGACTATTCACAGAGGTACCCCATTGTACCTAAAAGAGCTTTGGGTACAGTGGACAATCAACAAGTATTTTTTGTTAAATGAATAAATTAAAGTAAATGAGAATCAAAAGATAATTTTAGCCCTAGCTGGTTTTGCTCAGTGGGTAGAGCATAGGCCTACGGACTGAAGAGTCCTGGGTTCGAGTCCAGTCAAGGGCACATGCCAAGGTTGTGGGCTCGATTCCCAGTAGGGGGGCATGTAGGAGACAGCCGATCAATGATTCTCTCTCATTATTGATGTTTCTGACTCTCTCCCTCTCCCTTCCTCTCTGAAATCAATAAGAACATATTTTTTTAAAAAGGTAATTTTAGGACATAAATGCTGATGATTGAGATGAATTGCATGGGATGATATAATTCATTTAAGTAGTAATAAGCTCACAGATTTCACAGGACTGTTAGGATAAATCAATTTCTACCAAATATTTCTTTAAACATGATCTACATTTTAATGACTGAAAGCTAAAAAAAAAAAAAAAAGCTAAAACTTTTCCCTCAGAAGTGGATCACTTTATTAGTCCAGGCCACTTAAAGAAAACCAGACAAAACCAACAGGAACCCTGCTGAACTCTAGAATGGCAGACGTTGAACATGTTGGTAAGCAGTTTTAAATGATGGTACATACAGAACATGACTTCCTATAACTTTAACTAAAATGTACAATTTACATGTTTCAAGTGAAAAAGATATGTGGGGACCCCACTGTAAGGCAAATGTCATGGGTGACAAAGGCTTTTCTTCCCCTGCTTTGCACAGCCTCACTCATTTTTCAAATCTGTTCTGAAGAGCATCGCTGTACCTTGGTGCTGGCTGAAGGGGTCATTGATCATTTATGACTTTTGTTTTTAATAACGATAGCTCATTAGCCAACAATTAATTACTCTTCACAAGGACGCAGGAGATCCCCGCCCTGTCCGTGGTGGACTCTGCCGTACCACCATGCTCCACTGGTGCAATCATCACTATTCTCAATCTTTCCTGCATGATTTTTCATACCTGACTCCCACACAGACTGTAAGCTTCTGAGGACTGGACCAGGCCCCGCGGCAGTATTTGTGGAGGGAGGAAGAAGGCCTCTGCACTGAAGCGTTTTTAAGTAACACACATCTTTCCATTTTAGAGAAACTGATGCCAGACAATAGAACAGACACCTAATTCCTGAGTGAAAGGACTGGTGGCCAGTGCTCAACATTACAGTAAGGCAGCATGGAACAAAAAGCCCCTCTCCCAAAGCTCCACCATCAGCCAGGTCCAAACACAGCCCTCTTGGGAAGATCATGCCCTATAAAATCTGCGAGAAGGAAAAACCAGCACGAATTGTCTAGTTGTCAAGCAATGATGCAGGGAGTTACTCTGTTTTGGAACAATGTCACAGATACAACATGAAATCAGATTTTTAAAAATCTCGCCTATTACACGTTCTTTTCATGCCTAATCACTCCCCATGAGACAGGCTATGTGAGGCCCGGACTTGAAGAGACCAAGACGGAAAGTCTAATAAAAGCACCCCACGGCAAGGACACCAGTCTCCGCGCTTCTCCGCCCTCACTCGGGTGCTCTCTCCAGGGAGCCGGGCTGGCTCCTCCTGGGCTGGCTCCTCTTCCAGGCCTGGCCCAAGGCCCTCTTCTCTCTCTAGATCAGTCATGTCCACGGCTTCGAGGGCCCCACCCACACTAGCTCCCTGTCCAGGCCTCTCCCTAAGCTCTGGACTCACACATGCCCTTGCCGACCTGCTACTTGAATGAGCCAAAGGGCCTTCAGAGTCAACAAGTCCCAGACGAAATGTGTGATCTTGTCCTTTCCCAAACAACCAACACACACACAGCCAGGGCCTCTCCCAGAAAAGACTGCGGCTGATGTGCTATCTCGTGTCCAGTAGGTGTCTGTCACATCACAAGTGCGCAGACACCACGTCTGAAAGCTTTCGGACCCATCACAGAATTAACCTCACACTAACCATGGCCTCCACGGCACTGTGAGCTTGGCTCTGTTTTGCAAGCCTGTCTTGCCCATTACACCATGAGCTTCTCCAGGGCAAGTCTGCACCAAAATTTCTCGTTTCCTGTCACGAGTGGATGCTCAGTGACGATTAGTAAATGAGTTTCTGCCCAAAGTTTGGTCTTTGCCAAATGAAGGAAGAATTCCTTTAATTTATTCTTTAGTCTATAAATCAATGCTCTGTTCAAATCTTCCAAAAACGCTTTTAATTACGAACTGATGATGAAATTATGTAAATTTGTCTCATATTTTCCCTGCTGGACTGCAGGGTTCATGCCTGGGTGAGGGACAAGCCCTCTGTAATGTGGACACCAAGAGCTAACAGGCTGGTAGAAACCCGAGAGTCCTCAGGCCATATCAGGTCAACAGCTCTCTCTCATTGCAGGGCAGTTTTTAAAATCAATGAAATTTTAAAGTAATTATAGTACCCATATAAATTCTCAGGTTCAATGTATTCCTTTCTCACAACATTAAGTTTGAGAAGAAAACAAATTGGCCATTTTTATTTTTTTTAAAAAAGGAAACATGAAACATATGACTAGAGGAAAGCAATTTAGTAAAAAAAAAAAAGTGTCTCAAAATAAAAGTATGGTTCCATATTATACTGCTTAAAATGTTTCAGCATTGTGTGGATTCTGCTGTACTTGGACAAGTTTTATATTTACAAAGGTTTTACCTCATAAGCATTATATTTAAAAATCAATTATCAACATCTGATCTTATTAGGCTATTATATATTGTTTTATCGTGAAATTAGAACACCAAAAATTACTTTGAAATTAGGTTTGAAAAAAATGACCAGAAGGCTCATCACCATAAAATCACAACCTGTCTGTGGCATTTGGATTCACTTCGTTCCAGTTCTTCATACTACACAGCGGCTTTCTCTTGGGTGTTTATGATGTGGTAATCATACCACATAGACCGTTCAAATCCGGACTTTCCTCCTTACATTAGACCATAAGAGCTCTTCCAAATTATTACACCATCTTTATACCACAACCTACAATTTACAGCACTACTATGTAATACCTTAAGTGGTTACACCACAGTTTACTTAACCATTTTATTTTGAGACTAGTAGGCTGATGTGCTATCTCCAATGGACAAAACACTGGTCATCTGAGATCGACCTGGAAAGTTGATAATAAATAATACTTCAATAAAGAACTGTTATTTTCTTCCCTTTCTTTTTTTTTTTTTGGTTAATCCTCACAAGAGGATAGTTTTCCATTGCTTTTCAGAGAGTGGAAAGTAGGGAGGGAGGGAGGGAGGGAGGGAGGGGGAGGTATTGGGGAAGGTGGGGGGAGAGGGAGAGAGAGAGAGAGAGAGAGAGAGAAAGAGAGAGAGAGAGAGAGAGAGAGAGAGAGAGAGAAACATCCATGAGAGAGACACATCGAACCAGGGCCAGGGATCGAACCTACAACCTAGGTACATGCCCTTGAGCAGGAATCAAACCCAAGACCTTTTGGTGTGCAGGCTAAAACTCTATTCACCAAGCAATACCGGCCAGGGCTTCTCTTGTTTTTTTTTAGATAAATTCCTAAAGTATACTGGTTGATAATTTTAATATTTTTTACATACTGTACACCAAAATGCTTCTTCAAATGTCTAATACACATTATTACTAGCAATGAATGAGAATACTTGATTGTACTCATCAATAATCAGTAAAATCATCTATATCAGTTTATTACTACTTTTGCTAAAAGTGAAAATATGTCATTATGCTATTTTGCATTTTTTCCAAGAATAATTTTCCACCACATGATTACTGACTAGTTGAACTTCTTTTGTAAATTACTGTTTATGTCCATTATCCATTTATTAATTGACTACTTACATAGATTTAAAACTAAATTTGGGTTAACATTTTCTGTAATTAAAATATTTACCCAATATTTACCATACTGGTAAATATTTTTTCTCCAATCTATGGTTCATTTCAAATTTTTGTTTTAATATTTACCTGGACACTGTCATTGTTCTTTTCCTTTGTGATTCTTTAAGAAGCTTTGGAGCAAACTCCCCTAGCCCAGCCCTTTTTCCTTGTGTGATAATTTTTTACTCATTTCCTCCTCATCTCTCATGGTTTTAACATTACACACCTATATTCAAGATGCATTACCTGTTGGTCATCAGGAGTCCATATGCCACATGTGATCTGACTTTCCAGGTTGATCTCAGATGACCAGTGTCTTTGTCCACTGACAGAACCGACCAGGACAAACCCATCTCGATATGAAATAAGCGCTTGAGTCCCATCGTGGCTCCACGTGAAATCACTCACCTTTGAGACACACACAGATAAAAGTGGTCAATTTGTAATCTTAAATGGAAAGCACTTTCATCAAAGACCTAGATGTAGTCCTTAACTTAGCCTTTGGCTAAGGTCAAGGTGGCTTTAAAGAGAACAACATAAATACCCTATATAATAAAAGGCTAATATGCAAATTGTCCCCTTGACCAGGAGTTCAACCAGGGGGAGGGGCCGGCTGGCCAACCTCCAGTGTCCCCTCCCCCTGGCCGGCCAGGCCCGATTGGAGTGGGCTGGCCGGACCCCACCCGTGCATGAGTTTGTGCACCTGGCCTCTAGTATATAACATGTGTATTACATTACATATATAATGTAAAAGACATCATTTGAAATATATGTGTCTGTGTGGTGCTGAGTGCTTCATAGACGATAATAAACTTCATAAACCATCTGTGGGAAGTATTATCATGCCCATTTTACAGAGAAAATAGGCACTGATGGGATAACCAAAATGGGCAAGACCTTTTGTAGACACATGGTTCCATTTCCTTTAGTAAACACCTAGCAGTAAAACTAATTGCTTGTTCATATGGTTAAGTGTATATTTAACTGCATAAGAAACTACCTAACTGTTTTCCAAGTGGTAACACCATTTATACCCCCACCAGCAGTATATGAGAGTACTAGCAGGTCCATACCTCACTAACACTTCGTGTTGTTGGTCTTTTTATTTTCGCTTTCCTAGTAGCTGTGCAGTGGTATGACACTGTGTTTTAATTTGCATTTCTCCAATGACATGATTTCACATACTTATTTGATCACTTGTACATCATCTTTTGGAACATGTCTGTTCAAATCCCTTGGCATATACATGTATTTATATATATGTATTCCTATTCACCTATTCACATATAGCAATAAGTTGGCCTTCCTATTGTGCTGTAAAAATTTTAAATACTGTCTTTTATTAGAATTGTGTATGGCAAAAAATTTCTCCACTCTGTGGTTTGCCTTTTTATTTTCTTAGCGGTATCTTCCAAAGAGTACATTTTCATAAAGTCCAATCAAGTCTGCAATAAAATTTGAAAGTCCTTTCATTTTGCAAAGATAATGCTTTTCTTTACATGCATTTTAACTCATTTATCTTGGAAAATACTTGTGCTAAAAGGAAAAACATCTTAAAAGAGGGCTAAACCATACAGTCCGAGCATATCAAACTTGCAGCCCACGGGCAGCATGTGGCCCATAACAAATATTTTTGTAGCCCAGCTAATATAATGGTATGTAAGAAATGTTTTAATAAAAATTTTGTAACTTTATTTTTACAATATCCTGTTATACATAATTATTAATATAATAAAAGCATAATATGCTAATTAGACCGGACAGCCAAACGACCTTCCGGATGTCCTTCTGGACGAAGTTGCCGCAGTGGGGGCTGAGGCAGAGGTGGTTAGGGGTGATCAGGCAGGCAGGCGAGCGGTTACAAGCCAGTGGTCTCAGATTGCGAGAGGGTGCAGGCTGGGCTGAGGGACCCTCCCTCCCGTGCATGAATTTCGTGCACAGGGCCTCTAATTATTAATAATGAACTACACGTTCGCTAATGACTGATTACTATAATCATGTTGCATTAATTTCCCTGATGCGCAGGCCCACTGTTTCTCTTCACTAATACCAGCAGCGAATATCCTAGCAGCCAATTGCCACGTCATTAGTCTTGGACTGATTCGTTTGGTGTGTGCAACAGGAAATATTTCACTTTTGGAGAACAAGAAAAGTAGATTTGCATTAGACTTATTAATTTGTGCAGTTATTCAGTGCCTGGTAAGTTAATGTTCAAGAAAAAATATTAATTTTTATTAAAATGTTCTATTATTTTATGTTAATGATTACTCATTTATTTCAGCCCTTTGTATTCAGCATGTCTCTAGTGAAATAATCCTACGTTTCTATGAAAATTGAAGCTTTTTTTTGTGGCCACATAAACTTACTAACAAACCTCGTTTATTTGGCCCATGTTAGCCTTTGAGTTTGACATGCTTGATATAGTCAGTGAAAAGAATCTTGTCCAAGACACCACCAACCTTATAATCACAAAAATGATCGAATAGGATATTTACATAAATTAATTGGTTTTATTAAATTAGGTGAGCACAGAGTGATAAGAATATGTCCCAACTGGACAAACAAAAACAGGGCAACTCAGAACCAAATGCTGTAAGAAAATAAGCAGAAAGGCTCTTCTACTGGTTGTCTTTCAGTTGCAGGGGTTACAGTGCTTTTGCTTCACTAACGAGCGTCCTCAGACACGGATTAATGGAAGCTGAGCCGCAGCTGGCGTGGCCCACGCCTGAGGCAGCTTTTATCAGACCATCCTTGGTGCCTAATACTGTGAAACTATGCATGCACTGTTCCAGACTCAACTTTGAAACAAAGGACTCAATCATTTCCTAAAAAAGAAATTATTAAAGCATCAACCAGCTCTTGCCAGATGTTTGATTGCTTTGTCTCAATGAAAGGCATGCTATGTAATAAGGATCACCTGTCACTTCTAAAAAGTATTATTTTTCTATGAGCAGATTTCAAGGATATTCCTCTTCCAAGTCACAGAATTGTCCCTCCTCCTACCAGACACTGTTTCAGGTGTAGAGAGCCACCGCTCCTTCGGCCAGTGATTCATCATCACCAGAGTGCTATGTTCTTTACTTACATAAGATCTGACTTCAACACAAAAGCAGCCAAACCTCCCCAAAATGTAAGCATTTAATGATGACAACTGCTCAATGGGTTCTGAGATGTGTAGGATCAGAGCTCTACAAAGTAAAATTATATAAAAATGTAAATCAGATCACAATGATTACTTTGGTAGAACCCAGCTGGCACAGGCCTCCGTGAGATTCTAGGTGCTCCAGATGTTCCATGGTGCATGTAAGCTCACTCAACCCCAGGTCATCCTAACATACTTCTTTTTCTTTCTAAGAGGCCATTTGCACCAAACTCTAAATGACAAGAAAAGCTGAGGAATACAGTGGTGGTAGAGCCCACACAGCTGCTGTATGGACAGGACAGAAGGTTCCCTCCTCAGACAGGCTGCCCGTCAGGAGAAAGTGTACAGGGGCTTTGGTACAGGTCACCAGGGCGAAAAGCCCAGGGCGCCTAGCACTTCCCATAGGTAGTTTTTCAAGTTCTAGTGCTTCTCGAAGGCAGGTACATTAGTCCCTAGGTTACAGATGAGGAAACTGAGGCCCAGAGAAATATTTCCCACTGAGAGTCAGAGTGAGATTCCTGGCTCGTGTGGTCTGACTCTAGAGATCATGCTCTTGACAACATCCCCTGCAGGTGACATGAATTTCTCATAATCCTGAGATTTCTACATCTGCAGCTCTATTCAGAAGGCGAATTAGTCGTCACCCCTTCCTTTTTCACTCTTTGGAGGTACGCAGGAAACTGATATTGTTACTGAGTCTAGAGACCTTGGTTCTTGTCTTCTTGAAGGGAAGATTTTAGGCAAGAGAGAAAGTGTAGCAAAGCAAGCAACAATTTATTGTCTGGAGCAAAAACACATTCAGGACAAGGAAGGGTAAGAAGCAGCAACAGAGCCTCTGCTGGGCTGCTGTGGCTCCCTGGGCAGTCAGAGAAAGGGGGGCCTTGGAGACAGGGAGGGGGCTTAGTCTGGGATGAGCCGCCGCTGCCCACTGCTCCCCTGGCTGTAAGTCTTCTAGGTCCTCTCACACCTGTGGGGGAAGGTCAAGATGTGGGTGTGGTATGTCTCTCTCCTGCAGGCTGGAATCTTAGGGGAGGTCTTAATAGAATGTTCATCAGCTTTCCAAGTGTGCACTTTCAGGGTCACGGTCTCCACTGAGTGGTCGGTGCCAGTAGTCAGTGCAGCCGGTCCTGAGGCAGCGGTGGCCTCACTTGTGTGGTTTTGCGGCTTTACTGGGCCTGGAGCTGAATACAGCTGAGGCCTGGGTGTTATCCTTAGGGAGGAAAGGTCAGGGGTCTAACCTACATGACTAGTGATATGCGAGGGGAGGAAAGGTTACCCTGGGGGCAAGGTCCTTGTTTTCCTAGTTTTGCCCCTTGCTAGGCGCCCGGGGCTTTTTGCCCTGGTGACCTTCTGTACCAAAGCCCTTGTACCTGGCCCAAAGCCCTTGCTCTGCTCGTATCTGTCTAACTGCCTATTTTAATACTAGTAGCCCTGCACACAAATCTGTGCACCAGTAGGTCGCTGCGGCCCTGTAGCTCTCTGCCTGCTACCCTACCCTCCTGTAGCTCCCCCCCCCACCCCCACAGCTTGCTGCCCTGCCCCCTCTTGTAGCTCCCCCCCCACCCCACAGCTTGCTGCCCTGCCCCCTCCTGTAGCCGCCCCTGACCCCCACAGCTTGCTGCCCTGCCCCCTCCTGTAGCTCCCCCCGACCCCCACAGCTTGCTGCCCTGCCCCCTCCTGTAGCTCTCCGCAGACTGCTTGTACCTTGCTGGCCCACCCTCCTGCTGATCAGTGATCTGGTCTGTGATGTGCTTGGTCATTACACCTCAGGGTGTAACGGCTAATTAGCATATTCCTCTCTTATTATATAGGATGGCCTTTTCAGAGTTAGTCAAAACTATTACATTTACCCTAACAAATAAAGTCACAAAGAAAGAAAATTTGATTTTTACCCAGAAGTAGATTTGTCTTCTGTGATGACATCTTATAAAGATCCTCTAATAAGGATCTGCTAATAATAACTGCGAAAATATCTTCACTCCTTGCAATTTTATGCCACGTCACTGATCTCTTTATCTTTCAAACTTGGGGAGCTCACAGGGAAACCCACCCTAGGAGAGGAGAACAGACTAAGAAACCCCCCATCCACAAAGGTCCCCTGAGGATTCGGTTCTGAAGCCCTAGTTCTGTTAAGTCCCTGGGATGGCACCTGTGTGCTGTGCTGCCCATCCTCCTGTGGGAGGAGCAGAGCTGTCCCACAGCCAGAAGAATCTATGAAGCGGTTCAAAAATAGCACCGCTCAGCAGGGCAGCCCTGGAGCAGTTGTTTTCCTCTGGGGGAGACACATTTATATCAGAAAGGAAGAGCTGAGGGAGGACAACAGCTGGCCACACTCATTGCAACCTGAGAAGAAAGTGCTGACAACTCAGTGTGGTGAGTGGGGTGTGAGAAACAGTCATGTGGAGCTCCCTGTGAGACAACCAGGTGACAGCACAGGAAAACACCCTGTGAAAGGGAGCAAAACAGTGATATGCCGGAGCGCCCCAGGGCCCAGATTCGGCATGCAATCACACACTGAATGTGAAAAGTGATTTCACAGATTTAATTCAAGCCTGAAAACTCAGAGCGTTCTCACAAGAGCAGCACAGCTGAAGTGATATATGCACGAAGCATGAAAAGCAGGGTTCTAGTTTTATTTATTTCTACTCCACCCATTTCTGGAAAGAGTTCCCATTTGCCCTGGAACACACGACCTGTGTTGTCTCTCCAGCAGTCTTCCACTGGAAGGGGGTCCAGCCCACTCACCTGAGCCCCTCGGTCGTTGACCAGTTCCACAGACCATCTCCCTTCATACTGAATCCACACAAAGATCCCTCCATCTGCGTCACACGTGGCCAGCTTCTGGTATGGCTCATTCCACCTTACCAGCACAACCTAGAAGACAACCAAGATGATAGTTACCACAAGGAATGAACCAGTGGGCCAGGATTACGCCTACAAAGAGATCAAACTTCAAAACTAAGCAGAATGCATGGTCCAAGGAAAAGCCTGGGGAGGATGTGGGGATTAGTGGAGGGGACAGGCCACAGTCCCCACACGGCAGTCACAGGGACCCAGACCCACATAAGGGCTTCCTGAGAAACAGCAGGCACCGGAGCAAATGATGAAGTGCAGCATGGAAATACCCTCTGGTGTAAAGACAAGAGGCACAGAGGCCATCTGTACTCTGTCTTGCCTTTCACAGGTGCAAGGATCTTTCACCTGACAGTACTGTATGATGGAAAAACAATTTTCACAGAATATATTGTGTATTTGAATCAGAGTACTATTTTTTAGTGCAGTAAGAGGCATGGATGAGACCTATTTAATTTCATTTTCCTCCCAATGTGAAATTCTCCATATATTTTCTACTAGATTCTTATTTTCAAATAGTTCAGCATCTAAACATGGCCAATTTGGTAATGACATTCATCTTTCTCAACTCTCACTCCATCTAAAAGGCAGACCCTCTGGAAGGTGGTCTGTGGAATTAGGTGAATGTCTGAGGGCAGCCATCAGAGAGTCCAGTGAAACCTCTAAGGACACAGGGTTATGAAGTGAGCCCAGGAGCCCAGGAGCCCCAAAACGCCTCCCCACTTTCACTGTGTGGATGTTCTGAGTGTCACCTGACTGGCCCATGCTGGTGATAATGCCGAATTAAGTCCATCGGTCAGACATTCAGCGCCTACTTAAGGTTCCTGCTGTGTGATGCTGTAGCCAATACGAAGCTGGAGAAGACCAGGCCCCGCTCTTAGGAAAAGTCCAGCTGGGAGCCAGAACATCCACAAATATGTGCCTATATACTGAGGTGTGTCTGTCAAACTAGGACTATCACTAACTGGCAAGAGCACGCCTGATGTCCATAAGAAAGCTTTGGATCCCGTCTCCTCCCAGGGCTTTGTGCCTAAGAAACGAACCACCCTCATGAACACGTGGCCCCTGTGTAAATGGTCTCCAAATTCTAACGTGTACAGTTGACCCTTGCTAAGGGCACTGACCCCACTCACATAAAAAAATCCACCTACACCTTTTAATTCCCCCCAAACTTAACTACAGCTATCCACCAGCTTCTATGAGGGACTGGTTCCAGGACTGCTGTAAATACCAAAATCCGAGGATGCTCAAGGCCGCCATATAAAACGGCATAGGTCAATGCGTGCAATTGGCCATCTGCGCCTGCAGTTGGTGGATGTAAAACCTGGGGGACACAGAGGGCTGACTACATATTTATTGAAGAACAGCCACATATAAGTGGACCCATGCAGTTCAAACCCATGGTGTTTGAGGGTCAACTGTACAACGACAGATTGTCAAGGACCTCCTCACGCCCATCTGTGTCCAAAACACAGGCCAAAGCAGAAGCCCAGTCACTTCTCCAAGTTGTATCATGGGCACACCTGATTTTAGTCCTGAAGTTTGTTTTCAAGGCACCAGAAAGCTAGAAGCGGTACCCATAACTAATGGCATTAGCATTAGTTATAAAATTCATGAAAAAAAGATGCATAATAAAATCCTCAAATTTTCCAAGAGGAAATTCTTACCCACTCAAAATGTAAGGATGCTGTTGCTTTAAAAACAAAACAAACAAAACAAAAAAACTCTGGCCCAGCTAACGTGGCTCAGTGGTTGACCCTCAACCTATGAACCAGGAGGTCACAGTTCAATTCCCGGTCAGGGCACATGCCCGGGTTGCAGGCTCAATCCCCAGCGTGAGACTTTCAGGAGGCAGGCAACCAATGATTCTCTCTTATCATTGATGTTTCTATCTCTCTTTCCCTCTCCCTTTCTCTCTGAAATCAATAAAAATATACATATTTTTAAAAATTCAAAAATCAAAGAGAGCTGTGAGGTTGCAATTTCCAGACATGGCAATCACTAGTCAAATCTAACTTAGCTGATGGTTCCCACGCCAAAGGCAACTTCCAAGGATGCAGACACCGACAGCTCCCAGCAGCCCCGGTCAGCCACCCCTCTGCTGAGCGCCTGCCACACTCTGGTCCCAGCTCTGCATGTGCAGCGCTCACACCACCCGCTGTATGAGTGGTACCTCTCACTGCACAGATGCCCTCCCTACTGAGTTGTGCTGCCCGAGGAAAGGGACGGAATACTGACACAGTAATTTTGAATATATTGTGCCAAAGAGTAATACTTAATTAGAAGTTATGATCCTTATTCAGTTATATCTTTGAACTATATAAGGTTATTGAAAGCTATTTCTAGCAGGTTATTTTCAACTCCCAAAGGCATTTTAACAACAGCCAACACTGCCTGTCTGCCTGCCTATTACAAACTGTTGGGTGCTAAGCCATCTTTGTCCTTGTCGAGTTCAGTTCAGTAAATGGACACAGTCTAGTGCTCTATCTGCAATTAGAGAGCCGTGAACATAGACAAGACCCTTGACACAGGTGGATGGGGGGGGGGGGCAACAAATCCAGGTTCATTTATTTAATTCTAGTTTTTTAAATTCTCTATTTAAATTACTGATCTAATTTTTTAAAAACAGTAAAACCAAAACAGCAACAAAAGTCTTTAAATGCACTGAATGTGTCATAAAATTTAGAATTTCCAAATGGTCCATAAAAGCCAACTTTATAAAGTTCTTTCAGGCCCAGTGATGCTTTGGCCTGAGCCTTGCAATCCACGAAAGTGCCTGTTGCTACTATGTGGCTCCTACAGCCACAGGCTCGCCTGTGAGCCCACAATCACTGACGGCCTCTAGAATGGCTGCCACGGGACAGAATATGACCCATAACATGATATTCACTGCTGACCATGAGTAAGTTAACACATGAACTATAAAAGGTTACTGGAAGCTATTCAGGTACTATGACCTTCCTTATGAAATAGTATCTGATGACAAGGTGTCATATTTATGAGCATAAAGGCTAGTCACATTCTCTATACTTTGCCTTTTTGCTTTAACATCCAGGTATGGTTGCATATTTGGTTCACATCAGTAATCAAACTCTTCTTTATGAAAACAGCCAGCACGGCCACAGCATGACACAAACACTACAGAGAAAAGGTAAGATATGTTTTAAAGTCATTTCTAACTGCACAGATTTCTTGGTCTGATGAGAACACAGTGGTAGCTGTAAGAGCAACAGCAAGTTCACAGGCTCCAGCGCACCCTTTTGCAATTCCTGACCAGCTGAGATGCAGCTATAAATGGAAACGTAGTCCCCCCACACATACTTCTTTGCTGTGAGTTCTAACCAACAAAACGGAGTAAGTGGAGAGCTCCCCTAAATTAGGGAAAGAAAGCTTTCCAATGATTCTGCGTTTAAAAATAAAGTCAAACTGCTAATGTTTCCCTGGATTCATATTCTCATTTCCTCTCTCGTCTGGTCTACAGTTCGTCTTATCTCCCAGAAGTTTATTTCCTGTTCTCCGAATCCTTCCAGTCTTTTTGGCAACATCAAGACATACCAGAGTGTTGAGGAATTACCAAGCAGCAGGCCAGCTGGGTTCTCAGTCGCCCAAATTATGCGGCAGAATGCAGGGTGCCCGGGCATTCCAAGGCAGAACTTTCCTTCCCTTTTAAAGGAAAACGGGGCCCAGGGTGGCTCTGGGCACAGAAGGACCGCAGTGTTCAGGGTGTTGGCTGAAGTGCGCGATCTTCTACTGAAAAGGCAGATGAGAAGCTAAGCTTTGACCTTGGGCTTTGATTATTCAGAAACTGCCAGCCTGTTACCCTCTCTAGTGCAAGATGCTCTAGCATGCTATAGGCATTGTTACCAATAAGTATTGATCAGGACCATTAAAAGTAGAGAAACCTGTACTAAAAACATAGGGCAGGGCAGCTGGAAGTCTATCTGGGCTGTAATCCAATGCCCTAAATAAGTCACTTCACTTCCGACACCTAGAACTATTTTTAGAAAAAATTGTCAGTTAACCCAACTCCAGGATAGTCATCTTTTCAAGCAAGAACCCTTCAAATGGTGTTGATAAATATGAATATCATTTATATTTTATAGAAATATATGGGAAACCACCTCAGTGAGCAACTAGTATCCTCAATGTTCATAAATATTTTCCTCAACTTGAAGAGAATGTAATTCGAATGAATGCTAAATACAAGTAGTTCAAGTAGTGAATCCTTGTAAGTGGTTATTAGCACTTAGTTGTTCCTATTCTGTGATTTATTAAGTGAAACAGCAATAAATGCAACTGTACAAGAAAAACAAGATGAGTACCAATTTAATTTTAGATATATTTAGTATTAAACAAGGAGCCAATAGCATCTTTAAAAAGACTGGAAGAAATTCAGTGTGAACAGTGGTTTCCGGACTCATGCCCACGGCAGGAACAGGAAGGTCTGTGAAATGGTGTGGCTGCGGGCAATCGCTGGCCCACTCAGCGCCCCTCTCCTGGTCTGCCAGGGATGGGGAACAGCAGCGCATCTCTTAGGCCTAGCGTCTAGGCCAGCCGTGGGCAAACTACACCGGCGGGCCGGATCCGGCCCATTTGAAATGAAAAAAACTAAAAAAAAAAAAAAAGACCGTAGCCTTTTATGTAATGATGTTTACTTTGAATTTATATTAGTTCACACAAACACTCCATCCATGCTTTTGTTCCGGCCCTCCGGTCCAGTTTAAGAACCCACTGTGGCCCTCGAGTCAGAAAGTTTGCCCACCCCTGGTCTAGGCTGTGAGGAGTATGAGAAATGACCTCAGAACAGTGCCAGCAAACGTTCAATCAGTGAGAGCTCTGTACTATTTATTTGTGAGCTACACGTCCAGAATATAAATCCAATTCAGCATAATATTCACATCTATGGTTTCCTCTTCTGATAAATGGTTTGAAAGGTGGGTCCCTTTTTCCAGACATACTTCCTGTCACATGCACTCCCCACCACTCTGGACCTTAAAAATCAACATCCCCACACATTTCCTGCCACCCTTGGCCCAGAACACCCCTCTGGCCCTTGGCACCGGGTGGTAAAGACTTCCTCAATGGTCCGGCCACTCACTCTTGCTATTCCCATGGCACCCTGTTAGTTGGCATATGACTTCCTTCATCTGTTCCTCACCAGCCCGAGAACTTCTTTGCTTTTGTGTTCTTGAGGCCCCAGCACTATGCCAGGCACAGCAGGCATGCCACAAATATTTCTAAATTCAACTATTCCTGAAGGACGATTAGCATATTTCTGTAGAATTTTATATTGTTAGAATTGGTTCAAATGAGTTATATTGGGGGGGGGGGGGTAGTTTTATTGGGAAAAAAGTCACACATAATTCACTCATTAAAATGTACAACTCAGCCCTGGCCAGTGTGACTTGGTTGGTTGGAGCATTGTCCCATACACCAAAAGATTGCGGGTTCGATCCCCAGTTGCGATACATGCAGGAAGCAACTGATGCTTCTCTCTTGCTCCCCATTCTTCTCTCTAAAATAAATTTAAAAATTTACAATTCAATGCTTTTTAGTATACCATTTACATACATAGAGTTAGAGTTCTGCAATCATCACATTAACTTTTAAATCAACCCACCCCAATATCCCCTCCAAGCCGAGGCAAGCACCAAGCTTTCTGTCTGTGGATGTGCCTGTTCTGGACATTTCACAGGATGAAATCACACAGTATGTGGCCTTTTGTGCCTGGGTCCTTTTACTCAGTGTAATTACTGTTTTCAAGGCATACCCAGAGTATAGCATATACCAGTATTTCCTCCCTTTATGTGCCAAACAATATTCCACTGTTTGGATATGCCACATTTTGTTTATTGTCTATTATGAATAATACTGCTATGAATATGAACATGTTTTCATTTTCTTGGTTGTATGTGTAGAAGTGGAGTTGCTGGGTCATATGGTAACCCCATGTTTAACTTTTAAAGGAACTGCCAGATTGTTTTCCAAAGTGGCTATACCAACTTACATTTGCAACAACAGTGTACGAAGGTTCCAATTTCTCCACATTCTCAACACTTGCTATTTTTTTTTACTGTAACCATCCTAGTGGGTGTGAAGTGGCTTTGACTTGCATTTTCCTGGTGGCTAGTGGTGTTGGGCACTTTTCAAGTGCTTTTCACACATTTGTATATCTTTTTTGGAGAAATGCCTATTCAGATCTTTTGCCCCTTTTTAATTGGGTTGTCTTTCTACTACTGCCTAGAACCCTTAGTATTTTCTGTGCCTGGCAAGGGCAAGTTCAGTTGCTGTTTGAACTGGTCAAAGTGGAAAAAAGAAGAGCACATAGATGAGGTCACAGATTAATTTTTTCTTTTATTCAACTGGCAGCTAGTGTTGACCATGGTTACTGTTTCAAAATTATTTGTATCACAAAAATTGAGGTAAGTAAAGAATATCTGTGAGAAAACAGGAATGAAGACGGTGTATTCAGTACAGAAAAATCAAAGTCATGTTAAAATTAACTGAACTTTCTTTCACTTCCCAGTTAAAGGGGGGGAGGGGAGACGTTGGCATTTTAAAAATTATTGCTGGGTTATCCATGATACCTCAAAAACACTGTACATATGGTTGCATTTCAGTTTTTTAAAGACATGCTTATTAGGAAGATAATACCATATGGAAGGGATGACTCATCTATACGAGGTCAACTCACAACTAGATTTTAGGCGATATTTGTGCTTCTGAAGCTCAAAGCAGCTAAAGAATCTTGTTACCTTGTCCTTATAGTATTCATGGGAACCTTCTTAACTTCCTCATCAGCCAGGGAGCATTTCTGCTAGAAGACAGCATGCACTAAAGTTTCATCTAACACCTTTCCATGACTTACCTGTAGAGCTACCACCAAGATGAGACTCCTAAGAAGTAGTCCAGAATACCACACTGCTTCTGAGTGATTAATTTCAACCACACTGGGAGACAGACTGAGGCACTTTTACAAAAACTACATGGCCACTCAGAATTATAAAGAAGTTGTATAGATCCAAAAAAATGAAACAAAAGAACAGAGTGAAGGGATGTAGTCTCCACCTACCAAGATGGTGCCCATGTACAGGAGTCAGAAGACAAGCACTTGAAATGAAATGATGAGAAGGCCCAGCTCAGAGAAGCTGCAGGCTGAGGATGAGTGTCTAAGGCAGGGGTGGGCAAACTTTTTGACTCGAGGGCCACAATGGGTTCTTAAACTGGACCGGAGGGCCGGAACAAAAGCATGGATGGAGTGTTTGTGTGAACTAATATAAATTCAAAGTAAACATCATTACATAGAAGGCTACGGTCTTTTTTTTTTTTTTTAGTTTTATTCATTTCAAACGGGCCGGATCCGGCCCGCGGGCCGTAGTTTGCCCACGGCTGGTCTAAGGTGAGGAGAGCTATCTGCCGAATGCTGGGAAGGCCTGGCCCACGCCCTCCACCCAGGGCTTCCCTTCACATGGGGCCCTGAGCGCCTCCAAATGCAAGAGGCCCAGCACAGCTCCGTCTTTGTCACACACACTGTCTAACATTTACTTTTTACTTCTTAGGTTGTGGGACACTTTATACTTAGGACCCAGGACATGTTCAACAGACAACAGTAAGTAGTGCAGGCACACACATTCACTGTGTTTTATGCAGTACTTGTTCGCTTCCAGGGCAAACTGGTCAACGTGGGACTACCTGCAGGTTTTCTTAATCAAGGGGCCTGTCTTATTGAGACCTTACTTTCTGCTGGCTTGGGTACACCGCCACATGGTCCCACCAATGGCTCTGTGTTAGGAAGTGAATAGTCAGCATTCTTTTGAAGTTATACAATACACAGAAATACCCAAAATAAATACAAACTCTGAGAGAAAAAAACCCAGCTGTGTTTCTTATCAAATTCAATTATGATTCTTTCATACTTTAAAAGGCCAGAAATGAAATTCTGCATTAGCACAATTATTATCAGGATGACTTAAGCATTTATTTTTTTAAATATATTTTTATTGATTTCAGAGAGGACAGGAGAGGGTGAGAGAGGTGGAAACATCAATGATGAAAGAGAATCACTGATCGGCTGCCTCCTGCACACACTCCACCGGGGATCGAGCCCGCAACCCAGGCATGTGCCCTTGACCGGAATCGAGCCCAGGACCCTTCAGTCCACAGGCCGACGCTCTATCCACTAAGCCAAACCAGCCAGGACTTAAGCATTTCTAATAACACAATTATTTACTAAAGTACTGGGTTGGCTGGACTACACATTTAACAGGCAAATGACACTGGGCAGCACCCTAATTAAAATGAAGCCAAGGTACTTCTTACATTTACTGAGCATTTATCCTACGCGAGACACCATGCTGGAGCCAGAGGGACAGCTAAGTATGGGACCTGCCTTGCCATCCAGAAGGGCTGGGGTGCGGAGGGATGGAACAGGCAGCTTAAGTAATTACACAAGAATGAGCTCAGCTTGATGCGAGGAATGCAAGCAGAGCCGCTGGAGCAGCTCAGAAACACACTGTGAGGAGGCTTCCTGAGTCACAAGTCTCTGCAAGAAAGGAATTTTCACATGTCCCCACACACCACAGCCAGGGGCTTCAGCACTACCTGCTAGCACACTCATTATCTAGATCCCTTCAACAGGCAAGCAACTTCTATTCTGCCCAGCATTCCCTTTTAGAGTGAAAATGGGGGTGAGCTTATTAACAGCTGCCCAGAAAATTATAATTACTCGTTCCCTAGCATGTGTAACATTCAGGACTCCCTCTTCAAAATATTTAAAGAGTGTAACTTCCTGTGTACAGTTCATCTTTAACAACACAAGGGTTAGGGGTCCCCAGCCCCGACGCAACTGAAAATCCTCATGTAACTTAAAAAAAAAATTTTTTTTTTTTATTGATTTCAGAGAGGTAGAGAGAGGGAGAGAGATTTGAAACATCAATGATGAGAGAGCATCATTAATTGGCTGCCACCTGCACGCCCCCCACTGGGGATTGAGCCCACAACCTGAGCATGCGCCCTTGACCGGAATTGAACCCGGGACCCTTCAGTCCCAGGCCAATGCTCTATCCACTGAGCCAAACCAGCCAGAGGCCTCATATAACTTTGTCCAAAATCTTAACTATTAATAGCCTACTGTTGACTGGAAGCCTTACTGATAACATGAAAGTTGATTAACATATTCTTTATGCTCATATATATCATATACTGTGATAAGCTAGAGAAAAGGAAATCATAAGGAAGAGAAAATACACTTGCAGTGTTTCTTGAACAAATCTGTGTGTAAGTGGACACCTGCAGTTTGAACCTGTATTGTTCAAGGGTCAACTGTCTGTGTGTTCCTGAAGTACCGCTTAACATTGGCTCTCAGCCGGTAAGATGAATTACCTGAGGAATATTTTGAATTTTTTTATAACCTATATTCAATTTTAAAAACTATTTGCATTTAATTGTATATCACTATTTATTAAAATTTGACTTTTCCCCACTTTGTCATGCACATAATCTGCATCCTGCTGACAGATGCATACATGACATTCTTTTTGAAGGGAATTAGCGAAGGCAGCTTGGATGGTCAAAGAATCCAGCAACCTCTAACCTGTAAAAACAAGAGTCAATTCTATTCCATCGTAAGTACTGTTAATAAAAAAATGAGACACATGGCTGGGTGAGTGTCACAGCCAGCCTGAGCCTCAGTTTCCTCGTCTGTCAAACAGGGGACCAGCACCTAACTGACAGGACTACTGTCAAGAGAAAATCTGCTAAAGATAATAATAACCATTCATTCTGAAGTTACTCCTGCTGGGTTCTTCACACATACCATCTCATTTAGTCCGCATGCAAAACCTCTATGGGGTAACTAGGACCGTCCCATTGTAAAGACAGGCAACTGCAGCTTAGAGCTGGTCATCGATTTGTCCCAAATCTCTCAGCAAGTGGGACAGAGCCAGGAATGACCCTAGTTGGTCAGACCCCCATCTTATACCATAGGCGAAATTTAATTCAAAATAAATCAAAGACTTAAATGTAAAATCTAAAACTATAAAACTCCTACCACAAGACATAGGCAAGTAAAGCTTTTTGACATTCGTCTTGGCAATGTTTTTTTTTTTTAATCTTACTCCAAAAGTAAAGGCAACAAGAGAAAAATAAACAAGTGGAACTACATCAAACTAAAAAGCTTCTACACAGCAAAAAAAGAAACCATCAACAAAATGAGAAGACAACCAACTGAATGTGTATATAGAAAAGCAGTCTGCAAGGAGCTACCCCAACGTAAATAATGGTTATACCTCTAGGAGATGGGAATACAAAAGATTTTTATATTCTTCCTGTTGTACATTTTTTACAAAGTAAATATATTATTTATATAATTCATACACATAAGGTTTCATAAAATTAGAAAAGACATTAAATTTAGTCTTTCAGTATATTTTCAAAGGATTTATGCATCACAATAAATTCCTTTTGTATGTTACCTCTTCGACTCTTCCTTTTAAAATTACTGCACCTGATGTAAAGAAAGTAAAAGTTGATTAACCCAGTATTTACTTGATTTGTAAAAACGAACCTGTCTCCAAGGCATGCAAAGTTAAGCTTTCTGTAAATGTTTCTTAATCATCTGAGTTGCCTAAAAGCAAAGATGATTCTTGCCAAGAACAAGCAAGTGATGCATTCAGTGCGAGAGCAAAAAGGTTAGAGAGAACCAGGGCGCTGCTATTCACATAACAGACATGACAGGATGGGCTGGAGGGGGGGGGGGGAGGACCACTGGGGCCAATACTCTGCTTGACTCTTTAAGAGTATTACGTGCACTCTCTCATTTCACTCAGGATTAGTCTACTAGTAGGCAGTATTATCCCTACTTTTAGCAATGGGAAGCAGAGGCACAGGCAGATTCATAATTTGCTCAAAGTCTCATAGCTACAGTGGCCAGAGCCACAATGAGAAGTTGGCAATAGAGTCAAGAGCCAGCTCTGTGTACCTTTCCCACATCACACTTCAGATCAACTCCAAGAGGACCGAGTAAAGCATAGAAATATCAAACACAGCACGTCAGCATAAAACAGAACTGTACAGGTATAACATCTTTGAAAACTAACCATTTTCTAAGCAATGAGGCAACAGAAAAAAAATCAAAGAACAGCAGACTCAACTACAGAAACACACGCCTGCTGCTGTGAGGCCGGCAGTGGACACCTGTTTCTCTGTGTCCAGCACGCTTGGTTTCCATGAAGGAGGGAGCTACTACTCATCCACACCCTGTGCTCATGCCAGCACTGCTCGCGATGGTGCCTCCTGGCCAGCGGGCTGCGGAAGAACCAGGGCTCAGGCTGGCCAACCAGGCCTTCCACACGCTGCTGACAGTGGCGCTCCGAGGGGAACCTGGTATGTCAGCCCTGGGGGACAGAAGGCCCACTTTTCGCCTGGCACTACAAGTTGTTGGGATGATGGAAGCCCTGGAGCTACCAAAAACCACCTACAGAGGAAACAGCTGACAAGAGAACAGTCAACACATGAAGAAAGAGGAGCTGAAGACACCCCCTAAGGGTGTGGACTGAAATGTGCCCAAAGCCAGACCAACTCATAGCATTTCAGTTACAAGAGGCAATAAATTCCCTATTTTTGGTTATGCAACTTGCAACCAAAAAGAGATATAACTAACACTAACTGAAATGGCTAAATCAGTTAACGTAAGAGGTCAGAACAAACGAGGGAAAATGTGTCTATCAAATATAACAAAGAATTAAGAGAAGATGCTAAATAAATAAGGGAAAATGCTCGGTTTCCCTGGTGAACAAAGAACTACATGTTTAAACAAATAGGTACACTGGCAGTATAGAATGGGGGGCGGCTTACCCACATCCAATCCCGACTTGCTCCCGCATGCCAACCTCTGCTGAATTCCAAGCCCCGCCCTGCTCCCTTGTCGTCAGGATTGGCCACATGACATAGTTCTGGCCAATGAGTTGTGAGCAGGCATCTGCCAAGGCCATCAATCCTGAGGTCTCTTCCTTCTCCTCTAATGTACTGGAGCAAGATGCAGCAGCCCCGTGTGACCAGGAGGAAAGGCCGAGACAACCACAGAGATGCTGCTGAGCTCAGGCTTCTGGAAAATGGCAGTAGCTGCTTACCTCTGGGCTCCCTATTATGTCATTCAAATTCCTATTTGTATGAGCAACAGTCAGGCACATGTTGTTACTTCATTCAACAGATATTTACTGACTGCCTGCCACGTTCCAGGCAATGTTCTAGGCTCTAGAAATACAGTGAGCAAAACGAAAAGGTCTGCTCTAGCGGTGCTTCCTTAAACTGCAGAGGAAAGCAAACTAACCATTACAGATAACCCTAAATGTCTATTCACAAGCAAAACTAATAACAACAACAAAGGTCACTGTAAAATATAACATTCAGTGCTGGCAATGACATGACAAAACTGCTTCCCTCCAACACAACAGTGTGTATTGGAAAGCAAGCGGGCCACATGTATCAAAGTGGCCTAATTCATTCTCCTTCATCCAGGTATTCGAGTATTTTCTCCCAGATGTGGAAATACATTTGGAAGCCTTTGCCATTCAATATTTCTGGTCTATTTTAAATGTTACCTTAAGGAAAACATTGTTGCCAAGAGAAAAGTGCTTTAAAAAGTATTGACCAAATTGCTAATGATTATTTGGCTTGAGTCACAGCTCCTTGACACCCTCTCCTGTGGGCATGATGTGCTTTCCACATGCAATTACTAAAAGGCAACAGAATAACTGCTAATGACTGTGCTATCCATAAGGGCTGTATGTGAGTGAATGTTTAAAGATGTGTCTGTTTTACTCCATTCCATAATAAAATACTTTGTTATGGTTTTTATTTTAAGTTTTACAAAAGCAAACACATAGCAATACTGTCAACCCCTACCTGTCCCCAAACATACACACATGGACACTATGCTAAGAAACTCTTACGTTAAAGTTGTGACCATACTGGTACTTATTTCAAATATTTCCGTTTTATTCCTATTTTTAAATAAACATAGTACCCAAAGTAAAATAAATGTGGTAGTTGAAATTCTGCACTCTTGAATTTTCAATTTCTGCAAAACCATTCCATAAATGGCTTTTTCTCCTCTCGACCATCTGACTTTTCAATTCCTTGGTACACAGGCTGCAATCTTCTTCGTGTTCTGTTTGCTCCTTTCCCTCTGGGATTGGATGTTCCCATCTGGGGGGTAGAATAATGACTTTTCCTAATCTATGAAACTGTTGTGTAAACCCCACCCTGCAGATGGTCTCTGGAGACACCTCCAGTTACAAATGTATTTGATGAAACAAAGTATAAAGATTGATAGTTAGGCCCAAGTTACCATGGGAGTCAACCTATGTTCAGATGAGGTATGAACACTTCTGCAGAGTTAGCTTTAGGAATAAGTCCACAGTGCAATACTTTAGCTGTTTGTAGATACTACTGCCTTACTAGGAACACATTCCCATACCGTAGTACCTGACAAAACAAACTAGAATTCAGGTTGTTTTTTTAGTTGAAGATGCTAACAAATCAATAAAGACAAAACAACTTAAACATCGACCAGTACAAGGGGGATAATTAAATAAATAATGGTATATCCATTCATTTGAATAACAATTTTTCTTTTATTGGTGTACTGACAAGAAAAAAAGTTCATATACAGTTTGTCTCTATAAAAGCAAGCTGCTAGTCAGGTATACCACGACTCAATTCTGTTACATAAAAAGCGGTGTCCATTTGTAAATATGCTATGTGTTTTGCCTGTTCCTGTGTGCACAAAAAAGTTCACAAAGAACACCGACTGTTATCAATGGCTGCTGCTCTAGATGCTGCAGAGGGCATTTCTTTCACAGACTTCCTTATTTCTCACCATGTACATGAATGCCTTGTGGAACTAAACATATTTTATTACCATTAAAACAAACAAAAAAAACTTACCTAGCCTACTTACTGGTTCATGTGCACATCAATTTTTATTCAACAGATCTGAACCTCGCTATCCTCTCCAACAGATACTCTACCCTTAAACCAAAAAGCTTTTCTGCACATGAGTTGGGAGGGGTACTGCTGGGCTCTGGCCATCTATTGGCCAAATCCATACTGAAAACAGACGTTTTGTCAAAAGCACTGTTTGCCAACTCCAAAGAAAGAGGCATACCACATGATTAAAATGTCTTCTACAGAATTTTGCAATTATATTAATTAAACCTAAGAAATAACTTGTATAATAAAATTCCCAAGTCTACTTCGATCTTCACATAAAACATAGTTTTATGATATAGAAAGTAAAAAAAAAAAATAGTTCTCGCTTTTATCTCAGGGAAGAGTTGTCCTTTATTGATTTAAGTTGCAGGATTTAGTGAGAAAACAAAATCCTTTGCCTATTAAGTAAGATACTTTCAGCAAATACGTACCTTAGCTGGCAAAATTATGAAATTGTTTATTTGGGCTTCATATATATCTTTAAAGCTGGAACTCAGCAAACCACATCAGCTTAAGTTGAGACCTTTCTTTTCAAACCTCAGGTTAGGAATCAGAGATACTAAACACTGGACAGAGTGACCGAAGACATGTGTTCCCTACAACTGCCCCATGATGGGAAGTGTCACCTCTACTGTCACCAGAGAACATAGATAAACTGCCATCCAGTCTCGTCCAGTCTGTGCTATATCGCTCGCTCCTAGTAGGATTTCAATTATGATACTAATTAGACATAATTTACACAGTTAATCTGCCTCAATGATTTTAAAAAGCTATATAAGAATTTTATAGGTGTTTTACCTATCCTGTGATGAGGGCTTTGTTTGATGCATTAGAAAATGAGTATATTGTTTTTTTTATCCTAAGCATTATATATGATAAGACCAATTTCATTACCAGTCTTCTATATAAAGAAAATTTCAAGGCTAATTATTTGCTAGTTAAGCACAGAAATTACTAAGTCTTATGCTGTATAAATTAGACAGAATTTGGCAATTTGCTATAATAGCTAGAAAACAAGAAAGATGTAATTATAAATTTATATTTACTCTAGCTAAATCATTTTAGATACTTGAGTCTCTTAAAGAAGCAATTCTCTCCAAGTAACTATGTTAACATGTACTAAATAAGACAGAATTGATTAAATACAGAATTAATTTGTTCAGAGAATGAGTTTAAGTTATTCACATGCACATTCATGAATATGAATTTAACTAGGAAAACTAAGTTCAATTTGCAAAGACTCAATAAAGGCAGGCCACTAAAAAAGATTTCAGTTGAATTAAGTGAAGGTGATACAACTGTCAGAAGTTAGAGATAATAGTCTAGAATAGATAGAGATAGTGCACTTTGTTACCTTTCCTCTCCAAGAGGCTGGAGAGTCCTGCTCAAAATAAATGGTGTAACCATTAAATTGTACATGAAAACTTTAAGTGAATTGTATGGTATATACTTACATCTCAGTAAATCGGTTTTTTTAAAAACAGAAACCAATGTGTATGCATATGTGTTCATGTGTATGTAAGAAAGACAATCTGCACTCCCATGGGAACCTTTCTTGAGTAAAACATTGGCAGTGCTGTTTCATAGCAAGGAGCACATCCTTGGACAATGGAAAAAAACATAATGACATCCATGTAGTGAACACATGGAAACATTACTTACTGGTTACACTGATACTCAGAAATTATGCCTTAAATTACCGTAAAATATAAAAGGTGTCCATATACCATTTTTTAATGATTCACTATTTTAACCAGCTTTTCTCTCCTTTTTTGGATTAACCAACCTCCTGCCAGTTCCAATCCCTTAAAATAAGGACATCTATTATAGTATGCTGTGTTGGAGAACTTCATGAAGCTTTAAGATACAAGTGGCTGACATGTGGTCATTTAATATGCAGCCCATACAGTAGCTCTGATGTTCTACATGAAAAGTGGTCTTCAAATTTTGCTTTGCATGTTGGTGTAATGCAGGGAACTTGCACTGAAGCTTTGATTGGCAGCTTTACACACAGCCTGATGTTTACGATGCGGAGCATGATTCCCTCTCGGCTCCGGCCCCTCCAGGCAGGACCCTCTCCCAATTGTACTGCAGGAAGTTTCTTCCAGATTTTAGCCTCTGCTTTTGAACATTTTTCCGTTGTGATTATTTTCTCCCTATCTTCCCCATTTATTTCAGTAATCACTTTGAGATGAGATAAACAGAAATAAACTAATTCTTTCCTAATTTTCAAAGCTTTAAAAACAGCTAACGTTGTGTGCTAGATACAATTCTAAGCACTTTTTAAGCATCAACTCATTTAGCCCTTTCATGAACCCTATGAAACAGCAACTATTATTGTCCTGATTTTGCAAATAAGAATATACAAAACAAGGGAGAACCAAGATGTGTAGGTAAAAACCTGGATGAAGGGAGAATAAAAATCAACATTGAATAAGGAAATTTGTGTACCAAACACTATACTAAATGACACATGTAATGTGTAACTGTATAATGCATATTTATATATTGTGTGCATATATACTATATGCACATGTTAGTTTAATCCTCGCAACTTCTTGAGGCAGGTGATATCACCATGTCACTGAAGAGTCTGAGGTTCAAAGAGCAGATTGCTCAAGGTGACATATTTACTAAGCTAAAAAGAGGATTTAAAGCCAGAATCTGCTGACTCCAGAATCGATGCTCCTTTGACATAATGCATTTCTTGTTTTGACCAAAACCACCCCCTGTGGGCTACTGTCTATGGTACAAGCCAATTAAAGGGGCACCTAGCTGGAAGCCCTGACTGCAGAGACATAATACATAACAGTAGCCAGGGGCAAAAGAAAGTCAGTAGAACATCTGAGAATGTTCTAGCTGTAATGAACTGTCCTTATACAGTAAACGCCTGATATTTTTACCAGGATGGTCATTTTAGTGGGGGTGGAGGAAGGCCAGCAGGTGACCATGCACTGTTTCCATTTTTCTTGGCAATTACTGAGTGATTTACTCAGACAGAACCTACATTCACAATAGCAATCCACTGAGGTAGGTGAGGGCAACCACTTTCCAGATGAAAGTATTGTTTATTTATTTTAGTCAACCAACTTTTAACCCAATTAAAAGCCTGACTTTGGGGCTGGGTACTGAAAGATAATTAATCTGGAATTTCAGAATTTCTGCAAAGTTTTTGATTTTGCAGATTGCTTGATTTTGCAGTCCCTTCATGTTACAGACTCTCCGAACACTTATGAGATGAGCCCTTGACTATGTTCTAAACCAACAAGCCTCATGGTCCCATAGGCCATAGGATGTCGTGCTCCCAGAATCCATCAGCCACAACCAACAAGGACACATTCAGGTCTGATGTCTCATGTGGATGAAAATGTAGCCTCAGCCCAATTT
Source organism: Myotis nattereri (assembly GCF_964212035.1). Taxonomy (NCBI): domain Eukaryota; kingdom Metazoa; phylum Chordata; class Mammalia; order Chiroptera; family Vespertilionidae; genus Myotis; species Myotis nattereri. Next base: position 95,710,295 of record NC_138081.1, on the reverse strand, counting down.
AGACAGCTGGCTAATAACTTGCCAAACAAATTGAGATGCTTGGCCTAAAGGAAGGGTCAACCATTGCAACTAATAAGAAGATATAAAAGTAATTACAAAACAAGCATGTAGTTCTTATGCTAAAAGTCAAATTTTCAAAATTAAATTACCTCATCACAACATGTGCTACATTCAGGAAATAAAAGAATTGGCTTCATATGCTAGAGAAAAAGTTGTGTTCAGGATATTTGAGATGATATGTTTTAAAGAAACGGGGTTCCACTGTAATTCAGAAGCTTAAGAGAGAGCTCACAGAACTTCACCAAAGGCTCCCAGCATCCTACCCATCAGACTCAGCACGCATTTCTGGGCCTTCCCCTGCTAGTCACAGGCTGTGACAGCGTTGGTTCTGCAGTGGGGATCACCCATCTATTCCCTGCCCAACCCAGCTACTTCTTTTACTCTTATTTTCTTCCAAGCCACATTCCACTCCTAGGAGACAGTCAGCCCGCCTGAACTTTTTAAAAGGGGTTTTTACCAGGTATGCCCATCTAATCACCTCTGCTGAAAGTCATCATTTAAGCCTGAAGATGAAATACAAATTCCCTTTGATGGTCCAGTTACCACACCGCTCCCCCATTAAATCCGTGTGCCACGCGTCCTGAGAAGTGTTCCCAGGTTTTCACTCAGTCTCCACCTGCCCACTCACAGGGACCTGGCTGCGCTCTCCCGCAGGCCTGGAGCCTTGCAAGTACAGCTCAAAGCACAGCTCCCAGTCACTGTGGACTCACCTGTCATCCCCATCCTGGGTGTCACAGCATCCAGGGTGCTATCCGTCCATTCTATAATCCTAATGGCACATTTCTATTCACCGTTATAAGTTCACATCCAGATTAGTTATCCATCACCTTGAAAACAGGCACTATCCCAGCCTAAATGATGTAAATCTGCACTTTGGTAACAGTAGCTAAAATACGTATAAAATTGTTATGTGCGCCACTTCTACTTCATTCACTCCATTTAGTCCTCACAACAGTACTATAAAAAAAAAGGAGGTATAGCCATTCCTATGTTACAGGAAGGGAAACAGAATGGAAGATTTCACAGAATTCACAAAGTAATGTCTTCACGTCATTGACACCTATCCAATATGTACACTGGGCAGTGGTCTTATTCTAAGTGAGAGTAAGTTGACAGGGAGCAGAAAGAGCATGCCAGGTCTGAAGTCACCAAACTCGGGTTTGAGTCTAGGTTCTACATCTTAATGACCAGTGAACTTTGAGGAGGGTGCTGAGCAGAATGAATGGTCCAGGACAAGATGGGTTGAATTTTGTCCTAGATTCAACACAATCTGCTAAATTGCTCCAGCAAATGCTTCTCATGACCCCATTGGTGGCTAAACTGGCTATGACCTTGATTCTTGAACCTGACTTCTCATTCCATTTTTGGCACTGTCCCTCTTTGCCTCTCAAGATTTTTTTGACTTCTCAAGATTAATGGTATTTATTATGGTATTGGACTCACTTATGTGAAAAAAACATTGCTGTAATTAACAGCGCAACCCTTGATGTAATAAAATCTCAACTTCTCAAATAAATGCCAGAGTTACACAAAGGGACTGTCAATGATGAAAGAGCCACATTCATCCAGGTTTACTAAGTGGAGTATCCTGTACCACATTATTGAAAGGATCTCATTTCATCCTTACTGAGGCCTGTGAGGTAGAGCTTATCTATTAATCATCATCATTTCAGACATGAGAACCTGGCTCCAAGATTTAAGGTAATGTCACCAAAAGGAAACTAATAAAGAATAGCAGGCCAAGAATTCAAGCTCTGGTCTGCCAGGACCCAAAGCCCCTTTACGCTCACGCCTGGAGGAATATGGCAAATGGAGGAGAAAGAGCAGGAATTCCATCATGGGCGGCTGCAGTGATAGAAAGCTAGTTCTCCCATTCAACCAGGAAGGAAATCCCCATAACTTCATTGGGCACTGAACCCAGTCCCTTGCCTTCTACTTCTTAAGATCAGTGGGCATGAGGGACCCTGGACAGAGCCCAAAACTGGATATATTCAGGTGTAGATAAATTTTCCTGGACCCCAGAGCAGTCAGCCAGTCAGGTGAGTTCCCAGAAACCTGTTTCTTAAAGTTGTGCTCATGACAGTAATATAAGAGAGCACAATGACGTCCCTGGAAGATTCTGAAGATGTTCAAGCATCAAGCCACAACAGTATACTCTCAGTTGCATGAAGAGCATTTCATAATTTGAGCTTTGTAAAAAAAATAAAATGAAACTATACTATTATCATTAATGGAGAATAATATACTTGAATTGGTCTTGGTAGCAATTTACTTCTACAGCTCACAACACAGAATTCATCCCACACAGCAAGTCACAAATCCAGTCATTTCAACCTCCACGCTCTTACATAACACCCCACAACTCTAATGAACATCAAGTCCATAAAAAGAGAGAAAGGGGAAAAAAAGCAGAGTCCTACATTTGGAGCATAAGTCCACAATCAATTATCCACAATCCTGAACTATAAAAATCTCTGAAAACCTAGTATTTTTTAAAAAATATATTTTATTGATTTTTTACAGAGAGTAAGGGAGAGAGATAGAGAGTTAGAAACATCGATGAGAGAGAAACATCCATCAGCTGCCTCCTGCACATCTCCTACTGGGGATATGCCCGCAACCCAGGTACATGCCCTTGACCAGAATCGAACCTGGGACCTTTCAGTCCGCAGGCCGACACTCTATCCAGAGCCAAACCGGTTTCGGCTGAAAACCTAGTATTTTTCACCAACTTGTTTGACAAAAACGAAACTGATTTATGTGGCTGCAAACTCTGCCCTGAGCCAGCACACCGCTCAGTCAGACCTCCCACCCCGCTTGGTGAGCTTTGCTGAAAAACTATGCTTGATGGCAGGTGTCGCCCAGCCCTTCCAGGAGCCTTCCGTACTCTGTGGGTGTGTAGCATACACCTTCTAGAATCCCACACACTCCAATTCAAGAACACAGGTAAGCCTATGGCACTGCATTTGCTTTCTGGATGCATAGAGGACGTTGGAATCTCCCTCGCCCCGCCGCCCCCCCCACAGAACTTTGAGAGTGAAAACTCATTGTCAAGTAAAAAAATGAAGTACCTATCTTCCTGCCTGCAGTCACTCCCCAAGTCACCAAGACTCAGAGCAAAATGTGCAGATGAGTCACAACATGCCACCTTCAGGAAGCCCTCTCTGACTGACCCCCGACCGGCCCTCCACCTGGCATGTCCTGAGAGCCTTCCTCAGAGGACAAGCCTCACGGGCAAGCACAGCTGTCAGCTTTGTCTTTCTCTCTGGAGCCTGACACAGTGCCTGAGCTCTTATCAAACAGAAAGTCATCCGTGTAGCCCCAAGTTCTACTCAGTCATCCCAACTTCAGACAGACGACAACCCTTAATAAATTGCCCTGCCCTTCAGAGCAGCACTGAACAAAGCCGGGTCAGGTGCATTGCCGCCAGCATTCTGTTTTGCTTGAAAGGTGTAATATAGAACTGAGAAAGCTATTTAAGGCATGGCTAAACATAGAGAGGCCATTTAAGGCCTGAGAAACATTTGTTTAGCATCATTGTTTCCTAACTTCATGATATCACCAAAGCAAAGGAGACAGTGGTTGGGTAAGCACAGCAAGGCTACAACTTTAAAGCGAGAAAAGACACCTGGCCCTGGCTGGGCAGCTCAGTTGGTTAGAGCATCATCCCAATACCCAACGCTGCAGATCTGACCTCTGGTCAGGGACATACAAGCAACCAATGAATGCATTAATAAGTGGAACAACAAAACAAAGTGTTATGTGTTCCCCCCCCCCTCCCTCCCCCACTCTTCCTTCCTCTCTTTCTCGAATCAATACATGAAAACAAACAAAAAAACACCCTGATAAACTATATAAATACACCAAAAATATCCTTAATAAGCAAACTACTTTGAGAAAATGCTACATTTCAGACATGTTTTAAAACAAAAATATAAAGAGTCCTAGGAGGTAATGGTCATGAATAAATTCACTGCTGAAAAGCTGAAGCCAGAAACTCTCCCGCAGTGAGAGCTGCCACAGTGTATTTCCTATGTTCGCGTATCAGGGTTGTTGCAAAGGACAATGCACCTACAAACAACCTTGACTACTCTGAGGGCATTGGAAGTTAAACAGTGAACATCTGGAGTTCTATGGAGAGCTTAAGGAGTGAACTGTGCCTAAGTCGGGAGCAGGCTGAGAGCAGAACTCCTGGCCTTCTCCTCGGCTCTCTCCTGGTGGAGCTCCCATGATAGAATCCAAAATTGGGGAGCTGACTAAAAAGTAGTTATCATCTTTGAATTTTAAAACTCTCCTTCCCTAATTTCTTTCCTTTTTTAGAAAAAATCAATATTACCCACAAAATACCATTCATATTTGCAATACAGCTACACTACCAATTCATTCCTGGAAAATGTCTGCTACTTACGTCTAATCAGCATTTGCACCTAAGCAGGCCTCTGTAGTGTTATGTTATTAAAAGAAGCATAATGGCACTATTAAAGTAAGTCCAGAAACGGCCCACGCAATCAAGGTTCCCAAAGAGCAGGATATGTCACATAGACATTCATAGTGTCCTGGTTTGATGTATCTTATAAAACAGTGGTTCTCAACCTTCTGGCCCTTTAAATACAGTTCCTCATGTTGTGACCCAACCATAATATTATTTTCGTTGCTACTTCATAACTGTAATGTTGCTACTGTGATGAATCGTCATGTAAATATCTGATATGCAGGATGGTCTTAGGCAACCTCTGTGAAATGGTCGTTCGACCGCCAAAGGGGTCGTGATCCACAGGTTGAGAACCGCTGTTATAAAAGAAATAAAGCCTTTCTCAAGCTCATCTCTGACCTGCTGTTATGCCCAGATTTCAAAATCCCCAAAGACAGACCACTAGGGAGCTGAGTCCGATGCAAAAGCAAAGAGTCTTTATTCAAACTGAGTTTGGTCCCTCTGCCTCTACCGGTGCAGCGGTAGGATGCAAGAGAGCCCCGAGTCCCAAGAGAACAAAGAATTTATAGGGCTTGGGGTTGGGAGGTGGAGGCACTTGGTCGATTCCGGTTGGTTGAGTGAGGGCCGGGGGCTAGTTTCCCTTGCTTTCCCACTGGCTGAGATAAGGGCAGGCTGAGTAACTGATACAGTCTGTGGCTTTCCTGGGAGAGGAGTTAGGGACACAGCTATCAGTTCCGTTCTGTCCTTTGACTGCATTACCCTATTCTCATTTAGTAAGATGTCCTGGTCTCTCTGCCCATATGGAACCTACTGGTCTTCAAGGACTAGTTTGGTCCTAAATCCCAATCTCCAATGAGTGGACACAGCGGGCTCTCAGTAAACACCTGCTGAATGTAGCAACTTGAAAAACAATTAAAAGCATGCCACATTACAAGGCAGTTGGTAAATAAGTATTATAAATAAATCCCAAGGAAAAATCTTCGTGGACCAAAGAGGTTAAAGAGAGCTTCTAGGAGGAGTTAACCAGTCAGATACCTGGGGTCACCAAAACCTGTCATTCCAAATATCCTTTCCTTGAAAAGCATTAATTTCATTAAGACAGTATTAACCACGTGGCAATAACTCCATAACTGTAAATGGAACTGAACAAACTGTTTTACAAGAACTTCCCATGTTGTCGAGTCTGCACGGCATTCAAGTCTGGTCCAAGTGCAAAGCCATCCTGGATGATGAAGATGAACGTGGGTACTTGCACTCTAATCATTTATTCAGAGTCTCCATGGCAGCAGCTCCCTGTGGCTTTCTGGCCCTGTGGCTCATCAAAGAACACTCCACTTGGAAGGCAGGCACGTGGCAGTGAAAAGCACTAGCACCCTCTCTTCATACTTTCTAACTGGGTGCCTAGAGCAAGTCACCTCACCATTCCATGCCTCTGCTGTCTGAAGGATGGGGGTGGTCGTGGCACCTGCCCCTAAGTGCTGCTAAGAAGGTTCAGTAGGTTAGTATGCATAGAGAGTTCAGCGCAGTGCCTGGAACACAGTGAGAGCTATGTATAAGTATAACATATTACTGCTGTAATTTTTCTCACCACCCTTATCAGACTCTACATTTCCTATCAAAGAACTTTCTCTGTAAGAACGTGACTTAATATTTATTTACAGTTAAGTTGCAACCCTACTCTTCTCATTACCTACTTTAATCTTCAGGTTCTTTCCATCGGAGCAATGTCAGGCTGGTCAGACCTTGTTCAGTATCAGTAGTACAAGCTGATGCAGAGTGCTATCAACAGCTTCCATTATTACTGCATGAAAATAATCTACATATCAGCTTGATTTCCCAGTTATTTACATATATCTATATATATGTCTAATATTTTCTCACTAATTTACTACCACTACTTTTTCAGAATGTAAAAGTAATGAAGCAGTAAAAACAAAAACAAAAATAGGTACTGTCTGTATATTGGACTGACTGGTAATAAAACACACACACACAGCACTTTAGAAATATGGTGTCTGGGATGAGATAATTATATAAAAGTCCTAAGGGAAAAAGCGTCAAGATTATTGCAGATTGGGGCCATGAGCTCCATACTCATTAGAAACATTTTTATTTTAAAAATCAGGTTACCTAGAGTGTATAAAATGCTTGTCATTTCAGAGTTCATTTCTATTATTAAGTACAATGATTCTCAAGCATTATTGAAGCACTCCAGGGCCTTTCAAATTATCTCACACTACTCAATTCTAGAAATAGAAATTGATTTTTAATTCATTTCATCTTTAAAAAATAGCCACACTGCACTTTTAGGAGTGTTGAGATGTCAGAAAACCAAAATGATATTTCTGATATTATGTAATCCAATGGGCTCTGTGGTTCAATGTTAACAGCTTTAAAAAAATTTTTCTATCTCTATAGTAGCTTAATCTCCTGATTTTTCTGCCTTGGAGAAGCTGGAGAAAAGGAAGGGTAGTCAAAATCCATGCAGTTATGAGGTGTTTTCCTACAGGCTGATCCTTGCCTATTTTGTTTCTGTTGAGTTCCTGGTTGATTTGTTTAGTTTTAAGTCACCCAACACAGCTTTTTCTTTTTTTAATTAGTAAATAGCATGGAATTGTATTTTTTTTATTTGAAAACAATAGGGGATTTAAATCAACTCTGGAACCTGAGAAGAGCTAGTACTTCTTTGGTTGTAATATGCCACAGACTTTTATTTTATTTTAACAAAGTATTTGGACTTGAACAGACATGGAGTATATTCGTGCCAGGCTCAAAAACTATATTCTTGGTTATAATCTCTCCTGCAGCCTCTACTTCACCTTAGAGCAAATTATTAGTAAAATGTGAGGTGGACTTCTGACTAAATATCCTAAAAATTACCACTAAGTGCTTGCATGTCCAAGCACCACACTTTATAGAAACATTTCATTTAATCACCCAGTAAGCCTAAAATTGAAATGCTATTACCCTGTACCTGTTGGAATTTTGTTTCCTCACATACATTACAAGAAAAAAACTAAAGCCCAACAGTGGATTTCCTGGCTCACGTAAGTGAGGCGTGTGGTTAGAAGCCAGGGCAGAATACGAAGAAGCTGCAGGTGCAGTCTGAGTTCAGGTCCCACCGTGTTACTCCAGGCTCCATGCTTTCCTCCCTATTGGCTTTTTCTCCAGTTCCTGAGTCAGAATGTGGGTGACTGCCACTCCCAACCTCTCATCCTCTTCTCATTCAAGGCCATGGGAAAGAACAAGAATTTCACTTGTAGATGTGCTAATGAAAGGCATGACCTCATTCCTGAGCCCATCACTGCTGGCCAGGGAATCGCAAAGCCTAAGCTAGTCCTCGGTCATGGGATCCCCTGGGGCTGCACTGGAACCCCAGCAGGAGCAGTAGGGAAGGGGGGGGCTCACATGAAGGGTGGATGGACACTGCATTTAAAAAACAACAGCTGTCTACCACATCCTACTCACCTTAGAACAAATAATATAATAATTTTACTCTATACTTTTCTAGGAGAGTACCAAGACTTATCGAGACTTTAATTTTTTAAAAATCCTCACCCGATGATATGCTTTATTGATTTAGCGGGAGAGAGGAAAGGGGGGTGATGGAAGGAGGGAGAGAGGGAAGAAGAAAGAAACATCGATGTGAGAGAGAAACATCGCTTGGTTGCCTCTCATAGTGCCCTGACCAGGAATCGAACCTGCAACCTTTCAGTGTATGGATCAGTCTCCAACCAACTGAGCCACCTAGCCAGGGCTAGAGACTTTAAATAAATTACCCAAGGTTGGAACTATCATCTGACTTCACCAACATCTGGTTATCGTGTATCATTTCCCACAATCAGGGGCAACCATGGTTATCAAGTGGGTCTTGTATTTCCTTCCAGAGATAGTCTATGTGTATAAAAGCATACATGCGTGATTTTCCAAAACCAAATGACAGCATCAACTGTTCTGCACCTTGCTTTTAAAAACATGCTAGAAACTCACTCAGCTCCCATCTTTAATGCAAGAAATAACAGTTATCCACCCAGATGGACGCCCGAGGCCTCAGGATCCCACTCCTGCCCTTGCCTCCTCTGATGGCAGAGGCTGACTGAAAGCCTCTTGATGTGCAAATGTCCTCCCTGGTAAAATCCACCACAAGCCACTGTAACAAAAGAAAACAGCACAAAACAAAGGCTGCCCCGAAGTTAAAGTCATGGCCTTTCAAGGAAAATATATTTGCATTTTTTAATTGATTCAAGTAAGATATAAAAGGAGACACTTCTCGCAATTTGGCACTATAAAATAACTCTAACAAGTGTCTTCACATCAGATAAAACTACACCTGGCACATTTTCTGCAAAGTTACGGTTACAGAGAGTTCTAGAACCACATGATAAGGATCCTTTGTATATTACGGAATGAACTACTATACAAATACCACAAAGATAAAAACATTTAAATTTTAACTCTTTGCCTGTCCCAGCAGGGGCAATTATGTAATTGTGTACTTGAAAACCAGTATGTGTGTGTTGTAATGAAAATGGTACTGACATACACTCTACGCTCAAGTCATGCACCGGAAGATGTTTTGGCAATGGCGATTGGGAATGGCAATGTGAGGGTCCACTCCTCTTTGGGGACCAAGGCTCTGTGCTCAGAAAACTGAAATTAACTGGCGACCCAGGGGCTGAGGCAATGCTCTGCTCTCTCCAACAAAGTGTTTTCACCAATTGAGCTAATTAGCCCAATTCACAAATGCCATCAGAGACAATTAGAGATAGATGAGTTCCTGATATGCTTTACACATAAGACAAAAGGCTTATCAGATGCTGTTCAAAAGGGCTAAGAACATTACACTAATCAAGCAGTTAAACTGGAGTAACAACTCAATTCTGTTATAAATCATTTTAGCATTAATGATCATAATTTTTCATGCAAAAAATTCTAATGATTTTATAGATGTTCTTATTTTACAGACAAACCAATCAAGAAGAAAAAGAATCATCAAAAGGAAATTTCATGGATAGTTCAAACTTTCACTTAGAAGTAATACAGTGGGGCCTTGACTTATGAGTTTAATTCGTTTCGTGACGGAGCTCGTAACTCAAATTACTCGTATGTCAAATCAATTTTCACCATTACAATGAATTGAAATGCCATTAATCCGTTCCGGATACCCAAGAAACACCGCAATCGTTTTGTTAAATGTTTTTAAATAAGAAAAATGTATTTAAAAATAACGAATATTGTATAAAAACACAATACTGAACAATAGGATGTAGTGCAATAAACTTGTTTTATTAAGTTTAATGTACAGCATTTACCTTGGAGATCAAACGACTTAAAGATGCTGATGGAGTTGGAGGAGAAAGGCTGACTGAATAACTGAGTAACTGAATCTTATTTGCTGATTTTTGCCCTTTTCCCCACGCTTTCATCACTTTCATCTACAGGAGTTTTCGATAAAAACCTGTCCAATGAGATCTGTTTCATCCTCCCTTTCAGAATATTTCTGAAATGAGTTAGGCAAGTGTCATTAAATAGCTCCATCGCACGCCCAGTTGCAGTTTTTTCTGGGTGTTTCTTTTGAATAAAGTCTGAAAGTTTCTCCCACATTCCCAACATTTCCTTTATCTCACTTATAGAGATAACCTTCTTCTTCTCCTCCTCGTCCTCCTCGTCCTCCTCGTCCTCCTCCTCCTCCTCCTCCCCCTCCCCCCCCCTCCTCCTCCTCCTCCATGTCATCTATTTCCTGCAAAACCTCCGTGTGCTGCTGCATCTGTAGCTCCTTTAGCTCCTGCGCTGCCAGTTCCTCGGAGTGCTCCTCGATGAGCTCGTTGATGTCACCTTCCTTTATATCCGCGCTCGCTGCCTCACCATGTCTGGCAACCGAGTGAGTGCCGGTCCTCTTTTTAAAATTTTTGAACCAGCCCCGACTGGCTTTAAACAGCTCACCCGATGCTGCATCCACTGAAGTGCCTGGGGTCTGCTGCAGCAAATCAGTGTAAATAGCTCGTGCCTTCTCGCAGATTATAGCCTTCGTCACGGTATCTCCTGCGAGCTGCTTCTCCGCTAACCACACCATTAGCAGCTTCTCCATATTTTCATGGATAGATGTCCGCTGTTTAGAAATTATTTTAACGCCCTTGGCTGGAGTTGTAGCCTCTATCGACTCCTTCTGCTTCAGTGTGGTGCAGATCGTAGAAGTGCTACGCTCGTACTGCTTCACCAAGTCGATTATACGCACACCTTGGTCATGTTTTTCGATAATTTCTTTCTTTAATTCAATGCACATCATCCGCTTCTTCTTCTCAGCACTGTCCTTCGCACTTACTTTCTTCAGATCCATGGTTGAAAAAATGAAGTTCTGCAAAATAACTGCACGCACAAATGCGAGCACAACACTGATGCTTGACTAAGAGCTAACCGCTTAAAGTGAACGAGTGAGACACGTGATGCTGGGCTGATGTTGTGGCGTTCACTGTGACATTCGCTGCGCCAACTAGCGGTGGGGTATCTGAAGCTTGCTCGTAACCCGAATTTCAGCTCGCAACTCAAAGCAAAAAACTGGCCGAGAGACAGCTCGTATCTCGAAAAACTTGTTAGTCGGACACTCATAAGTCAAGGCCCCACTGTATATCACGTTTGAGATCAGTTTTGAGGACCAGGTGTTCTGAAGGCCCGGTAGCACCTGTGTGTGCCAGAGAGGCAGGGACTGCAGTCAGAGGGTAGGTACATGGGCATTGGGGTCACAGCAGCACCATCTTCTCTTCCGTGCTCCCTAAGGGCCCATCCCATCCCCCTTCCCTTATCACCTACTTCCTTGCCTGCCTTCCTTCCTAATGTGAGGCCCTCCCCTCTCCTGTAGCAGCACCTGGTTCCCAAAACACTGTAGTGGTCCGCAGTCCCGTCTTCTGCTGAGCAGGTTCACTGTAATGGATCACTGAGAACCACTGGACTGGGACCCAATGTGTATTTCCTCAGAATTCCTGCTTGCCAAATGTGATATGCCATTTGTAAAAGTTTTAAATTCTTCCATCTAATTTTAAAATTTTGCCACGAATGGTTAAGTATTACTTTTATTAAAGTGGAGGGGATGTTTTGGTTTGTGTTCAGCCTTTCTGTAGGTCTATTTTTAAAAATAGACTCTGGCCTTCAATTTTAAACAGATACCATATGGCTGCTTCCTTACTAAGTTATTTATTTTTCAAAAAATGTTAACAGCAATTCTGGCAGTTCTTCATTAAACATTATTCGTAAAACATAAACAGCTCAGTGATCATCCATGGAGAGATTCAGAAGCTTATAAAAGTCAACTCCACCTCCTTCTGACTGACAATGGCCGTCCTTTCTCGAGGCCCTTCTGGGTGATGCTGGAATAGCCAGATGCTGGAAAACCCATCACTACTTCCTAGCAGAAAGTGAAAACAGTCCTTGGTTCTGAAGTAGCTGTTTCTGGAAGCATCCAGGTCTCTGGAGTCATGCAAAGGAAAGGAGGTGTATGTAGGGAGAGACAAGGAGATAATGGCCAGCAGGCCAATGAGAACTCCTATTTAGAGAGGTTGTGTCTGTTTTTTCCTACAAAAGAAAAGTCTAGCATGGAATAGAATAACCGAAAAGGCAAATAAGAGCTAGGAAATCTTCCGTAGAGGCCACAACACTTTGGACATCTTTTTAGATCAATAATTCATGAGCTTGTTTGGCCTAGTCCCGTAAGGACTGGAAAGTGATTGGGTTGATTGTAACGTGCCAAACACCTGATCCCACAGATAATTTCTCTTGTTACCTGGTGCATACAGGGAGGTTAGAATTTGAGGAGCTGGAAGAGACCTTTGCGATTACTTAGTAATGATGAAGAAACTAAGACAGAATTTCTGGACAGGATGCCTTGTGAGTTCAGGCTTTAAATACCATTCACTACTCTAAATGATAGCAATGATAGATAAAATATTTTTAGGGAGGGAGGAAGGCAGAGAAGGAGGGAGGAAATCAGTCATGTTTACAAACAAGAGAAACAAGACACATGAACAAAAAACAGGCCGGCTATCGGGGCGGCAGCTACTATTCAGAACAGGTAGAGGCCGGAGCAGAGCCAGCAGCCAAAGGCACAGCTCATGGCAGGCAGGGTGAGGCTGAAGGCAAAGGGTTCAGAGCGAGACTCAGTGGGCTGGATGCAGCCCACACTGTCAGTGGAAAGAAACCAAAAAGGCTTCTGTGACCATTGCTGGGGCTGTGGCTGAGACAGTGTCACCTGGAACAGCAGCAGGAAGCACAGACAGCTTGCAGCCTGAACCTGGCCAAGGGAACAGATCCGTCTTATCCTCGATATCAGAACAGGAGTGGAACCTCCAATTAAGATCCACCTCAAAGCTAGGGCCTGGCGGAGGGTTGAGATAACAGCAAAACCACTACACAGGCAGAAGAGAGGCCAAGAGAGGGACAAGGATTCCCACGTAAGACAGGCTTCTACACTAAAAGCCCAACATAGGAGAAGGAAACTAACTTCAAAAAAAGACTGATGAAAACTTAATTTGATAAAGTCACTCCTGGCAAGTTAAAAACATGGTAAACTGAAAATGACTTTAATATAAATGTGTTAAAACCTTTGAAGAGATACAAAAAAAAAAAAATACCCCCCTCTAATTTTTTTGAAACAATATCAGTCAGATAGTGAATCAAGTGATAGATCAAATATCTATTTGAAATCCTGGAAACGAAAAATATGGTCACTGATTTAAAACTCAATAGATGGGAAAACACCAAGCACAAAAGGAAAAATCAAGCCTCTATTTAGAAGTCTACTCAGAGTATAGAGAAAGAAATAAAATATATAGAAAGAGGTAGGTATAACAGGTGAGAAGAAACATAATCTAATAGGATTTCCAGAAATGAAGCTAGAAGGAATGGTGGTGGGTAGCAATATTAGAATTAATACTAACAATTTTCCAGAATTGAAGACATGACTCTTGATATTGAAAGTGCACAGATGTGCCAAGCAGACTGGATAAAATAACTATCTTCTGGACAGATTGTAGTGAGGCTGAAAAACGTAAAGGTTAAAGAGAAACTCGTGAAGAAAATAAAAGAAAAAAAGGGGGGGAAAGAGTTAAAAGGAAATGATCATTAGTCTAGTAGCAGACTTCGCAATAGCAACAATACTAGACAGCAATAAAGTCGTATTTTAAAAGTTTTGAGGGAAAACCACTGTTAACCTAGAATTCTGTACCCAGGAAGAGTGGGGATAAAATTAAGGCATTTTCTGAAATATAAGGACTGGGTTTACCGCTTACAGACAGTTACTATAGTAAATACTAAAGGATATATATCTCAGCAAAAATAATTTAAAAAACCCAAAGGGAAAAAAGGCAATGCAACGAACGAGCTAAGAGAGAATAAAAGACTTATTTCAGGTTTCATAAATAAGTAATGGCTGAGACAATGAGAACTCTGGTATAAGACTCCCAAATTAGTATTCTTTCTTCTAACTCTCTGCCTCTTAATTCTGCACTTTTAGATACTGTTTTCATTTTTATTTTTTTTTTATTTTTTAGATACTGTTTTTAAAGACCTTTTTATTGGATTTTAGAAACAGAGAAGGAGAGGGAGAGGGCAACAGAGGGAGAGGAAGAGTGAGCGCACAACATCGACGGGCTGCCGCTTGCACTCCCCCATCAGGGATCCGGCCCAGGCACGTGCCCCGCCCGGGAAACACGCCAGCACCTTTCAGTGCCAGGACCACCCCCAGCCAGCTGAGCCACACGGGCCAGGGCTGCGTTTTTATATCTTAGCTTCTAGTTAGATAAAAAACCGCAAGTGAACAGCTCCTAAATATTACCAAAATATTTTTTGCAACATTTAGATCCTTATTTATTCTTTCTAAATTTAAAAACTTCCCTGGAATGTGATTACAATGAGGAAGAATTCCAAGAGAAGTTTTCATTAGTCATTTCATTTACTGTGCATGGCCCTCAGCAATGTGTTCCATTTTCTTCATATTTAACACAAAATCATGATGTTTTCTCACATATTTTAAAAGGTGAAGTCTTGGTAGTTCATAATTGCCTTTGATTTGCACCTAATGAAGAGAAACTCCGTGCATCTCTAAACAAAGTTTTTTTAGTATTACATTATGTACTATTTTAGTATGTATTCACTAAAGATGCCAATACCAATGTGTACTGACTTAATAAAAACAAAATGCATGCGACTATCATATCTTTAACCCAGAAGGAAATAGGAGTTAAAACAACAATAGACAAAAGTCTAGCTGGCACTCATAGGTGAGTTAAAAAAACAGGTGCTCCCAAAGATGTAACAGTGATTCAGATCAAGATACTGGATCCTTTGTACAATCTGCGGTACGTTAACACGTTCTCTAATGAAGTCATCTCAGAATTTCCACATCTCAATGCAGAGCAATTATCTGCCTACTTTTAGGCTCTGTAAGTTATCTGTGACCTTGTACATACTGCCAGCAAGAGGAGAGTCCAGCTCTCCATATGATAAAACAGGCAGTAAGAGGAGTATTATTTTAAACAGCACATAGTGAGGAAACATCCTGATTCTAAAACAGAAACTATGATTGCATCTGACTGTCTTGGAGTCAGACTGACTACCCGAGTTTCTGTGGATGGTGAAGTGCAGACAGAAATACAACAGAAACAGAAATCCCTCCGTGCGGGCCATCAGTCTGCCTGCTGTGCTCCCAGGGACCACGACAGTGTCGGACTGCCCTGGGGCGAGCCCGGTGTTTATGAGGGTCACCTGGCAGGACAGACGAGAAGCCAGCCTGTGGTCAGAGTCAGTACCAATAACCAAGCGTTCGGATTCATAGCCCTGGGCAAGCGCTGATGCCACTCGAGTGTTATTTTTAGGCACAGGCCGTTATGCAGCAGAGCTAATTCAATGAGCCATGGCATCTTCTGTGTGGGACCAACAACAGTCATCTCACACCAGACTGTCAACCACCTGAAAAGTGTTCAAAGCCTGTAGAGCTCGAATGTTCTTGAGGCAAAATGAATACGCCACGTATAATTTTTATGTTGGTGACAGGAAAATGTTCTATGCCATTAAGAAGAAGTAGATGGGACACACACCCTCATCTGTAAGTGGACCTCTGAAGCCAGGAGGACGTTCCTGTAATTTGCCGAGTACACATGCTGTTAGAAAGAAAACATGGAATAAATGTGGAAGTGAAGACAGACACCGGCTCCCCATGTGCCAAGAGCCTTCCTCACATTTCACTCCATCCATGTCTATACAGTTCCGATCTTCACAGAGAGAATGAACATGTATCATTTTAAAAAAGAAAAAAGAATCCAAAAATGCGAGGATAGTATAAGGAACCTCTGGGACAACTTCAAGCGTACCAACATCAGAATTATAGGGGTACCAGAAGGAGAGAGAGGGCAAGATATTGAAAACCTTTTTGAAGAAATAATGACAGAAAACTTCCCCCACCTGGTGAAAGAAATGGACTTACAAGTCCAGGAAGCGCAGAGAACCCCAAACAAAAGGAATCCAAAGAGGACCACACCAAGACACATCATAATTAAAATGCCAAGAGCAAAAGATAAAGAGAGAATCTTAAAAGCAGCAAGAGAAAGACAGTCAGTTACCTACAAGGGAGTACCCATTCGACTGTCAGCTGATTTCTCAACAGAAACCATGCAGGCCAGAAGAGAGTGGCAAGAAATATTCAAAGAGATGAATAGCAAGAACCTGCAACCAAGATTACTTTATCCAGCAAAGTTATCATTCAGAATGGAAGGTCAGATAAAGAGCTTCACAGATAAGAAAAAGCTAAAGGAGTTCATCACCAACAAACCAGCATTATATGAAATGCTAAAAGGTATTCTTTAAGAAGAGGAAGAAGAAAAGGGAACTCTTACCATTTGCCACAGCATCGATGGAACTGGAGAGCGGATAAATACCACAAGATCTCACTTATTTGTGGAATATAATGAACAACATAAACTGATGAACAAGGACTGATCCAGAGACGGAGAGGCTTTGATTGGACTGTTGGGCCTTGGAGGGAAGGTAGGGGAGGGTGGGGGCAAGGGGGAAGGATCAACCAAAGGACTTATATGCAAGCATATAGGCCTAACCAATGGACACGGACAACGGGGGGGTGAGGGGATGAGCGGGGGGGGGGGGGGGGTAGAGGGTACACATATGTAATATCTTAATCAATAAAAAAATATTAAAAAAAAACAGTGAAAAACACTCTACTCATCATTTTATAAAAACTATAAAAAATACTACTCTATTAAAAAAAATCAGTGGCTCTGGATGTACTGTGAACAGCAACAGCTATTCTTAATACTCCTCTGCTCAAAACCCACCAAGGTGCCAATTTCACTCAGTCAAAGGCGAGACCCCGTGGCAACAGCACGAGGACTGCGGGAGGGATAAAAGGAATGATACTCTGTAGGGCTCCTGCACTGCATCCAAAGTCAGTATTAATGTAAAGTATGCTGTGATAAATCCAAGGTGATGCTGTACAGCAGTCCCCCCTTATCCTCGGGGGAAATGTTCCACGCCCACAGTGGATGCCTGATACCACGGAGAGCAGTGAGTCCAACTTATACTATGTTTGTCTTCTTTTGATGATGTGAGATGATACAGTGCCTATGTCAGCCGTGGGCAAACTACGGCCCGCGGGCCGGATCAGGCCCATTTGAAATGAATAAAACTAAAAAAAAAAAAAAAAAGACCGTACCCTTTTATGTAATGATGTTTACTTTGAATTTATATTAGTTCACACAAACACTCCATCCATGCTTTTGTTCCGGCCCTCCGGTCCAGTTTAAGAACCCATTGTGGCCCTCGAGTCAGAAAGTTTGCCCACCCCTGGCCTATGTGATGAGATGAAGTGAGGTGAATGACACAGTCATTGTGACACAGTGTTGGGCTACTACAATATGGGTTACTTAAACACAGCACTGTGATACCTTGACAGTCAGTCTGATAACCAGTTACTAAGTGGCTAACAGGTGGGGAGTGTCTAGAGCAGTGGTTCTCAACCTTCTGGCCCTTTAAATACAGTTCCTCATGTTGTAACCCAACCATAAAATTATTTTCGTTGCTACTTCATAACTATAATGTTGCTACTGTTATGAATCGTAATGTAAATATCTAATATGAAGGATGATCTTAGGCGACCCCTGTGAAAGGGTCGTTCGACCACCAAAGGGGTCGCAACCCTCAGGTTGAGAACCGCTGGTCTAGAGCATGTAGACACTGGACAAAGGGATGATTCACATCTGGGGAGGAACACATTGGGATGGCTCGAGATTTCATCACACTACTCAGAATGGTGCACAAATTTAAAGCTCATGAATTGTTAATACTATAATAACTTTGTATGGTGACAGAAGGTAATTTGACTAATTATGGTAACACTTTGTGATTATATAAATATTAAATCACTAGGTTGTACACCTGAAACTAATAAAATATTGTACATAAATTTGAAAAAACGTATGAACTTCCCTGGCTGGGTGGGTCAGTTGATTGGAGCATCGTCCGCTACATCAAAAGGTTGTGGGTTCCAGAGGAGAACCAAGATGGCAGCGTAAGATATAAATTTGTACGTGCTGCCCCCCACAACCACATTAAAACTACAACTAAAAGACAAAACAGCTATCATCCAGAACCACGGGAAAGCTGGCCGAGTGGAAGTTCTACAACTAGAAGGAAAGAAAAAAGTGCATTGAGACTGGGTAGGAGGTGCAGAGGCGCCAAGAGCAGAGGTATGGAGGTGTGCGCAAGGCAGGCTGCACCTAGGTGCGCAGTTTTTTCAATCGAAAGGGGATACCAGCTCCCGAATGCACTGAACTTGTTTCTGGCGAGACTCTGGGGACCCAGACTCCTACGGGGAGAAACTGGACTGTCTTGCAACGGGTTGGAAAGTGAGGGTGGCTTTCTCGCAGAGCTGCTTGCAGAGATCATAGTTACTGTGGGGGCGCGGTACTCGGGGACTAGGGGGACGCAGAGACGCCGAGTAGGAGATGCGAGGAGTCGCGGAGACGGCTGACAACAGCCATTGCTGTTTGCTCCGCCCTGGTGATTCTCTGAGACCCCACCCCACTCAAGTTACATCCCCACCCAAGCTGTGCGCAGCAGGGCAAAGGAAGCGCCTGCCCTTTTGCGGCCTAACCTAACAAACTGTAGCTGGGTCAGAGAGCTCCAAAACTTCCAAACCCCTAACAAGGAGATATTTGCTGATATCGCTGTAGCCCTGCTGGGTGAACTCACACAGTGGTTGACCTGGAGATCCAGGAGCCAGGGTACCCAGTGGTCAGATACCAGATTTCAACTCCTCACATCCATAAGGGACACACTCAAGAGGCAGGCTCAGTGAGCACCAAAGCCCCACTGAAGCAAGTCCTACCCGATAATGGTGTCTCCAGCACAGCAGTTCTTCCACTATGGACACAGCGGGTCCTCGCAGTCAGCCAGAATGCGAAGACAAAGAAACATGTCACAAATGAAAGAAATGGAGGAAAGCAAACTACTGGACATAGAGTTCAAAACCACAGTTATAAGGTTACTCAAGAATCTTCTACAAGCCTCCAAGGAACTTAGTGAGACCTTCAAAGATCTTAATGAGAATGCCAAAAAAATGGAAAAGGACCAGTCAGAAATTAAGCATACACTGACTGAAATTAAGAATAATATACAGAGATCCAAGAGCAGACTAGAAGATCCCAAGAATCAAGTCAAAGATTTGAAATACGAGAAAGCAAAAAACACCCATCCTGAAAAGCAAAAAGAATCCAAAAATATGAAGATAGTGTAAGGAGCCTCTGGGACAATTTCAAACATACCAACATCCGAATTATGGGGTGCCAGAAGACGAGAAAGAGCAAGATACTGAAAGCCTATTAGAAGAAATCATGACAGAAAACTTCCCCTACCTGATGAAAGAAATAGACTTACAAGACCAGGAAGCGAAGAGAACCCCAAATAAGAGGAATCCAAAGAGGACCACACCAAGACACATCATAATTAAAATGCCAAGGGCTAAAGACAAAGAGAGAATCTTAAAAGCAGCAAGAGAAAAACAGTTAGTTACCTACTACAAGGGAGTACCCATACGACTCTCAGCTGATTTCTCAATAGAAACCATGCAGGCCAGAAGGGAGTGGCAAGAAATATTCAAAGTGATGAATAGCAAGAACCTACAACCAAGATTACTCTACCCAGAAAAGCTATCATTCAGAATTGAAGGTCAGATAAAGAGTTTCACAGACAAGAAAAAGCTAAAGGAGTTCATCACCACTAAACCAGGATTATATGAAATGTTGAAGGATATTCTTTAAGAAGAGGAAGAAGAAAAAGGTAAAGATAAAAATTATGAACAACAAAGTGACAACAAATAAATATCTATCAAGTGAATCTAAAAATTAATTCAGAATAAACTGGTGAATATAATAGAAGCAGGGGCATAGAAAAAAAGTGGACTGACAATTCTCGGGGGGAAGGGGGTATGAGGGGTGCGGAAAGAGATTGGACAAAAATCTTACACCTACGGATGACAGTGGCTGGGGGTAAGGGCCTGGGGTGAGGTGGGGTGGGAACCAGGTGGAGGGGAGCTATGGTGGGGGGGGGGTGGGGATGGGGAAGAGGAACATCTGTAATAATCTGAACAATAAAGATTTATTTTTTTAAAAAAAAGGTTGTGGGTTTCATTCCAGGTCAGGGCACGTAACCTAGGTTGCAGGTTCAATCTTCAGTCAGGGTGAGCATGAGGGGAACTGATCAATGTTTCTCTCTCTCTCTCTCTCTCTCTCTCTCTCTCTCTCTCTCTCTCTCCCCCCCCCCCCTTCCTTTCTCTCTAAAAATCAATAGAAACATATCCTCAGATAAATACTGGGAGAAATAAATATATAATAACCTCTAGTCAAATCGCTAAGGCATAGTGGCTATATAATTACCCCCAAAACCCAGAGGTGCTCCTTAGCAAACAGCAGTGGTGCAGAATCCCAACAGACCCTTGGGGTAGGGACACAGTGGCTCCTGGGTCAATGAAGGAGCTTCCTGAAGATTCTAGAGCCAATTTCCACAGCAACCACTGGCGAATTCAGAGAATGAAGTGCCATTATAAAATGAACCGTTCAGAGAATGAGACAAAGGCTTTATTTAGAAGAGTCTTATTATTAGAGAATTCACATTGTTTCAATCTCCAGGGGGGAAAAATTTAGTGCTTATAGGAATTTTAAGAATGATCTCAGAGATCTAAAATTTAAAGACAATTTTTGAACCTGTCAACTAATGAGGAATCCAGCAGTATAACATTCTCGTTATCTGTCACTCCACAAACAGCACCCGGTTAAGAGATGCCTGAACTTAATACAGAAGCTGGAAGCACGGAGCTGGAGGGTGGAAATGTATTTTCAGGTAGAGGAGGAAAGAGAACACACGGCAAACTTCACTAAGCGCGCTGCTTTCGAGTTTCAGAGTATTAACATATATGTTGAACGTTTATTGTTCGATGGCTTCAAATTTTTCAATTAATTATACATAGCTACAGGGCCCACAAATGAAAGTGTACAGCAATCACATCTGCAGTAAGAGTAATTTGGGGGCATTAACTTAAAGTAGGATCTAAGCAATCTAAAGAAAATTATAAAAGCCTAATGGGAGATAAAGACAAATGGAGAGACGCCTGAAGGTTCTCTCTGGAACACTAAATATAGCAGCAGAGACATGTGCCAAGTTACTATGTAGGTTCGAAGCATTATCAAACTCTCAGTGGAAAACTATTGGCAGAGCCACAGGCAGTGAGGATGGGAGAAGCATCAGTATTACTGGAGCCAGGAGGTCTGGGAGCAGACAGACCACACGCCGTAGATCAACATCAATCCCATGTGAAGATTTCTAGCTGGCTCAACCTTATTTGGGACCCAATTTTATTTATTTTTGCATCAGCTAGAATCTGCTCTCTGAAACTTTGGTTATTAGGAGTAAAAAGTGATAGTAAAATTGATCAGGAAAATTAAGTAGACACAAATACCAAAG
This sequence comes from Myotis nattereri, assembly GCF_964212035.1. Classification (NCBI taxonomy): domain Eukaryota; kingdom Metazoa; phylum Chordata; class Mammalia; order Chiroptera; family Vespertilionidae; genus Myotis; species Myotis nattereri. The sequence continues at coordinate 95,688,787 of NC_138081.1, read as the reverse complement.
AATAGTGAAAGGAAAAACAACCCTATTTGCCCTTTCTTTGTTATTTAAACCCAATATTTTAATGGGTGGAGAAAACATGATGAATACAACATAGAAAAATTTACTAAATCCCCAAAATTGAAGAAGCAATATCAGCCTATATAGATGACAAATTGATATTACTAAATTTCAACCCAATTATTAAATGAAGACATAAAAAGTAAAGCTGTAATATATGACTTTATATCCCTTAATTAGCCACAAAGAAATTAAGACTTCACATGATCTAGAAATTCTAGACTCCAGAATTCTTTTAAGAAATGTGGTATTCATCATTTTGCCAATCCTTCTGGGAAAAAATATGGAGATTTTTAATCTAGCAGCTCAGCAGGCCCCAAGGCTCTAACTCAAATAGCATAAGCCAGAGAAGCACGGCACGCATGCACCCCTAGAAAGAAAAGAAGGCAGTGAGCTTTACGCCCAGCAAGTGGTCCAAGCAATAAGTGATGAGTGACCACAGAGTCACTGAGTGCAAAAGAGGGAGGTCCCATCGGTCCAAATGGTCAGGGCACTTCAGGGAAAAGGAAGGGCTAAGCAGAGTCCCCAAGTCTGACACCACTTACCATGGTGACGTAGGAGAGAAGCAGGGTCAGAGAGAGCACAGGGCCAGGTCAGGTGTGGTGGACAGCTGGGGAACAGGCCCAGGCTCCTCCGTGAAACCACCTCCTTCCTCTAAGAGGAATAAACCCCCGACTGTGTGTGTGCATGTTTGTGCTGTGTGTGCATGTGCCCACCCTGCTCCGGCTCCTCCCTAATACGCACGCACACAGGAAGGCTGCACCCATAGTAGCAGGTGTGGGAGGACACTCACTCAGTAACAAACTTAAGAAAATAAAACTACCTTAATGAGGACTCAGTTCAGTAAACATGATTTGTACTCAATAGTTACAAGTGGCCCTGGAAGTTGAACATTTACATTACTGATTGAGGTTTGCTGAATCTAGAGGCTAAATAAATACAAAACATTTCTGACAAACTTACCCAGAAAAATGCATTTTCAATAGTCACCAAATTACCAAGATTCCACCAAATGAAGTTACAGATCTCTGAATACGCCTACTGGTGGCCACTGTAGTTTCCACGTCACGGGGCGGGGGGCGCCACAGAGACAGGGCCCGAGGTCTAGGTCAGACCGTACCCCTGCTTGTCCTCGCGTTGGGCTTCATTTGATGCGCAGGAGCAGATCCTCCTCCACTACGCTCACCTGGCCCCTAGAGGAATGCTCCCTGAGCTCTGAGATGCCGCTCACGACAGTCCCCACAGGTGAGCATGGCCTCGCCCACCCAGGAGTGCTTACCACCTACACAAGCAAAGCAGTCCTCAGGGACTCCCCTGAGGGGAGCTCACAGAGGGAGTGAGGCAGTGCTCCAGTCAGGAGGAGCTTTCATCATAATCGAAGCCCACCTCCAAAGCCACACTGTTCAGGACTGTTCTGTGATCTCGCCTCCACACCCAAAGTCCCTCTTCCATCTCTAGTCCCTCCGTGGCCCTGGCTCTGCCTGGGGGCAGTGATTCGGTCCCTGTACAGACCTCACCTTGCAGCCTGCTCAGCTCTTTTCCCCCACAGAAGGTGCAACATAAGGAGGCTGACTCAATGTCACAACATGGAACCTGCTCCTACTGTACAGAAATGCAGAATGTTAACCCTCCCGGGGAGTTGGAGGGGGGAGGTCACTGCCCAGCCGCTGCGGCCTCCGAGCAGCTCACAGCGCAGGCAGTTCTCTTCTAGCACAGTCCTGGCCCAGAAAGAGCCGACAGGTGCTGACTCAACAGGTTTACTGCCTGAGAAAAGGTCCAAAATAAGGCTAATTGCCATGTTCCTTCACCAAATTATGTTTACTTTAAACGTGTATTTTAAGTGTCCACTTTTTATGATTGTCACACTTCAAACTAAGAATCACATAAAGTGCTCCTGCCGGTGCTCCCATTTCAGCCGGAATTTTCTCCACCACAGCACCAGCACCCTGTGTCACTGCTGTTGGAATCCCATCTGCCTCCAGTAGGCTGCTGGCTAGGAAGGAGAGGTGGAGGCAGTGGGAAGTTTTGACTGCATTGACTCCGTTTCTAGGGTAGAGCCTTGATTTCCACAGGGAAACACCACTCCCTGCTCTCAGCCTCCCTGACAGAAAAGGGATGGCTCCTGCTGACCCTGGCTCAGGCTGCCAATCAGAGCTCTGCCTCCCTTTGGCCACAGTGACTGGTTCAGGTTTGGGCACATGACTAATTCCGCATATTAAGACTCAAACCCCACACATGTGTTGGAGAAGCGCAGTCTCTTTTCCCCTGAAAGGAGGATGGGGAGGCTGTTAGCCTGGGGTCCTCCAGGGCACCCACGCTGAACGAGCCCCCGCCGAAGCCAGCAGAGAAGCGGAGAGATGGAGACACCAGGTCCCAACTGGTCAAGAAATGACTCAAGCCTGAGATCCTTGGATGCTTTTAGTGCCATGAGCCAATGCATTCCTTTTACTAATTGCTTAAGCCAATATAATTAATGTTTCTGTACTTGTAACTATATACAGTGGGGCCTTGACTTACGAGTGTCCCTACTAACGAGTTTTTTGAGATACCAGCTGTCCCTCAGCCGATTTTTTGCATTGAGTTGACAGAGTAATTTGAGTTAACGAGCTCCTTAACGAGCTCGGTCTCGGAATGAATTAAATTCGTCAGTCAAGGCCCCACTGTATATCATAATCAATAAAATCTGTGTTCACCCCGTTCACCCCTATAACAACATCACTTGGTATGGTAGCTAACACACAGAAGATGCTTAATATTTTTTTCAAATGAGCTGAATGAAAACTTAGAGTAGAATATCTTCCATAGGTTTTATTCTTTTTAAAAATGTCAACAGTAAAATAATTGTCACAATTCATCTTCACTAGGAAAAAATATGAAGAGTTGACTTACCAGGCATAAATCTATTCTGAAAAGAAACCCTCCATTTAGAGTAGTTATTATAGTAGTTATTATAAATCCTTGGAACTTAAGTGAATTTCATGAAAGTCTTGGCAATTCCTTCCAGAGTAAGCTAAATCTATGATAACCGTGGACTGTTAATGTGGCAACAGAACTGTTTTGTACTCGGTCATTACAAAAGGTGCATGGGCTACCTCAAGAGAACATCTGGCTCTGCATCATTTCTTTAAAAATTTAATTGGCCCTTTTTCACATAAAAAAAATAAGATAGCTGCTCAACAACAGGGACATATGTTCCTAATAAATGTCATACCAGCTAAGAATGAATTTTATTTTAAATAATGAAATCCTCAATTCTTCAGACATGAAGGAAATCAATCCCATTATACAAGTGAAAGAGCAGAGCATAAGCTAGGGGTGGGGGGCATAGTGGGGAAACTAATACAAAACATGGTTTCCAGTATAAATTCATTACCATATTTTAAGTTGCTGGAATGAATCTGTAAAGATGAAGTCACACTTCCACCCAATCTTTACTTCACCTAACAATGGATTTTCATGATCTTTGGCCATGGCTACTAGATGAGAAAGAGGTCTTTGGTCATGTTATTTAAGTAATTTCCTAATTAGTCAACTGTAGAACTTTCCTAAAAAGAAGAAAAATTAAAAACTAAAATTGTGAAAATATCAAGTAAATGGAGACAAGTTTTTAACACGTTAAACTCCTGTTTTTAAATTGTTTGAATAAAATATACTTCCCAAGTCTAAACATCAACTTATTGTTACCTTATAAACAAAACCACTAAGCATTTATTTCTGCTACTGAGTTTACAAAATATACCTTGCTGACAATGATGCTATTTCCAAGGTTATTTTCTATTTTAAAGATCTGATGAACAAATACTTGCTTAAACTCTAAAAATTTAAGAGACAAAGAAAGAGAAGAGATAAGACAGACAACATTGGTTTTTGCTTTGCACACTGTTGTGGAGACTGTATACAGGGAGAAGAAAAAAGGTAGGAAGTGAACTTGAACAGGAAGATTATTTCAGGATAAAGTAAGTTCCTTAGGATAAAGACCATTTCCTCTGTATTTTAGTAGACCAAATCTATCTAGGCCAAGTGGAAAAACACACAAATGCCAGTAAGAATTCCATAAAACAGCAACAATGAGGAAGAGAAACCACATGTAGGTTGCCAGAAGGTACAATGAAAACACCCAGCGGTAAATGCTGGGCAAAACTCACAGGCGTGTTTGTTTTGGAAGTTCAGAGTCAAGCATGTGGGTGGACCCAATGAGAAATACCAAACTGCTGCACAGCACAGATTCTCCTGTTCTGGCTCCCTTCCCACCCACCCTACCGCTTTCCCACCCGCCCTACCCCTTCCCAGACCATATCCCAGAAAGATAACTTTAATCAACTTTAGACAAAAACCTCCAATTAGAATAGGATACCCCTTGCACAGCGCACTAGGGGTCCATTTCTGCACTATGCCCAACAGCCTCTCTGTGGAAGGATGACTAGGTGGCTTCATGCATGCCTGAGGCCAGGTACTGCTGTAGACTAGGATGGAAGTAGGCAGGATGAATGCCTTGCAGCTATGGAGGTACCCAGTGTCACCTGTAATAAAACTAGTGGCACAAGCTCAGCCTCCTTCCCAGCATGGACACCCTGAACCCTGCTTCTAACCGCTCACCTGCCTCCTGCCTCACATTCCATTCCTATATTTTGCAACCATAGGGCTATTTCTCAGCAGAGACGCCATGGCTCCACTGTTTCAAACCCCAGAGAAAATGCAGCTCGGTGAGAGTGTTGGCCTGCAAACACAAGGGTAATGGGTTCAATTCCCGGTCAAGGACACATACCACCGTGGCGGGTTCAATCCCGCCCTGGTCAGGCCCCACGTGGGAGGCAATCAATCCATGTGTCTCTCTCTCACTTCGATGTCTGTCTCTGTCTCTCTCTGTCTCTGTTCTGTCCCGACTCCCACTCTTCCTTCCCTCCCACTCTGTCTGAAAATCAATGGGAAAAATATCCTCAGGTGAGGATTAGGGGGGAAAAAAGGAAATGCAGATGGGCAAAAACCCAAGGATGGCAGAGAGTCTAGTAATAATTAAAAAGAACTAAGATATAATGAGCTCTTTGATGTGCACTTTCAATGGACTGTGTCTTTCAGTCACCACAAGCAAGCTAGGAGGTAGATGTTATGTTCCCGTACAGATAATGTAACCAAAGCACAAAAATACGTAATTTGTCCCAAGTCATACAGAAAGGGACTCAGCTCAAACCCAAGCAGTCTGCTCAAGAATCCATAGGCACACCTATTAGTAAAACATGAACAGATGCTAGAGTTAGGAAAATATTTATTTGCCCAGGACTTCAGTAATAACCTCCTTCATTCTCATTTTGACATGATGCAGCTTGAAGCCGCTTCCCTAGGAAGCTGTTACCAAAACAATTGCTGCCTTGTGCCCACATCCCTCTCTCTTCCTCTCTAGCAAAAATACACCCAAAAGACAGTGTTTTCCGGTGTCTAAGGTACTTTCAGACATGGTAATTTATTTCTATTAGGAGAAAAAAAGTAAAACAAATTGCTAAAGAAAAAAAATGAACAATGCCATTATTTTGACAAATTCTATTTTCTAAATAAAATATAATTCTACTAAAGTCCTGGTGCACAAAATTCATGCATTTGATGGGGGGGTTGTCCCTCAGCCCAGCCTGCACCCTCTCGCAGTCCAGGAGCCCTCGGGGGAGGTCTGACTGCCAGGGACTGTGGGGAGCAGGCTTAAGCCAGCAGCTGAACATCCTGAGCGCTGCTGTGGAGGCGGGAGAGGCTCCTGCCACGGCCGCTGCGCTCGCCAGCCATGAGCCTGGCCTCTGGCTAAGCGGCACTCCCCCTGTGGGAGCACATTGACCACCAGGGGGCAGGTCCTGTGTTGAGCATCTGCTACATGATGGTCAGTGTGCAACACAGCGACCAGTTCAGCTGTTTGGTCAATTTGCATATTAGCCTTTTATTATATAGGATTAATATTTTTGTTTTGTTTAGGGAAAATAAATCTATTTTAAAAATATGTTTTTATTGATTTCAGAGAGAGGAAGGGAGAGGGAGAGATAGAACACCACCCATTGGGGATTGAGCCCGCAACTCTGGCATGTGCCCTGACTGGGAATAGAACCATGAATAAATCTACTTTTAATGCCTTTAAGAACCTTTAAAAATATCTCTTTTTAAATATATATTTGTTATTGATTTCAGAGAGGAAGGGAGAGATAGAAACATCAGTGATGGAAGAGAATCATTGATTGGCTGCCTCCTGCACACCCCGCACCATGAAGAAGGAGCTCTTTCTGCCCAGCTGACCTATCTGTCAGAAGATGGATATGTAGGAGGCATGGAAATAATGTTGCTGCTGCAGCTAACAGTTGCTACGTGCTATATGGCCACAATTTTCTATGTGCTTTTTGTCCGCTATTTTGTTTAACTGTCATAACAACTCTCTACAGCTTTGTTTTATTATCCCTGACTTTCAGAGAGGTTATAGAACTTATCCAAGGTATAGAGCTGATGACAAAGATGGCAGACCTGGGATTTCAATTCAAGTCTGTGTATTTTTCCTTCTGTGATACACTGCTTCAAAAAAGGCAAAGCATAATGAGCCCAGAAACAGTTATGAGTGACTATGTGCTTTGGACAGTGAAGGGTTTGGTGAGGCATTGGAGAATAGTACAGGGCAAAAGCTTCTTGGGCTGGGGGACTGGATTCTGAATAGCCATGATAAGAAAACTAGTAGTAGTAAGTGTTTGTGGGCTGGTCCTGGGAAGAAGATGGGCGGAGAGGGGGTTGGAACAGGGCTGGTGGCTGGGGCTGGTGGCTGAAGGGGCAGCAGGAAAACAAGTTCTCATGAGAGACCTACATTCTGAGATGGTCTAGTAACTAATGTCCAGTTTTGTATCTCACATACCAAACTGAAGAATGGAGTCTGCAATTGAGGGTGAAGATAGATGGGGAATATAAATTTGGAGTCACCCGCATATAGGTGGATTTAAAGCCAACTAAGAGAGATCATCTAGAAAAAGATGCATGCCTGGGGCCCTCCAACACTTAAACTTAACGATAAGGTGAAAACAGCCAAAGTCAGCAAAGACGGGTGAAAAGTAGAGGCCATGAAGGTAGAGGAAACCCAGAAGAGGGCGGTGTCCTGGAAAGCAAGAAAGTGACATTTCCACTCCACTGAATGCTACCACCTGCAATAAAGTGACCTATGGGCTTAGCAATGTGAGGTCACTGGGAATATGACCTTTTCAGTGAGAGGCTGGGGAAAAGCCACACAGAAGTGGGTTAACAAGTTAAAGGCAATTAAAATAAATGACATTTTAAAGAGTGGGAGGTGAGGAAGTAGACCACAAGAACAGACAATCTTCCAGTAAGTTTACCGACCCACACAGCAGATAACTATCATTACCAGCACCACCACAGAAGGCTGCTCAGAGCTCAGTAGGAGCAAGTGGGGGGTGGGGAGGAAAGAGGGCTTGGGGGTAAGGAAAAGCTTCTGAGAGAGAGGTAACCAAATCCTAGCACGCAGGTAAGACCATCCTATAGTGATGTGTCCCTATAATGAAACTATTTCCACCAAATATGCACGACTGCCTACCTGCTCCTAAGGCAGTGGTTCTCAACCTGTGGGTCACGACCCCTTTGGGGGGGGGCGTCGAACAACCCTTTCACAGGGGTCGCCTAAATACATCCTGCATATCAGATATTTGCATTACGATTCACAACAGTAGCAACATTACAGTTATGAAGTAGCAACGAAAATAATTTTATGGTTGGGTCACAACATGAGGAGCTGTATTAAAGGGCTGCGGCATTAGGAAGGTTGAGAACCACCATCCTGAGGAAATCCTGTTAAATAAAGAGTCAGTACTAACCATGACTAACTTGCATGGCAGTAAAAATATGTATAAGAAATTGTTCTCTAGGAGAAAAACAGTCCCAGTTGGTCAGCTGTGACATCAGCAGTGGCCTGGCCCAACGGCCGGGGCAGAGTCAGGACCCCCATGCGCTCCGCCCGAGGGTGCGGGGCGTGTGGGCGGGCCAGGGGTCTGCTCACTGTGGTGGAAGGAGGCGACGATGAGGTACCTAAGCAACGGGCACCGTGTCTGCCCTAACCCTTTCCCACCAAAACACGACGACAGAAATCACTTCGCAGAAAGTCCCACTTGGCCAGAAATATAAAAAACTGAAGAAAAGTGAGTTTTGAGCCAGTGGGTGGCGGTGGCTCAAAAATACCTCTAGAAGTGACCAAACTGTGAAAGGAAAGCCACTCACCTCGCTGTTGTGGCCCCGCAGGTTGAAGTTAATTCTCTGTGGCGTGTTCCTGTCCCGGCGGCAGTGGCTGGAGGTGAAGGTCACGCCCACGACGCCCCGGCCGTTGCCCGTGGCCAGCCAGCCCTCCTCATAGTAGCGCCTCCTGCACACAGGCTTCTCCTTCTCGCTCTTGGGGACGCGCCCCTTCCAGGACAGGCAGAGGATGTTCGAGTCGCTGCAGAGCACAGGCCCCTGCTCCACCGCTGCATACATACTTCTCCCAGTGGGCTCTTGTACTTAAAGAGCAGTGCCGAGTGCTGAAAAAGCTAACCCAATTCCTCTCATTGATTAATTCTATTTTTGTGGTTGGCTTGCTTGGCTTCTCCGGTCTCCTTTAGTTAAGATTGACCTGGATCTAATTAGAAGGTCAGTATTTTATAAAGATCCACCAAATGCATAGTGAAAAAATTCCTCTATAAAAGATGATGGCAGTCTGCTAAGAAAAGGTGACGCTTAAAAAAATGTGGGGTCCATTTTTATTTTCAAGTCCTTAGAGGAAGAGTGGGCTGACCCTTTGGAGAAAGAGCATCATTAATATGTAGTGATCAAGAAACTGAGTTTCCTTCTGTTTACTCAACTTGGTTATTCTGATTCCGCCTGAGATTCCAGTTTAGTGTAATATGATTCCAGAGACCAAGGGTTGCAAATACATAGATTTCAAGTAACTTAAGGCTTTAAGAATCCCTCGAGCTGGAATTTTTTCTTCAAAAGTTCAGACGCAGAAACAAAGCACAGGGGATCCTCCTCTTTCTGAAGCTACCCTCTGGCATGTTTTCTCAACGAGACAAATTTCTGCTGCCAAAGCTGAAAAAGATTGCATAAAGGGGAAAAAGGCACACACACCGTGCAGAACGACCAGTTTGTGCAGACAGCAGTCCAAGTTTAGGAAGAAAAGTTCTTTGCCGTGGTTCAGAGCCCCAGCGGTGTCCTGGGAGGTCCCTGTGCTCCCCCGCGAGAGCGGGGCTCTATCTGACTGCCCTCACAGCCCACGCAGCCCTCATGCCAGAGAGGGGGCGAGAGGAAGCCCCTTCACGCCGCAGAGCCAGGGCGTTGGTCCAAGCGTTTGCCTCAGGTGAGTCCTAAATCCTCTTGCTGACAAAACGGAGCCTCGCTGCAGATTTCTTCTTTTGCCTGTCTCCTTCCTCCCCCCAGTCTAACTTCTCCCCTTTCTGCTCCTAAAAATCACACATTTTTTCATCTTGGAAGAAAAAAGAAGAATCTCAGATTTAAGTCCATCAAGTAATCCTCCTCTTATACGCACAAGTCTTCTTGAACTCCACAGAAGAGAACAAAACACAGACAGGGTCGGGCTCTTCCTCACTGTGTCCCTCAAGAGTTACCCCGTTTTGCTGATGGGCCCTTTTCTGTTCACATTCAGAGAATGTTTCCAGATGCCACACGTACAGTCCAAGGAAAAGAAGCTTTGCTTGGATGTTCCTTGATATTTATTTATCGGTTTCAAATAATATTATCCTGTAGATACAGAAAAGGAAAGGGAAAAAAATAAATTAAAGTTTCTCGAGTATAGTCAACTGAAAAAGGCAAAGGAACCAGTTCATTGTTCAAACTTGTCCCATCAAACCTGAACTGGCTTTCCTCCAGTCACCAGCTCACAGTAAAGAAACTTGTCAGTCCAGAATTTTACAGTCTCTGTCCAAATCATCAAATCCACTGAAAAATAAAGTGCAAAAACCACTGCTTGATCCCACCGGCAATGCTTGAAATCACACTTCTCCCTCGGGCACCGTCTCACTTAGCTCCTTATTTCAACTGGAGAGGTATTTTTGAAGCTTGATCTGTGCAAGTTTTTTTTTCTTCTTTTTGCAAACTTTCTTTACCCGTGAAGACCATATGGAAAATTGGCCATTAGTGATGTATTTTTCTCCCCGGGCCCCTGAGCCCAGTGGTGTCAAGTTGCTCCATCTGATTCTTAGATTAATTTTCATCAGTTGTAAAATGCTTCAAGTGTGCAACAGAATGAGCCTGTCTTCTCGCGCGCGCGCGTGTGTGTGTGTGTGTGTGCATAGAAAGGTTTTAAATATACACCGACATACACTCTTCAACTGGCCCGTAAAGTGTCTGTTTTCCCAGTCATTTCAGGAACCATCTGATTAATCACAGCATGAAGGCCCTGGAGTCTTACAAATCTGTAAAACAAAACAGGATATAAAAAGTGTTAAAATGCTGAAGAATAAAGCTTCTAACAGAATAATCATTGTAACTGAAATTGGAGACCCATCTTTACACTTACATGTACCAAATGGAGCCAGTGATGGTACAATTCGAAGAGCAAAAAGGTACATCCCACCAACTTAGAGACAATGTACAACGTAAATCTGAGTGCCGTTACCGGTTATTAAATTGGCCAGTAGCCGGGCAGACCGGAATGAAATCACTGCCTGTCTCCCATACTCTGCCCTCCTTTCTAAGACCGGATTATGCAAGGTGACCCCTCCAGAGGCCGTCATTCTGATGAAGCTGGCAACATCCAAGAGGAGACTGAAGAGGCTCAGGCCGGTTATGTGATTTGTGCCCCGTCCCCAATCAGTAAAAGATGTTCCCGAAGACAGAATGCAGCAAAGGTGTTTAAAACCCCCTCCATCCCTGATTGGGGGTAGGCCACAGAGCAAAGCACAGCTGTTTTCTCAACTTTTAAACTGTCTAATAGCAATGAAGTCCAGCAAATCCATTCTCTTCTTCCTACTACCTTCAGTCCAAACCACACCCCACCCACAAAAACAGCAATGACTCAGCCCCTAACTCCCCCACACCATCCCGCCTTTCCCAGGGTCCTCAGAGTGAGCTTTTACAGAAATGCAAGGCTGCTCAAGAGCCTGTCTGTTCTTTCCTGGCCTGGGCAGTCCCCTAGAGGCCTAGTGAAACACAGCCTGGCCTCAGCCACAATACCGGACCTCAAGGCCGCAGGCCTAGGCATGTGCGTTTCTAACAAGCTCCCAAGATGCTAATGCAGCTGGTCTGGGGAGCAGGCTTGGAGAACCCTGGTCAACGGGACCAAGTCCCAGCAAGACCCTTTACGATGTGATTTCAGCTTGTCCTCTTCTCCTGACGGCCTCCATGCCCAGCCTGTGTTACCACCATGGCATTGGGCCACTCCCTGTCCACAAAGTAATGTGTTCTTCCTCTCCTTCATGTCTCCACCGCGGCTGCTCCCTTGCCAGGCCCCAAGGCTTCCTTTAAAAGCCACCTAAACGGCCCCTCTCCTGTGCTGCTTCCCAGAGCACCAGCACTAACTTCTGTACCAGCCTCTTTACACGGCATTCCAACGCTCTTCCCTAGGCTCCGGAGGCAGGGAACCCGTCTTTCTCATCTCTGGAGTAGACCTTGCATAAACTGGGTGCTCAACAAAAGGAGGAGGAGGCAGGCAGGAGCAAGGCAGCAGCTACACCTCATTTCCTCGAGAGGCCCTGCTACGGATGAGTCACAGTATATACATTGTGTATGTGCCAATAAATCAAAACAACCAAAATCTCTCAGGAAGCACTTGCACCTGAAAACAAAAAAGTGAAAACAAATGCTATAAAATTCAAATGAATGCCAAGGTCGTCCTCCTAAAATACTAACACCACGGAATACCACCACCTTAGTCCCTATTCTGGCGTGGGGGCAGCATCACAGATGGGAAAAGCAAAAGCAACTTCTCAAGACCCAGCTATACATATGCATGGGTTTTAAACAACTGAAGAGCATAATTCATGATTATTAAAGCATCTACATTAAATACGACAATGTAAATTATCAGTCATCCCACCGAAACCCCCCAGGGTGCCCATAAAGTGAAAATAATTTTCATAATAATACTAGGACGTTATGTGGCTTCTTCACTGTGTTGATAATTTGTATCAGTGGTACAAAAGGGATAGTGGGTCAAACTGCCAGCTCTCTAATACCAATCACGGCATTGGTACCCAACTGTACCAGTACTCATTGGATTTTTTTGAAATGCCAGCTTAAGAATGCTCTCGATTTAGCAATAAAATTGTTAATTTTATTAAATCTCAACCACTGAGTACATGGCTGTTTAATATTCTGTGTTTCAAAACAACAACTACACAGAAAACATTTCTCTTGACTATTAAAGTACAACAGTAACCTTGGAAAACGCACTTATGCTATAGTTCGTTTTATCTGATTCCTACTTTCCACTGACATGAATAAAATTCACCAGTGGGGGGAATAAAAATGCACTTTTGGTTTTTTAAGAAACATTTGAATGAATGTCAGAGATCAGAGATAAATTTGGGAAGATATTTTCCATGTACACAATTCTGATAGAAATACTAGTTTTCATTAAAAGTTATAAGCATGCAACCACTCTGGAAAACAGTTTGGTTCATTAGCACTAATGAAGATGTGAACACTCTGGATACAGCAATTCCACTCCTTTTACTTCAAATAGAACTATATTCTGAAATTTCCTCTTTTCTCCATTTAGTGATGAGATTATCTATCGATCTATTTGACTCCATGCATCAGCACGTCTTCACAAGTACTCCGGGGCACACACAGACAGGCATTTGTAGCAGTAGCATCATTTACATTAGCCAAAACTGAAACCAACCTGAATGCATCAAGCGTGGTACAGTATATTCAACAACAGAATTCTATACAGCAAGGAAAATGAACTACAGAATAAAATGCATGAGTTTCTCAAACATAATGCTGAACAAGGGATCTTATGGGGGAAAAATCTACAATATGAATCCGTTTACATAGAGTTCAAGACAGGCAAAACTAATGTTATCAGTTAAAACTGCACACAGAGACAGTTTTAGAAACAAGAAAAATGTAATCTAAAGCAGTGTAGTGGTTCCCTGGGGGTGGAGGCTGTGAACAGAGAGGGGCCCACACAGGAGTGTTGCTCAATGCTCACCACAGTCCATGTCTTGACCTGGGTGGCAGTCTGGGGTGTTCCCTCTGATAATTATTCTTTACTTCCAATATGTCTAACATATTCTCCTACATGTATAATGCATCTCACAATAAACAGGTAGAACAAGCTGTCAGGTATATCAGGCCAGCATCCTTTGAGATTTTTAGAAAAGTTAAATCAATTATTCAGAAAGAATTTTTAAAATTATTATATACAACCTTAATGAATACTCTCCCAATCTAGAAAATCCCAATCAAGTATCAAAGATGTTATGTTACTTCTCAAGCTAAGCAGGTGTCCACAAAGAAAATGCCTATTAATGGTAATAAATGGAGATAAGAGAACATTTCAGAATATAGTCCTATTAGAAGTAAAACGTACATTTGAAGAAAAAATATACAGATATTAGAAGAACACAAAGCAGGAAGAAAAATGCAGTAGAAACTTTTGAATAAAATATTCCAAACATCCTAGAGTTTAAGGTTTTGATTATAGACTTGTTTGGGGGTTAGGGAGAAGGGAAAGGAAAATGAGATTTTCTGGTTGGGGCTGTACATTAAACACATCCTGATGTCTACTCTGCAGCCATGGCCGGCCGTTACTCTATGGCTGGCAGGGTAGACGGAGGGGGGCTCTCGCCACCCTCAGGCAGGCCACCCTCAGTGCCCTTTTCTACAGATAGCAACAGACCCTGAACTCACTTTTCTTCTTAACGGAAGCAACTAAGATGACCTGTCTTTAATTACAGTTACTCCTTCCCCTGGGGACTTTTCCACAACCCACAAATATCCATGGAGTCCAAGGCTGTTCTAACTGGTTCCTAATGAGCTTCAATAGCTGCCTAGAGGGTAGTTTGAATTTGCCTCCCAAGACTGCCTTTTAAGGCAGGAATACTCTCAGCAACCACTCCTCATGTGGCCACTTACACAGCTAGGGAAGTAACTATATACATGGAAATTTTACACCACCACTGCAAAGATAAATGGAGCTTAGTAATAATTATATGTCTTTTTAATGATTATCTATCTATCTATCTATCTATCTATCTAGTTTTACCATTCTCAAACCATGCTAGTGAGATAATAACTAAAGACATGCATGCATGGTTATGCCCAAGCTTATTCCAAAGATGCATTCTTACTACAAGTGTGTCAGGATGGAACTGTTATCCCATTGCCTTGCACTGTAAATTTTAGAGATGCATTCCACAGAAACGCTGTCTTATTCAGAAGAGCACCAGCCCCGTTAGATGCAGTGAGTGCACTGAAGCGCTGTACAGACTCACATGGCAAGGGTCTTCTCTATTTGTGGTAGAGCTCTTTTTCTGTTTAATTCATCATGCATAGTAAACCACAAACTCCTAGACTCCGATTTCTACTTCACCTGCAGTACCCAGCAGTACTTCTTTTAATTAAGTGCTTAACAAGGCACTAAGTATGCTACAGAGCCCCCAACAGTCTTCTGAGAAAAAGGGAAATAATAAATACTGCCTGAATGAGGTTCTCTCGGGACCCTGGGTGAACACCAACCACTCAGAATCTGGGTCCCCTGAAAGCCGAGGCTGACAGTCACCGCAGCCCGCTGAGTAAAATAATTCAGAGAGGAAGCCGTGCGTCCACGGCTGTGCTGAGAGAACAGAGAAGAGGCACATTGTCAGGGAAAGTTACTCCCTCTTTACTTTCTTCGCATGGTTTCAATAGCCAGTTGTGAGAACATGCACACTTAGTTATCTGTACAGAGAAAGGAGGGTGTAGAGGCTGTAAGACAAACAGCTGGACTACTGGTTTACAAGGGGGTGGGATACTTCTAAGAGTGCATCTGCACCTGACACTTAGGTGATGGAACAGCTCACTGGTATCAGAAGTCATGTGCCTTAATTTAAAAAGGAGGACATTCCACTTATCAAAGTGACAAAAACTGAAAACCATGGTAATTCCCAATGTCATGTAGGGCACAGAGAAATGAGAGACCAATTTGGTGATATAATTTAAAAGACGTAAAATGTTGTAAACCATTTAGTTTTCATTATTGATTTCAAAGAGGAAGGGAGAGGGAGAGGGAGATAGAAACATCAATGATGAGGGAGAATCATTGATCAGCTGCCTCCTGCAAGATCTGAGGCAGCCCCCAGCTAGGAGTCAAGCCCAGAACCTGGGCACATGCTCTGATGGGGAATCGAGCTGTGACCTTCTGGTTCATAGGTTGATACTCAACCACTGAGCCACACCAACCAGGTGCAAACTTTGATTTCGCAAATCTGCTTCTGGAAATATATAAAAAATAATCCTGGATTGTCCAAAGATTTAGGAGGATTTCCACCACAGCGTTTTTGTAAGGAAAAATCTGAAGTAACTTTTATGTCCAAAATAGGATATTGGTTCAGTAAATATTGGCACAGCCATAAAACACAATACGATGTATTACAGAAGACTATAGGGTGACTGGTAACATGCTCTTAATAATTAAGCAAAAAGTGAAATTACAGGTCACACTTTTAGGATATAACTACTATATAACTAGATCTTGGATAGATCACAACAATCTTTGCTGGATTTGCAGAAAAGTATGCGAAATATCAAGAAGGGAACATAACACACACAAACTCTTCTTAGATCCGTGACAGGAGTGAGTCACAGGGAAAGGAACGGGAGGTCTCCGAAGGCTAATACAGAGAATCACACGTACCGGAACACAGGACAATAAGCTAAAACCTCTTTGGGGACCAGGCCTGGCCTAGGGAAACCTGACCTGTGGCTGAGGACCTGTAGCAGGCTCAGTGTGGGCAAGACTGTGAGATAAATGCTTGAGAAGGACCAAGGCGTCGCAGTCCCTAGAGTCTGTCTCCAGGAGCCCACCAGGTCCTCACAGGAAATACTGAAGAATGATCCCCTTGGTTCCAGCAGGAGAAGGTGAAAAGGAGTAATTTTGAAATACATTAGAGCAGCGGTTCTCAACCTGGGGGTCGAACGACCCTTTCACAGGGGTCGGCTAAGATTATCGGAAAACACATATATAATTACATATTGTTTTTGTGGTTAATCACTATGCTTTAATTATGTTCAATTAGTAACAATGAAAATACATCCTGCATATCAGATATTTACATTACGATTCATAACAGCAGCAAAATTACAGTTATGAAGTAGCAATGAAAATAATTATATGGTTGGGGGTCACCACAACATGAGGAACTGTATTAAAGGGTCGCGGCATTAGGAAGGTTGAGAACCACTGCTCTAGAGCATTCTGTTCTTTTCAACAAGGCCTGCCCTCAGTAAAAGCCATTGAAACAGAGCCTGACTGACCTGGGGGAGAGAATGCCCCACTCCAGCCCACTCTAGCCAACTTGTCATTCCTAAGAGGGTGGGGGAGAAACTGAGAAAAATCCTTGAAGACAGTGCAGAGGCAAAGTGCACTAAAAGACGGAGACCCCCAGTTCTGGGGGTATTATGTAAAGCATGATAACTATGGTTAATGGCACTATGATATCCTTGACAGTTGCTAAAACAAGAAAGAAATGGCAATTATGTGAGGTGACTGAGGCATTACCTAGCCTCCCCCCTCCGCCAAAAAAATAGAAACTACCATACGGCCCAGCAGCCCACTGCTGGGTGTAACCAAAGCACTGAAGCAGGACCGCGAAGAGAGGTTTGCGTGCCCGTGTCCATAGCAGCGCCCTTCACAGAACCTAGAGGGGGACGCTCCAAAGTGCCCATCATCAGATAAACGGATAAAGAAAACAAGCTGTATACAACAAAGGCATATTATTTGGCCTTAAAAAGGAAATTCTGACAAATACTACAACCTGTGTGCTTCCATTTATATGAGGAACCTAGAGTAGTCTAATTCATAGGAACAAAAAGCAGAATGGTGATTTCCAAGAACTGGGAAAGGTATGAATGGTGAGTTACTGCTTAATGGTGAGTAATAGCTTATCAGTTTTGCAAGATAAAAACTTCTGGAGATTGGTTGAAAAACAGTGTGAATATACTTAACTCTACAGAACAGTACACTTAGAAATAGTTAAGATGGCAAGATTTATGTTTTGCACTTTTCACCTCAATACAAAAATGTGTGTACACACACACACACACACACACACACACAGGGCTGCAGAATGCTTCCCTTCCCCCCGCCCCTTATCACCACATCACTAAAAGCCTACTTACAGCAGTTCCTTTTAATCAGTACATCATGTCCAGCTATCAAGGAAAATATTACAAGGCACGTTAAAAGGCAGAAAACACAGTTTGAAGAGCCACAGCAAGCATCATAACCAGACTCAGAAATGGCAGGGACGTTGGAATTATCAGACCAGGAATTTCAAGCAGCTATGTTTAATATCGTAAGGGCTCTCGTGGCTAAAGTAGACAGCATGCAAGAACGTATGGAAATTCCAGGGGAAAATGCTGTAATAAGTAAGGAATGCCTCTGACGGGTTTATTAGGAGTCTGGACATGACTGAGGAAAGAATCTGAGCCTGAGGAGATCTCTCATAGAAACTCCAAAACTGAAAAGCAAACCGAAAAATATTGTTTGCTTTTACAAAATATCCAAGTACACACAACTACAAAAGGCATTAACATACACACAACAGGAATACTAGAAGAAGAAAGAACAGAAGAAATATTTGAAACAAGAAAGACTGAATTTTCCCACACACTAATGTCAGATACCAAGACACATATTCAGGACGCCCCGAGAACACCACGTAGGAGAAATGCTCCCCCTCCCAAAACACACCTATCCATCACTGTCAAACTGAGGAAAATCCTGAAAGAAGCCAGGGTGAAAGTAACAACTCCCCTGTAAAGGAAAGGAGATAAGAATTACACCTGACTTCCCAGAAACCATGCAAGCAAGAAAGTGGAGTAAAATACTTAAAGTGTTGAGAAAACAAACCACCTACCTAGAATTCTGTACCCTGCAAAAATGAAAGACAAAGAATTTTTCACCCAAATAAGAACTGAGAAAAGTTGTTGCCACTAGATATACCTTGCAAAAATGTTAAAAGAAGTTCTAGAGAGAAGGGGAATAATGTAGGTCAGAAACTCAGAACTACAAAAATAAAGCGCATTGAAAAAGGAATGAGTAAAGGTAAAATAAAAACATGTATTTGTGTGTATGTTTGATTTTTCTTTATTTTCCACAACCATTAATCCGCCACCATACCCTCTTCCGCCCTCACTCTTCCCAACAATCACCATTGTTGTCCATTTCTTTTTTCTCTTACTCAATTTCCCTACCCCCCAATATCACTCCCATCAGAGCTACCAGATAACAGTTTGTTTAAAATACTAACACCAACAATGTATTCAATAATACACACACACACACACAATGTATGCTTATTTACAAGTGGAAAAAAGAAATAAAAGCAATGAGGAAAGGGACAAGAGGTAGGAATTATGGTTATTTTGTTATTATAAGGTACTTAAACTATCTATGAAGCAGATGTCTCTCATGAAGCAGACCTTAAAACCTAAGATAATGTTAAGCATGAAAATAAAATCATCCCATAAAGAACACATCAAGTACAGATATTTTACAGATAAATTCAACCAACATTCAAGAAACAGATTATTGCAGAATCACACTAACTCATCCAGAGGGGAAAAAAAGTGGTAACACCCACAACTAATTTCATGAGGCCATTATATACCTTGATATTTAAATCAGATAAGGAGAGTGTAAAAATGAAAAATTAAAGGGAACATCACCCATGAAGAGGATACAAACATCTCAAACAGAGCATTAGCCCACCCAATGGTATATGAAGGAAATACTAGATTGTGACCCAATCGGGTTCGCCAGTCACTGAGCTCATACACCACCGAGGGACACTTCCTCAGCCTGGCACTCAGCGCCCTTCACAGCACAGCCCACCCTCTCTGTATGACCTATCGTACACTTCTGTTCTCTAAAAATTATGTTCCTTTCAAAGTCTAATTTCTCGTTATACATCAAGCTCCAAGTTTACTCTGCTGACTACAAAGGTCATCCCCAAGCCCCCGAACTTTTTAAAAATATTTTTATTGATTTTTTACAGAGAGGAAGGGAGAGGGATAGAGAGTCAGAAACATCCGAGAGAAAAACATCGATCAGCTGCCTTCTGCACACCCGCCACTGGGGACTGTGCCCGCAACCAAGGTACATGCCCTTGACCGGAATCGAACCTGGGACCCCTCAGTCCACAGGCCGACGCTCTATCCACTGAGCCAAACTGGTCAGGGCCCCAAACCCCCAATTTTGGCCACCTTTCCTGATGCATCTTCAAAACCACCTGCTCCAAACATCCTTCCCAGCTTCTCCCTACTGGGTGTGGATTTGTCGTCTTCCATCTTCACAGTACTGTATATTCTTTTATTTTTTGTGAGTTGCTCATTAATTCTCCATCATTTTATAGGTATTTGAGCCCTTATATTCCCTGCTAGCCTGGTAGTTACTTAAGGGCAAGGACTTATAAAATACCTCAAGGTATTCAATAAATGTATGCTCAATCGAATAAAAGTGTTTTCATTTTGTACATAGTGTTAAAAACCTTTTTCCCTACGAACAAATGATCCTATGTAAGAATAAAAATGCTTCCCCAAGGATATTATACATTATATTCTTTTATAGGCCAATAAACTACAGGAAATCTTTCCATTGCCACAGGCAGATAGACAGACTCAGGCACTCATAACTCTGGTCACACAAATGCTTGACAGAGTTTAATACAACTTCATTCACCCTGTAGTGTGAATCAGGTCTATCTGAATCTCAAACCTGTACACCCCAAATGCCTTCCCTGACATTTTTTGTCCTTTCCTGTAACACTGTGAACCTTCTGAGAGCAGGAAATATGCCTTAATCACTGAATCTTCACATCCAGGAAAGAATTCAGTATTTTCTGAATAAATGGCAATTAAATGTAGGAAGAAGCTCAATATGCTAACTCCTCCCCAAACCATCACTGTATGTCCTCATGAACTAGAGATCACCCTGAATGGTAAACTATAGATTCTATTACATCCAATATCTTCTAATTAAGAAGGAAATTGCTTATTTTGGAATTTTTCCCATTAAAAGAGCTGAAAATCTGGGGCTCTCAGAGGCTAAGTTTCCATCATCTAAAACACTGTAGTCTTGGATGACAATAAATACATAAATTGAAATTATGTAATAAAATTTGTCTTGAAATTAACCATAAGACAGAGTGCAAATAACTAAAATATTCCCCAAGCTCCTGCCAATGCCCCCTTTGCAGTGTTCAGGTGATCTCACCATGCTGACATTTACTAGAAATACCAGTAATACAGGATCTTTTCACAGATGCATGGCAATGCAGAAATTCAAACTGGTTAAGTTTAGGTTAGTGAAGAAATTACCTTCTTGGTCATGGCTACAGAGGAAATACAAAATATAAACAGCTTCCTTTACAAAAAAAGAAACACACACACACTAAGAAACAGCTATCAGAGAAAAGTAAAAGATGTGGCAAACAACTGTGCGTTAGTTCCACTACTACATTCCACTTCCCTAAAAATTACTGTATCTGTACAAAAGCAGGCATAATTTATTATAGTCATCTGAATGTTAATGTCTGCTAGATCATTACTTAAAACTTTATGCTAACATAAATTTCACTATTTTTTTTAACTTATAACTTAAAGTTCTTTCCAAAGAACTAAACTGAATTATATTGTAACAGATAATGGCAGTTTGATATTTTTCTTAATTTTTTACAGTAAAATATTTTCATGAGTGCCTATATATTGTTTAACCAAAATGAACACAAAACACCAATTTACATCATGATGAGTAAATGTTTTCACATCTGCTGCCATCTTTTTTACTTGCAAAAAGTATCCCCTGGCACTTCCAGGTCTTTCCTACAGAAAGGGCTCAAACCGATGGCTGAAATGCAGCCAGCAGCGGCCCAGACAATAGTCCTGGGTATGGCCCAGCCTGGGCTGGGTTCTATGGGAGGGATAACTTCCACTGATTCTGGTTCTGATGGTAAGCAGGAGTGCCTGACCCACGGCCAGCAGACAGACAAGCCGACACAGAGGTCATGCACTGGGGCAGACAGCAGGGCAGGGAGCAGGGGACATCTTTCCAATTCTGAACACGTGTTTGGGGCCAGAGAAGCAGTTGTGAGGTAGTCAATAATCCACACACAGAGCAACCAGCTTGGTGGGCAGCACTTGCGGGCGTGCCCGGCACTGAATGAATGAGGAACTCTGGGCTATAAAGGAAACGGCAGCGGGAAATCAGGTGGGAATCATCTTTTCACTCAGACGGAGAGAGCAGGATACAGAAATCTGTATCAAAGAACCAGCAAAAATATTTTCCCACGTCACCAAAATTCTCACATAATGACCATAATACCTTTTGGACAGAAATATTTTCATTTCCTCATGACAATGGCATTACATGCTTAATCAAGCAACAATAAAAGAATATTGCCGAAACCGGTTTGGCTCAGTGGATAGAGCGTCGGCCTGCGGACTGAAAGGTCCCAGGTTCGATTCCGGTCAAGGGCATGTACCTGGGTTGCGGGCACATCCCCGGTGGGGGATGTGCAGGAGGCGGCTGGTCGATGTTTCTCTCTCATCGATGTTTCTGACTCTCTATCTCTCTCCCTTCCTCTCTGTAAAAAATCAATAAAATATATTTTTTTAAAAAAAGAATATTATAAAAGTTACCTAGAAGCCAGCCCAAGGCTAGATAATATAGTTAATAAAAAAAATATTACATCTGGCCCCTGAACTTAAAACAGTTCATAATCTACCCCTGGAAGCAAACTCACAGCACTGAGAATAGTACCTAGAATATAATGAGTGATGGATCAAGATGTGAGGAATTGTGGCTGGTGGATGAACAAATGGCACAGCAAAACTGACTTTAAGACGACCCTCATTCCTGGTGGCTCATTTCCTAAGTAATATTTGCGTACTCTGCTCACACTTTAGAGCTCATCATCAGTGGGTTGTGGTGCCTTTGTTCCAGAAGGGATCTGTTTACTTCTGTCGAGCCCGTGGGTGTCTCTGAGCAGAAGCACTGAGATGAGTTTCTCAGCTTGAGGTTTTCCAGATCATGCAAGTAGCACAAATTCAAATCCCAAACCCACGACTATCAAAAGAGACGTTTTATTTAAAGCTAAGAAGCCTCCTCCCTATGCTATTGGACATTCTCTCCCACTCTAGGCCCTAACCCTTCAGAGAGCTGCAGATGAAACCGTTTCCTTGAAATCTAGGTCCCTAGGACCAGCAGAGGTTCCCTCCGTGTCAGCTCCCTCTTTCTCTCTCTCAGGAACGCTCACTCCTCTTTCCTTGGGGGTTCCTCACTTTCTTGCAATAAAGATGGTCAAAGGATGTTTATTTGATCTTCTCCAATATTTCTACTGGAAGTGTTTCTAAAATATCTGGTCAACTTCATTTCCAGGAGGGCTCCATACTCTGTCACCTCACCTTCAGATGTGGGGTGAGAAATCATCCCAAAGGTGAGCAAGCGCTGAACTCAGGTAAGCAGTCAGATCAGTGGAGATCCAGAGCCTGTGAGGGAAAGACAAGCAGCCAACACGAGAGCCAGGCTGGACTGGCTGGACAGAGGGCAATCCTGAGGAGTCTTTCCTTTAATAGATGGTGCTCCCATCAGTTAAAGAAGATAATTCAGGAATTTATTAACTTACCAAAAAAGTCATGACAAGCACACAGATTCAAAGTGAAGACAAATTCAAGTAAGAGATATGGCATGGGAAACCTCACGTACAGAAAACGAGATGAATGAAATGGGTGTTCCATTAGTGGAAACAAATGATCGGTTGTGCTATACTACTGTGAAACCATAAGATTCAGAGGACAAGCCAAATCTTGCCACGTTCTATATCGCAGAGCTGTTTTCCACAGGAATTTGGTTATACAGATGGGGGAATAAGTGGACCATCACCAAGGGCTTGGAAATGCTTATTATTCTGATTCAATTACTACTGAATGTAGCCAGGCATAGTGCTTCAAGATTTTTTTTTTATTATTATTTCCTTTCACTGTAACAATAACCATATGTGGGAGCTGGTTACAAATTAGCAAAATGAAGTGAAAGAAACTAGATAAGGACATACACCACTTAGTACCTCTTAGCACTTCCAGTTGCACATCTCTGTAGATTTTCACACACTAACATAATGTCCTGTATATGAAATTGCTAAAAGAATTTAAAATTGAGATAGGACTAACATGAAATGGTGTTCAAGGAAGGTGTCTATATCCTTGTGGGATCCAGATGCCTGCTTCTAACAGGTGTTGTTAAAATAACACTAACAAGAATGAAAATTCAATTAATTCATAGTACTGATGAGTACTTGTACAAATAAAAATGAGAAAATCAACTATAGAATTTAAATCACCACTGTGCGTCTGATCAGTGGAGTAACCCTTCTTCCCAGAAAATGGTGTTACTTCAAATAAAAGAGTAGACAATGGGTAGCAGGAAAAAGGATAATGATCCCCCTCTTCCCTTAAACCACATTTCAATCAAGTGCTATACTCATAGCTGGAATTAATGAACACGAGACGTGGATTCAGGCAATGATTTATATCACCCAGGTTCTCAGAAGGGATTCAGTCATTTATCAAAAGGTTAGCTTTTGGAAGAAACAAATCAATTATGTTTCCTTCAAGTTCTTATACTACATCAAGGTCTTAAAATAGTATTCGTGTACCTAAATTTAGAGATATTCAGCATGACCCTGGACTAAATAAGTAAGAAAAATCAACTGAAGTTAGTGGTTAAAGAGGTTGTGGTGCCAACAAGCATAAACTGAAACCAAGTACTTAATGAATAATGAGTACATACTGTTTTTTTAATTAATCTATTAAAAACATAACTCTTTCCAGAAAGAATTTAAAGCACTTTATAAGAAGTGCATACAGCGCTGGCCAGGTGGGTCAATTGGCGTGTCGTCCTGTACAACAAAAAGGTTGTGGGGTCGATTCCCCATTGGGGCATATATCTAGGTTGTGGGTTCAATCTCTAGTCAGGGTGCATATGGGAGGCAACCAATTGGTGTTTCTCTCTCCCACTTCCTTTCTCTAAAATCAACATACCTTCGGGTGAGGATTAAAAAATAAAAAAATAGCCCTAACCGATTTGGCTCAGTAGATAGAGTGTCGGCCTGCAGACTGAAGGGTCCCAGGTTCGATTCCGGTCAAAGGCATGTACCTTGGTTGCAGGCACATTCCCAGTAGGGGGTGTGCAGGAGGCAGCTGATCAATGTTTCTCTCTCACTGATATTTCTGACTCCCTATCACTCTCCCTTTCTCTCTGTAAAAAATCAATAAAATATATTTTTAAAAAAATAATGTAAGTGCATACGAAGTAAAATAATATTACTTATCACCTTATAAAAACAGTTAAGAAAAAGGAGACAGCAAAAATATTAACATTAAACACAAAATCTTGGCCATAAGTATGCTTGCAATCAGGGGGAAAGGAGACTCAGGGTGTCTTACAGAAATCTTTGATCAGAAATGAGGAAACTGCCTAGTTATTCAGGAAAGATGAGTGTTTTCCCTATTATTAAATTCTGAAAAGATTTCAACATTGCAGCACTACAGAGGGCCATCAGATGATGGAAATGATGTCTATGACAATCACATGACTGTACAATAGGACTCACACTTATTTCCTATTGCAAACATGAATAAAATTTAACATTAAAGGGTAATTCAGTAAAAGTGATTTCTTGAGGCTTGGAGAATATGGCCCAAAATGTGCAATGCATCAGAGAGGTGTCTTTCCCATTCTTCCTAAAAAGCATGACTTTCAATCAAACGAGTTAGCAAACAAGGTAAGGGCCACACAGCATGCACCAGTCTCCCTGCCTCCCTCTACTTACCTGTGAAATGTTGTCCCCTGTCCCTGTCATTCCTCTGGAGTGACAGAAAGAGAAAAACCAGGATGGGAAAGAAGACCTCACTATTTAGGCTGGTTCTGTACATAAGGAAATTAAGGCAGGACTTCAACTTAGAAGTCCAACGTCTAGGAGTCCAAAGTCTGAATTACCTCTGATACCAGTAAAATGCATGGAAACAAATGAGATTCTGATTCTTTCTCCTTCTGCCTTTTTGAATATCCTTCCCAGAATATTCCCAAGCTAAGGCAGCTCTACCTGGCCCCAGGTGATAGCCCATTTCCTTCCTAGTCATTTACTCAAAGCATAGGGAGCAAAAGAACTAAAAGTTGCTTTTTTCTCTTAGATTTAATATATCTGCTATACTGTTTCTTTTTAAATAAAATATTTTAAATATAAAAACCAACTATTGATCCATACATCTGTCCATCTATTCATTCAGTGAACAAACACTAACTGCCATACATCCTGGCCTCTGTGCTAAGCAGTAAAAAACTAGGAATGAAATACACCTTGACTTTCTAATTCAGATGATAAATGACAGTGTTTCTCTCTCCCAACTTAAACAGTTAAAATGTGCACTGACGATAAGAGTGCACCTTTCAAATGTCATTAGAATGTGAGATTATCTCCTGCTAACCTAAGGATGGCTCGGGGCCTCACATACAAAATCGTATCTTCCATTAATCACCCGACGATAGACGATGGTCACCTGCCTAAGGACAGCTGGGCTTTCAGCTATGTCCTCACCAGCAGGGACTGTGCCAACCAACAGCTTTCATAGCTGCAGAGGCACCGAGGAAGCCACTTCAGGGGAAATCAAATTGTGCAGGGCCTCCTCCGGACCATGGTTTCTCCTTGGTGCAGAGAGGTTTGTAATTTCGCTGAAGAATGTCTCTAAGAAACTAATTTCCATAATAAAAATATAATCTACATTCAAACAGTCACTTATTCCAAAAAGCTAAGAAAATAAATTCCTGGTGAAGAAAAGATGACTTTATTTTCTTATTTATTTTATTTTTTTAAATATATCTTTTTATTGATTTCAGAGAGGGAGAGGACAAGAGAGACGGAAACATCAGTGATGAGAGAGAATCATTGATTGGCTGCCTCCTCCTGCACACCCCCTACTGGGGATCGAGCCACAACCCGAGCATGTGCCCTTGACTGGAATTGGGCCTGGCACCTTCCAGTCCGAAAGCCGACACTCTAGCCACTAAGCCAAACCAGCTAGGGCGAAAAGATGACTTTAAATAACCAGGGAGGATAAGGTAATAAATGACCAATGGAAACTATCAAAAATAAAAAAGAAATTAAAAAAAAAGATACAATGACATAAAAGCATAGTACTGTGCACTTGGCATGGCTTCAATTATTAATTTTATAATATACTAGAGGCCCGGTGCACAAAAATTTGTGCACTTGGGGGGGAGGGGGGTCCCTCAGCCCAGCCTGTGCCCTCTCGCAGTCTGGGACCCCTAGGGAGATAACGACCTGCTGGCTTAGGCCTGCTCCCGGGTGGCAGAGGGCAGGCCCAATCCCTAGGTGCAGCCCCTGGTCGGGCTCAGAGCAGGGCCGATTGGGGAGTTGGGGCGTCGCCCCCTGTCATGCACAGAGCAGGGCGATCAGGAGGTTGTGATGCCACCCTCAGTCACGCTCAGGGTAGGGCAGGGTCGATGGGGAGGTTGCGGCGCCACCCCCTGTCACGCACAGAGCAGGGCCCATCAGGGGGTTGGGGCGCCGCCCTCTATCACCCACAGAGCAGGGCCGATCAGGGGTTTGGGGCGCCGCCACTCTCACACTCAGGGCAGGGCCGATGGGGAGGTTATGGCTCTACCCCGTCACACACAGAGCAGGGCCCGTGGGGAGGGGATGGGGGTTGGGGCACCGCACCCTGTCACACACAGAGCAGGGCCCATGGGGTGGGGGGGTTGGGGCGCCGCACCCTGTCACACACAGAGCAGGGCCCATGGGGTGGGGGGGTTGGGGCGCCGCACCCTGTCACACACAGAGCTGCAGGGCGATCAGGGGGTTGGGGAGCTCTCCCCTATCAGGCACAGAGCAGGGCTGATCAGGGGGTTGGGGCGCCTTCCCCTGTCACGAACAGAGCCGCAGGGCGATCAGGGGGTTTGGGCGCTGCCCCCTGTCACGCTGATCCCAGTGCCGGGAGGCCTCTCGGCTCTGCTGATCCCGGTGCTGGGAGGCATATTACACTTTTACTATATAGGGTAGAGGCCTGGTGCACGGGTGAGTGCCGGCTGGTTTGCCCTGAAGGGTGGCTTGGATCAGGGTGGGGGTCCCCACTGGGGTGCCTGGCCAGCTTGGGTGAGGGGATGATGGCTGTTTGCAGCTGGTCACACACCCTTCAGGCTGGGGGTCCCCACTGGGGTGCCTGGCCAGTCTGGGTGAGGGGCTGAGGGCTGTTTTCAGGCTGGGGGTGACTGAAGCTCCCAACCGCTCCTTTTTTTCTTTTTTCTTTTTTTTTTTATTCTGGGCCAGCTTTAGCTTTGAGGCTTGGCTCCAGCTCTTAGTCCTCCGCTGCTGAAAGTAGGTTTCTGGCCTTTGCTTACAATGTTGTGATCCTGCTGGCTGAAGCCCGGACTAAAGCACATTTCTGGGGTTTTGTTTAGCTTCTATATTTGTTACATAGTTGCTTAGAGTTGCAGCTCAGAGGCCTGCAGTGGCAGGTGGGGAACGTTGGAGTCCTCTGTCACTGAAGCAACCAAGCCTCATGTTAGTTTCAAGCTGCCTGGCTGCCGGCTGCCATCTTGGCTGGCAGTTAATTTGCATATTGCCCTGATTAGCCAATGGGAAGGGTAGCGGTCGTACGCTAATTACCATGTTTCTCTTTTATTAGATAGGATAAGGTTTCCTTTTTTAAAAAATGTCTTCATATTACATTGGGCTTCCTACCACAAAATTAATGTTATACTACAGTTCTAATTAAAATTCACACTGAGGCCTACCTCTCAACAACAAATATTCAAGTTGAGAAATAAAAGTAAATGAAAGAATATGTAAGAAAAATATGCCATTTTCTCACTAAATTATCAAATTTGATTCCCCAGTTACTGAGAAAATCAAACCCTTACATCTACCGGCCTGTCTCCCACATGGTCAATGCCTCACATCTAGTCTGGTCATAAAGAAGCCTCACCTAATTGCATAGCACCATCTGAAATAACAGTCCTATGGTCTAGGGCAGTGATGGCGAACCTTTTGAGCTCGGCGTGTCAGCATTTTGAAAAACCCTAACTTATCTCTGGTGCCGTGTCACATATAGAGTTTTTTGATATTTGCAACCATAATAAAACAAAGACTTATATTTTTATATTTATTTTATATATTTAAATGCCATTTAACAGAAAAATCAACCAAAAAAATGATTTCGTGTGTCAGATGTGTCATAGGTTCGCCATCACTGGTCTAGGGGTACGACTTTCTAGGGAGAGACGTTCACAGCTAAATTCCAAGCCAAGCAAGTATCAAGTGTTCACAGCTGCACGCTGCATCTGAGAACCTTCTGGACGAGAATGAATAGGTCTGCTGTATGTCTCAGCAAGATCATAGGGGGACCCACACCATTCTAGGGGTGGGAAAGGAGACAGGCCAAGGATACTGTCCCGGTTATGCTGGTGCCAAGTGACTGAGCTGGGAGAGGGAGAGTCTCCACTTTGTTTTCAACATAATTATCTGAAATTAACACTAATGAAGTCATTTGAAACTAAGTTTTGTACCATTTAAGCCATGTGTTAAAGATGCACCTCATGCCCAGCTGGCTGAGCCACCAACCTATGAACCAGGAGGTCACTGTTCAATTCTCGGTCAGGGCACAGGCCCAGGTTGCAGTCTCGATCCCTGGTGTGGGGCGTACAGGAGGCAGCTGATCAATGATTCTCCCTCATCACTGATGTTTCTCTCTCTCTCTCTCTCTCTCTCAAATCAATCAATATATACTATATATATATATATATATATATATATATATATATATATATATATATATATATAAAGATGCTCCTCATGGATGCAAATAGAATATCATATACTTAGGCTAGGAAGTATTTTCTAAACATATTAGTACCCACTCTATGATTTTATTCCCATGACACTGAGATCAGAATATAACAGAGAGGGAAAAGAACACATCTTTCTACCATACCTGGGTTAAATCATGTTTATATGTAAATTAACAGTATCTTTAAAAAGCTTTAACTAGATGGTAGAAAACATATACAAGATTTAAATTCTAAACAATTATTAATTTTTCTACATTATCAAAATCCATGTCCAGGCTTCTGCCCCCTACCCCCAGTCTAAGTAAAGAAAAACTAACCTAACCACACGATTCCCTAACACAGATTCTGTGATCTATCTCCTTACTTTCACCAGTCCTGGCATGGTGCCCTCCATAAGTATTTGTTCAACTAGCCGTTTAAAAGGCGGGGGGGGGGGGGGGGGGGAGAGATCAGCCCTGGCTGGTGTGACTCAGTTGTTGGAGTGTCATCTCTGCACCAGAAGGTCAAGGCTTCGAGTCCCAATCAGGCAGGGCACATACCAAGGTTGCATGTATGATGCCCAGTCAAGGTGCTACAGGAGGCAACCTATCAATGTTTCTCTCTCACATCAATGTTTCTCTTTTTCTCTCTCTCTCTCACTCTCTCTTCCCCCTTCCTCTAAAATAGTGGTTCTCAACCTTCTGGCCCTTTAAATACAGTTCCTCATGTTGTGACCCAACCATAAAATTATTTTCGTTGCTACTTCATAACTGTAATTTTGCTACTGTTATGAATCATAATGTAAATATCTGATATGCAGGATGGTCTTAGGCGACCCCTGTGAAAGGGTCGTTTGACCCCCAGGTTGAGAACTGCTGCTCTAAAAAAGGGGGGGGGGATCAAAATAAAATATAAATTAAGAATCAGAATCAAATAAATACTTGCTGGCTTCTATTAGAAAACAAAATAAAATAATAAAACAGGTAAAACTATCAAGAAGAAAAAGTCTTGCCGGAACCGGTTTGGCTCAGTGGATAGAGCGTCGGCCTGCGGACTGAAAGGTCCCAGGTTTGATTCCGGGCAAGGGCATGTACCTGGGTTGCGGGCACATCCCCAGTGGGAGATGTGCAGGAGGCAGCTGATCGATGTTTCTCTCTCATCGATGTTTCTAACTCTCTATCTCTCTCCCTTCCTCTCTGTAAAAAATCAATAAAATATATTTTAAAAAAAAAAGAAGAAAAAGTCTTACTGTCAGAGCATCTATTCTTCTAAACTGATGATATAAAATTTTCTTAAATGAAATCAGACAAAAAGGTTAACGTAAAATCCTAGGAAAGAGCTAAGCATATGTCTTTAAAATTAAGCATTTCAATCCATTCAATCAACACAAGCATAACCACCATCTTTTAGTTTCAATGATAAAAAATCTTTTGAAAAGAGCTAGATCATTTCACATTTAAAGCAAGGGGCCAAAAAACCAATATTTTATTCTACATTTTTTCCCTCTGAATTCTCGAAAACGTACTATACGAAAACCACAGAAGGAAAATGTCAGGTGCTGGACTTGGTTGTTTCTTTATGAAGCTATAATGTCAATACAGCTCACTATCCTCTACACTAAGACTGGACACCTTATAGAGCTCAAAGGAGCCGTGCTGTGCAAACAGACACTGCCCTTCCAATACTTCATTTAAAGCAAATGCAGTGCAGTCCACTTGATTGACCATCAGCAGCTTTAAGACCCCCTGAAGCTGTCACTCCATGCCTGGGATGATGAATTAAGCACGAGAGACAGGGAGCCCACTCTTCTGCCTCTGCCTCTTGCTGAGAAGGACCAACACAAAGTAGGGTCCTAGCATCAAAGGGAGTGGGGAGCTCCAGAAAGTAGTGGGGAGGGCTGAAAGAATGGTCTCTGAGTGAAGAAAGCAGAATTTGAGGTGGCCCAGAAAGACCACAGATGTTACTGCTGCCAGAAAAAGAAAGGGGACCTTTCTGGTACCCACACGCCTGGTCCTGTTGCAGGAAACAGTGGGTAATTTCAGAATATCTGCTTCGCTGAAGCAAACACTCCACAGCCTGAGAAGCATCCGAGATGACCTGGTATCAGATCTGTATTTAAGAGGTAGAGCAACACCTTCCACACAAAATCCAAAAGGTATTCTCCAGGCCACCAGAAAGTCACAAGTCTAGTGTGAACCAACACAAGATCCTGCACAACCCACACTGAGCTCTCCCACAGCTGGAAAAGCAACAGGAGGAGTTGTGCTTGCCTTCACGGCCAAGGCCAATCCTTGCTCCTGCTGGCCCTAGTACAAACTTCTCCGATCAATCCGCACACTACATGGTTACGTGTTTAAGTGGACTGTTCATAGCTGTGACTAAATAATTCTAAAGAAGTGCTGTCAGAAGCATTATCAGTGCTCCACAGGCTCGTCCATAACAGTCCTTTTCATCCACAATGTACTTGGGCTCTAACCCCAACAGTATGATCCCCAATACTCTTCAGTGTCGAAGAACAAATCGCATTTCCCTGACCTCTCTGACTGCGGGTTGTTCTAGGTGACATTCAGGACCGGAAAAGCCAGGGAAAGGATATCTGTAGGTTCTAGTAACGTAGGCCCTCTCTATTTGCTAAGAGAAACACCTCAATACTTTTGCAGAGAAAGTGCTGCTTTACACCCATCACTTCCAGTTATTCCAAGTTTTAAAATAAAGATTGCTGTAGGAAGGGGATCCTACGGCACAAG
This sequence comes from Myotis nattereri, assembly GCF_964212035.1. NCBI lineage: Eukaryota > Metazoa > Chordata > Mammalia > Chiroptera > Vespertilionidae > Myotis > Myotis nattereri. The sequence continues at coordinate 95,656,924 of NC_138081.1, read as the reverse complement.
TTTTGCAAAGTGGGCCCATCTTTATTGATTTACTGTTACCTGTCTAAATTAATTAGGGTCCTGTTTACACTCCCACCGTCAACTAAGAACATGTTGTTTTTGTTGTTTAGAAGAAAGTTCTCCCTAGTTCACTACAGCTGTCACTCCTGCTCAGTGAGAGATAATGAGCTCCAATCTGGAGGGTGTGGATGGCTACTCCTACATCCCATAGCAGGGGCCCACCCTCATTCAATACCTTCACAGAATGACAGTTCTTTGGAAGTCGCAGAATCCTAAGTAAGCTAATAATTGACTGTCTTCCACAACTGAACTACAAACAAGATCTTAATTTGCTAACAGTAATTGCTTGTTTACTAAAATTAGCACAAATTCCATCATTTTGCTTAATACAGAAATTCTCATGAGGCACATTTCCTTGAATGCCCATCATGAGAGAATTGGTCACTGAAGAAAGTAAAAGAATTTGCTATTACAGTAGACAGACATCCAAGGTGGCCTAGAAGAGTCCCTAGGGACAGTAGCAGAGCTGAGAGGGATAGGGCAGGCATCAAGAAGCAGCTAAAGCCCTAACTGGTTTGACTCAGTGGATAGAGCATCACCCTATGGACTAAAGCAGCCGTGGGCAAACTACGACCCGCGGGCCGGATCTGGCCCGTTTGAAATGAATAAAACTAAAAAAAAAAAAAGACCGTACCCTTTTATGTAATGATGTTTACTTTGAATTTATATTAGTTCACACAAACACTCCATCCATGCTTTTGTTCCAGCCCTCCGGTCCAGTTTAAGAACCCATTGTGCCCCTCGAGTCAAAAAGTTTGCCCACCCCTGGACTAAAGGGTCCCAGGTTCGATTCTGGTCAAGGGCATGTACCTTGGTTGCGGGCACATTACAAGTAGGGAGTGTACAGGAGGCAGCTGATCAATGTCTCTCTCTCATTGATGTTTCTAACTCTCTATCCCTCTCCCTTCCTCTCTGTAAAAAAATCAATAAAATATTTTTTTTAAAAAAGCAAAAAAAAAAAAAAAAAAAAAAAGCAGCTAAAGCCTGGCCAGAGCAGCTCAAGTGGTTGAGTGTCATTCTTTGCACAGAAAGACTGCCGGTCTGATTCCCAATAAGGGCACATTCCTGAGTTGCGAGGTCGATCCTGGTCAGGGTACTACGGATGGCAACCAATCGATCAATTAATCAAGCGATCAGTGTTCCTCTCTCACATCGATTGATGTCCCTCTCTCACCTCTCTCTCTCTCTCTCTCTCTCTCTCTCTCTCTCTCTCTCTCTCTCTCTCTTCCTCTAAGCATGTCCTCAGTGAGGATTAAAAAAAAAATAAAGAAGAGCTACAGAAAGTTGTGGCTGACCTTTCAGATGTCTTGACTTGGTGGTGTTCAATTTGTAAATCCGAGCCAAGAGAATGAGTGGGTGAAAGTTGCATTGGGGCTTTAAAAGTCACCTTATCCAATAGCCTTTCACAAGCAGGGACATGGCCAACACACTCAGGCTCAGCCCCTCACATGGGTGACATTCCCCTGCCTGGATCCTTTCCACCATCCACAAAAACGCCAGCATCACCATGGCTTGGGCAGCAGTAGTCTCCCAAGGCTCCGGTTCTGTGGTGCATGAGGAAAAAGGCTAAGCTGCAGAGTGGAGTCACCAAAATTGCAGATGGAAGTGTCCCAGGACTCTTGTAGTCTGCGTTCCAGAGGCGGCAGACAGAACTCTACAAGCATTCCACAGCTTTGTGGCGGGCTAAGTCCCAGTCTACATAAGATTCAGCTCCTCTAGAACTCAAAACACATTTTCCAGCTGGAAAATGGTTGGTGTATAATGCAGCCTACATTTGAACCTATATTTCTCTTTCAACTCATACTTACTGAGCTCTAGCCTGCATGGAGCTTACATTCTAATGGGGGTGAGGGGGACAACAACAAAAGGGAAGAGATAAATAATGTTATTGCCGCTGGCGGTAAGTGCTATGCGGAGGGGAAAGAAGAACCCTACGAGGGGTGGTGAGGGAAGGACCTCTGAGAAGGGACTGTAGTGGAGACCAAAGAAGTGATGGACAGCTGGGGAGGCGAGCTTCCCAATGGGCAATGGCTGTACCAGGGTTAAGAGGCAGGAAGACTTGGTGGGGCAGGCTGGGAAACAAGCGCATAGATAAGGTTTGGGGGAGAGGGGCTTACAGGCCACAAAAGGGAGCTGATATCTAATTCTGAGTGCACTGGGAAGCCATTGAGTAGTTTTAAGCATGGACTGACATGTTCTGGTTTTCATTTCAGGACCAGTATTGCCGGGATGTAGAAGAGATCTGGGAAGGATCTAAGTGAAAGCAGAAAAAATAGGTCGAAGGCTGTTGCAGTGATCCAGGGGAAGCCAAGGGTGGCCTGTTCAAAGATGCTCACTAGACAGAGGGAGAAAAGAGCAGCCTGGAGGTGTGTCTTGGAGTTGAAATCAAACTTCTGATGAACTGAATGTGGGAGAGGAAGTAGAGGAATCGCCTCCTTGTCTGTGAAATGGGGAGAAACACAGTAAAATACAGTACTGGCGCAATGCACATGCTCAGCCTCTGTGGGACTATTCCCAGCTCCACCCATCACTGACTGGCCACGGGATCTGGAGTGCTGTGGGGAGTAACTCAATCTCGCAGTGTTTAAGTTGCTGGCATTATATGTCAACCAGGATAGTAATAGTATTTACCTCATGGATTTATTGTGAGAATTCAATGAGTTAGTATTTATAACATGATTAAAAGAATGCCTGGTATGTACTCAGAGCTACATAATCTATTCTTATTACTATTATCATCTTCTATCTCCTGGTAGTATTGGTTGAGTTAATTCATGTAATGCCTTTAAGGAAGTGTCTGGGACATAATAAACTCTCAACAAATGTCAGCTCTTATTGTTATCATCGTGAATGGTTGCCTGTTGGTGGTGGCAATAACTGAGGTAAAGAACAGGATAGACTAGCACAGTGGTTCTCAACCTTCCTAATGCCGAGACCCTTTAATACAGTTCCTCATGTTGTGGTGACCCCCAACCATAAAATTATTTTCGTTGCTACTTCATAACTGTAATTTTGCTACTGTTATGAACCGTAATGTAAATATCTGATATGCAGGATGTATTTTCATTGTTACAAACTGAAGCATAGTGATTAATCACAAAAGCAATATGTAATTATATATGTGTTTTCCGATGGTCTCAGGCGACCCCTGTGAAAGGGTCGTTCGACCCCCAAAGGGGTCGTGACCCACAGGTTGAGAACCACTGGACTAGGGGATTGCCATGAATAGGGCCTGTGAAAACAGTTCCATTTGAAATGTTAAATTTGCATTGTCTGTGAGATATTCAAATGTCAAGGTCAAGTAAGAAGTTGGTCACGTGAATCTGAACCTCAGAGGAAAGGTCTGGCCTAGAGGTAGTAACTTAAGAGTCATCCGCATACAGATGAGTCAACTACAGCAAACGGTGAGTCGGTGAGAGAGAATGAAGACTGAGGAGAGGGTCTCGTGCTGGGTCCTGTGGAAGCCCAACATTCCAGGTCAGGCCACGGCAGATCACAGACACTTAGAGATCTCCAAAGTGGTGAACAGCAAGGACCTACAAACAAGATGACCCTACTACCAAGATTACTCTATAACCAAAACTACTGTGCCCAGCAAAAGCTATCATTTAGAATTGAAGATCAGATAAAGAGCTTCACAGACAAGAAAAAGCTAAAGGGAGTTCATCACCACCAAACCAGTATTACATGAAATTTGAAGGATATTCTTTAAGAAGAAGAAAGAAAAAAGACAAAAAAAATATGAACAATAAAATGGCAATACATATCTATCAACAATTGAATCTGAAAAATAAATGGACAAGGAATCTAATGAACAAAATAAACTGGTGAATAAAATAGAATCAGAGGCATGGAAATATAGAACAGACTAATGAATCTCAGAGGGGAGGGAGGCAAGAGATTAACCAAAGAACTGATATGTATATATGCATTACCTATGGACACAAACAATAAGGTGGTAAAGACCTGGGGCGGAGTGAGAACCGGGTGAAAAAAGAGAGACATCTGTAATACTCTCAACAACAAGGATTTTTTTAAGTTCATATACAGATTTTTTGACTGCTTGGGGGGCAGGGTTGGCACCCTTAACCCCCTCATTGTTCAAGGGTCAGCTATACAGAACAAATAAGAGCTATTAATACCATTTCCTTATACTGAACAAAACTTCTTAGCTATTAATAAGATCCCAGTCATTTCTGGGGCAAAAAGGAACAATAAAAAAAAGAAGAAGAAGATCCCAGTCATTTCTGGGGCAAAAAGGAACAATAAAAAAAAGAATATGTTGGTGACCACTGGTAACTCCTAACTCAAAATTTCTTCTTCAGGATGCCTGGAACACACCTACCATGCTAACATGATAGCATAACGAGTTTCCTGATGGCACATGAAACTCATTAAAATCTAGGGAGAAGGCTGTGCTCCCCTACTAGACCTAACCGCCCCAGGGCAGCATCCACATGTGATTTAATGACAGCCTATTAGCAATTGTTGAACCAATCCTTTAATACTTAACCCCCTTACTCCTAAATTCCACCCCCAAATTTCCAATTTAGAAATTAAAGATTCTAAGTTATTTTCTGCACATGCTTTAAAAATCACTGTTGTACAATAAATCCTTTCAACAACCTACCGACCCCTGACCCCTGCCCTTTGCACACACCCTTTGTCTTACCTAAAGCACAGATGGACAGATTTTCAGATGTAGTCTTCCAACAGTTTCTCCCAGCAGATTCGTTCTCACTGGTTTCTAACTTTAAAATCCAACTTTTCCAAACCTTTTTTAAAAAAAACTTTGGGTCTCCTCATCAGACACCAAATCTGTTGGCACCTTGAACTGGACTTCCAGCCTAAAGAACTGTGTGAGAGGTTTCTGTTGTTGAAGCCACCCAATTTGTGGCATTTTTGTTACAAAAGCCCAAACAGGGAGAACCAAGATGGCAGCATAGGTTAACGCCGGAGTTTGCTGCCTTGAACAACTACTTCAAAAGTGAAACTAAAAGACGGAACGGACATCACCCAGAACCACAGGAACGCTGGCTGAGTGGAAGTCCTACAACTAGGAGGAAAGAGAAACGCATACGGACACTCAGAGGAGGCGCAGTGCTGAAGTCAAATTCTGAGGTGCGGAGTGCGCGGAGCGGGCTGGCGGCGGAGGGCACGGTTGGTGTTTTCAATCGGGAGGGAGTCGCAGACTCTGAGCTCCAGATACGGGCGAGTCTTTAGGAACCCTGACTCAAACGGGAGAAGCGGGACTGTCTGGCTTCAGTCAGAGCAAGTGCAGCTTTCTCTCCGAGGTTTGCAGCGGTTGCTGGGACTCAGAGAGGCAGAGCCCCTGGGGACAGGACTGAGAACCGCCATAACTGCTCTCTCCGGCCCACCCTATTGATCCTGTGTGACCCGCCCCGCCCAAGCCCTGCACAGAGGCATTTGCCGGATAGCCTCAGGCAAAGGCTAGATTAGCACCTCCCTAGAGGACAGAAGTTCTCTCACTGCAGACACAGCTGATTCTCACAGCCACTTGGCCTGGAGGTCAAACCCTCCCTGGTATTAGCTACAACAATCAAGGCTTAACTACAAGACTGCGCACAAAGACCACTAGGGGGTGTACCAAGAAAGCATAACAAAATGCGGAGACAAAGAAACACGACGCAGATGTCAGAAATGGAAGATATAGAGTTCAGAACCACACTTTTAAGGTCTCTCAAGAACTGTTTAGAAGCCGCCGATAAACTTAATGAGATCTACAAGAAAACTAATGAGACCCTCGATGTTATGATGGGGAACCAACTAGAAATTAAGCATACACGGACTGAAATAACGAATATTATACAGACACCCAACAGCAGACCAGAGGAGCGCAAGAATCAAGTCAATGGTTTGAAATGCGAGGAAGCAAAAAACACCCAACCGGAGGGGCGGAATGAAAAAAGAATCCAAAAATGCGAGGATAGTATAAGGAGCCTCTGGGACAGTTTCAAGCGTACCAACATCAGAATTATAGGGGTGCCAGAAGATGAGAGAGAGCAAGATATTGAAAACCTATTTGAAGAAATAATGACAGAAAACTTCCACCACCTGGTGACAGAAATAGACTTACAGGTCCAAGAAGCGCAGAGAACCCCAAACAAAAGGAATCCAAAGAGGACCACACCAAGACACATCATAATTAAAATGCCAAGAGCAAAAGACAAAGAGAGAATCTTAAAAGCAGCAAGAGAAAGAAACTCAGTTACCTACAAGGGAGTACCCATACGACTGTCAGCTGATTTCTCAACAGAAACTTTGCAGGCCAGAAGGGAGTGGCAAGAAATATTCAAAGTGATGAATAGCAAGAACCTACAACCAAGATTACTTTACCCAGCAAAGCTTTCATTCAGAAGGGAAGGTCAGATAAAGAGCTTCACAGATAAGGAAAAGCTAAAGGAGTTCATCACCACCAAACCAGGATTATATGAAATGCTGAAAGGTATCCTTTAAGAAGAGGAAGAGGAAGAAAAAGGTAAAGATACAAATTATGAACAACAAATATGCATCTATCAACAAGTGAATCTAAGAATCAAGTGAATAAATAATCTGATGAACAGAATGAACTGGTGATTATAATAGAATCAGGGACATAGAAAGGGAATGGACTGACTATTCTTGGGAGGGAAAGGGGTGTGGGAGATGCGGGAAGAGACTGGACAAAAATCGTGCACCTATGGATGAGGACAGTGGGTGGGGAGTGAGGGCGGAGGGTGGGGCGGGAACTGGGAGGAGGGGAGTTATGGGGGGAAAAAAGAGGAACAAATGTAATAATCTGAACAATAAAGATTTAATTAAAAAAAAACAACCTTTGGGAGGACAGTTATATCTCAATCAGAGCTACCCTTTCCAAATTTCTAAAGGGAGAAAACACACACACACACACACACACACACACACAAACCTGAGGTCCAAGAGACAAAGCACATGTGATTTTTATGTGAGTTAAATGTTCCTCTACCCTTCCTCCTAAGTGACAACCCTGAGGAAGCTGGACCTAAATAGCTACTCACTTGCCTAGGATTCAAATGCTTTCTTGATACCACATAATAAGCAACAATTAATAACAAAATAGGAAAGATCAGAGATTACCAAAAAACTGCTTGTATTAAATAAGCCAATTACAGTTTATGTTTACAATCTGCTGGTATATATAAACTCTGTGACAAAAGTGAAGGCAGCCTCGAAAGTTGCCCCAATTCAGCTCAATGGAGGCCGGAGTAAATGAGTTCTAATTCAGATACTTCATCAGTGAAGGATCATGACTTTCAGGAAGAAATTTGCAAAGCTTAGGAAGGCTTTAAAAAAAAAAAAAGGCAAGCATCAAATCAACAGACAATGTGCTAATTTTAGCTGCAAGAGACCAAAGTGAATTGTGAAATGAGGAAAGCAGCCAAGGGACACTCAAGCAAGAAATGTTAACCAAGTGCCCAGCACAGGCCCAGGCAAGGGCTGGGCAAGCATGCAAAGTCCAGTGAGGCCCACACCTACCCAGAAGAGCCACCTGCAGAGTGAGAGCAGAGTGGAGAATAGATATAGTTCAATACTATCAAATAAATGCTGTAACTATGGGCCAGCAAAGTGCTCTGGGGCAGAACTGAGAATCCTGATTGAATGACTAATCCCTGGCAACATAAAGCCAGGGTAGGATCTTAAGAAGATGGTGCAATAACAAAGCAAAAACAACAGGGAGCTCAAACTTGAGCCAAAGAAAAAATTTACTGACTTGAAGTATCCTGAAAAGAATAGTCAAATAATGACATAGAAACAAACCAAGTATCCATCAACAGATGAAAGGATAAGCAAAATGTGGTATATCCATACAATGGAATATTATGCAACCTTAGGAAGTGTGGACAGAAAGGGACTCTCTAATACATCTAACCAAAAGCAACCTCACAGGGTGATCTGATCATATAATCTACTTCCACCTGGGCAGGTCATGGTGGGTGGTCACACCTCAGGGCTATAACTTCCCTAGTAAATGGTTATCTTTGATTTGAGCAAGCCTTGTCCATTATTTTTGTGCATCTGAGATGAACGCACCTTTGAAATGCCTTTTTCAGACCCTGAGAAGCAGAAGCATGACCACCCTTCAAGAGAGCACATGACTTGTTAATTATCCTGTAATCCAATCCCCACCTTTCTTTCTCCAGCCTTCATGTCATCTTCCTTAGGTTCCCTCCTTAGTTCCAAATACATAAAAGAAACTGAAGACTATCATTATGGGGAGCATTTTTCTCAGTTTGTTGAGATCTTGCTTCCAAGTGTATCCTCTGTTTGGCTCAAATAAACTCTTACTAAACATTTTCTATAGATTTGGACATTCTTACATTAACAAAAGGAAGGACATTCTGACACATGCTAAAACATGAATGAACCTTGAAGACATTGTGTTAAGTGAAATATTTTCAAAAAGATAAATACTGTATGATTCCACTTATATGATACTCTGAGTAGTCAAAATCACAGAGACAGAAATTATAATGGTGTTTGACAGGGATTTGGGAGTGGGGTGCATTGTTTAGTTTTATAAAATAAAATCATTTTAAATATCCCAATAATATCCAGGATAAAGTTAAACCAGGGTTTACAGAAATAGTAAAAGGTTCAGAACTGGGTGGTAAATTCAAGAAGGAATAAATGAAATTATACTGCCTACGTAAGGAAAAAGTCTTAATGCTACAGATTAGAATTAACATATTTAATAGATAAGAACGTTCTATATTGGCACTTGCTATCTAATTTCATAATAATTAGCTTGTTCAAAAACCCAGATTACTTTTTCTACATCTATCTATGACACACACACACACACACACACACACACACACTAGAATGGGCTGTAGGAATACACAATAAAGAAAACAAACCCTTCAAAAGACCACAATGGCAGTCCAGTGGCAGCAGCAGTTGCCTGTACAGCTCCACAGTCAGACTGCCAGGGTGTGTTAGCCTGCGCCAGCCACACTCCCAAACTGGGTGACCTTTCTGTGCCTGAGTTTCCTATAAAGTAGGATTGTTGGGAAGACTAAGTAAATATATACAAAGTACCATAATTACCTGTCTGCTACATAGTTATAATTGCTCAGTAAATGTTAGACATTGCTGTTATAATTTTATTTACATTTTAACCATTAAGCAATTTTAAAAATCTGGAATAAAGTAAATTAGTATAAGGCTATGCAGCTGTAGCCGCGTTGACCAAAACCAAATTTAATGTTAAAATGACAGAATCACCAATAAGAAGAGCCTTCCCAATACTCTGGTTATTCAACACTGGAGTGTGATGCCCTCACTCCTATTCTAGTTCATCTTTCCAGAAAGCTATTTGGCAATATGCAGAAAGTAATTAAAACCAACACCGCTAAAGGCAGTCTGGCTAAGGTAAGAATTAATCAAAGTTGTACACCGATATGTTATTCAATAACACTCTAGAAATTCCAGGAAGTGTATTATGACGGGGGGGGGGGGGGGGGGAGGGTGGATAATAGGAAAGTATCAAAAAATCACTTATATCATTTATATTATATTTTTTTATTAAATCTTTATTGTTCAGATTATTACATTTGTTCCTCTTTTTTCCCCCCATAACTCCCCTCCTCCCAGTTCCCGCCCCACCCTCCGCCCTCACTCCCCACCCACTGTCCTCATCCATAGGTGCACGATTTTTGTCCAGTCTCTTCCCGCATCTCCCACACCCCTTTCCCTCCCAAGAATAGTCAGTCCATTCCCTTTCTATGTCCCTGATTCTATTATAATCACCAGTTCATTCTGTTCATCAGATTATTTATTCACTTGATTCTTAGATTCACTTGATAGATGCATATTTGTTGTTCATAATTTGTATCTTTACCTTTTTCTTCCTCTTCCTCTTCTTAAAGGATACCTTTCAGCATTTCATATAATCCTGGTTTGGTGGTGATGAACTCCTTTAGCTTTTCCTTATCTGTGAAGCTCTTTATCTGACCTTCCCTTCTGAATGATAGCTTTGCTGGGTAAAGTAATCTTGGTTGTAGGTTCTTGCTATTCATCACTTTGAATATTTCTTGCCACTCCCTTCTGGCCTGCAAAGTTTCTGTTGAGAAATCAGCTGACAGTCGTATGGGTACTCCCTTGTAGGTAACTGAGTTTCTTTCTCTTGCTGCTTTTAAGATTCTCTCTTTGTCTTTTGCTCTTGGCATTTTAATTATGATGTGTCTTGGTGTGGTCCTCTTTGGATTCCTTTTGTTTGGGGTTCTCTGCGCTTCCTGGACCTGTAAGTCTATTTCTGTCACCAGGTGGGGGAAGTTTTCTGTCATTATTTCTTCAAATAGGTTTTCAATATCTTGCTCTCTCTCATCTTCTGGCACCCCTATAATTCTGATGTTGGTACGCTTGAAGCTGTCCCAGAGGCTCCTTACACTATCTTCGTATTTTCGGATTCTTTTTTCATTTTGCTTTTCCGGTTGGGTGTTTTTTGCTTCTTCATATTTCAATTCTTTGACTTGATTCTTGCACTCCTCTGGTCTGCTGTTGGGTGTCTGTATAATATTCTTTATTTCAGTCAGTGTATGCTTAATTTCTAGTTGGTTCTTTATCACAACATCGAGGGTCTCATTAGATTTCTTGAGGATCTCACTACATTTATCGGCAGTTTTTAGAAAATTATTGAAAGACCTTAAAAGTGTGGTTTTGAGCTCTATATCTTCCATTTCTGACATCTGCGTCGTGTTTCTTTGTCTCCGCATTTTTTATGCTTTCTTGGTGCAACTCCTAGTGGTCTTTATGCGCAGTCTTGTTGTAGTTAACCCTAGACTGTTGTAGGTAATACTGGCGGGGATTTGACCTCCAGGCCAACTGGCTGTGAGCCATTTATATTAATTTTTTTAACATTATTTTAATCCTCACCAAAGGACATGCTTAGAGAGAGGAAGGGAGACAGAGAGAGAAATATTGATGTGAGAGATGCGCCCCAACTGGGATGGAACTTGCAACCTGGGTATGTGTACTGATCGAGAATCAAACAGGCAAACTTTTGGTACACAGGACTATCTGATGTTCAACCAACGGAGCCACTCTGGCCTGGCTATTTATATTTAAAACTAGAAGCCTGGTGCACAAAATTCGTGTACTTGGCGGGGTGGGGGGGAGGGCCGTCAGCCCAGCCTGTGCCCCTTGCAGTCCGGGAGCCCTCGGGGATGTCCGACTGCCACAGAGGCAGGAGAGGCTCCCACCACTGCTGCTGTGCTCACCAGCCATGAGCCCGGCGCAGGGCTTCTGGCTAAGTGGCACTCCCCCTGTGGGAGCGCACTGACCACAAGGGGGCAGCTCCTGCAGTGAGCATATGCCTCCTGGTGGTCAGAGCATGTCATCGAACAGTTGTTCCGGCATTTGGTCTATTTGCATATTAGCCTTTTATTATATAGGATAACTAGAGGCCCGGTGCACGAAAATCGTACACTGGGGGTGGGGGGGGGGGTCCCTCAGCCCAGCCTGTGCCCTCTCACAGTCCGGGAGCCCTCAGGGGATGTCCAACTGACGGCCTAGGCCTGCTACCCACAGGGAGTGAGCCTAAGCCGTCAGTCGGACATCTTTAGTGCTGCTGCTGCAGAGGCAGAAGAGGCTCCCGCCACTACTGCTGCACTTGCCAGCCATGAGCCCAGCTTCTGGCTGAGCGGCGCTCACCCTGTGGGAGTGCAGTGACCACCAGGAGGCAGCTCCTGCATTGAGCGTCTGCCCCATGGTGGTCAGTGAGCGTCATAGCAACCAGTCGTTCCGCCATTTGGTTGATTTGCATATTAGCCTTTTATTATAAAGGATACAAACTTCTACCTGGAAAACTCAACAGAATTGAATGAAATTAGTACTATGGGAAAACATAACACGCAGAATAAATTCAAGATGATGAATGAGTCCTATGTGCTTACTACTCCCTCTCCCAAATTCCCATTAAAATGATCAAATAAATATAAAGGTACAAAAAACAGTCTGCAGAAAACAAAGAGAAGTACCAATGATGGCCCCTGAGGAACTTCTAAAAGGCATAGAGCAGATGGGCTAAGATTCATAGAAAAGTACCAAAGAGCTTTAATTCAGCCAGGCAAAGGCAAGCACATCATCACCCTCAACTAAAGGGCATTAGGCCATGACTGTCCACAATGGCTCAGTAAGGAAAATGGGACCTGAAACTGGAGGGTTCTCTTATGCGCATCCATGGGCAGCAAAGCAACACTGCAGTTAAGGCTGGACTACCACAGCAACAAGCTGACTGGCCAAGGAGTGACATTCCCTAATGATCTTCAAGACTTACTATTAGATGGCCACAAACCGTACACAGAAGCCAAACATACCAACAGCAGAAAGGAGGGAGGACAGGACATCAAACCAAGGATACGCTTCTGGAACCCTCTTAGAGCCCCCCTTCTCTCAGTCTAACAACTGTCTAAAAAGCATGTGAAGCCTTCCTTGGTTACTCTGTATGAACACAGACCACCTTCTCTTATCACTGAGTTGCTTAGGTTTTCTGTTTGACATGGTGACATGCCAACCTGAATGTAAGGCAAGAATAACATCTTTGAGGGCAAGAGTCACATTGTTCACACTAGCTCTGTACTCACAGCCATGCCAATGATTGATATCAATGAAAACAGGAGCAGAGATAACAATTCTTCCCAGCATGACCACTAAGTTTTATGAAAATTACTACAGGCTTGGGGCACGAATTCATGCACCAGTGGGGTCCCTTGGCCTGGCTTCCCGGATCAGGCTGAGACTGGCTCTCCAACATCCCCCGAGGGGTCCCAGATTGCAAGAGGATGCAGGCCAGGCCGAGGGACCCCACCGGTGCACAATAGGAGCTGGGGAGGAATGAGGGAAGTTGGCCAGCCAGGGAGGGACCACGGGAGGGCTCCAGGGCATGTCCAGCCCATCTCGCTCAGTCCCGACTGGCTGGACCACAGCAGCAAGCTAAACCTACCGGTCGGAGTGTCTGCTCCCTGGTGCTCAGTGCACATCATAGCGACTGGTTGACCGGTCAACTCTGCCCCCTGGTCGTCAGTGCACATCTAGCAAGCAGTTGAGCAGTCTTAACATATCATTAGCATATTTCGCTTTGATTGAACGGCCGACCAGACACTTAGCATATTAAGCTTTTATTATATAGGATAGTTTTAGCACTGAACATGTTTCATTCTAGATTTAATATAGTCTGTTCTTGTTTTTTAATATATATCTTTTAATTGATGTTTAGAGAGAGAGGCATTGATATGAGAGCAAAACATCCATCAGCTGCCTCCTGCATGACCCCCACCAGGGACTGATCCCAAAACCCAGGCATGTGCCCTGACTGGGAATAGAACCCACAACCTTTCGATGCACTGGACAATGCCCAACTGACAGAGCCACATCGACCAGGGCTGTATAATCTGTAATCAGCCCATAGACTCCTTTTTTTAAAAAAATATATTTTTATTGATCTCAGAGAAGAAGGGAGGGAGAGAGAGATATAGAAACATCAATGATGATGAGAATCATTGATTGGCTGCCCCCTGCATGCCCCCTACTGGGGATCAAGCCCACAACCAGGGCATGTGTCCTTGACCAGAATCGAACCTGGAACCCTTCTGTCCACAGGCTGACACTCTATCCACTGAGCCAAACTGGTTAGGACAGCCCATAGACTCTTGAATACTGTCTTGAAATTAGTTCTTCAACTACTAGAAGCTCAATCATTTCTGATAACATAAACCATTGCATTTTGCTCCCTCATTGAAGTAGCACTCTGCTGAATGAGATAAGAATTCTTTAATGGCCCTTCCTCACTGAACTATGGCAATTTATTTATTTTTAAAAGCATTTTTTTAAATATATTTTATTGATTTTTTACAGAGAGGAAGGGAGAGAGATAGAGAGTTAGAAACATCGATGAGAGAGAATCATCGATCAGCTGCCTCATGCACATCTCCTACTGGGGATATGCCCGCAACCCAGGTACATGCCCTCGACCGGAATCGAACCTGGGACCTCTCAGTCCGCAGGCCGACGCTCTATCCACTGAGCCAAACCGGTTTCGGCATTTTAAAAGCATTTTATTACACACACCTAAATTCTCTTCAACCAAAAGTTCAACCTAAACTCTAACTCAGCAAATAGCAAACAAAAGTAAACATCAATATTTGTATAATCCACTCAAAATAAGGATAAAAAGATAATATCTATTACATCTTTATTTTAATAGCCCCAATTAGAAGCAACCCAAATACCCAATATTAATCAAACAGTATTCAAAAAAGTATAATCATCCAAGTATCTATTGACAGGTAAATGAATAAATAAAATGTGGTATATAAATACAATGGAATATTATTCAGAAAGGAAAAAAATTCTGATGTGCTAAAAAATGGATGAACTTGAAGCCATCATGCTAAATGAAATAAGCCAGGCACCAAAGGGCAAATACTGTGTGACTTCACTTATATGAGGTCCCTAGAGTGGACAAATGCAAAGACACAAAGTAGAAGGTGGTTGCCAGGAGCCAGGTTGTGGAGGGAGGGAGCAGAAATAGGAAATTATTATTTAACAGGTACAGCATTCCAGTTTGGGAAGATAAAAAAAGTTCTGGAGATGGATGGTAGTGATGTTTGCACAACTGAACGTTCTTAATGCCACTGAACTGTACACTTTAAAATAGTTAAAATTGTAAACCTTATGCTATCCTATATAATAAAAGCCTAATATGCTAAGTGTCTGGCCGACTGGTCAGCTATTCAACCAATCAAAGCGTAATATGCTAATGATATGCTAAGGCCGTTCAATTGTTCGCTATGATGTGCACTGAGCACCAGGGAGCAGACAGTCCGACTGGTAGGTTAGCTTGCTGCTGGGTTCCAGCCGATCAGGACTGAATGAGATGGGCCGGACATGCCTTAGAGCCCACCCACGGTCCCTCCCCAGCTGGCCAACTTCCCTCGTCCCTCCCTGGCCCTAATCGTGTACCAGTGGGGTCCCTCAGCCTGGTCTGCACCCTCTTACAATCTGGGACCCCTCGGGGGATGTCAGAGAGCCAGTTTTGGCCCAATCCCGCAGGCCAGGACTCTAGGACAGTGATGGCGAACCTTTTGAGCTTGGTGTGTCAGCATTTTGAAAACCTCTAACTTCACTCTGGTGCCGCGTCACAAACAGAAATGTTTTGATATCTGCAACCATAGTAAAACAAAGACTTATATTTTTGATATTTATTTTATATATTTAAATGCCACTTAACAAAGAAAAATCAACCAAAAAAATGAGTTCGCATGTCACCTCTGACACGCGTGTCATAGGTCCGCCATCACTGCTCTAGGATCACAATAAAAAGTATAATTATGCAGACCATATAAAAACATGAAAAATGCATATGCTGTGTTAATTTTTAAAAAGCACAGAGGTGTTTGTAGTCTTGATTATAACTATGAGAAAAGAATTCAAAAGAATGCTTTACTTAAGAGTTCTAATAATGGTGGAGACTTCAGGTGATTTTCCTCTATTTTACAAATGGACTGTAATATTTTGCTGATCTTTAGGCTTAAATTTATAAGACCATCAAAAAATGACACACTATATATAATAAAAGAGCAAAGCTAAGGTAACCACAGAGCTCCCTACTTGTTACTCCTTTCTCCATTCATACAATCCTAAATGTGGGGCCTAACCCTAACCTAAAAACTGGTGGGGAGCTCTTGGTGTCCAGAGGATTTAGCTTTGATCAAATAAACAGTTTTCTCTTGACTTTATTTTCAAAGTTTAAGAAACTCACTTCAGCCAAAAGTATCTATCTACCTTCTAACTTCCTTCTTAGTCACTGCTTTTAAGTTATGCAACTCTCTTGTGGAAGAGGCTGGGCTCTAAATGAGTATATAAAGTTATCATCAAATAAGATTTCTTTTAAAAACAATGAGCAGGGAAAGTAAAATGGGGAAGGAATCTGACTAGGAATCAGAAGCCGGGCTCTGACTGGCCCAGCTAGGTAATGGCTGGGAGACCTCGAGTGGTGCACAGCTTCTCCCAAACTCAGTTTTCCATCTGTAAATGGATGACTATTTGGTCCCACTTTATCACATTTATCAACAAATAAATGTCAAAGGTGACATTTATAAAGAATGCTCTGAAGAATGTAACATGCTTTACAAGGTGGTGACTTATCAAATTTACAATATTAGATTTTTTTCTGTCTTGTCAGAAGGCACCACATAAAATCAACCCTCATATATGCTCTTTTTTCTGTTTTTACGTTATAACTTCTAACGCCATTTTGAAGGCACTGATTTTCCCGTCCTCAGAGCTCTCTGGTTCTGCATTTTTAATGAGAGAGGTATGGTTCAAGTCAGTCTACTTAAGACATGACATTTCTGGGGCACCCCCTATGGGATGAGAAAGAGGCCCACGTAAGAAGAGAAAGGCCACATGGGATAAAGGGTTTCCCACAAAATCAGGCAGCACACCCAATTCATCCCACAACAGGGCTCTTTCCAAACTACTTTAGAATCCCACTTGGCTTTCATGTCCTTTAAAGCAGTAACAAACGTTTCCTCCATTTTGAAGGCAGGAAATTTAATAGAGTGAGGGGCATATAAGAGTGAGTGCCTTCCAGAAGGGTCTTCCATTGTAGCAATGTTTCTTCAAGTGCTAATCTGAATTCCCCTCAGGTCCAGGAATAAGTCATACTTCCAACACAATCCACATGTTCTGAGGAAGGAAAATTGTTTGAGTTTTAATTGTAAATGCATAATAAGTCAAATGGGTAATAAATCACTTTTATGACAAATGTGCAAATATAGTAAATGCTGCACATCTGAGATGACAAACCAACATATCAGTAAATTCCCAAATTCTCAAATGGCACTAATTCCCAGAATTATCAGACCACTCTTTCTTCAACTTGCAACCACGAGGTGATATTTTCAAATCTCCTTGGATTACTGCATATAGGTTCACAATTCACACAGGGTTTTCAATCCAATTTAATTTCAATTCACAGAGGGCTCTCAAATTCATACGGGGAATCTGTGCGTGTAACCACACAACTACTGGTAAAAGAGGAACGAACAGCTACTTCTCATCACCTCAGAAATCAGTGGAGTGTGTGATCTGCCAATGAACTGGTGACCCTGACGAGATCATGACAGCAAGGAAGGACAATCCACTGGTACCCTTTGATCTAAGTGAATGTGATGCAGGAAGATTCACATTTACAAAGTTCAATTAGTGGAATTTAGAAAAACATTTATAAAAGGATTCCTTCTAGGAACAAAAATCCCATGCACTTAAAATATAATCTAATTTAAAAAAATGTTGATACTTGGGTTTTCAGAAATATATCTCCCACATCAAGTTATTGTGCTTAATTAAACTTTGGCCACAATTTCTCTGAGTTTAAACAATGCTGATATGAAAATAGGCTATAATTTATTTTACTAAAAAAGAAATTTAATTTTAAAAAATCATTCGACAATTTGTTTAGCAGTCTCCTCTCTTTAAATTACTTGGGAATAACTGGGTTTTGGTTTAGTTTTTGGCTTTCTTGTTCTGCTTTGGTTTCATTTCTAATGCAAAGCGTAGTTGCTTTCACAGCCTGGATCCTTTCATGATTGTTTACCATTAGGGTTGTCCCTTACACTTTTGCAAACTTGTAGCACAGATATCCTGTGTTCCCATCCTCCCCATACTTAAAACCGGAGCCACCATTTTCTAGGACCACTCATCAGTTCTTCCCAGAATTCCAGAATTTTCTAGAGCACAGAAGAAATAGTCTCTCTCAAGACACTGACACACTGAGTGGCCAGATTATTATGACCACCTGACGTTTGTAGGCAAATTAGCTATAATTTCACGCTGAAGTTGCTAGAGGGCCAGATTATTATAAATAGGGAAGCAGGTTGTTTACCATGACAGTAGAAGTGATTTTTTTCTGAAGATATGGGTAAACAACGCGATTTAACAGCCTTTGAACGTGGGATACACACACACACACACACACACACACACAGGCCAGATTAGTATGACCACCTGACATTTGTAGGCAAATTAGCCATACACTGCATCGTATGGGATATGGAAGCCGAAGGCCTGTTTGAACACCTTTGCTGTCTGCAGTTACCAAGATAAAACGTCTCCAATTCGCACAGGAACACAAGGACTGGACAGTCGAGCATTGGAAAAAAGTCATGTGGTCCGATGAATCACGTTTCCAGTTGCATCGTGCAGATGGCAGAGTGAGAATTTGGCGGAAACAGCATGAAAGCATGCACCCCACATATTGAATACAACCCTTCAAGCCGGTGGGGGCAGTGTTATGGTTTGGGGCATGTTTTCCTGGCATGGTTTGGGCCCTTTAATTCGTGTGGAGCAATGTCTGAATAGCACAACATACCTTAGTATCATTGCTGATCAAGTTCATCCTATCATGTTGATGGCATATCCCAATGCAGATGGCTTCTTCCAACAAGACAATGCGCCATGCCACGGTGCTCATATTGTGCAGGAGTGGTTTCAAGAACATGAGGGAGACTTTACCTTGCTTAGGTGGCCCCCACAATCATCAGATCTCAATCCAATTGAGCATTTGTGGGACGAAGTTAAAAGAGCCATCAGGCAACTGATTCCACAACCATCAAATCTCACAGAACTGGACAGTGCTATTCATCAGGCATGGTGTCAGATTCCTCGCATCACCTTTCACCTTTCAACATCTCGTGGAGTCAATGCCAAGAAGAATCGCCTCAGTATTGAAGGCAAAAGGTGGCCCAACGAAGTACGATGGGGTGGTCATAATAATCTGGCCACTCAGTATATATAACGTTTAAAGGCTGTTAAATTGCGTTGTTTACTCATATCTTCAGAAAAAAATCACTTCTGTCGTGATAAACAACCTGCTTCCCTATTTATAATGGTCTGGCCCTCTAGCAACTTCAGCACGAAATTATAGCTAATTTCCCTACAAATGTCAGGTGGTCATAATAATCTGGCCACTCAGTGTGCGTGCGTGCGTGCGTGTGTGTGTGTGTGTGTGTGTGTGTATTTATTTATTTATTTGTTTGTTTTTAAAGGGAAGAGGATATTGCTAGCCATTCTGCCACATAGAGTGAGAGTTAAGGAATTGATCTGTTCTGAGGGAAGCTCAGAGATGGGGAGAGAGAGTAAGGGAAAAGCTTTCTAGGCCTGTCCATATAGTGTGCCAGTCTCTGGGTCTGACCTAAGGCCCAGCTACTTCCCTGCCCAGATTCCAGTACACAGCTCAGAATCTTCCCCATAAATTCCTTTTTTGTATAGGTGAGTTCGGTTAGCTCTCTTTTACGGATCACCAAGAATCTCCTAACAAAAGGCTCTATAGTCCTTTCTTTTGACTGAAAGAGGCAAGGTGGAAACTTGCAGGAGGTAGTTGGAACCCAGCAGGGGCTGCAAGCCAGTAAGAAGCAAGCAATACCTCAGAACCCGTTTCTGTGGCAGGGGCTGAACAGGGTAACTCCAACCTCACACATCCTCACCAGGCCACTGTAGGCCAGCTCTCCTAGTTAACCTATGTAATAGCGCTAGGTTAAAGGGAAGGTGAGCTGTCCTCTAGCCCACAGCCTGGCTTTAAAGTATAGTACAGAAGAGACCAAGCAAAGTTTTCAGTTTCATCAAAACTCACTGTGCTTGGAAAGCAGAGCTTCGCAGGTCCAAGAGCAGCAAAACAAACCCAGGGAAATGTGGACACAGCAGCTCCACTTTACCTAGTCAACTCCCATATGGAAAGAAAATACACTCAAGCTTAAAACCCAAAGGGACATCGCATTATACAGAGCATGCTGATGATTTTTTTAGACATTCTGGTACACAAAGAGGAAGCACCCACTATTTTTTTTTTGTTACATACAGTCAGCCCTCCATATTTGGGGGTTTCACATCCACAGATCCAACCAACTGCAGATAGAAAATCCCAGAAAGTTCCAAAAAGTAAAACTTGAATTTGCCACACATTAAGCACTACACTCAATCTATACAAACACAGAGATATGTAGGCATACCCCACTGTAACCTATCCTATATAAAAAAACCCTAATATGCAAATTGACCGAACAGCAGAACAACCGGTCACTATGATGTGCACTGACCACCAGGGGGCAGACGCTCAACACAGGAGCTGCCCCCTGGTGGTCACCGTGATCCCACAGGGGGAGCACCTCTCAGCCAGAAGCTGGCTTATGGCTGGCAAGCACAGCAG
Source organism: Myotis nattereri (assembly GCF_964212035.1). Taxonomy (NCBI): domain Eukaryota; kingdom Metazoa; phylum Chordata; class Mammalia; order Chiroptera; family Vespertilionidae; genus Myotis; species Myotis nattereri. Next base: position 95,636,619 of record NC_138081.1, on the reverse strand, counting down.
CTAAGGAACCCTCGGATGTCTCCAGAGGTGTCCTGGACTGCGAGAGGGTGCAGGCCGGTCTGAGGGAACCCTCTCCCCCAATGCACGACTGTTGTGCACCGGGCCTCTAGTATACAAATATACAAACATGCAGATACTACACTATTTTACATAAGGAACTTAAGCATGTGTGGACTTTGGTGTCTGTGGGGGTCCTGGAGCCAATCCCTGCAGGACACCAAGGAACAACTGTAAAAATATTTGGTTAAAACACCACCATGATGGTCACACAACAATATAAATGTACTCAATGCAACTGAACTTTATACTTTATGAATGACTGAAATGGTAAATTGTTTGTATATTTTACCACAATTAAAACACACACACACACACACACACACACACACACACCATAACACATTAAGAGCGTTACAGAGACCGACTAAATCCCCACAGCAAGCACTATGCACGCTGTTACGTGAGACAGTCCTATAAACAAGTGTTCCCTTGCTATGGGCAACTCAGTCCAGAACCGGGCTGACTTCCTGGGAAGAAAAGAGCTGTGGTTTGGGGGATGGGGGCTCTTGAACCCAAGCATCTGTCTTCTGAAATTAGTAATAATGAAAACACTCCACACAGTCTATTTCCCCCACCTCCCAGTACCTGATCAGCACGGTCTTAACATTACTAATTCCTAAGTATTTCAACATAAACTCCTCCGAAGTCACTGCTGGTTTCCTATCAGCCATAAACAGATGGCAACCCAGAAGAGTCCTGTTCCCATCATGCCAACTTGGCGGGAGGCTCACCCGCTGCCACCTGAAACACAGATCCCTCACACCTGCACGCAGAAGGCTCCCAAGCACAACTAAAATCCTGCCCGGATGCCCACTGATCAGCATCCTTAAAAGCACGGGGGGAAAGTCTCATTACAACTCCACTAATTAATGAACACAGAGAGGGACCGCATCACGTCCTGATATAATTACAGGAGCGCTGCAGTTCCACTCTATGGTTGAGGCAGGTTCCCTGCCTGATGACGCTGGGATGTAGTCCAGTTTTCTAATATATCCATATGTATGAGAATCAGAGCACGTCTTATTACATCAAACCTGGAGAAAAACCTTTGGAGATGCTAAAAGTCCAATTTCAGGCACATTACTACATCCTTAAAATTTATTTACAATGAAACCATCCATCCTGTTTTTATAACACCAATGTAGATTTCTTGCTGCAATCCTTTAACCTAAATGATCACACATTAAGAGAATGACAGACTGTTCACAAATTCATCTAAGTTAGAAAACATAAAACACCTCTCTCCCTCCCTCTCTCTCTCTCTCTCTCTCACACACACACACACACACACACACACACGAAAGGAAGGATCTAGATTGTTTACTTCATCAGATTCCAAGCAGAGATGCTCCTCTGTACTTTCTGGATATACCTGTTAACTGTCAGAGCCTTAACCACTGACTGCTCCTTGCCTGCTCAGCAAATCACACTTGATTCTGGAATGCTAAGCCAAGGTTTTCTTTAGCAGGGGAAGCTTAACTTAACTACAACTCCCTGTACCCCAGCCACACCCCAGTACTACAACCTTTTCTTGCAATAAAGACCAAAATTCTTAAAATTGGGATACAAGGCCCAGCATGAAAAGGGATCTCCTCCCGAGGCCTCTGCAGTTCCTCAGGGAAGCCATCTCTGACCCTGTGACTAGATCAAACTCTACCTTTCTACCCCATACTTCTTCGTGGTAAATGCCGTGGCCTTGGTTTCTTCACAAAATAAGAAAATGTGTGCTTGACATAATGTGCAAGATTGCTGTGAAGACCAAATAAAATGGCACAGGTGGAAAAAGGCTTGGTAAACTAAGTGTTATGTAGATGAAACCAATGATATTACTTGCAATGGGAAAAGTTACATGCCAGAGAAAAACTCTGGGGGAAAGGGCTGACTCCTGTTTGCAGGCACATCTACTGTAAAAATTCTATTTCCACTGACTTGCTTGTGAGGTTGGAGGCTCTCCAATATGACCTACCGATTCTAATAGTTGGGATGGACTGTAACATCTCTACAGAAACTGCCTTACAGGTCTGTAGAAAACCAAAGCTGGTGTCCCCCACTTTCCCTAAAAATCAATGGAAAAATATCCCCGGGTAAGGATCAACAACAAAAAAGAGTAAGACATGCACTTATCCATGCCAACCACATTTTTTTCTCCTTAGATACACTACCCTTCATCTAGGCAATAAAGGTAGAAAACTGGCCCTGGGGGGTGAAAGTAATGATACTTGGGTTTACTTTGATGTGAGCTTCCTTACCATGAAGGAGCCTTTCCCTCTAAGACTTAAAAATCAACAACATATCCTGCTGCTCCACTCTGGTCCAGGCAAAAGAAGAATGAGGTAACAGTGTGAGAGCACTAGGAATCAAGATGAATGAAAAATGGAGGCAGAAACCGGCAATATGGACAAGTTCCCTTTGGTCCCGCACATGCAGAACAGTGCCACTGACAAGATGGACACGTCCTAGGGGCAGATGTGTCTAATAAGACCAAAGATCAAGACTCCTTTCCATATGGATTACATACTATAAAACTGCCACGCTTGCCGAAACCGGTTTGGCTCAGTGGATAGAGCGTCGGCCTGCGGACTGAAAGGTCCCAGGTTCGATTCCGGTCAGGGGCATGTACCTTGGTTGCGGGCACATCCCCAGTGGGAGATGTGCGGGAGGCAGCTGATCGATGTTTCTAACTCTCTCTCTCCCTTCCTCTCTGTAAAAAATCAATAAAATATATTTAAAAAAAAAACACACAAAACTGCCACGCTCTACACAAATGCAGTGTTTTGAGTACAGCTGTTCTACAGAGCATGCTGCTTTGCCACTGGTGGTCCAGCCTCTTTAAATCCACCATGTCTGATGCAGTGCGGTTTTCTGGAAATAGGACATTAGTGGAAGAACTGGTGAAATCTTAATGAAGTCTAGAGTTAAGTTCATAGCAATGCACCAATGTTAATTTCTTAGTTTTGACTTGTGTTCTACAGTTACATAGGATGCTAACATTAGAGGAAATTGGGTGAAGAGTACAGTGGGGCCTTGACTTACGAGTTTAATTCGTTCCGTGACGGAGCTCGTAACTCAAATTACTCGTATGTCAAATCAAAAGTGAACAAGTGAGACACGTGATGCTGGGCTGATGTTGTGGCGTTCACTGTGACGTTTGCTACGCCAACTAGCGGTGGGGTATCTGAAGCTGTCTCATAACCCGAATTTTAGCTCGCAACTCAAAGCAAAAAATCGGCCGAGAGACGGCTCGTATCTCGAAAAACTCGTTAGTCGGGGCACTCGTATGTCAAGGCCCCATTGTATATGGGAACTTTCTGTACTATCTTTGCACTTTTTCTGTAAATCCAAAATTATCTATATATATAAAAGTCAAGCAACTGGAACGACAGAACGACCGGAACGACTGGTCACTACGACGGGTACTGTGGTGGCCAACCGGCCCGATCGGGGCCCTGATCAGCCCCCTCAACCTCCAAAGGCCCCTCCTGGCCAACCTCCAGCTGTCCAACTTCCCGTGTCCCTTCCCCACCCCGCCAGCCCAGCCCCGAACAGCCCCCATTAGGGCAGCTGCCCGGACCCCACCCGTGCACAAATTCGTGCACCAGGACTCTAGTTCCAAAATAAAAGGCTCTACTTAAAAGAGGAAGAGAGGGGAAAGCAGGGAAGGGGTGGGAGGGCAGTGCAGGGAAGGAAGGGGAGAGAGAGGAATAGGGAGGAGAAGGGAAGAAAGTGAGTGGAAGGGGGGAGGGGGGACTAAAATATCCATACAAAGACTTTCTAACCCAGTGGTTCTCAACCTTCCTAATGACGCGACCCTTTAATACAGTTCCTCATGTTGTGGTGACCCCCAACCATAAAATTATTTTAGTTGCTACTTCATAACTGTAATGTTGCTACTGTTATGAATTGTAATGTAAATATCTGGCATGCAGGATGTATTTTCATTGTTACAAATTGAACATAATTAAAGCATAGTGATTAATCACAAAAACAATATGTAATTATATATGTGTTTTCCGATGGTCTTAGGCGACCCCTGTGAAAGGGTCGTTCGACCCCCCAAAGGGGTCATGACCCACAGGTTGAGAACCGCTCTTCTAACCAAACTATCAAAGTAGAAGCTATGGAAAAAAGATTGATGGACTTTAATAAAAAATTTAAACTTTTATACATCAAAATATGTTATGAGCAGAATTAGAGTTGAAAAGCAACCAACAAACCAGGAAAATATTTACAACATACACACAAGAAAAGGAGTTAATATTCATAATATAGTTAACTTTTTATTAAAGGGGGAGGGGCTACATGCCTAGATGCTCTATCTGCTACATTGCTTGCACACAGGTCAAATCTATGACATGTCCACACTCAAATTCAGTGCCCCTTGAACCACATGCTTTTCCCTTCCCATCCACTGCTTCCCCCTAGCCTGGGAGTCCTGCTAGAGAAAGCAGAGCTTTAGTGCAGCTTTCCCCAGAGGCAGCTCACTTGTTAAATTTGTTGACTACATACTCCTAACCAAAGTCTCCTTCTAGAATCCAAACTCTTCTCCTCGTTGTGAATCCAGTATGTCAAGCTTAGCTGGTTTGTGCCCACAACAGTGCAAATAAGTCAAACCACAACCAGAAGTGGGAGTCTAAGAAAAGACAAAGATGTGCAAAGACCTTGCATGTCAAACTAGACTCACATTTCTGCACCAGTCAATTGGGTAGACAGAAAAAAGAAAGCAGAAAAGCATTCGCCACAGGTCAGTAGTCACCTCCCACCTGGAGCCCCATTTACATGAATTTCTAGAGAAACTTACCTATTCAAAGAAAAAGTATCTTTGTATCTTTTATTTTTGGGTCATTTAATATTTTAATTGAGGAAATTAATTATTTGTGTAATAATGAAGTACTTCTTCTATTAATAGGGGTCTACAAGTTTCATTGGATGCTAAAAAAGTTTGTGTAATTTACCTTTAAAAGCAAATATAAGAAATGAGGTCAGAGTAAGGGTGAAATGACGGGGGTTTGAGAATAAGCCGAGGCGCTCCATATAAAATCATTTTAGGAAAAAGGAAGTCTCCCCAGGACATCCTCCTCTAAGGACAGCATGCACTCAGCACTTGAGGAATAGCAGGTTAGAAAGCAGTATTTATCATCCCTAAAGCAACTAAATTTTGGCACACCTTGAATTGGACTTGTGAATTTACCCCAAGTTACTTCTTTTATAATCATTTTTGCTCCTAAACTGCATATCTTTTGCTAATACAAGTGCAATAGATTGGAAAAGCACCTTTAAAAATAAAATACAGTTATATCTACCTACCTCAGTAGTTTATATCAGAACCAATCTCCCTTGATAATGTTTTGATTTTTGTGATTTCTGTGTTCTTAAATTTAAATTATGTGTTTTTAAATATACTTCATCCAAGATGTTCCCATATATAGACAGTTTATATGAAGTCAGAATTAGAATCATATTAAGAATGAATATTGGTCATATTATCTTATTAAAAATTAAGCAGAAAGTTGTAAATCTCAAGTGACATTACAGGATCACACATAAAACAATACAGAGGCCAAGAAACAAATATTTTTCACACAGAACAGTGTGGCCATGAGTAAAACCACAGGACTGAAAATTCAGTGGCTGAAAGCTTGCATCCCAGTTGATTATCTTCTTGCAGAAAAGGAGGCAGATTTCTACTGCCTTACCACCTGGAATTTCCTGTGCTACAAGATAGCTCACTTCTCACAATCACATTATGCGGTAACAGACAGTTCTTAAGACCAGATGGACACAAAATGGAGGGAAAGGAATTTAAACTAAATCTTCACTTTTAGAGGCTCATTCATGAGCTAATTTGAGTCCAGACTCCCCGTACTCAGACACTCACCTTGGGTCCACTTTACCTCTCATTAACACCAAAAGAGGTTCAACTCAAACCAATTTTGCTAGTCATTAACAATCTACTAAAGGCTAGGTAATAACTGACTGAAATGAAAAGGTTGGATTGGCTTAAACTGACCTCCAGAGATTATTGGTACCTTTCACATGAGAGTGATTACCCCATTTCCCACAAAAGGTGATGGCTGTCTTGTATACACCAGAGAAACGGATCAATTCTCCAAAGCCAAGCACATGATTTTTGCATCTTTCTGTGTCATGTAAAAAAGAAAGAACTTAACCATCTGAACACAGGCAAAGGACAGTCAAGGAGATTCCATTTCTATGACCATTAGCCACAGAGATCAGTTATTTGCAAAACACAGAAAGCTAAGGAAGGGAAGACACTGTGATAGCCCATGACTCTCAGAATTAAACACCATACTCACACCATTTCTGAACCATCAGTTAACCCTGAGTCTTCTCTACTTATTTACAATCTATAATAATAAAAGCATAATATGCTAGTTAGACCAGACGTCCTTCCGGACGACCTTCTGGATGAAGCCAAGGCTGAGAGGGAAGCCCGGGTCCTACGTGCCAGAAGGAAGCCAATGCCAGCAGCCAGGGAAAGGGAGGCCTAGTCTTGCAGAATTTCATGCATCGGGCCTCTAGTTTACAATAAATTCATAGAAGGCTGATTTCAGAGCACCTTATAAACACTGTTGCTTCTATTATCTACCTCTGTAAAGAGAAGCATTTTTAGCCTACCTAGGAGGGGCCTACAATGGTACTTAATATTTACCCATCACATTTTTTGCACATAAACATACATAAGATACAAATCCAATTCACTAGACTGCACAAAATTTTTCAAAACATGAATTTTAACTGATCAAAACCATAAATATATACCATCTAGTAATGTATTTGTGCAGTTTGTCCACAAAAGGTTTGGTAGTGATCAGTTAAAATTAAAGGTTGACATAATTATGTAAATTTTAATTATGGCAATTATTTGTATACTTCATATCTCAGCACTTTGCTCTCCACTGATAACAGAGTAGCCGTTAGAATGGTAAGGAGGGAGACACAAAATCAAACACAAATAGGATGCCTTAAATCCAAAAAGGTTGGGAATTGATGCTCTAGTAAGCTGTAATGTATAGATTCTGGGCAGCACCCCAATCCTACACTACCTAATTTATTCCCAAGTCCCTTAGAATCAAAGCTGGGTAAGGAGACAAAACACTATGTGTGCCACTTGTATTCTCATTTCTATCACAGTATTAAAAATTACTACTATTGGAATAACGTAAGAAAACTGTAAGCTTTCTATCTTTTGCTAAGAGAAGTTGTGTTTTATTCCAAGCATTTTAACTATTACAGAATTTATTTCATTATTCAGATATCAGAAAATTAATTCATAAGTTAACTTATTTTTTTAATGTTTTTATTGATTTTAGAGAGAGGAAAGGAGAGGGAGAGACAGAAACATCGATGACAAACATCAATTGGCTGCCTCCTGCACGCCCCCGACTGGGGATCGAGCCCACAACCTGGGCATGTGCCCTGACCTGGAATTGAACTATGACCTCCTGGGTTCGTAAGTAGACACTCAACCACTGAGCCACACTGGCTGGGCAAAATTGGCTATTTTAATATGTTTATTGGTCATGTATTTTTCCTTTTATAAACTGATCTGTTCTGACTCTAAATCTGGAACAGGAAGAGTACAGGATGAGCCTGAATCATCTTGTCATACCAGAAAGCAAGTAAGCTACCAGAGATTACTAGAAACCTGCCATAAGGACTTAGAACCAACCTGAATAAGCCTATATACCCAAAGATAGGGCAATTTGAGCATCAAGTGGACAATAACTGAGCCCTGGCCGGGTTGCTTAGAACATCATTTAGATATATCAAAGTTGCGGGTTCAATTTCCAATCAGGGTGCATACAAGAAGCAACCAATGAATGCATAAATAAGCTAAACAAATCAATTTTTCTCTTTCTCTCTCCCTTCTAAAAAAAATAAATTAAAAAAAACAAAGGGGACAATAACTGAAATGGACTAAAACACATATACTAACCCTATCCTATATAATAAAACCCTAATATGCAAATTGACGGAACAGTGGAACAACTGGTCGCTATGATGCACACTGACCACCAGGGGGCAGATGCTCAACCCAGGGAGCACCGCTCAGCCAGAAGCCAGGCTCATGCACAGTGGCAGAAGCCTCTCCTGCCTCCGCTGCAGGCGAGCGGTAAGGAGCGAGGGGTCCCGAACTGTGAGAGGGATGTCTGCCTGCTGGCTTAGGCCTGATCCCCAGGGGATCCCCCGAGGGGTCCCCGACTGTGAGAGAGCACAGGCCAGGCTGAGCAGCACCCCCTCCAAGTGCATGAATTTCATGCACCAGGTCTCTAATAAGAGTTATAAAGATAAATATACAAAAAAAGGGGAAAATCCTCATCCATCACCATAGGAGGATACTAGGGAACTAACTTACGATTTGGGGAAGTGGTAAATAAAGGGAAGTAATTAGGCATTATTCCCACCCTTCCTATACAATCTATATTATACCTCAGGGTGAGTCCTATATACTCGTCCATACAGCAAAATAGATACCATTATCACATTAGCTGGGAAACAAAAATGTCATCTGCAAGAGCCACACATTTCAAAAAGATATCACTACCTACATGGAAGGAAAAGATAGGACCCAACAGAACATAATGTACATATTAATTTTATCCCTCATGGATTCTATATCTTAAAAAGGAACTACATTAAGTAATAACTAATTTGTTTTCTCATTTTAATTAAACAAATATATCTATAAATTCCAGTGAGACCCAACCAGTGGTGTCTCAGTGGTTGGGCACTGATCCATAAACCATGAGGTCCCAGGTTTGATTTCTGGTCAGGGTAGACAAACAACTGATTAAGGTTTCTCTCTCACATCAATGTTTCCCCTTCTCTCTCTTTCTCTCCATCTCTCTAAGCATGTTCTTGGGTAAAGACTTTTTAAAAAGGATTAAGATGGTAAATTTTAGCTTATGTATATCTTATCACAAAACATTATATTTAGTATGTTAAAATTAAAAGAAATTTGACATTTTATTTTTTAAAATTTATCTTTATTGTTCAAAGTATTACAGATGCCCTCCTTTGACCCTCTCCACTCCAACTTCTCCCTATTGTTTGTGTCCATAGGTTATGCATATCTATAATAATAAGAGAGTAATATGCTAATTAGACCAGATGACTTCTGGACATCATTCCTGATGAAGACGGGGCCAGAGGGAAGCCAGCCCGGGTCCTGGGTGCCTGTGGGTGGCCTAAGGGAAGCCAGCTGGGATCCCAGGTGCCTGCTGGCGGCCAGAGGAGGGAAGCCGGGGTCCCGGGTCCCGGGTCCCAGAGGGAAGCCGATGCAGGAGAGAAGCCGGTGCTGGCAGCTGGGGGAAGGAAGGCCTACTCTTGCATGAATTTTTATGCATCAGGCCTCTAGTATGCATATAAGTTCTTTGGTTAATCTCTTTCCACCACATCCCCTTACCTCTGGGATTCCTCAGTCTGTTCCATGTCTCTGGATCTATTTTGTTAGTCAGTTAATTTTGTTCATTAGATTCCACTTATATGTGAGGTCATGTGATACCCATCTTTCTGACTGGTTTCTCTTAGCACAATACTCTCCAGGTCCCTCCATGCTGTCTCAAAGAGTAAGAGATCCTTCTTTATTACAGGTGCATAGTATTACATCGTGTAAATGTACCAATTTTTTTATACACTCATCTACTGATAGGCACTTGGGCTGCTTCCAGATCTTAGCTATTGTAAACAACACTGAGTATTTGAATTTTAATTGCATAGTCCCTGCAGCTTCACCAAGGACAAATATATAATTTCTCAATAAAGCTTTTGGTAATATTGAAACTGCTTCACGAATCTTAAATAGGAACCAATGCAATAACTAAATCAAAGCATTTTAATAGAAGTTTTAACCAATCTTTAATGTACTTGATGAATCAAATCATGTGCATATTGGGCCACTCAATCCATTTTCAATCTTTTTTCATCCACAGAAGGGAACAGGAAAGACTATAATTGATATTTCCAATTCAGTGAGAGAGATGAAGAACAATATCCAGCTTAGCCATGCATAAGGTAGGCACTCAATAAACATTCCTGAATTCTAATCCTCAGTGAATCTGCAGAAAAACCAAGAAGAAACCTGCCTGTCACCCTGTCCTATACACCATCTCGTGAGAGGGCTGAAATTGGCCTCGAGGAAGGCTGCCGTCTCTGCTGGTTTTTCATTACTTGGATCTCAGCATCAGTGTTGGATGGTTCAATGTAAAACAGTTTCATGTACCAAGTATCTTTTTATGGGTTTAAAAACATTTTTTTTCTATCAGAGTTTTGGTGAGGAGAAAAATGTGAGTCACCAAACTGCCACTCTTATACCTCAATATGAAAACTAGAATGTTCACCCTAACCAGTTTGGCTCAGTGGATAGAGCGTCAGCCTGCGGACTCAAGGGTCCCAGGTTCGATTCCGGTTAAGGGCATGTACCTTGGTTGCAGGCACATCCCCAGTAGGGAGTGTGCAGAAGGCAGCTGATCGATGCTTCTCTCTCATCGATGTTTCTAACTCTCTATCCCTCTCCCTTCCTCTCTGTACAAAATCAATAAAATATATTTTTTAAAAAAGAAAGAAAACTAGAATGTTCAATACGATATACATGTCTTTTCTAAATGAAAAAGTCACTGTTTTAAAATATATAGTAGCAAGTACATTATATTCTCATTTCTCAGGCACAGGAGGCAATCCTGGCTTTCCATTCTGCTCCCATGTCTGCAAGCTCCATGGTGTTAGTATTTGCTCTCCATGTGATCCCTCAAACTCAGCCTTACATACTTCTAACTCGGGAGGTCAACACCACCTCCCCCATCACAGGCAAACACAATACTTCCACAACCCTTGTTAAGACAGAACACGTAAATTCTTACAGGAAATTCGCATCCTCTAACAACTTTCATACAAACTCAGTCCTAGTCTGTAGACAGAGGAGCTAAACACTAGCTGTGGCTACTCACAATTTATTCGTATACTCATTTCCACGACAGCAAACTATGAGGAAATGGAATGGGGACCGCTGAGACCCGCCCAGACTGTCACTGCACAATGTTGACATCCACTTGCACACGGCGCTGGGAGACCGCCAGGGCTACGTGCAAGGTGCCCTGTCACTTCACCTCCATCACACCCAGCAAGCTGGTGCCGGGGCCTGGTGGTGACTGCCCTCCGGGGCCACGGCACGGCTCCCAGGGGCCTGGCCTGCAAGGAACAAACTGAGAAATGGAAACCTAGATGCAGAGACAGAGGCATGAAGAAAGGGACCCCCCCACACACACCCTCCCCCTCCCCAGAGGGAAATTCACATTCTTCAAAACCTTGGAAATAAGTGACTCTCCCTGTGCTTTTTAAAAACCTGCCTACTGGGTACCCTTAAGTAAACTTACTGACCGACTGCAAATACCTAGAGGAGTCCCCGAGTAATAGAGAAATCCAGGAAACAGCTCCCTGCAAAGGGGGGGGGGGGTTACTGTCCCCAAGGGGAGAAGTGTTAGGAGGCTTCCTGATCACCATGGCGACTCAGCAGGTAAGTCACATCCATTTAGAGGACGGGGTCCCCCTCACTTCCCCCCAGAGCCCGAGGGCCCGAACCTTCCAAGCCTGGAAGCGAGGTGCCAGGAAGGGCAGACGCCTCTCCCGAGCTGAGTGCCCGAGCGGGTCCAACTTCAGACCCGACCGCCCCTGCACCCGGTCGAGCAGCGCGGGGGAACGAGGAAGGGCGGGCATCCCGAGCGGAATCTCCGTGATTTGCCCGAGGAGACAGCACAGACCAGACCGCAGGAGCGCCAGCCTTTCCGTGCAGCTGCCACGACAGGTGACCGGGCCGCCGCGCAGACACCCCGCTCGCCCGGGCGGTCACGGCGGCGGCGGGCGGGCCGGGGGCCGGGGGCCGGGGGAGGGAGGCGGGCTGGGGGCCCGGCGAGAAGGTGGGCAGGGGCTGCCGGGGAGCCCGCTCCGCGCGGCGCGGGGGAGGAAGGGGAGGAGCGCAGCCCGTCTCCCCGGGGGAACCGTTGGAAGGGGCTTTCTGGCTCCACAAGTCAGAAAGAAAAATGGCTCCGAGCCAGCCGCCTCCCGGTCTACACGCGAGCACACGCACCCGCGCTCCTCGGTCCCATTTTCCGATGCGCGGAAACAAAAGGCGACCACGCTCCGCGGCGGCCAGCGCCGCCCGCAGCCCGGGCCGCCACCCTCTCCCCGCGCCCTCGGGAGGCCCCCCGAGACGGCCCGCGGCCCGCAGCCCGGCCGCCCGCCAGCCCGGGGCGCTGCCGCCGCCCGCCGCGCCCGGCAGAGGGGCCTGGAGGGGCTCGGGCCCCCCGCGCCCGCCTCGAGGGGACCGGCGCCCGGCCCGGCTCGGAGGACGCCCCGGGCTGCATCGGGCTCGCGGCCGCCGCGCGCGGAGGGCGATGGGGACGGCGGCCCCCGCCCGCCTCACCTCCGGGCGGCCGTGCGGCCCCGCGCTGCTCCGCGCCGCTCCGCCTGCAGCAGCCCCGCCGCCGCCTCCCCCCGCGTCTCGGTCGAGTCTCCGCCTCCCTCGGCCGCCGCCGCCGCCGCCGCCGAAGGGCCCGGCGCCGCGCCACGTGACCGCGCCACGTGACCCCGAGCGGGCGGCAGCGCCTCCGCGCCGGCCTCGCGCCCTCGCGCCTGGGGGTGACCGCCCGCCCGCCCGCCGGCTCCGGGCCGGGGTCGCGGCCGCGCCGCCGCCACCCGCTTCCCCAACGGAGCCTCTGCCCCACAGACCCGGGCGCATCCCGCAGCCCCCGCCCCTCGCGGCTGCTCCACGGCGTGGACCACAGTGGCCACGTGGGTCCCGCCCGGCCCGCCCAGAACTCCCGCCCGGCGGCACCGGACCCGGTGCGCCCCGACTCGGTGGGGCCGGAAGGGCACGTCCCGCCGTCTGCACCGGGATGCACAGATCCGCTCGGACCGGGAACCGACGCTGCTCCCCACGAAAACAGTCATTGGAGAGCTCCTGATGGGGGTGCCCCCAGAGTACCCCCTTTTCCAGCCGGCCAGGGGAAAAGGCCGGGAGCGTCACTGTAACGCACAAAGGGGGCAGGAGGGGGCGGGCGCCCCACCCAGGATGGACGACCTGCCGGGATGGACACTCCCTCCATCCAGGACAGAGCAGCAGTGCGGGGGTGCGGCTGTCCGCGTGTGTAGTTCTTTTAAAAACAGGCGGGATCGCCATCCTTTCCTCCTTGATTTGACGCATAAAATGCCCCAAACTGTTAAGTATAACAGCCACTCTTTGTAAGGGATCGGAACTTTTTCCTATTTTGCCTAATTGCCAAATTTCTCAAATCAGCTTCATATGTAAGAATTCTTGCTTCTGTAAATTTCTGGATGTCAGAAAGAAAAAGTAGACGAAGAGTTCTTAAATTCTGAAATTCCATGCCTAAGATTTCACAAGTGTTGGCAAGTGCTACCTAGATTTTTTTAATTTTTAAAAAACATGATTTTTAAACAAGCAATACTTGCTTCGTGCAAATACATTAATACTTCTATTAATGCACTTAATAGAAGTATTGATATTAGTATTATTTGATAACAATATAGCACACCAAAATATTGAAATCTTTTAGAAAAAATACATTTAGTTATTATATTAAACGTAAAAGATATTAATCCTCACTCAACGAGACAACTATTATGCTTCAACTGAGAGCTCAACATTATTATAACACTAGAGCCCCGGTGCACAAAATTCGTGCACAGGTAGGGTCCCTAGGCATGGCCAGCCATCAGGGCCAATCAGGGCCTTCCTGCTGTGGGCCAGGGCCTTCCTTAGTTCCTCGCTGCCCCCTGCATCATAGTGAGCCATGGAACTCCGAAGAGGACAATTTGCATACTAGCCTTTTATTATATAGGATGATGGGGGAACCAAAGGAAGTAAACAAGGTAGCCCTTACCCTCAAAGTGCCTCTCTCTCTCTCTCTCTCTCTCTCTCTCTCACACACACACACACACACACACACACACACACACACACAGAGGGATAAGCAATCAGAGCCTGGAGAAAGAAAACATTTTTAATCTGACCCTAAGATCAGACTTTAAAGAGTTACTAAAAGGAATAATGTAAAGATAAGACTGCACTGGAAGAACTTCCTAACTTAAATATAATCTACATAACAAAATTAAAAGTATTTAGCAAATACCATCAAGACTGAACAACACAGGTGTTCTTTCTTATGCAAAATGAAAAAATGTTAACCTTGAAACCATTCTTTTCCTAATAGCATAGTTTTCCTTAGGGCCCTCATGCATAAACTGTCTTTTATTCAAGCACTGTTAGGCACACATGCAGCCAACTTTGGGCACATCTGTAAAGGCCCTCAAATGTGTTTTCTACCTAGTGTCCATGGTTATGTAAATAGTCTTTGGAGCAAGTTACCTCCATTGAAATCCTGCTTCTACCACCACAAATGACAATAACAAGATTCCTAACACTGCTCCTTTAAGCATACATTCTGCTTCCTAACTACTCACAGGGCTGTTGAAAGAATTAAACGGTGTGGCTGAGTGGTTGAGCAGCAACCTACGAACCAGGAGGTCACAGTTTGATTCCCGGTCAGGGCCCATGCCCGGGTTTCAGGCTCAATCCCCAGAGGGGGGGGGCATGCAGAAGGCAGCCAGTTGCTGATTCTCTCTCATCATTGATGTTTCTATCTCTCCCTCTCTCTTCCTCTCTGAAATCAATAAAAATATATTTTTTTAAAAATAAAGTACTTAGTATAGTGCCTGATACATAATAGCTACTCAATCAAAAATAATAGCTCAGGTTTATGAAACTCTTCCTATGGGCCAAACACTGTACCTTGTTGGTTCTTATTTTTACTATTCTTTCCATTCCGACTCTTGGTGGGTGCCTTACCCACCACCATCTCTTAGGGATCTATTCTCTCTCTGCCTTTTGAGGATGAAAATGGTTTTCTTATGTTACCTTGAAGGCTCATTTATAGCAATCTATTAAATATATTGTGAATTTACATCTTAAGCTTTAATAAAACGTCTATGAAATGAAAATGATCGCCTCTCATTTGGAAATCTGAGGCAACTGGGAGCCATTAGGAAGGAGATTTGGCAAAGGGGACCCTTCCACTGGCCTTTGAAATCCCGTTCATCCAACAATTCTCATTTTGTTGTGTTCAAAAGACTTTTAAATATTAGAAAATTTGGCAACACCTTTGAAGGAAGTAAACCAATCCATATTGTTAAATAGAAATTACTAGAAGAAAGTGCCTCTCCTTCGTGATGTTGACTCTATTAACTGGATGTCCTTACTACCCTGATCTAGCTTCCAAGAGTTCTGAGATACGTGACTTTTCTGTGAAGAAGTATGCTATCCTTGTCTTGGGTGACACAGTGAGCTCAGAGCTCAAGTTGGATCTGATAGGCATCTTGGTAACAATCTGGCAATCAGGTTGAGGTGGAAATATTGTACACTCATCATTTGGCTGTGGAACTAGGAAGAAGTATGGGCCTAGCATGGTAGCTGAGCTCGACTGTATGACTCTAAGGCTGGGCCTGAAGGCACGAGGCATCAGAAATCACAGCCAGGCACTCTCCCTCCAGGGAGCACACCCATGCATTTCCTTCCCCCTTTCCTGCCTATCCCCCACCCCGGCACATATCCCCTAACCTCTAAGGGACCGTATGAGACTTGCAACCAGGGGAGCAATGGGCGGCAGCAGCTCGTCCCAGGCTCACCCCCTGAACCTGTCTCCAAGGCCCCTTTTCTCAAACTTCCCAGTGAGCCAGAGCAGCCCAGCTATGGCTCTCCTGTTGCATCTTCTATGCCCTTCCTTGTTTCACTCTAAGTATATTTTTGCTGCAGTCAACAAATTCTTGCTTGCTTTTCTACACACACACACACACACACACACTCACACACACACACGGAAATCACAGCCGGTGCCTGGGTTGGTCTCGGTATCCCTCTCTCGCCATCATGTTACTATAGGAGTTCCAGATATGAACATCCAGTTTCTGCTGACTCAAGCCTTTCAGCCACCACAACATTCAGGCTAGGGATCGGGACCCTGGATCCTGGGCATAGGAATACGGAAGGTGTCCACGGCAAAGGAGCTAGAGCTTTTGGAGAATTAAATGCAAGCCTTTTGTCTTTCAGTGGATCCTGAGAGCCAAAAAAGCAGTGCCCGTTTAGGCTTCATCACAGGAAGACAGCATTCAGAATTAGGAGGAAATGTCCGAGGCGCACGTACTCAGCACAGCCAGCTACCTCCACTGCTCTCCCAGCTCTGACACTACCACAGTCCCAGTTTAAGGACATTGATAAGCTGGAGCACAACCTAGGAAGGCTGAGCAGGAGGGTAAGGACTCTAGAAGCTGTATTATAATGTACAGTTTTATAAATCGCTGGTAAAGACAATAGGGATGCTTAGTATGGAGAGAGACAGAAGAAAATGTGGGTGAATATCATCGTGTGGGCATAGTATTACTTTTTCATTATTGAGCTGCTACTTTGGACCAAGCACTGTCCAAGAACCAGTGTGTGGTTTATGGGAGGGGATGTGGTTCAGGTAAGAGCCTTGCAACAGGATGGTAAGATCATCTGGAGCCCACTCATGCCTCTGCTTTAACTCTTACGAGCTAGGCTGGACAGTCAGAGGGCAAGGTCCTTCTTCATGGCTCAGTCTTAAAAGCCCAGAGCCTCTCCTCAGCCAACTGCCTCCTCTTCCCCATCCTGCGGGGCGCTGCTGAGTGAGGCAACACCTGCACCGCTGTCTAGGACTGGAAGTGCTGCCCAGCTCCTCTGCAAGGAGGAGGATGGGAAGCATCTGCCCTGCTGTCTCAGGGTCCTCATCTCAGAGGCCTGAAGAGCAGAACAGAGCGGATGGACTCTGTGGCCTGCACCTGGGGCTGGTCAGAAAATAGCTTTTGCCCAGCTGGTTTAGCTCAGTGGCTAGAGATCAGCCTGTGGACTGAAGGGTCCCCTGTTCAATTCTGGTCAAGGGCACATACCTCGGTTGCAGGCTCAATCCCCTGGCCCTGGTGAGGGCTTCTATGGGAGGCAACCAATCGATGTGTCTCTCTCACATCAATGTCTCTTTCTCTCTGTCTCTCCCCCTCCCTTCTACTCTCTCTAAAAAAAAAAAATCAATGGAAAAATAGCCTTGGGTGAGGATAAATAAATATATAAAGATAAGTATAGCTATTAAAAAGCAAGTTTCTGTAATCGTCTCTTTCCCCCATCCAGGAGAAGAGAGGATGGGAGCAGGCCGCCATACTTTGGCCAGTCGAAGCTTCATTCTCCTTCCTCCTAGTCCTTTCCTCCTTGAGGTGGGTCCTTTAGGCAGCCTGAATTCTGACCAGTCCATTGTCTGAGTAGGTAAATGTTGCCAGGTACCATTTTTTCTTCTAGCAGAGTAGTCAGTGGTCTTCTGAAAGGGACAGAATTGGCCTTAGTTCAGCAACTACTAAAGCAGGTAGACACCCTTGTCTTGGGTAAACTTCTTGTTTTTCCTGGCAGTGTCTTAGAACTGCCTCACCTCGTAACATGCAGAATTGATCTCTGGGAAGAGGAGTGATTTGTGAAAGATTTCAATGAACCACCCTAGGCCAACCTGCCAATGGAGGGCTCGGAGGGCTGGTGGGAAGGAATGCCCTGAACTGAGGGAGAGAGCAAGCAGATAGACATTGTGGCCCGCGCCTGGGGCTGGTCAGGGGAAGCTGGCCACGACATCCCAAGGCTGTGTGCTAAAGCCACTTCTGACAAAAACCTCAGGAGGCTGGCTGCTCTGGGAGGCTGCTTGAATGAGAGTCCTGGAGTCGGGGGCAGAGGGGCTGTAAGGCTTGGGACTGAAGACGGTTAGGATATCAGGCTTGTAGCTGAAGCATGATACAATGAAACTGACTTCACTCAAATATCAAACACCGAGAATACTTTGGGCTTATCTGTTATTTATATATAACCTGTTTGTTATATCTTGTCTTTGTTTTAGCCACCACGTGGAAGAACCAGAACTGAAGGACAGACATGGCCACAAGGCCTGGGTTGTCATCCAGACCACCACTTGCTGACGATGTGTTTGGGTACATTACTCCATCTGTCCAGCCTTCATTCCTCAGCCTGTAAAATGGGGAGGGATGTTGGTCCCTGATCCTTTCCAACTCTAAGGTTCTATAGCTTTTTCAATGAAATTGTTGTGGAGAGGAAGACATAAGGCTTCCCTATCGATAGGAATATTTACACCAACCTACCACAAGGAATATTTCATTATACTAAGCCATGTGAACATGAAGAACAAGGTTAACTTGCTGAAGCAATTTTAGGTTGGTTTTCCTCTTACTAGCTGAAAAATCGACCCAGATGTTTACCAATAGGATCGATGGATACAAATATCAAGTCATACCTATATACTTAAGCATTAAGCGAAAAAAAAATGACTTATTAGATACTCAGTAATGTTTGTTGAGGAAGGTAGAGGGAGAGACTCTCTGAAAGATTTAAGTATTTAAGTACAATTTAAGAATCAGACTATAGATGAAATAAGTCCCAGCAACGATTTGCGTACATTGAAGTAGACTTACTCAAAATAATGTGCGTTTGGGATATTGTAGCAGAGATGGGTAACTTTGACCTTAGGAGAAAAATGATTAAGTCTACAGTTTACTATTATATCCCCATCTCTAGTGCCCAGAACAGGGGCACATAGTGATTAAATGTGTGATGACTAATTGAATGAATGAATAAATAACAAATCTGGATGGATGATGGATGGATGAATCATTTAACCATGAATGAATAAATCAAGCATTCATGTGAAAGCTATAATGGTTTGGAAAAAAATAACACTAAACATTTGTGGAAAAGGTTCACTTGTTAACTAGTATTTGTTTTTGGATATTTAAAGTAAAAGGATAACTGGAGGTATTCAAGAATAAACAGATTGGGCAGCTACTTGGCAGGTGTGTGAGATGGGATAAAGAAGGTTGAGCTTGGAAAGGTGATTGGACCAGTTTTGTCTTGATAGTCTCTGATCTTTTTTTTTCTTTTTTTAAATATATTTTATTGATTTTTTACAGAGAGGAAGGGAGAGGGATAGAGAGTCAGAAACATCGATGAGAGAGAAACATCGATCAGCTGCCTCCCGCACATCTCCCACTGGGGATGTGCCTGCAACCCAGGTACGTGCCCTTGACCGGAATCGAACCTGGGACCCCTTAGTCCGCAGGCTGATGCTCTATCCACTGAGCCAAACCGGTTTCAGCTCTCTGATCTTTTAAATAAAGTGATTAATAAAGTTAAGGATCCTATAGTTGGCTATTTTAACAATTATCTTTAGGTTTTTCAAGTTACAATTTTAAGAAGTAAAAAACACATGAGATGAAAAATCTGTATCTTTAAATAGTGTTCATATTACACACCAAAGTAATCATAAATTAAGTACATATAATTATAGGCAAGGTACCTTGCAGGAACTAATCAGCTTCTAGATTCTGCGCTTGCAAACCTAAACACATACAAAGATAATAATGCCATTTGTTATGACATTGTGAAAAATATTTGGTTTTGATATTATATTTAAGAAAGACTTAGATCTTATATGAAAAATTTCAGAGAATGAGGAAGAAAATATACATTGATATCCATTCATTTCACTAAGGAAAAATTCTAAATATTAATTTTGTTCATCTTCAAAAGATTGAAAGATGGAATGGGAAGTTGGCTTAGAGAAATAAGATAACACAAAGTCCACAGATTGAATAGTTTTCCAAGAAGTGATTCTATTAAATATATACATACATATATATATGGCATATATATATGTATGTATATGTCTTAAACAGTACATACTTTTTGCCGCATCTCTGAACAATATAAGAGATGCTATGGAGAGGTAGACTAGTTGCCTAGCAACCTGAAATTAGTGAGACATGTCCCCTTTGGTTTACTTGATTTAAATCAAGATTTTCAAGAGACTATGAGATAAATGACAAAAATGTAAAAACTCACAATGCTAGCACCACACAATGTATATCAAATCATCAAATTGTATACCTTAAATATATGCAACTCTTCATGGTCAAATATTCTATATAATAAAAGCTTAATATGCAAATTGTTTGACTGGGAGTTCAAGCACTCGCTATGATGTGTGCAGATCACCATGTGGTGGCATGGAACATGGCGGGTATTGGCAGGCAGCGGGTGGCAGTGGAGGCACTGCTGGCCCCGATGGGCCCTGATGAGAGCAGGAACACGGTGGGATGGTGGAGCAAGTGAGCAGGCGGCGCTAGGCCAAGGTGGGTGCGAGCGGGGCCACCGCCTGGCCCCCAGGCACTGAGGGAGCTGGGGGCGGGGGAGAGAGCCCTGGCCTGATCAATCATCGGGCAGGATAGTGGAGCAGATGAGGCGGCAGCGCCAGGCCACAGCAGGGTGCCAGGTGGGGCTGCTGGGCTGTGAGGCTGGAGGCACGAGCTGGGGCCCAATCCTCGCAGGCCACCCTGAGGGAACCCACCTATGCACGAATTTGTGCACTGGGCCTCTAGTACAGCTGTGGGCAAACTACGGCCACAGGCCGGATCCGCCCGTTTGAAATGAATAAAACTAATAAAAAAAAAAGACTGTACCCTTTTATGTAATGATGTTTACTTTGAATTTATATTAGTTCACACAAACACTCCATCCATGCTTTTGTTCTGGCCCTCTGGTCCAGTTTAAGAACCCATTGTGGCCCTCAAGTCAAAAAGTTTGCCCACCCCTGCTCTAGTACCTCAATAAGAACAAAAATAGCACTTCTGAAGACTAAATGAGTTAAGAACAAGTAAAAAGAAAATAGGAAAATATTTTAAATTTAATAAATATGAAGGTAGAACAATAAAATGGCTCTTGCTGATGAAAACGGCTCTTTTTGTTTAATAGTAGAGGACATTTGGAAGCCTAAGGGTAAATTTGAGGTCTGAGGCCGAGAAAGCTTTTGTAAAGCTTTCTATACAGTGGTCTCAAAGAAGAAGAAAAAGTAAATATACTGTTTTTAATCCCCAAATGTGGATGTTTATAAAGTAAAAAGTTACCCTTTTTAATTTTTTGCCAATACAAGGAAAATGCATTATTTCTGTTAGAAATTAAATCTGAAATCTAAATCAAATTCATTTATTCCAATATACTGCTTCTCAGAAAAATTATATATAGTTTGTAGCAGCATTTTATTTCTCTAAACACTGCACAGAGCGCAAAGAAAGGACAAATTCTAGGTCATGGATGGTCTGGATCCCCAAAGCAAATAATGTCATTTCAAACTCTAGGTTAGAGCTCCTCCTACTGGAATAACTTACTCAGTACAAGATATCAGACTTGGTCAAGACTCAAAAAAAATTTTTTTAAATATTTTTATTGATTTCAGAGAGGAAGGGAGAGGGAGAGAGAAATATAAACATCAGTGATGAGAATCACTGATTGGTTGACACTGGGGATTGAGCCCGCAACCTAGGCATGTGCCCCTGACCGGAATCGAACCTGGGACCCTTCAGTCCACAGGCCAACGCTCTATCCACTGACCCAAACCAGATAGGGCAAGACTCAAATTTTTAACAGATGTTAATAGCACTGTCACATATTCAATAGGTCACAATTCCTTCTTTGTGGTAGGGGGAAAATTTCACATCAAGTGCTAATTTTTAAACATCTATATTATATCTTCCTTTCACCTTGTCACTGGCATGTACTTTGAGATTTGGGTTAACATTTACATAGGACTTAGGACCTACCTAGCAATATTCTGTGTTTAAAAATATTCATACAACCCTAACAACAACTATATGAGGAAGGAACTGCTCTGACCTTATTTTATGGGTGAGGAAACTGAGGCACATGATAGATCTTATTTCCTATGTATTTGTGGTTTTAATGTTATTGTAAATGGTATTTCTAAAATGTTATTTTTCAGCCTTTCATTGCTGATATAGAAAAATTGACTTTTGTTTATTGATGTAGTATCCTATGACTTTGTTAAATTCAATTGTCTTTTTAGATTTTATAAGGTTTTCAACATATACATACAATCTTGTTGTCTGTGAATACAACAGTTTTTCTTTTACAATTGCATGCCTATTATTTCTTTTTCTTGACTTATTGTACTAGCTAGGAAATTAGAGTATAATAATGATTAGAAATGGTAAAATGGATATTCTTGCCTTATTCCCAGTTCTAGAGGGGAAGCAATCTTTTTTTCCCTTTTTTGCTATTCTATATTAATTGTAGTTATTTCAATAGGTACACTTAATAGATTTAGGAAGGTCCCATATTTTTCTAGTTTATGGAGTTTTGTTTAAATCATGAATGAGTGTTAAATTTTGTCTCATACTTTTTTCTGCATATATTTCATGATCATATGGTTTTTCTCCTGTATTCATTCTATTAATGTGAGTCATAGCAATTGATTTTTGAATGTTGAAATAGTCTTGCTCAAATGGTTATGATGCATTAGTCTTGTTATATATTGCTGATTTAAAAAATATATATCTCCTTGTTGTATATTGCTAGATTCCATTTCGTATGTTTTGTAAGGATTGTTGTGTCTATTCTCATGAGAGAATTTAGTTGATAATTTTTCTTGCAGTATTTGTCCAGGTTTGGTGTCAGGGTTATGTAGGCCTCATAAAATGAGTTGGGAAGTGTTCTTTACTATTTTCTCAAAGAGTTTGTGTAAAAAGGTATTTCTTCCTTAATGTTTGATAGAATTTCAGCTGGGCTTATAGTTTTGTGTGATTTTTAAATTAAACATTCAATTTTTTAACTTTTCAACTTTACCTTTTATCTTGTGTTGGTTTTGATATATTTTATTTTTTCAAGGAATTTATGTATTTCATCTAAATTGTCAAATTGGCATAAAGTCCTGTGTAATTTTTTTATTATGGTTTTAATCTGTAGGATCTATAATGATATCCTCTCTTTCATCCCTGGCATTTCTCATTTATATTTTCTTTTTTTCCCATCCTTTGAAATTCACTGAGACTTGTTTTATGAGCCAGCGTACGCTCTGAGAGTGGTGACTGTTGCATGTGCACTTGAAAAGAATGAGGATTCTACTTTTGTCAGGGGAAGTATTCTGCAAATATCAAATGGATCGACAGTTATCAAATCTTCTGTATCCTTACTCACCTTATACTTTCTCTGGCTCCAGCTCTGGAATCAGCCATTCCTCCAATGACTCTTTTTAGTGTAGAATAGCATTTAGAAACCAAGATCTGGGACTTTTGCTATGAGGGCATCATTGCTTCTAGGTCCTTTCAGGAGACAGAAGACATTTTTGCGCACACACACATTTATAATAATTTCTAGATCTGTATAAAAATTACATATTTATCATGAGTTATATTTCCAATTCCAACAACATTCCTGTATCCTTTCCAGCCTTCCCCCTTTCCATGTAAATGTCTTCTCAATGAGAAACTTGGTTTCTAATATCCTCAATATATTTAATTACTAGTGGCCTGGTGCACGGATTTGTGCACATTGAAAGGGAAATATTTAGAAGAGATATTTTAATATTGCTATTTGCCCTTTCTCCCTCAGCACCTGGGAGCTGGGTGGCAGCCCCACGCCCTGCCCCCACTGCTGGTGGCCATCTGCGGGGTGATCGGGCCCCTGCTCGCACCTGCCTTGGCCTGGCCCTGCCTGCTCACCTGCTCCACCATCCTGCAGCTACGGTCCCACTCTCATTGGGGCCCACTGGGACCGGCAGCACCTCCACTGCCACCTGCTGCCAGCACTGCATCAATGATGCCTGCCGTGTTCCACGCTGCCCCCTGGTGGTTAGCGCACATCATAGCAAGCGGTCGAACTCCCAGTCTACCAGTAGAACCAGCACCCGAGGGGACAATTTACATATTAGGCTTTTATTATATAGGATTTACTCAACCAGTTAACTTATTTGCTCAATGTAGCCAATTTCCCACCCACTCTCTCCAACACCTCCCTTTACTACCTCTGCACCCTCCTCCCACTGCTCTGTTTTCTCTGTCACCAAAGCCTCTGCATGACATCCTTCCCCCTTTCTCCCACATCCTCAGCCACCAGGGCATCCCACAATTGTCTCTGGAGTGTCCCTATCCCTCTGCCATGGCCCTTCTGGAACCCTGGGACATCCTGCTACTGTATTCTGTGTAGCATGCTCCCGCACAGCCCCTCCTCCTCCAATGCCAGAATTTCTGTGCCAGGAGGGAAAGAAAAAAGAGGATAGGAAGGGAAAAAATAAAGAAAACATTTTTAAGGTCTTTTATATTTTTCCATCTACTTACTCTGTCTCTCTGGGGCTCCTCATTCTTCCCAGCAGACCTGGCCTTTCTTCTGGTATCATTTCCCATCAGCCTGAAGAACATCTTTTAGGATTTCTTGTAAAACAGATCTGCTGATGACAAGTCTCCAAGCTTTTTCTATCTGAAATGTTTTATTTTGACTTCAGACTTGAAGGATATTTTTAGAATTCTATTTTGACTTTTCTTTCACTTTCAACAATTTAAAGGTGTGTTTCCATTGTCTTCTGGCCTTCATTGTTTTTCATGATATATGTGGTAAGTGTATTTTTTCCTCTGGCTGCTTTTAGAAATTTTCCTGTATCTTTGGTTTTAGCATTTTGACTATATTGTGCATAAGTATGGCTTTTCTTTGCATCTGTCCTGCAGTCCTATTAACTTCTTAAATCTGTGGGCTAATGTCTCTTTAGGTGTTCTGAGACTCCATTTCAGTGTGTGTAGAGAGTTCCCATCAATAAGCAATTCTCAAATACCAGCAGAGTGCCTGAGAATTTAATTCAATTCTGACACTGTCCACCCAGCGATAGCTCCAGATTCCACAGGTTCTGGGCTCAGACCTACAAGACTGCACACCCATCCACCACACACAGGCTGTCACCTTACTTCTGACCAACTGGCTATAAATCAGAGGTTCCCACAAACCCCTCTCCTTGGGTTCTATTAACTTGCTAGAGTGAGTCACAGAAGGAAGAAAAACATTTTACTTATGAGATCACCAGTCTATTATAAAAGGATATCACTAAGGAACAGCCAGATGGAAGAGATGAGCAAGGCA
This sequence comes from Myotis nattereri, assembly GCF_964212035.1. Lineage (NCBI taxonomy): Eukaryota > Metazoa > Chordata > Mammalia > Chiroptera > Vespertilionidae > Myotis > Myotis nattereri. The sequence continues at coordinate 95,611,496 of NC_138081.1, read as the reverse complement.
AGGTAGTGGGAAAGGGCATGGAGTTTCTATGCCTTCTCCAGGTGCGCCGCTCTCCCCAAACCTCCATGTGTTCACCAACCTGGAAGCTCCCTAAACCTATCCTCTCGGGTATTTATGGAGGCTTCATCATATAGGCATGATTGATTAAATTACCGACTATTGGCAATTCATTCACCCTCCAGCCCCTCTCCCCTCCCGAGGTCGGGATGAAAGTAGGAATGAAAGTTCCAACCCTCTGCCCTAACCGGTTTGGCTCCGTGGACAGAGCGTCGGCCTGCGGACTGAAAGGTCCCGGGTTCGATTCCGGTCAAGGGCATGTACCTTGGTTGCGGGCACATCCCCAGTAGGGGATATGCAGGAGGCAGCTGGTCGATGTTTCTAACTCTCTATCCCTCTCCCTTCCTCTCTGTAAAAAATCAATAAAATATATTTAAAAAAAAAAAAAAAAGAAAGTTCCAACCCTCTAATCACATGAGTGGCTCTATTGACAACCAGCCCCCATCCTTACGTGCTTCCAAAAGACACCTTTATAATTCTCAACACTTAGGAAATTCCAAGGGCTTGGGGAGTTGTGAGTCAGGAACTGTGGACTAACACTACACGAACCAGTATATGATAAATATATTTTGGTTATCTGAATGGCCAAATATAATTTCTTATAAATCATGGCATTGCAATGTCGTTCAATAATTTTTGAAAATTATCAGCCATTTTCTTATTATATCAAAATTTAGAATAGTAACTTGCCCCAAATCACTATTCAATGATAAAACAGATTCAAACACAGAATTCTTGATGCCAAATTTCATGGTATTAACCATTATGCTATACTTTTTTATTGAAACAAATGTAGGTATATTAGTACTAGAATATTCACATTTAGAAACTTTTAATGGAAATCTTCAAAACTATACAAAAGCAGACAGAATATTAATATTAACTAAAATGCAGGCTTCATGCAAATTTTCTTAGATTTCACCTAGTGTCCCTTTCCTGTTTCCAGATCCCATTTGGGATACGCTTCACATTTAGTCATCAGGTCTCGTTAGTCTCTTCTGGTCCTGTTTTTCAGTCTTGCCCTGTTTTTTATGGCCTTTGTGGTTTTGAGGAGCACTCGCCAGATATTTGGTAGAATTCCCTTAAATTTGTGTTGGTCATAGTAAGACTGGGATGATTGTCTTTTAGGAAGAAAACCACAGAGGTGAAGTACCCTTCTCATGGCATCATACTAGGGGTACATGTTCTTAGCATGACTTATTTCTGATGTTAATCCTGATCGCCTGGCTAAGGTAGTCTTTTCCAGGTTTCTCCACTGTACAGTTACTTTTCACCTGGTCTAAACCTGCTCTTTGGAAGCAAGTCACAGTGCAGCAAATACTCACTGTAGGGGACTAAGTTCCACCTGGACTGAACAGCATCCACATAAGAAATCTGGAGAATAAAAAAAAAGAAAAAGAAAAAAAAAAGAAATCTGGAGAGACTCCCGATAATTTTAAAGGTTGAGAAGCACTGATCTAAGTCAACTTTCACTTTATCCCTCTTGGTCTAGGGATAGACAAGTGAAAGATTCTGGAAAGATTTTCCACCTCAATAAAAAGAGAGCTACACCAGGGGGAAGTTTTTCCTTATTTTCTCTGCTGGCAAGTGGAGTCTTCCTTCCCTTGTGTGGGCTGCTGGTGTGAATATAATACCTTGGAGTGGCAGCCAATGACTTGTGATCATGAGACAGTAAGCCAGGAACCAAAAGCCAACATGATTAGGATGGCAGAACAGAAGCAAGGTGAAAACCTGGAGCTATGTCTCCAGACTTCTTGTTACATTAGACAATTAAACTTCTTCATTGCTTAAATAACTTCGCTGGTGTTCTTCAAGTTAAAAGCATTACTGATACAGATGTCTCATCCATCTTTTTAAAACCTGTATCCTTTACATCTAGGACGTGGAAATACTTAATAATTAGTTTTTGAATGAATGAGTGATGGACTGAAGGAACTGAGTAACAGAGTATCAATGTAACTAATGCCAGCATATTTGAATTAGATTCTGTACTTCCATTTCTTTTCTCAAATACAATAAAGTTGTGTACATCCTGCCACTAGAGAAAAATTAGTATGAACACTTGAATAATGATGACCTTTTCTGATGTATGCATATCAAATTCAAACTGAGGTTTAATGAATGTATAGTTGATTAAATTTTTAGGACTTATTTATTAACCAAAATATCTCGAGTGTTTGAGGCAAACAATGGACTACCTACTGTATAGCTATGAGAATGAAAAAACTACAGGTGGCCCTTGAATACAAGGAGTGAGCAGAGTGGTTAGGATCACCAACCCCTGTGCAGTTGAAAATCCATGTATAACTTTTGACTCTTCCAAAACGATTAATAGCTTCCTTTGGCTGGAAGCCTTACCAATAACATAAAGAGTTGATTAAAACATGTTTTGCAAGTTATATGTATTATGTACTGTCTTCTTACAATAAAGAAAAAAGATGTTACTAAGAAAATCATATGGAAAATACATTTACTTTATTTATTGAAAAAATCCATGTGTAAGTGGACTTGCACAGTTCAAACCCATTGTTCAAGGTCAGCTGTATAACGTCACGCAACAGTGCAGCTCACTCTCACAAATATAATGCTGAGTAACAGATGCCAGACAGGAATACATGCTGCATGATTCCATCGATAAAAAGTTAATAAATAAGCAAAACTATGTTCAAAGTCAGCACAGTGTTGGCCCTTGGGTGCTTCTATGAAAGGGCTTTTGGGATAGTGGTAAATGTTTCTTTCTTGATCTGGGTGTTGGTTGTATAAGTGTGTTCAGTTTGTGGAAATTCTGAGGTTTGTACATTTATGATTTGCGCATTTTCTGTATGTATGTCATACTTTGATTAAAAACTTCTCTGAGGTTTCTAGGTGAAACAAAACTAACCACACTCACACTACAAAAACTCACAATTGTTAACAGGAACAAGAAAAATAAGCGTCTAGGCTAGACTGGTAATTAAAAGTCACATTCCATTATATTCCTAATGTATTAAATTGTGATGAAAAAGGTAGGAAAACAATTTATCTACACTAATAAAAGAGAAACATGGTAATTGGCGTACGACCGCTACCCTTTTCATTGGCTAATCAGCGAGATATGCAAATTAGCTGTCAGCCAAGATGGCGGCCGGCAGCCAGGCAGCTTGAAACTAACATGAGGCTTGCTTGCCTCAGTGATGGAGGATCGTTGGAAGAAACCAACCAACGTTCCCCGCCTGCGGCAGCAGGCCTCTGAGTGCGCAGTTTAAGAAACATTGTAACAAATACCACAGGGCTTCAGCCAGCAGATTCGCAACATTGTAAGCAAAGGCCAGAAACCTACTTTCAGCCACGGAGGCCTAAGAGCTGGAGCCAAGCCTCAAGGTAAAGCTGGCCCAGAATAAAAAAAGAAAAAAGAAAAAAAGGAGCGGTTGGGAACTTCAGTCACTCCCAGCCTGAAAACAGCCCTCAGCCCCTCACCCAGACTGGCCAGGCACCCCAGTAGGGACCCCCACCCTGATCCAGGACACCCTTCAGGGCAAACCAGCCGGCCCCACCCATGCACCAGGCCTCTACTCTATATAGTAAAAGGGTAATATGCCTCCCGGCACCAGGATCAGCGTGACGGGGCAGCGCCCAAACCCCCTGATCAGCCCTGCTCTGTGCCTGATAGTGGGGAGCTCCCCAACCCCCTTCCCCCAACGGGCCCTGCTCTGTGTGTGACGGGGTAGAACCATAACTTCCCCATCGGCCCTGCCCTGAGTGTGAGAGTGGTGGCGCCCCAACCCCCTGATTGGCCCTGCTCTGTGGGTGATAGAGGGCTGTGCCCCAACCCCGATTGGCCCTGCTCTGTGCGTGACGGGGTGGCACCGCAACCTCCCCATCTACCCTGCCTTGAGTGTGACAGGGGACGGTGCCCCAACCCCCCAATTGGCCTTACCCTGAGCGTGACTGAGGGTGGCATCACAACCTCCCAATCTGCCCTGCTCTGTGCATGACGGGGCGGCGCCCCAACTCCCCAATCGGCCCTGCTCTGAGCCCAACCAGGGGCTGCACCTAGGGATTGGGCCTGCCCTCTGCCACCCGGGAGCAGGCCTAAGCCAGCAGGTCGTTATCTCCCGAGGGGTCCCAGACTGCAAGAGGGCACAGGCTGGGCTGAGGGACGCCCCCTCCCCCCGAGCGCACAAATTTTTGTGCACCGGGCCTCTAGTATTTTAATAAAGGACAATAAAAAGTCAAATTATAGCCAACTGTTAAAGTTTTGTGTTTTTTTTAATTCTAGGGTACATGTAGTAAAAAAAAGAAAACCACAGACACACACAAAACAGAACAAGAGTATCCACTCAGGGGCTTTTTTCTGAACAAATGATGCCCGAGTCTTTCTCGCAGCATGCTTCTTAGCAAGTCTCTAAGTCTAGCCTGCCACATAAAATACTAAGTGATGAGTCTCTTGCATGTTACTTTTAATATCTAGTATTTTCACTTCTGGGTAAGAGAAAAAGCATTTTGGTCCATTAATTCACCTACTCGCTCCTGGAGGACATTAACCAACTCTGCTATTACGAAGACATGCGTGTCATCAATGTCTTGAATGATGAACTTCTTCCCTAGGGCATTTGACTCATCCAAGTACAGCAGAAACTGCTTCATGGCAGGGTCACTGTAGAGGTAAACACATATTGATGAGAAACCTTATTGTCAATTTACACCAGAACCTGAGTGATTAGAATTTTGAGCACGTCGAATTTTTAGGTTAAGTTAAAAATCCTAAACTCTCACTCCCACTCTGCCTTAAGTGTTAATGATTTATAGATGTAGCTTCATTTTAGAGCTGTTAGTGTAAGTTTAAGAGAAAGAGGCCAATAATATTTTGAAAAGAATAATTTGTCACTGACAAGTGAAGAAGTAATGTTCAAAGCTTTGTAGTTAATAGGGCCTAGAATCACAGCCTCCTTAACTGACTTTAAAAATTAATTTCCTTACTTGTCCACAACCATTACATTTAAAAAGGCAATAGCTTTTCACTACCTTGCCAGTGACACGTTAATTTACAAAACCAGTTAAATTGTCACTTTATAAAGCAGGGTACACAGCTAGAGTCAGATCTGGATTCAACCCTGGCTTTAGCACTTACTTGTGTGACCTTAAAATGTATTGAATCGCCCAAAACCTCAAAGTAAACCTACATAACAGAATTGTTATGGAAATTAAAGGTGAAATATGCCAAGGATAGTATTTGATCTGCAGTTGGTACTCAAGTATCTTCCCCTTCCTTAAAATTCTGAAGCTTATAAGTCTGAACTATCATTCAGAATCTTTAAAGAAAATTCTAACAAAATCTCTTTGTGAATGCTGAGCTCAAAGAAGAAATCCAAATTCAATTCCATTTATTTGTGGCTTTATTTTGGAATGAATAGAATAATCAGACGGGGAAAAGGGATATAATTTTTTGGATTTACCAAAATGTGTCTTTCATCAAAGCCATGACAAGGGATGAGTATAGCTACAGAAAAGAGTCCAAGGACCACACCCTGGACAACCCAACATCAAAAGGTTAAAAAGGACAGATCAGCCCTGATTGTTTTGGCTCAGTGGATAGAGCGTCGGCCTGCGGACTGAGGGGTCCCGGGTTCGATTCTGGTCAGGGGCATGTGCCTTGGTTGCGGGCACATCCCCAGTGGGAGGTGTGCAGGAGGCAGCTGATTGATGTTCCTCTCTCATCGATGTTTTGGGCTCTCTGTCCCTCTCCCTTCCTCTCTGTAAAAAATCAATAAAATATATTTAAAAAAAAGGACAGATCAGCAAAGCAGATTATGAAGAAGTGAACACTGAAGTAGGAAGAAAGCATGAAGAGTCCTGGAAGCCAAGTGAACAAAGGACATTCAAGAAGAGTAAGTGATCAACTGTGCCCAATGCCGTTAATAGGTATAATAAGATAAGGACTGAGAATTGACTATTGGATTCAGAGTTGCTGGACTTGGCAAGGGCAGTTTTGGTGGAATCACAGAGGAGAAAGCCTGACTGAAGTGGGTTTCGGAAAAGAAAGAAATTAAAGAAAGTGAACACAGAAGGCCTTCTGGGAAACTGTGGTACAAAGAGCAGGAAAATAGAGTGGGAGCTGGATGGGGATGTGGGAATCAAGTGTTTTCATCTGGGAGGGGAGAATAACAGTATGTTTGTGATGCTGACGGAAATGACCTAATGGAGAAAGAAAAGCTGATAAAGCAGGAGAAAAGAGGAGAACTTCTGAAAAGGTGTTCTTAAATAGGCAAGAGGGGATGGGATCTAGTTCCCAAGCAGAGAAGAGTATATGGGCACAGACAGATCCATGTGGTAAAGACTAGTGGACATTCTCTTCTGATTTTTTTTTCTTCTCAGTTAATCAGGAAGCAAGGGCTCAGCTGGAAGTGAGGACAGGGAAGTTGTTTGAGATATGAGAAACTGAAGGAATGAAATACTATACGTCATTCATTCTAAGAACCATTTTTCCTCACATTTTAACATCTTTAAAATTGGGACGAGCCTTACAATAAAGAGCATGTTATAGTATAATTGGCAGTGGTTTTTCTGAGAGGTACTTAAAATATTGGTAAGTTATAAAATCGATGAAATCTTAGATTTAATTGACTGTAAAAGCGTTACTAGGAGTGGGAGAAGTGGACTAGGAAATGTAGGTTTGCTGGCTAGCATTCAGGCTCCATGTGAGTTTATCAGACATAAATCTGAAGTGAGACTAATCAGTATGTTTGTATGTTTTTCTCCAGCCAGAGAATTATGGAGGTAAAGGCTCAGAGAGGGTGAAGAGCTGAATTTTACCAGATTTGGTGAGTGTGACAGAAGGGAAAGGGAGTTGAATGTGTCTTTGAGAGAACAAGTATTTGATGGGCTGCGGAACATAAGCTGGGAAAGGAGGAGAGTGAGATGTTGGGGTGGCGAAGGATAATGAAAAGGTGGGAGAATCAACAGACTGTATATCTGTAGAGTGGAGGAAATTATGGAGATATGGGGCATTAGAGGGAGTGAACAGGAAAGGAGGGGGTTTTCAGATGTCTACAGTGGAGACTTTGGAGATGGTACTATGGGTAGGGACAGGTGTAGGTCTGACTATGTGAATGAGTGACTGCAACCAGGTGGAGGGTAAGCTTACTGGAAGAGGTCAGGGAACTGAAAGGACATGGTATTGAAAGGACTCACCCCATGGACATCAAAATCAATAACAACATGACAGGACAGCTCCTGGAGAGTGACCGGTAGTCTTTAGAGAAAAACCCTCAAGAAAAGATCTGGGTGTTTGTGGATTATTCCAAAGTGGGTGGTCTGGTCTGATGGTATGAGATTCAGAACTGGGAGTTACTATGGAAGAGGGGAGAATTCCTAGAAGTGACAACGAGGAGTAAGGTAGATACCTATCCCGTTCCTGGCCCAATGGTACAAGAGGTATTAGAGAAACAATTCAACACTTGATAGGGTTGTGGGAGCAGTGCACTCAGGAGAAAGCCAGGTTTTGTTATAGCCTAAAGGAAAGGGGGCCTGGGGAAAGGAAGAGGAAAAGTTCAGAGAAGAGGCTGAGAGGGTTCTGTTGCTCTCTCAGGTTCTAGAGGGCAAAGTGCAAAGGATGGTGAGGAGATGGAATTAATAAAGCGGATGATACAGCCATAGACAATGCGTGTAAAAGGAGTGAGGGGTGGCAATGGAAGTATGTGGCCTTTTGGGGGACTGAAAACAAGAAAGAATATAAGGTATAAGACTGAGGGTCTCCTGACAGATAGTGACACTGAGACTGAAAGGCAACGATAGCCAGTGATGGATGGGAGAGAGAATGGAGGTCTCTGACAAAGATAGCTAATGTAATGAAGGAATGAGGTAGGGTGCCTGAGGCTTCAGAAGGGAGATGTTCACTAATTAGATGTTTGTCCTGCCCTACAGATAGGTCAGAAAAGGTTATTTCTGGTGATAATTCTTATTATGGGCAAGGTCCCTAATTTAAATTCCTCTATGTAAGTAAGCGGGGGCAAAAGTTTCTCTTGAGCCTGCAGGATCTCGACTGCCTTCAATTCAAAATACTCTACATACCCCAGAGGCACAAATTGGGGTGACTCATTCTGAACCCCTACACATGCTATCCTTGCTACTTACCAGCCATCTCTTGTTACACTTGCATTACACATTACTTAATAGTTTTCTTTAAATTGCTTTCAAATCAACTTTTAAGCTTAACTTTACCTGGTACAAATCACCAGTATCTTGATGTGCTTATTTTTACCTCAAATAAATTAAACTTGTCACATAAAAACTAATTTTGTGTTCTAATTCCCCTCTGCCCCCAAATGTGTGTTTTCCTACCAACCATCTTGAACACCAGTGGTATCACTAGGAAACTGCTGACAAATGAGATGACTTAACCAGACCTGAGGCCCTGAACCTAACTGTTCCCTATACCTGGGCTCCTGAGCATTAAAGAGAAAAAACCAACATGATATAGAAAAATGTTAGTTACATGCAAGCAAGTGGTTAGAATAAGATGGAACTTGGAGACATTGTAGAAAATAGGTCCACCTTTCATCTAGCGCCAATATTCCACCTTTGTGCGCCAATCCACCCAGCAGGATGAGCCTTGGTTCACACAGAGGTACTTCTTGCAAAGTGAGCACCAGATGTTGCTCTTCACCTTCTTGCATGGATTGTCTTTGTAAGACACTCCAGGATTTTGCTTGTTGTACCTGGAGTGCTTTTCCACGCACACAACACAGATATGATTAGACGATGTCCCAGGAGGAAATCTCTGCAAAATGATTGCCTGGGGTCATCCGTTGAGGGCAGGGTTCCTTTTGTGGGTGGCGGTGGGCTGATGTCCTGTATCCACCAATAAGTGGCAGGCACAGTTTCTGAATATATCTGGTGAAATAAACTGGCTTTTTTGAAGCAGCTTGCTGCTTTGAAGCATAAAAGTGTAAGAATTATAACTGGCCCACATAAAAAATTTTATGAAAAGCCGCCGGGGCCAGCGGTAATGACGACGAGACCGGTGAAGGCGGGTCATCTGGTCATTTTTGTCACAGCCACCCATATAATTATTATAGTCCTTCACCAGCTGTGGCATCTGTATTTCTTGCACACTGCCATCTTTATTTCTTCTGTTTATTACTACATTTTGGGCTGGATTGTGGTAGTTCGAAATAAATGTGATGGGCTTTCTATCCTGCCAAACTAAACACGTTACACTTTCTTGACATAGATAGCAACTGTCACCCCTAGCAAGTTTTTTTTACACTTTTCAGTGACTTAGGAAACTGCTTCCTGTTTTGCTGCAGGGTTCCCACAATTCCTGTGTGTAATTCTGACAGTGCATATTTAGCAAGGGTTAGAGTTGTAGAACCAGTCCATGACAAGCACATGAGATTTATTTTCCATTGCACATGAGGTCAGGAGACGAACGACTGTATTTCCTACTGCGCCCAAGTCTTTTATAGGCATTGGTGCAGCACCAGTGTAGATTTCTGCATTCAAAATGTAGCGTCTCACCTTCACAGAGAAGGAAAGACTTGATGCCCCACTTTGTGGGCGTATCCTTGATATACTGCTTGATGGCCAAGCGGTTTTTTGTCAGGATCATCCCCTCATCTAGGCTCAAATGTTGCTTTGGCAGATAGAAGTGGAGAAACTTGGGGAGCAGACTTTCCAAGAAAGGCCTAACTTTATATATTCTATCTGTCTTATCGATATCTGTGTCTTCCTCATCAATTATGTGTAAAAAAACTCCAAAGGGCCAAGAATCTGTCTAGAGCAGCCGTGGGCAAACTACGGCCCGCGGGCCGGATCTGGCCTGTTTGAAATGAATAAAACTAAAAAAAAAAAAGACCGTACCATTTTATGTAATGATGTTTACTTTGAATTTATATTAGTTCACACAAACACTCCATCCATGCTTTTGTTCCGGCCCTCCGGTCCAGTTTAAGAACCCATTGTGGCCCTCGAGTCAAAAAGTTTGCCCACCCCTGGTCTAGAGTCATAACATTTCGAAATCCGGGAGTAATCCCAACAAAGTCAGAGCCCTCATTTGTCCAATAATCCCGATAGCTGGGCTTTATACATAAGTATTCCATATAGTTCCTCAGTCCAAGAAAAGCCTTCATTTCTTCCACTGTGGCATCCTTGAAATTTTTGGCATTGTAGGAGTTGGGCTTTGCTATATGCAATTAGTGGGCCCGGAGGTTCGTTTTCTCTGTCGAATTTTGCCAGAAAGTATCATCCAAATCAAGGATAAAAAGTCAATTGGTTCACTCTCCTCTGTGATAGATCCAGGAATGTTCACTGGGCCTTTTCCATCCTCAGTGAAATTCAGATCTGAATTTGGTGATACAAAATTCCTTGTCCAACCTTCATCACCACCTAGATCTGCCCCATCAGCTGTTTGAGGGACACGCCTCCCTTCTCTTACTATCGATCTAGCTCTAGATCTATAAGGTTCAAGATTCTCCTCATCACTCGAGCTCTCACTGTCTGTGTCACTTGAACTGGAAACGTATTCTTGATGAAATTCTGACTCCTCAGAGTCTGAATCAACCAAAGTATCGATCACCTGTTGGACTGTGATAAGCCTAGACCTACTTCGCTTTCCTGTTGAAGTGCTTGGTTCATCAGCCGCTTGTTTCATTGTGAATTTTCAGAATTTTTTCACGTCAAACCACACAAAGTCAATTCAAACACATGGGGGCAGACATTTGCAATGGCTAACCATGAGGTTTGACCACGACTGGCTGGTTATTTTTAGTTTGCGACGCATTTTTTTCACGTACTAGGCAAAGTACCGAAAATTAGGTACAGCGATATAGCGGCAGATTTGGAAATTACCGAAAAATCGGTACAGCGATCTGGTAGGGTTGAGTGGCTGGTTAGTTAGGCAATTTATATCAATGGCCTCCATTAAACTTTTTGAAAGAAAATGGAAAGCAGTCAATTTGAGATTGAATTCTCAAGCCTGTACCTGAAATATAATTTGTAATAATTCAAAACATAAAAGTTTAAGGGACAATTTGTTATGAAATGTACAGGGCCTGAAATATCTTGCCTGAATACAGGGCTATTCTACTTCTACATGGTCTCTGGGAGAACCTGCTGGCAAGGCAAAAAAACAAAACCAAGTGCCCATATGTACAATGGCTTCCAGTGTGTTATCTTATTCCACCTCTTACTACCACCTGACACAGCCCACTCACCTACCTGAAACATTCCTAACTTCCCTCCAACTGCACTGTTTTATTCTGAACTGCTTTTGTTGGTGTCTCCTCTACCCAAACTTTAAATCTGCACTATGCGTTGGTAGCCTGCTGGTCACATGTCAGTACTGAGCACGTGAAATTTGGATAGTCTGTGAAATGTGCTGTAAAATAAAATACACATTGGATTTTGAAGCTTTAATATGGAAAAAGACAGCACAATTTTGAAGTCTTAGTACAGACTCTGAAACCTTACTCCATGTTGAAATATTCTAGGCATACCGGGTTGAATAAAATATATTAATTTCACCTGTTTCATTTTACTTTCTCATGTAGCTACTAGAAAATGTAAGATGGCATATGTGGCACACAGTATTATTTCTATAGGGCAGTGCTACTATAAATGCAAGAAGTACTCAGGGATTTGGACTTGCTCCTCCCTCAGCCTTGCCATCACGTAAGCAGTACCATTATCCATATTATGACTCATATTAGGGGCCTAGAGATACAGGTAACAGTATTTTCAGAGAATGGGAGTGACCACAGATGAGACCGAATTACTGGTGGGGCAAGCAAACAAGTGGAGGCTGAGCAAGACCTGTCCAGCAGTTCCGGTTTTCAGCTGCACGATAACCAAGCCCCACGTTAGGTGGCTTTGCGGAACTGACCCGTGCTGGGCGTGGAGGGCCTCGGCTCATTGAGGTTTCTCCTTTCTCCCTTGAAATGTACAACCAGTTTAAACAACCTTCACCTGGCTCACTTAGCTTTTTTTCTCCCTGCATTTTTGGAAGACCATAGTTTGTGAGGTGAAGACTTAGCAGGCCCTGAAATTCTGTGGTAGGCAGTTAGACAGACAGAGCAAGGACAGAGCAAGGACAGTCACCCGGGCGGAAAGCCCCAGGTGCCTAGCAACGGGCAAGACTGGGAAAATAAGGACCTCACTCCCAGGATAAGCTTTCCTCCCCTTGTATATCGCTGGTCCTTCAGTTTAGACGCCCTGAGGGGTGGAAAAAGGGGGCAGTTAGTGACCTCATTCGACTCCCAGGCAGGCCCTTGCACAACCACTCCCTTCAGCATTAACCCCTAGGGATGAGATCTAGGCCTCAGCTGTGTTTCAGCTCCAGGCCCTGCACAACCAGACTGGGCTGACTCAGGACCAGCTCCATTGACTAATGACCCCTGACACCCTCCTGAAAGGACACACCCAGAAAGCTGAATATTTTATTGAGATCCTCCTCCGGGCCCGCCCCTAAAACCCTGCCTTCAAAGCCCTTAGGAAGGCGGACTCTCCCAAGAGCAAGCTGGGAGAGCAAGCCTTTCTGCCGCTCCCCCCCTTCCTCCCAGGCCAGTTACCTTCACCCTCTCCCTCCTCAGCTCCAAGGCCCTTTCTTTGGCCTCTATAACTTGTTTCCTGAGCCCATTTCTTCTACCGCTTTCTTCCTCTGTGACTTCCTAATAGCCCTACCAGACCGCTGTACCGATTTTTCGGTAATTTCCACACAAAGGTGGAATATTGGCGCTAGATGAAAGGTAGACCTATTTTCTACAATGTCTCCAAGTTCCATCTTATTCTAACCACTTGTTTGCATGTAACTAACATTTTTCTATATCATGTTGGTTTTTTCTCTTTAATGCTCAGGAGCCCAGGTATAGGGGACAGTTGGATTCAGGGCCTCAGGTCTGGTAGACCTAATTAAACTTTCTCTTATAGTTTGAGTCTTGGCTCTGAATCCTTTCTTAGCCAGAACTCAAGGAAGGAGGTTGTTGAACCAAGATCTGGTCTGACTCCACCAGTGTAACACCCGGTGCCCTTCTCACCGCTGCCAACAATTCTAGTCAATACCCGTGGTTTTAGAACACCAGCCCTGTTTCCCTACAGAGCGCGAATCTAACAACTATGCTGCTTCCCACCAAAAAATGGGTGGAAATAATGCCAATTACATCAGTTCAACAGAGCCACTGAGATCTGGCACCAGGAAGAAACTTAGCCACAAAATCTGTTCCATTTGTTATCTAAGCAAGAAAACTGAAGTCAAGGAAGGTGAAAAACTTGATTCATTCAGCTCTTAAAACAAAAGAAAAAACTCATGAAGTATCAAAGCTACTAACCATTCTATAAGCACTCCTTTCAAGACGTTGACCATCTTCTCCTCAGTCAGAAGATGCAGACGACCTTAAAAATGCTAACAAAAGGAAGACAGTGACATACAATCCAAAAGCATCAACATTAATACACTTTGGAGATTTACCTCTGAAATGAGGGAGAATATGAATAAACACCTAAGTCTGTGAAGACGGAGAGCTGACATTAAGAAAACAAACAGATATTCTGATCTTTCAGTAAAATTACACATCTACTGGGATATTAATGTCTAAACCTTACTTGCAAACAAGTTTACCAGTCAATCCTAATGAAAGCAAGCGGCTTACCGACACCGGTGTGTCCAACCCAGTTTTTAAAATTAAAACATTCCTTGAGCCCTAGTTGGTTTGACTCAAGGGAAGGAGCGCGGCCTGAGGACTGAAGGGTCCCGTGTTTGACAAGGGTCCCGGCTCCAGCCCCAGTAGGGGGCGTGCAGGAGCCAGCCCATCAACGATTCTCAACATTGATGTTTCTCTCTCTCCCTCCCTCTCCTTTCCTCTCTGAAATCAATAAAAAAATATATTTTAAAAAGTAATAAAACATTAGTTGAAAGATTTCTCTTCCCACCCAGGAGTATAATTAAAAAAAAAAAAAAAAGATCCTGGGAGGCAGAAATCACAGGATGGTAGCTCCGAAAGAGGCCTTAAAATTATATATTGAGTCCAATCATCTCATTTTACCGCTGAGACAGGGCCTTGGAAGAGATTAAGCAGTAGCTCCCCATTCCCTCCCCAAAGGGTACAAGCCGGGTCTTCAGACTTGTGTTCATTTATCAAATAAATGACATTCCCAAGGATCTAAACTAAAAGGGAAAAAACCCAGCCCGTGCCCGCCAACCTAACCCTTAGCCTCCTACACCTGGTCCCGGGGCAATGCCCCCCAAAGGAAATTCACGGCGCAGTCACCGCGCGCCAGCCGCCCGGCCCCGTCAGAACGGGCCCGAGGGGGTGCGGGACACCGCCCAGTACCCCAGCGGCTGGAGGATAGGCTGCCCGGTCCCTTCACCCGCTTCTCTCTTTCTTCGGGACCCCTACATCTTCCTCGCACCCCACTTTTCCCTCTCGTTCTGGGAGCAGACGCCGCGTACCTCCGCCCACGGAACCAGCAGCACTCCAGCGTCGCCTACAGAGCACGCAACGCGTGACGTCATCGCGTCGGCGACGCCCTGGAGGGTGGGAGGCGGGTGTGGGCGGGGCCGAGGGGCGGGGCGTGGAGAGCGGGGGCGGGGTCACGTGCCGCCCGCCTCCAGGTGGAGGTCGAGGGCTGGCCGCGGGGGAGGAAGGGGCTTTCCTCGTTGACCCGGCCTCGGAGAGCTGCGGCGGGCAGGCCAAGCCCAGGTGCCGGCAGGTGGGAAGGGGAGGCGGGCTTGCGGGGGCGGGCGAGGGCGTCGGTGAAGCGGGCCAAGCGGAGAGCTGGGCGGGTGGCGGCGGGCTCGGCTGTGGAGAGGCCGGGGCGCCCCCGCGTGGACTGGCGGGCCTCGGCTGACCCGCTGACCCTCTGCCGGGCGTGAGGGCCTCTCTGGAAGCCTAAAGCCCACTCTTTCCCGGTCGACGCCGTTCTCTGGCTCTTCTCCGAGACCCAAAGAGAACGTGTGTGTGTGTGGGGGGGCGGGCGGGGAGAGGGGGGTGCCATCGTCGGCGCGGTAGCCAGGGAGTGCTGATAAGGAGGACGGACCGGCTCCCTTCAAATAGGCCCTTCCAGACCCAGGTCCCAGCGCTGACCCAGGAGGGAGGTCCAATAGATGGAGTGCTGGCAGGTCTCTGAGCCCAGCAACGATCACTTTAACCCGAGAGACCCCCGAAGATCTGAAATTCATCCCGTCCCCAAATTCTGGTCTGTGTTCTAACAGCGCGCTGTCTGTCTGTTTTAACCAGCGGGGGTGCGAGGTTCATGCTTTCTGCTCCGTAGGTTAAGCTGTCCTGCAGCTGGGCTCCTGTGTGTGAATATGGTTTACAAGCCCAACCCCTCCACGTATTTCCCTTTTCCTATTCCTCAAGTCTGTTCCTTCCCCTTGGTTTCCATTGCTGTTGGGGGCACCTGCGCTCCCTCTTTCATCTGCCTCGAAGTGTAGTTCTCCCCAAGTACCTTTCTTTGCTTTTTTGGTTCTTGCCTGCCTTCTTCTCTTTGGCCATCTCAGCAGTTCCATCACGTTGACCCTCCCTCCACCCTTGCGCTCCAGGTGCCATCCCGATGCCTGCGAGTGCTTACATGGCTCCTCTCATGCTGACCTGTTGTAGGTGGTGGGACAGCACTGGGTGTTAGAAGTAGGACACATGGCCCGGGTGGAAGGGAAAAGTTTTAGTCCTTAAAAATGCCAAGTCAAAGGATGGGAGAAAAAGGAAACATTAGTTTGGAGGGGTGTGGCCAAATATTTAAGAAACGTAGATAAATTCAGGATCCAGTTCAATTTATAGGTGAAAAATAAAACTTTGAAGACAAAGTTTTATTTAAATTAGAGTCTGATATTCACAACTGTGTGTTATAGTCTATTGAAACACAACTCCCCTCCCCTCCCCAATTCACTCTCAAGTGGAAGAGAGAGGGAAAGACAGAAATATCGATGTGAGAGAAACACATTAATTGGTTGCCTCCTGCATATGCCTGGACAGGGGGGGAAGGGGGTATGGGGGGGGTGGAGTCTGCAACCAAGGTACATGCCCTTGACCAGAATCAAACTTGGGACCCTTGGGTCTGCAGGCCCACGCTCTATACACTGAGCCAAATCGGCCACACTCACACTGTAAAAACATATACGTATACTAGAGGCCCCGTGCATGAAATTCGTGCATGGGTAGAGTCCCTAGCAGCTGCCAGCTGGATCCTCCCTTCCCTGGCTGCTGGTTGCAGGCCTTCCTTCATTCTGCGCCGCCCCCTGGTGGTCAGCGCACGTCATAGCGAGTGAGCGAACTCCCAGTTGGTCCAACTCCCGAGGGGACACTTTGCATATTAGGCTTTTATATTATATACATATGATTTTTGTTGATTTCAGAGAGAAAAGGAGAGGGAGAGAGAGAGAGAAACATCAATGATGAGAGAGAATCATTGATGGGCTGTCTCCTGTATGCCCCAAACCGGGGATGGGGCCCAAAATCTGGGTATGTGCCCTGACTGGGAAATTGAATCATAACTAACCGGTTCATAGGTCTACGCTCAACCACTGAGCCATGCCAGCCAGGCACACTCAGACTTTTAAGAGACATATTTCTAATAAAGTATGACATTCACTAACAGTTTCAAGTGTATTTTCTAGCTCTTCTGTAATAAAAGGCCCAAAGTAGGTGAACCTAAGAGTTGTCTAGCAATCATTGTTTAACAGCTGAAATGAGTTAATTGGTCTTCTTAAATGGCTAAGGTTTTTTCTTTGGATAAGGATTACCTCCCAGAAACTTGCATTTTAAAAGATGGCCCAGATAAGAGTTTTTTAAGAAGAGTAGGTATTTGTATCTCAAAGGTACAGGGAAAGAAATGCCAGTTTCTCCTAGAAGGATGTTGGTTTCATAAAGCCAATTATCTATAAGCATTTTGAGCCAAATGAGAGGTTTCTGGAAAGGTAAAAGAACTTAGTGGGCTTTGATGTTCTGGAGCCATTCCTCTTTACTTATTTGTAAAACAAGGGCAGTCATTAAAGATTGGCAAATGTTGGCAAAGGACTAACAAATTTCTTCATCCATTTTTGGAATGTTTCCTTCCATCTGGGGACATTTTTCTTTTAGGCTCTATAGGAATTAGAGCGATCTAGTTTATGGGTAGCATATACAGTAGAGCAGTGGTCTCAACCTTCCTAATGCCGCAGCCCTTTAATACAGGTTCTCATGTTGTGGTGACCCCCAACCATAAAATTATTTTCGTTGCTACTTCATAACTGTAATTTTGCTACTGTTATGAATCGTCATGTAAATATCTGATATACAGGATGTATTTTCATTGTTACAAATTGAACATAATTAAAGCATAGTGATTAATCACAAAAACAATATGTAATTATATATGTGTTTTCCGATGGTCTTAGGCAACCCCTGTGAAAGGATCATTCAACCCCCAAAGGGGTTGCAACCCATAGGTTGAGAACCGCTTCAGTAGAGGGTCCTTTTTGAGAGCCATGAATGCTTGCATGTATGGAGTAGACATTGATCTAAAGAGGCCTCATCTTCCATCCATTTCCCTTGGGAAGAGCAAAACAGGTCTAACTGCAGGACAGCATTAAACTTAATGATGCCATTAACTGGCCAAACCTCTCCATTGTCCACTTATAGATGGGCCAGACTCTTGCAGAAGAAGCCAGAGGGACTCAGGTCAAATTTCTTCCAAAGGATTATCTCAAGGCACTGTGGACTGATTCCCCATGTACGGAGTGACAGAGAGATTCCAGGCTGAGAGGTGTCCCTGCTAGTTTTTGGGCTGTCCTGAGCTGTCCTGTGGTCAGAAGCGCAGTAGGGCAGGTTCCCTATCGCCTGGGAATTACCTGAGGTTGGAGTGCACACCCCGAGCTCTGGGTGCAGACATACCAACAGTCACAGTGATGGCTGAGCACTGTAGCAATAGACTCACTCCACTCAGATGGAGGGACTCAACTCTCTACAAAGCCAATCCCAAGCAAGGTGTCCCTGCTTGTCTGCCTCTGGACCTAACCTCCGTACAGGGGGTACCCAGGAAACGCATCCCACAGCTCTCCTCTTCAGTAGTTGGGCTAGTGACCTGATGCCCTGCCTTTCATGTTCCCCAAAGCCCTGGTCCCTTACGAAGCCTAGGAGCGAGAGAGCAGCTGCCCCTCGAAGGGAAGGGAGAGTCCCTGTTCAGTTATCCCTAAGGCTCTCCTAGAAGTTGGTTTCAGGGACTTCAGGGAGTATTCAGAAAAGGTGTTTTAAAAGACAGGGAGCTTCTAGCCCAGCTGGCATGGCTCAGTGGTTGAGTGTTGACCTATGAACCTGGAGATCATGGTTTGATTCCCGGTCAGGGCACATGCCCAGATTGCAGGTTCGATCCCCAGTGTGGGGCATATAGGAGGCAGCCAATCAATGATACTTTCTCATGATTGATGTTTCTATCTCTTTTTTTCTCCCTTCCTCTCTGAAATCAATAAACAAACAAAGAAGTCAGGAAACCTGAAAGGGATCAGAGAAGATCCCTGGTGACCTATGTCAGCTGGGCCAGACAGACAGACAGACAGCACCTCAGACCCCGAGGGAAAATCCTGTCTGCCTTCTCTAGGAAGATTAGGAACTGCCGGGTGTCCCTTATTTTTGAAACAGAATGAGTTTAGGCTCTGATTTGTCCAGCAAAAGGTTTTGTTTAGACCCTCAGAAAGCAATTCCAGTTGAAAAGCCAAAGCTATGAAGGAGTCATTCATTTTCTTCCCCTGGCCTTTAGGTACCTCAATTCTTATTGATAGCCTAGGACGGTCTCTGAACCCTCAACCCTTAGCTCCACTGGCTGAAAAAAAAGCCTGAATTTAACTCCAGACACAAAGGAAGGAAGAGAAAGGGAAGAACATCCTTCCAGTCAAAGGGCAAGGATCTCTCTCCCCCCATTGGAACTAGTAACCTGATGGGGAAGGGCCTTGTGTGATTTTCGTGTTCCCGGTGCAGGGGCCTTGTCCTGCAGTCGGTGGATTGCCTAGTGCAAACTTCCCCAGTCCATGACCAACAACTCCTGTACAAGAGTCTTCCACGGCTTTGAAATGCTCGTCCGTGCCCGCACAGTGCTGCAATCGGCAGGGAGGAAAGAGAACAGTCAGTCATGTCCTTCAAGCCAAGGTGGCAAGGACAAAGACTTACCAGTGATGAAACAATCCAAGTCACAGTAAGAACAGTTTGGTCTCAGCACCAAATATGTTGTAGGCTGTGGGAATGGGACCAGGTGGGGTCAGACTGGACCTGTGTTCAGCAACCTTGGTACTTGAGTTCTGGCTAGGAAAGAATTCAGAGCCAAAACTCAAACTATAAGAGAACATTTATTTATAAAATCACAGAGGTAGAAGATGTAATTCCTAGAAGAAATGGGCGTAGGAAACAAGTTATACAGGTAAAGGAAAGGCCCTTGGAGCTTGGGTGTGAGGAAGGTAATGGAAATGCATGGGGGATGGGGGGAGGGTGGAAGAAAGGTGCAGGCTTGCTCCAGAGCAGTGGTTCTCAACCTTCCTAATGCCTCGACCCTTTAATACAGCTCCTCATGTTGTGGTGACCCCCAATTTCATTGTTATAAATTGAACATAATTAAAGCATAGTGATCAATCACAAAAACAATATGTAATTATATATGTGTTTTCCGATGGTCTTAGGCGACCCCTGTGAAAGGGTTGTTCAACCCCCAAAGGGGTCGCGACCCACAGGTTGAGAACTGCTGCTCCAGAGTGTGCTGGGTCATCTGTCCTAAGGGTTTTAAGGGTGGAGATTTTAGGGGAGGTTCTAGAGCAGTGGTTCTCAACCTTGGCTGCACATTAGAATCACCTGGGAATCTTTTTAAAATCCTGATTTCTGGGCCTCATCCTCCGGAAATTCTGTTTCTTTGTTAGAGTGGCTATTGGAACTCTAATTCTCTGCCACTCAGGGTTGTGGGGTTTGAGTTTACATTGACTTCATAATGCTGGGACACACAAGTTGAAAAATTTATACATTTGTGATACCTTTTTTACTTTGGCCAAGAAAATTTAAAACTGCACTGTAGCCCAGAGCACATAGGACTCCCACAGGAATTACTTCCACTGCAGATGAGCTCTCAGTCAAAGCATAAAAGCAATCCATGAAGGATAGCCAGCCTAACTATTAGAAATAGTGGTTCAAGAGACTTTAAGTACGTTTAAAGTATAAAGGAAGATTTAGAAACCACGCATGCCAGTTGGTTTTTTGCTGCATTTATAAACTACCCCAAACCCTAGTAGCTTAAACAACCATTTTCTTATTGCTTACAAGTCTGTGGGTTGAATATGGGGTTTGTAGGGTTAGCTATAGGCTCGTTAGTCTGGGATGGCCTCACTGGCTGGCTGTCAGTTAGTACTGGTGGCTGGGCTAACGGGAATGTTGGGCAACATTGCTCATGTCATCCAGCAGCCTGAGCTGGGTATTAACATGGTGGTGGCCACAGGGTTCCCAAGAGCCGCAGACGGAGCCTCGGTGTGCAAGTGCTTCTCCCATCTCAGCTTGCACGGTGTTTCTGTTGTCTTTTGGACAAAGTCATTGTACCCGGTAAGGCCGGCCCAGAGTCAGTATGGGAGGTGGGGCACTACCAGCGAACGCGGAAACAGGAAAAGGAATAACTGGTGGCCTTTTGCTCTAACCTGCTGTACTTCTAGACAAGTACAGCAGTGTGTAATACAACTGGACAGTGTGTAATAAATAGCCAGCAAGTGTGAAGTGAGCTGATTCGAAATTTTGGAAACAAGAAAAAGTTATTGGAATACTCTGGGTAGATTGAATGTGAGGCTAAATACAGCCAATTGGAAGATAGGTGTAGGGAAACAATCCTTTGTGCATGCTAGAGAGATAGAAAAAGGAAAAAACAATATAGAAGTTGAGATTAGAATAGGAGGGTAGAGTAAGAAAGTCTAACATACATACCAGAGGGAAAAACAGAAAGGGGTTCTAAGTGATAGTTATTAAAAATATTGCAGAATTTAAGAAAGATACAAGTTCTACGATTGAAGGAGCACACCAAATCCTGAGCAGGGTATATAAAAGCAAACCCATATCCAAACGTTAAGTAGAGAAGTTTAAGAACATCAGAAGCAAAGAAAATATCTTTAAATTGCCAGATGGAATATAGTAATCATGATAATGATAAATAACATTTATTGAGTACTTACAACAGACACTCTCCTGTGTGCATTACTTGTGTTAACTCATGTAACATTGATAACAATCCTTTGAAGCATCCTATTCTTATGGCCATCTTATAGATGAGGAAAGTGAGATGCAGAGAAATTAATTAACTAGCCCATAATCATTTGTCTAGTTGTGTTTTAAAATGTATCCAGGATTTTGTATTAATCATGTATGGTAAGATGACCGACCCAGAGACAACTGCTTTGAAGAAGTTTATTATGTAGAGTTCCCAAGAGGAGGGGCATGTCAACCACACAGAGCCACACAGAGCCACACAGAGCCACAGGGGGACGGGAGGGCTGGTCAGGAGGTGGCAGGGAGTGAGGGGAAACCATGGGCCAGAGCCTTTGTATGGGTTTCTCAGGAAGAAGTGGACAGGACAGGATAGGCAAGCTGAACAAGTTTAGCATTGGGTAGTTGGAATAATTTTGGCAGGGTCTGGGCTCTAGGGGTGGTCCCTACTTATCGGATACCTGGCCCCAGGTTGATTTAGGGCAGAGGGAATATTGACTTGTTGTGTGGCAGATGAAGACCTTGCTTGGGAGTACGGCTTAAATGCTGGTTAGTTTGCATAGAAAAGTGTGCTCATAAACATGTTTGCAATCTCTAGGAATTAGCCCTCTAGGGGCAGTCACCTCCTGGGCCCTTAAGGTCCCAAGATGTTAAAGCACCATAAAGTAAGACAGTTCACATTGTCTTGAAACCAGATAGTGTGCTTTTTCAGAAAATACTCTTAACCTCATTACTATTTTTTATAATTTTTTTTTTTTAGAAAGAGAGACCAGAGCATGCGTTCTCCGACCCCCCCCCCCCCCCTTGTTGTTGTTAATCCTCACCCGAGGATATTTTCCCATTGATTTTTAGGGAAAGTGGAAGAGAGAGGGAAAGACAGAAACATTGATGTGAGAAACACATGGATTGGTTGCCTCCTGCACCAGCCCCAACCAGGCCCCGGGCCTGGGAGGAGCCTGTAACCAAGGTACATGCCCTTGACTCAGTCGAACCTGGGACCCTTTGGTCCGCAGGCTGACACGCTATCCACTGAGCCAAATCGGCTAGGGCTAATCTTATTACTATTACTTTGCTTACAAAGAAACAAATTTACCACAGATTTCCCATGAACAATGAGAAATATCTGATGAAATATCAGTGGAAGTATCATTAATGTGCTGAAGGAAACCTGTTCACCTAGAGTTCTAAATCAGCTGTTTTAAGAAAGAAGGTGAAACAACATTTTCAGATATGCCAAGATTGAAGGTGCTGACTATACACAGGCCTTCCTCAGGAATGATTTGAACCCAGAAGGAAGTAATAGATAGGAAGCAATAGTAAGGAAAGAAATTGGCAGAACTGTTGGTAAATATATTTTTTGGTGTCCCAAAAAATGTATATACACTTTAACAGCTGATAGCTCAATTTTGAAAATGAAATGTATTTTAATAAACACTGCCTTTATGATTATTCAAAGTGTGTGTATACATTTTTTTGGGACACCCTATACTTCAGAGAACATTGGACATCCAGTATTTAGGGGGAGGAGTGTGTGAAAATTGAGAAGGATAGATAATGAATCAAGGTCCCCATGGAAGTGAAGGGATTGAGATCTAGCATATAGATCTTTAAAACAGTCACCTACAAGTTTACCTGTTGCCTAAACTAGTTTGCTTAATCATCAATTGATGTACTGGAATCACAAGAAAAAATCTTAAAGCTTTTTATTTTGTGCTGTCTAACATATTTCTTACACATGTACATCAAGTAATTTCCCAGTAATCTCTATAAAACTGCTAGGAACTTTTTATATGTTGAACCAAAGGACCATTTCCACATTAATCCAAGAGAAAGAAAAAAAAATGTCTCATCCAAAGAGAATCTGATATGATTCTAGAATACTGAGTTGTTCTAGAAACCATTGCATCATATTTAGATCATCTTTACTCAGTCGGTGAAGCGGTAGAGCAACAATTCTCCTTTGACAGGGTGCCAACAGTGAACAAGTGTCCAAGATTTGAAACAGTGTGGGGACCATCTTGAAGGAACTGGAGAAAAGCTAAATACTTCCCTGGGTCCTAAGTAGACCTTTCTTCAGAGTTGCTTTTCATTTCTGTAGGGCCTTCAGCCATCAAAAGTAAATAATATCTACTTACTAGTATATGCATATATATTTTTTAAAAGACATTAAAATTTTAAATTTCTGTATTGACATTATTATTGATTTTTTATTTTTACTTTTTTAAGAGAGAGACAGAGGAAGGGAGAGAGAGAAGCATCAGTTGGTTGCCTCCTGTGCACTCTGCAACCTGGGGATCTAACCCGTGACCTAGGTATGTGCGCTGACCGGGAATCGAACCCATGGCTTTTGATGCACGGGATGACCCACTCGGCCAGGGCTAATTCCTATATTGATGTTCTGATTAATAACCTGTGTTTTCCAGTTTCTTATTAATCATTGTTCACAATTGGACGCAGTTTGAAAAATAACCAAAGTACTAGTAAAATATTCTAATAAGTCAGCTTTAAGTTTTTAAGGGAGAAATATATATATTTTTTTAATTAAAAAGTTTTTTCCTGGTCTTAAAAAATCTAACCCTATGCCTGATGCATTGTGATTGTGATATGTCTTATGATTAAAAGAAATGTTTTTAATTAGACGCTAAACTAAATTTATGATAATTGTTCTAAATACACAGAATGTCCCTGGCTGCTTATTGTGTCGTCTGTTGTAGAAGAATGGGAACCTCAACTCCTCCTCCAAAGAGCAGCACATACTGGAGAGATATCAGTGAGTACAGTTTAAACAATAACATTTTCTTATAGGAACAGCGGCCTGCTTCCAGCATGGTGAAGTTTCCAGGATAGTCCACAAAAGCTTATTGAATCCATGATAAATCTGAGATTTGTTTGTCTTTTCTAGGCTAATAGTCTCCCCTCCCCCCCCGCCCCCCCAGTTGGTAGGCCTAGAGCTATGCACGCTCCTTTTTCTTGGGACCCTTTTCCCTCCCACATGTTTCCTGTTAGATTCATACTAATCCTTCTGAATTTAACTTAAGTGTTACTGCATTCTCATTCAGCAGCTATTTATTATTTAAACTCCTGCAAAGCACAGTGCCAGGCACATGTATTAGTAGTGAGCAAGGTAGATGTGCTTGCTTTACGGGAGCTTAGGATCCAGCACTAATCTTGTTTACTTGTAAGTCTTTATTTACCTTGTATATCACTAGTCTTTATTTGTCAAATGAGAAGACTGGCCTAGATCATCTATTATGTGCCAGGTACTATCCTATCCTACCTAGTCTCTAAGGAGACAATACAGGCACACCTCAGAGAGATTGCAGGCTCGGTTCCAGACCACTGCGGTAAAGCAAATGTAGAAAATCGAGTCACATAGCCTTTAAGTGTGCAATATTGTTATGTCTAAAAAATGTTATGTACCTTAATTTAGAAATACTATTGCTAAAAGATGCTAGCCATTACCAGAGCCTTCAACAAGTTGTAATCATTTTGCTGGTGGAGTCTCTTACCTTCGATGTGTAAAAACTGCATTAAAGTGAAGTGCAGTAAAACAGGGTGTGCCTGTATTGAATCACGCAAAGTCCCTGTTCTCGCAGAGCTTCTTGGTCTTCACATAGATCCGTTTTTAGGGTAGATCCTCTTCATCTAGGAAATTTTAAATAGAAAAGGGAACTTTTTCCTCTCTCATTTCTAGCAGAACAAACTCAAGGGTAGTGAATTTTCTTTAGGCCAGTGATGGGTGGCAGCGGTGGAGAAGGAAATAAACGGCTGCCCCGGGCCCACGCTGTGGCGGCGGGAGGAAGTCCAGGAGCCATGTTGGAATGAAACTGTCCAGAGGAGCTGGACAGCCAGGAGCTCTGTGTGTCGCGCTTCTGACCTCATCCCTGCAGGCCTCCTGGCACTGTCCTCTCCCACCCTGGACCACTAGGCCCTAATGTTTGGGAGGGTTGTCCTCTGCCTTGCCTGATGCGGGAAGTCGATTGGGGAGAGGTCCTTTTCCCTCAGAAGGGAGGAGAATGTGTTCTTGGCAGCTTGTGTTGAAGCTCTGAACAGAGGGCTACCTCTACAGCTAACCATGTAGGTAACACAGACTCTTGTGGACGGGCCACAGCCCCTCACCATCATGGCTGGTATGTCAGTTGTGTTCAGTGCATGTAACAGAGACTTGACGACCATGGCTTACGTAGTAAGGTTTTCATTTTTCTCAACGTAACAGGAACTCAAGACTGAGACACTTTAGGGCAGGAATTGCAGTTTAGCAATCCTTGTCTTCCTCCCCCACTTCTTTATTGTCTTCATGGTCACAAGATGATTGCTGAATCCCTGGGCATCAAGAAGGCAGCCGGCCAAAGCCATCTTATGAGGCTTTGACTTTTTATTTGGGAGGGATCACTGTTGACTTGTCTCTATCTGACTGGCTACCACTGTGTTGCACAGCCATCCCTAGCTGCAGAGAGTTGGGACTTAGATAGGAATCAGGTTGTGTTAGGAAGGATGAAGGGGTTTATATGTGTTAAATGGGCAACTACCTGTGTTTCCACTAGGGTTTTTAAAAATATTAATAAAAATGTTTTCAACATTTCCAAATAAACTTGTAGAATGTAACGTGTATTTAAAATGGGGCTATTAGCCTAACAGGTTTGGTTCAGTGGATAGAGCGTTGTCCTGGGGACTGAAGGGTCCCGGGTTCGATTCTGGTGAAGGGCATGTACCTTGGTTGCGGGCACACCCCCAGTAGGGAGTGTGCAGGAGGCAGCTGATCGATGTTTCTCTCTCATCGATGTTTATGACTCTCTATTCCTCTCCCTTCCTCTCTGTAAAAAAAATCAATAATAAAAAAAGATACTATCTCCTATAAAAAATAAATAAATAAAAAATAAATAAAATGGGGCTATTCACCACCAATTTTAACATAATTACTATGGAAAGAGTCCTTTCGTATCCCAATAGACAATCATAATCCCTCAATAGAGTCTTAGTAGTGAAAGGGAGAACCATCCCCGTTCCTTTATTTAATGGGATGTGAACTAACAGGAGTCAGAGGGGAAGTCAGCTCCCTGGAGATGGCCTTCCATGGTAGCACTGGGCCTGGCAACACCAGCAGCGCATCGGGGACCAGGGCCTTGCTGATGGGGTGGGGATGGAGGAGGGAGACAATGAGTGTGAAATGAGGTTATATTTTTGCACCCAGTTTATATCTGGGGATAGTAAGCCTGGTGTTGATAGCAACTGATTATATTAGTGGAAAAATATCAGTCACTTCTTATCTGAATATGCCTATTTCCTGTCATTTTTAAAATGAAATTCATCACACTGACTTTTTTTTCCTTTGAAGGAAACATAATAAAGTTTACTGGATCACTTATTTTAGGGTAAGTGTCAACAGTGAAATACTAA
Source organism: Myotis nattereri (assembly GCF_964212035.1). NCBI lineage: Eukaryota > Metazoa > Chordata > Mammalia > Chiroptera > Vespertilionidae > Myotis > Myotis nattereri. The sequence continues at coordinate 95,584,878 of NC_138081.1, read as the reverse complement.
TTGGCTTCATTATACTATTATTTGAAATCTCAATGGAAGTGATTTACAGGTCGCATGGGGGAGTGAACGGGTGTAGATCTTGGAAGTAGGTGGATTCATCCCTGGCTAATCACTGGCTCTACCACGTCAGTGTCATCGCTCAGTTACTTTACCTTCTGCGAATCGGTTTCTCTTGGTCCAAGTGTACGATGGGGATCCTGCCCACAGCACTGTTACTCCGAGGAAAGCACCTGACACTTGCAGAGCAGGGACTCACTAAGTCGTGAAAATCAGCTATAGTCAAAATTAGTTTGGAAAATCCTATGAATCACCATAAAGCTATTATGAAAGGAAATTGAGGCTGACTTAGAAAAGCAATTGATTGACATCTCCCATCTCGTGCTATTTCAGAGGCACTTGCTTAATGAATGGAGTGACTCTCTTTCTGAAAATTGTATTTTTATTCTCTTTTTTTTCGGGGGTGGGGAATGACATGTTAAATGCATGTCTCATACTGCTCTAGTATTTTTTGTTAATAATAGTTTATAAATATAAAACCAGCTCTTGATGCTAAAATGATAAAGGAGATATATTTGGCACTTTATCCAAATACATACATTTCTCTATAACATTGTAAGGTCAGGCAAAACATATTTAGATGATTTTTCCCTTTGACTTATTCTAGGCAAAGGTAAATGAGTACTCTTTTGTAAAGTAGTTTCTTTGTTTATTATCACAGTTCTATTCAGGAATAGAATGGAAATTAATCACACAATTTTTAGTAGAAATTTTTGTCTTTCAGGGAAAGCATGATAAAAATGCGGAATACATTGTCTCTTTTTGGCTGCTCAGATAGATAGATCCCCAAGAGAGAAAAAGGTTCTTTTCAGCCTTGTCTCTCTTCCTCTGGTGCCAGCAGTGTCTGGCCATTTTTGTTTTCCCTGCTTTTGCTTTGGGTTTGGAAGTTCAGGAGAATGCTTAGTGTAATTAACATTATACTAAGGGCAGCCTTTGTGTCTGGATCAAGGGAGTGTGCAAGTCAATCTGATTCAGGGGGAAAAAATTTCATTTGGGGATACACAACATCAGAGGTGACATTTAAAAACTGACTTTAGGTATAACTCTTAGGAGAGGAGAAACTTTTATATGTTGGTGATCCAGTACAAATTGACTAATCTTTTGAAACCACAGTTTGGCATTATATAGTAAAGTGGAATCATAATATGCTGTCAGCAAGTCGGTAATTCTGCTTCTAGATGTGTACCCGACAGGGACAAACACGTGTGTATAGTGCACCCGGGTGTGATGTGCAACGGTGTTGGTAATAGACCCAAACTACAAAGTCCCTAAATGCCCATCTGTGGTAGAATGGGAAAATAACTTGTGGTATATTCATACAGTGATGGATCACAAACATAGGAAAGTATAAATGTATGAACTAGATACATGCAGCGACATGGATGAATCTCACAGAGGACTGAACAGAGAATACATACAGTGTGATTCCATTCTTGGGAAGTTCACAGGCAGACAAAATTGCTGTTTAAGGACCCATATGCAGATGGTAAACTATGAAGAAAAACAAGGCTATTATTATAATGAAGTCAGAATAATAATTAGCTATGGATTTGAGAGTGAGTCAGGATCAGGAAGGGACCCACTGTGGGCTTCTGGGATACTTGCTATTAATGTTCTGTTATTGTTGTTGTTTTGCCTGGATATGGTAATGTAGCTATTTATTATTAGTTGTTAAACTGAAACGTGTATACTTTACACATATACTTTGCATATATACAAATATATGGTATATGCACATTAGTGCATATATATTGTTTTCCAATAAAAAAGAAAAGTTAACTATTATCTTTTTAAGTTAACTACTTAAAGATTAATAAAAGAGTGACTCTTGGTTACATTTAAATCATATATTTATGATGAATTTTTTGTTTTCTTTTTAGAAGTTCGCTATTTCTTACATATGAACTTCTGGCCCTGAAGAAGTCTTTGACATTAGATACTCAAGTGGTAGAAAGAGAAAAAATGAAGTCATATATATGTATGCACACAGTTGTTTTAGATAAAAGAGAAAATCATGGTAAGTTTTATGGTAAAGTAATCCTATTTTTGTGACAAATGGAAGCTAGTTATTGAATTTAGAAATGAATATTTAAAACACAGTATAAATAAGGTAGGTTCAGCTAACTTTAAGAATCGCCAGACCCTGTGAGAACCAAGTCCCTAAGGAGTTAATTGGAGCCCAAGTTTTGGGCTTCCATATTTACCCAAGTTTTCAGTTCTCCTATGACGAGGTGAAATGAAAGCGAGCCAGCTGTTTCACGGTAAACTTGGAGTTCCCCACCTTAGTGGGGACATCAGTCCAGAGGCTGGCCCTCAGTTTGGCATGATTTTGTCACTTGGAGATATTTCTGATTTAAGGGATTTATTTATTCACTGTGCACACTAAACTGGAGAGATGGATTCATAAATATGAATACAAACTTATTTACACAGGGAAAAATCTGTCTTGAAGGCTAGAAAACCTGTTTTTACTAGTCAGAACATTCCTCTTTTCCATAGTTAGGTTACAGGGAAACCTAATTAGTAATCAGATGATTGCTTGGTGAATATGAAATTTGAGAGCAGAGGAGTATCGTTCCTTCAAGATGTGGGTAGTCTGGTGAGTCACCACACTTGACTTGGAGCTGTGTGTTCCTGCACTGTCAGCCAGAACAGCCAGGCCTGCTAGTACATGATGATTCCTGAGTGGGCAGGTTCTACTGCTCCCTGTCCACAAGCTGTGTGTATTATCATTTAACCTTCCTGTATTTCATCTTTTATGGTGTTACAATTTTACTTACACAGATCATTTTTATAGCTTATAATTTACCTAGATAGTGAAGCTTAATCTCAGCGAGATATCTCCAAATTTTAGTTTGAGAGGGACTATTTTTAAGGGACATTTTCCTGAATGTAGCTTCTCCTGTGCTGTATATGAGGATTTTTGTTAAGTTTAGTATTTCTGTTTCTGTTTTGTTTTTCACCTTTTCCCTGACTTGGAGAGCAATCTTATTTTGGGATTTAGAACTCTATGTTCCCATAATGGTTTTAGTTGCTTTAGTCAATAGTGACAGTAAAAACAGAAAGATGCTATTTTATACTTTCTTTTTGAAAAAACCTAGAGTTTAGTTATATTTCTCTTTGAAGTATTAGAACTTGGCATTAAGAGTACATACTTGATGTTATTTAAATTTGTGAACTCTTTAGGACTCATTTACCAGGCGCGAAAAGAGCTTCACAAAACAGTAAGAAGAATATTGGCAACCTCAGCCAAGATATTACAGGGTCCGTTTGCTGGTAGGTATCAAATCTTTAACTGGGAATCCTGATCAGTATTCTTAAAGTCATTCGATGGTCTGCCTGAGATATTTTCCCATTTCATGTACTAGCATTTATTATAGCAGTGAAATCTTGGGCTATATTAAATTTTAAGCCTTAATTCCTTGAACATTTTTTTCCTTCCATTTTTGAGATATTTGTAAATAAATATTGAGACTAAATATACCCTCTTCAATATTTAAAATTTGTTAAGAAATCTCTCTCATGCTTTCTCGTAATGAGAATACTGCATGGAAAATGTAGATTTCACAACCAACTACTCTACAGTGTAAAGCTAGCTATAAAAGAACAGAACAGATCTCTTTCAAAAGTTGACGTCATGAAAAAGAAAAGGTGGAAAGCCTTCTAGAATTAAAGGAGACTAAAGAGGCTTAAATCCTGGTTTCAAAAACAGCTCTCAAGACATTTTTGGGACAATTGAAGACATTTGAATATGGAATTAGACTGGATTTTAGATAATTTTGGAGGATTTTTTTGTGTGTTCTTGAGTGTTACAATGGCATTGTGATTATATATAGGTGAATGCAGACTTATTTTTAGATTTAGTGTGAACTATGAAAGGGTAAAAGTCATAGGTCTACAACTTCCTTTTACATAGTTTAGACAGATATATAGATGTATGCATATAGATTGAGCAAATATGACAAAATAAGTTTTTAAATCTAGTTGTGGTAGGCAGATGGGTATTAATGTATTATTCTTTTAATTCTTCCATATGTTTGATTTCTTTTTTAAATGTGTTTTTTATTGATTTTAGAGAGAGAGGAAGGGAGAGAGGAAGAGAGAAACATTGATTGGTTGCCTCCCATATGTACCCCAACTACAGATTGAACCTGCAATCTGGGTATGTGCCTTGACTGGGAATCGAACTGGTGACCTTGTGGTGCATGGGACGATGCTCAACCAACCAAGTCACATTGGCCACGGCTGCTTGATATTTTTAAAAAATTTTTTTTAAAATATATATTTTATTGATTTTTTTACAGAGAGGAAGGGAGAGGGATAGAGAATTAGAAACATCGATGAGAGAGAAACATCGATCAGCTGCCTCCTGCATACTCCCTACTGGATATGTGCCCGCAATTAAGGTACATGCCCTTGACCGGAATCGAACCTGGGACCCTTGAGTCTGCAGGCCGACGCTCTATCCATTGAGCCAAACCGGTTAGGGCTGATGTTTTTTTTATAATGAAAAGTTTTTTAGGGAAAAAGAAGAAGAAAAAAGATCACATCAGTTATCAATACCCAGAAATAGATTTAACTCTCCTATTATAGATTTCAAATATTTACAAATTACCACTTTACATAAATGGGAGGATAGCCCTAGCTGATTTGGCTCATTATATAGAGCTTAGGCCTGCAGACTGAAGAGTCCTGGGTTCGATTCTGGTCAAGGGCACATACCTCGGTTGCAGGTTCGATCCCAGGCCCCAGTAGAGGTGCATGCAAATAGATGTCTCTCTCACACTGATGTTTCTCTCTGTCCCTTCCACTCTCTCTGAAAGTCAATGGAAAAATATCCTCGGGTGAGGATTAACATAAATAAACAAACAAACAAACAAACAATAGGATAAAAATGTTTGTATCTGTTCACATTGCTCACATTGTCTTTTTCTTTCTTTTTGCAAAGACACTTTTAGCACCGTTGACATGGAAGATCATGAATGTGCCGCGTGGCTGCTCCTGAAGAGTAGCAGGTCGGGTGACAGGACGGCCCGATTGCAGGCTGTGCAGGCCATGTCGGAGGCCCACCACTGGAATGGTAATGACCCTCAGCACATGGCACCCCACTAGCCAGTTTTCCATTTCTGATATAAAAGAGAAGGGAATGAGATTTTAAGGAAGGAAATAATTCAGGCAATCTAAAAATATATTACAAATATTTCCAGAAATTAAAAAAAGAAACTCCAGTGCAAACCCACTCGCCTGGTAAGCAGATGTGTTTGGTAAGAACAGCCTCAAAACTGAGGTAGATCTCTTTGTGTAACTTTGTAGCAGAACAAAGTGTTATTTGACTAGAAAAACTCTTGATTCTCATAGTTATGGCCTCATGTATTACATTTTCTGTGGTTCCTATTTAATGAAATACATTTTAATTGCTTGCTGCACTGTAGCATTATATTTGCTTTCACTTGACCATTGGCCTAATATTAATAATTATTTAAATGTATCTGATTCATGTATATATATCATTGTAAGGGGTATTTAAAATACTTACTTATATTTTGCAATAAAAATACTCAGCAAGAACTCAGATTCTAGTAGAGATGAATATACACATCTCATAAAAATGGGTAAACAAATAGAAAAAATAATGTTCTCAAAGAAAAGTCTCAGAATAAGGTCTCTGCCTCCATACTGGTTAATCAGTTGATTGATTGGTGGCTGTAATTATAATAATTTATAATGTAAATATAAACTTATTTCATAATGTTAATGGACACTTAGAATAAAAATATTTTTCAAAATCTGCCTTCTGGAACTCCAGCTCAGACTTACTGTATCAGAAAAATCAGGGTTGGAGTCCTGGCATGTGTATTGTGAAATGTTCCCCACACGATCTTGAAGAACTCACCAGATTAGGAACTGCCATCATTAAACAGAGTGTCTGCTTCAGTGGTTGGATTTTGCTTTGATACATTTCTTAGTCTGTTTGGGCCGCTATAACAAAGTACCACAGACTGGGTGGCTTATGAACAACAGAAACGTATTTCTCACAGTCTGGAGGCTGGAAGTACAAGATCAGGTGCCGGCTGAGTTGGGTGTCTGGGCAGCCCTGCTTCCTGGTTCATAGCTGGCCACCTTTTCTTTGGGTCCAACCTGGCAGAAGGGACCCAGCAGCTCTCAGGGGTCTCTTTTATAAGGGCACTGATTTCATCATGACCTACTCACCCCAAAGGCCCTTCCTCCAAATGCCATGACACTGGGGATTAGGTTTCAACATATGGATCTGGGGGGACACAAATGTTCAGTCTGTAGCAATCGATGAAGAATGGAGTGGTGAATCATGAAGGCTAAGATAAAGTACCTCATACACTACACCAGGGGTGGGCAATGTCCAACCTGTGGGCCATGTAAGACCCACGGAATCATTTGGTCTGGCCCTGCCAAGGCATTAGGGGTGAGTTAATTAAATGTTTGACCAAACATAGCAGGCTAATTTTTAAGTTGATAATTTTGTGTGGCCCACAAATGATGTTATAAATATCCACATGGCCCTTGGCACAGAAAAGGTTTCCCACCCCTGCTCCACATGGACAGCATAGAATGAAGGTATCATGCTGCTACCAGAACAACAGACCTAACGGCATTGAAGGTTTTGGAGTAGCAATCAAAACAGCTTTTGAAGGCTAGAATTATTTTTAAAGAGAAGGTAAATTGGTTCTCACCTATTAACTTTCACATTTGAAGTTCTCCTTTTCAAAAATGTTAGTTAGACCCTGATATACGCAGATACATGTTGAGGAGAATTGTGAGATCAGATATGGAAATGATGGGCATTTAGCTTATTGATGTTGTAGTTGTGAAAAAATACTTGGGACATATAAACTTGTAATTTAAAAATTAGAGTGCTTTCAAGTAGTTTGTCCATTTAATCCTTGAAACGCTAAGCCAATCTGGGAGCTAACGGCACACTTTTCCAATAGATTACCAGTATAGGACAATCGCTCAAGCCTGCGATCTGAGGACTCGTATTGGTTTGGCACGAAGCCAAGAGAGTGATCTTCGCTTTTTTCTCCCTCCACCTCCTTTACCAGCTTTAAATGAAGTAAGTAAATAAAATAATACAGTGAGTGAAAAATTGTTTTAATATATAGTCTTCATTTTGGTTATATAATAAACATTCAAAAAGTAGTTTGTTGGCTACTTTTTACAAGCAAGTAAACAATGTCAACCTGAAACTGTAGTTTTCCTACAAAGATTTCTTAATTCCTCAGGAGATGCTGTTTCTCTGTTATTTTCTCCTTTGGGGTATCGGGGGTCTCTTGCACCAGAGGATAACTTCATAGCATATCAGCATCCAAGAATTGGTCCCTTGATCTAAGGTTGCTTTTAGATTAGTTTATCTCAGCTTCAACACTATTGACATATTTGGCCAAATACTTCTTTTTATTGGAGGGTGTCCTATGCATTGTAGGGTGTTTAATAGCATCCTGGCCTCTTCTCCTGAGACTCCAGCAGCAACTCCAAGTTGTGACAACCAAAAACGTTTGCAGATATTGCTGAATGTTTTCCGAAGTGCCAAACACAGCTGGAGAACCACTGAATAGAGTTACTGATGATGATACATGGAGATTCCAGTTGTTAGCCAGCAGTACAGATATTTGAGCATGTTTCTGGAGTACCTTTCCTAGACTAGAAAGGGAAAAATCTGAAAAGTTGCTATCAGGTTTTGAAGGAATGAAAAACGATTATACTAGGTATAAGTTATTAGGGAAAATCAGATAGTAATGAGTTCTGGATTTTAAAAGCCAGCTTAAGTTAGAAAGTGTAATAATCATTTTGAGTCAAGAAGTGAACTAGCCCTGGAGGGGAAATGTAGAGCTGTACTTGGCGAGAGGTCCTCAGATTGGGTAGCAGATTCAAAAGCAAAGCATTCAAAACTAAATGATCTGTTTACCTGGGTGGGTGACTGTTTTTGAGACTAAGAGCACTAATTTATCTCTGCTTTTTTTGTTTTTGTTTTTGTTTTTTGCTTGTTTGGCTTTCTTTGTGTACTTTTTGTTGTGTTCAGTTGTTGAGCTTAATTATGAAGAATTTATTTTCCTTTTATTTCAGGATTCTTCCATTGAAGAAGAGCTCAGACGCTTGCTGGCTTCTTTACCTCAAACGGAGCTGGATGAGTGTATCCAGTATTTTACATCTTTGGCTCTGAGTGAAAGTAGTCAGAGTCTAGCGGCTCAGAAGGTTAGTTCATCTATTCATTCTGTAAATATTTCTGAGTTTCCACTCTTTCCAAGGTCTTGTGCCAGTGGCTCAGTTGTTGTCAACCTATGAACCAGGAGGTTATGGTTGGATTCCTTGTCAGGGCACATGCCCAGGTTGTGGGTCGACCCCAGTGTGAGGCATGCAGGAGACAGCTGATCATTGATTCTCTCTCATCATTGATGTTTCTCTCTCTCTCTCCCTCTCCCTTCCTCTCTGAATTCAATAAAAAAAATATTAAAAAAAAAAAAGATTGCTCTCTTCTAGGAATACTTCCATGTTTTCTAATCTAGTAAGCAACAGTTTGCATAGCTAAAGTTCCCATAATATTTAGAGACCTACGTATTAGTCCTTTCTAGTACTGTATGTAATACAGAGATTCTTTTTTGGTTCAACAAAAAATATTAGTCATGTTTTTAGTAAAAGTTTTAATTATCTTACTTTCAGGGTGGCTTATGGTGTTTCGGAGGAAATGGACTTCCTTATGCTGAGAGCTTCGGAGAAGTTCCTTCAGTGACCGTGGAAATGTTCTGTTTAGAAGCTTTAGTAAAGCATTCAGAGGTAACTTACATTTTCAGATGTGGTTTATCTTCATGATCACATTGAAAAAATTACACATGTTCATTTAAGGGAAATTATCCTTATTTATTAGAAAAGGAAAAAAAGCTTTTTGTTTGTTTTAAAATTTCTGCTTTCCCCCCATTCATTTGTTCAAATTGATAATCATGTTTTAGCAGCAGTACATGAATTTCATTCCAGTTAAATATTTCTAAAAACTGATGTAATCTTACTTGCACTTGAAGAATCAATGCGTTGTCTAAATACAGCATGTCTTTGAGTTATGCTGCCTTTTTCTACCCTTCTCAGATCATTTTTACAAGTAATATTATCACATCATTAATTTCCATTAAAACATCTGTCCAAGGTGTGTCAAGATAGAAAAAAGAAAGTACTTGAACGACCAGATTTTAACCATATCATATGTCAGTGATTGTCAAACTTCTTGGCATTATGACAACCTTCCTATCATGATTATAGTTTAATTTTAAAAAGAAAAAAAATAGCAAACCTCATGGTGCTCAAACATTAGTGCGTAAAAATTCACGTGTTAAAAACACCCATTTCCTGCTCACTTGTGGCAAGTTTCATTGACCGATGGGGGGTGGCGCCTGGACTTTACATTTGTGCCAGGCACCCCGGCGAGGCTGCGGCTAGTGGTTCTGGCCATCCCACGTGGTGCGGAACATCATCCTGCACATCCTAAACTTGCCCGTTTAATGTTGGGAACATCGGACATGGCTCAGGACACGGGCTTTCTGGGCACCTAGCTCCCACCTGTGGAATTAGGGTCAAGGACAAAGCAGAGTAAAATGTCGGACTACCGAAGGGAATGGGGGACAACGAGCTTGAGTTTTTGTGATTTAGTCTCGTATCTGAAGCAGAAGATGCATCCGCAGTAGAAGATGTGGTGCATGGAATATAGTAACCTTTCCAGAAGGTTATATTCCTCTCAGGCTATTACACATCACAACCGTTAGATGTCAAAAGGCATATTTTAAATGCATGTAAAACGTGATAAAATTTAATAACAATTTAGAGAATGAAAATTGTTGCATATACGTGAGTGACATGGTGTCGTGTCAGTGAGTACAACTAGAGATGGAAAGAGGCAGGCCATGCCAGTGACCTTGCTGTCATTCTGTCACCTTACCTTAGTATACATATGTCCTTTAGCCTTCTTTCATCTCTTTTCTCTATTAAAAATTCACATTCCCTTTTCTTTCTATTTGTACTAGATCATTCTCTTTAAACAATTTTCTGACTCCTGAGCTCAGACAATCCTAATAGCTGTGATTCTAAGGTGGTTTTAAGACAATCAAAGTATCACCAGAAATTGAAACAGTTCTGTAATAATGATGCTGTTAGGTTATTTCTGACTAAGAGCTAGACAGCATAACTTTAAGAATAAAAATTTCAGAATCCTGGTGAGATAACTTATTTTTTTCAGTGGTTTTGAAGCACTTCTCATGTTGACAGGGGTTTGTGTATTAAGTAAGCTGAGGTGAGAGGTCGGTGGTCCCTCAGGGGCTCTGTCCTTGAGCAGGGGCCACCTGGCTGCCCAGCTGCATGCTGTGTTACCTGCTTAGTGAATGGGTACGACATAAAGTGGGCTTTCATGAATTTATTGTGCTAGATTCCCACACATTGTGATAAAATCGAAGCAAGTGGAGGCTTGCAACTACTTCAGAAGATGTACCAACTTCACAAGGACTGCCCCAAAGTACAGAGAAATATAATACGTATCATTGGAAATATGGCTTTGAACGAACATCTTCATTCAACTATCGTTCAATCAGGTAACAACTTTATATGCTGAGGATTTGGGATCCAGTTCTTTGTTTTCCTACCTCCACCTCTCCTGATATATTCATTTTTCAACAGACTGAAGACTGCTTAGGGCAAGTTATAGGTCCTATAGCATGTTGTTTTAGTGGAGGGGCAAGGAATTGCTTAGTTATTTGGATAATCAACACCGAAGATAATCAGTGTGTGGCAGTCACAGGAGAGCAGTTTTTGCTGATGACCATCTAAATGTTTATATCTTTGATAATGAATGACTGTTAGTGACCAAGATCTGGGTGCTTTGTGTGCTTACTGCTCCTGGGGTGTCTTTATTCTTGACTTTTTCAGTGGAAAAAGCTGTGATAAAAACACACACACATACATACATATCTACATACATACCTGCACATGTACAGTTGACCCTTGAACAACACGGGTTTGAAGTGTGCGGGTCCATTTATGGGTGGGTCCACTTATATGTGGGTTTTTTCAATAAATACCTGTACTATTTTAGATCCACCATTTGGAGTCCGCGGATGCGAGAGCTGACTGGCTGCGTTGATCTACGCCAGGTTTATAGGGACTTTGAGCATCCATGGATTTTGGTATCCGAGGGGCCCTAGAACCAATTCCTGGCAGATACTCAGGGGCAACTTAACTTTCTGAAGACTCTAAAATTATATGAAGATCTTCAATAGCGTGGTTGGTGGGACCAGTGCCCCTTACCTCTTCATTGGTCAAGGGTCAACTGTTTATGCGTATGTTCTTACATTTACATATATTAGAAATTAAGAATTTACATTTCTTCCTATAAAGGACCATTTACAAATAAATTTTATTCCTCTTTTTATAGGTTCTTAAGATAGAAACTTAGATCACTGAGTTTAACCTTTTCCTTGTTTCAATTATATATTACTGTACTATGCATCAAGCCATTTCAGAATGCACTTGTTAAAACAACAGTTATGTATTTTGCTCATAAATCTGAAATTAGGGCAAGGCGGTGTAGGGAAAGGTTACACCTGCCCTATGCAGCATCAATTGGGGCAGCTCAGCTGTGGGGCAGTGGATGCACTTTCAAGATCACTTGCTCACAGGGCTTGCAAATTGGTACTGGCTGTCAGCTGGGAGCTCAGTGGGGCTGGGGCCATTGGCTCCTTTCACATGCTCCTTTCCGCCAATGCCCGAGAGAAAGCCAGGTAGGCCTAGGGCAGTGGTCGGCAAACTCATTAGTCAACAGATCCAAATATCAACAGTACTTCTTCAAAATAGACTCGCCCAGGCCGAAAACTGACTTCTGCGCATGGGCCACGAAGTTTCAGTCGCACTGTACGCGCGCCCACACGTGGTATTTTGTGGAAGAGCCACACTCAAGGGGCCAAAGAGCCGCATGTGGCTCGCGAGCCGCAGTTTGCTGACCACGGGCCTAGGGTCATCATTTTCTGTCTGAAACCTCTGCACCACCTGAGATGGATGATGGGGACCTAGAAGGTGTGTTCTCTTCACCAGGCTGGGTTTCCTTACTGGCAGAAGCACTGAAGTCTCACCACATTGTGGAGGCCTCACACGCCGCCAGAACCCTGGCTAACCTAGACAGAGAGACGGTGCAAGAAAAGTACCAGGATGGCGTGTACGTGCTTCACCCCCAGTGTCGCACAAGGTAAGAGAGCAACTGTCCCCTTTGTCCCTGCGGGGATGGAAAGCCTACAGGGCTTACCATTTAAATTTATTTCTGCATAATTTAGAGAAGTTAAATACCTTCCAGGTAAGAAAGTCACATACCTGACATACGGAAAGTTTCTCCTCATCACCTCAGAAGAATTGCAGGCTGCCACAGGGCATGGAAGGAGCCAAGTTCTCAGGGTTATTTCACATCAAAGGCTTGCGTTCAGGAAGGCAGCCTTCACCTTGCATTACAGGTCACACTTAAACTGTGCGCGTATTTCTTTGTCTCAGAGCACTTTCCCCATAGATTTAATAACTGATCCAGATTGTACAGGTCGTTCTGGATGGGAAGGAGATAGGACATTATTATTTATATGCAGGCAACCAAATTAGCCTGGGCCTAGACCTGCAGGGACTGGAAGAAGTTTATGGCAGGTTTAAAGCATGCGCTGGAAGCAGTAAGTTGTAATAAATCTGACTCTCACTCCTCCTCAAGGTGATTTCTGGCCAACTTTTCCAGTTGTGTCATTGACAGAAAGGACCACAGTGAAAAAGATATTTCTTGGGTTTTTTCAGGCACTTTAAAATATTAACTCAGAAAAGAGCAAAATCTTTTTTTTTTTTTTAATTTGAAAAATGGATTGCCTACTTAATCCCAATTTGTAAGTAAAATACTATGGTGTTTGTGTGTTGCATAGTTGTGTCTGCCCTATAAAAAGATGTAAGTAATATACTGTCTACATATTTTAAATGTTATATCCAAAGAAAAAATATTACTTTAAAATGTCATTTGCAGCCAGCTGGAGTGACTCGGTTGGTTGAGTGTCATCCCATGAACTGAAAGTTCACTGGTTCGATTCCCAGTCACGGCACGATGTGCCCAGGTTGCAGGCTCGCTCCCCAGCAGGGGTTGTGCAGGAGGCAGCCAACTGATGGTTCCCTCTGACGTCAATGTCTCTCTCCCCCCTTTCCCTTCTTCTCTCTCTAAAATCAATAAAAACATATTTTTTTAAAAAGTCATTCGCTCTATTTCTGATAAACATCCTTGATAAATTTTTGAAAATCTCTTTTATGCACGCTGACTTTGAAACTACTCTAGCATATTCTTATTTAGTTTTTTAAATACTTATTGATTTGTGGGACAGTCTCATGGAATTCTCTTTAGGGCAATATGACATGTGTCACTTCTCTCATCACTTGACTCACTGCAATTGATTTTAGTTGGTCCGTCTGGCTAGATGTCTCCATCCATTTCTATAGAGCAGTGAGCACACTCCGTGCATGGCTTTGCCAAAACTCCTTGTAGGGTTCTTCAGCAAACCTGCGTTCTAAAGCTTGCCTTCATTTTTATTTTATGTCCTGTAACCCTGCTAAGCACCATCCACAGAGTGTGCTCTGTAGATTCTCACCAAAACAATAATGTGTTCATTCTGCTTCTTTTTAAAACTCTCTCCCCTGTTAGTCAGCCCATTAAAGCAGATGTCCTTTTTATTCACGGCCTTATGGGAGCAGCATTCAAGACGTGGCGTCAACAGGACCAGGCGCTAACTGAAAAGGTTTCAGGGGATGAAACCAGGTATACAACATGTTGGCCCAAGGTAAGGATACAGCCGACTCTGGTAGCCCACCTTTGTCACGACACACTGCGTGTCACTGCCTGTTGGAGCCCTCATTGTGACTTGCTTTTCTGTTTTTACTGGGATTTTTTTTCTATGCAGTGTTTCTTTCCCCTAGTGACATCTGTGGTATGTTACAAGAACAGCTGGGCTTGTCACCTTGTGTAATTTAGGGTACAGTCTACGACTCTAAAAGACTATTCCAATAAATAAAAAACAGGGACCAGGGCCAGTTATCATTCACTTCAATTAAAAATATAATATAGCCCTACCTGCTTTGGCTCAGTGGATAGAGCGTTGGCCTGCAGACTGAAAGGTCCCAGGTTCGATTCTGGTCAAGGGCACATGCCAGGTTTGCAGGCTCGATCCCCAGGAGGGGGCATGCAGGAGGCAACCAATCAACAGTTCTGTCTCATCATTGATGTTTCTATCTCTCCCTCTCCCTTCCTTTGAAGTCAATAAAAATATATTTTTAAAATATATATATATAACAAATAAGATATTACATGCATGATAGTTGGCTAGTTCTATGACTTTAATAATGATAAAAATAGAAGGACTTTGATGAAGTAATTCTACTTTGGATTTCTTTCACATTGTTTCTTCCAAAGAGCCTTAACCCTGAGATGCAGTCCCTGAGTGGAAGCTATTGAAGCTCAGTGACACTGGTGCTGGGAGCATGTGGAGAGAGTTCCCAGGGCTTGTCCCACTCTGCTCACTCCCCTTCACAAAGGCTTGTCATGCAGAAGAATGGCTTTTACTTGGTGGTGACATTGAGGTGTGGGGATAACGACAGCCTGGTCCATAGAGACAGAACTGGGACTATACTGAGTGTCTCTGAGTGCTTGGGTCGAGTCTCTTAACCATCAGACCATACTGTCGGTCCTGAGGTCGTAGCTTTCTGTGAAATGCTTTCAAAAGCCAATTTGATCCAGACTCAAAAACATGCCTTGCTTCTGGCCATAGCAGATTGAAACACCTACACTGGTGCCACCTGTGACTGGAGACATGAAAAGATAAAATGCTGGCCTTTTTTCTGGTCAGTGCGATTTTTAGTCAATATCACAGGAGTCCTTTAGTTATGCATTTTGGTTACTAGGAAATAATAGGGGCGGTGGGAATTCATAATGTTCTTTTGTGCCTTTTATTTTACGTAGACATGGTTAGCAAGAGACTGTCCCGCTCTCCGAATTATCTCTGTGGAGTACGACACCAGCCTTAGCGACTGGAGAGCGAGGTGCCCGACAGAAAGGTAACGGTGGCTTTGGAAGGCGAGGGCCCAGGCCACAGGTGGGCCCTCAGGGATGGAGACAGGATCTTCTTATGGGAACTAACCTTTCTTCTCTCTCTTCTAGAGGAGTTAGCCAGACATACATTAACGAAATAGACTTAGATAGAGTGTCAGTGCTGGGCTCCTCACGTGGTTCACTTACAGCTAGCTATTCTAGTGGAAGGACACGGACCCCATAGCAGATCATCCTTTACTCCTGAAGTGAACGTGGTGCTTTTGCTTTTGTGTTCACAGTCACACTGGCTAAAGGAAGCAAAGAAAACGATGCTGAGCAGTACAGGCTCCTTAGGGCACTCGCATGTCACCTGTGCGATTGTATAACAGGAAGGGCACAGGCCTTCGGCTTAGAAGACTGTAGCCGGTTCAACCTCTGACTCACTGTGTGATCTCAGACAAGTCGTTACTTGTCCGGAGAGCTTGGTCTACAACTTGGGAGACTTGGCCTGAGTCTGGGGGTTCTGAATGGCCCCCACAGAGGTGCCCGAGGAACGGTGCCGAGGGCAGGAGGCAGGACCAGGGCTCCTTCCCACTTCACCCGAGGACTCTGACCAGCTTTATTCTGAAGAAAGGATTCTACAGGTTGGAAACCACCAGACCAGACAGTTTTGACACTCCCGCTTTGAAAATTACTTATTTTGAATGCTCTCATTCTAATAGCTTTCTGGTATTTCTAAGTAATAAACTATAATAATGTTTTCAGCCTCAATACAACAACGACTCAGTACAATGACAGCTGCCTTCATGTAGCGAATCACAAAAGAGGGGCCACGAATGAGAAAGGACCCATGTCCTGGTGCGGGGGCAGCTGGTGTGAGACTGACCTTTGACCTGTGAAAATTGCCAAACTCATATTAGATGCTCAAACAATGCTTGTTTAGTACATGAATGGCTTGTTCTGGGCTTACTCTCAACTATGCCAGTGACGAAGTTAGAAATGGGCAATGAGCAATTGCAGAAGGTGAGCAGAGAGAATAGGGGTATTCCTGACTCCAGATGTAGCACGTAGCACTGGTCCAATAAACAAAAGTTCTTGCCTTAGAACTAGATAGCAAGCTTTGGGGTGATCAATAGCCTCCTGTCATGCCTGCTGTTTTCATTTTGTTCAGGAAGTCCATTGCATTCAGGAGCAACGAACTTCTTCAAAAACTCCGAGCTGCTGGTGTTGGGGACAGGCCGATGGTTTGGGTGTCACACAGCATGGGGGGTAAGTGCGTGTTATTCCTGTGAAGCGAGCATTGGGAGGGTAGTCAGCCATGCGGGCTGCCTGGGTTCCTGCAGCTCTGTTTACTCGAGAGTGACCCTTTCCCCCTAAACAAATGTTTCTGGTACAGCGAGGAGTTTTTAAATCACTGTTCTTCCGTGCCAGTCCTTTGTCAAGAAGGGACAAGCAGTGACAAACCATATAAAAGGGATATGAGTTTGACAACTTAATGCTGTCATGTAATGATAATGAACAACCTTCAGAACAGTCCCTGGCTTCTACAAGCCTGACTCGTAACTGTTCCTGGCTGGTCCCAGGGCTCCCCTTTCTTCCCTGCACCCCAACCACTGCAGAGGCCATGACTGTTCTAGTGCCACAGCCCCAGCCCCTTGGTGCCTGCTTACCCGGCCCTGCAGGTGTCCGCGCTGCAGCTCCTCGTGTCGCTTGCTGAGGGCCACCTCCTCCCAACCCTCTCCCCAGTCCAGTTCCAAATCTCACCACCCGCTCACAGAGGGCCTTTCTGCAGCTGCTGCCAAGTTCACCTGCTGAAATGCTCAGGGCGCTGAGTGCAGGCGTTCAGCTGCGAGAAAGGTACTGCCGCCATCTCTGTGACCTTGGGTTTCATTACTGGCTCCACGCCCGTGGGGGAGACAGAAGGCGCCCACAGGAGCTTGTTTTGCACGGAGAGTCAGCTTTGTGGGACTGTGTGTTTTTGGAAGGGGCATCGGTGGGCTGCTGTGGCAGGAGGAGGAGACTGGCAGCTGCATTTTCGCTTCATTGATGGACACATAACAGACCTGAAACGCCTTCTGTGGGACAGTGCAGCCTGGGATACAAATGAGTTTCTAGAATCTTGTTTGTAGGTGAGATTCTGATGCAGAGGATAGCGAGTATCATCCACTGCCGATATTTTAAGGCCCTGTTTATTAGACTACAGAGAATTATTCTGAAACTTTTTAAAGAAAGCATCTCTTTCTCCGTATTTCTTGTTTTGCATATTTTGGGTTTTAAGAGTAATGGAGGGAAGGAAATAGCTTCTGTCTTTTTTGTCTTCTCTACGGCCAGGTCTTCTTGTCAAGAAGATGCTGTTGGAAGCGTCTCAGAATCCAGAGATGAGCACTGTTATAGACAACACCCGAGGGATAATATTCTACAGCGTCCCTCACCACGGGTCCCACCTGGCCGACTACTCCGTCAACGTCCGCTACCTTCTCTTTCCCTCATTGGAAGTCAAGGAACTCAGCAAGGGTAACACTGATTTTCTGTCCTGAGGGAAACTGGGATTGCATTAATGTCAATTACCTGGGAAGGGAGAAAAAAGACAGTTTCTAACCTGACGATATCATCTTGTTTTACTATTTGTATATGAATTGTGTTTCGACTATCATGGAAAATGTTTAGTTTACATTTGATTTTTCTTTGATACTTTCCCTTTTAGCCTTAAGCCATTATTTGTTCAAATATAATAATTTTAATACTATGTGAAATGTTTAAAAATTTAAAAGTTATATAATGTTTTGCTTTAAGTATAATTTCAAATTACTAATTGCTTTTTTTCATGAATTTGGAAAATCATCAACTGTTAAAATATGCTCAAGCGTTGAAGATTTTCACCTTATCAACTGTAAAGCATTATATACAGGGCGGGGCAAAAACAGGTTTACAGTTGTTCACATGGAAATTAATAAATAATAATACAAGAGTAAACTCTGTTTTGCATAGTCACAGCTGTCAACCTCCTTTGGCCCACCCTGCATTTGCTTTCGTTAGTAAGCGTTTTCTTTTTCTCTGGAGGACCTGTGGATCAGAATATGGAGCCCTCGGCTTGAGCTTAATGCGCCAGATGTCTTTTTATTCCTATTTTCTCTCACCTTTATGCAGAGTTACTTTATCTTCTGAACCTTTCGTTGAATTTTATTTTTTGCAGTCAAATTTTATTTTCATAGGCTCTTTCTTGTTCTTTGATCCATTATCTTTTGAAATCATTCTAAAGAGACAAATTAGCGGGGGGGTTAAGTTTCCCTGTTTCTTCCCCAGTCCGGTTCTCCGTTTGCTCCTCGGGTCTGACTTGAGGCTGTCAGCTTTCCTCTGATATCCGGTGCTTCTTGGTTGTCCTTTCGTACTTGAGGCTGAGGGACTCTGAAGTAGACAGGCTTTGGTATGGGAGGCTGTGCTGTAGGGTGGGTGTGGGGTGCCAGCCAGCTCACAGGGGGCCCCGAGTCCCACACACTGGGGGCTGCTTCCTGTCAGCAGTAATGTGGGAGCTCTCCCCCCCGACACTGGCCACTCAGTTCTGCGTTTAGCCCTCTACTCTCAGCTTAAGGAAGGAGAGACAGTAAAGGAGCCACCATCTGAATTAGAACCTGATTTTCCCTCTGAGTTTGGAAGGTTGTACTTTATTGTGAATTGGGTAAACAGAACCTGTCATGGTCTTAGCCTCTGTAATTTTACAGATTCTCCTGCGCTTAAGGCACTACAGGATGACTTTCTGGAGTTTGCTAAAGACAGAAACTTCCAGGTGCTGAGTTTCGTCGAGACCCTGCCAACCTCCATTGGGAGCATGATTAAACTCCATGTGGTGCCCGTGGACTCAGCAGGTACTCCCTCTGCAGAAACTTGTTGGCCATTAGACACCTAGTTGGTGATACTTAGCATTTAATGATAAGCGCCAGCTTTTATATTTAGTTTCTCAGTTGTAGGGAGATCTAGATTCTAGTCCTGTTATTCTTTTCAGCCACAGACTGACATTTCTCTGCAAACATATAACCTTGGTATTACCACTCCCCACCCTTCATTTAGTTGATTAGGTGGCAAAGGCTAATTGGCTAACTCTAAATTAGCCATCCACAGGGAACTCTGTTAAGGTAAGAATACAAAACCCTTTTATTAGCTAAACTGAAAGGGGCATTTCATTTAAAAGACTGATAACTGCATGCAGAAACCTTAAAAAAGATCAACTAAAGGTACGGAGGCTTTAGTAAATAAATGGAAGATATATGGAATATTCAACAAAGATTTTGATGGAAAAAACTGATGTTAAAAATAGAATTTCTTCACAATCCTGAAGGTGAGGGAATGACCAGTCCCTGTGCTGTAGTGAATTGCACTGTGCTACAGGCTCTTTGAGAGTAGGGCCGAATCTTCATTCTCCTTGTGGCTCCTTGGTCACTCCATGCCCGTCGCTCCCGGACTCCTCAGCTTGCTGTGAAACCCTTTTCTGATCACCCGGGAAGCGGCCTTAGGTGCTGTCCTGGGAGCCCGCAGCGCTCCCTGCAGCCAGGGACGGTGTGTAGCTGGAGCACTTGCTGGGTGGCTCTTTGGTGTGCATAACATGTTTTGTCCGAACCTCCTTACATGCTATCTAAATAAAATGAAAGGCCTCAATACTCTAGTGAAACCTAAAGATGGTTTTTCTCCAAGAATGTGCCATAGGGTGAGCAGTTACTATTTAGTAGTTGGTGAGCTCAAGGAACAGCTGCTGGTATTTACCAAAAAGGACTTTGGAAGCTTAAACCAAAAGCAAAGTTAATATTATAGATTAACTGCTTGTGGTGACATAGCCTCCTCATAATTCTGTGTGCGCCTTCTTCTGTGATTCCATATGGTGTCACCAGGAGGCTCTCTCCCTCCCACACCACCACCAACAGCCGGGTATGGATAGCATGGACCCTGTGTGAGAGACTCCCATTCTTTATGCCAGGACAAGGGAGCTCATTCAGGATTACGTTTTATAATATAAACTCTGGAAAAAAGTGTTTCTATTATATTATAGTGATCAGACACTATTCACTACTAAATTAGGAAGTAGGCCAGAACACAAATGAATTTATGAAACACATAAATTATACCTGCTGAGAATCCATTCGGGCATGATTACTCAAATATAGTTTAGCTACAGTGAAACTTAGCTAAAGATCCCGTATCTTTTAAGAGTCCCTGTCACAACCAAGTGAACATTTAGAACTGAAAATCTGGCCTCTTTCAGTATTGATAGGGGAGAAGCTTACATTTTTACTTAGATGTTATTCACATTTTTTGTTTTCTCAGATTTAGGCATTGGAGATCTAATTCCTGTGGATGTGAACCACCTGAACATTTGTAAGCCAAAGAGAAAGGATGCCTTTTTGTACCAGCGTACCTTACAATTCATCCGTGAAGCTTTAGCCAAAGACCTTGAAAACTGACCATTACCTTCCATTTTTCATGTGAACACAGTGCAAGAAGCTTGGTGGTCTCTTTCGAAGCAATCATGCAAACACAGCCTCTGTGGCATCAGCGTGGTCTGGAGCATGTTGCAGGCAACAGAACACTGCAAAGCACAAGCGCAGAAGTGGCAATCAAAGAAGGAAGGGCTGGACGGATTCTTTCGATTTCAAGGAGCTCCATGTGTGCAGTTTATGCTGTGCAGTGTTGTCCCTGGTGAACAAGCTGCTGTGGGTAGAGAACACCTTTTGTCACCTGTGACCGTCTATAGCTTCCCCTTGTGGAGCATTGATGGCTTCTGAAGGGATAGCGAATTGTCAGCTTACCATAACAGTGCTACTGGGAGAGTACCTCGAATGGGCAGGAGAACGATCTAGAACATAAAAGACTGTTCTTGTTCTGGGATTCCATGTGCTGTAAATTTTTACTAACATGTAAGTATAAACCTTTGTCTAACATGTTAACTGTTAGACCTGTTGCCAGTCATGGCTCAGTTCCTTGTATGTTTTTATTTTCATATGGCTGAGAACAGATATTTCTCTTCAAAAAATCTAGCTTACAGAAATTCTTTCCATACTTTAGCTACCTATACTTGTATTTTTCCCAGATAAAGTAGCTAATCCATTATTGATCACAGTGTGAATAAAACTATTCTAAGCCATTATATTGATTAGTAATACTTAGTATCAAGATTCTCAGGTTCTCTTGAGGCCAAATAAAATATCCCTTTCTTTCCTGCTCCTTTGACCTCCAGCAAGTGAGAAATAGGAAATCATGTTGACTTTTTCTAAATAATGGCATTATTGAGATATAATTCACATTTCATAATATTACCCTCTTAACTCAAGGTCATTTATTTTTAGTATATTTACAGAGTTGTGCAATCATCGCCACTGATCTCAGAACATTTTTTCATCCCCCCAAGTAACCCCATAACCCGTAGCGATCACTCCTCACCTTTTCTCCCCCCAGCCCTGGCAAACACTAATCCACTTCATCTCTATGGATTTGCCTATTTTGGACTTTCATATAAATGGAATTATACACTATGTGCCCTTCTATGTCTGGCTTCTTTCTCTTAGTATAATGTTTTCAGGGTTCATCCATGAGGAAGCATGTATCGGGGCTTCGTTCCTTTTTATGGCCAAGTAATATTCCATTGTATGGATATACCACACTTATTCATCAGTTGATGGACATTTAGATTCTTTCAAATTTGGGGGTATTATGCTGCTTGAACATTCATGTACATTTTTTTGTGTGTGGATGTATGTTTTTCATTCTCTTGGATGTATACTAGGAGTGGAATTGCTGGGTCTTATTAAGCTCACTAGAGACCTGGTGCACGAATTTGTGCATGGGTGGGGTCTGTTCTGGCCAGCCCGCCCCAATCGAGGCAATTGGGTGGGGCTGGTTGGGGGGAGAGGCTGCAGGCAGTTGGCTGGCCAGTCCCACCCCCTGGTTGAACTCCCAGTAGAGGGGACATTTTGCATATTAGCCTTTTATTATATAGCAGCGGTTCTCAACCTGTGGGTCGCAACCCCTTTGGCGGTCGAACAACCCTTTCACAGGGGTCGCCTAAGACCATCCTGCATATCAGATATTTACATTACTATTCATAACAGTAGCAACATTACAGTTATGAAGTAGCACCGAAAATAATTTTATGGTTGGGTCACAACATGAGGAACTGTATTTAAAGGGCCAGAAGGTTGAGAACAACTGTTATATAGGACATAACCATTTTGAAGATGATGGACATTGTAGAATGGGATAGTCAAAGCTAAAACTGGAGTACAGAATCTAGAGGTAAACAGGTCATCAGCATCTAATTGTTTAATTATGCAACAACCTAACAAGTGACTTAACCACTGAGTTATTGTGTAGATACAGTGAATGCAATGGTTATTAGCTAACAATAGTAAGTAACAACAATAAATGCTAGCTAATGGGATGATATGGGGAGAAAGGGTAGATATATTTGGTTCATTTGCTTTTCCTGTTTTCCATGAACCATGGCAGGTAAAAAACATGGTTGAAATAATTGTTCATTAACTTAGAGTAATGCAATGAAACCCCACTCCTTAAAATCCCTATATAGCTGTTATAGCTGTGCTTTTAAAATAAGGTCTGAGCCAAACTGATTTGGCTTAGTGGATAAAGCGTCGGCCTGCGGACTCAAAGGTCCCAGGTTCGATTCTGGTCAAGGGCATATACCTTGGTTGCAGGCACATCCCCAGTGGGGGGTGTGCAGGAGGCAGCTGGTCGATGTTTCTCTCTCATCGATGTTTCTAACTCTCTATCCCTCTCCCTTCCTCTCTGTAAAAAATCAATAAAATATATTAAAAAAATAAAAATAAAATAAGGTCTGGGAGAGAGATCCAATGTAGTACTAGATTACATAGTTTTTCAGGCAAGTCACTTAACATTTCTTTTTATTCTGCCTATGAAATGGATATAAATGTACACAGGCTGACTTCATCAGTTTTGTGATAGTTAAGTCAATGTTTTTAAAATAATCATTGCATGAAAAATACTTTAAGAACACAAAGTATGAAAACATGTATTTGAAATAGTTTCAAACTTAGACCATCAGTAAAACGCCCTGGGAGTTTGATCAGTTTTGTTTAAATACCCTTTCTGGAAAAAAAATTCAAATGAGGCTTCATAGCGCCTTCTCCCTCATGTGAAAAGCCACTTTTTATGATCTTGTTTAAGAAGGAAGTAAACAGAATATAGGTGTTACAGAACAAATTACTGAAAGGAAGCTGTAACTATAGCTAGAATGAAAATGAAAAGTCAGTTATTCTTACTTATAACCTATTTCTTTCTTTCTGGTTACATTTCCCCCAAAGCTACCAGATTACATTGTCAGCCCTGAATTTCAAGGGCACCGAGTCCCCTTTACCCCAGGGTTTGAATTAAATGTCGCCACAGAAAGAGACTATAAAAAGGAGGATCATGATACCTTTCTCGACAGCATCTCGACCAGTCACCCAGGTTACGCCGACACGCAGAATATGGTGGCGGACGCAGGCCTCTGCCCTGTGGACGCCTGAGGGTGGGGGCACCAGCATTTACTTCCTAGTGAGAAAAATAGTGCAGGAATACAGTGACGTGTCACAATTCACAGTGCCCTCAAACTCAAATTCCTAAAATTTGAGATTTAGGCATACCTTCTTGAATTTTCACTCCTTTGTAATATCAAATATATTGAATGAGTTTGTTTTTATTGACATTTGGTATAAAAATGTCCATGAAAAAATTGAAACATGTTCAATAAATGTCACTTTAAAGTACCTACTACAACTGATTGTGCCCTTGTATTGGATGTTGAACACTCCCAATAGCTAATCACTTAAAATCTATTAGAAATTTGTTTATGAAAAGGGACATTTTATTATGAACTAGAGGCCCTCTGCTGGCCTGTGCCCTCTCACAATCTGGGACCCCTCGGGCGATGTCGGGTAGCCAGTTTCAGCCTGATCCCCTCAGGCCCGATCCAGACAGGAGGGAGCCCGATCCTGTGTTGAGCATCTGTCCCATAGTGGTTGTGCGTCATAGCGACTGGTCGACCAGTCATTCGGTTGCTTAGGCTTTTATATAGATTACCTTAATAGAGCAGAAGACATAAATCAGTTTAATATCTAAGAAATTTTCAAATTTAGAACAAGCCATTTCTTGTAAAATTTCCACTTCTGTGTTCAATTTGGTCTTGGAGTTTAGAAACATGGCCATGGAGTTCAGTACCTGATCCCAGAGTTGGGAAACACTAAACTTACTAGAATCTGATTTTAGTTTAATCCAAACTTCACTGCATAATCCATGGACGCAGACAGTGGGGTGGTGAGGGCCTGGGGCCAGGGGCCAGGGTAGACGGGAGGGGGTCCATGGGGGGAAAAAAAGGAGACATGTGTAATACTTTCAACAATAAAGATTTTTTTAAAAAGAAATGAGAAGCCATTTCAACTGATAACACACAAATACTAAAGATCACAAGAGACCAATATGAACAATTATACATGCAACTATCTCTTAGGAAGATAATGTAAGACCACCCCCCCCCCCCCCACACACACACACATACCATTTATAAACTATATTCCAGGTGCTTTGAAGAGTTTGTTGGCCCAGGCAAAGCCTGTAATTTTTTTTTTTTTTAAATAACACATGCTAAATTTTTAAATGTTTTTTTTTAAATTGATTTTTAAAGAGACAGGAAGGGAAAGGGATAGATAGAGAAACAGAGACATCATTGATTGGCTGCCTCCTGCACGCCCCTTACTGGGGATCAAGCCCGCAACCCAGGTATGTGCCCTGATGGGGAATCGAACCAGTGATCTCTTGGTTCATGGGTGGGATGCTCAACCATTGATCCACACCGGCCTACAAAGCCTATAATCATAACCACTCTAACACAGATTGGTTTAGGTTTCTGTTACCCACTGTTATCTACACAATAAAATCCTCAACTGTCACGTAAGGCCCTCTGAAGTTCTTTCCCATCGCTAACAGCCCACCCACGTACATAAACCCACTTCGCTGCCTGCCAAATCCTTAATCCTCGCCGCTCAAATGTCCCCGGGCCGTGTGCTCACAGTCACTCATTTGTACTCTCCTACGTCACTGAGTTAGAGGTGATTCCATAGACACAAATAGTTGGCCTCCTAAGGGAGTGTCAAACCTCTCTCCCCCACGACCTTGGAAAAGGAAGTTTGGTAACCAGCAGATTCCTCCTCCCCAACCGAGCCCAAGGCTGTGCAATCAGGTCAAAGGACTTCAAAATGGTACTTACTGGGCAGGAAGGACTAGCCATCTTTATTATTTCAAGATTGTCAGTATATTCTCATTCCTGAAAGTCATCAGAGAACATTTTTAAGATGTTTTTTGTATTAATTAGCTGAAAACCAACCTAGACAGAACATGAACATAGTTTACTCTCTCCTGCCTCGACATAGTAATGCACTAAAACCAATCTAGCAGTCTAAGATGGCAAGTTTGCTATAAGACTACAGAAAATGAATTCTCGCATCTCACATCTTATAAATATTACATCTTAAAGTTATTATGTATGGTGTCATAGTGGTCCCTCCTGGCATTATTCAAGTCACAAATTCTTAACCAAATTATTCTTATGCTTTTTCAACTCAGTCTGATGGTTGGAAAAAAACCAAAAACAAACCCAAAACTCAACAAAGGAATAACTAGCAGTCACACTTCATCCAGAACAGAAGGCTGGCCCCAAAAAGCTAGCTCAAGATTCTTTTCATATCTAAAAAGAAATAGGCAAATTACAAAACAAAGACAAACCATTTAATAGATTTTTTTTTTACAATTTCAGTACAAATGAGCACTTCAAATAAACATTACAGGGTTTTTATTAATTGCCAGTTAGTCAATAAATAATTTTTGTGGCTTTCCTTTCTGATGAAATAAATCACTTTGTTATAAAGAGAATGTTTTAATACATTACTTTGCTTATACACATCAGGAGAATTCTATTAAGTGTCTTGAACGTCAACAACTTTAAAACTTTTACAGGAATTGCTTAGACAGATGTCCTAATTCCAGTAATTTACTGGAATAAATTTTAAAATAGCCAAGAAGTCAGAGATGACATTGTACAAGGGAAGACAGCGTGCTGAGTTGTAAAGTGCCTTGCCTAAAACTCGGGACCACAGCGAACTGCAACATCTTACAGAAAAATAATGAAATAAACGACAAGGTCACAGTAAAAAGCCCCGCGTGGGAGCATCAAAAAAACCCCAAAAATACAAACCCCACAGAATGACATTCCCGGTGCAGCTGCTCACTGGAGGTTATTCAACTGCCTTCCCCTAACCTAGGAAACCTACAGCTATGAAGCATCAGTTTAAAAAAATAAATAAGGCAATGCTAATTGTCTTCTTAAGAGGAAGTTGGTGTGAGAGCCTCATGCATCAACTCAAAACCCACTCTATGTACTGTTCACTGAACGTGAACACCTGTGATCAAATAATATTTGTTCAATTCTTCATGTTAAACTACTGGTCCTTTTTCTCGTGGCCTGCGTCCCGAGGCCCACACGGTTGTGTGTCACTACTTCCTGTTGGGTTCCTAAGTGCTACTTGTGTGACGAGCACCTGTCTCCACTGAGATTCAGTTCCTGTGCCACTCACTGGCTGCTGGTTTTCTAGAACAAAGAAGTACCTTGAGAATTAGGCCTGTTCCCACATTGCAAGCAACTGTTGTGGTACTGACTTTCCCCTGCTTTTCTAACTGATGGTTACATGTATCTGCTTTCAAATTCACCTCCTTTGGGTGGGAAAAAGCGGTTATAGAAAAAAAGAGTGATTGCATCAAGAAATCTTTGCTTCCATTTCTAATTGTTCTCCAGTAGCAACTGAATGCTGCAAATCATTGAACTTCTCCAAGCCTGCTGCTACCCATCCTGCTTGCTTGCTTCCGCTAACACGTTCAAGGATTATGTTATTTATCTGCACTTGTTAGAGAGGTAAAAATAATATGAAGCACTTACTACAGAAGGTGTCCTACCACCTTGGCCAGAAGCACCATCTTTTTTTGACGTGTCAACTCATGTACCCTGTTTATCTCGATGGGGCAGTAATGCCTTTTTCTTTGCTCATTTTTTAGGTGAAGTGAAATAATGTCATAGTTTTGTTTTTGTCTCGAGTGCCAGATGTAAATGATCTGCAGTGTACCTTGATAGTGGCCATGAGAAATAATTCTGGACACCCAGAGGTCTGATCAGCAAAGAGAGAGTGGTATTCCCTGGGCAAGACCATCCCTGCCACCCCAACCGTTAGCATTGAGTGTAGGAAGTCCCTGGTCACCTTAGGGCTAGCCCAGACTCATTGCTGTGTGACCCGATGACATGAGAGGCTCCTCCGTACGGCATGTGACACACGAAGATTTCTGCCAGTGAATTAGCAAAAACATACTATCTGCCCCAAATGAAACTCTAGGCCTTCTAACATTGTTTTTTTCAATGTGGAGCAGTATGGCGGTTTCTTTTTCAATGATTTCATAGGCAAGCAGTGGTGTTGGAGGCGTATAGGGAAAACGCAGGTAAAAAGCAGACCTAACAGACATATAGATAAGCCAATCCAGAGACACTGCCTGGGTTTCTTATGTAAAAGGGGCACCTGGTGCGTTCCTTCCTGACGCTGCAGCCACAGACCCGGCTAAAGCAGACAGTCATCATGCGTTCTCACATGTGTGCGTTTACCAGGTACAGACTAGAAGGGAAGAGAAGAATTCCCAAGGTTTCCTTTAAAAGGGGCTCGATAGCGTGTAAACACTGGCTTACGCAGCCCACCAGGGCTCAGGGCTGGAGCAGTCCACGGGGTGTGCATGTCGGAGGCAGGACACAGGTTCTTTAGCCGGGTTAAGCTCAGGTGAAGCTGATGGCATACGCTTCAGGGCCCCAAAAGGACAGACACTGTCTCCCGCACGGTCAAGGTTAACACAGACAGGCACATAAACAAACACCAGGGAGTGGGCAGCCCAGGCGTTGGGCGGCCCTCTTTGCTGCTCTGTCTCTGACTTTCTAACCTGGTGCGATGCGGGCAGGTGCGGCCCTTCATGGTCCCAACTACCTTTCAGTCTGATCCTTCCCTTATGCACCCACCCCCCGGGTGCTGCACCAAAAAATTACTCTGAATCTGTAAAATACAAACGAAATTAAAAAACACCACAGACACACGGAAATGGAACAACCATTTAAAATTCGGCGGGAGGGAACTTAGGCGTTATCCACTAATTCCCTTTTCTAAAACCCACACGCGCACTCTCGCAGGACGGTCTCCTTCCCAGGCCCCTGAGAGGAAACTCGAAATGCACACGTCTGGAATAAAACATACCTCGGTGGCTGAGCAATGACCTTATTGAATAAGAGACACGATTTTTGTAAACTACACAAGAGGGGGCAGAAGCACAAATGTTGCTTCAGTGCCTTTACATAGATGTCTCTTCTGACGGGGGGTTGAGGCCAACGGGCTTTTCTCTATAAAGCGATGCCTAAGGAGGAAGGCAGGCATTCTGCGAGAGCGCGCTGTCCACGGCTCCCACTCAGGTTTCCGCTAGTGGGTCGAACACCTGCAGCACCGTCCTCTTGTCCGTGTCGCTGATGGCGGCCCAGGGACCCAGGTCTTGGTGCCTGTGCTCCGGGGGCGGCTCCTCCACGGCCGAGCCACTGACCTGCAGTGGGGCTGTGTGTGCCCTCCTGAGGTTCCTGGTCCCCACGTCCAGGGGGTCAGAGCTCTTGGACAGCCAGGCGCTGTTCACCAGGTTAGGGTGCTGGAGAAGGCTCCAGAAGGGGTCCTGGCCATCACCCAGGAGGGAGGCCGCCTCTGGTCTGGGCTCCTTGTGGCCATCAGTCTGGGCGCCCCCGTCGGGCTGGTGGGCAGGGGGGCCGTCGCTGCGGAGGCCGCTGAGGGCCAGATCCTGGAGGAGCTGGCTGTGGGTCTGCAGCACCTGCAGGTGGAAGGCGGCGGGGGCCGACTTCTTCCTCCTCGGGGGCACCTGGGGCACAAGAGGCGGGACCCCCACGAGGGGCGGCGTGGCCCCAGCAGGGGCATCGGCTGGCACGGGCTTCCTCTCGGCGCCTCTCCTGGGCGGAAGGGTTCTTGGTTTGGGAACAGGAGGGACTGTCACAAGAGGAGGGGTTTCGAGGCTCGTCTCCGGGGACCCGATTGTGAAATGGACAGTCTGTTGCCCGAACTGTTCTTCCGGCGACGTGGGCTGGGGAAAGGCAGGATACAGAGAGTGAGAAGCCAGCATGGGGGTCGGGCGTCCGCGCTCAGCGTCAGCCAGGAGCCGCGGGGGACATTCTAGCAGATGCGAGATCTGAGAATGTCTGGGATGCGGCCATGTGACGGGGGTGGAAGAACACGGCAGAAACACACACACTGACCAGGAGGACCGCGGGGCCAATGGAAGACGAGTGCGAACTTGAAAACCAGGGCCACAGGAGTCACCGAGACGGACCCCCTTTGCTCCCTGAGGAGAAGGGGTGTCCCCTCTCCTTACTGACAGCAAACCCCTCTGCAGCTCTCGATCGAGGCCGCGGCGTTGCTAATTCACACCAGATAAGCGAACGCGGAGTCACCTCCGTCCCGGCGTCGGGCTAACTGAAGGACGCACGGTCCGCTTGCTCCTGGAATCTTGGTGTTTATGGAAGAACGGAAACCTTTACCGGACACTTCGCTGCCTTGGTTCTAATTCAAAACCACCCCAAAGACAACAGCCGCGCGGGGCGAAAGGAAGCTCTGCACCAGCGTGGCCGCCGGCAGCTGGGGCATCGGCCTTCAGCGTTTCCTTCGCTTCTTTAGGAAACACACGCAGGCACAGCCCCCCTCCCGCAGCCCCGCCACTGCTCCTGCGCAGCGGGCGGGAAAATGAACTCGTTTCTGCTCCTGGCTTTTAAGACAAAAGACGTAGCGAGGATGGAGGGGAAAGAGGAGGAAAATGACAGATGCCACAAGCCAAAGCGGGCAGAGGAGACAGCGAGCTGGGTACGCACGAGGCGCCCAGGCCCCGGCTCACACGTCCACGGGGGAAAGCAGAGGTCATCTGTCAAGACCGGCGAGGGGTTACCGAGTGTCCGGCACTAGAACACAGGTCAAACGGAAGGTCCAGATGCCTCTAGAGGTGCCAGTCTTTGGGCTGCTACTGTCCTGACAAACTCATGTCTCTGAAGCAGCAAGCAAGGCGGGGAGGCTTGGGAGCCAGAGCAGAACACAATCTGCAAGAAAAGTGGCGAGAGGAGCGGTGGGGCGGCCCGCGGCCCAGGCCGGCGCGGCCAGGACCCGGCATTGTTCTTCTAATGCAAACAAGACCTGTCCACGCGAACCCGGCACGCACGACACAGACCACACACAGACGGGAGTTCCGGGAACACGTGGGATCGGGCCTCCCCCCGTGGTTCGCTGTGGGGCCCAGCCTCCAAGCTGTTCCATGCGTGGCAAGAAGTCCCTGGCTTTTCCGCGCAGCCAGGGCCAGGGATACGGAGGAGAAAGCAATTGCCAAGCATCTTCCTCCAGGATGGGGCCGTCCAGGGACTCAGGGGTGTTTATGGAGAGACAGACTCAGCAGAGATGGGACCTTATCTCACCAGACGTTCGAGCAACTGAGGGGTGAGAGGCGGCTGCTGCCAGCTCTTACCTTCCCGGTCCTCCTGAAGGTCGGCTTCTTCATGGCAGGGACTCTGGGCGCGGGCCGGCGGGGCAGGAGCGGGGCTGCCCCCACCGCGGGCTCTGGCTTGGAGGACTCCTGGTCCCTCGGGGCCGTGGCGTTTAGGGCTTCCCCTGGGGGGCCTGGAACACACAAGTGCATGGCTGAAGCGCCCGGGACCAGGCAGTTCGCTGCACCATGAAATCTTTAGATAATCTACGTTCTGAGGGTAATTTATTGATGCAGTATATTTCCTTTTTTTTTTCTTTCTAAAAAAGATGCTTGAGGGTTGTCAGGACCAGCGAGCTAGCTTTGGCCCCCAGCTTCTCGTGCTCACCTCCCAAGCAGGGATGGTGAGCTGGGTCTGCAGTGGTCTCGATGGGGGATCAGTGACACCCTGACATCACATGCAGAGATGCGTGTGCGCTTCTCACGGGAGACGACCTAACGCTCCTTAAAACCTCGGCAGGGCCCGTGATCAAGAAAATGTTAAGTTCAAACTCCAGGTAGGTTTCAAAGTTCAAACCTCTCCTGCCTCCACATCCATAGCCTTCACACACACACACACACACACACACACACACACACACACACACAAGGCAATATGGCCTGGCCGGAGTGGCTCAGTTGGTCGGGCGTCATCTTGTGCACCAAAAGGTTGCTGGTTCGATTCCCAGTCAGGGCACATACCTGGGTTGTGGGTTCGATCCCTCGTCAGGGCATGTACAAAAGGCAACCGATCAATGTTTCTCACATCAATATTTCTCTCTCTCCCCCTTCCTCTTTCTAAACATGTCCTCAGGTGAGGATTAAAATATATATATATCTATACACTGAGTGGCCAGGTTATTATGACCGGCAAGATTATTATGACCACCCCATCAGTACAATGAAGTGAATTAGTTATGCAAATAATAATAATAAAACCTTGAGAGTATTTGCTTAGGAAGTTTTCAATATTCAATATTTTTGGAAGTGTCAATGATGTACTGACGGGGTGGTCATAATAAACTGGCCGGTCATAATAATCTGGCCACTCAGTGTATATATATAAAAGCCTAAGTGACCGTCCGACCGGTAGCTATTACACGCACTGACCATCAGGGGGAAGGCGCTCAAAGCAGGAGCTGCTGAGCTCGACTGCCAGTTTTGGCCTGATCCCTGCAGGCCAGGCCAAGAGACCCCACCTGCTGGAGGGACCCTGCTTACTCTGCAGATGCCCTTTGAGCCCCGGCACCACCCAGGTGCAGCCGGCCAGGTAGGGATCATGGGAGGTTGGCTCCAGGGTGTGTCTGGCCTGTTTCACCCAGTCCTGCCCCGCCAGACACCTTCTAATTAATTTATTTTCAATGTGCACGAATCCGTGCACTGGGCCTCTAGTAGTAATATAATTCACACACCATAAAATATACCCTTTTAAAGAACAGTCCTGCAACCATCACTGTCTAATTCCAGAACATCTTCGTCACCACCAAAACCCCACACATACCCATAGCACTCTTTCCTCATTCCCTCCTCTCTCTGCCCTGGAAACACTAGAACGTTCTGTCTCTAGATTTGCCTGTTCTGCATGCAGTGTGTGTGTGTGTGTATACATAGCATATATTTTCAAGATTCACCCATGATGTAGCATGTATTAGTACTCCATCCTTTCTTATGGACAATATTCCATGGTATGTTTATACCACGTTTTATCCATTGGTGGACACTTGAGTTGTTACATACAATTATAATTATATTTAAAAATAATAACAGCCTTGACCGGGTAGCTCAGTTGGTTAGGTGTCATCCCGATATAGGGTTCAATCCCAGGTCAGGGCACATGTAAGAATCAACCAATGAACACGTAAGTAAGTGGAAAAATAAACTGATGTTTCTCTCTCCGCCCCCCTTCCTCTCTCTCCTTAAAATCAATTAAAAAATCAAAAAATATAAATTGATATTGAATATTTATTTGAAAATACATTTAAATTAAAAAGAATCCACTTGAGGTGAAGTTATGCTACAACAGTGCTTCTCATCCTCGTACTTTCTGCCCTCTTTCAATGTTATCTGAAAATTCCAAATAAGTTGGATATCCAGGCTGAAAACAGATCAGTCAGTTGTACTGCATGCTCTCGCCCCTCCCAAAGCCCAACATGTTAGTGACCAGTGATGTGAACGCAGGGGGGGAGGTTCTAAGGCAAAACATGACTAACGCGGGTTGAGTGAAGTGACAGCAGTTACGTGAACAGGCAGTTCGTTGACATCAAAGAACCTACAGTTGCTGGTGATTTAAAAAGTGGGTTTTGTGTCCGGGACAGGGATGTGCACCTCACCCCCCTTCTTCAAGCAGGATGGGTTAGCGCCTGGAGCACTAACCTTTTCCAACATTCATTTTTGTTTATGCCAAGCTCTCCCTTAAGTACTTCTCAACAACCCTGGGATTCTTTTTATATACTTACTGAATTTTAAATATATAACTTTAAATGGACAATACATCTTAGTAGTGGAATTCTACAAAATGTTGCTAATGGGAGCTTTCGTGTAATACTGCCTTTAGGAAAGAATTATTTTCTCCCCTCGGCCCCGTTTAGCAGGAAGATGAAAAGCAGAACAGGAGCTCCCCGGCGGGAGGAGGCCCCGGGAGCACCTACCGCCTCTGGCCTCCAGCAGACACCGGATGGCGGCCTCCGCCTCCTGGGCGTTGGTGGTTTTGATCTGCTTGACGTTGTAAGGTTTGCTGATCCCTGTCCTGGCCTTGGGCTTGAGGGCAGATGAGGAAGAGAAGCGTTACTAACACAGGCAGGAAGCAGCCGCACCGGCCAGCTCCCCGCCCACGGATCTGCACCTGGGCCGCCAGCCGTGAGGAGCACACAGTCCTGTCTGACCGCGTCCTCAAGCCCCTGCCCCGAAGCCGTGCTGCCAAGAGGAGGAATGCGACACTGTTCGAGCGGGGACCCTCACCGGTTTCTGCAATGTGGACAAGCCAACCTCTAACCTTTCGGTAACCAGGAAAGAGCCAGAAGCCTATCAGAAGGCATTTTACGGCCCAGCTGAGTTATTAAAACACCTTCCAGATCTGTTTACTATAAAGTGCCTCTTCCACCTCTTCACCCGTTTAAACCGCAAGGTCCCCTTTGCTGACCTGCCTTCATGCCTCTGAACGCCCTGCTGGGACCGCATGGACGTTGGGCCTCCCCTCTGTCCCTGTCCTGGGACACAGTAGCTTCCACCCAGCACCCAGGCCTCCTCCCTCCTTCCTCGCCTCCACCTACCGTCTCTAGCAGCCCTGAGCCTCCTCTGGAACGCCACCTCTCCACCCTCCAGAACTGTTCCTATTCCTAGAGCCCCTCCCGCGTTATTTAGGCCATTGGATCTGCTTTAGCCTCTTCTCTCCGCTACCTTCACCCCAGAGCCATCATAATTTTGTCCAGCAATGGATCGGAATGTCTCCTACTTTCCCTTCCACCACGAACTGCTCCGCACACCACGGTCAGAGCCAGGCGTCGGGAGACAGAGAAGCAGGTGAGTCTGGAGGCCAACAATCCCACCACACGGGACACTTGGCTTTTTCATCAACGTGATTCCTCCCCCGTGCCCTGCACGGCCATTTAAAAGCCCATAAAAACATGCCACTAAGTTATGGGCTGTTGGGGTGAGTCGTGGGCAGTTAGAGGGTTAGAGGCAGAAATCGGTGTATGTGCTGCATGGGAGTGAGCCCGTTTGAGAGGAGGGGCCGAGGACGAACCACAGGCCAACCCCTGGGATCTGACCCGTCCCCGCTTCCCTGCGAGCCGCACGCACAGCGACTCACCACCTGCTGAGGCGCGCCCGGCAGCAGCTTCGCCGTCGGCAAGACCGAGTACTGCCCGTGGGTGCCGGAGATGGAAACGTCCGAGGCCGACTTCTTCACCATGAGGCCTGCTGTGAGAACCAACAAGGCAGTCAGCCTCAGTGCCGGCCGATGCGTCCCGGCCCAGCCGCGGTGGCAGAGAGGAGAGCGAGGCAGTGGCGCAGGGCAGGGAGGGGCTGCGTGCTCGGCTGGGGGCATCAGAGGCCATGAGCGCCCCGATTCCCCCTCTAACAGCTCCTCTGTGGACACAGGTTCTCTGGGAATGCATTATTCCATGTCACTGTTAATGTAAATGTGAACCTGAAGTCCTGGGGGACTCGCATGTGGTGGAGTCAGGTCGCTTTGGGCGGATTAGAATACACTATTGTGACGAGGACCCAATTTTTAAAATGTGTTGTGGGCAAAAATAAAAAAAAATCCCAAAGCAGCGGATACTCTATGCTGAATTACACGTGCAGCCATTAACAGGCCACGTTCCAGAACAACACGCAATGACACAGACATTAGGTGAAGGGCAAATGACCAAACAAAAAGTTACCAACTTTGTAAAAAACATGGAAATAAGAAGTTGCCTGCGGATGTCGATATGCATAATTGGAGAAAGGCTAGAAGTCATGTGATTCACAGCTATTATCTCTAGGTAGTCAAGTGAAATTAAGAATTTACTTCTTTTTTATATTGACCTATTTTTTATACGTTTCCCACAGAAATATATAGCATTTAACATTTTTATTTATATTTTATTTTCTGAGTATCAACTAGCTTGCCATTGATTATTATTGCGACATAAGCTAAGTTGAACCCGATTCTGAAAGTAAAGTCTTAGCAAAATCCAGGTCTAATTGCCACAATTTGGGGGGGGGGGTGCAGGGGGGCAGTAAACAGCAAAGGGAACTAGCAACTGATGAGCAGCACGTCCCAACTGTATCAGGTACTGATGACAGGCTGGTGGGAAAAGCACTGTGTTCTGAGGGGCCAGGAGGACCCTCTCCTGGGGGCCTAGGCTGGGAGGAGCGTGTCTGCAGGTCCGAGGCAGTGCCTGGAGCCAGCACTCAAGGGGAGAAGATTCTGGAAGACGCTGCGGGGCTGGGGGTAGAAGCTAAAAAGCGCCCTCTCTTGGCCGAGCCCCGGTTTCCCATTCTCCGCGGAAGCAGCTAGAAGCAGAGCGCAGCCACAGGAGGACCGGGACGGCCTCACAGAGGATCGCCGACTGCACCTCCCATTTCAAATGTCACGGATTTAAGACAACAAGAGGCCCAAGGCGGGCGGAGGGCAGAGGGCGGAGGGCAGAGGGCAGAGGGCAGGGCGCACGTGGGCCCGGAGGCCGGGAGGTGACGCAGAGCCGCTGGTGCAGGAGCAGGAGCAGGAGCAGGAGCAGGAGGTGCGCAGCCACTCCCAGAGGCAGAGCCCACGCAGTGGGTCTTACTTGGAG
Organism: Myotis nattereri; assembly: GCF_964212035.1. Classification (NCBI taxonomy): domain Eukaryota; kingdom Metazoa; phylum Chordata; class Mammalia; order Chiroptera; family Vespertilionidae; genus Myotis; species Myotis nattereri. Next base: position 95,548,818 of record NC_138081.1, on the reverse strand, counting down.
GGGGCGGCCTCTGCGGCGGGTGAGGCGGCCGCGGCCTGTTGGGGACCGACAGAGACCTACTTGGCGAGCGGAGGTGGTCCCCCACGGCTTCCAGCTCCTGCTTTAACTCCACCAGGGCGGCATCATCTGGAGGACACGGCGGAACGGAACGGGAGGGAGGTGAGTCGGGTGGGGCTCGGGTGTGCGGAGCCACCTGGGGCAGGAGGGCTCCCCGAGGAGCCGAAGTGTCCCCCTGGCTGCCGGGCCCGGGAGGGCAGGACCCAGTGCCTGCTGGGAGCACTCAGGGAACCTCGACAAGACTTGCCCAGACGGGAGAGACACCGAAAATGTGAGAGTACAGAGAGGTGTTTCCTCCTGAAACCACCCCCAGACGTCCGCACCGAGTAGAGGCGGCAGCTGGAAGCCAGAGCCCTCCTTCTAAAGCCCTGGCTCTACACACAAGACAGCTGTTTGGGACACTGAGAACCATCGCACGTCTCGGCCCGCAGGGCAGCCCCCAGCCCCAGCCCCTCGTGTGGAGTGTCCCGGGCACTCAGGTCCCAAACACTTAGCCCTCCTGACGCACCCAGCCAAAGCCTTCCGGGCTCAGAGCAGCATGAGGAAGTGCTGCTTGTGTTCCATTACACATGCATGTATCACATGTAAACGCACAACAAGTTCAGGTCCTATCTCACACGACAACGCAGCCTGGTCCATTCATTTTGGCTCCAACACCCCATCCCTCAAATCCATCTGGACGCCCACCAGGTGGCTGGGCAGCCCACACAGCCCCTGTTACTCCAGTCTTTATTCAAAGAGGCACCTGGCCCTGGCCTGTTCGGCTCAATGGAGAGAGTGTCAGCCTGCGGACTGAAAGGTCCCAGGTTCGATTCCAGGTCAGGGCCCATGCCCCAGTTGCGGGCTCGATCCCCAGTAGGAGGTGAGCAGAAGGCAGACAATCAATGATTCTCTCTCATCATTGATGTTTCTATCTCTCTCTCCCTCTCCCTTCCTCGCTGAAATCAATAAAAATGTATTTCAAGAAAACTATTCAAGAGTCAACTATACTATATAATCTAGGGACGTGTAGTTCAATCCTCATGCCTTTCAGTCAATGGTGATATAATGATGCTAATGTAGATATCATTAATTACATATATGTACATGTATAAGTACATAATGTATAAAATTGCTACTATATAACAATATAATGTTATAGGAAAATAAGACCAGCAACTTAGCACACAGATATTGAGCATGCCTCTTCCAGGACTGAATCAGAAAAGTTTGGGAGAGAAAAATCAAATCAAATGTAAAATCAGTTCAGAGCTGTGGCCATTTGAATACACAGGAGAAATGGGAATTATCACGAATCTGGGATATTAAAGGGGCACCGAAAATTGTAAAACACAAATCACCGGAGAAAACCACCTTCCCAGGGCCCCGTGCCTGCCGCTTGCGGTGACCGCGTGGTTTCGCGCTCGTGGGGCGGCGCACTGCCTGTGGCATCATGCAGCGATGCTGAGAAAAGAGCGAGCTCGGGCCCAAGGCTGTTAGAAAGGGAAGGCCCAGCTACCTCTGTAGGTCGGATGCTGCTTCTTTTTGGGGAGCGCAGGTGACTTGCTGGGCGGTGCCGCCATGGAGCTGGGGGTATCGGCAAGGTCGTCCCCGCCCAGCTCACTGTCTGAGACCACAGGCTGACTCAGTTCATCCAAATAGTCTTCGTCCTCTTCGAGAATATCCCCTTGGGAACAAGGGAGCCACAGACGATTAGGGTGGAAGGCCATCACTTTCATGGGGCCTACCTTGACCCCGTGGTGTCAGAACCCCTCGGCCCACCTGCTAGCAGACCACGGGAGCCCACGTGACCCCAAGGACGGGCCCCGCATTCCATTCATGCCTGGGACGGGGACCAAACTGAAGCCCCGACATCCTCAAAACCACTGCTTTCAAGTAGGGTTCGACGTCTCCGGTCCTAGTTGCCGTTTCACACATCATCCTGCACACGCACGCTGCCCACCTCATCGCCGGGGCAAACCGCACCGCAGCCCCCGTGTCCGTCCCCAGGCCGTGCTCGGAAGGGCTCCTGACAGCCCCGCCCATGGCTGGGAGCACGGCCTCCTGCCCGCCTCGCCACCGGCCAGAAGGCCGGCCGGGGCCACTCACCCTCCGACTCGTAGTCCGAGCTGGTGAGGTCGAAGCCCTCCTCCAGCAGGCAGGAGTTGGCGGTGGGCGACACGGGCGCCAGGCTCTCCCGCTTCCGCAGGATCTCGGCCTGCAGCCCTGTCAGCCAGTCTTTGGTCTTCGGCCGGATCTGCACGGCCCTGCCTTTCACCTGCGAGGGACAGTGCGGCCCAGTGAGCGCGGCGGCCCAGGGCTTCCCGCTCCAACGCAGGTGTCGGAGGCCGGGCCGGCTTCACGCCGCCAGCACAGCGGAGGGTCCTGGCCCCGGGCAGGCTCGCGCTGGGTCTAAGTAGAAGTCAAACCCTCGTCTTCAGCTTTTCGTTCCGCGTGAGTTTAAAATCGACCGGGGCATCGTCAACACGGAAAACCCTGGGCAGCCTGCTCCAAAATGCACCCTCTGAAAGGCGGGAACCTTCTGCCAAGGGCCACTGGATATTGATAACACCATTTGCAGACGACGCAAAACGACCAGCTTAAAAATTAGCCTGCCGTACTGGTCAAACATTTAATTCAGTCACCCCTAACGCCTGGGCCGGGGCCAGACCAAATGGTTTCTTTTTATACGGCCCTCGGGCCAGACGTTCCCCACCCCGCTCTAAAGAGAAAGACAGCAACACTCCCACACGCAGGCGTGAGCACGGACAGACCCAGGAGCCCAGCGGGAGCGAGACTCCAAAACTTGTTCTTTCTCCGAAACTCTGCAAGCAGCCTGGGCTGGGCATTAGGCAGCTCAACAAAGGCACCAGGATGAGGTGCCCGGTGAAGGGTCCTGGCCTCTGCCCTCACGCAGCGCCTACCCCTAAAGACACGGCGAGGAGAGGGGCCGCATGGCCTGAGGACGCACAGGACCCAGCGGCCTCACCTTCATGCCGTCCACATCGAGGACGCTGAGAGCCGAGTGACTGTCCGCAAACGTCACCAGCATCTGCCCCTGGTTGATCCTGGAATAAAGGAAACAGTCCCGTCAACCCCGAGAGAGACTCGGCCGCTCCCACGGCCCGGATGCCACCCCCGCGGACGCCCGCCGGGCGGGGCAGTGGTCACCTGACAAGAACGATCGTCCCGTAATTCTCCAGGGTCTGCATGAGCTCGGTGCGCACGTCCTCAGGAAACTCGTCTTTCTCCTCGGAGGTGGGCGACTGGAGGTTGATGACGACGGTGGCGTCCAGGGGGCCCTGGAAAGAGGACACTTCCTGGAACACCCTCTCCCGGGCACCCACGTCAACTTCTTGAACTTCCACCTCCACGATGGCCAGCACGGGTCTGTGTTAGACACGGAGGGAAGACGGGCAGCCATTAGCCCGGGCGCGACAGCCACACCGCACCCCTCAGTCCCCGGAGCTCCTGTGAACAGACACCGCCAACAGCCCCCGAGGCGGCCCTAGAGGGCCCTGCGGCCTCGCGGGGCGGTCCCGGGGTCTCCGTCTTCCTGGGGGGCTCAGCAGAGGAGCGTGTGCCCAAGGCAGCGAGGACCGTACCTGTGGTCCGACGCCTGCAGCTCCGCTCGGCCGTAATACTTGAGGGATCCGGGAGACCAGGTGTGTCTGACCTTGGTGTCCGCATCGAGGTCGCTGTCTAGGAGGTTGAGCTCTCCAGCTACCCACAGACAACACAACATGGTATCAACACAGACGAATGCCGAACACAGAACGGGTACCACAGGGACGGGCCACGCGTGTCTCAGACTCGTTCGCTCTAACCCCGTGGACCTGGGGTAAGGAGCTTCTCCCATGTAGATTGTCCAAGACAGTAAGCCAGCCCCGCCCGCATCCTCCCCCGTGGGCACAGTGGGGGGGTGGGGGGCACAGAAATCACGCTGTGGGGCTTCCGTCCGGAGCACAGGGACACAGGTCTGCAGCCCTCTGCACAGCAGGAGATGCCAGGCCAAGGCTGGGGGCACAGGCTGCTCGGTGCCCCAAACTGATCTGAACTAAACGTATCTTTCAATCTGCAGATGTGTCTTCCTGGCTTTGACATCTCAGCAAGTGTCTCACCAGAGAAGTTCAGCGGTTTATGTCCCAGATTACAGGGGGTTTAATTGTATTTTATCTTCTTCTTATTTTTTAAACATTTAACTTATTTGAAAATAATTTCAAAATTATAGAAAAGTTCAAGGAACACCCATACATCCTTTTCCCAGGTTCCATTTTGCTCCATTTGCTTTCTTTAAAATTACCTTTACTGTTGAAAGTATTATAGACGTTCCCCCCGGCCCCCCCTTTTTTTCCCATTGACCCCTTCGACCCGCACCCGCTCCTCCAGGCCTTCACTACACTACTGTCCGTGCCCACGGGCTACGCATCTATGCATACAAGGTCCCCGGTTAATCACGCCCCCCCAACCCCCCACCTTCCTTCTAATTTTAAATCAACTGCACTTCATAGCTGGGATCATCGGTCCAGACAGACTGAAGCTAAATGACAGCAAACCCTTCTCTCTCCCCCGTTCGGTTCGGAACCGGGGCTGTGGCAGATGAGGGTGTGGCGGGAAGGAGCGGCCTGGGTGGCGGGCAGCTGTGTGGGGCAGGCAGCGGGAAGGCGTGGCTTCTCTCCTGTTCCCCACTGGAACAGAGTGGGCGGGGTGGGGTGGGGGACAGCTGTGGTGCAGGGATGGGGAGTCAGGAGCAGGTCCTTGCAGACCGGTCTCTAGAGAGAGGACGGGGGGAGCTCCCCAAAGCGTAACCTCCGAAGCGCAGGGGCCGGCGCTGGGATGACCTTGGGCAGCTTCGGGTTGTCAAGGACACGTTCCTTACATAAGAGTGTCCGGCTGGATCAGCGTGGCTTTCCCTTGTGGTGCTGACCGCCCCCCGCCCCCACCAGCCCTGAGAGCGCACGGCTCCCCCGCACCTGTCCGGTCGAAGGGATGCCTCTTCCTCCACCACAGCACCCTGTCCGTCCAGGCCGGGGTGCGGCATTTGTCGCTCGTGTCGTAGGCAGCGGAGCCGACGTCGTACTTGTAGGTGGGCCCAAAATCAATGCTGCCTTCGTGGAAGTCTTTAAAAATCTAGCGGGAGGAAAAGAGGCCGCACACTCAGCTGGTTCTCTGATTCCTAAGTCACAGAGCCCACGTCACATTTACAAACACGTCTGAAACGGGACACGTGTGTGCCTCTTCATTAGCAAAACAGTGAGGACCGTCTGTCTGTCTGTTCACCTGTCTGACGCACTGCCACTGGGCGCACCGCCTCCCCCAACACCCGACCTATGACACTGTCTGCTCGTTGGCCCCACGGACAGTGACAGCACGAGGCAGGGATGCCCAGCCACACCCAGCAAGGCCTTAACCGCTGTTTGTTAACTAGGCGAATGGTGTGAACAGAAGCCCAGAACTGAAGTCGAGCTCTCCTCCGTCTTCCTTCCGCTCTGGGTCCAGCCTTGGTTCCGGGGGAGGCCCGGGAGCAGCCGCCTGCTCGGTGCATGAGTGGGAGGGTGCGGAGGACACTGGTGGGAGGAAGCAAGAGCAACCTGTCCCAGGAAGGAACGGCGTGCTGACATTCCCACCTGGCCACCCTCAGCGCCCGTGCCTGGCAGGGCTGAGGGGATGGGCAGGGAGCACCTGGAGGAACTCCGGAACCTCGCTGAAGGAGAGATCTGACTTCCCAGTTCTCATGCATTTTAACCCGCTGCCTTCTCAAAAGGGAAAGGGAAGTAGCTGTGATTCCCTCACCACAGCCCGGCTGCGGGAAGGCTAACAGGCACCAGTATTAGCTGGAGGAGGGGAGAAGTTTGGGGGCGCCTGGAGGCTAGCCAGGGTGACCTTGCAGAGCTGAGGCCGTCATGGCCCACGGAGTCACTAAAATCGGCACATGGGTCACGTAAGGGGAAAGCATGAGCTGTGTAGTTCCAGTCTTGGACAGCATCAGAGCTCTGTTACGGACCCCCGCGACCTTGGATGAATTATTTGACCTTAACCTCAGTTTGCTTGTCTATAAAATGGGTATAATAACTAATTTGTAGGATGGCCTTGAGAATTAACCATATAAATATATATATATATATATATATATATATATATATATATATATATATATATATGTCTAATTAGTTAGTGTCTTCACCAATGAGAAATAGAGATATCACCCAAATCCAGTACTTTGAGCAGAGTCTGAAGTGTCCCTTGCTGGTTTAGAACAGCTGAAGGACAGCAGTCCCTGCAAGGTGAGCACATGAGCATGAGCGGGTCGCTCAGACGCTGCGACGGGGCCATTCCAAGCTCAGATGCTGTGACTCCCACTGAGTGCAGCTCTCTTCTGGTTTGACAAAGGACAGCAACCCCCCTCCCCCCACAGAGCACAGGCCTCCTGCTGCCTCCAGCTCCTGCAGCTGCCTGCGCTGTGCTTTCACACGATGGCCCCTGCACCGTGAGAGGACACAGACCCGAACACAGCCCGTGAGGGGGGAGCAGGACGTGTGTGTGTGAACGGACAATCACACACATTTCCTACAACGTCATGATCCTCTTCACTCCTGGAACTTACCTTGCCAGACACGCGCGTGCACATTTCGTAGATCTTATCCCCTACTGGGGCAGCTGCCAAAACTGCTTTAAAAGCACAACTTACTTTTCCACTGGATTTCTGCAGCTGTAGCTGATCAAATTCCAGAAGTTTCTTCCAGTCTTGGCGCTTAACAAAATAGAAGACTTCTTCGTACGTGAGATCGATGCGGTAGTTGAAGTCGCCACACCAAAACACGTAGTCATGAGAAAAGATGTTTCTTCCCTAAAATGTAAAGAAAATTGTAGTCGTTCAGGCCCATCGTCCAGGGAAGGTGGGAGGGGCAGGAAAGCTCACCGCCAGGCGACAAGCAGACGCATTTTCTTAAATGTTACTTTGAAAAGGTCTTCTGCTAAAGTGTCTTATGTTTCACTCATCCCTGAAGCCTGCGGGGAGCTCCTATGAGGCTTACTGTTTATTCTAAATAATCATGTTTTTGAGTGGTTTGGAGAAATTTCCCACTCTTCCCGGTGGCATGGCTGCCAACACCTGCTCTGCTGATCCCCCCGATGGGCAGGCTGAGCTCCTGCCTTTACATCCAGACCCTCAGAGCCGCCCAAACAGTCCGGGCTGTGAGGATGAGGTTTAAGGAAATCAGTAAAATCGCACAGGACACACAACTTCATAAACCTTCATGGATTTCATACATTTTCTGGTTTTGTTTTTTTGTTTTTCCTTTTTCCTCTTTCTTTTGTTAATCCTCACCCAAGGATATTTTCCCATTGATTTTTAGGGAGAGTGGAAGAGAGAGGGAAAGACAGAGAAACACTGATGTGAGAGAAACACATCAACTGGTTGCCTCCTATACACACCCCGACCAGGGCCCGGGCCAGGGAGGAGCCTGCAACCAAGGTATGCGCCCTTGGCCGGAATCAAAGCCGGACCCTTTGGTCCACAGGCGACGCTCTATCCACTGAGCCACACTGGCCAGGGAAGGATTTCATACATTTTCATCCGTGACCCTCCCTCCCCACCTCGCCCTCCCTCCCGCAGGAATCACGGTGAGAGTGGCTGCTTCCTATCACCTGTCCCCAGGGCTGGGCTCTGTTCCGGCACAGTGCCCTCACGGCCGCCCCTGAAGCACACGCTGCTGGCTCTTCTTCCAGGTTAAAAAAAAAGTTCAGGAAAACTGGCTGAAGGCTACACAACTAGCGTGTGATAAGGACAAGAGCTGAACGCGGCTCCCAAATCTGTTTCTGTTCTGCCACACTCTGTGGCATCCCCACTCCCCCAACCCACAGCAATCATCTGGGCAGAAGATCAGAGTGACCAGGACCACATACAGCGAGTGCTGGAGCAGGCCGTCCAGACCTTCTGTGGTGATGGAGGCGGTCCCGCCCGCGCTGTCCGAGATGGGACCGCCAGCTGCCGCAGCCTCCGAGCACTTGCAATGCGGCCAGTACGGCCGAGGGAGTTTCGCTTATTTTTAGTTAATTTCCATGTAAACAGCCATCATGTGGCCAGTAGCTACTGGACAGTGCAGGTGTGGAGTACTGACTTCTAGGTACCTTCGTTATTTCCACTGTTGAAAAAGGAGCTATATATCTTTTAATTACTTTGAGTGTGTCCTTCCAGTAGGTCATATTTTGAATGCACTGTGAAGGGACAAGGTTGGGCTTTTAAAATTACACAGACACACAAGGAGAATATGCATAATGCCCTACATCAGTGATGGCAAACCTTTTGAGCTCGGCGTGTCAGCATTTTGAAAAACCCTAACTCAACTCTGGTGCCGTGTCACATATAGAAATTTTTTGATAGTTGCAACCATAGTAAAACAAAGATTTATATTTTTGATATTTATTTTATATATTTAAATGCCATTTAACAAAGAAAAATCAACCAAAAAAATGAGTTCGCGTGTCACCTCTGACACGCGTGTCATAGGTTCGCCATCACTGCCCTACATGGTCTGGAAAATGACCAAGTGCCAATTTCCCAAACTCATTTGTTTCTTCTTCAATCCAAGACCCAAACACGACGACGAGGACTGCAGCCCTCATTACTGAAAACGAGGGGCTTTTCGCTTTCAGCGCTTGTGCCGCCTCGTAAAGGAGAAGCCAGGTTTCAGGGATCTGGCTCCCGACAAAGAGCTCTGGGACCTAATGGGCCGTGTTGCTGGCACTGTGGCAGGCACGGCTGAGGTCTCTCCTCCCTCCGGGAGACAGGTGGCTTGCAGCGGGCTGAAGGCGTGCGGGCCAGGTTGGCACAGAACACAGAACTTTCAAACCTGAGTGTGGAGGAAAATCTGCCGGCTGCAGAATGGAAAGCTCTGGATCACCACTAGAGGGCAGCGCACCGCACGTCACTGGTGACCCTGCGACCACAGGGGCCATCCAGGGCTCCTGAGCCGAAAGCTGCCTGGTTCTGAAAAGGGGCCTTATCTGAGCCACCACAGAACGGATGTGCCAAGACTGTGAATCTCAAGAGAACTGAGGCTTGTGCTGTTCTTCACCAGCTCGGACGAAGAGCGGACACATTGGTTCTCCTGCCCCATTCCACACGCTCGAATCAGAAACCGGAAAATGCACATAAGAAAACGCAGGGTATTAAAGACATTGAAGAGACGTATGAAGATGAGGCTTGGTCCTCCAGGCCGGACGCCTGGGCTGGCCTCCACTGTGCCAGCCGAGGTCACTCCCTCCCCCAGCACACGTGCCCCAGGCGGGGACCCTGCTCTGGGGGCGTCCCCAGGGCCTGCCCGTATTCTCAGCTCAGAAGCCGGCGTGTGGGGAACTGAGCGCGGAGGCCAGAGCGTGCCCCATGTCCTGCCGCGCCCTCCCCCCCCCCCCCCCCCCCCCCGCCGGCCGCTGCCCGCGGCCCGCCGCCCGCCAGCAGCCCTCACCATGGGGAAGCTGAGCTTCTGGGTGATCTCCCTGTAGTCCTCGTTCCGCTCCTTCACCTGCGACTGCCCGGCCGTCAGATGGCTGCACACGAAGCAGAAGCTGGTGCTGTGGAACTGGAAGCGGATGCCCACGGCGCCCTTGTTGCCCGCCTTCCCGCCCATGCCCGTCTTCACCGTGTCGATGGCCACCTCCCTGGAACAGAATGAGCACAGGCGGTGGCTTTAGTGACTTCGGGGAAGCGCGTCGACCTGTTCGGCTCCAGAGAAGAGCCAGGCCGCAGCCCGAGGCTGCAGCTGAGGACTCCAGACCACCTGCTCGGAGCGTTTAATCCCGTCTTCAGGCGCCAGGCCCCACAGTGACTGGCACGACCACTGCCAGCTCTGCTGTCCCTGACCTCCTCCCGCACTGGCACTGCCGGCAGCCGCCCGTGGGTCTGGGGTGCCTCTCCCACAGCCCCCACTCTCAAGGGCTCGGCACCCACAAAAGCACCCCACAAAGTAGCCGGAAGCCGGCCCACCTCCATCCCTGCTTCCTGATCCCAGTGCTCGCTGGCAGCACGGACAGCACCACCCGCCACCCCGCCCGGCTTCCCTGCAAAGCTCAGGAGGTGCCACCAGGGCATCAACATGTTTAAGGAGCAGGGAGCATCCAGGGACTTGGCCGGGCTGGACAGGTGGTTCAATGCAGACTCCTGATCGCCTTAAAGTGCCAACGTACAATGCACACGAGTGGGTGCGCAGGTGACAGACCGAGGCCCACACTTGCTGCAGAGGCTTTCTGTCCATGTGTCTTAGATTTTTTTTTAAAAAAAGAGGCAAAGCATTGGCATTTCCTGCTGAGTTACTCAGCTCTTGGGTCAGAGGTTTCCTGACTAAAATGTCAACAAGGCATTATCCGTCCCTTCCCTTGTGCAGAGCCGAGCTGGGTGACATAAGACTCCTGAAGGGGCCCAGCTTCCTAAGCTACCTGGCCCCATTGTGGCTTGTGCACTGCTAGACAATATTCTATTCAGCCTAGTTTCTCCTGGGGGTTTGCTTCCATTTATCTAGAATAATGGCAGGACGAAGAGGAAGCCAGAACAAAGCACCATGACCAACGACCCCCCCGCCTCCCCCCCCCCCATGCTCGGAAACTCCAGGCTCCTACCTGATGAACGGCACGTGGTAGGGACGGACAAAGATGTAGAGACAGACGCCCACCAGCTGTGCCGAGGTCAGGAGAATGTACCTATGGGAGCGTGAGATGGCTTTCTGAAGCTGCTCGCCCCACATCTTTCTGTTGGTGGTGCTGGGAGAGAAAAGACAAGGACACCAGTGACCGTCGGCTGGCCGTGGGTTCTCCCCCTCCAGCCCGCCCGCCCGCCCGCCAGCCCCAGCCTGATCCTTTCACACGCGTGACGCCCCTCAGTGGCCCTCACTGTCAGGGTCGGGCTCCCTGCAGCACTGGACTGGCCGTTTGTTGCTGGCTGCGTCACACCCACCAGCAGTACTCCCCACCCCGCCACCTGGAGCCCAGCACAGGGCCCTGCTCCGAGGAGCTCCACAGAGTCAGGGCTTATGATTTGTTCAGAAAGTTCCTGAAATGAAGCTGTGCCAGTTCAGGAAAGAAAAGGTGTCGTTGACTTTATACCCCACGTGAATCAGGGGTGGGGAGAAGAGCAGTGCCTCCTCCCACACTCCTCTCCCCTCCCCCCGGGAAAGGTGACTCAGCACACTCCACGGACTTCCACCCACACCCTCCCGCTCACAGCAGGATGCAGCCTGCGTGGCCAGAGGCCGCAGCTCAGAGAGTATGCTCCCCGACCGGCAACTTCTCCCTCCCTTAGCAGAGAAAGAGGCGTGGGGAAGGGCAGACAGCGGCCCCTCCGACCGAGGGGCCCAGGCCAGCAGACACAGATGGCCCGTGGCCCTGCACCTGACCCAGGAACCCTCAGGGAGTTTCACGTCTCTCTCCTGCACCCTGGCGCCCGGCCGCCTACCTGGCATTGACGATATTCCCCGCACTCAGTTCCACCATCTCTTCAAACCCCACGGCAAATATGTCAGCTGGGCTGCTGTCATCTGGGGGCAAGGCAGGAGATGAAGAAAGTCAGACCCACCATGGCCCGCCTTAGCTCAATCGTGGGGCGCCCCATTGGCCTGTGGGTGCAGGTATCCCTCTGCCCAGGTGCACTCATCCAGTCCCCTGGGCGGAGCTCCGCACAGGCCCACAGCCCCTCCATGCCCTGCTGTGCACGTGGCCTTTCTCATCTGCATCCTGGGGCGGGTGCCTGCACCTCACGAGCGGCCATGGTGTCAATCAGAGGCCGTGTGAGCCCCACCCTGCCAGGTGTGTCCTAAGAGCCTCTTCCTCCCGGTGACGTCACAGGCCTCACACCTTCTCCCCAGGTTCCAGGGGCAGGCACTGTCTCATACTTGTCTGTGCCCCACAAGTGCTTTTCCGGGCGGCCCAGCCTTCCCCGGGGAGTGACCGACAGGAAGCGCAGCACGTGCAGGGGTGCTAGTCATGCGTCCTGTGTTCCCTTTAACAGGGAAGCTTAGGGTGCCATGCCACCCCTGCAGCCACTGGCCGCCTCTCTCCAGGCATGTCCTTCTGACACCTAGCGTCCTGAGCCAGGAAGCCAGCGGCTCTCTAGCTGCAGCAAGTGACACCCCTCCCCCTCCTCCCTGACTCCATCCAAAAGGCCAGTGTCCACGGCCTTTCTGTTGGCCACACAGGACGCCTGGACCCTCAAGCTTCACTGGCTTAGAGTTTCTTTTCTTTCTTTAAAGAAAAAAACACTGTTCCTCTGATCTGCGTGGCAACAGCCACACCCCTTCTCTCTCCTGAATGCGGTGCATTTCAGTGGGAGCCCTGGTGCACCCTCGGTCCCACGAGAATCCCCTGCGCAGTAAGAGGCAGGGTGCTGTCTGCACCCACCTGCTCCTGCAGACAAATGAAGACGAGCCATTTTAGCAAAAGGAGCTGCAGAGACAGCCCAGCCTGTGCGCTCACAGGGCCTGCCTAGGGCGAGGGGGGGGGTGGCATTCACAAACACAAGAATCCCAGTGACCCCAAATGGCAGACACGAGCTCCCCTAACCCCCGAGGCAGCAAGGGGGTGCAGACTGCCTGCATGGCTGGGATGGGGCTCTCCTGGCAGCGAGGGGCTCCTGCTCCTCCCGCTGGATCCGGAAGAGACTCCAGGGAGCCGGAGGGAGCGAGGCCCTGGGTGTGTGCTGACCGCAGGAAACTCATTTCCTCCTCCAGTCTGAGCTCTGAGGCCTTTACATGCTACCTCGCAAGACCTAAGACAGAAGGTGATGTGTCAAATTTGGGATTATTTCCTTCTTAAAAGGCACACAAAGCCATGGCTTGACGCGGCTGCATCTGCTGCGCGGTTGGTTTGGGGGAAAGCAGGAGCGGACGTTTGCGGCCAGCAGTGCCGTGGCCAGCGGTGCCGTGAACAGCGGTGCTGTGGCCAGCGGTGCTGTGGACAGTGGTGCTGTGGCCAGCAGTGCCGTGAACCGCGTGCCCGGCCCTTCATAGGAACATGATTCCAGAGGCTGCCTCTTCCTCCTCAGACAGGAGGTTCTAGTGATCAAAACCTAAAAACTGTGCATCTCTGTGTGTGAAGCGGGGAGAGAGTCGTGGCTGTGAGAACCCTAAATGCTTGGATGACAGAAGGCGGCGGGTAGTCCACGTGCCAGGGGTGCTCTGAGGGTAGACCCTGTGCTCTCTGAACCCCAAAGGGGCGGGAACCCCAAACACCACACTTCACGGAATATGGAAAACAGCTCAATGGAATGGGCGCTCACCCTGGGGCTCGGGCTCGGAAAGTCTGGGCGAGTCCAGCAGCCACTCGGCGAGCTCGGCGGTCCCAAGCAGGTTGCTCCGGAACTGCTTCCCTCCGTTCACGTTCCAGGTCCCCATGGCGACACGGACCCGCTTGTAATTTGTGAACTCCGCCTGGCGCTCCGACATCGCCCTCAGGATCCTGGGGGTCACTGCGGGGAGGCAACACAGGGCACGTCTGTCCGCATCCAAGCCCCTGCCTCCCCTGGAAACACAGACGGGGTGGGGTCTCTGTCCGCGAGAGAGGGTGCCTCTCTCCTGCCTCCTCGTGTGGCCGCACGGGACTGACCATCTCATAACAGAGCAGCGTAGGTCCCTGGCCAGGCTCCGCCACCGCCACATGCAGAGCACATACCCCCGCCATCCGCCCTCAGGCTCAGGGGAGTGTCTGCCACCCGCCACCTGGGATGACATGAGGGGTGGGGAGGGCTGGCTGGCACCCCACACGCCCTCTGCGTGGCCGGGCAGCGGGACGCCCGAGGCGAGTGGAGAGGCACCCCCATACCCAGCAGGGCCGTGTTGTCCAGTAGCATCCTTCCCTTGTCGGCCGCCTCCTCCGTGTAGATGTCCCCCACCAGCAGCAGCTTGATGGCCTCCTGCTTCACGCCGTCGAAGAAGTTGGACTGGATGGTGCGGGACACGGACCGGGCTCCGTCCTTCAGCTTCCCCACCTGCCAAGAGGGGGACACAGGCCGTGAGAGGCATCCACACGCCACCCCCCGCCACCCCAGATCCTGGCCTGCCCCCACCTTGGCCTTCCCCTCCAGGGCGCGGCTGCCCGTGAACATCTTGCTCAGGCTGTGCCCATTCAGAGACCACATGGCTTTGAAGGACTCCACGAAGCGGTCAGCGATGGGTTTTGAATTCAGCCCGAGGCTCCTGAGCTGCAGGTGAAGGACCTGGCGAGAGTGAGGACAGGGGTCATCGACTTCCCCCCGGGAGCTCCCCCAGCTGCCCGCTCACCCCACCCAGGGTTCCCTATCCTCCAGAGGACGAGGAACCCCTGAGCAAAGAAGGGGGCCTGCACCACAGCTACCCCCACGTTCCCATCCCACCCGGCCTCCTCTGACCCCCGAACAACGATGTCCCTGCCCCACCACCAGAGGGTGCACAGCGAGAAGGGCAGTTGGCCTGGACCACCACCTCCTGCAAGCGGGAAGCCAGGAGGGATCACGCAGACACACGGACAGACTGGGGTTCCCTCTGAGGCCTCTAGCCAGCCTCCCGCACAGCCTCTCCCGCCTCTGCCCGGCAGTGTGCTCACAATACCCCCACCTAGAGCCCTGCTCCCCCAGGTGCACCTGGCACCTGGGCCCCCATGTCGGACGGAGATGCATGAAAAGTGTGCCTGACGGGTCAGAGGCAAGCCAACCCCCCCGCCCCACCCCGGAGGCCTCGCCAGGTGCCTAGCACATCCCGCCCCCCCCTCCCCACAGTTAGAAAGTGAGCCCAGCGACGCCTTCATCTGCCCATGGAGGCGCAGGCCCAGCCTGCCCCGCTGAAGGCAGAGGGCCGAGGGGCCGGGCAGGACAGACCTCAAGCGCAATGAAGCTCTGCACCGTGTTGGTTCGGTCCAGGCAGTCGAGACAGTTCATCCGCAAAGTGCCTTTCTGAAAACTTAGGAAAACAGGAAATAAACGGTTACGTGTTGTGTTAGAAGGAGCAATGGCTGCAGCACAGTGGCCTGTGTGTGACGTAGGCCCCCCAAAACGTGTGACCCTCGTAGCTCACCAGGACCCCAGCACACGCTCGGCCACCCGCACACCCGGGTCATTCTAAACACAGTCGATTCCCGTGATTCACGGCAGTAACGCTCAGAGAGTGGCCGTGAACTATCGGTGATCCACTCGCCCACGAGCAAATCCTGAGCCACTGCTCGCAGGTTCCTGAGCCTCTGGTCCCGCATTTCCACCAACTACTCCGCACACAGCCTTGGTTCGCGGGCTCCTCTGGCAGAGATGCCTCGGTTAGCTCTGTGCGTTCCGCAGCATTGGACTCACAGCCAATGACGCTCTCACCGCTGCACGAAGCTTCCTGAACTCTCCGTGAGGCACCTCACATCCCTCCTGTGCTGAGGGTCACTAGACGGCACTTAGCGCCACGTTTGGGGGCTGTTTCAAACAGGGACATTGCCAACAAAGTGCACAAAAATGTGAAGCCGTGGCACTAACGAGATGGCAGCAAGAGAGCGGGACAGAGGGCAGAGCCCGCGGGAACACGCACCGGGCCAGGCGGCTCAGGCTCTCACCGGGGAGCATGTCTGTGAGCGCCGGGAGCGTGGGTTTGGGGTCACAGGTCTGCCCAGTGGGCACATTTGCAAATACAGGCTCTGGGAATGAGGATCGGCCATGTTGTGATTTGAGGACCCCGGACTTCCTTTTTCTGCTCAGCTGAGCAGCAAAATCCACACCCGTTTTCCTGGGCCATCGGGGTTATGCCAGCCCCCCCTTCTCTCTCGGGGTTTCACCTCTGTCTGGAGAAGTCATATGGTTACCATGGCTCCCATTCTAGCCTGGTCGCCTTTATTTGTAGATTTAATGTGCTTTCCTGTCTACTCACAACATTCAAAAGCAGGTTCTGATCTGGGGGAGGGGGTGTGCGATGGGGGGTGGAGAGAGGCTGGAACCCCGGGGCCCAGGATACTGCAAGCTGGCGAGTGGCGGGAAGGCACACAGCCCGGGACGCCCAGCCCTCCACCACCAGCCCAGCGGGAGGGGACACGGCAGAGACTCACCGGGGACTCACACTCGCGCCCTTGGTGAACACGTCAAAGTCATCCCAGTGGAGCTGCAGCTGGGGCCGCAGCAGGTGCTCCAGTTTCTCTAGCTTCCTGCCCCTGGCGAACTGGTGGAAGTCGAAGTTTATCATAGGCGTGTCACCGGCGTGGCACGAAGCCCAGAGCAGCTTCTGAAGGGGGAGAGGGAGGAGGTGAGAGTGGCAGGGGCCAGGGGAGGAGACCATGGCAGCAAACCTCTCCCGGCTGGAATCCGGGTGGCCAACCCGTCACTCACGGAGCAAGCGGCCTGTCAGTCCTGACCCTGCGAGGGAAGCACGCAGCCGGCCCACAGACCCACAGAGCATCTTGCAAACAGCAGGTCCGCCGCGGGCAAGCGACAGCCAGGCCGGGAGAGGCTGCCCAGGAAGCCCCAGTCCCGCTCCGACATCGCCCCTCTGAGGGGCTCTCCGAGGGCGCCGGGAGGGAAGGGCCACTCTGTTCTTCAGGCACCAAGTGCCACAGGCCCCTGAGGCGCTGGGCAGCCCGCAGGCTGGGAGCTCATAATCCAGCTCGGGGTTGCCTGGTAACCAGCCCCATCTAGACAAGCACTAGCCTCCAGGTGGGTGCGCTCTGAAGCGGCTGAGCCTCCAGGGGTTCCTCTGGGGGCTCCTGGCAGAGACCTCCTTTCCGCACCAGGAACCTCGCCACCCACTCCTCAGCCCTCTCTCCAGCCCCGAGGGAAGGAGGCCTGGCTGCCGCCCAGGGACCTGGCCTCGGCCTCCCCAACCCCACAGCTCCCGGCCAGACTTGTCGGAGGGTGTAAGGACCGTGAAGGACTTGCTGTCTGGTCCTGTGACTCAGAGCACCCGCCCACCATGGGCCAGAGTGCAAATCAGTGCCCGGTGCCACCGCCAAGGAGGTGTTGCCGTGAGATGAGGTCAGATGAACTGAGCAGGGTGCTGCTCGGTGGCTCTGTCTGGAGCAGACACCTATCCCCTGTGGCCTGATAAGCATGGGCCGCAGGCCGGCTGCAGGGCAGGGGCCCCAGCATTGCAGAGCTGATGGGCCCAGGGAGCCGGGGCTCCGTGCGACACCGGCCAGGTCTCCTGCAGGCGGAATGTCAGCTTCTCACCTCCCACCTGCCCAGGAGCCTGCCCTCCCGGGCCGGGGCCACGGGACCGCTGCCATCTCCTGCCCCTCTTGCGCCAAAAGAGCCCATCAGCCCCAGAGGCACTTTCACCGCTGACAGGTCGCTGGGGATGTCCTTCCCCAGAACTCGAGGCATAAAAGGGAAAGAGATTCTTGGGCTCTTTTTCGTTCTTGCTCCCCTCCTTCCTTCTTCCTGAAAATGAGCTGCCAAGGTGGGTGGAGGGGAGATATTTCTCAATCTCGTTGCTAGTAGCAACCAACCAAACAGGAAAAGCAGGTCTGGCCAAATGACACTGGCACCTGGAAATGGGCACCCAGCTGGTGCCCAAATGGGCACCAGCCAGGGGCAGGCCTGCCTTCACTCTCTCTCCATCGGCGGCTTCCTTGATCTTGAAACAACCAGGGCTTTCCCCATGAAGTGGGGGCTGCGGGTGATCGGAAAGGGACTGTGGAGGTGCCCACAGCCCATTCTGGAGCTTTTCACGTGGTAGATTGAATACATACGGGAACTCTGGGGACAGGGAGAGGCGGGGGGAGGGGGAGAGTCGCTCCAGCTGCTTCCTGCCCTGCCCAGGGTTTCTCCCCACACCTCCCTGGTCCTGCACAGGGAGGCCCCAGGGGGCCATGGGCAGCTGGACACAGGCAGCAGCTTTCAGGGGCAGCCCAAGCAAGAGTGGAAGGTTGGAAGGCTCCAACTGAGCAGGAGGAAATCACATAAGGTTTCTTGCCTGAAGCCGATCAGGAGCTCTGAAGAGCCCACTCCAGGCACAAGGGCCTGCAGGTGTTTGCATGAGCTTGCCAGCAGCGGAGCCAGACCAAGGAAGGAGGGGGTGCACGGGCAAAGCCCAATCATTTGTGCGCACACGTGTTTGCATGTGTGGCTGGGTGCATGTGTGTGTGCGTGCGTGTATGGGTGAGTGTGGGGGTGGGCGTGCATGTATGGGTGGGTGGGTGAGGGGGTGAGTGGGTGTGTGCACGTGCATGTGTGTGTGAGTGTGTGCGTGTGCATGTGTGTGAGTGTGTGCGTGTATGGATGAGTGTGTGGGTGGGCATGCATGTATGGGTGGGTGGATGAGGGGGTGGGTGAGTGTGTGCATGTGCATGTGTGGGTGAGAGTGTGTGTGTGCATGTGTGTGTGTGTGTGTGTGTGTGTATGGGTGAGTGCGTGGGTGGGCGTGCATGTATGGGTGGGTGGATGAGGGGGTGGGTGAGTGTGTGCACGTGCATGTGTGGGTGAGAGTGTGTGTGTGCATGTGTGTGTGAGTGTGTGCGTGTCCATCCAAGAGGATGAAAAAGGCCCGGCTGTCCTGAGTCTCCAGGCCCCAGTGGAAGCTCTAGGCCAGCGGTTCTCAACCTGTGGGTCGCGACCCCTCTGGCGGCCGAACGACCCTTTCACAGGGGTCGCCTAAGACCATCCTGCATATCAGATATTTACATTACGATTCATAACAGTCGCAACATTACAGTTATGAAGTAGCAACGAAAATAATTTTATGGTTGGGTCACAACATGAGGACCTGTATGTAAAGGGCCAGAAGGTGGAGAACCACTGCTCTAGAGCAAGCATGTCAAACATGCTCAAAAAGCATTTATTTGAGGCACGCAGCCCGCCGGCCGCGAGTTTGACATGCTTGCTCTGAGGAAATGCAGCTGGAGACAGGAGATGCTCTGTTTCAACTCAGCAAATTCTCCCAGCTTCCCAGTTCACAAAAATTAAACTCCGCACATCAGGAGCCCAAGTCACAATTGCTGGAACCCTGGTGAGGTCTGCACTGTGTTTCCACCCCCCGCGGGAGCCTGCCTCAGAGCAGGGGCCCTCAGGCTCCCCCCTCCCTCCCCCCTCCCTGTGTGGAGAAGCGGGCAAGGGGCTGCGTTTACCTTGAAGGCTCTGTTGAGCACCTCCTCTCCGCCTCTGTTCCCCAGCAGGTTTACGACCACTTGCTTCCCATACTGCTCCTTCAGGAGGACCATATGCCTGCAACAGAGCAGGAGGCACCGTGACCCCGTCACCAGGATGCAGACTGAGCCCCGCCTCCAGGGGAGAGGATGTGGAAGGGACCTGCTGGGCACGAAGGCCCAGGATGCATCTGCCCATGAAAGGGCAGGAATAAACCTGGCACACGAGAGGAAGGACTTTCCAGAAAGCTCCCCATTAAGCCCAGAACAGCTTGACCTGGCCCGCACGAACAGAGCCTTACAAATGCCATGTGTGCTATCTCTGAAATTAATCTGTTTCACTTGGTACCGTCTGTCCTCCGAACTGGAAAACCTGGTAGGAGAACAGTCAACCGCAGGGTCCGATTTTTATCTAAGAGCTGCTGTATTATTTTTCCATTTCTTTTTATGTAAAAATACATTTGTTTGTTTTAAGAGAGAGAGGCAGAGAGAGGGATAGAGAGATAGAAACATCCATGAGATGATTAGCTGCCTCCTGCCCTCCTGCACGGCCCCCACCGGGGGCTGAGCCTGCAACCCGGCACGTGCCCTGACCAGGAATCAAACCAGCAACCTGTTGGTTCCTGGGTCGACACTCAACCGCTGAGCCACGCTGGCCGGGCTAAGAGCTGCTTTATGATGCTCCAAACAAGGAGACACAACCAAATCTCAGTCTTTAGGGAAATTATTTGTGTATCAGAGACAATTTAAAAATACATATGTTGAGCCCTAGCCAGTTTTGCTCAGTGGATAGAGCGTCGGCCTGCGAACTGAAAGGCCCCAGGTTCGATTTCTGTCAAGGGCACATGCCCGGGTTGTGAGCTCAATCCCCAGTGGGGACTCTCAGGAGGCAGCCGATCCATGATTCTCTCTCATCATTGATATTTCTCTCTGTCTCTCTCCCTCTTCCTTCCTCTCTGAAATCAATAAAAATATATTTTAAAAATACGTATGTTGAAATATTAGGGAGAGACAAATGTTTACCTTTTATCACCAGCTTTTGAAAAGTAACTTTACAACTTCAACAATGGTTAGAAATGCTGAAATGCAGTGTTTAAAAAAAAACATAGGAAAAAGACACAAGCAAAAAGCGGATGGAAAACTGTAATCTAATAGGGCCATCTTTAAACCTAAATATAGAAGAAAGACCAGAAGATAAAACATCATGATGTCAGAAGTGGGGGAATTTTGTGTCATTTAAAATTATTTTCTTCTTTAAACATTTCACTATTTTCCAAATGTCTATAATGACATGTTTTTTTTATAAACAAAATTTTTAAAAAGTTAATTATCACAAAAGAACCAAACCCCATAAGAGAAAAAAACACACTCTTTTACTAATCTTGAGGGGTGGCAGTGGGTAGAAGAATATGATTCTGAAGGGGGGCAGTGCAGGTTTCTTGCTGCGGAGTTAAGCTTGAGTCTGCTGGCAGCTCCTGTCTCTGTGAATGGCCTTTCCTAGAGCAACACTCCTGGAGGCCCCGCCCTCCCCTCAGCCCCACCCTCCCCGCAGCCCTTCCTGGGGGAAGACACAGGGAGATGAGCCAGTGAAATCCGGCCTCTTACAGGCTGTGCTCTGTCCCTGGAGCTGTGGGCGTGCAGCCCTGGCTGAAGCTGCCAGGAGAAATGCAACGTTCCTGGCCTGGCCTTCTGGGCTCTTTGGGGTCTCTGCCCAGAGAAGGGGTGTCCTGGCCTGAGGTGTGCCATGTGACAGAACAGCAGGCTCTGCTCTGGTGGGAAGTCCGAGCTGCCCAGCACTGAGGGAGCTCCCTTAATTCGGGGTGAAATGTGGGGAAGCCCATTGTGGCCACACATCTGAGCTGTGACCAAGCCACAATGCAGCTTGTCAGAAATAAGGCTGTCTGATGCCCACATACATCTCCACGGCTCCAAATTCCAAGGCTGGGAGAGGAACACCGTTACCCATCACTCATTCACCGGCCCCACACACCCTCGATCGAATCATTCACTGCCCTGAGCTGGCTCCTTGGTCTGTCACATAGGCCAGTCCTCCTGTGAGGGGTGGGCATGAGAACAGGCGGGTGACAGTGACGAGTCGAGTGTTTGGCACGGGGGAGCTGGTTTTCCTTTCCTTCCTTTTGATTTAAAATTAAGATAGCACACTTTGTATTGAGAAACTGAGACTCCCTTCAGTGGACAGAGTCTTGGAGTCCACACTGAGGCAGGAGAGCGAGGCTCCTCCTGGCATTGGTGGCTCCGTGCGTTAGGGGCTTTATTCAACCTTTCAGCTCATCTGCTCCTCTCAGATGGCGCTCCTTGGAAAACGGGGAGTTTTCCAGCACCCCAGGGAGTCAGATTTCCACTTGGCAGCATCCTTCTCAAACCCAGGGCATAACTGAGGGGCCAGCAGTTAACTCTCCCCTGATGTCCAGACACAAGCAGGTCTGTGCAAAGCGAGAGAGGGCAGAGGGAGTGGGTCACCATCCTGCAGAGTGAGACCGGGCACCGCCCAGTGACAGGCTAACGCCGTCATCAAAACTGTACGGCACCCCGAGCAGCCGCAGCCCAAGGCCTGGTGGAGACACCCCCTTCCGCAGGCATGGCAGATGGCAGAACGACAACAAGCAACCAGGGAAGCAAGACAGCAGGGTCCCCTGGAAAGGATCCCATGGAAAAGATTTTGCAAGTGGGGGAGGGTGGAGGGATTTACTCTGGACCAAACACATCAAAGAACTGAGAAACTCAGAGATCTGGGGGCACCTCTCCAGGGGGTGACACAGCCCCGCTCCTCTGGGGGGCCCACTGTGCCCCATCTCGGTCTGTGAGAGAAACCTGTGAACTCGCTCCCAGACACTCACTTCCAAACTGCGGCCCAATGAGAGCGACGAGCCAGCAGCTGTCAGGTCAGACAGACAGGAGGGGGGCACAGTCTGGTCAAACTTCGGGGTTAGAGGCATTAAAAAAGAAACTCCTTGCAAGCCAGAATTTTAAGTGGAGGCTGCCTGTCAAAGGACTTACAGCCTCAGAAAGGTGTTTGGGGATTCGCAGAAGAGATTGAGTTTATCCTTAGATTGAGGGGAGAAGCGAGTGCAAGAAACGAAAGGGCTCCCAAGTACACACACACACACACACACACACACACACACACACACTTTGGCCAGCTCAGGAGGAATTGCATTTTCGCTAACATTTCCTATGAACATTTAATGCAGATCAATGTCAGCGAAAAGAAGTCCATATGCGCCACAGGTAGACACATGAATAGTGCTCAGAAAAAAAGGCAATAGCATATTCCCTACTAGGTTACCTATCTCCTTCCAGGAGAAGCTATTACCAGGGGTCGCAGCTGGGCTGGTGTTACCAGGTTATGGTAAACGAGATGGCTGCAAACAAGTTTAAAGTCCCAACGAAGCTTCAGGCACAGTGATTAAAACACAAAATCACTTTTGAAGTTTTATGACATTCACTAAGATAATTTTTAAACTTAGTATTTAGATTAAAACAGCAGATACTTTAGGAAGCTATTAATGCTTCAAGTTCAAGGTAATAGCTCAGTTTAAAGTACTAATAGTTCAGGTTAAAGGTGCAAAATATTTAGTGTGTTATGATCCAATTTGTGTTTTAAAACGTGAACTATGTATACGCCAACTTTTTCCTAGAACGATACATAAAAAGCCAATAGTGGACCCTCTGGGAGTGAGAACTGGGAGTTAGGGCACTGCGACTTCTCACTTTATACCGTTCAATGTGGTGGCATCAGACCTGGGAATATATTACTTTTAAAACAAACACAAACGGCTACAAACACCCCATGATCCAGAGGAGCCCTTGTTAACCAGGACGCATGGATAAAGCTTCACCACGGGAGGGACTGGTGAAATGAAACAATCCCACGCGCTACCTGCGCATTTATTGCTGAGCCTCAGGGAAACCTGAGCGCAGGCAACAGGCTCACTTTGGAAACTCCCTTTGCATAAAAGACCAAAGTAAAGGGCAAGGTCAGACGCAGGGCTGGGGGCCTCCCTTCCCGCTGTCCCCTGCGCCGCTGTCTGGTGGGAGGGAGACCCCTGAGGATGACAGACGGACGGTGTCAGACGGCCTTACCTGTCGAAAGCAGGGGCGTTGGCTTCCAGGCCTCTGTTGAGTCTCAGATGATGCGAGCCAACCTAAAGCAAAGAGAACAACCCCGTGACTCCTGCTGCTCTGCGAACCCAGAAGTGGTCCCCACTCCCCCTCTCTGCCAGCCCGGCCTCCAGCGGCCCATCCCAGCCCCGATGTGGCCCCTCCCAGCGCAGGATGGCCAGGCCCCGAACTCAGTCCCGCAGCCTGAGTGGGGCTCTGCTGCGGCCCCGTCTGAGCTGCAGTGCGGACCATGCCACTCACATTCTTCCACAGACAGAAGAGAAACTCCAGGGTAAGACCACGAGGCCTGCATCACACCCACAAACCCCTCCGTGGCGAGAGGTACAGCTAAGCCAGTGGTCGGCAAACTGCGGCTTGCGAGCCACCTGCGGCTCTTTGGCCCTTTGAGTGTGGCCACGAAGTTTCAATCGCACTGTACGTGCGCGCCCGCATGTGGTATTTTGTGGAAGAGCCACACTCAAGGGGCCGCAGTTTGCTGACCACTGAACTAAGCCAACGGGAGAGAGACCACTGTCCCAGCATCCTCTGCAGCTACAGGGCCCACGAAGGCCCTGAAGCTTGAGTTACAGCTGCCTAGAAACTAATGCGTCTTGTTGCTTAGAGCTACCTGTTAAACGCTGGAAGTTTAAAAACAACCTTGAAACTAACGTGTGGTTACTGAGCCAGCTGGAAGGACTCTCTCTGAACATTTCCTGGACAATTTGAGGACAGTAACGGATTGTGATCTGGAGAGTCAAACAGGAATCCATGAGTCCATACCAGGGGTGGGGACATCTGGCCCTTAGGTCGTAGAAGGCCCGAGAAATCATTTGACCTGGCCCTGCCCAGACATGAGCGGGGAGTCAATTAAACGTTTGACCAAATACAGGAGGCTAATTTTTAAGTTGGTAGTTTTGTATGGTCTGAGAATGATGTTATAAATATCCAAAGGGCCCTTGGCCAAAAAAAAGGTACCCCCACCCCTGAACACAGATGACAGCTGGCCGGCTGGGTGAGTGGGTAGGTGGGCAGGTAGGAGGGTTGGTGGATGGGTGGGTGGGTGGATGGATAGGCAGGCATATAGGTAGATGGCTGGGTAGGTGGGGGGTGGACAGATGGATGAAGGGTGGGTGGATGGGGCAGATGGGAGGACTCTTCCTTTCAGTGGAGTACTAACTAATGGAGGAAGTGGTGGGAAATCATCATTTTACAAGCACTATAGTAAATAATTGCTCAGCAAACATCCGGAGTTGACCCTAACTGTCAGGGGAGAGTGACGAGGAGCAGGATACCTGCCTGGTCTCAGAGCGTCACCCACGGGCTGCTTATCATTGAAAAGGAAAACACACTAAGTGAAGAAACGGAACAGCTCCTTGCCCAGGCGATCAAAATTAGCATCGCTGATGCGGGACAGAGGCTTACATGAGGACGTGGCATCAGGGATCGACACCCTGAGCCTGATAAGGTGAAGGAAAAGAAGGCCTGCATTCTCCAAGAACTCCTCGTCACAGACAGGAGGCACTGCTGGGACTAAAGGAGACGAGCGTGTGACGCTACCTGCAGGTGTGACGCTGGCCTGGAGGGAGAAAGTGCCACCAGGACTCGTGAGACAACAGATAAGTCCAGACCGAGGACTGCATGGTACATCACGGCATTGCATCCGTGTGACACTTCCGGAATGCGTGCCTGCACCGTGGAGATGGCAGCATGTCCTTGCTCTTAGGAGACACATCCTGACATAATAGTAGGTAGAGACACGAGGTAGCAACTCCTCTCTCTGACTCAGAAAAGAAGCAATAGCGTGTGCGCGTGCATGTGTGTGCGCGTGCATGCATGTGTGTGTGTGCATGTGTGTGGAGATGGTGACAGTGAATTTGGGTGAAGGACACACAGTTCTCTATTGCTCGTCTGGCTTTGCTGTAGGCCTGGAGTTATTTCAAGATAAAAGTTTCTTCAAATGCACGCTTAGCTTGGGCCGTTAGCGCACATTATGAAAGCCGTGTCCTTAGACCTACCAGGATGATCGGATGCAGTTATTACAAACATGTACCAAGTGTCACTCCACAGCGCCTGCCCACAGGTAACACCTGTGTCCCTCTCTGAGCTTGAGGAGAGCAGCCGTCCAGAAAGCCAGCTTCCGGCCGGATGCAGAGGAGACTGGGGCTGGGCTGGCCCATCTGACTGAGTCTATGAATAAGCCCCATCCCTCGGTCTGACGAAACCCTGGGGTTCTGCAGAAAGGCTCCAGTCAAGCCCTTGTCTGGTGGCCAAGCTCATGCTGCCCCCTTTCCCCACGGCCGCCACCACCTGGCTGAGGAAGTGAGATGCTGAATTCCCAACACTTTCACAGCTGGTTCTGAGAAGACGCTCTGCCCTGCCCCCTGAGGCAAGTGGGCTCCTGCCTTCTTTCTGGATTTACAAGGAAGGCACCTGGGAAATGGGATCCTTTCCGCCACCCTCTGATCCCCAAGAGCAGGGGCTGTGTCAGTCTGTCTGTCAGTCTGCCAGTCATGGCAAGAAGTCTCCCGGCCTCAGGGATACTGCAGCTGTTTTTAGACTCGTTCCCATGGGAACGCAGCAAGGGGAGGATGGAAAACTGGGCTCAGGGCTGAGGCCTAGATTTTAGTTGTGACAGTTCTATTACTGGACACATCTGCCCCCCCTTCCCCCCAGTCTCAGCCCACGGTTGTTTCTTCTATAAAGGTAGAATTCAGTCACGGATGACTGCACCAGGAGTGTCCCACCTCTGGGCTTGAATTCCTCCCACTATAAAAGTCACCCGAATCCCATGACAAATTGCGTAACCAGTCCAGGATGGAGCTAGCGAGCGCACCCTGACACCCACGCCTACACAGCACGGGGTGCCAGAGAAAGACTGGAGCGAGGTGGACAGGGCCAGGCAGGACCGCCGAAGGCATGTTTTGTCCCCGACAGCACTTAGTCCAAAGTCACTGCTGACCACAAACCCACCTGGGGACACTAAGAAGTCAAGAGCACTGCCCAGCGAATGACCAGGGCAGTCAGGATCCCTGAGCCCAGCAGTCCTCAAAGTGTGGTCCCTGGACCCGCAGCACCATGTTTAATGAGCTGCCCAGGTGACTCCTGCATGTGTGTGCATGCATGTGCACGTGTCTGCACGTGTCTCCGCGTGTGCCCAAGCACTGGAGTCTGAACAGCACTGGTTCTGACTCATCTTCCTCCTCCATTCCCTTTTAGCTCAGGTTGCAAATGCCTGTGAGCAGAGAAGATGGGAGGAAGTGAGCAGCTGGGGGCGGGTGGGGGGAGGGGCTGTGCTCACACCTGCGCAGCCACAGGGGCACTGGGACCAGGCCCAGCCTGCCCCCTGGCTGCCTCCCCAGACATCGTGGCCTCAGGCTGCGCTCACCCTGCACTCACCCGTCCTCCTTGGACATTCTCGCAGGAGGTCATCCTTCCTCCAACATTCCTTTCATTTCACTGCCTCAGGCCTCACATCCTGCCTCCTCCTCTGACACCGACCCTAGTCTGTCCTCTCTGGTGGCACCTAGTCCTGAGGCCACCAGATGTCGGAAGCCTTCAGTCAGGGCTGGAGTGAAGCCACGGTTGGCACCGGCAACCGGAACGCACTGTGATGCCTTATTGGGCCTCCCTTCCTTCTCTGTCACCCATCCCCCTCCCCCTGGCCGGGTGGACGCTTGGACAATCACTCCTGTCTGAAGTGGTCACTTCAGTCCTACAGACCACACACCCAGGGGCATTGGCCATGAGAATAACCGAGATCTCGAGGACGCCTGGCTGTGCGTCAGCCCTGAGCCCACACCGGCCCTTGAGAGGGCCCACAGTCACCAAGGGCATCCGCCAATCCCTCTGGCACCCACTGCCCCTCCCCTAGTTAAGGCTGCCAGCGTCTTACCTGGATCGCTGTGACTTCCCACCTGGTGTCTTTACCTTCAGTCTTCTTTCCCCAGACTAAACCCTATCACACTTACAGCTAATCATGACACCCACCCCTGGGAACCCTTCCGTGCAGTGGTCCAGTGTGTGCTGGAGCCAACTGCTACCAGCTCACACACCAGCTCCAAGTTCCGGGACATCAAGTTGGTGGCTCGACATCAGCCATGATGGGAGCATTTACACTACAGTAATGGGCAAATGCTGCAAATGGGATTTCTCCCTCCTGGCCCTCAGAAAACTGTTTATCAGCACACCCGAGGAGCTCCCAAGCCTTCCTGAACATTGCAGTCATCTAGGGGTTTTCAGAAAGGACTGATGCCTGGATCCCACCTCCACACTGTGATTTTTTAAAAATATATATTTTTATTGATTTCAGAGAGGAAGGGAGAGGGAGAGATAGAAACATCAATGATGAGAGAGAATCATTGATCGGCTGCCTCCTACATGCCCCACACTGGGGATCAAGCCCACAACCCGGCCATACGCCCCCAACCGGAATCGAACCCGGGACCCTTCAGTCCGTAGGCGGACGCTCTATCCGCTGAGCCAAACCAGCCAGGGCCAACACTGTGATTGAATTGGGATGGCATGCAATCTGGGGACCAGGAGCTTTGAAGTTGCCCAGGTGATTCTGATGTGCAGCGACGTTTGGGCACCACTCCTCTGGCAGCTCCTGGGGGAAACTGTCACCTCCTCAGCAGAAGGTAGAAGCCCGTCTGACCTGGCCCTGCCTGCCTTCCAGTCTCACCTCCCGCAGGGCCCTCCTAGGACTGCAGGCAGCCAGACCAGAACGCGTCTCTCCTATGCCCTGCACTCAGGGGTTACGTCTGCACCACGCCTTCCCTGGGCCAGGCCTGACTTCCGTGCCTGGTGGTTCTGCCCTGTCCCAAGTGAGCTCAGACCCCTCCCCTAAGCTGGGCTCTATGCACACAACACGGTCAGGCCGGCCCCTCCTCCCCAAATGCAGTATCTGGCGCCAGGGGCTCTGCCTCGCGCATCCACAGATGCTCACTGAGTGTCTGTGGGACAAACAGACGGCCTGTGCTGGGGTGTCTGGAGGCTGGGAGACGGAACAGCCCGGAAGACGGGTCCTGTGCTGCGTCCTGAGAGGCGTGAGGACGCTGCAACTGCACCTGGCGGTGTCCGCCCGGAGGCGCAGGGGGAACTCATTCCCTTGCCAGAGGCAAACAGCGATGCAACCTGAGCTTTCGCCTCCTAGAAGTTATAGTTCATGTCTGTGATGGTTACAGCTACCATTCCCGGTGCTTCCTAGGTCCTAGATACTGCGCTCAATTCCGGTGTTTAATCCTCTCCACTCCCCGGAGGTCGGTACTGTTTACTCCATTTTACAGAAGAGGAAGCTGAGGCTTAGCGAAGATAGAACTTCTCTACTGTTTCTGAGATAAGAACTTCTTGTTTGAAATGAGAACATTTTTTGAGATAATATTTTTGAGATAAGCACATTCTTCTGAGATAAGAGCTTTTTTTTGAGATTAGAACTTTTCACAAATGTGTGGTTCCCATGGACACAGACAACAGTGTGCTGATTCCCAGAGGAAGGGGGGGGGGTGTAGAAGAAGGTAGAGGGGTATTCAGGGGGATGGAAGGACACCTGACTTGGGAGAGTCAACACAATGCAGACGTCTTGTAGAACCGTGTACCTAAAACCTGTATAATTTTATTCACTAATGTCACCCCAATAAATTCAATTTTAAAAAGTACATGGATCCTAAGAGAATCAGAACTTGACTAGAACTTGGGTCTGCATAACTTCAAGGCTCTAGGCCAGGGGTGGGCAAACTTTTTGACTCGAGGGCCACAATGGGTTCTTAAACTGGACCGGAGGGCCGGAACAAAAGCATGGATGGAGTGTTTGTGTGAACTAATATACATTCAAAGTAAACATCATTACATAAAAGGGTACGGCCTTTTTTTTCAATAGTTTTATTCATTTCAAACGGGCCGGATCCGGCCTGCGGGCCGTAGTTTGCCCGCTGCTGCTCTAGGCTCTTAATCACAGGATAAGTGATCTTGTTTCTGTGACATCTGCCTTACACTCAGGCAAGCACGCAAGACCCATGGACAACAAGCGTCCGCGACTTTATCGCGGCTCCAGTTCATGCTCGTTGTAAGTATTTTTCCCCCCACCCCAACCTCTTCGTCATTTTTGAAACTGTTGTTCTACAAGCCATCTCACATTTTGGAACAAAGAAAAGTACAACCACACCAATGAGCACAGCACGACGCATCCGTGAGCTCAGCAGTCTGACAGGGGAGGCGGGGGATGCAGGCCGGGTGGGAACAGCAGAGGCGCTCATCGTGGGGCGGCACAGGGAGCTTCAGAACTCAGACTAACTCACCTGTGCAAGACGTGGTCCCTGTGTGCACGTGACTGGGGGGGGGGAGGTTCTTAAGTGACAAGGGGGGCAAAGTCTTCAACAGACGCACAGTATGTAAAAGATGTACTCCATAACTAACACTCCAGGAGAGCAATTAGCCTTAGGGATAAAATTTCCAATGTGGCTATTTATAAATTGTGCAACCCACTGCCATGGTGGGGATGGAACTGTGAAAGGTACACAGCTGCTGGAAATGGCCTCAGGATCCAGGACTTCCTAACAAGGGTACCATTCCTATGAAAAGTCGCACAGGAATCAGTATGCCACCGTCCTCTCTGCCCATGCCCACCCCCCTCTCCATCCCCTATCCCACCCTGGGCCCACAGGCTCATAGGTTCCCTGGGGCAGCCCCAAGAGGGGGCAACAGTGAAACTTAAAATGCAAGCTATTCACCCAAACATATCTGTGCTTATAATATAACCCAAACGAAGAAGGAAGGGGAAAGGTCCACATGGAGAAAGACAACCAGCATCCATCCCCAGGCTTGCTCCTCACATATCCGGGGAGGGAGGGAGGCCCACCATGAGCACGGCCTGCTGGTCCCAGGAGCAGCCCAGTTCCCCTTGGAGGATGCACATGCCCATCAGACTCAAGGTCAGCGCGTCCTTCATAAGATTCACGGACACAAAGCCTTTTGAAATGTGTTTTGAAGGAACCACGCACGGAGACTCTGGAGAAGCACTGGTGTTAGGATCTGAAACAGCATTGGGCAAACTACGGCCCGCGGGCCAGATACAGCCCGTTTAAAATGAATAAAACTAAAAAAAAAAAAAAAAAAAAAGACCGTACCCTTTTATGTAATGATGTTGACTTTGAACTTATATTAGTTCACACAAACACTCCATCCTCCGGTCCAGTTTAAGAACCCATTGTGGCCCTCCAGTCAAAAAGTTTGCCCACCCCTGATCTGAAAGGTGCTCCAGCTGCCGGAGAACAGGCATCACGTCCCGCTAACACTGACAGGCTGAGGGGCACCAGGTCTCGCTGACACTGTGAGGCTCAGGGGCACCAGGTCCCGCTGACACTGTCAGGCTCTGGGGTACCAGGTCCCGCTGACACTGTGAGGCTCAGGGGCACCAGGTCCCGCTGACACTGTGAGACCCAGGGGTACCAGGTCCCGCGACACTGTGAGACCCAGGGGCACCTGGTCCCGCTGACACTGTGAGACCCAGGGGTATCAGGTCCCGCTGACACTGTCAGGCTCAGGGGCACCAGGTCCCGCTGACACTGTGAGGCCGAGGGGCACCAGATCCGCTGACACTGTCAGGCTCAGGGGCACCAGGTCCCGCTGACACTGTGAGACCCAGGGGCACCAGGTCCCGCTGACACTGTGAGACCCAGGGGCACCAGGTCCCGCTGACACTGTGAGGCCGAGGGGCACCCGGTCCCGTTGACACTGTGAGACCCAGGGGTATCAGGTCCCGCTGACACTGTGAGACCCAGGGGTACCCGGTCCCGCTGACACTGTGAGACCCAGGGGTGCCAGGTCCCGCTGACACTGTGAGGCCGAGGGGCACCCGGTCCCGCTGACACTGTGAGACCCAGGGGTACCTGGTCCCACTGACACTGTGAGACCCAGGGGCACCCGGTCCCGCTGACACTGTGAGACCAGGGGCACCCGGTCCCGCTGACACTGTGAAACCCAGGGGTACCAGGTCCCGCTGACACTGTGAGGCTGAGGGGCACCAGGTCCCGCTGACACTGTGAGGCTGAGGGGCACCAGGTCCCGCTGACACTGTGAGACCCAGGGGTACCAGGTCCCGCTGACACTGTGAGGCTCTGGGGCACCAGGTCCCGCTGACACTGTGAGGCTCAGGGGCACCAGGTCCCGCTGACACTGTCAGGCTGAGGGGCACCCGGTCCCGCTGACACTGTCAGGCTCAGGGGCA
The DNA here is from genome assembly GCF_964212035.1 of Myotis nattereri. Lineage (NCBI taxonomy): Eukaryota > Metazoa > Chordata > Mammalia > Chiroptera > Vespertilionidae > Myotis > Myotis nattereri. The sequence continues at coordinate 95,517,377 of NC_138081.1, read as the reverse complement.
CCAGGTCCCGCTGACACTGTGAGACCCAGGGGTATCAGGTCCCGCTGACACTGTCAGGCTGAGGGGCACCAGGTCCCGCTGACACTGTCAGGCTCAGGGGCACCAGGTCCCGCTGACACTGTGAGACCCAGGGGTACCAGGTCCCGCTGACACTGTCAGGCTCTGGGGCACCAGGTCCCGCTGACACTGTCAGGCTCGGGGGCACCAGGTCCCGCTGACACTGTCAGGCTCAGGGGCACCAGGTCCCGCTGACACTGTCAGGCTCAGGGGCACCCAGTCCCGCTAACACTGTGAGGCTGAGGGGCACCCGGTCCCACTGACACTGTCAGGCTCAGGGGCACCCAGTCCCGCTAACACTGTGAGACCCAGGGGTACCAGGTCCCGCTGACACTGTCAGGCTCTGGGGCACCAGGTCCCGCTGACACTGTCAGGCTCAGGGGCACCAGGTCCCGCTGACACTGTCAGGCTCAGGGGTACCTGGTCCCGCTGACACTGTCAGGCTGAGGGGCACCAGGTCCCGCTGACACTGTCAGGCTGAGGGGTACCTGGTCCCGCTGACACTGTCAGGCTGAGGGGTACCTGGTCCTGCTGACACTGTGAGGCTCAGGGGCACCCGGTCCTGCTGACACTGTCAGGCTGAGGGGCACCAGGTCCCGCTGACACTGTCAGGCTCTGGGGCAGCTGCTCCGCAGCAGGTCAGGCTACACCAAGAGAGGCCTGACTGGAGACCAGAACTAAAGAGGGAACGACCGACAAATGGGTTTTGCTCTGTTTTTAGAAGAGGGAGACCAGACATGGAGGGTCCCAGACACATGGTTGTAGACGGCCGGTCTGCAAAGCCAGACGCGCTCTGCGGCCGTAGAAACTGGACAGACAGAGGGCACCACCAGGAAGACGCCCCACACTGTGGCCTCCAGCTCAGCGCCTGGAGGCAGCCTCAGACATCCTGGGAGAGGGACCGGCCCTGGGGGAGGTGGGTGAATTCCACTGCGCCTTCCCGAACACTAGGATTCTGTCATGACAGAATTCTTAAACATGGTCTCCCTCTTTCCTTTTGCAGAGCTCCAGAAGTTTCAGGGGGAAATCTCCAAATCTGAAGAAAATCAAGTGTCACTCTGTGGACTGGCCAGAAGGGGGCCCTCTATGGAGACCCGGTTGCTTCGGCCTTGGGGATCGATGGGAGGGAGGGGAGCCACGGCTCACAGGGCGCAGGGTTTTAGCTGTGATGAAATGTTCTAAAATTAGACTCCATGGTGGCTACACGGCTCTGTAAACGCACGAGAACCACTGGCTCGCATGCTCTGCACGGGCGAGGTTCATGGTATGTCATCTGTATCTCATCCAGCTCTTGCACACGCCCGCTGGGGGATGCTTGCCAGGGGATTCTCCACATTATAATCATGCTCAGGAGGCTGCTCTGCCGCCACTTCCTGCCACCAGCTGTTCCCAGCCGGCTCAGCCATTCCTTCCTAATGGGCACGCTGGATGCTAGAGAGGCTTTTCCTCCCAGAACTCAGAGCCCAGATGACGCTCATCTGTCCATCTCACTCTCAGAGCTGACGTGTCTGCCCACAGCAGCGTGACAACAGACTGGAGGACAAAGTGCCTATGGTGACACGGGGTCAAGTCAAGGGCCAGTAAGACCCAGCCCTGTCAAACACCCCACGAACCTGGGAGATGGCCCTGAGCTTCTTCAGTCACCCGAACCGCGGTCACCCAGAGCCAGAGGCCTGCTGAGCGCACAACGTCCCCTCAGGCCAGAAGGACAGTCTGGATGGTGGACGGTCCGGATGGTGGACGGTCCGAATGGTGGACAGTCCGGATGGTGCTGAGGAATCTCAGGATCCCGTGCAGTGGCACTGCCCCCCGCCCCTCGGGTAGGAACTCAGTGAACGAGGCAGCGCCAGTCCGTGGACAGCAAATGTGCTCTTGGAACATGGCACCCCCGAACTCTCCCCAGGAGGCAGATGCCAAATACCTCGGCGCTGGCCCGAGCGCTGTTGTGGGCGGCAGGGGTATTTTTAGAAACCACGAGAAGACTCTGTGCAATTCTCACGTGGCCGCACCACGGGCCCCTGCAATGCCAACCACGCCCGCTGCCCGGCCTGGGGCCCTCACAAAGCCCTCTAGGACAGTCACGACTCCCAAACACCACTAACACGTTCTCACGTACGGAATCTGGGAGCTAACAAGGTGATTCTATTCAATTACATTACACGGTTCCCTGTCAGCAAAGACTTCCCACTGCAGGTGCATCAACAGTGAGCTCACAATCAGAAAATTACACACAATGCATATGTTTACACACACACACACACACACACACACACACACACACACGCCAGGCTCAACCCAGTTGCGCTTCGGGAAAGGCCAGAAACTGCCATGAAAGAACATGGTGGGAAGAAACAAGCCACAGCCGTGTGGGGAGAAGGCAGGACGGACAGTAACACGCGTGCACGGACTTCTTATGACCTACCTGGAGCCCTGGCTGCTCCCAAAACAGCGGAACCGAGCCTCTGATCTGGACGAAAGACGACACACCATCATCCATGTAGATCGTCTGCACCACAAGGAGACATAAAGGGAAGTGTTCTTCAGCGAGACCAAATGTCCGGGCCGGTAAGGGGATCCGGCCACCTGAGACCCGACACCGGAGAGAAGGGCAGACAGCGGACGTCAGGCCTGCGCTCCGCGGCCCTGCAGGCGTGGCGCCCTGACCCGGCCCGGCCCAGCGTACTCCCCGGGATGCTGGCTGCCCACCAGCCTCCGGAGTCTGCAGCAGGCAGGGCCGCCCGGGGCTGTGCAGCTGCCCGAGCTCCCTGCAAATCCCAGCAATGCCCCCGCCCTTTTCGGTATTAACTGACACCCTCCTTAGAGCCCTCGACTTTCACTTCGTCAATCAGCAAAGCAGAGAAGGCAACTGGGAAAGGGCTGAATGAACGAAACGAACAAGCTGCAGCCAAAGGCGCCGTTGAGGGCACTCGTCAGTCCTGTACTTGACCATTCGGGTCAAGACTTGCACTTGTCGTCGGCCCTGGCCCCACGCTACCGAGTCCTTAAACATGCCGCTCACTAAGTCATCGCACACAACACAGCTGCCACACGCTCCGGGGGGACGGCCCCTGCACGGAAGCCGATACTTACTCGTTAAAGACGGCATCTCCCCTGCCCCCCAGTTACTCCAGCGCGAACCAACTCCCCAGCTGCCTGCGAGAAAGTTTTAAAGGACAAAAAGGACAGGCCCGCGCCTCACGAGGGGGAGGCCGTGGCGGTTCTCAGATGCTCTGCCCTTTATCTGAGTAACTCTAGCCTGGCCTGGCAGGGCGGCCCGGGCGATGCCGCCGGCCTTTCCACTTCTCACCAGCCTGCTCCCTTACCGGGTCGCTTTCCATGGGCTAGATCTCGCTCAGATCAACATGCATTAGTCATTCTGCAGGAGACCTGAGCGTCCGGCCCGCGGGCTCCCTGGACTACAGGAATCACACCAGCTGGGGTGCCACGCTGGGGCGGGCATTCTATCCCCTGATCGCCAACGGGAAAAGGCACTGGGTTAAGGACTTGCCATCTGTGTCCAGACCAGCTGTGGGCAAACTATGGCTCGCGGGCCGGATCCGGCCCGTTTGAAATGAATAAAACTAAAAAAAAAAAAGACCGTACCCTTTTATGTAATGTTTACTTTGGATTTATATTAGTTCACACAAACACTCCATCCATGCTTTTGTTCCGGCCCTCCGGTCCAGTTTAAGAACCCATTGTGGCCCTCGAGTCAAAAAGTTTGCCCACCCCTGGTCCAGACACTGACCACCATTACTCTACGGACAACAAAGGAGTCCAGGTACAGGTGGTTTAACGACTGCAGGCAGAGCTGGCCACCCTGAGGGAGAGCAAACCAGAGCGGCCATGGGAGCTGCTCGGCCGGGCTGCTGAGAAAGAAACCGCTCGGCCGGCATTTCTCCATGAGGACACTGCTCAGTGCTGGGGATGCAATCCGAGCTACAGAGCAATACCCTTCACGTTCATGGACACATGCTCACAGAGCCACGGCACACGGCAGACCTCGCTCCCCTTGAGTGGGCACGTGTGGGCAACCAGCCGGAGCGAGGGACCTGGACATCCCGGAGACAAACCCAAGTCCCCAGGCATCTGCGGGGGAGCTGACCAGAGCAGAGGCCGCACCCCTGGTCTGCAGGCAAATGTGAAACGCAGAGACAGTGGAGAGATTTTCCCTGAAGCCACATGTGCTGCACTGAAGGCAGAGTCCGCTAACATCGATGGCGTCCCTGCTAAAGGTCAAATTCTGTCCCCCCAAAAGACATGCTGCAGTCTTCACCCCCAGCACCTCAGAATGTGCCCTTATTTGGAAACAGTCATTGCAGTCGGGATTAGTGGAGGTGGGGCCACACTGGAGTGGGGAGGGGCCTCCTTCCAATGCAGACGGTGTTTTTACAAAGAGGGGAGGCGAGAGGGGAGAGGGCACCACGTGGAGACGCGGGCAGAGACTGGAGTGGCACTGCCACAGCCGGGCCACCAGGAGCGGGAAGAGGCAGGAAGGACCCTCCCTGGGGCCGCAGGGGGAGGCGGCCTCTGAATAATTTCCAGTTGTTTAAGCCACACTGGGGAGCCACGCTCGTTCTCCTCCATTTTCAGTCGAAACGGCCTCTTTTAGGAAATCAGTGACATGGAGGGCAGTTGATTTCCCAATGACGTACTTCATCAGTCAGCAGACGAGACCCCAGTGTTTAAAAACTGGTTGAAATCCAAAAATCCAGGGCACACCACGCAAGAGGAGCCAGTGAGGGGCCGCGGCCCGAACGGAGACCAAGGCAGCGGCTGGCGTGGGCCTGGCTCCAGGGCCGCGGAGGAAGCCTCTGGAATCTGGTTCTGTCACCAGGCCCCCGGGACTTGGTTTGCACGGTCAGTCTCTGCACTTCTGGCCTCCACTTCCCACCGCAGCACCCGGCCCACGGCAGGTGATCAATAATAACAATGTGTTGAATGGATTGGATGAGTCCAAGGCTAATGACACGGGTGGACAGTGGTGATGACGGAGGCACGAGAACAAAAGGAAGTCAAGTTCATCTTGAAGACATGAGAAAAAAAGCCAGCGGCCTCCATTGGGGGCACCGTTTTCTCTCCATCACTTTCAACCAGGTATTTATTTACCTGCCGTGTCTACCTCCAGGAGCAAAGATATCGCAAGCAGGAGTCACAGGCAAGAAGCTGGCCCTGCTGCTCATCTTAAGGCTCCTGTTGGGGGTGCTCCCCACTCAGCGTCTAACACAGGCGGACGTCCTCTCCTCGGTGCGTCTGGAAGCCCGGGCAGGCGGCCGCCGCACACACGCCAGGCGCTCCGATCTGGGCGGAATTACCCGGGCTGCAGTCCCCCGGGAAGCCCCTCTCTCAGCTGCTGCCACTAAGTACGCACAGGTTTTTGCGGCTTGACACCCACGCACCCTGCACCTGTGCGTCCCCATTCCTATAAGTTATTCCACCTGCTGGTCTACAGGTGGCACGGCCTCCTCATGGCACGTCAGAGAGGAACACAACCGCTGAGAGGCAGCATCCCGGGAAGGAGGACGGATTTCGGAAACTGATCAATGAGAAATTCAGCAGAAGTTTCTAGCCCGCGGGCGCCGAGAGCCACAGCTGCCGAACATGCAGATTCCACCCCCATATCCTGCCCCCCTCCCCCGGTGCTGAGACGGCTTCTAGGGCGAAGCTTCGGTTGATTCAGAGTGAACAGGGCCACAGGGTCGTTTCCGCCCTCACCCTTCCACGATCGATGTACTGACTTTGGCCTTAAGATTTCTAACTTCCACTGGTTCATCGGTCGTCAGCTGCTCTCTGTTTAGCTGCCACCCTCCACCATCCTGGGGAAACCCTGCTTCCTCTCGCTCAGGCGTGTCAAACTCGCGGCCGGGGCCGCATGCCTCGTTATCTGGCGTGCTTGCTCTAGCTGAAAGGACCCCGGTACGCAGCGTTTTCCCAGCATGAGACGTGAATCAGAGATGCCACGTCTGCAGGCAGAGCCCATAACCAGCTCCCTTCCCCTTAGAGCACTGGTTCTCAACCTTCCTAATGCCGCAGCCCTTTAATACAGTTCCTCATGTTGTGGTGACCCCCAACCATAAAATTATTTTCGTTGCTACTTCATAACTGTAATTTTGCTACTGTTATGAATCGTAAATATCTGATATGCAGGATATATTTTCATGGTTACAAATTGAACATAATTAAAGCACAGTGATTAATCACAAAAACAATATGTAATTCTATATGTGTTTTCCGATGGTCTTAGGCGACCCCTGTGAAAGGGTCATTCGACCCCCAAAGGGATCACGACCCACAGGTTAAGAACCGCTGCATTAGAGTCAGACACCGCCTCAAATACCCCCTCACGGAGACGCCTGTGCCTGAGCCCCAGCCCCTCAGCCACAGGCGGGCGGCCTGGGCACTGACCTGCTCCGTCTCCACGAAGTTGGACACGTGGCCGTCGTCGTTCACGCCGCGGGTGAGGAAGCGGGCGCCGGCGCGCTCGCAGCTGATGCGGGAGATGAGGCAGGCCTTGGCCTGCTTGTGCGAGGCGTACACCGTGCGGATGGCCACCACCCCGCAGATGACCTTCAGCAGCCAGTCCCGGCAGCTCACCTGGTGCTGCCGCAGGGGCAGGTGCAGCAGCTGGTTCCTGCAGACAGAGCCACAGCCACTCAGGTCACCTCGACTCTGGCGGGAAACGGCCCCAAAGCAAGCAGGGCGGGCCCAGCGGCTGGCGTCCCCCTACCCCTCCCCCTCCCGTGAGCTCCGCACTCCGGGTACCGGCCCAGGGCGGCTGGAGCTGCCGAGGGACACATGCGCAGCAGGAGGGCAAGGGGTCCTTTCCCAAAGCCACTGCCGGTGGCCACGGCCAGGGGCAGCCAAGCCTGGCTTGGGAGCCATCACGCGCCTTTCAGCGGATGTCAGAGGAGCCTCTTTACACCTGTGGCCTCCACGTTTTAACGGGCAATCCCGTCAGTAAAAACGTAATCACGTGTTTTGTGATTAGATAATGACAAGTGATTAAATTAATCCTACTAAACGCATGCATGCTTATTTAAATCATATCCATATCCCATGAGGTAAATTACAAAAGAGGATAAGATGGAAATAAAACTTAGGGAAGTCCCAGCGCTTCCGTACCTGGTGGGCCGTTCTGGCTTCTGGAGGGCCCCGGCGTAACGATGGGACAACAGCCAATGCGCCAAGCGCACTGAGCACATTCTAAGTGCTTGGCATGGATTAACTCACTGCATCCTCGAAATGACGCCATGTGGGAGGTATTATCACTCACCCCATTTCACAGATAAATAAACTGAGGCGCCCACTCGCCCAAGGTCAGGGGGCCAGGAAGCGGCAGCGTGGAGCTGGGAGCAGGTGTAATTCTCCCAGGCAGCCAGCCCTGGCCTCCGCTGACGAAGGCCCTACCTTTCCTGTGCGCACCACATCCTCCTGTCCTCTCTCTCGCCGGGTAATTAAGCGAATCTAGATCACAATGCTCTGCTTGTTCAAAAAAGGCAGCACCGGCCCTGCCCTTGGCCTTCCTCAAAGACGGCAGCTTTCTCTCAGTCCTGGAGAAGCGCGCTGTGAGCCCTGGCGTCTCAGGTGGCTGCTCCAGGCAGCAGCGCCCCTCACTGAGGCCAGCCTTCCTGCCCATGACTCAGCCACTTCCATCTGGGCGCCAGGAGCCCCCCGGGGAGCAGCCACATGGGACACCCCCACCCCCATCCCGAGCACTCAGAACCACAGTGCCCGTCTGCTTTACAAACACCCGTCTCCCTCCCCTGCACCCCTCCCTAAAGTTCACACAGTAAACCAGCCTGGGGAACCAGTGCATGCAACCCACACACGGCATCAAGGCAAAGCCTCAAGCTGTGGCCACCGTGAGCCCCAGGGGTCAGGAGAGGAGACTTGCCAATGGACAGCCCTGAACAAAGCCGGCCTGTAGCCCCTCCCTGATGCTGTGGGAGGAGCCCTCACACCCCGGGAGAAGGCCCGAGAAAGGAAAAGAGCTTTGTGTTTCCTCCCGGGCCTGGCTTGTACCGGGAAGCCATTCTGGGCGGGGCCGATAACCAGCCTGGAAAAAAGACTTTACCCACCGCACACTCTCCCTACTCACCAGCCACGTTCAGCACTGACCCCGTCTGACTCCAGACACAGGCCAGACCCGGCACCCCAAACGGCGGTGAGGACATCAAGCCCGTGACCACTCAGCCAGAGCCGACTCGGTCGTGGTCAGTCCCATGGGTGCACCCTGAGCCCAAACACCACACCCTGGTGTCCAGCCCAGCAGCCTGGCACCCTCCCCAGTCGCCGCCTCCTCTCAACTCAAGATAAAGTCTGGTGTCCATGGGGTCTCCCCCCCCAAGCCCCACTGAGCTTCCACGTGGCGACTCTCTGCTGTGTCTCCTGTTTGTGTGCTCGAACCTCCGGCCACAGCGCGGGCAGGAGGAGCCTGAGGAGGGAGGGAAGGGGGGGGCATCCAGAATCCCCTGACATCCTCTGGCCCTACAATGTTCCCAAAGAAGGTTACAGCCTCAGAGACTTCTCGCCTCTGCTCCCCCAACAGCCCCGGGTTGAAATGGCTCCACGGCCTTGGCACAAAGACCCTCAGTCCGTAAGCTCAGCCGCCTCAAGGCCACACACACCAGCTGGTCCCTGCAAAGGGGCTCCATGAGTCACAGAGACACCCCGCCTCCCCGTCCTCCCCGGGACATGTTACTCAGAGCTGGTCCCTGAACCAGCAGCATTGGTGCCACCATCACCACCTTCTAGAAATGCAGGCTCGGGCCCCTGAGTGGGCATCGATTCCACTCTCAGAGGTCACCCGGGACCCTGGGAGGTAGGTGCCCACCAGGGCCCGCCACCCCGTGACCTGGGCAGGAGATGGGAGCCCGGGCCTCACCAAAAGAAGGAGTTCCCCCACTCGTCGCTGTCATCACCCTGCTTCTGCGCCCGGACGGTGAGGTCGAAGCGCGAGCCGTCGCTGGGCCACGCGAAGTAGAAGACGCCAGAGCTGAGGATCTTCCTGAGGGCCGTGAGCCGCTCCTCCTCCCGGGCCTCTTCCTGCAGAGGGTAAAAGTCGGTGGCGGTGATCTTGTAGATTTCAGCCTCCGGAATTCTGCCCACAGACGTGCAGCCCGTCACCAAAACCAGGAAGCTCAGGGACGCGTCACCTGGAGGGGAAATCGGACGGGAGAGCTCAGGACCGCGGTGGCAGCGCGCAGTCCCGGGGGCCCAGGCAGCCCAGCTTTCACCGCAGTCACTGCCTTCCTGCTCACGACTCCCACACCCCCCAGCGCCTCCAATTCCTCAGCTCAGCGCCTAGGAATCGCCCTGCCACGTGGGCCTGCCGTCCAGGGCCTGGTGCTGAGCGTGGCCCCTGACCAGCAGCGGCATCACCTGGGAGGGAGCCTGTTAGAAATATTTGCAAACTCCCGGCCCACGCAGACCCGTGGGCCTGGCCAGAACGGTGCTCCAACGAGCCCCAGGCAATTCCGCTGCCCACCAGAGCTGAGGGGTGCTGGCCTGGAGCCTTCCCAGCCCCGCCCTTCTCCCCCTATCTGCCCCCCCCCCGCCCCCCGCCCCAACGCCTCTCAAAGCCACCCTCCCGTGAATCCTCAGCCACCGCCTGCTCAGTCCTCCAGCCACGGAGGTCCTCCAGCTCTGTCACTGGGGTGGCCTCCCCACCCCACCTACTGGCAGACCTCCCTCCCCCACCTGACTCCTCCACGGCTCCCACTTCCCCCCTGAAATGGGAGCTCCTCCACCCTCGTCCCCCCTGCAGGGACGCCCAGGGCCCGGCAGCTATCCAGGCCGGGCTCTGCAGCTCCTCAGATGTGCCGTGTGCCCTCCCACCGCGGGCCTTCGCCCAAGACGCTGCCTCTGCCCCGATGCCTCCCCACAACTGTCCGCCCAACAAGACCTTCCACGGCCCCTACCTACCCCACTCACCTCCCGCCTCCACCCTCCACCCTCCAGGCTCTTCCCGCTTTGGGCTCATCTCAGCAGCACCTCCTCCAAGGAGCCTTCCCAAGTCCCGGTCAGTTGCCCCTTCTCTGTGCCAACAGCTTCCCTCTTAGCCTTGTCACAGCAGAGTGAGCCCCTCCCCACCGGTGCCCCGGGACCCTGGGCTCCTTCGGGCAGCGCCGGTGTTGTGTCCCAGCACGGCACAGGAAGCGGTCGATGAGCTCTCCCGACCTGAGAGCAGCTCAAGGCTCCTGCCCCATGAAAGGTTCCCAGGCCCCTGACCCCGAGGCCAGCCCTGACCCGAGGCTGCGAGCCCACGGGTAGGCTGTGGGCGTGGGCTCAGGAGAGGCCCGGGAAGTCTGCATCTCTCCATCCGAGTCCCCGCCCCTCTGCGTGGGGGGCCGGGTCCCTGCTAGAGCCCAGGCGGCCTGGGGCGGGCGTGCTGCAGGCGGGCGGGAAAAGGCCCCTCAGACAAATGAGGACGAAGGACAGCGCCGCCACCGCTGAGCATCCGGGCCCAGTCCTGGGACACGCGGCTCAGGAGAGGGGGCGGGTGAGGGGGTCGCGGTGGGAGCCCCGGAGCGGCGCTTTGCTGCCCGCTGATTCTCGGGGCGGTGCTGTCCGGCGCCGGTCCACGCACTTCCTCCAGCAGCCTGGCGGGGGGGGGGGGGGGGGGCACTTCTGCCCCATTTTACAGAAAGGGAGGGAGGCACAGAGGGTTTGAAGGGAAGGGCCCTGGTCTGAGCCTGGTGCAGACTGTTCCCCTGACCCCTGCCGGGCGGTTTCTGTAGGGGGTCAAAGTGAGGCCGGGGTGGGGGGGGGGGGGAGGCTGCCTCCCAGGCGTGTGGGGATCCCTCCGATGCTCACCTGGAGCACAGGCTCTAGGCTTTGCTGTGGGTGAGGCAGGTCAGCTTTCTCTCAGCCAAGAAACGGGGCCTGGGGAGGGGCGCAGAGGCCCTTAGTGCAGGCCGAGTCCAGGGTTTGGAACAGTAAGGACCTCGTAGGCGAGGACAGACAAGCCCTGACTGGCCTTGGCCTCAGAAGATGGGCTCGGAGCTCTGCACACCCCCTTTCCAGGCTTCAGAGGGGAGGCACCAGATGGCCTCTGCGTCCCTCCAGCTCACACCTCCTGGTGGCAGGGCTGTGGCCCCAGCAGCACCAGGCCAGGTCAGAGGTTGCTGGCCAGTCAGGTGAGGTGGCGGGGAGGGCAAGCCATGGGTGACAGGCCAAAGGCCCACCAGATACAAACACGCACGCACTCTCTCACATACATGCACAAACGCAAACACACATGCACGTGTGCATGTGTGTGCAGATGCACACAGCCACATGCTCACAGGCATGCACACACGTGCAGGCACAGCCACATGCCCACACATGTGCATGCAGACACACATGTACGTATGCACCCGCACGCACGTGTGCAAACACATGCACACGCGCATGCACACAGACATGCACACACAGGTACACCCCTGCGGAGGACAAGAGGGTCACAGTGCAGACAACTCTGGCTGCAGCCTGGACAGGCAGGGAGGAGAAGGGACGGGTGCATCTCAAAATCTAGGAGTTAATGGCCGAGTTTCAGTTTGGGAAGATGAAAAAGTTCTGAAGACGGACCATTGCCCAACACTGAATGTTCTTAATGCCACTGAACAGTACACTTAACAATTTCATCTCATCCATATTTTGTAACAATAAAAACAACTCCCAAACCTCAGTATCAACTTAGGAACGCTTTCCTCGAAGCCCACCTCCACGCCCGAGCTGCCCGATGCCCCGAGGCTGCCGTGACAGGGCCCACGTCCACCGAGCTGCGGCCACCTGTCACCTGGCAGGGGAGGGCTGGCACTGGGATCACATGAGTCACGGCAGACACAAGGCCATTCATTCGGGACAAGGCTGGGCGTGTTCTCCAGGCCCCGCCTCCTGGGCTGGCATTGCTCTGTGTGCTCAGCTCCGAGATCTCTCCCCAGCGGGGTTCCTGCCCACCTCAGCCCTGTGGGCCGCCCGATCTATTGTCCTGCTCGTCCAGGACACTCTCAAACTTAGTGGGAAGCAAAGGCCTTAGGAACTCTGGGCTGCCCCAGGGGAAGGAAGACGCTTTGCCGCTCCCCCCCCCCCCTCCCGCCCCGACCCTCCCCACACGCACGAGCTCAGAATTCTGTCGCCTTTGTAGCCACATGGCACCGGCTCAGTGCGCCCTCACCTTCCCTTTCTAGAACCGGGAGCGGCCGCTCACCCAGCTCGGGACAGCCCGCTGTGCCCGTGGCCCCCTCCGCCTGGCAGCCGGCAATCAGCAGGTGGGGTAGTCACACCACGGACATTCCCAGAGCTGGGTGTCCAATATTTACCAGCTCACCACGGGTCACTGATGTTAAAGTAAAGGACTCCGAGACCAGGAAGGCCACTCCATTTCAGACTCGCCAGAGAGCGCTGCAGGCCCTGAGCGCAAGAGGCTGTCCCACTCCCTCTCCACGCTTCCCTCGGCAGTGAGAGCCCACAGAAGCCAGCGCCCGGCGAGCCGTGCCTGTCCACCAGCCTGCGCCCTTCCCCCACACCGGCTCTCCTGGGGACCCCCTGCCAGCCCCGCCCACTCGGCACCATGCTCCTTCTCACGGAAATCTAGGAACAATGTCAGCAGAGACAAGGCCTCCTGGTTCACAGGTGGGAAACCAGCCCTGGGGAGGTGGCATGTGCATGGGCCATGCTGTGACGCTGTGACACTGGGATGGGACCCGAGGGCCGCTGGGAAGTGTAGGGCTGTCTGTTGCTTCAGGGGCTGTGCCCGGCACAGTCCAGGAGCCTCACTCATTAGAGACCTCAGTTCACTCAACCGTGGAGGCCATGACACGCGGAGGCCATGACACGCGGAGGCCGCGAGCGCTCAGGCTAAAAGCAAGGTAAGTCCCTGTTCTCACTGGGAAAGTGCCTTCGCTGCTACTCTCACCTCCTGGGCTCCCCACGCGCAGTCCCTGGGAAGCCCGACGCCCCGCGAACGGTGGGGGCTCCACCCCCTTCCTGCTGGCTTCTCAGGGAGAAAGGGCACTCAGCTCTCTGTGACACCCAGGAACCTGAGATAAAGCTTTGATGCAATGTTCGTGCATGTTTCTTCATTTCTAACATAAAGGCTGTTTTCACTTCAGTAAAATTAAAATTGGACAACTGCCCCAAGCGGAGAGACTGAGGGGAAGCCTCCTTCTCTGTGGAGACCCTCAGCCTAAAAAGTCAAGGGGGGCGCCCACCCCACCAGGGAGGGTCGTCCTGGTGAACATGCTTCCCAACACCCTCAACAGGTGAGAAACAACAGACAGAGAAAACAGATCCAGTTTGGGGCTGCTGCCAAGCCCACCCTGGCCCCTGGCCGGGCGCCCCGCAGACACCCTACTCACCCGACAATGTTCTCCTGGGGCCATCACCCTTCCTGGCCTGTAGCCGACCTCAGACCACAGCTTTCCCCTGGGATGGGGGGGAGGGTGGTGCTGCTCTCCGCCCAGAAGCTCACTTCCCGCCCAGTTGGGACAGAGCAGCCTGGTGGTGGAGAGCAGCCCCTGGGGCCAGAAAGCACACAGGCCAGAGTCCAGCTGCAGCTGAAGAACTGCCTGGCCTTGGGCCGTTCCGGCCCTGCACTGAGCCCAGGCCCCTGCAGATCATTTGATTAAGGATCCCTTAATGAAGCACAAGAGAAACCTTTCCAGTTATCACTGTAACATGTCAACCACGGAACACCTCCTGAGTGCCTGGAGGTGACGGTGTAGAAAAAAGTGTCACAGACTAGATGACGCACAGCAGGTAAGTCCCCCTCTGCCACCCCCCCTCCCCCCCCACACACCCCAGCTTGTCTGTCTGTGAAGCAGGATGGCAACAGCGCCTCCCTCAGGCTGCCGGGAGAGCTGCGTCAGTCGGTGACAGCACATCAGCAGTGCCAGGCCCTGGGTAGGCACCATGCAAGGCCGCCTGCCTCCACACGGCGTCATGACTGAGGCTGGGCCACAGGGAGCTCGCTGGGGGTGCGGGGAGGCCCGTAGGAAACCCTGGCAGGCGGCACATTTTCATGGGAAAAGCGAGTTCTGGAGGCAGCCAGGTCGGGCTGGAGTCCCAGCAGAGCTTCTTGGGGCGTTTCCTTCGCTGTAAAACGGGGGTGAAGATGCAGATCGCACTGCTCCTCTGCAGGATTCAGTGACGTCATGGATGTATAGTCCTTGGCACGGAGCGGACGTTTAATGACAGCACTTGGTCGTGTGGGTGGCAGCCTGGTGCTTCTCCTCAGCACCGCTTAGAGATTGTCCATGTCATCATCGTAGTTCAGGCAAGACCGGCCCATGGAAGACCCGGGAAAGGAAGGCAAACACCAGTGCCCTTCTGGGGGCTTTCACCGTCCTCCGTCCACACACCCGGCGGCCGAGGGGGGTGGGACATGCATGTGCTGGGCTGGGGAGAGCCATCGCGCCTGAACTCAGTCAACTCACAGCCCTTCCCATTTTGACCCAGCTCTGGCCTCGGCCCCATAACTCACTGATGGCACTGGGTGGGCCAACACACATTAGCCGGCTGAGACGGGGAAGGACATGGTGGCTCCAGGTTCCCATAAGGTCCAGGAGTGCAGAGGTGACTCGGTGGCCCCGGGAGGGGGTGCACAACCCCCAAGGCCGCCTGGCTGACCGCTGGGCCCCTCGAGGTCATACTAAGCAAGGACGCCCACTTGTCCTGTAAGTTCTCTGCCTTTTCAAGCCAGACAAGTGGCCCATTCTGTGATGCACTTTCCTCTCCTGTAGCTCCCTGTCCCCTCCCCCCATCCTCTTCCCCCCAGACCCTGCCAGTGTCTGACGCTCAGGCCCTGGTGGTTGGCTTTCCTCGCCACCAATGCCCAGACCAGCCTGTCCAGGGGGCTTGGGACCTGTGCATCCACCTTCTGGAAGGCAGAGTACGGGGCCCTTGTAAGTGACAAACAACCCCTGGGCAGCCCCCAGCACCCCAGCAACCCCCCCCCACACACACACACACCGACGCTCAGGTCCTGATGAGCAAACACAAAGGGGAC
The DNA here is from genome assembly GCF_964212035.1 of Myotis nattereri. Classification (NCBI taxonomy): domain Eukaryota; kingdom Metazoa; phylum Chordata; class Mammalia; order Chiroptera; family Vespertilionidae; genus Myotis; species Myotis nattereri. The sequence continues at coordinate 95,502,331 of NC_138081.1, read as the reverse complement.
CTTTCTTTGCACCCAAGGCCAGAGCAACACAGACAGGTGGGAACCGGCTGCACTCACCTTGACCTTCCCAGCGTGGAGGAGCAGGCCCGGCAAAACAAACATTCAAAAGACCACACCGTTAAAATGCTTTCCAAACTAACAAGAGAGGCGGCAGGCTGACAGCTGCTGCTCCCGGAGGACACTCACCGGATTTTAACCTGAGCTCTCCCAGGCAGCCGTAGGCGTCGGTGAGCTTCCCGTACTGGCCTCTGATGACCTCCTTCTCGGCGGGCGCTGGGGGACAAGCACAGCACAGACACCATCAGCGGGTCTCCCGCGGGAGTTCGCTCCCCGCAGCCTTCCGCCGCTCCCACCCACTCGAAAAAGAAAACGCAGAGACAATAGCTCAGCCCCAGTAACGCGTGTGGAGGTTTGAGGTTTCAGGATCAGCGAATCACCAGGCAGCAGGGATGTAGACATCCCCGTGAAAAGCTTGCTCTCTGCGGGCGCCCACAGCTTCCGGGGGGGTGGGGGGGGGAGGGCTGGAGAGGATGAGGGGCATCCCCCGTGGGCCGGAGGTGCTGGGTTTGAGGGGGAGCCTGGGCGGACCCTGTCACTGCACCGGGACCCACGTGCTCAGACACAGAGCGAGTCATCGTCACCTTCGGAGAACCTGCCTTCCTAAATGTGTCCCCTGGGGGCTTCGTTCTGCAGTGCCCACCCCCCACCCCCAGGAAATGTTAACCCACAGGGGGGCTGCACAGGAAGCTGGGTACCCAGACACCCCAGGCCCAGTAGCGTGAACCCCAAGGTGAGCTGCATGAGCAGGACCCCCCATTCAGCAGTTGTGCCCAGAGCAGGTGGACAGCAAAGCTGGCAGAAGGAGGAACCTCGGGGCAGTAGCCCCGCCCTTTCCAATGATCCACAGCCACCGCCTGTCAGTAGACAAGTGGACAAATGCCAGAGAATAACCCTGGTGCAATAATCTGTTCCAGCTCCGGGAGCCTTACCAAGGCTCCTGCAGGACCCCGAGCCTTCGCAGGCCCGGACCTCGGCTTGTTAAACCGTAGACAAGGGGCTCTTTGGGCACCAGACAGACAGGAGGAAACCGCTGGGCAAAACAAGTGTCAAATCCAACTTTGGACGTGGCACGGACCACGGGAGAGGCTGTGGACACGGGGAGAGGAACACCGCTCAGTCCACTGGTCACACACCACAGAACACACATCACATCACCCGGCCATGGGCAAAGGAAACAGACACGAATAGAAAGAGCTCTCGTCGTCTTCAAGCCCTGACTGGGCCATCTGGCCCATTGAGTCCCGTAAGCGACGGACTCCCTGACATGAGCGCCCTCCTGCCGGCCTTGCCCCGAGACCACTCTCAGCACGTGTGCCCGGCGGTCGCGGTCATCTTGTGAGAAGACGCGTTTTTCCTCCGCAATCGGACTGGCTGGAAACAAACCCCGGCTCAGGACAGACCAGCGGGGCACAGTTTCGGGGGGCACAGCTGACCGCAAGGGTGGCGGGGCCAGCCCCCTCTGTGGGCTCCAGGAGGACCCCTCCCTGCCGCCTCCCAGCTTGGGGTGGCCGTCACCCCTGCTTGAGCTGCATCACCCCCTCCATCGCCACATGGCCACCTGCTCCCCGTGGGTCTCTATGTCTCTCCTCTTCTTCTAAGGACACCGGTCTTCTTGGGCTTGGGGCTCACCCGCCCCCCAGCACAACCTCATCTCAACTAAGGACATCCCCGCTGACCCACATTCTGGGTGTGAGAGCCGGGCTTCAATACGTGATGCTGGGGACACGCCTGAAACCATGACACTCGGTGGTCTCTGCACTCGGTGAGCCAGCCCTTTTATGGCCCAGACCCTCTGCAAACAGTCTCCCCGATGAGCTTTCCTTTCCTCTCCACGGCTCCTTGGGCCCGCCCTGACAGCCCCACACTGCCCAGGCCTGGCCGCCCAGGCAGCCTGCTCTGAACTCACCACCCCGCTGCTTGCCCCAAACAGCTATGCGTCCTCACGAGGCTTGGAGAAAGGAGGAATCCATCCTGCTCCGCAAAAGAGAGCTCTTGACCCAATGCCTGCAAGCAGCGGGCAGGTCCTGGTTGGACGAAGCTGCTGGGAGGGGCCCTGAGGACCGGAGGACATGCCCGCCTGCTCTGAGGGGCAGCGGTCAGTGCTGCCAGTGGTCCCCCAGGAGCCATGCCAGCCCAGTGCCCGCAGGTCTGGCGTTTTTCCAGAGAAGTAGGACAGGGCTGATTTTTTGCTGCTGACAACCAACCCCATTTATTTTAAGCACTGTGTGGGCAGAACACACACCTCTGCAGGCGGTATTGCCTGCCCGTTTGCAACTTCTGTCCTGCTAATGCCTCCAAAACAGAGCGTTCCCGCTGTCCACGCGTTCCTGCATTTCCTGCGGGTTTTTCCCTCCCCTGCCATTGGCCACGACCATCCAGCCTGCTGAGGGAAGTCCTCTCGTCTACTCTCCCATCCTCTTCCTCACCCATCTCGTGCTCCTGGGATGCTGCCATCCATCCTCTACTGGGGCTGGCACTGCCCTGGCACAGGGATCTGGCAGTGGGCATGACAGGCCACCGTCCCTGGACATCAGAGCCAGCCCAGGCAGGCACTGGGCGCGGGCAAAGGAGGGATGCGTGTCATGGATGATGAGTGGCAGTGGAGGCCAAGCCGTGGGTGGGACCCTAGAGCGGGGGCACTGCCGAGGCACATCCACGAAGGCCTCGTCGGTGCCAGGCACCCTGTAAGCTTCCTGCCAGGGCGGGCAGCCATGGTCAGTAAGCACAGGATAGTGGTGGCATGAGCTAAGGAGAAACAGTGAGCAAGGAAGGGGGGTATGAAGTGGTGTGTGTGTGTGTGTGTGTGTGTGTGTGAGAAAGAGAGAGAGAGAGAGAGGTGTTTTACATCGCATGGTTTGAGAAGGCCTCGCTGCAATGGCGACTTTTGAATGCATCCCTGAAGGAAATGAGAGAGAAGGCTGAGCAAGGAGCAGGGAGCATTGTAGGCCCAGAGAAGCATGTGCAAAGGTCCTGAGGCAGAGGCATTCCTGGCAATTCAGGGACCAGAAAGGTCAGTGTGTCTGCTGGAAATCGGAGTGGGGGACACATTATAAAGAGCCTCTGGGTCATAAAAAGGCTTGGGTTTCAGGCTGAGAGGGAGCCATTGCGGGCTGCTGTGTTGGGAACAGAATGCAGAGGGGGTACAGGGAGAAGCAAGACCAGTTGGGAGGCCCGGCAATGGCTCAGGCAAGTAGATGCTAGCGGGACCACGGTGATAGCAGTGGCGGTGCTGAGAAATGGTCAACTTCTGGAAACACACGCACACACTTTTATGGAAATTTCCTAAGAAAAGCAGAGTAAGTGTAATAAACCCTGTGCGCCCGCAGACCATGGACCCACCAGCTCCAACACCAGCTAGTTTCATGCATTCATTTCATTCATCGCCCCCCCACCCCAGTCTCACCCTGAGATCAGGGCCTCAGATGTGGACCTCAGACAGGAAGCATCACCAGCATTAGAAATACCAGTTACCAGGCGCCTCCCCCCTCCCCCCACCCCGCCAGCTTGGCTGAATCGGAACTCTGGGCTGGAGACTGAGAGCCTGCGTTTGAATGAGTCCTCTTAGTGAGAATCCCTGTCTCAGGTGATTCTGAGCAAACCCCAGACTCCTTATCATTTCATCTCTAAATATTTCAGTAAGAATCTCCAAAAGATAAGGTTCTTTTTTTAAAAAAAACATAACCACAATAGCATTATCACATCTAAAGGGACTTAAGCACATTCCTTAACATCATTAACTATCTCCACATTTTGAAAAGCGAGGACAAGATCTGAGAACAGATTGGACGCGGGAGGCGAGAGAAGATGGTGCAAGGATGCCGATGTCTCCTGACTGCAGACAGGGGGAGTGGCTGCCACCTGTGCAGGAGGCTGGTGGGACAGGGGAGTGGCTGCCACCTGTGCGGGAGGCTGGTGGGACAGGGGAGTGGCTGCCACCTGTGCGGGAGGCTGGTGGGACAGGGGAGTGGCTGCCACCTGTGCGGGAGGCTGGCATGACAGGTCTGTGGAGCAGCAAGAGCTCAGGCTGGAGAGAAGGCGAGGCCAGAGCCCATCAAGCCCAGCAGGGAAGTCCGGCTGACCTCACACCCGGGGTCCCCAGCAAACAGGTATTTAACGTGGTGAGGCTGGGAGGTCGCCTGGGGGTGAGGCTGGGGGGTCACCTGGGGGTGAGCCTGCGGGACGGTGTTTAAAGGCCAGGGAGATGGAAGAGACACGGCCAGAAAGATGCAAGGAGCACCAGGCACCAGGAGTGCGCGGTGCCCTGGAAGCCTGAGAGGGGTGAGGCAAGAGGCAGGGGGGCGGGGGGTCAGAGCTGCTAATGTCCTGGCGTCACCGCGGGCACTTTCAGAACAGCTGACGGGCAAAACCGTAATAAAGAGCAGAGAGAAATGGAGACAGTGAGCAGAGACAAATCTTTTTTTTTTAAATCCTCACCTAAGGAGATATATATATAATTCAATTTAGAGAGAGAGGAGGGGGAGAGAGAGAGAGAGAGAAACATCGATGTGAGAGAGAAATATCGATTGGCTGAGTCTGGTAAGTGCCCTGAACGGGAATTGAACCTGCAACCTTTTGGTGCACGGGATGATGCTCCAACCGACTGAGCCACACCGGCCAGGGTGAGACAGTTCTTTGAGGAACTCTGCGTGTGCGCATGTGCGCGCATATATGTGTGTGTGTGTGTGTGTGTGTGTGTGTGTGTGCACGTGTGTAGAGGAGAGAGAGAGGGGGAGGCTGTGGAGAGGACAGTGAGGCCAGAAGGCTTCTCTAAGATGGGGGTAGCACCCAGCTTGCACACACTACACATGGTCCGAGGGAGGTAAAAACTGATGCAGCAGGAGAGGGAGCTCACGCTGGAGCCATGCCCTGGAGTAGGTCGATGGATTCCCGGGGTGGGGGTCGCCTGAAACTCAGTCGGTCCACGGCTAACAGGAGAGAAGGGACAGATGCGGTGGGCGGGTAACTGGAAATTCTCTCCTGTTTGCTTCCACTTCCTCAGTGCAACCAGAAGCTACTCCACCAGCTAAGAGCCAGGGGAGGAGGGGACAGAAGAAGAGGGAGAGGGGAGAGTGCAAGGCAGGGTGGGTGAGTGAGCAGGTGAGAAGGCGGAGGGTGCGGGGGCAGGAGGGGGCTGTGCAGAGGTGGCAGGTTCAAGGGTCGCAGTCCCAGGAGGGCCAAAGACGGTTGGAATTGGGGAATTACTGAGGGATGAGCTGAGAAGACAGAGCTGAGTGTTTGACACTGACGGTGGAGGGACAGGTACGGCCGCGGAGGGAGGCTGAGCCAGGGCGGAGGACACACTCATTGGAGGAGGGCAGGTCAGGGAACTGGAGGCCAAGGTCTTCAGAAGGACCATCATGGCCACTGAAGGGACCAAGCGTGAGGGCAGGACTCAGCCTCAGGGAGACGGACAGAGGAGGACCCGGCAAGTTCAAGGAGAGTGGCAGGTGACGTGGTTCTGGATATGTGTGGGCAAAGGGTTAACACAGCTGCTGGAGCATTTGACCTTCAGTTCACTTTCTAGCCCTGTTTCCATGGTAACCTGATAAAAGTTGTCTATGTTATTAGACAACATGGCTTATGATAAAAATAGACCTGACTGGCCCAGCCGGCGTGGCTCAGTGGTTGAACGTCGACCTGTGAACCAGGAGGCCACGGTTTAATTCCCGGTCAGGGCACATGCCTGGGTTGCAGGCTCGATCCCCAGTGTGGGGCGTGCAGGAGGCAGCCGATCAATGACTCTCTCTCATCATTGATCAGCGGTTCTCAACCTGTGGGTCGCGGCCCCTTTGGTGGTTGAACGACCCTTTCACAGGGGTCACCTAAGGCCATCCTGCATAGCAGATATTTACATTATGATTCATAACAGTAGCAACATTACAGTGATGAAGTAGCAACGAAAGTAATTTTATGGTTGGGTCACAACACGAGGAACTGTATTTAAAGGGCCAGAAGGTTGAGAACCACTGTGATGTTTCTATCTTTCTCTCTCCCTCCCTTCCTCTCTGAAATAAAAAAATAAAAAAAAGAGACGCAACTGGTGGAGGATCTGGACGGAGAGAAACCACAAGTGAACTAACTACCATAGCACTGGGGCCCCTGGGGCCTGGCCTTTGAGACCCTGGAGCTCGGCCCTGACACAGATCCTGGGGGTGAGACTCCCCAGTAGCATGGCCTGGCCTCCACGCAGGTGAGCGCGTGCTGGGGTCTCACAGGGCTTACCAGGCGCCTCTGGAGGAGAATGTTCCAGATACCCCGCCAGCAAGCTGGGTTCCCGTCAGGATCCCAGAGGGGTGCTGGCGGTTTGGATGCTTGGAGGAGCCTGGACAGACCTCCTGGTGGGCGCTGTGCATGAGGCTCCAAGTTGAGTGCTTTTATGGGGGAGGGAGGGAGAGTGTCTGGAGGGGGAAGAGGAGACTCGGGGACACGCACCCCACCCCTGGGTGCACTTGAGAGGCCTGCAGGGAAGCAGTGGCTGGCCCCGGGCAGAGCACACGTGGCCACGGTCTGGTTCCCAGGACAAAGCTCTGTGGTCAGGCATCCCGAGGCCATGCTGGTCTCAGAGGGCAGGGCAGGCGCCAGGGAGGGGTCTGCTTCGTCCCCCAGGCGGCCGGCCGTGCTCCTGACAGCAGCATGGTCCCCATCGATACTCAAACCAACCACACGCGCTTCTTTCTCTCACAGTATTTTCTTTTTTTTCCTTTCATAATATTTTCCACAATAACGTGCCGTAAGGAAATTCCAGCAGAGCCCAGCCCACAGGTCCGAAAAACAAGCAGGTCAGTTAACAATGCGGACAGCCCAAGCCTGGGGTGCATCTGCGGCTGCATTCCTGTGCAGAATATTAAACCACCCTCTTGTGTTTCAGGGTCTCAGGAGGCTGGAATCATCCAGATCAAGGTCACTGCCTCCTTCGCGTCTCGCGCTGAGCTCGGCGCAGACTGGCTGGGGCTGCTCCTCCCCGAGTTATCAGCTTGGAGCTGCAGCAGCTCTTCCGAAGGACAATGGCTCTCCCCGGGCAGAGGCTGCGGAGCGTTGCTAAGCGCAGTGCAAATCAAAACACGGGTCTGAAACAGAAGCTGGAGAGCCAGACAAAGCCACCAGGCAGACACGCCAGCCCCAGAAACTTTCCTGCCCTCCCCACCCCTCCCCCGCCCCTCCCCTGCCCACGTGTCCAGCCCCCACAGGACAGCTAGGGGGAGGGTCCTTCAAAAAGCATGACCTAAGCAAATGTACTGCCTTCCACCAAGCTGTGCTCAGCGCCAGAGAAAATAGAGGCAAATTCATCCTCTGCGGTGGCCACAGCTGGAAAAACATCTGCAGGGCAGGGCAGGGCAGGGGCAGGCCCTCACCCCACCCTGCGCGAGGTCGGGGTGGGCATGGGCTGAGGTTACTGGGCCGAAGGAAACGGCCGGCTCCTTGGACAAGAGGGCTCGAGTGCAGAGCTGGACACGGAGACATACAGCTGAGTATTTCTTGGTTTTCTTTAAAAAGCAGGAATCCAGGGGCTAATCTGGCACTGATACGAGATGCATATGCTTCCTGCAGACCAGGGACAGGACTCAAACCCCGATCAGCAGTCCTCACACCTTAGGGCGCAGTGTCAGGAGGGCTGGGTGCCCGCGGGCCTCCCACCCAACAGGGAATAAGAAGGAAGCAAAGAGATTCCCGTCTGTCTACAAATGTGCTGTTTTACTTATTTATTTCCTTTCTTTTTTCATTGATTTCAGAGAAGGAAAGACAGGTAGGTCCTTCTGGGCCAGGGCTGGTGGCCTGGCCGGGATCTCGCTCCTGGGCCTCGGTCCCTCCCCTGCCCCCGGGGCTCCTGCTGGACCAAGGCCGGGTGTGGCACTTCCTCCTACCACCAGCCCTCCAGTTTGCTTCCTATGACTAACAAATTAGGCCCAGGCCCCGCAGTGCTGGAGGCTCCACTCCCAGCTTCTTTTCCAGTTTCTTCACCAAGGGACCAGCCAAACCAGTTCCAGGTCCTCGCCCTCTCTTCTTCCTTACACAGGTTACCCCTCCACCTGAGGGCCCCGCCCAGCTCTGCGGCAACCTCGCCTCAGTGCGTCCTTCCTCCCACAGACGCCCTATTTCCATGTGAGTGCTCTGCACGCACACACACGCACACGTATGCCTCTTCAGAAGCCGTTAGTGTGAGCTATATACTCCTCTTCTGCTACATGAGAGGCAGGGAGAGAGCCGGCAGGAAGGGGAAAGTCACCCCCTTTCACACCTCAACTCCTTCACTCCACTGTGTGCCAGGTGTAGCTCTAGGACCCGGGAAACGGCAGGAAGACAGGGGCAGGACCAGGAGAACCATCGCCTCAGGAAGGAGGTGGGGTCACCTGGGCGATGCTGCTGGGATCCAAGGCCGAGGTCTCTGGGGATGCTGATGAAGGGCTTCAGGGGCGTGGTCCTCGGCCCGGCTGGCCCTGCATCAGGGGAGAAGAGGAGGAGGGGAGTGGAGACAGCATGCGTGGACAACCCCTTCCCATCGGGAAGGAAGAAAGGAGGTGGGGTTGGGGTTGAGAGGCTGTGCAGAGGGGGAGCGACGCCATGGATCCAGGCTGAGCAAGATACGGGGGCAGAGAGGATGGCGGGAAGGCCTGGAGCCCACACTAGCTCTTGGTGGGCTGCAGACCCATCTGGGCAGGGTTCTGAGGGACAGCAGGAAGCAGCGAGGATGCCTTGGTCCTCGCCACTCGGGGCCCTGCCACAGCTGTTGTTCAGCCTCACGCCCGAGCCCTGCCCTCACGTTCCCAGCTCTGAGCAGGTGTGTCCCGTGGAGGGCAGGCAAATCCGGGCTTGTCTGGAGGCCTGCGGGCGGCCCGTCTCCTGGGAAAGGGGTCAGCCTGAGGGGACAGGACAGGTGTGAGGGCTGGCTGTGGGCCAGGAGGGAAGGTGACTAAGAGAGTGCACTGCTTGTCACCAGGGCCTCGCCGGCTGCATCACAGGAGACGGCAAGAAACACGGAGCAGAACAGTCGGCATTCACCCGCCACCACTGATGACCAGGCAGGCGCGAGGCAGAGCCGGCGGGTGGCCACTGGCACTTTTCCGTTTGAGAATGACCATATTGGCAACTAGCTTCTCCCCCGCTGAAAGCCTCGTGCCCACAGGAGCCCCATCTCCCTTACAAAACCCCAAAGGGGGAGGTCTGAGGGTTCACCAGGGTCGCCCAGTGCCAGCTGTCACACTCAGGAGGCACTGAGCTGGTGTCCTGTCCACGTTTTCATTCATTTACGGCTCCTCCTCCGCAGAAGCAATTCGCCAGGTAAGGTCATTTCTGCCATAAGCAGTGTGATCTAGAGAGTCACACAAATGCCAGATTCCCACTGGGAAGGGAAAAGAGCCCCACGTTATGTCCTGCACTAGAATACATCCCAGAGGTCTTTAGAGGTAAGTGTAAAGAAACCCAACTTTTCAAAGTATTAGAAGAAAACATCGGAGAAGCTTTCACAGTTTTATGGCATGAAAAGCCTTTCTAACCAAAGCACAAAGCTCGGAAGTCATACAGGAAGGAAGCCTGATGGGTTTGAGAAATGTTTTTTGTAACTGGAGTATAACACAGACAGAAAGAAACGAGCAAATCCTAAGTGTACGGCTCCATGAATTTTCACAAAACGCTCAGGGATCTGGGAACAGCACTGGTGGCCCCGGGACCCGGCTCCTCCGCCAGCCTGTGTCCCGTGGATGAAGGGCCCACCTGCTCCAGTGTGACCTTACCCCAAGTTACGTCTCGGTTAGGTCTGCAAAGACCCCATTTCTAAACACAGTCACATCCCGCTACCAGGGCTTAGGCCTTGAGCATGTTCTGGGGACACACGTAACCACAGCACCCTGCTCCAAGGAGCCTGCATTCTCACAGCCACAGACGACGCAAGCAAACGAAGAAGGTCATTCCGGGGATAAGTGACCAGAAAGCAGATGCTGGGACAGATGGGGCTGGGGCGTGGAGGCCATGGGCTGGTCCTGCTGGGTGGCTGGGGGAAGTCTCCCCGAAGTCGCTGAGTTAGGTCTGAAGAGGAGGTGGCGGCCAGGCAGGATCTGGGGGAAGAGCATGGGGCGGAGGACACAGCAAGAGGGGAGGTGCTGAGGCAGGACCCACCCGTGAAGGGGCATGAGCCCAGGCAGTGGGAGGCGAGGCTGGAGAAAGAGCGGGCAGCGGACGCAGGCTGTGCAGGCTGGATCAGGACACCGTGTGTGATGAGGCCACTTGGTGTGGCCACCATGAGTGACGTGGCCACTGTGCGGCCCCCGGGGGAGGCTCCAGGAGTGGCAGTTGGACACCTGCCAGGTGGTGACCAGCGAGAGAGGGCAGTGGTGGGTCAACGCGGGCAGCGCAGGGAAAGTGGCGGATTCAGATGTATTTGGAGGAGAGCAGTTGGCCGTGCAGGTGGGTTGGATGGGGCTGCGGGAGACAGGGGTCCAGGATGACTCACAGGTCCGTGTCCTGAGCGCCTGCCCCGCCCATGGGGGCTTCCATTAACCAAAATGGGGGGACTGCAATGAGAATGCATTTCAGTGGGGGCGGGAGATTCCCAGACAGACATTAAAATCGGCCCAGAAGCTTTAATGGGAATTTCATTGGATTTTACTCAGACACTTGCATTCTTAGATCAATTGGAGAACTAATACGTTCACATTGTTGATGTTCCCATCCCCAAAATGTGGTGCTTCACGGAAGTTTATATCTTTCTTCCGCGAGGCCTTAGGTTTTTAATTATGTTTATTCCCAGAAACTGCTGTCCCTGGGAGTGGAATCTGTTTCCCATCACACACTCTAGTGGGCTAATGACGACGTCTGGGAAAGCTACGGATGGTGCTGGAAGAGCAGCCAGCTTATTGCTTCCTCGAGTCTAATGGACGAGTGCCTATCAGCCCGCACCCACAGCCGTCAGCATTTCCCAGCCTCGCTTCCCCTCTTCTCCCGCTGCTGTGCCTGTGCCTGTGTGTGTGTGTGTGCGTGTGCGTGTGTGTGTGTGTGTGTGTGTCTCCTGGTGCGCCGACAGACAAATGCCAGGCGTGACGTCACTGTATGCACGGCTACTTTAGGGTGTCTCCCGGATTGTCTATGTCTACACCTTATCATCTGCACCCAAAGGCCTGAGGGTGTTCAGGAGGGGGAGAGAGAGCCACAGGGGGGACCCCTGGAGGCCCGGGAGGAAGGGGGTGAGCACACCGAAGGCCCACACTGTCCTCGACAGCCCCCCACCTCAGAGGTCGCTCCTCACCTTCTCCTCCTGGGTGTGGTCCCTCCTAAGGCAAAATCCTAATAAGCTCTCGGTAACCTCATTCTCCCAACAGCAAACTGAACCCGGGGGGTGGGGGGGGAGGCGTTGCTGTGGAAGTCAGACCCCCACACCCCGCGGTGGGAAGCCTCTGCAGGCGACAGAATCTCCCTGTAATTTCTCCCCTCTTGTATGCTGTCCTATGTCACTGGCTCCTGTGCTGCAGGGGTACAAGCACAGCTCTGTGGTTGAATCAAACATTTTATTACTTCCATGCAGTCAGATAAAAGCCGTTACCAGCCCTTCTCTGGGGCAGCCTCCAACCCGCATGGAGAATTAGGAAAAGTGTCTGGGGTGCGGTGGGGTAAGGCCGTGGAAGGGGAGTTCACGCGCACGCACGCACACACACACACACACACACACACCAGCTGGAGGAGCCCCCAGAACTGGCACTTGAGGCTAGGCCTTCCCCTCTGCCCCATCACAGGCTCCCTGGGGTCTCTGGCACTGCCAATATTTTTAACATCCTAATGAAAACGATACCTCTTCCCGTCGACAAATAGCAAATCTTAGACAGATGATAGAGTTCCGATCAAAATCAATTTATGCGACCAGATAAAATCTCTCAGTCCTCACCCACAACACTGCTTTGTAGTCTGGCTGGAGAAAGAGGCCAGTAGCCCTTGAAAGAGAGAACTAGAAGATTCTATTTGTCCACGTAAGAGACAAAACTTCAGCGTGGAATTCCATTCTTGCAGCTCCATCGCTGGCCCTCCCATGCCACCCATGAAGATGTGTCTGACCCCCTCCAGCCGCCCCCGCACCCTGGTCCAGGGGCCACCCCCTCCCGGTGGTCTCGGTGACAAGACAAGCAGACACTACTCCCATGATCTTGTTACGAGGGCCCGGCTCAGGCCTGGGCAGGTGGCACGCCATGGCCAGCCGGCTTCCAATAGTCCTTCCTTTCTCCACACCATTTAAATAACAAGCAACCCACTGTTGAAAGGGCCGGGACACTGTTCTGCTGGCCGGGCACGCGTGACAGCACTCGGCTCACCCCTCGCTGCCAGGAGCCGGCTGGGCCACGCCTGAGCGCAGTTCTGCCGAATCGGCAGCAGGGGCTGCGGAGAACCGTCTGCTCCGTGGAAGGAGGTTTCCGACGTGGAATGTTTATCAGCCACGGGTGAGGTTCACGCTGAAGCTCAGTCCGTGCAGCCAGTCAGAACAGATGAGAAAAGGCCGCGCGTGCGCGGACTCGCAAAGCCTCCACGCCACGCCGAATTATTAAGCAAAGGTCACACGGCAGGATGAAAGGCAGTTGAAGGACAGCGGTGCATATTGATAAGAACCAGCTAAAGCGACGACTGAACTAGCATGGTTTATGCTATCTTAATAAATACGTACTCTGTGTCCCTAATTCAAACTTAAATTGTTTCGGCTTTTTAACATTTTTTGTTGTTGTTGTTGCTGGTTCTAGGTAAGGAGCAGAATGAAGGACAAATATTCTCATGCATTTTAATTAATTCATAAGCATCCAATTAAAAATGCATAGCATCAGCTTCCTAAGGTAAGTTCAGACTTAGCTCTGAGCCACTGTGGATTTTACGTTGCCAGATCATTTCTCCTAAGATTCAAATTCCTGGGTAGGTGTGTGTGTGTGTGAGTGTGTGTGTGTGTGTGTGTGATTTTTCACTTTAAGAATTTTTATTTTTCAATTATAGTTGATGTACATTATATTTTTCAATTATAGTTGGTGTATATTATATTAGTTTCAGGTGTACAACACAGTGATTAGCTGTTTATGTAACTTACGAAGTGCTCACCTGATAAACCTAGTTCCCGCCTGAACCATGCACAGTTAGTACAATTTCACTCGCTGCATTCCCTAAGTTGTACTTCACAGCCCTTTACTGTTCTGTAACTGCCAATTTGTACTTCTTAATCCTTACAATTTTAACGAGGTGTGTGGAGTACGGTGTTTCTTATTTGCTTATGCTTAGTGTTTAAGCTTTTTTTTTTAAGACACAAGGAATCTCAAGAGCAGAAAGGCAATTCGGGTTTTCATTCATTTGTTTGCACGTTAGGATTCTGCGGTCTCGAGGGGTTAAGTCAATTCCCCCAGCACAGAACAGCAGGAGGCGCCAGAGCCAGGATTCAGGTCCCGTCTCCGCTGCGGAGAGGCGGGGCACACCCAGGTGAAGAGAGCTTGGTGGCATCGCTCCTTCTGGGTCAGGCCTGAGGACAGGAAGTGGTCTGCTTCGTCTTAGTAGAGATTACTAGCACCAATCAGGAATACGTCAACACAAGTGACGACAGAAAGGCGGCGGCGGCCCAGCTGGTGTGGCTCAGTGGTTGAGTATTGACCTATGAACCAGGAGGTCTCGGTTCTATCCTTGCTCATAGCACATGCCTGGGTTGCAGGCTTGATCCCCATTGTGGGGCGTGCAGGAGGCAGCCGATCAGTGATTCTATCTCATCACTGATGTTTCTGTCTCCCTCTCCTTCTCCCTTCCTCCCTGAAATCAATAAAAATATTTTTTTTAAAAGAAAGAAAGGCAGCGTCACACAGAGATGCTCACCTTAACCCTGGACCTTGACAGGCGGTGGGACCATCAGTCCTGCGTGAACACCCGCCCTCCCCACCCCACTCCCCAATCCCACATGGAGGCCTCACGCTGCTTCAAAAGACAGGACAGTCCCTTTTCGTTCTTATCAGCTGGTGTGTCCAGAGCAGGAGGCCCCGACCCCCGCAGTGCCGGCCTCACTGACCACCCGCAGGAGGAGCCGGAGTCGGAGCCGAGCCTGGGCTTGGACTCAGGCGGCCAGGCAGGCCCAGCCTCGGGAAGGAGGCGGCCAGAAGTGGCACAGAGGCCAGAATAGCACCAGGCACCAGCTCCCATGATGTTACTGAATCCTCTCTGGGAGAGTCCCACATCCTCAGGAAACTGCCTTACATTTAAGTCTCACATTTGTATTTTGGAGCTGCTGCCACAGACTGGGCCACGGGAGGAGCTGCCCCGCCCCCCCCCCTCGTCCCTCCCCCACGACTGTGCTGAGTGGCTTCTCCTCCCACCCTGAGTCATTTCTGAACCAGGAAGCTGTCTACAAGCAAATGGCAACCTGCGAGCTTCCCACGCCAGCAGCACTGCCTGCTGCCCCCGCGCCCCCCCGCCCCCCCGCCCAATCTCCAGACCTGGCCAAAGGCACCACCTTCCAGCTGGGCCTTTTGCTCAGGTGCCCGGCTCAGCACCAGGCCCACACCGGCGCCCAGGGCCCACCTCAGGTGCAGAGCGCGGTAAGTCCACCCACTTGGCAGAGCCCCCCACCCCAGCCCCCCAGGGCGCCCAGCACACACACTCAGAACCTCTCCCCCAAGTCTAGGAGGCCCGCAGATGACACCAGTCCAACACTTAGCTGCTTCACAGTCTGCACAATGGAGCCTGTACGCCACAGGTCAAACTATTTTTAAGTTTGATATTGAGCTAACAAACTATTAAACAAAGTATGTTCTATCCTCTTAGCTTGAGAAGATACCCCAGGGCCAGGCGTCCCAGCGCCCCCCAGCACCTCCACCGACCTCCCCTGTCCGGCTTCATACCACCCTGCTGGGGGCCTTGTGCACACTCCTGAGGACACCCGGGTTCCTCCCAGACCCGGGACCCTCGCCACACCCCCACCCCGGGGCCCCGGGAAGAGACCTGAGCAGCCTGAAGCAGGGGGCACCCTGTGTCAGGAGGCTCCAGGGTCCTGCGAACCTGCGGTGTGGTCCAGACGGGGGCACACAAACACGGGTGGACGCGGCCCTCAGCCCACGCCTCACGCCGGGGAGGGGGCAGGGCAGGGCCTCCTCGCGGCCTAGGAGCAGACCGCGCTCTGAGCCCATGGCGGTCCCCCCCGAGGACTGTCGCTTTCTAGGCTGTAGTTTACTCTTCTCACGTGACCACTTTGCTTCTAAAAACGTATCTTGGCCAAAATCTCGGGATCAATCCGCACCACCATTTCTGCTCTTGGTCAGGTGGAAATCTGTACTGGACATTAGAACTTGTGCCCACAAGTGCAAGTTGGGCTGGGGAAGCCAAGCCAAACTCTTGCTTGGTGTTGAACCAACTACATTTTAGAAGAGTCATTGCTCATAAAAAAGACAGGCCTGGGTGACACAGATTCGAAATACATTGATAATTATCAAGGCTGGGTGACAGGCACTCAAAATTAACTTTTCCTTCCACTCTCGTGCATATTTTTAAATTTTCACAATTAAAGGTTAAAGCATCAAAAAGCAGCCCGGCGAGATTTGGAATCACGTTTCGACCAGTGAGTTACCAAAACCGCAGGTAGAAGCCACGCTAACCCGGTTTGCATTTTTGTAAACATTGTGCTGAACAAACCTACAACCAGGAAGGACCCGACTGGAGCCCGGCTGGACGCCAGGCGGCTGGGGCTGAGCTGTCCCCGGACGGAGCCTGGAGCCTGCTGGCCCGCCTGCGCCTCTCGTTACCCGGAGCAATGAGGGAATGGCCACTCCTGGGACCCTCTCCGGTGCCCTTAAGCAGGTCGAACTTCCAGTCACTGACCAAGTAAACCCAGGCCACTGATCCCTGGAAAGGGAGAGGCAACAGCTCAGAGGAAGCCGCCTGGCCCCGGGGCCACCTCCCCAGTTCAAACAAAGCAGACACTGTGGCCTCTACAAGGCTCAGCAGCTGGGAAAACCCGGCCGTGTTTACATAGAAACTTCTCCCCCAGAAGCTCAGGTCATTTAGGGCCAACACTCACTAATTAATGAAGTCTCCCAAGCCCCCTTCCCCTCACCCCCAACCCCCTCGGCCTCTCCGCAGCAAGCCAGGGGTGGGGCCGGGCAGGCGCAAAGGCAGGTGCAGAGCAGGGGCACTGGGGGACCGCCCTCCGGGCTGTTTGGAGAACCCTGAACTTCGGAGCATTGGGGCTGGCGCTGGCGGTGGACGAAATCCATGCAGAGCAGGCACGTTTCCCTTCGTCTTGTCCACAGAGTCTGGAGACACAGACAAGCACAGCAAGGACTTTCTGTCCCAGTGGGCAAATAAGAAACTGTGCCCTAATTCTCTGGGCCACGGGGAATTGCTCCGCGCTCCGCTTCCGCTGTACCTGAGAAGTCCCTGTCCTCAATCAGGCCACCGAGAAAACTTGACAAACACCTTGGAAATGGGAGCCGATACGTTGGGCTCCTCTGCCCCTGGAATTCCTGTTCCCACTGATCCACACTGAAGACAGAGTCTCCAAGGAATTCCTGCAGCAGCAGGAACTGGGGCGCGCCCCTCCCTGCCTGCCGGCCACAGCCTGGTGTGGGGACCCCTGCAGTCACGTTGGAACAGAAGGGCTGGACCCCGCGATCCACCATCCAAGGGTCATTATTAGTTTTTCCTAAACTCACACCCCAATTCAAGGAGCAGGCTGTCTCCCAGCCCCGCCTGAAAACACTGTCCAGTCGTGAGCCCTTTCCACGGAGAGGCCTTTCCAAGTTAGGATCCTTATGGGGGTTGGTGCACTTAGAAGAGCTGTGCTTACTGGTGGCTGGCTGGCAGGCCACCCCCCCTGCCCCCAAGCCCTTCTGCTGCTCCCCATAAAAGCAGCAGCAACGTGCATCTGCCACAGAGCTGAGCTGGGCTACCCCGGGGCCAGGGAGAAGTCACTACCCACATAGGAATAAACCCTCCACTAAAGCCCCCCTGGCTCTCATTGCCCCCTGGGCAGACCCATCACAGGAACCACAGCTGGAGTGAAAAAGGAAGGTGCCTACCCCTGGACCTCATGGAAAGGATGGGTGGTCAGGGTCCCGCCGCCAGCGCGGCCAGCTGCCACAGGTGTGCTGTCCCACACAAAAGCAGACACTGCAACCTTCTAAGCTAGTGGTTCTCAACCTGTGGGTCGCGACCCCTTTGGGGGTCGAATGATCCTTTCACAGGCGTCGCCTAAGACCATGGAAAACACATATATAATGACATATTGTTTTTGTGATTAATCACTATCCTTTAATTATGTCCAATTTGTAACAACGAAATTGAGGGTCACCACAACATGAGGAACTGTATCAAAGGGTCGTGGCATTAGGAAGGTTGAGAACCACTGTTCTAAGGGAAACAAATGAAAGCATTCTTTATCTGGTCAAAGAAAGGAAAGCCAACAAGCTGGGCCTTTGGAACACAGGTAGAAGTTTCTAGTTCAGAGCCATTCTGGCTGCTTGGGGCATGGTTAGGATCCTTTAAAGTCTAAGACAACAACTTTTGAGCAGCGGAGGCTCTCCCCGTCCTCAGGACCAGCAATACCTCCAAATGCCACACTGCATTTATTTACTTTTTTAAAAAAACTTTAAGTATGTTTTTAGTGATTTTAGAGAGAGGAAGGGAGAGGGAGAGAGAGATAGAAACATCAATGATGAGAGAGAATCATTGATCTGCTGCCTCCTGCACGCCCCACACTGGGGATTGAGCCCGCAGCCCGGGCATGTGACGTGACCAGGAATTGAACCGTGACCTCCTGCTTCATAGGTTGACGCTCAACCACTGAGCCACACCAGTCGGGCACCACGCTGCTTTTTTAAAAATAGTCACATTTAATTTAAGAAAAACAGACTTTAAAAATTAAGTATTCAGCCCAAGGTCTACGGAAACATGAATGCCAGGTTAAGTGACAAATGTGGGTGGCACCTGAGTAGGGGATGTGCCATTCTCTTCATTACACTCTCGGTTCTAGAACCCACTGTATTGTAATCACCAATGTAATGCATAGGGTGGCTCCCCAAAGTGTATACACACACTTTGGATAATTATAAAGGCAGTGTTTATTAAAATGCATTTCATTTTTGAAATTGAGCTATCGGCTATTAAAGTGTGTCTATACATTTTGGGGGACACCCTGTACATGTATGTTAGCCCCAATTTAATTTCCAAATGGGAAATATGCACATTACTTCCATTAATCATTTTTAAATCTTCACTTTTGAAAAAAATATAGTCTATTTTCCCCAAGGGGCTGCAAAGGAACTCCAATGTGTACGACGCTAGCTTCGTGGTGTAATTCAACCACAGGATGTTTTCATCTCTTCGATGAAGCAACAGTTTTGTACCATGAAATTACTCTCTCGGCTCTGATAAATGCGGTATGAAGTGGACATCTAAAATGGAATGGAAATTTCTGTGGTTTTCTCACGAGACCTTCGCAAATGACCAAACTTGGACTTTTCAGGACCGAGCACAAATTGGAGTAACCTGATAATCGTTTAACCCACGATTCGCTGCACATTTGTGGTTCTGACAAACCTGGAGACATCATTTCAGAAAGCAGGTGATGGAAAACAAGCCCACGACTATATGCTGATAAAATCACTGGGGAAGTGGAACTAGAAGAGACAGTCCTTCCAAGACGTGGATCCTAACTGAAGAACCGAAGCCCGCGAATGAGAAGAAAAGATTAAAGACTGTATACAGTGTCATGGAAATGAGTGCACTGGCCACCACCACCTACAGGACAAGTGACCACCCTGTTTAGCTACGAACAAGGGAAGACGAGCAGCTGGACACCAGCTGGAAGCCCAGTCTCCAGCTTTCAAGGTCAAAGTTCTCACAGTCCCACCTGGTTTCATGCTTTGGTGCGACCTAAGAATATTAGCCACAAAGCAAGGGACCAGGGGGCCATGATTCCAGAACAGCCACGCAGGGGTCGGGTACAGGCGTGTCACTTGGGCTAGCAAGTTTCTTAGCCTCTTCGGGCCTCGGTTTACTCATCTGGAACATGGGGATGATAATAGCTCTTCTGTTGAATTGTGAAAATGAACGAGGTTGTCGCTAAAGTCCTTGGCACAGTGCCAGCCTAAAGACTTCCTGGAGCCCTCTATAAAGTACCGGCTTGGCCTCTAACTCACGACACCCAACATTAAAGGCGGCGTCCGGAAGGACATTTGCCTCCAGCTCTGTCCTTTGCAGCACTGCCGCCTCTCCCCCAAGCATGGACACGAGGCAGAGGTGCCATCAGCAGGGGAAGGGCGGCTTGGTCCCACCAGAGAAGCCGCTGGAATGCGCCTGCGGGAGCTGACAAGGTGCGGCTCACTCAGAGGGTCCCCAGGGGTCCAGCCGGCTCCACTGCGCCCAGTGACTCTCAGGCTGGCAGCGGGGCTGCTCCGCGTTCCTGCGATGGTGATGTTGCCCCATCCCCTCCGGGAGCGAAGCTGGCAGCACAAGCCAAAGGGTTTCACCAACAAGTGCAAAGAAAGCGCGCCGGGCACCTGGCCCAGCTGGCGCCTAACCCAGCCCGCGGGTCCTCTGGGGCCGGTACTGAGTCCGGCGCGGATCTCAAAGGCCGGAGGCGGCTTTGGGAGAACCGAGAACCGAACCCGCGCCCGGCCCGCGGGCATCAAAGGCCGGAGGCGGCTTTGGGAGAAACGAGAACCGAACCCGCGCCCGGCGCGCAGAGGGGAGCCGGGCTGAGGCTCAGGAGGGGCTGGGGCCGCCGCGCACCGCCCGGCCAGCAGTGCCCGGGGTCCCCGCGTCCCTTCATTCAAACCCGCCGCGCCCAGCCTCACGCCGCCGCCCCGGGGGGTCACCTGGGGGAGCAGCGCCCCGGTTCTGGGCACCCGCCCCGCCCCGCCCGGGGGTCGCGGGCACTCACCGAGCGTGGCCACCGCGCCGGCTTCGAAGAGCAGGCCGTCCCCGCGGCCGCGCGCCTCCAGCAGGACGCCGCCGCCCGCCTCCGGCCGCCCGAGCAGCCGCAGCCCCTTGCTCAGCGCCATGGGCCCCGCGCCGCCCGCCCCGCGCCGCCACTGGCGGAGTTTCCCTGCGCGGAGCTCCCGCCGGCGAGGCTCCTCCCGCCGCCCCGCCCCGCCCCGCCCCGCCGGCCGGCCGCCCGGGCAGGTGAGGGGCGCGGCCGGGCGCAGCGCTCCCCCCGCCGGGAGGCCGGCGCCGTCCCGGTCCCGGGCCGGATGGGGCGATGGCGGCCCGGGCGGGGGGCGGGGGGGGGACGTCCTCCGGGGCGGCCGGCGGGAGGGAGATTCCACACGTTCCTGCGCGCGGAGGAGGCCCCGGGAGTGGCCGGCGGAGCCGGGCCTGGTGCGCCCGGCCTTTTATGGGCAGCCCGCGGGCCGGAGCCGGCGGCCGCGCCTCCCTCCTTCGTCCGCTCGGGCGGCGACCCTGGGCGCGGCACTGGCACTCGCTCTGCCTCGGTGGCCCTGCGGGGAAGCGGGGTTTACGAGGACGCCCGGGAGCGGACAGCGCGGGGTAAGTCGCCTGCGCCTGGCTTCCGCGGAGGTCAGGGGTGCTGTCCTGGAGGGACTGAGGCCCTGTCTCTACACCTTGACCCCCACCCCCGCCTGCTTTCCTCACCTCGCAGCACCTGCCCACCCCCACCCGCGCCCTCACAGGGTGGGTGCGAGGATTGGAGGTGGGGTCAGAGGAGTTAGGGACGGAAAGCTCGGGAAGTAAGGAGCAGGCGCAACTGTGAGGTGCCACTTGCCGACCCTCCCCCCACTCTGTTGTCTAAACCACCCCCCCCTTCAGGGCAGAGGCTCCAGTAAGCCTTGGTGCTCACTGCAGACCCCAGCACCGAACCGCGCTGGTCCCCTGAGTGCCGGCCCGTCCCAGCTGACCTAGGAGCTAAGTAAAGCACCTGCGTAACCCGCACACTGGTGTCATTATTAATTACTTAGCAGTATCTAAACAATATTTAATAGTAGCAGGTATTCAGTGAGTGTTCACATTTCCAATTGTCTCCTCCATGTCCTAAGCTGCTTCCCACAGTTTGTGATTCACACACGTAAACCCCTTTGAATAAGACGGTTTCCCTCCGTTTCTGTTCCCCTCGCCATCTGCTTGTTGAAAAACTAGGTTGCGTGCCCAGCACCCCCCGCCCCCCCCCCCCCTGGATTTGCTGAGTGTGTCCCTGAGGCGTCTGTACCTCTGACGTCCCTCCTTGTCATGCAGCAGCCACTGGTCGTCAGTGCAACCGGAGTCCTCCAAACAGCTCTGTCCTATTCCATCACTCCTTCCCTGGGAACTCAAATCCCATTAACAGAGAATCCCCACCCACTGAGAGCAGCACAAACCAAGCTGCGGAACAGGGTTCTTTTCCTTTATTTACTCGTGTTCAGATAATGAGCTGTTTCGAACTCGGTGAATTGGCTCACTGGACCCTCCAACGGCGAGCAATGTTCTTAGTTGTTTAACGCGCACTCTGAGCTCCTGTTCGAGTGGAAGCACATTTGCTGTGTCCCCGTCCAGGGCGGCTTTGGCCTTGCTGCGCTCAGTGCTCCCTCTCAACGCCACCCCAGGGCCTTTGACCGGCTCCTTGCTTCTGGTGTGGCAGCGGCAGGCTCCTCTTGCCCATTTTCTGCTCCTCAGCCGGAAATGAATCATTTGTCCACGAAGTCCTGATTCTTTTAGTGGAAAAAGGACTTTCAGGACCCCAGTTGGGTGCTAAGAAGCCTGTGGATTTGAACCTCGCGCTTACCTGCCCGTGACTCTGGACAATGTAGAGTTCGGCTCGTTTTCTCTAAGACAGTTATTCCAGCCCCCGCTCCGCCGTCACGCACGCACCCGAGGCAGTGTGCCTGGCCCCATTCTTCCCTGAGGAGGTGGAGTCCTCTTCCCCCATCACCAGGTCTCCACGGCGTCTTCTTCCCTGCAGGGTTGGGCCAATGCCTGCTCCCCTCCCCGTGTGCTGGGACCCTGTCCATCCTCCCTCCCCAAGGACTTTGTCCCTCCCCTATCCCCCCTGTCCCCCGTCACCCGTCTCTCCCTCCCTCCCGGTCGTTCCCAGCAGGTACACATGTGCTCTAGTGTCTCCCCCAGAGGGGCCCCTCCCTCCACCCACATCACCTCTCACTGGGCCCTTCTCAGAGATCATGAACTTAAGGGAAGCCCCTCTGCAAGATGGTGGGGCTCCCTGGCACTGTTTGGGGGTGTTAGGAGCAAGCTGGGGTGTCCATCAATTGAGCTACCAACCTTAGACCACACACAGGTAAACCTCCCCGGCCCATCTCTCCCCTTGACCACCGTGCCCACCATCACTGCTCTGTGGTATCCGCCTCCTGCCTCTGCTCCTTGCCCTGCGGCATGCCTGCCGAGTGGTCACCGGCCACCAGCTTCTGATGGCACTTGGGCGACGCCCCCCCTCCCGCCCCCCCACCCCTCCCTCCTCCCTGAGTCCCAGGCCTGCTCTCCTCACCACGTTTCCTGTTCTTTTCCCTCTTCCAGCCCTTGGACACCTGTGCTCCGCTCGGTCCCTCCACCCAGACCGAGCCACGCAGGACGGTGATGTGAGACTGGGACCTGGATCCACCCTTTACCTCGGGTGACCTTGAGCAGCTGACTTGACTTCCTGGTGCCTCGATCCTTCATCTCTCCTACGGAGAGGTGGTGAGAATTACGTGCATCGAGGGCATGGACAGCGCTGGCCGCAGTGGCAGCACGTGGTGGCCGCCATCACACGCCCCACGGTCCCACCGGCTCCGCGCCCGGCCTTCCGCGAGGCCTTGCTGAGTGGAGGGACGATGACCCGTGGACCCCTGCTCGGAGCCTCTGAGGGAACGACACGCCCCTGCCTGTGCTTCCCTCAGCCTGGGCTCAGCCCCGGAGAAAGACCGCAGCTACCGGCGGTGGGAATGCGGGAGGCAGCCAGGTGGCATTTACCTGCTGGCGGGGCAGGAGGGGGGAGGGGGGGGGGGCAAGCACGCTCCTTTCTAGTTCTCCAGTGTCAGTCACTCAGGAACAGCTGTGCCTCTGGGTCACCCGCCGGGCGGAGGCCGCACAGGCCAGGTGCTGCCCTTGGCCGGGCTCCTGGGAAGCTGGCTGGCTCTCCTGGGCTTCACAGGGAATGGGGGTGCAGCTTTAACAGGACCGTTGTTTAGAAGTCCATTTTATTAAGTTATTACTTTTGTAAAAAAGGAATATGACGCACTGATCCATACACACACACACACACACACACACACACACAACTGGACCTAAGGCCTCATGTTGATATAACTGGGAATGGGCTCACTTTACTTCCTCACGACCCACCTGAAGCAGCAGAGCCCGCAGGACTGTGATCTCTCAGAACTGCACCCAAGCGGCCTGACCCCAGTGAAACTGCCACCATCCCCTCCACCATCCCCTCCACCATCCCCTCCAACATCCCCTCCACCATCCCCTCCACCATCCCTTCCTCCATCCCACAACCATCCCCTCCACCATCCCTTCCTCCATCCCCTCTTCATCCCCTCCACCATCCCCTCCACCAGTCCCTCCACCATCCCCTCCACCATCCCCTCCACCATCCCCTCCACCAGCCCCTCCACCAGCCCCTCCACTATCCACTCCTCCATCCCCACCACCATCCCCTCCTCCATCCCCACCACCATCCCCTCCACCATCCCCTCCACCATCCCCTCCACCAGCCCCTCCACCATCCCCTCCACCAGCCCCTCCTCCATCCCCACCACCATCCCCTCCACCAGCCCCTCCACCAGCCCCTCCACTATCCACTCCTCCATCCCCACCACCATCCCCTCCACCATCCCCATCACCATCCCCGTGGCCTGGCAGCTCTGGCTGCAGCCCCTGCAGGCTCTGTGTGCTCAGCAAGCTCTGAGCCTGGCGACCCAGAGACCCTCACATGTCAACAAGGCCTGGCATTGGAGGAGCTGATCTCCAGGGAGCATGGAGAAAGAGGCGGAGTGAGAGGAAATGCCCACAGCAGCTGCAAAACATCACCGCATTCTTGCACATCTCAAGCTGTGTGACTGTTTTAACCTCAAAACTGAACTAAATCCATGTGAGATGTCACGAAAATAACTAAAAAATCATCTGCCAGGGTTTAGCGAGCACCACACAAAGCAAAGGTGGCTGCTGCCGGGCCATTGCTCATGGGCCCTCCCTCTCCAGCTTCCCCCAGCACCTCAGGAGCCTCTGTCTGTCTTGGTGAGGACGGCTCTGGGACTATAAAAATACCCCACACTTGTGTTTTTAAGGGCATTATAAGTGAAAGGGTTTTATACATTAAAAACCCGTGACAAGCCGCCTCGAGCCAGCAGTGTCTCGTGACAGAGCGGTTTCCAAGCTGAATTCCTTCCTGCCGAGCACGCCCAGCAGACCCCGGCGTCCGCACATGTTTATTTAGACAATCATGTCGACTACGCCGCCAGATTTCTCTCTCTACCTCTGGAAGGTTGGCCCATCATTAGCGAAGTAAGCCTCCCCTGCCTCTCAGTGCCAAGACTCTTCAGGAAGTGGTGAGGATACACACAACTTTCTCTACCCTCTCTCTCCATTCTATCACTCGCCCACTCTTTCCAGAACCTCCCTCAAACACGCCAGACGCCCTCAGAGCCACAGGGCCGTCAGCTCTGAAGGGAAACACACCTTTTAGAAGAAGGACATTCTTTTCTCCTCAAGGCCCTTCTCCCCCCACCCCGCCCTTCCCTCCCTCCTTTGGCCAGAGGGTGAGCATAGCTCTCCGGTCGGTCCTTTCTGCAGCTGCTCTGAGCATAAAGAACCCCAGGTGCTTGTGGCGATGACCCCCAGGTGGGTCTTGTTCAGACAGCTGACCTGGGCCATCAGCTGGAACCTCTGAGGACTGGAAACTGACTTCCCACCCCCCTGTGGAATGACCCACCCCTCCCTCTTAAGGACACCCCTGTGGTGAGGAGCTCCAAAGAGAAGCGATTACGAGAAAAAGAACAGGATGCGCTGATGACCTGAGAGGTGACAGTCTGGGTGGGTGAGGAACCTGACATCCTTAGAATGACCCGCCACTGAGTCACCCACCCCTTTAAGCATCGGATGGCAGCTACAAAGCCTTCCCCCAGAGAAGCTGTAAAATACACACAGGAATAATTTGCCTGAAGTCACTCGTGACTCACTGACACACACACCCCAGGACTGCATGGACCCCTGGCCGAGAATTCCTGTTTTAGAGGCAAGTTAGAAGCAGCTGATGACAGGAGTCCCTCTGAGGAGGGGCGGGAATTCGATCTTAACTACAAACACATTTCCCAGGGCACGAGGACACGCACAGCCAACAGCTGCAAAAGAAGGGGGTGAAGAACGGATGCTCCCCGAGGAAAACGTTTACCTCACGGGGTGAACCCTCGCGGAGCACCCCGGTTTATGCTCTCTGGCGAGGGGAGAACGGGCCCCCTGAACTGCAGTGGCTGGTCCATCTGGAAGGGATTAAACACATCAACAGAAGAACTCAAGCTCACAAAAACGGTTCGCCTTGGTAAATATTTGTTTTGTTGCCTTGGTAAATATTTGTTTTGTTTTGCTTCCTCCTGCGGGCCGATAGTTTCCCAAAGGCCAAGTACTCCTGCTTCATGGAGGCAGCGGGCGGCGTGTGCTCAGCCCACCGGTGTGGGGCCCGGGGAACGCACACTCTGGTTCAGCCACGGGAGGGCCCACGGCTGGGACAGGCTGCTGCGGCTCCAGGCCAGGCTCCCCGTGCAGGAGTCTCTCTTCTCGGGAAGATGGCTGTGGTGCCAGCAGCTCTCCCGGCCCCTCTCCTGGGTGTTGGCTCAATGTTCTCAGCTGAGCCTCTTTTTTTTCTGGTTTATGTTAACCAATTTACACAGGTGCAGTAATGCACGAGAATTACCACTACCCAAGAGTTCACTACATTCAGTTTAACTTATTTTTTATTAATTGATTTCAGAGAGGAAGTGAGAGGGAGAGATAGAAACATCAGTGATGAGAGGGAATCATTGACTGGCTGCCTCTCGCACACCCCCTACTGGGGATGGGATCGCGCCCGAAACCCAGGCATGTGCCTGGAATTGAACTCTGACCTCCTGGTTCCTAGGTAAAATGCTCAACCACTGAGCCACAGGGGCTGGGTAGCTGAGCCTCCTTATGTCATCTCTTCGCTGTCACCGTAGAAGTGCACGCGTTGCTCCCAACTACTTTTCTTTGGCTAAAGCAGGTAGCATAATGATGCCTGGTTTTACTGGGATGGGGAAGTATGGTCCATCGGTGGGCCCAGGGGCAGTGAGATGCAAATGATGATAAAAGTTGTAATGTCTGCTCAGTGACTACAGGAAACACGCTTGAAAATTAAAATGAAGTTTGAGGAATGTGTGCTAAGATGCTCTCTCTGAATGGGAAAACCACCCCATTAGATTTAAAAAATAGACGACAGGCTTTCCACTTCCGGCCACGAGGGGAGCACAGGCCAGCCGCTCCCCTTGAAGAAGACACAACACACGAAATACAGTTTCAGACACTCGACAGCAGCAGAGCAGGACTCTGATCACTGGGGGAATGGAAACAGGCCAGCCCCACGATGGTCCCAAATTACTGCTGGATGAGGTTCCAGGCTCAGTACAGGGTGGGGAAACCAAATAGAGGTTCATGGTCTCGCCGTGTCCAGGAGACAAAGATCAGCGTTCAAGACCACAGTGGGTAGGACTTGCAGGGCAGGTTACAGGAGAGGAGAAGGAAAGAGAGATCAGATGTAAGTGAGAGAGACAGGCAGGCAGTCGGTTCAGGAGATCTGCGGGCGAGTCCCCTAGAAACCCTTTGGCTGAACATGGTTCTGCGCACTCATGAGAGGAAACCAAGCGAGCACAGTGACTCAACTCCCAGAAACGAACAGGACGGAGGCTGGGTGGCCACCAGCCGAAGAGTAGACATCCCAACGCAGGCCTGGGTCAGGGCCGGGACAGGCATCCTTAGCAGGGCGCAGGCCTGTCCTCTGCAGCCACAGGGAGCCACTGCCCGTGCACACCCAGCTGTCCTCCTCCAGGGGAGCTGGGCCCTCCTGGGGCTCTGCTCCCACCAGGCGACCTTGTCCAGGTCTCCGCGCCCAGCCTCACCTCGCTTGCTGGCTGCCGAGGGGTCCATCTCTGCTTGCTGGTTAGTCTGAGATCAACAAGGGTACATAGTAAAAAGAGGGTGTCGCATTTGCCCGGGTTACAGCTGCTCTGCAGCTCACCTTTTATCGCCTGCCAGGTGAGGTGCCTGGAGCAGCCGGTGTGACCTGGGGCCAGGCCCTACTTTTGAATTGGCGGGGTTGACGGATGGAAGTGGGGTCTCTGTGATTGCTGAGCGGGCCCTGAAGGCTCCCCGAGGTTCCATGAAGACGCGGCCCAAATGCCCCTGCCCTGGCCACCACTCCTTCCTCCCCGGCCTGCCCGTGGCGCCCTGGGTGTTGTTTTCAGCGGATGGCCACAAGAAGCGGTGACTTAAAAAATCACACGCAAACACCAAAGAGTGCTTTGAAAAATGGTTTGAGAATTTACTGTACAGGTTTTTTAAACAATTTATATGTTTGCTTCTACATGCTCTTACATTTGTGTAAAACATTTATACATATTCTTTACAATTTGTACATATATTAAATGGCTATATCATAAACACTGTTCTATGAGATTTTATAAAAGAAAAATCAAGGGAAATTACTTATAAAACATTAACAGAAACCCGTGACACTAAAGAACAAGAAGTTCTCATTCACGTCCATCTGATTTCCTTTTCTACTTATTTTTTGGTTTCACTTCATTCATGCGGCCCGATGTTCATTTTCTGTAACAGCGCGATCAGGGCAGAGCGAAAGCAGTGGCGATCGCGCAGTAAGTAAGGCAGGAGTGCAGACGGGACGCGTCCGCAGGAAGACAGTGTGCGGGGCGCTCAGGCCGTTAACTGAAGTACCAGGACCAGGAAACGCCGGGGATTAGCGCACATTATTCCGGCTGCCACCCTTCGCAGCCGCTAAGCTTTTCCATTTGGTGGGGAGGGGCAGCCAGGTCACTGGTTTTCATCTGTCCGGTAATACCAACGGGCCCACTGTCTGCACCCAAATCAAGTGGCCAGTCCTGCTCTCACTTCTCATTCTGCCTGACTGGGCGGCTGAAGACTAGACACAGGCAAGAAGCCTGAGGCTGGCGTCTTCTCGCCCGACCAGGAGGAGCGCTCGCTCCTTCCTGAGCAGTCAGCTCAGGGGTCAGCAGTCCCCCACGTGCCCTTTCCCGGGGAGAGCTGGCCCTGCTGAGGAAGGACGAGCAGGCGAGAATGCCCTCCTCCTGGCGATGCCCTCCAAAACCTCCTGGCGGCGGGCGGCGGCATCGCTGCAGAGACCGCCTGTCCCAGCCCCGCAGCCCCTCTGCCTCCTTTCCTGAGAGCGCAAGCACATGAGTCATAAATGTGTCAGTGAAAGGCATGTGGGTTTTCCTAAACGGACAGGAGTTCCAAGGCATTGAAAAGAATTATAAAAATATATACAAACGTATTTTTTTATTCTGGCATATTCCATATTTTTAAGAAAGCAATTAGTAGCCATCTGGCCTTGGGTAAGAACTGGAAGATTGTGGGCTTAAAAATTACAAATTTATGTAAAATATAAGTGGGGAAACCTCTAATTTTCCATTCAAAATTCTGGTAAGTTTAAATACTTTTCAAAAATAGAGACAATTTCCACTGGTTTAAATAATGGCTGTAGAAATGAACAAAAGAAGACTATATAACTGATGCGTTTAGGTGAGTAGGAAAGTGTAGTTTTTTGCAACTGTTTCTCTTGGTGTTGATTTTTGGATGATGGGGGATTAGACTGCATTGCCCCAGGTCAGAGAGAAGCACTTGGGAGTTTCTTCATGTTCCGTTCCGTCTACATCACAGGGAAGCGGCCGAGGGCCTGCCTCAGCTTTTCTGCAATCTGGTGGGGAAAGAAAAGGTCTGAGATATCACCTCCAAACAACTTCACAGTGATGGATTATTCCCAGCTCTTCTGAGTTCAACATGGTAACAATCTCAAACTCTTGGGTCTAGGCATCTAGGCGCTCCCACGCTGCTGTGGGAGAGACCGCAGGCCCGGGGCAGGCTCGCAGGGGAGGGCCGCTCCTCCCGGGCCTGCTCTCTGCGCAGCAGCATCTCAAGACCATCCCCGTTCCCTCCAGTGCGGCTCGAGGATCCCTCCACCTACGAGCTCCGAGACCCAGCCGAGGGGCTGCCCCGGGCTCACACCCCTCTGCGACCCCAGGGCAGACAGTGTCACCTTCCTCATAAAGCCACTGCTGTCTCCCCAAGGACACACGCCCCTGAGGACAGAGGTCTCAGTCAT
The DNA here is from genome assembly GCF_964212035.1 of Myotis nattereri. Taxonomy (NCBI): domain Eukaryota; kingdom Metazoa; phylum Chordata; class Mammalia; order Chiroptera; family Vespertilionidae; genus Myotis; species Myotis nattereri. Next base: position 95,472,990 of record NC_138081.1, on the reverse strand, counting down.
CCCTGGATCCTGAGCGCTTGCAGTAAGTGCTTAGTGTGCAACACTGGAGAAATGTTTGCTCCGTGAACAAATGCGCACATTTTAATAATAACTGTTAGACCTAACAAAGACACATAGTTTCTTTTATATACATGTATATATACATATATGTATATGTGTGTGTGTATATATACATACATATACATAACACATTATATATATATATATACATATATATATATATATATACATATATATATAAAAATATTGATTTCAGAGAGAAAGGGAGAGAGAGAGAGACATCAATGATGAGAGAGAATCATTGATTGGCTTCCTCTTACACGCCCCCACTGGGGATCAAGCCCGTAACCTGGGCATGTGTTCTGACCAGGAATCGAACCTGGAATCTTCAGTCTGCAGACTGACACTCTATCCACTGAGCAAAACTGGCTAGGGCAACACACACTTTTCTATTCTGAATTACAATGGCATTAATAATTAAACCTCACTTGGGCTTGAGAATTATTTAGCAAATTAACATCAGAATTTCAAGAACTGTCCTTCAATTACTCTCTCACACAGAACACAAATGCCTGCTATTCTAACACAGGGTGCAAGGCCACCATCCAATGGCACCGATGAATAAAGTGAACAGTACGGCACAGGAGCGCACCCTAGGGGAGAGCACTGCTTCAGAATCCTTTCTGTACACTTGTCTCCAAGACCAACTGTTCCAACCCACAGGCACAGCTTGCATCAGGCACATCAACCCAGCTCCTTTCGAGAACCGTGGTGGGGACAGACTTTTTGGCAGTGTCCAGTCCAAAGACGACACATGCAGGGATTGAGTCTGGGGCCTGCCTACTAAAGCCCTGGACAACCATGAGATGATACCATGGAACGGTGGAGGGCCTAGTCAGAACAGGGCGGCCAGCAGACGGACAATTATAAAGTGACAGCGCTTGTCTTCAGATGGCTGACTTCTCATTTCCATGCTGGAGCCTGGCTTTCTGGACTCTCTGGTAAACAATGAAGTCACGCAGTGGTACAAAACTTTACGTTCTCATTGTTTTCTGAGTGACATATTTAAGGCCTCGCTCTCTCTTTAATTTCCTCTCTGCAGTCCCTTGGTGCACGGAGACCTCAGTCACAAACAGAGGCCGCCTGTGGTGCCCTGAGTGGTGCCAGGCTCCTTCCCGGCTGAGCCCACTGGGCGCAGGGTGACCTCATCCATTCAGCAGTGTTCCCTGCGCACAGAGAGGCAGTGAGGGAGGGAAGGAGCCACACAATAAGGTCTTCTGGGGCCTCACCACTGGCACCCGATCCCCCCTCTTCAAAAGAAAATCTTCATTTTAACCCAGTGTTATTAAAAACGGAAAGGCAGAGGTAATTAAAAGATTAAAATAAACCCTATGATATATTTAGCCTCTTTGGGTTTAACACTTAGGATTAAAAAATTCAAGCAGATTAACTTGATATGGTCACAGTGAGTGACCAGGAACCCTCCCCTCGGCACAGACGGCGGGCGGAAGGGTGACTCACCGTTTCATAGAACTGTACCTGCTGCTCCAGGTACAGGCGGATGACGCTGTTGTAGTCATAGATCCGGTTACTGTGGAAGTGATTCATCTCCGCTACAACCAAAACCAGCACACCAGTCAGTTCCCCAACTCCACGGCGACCCCGACTTCCCTGCTCCCGGCGGCTCCTCACCAGCCAGGTTCACCTGGTTGGTCTCAGGGCAGAGCCAGCTCTTGACAACTCATTTTTTTTTTTTTTAAATATATTTTATTGATTTTTTACAGAGAGGAAGGGAGAGAGATAGAGAGTTAGAAACATCGATGAGAGAGAAACATCAATCAGCTGCCTCCTGCACATCTCCCCCCGGGGATGTGCCCGCAACCCAGGTACATGCCCCCGACCGGAATCGAACCTGGGACCTTTCAGTCCGCAGGCCGACGCTCTATCCACTGAGCCAAACCGGTTTCGGCGACAACTCATTTTATAGAGAGACTAGAAAAGCCACTGAACAGTGAGTGGCAAACACCACTTTCGAGTAGATGTATGACTTTTGTTGATTTGTATATTAAATACTATGAAACCCATACCGATAATCACCCAAATACGGACTGTTCTAGGCCAGTGAGGGAGGAAACCGACCTGGTCATATTCTCTGCAGATGACTGCAGTTCCCAAGTTCATGTGTGTTTACGGGGGACCTAGCCAGGAACCCGGTGGGCTGACGTACCCACTCACAAAGGAATCCCTTCTCACAATGTGTCTCTCAGCGCCACCCCTCCCACCACGGCCGCAAGGCCTTTCTCAGCACAGCGGCTGCTTGCCTTTCCCCTTCCACGCTCAGCCTTGAAAGCCAACTGCTGCCATCAACTCCTACTAAAAACTAGCTGTTCTGAGTTCTGTATTATCTGAAGCTCTTCGTCAATCTATCTGGATAAGCTCGGAGACAAGTTCAATACCAAATTCCCTATTTCAAGCCCTTCAACACCCATGTCAGCAACCCGGTTTCCCATCTCTGCTCTAGCTGTCCTCGTTCTGGAAATCTCTCCTACACCTCCTCTCCCACGAACTCCCTAGCCCCGAGGTGCTCCTTGGAGGGCCAGCAGGGCTGTTCTCCGCCCCAGCACACCCTCCTCAGGTCCTCCAAGCCTCACCGCACAAGCAGTGGTCTCTGGGCTGGGCTGTCGAACCAACACTGCCCCTCCGATGTATCCCATGTAACTAGCAAACCCTTCTCCCTTGAGCATTTTTTCTCTCAAAACCTTTTAATGACTTTTTAATGCCCACATCAAGTCTAGACTCTTTTGCCTGGCTTTCAAGGCCCTCCATAATCACCGACGCTTCTTCCCAATAACCGACAAGTATGTTTTATTCCCAAAGGCCAACGGCATCGTTCTGCACTATTTTGTACGCTTCGTTCATACCTAGAGCATCCTTCTCTTCTCCTTTGCCCATGAATATCCGAACTGTTCACCAAAACAGGCAAACCCAATCCCTGCTCCTAGGAGAACACTCAACTATGTAAAAATCAATGAACTCTAGACCTTTTACTAAGAGCCAAACTGTGCCTAGCTGCTACCTCCAAACGCCTTTACACACCATGGTCCTCAGCCATGGAGGCGACAGGCTGCTAATAGCTGAGCTGGACAGAGCATTAGGAAGGTGCTGATATGAAGGTTGGAAAAGGTACCTTCAATGTCTCTGAAATAATAAAAACATGCAAGTTTAATCAAACCGTCACTCATAGTCATGTCAGGTAAACGTCAGTTTTCATCAACACTGGGATCCTGCGAACAAGTGGCTTATGAGGATGTTCCAAATCAGCTCTGACTTAACTGTGGTTCACATCTGGATTTCTCTCCAGCAAGGAAAACAGCAACTTTGCTGGGAAAACCAGGCCCACCTGCCACCACAGACCCCCTCACCTTGTAGCGCGTAAGACATGGTGCCGACGCGCTTCACCATGTTCTGCTTGTCCTGTGGGGTGATTTTGCTTGTTGCAACCAGTTTATCACTTTCTTTCACTTTTTCTATTGCTGCCTGTGAAATACAGAAATTAAATGGCATCAGTAAAACAAGGTGAAAGGACCAGTCCTCAGCTGAAAATATAACAAAGCAACCACCTCTTTTATAATTGACTTGCTGCTGAACAGGACACAGTCCCTACAAGATAACAGGAAAGCATCCAACACAACTTCCTTGAAGTCACTTGGATGCAAACGGTAACTATTCTGAGATCTGTAACTAAGCTATGATTTAGTTTGATGCTACTAAAAGCAGGACACCCGACAGCACTCCATTTCCGGAGTCTGTGGGCACCGCCAGGGTCAGAGCAGTTCCCAGCAGGACGCAGCGTCCTCACAGGCGCTCGGGGGGACGGTCCCGTGTGCCCTCGCACAGCGCTCTCTGCGCTCAGGGGGAGGCCTGACGGGCCGGTGCTTAAGCGAGCAGGCTGGAGGCTCGAGTTTTGCTGTGATTTACAAAAGACGCACTGAGTCCATTTTAAATTAATATTTAGATGGAAGGAGCTGTAGAAGCTGCTGAACACCTCACAGTGCTCATTCCTTAGAGCCGCCTGGAAAGAACACCTCCACACTCGCTGACAAATTCGGCTCCATGCCTAGAACTCTCACTCTGTGGAATACATTCCTCCAACAAGTTAACTGATCTGAGTTTTTTAACTGAGATTTTAATTTTACTTTTTTTCAGTTTTATTGGAATGTAATGACATGTAGCATTGCATTAACTTAAGGTGTGCAACATAATGACCTGTTACATGTGTCTATTGTGAAGTGGTCACCACAGTAAGTCTAGTAAACATCCATCTTCCTCACAGAGTTACAAATATTTTTCCTTATGATGAGAATATTTAGGATCCACTCTCCCAGCAATTCTGCTTCTGTTACATATTTGAAGGAAACAAAATCACATCTCAAAGAGACAGAACACTGCCAGGTCACTGCGCATGATTGAAAATAGCCAAGATACAGAAACAACCTAAGTGTCCATCAACGAATGAATGGATCAGGAAAATGTTCTGAGATTTACATTAAGTTATCTAAGTTGCACAAAACTTATTTACGTATGCGATCTCTTCATACTTTAATTATACTAGCAAAGCCAAATGCTAAAATGGGCTCCGACCAGGCCTTCGTAGAGAGTTCCCTAGTAAATCCCAGCACAGCACTGTGTCCTGGAGTCCCACAGTCGTAAGATACCCAAAGTCTGAGGTAATACACAGATTTTGAAACAGAGATAAAAATTAACCAGAAACAAAATTTGAGTATACCCTAAGTCAATTTTTAAATTTAGTTTAAAAATACCTTTTTGACGGGAATTACATAGTTTCCTTTTTGTTAATATGTATGAACATATAATGCCAACACTGGCCATTTGAATTTTAACTAGAAAACCTGTGGTTATTTCATTTGCCAGGGCAGGACCTTTGAGGACTTGCCCAAGCAGCTGACAAGGTCTCATTGGTAAGAGAAGGATCATTCTTATTACCGTCTTGAATTTCAAACATCATGATACTAACTACACGCATAAAGGTATACTTTTCATATTTTTAGTTCCTTCAAAACAATGTTTTCTTAGTAACAAAAGAAACAAAAAACTATTCTTATATCCAAACATGTGATGGGACCTTGCTAGTTAAATGCCCCAAGGACTTCCAGGGGCCCCAGAAATCTTCCCGACTCAGGGGGGTGAGAGGTGGGCCCGTCCTGCAGCTCGCGATTTACCCACACCGTCCGCTGTGAACTTCTACAACCCAGTTACCTTGTGAGCGCCGATAATGTCCGGGAAGCAGCCGAGGAAACCTTTATATTCATGATTACATTCCATCAGGAAATGGAGGTCTTTCTTTGGCTATAACAAGACACAAGTTGGTTGTTACTGGCAGAGGAATCCGGACAGCCAAGGAAAAGAAACGCCTCTCTGAGGACTATATTAGCCAAATCCTCCAGGTACTACATCAAGCTATTGAGTGTTAAGCATTCAGCTTAGTTTTCCTACAAGAAAATAATTCCCAGAGTCCTATACCCTCTGCCACAGGCTGTAAAGGAAATTCTAACACATCAGGTAATGTTTTAGTGGGTCTGAGGTGGCCCCAAATACAACACTGTGAGGAAAAGAATGCTAGGACTACATGTTTACATACAAGGAAATAAGATGTTATCGTTTAATGTCCAAATTTTAGCAGAAAAGGTAAAAATACTATGAGAAAGTCTAGTAATCATTGTAAGTGGCAACTTTAACATTTTCTATTTTTCTGAATTACAATTTTTAATAGCTATGTCATGCACAGTTCTAAAAATTAATCTTTTTTACAAGTAGCAGAGAGTAATTAAATGACATGAGTGTGTGTCCATAGGCACATGTGTACATACACGTTTTAAAAAGTTATCTGAAAAAAAATTTTTTTAATTCAGGGATTTGAAACAACTTAGATGACTATGTCCTTGGAGGAAGTGATGTCAGTTATCTGTGAGAAGTGGGACGGGCTACTAGACTCCAGCCCACACCCTCTCGGTGCCAAGGACGGGCTCTGTGCCAGAAGTGGAGCAGGAGCCTTCGCCTTATCAGCTGCTGCTCCATGCGAGTGAGCTACTTCCAAGGTTGGTGCCTCCGTCGCCACTTTCCAGATGGGGAAACTGAGGCAAGTAAGAGTCCAAAGGGGACTTGAGCAGTGCTCCTTCCTGTACGCACTGATCCCTGACAGCTAAGACAGATCCGAGCCCTCGACCCTAGAAGGTATACTTTTAGATTTCTTGATGACAACGTTATCCATCACTTTAGCTAAATCTAAGAAGCACTATTACCAAATACAATTTAAAAAGATACATAGGAGTAGGAAAGAAGAGGATAACCAATTGAGCATTTGTCTTAAAACTGATTTTAAATTAAGTATGTAGATTAGATGGCATAAAATATTAAATGGAAGTGTGTGGTTATGTTAATACCTGCTCTGCCACGAGACTGGCAATTTCTTCATAAGTCTTTCCTGCTTCTGTTATTGCATCATTGAGATCTGTTTCACCTGAAAGTCATCACAGTTACCAGTGGTTGTAAGTTATGTCTTTCCATTCATTTTATTTAAACATTTTATGACAGAAAATTTCGGACTTTTTAAAACTGGAATGAATCCCTGTTTACCCATCACCTAGCTTCCCAATGAACAGTTCATGGGCAATATTTTTTCACCTATCCCATCCATTCCCACCTCCCCTTTCACTGGCCACATAACATTTCATCCATAAATGTTACTTAGAAGATAAAGACTCTTTAAAAAATAAGAACAATAGTGTATTACAGTGAAGACAAGTGTCCCTGAGATGAATTATCAGTCAGTGCGCAGCTTTCTGGCAAAGAAGCTGCAAGAAAATACACTTAACAACCCTCCACTCTTCTCGAAAGTCGCAAGGTGCGGTTGCACAAGTCCTGAGCGGAGCACCAGCCACGCTGAGTCGGTGCCAAGGAGCTACTGCAGCGCCCGTTTGTCTGCAGGAGCCTGAAGCGGGCGGCAGTCTGGATAAGACACCAACGCTCAGAGGTAAGTAAGCCCTACCTTGGTAAGCACTGGAACTGAACACTGCTGCTAAGCTCTGCAGGGCCTTGCCTATCTTCTGATATTCCTTGGGTAGTGCTGAAAGAGAAAAAGAAATACACCGTCAACTAGTCCTCCCCGCAAACTGAAGTGGGACTCAACTCTTTTCTAAAAGTGATTACTTTTATAATAGTAGAAATTTGAAGCGATTCAAAAGAATCTATATGCTATAATAAAATGACTGGTTTTTTAATATTTTTTCCATCAAATTCTTTCAATTTATAATTAATCATTTAATGACTGGTGCATGCTATTATTAACAACCAGCCCCACTGCCCGTTCTCATTCACTGAATGACATCTGAGTGGACGGGCGGCTGTTAGAGGATGATTCGAGTGTGCGCAGTGCTATCTGTCACACAGGCCACCCGCTCCATCACAGCGACCCCTCCCTCCACCAGATGCAGACACCCCTCCACTTCATGGGGCGGGAAGATAAGGGTCAGATAAGGAAACTGACGTGCTCAGGGCCACATGGCTAATAAAACTGTGGATGTGGCACTTCTGATCCCAATTACATGGCTTTCCCCACTCTGCTATGTATATATGAATAATTATTTGCAAAACAAAACTCAACGCAACAAGGTGTGGAGAAAAAGGCAGTGGGACTTCCCAGGACCAGGCAGGAGGGATCTGTTTTCTCTCCGTTGATGTAAACTCGGTGGCTGGACAGCGAGTCCTCCAGGCATGTGGGCCACAGCTTCTGCTGCGACTCCGCCCCTGCGCACTGTAACGTGCAGGAGGCCCGACCACACGTAAGTAAATGGGCGGCTTGCTCCCGCTGCACCTTATCACAAAGATGTGCGGCCAGATGGGCCCGCAGGCCGCGCTTGCCCATCCCTGATGTAAGGCTTCACTTTCAAGTCTGGGTCACAGACCTCAGAACTGCTCCTCACTTGCTTTGTTATTTTAATATTTCACCCTCAAGTCACTCCACATTCAGTTTCTTGTTCATTAAACTTGTTATTGGACTTCAAATAGATGCTTTTCCATTATTTAGAAGAAAAATTCCACCTTTAAAAAAATCTTCCAATAACAGATAATTTAACCTCTTTCCTACGCTGAGTACCAAGGCATTGATATAAAGTTAAAGTGGGTATGTATTACTTTTAGACTTCAAAGCCACGCCATTTTTACTTTTAAAAAATAGCTGGGGATGACCAGGATTCTTGTAGGTTTCAGTGACAGACCAGCAGGACCTCGTCCTCACGAAGTTCACACAGGTGAGCCCTAACTGCAGCTCAGAAGCCCGATTTCTCTGGGACTCAGAAGGCTGTGCTGGCAATAGGGCAGAATAGATGTAAGGGGAGAAGACTCCATCCCCTGAGGCAGTTGGACCCCGTGTGGACACTACACTGCCGTGGGTGCGGCCTCTGAGCCTCTGGGCCTGCGGGGGGAAGGGCGGAGGCTGTGGCAGGGCCCACAGTGGACTCCTGTGTCTAGGCCGGGCTGCCTGACACCAGAGCTCGTGGTTCTGGGAACAGCACACGTGGCTCAGCAGGATGACAGTCTGCACACACAGGGAGTGCGGGGACAGGAAGTCCTGGGGGACACGGACACAGAGGCAGGAAGCACACTGGGCGGGCCACTGGCCCCTCGCCCTGCTCCTAGTCTGACCTGCCTTATATTTCCTACCAGTCACATTGGCTTTTCCTAAAAAGTCGGGTGTTAGTCAAACCAACACCTCGCCAATGGAGGAAGACTGAAAACTAAACGAATGAGCTACAAGCATTCTCTAAACATGCAGAAAGGATACATCTTTCATAGATTACAAAACCCCAGTAACTGGAAATATTTAAGCAAACGTGGTGTTTTTTAAGAGTTCTTGAACTGGCTTTGTTAGAGCCAACTGTCTGCTGTTGACTTGGGCTGAGAAGTGAGGTTCACTGAAGGGCTCCTTCTGCCTAACGGGTGAGGCCCCAGGGTGACCAAGGCCGCAGAGCGGGCACGCACTGCCCTGCGAACCCGGCAGTGCCGGAGGGGCACTCACGTCCGGTGCATCGTTTCCAGTGCTCCTGCCCCACGGTCAGCAGCTCCTTCACGCCGTCGTCCATGGCCTTGGTGAATTTACCAACAGCTTCGCACTTCTGTTCTCTGTGGGGCAAAAACACAAGAAGGTGCCTCCTGGGCTCAGCCACCGAATGTCCCGGGTGCAGGAGGAGAAACATCACGGTGGCCAGGACTCACACCGAATGTCACCACAGGCACTGTGTCCTGGCATCAGAGCCACTACCCTTTAAGCACATTAGTCTTACAAACAGGCTTGATTCAGGCTTGTAAAGAACTACTTCGAAATGTGCCATTTCTACTTTACTCTGCTTCCTTCTTCCCTCAATTCCTTGTGAATGTCAAGTAAAACTATTCTGAAGTGAATAAAATCCTCATTTCTTGAATATCTTACTTAGGAAAATTCAATCATGGGCAGTACCTTGGAACCTATAGAATAACGGGCTGCTAATGGCAGGTGTTCACTCTCCCAACAGTGAGTCACAGAAAACCACCTGCACGCACGGCCACCTGCGCAGCGACTGGCACCAGGTGAGCCGCGAGAATGTTTAACACACGCGGCACCTGCCGGCTTCCTCAGGGGCACTGACCTTTTCCCGTAGACTGCCAAATTAAAAATGACAGCAGCCAACACAACAATAGCCACTTGGTGTGAATGAATCAAAATTATAGCTATTTTTTATTTTTGTTAGCGTGACAAAAAATATAACATGTTTTTTGGTGTGCCTCAGGTTTTAGTAATTAGTTTATGTGCATGAGATGAAAAATATGGAAAATCACTGCTCTAAGGTGATACTGAACATATCAGTTCTTTACGGATGTAAAAAGTATTTACCAACCTGAAAAAATCATCACAGGATAGTGTTTTTTTTAAATTACGGAACGCTTCACGAATTTGCATGTCATCTTTGTGCAGGGACCATGCTAATCCCTGTATTGTTCCAGTTTAGTGTATGTGCTGCCGGAGCGAGCACACAAGACACTCTTAAATGTAAAAAAGATGATAAAAGGGAATGCATGTTGTGAGGTCATTTTTGTTTAAATAATTTTTCCTTTAGATACCTATGTACCAAGGAGGGTTTAGGCCAACATATTAACACTGATTTTCTCTCTGGGTAGTTGGAAGAGTGTGTGTGGTGTTTTTTTTTTTCCTTGTCTATGTTTTAGGTAACACATATGCAATGATTTTATAAAAGGTTTCTTAAAATAAAAATAAATCTCAAGACCTTTTATTAGTTCTTATATAGAAAAGGAACTACTGCAAATTCTCAACCAAGCCCACATTACAGAAAAGATGACATGATGAAGCACAGGTAAAGCCGGCCAGAGAGTACTTCCTTTGAGGCACGGCTCAGAGACTCGGCTGTGGCCTGTGTGGGTGTGAGCCAGCTGTGTGGCCTGTGCGGGGTGTGAGCCGGCTGTGTGGCCCGTGCGGGTGTGAGCCGGCTGTGTGGCCCGTGCGGGGTGTGAGCCGGCTGTGTGGCCCGTGCGGGTGTGAGCCGGCTGTGTGGCCCGTGCGGGTGTGAGCCGGCTGTGTGGCCTGTGCGGGGTGTGAGCCGGCTGTGTGGCCTATGCGGGTGTGAGCCGGCTGTGTGGCCTGTGCGGGTGTGAACTGCTGTGCCACTCTGCCTCCTCGTGCTTCACCAGGAGTAACGACCAACCACTGTGTGCGCTGAGGTCACTGACTGCGGGGGAGACAGGAGCGGACCTCCACGTGGTGCTCTGCTGGGAGATGTGCTTTCCTGACTACAAGCCGCACTCATTTCCGACACTCGAGTCTGACCGAGTCTCGCTTGGGGCTGTCCTGCCAGACCCGTGAGCAAAGGAGGCGGACACAGTTGAGAAGAAGGCAAGTCTGGCAGTGTCTCTCACATTTCTATGAGGTCCAAGTCAGGGGCCTCTGGTTCCATGGTGGAAAATATCATAACTCCCACCAGCTCATCTTTCTCGGCCTTCCTCTTCCCAGTTTTCCATTCCTGTAAATGGGAGGGGCATGAGTTAAACTGGTCTTTCAAAATCCCCTGGTAGAATCGGCTCACTGATCATCTCCACCTTTCTAATTCTCAGGAAGCAGCTCCCCGCCATCTCCCTCTGCACCGTGGGCCACGGCCTGCACATCTCAAATGCCATCTCATGTGGACAGTGCCCTCCCCAGCATGGCCTCTGAGCGCCCAAGTCCTTCCTGAGGGAGGTGACTCAGCCACTGCTCCTCTCCCAACCGCTACCAACCCAAACACAGGGAGCAGAAACACAACCTATGAATTCTGACAAAGTGCCTTACATTTTTAGGCTGTTTAGTTCTAAAAAAGGTTAACGCTTTGCTAAAATATAAGATAGGAACCAGTATTATGGGCTAGTTTTAAAAACATATTATTGCAATATATATATATAACATATATACACATACATACAGAAAAGGGCCCCATGCATGTAATTCTCAAAGTAAATTCCTGTGTAACTACCACCAAGACCAAGAACGGGGGGAAAGCTAGCATTCCAGAAGCCTTCTCATGTCCCCTCCCCACCCATCGCCACCCTTCTCTTCCCCGCAAGTTAACCATTACCCTCTCTCTTTTATGGTTGTCATTTCATCACTTTTCTTTCGAGTTTTGCCACCTAGGCATGAGTCCCTAAACTATAGTTTTCCTAGTTTTTTTAACTAGCAAAGAACTCTACATTTTTTGTGTATCTGGTTTCTTCGGCTCAACCTGTGTATAAGAGCTGCATTCACACTGTTGTTATAGCCATACACTATTCCTTATATGAACACTCCCCCATTTATTTATCCATCCTATGACTGGTAGTCATCCTTGCCCCTGCCCAGTTATGAATGAAGTTGCTGTGTGTGTATACATATATATACATATATATACATATATATACATGTATATATTCACACACACACACGAATCTCTGTGAGGTATAGGAGTGGAAAATTGTTCCGCTTTAGATAATATGAAACTGTTTACCAATCCTCACACCCACCAGCAGTGTGTGAGCCCAGTAGCTGCTCATCTCACTTTTCAGACTTTCTAACTTTAGCCTTTCTGGTGAGTATGTAGTGGTATTCACTGTGGTTTAATTTGCATTTCCTTGATTACTAATGAGATTAAGTACTGTTCTAAACATTTGTTTAGGATTCAGATACTTTCTTTTGGGAAGTCTTTAATCAAATCTACAATTTTTCTGCTGGGTTAATTACCTTATCTTTTTGTTTGGGTTTTCATATATTTTAAAATCCAGCCCTTGGTTGATCATATTTGTTCATATCTTAGTTTGTTTTTCACTTTTAATGGCTTCTGATGATAAACAGAAGTTTTTAGTTTTAATGCAATCTAAATTTCTAAAAAATCCAAATTTCTTCCTGTATGGTTAGCTGTTTTTGTCTTATTTCAGAAACCCTCTCTTCTCTGGGGGAATGAAGCTATTCTCCCATGTCACCTTCTAGAAGCTTTATTGGTTGCCTTTCACATTTAGACCTCAGAATGATCTGGAATTGATTTAAAACTTTATACAATGGAAACTTCCAAACATATACAAAGGTAGAGCGAAAGAACAATAAGCCCCTACAAGACTCAGCCCTCAACAATTATTAAAAATTTACCAATTTTGTTTTATCTAGTCTACTCTACCAGTTTTCTTGCTTACTTAAATGGAAGTCTCAGATATAAGGCCATATTTTAAAAACATAACCACCATGCCGTCAACCCTAACAAGATCAACAGTACATTATTATGAGGTGGGAACCATGTTTCATTTTCCCCAGTGGTGCCATCTAAGGCAGTGTTCACCAACCTTTCGGACCGCACGGACCACCAGTGGTCTGCAGACCAGCGGTTGGTGACCACTGATCTAATGGACTCAGCACCATTTATTGAAAGTACTGTCCTTCCCCCACTGAATCAGCATCCTCTGCGTCAGATATTAGGTGTCCATTCTGTTCTATTCTGCTGGTCTGTTGTCTTTCTTTATGCCACTTCCTTGCTTCTGAAATTCTTTTCACTTTACAGTGAGTCTTGATATTCAATAGAGTCCTCCTCCCACTTCATTCTTTTTCAAGAATATCTTGGCTATTCTTAGTGCTTTGATTTTCTACATATGACATCTTTGCTGTTCTTCAATCCATGAAAGATAATGTTGGAAAATTTATTTAAGTCTTTTTCTTTTTCTCAACAGTGTTCCATAATTCTTTGTATTTACTCCTAGAAATTACTTTTCATGCTGTTGAAATGATAGTTTTTTACTTTCATTTTGTTTATTGCCAATACTATATACAAATAATGCAATGTCTTACTTATATCCAGCTACCTTACTACTTATTTCTAGTAATTTTTCTGTAGATTCATTGGCATTTTCTGTATCCATCCATCTACATGAGTTATTGACTACAAAAATCAGTTTTTAATGATTGTCTCTCCCTTCCTTTCTAATATCAATTTTTTAAAAACTGATCTGGCCATAAAAAAAAAAAATCATTCTCTCTGTTTCCCTCCCTTCATGCTGTTCATGTCCTGCATAGTCTGGGGTCTATCTTATTTTTAGCATTTAGGAACCATTCCTCACCCTCGCCCATCCTTTGCCCCATCTACTCTGGGCCAATCTGTTCTCCGCATATGGAAAACCATCCCGGCAGTTCTTTCAGGCTTTGTGACTAATTTCCTATCGCTTGAGTTTAGGTTTCTATCCCTATTGTCTTTGTAGAGAAAATCAGAAATAACCATCCAACTGACATAATTTTAACTCCTTTCAGACATAAAATTGATGTGAATATGACAGTTATCAAATACCTTTTCATCCCGGAAATTTAGAAACTGCTGGAAAACCTCGCTTTCTGAAATTACCGGATGCCGACACATCCTGGTCATCCATGCCTGAAGTCTCTCCATGCGCATTTTGATAAATTCTTCTTCAAAGCGACCTGCAAGGAATGCGCCCAGACGATGTACCACTTTGTCGAAAAGCTGTTTGTTCAGCTAATGGCTACTTCGTGGAAAGTTATTAGTAGAAGGTAAACCATGGTGATTTCTCACTAACCTAAAAACGGGCAACAGCCCTAGCACATACCTCAGATGCAGGCTTGATCCCTGGCCCTGGTTGGGGCTTGTGTGGGAGGCAACCGATTGGTGTGTCTTTTTCACATCAATGTTTCTCTCTCTTTCCTTCCCTTTCACTTGCTCTAAAAAATCAGTGGAAAAATATCTTCAGGTGAGGATTCACAAAAAATAATATAAAGAAAAATAAAAACAGGTAACATATTGAATGCCCAAAGACCCACAGGAATGATACAATAGACTGTTTAGTTTATAAGAATGAAATTGCAATGTAACAAGTCAACAAACCTTTTAATTGTGACAAGAATATTATAACCTCAAAGTGCTATTTTCCTTAAGGCTCCCTCAAGTATTTTAAAAATTTAAAGTAAATCTTATTTCAATATGAAAAACCTCTTTCTTATAAAGTAATAGGCCATATTAAGTCCTATTGACAAGGAAGAGGTAATACTGTTGAATTTAATAAGTAATTCTTACAAATGTATATGAAGTTTCTGTATTTATAAAAATGTGACCAAATGCAGTATAATCTGAGATATACAAATTTAAGTTTAGTACTTATGCAAAGTAACTCAGGACTGTAGCTCCCCCCCCCCCCATATTATTTTTTAAGTTATTTAAACTGAAAATAGAAAAAGCAATTTTTCCATGAATGCAGTAATGAAAGCTGCCATTTTTATAAGCCTACCAAACAAAACCACTATCAGTTAAAAGGCTTCTGGCAATGGAAATTCCAGCTACAGTCAAGCAAGGCAATCAGCTAACCCAGTCCCCCAAATAGCTATAAACCCAGACAAGCAAAACAATCAGCGCTCTGGAAATCCACCGAAGGCCAACAGCCATCTGAGAAATGCCTGTTTGCAAAACTGCCATACTTCAGGCAAAAACAGTAGAAATCTGTGGCGTCTGGCTTGTGGCTGCTCCCGTCTCGCCTGCTGCCCCCACCCTCCCATCTCTACTTGGCCGACATGGGGCTTCTGCCAGGACGGAGCAGGGTCGGGAGCGAGGGAGGTGCCCATGCTCAGTGGTGGGGCAGTGGCGCTCCAGAGGCTGGTGAACAGGGAGACCAGCCGCTCCACTAGCCAAGCTACGAGGCTGAGCCAAGCTTTCCAGGCGAGGCTGAGCGCAGAAACAGGGGAGGCCTGCGGGCGCCAGGCCGGGCATGCACTCCCAGCCAACCCGAGGCTACACACACGGGAAGGCGTCACAAAAGGGGCCCTCCAAAAAGGAAAAACCGGGCTAACTTGAAAAGGACCTGAGCTTTGAATTTGCTCCCCTCCTCACTCACAGGTCCCTTGGCAGAGGGCAGGCGCTCAATGGCCTGGGGCAGGCTCACCACCAAACACACAGACACAGGTGAACCCTAGGAAGCCACACTTTAAAAATAAAATAAAATAAAACCGAGCTGCAGGAGAGACAGATTTCCGAGATTTAGCCTAGGCAAGTTACTTATAACAAGCAATCAAACAAACCAACCAACCAAAGCAGAAACAACAACTTTCAGAGAGAAAAATCATAATCTAGAATTGTTAAAATATATTACCCAAAATTTCAGTTTTCAACAAAAAATTGAGAGATTTCAAAGAAACAGCAAGGCATGAGCCATATGAGGAAAAAAGTAGTCAAGAGAAAATGTCTCTAAGTGTTCCCAGATGTTGATTTCACAACAAAACCAAAACAACATAGAAGCTTCTATAAATATGTTCAAAGAACTAAAGGAAGCCATGTTAAAAAAAATTAAGGAAAAGTATGACAAGGATACAACAAATAGAGATTCTTAAGACAGAAATTATAAAAAAGAATAAAAAATTTTGAAGTTGAAAATACAATAACTGAAATTAAAAATTCATTGTAAGGTTTTAACAGTAGATTCAAGATGGCAAAAAAAGAGTGAATCTGAATATAAATAAACGTAAGTTATTTAATCTGAAGAACAGAGAGAAATACAACTAATGTAAAATGAACAGAGCCTCAGAAAACATCAAGCAGACCAACATTCTCATGATGGGAGAACCCAAAGGAGAAGAGAAAGAAGATAAAAATATCTGAAGAAATAATGTGGGAAAATTCCCCAAATTTGATGGAAAACTTCAATTTACACTTCCAAGAAGCCCAACAAACCCCATGTAGGACAAATATAAAGAATCCACACCAAGATATAGCAGACTCAAACTGCTGAAAGACAAAAGAAAAATTTGAAAGCAGCAAGTGAAAAGCAATTCATCATCTATGGTGGGTGTATGTGCGTGTGTGCATGTGTGCGTGTGTGTGTGTGTCATGGTCTGGACAGCACCTGTACATGAAAGCACTTCAGATTACGCACTTGCTAGGAGTAGAGATTCAGTACCACATAAGCTTAGGCTGTGCAGAAACAGCCTCATCTGTCGGATAAAAGGGGGGACAGATAAAGACCCGATAAATCATCATAGACCTCATTTATACCAACTTCCCCAGGATGACCAAGTGAATTACACCAAGAGTTCACAGCCTACGCACTGATTGATTCTTATTCTTCCGGAAAATTTCTGACATAGCTGGTTTATTTCCAAATAATTTCAGGTGTTATTTTGTGCTTGGTAAGATTTTTATAGCAGGTTTCAGAGAATTTAGAAAAAAAAGGGGGGGAGGGCGGGGTTCCCCCTTTCCCATTTTTAATAACCTTACTTAGGTTTTCACTAAGCATGTGAACATACCAGTTTTGCACCCAGGAGTAAAGCCAGATTCATTCAATATTATTTCACAAAATCCCAAATCTATGAACAAATGAAAAACGGTAGCTGTAGGTTTCTCAGGGACAGCTCAGCAAGCCCACAGAAATGGGTGACATCACATGCTGGCGTTCCTCAGTCCTCCAGGCTGAAGTGAAAGGGGAGTTTGTTGACACAGTAATGATCCTGTGGCATCGGGCAGGAGGCAAGCAAGAGGAGGGAGAGACAGTGGCTTCTGTGCTGTGCAGTTTCCTTGGCACGTCTCCCAGGCAGCGAACCAAAGCTCAGCTCCCTGCACGTGACGGCGTTGCTTTCTGCTTTTCTATGACATCCCCCTGGCTACGGGCCTGAACTTTTCTTTAAAAAAACCCATACAAACCTTAATATGGAAACAGAACCATGACTCCACGATGCTTTAAAACAGCAGAGTTATCTGATTTAGACTAAGCAATGTATTAAAACCTAAGTGATCTGAAAATTCCTCAGCCCTAAAATAACTCAGTCCACTTATTTCACATATTGGGCCAGTCAAGTTGATACAGGAGAGTAAACATTCAGGAAACGAACGGAAATTGGAAAATATGGAGAAAGGCAGACTGAAGTTTTCATGGAAGGAAATCTAGAATTTTAAAAAGCAAGCTGTGATTTAAAGCAACAGGATAACAAAAGGAGGACGAGTGAACTGTGAACCGGGCACAGACCTAGGGTACAGCGACCCCTGAGTGGAAGGAGGCAGCAATGCACACCAGCCTGGCGGCCTGACACGGCTCCCGGTGGGCTGTGCCCCGCCCCGCAAGGGGCTGCTCAGGCTCACTGGAGGATGGCCCGGTTTATGGGCCTGGCAATGCAGCCCCAGCCCCACTCCCCATTCTGCTGTGGCAATTTGAAATTTTTGAAAATTTAAAAAAAAAAAATCAAAATCCAAACAACTTTTTAAAAACATGTTTCCATCTCCTCAAAAAACTTCAGAGAAACAGAAAACAAAGTATAAGGTAACGTTTTAAGGAGAACAAACTCCTTATCCTAAGGTTCCTAACTCTAACTAAGACTAGCTGGTCCACATCTCCTGTTAAACAGCGAGCTGGGCAGGGCGTGCTCAGCGTTTCTGGGACAGCACGGTGGCGGTCTGGGCACGGAGGGAGGCACTGCAGCACTGCAGTGTCCTGAGCCGCTCTGTCGTTGGCTGGGTAGGAGTCTCAGCTCCTCTCTAAACCATTTCTCTCAACTCTACGGGGTGAGGATGGAACCGTCCGGTCTTCTCTGACACCGGGAGAGGACCTTCCTTTGCAGACCCCGCGCTCTGCTCTCTGGGTTGAGGTTAGCCTGGGCTGCCTTCCCTTCTCTCAGAGGCTCTCTACCTCGGACCTTTAGGCCGTGCTCTCATCTCTGATCCTTTCCTTTCTATACTTACTAGTTCCATTTATTGGAAAAATTCCTACCTACATACTAAACTCTTTCCAATCTTCAGTAAAGCTCAGCTTCTTTACAAACTTTTATTCTAAGAAAAACGTAACGAGTCCTGAGTACTAATTTTTCAGGTTTTATACTAGGAGATAAAAAAATCAATGACAGTTTCAAAACAGACACAGAAATCCTTTCCGACGGCACGTTATTAGGGGCTCTGGGGGCACGCAGATTCCTGACCAGATTACTTGGGGCAGGGCAAGTGGGGAAAATGACACCTTAAATAAGAAAAAGCTGAGGGCTTCTCAGCGATAAATAAGAACATTTCACTATAAACAGTCACCTCGATAACTGGGCAGCTCCCTACCTCACAGCTGGAAGCTCTGTGGCTTCTAGCTCCGATGTCCACACACCTCTAATGCAAACAACACATCTGGACTGCAGGAAGTGCCCACACCATGGGGTCAGAGATTTGCATTTCTACTTCAGGCTATTGGCTCATTTCTCAGGTATCATTTTAACATTCATGTACTTATTTTATAAGAAGGGTGTAGCAATAAAGACACAACAACTTTGCCAGAATTCAGGATACATCTACAAGAACGCTGACAGAAAATTTTATGAGCCTTTCTTGTTAGGTGCTTAGGTAACTTCCAAATACATGCGCAGTATGTACAGTGTATGCAGCTACTGTTTCCAAACTCCTACAACTGGCTCCTCTAGAGGATGGAAAATGCCATTACTGATTTACATCAGAAACTCTAAAAATGGGAAACTCTAAAACTGGAGTCTTTTTACTTGTCATCCTGAGTTCAGCGTCACACACACTCACCTGTGACTTGCTTGTCTGGAAGAGAAGGGATTGGAATGGCTGATCCAAACTTAACCAGGAGACGTTCATATAACCAGTCAAAGTGCTTATACCTGTGGTTTACAGATCGATTAGTATTCTACAAAATAAGGGAAAGAGGAGAAAAGTTACCATGCCAATTACAGAAAATGAAGAAAAAAGCCAATTCTAACTGGTGACAAGCTTTTGATAACTCGGATACTTACAGTGGGCGTTAGCTGATACTCAATGTAGCTCTTCAGCCCATACATTTTGGAGCCTTTCCTGGGATCTGCTACCACACAGTCAAAGGTAGAGGTAGGATAAACCCACATCGGGCCATAATCTCCAACCTACACAACGTTTCAGGGAGAGTTAACTTCGTTACAAGGAAAACTCGAAAATAAAATTGATGTAAGTCATCAAAGGTTCTCTTTAGGGCTGGAAGTCCTTTGGAGGGTGGCTCCTGCCCTTGTTTGAGGGTTACATAAACGTTCTCTGTTCCTGTTGAGGCTCTACTTGAAGAACACACTCGCCAGCAAATGCTTCTGTTCCTCCTCCGGGCACTCCAGGCCACGCGGAGACGCCTGTGTCCCCCCCTCTGGGAACGCTGGGCGGAACACAATTTTTCTCTCTCTGGTCCAGCTGTCTTAGTTATATATATAAAGGGCCAGTTTTAAAAAAGTTATCATCTCTCATGGGTTGATAGTTTGTGAAATAAAAATTACAGCCTTGTATGTCTAAAAAATGTCAAATTGCCATCAAACTTTCTCATTTTCTGCATACCCTGTCCTATTTCTTTTTAAGGGTGGAAGGAAGAAAAAGTGGGGTGGGGGATGCAAGTTGAGAGGCTATTAGGTCAGGATGATGACTGGGGTCCAGAGAATTTTAATAAGGGACTAGAGAGAAGATCTCTGACAACAAGTCACTCTGACTCCCCAAGTGGGAGTCCTGGTCCAGAAAACCCCTAGAGCTGCGGAGCAGGGATCTCTAAGAGGAGCCTCTGGGGAACTTGCCACAATCACAGCACCGAGAGCAATTCTGATCGACTACTGCTCACTACACATGGGTCCCATTGTATCAGTGGGGATGGTTACTGTGCCTTAAAAGCAAAGAACCAGGTCTCTACTTTCTCTCGGTTTCCTGAAGACGAATGGCTTTCCTGGGCTTCCTTTTCCACACAAGAAGCCCACACAGGCAGCGTGCCTGCAGGGCACAGGCCAGTTCTACCTAAGACTTTGGTACACATGCTGGGGCCTTCAGCTCTATTCCACCACTGCCACTCTTGTGACAAAGTCCCCTTTGCGAATCCAAGGGCAGGGTCACGGGCTCTTAACTGTGTGGAGTTTTAAATTTAATGAAAAAACAAAACAAAAACAATGATACATGTTCAGTATTTACAAAAGGGCTGAAGAAAAAAAAGAAAAATAATTTTTAATCTAATGACGACATTAAGAATATCTGTCTTAGAATAGCTCAGAAGATAATTACCCCAAATTTGCTTTGAGGGAAGAAGGAAAAAAGAGGTCTTGGTCACATCCCTTCTCTCTGGAGGTTTCTAGGTTTCAAAGATGTAAGAACAAGTAATAAAATAAGTCCAGCATCATTCTTGCAATTTTATCAAGTTTCCTAGGAGATTATAGAATAAGATCAGATGTTTCCTCCTCCCTGTTTGAGTGTAATGGTGATTACACTCAAGGTTCCCCATCTCGTAGTTAGTTACAGGGGTAAGTCAACAGGGTCAGAAGGTAGCCACAGTTCTCTTTTCCAGAATTTTCTCTGGGAATTTCAGCTATATAATGCTTTGACAGAAAAATCTATCAGCAATCAACGTTGGGTGAAACTAAAGAGCCGGTGCATGTGATGTAATAATCAAGTTATTATAAGACAGATATTCTTAATGGTGTCATTACTCCCAGCTTTTATTTGCCAGCTCCTTATTATGACCTGAGAGCAGGTTTACTGGAAGAAATACTAATTATATCAACTTAGTGGAAAAGACACTTTATTCTGATAACATGCATGGACTTTGCCAGGCAGAAACCTAAATATTTGAATTGGGTTTATTAGCCAAATAGGTAGGGCTGGTAGAAAAACAGCATGTAAAAGATACTTCAAGACACCATACCGACAAAGAATTATTAAAAATACATATACTAAAGGGTGTTGTTGGTTCAATTACTAAATCTGAAAGGTAAATGTAAAAAATATCTAAACAATATAATGACAGGCATTAATTTATGCTGATTATCTTTAGTACTTTAAAAATACTAGCACATACTATCAGTTATTTACAGCATTAAATGTGTTTAGAAACTTTCCAAATAACTAATAATCCTCTTAGCTTTAAGGCATATAAGAGAGCTTAATCAGAAACACAGCAAACAAACAAAAATGAACAAACTTACAATGATAGGAATTTTCTCTTTGGGTTTTGCTAGTTGCTTAGTCAACAAATACTGTTCCATCCCAGGTTTTGCAAATCCCGGAAATCTAATCATGAAGACAAATGTTTGTGAGTCTTATGACTTTCTTAAAAGAATTATACGGCTCTCATCCACATTTACTTAATACGACAACTTTAACCTTGTCTGTCTCGAAGATGTACTAGGACTAGGAAACTATGGTAAATGAAACCTAAATTAATCAGATTGTGTGACGGCCAATTAGTCATTTAATTAAGCTTTATCTGGTAAGAGAACAGTTTGACTCCAGAAGGTGTGATATTTATGGCACTCCATTTGCCTAACTGGACCTGAAACACTCTATCACCCCACAGAGTGAAGGGCACACCAGAAAAATGTCCCCCACGTCACAGGAGGAGATGCTACCGAGCATACCAACGGGGTAATGGCCACACACAGCATTTCTAGATCCAAATTAAAGCTGCCTTTCCACATACTCCCTCCTCAGGGAAGCCATAATTATCCCAAAGAAGCTGCCACCGTCCATAAGCACTCGTGCTATTTTCTTTTGGAATAGACAAAAGAACCAGTTTTTGCAACATCAAAGAAAACCAGTCTTCTCAAAAGAGACCTAAACATAATAAGATTGGTTACTTCCAGAAATCAAATCTAAATCCAAAGCAAATTTCTAAAATTGGAGAATAGCTGGAATACATGCAGAGCCATCCAAAGTGCTACTTCTAAAAAAGACAAGATTAGTTTGGGTTTTAGAAATTTTTGCAGATGCAAATTAGAACTGCTTTAATTTGGTTTCAAAATGGAATGAAATTTTAGAGCAGGAAATTCTTAAAGTCAACCCCTTCACTTAGAGATTAGGCGACTGAGGCTCAACCAGACCTTCCAACTTCTCTAATATCATAGAGCATATCAGAGAGCCAGCGGGAGCCGTGGAAAGCAAGCACAGGGCAGCAGAGCCAGGGCCTGGGCACCAGCCACACCTCACTTTCTAACCACAAAACCCTGGCAGAAAACTTGGCTAGTCCTGTGACGCAGTCTCTACTTCCTCATTTTCAAACTGGGACAAAGAGATACATTCTACGGAAATGGATTTTAAATACACTCTGTGTTCAGGTTTAAAGGACAGCGGCGAGTAATACAATCTCTACTGACCATACTGAAAACTTCAAATCTGACTCTAAGAAACAGGATACCATCAATAACAAATGACTAATTTTATTATACAAGCAACCGAGCATGAAAATACATAATAGAAGAAACAGACGGAGAGGTAGGAAACGTGGGTAGCTAAAAGATGCCATTTAATCGCTGATGCTCATTAAATACAGTAAGGGGACTTGTAGGGCTTATTAAACGTATGCATATGTGTATAGATCTAGAACTGGAGCCTGATAACCAGATACAAATATCAAACATTATGTTGACAATATTTTTCCAGACACAGGTTAATGTTCCTTGGTATCTGGAATCATGGACTTGGACACTGAGAAACAGTATCA
This sequence comes from Myotis nattereri, assembly GCF_964212035.1. Taxonomy (NCBI): domain Eukaryota; kingdom Metazoa; phylum Chordata; class Mammalia; order Chiroptera; family Vespertilionidae; genus Myotis; species Myotis nattereri. The sequence goes on along the minus strand of NC_138081.1, from coordinate 95,449,965 downwards.
GTAATTTTAGAAAATAAAACTATTTTAAACATAACTGCTGTAAGAAAGAGCACTGGAAGATTCGTATGGAAGGAGATAAATTATATCTCCTTCAAGCTACACAGCGTGAACTACAGTCTATCCAGAACTCTCTACCAACCAATGCTACAGTGCTCATCCATATTTACCACATGCTTTCCTGTTAAACAGTGCATCTGCAAGTACTGCTCAAAACTTTTTTTTAATCTAAGAGAAATCTAGGTGAAAACAATACTAATCACCTTCAGCATTGTAGTTTAGAGCATGTACTTAGGAGACTGAGGGACTGGATTGGAATCCTGTGTGAGTCTGGGCAGTTACTTAACCTCTCTGGGCTTCAGTTTTCCTCACAGAACAGAGATTACATGTACCACAAGGGATATGAGGGTCTCATGAGAATGTATACAAACCGCTTGCACAATGCCTGGCAATTCGGTAAGCGATCAATGATCAATAAATAGTAAAACATTTTAAAAAGAGTTAGTTTTGGTTTTCCTGTGACATCAGTAAGGAAATCTTAATACATCCTGGAGTTGATAAAGGTAAAAACAGTGTTTGCAGATCATTAAATAGGACAAATATTTCCTTTAAAATGAAAAAAATCCTATATAATAAAAGGCTAATATGTTAAGTGTCGGCCTTCCATTCAACCAATCAAAGCATAACATGCTAATGATATGCTAAGGCCACTCAACCGCTCCCTATGACGTGCACTGACCACCAGGGGGCAGACAGTTGATCGGTCAACCAGTTACTATGACATGCACTGACCACCAGGGGGCAGATGCTCTGACCAATAGGTTAGCTTGCTGTTGGGGTCCGGCCGATTGGGACTGACCAGACATGCCCTGGAGCCCTCCTGCAGTCCCTCCCAGCCCCGACTGTGCACCGCTGGGGTCCCTCGGCCTGGCCTGCGCCCTCTCGCAATCCAGGCTAAGGTCGCCCCTCCTCCCCCAGTGCATGAATTTCGTGCACTGGGCCTCTAGTATTAAAACAAGCTACCAAGCTAAGATCCAAACAAAAGTGAGCAAATTACAAAACTTTGTAAATCACTGAGAAGAGAAAAGGCCTCTTTGTATCTTGTGTCTATTCCTACACAGAGTTCCTGTGCCTTGACTCCCTTTAAACCTACTTGTTAAGTGGCAGCTTCATGGACGACGAGCCAGGACGACTGTTTCCGCGCTGACCACCTCCTGCTTCAGCCGCCTCTGAATCCTTGAAGTAGGGAGATGTTGACTTGGGGTCGTCCCAGTCTTCATCCCAGTCATCATCGTCACCAGTTGCTAGGGGTGGGCACCAAAGATGGTCAGTGAAGAAAAACAAAATAAAAAGGGAATGATTTAATTTCAGGATAAAAACTACCAACTGGATTTACCAATTAAAAAAAAGGAGAAAAGGGTGTACTATAGGAGTATGAAGTAGACATGAAGAATATAGGCTCCGTAGTCAGTCATAAGGCTTGAAGTGTAGAGTTTGCCTTTTAGCTTCAAGAGGACTGTCACATTAATATGAAGTTACTATAAAAATGCTACATGGTGCACAAGGAAAGGTCTTCTAGAGGCCCATACGTTGATAAATCTAGCGTTATAAACTCGCAAATAAGCAGATCAAACACCCTTAAAGCCAAGAAGATTGGGGAGGTCTGGCCAGTGTGGCTCAGTGGTTGAGTGTTGACTTATGAAAAAGGAGGTCATGGTTTGATTCCCAGTCAGGGCATATGCCTGGGTTGTGGGCTTGGTCCCCAGAAGGGGGCATGCAGCTGATCAATGATTCTCTCATCATTGATGTTTCTATATCTCTCTCCCTCTCCCTCTCTGAAATCTATCTATCTCTATATCTACCTATGTACCTATCTATTTACCTATCTACGATTGAGGAGGACAAAAGGTATAATAAAGCTCTTAAAAGAAATTATCACTAGTAACAATAAAGGTGAGAGAATTGTGATGAAGGGAGAAAGATGGAAAGAAACAGGGTGGGGATGGAGGAGAAAGGAAAGAGAAAAACGAGAGACAGGAAGTACAACCAGCACTAGCAGCCTAACACAGCAGTAGTCTGTGTGCCAGGTAAGGTGCTGCCAGCTCTCCTGCTCCCTTCCTCACCACGGTCTGCCTGTCTCCCACCTCTGGGGGCCTGACGTGTCCTTTTGCTATTAGGCAGGAAATGGCCCTGGCATCTCTGCCTTAAGAGTGCCACAACGAAGAGGCAAATGCCAAAACAGAGAAGAAAAGAACAGAAAGTATTGGAAGGACCTGGGCCAAGTTTCCTGGGGCCATGCCACGTTACTAAGAACTGCACGTCAGCAGTCTGGTCTCAACATTTCTACTCAGCCCAAGACTCCCGGTCCTGCCAATAGTCCCAGTCCTTCTCCGAGGGGGGCTTAGGACAAGTACCCGAGCCCTGGCTCCTGTGTGCAAGCCCCTCGCCAGTTAGCACATTCAATTCCTGGCACAATGTGCACATTTGGAATCATAAAAAATGATGAGCAGATTTTTATCTTATTTAATTTCAGAACCGACATAAATATCCCTCCTTAATTAAGTTTCCCGGTCTATAAATTCCTCTTCTGCCTCAATATTTCCTTGATAGCCTGGGAGTCAAACAGGAAAGGTAGTTAAGGAAAAGGTGAAACAGCTGGTCAGAGATAATAGCCTGGCAGGTGATACACCATATTTCATCTGTATACACGTTTGTTTTTAGCTTAAGATTTAAAAGAAAATACATGTGTGTTAAATTCCAAGATTTTAAAGTGTTCTTTTGCTTTATGAACTTGGCCCCTGCAAACATGTGACTCCATGACAGGTAACTGAGATTGGACTAATGATCATAATTAACAGCTACCCACAATAGACCCAGACTAACAGGTTTGCTATTACCGAACAGGAGCACCTGAGAGCAGCTCCTTGTATTCTTATTCCGATGCCCTAGTCCCCAGGGGAGCCCTCTTCCTCACCTGGTCCTTGGTAGGCCTGGGGATGGCCAAAGGTGGCGTCCCAGCTATTGGCAGTGTTTTTCTGGGCTGCGGTCCCCTCTGCCGTGGCCCCCCAGCCATCTGTGCTGTCCCAGTTTCCAGATTTGGAGGCACCCCAGGCTGACCAGGGGTCATTGCCACTGCTGACCTGTTGTTAGGGGTAAAAAAGGAGAAAGAATATTTGTGACTTCTAGAAAGCATTGCTCAATTCCGTAGGAATCACATAACAATTGAATACAATAGGAGTGCTGAAAGAAATCAGTAGAAATTTACAACAATTTTAAATTTAAATAAAAAATTGTAAACATGTCGGAAAGCACAAAAAACAGCATCAACCAGATTTTACTGATGTTAACATTTTGCCTTCATTTGCTTAGAACTTTACAACCAGCAACAAAGAAACTGCCAGACTAGCACCACACCCCTCCATGTCCTCTCCCTTCCCCAATAACTTCTTCTCTAACTCAAGTCATTCCTGTGTATGTTTATATGCTGCCACTGCATACGTACACATTCATAAATAACTGTTTTGTAGTTTCAAAACTGAGCTAAACAACATTATACTGTATGTATCTATTTGCAACTTGTTTATTTTTCACCTAACATTATGTTTTTGAGATTATACATGCTAATAATGAGGATGTTTTATTCACTTTAACTGGTTTAAAGCAATCAGTTGTATTTTCACTAGGCTTTTACCTTAATCTGAAAAAGTAATAGATTCCCAGCAAAAAAAATTTCGAACAGAATAAAAAGACATGGAATTTTAAAATATGCCTACTGCCCTAGCAGGTTTGGCTCCGTGGCTAGAGCTTCGGCCCGAGGATTGAAGGGTCTCTGGTTCTATTCTGGTCAAGGGTACGTACCTCAGTTGCAGGCTCGATCCCCAGCCCCAGTGCGGAAGGCAGCCAACCGATGTCTCTCTCTCATATCAATGTCCTCCCCGCCACCGCCCGCTCCCTTCCACTCTCTCTAAAATCAATGGAAAAAGATATCCTCGGGTGAGGATTGACATACATACACACCATCTTAAGATGCCGTCATTCTCTTAAAGACAGCTCCTAACAACAGATCCTTACCTACACCTGCTCAAACATCCCATGCACAGAGACCCTTCGTGCTTAAACATGTACGTGAGCCCAATGGCACTCTCTGCTCTGCACGTTCGCTTCCCCACCCAAGAGCCCGAGACGCTCTTCAAGGTGCGTCCACACCTGGGGGCCTCTTCCGTACACGGCTCCAGAGCTCCACTGCATTTACCCCACAATGCAAGCAGCACATGGCGATGCTCACTAACCTTGTTTTCAGTATTTTGTTCCTGTAAATAAGACTGCAATGCACATCCTTGTACATCCTTCCCACGTGTGCAACAGACCTTTGTGAAATCCCCAAAGAAACACTGCTGGGCTAAGGAGACTGTACTTTTAGAATCAATGGATTTTGTCAAACTGCGCTCCAAAGAGACCGCTGCCGTTATATCCCTAGACTCCTGACATGCCAAGGAATTCTGTCTGGCATAAAGGTGGGCTACCACATCCCCAAATTATTTTAAAAACATTTTCTCCCATTATTCCTTTGAGTAGTTTAATTATTGTTATAAATAAAATTTTTGAACAGGCAACACATGGCACCCGATTGCAAGGAATATGGCAATAAGAGGCCTATAGCCTCCCTCTCACCCCTTCTGTACCACCTGTGAGTCAAACACGCTTGTTTTTGGTTTTGTTTCCTTGATTTAAAAATTTAAATCTTTAATTTGTCTGGAACTTACTTCAGTATAAGAAATAACATAGTAATCCAGCTTAATTTTTCTTGTAGTCTGTCTGTTGCCCTATCATTTAATGATCCATCTCCCCCCACTGATCTGAAATGTCCCCTCCATCATATACTGGACTGGGACCCATTTCTAGGCTCTCTACTGTATCCTAGCAACCATCTGTACTAGTACCAAGCTACTCTGAAGCCCACTAGAAAGAATACCATTAGTATTTCAGTATAGCATTTTTTATCAATTTATTTTTAAACGACCTTTTTCATCAGCTTAATATTTTAAACCTAAAACAATGCTAACTTTAGCACTAGAGTGTCAACATTTTAAAAAATGCCTTGATTTTCATTTCAATCACCTTAAATTTATAGATAAATTCAGGGAAAAGAAGTAATGCCTTAAAAAACAACAACATAATTTTAATGTTGAATCTGTTTATCCAAGAACATGGAATAGCAATATCTCCCCTTCACTGGAGTCTTTTTTCCCCACATGAAAAAAAAAAAAAAGATTGGTGTTGAGGGCAGTGGGGGGAGGGGGAGATATAGAGATAGAGATATATAGATATTTACAAGAAAATTTCCCAAACTGTTTAATATACCTTTTTAATGTTTTAGAGCCCTATAATGTTGGTCTTTGTTTACTCTTCACTGACTGAGAGATGGGATGGATAATTGGCTGCCACATACCAGAAACATAAAAAGCAGAATATGTTTTACATATGGAGTTATGATTTCTGAAGTCACTAGTGATTCTGCTCTAAGGTAAATAATAGCAGAAAGCCATTTCATTCACACGACTGTGAGTTTCTCCAATACCTGGCTCACAAGGTAATACTTTCAAGCTACTCTAGTGGAGACTGGAAATAAAGGCAGACACTGAGGGCGGCACAGTTAGGAACACAGCTTCCCTCCAGTCAGGCTGCGGGGGTACAATCCTGGCTGTCCCTCTCCAGCCGGGCAGCCTCAGCTAGAATTTGAACCCAGGCAGCCTGACTCGGGTTCTGAAAGACTGACAGGGCCTAAATGAAGTCAACTGTGAAGGAGCAGAGGGTTAGAAATAAAGCAACAGGAAGGCAGGAGCCCAGGACTGCCGTGACGATAAGACTGTAAGTGTCAGCAAAGTGTCAAAGAAAGACTTTCATCAATACTGGAGAAAACGGAATGTGACCTATTCATAGCAAGTATCCTAAAAGATTTAAAATTTAGGACAGAAACATATAACATGATAATTCTCTTTAAAACCACTTTGTTCACAAAATGCTTATAATAATTGCTACATTATTTGGTTATGTATACGATCTTAGCTCTCTATCTAGAGTATAAAATCCCTGTAGGCAAATCTAGTAATGGTTTGCTTCTCTCTCTGTCTTTTGTTATTTTTCCTGAAACTTTCTATCTTGTTTCAAACTTTCCAAACCAGAAATCTCTCCAGCTTCTCTCATGGACTTTTTTTACTGGTTCTCGTTCTCGCTCTCTCTCTCTCTCTCTCTCTCTCTGATGACCTTTTACTGACTTCCAGAACCCTCTTCTAATATCAATACCTAAAAGCATCTCACACAGTCTGTCTAGTCCTGTCCTCTCGGAGCCCACCGTTCTCTGACTCCTATGCTTTCAACCCCCCATCCCTGTGGTTCTCGGCTGCAGGCATCTGGTCACACACTAACCCATTCTGCTCCTCCCTACAGTTTCAACTCTGAAGTGCCTCTTCTCTACCTTCTTCAGCTTTCCTTCCTCTCCTTTCTCCCCAGCAGTGTCTTCATCCTCTCCTTTAACCTCTTTATGGTACCAAACCCTTCCTGGCTCTCAACCACATGTCATTAAAAACCCTTCATTAGGAGAAATGAAGATGGCGGCATAGGTTAAAGCCGGAGTTTGCTGCCTTGAACAACCACTTCAAAAATACAACTAAAAGGTGGAACAGACATCATCCAGAACCACAGGAAGGCTGGCTAAGTGGAAGTTCTACAACTAGGAGGAAAGAGAATAGCATACCGAGACTCAGAGGAGGCGCAGTGCTGAAGTCAAATACTAAGGTGCGGAGTGCATGTGGAGTGGGCTGGCGGCTGAGGGCGCGGTTGTCTGTTTCAATCGGGAGGGAGTCTCAGGCTCTGAGCTCCAGTTCCGGGCGAGTCTCTAGGGACCCAGACTCAAACGGGAGAAGCGGGACTGTCTGGCTTCGGTTGGAACTCGAAGGCAGCTTTCTCTCCGAGGTTTGCAGCGGTTGCTGGGACTCTGAGAGGCAGCCCCTGGGGACAGGACTGAGCAGCCATAACTGCTTGCTCCACCCACCCTGTAGATCCCCTGGGGCCCGCCCCACCCAAGCCCTGCACAGAGGCATTTGTGGGATAGCCTCAGGCAAAGGCTAGATTAGCACTGCCCTAGAGATCCAGCACAGAAGTTCTCCCACTGCAGACACAGCTGATTCTCACAGCCAGTTGGCCTGGAGGTCAAATCACCCCCAGTATTACCGACAACAATCAAGGCTTAACTACAACAAGACTGTGCACAAAGACCACAAGGGGGTGCACCAAGAAAGCATAAAAAATGCGGAGACAAAGAAACATGACAGAAATGGAGGATATAGAGCTCAAAACCGCACTTTTAAGGTCTTTCAATAATTTTCTAGAAACTGCCGACAAACTTAATGAGATCTACAAGAAATCTAATGAGACCCTCGATGTTGTGATAAAGAACCAACTAGAAATTAAGCATACACTGACTGAAATAAAGAATATTATACAGACACCCAACAGCAGACTAGAGGAGAGCAAGAATCAAGTCAAAGATCTGAAATGCGAAGAAGCAAAAAACACCCAACCAGAAAAGCAAAATGAAAAAGGAATCCAAAAATATGAAGATAGTGTAAGGAGCCTCTGGGACAGCTTCAAGAGTACCAACATCCAAATTATAAGGCTGCCAGAAGATGAGAGAGAGCAAGATATTGAAAACCTCTTTGAAGAAATAATGACAGAAAACTTCCCCCACCTGGTGAAAGAAATAGACTTGCAGGTCCAGGAAGCACAGAGAACCCCAAACAAAAGGAATCCAAAGAGGACCACACCAAGACACATCATAATTAAAATGCCAAGAGCAAAAGACAAAGAGAGAATCTTAAAAGCAGCAAGAGAAAGAAACTCAGTTACCTACAAGGGAATACCCATACGACTGTCAGCTGATTTCTCAACAGAAACTTTGCAGGCCAGAAGGGAGTGGCAAGAAATATTCAAAGTGATGAATACCAAGAACCTACAACCAAGATTACTGTATCCAGCAAAGCTATCATTCAGAATTGAAGGTCAGATAAAGAGCTTCACAGATAAGGAAAAGCTAAAGGAGTTCATCACCACCAAACCAGTATTATATGAAATGCTGAAAGGTATCCTTTAAGAAGAGGGAAGAAGAAGAAAAAGGTAAAGATACAAATTATGAACAACAAATATGCATCTATCAACAAGTGAATCTAAGAATCAAGTGAACAAATAATCTGATGTACAGAATGAACTGGTGATTATATTAGAATCAGGGACATAGAAAAAGAATGGACTGACTATTCTTGGGGGGGAAAGGGGTGTGGGAGATGCGGGAAGAGACTGGACAAAAATCGTGCACCTATGGATGAGGACAGTGGGTGGGGAGTGAGGGCGGAGGGTGGGGCAGGAACTGGGAGGAGGGGAGTTATGGGGGGGGAAAAGAGGAACAAATGTAATAATCTGAACAATAAAGATATAATTTAAAAAACAACAACAACAAAAAAACCCTTCATTAGCTCTCACTGACCATGGAATAAACTCCAAGCTCCTCTGTCCACCCATCAAGGTCCTAACTTTTCCTTCCATGACATTCCCCAATCTTACCTGCCATTAACCTTCACTTCTGTGCTTCAACCTTCTGTTTCCCAACCTCTCCTACATCCTTGCCTTTGCTCATGCTATTCTACCGACACACAAAGCCTTCTCCTTCGTCTTCCTGAACTCGGTCAAAGTCCTACTGCACCCAGGGCTCCGGTCTCAGCCTGCTAGCTCGCACTGTCACACCTTATATCCTGCCAAAGCTAGTCTTTAAGTTAGAATGATTTGTGCACCAAGTGGTCACTCCCACTAGTCAGTCACAGGTATAGGCCTATCTTATTTAGAAAACACTTTCCCTTAAGATATTTTTGAGTGGCGAAGACTAAACAAAATTTTTTCAACTTAAAGTGATTAAGTATGATGTTCTTAATCATTTGTATGAAATATGTATTATTCTTTGTCAGACATCTAGCCTTCATAACATCATTTCACAAAGAGGGAAACTGGATTTTCCTATGTACACTTGAGTCTTTTCTAGGAAAATAACCTGCTGTGATCGATCACAGATTAACACATTGCGGATGGATCAGGAGAATTCTCCATCCATATTACACAGTGTTTTACAAAGCAGCACACTCCCGAAGTGTGTTTGTCTGGGACCTCTGTTATAAATGCATTTTCATCTGCCTTGCACTAAAACTGGCTGATTAAGTCCGACTCTTCCCCTTACCCCTAACCCAACTAAATGAAGTGCTCCTTACGGCCAGGAACAATCTACTCAAACAGTTGCTGATTTAGCACTCTAAATTTAAAAGCTATCCTGTCCTCTTAAAACAAATACAGAAATACATTTACACTGGCTTTATATAATGAGAATTATTTAAATCTAGTCACTGAAAGGATTAAAGCAAAGCTGAGTTTCTTCAGAAAGAAGACTGGCTTATACCTGACTGGAGAGCCAGAAAGACCGCAGAATGTAGTCAGAATGCCCATGTGGAATGGGCAGTGATGGGTTTTCTTGATAATTGCAGGAAGCTGTGGGTCTTACAAATACATAATATGGGATAAAAAGAGACAAGGATTCACTGGGTGAATTTTAAATCCCAGGGACCAAGGATTCAATGGAATTTGATTCAAGTAAATCTCACATAGGTACAGTGATTAAGAACTTAAACTTGGGCTCTAGAGCTGTCTGTCAGGGTTTGAACCCCAGGCTTACCACCTACAAGCTTGGCCAAGTTACTCCATCTCTCTTAGTTTCCACACTTATATAATGGGCACAATAATATTAACTTCCTCATAGGGGCTTTATAAGGATTAGCTGATACAACGTATATAAAGCATTTAACACAATATGTGGCATCAGGAGAGGTTATCTTATTATGGGGTGGGGGAAGTGCCATCTAGAATATAAAGACAAGAATGAAGACTGGCAGTCCTTTGAATAAATCGCAGTATGACTAGTATACCTATTGTATATGCTTTAGAAGAAAAGATCAAAAAGTTGTATTTCCAATTGGTTTCAATGCCAGAAACTTTGTATTAAAGAGGTAATAACAAGCACCAAGATGCTTTCTCTTCCAGCCAAAGATCTGTTTCCTTCAGCTACACACAGGACAGAGAAAGAGGCAGAGCTGTCTCACCTACAGTTCAACAGCAGCTCTTAATTCTCAGGGCTCTTGGCACAAACATGTTCTGAGTGCTAAATGCTGAAACCTTGGTTTCTTCAAAGCCTAACCTAACCGCTACTGTGACAACTGGGCTACAATGATCTGCTTTCATGACAATCCTTTGGCCTCTGACTTCTTTGCTGTCAGTCCCAGTAACCCCCTTAGTCCCTCAAATGCAGGCATTTGGTCACACACTAACCCATTCTGCTCCTCCTTAAGGTTTCAAACCCTGAGGCACTTCTCTACTGTTCCTTCCTCTCCTTTATCCTCAGCAATGTCTTCCTCTTCTCCCCCCTCCTCCCTTTATGGCACCAAATCCTTCCTGAAATTCAACCACATCCTTAAAACTCTTCTTGAGACCTCACTGCAGTTCCAAAGGTTCCATGTGCCCCAGAAGAGCTGTGTAAGATACTTTACCTGAAACAATGACCTCACTGGGAAAAGGTATTACTTCTTTGGGTTTTAAATGTTTATTTCCTTTTGCATTTAAGTTTGAATTTTACCTTATTTATGGAAGAAGGAGGAGAAGGAGAAGATGAAGAAGGTGGTGACTGGCTGAGACTTTCAACACAACCAATCTGAGCCAAAATATCCACCTTAAAATAAAAATGGTGCTCAGTAAATGAAGAAAAAAAAAGAGTATACCAAAGCTCTTAACTAAAAACAGCAAATTCACAGCAGGGCTAAGTTTCCCAGGAAATTCCAGCATGCCCCTCACTCATACACATTACATGCAAAAAGCAAAGACCAAGTGTGAAGCAATATATTAGCATATATTCTAAAGATTTGTGGCTGTCATAATGCATTATCTCTGAAGCACTAAAAATAATTATTTATTGTACAGAGGAAATGGAACAAATATCATGCAAGTAACACAGCCAATGAAAGAAACTCCAGAGAAAAAACATAGCCACGCTTTTAATAATGTTAAGATGTTGAAGCTTTTGCTTTCACAGCCACCAGATACATGAGAGCGCGAAGATGAGATGAACAGCCATGGGGCTGACGTGAAGCAAGCTCAGAGCCATGATGAACCCACCAAACCCAGCCGAGGGCACCAAACAGCCTGCCCAGGCCGTGAACTCAGGAGCAAAGGTCTGCTGGTCGGTTCCCGAGGCTCTGAGCAGCTCAGTATGCAGCATCGCAGGGAGAAAAAAATAACGGATACACTCCCACCGAGCCGATTGAGGCCAAACCGGGATCACTGTTAAGAGGACAACTTTGGAGTCTAACTTCCAGGCTTCAGATCCCAGCTCCCCAACTATCTATTAGGCAAGTCAATGCCATTATTTAACATTTATACAGTTTTGTGAGAATGCACTTTTTGGTACAACTCTCTTGCAAAGTGGTGGCATTATTTCCATTTTATAGATATAGATAAACTTGGTTGTCTAAACTAAGTAATATGCAAAAGTAGGCGATCAAGATGGAGTAACTGGGATGCAGCTACACTTCCACTTAAAACTGAAAAATAAAATTGACAAAATATATGAAACTGATTTCAAATCACTGGATGTAAGGCAATAAAGGACCTGCTCCCTCCTGAAGCGACTTCTCAGGCCACGGACCAGGGTGGGAAATGCACACAAAGCCCAGGGGACTTGGAGTTGCGGAGACAGCTGGGAGCCTGGGCCAGAGGACCGAGGGGAGATGCGACCGACTGAAGGAGACCTCAGGTCTTGGGCTCAGTTCTGATCCGCGTATGCAGGGGAGAAAACCACCACATGAGAGGATTAGGTATCAGTCTCTCCCATATGGCCCTTCTCGCCAGCCAGAATTGAAAACCTCATCGTTCATATCATAGGGCACTGGGTACAGAACTGAAAAGGGTTTTGCTTCCCTGGAGGGGCAAAATGTCCTTAGACTAAATGTTGCTCTGATCTCACTTTAAAATGTTTAAAAAATAAGACGTGAAAGGATTAAATTGTTTCTAAGTAACTTACCTGCATGCCAGAGCAAGGATAGAAAATATCTATGGGAATACAAAACTATCCAGCATATAACAAGATAAAAATCACAAATGTCTGGCATCCAATACCAAATCACCAGGCAAGAAAAGAAACAAGAAATTAAGACCCATAAAAAGAGAAAAATCAATCGAAGCTGACCCAGTAATAACAGATGATAGAATTAGCAGTATTTAAGAGCAAGAAAAATTTCAAAATATTGACATCAGAGGAAACACTTTGAATGGGCTAAGAAGTGACAATTTTAAGCATAAGTGGGGAAAAAAACACTCTAGTAATTCCATGTGTCCCTAATAATACTTGAAAAAAGATAGAAAAACTCATTTGTTGCTATTTGAGGCAGCTATTAAAACAACTTCTTCCTTCGAAAACTGGCAATTAAAGGGAAATAATTAGACTTCTGTACTGGACTCCAATAGAAACTTTCTCAAGGTAGCTAACGAGCGTCAGTTGATTGAAGAAGAAAGCCAGCTCCATAAACGCGGAAGGATAGCAGTACTGACTCGGGCAGGCAAGGATTACCATTTGGTGGTAAACGCTAAGGTGAATGGTTATAGCATTACATTAATACCAGACAGACTGCTTTATGGGCATATGGAGAAACTGCACCTAGACAATGGGAGCACAAGACTATGATCAACCTGACCCAAGGTCATTCTGATCAATAATGGTAGGCTGACCAGATATTATGTCTTCTGAAGTGATGCAGCATGAATATACAAAATTACCCATAATATATTCTTGCCCAAAGTGTTCAATGTGAATCCTTAGAGCCTTTAGGTACAACTTCCAAGTTTACAAATAAGAATATAATTTACGAGTCTGAAATAGTGCTACAAGAATCGAGAGGGAGCAAAGGGGAGAAGAAAAAACAAAGACTTCTAGAGGAGGTAATATTTGATTTGAACCTTACGGGTTGGGCAGACTTCTGAAAGATGGAAGGAGTCATTCTATCATTCTTGGAAGAGAACAAAGATACAAAGAAAAGATGGGGTAGCGTAAGGCATATTTGGAGAACAGCCAGTTTGGCGGGAGCCTAATACATAGGAAGGATAAGGTGAGGACAGGGCCATGTTGAGGAACCATAGAAGTATAACTGAGATTGGAAAAGTATCTAACCCTACCTCAAATTCAGGTGAATTTCTTACACAATTTCCTACCATGCACTTCAGTGTCTGCTTGGTTATACTGACTGATAGGATAGTGACTACCTCCTCCACAACTCTTTCTGTTTGCATGTAGAAATGGTTACTTGTTTCAGGACGCAACGGGGGAGCCCCTAAATGTATTATTATAGAGGCAGCAGTGTATAAGATAGCTGTAATGAACAATTATTAAATCCCTACTGAGTACCAAGTACTGTTCTTAATACTTTATAACTATTTTTCCCCTTACTCTTTCCCACAGTTCTATGAGGTTTTACTGATGAGGAAACTGAGGCACACAGAACCTAAGTAGTTGAAAATATATAAAGAAATAACACTCCCTAAAGCCCATTCACTCTAAAGATGTAGGCAGCAATAATATTCTGATATCCATTCTTTCAATTTTCTTGTTGTCACTCACAATGATTATCAATTAGCAATAACTGCACTAGGCAGCATCACCTAAACTGATATTTTCATTAAAATCAATGTAAAATTACAGTGTCGTTTTCCCACTGAATTATCCCACTGTTCCAAGTTTCCTAGAAGCAATGCAATAACAGCACCAAGTGCTAAGCTGGATCTGCAGCCACTTTTACCTGTGCTGCACCTGCGAGAGGAGGGAGCTCTAGCTGAGCGTGTAGCCAGGTGCCGAGGTCAGACAGATCGCTTCCTGTCCCAGCCAGAGCTTTGACACTGACCACCTCAGCACAGGACCCCTCTTTTCTTTCCACACCCTCACTTGACAGGGTATTCGCAACTTACAGGGTCTGTGTTCAGATCATGCCAGACTTTTCAAGGCAACTCTTGATGAACGCCATGCCTTTTCTCTTATTATCAACTTTATAAACAGTCTTTAGCAAGTTCAACAAGCAGGTTCTTTGTTAATACCCAAGGGAAAAGCCACACAAACACCTGACAGCTGTAACGTATCACAAGCTTCCACAAATGCACTTTGCTCTCACTAAGGCCGGCCACGCCCAGCAGGGTGATGTAAGACTTACCTGGTTGTTACTGTTGGCAGCTGACGCGTTAGCCTGAGCTGTACTTGCTGAGAGGGAATCAAGGAAGGCTTGGTCAGCCACTGAATTTCCACAAGAAAATGGATCTTTCCCATCACTGGGCAAAATCTGAATATTAGAAAGAATCACAATCACTTTCATAGATTAGAGTTTCAGAGTTGGAGTCCCCGAGGGCAAGTAAGAATTGCTATCTATTATAGAAAAGGGGCTTATATTCCTAAGAGGCAAGTAAGCCAACAACATTTAACTATTCCTTTCTGTAAATATGCAGAATTCTAGGAAATGCAATTAATGACAGTATTTACTTAAATCCTCAGATTTTTCTTATTCTTGTCAATTTTCAGAATCCTGAAAGCACTCTGCACAGAGCTAGAACACAACATGCACATAAGACATGTGGCCCGAGCTCAGAGGCCTGTGAACCCTCTGCAGCTGTATGGAAACTGTATGGAAAAGGAGTCAAAACTTCCCACCCACACTCTCTCCACCAGGAACAAGAGATGGGCAGTCACCCCGTTCCGCAGGCAGCGCCTGGTGAACATCTTCCCCGGGTACAGCTCCTCTACCGGAGGGGCCGCAGGGCCTTTATTCTGGATCGCTCTGATTTCACTCACAGGGCGCCAGGCAGCCTTAGTCCCCATCATCCCAGATTAGAGACAGGCTCGCCCTATAGCCCACACTTAGTGTTCAGTGACCTAGACAACCAGCGGGGGGCGCCAGGAGTTTGCCGCACAAGAGGGCTTGTCAGGGGAGTGGGTGTGTCCCAGGCAGGGAGCCTCATTCATCCAGGGTGTTGTAACACTATCCTTGGCATCTGTCACAACAGAGCTTAAACCAGGCAATGGTTCCCTGTCGCTCATTCAAGACCCTTCTGCCTAAGGGAATGGGAGAAGGAACTGAGAGAAATGTACTGAATTTAAACTTTGTGAATCAATTCTGTAATAAACAGTATTGCAGGCAGCGGCGACTACACAATATAAGCAAGTGACAAGCAGGGACTTAGATTCAGAAGGAAACACTGCTATCTTTGGGGAGAGTTTCACTTAGATATTTGGAGTCGCTCTTTGGAGCCTGGGTCCACAGATAGTATTTTTTTCTTAATTCTACTTCAATGTCTTCTCACATTTTACATAATTAGCGTGTATTACTTTTGCATTGAAAATTTTTTATTAAAAATAAAGTTGCTATCATCTAGTCTATCCCTTAAGTTGATAATTCATGAAACTATGTTTGACAAAGACAAGGTTTAGTTGATAAATGGCGGTAAGTTCTTACTTCAACGTAGTCTGTGGGAACAAGACCTCGTTCTCCTTTGCTGTTTTTTGCTTCCAGCCATCCTCCACCAACATCCTAAGAAAGTTAAAAAAACAACACACACACACACAAAACACACAAAACAAAACAAACAAAAAATGGAAAGAAAGAATATAGTTAGAATTTCTTGCAAAATTTTTATTTTGGGAATTGTTATATATGTGAGAACACAATTCAAAATTTTAAATTATTAAGCCTTCTCTTTACTCCAGAAAATAATATCACCTAAAAACAATAAGTATCAAACTTCAACAATAAGTGATCAAAGATTTGTAAATAGCCTATTCACAGAATGCCATCATTTTGTGATTCCTTCCTATTTATGGTCTGTGGCAGATTACAAAAATGATCTGCAGCTCTGATTGGCAAGAAGCAGAATGCACGCCCCACCTCTAGAACTGGCGCTGTCCTTTGTGGCCTCTTGGTCAACAGAGTGAGGTGGAAACGGTGCAGTGAGCTCCAGAGGCTTTGCACACTTCAGACTGCTTTCCCCTAACAGAGCTGCTACGTGAACACATCTGCGCTGCTAGATGACAAAGACAAGGCCCAATCTGCCTGTTGCCCCATCTAAAGCCAGCCTGCCCCCAGCAGGAACACTCCAGTCCCGTGAGCGAGTGAAACCATGTCACTCAGGGGCCCAGCCCAGTGCAGGTGACCTCAGGCTTACGAATACGTGAGCGAGTGAAACCATGTTACCCAGGGGGCCAGCCCAGTGCCAGGTGACCTCAGGCTCATGAATACGTGAGTGAGTGAAACCATGTCACCCAGGGGCCCAGCCCAGTGCCAGGTGACCTCAGGCTCACGAAGAAGCCCAGGCTGGTAGAACTATCCAGCTGACTTGTAGACTCCTGAGCAACAGCAAATGGTTGTCTGTTTTAGTCACTAAGCTCTGAGATTGCCTATTATTTAGGAAAAGCTAACTAATTGATCCATGGGTTCCTTAGTTAGCTCCTCTGATAAATAATATTAATAAAATAAATAATAAAGTACTCTATACCAGGATTCCTGTGTTTCAATCTATTATTCTCAGCAAAAACCCACTTTCCCCCCTTAAAATAGTAAGAGTTGTCTTAAGTTCATAAATTATGCCCTAATCCTATATAATAAAGAGGTAATATGCAAATTGGCCCTCACAAGATGGCTGCCTACAACCAGGCGGGCAGGGGGGGTTAGTGAGGGATGACCAAACGACTGAACAAGCAGGCTGCATGGGGTGACCAGGCTGGCAGGGGGGCAGTAAGAGGTGGCCAGGACAGTGGGGGTTGGGGGTGCAGTTGGGGGTGACCAGGCTGGTGGGGGGGCAGGGGCAGTTAGGGGCGGCCAGGCAGGCAGGCAGGTGAGCAATTAGGAGCCAGCAGTCCAGGATTGTGAGAGGGATGTTCGAGGGGTCCCGGATTGAAGAGGGTGCAGGCTGGGCTGAAGGGACAGCCCGCCGGCCTGTGCACAAATTTTGTGCACTGGGCCTTAGTTATATAATAATTACCTGAATCTTGCCCTAACCAGTTTGGTTCAGCAGACAGAACGGCGGCCTGTGGACTCAAGGGTCCCAGGTTCAATTCCAGTCAAGGGCATGTACCTTGGTTTCGGGCACATCCCCAGAAGGGAGTGTGCAGGAGGCAGCTGATCGATGTTTCTCTCTCATCGATGTTTCTAACTCTCTATCCCTCTCCCTTCCTCTCTGTAAAAAAATCAATAAAATATATTTTTAAAAAATTACCTGAATCTAGATAAAACACTTTTCATTCTTTTAAAAAAATTACTCTAAGCCACAACTCTGTCCATTTTTGACAACAGCAACTTAAAGACATTACTATTTTTCTAAGATATGAAGAATATGTCTTCATTAAAAAAATTAGGTAGATAAAAGAATCAAAATTTCATCAATGATTTAAAAATAGAATCCATTTACTTATATACACCTAGCATCCTATATTATAAAGATGTAATATGCAAATGGTCATTACGCCATGAAGCGTAATGACCAACCGTGTAACAACTGGATCATGGATCAGCAGGAGGGCGGGGCAGCGAGCTACAAGCGGGCGGTGGAGAGCTACAGGAGGGGGCAGGGCAGCAAGCTATGAGGGGGGGCCAAGGGGGAGGGGGGCGGGAGGAGCTACAGGAGGGTGGGGAGGCGAGCAGAGAGCTACTGGAGAGTGGCAGTGAGCTACTGGCGCAGGGCTACTAGTATTTTATAAAACCACATATACTTTTTCTACCTAGTAATTCATTTTTGTACCTAAGGCAGATTTTAAAATAGGTGTAAAATACTATCACTATTAAGAAACCACCATCCTCCTCTCGGGCATCCCCGTCCTTCCCCGCTCTTTGTGCTGCAGTCCTCCCCCTCCTGGTGGAACACCTGCATCTCCTTCCTTCTCCTGAGTGCCCTCGGCCTTCCTGTCGGAGAGTCCAGGGAGCCAGCCCATCTCCAGCCTCCTCTCCAGCTCTGCATTTCCACTCTTAAACTGATGCAGCCCCCGTTAATTATTTTCTATTCTTTAAACTCTGCTGGGGTCCAACACCAGCGGGTCCAGGGGTCCCCAAAGGTGTGGACGGAGTCGGCGAAGAAGGAATGACACGGAAACAGCGTTCAGTTGATCAGCAGCCTAGCCAGGATCTCCAGCCAAGTTCTGGTCTGGATCTCCAGAGAGGTTCTGCGTCCATGTTCTCTTGCTAGGTTCTCCAGGTTCTCCAGCCAGGCTCTGTAGCCATGTTCCCTCGCTAGGTTCTCCAGCCAGGTTCTGTCCAGGTTCTCCAGCCAGGTTCAGTCATCAGGTTCTAGTCAGGTTCTCTTGCCAATTTCTGTAGTCAGGTTCAGTCCAGGATCTTTTGCTAAGTTCTCTCGCTAGGTTCTGTCTCTAGGTTCTGAGGCCAGTTTCTGTCCAGGATCTTTTGCCATGTTCTCTCCAGTGAAGTTATTCTGTCTCTAGAGAACGTTCTGTGTAGGTTCTGTGCCTAGGTTCTGTCTCTCTCTCTTTCTCTTGCTGTCTTGTTACATCTGTATTTATACCAGTTGATTCAATCCTATCAATCTCTATTACAAAGGTTAGGGCGTTTCTTATCTCCATTCCAGGGAGTAAAGATTATGTAGCTTAAGCATTATTGTTCGTAGTTAAAGTGATTAATTACCCACCTGGCACTTAGTTAAGAGGTTTTATTCCCTCCCTAACTTCAGGGGAAAATCCCTACCTGGGGAAACAACCTTTCTCAGAGACCTTGGTTAAAACACATAGTGCCAAGAAGGTGAGCAAACATATTAAGAACAGTATGCCATATATGCCAGGTCCCTTGAAACAGCAAGCATGGACCAGCTCCCGGCAAAACTCAACATATCTAAAGTAAACTCACTCCATCTTTCTTCCTGACTTACATACATTAATAAGCCTTAGGCGTAAAGGACAAAACCTCAGGGGTCCTTGACTCTCTTCTCACCAACAGTATCTAATCAGGCCCAAGTCCCCTGGGTCTGACTCTCCACAGCCTCCTATATCAATTTTCTTTCAACTTTTATTGCTATGACTCAAAGTCATGTCCCTCGATTCCAATTCATTCCATATACCTCTACTAGATTATTTTCCTCAAAGTGCATGTCTCATCATGTCTCCCTGTCAACACCACCAATCACAAAAAACAAGCAAAACCCTTAAATGAATCCACTACTTAACAAATGAAGCCCAGAATCTGTGTAGGGCCTGGCACACAAGTCCTGTCTGCTTTGGCTCTAAGAGCCCATTTTCCTAGCCTGTCTCCTACTGGTCTGTACATACCTGTGCTCCTGGGACACTGGTATCCATGCAGTGTCCCCAGCAGAGAAGAAAAGCAGAAGCTTAGAGGCCAAACAGATGTGGCTTTGAACCCTTGTTTTGTCACTTAAAAGCAGAATGACCTTGGACAAGTTACTTAACTTCTCTAAGTCTCATCACCCTCATTTGCAAAAAGAGATGAAAAATACTGACTCATAGAGTTCATGGGGAAAATACAATAAAGAAAATAGGCACAGAACTTAGCCAAACACCTGACGCATAGGTTGTCAGTATGTTGCTGCTACTTCTAAGAAATACTGAGTACTTTCTAATTTCAGCACCTTTGATCTGGCTGGAATCCGGCTACGATTTCTATCTGATGAAACCCTACCCAGCTATCTGTAGGGGACTTGACTTACTCCATGTTTATAAAATATTCTTGCCCTGGCTGGTGTTGCTCGGTGGTTAAAGCCTCAGCCCATACACCGAAGGGTCCCAGGCTCCATTTCCGGTCAAGGGCGCATACCTGGGTTGCGGGTTCCCTCCCCACTCCTAGTCAGGGCAGCAACCAATCGATGTGTTTTTCTCACACTGATTTCTCTCTATCTCTGTCTGTCTCTCTCAACCTCCCTCCCTCACTCCCCCCACCTTTCACTCTGAAAAAGCAATGGAAAAAACATCCTCTGGTGAGGATTAACAAAAAAAATAAATAAATAAAATCTTAAAAATAAGTCCTTAAGGGACAATTCGATTTAAATGCAATAGTTCTTGCCGAAACCGGTTTGGCTCAGTGGATAGAGCGTCGGCCTGCGGACTGAAAGGTCCCAGGTTCGATTCCGGTCAGGGGCATGTACCTGGGTTGCGGGCATATCCCCGGTGGGAGATGTGCAGGAGGCAGCTGATCGATGTTTCTCTCTCATCGATGTTTCTAACTCTCTATCTCTCTCCCTTCCTCTCTGTAAAAAATCAATAAAAATACATTAAAATAAATAAATAAATGCAATAGTTCTCTTACCGGATTTGTAATTGTGATGATTTCTCCTTCACTGACTGTCAGTTCATTATTTCCAGGTTCGGCAGCAAAATCATACAAAACCCGAGCCTGTTGGGAGTGGAAAGGAAAAGAAGTTACAAATGTAAACTTAGTAAAAAAAACCAACAACCTTTAAGTTCCTTTTGTATACATGCTGGTATGAACAGACACCACATGACAGTGGCCACCATGTTTGGGGAGAAAGGAGGCATATTACCAAAATGATTCAGAGTCCAGCTCTGTTTTGGAAACAGGAGAAGTTCTGCATTTAGAGACTGGCCCCCCAAAAGTCCTCAAAACACACCCATTTCATCCAGGGGAAAAAGGGATGCCCCTCCTTTCCAGGAGGTAAGAAGTAGCAATCCAGACATTGTTCATTATGGGAACTCACTCTCAGGGACCAAAGAGAAATACAGAGACACAAATATGGAAACAACTGCAAGTCAGACATCTTTAGAGTTTTCCCTTGAAACTAAAACTCTCAACATTCTTTATCTAGAGCCACTGGGATGAATCCTGATACTGCATTTTCCCAGACAAGTAAACTCAGAATGCAGGATATACACTGCATTCTTGTTCTACAGTATTACCCACTGTACAATGACTCATAGGGCTGTGGAGACTGGCCAGTAATTTTCAAACATTTTCCTGCAATGAAATCTTAATTTCTCAGAAAACATCTGAGGGTTCAAAGAGGATCCTTGAGGCGCCAACCCAGAAATGTGAGTTCCTTGGAATATTGCCACACATGTATTCTGAGAGAATCACTGTTGAAAAAAATGCATGTGTATTATAGATAAAAATATATATATCTTGCCCTAGCTAGTTTTGCTCAGTGGATAGAGCATCAACCCATGGACTAAAGGGTCCTGGGTTTGATTCTGGTCAAGGGCACACGCCTCGGCTGCAGGCTCGATCCCTGGTCCCTGTCAGGGTGTGTGCAGGAGGCAGCGATGATGTGTCTCTCCCCCTCCCTTCCACCTTCTCTAAAAATCAATGGGAAAATATCCTCAGGTGATGACTAACAACAAACAAACAAAACCCCCTTTTAAACCATTTCAAATGCTATAGAAATGCCTTTCACGGACTGTCTCACAAAAAGAAGTCCATCTTATAAATCGAGGCTCACCCACATCTAGAGATATATGGTTTATTTTTAAAGTAACTGTCCTAAGAGGCAAACTGAAGTTTACCTCCAGGGCTAGTCAAACAGGGCGGATGGAACGGCATTCACTTCACGAATATCTACCGCACACCTCCCGTAGGCTGAGGCCTGTGCGAGGCTCCGAGCTCGCCAGTGCGCCTTCTCACACTAGCTTAACGATGCCTGAAATCCTTATCACAAGGATTAAGCATTCACAGCTAGTAATAAAAGACAAGGGAAAAACCTAAATACTCATTTTCAAGGACATCAAAAATAATAAGATGTGCTCTTCTGGGCTCGGTGCGGTGCTCAGCATGGCCCGTGAGTGTGCGGACAGGCTGGGGAAGCGGCCGGCAGGCGCGGAGCCAGGGGCCGGCGGGGACAGCAGAGAGGGACGGTGGACATCAACGAGAACTTGCCCGCCAGAAAAACATGAAGAAATCCCAGGAAATTAGCAAGGGAAAAAGAAAAGAGGATAGCTTGACTGCCTCTCAGAGCAAACAGAGAGACTCTGAGATCATGCAACAAAAGCAGAAAGCAGCTAACGAGAAGAAGTCTACGCAGACAAGAGAAAAATGATGACTGACAATTTGGAAAATCTGGGTGCTACTGCCAACCAGGTGTATTATAAGCTCTACGATCAAGATTTTGTAGAGTGAACAGTCATTACATATGTTACAACATATCTTTATAAAAACAATTTTAAACTTTACCTTTCAGAACCATTCTTCAAAGAATAAAACACTAACCATGCATGTGAAAAAAATAATAATAAGATGGACTGATGGGTGAATATGTGATAAAGCAGGTATAATAAATGCTATTTATAGAATCTAGATGGTGGGTTTATGGTGTTCAATGAAAAATGATTTCAACTTTTCTACATGTTTGAGAGTTTTCATGATAAAATGTTGGAAAGAAACAAATGGCAGTGCATAGTGTGTCAGTGAAGAAATGGCACCTGATTCCTTACTTCCATCTTTACGGAGAGGCTGGGAAGGGGATGGGAAGAATGGACTGCAGGCAGAGATTCTGGGAGCATTCGTTTTCCTTAGGTCATTTCAAGCACAACAAAACTGTGCTGAGGGGTGTTTCTCCTACAGCTGCAAAAGTACAAGAATTCTGCTTGTCATGTTGTGGAATATTTTTCAAAAACATGTCATACCAATCTCAATCCGTCGTGCAAAGAGGGCAGACATGAGAAAAATGGGTGAGGCGGGTCCTCCCCTGTCAGGAGGGTCCCAGAGCCAGGACACACCCCTCAGCACAGCAAGCTTCCTAGGGAGGGGTCTGGTGTGCTGACAAGAGCCAGATGTTTTCTTATTATTCCTTAAGAATCCCAGTTAACAATTTTTTTAATCCCACTAACTCCAACTAATCCCCAAATACAGAATACCAAAGCCTCTTTACCAAATTTACAACTCGGTAAAACAGAATGCCAAAAACAAAAACAAAAACTGGAAGCTCTTACACATTTAAATGTTACTAAACATGCCCTATCCGGTTTGGCTCAGTGGATAGAGCATCAGCCTGCAGACTCAAGGGTCCCAGGTTCGATTCTGGTCAAGGGCATGTACCTTGGTTTCGGGCACATCCTCAGTGGGGGGTGTGCAGGAGGCAGCTGATCGATGTTTCTCTCTCATTGATGTTTCTAACTCTCTATCCCTCTCCCTTCCTCTCTGTAAAAAATCAATAAAATATATTTTTTAAAAATAAATGTTACTAAACATTTATCCAAGGCAAAAATGTATATAAACATTGTAGGGTTATTTAAAACACTGATCAATACTTTTTTAAATCTAGAGTTGTCTCTTAAAAATTAGAAATGAGGATAATTTTGGAGAAAACAAATATTTCAAAGGCACATCCCTAAATGAGCATAATAGGCCAACAAAAAAATAATTGAATGTTCAGCCTAGAGGAGCAACTTTTCTCTTCTCTTCTCTTCTCTCTCTTTTCTTTTCTTTCTTTCTTTCTTTCTTTTCTTGTTTTCTCTCTTTTCTAAAGAACTGTACATTTTACTTTTCAATTAGTTTACATATAATATTATTGCGTGTTAGTTTCAGGTGCACAGCATAGCAGTTAGACAATCACATACTTCATAAAGTGGTCCCCCTGATATTTCAAGTGCTCACCTGGCACCACACCCAGTTAGTACAGTATTAGGGACTCTATTCCCTATGCTCCACTTTACCCCCCTGTGACTATTGTGTAACTGCCAATTTGTGCTTCTTAATCCCTTCACCTTTATCACCCAACACCCAAGCTTCCTCCCCTCTGGCAACCACCAGTATGCTGCTCTGTGTTTATGAGTCTGTTTTCATTTTGTTTGTATATTTTGGAGGATCAATTATTCTCCTACAGCTTAAGTAAGAACCAGAACGCATTCTAATAGACCCTGAGAGCATTATTGTATTACATCATTAATATAGATGTATTTGTCCCTATTATAAATGTTAAGGCTTCAATGCTTTTCAGTTCATATCAATCCATGATTTCAATCACTTTAAATTCTGGCTTGTGCTTATTCTGTTATTTTGAATCAAATACAGAATTTTAAATATCTCTACGATTTCATCCTGTTAGACTCAGCCCACTGCTTCTACCTACTAATGAGTTTTCTGAATTCTGAAGCCACTAATTTATCCCTTATCCTTTCCTGCTGAGTCATCAGAAAGCCCGGGATAAGCATGCTTTCCATAGTTTGACCTGCTTCATTAATAAACTGTTAAAATATGGTAGCCAGGGAGCCAAGAGAGCCGCTAGAGATAAGAAATTCTCCAATTAATTACCATGTTTTGGGTATGGTACTCTTACAATTTCCAAAGAAGAAAATAAAGTTAGTCTATTTCTTTAAATGTTCACAAGTAGCATGTTTAATAATTCATTCAAGAATCTATTCAAGCCCTGGCCCATGTGGCTCAGTTATTGGAGCATTGTCCCGTACACCAAAAGGTTATGGGTTCAATTTCCAGTCAGGGCACATACCTAGGTTACGGGTTTGATCACCCCATTGGGGGCTGTAGGGGAGGCAACCAATTGATGTTTCTATCTAAGATTCAATAAAAACATATCAGGTGAGGATTAAAAAAATAAATGAGAAAAAAAAAGATGATTAGAAGGCAGAATCTGTATTAAGGGCTATATATTCCTGCAGTTCTCATTCTGAGTACTGTGGTTTTCACTGTATATAAACATAATATACTTTCACAACAAGGACAAAAGCAATATAATGAAGTTAAAAAATGAGAAGTTAAAAAATGTTCCTCTTTGCCAAAGGATACAAATGCTAACAGATCTGAAAGTACCTTAAAGTACCTTCAAAACATTATGCATTTGACACATGTTTGCACACAAACACAAAACCACTGACAACCACAGTACATATACTCTTCCACAGGTCATATTCCATTCACTCTTAGTTCTCTTCATCAGCATATTCACCTTCTCCTTATCACACTGGCAAGGTTACTACTAACCTCCAGGGCAAAGCACACGAAAACCTACCTCGCTGTGGTTAAGAAAATAACTTCACTCCCACCCCAAATTAAAATAGCTTTATTATTTTCCTGATTGTAAAAAAACATGTACATGGTAAAACACACACACACACACACGCTTTTCGAACCCCAAAGATGATTGGTAGAGAACTTATATGCACTCCCAGTAACAGTGTCTGTCTAAGCTGCCACCTCCCAGGCCCCAGTATTGTGTACTGAATGTTTTCCATTCCTCCCACAAAAGGGGAGGAAATGTAATTATTGGCAACACAGCAATTAAGCTGGCTTTGAAACCAGACCATGCAGGTTCAACTAGGCTGAATTCCTTAAAGCTAAAAGTCTCTGTCTGAAATTCCTCAAGAATAAGATAAGGATAACAGCATAAGCCTTGTGACACGAATGATAAATAGGGTAATAAATATAAAGCACTTAGAACAGTGGCTGGCACACAGAGCCCACCAAATGTTAGTGGTTGTAACCTTTGGATTTTTTAAATACACACCCACACACATATTGCATATGCTAAAAATCATCGTATAGCTTTCCTCTTTCCAGCCACCAAAGGCTCTGGAACTAGCCTTGGAGCTCAAGGGAAAGAGCTGAGGGCCAGGTTACTTATTCCCACAAAAGGTGGTTCTGGAATCTGTTACTACACCACATCGCTCAAGAACCAGATCCACCTGGGGGTTGGGGTTGTCAACCCCAACAACACCTCCACTCCTGTGTAGTGTGTATGGTGGGAAGAGTTTATCCAGCAATGTTAATTATGATGTCCACAAGGACTCCCTCACCCTCAGTCATTTAAAAAAATATTAGAACAGTAGTAATTTAACTAGATCAATTTTAAAATAAATAGGCAAAAATCAAGTTTCCCTGTAAATACTTTGATAAAAAAAATAATAGGAAGGATATTCCCAATAGCAACAAAAACAAAATAGAAAAGAAGAGATAACCAAAAGCATAAAGAATTTACTGAAGAAAGCCTATCAATATATCACACCATGTCCCTGAGAATAAGGTGCAACACCATAAAGATGTCTGTTTATAAATAAATTGCAATTCATCCAAAATCCCAAGGATGCTCAATGACCTCAGGGAGAATTTCAACAATGAGATAGCAAACATAAAAAATGGAGATAGAAACAAAAAATAACCAATCAGAAATGAAGAATACAGTAACTAAAATGAAGACTACATTAGAGAAAATCCACAGATTCGATGAAACAGAGGACAGGATCGGCGATTTGGAGGATAAGGTAGCAGAAAACACCCAATCAGTACAGCAGAAAGAATCCAAAATAATGGAGATGGCATAAGGAACTGCTAGGACAACATCAAGCACACCAACTTTCACATCATAGGAGTACCAGGAGGAGGAAAGAAACGGCAACAAACTAAAAACCTACCTGAAGAATGATGACGGAAAACGTCCCTAACCTGGCCAAGGCAGCAGCATGCACAAGCCTAGGAAGTGCATGAGTCCCAAATAAGATGAAGCCAAAGAGGCTCATACCAAGACACAGCATAATTAAAGAAACCAAAGGTTAAAGACAAAGAGAGAATCTGAAAAGCAGCAAAAGAAAGCAGTTAACTACAAGGGATCTTCCAGACTGTCACATAATTTCTCAACAGAAACTTTGCAGACTAGAAAAGATTGGGATGAAATATTCACAGTAATGAAAAGGAAGGACCTATTACCAAGACAACAAACTACCCAGCAAAGCTATCATTTAGAATTGAAGGACAAATAAAAAGCTTCTCAGATGAGAAAACATTAAAAGTTTATCACCACCACGCTATTGTAAGAAATGTGAAAGGGACATCTTTTAGAAGAAAACAAGATAAGAAAATATAAATAATAAAATGTCAATTACTATAATCTATCAACAAGTACTTTAAATGTAAACAAATTAAATATTCTAATCAAAAGACAGGGTGGCTGAATAGATAAGAAAACAAGGCCCTTATATATGCTGCCTACAAGAGACTCACTTCAGATATAAAGATACACACAGACCGAACACAAAGAGATGGAAAAGGATATTTCATGAATATAAAAATAAATTTAAAAAAACTGGGGTGGCCCTATGTTCATAGCAGCACAATTTACCATAGCTAAGATTTGGAAACAGCCTAAATGCCCATCAGCAGATGAGTGGATTAGAAAACTATCGTACATCTACATAATGGAATACTACACTGCTATAAAAAAGAAGGAATTCTTACCATTTGCAGCAGCATGGATGGAACTGGAGAGCATTATGCTAAGTGAAATAAGCCAGGCAGTGAAAGAAAAATACCACATGATCTCACTCATCTATGGATAATGAACAAAAAGATAGATACAGAGGCAGAGAAGCGTCTAACAGACTGTCAAATTATGGTGGGAAGGCTGGGGAATGTTGGGGGGGGGGTGGAGAGATCAATAGGAGGACTTTATGCATGCATATAAGCATAACCAATGGACACAAGACACTGGGGGGTGGGGTAAGGGCATGTGCCGGGGGGGTAGGGGAGGCCGGGGGAAGGTCAATGGGGAAAAAAGGAGACATATGTACTACTATTTGTAGTACTTTAAACAAGAAAAAATAAATAAAATAAATAAATAAATAAAAAATTGGGGTGGCAATACTTATACCAGACAACATAGACTTTAATATATTTTTATTGATTTCAGAGCAGAAGGGAGAGGGAGAAATAGAAACATCAATGATGAGAGTGAATCATTGATCAGCTGCCTCCTGCATCCCCATACTGGGAATCA
The DNA here is from genome assembly GCF_964212035.1 of Myotis nattereri. NCBI lineage: Eukaryota > Metazoa > Chordata > Mammalia > Chiroptera > Vespertilionidae > Myotis > Myotis nattereri. Next base: position 95,422,113 of record NC_138081.1, on the reverse strand, counting down.
AGCCCACAACCTGGGTATGTGACCTGACTGGGAATCGAACCGTGACCCCCTGGTTCATAGGTCGACACTCAAACACCGAGCCATGCAGGCCAGGGTACAAAACAGACTTTTAAAAAAGGCTGTAACAAGAGATAAAGACCCAGCAATTCTACTTCTGGATATTTATCTGAAGAAACTCAAAACACTTAATTCAAAAAGACATATGCATTCATATGCTCACTGCAGCATTATTTACAACTAGAGGCCCAGTGCATGAGATTTGTGCACTGGTGTGTGTGTGTGGGGGGGGGGGTGTCCCTCAGCCTGGCCTGTGCCCTCTCACAGTCTGGGAGACCTCGGGGGATGTCCGACTGACGGCAGAGGCCCGCTCCCCGGACATCCTTAGCGCTGCCATGGAGGTGGGAGAGGCGCCTGCCACTGCCACTGCCGCTGTGCTCGTCAGCCGTAAGCCCGGCTCCTGCGTTGAGCGTCTGCCCCCTGGTGGTCAGTGCAGGTCATAGCGACCCGTCGTCCACCGTTCAGTCGATTTACATATTAGCCTTTTATTATTTAAGATAGGCAAGATATGGAAGCAACCTAAGTGTCCATCAATAGATGAATGGATAAGAAGAGGTGGTACATATACATAATAAAATATTACTCCGCCATAAAAAAAGAATGAAATTTTGCATCTGCAACAACATGGATAACCTAGAGGATTTTATGCGAAGAGAAATACTAGGTGTACTGGTTAATAATAGTGGATTTTGTAATCAAAGAAAACACGGTAATTTCAAGAGAAACATCAAAAGTGCATTATTCAAAGTAATGTCCATCGCTAGCTACACATTTCCCCATCTTTCAGGTAATTGGTGGAGACCGTCCCAATAGAACTTTTCTTGTTTTGAGGCAAACCATTCAGAGACCCAATTTTCCACTTCTTCATATGTTTTGAAGTGCTGCTCAGAAAGTGCGTGTGCCATCGATCGGAACAAGTGGTCATCTGAAGGAGCAAGGTCTGGTGAACATGGAGGGTGGGTTCATACTTCCCAGGCAAGATCTTTTAACGTGTCTTTTTTTTTTTTAATATATTTTATTGATTTTTTACAGAGAAGAAGGGAGAGAGATAGAGAGTCAGAAACATCGATGAGAGAGAAACATCGATCAGCTGCCTCCTGCACTGGTTTTGAAGTGTGTGATGGTGCATCATCATGAAGCAAAATTACTTTGCCGGGTCTTCTGGAACATTCTGGTCATTTCATGATCAAAATTAATGGTTTCACCCGGTTTTAGAAGCTCATACTACACCACACCTTCCTGATCCCACCAAACGTGGAGCATTGTCTTCTGCCCCAAGCGATCTGGCCTTGCAGTTGATGTTGTTGGTTGACCTGGATCAACCCATGATTTTGTGCGTTTGGGATTCTCAAAATCCACTTTTCATCGCCAGTCACAATTCCATGCAAAAAAGACTTTCTTTCGTGCCATTGAAGCAACATTTTACTGATGACTTTTCAGTTTTCCATTTGTCTTTCGTTCAGTTGATGTGGCAGCCATTTTCCTTATTTAAAATCTTCCCCATTGCTTGTAAATGACCGGAAATTGTTTGCTGAGCAACGTTTAATCTTTCAGCAAGCTGTTTCTGAGTCTGACACGCACCTTCCTCCGATAACGCCTGTCACTGTGGGTCTCAGACTTTTCCGGTGCCCTGGGCGTTCTTTGTCTTTCACATGGAAATCACCACTTTTAAGGCGTTTACACCCGCGCTCACAGGACCTTGAGATGGAGCATGTTCACCATAAGCTTCCCGAAGTATTCAGCAGCACTTTTCTTCAACATAAAGTAATGAATTAAAACTTCCCGCTAATGCTCTTTTTTTGGCACAAAATTCGATATTTTTAAGTGTAAAAATATCTATGATGTTAACACCTTCAGCAAATTTGACACATGCAGTTTTGAAGCTTGTTGTCAATACAACAAAATAGCATACATATCAAATCACATATATATCAAGATATGTGTAACTCCATCTATTGAAAAAAATCTGCATTATTAACCAGTACACCTAGTTAAGTCAGAGAATGACAACCACCATATGATTTCACTTATATATGGAATCTAAAAATCAAACGAACACACAAAAACACACAAATCCTAGCTACAGAGAACATTCTGATGGTTGCCACATGGGAAAGGGTTGGGGGATAGGTGAAAAAGGCAAAGGAATAAAGACGTACAAATTGGTATTTAAAAAACAGTCATGGATGTAAAGTACAGCATCTGGAACACAGTCAAAAATACTGTAATAACTATGTTGTCAGATGGGCACTAGATTTATTGGAGTGATCACTTTGTAAGTTATATAAATGTCTAATTGCTATGTTGTACACCTGAAATAAAATATTGCACAGCAACTGTAACTTAAAAACTAAAAAAAAAGTTAAAAATACAATTAAACTACTCAGACTATGCTTCTTCTTAAGATAATCTATATAAAGACACATATAACTGGGTTGCACAAGGAATATGAGTGTCTGCTTTAAACTGAATATTTGGATGAAGGCCAGTACTCTTAACTATGACTTATTTTTATTTTTAATTTTTGTTAATTCTCACCCAAGGATATTTTTTCCATTGCTTTTTAGAGAGAGTGGAGGAGAGGGAGAGAGAAAGATCGATGTGAGAGAGACATAAACTGGTTGCTTCCCACATGCACCCAGCCCGGGGGTCAGGGGTCAAACTTGCGACCCAGGTACATGCCCTCGATCTGGAATCGAACCTTGGAGTCTTCGGTGTGTGTGTGCCAACGCTCTACCACTGAGCACACTGGCCAGGGCATTACCTATGATTTATTTTTATCAGTGGTTCCTCTTTAGGGAAATTTCTCTTCTAGATTCATACAGCTAATATAAAACTCACCACAGAACTACAGCTGGCTTTTATGGTATCACAGGGTAAGATTAAAGATAGAGAAAAAAAAGATTGCCAAAGAGAATTAAGTTAGCAAAATAAAATACAATTTGAGCTAACTTAATGTTTATTATACCAAAAACAGAAGAATGGATTACACTTAATCAAATGAAGAGATTTAGATTAAATGGCAACCAGGAGATGGGAAAAGATTACAGAATGAGGGATCCGTTACATGGGAAAATGGAGAAGCCAGAAAAGCTCCTTGGAGGGGTCCTAACTGGCAATGCGCCTCTGACCAGGTTTTGGCAGCATCTGCTTTTCCCTCTGCAGTGAGTCCTTCCTGCACACGAACAAACACACAAAAGGGAAAGCCGCCAGGCAGAAAGAACAGCGAGGTGGGCGAGGCATCTCAGGCATGAGGCACCTCAGCCATGTCCTTACTCAGATTTCAGAACAACCCTAAGAAGGCGGTACTGCTGTTTTGCAGGAAGTCACCTGTCTGGAGGTAGAATGAGCAACACACGAAGAACTGGAAGCTTAACCCAGCTCTCAGCCCTACACCTTCTGTGATGTCAGTTACCCTGGGGCTGATCCTGTCCTGACCCCTTAACTGACCTGGCCACGGTGTTTCCTCTCACCCAGTCAACTCCGCACACTGCCGGCAAAGGCTCTCTTGATAAAACAGGCATCATGCCACATATGGAAAACTCCTAATGATTCCTGATTATCTAGGATCAGGTTCACATTCATTTTCTGGTGTTTAGATCCTCCAAAACCTAACCCCATCCTAAAAATCTAACCCTATCTCCCACTCCACAATACCACCCTCCCCAGCAGAGCACTTTCTTTTCTCACCTAGAGTGACACCACTGGAATCAACACTGGTGTGCTCACAACCTTCACACCCTCTGCTGCCCTCTCTACTAGATAACCCTCCCTCATTTTGCAAAGTAACACCGTGTTCAGCTCCAGGGACAGATCTAGGCCTGATTAGCCTCAGCCAGTGTTTCTCAACAGTGGTGCAATTAGCATTGGGGCCAACAAAGGGCAATTCTTTATATTCTTTATTTTGGGACTACCCTGCACATTAGAAGTTTAACATCCCTGCACGAAACAGGATAGGTTCTGGCATAATTAGAGTGATTCGTTTGCCTACCCTCAAAGAGCTAAAAAGTAGTAAAGCCGAGACTGCAATCCAGGACTGTCTCCGGGTAAAGCCTGGGCCCTTCCTTTCCAGGACACCCAGGTGGCTCGCAGCTCTTACTCAAAAAATCAGCTACTGAACAGCTACTACTGATCACGCCAGGATATGAAAACACGCGAGGAAGAGCCACCACCCTCAATGGCCGATGGGAAAGAGAAGTAGTTACAAGAGAAAGTGGTGTGATAAACAGAATGCACAGCAGAGCAAAGCCCAGTGGGGAGGCGGGGAAGGAGGGAATAGGCAGAGAAAGCAGGGGAGAGGCTACTCTGAGCCTTAATGATTTGGTCACTGTCTTTTATTTTCTTATTCCCTCAAGGACAGAGACTATGCTTGTCTTTACTTCTATCTCTACAGTAAACCTAGTTGTTTTACTGCAAATACCAGTAAGCCCTTTTAGGCTCCCTACACTTGTAAGATCCTCTAAATTTAAAGAGCTATGATGTTTTCTTTATACCACAGTATTTCAGTAAACTACATTGTTTTTTTTTAGATAACTGTTTAAGATCCATTTTCACTGAAAATGTCAGAAACACTTCTGATACATCATGATACAGCACAGATACTGATTTACTAACAGCAGCTGATCCAGTTGAAACAGTAAAGAACAAATACTCTTTGTGTTTCTAAAATCTTATTTTTAAGGGTATATACTAAAATATTTATCATTAAGTAATATCTGAAATTTGCTTCAAAATAACGAAGGAAGGGGAAAATAGAAGAGGAAGGTGAGAGGAAATAAAATGGGCCAGGAGTTGATAATTATTCAGACTGGTGATATGTACAGACGAGGCTCAATGTACTTACTATTTTACTTTTGTCTATGGTTGGAATTTTTATAAATAGTTAAAATAAAAAATATTGAATCATGCCAAATGTTTAGACAATATCTTTAATAAAACTCACTGCCGTGGAAGTTTTAACCACAAATCATATACAATTTCAATAATATATTTCATACAAAAAAATTACAATCAAAAGAATAAAAATTCATTAAATCTCGAAGTCCTAAGCCAGGATGGTACCATCTCTTCTAAAGCCCATGAGAACATTGTGACCGGGACCGCTAAGGAAGCAGCACTGCCCTCGAGTGGGCGCATGCCTGCCGCCCATGCATCCGTGTAGCCTGAGCCCACTGGGATAGCAGCATGGCTCCCAGGTCACAGGAAATTATGCATGAGGATCAGGGCTTTGGCATTTATGCTGAGTGAGATGCAAAACTAATGAAGGGCTTCAACACACCTAAACTGACATATTTTTAAAGAGTTGATCTTACTTTTATTGGCCCAAGCTAACTGTGGGGAGGTAGTGCTGCTCTGTTCATTTTTATATCAGACTTAAGTATTATTTCATCCCTTCTTGAAACTTAATTGATTTTATCTAATTAAAGTGACACTACGAAAATCCCGAACTCCATTTAAGCCAATTGATGTGAGAACTACAAAAGGATTAACAGACCATCTTTTTACTTTGTATCTGAGGAATATCCCAGTCAAATCAGTTGAAAATAATTTTTAAATGAAAATTTTAAAATCTCTTAAATACTAAATTTTGGATTCTATTTGATAGAAAATTTTAGATCACATTTCCTGGAAATACTGAAAGTAAATGCAGGGGCTGTCAAAGTAGGTTTACAGTTGTAATATTCTTTAAGTTAGGAGAGTTATGGGCCAGCTAAAGACATGTAGTGGTATCATGCCCCAGATTTTCTAGCAATGCCAATGTGCTTCTTATCTCATTCACACTCCTGTCCTCTATGCCTCGAACATTCTCACTCATTTTTATCTTGTTTTGATGTATGAAAGGTGATTTACCAGAATTAGCAAGGCACACCGTATCAATAGCAAAAGAATTAAACTCAATTGCCAGATATCCAGATTTGGGAAACTGGGTCAGTGAAGTTTGGGATAAGAGTCCGTTTGAAGCCCTGGCTGGTGTGGCTCAGTGGATAGAGCATCAGCCTGCAGAATGAAGGGTCCCAGGTTCAATTCTGGTCAAGGGCACATGCCTGGATTGTGGGCTCGATTCCCAGTGTGGGGCGTGCAGGAGGAAGCCGATCAATGATTCTCTCTCATCATTGATGTTTCTCTCTCTCTCTTCCTCTCCCTTCCTCTCTGAAATCAATACAAATATATTTTTAAAAACGAGTTCAAAAAGTTCATCACCTCCATAAGAGTAACTTGAAATTAGAAAAACTTATTTAAGCTCCCCAAATACAGTCAAGGTAGACCCTAGATCTTGGGGTCTAACAGATCCCAGTTTATAAGCGCTGTTTCTTAAAATATTTGCATTGATTTCAGAGAGGAAAGGAGAGGGAGAGACAGATAAAAACATCAATGAAGAGAGAGAATCATCGATAGGCTGCCTCCTGCACTCCCCACACTAGGTACCTAGCCCTCAACCCAGGCATGTGCCCTGACCTGGAATTGAACCGTGACTTCCTAGTTCATAGGTTGACGTTCAACCACTGTGCCACACCGGCCGGAGCACAAAATAGACTTTTAAAAAAAGGGCTGTGGCCTCTTTACTGACATAAAGTCATTTTTACTCCTAAGTTTCCAATGATAGTGAATGCAGGAAAACAGATTAGAGACTCATTTTTGACACAACAAAAAGGTTGTAAAAAATCTTAAATTTAACTCTTGACTCTAAATCTCATGAAGGTGAAGAAAGTACAGAAATGACTTAAACAAAAACAAAAACACTGTTGCTGACCAACAGATTAGCTGCTCTGCTTCCTCTCGGGTTCTGAGAGAAGGGTGCAGAGAGGCAGGTAAAATTACAAATATATTTACAAAGCTGCAATTTTTAGGACACTCAGGTTCAGTGGTGGTTATTCAGTAAGTTTTCAGTTGTTTTTAAAAGTTAAAAAAATACTTTTTTCTCCTTTGGAAAGTAAGAAAATATGGTGCTTAAGTAAAATAAATATCTAAGTTTCTATTTGTAATACTGAATTTATTTGCATTTTTTTTTACTTTTTCTGTTGACATGCCACTTATAAATTAAAAGCATTAATTAAAAACATTTTTTCATCTTAGTAAATTCAAAACAAATTAACAGAAGGTGGATAAGTTTAGGATTCTGCTTTAGATGCCTGGTTGGTGACAATAAGTTTTTAAATTAAAAAAAAATGAACTTGTTTTCTTCCTTATTACTAAAACCATAAATATTCATTATTCAAAATCTTGAGAATACAAGACAGGCTAAAAGCTGAAAAATAAGTTAAGGGCAGCCACCATGAGAGAAACAATGACTATTAACACATATTTCTACATTTTCAAGCCCTCTTCTGTGAATCTGCATTAGAAAATACACATAACCTGGCATTTAACTGGTACATTTTAAATAGCTCAATAATTTCTGAATGTCACCTCTCTTAGGCAAGGATCCAAACCGTAGCTGCCTTACTTCGAGCAGCAAGAGGCACACAGGAGCTACTGCAATGTCTGTTAAATTGAGTATTTGGGACCCACAGGACAGGCTGGACTTGCAGACTGGAAATGAACGAGGTACTTTAAAAGAGACTGATGTGATAGAATAAGGGTTAAATCCAAGCAATGGATTAAAGGGGAAAAGACAATCAAGACTCCGCTCCTCTGAAAGCCTTGCTGGCTTGAGGGGCGCCAGGAGCCCCCACTCCTCTAGGACACTACAACTGCGGTGGTGTGTGTGCCTCTGAGGGCAAGGACAAGGCCTGTCAGGTGACATCCAGGAGCCGAGGGCCTGACATTCAGCGTTCAAATGAAGGAGTCAGCGAGTGATGACGGACGGGTAATAGCGCCCAGAAAAAGCTGCATCTTTCGCCCTCGTTAACTTATCCGCTCTCTGACTTCATGCACCACAAACAGGTGACTTTTGGATCCTGTCCCTGCAGGTAATACCACTACCTGACTCGATTTTCAGACACTAAAAACAGCTTAGAAGAACTCAGTCATGCTGAGTAACATCCTTAAGCACTGTACTTACAGTGCCTAAAAATGAATAAATGGGCTAATCTAACAGGTGTGTTTTTAAAAATCAAAAGGGGAGAAGATGTACCAATTAGAAAGTGAAATGCCCACAGTTTGTTATTTTGATCACCTGACATCAGGTTTGGTTTCAATTAAAATGCTTAACTTTGTCTTTTTCTTCCAAAAATAGATTAACCCTTTGTGTGCACATCTTCTATTCCTTCACAATCTATTATAAAGATGCTCTAACTTGGATTTTGTTTTGGCAAACACAGCAGGCTGATACGTTAACCACCATCACAGTGAAACACTGAAGTACTGAATATTAAAAGCAAAACACACACACACAGATGTACCTTTTTAAAAAATATATATTTTATTGATTTTTTACAGAGAGGAAGGGAGAGGGATAGAGAGCTAGAAACATCGATGAGAGACAAACATCGATCAGCTGCCTCCTGCACATCCCCCACTGGGGATGTGCCCGCAACCCAGGTACATGCCCTTGACTGGAATTGAACCTGAGACCTTTCAGTACGCAGGCCGACGCTCTATCCACTGAGCCAAATCAGTCAGGGCAAATATGCACCTTTTAAAACACATTTCTGAGTCAGCACAAAAGAAAAGGATCTGGAGAGGTCATGGGAAAGTGAGAGCAGAAACCCTGGGAGAAAGATGTGCTGAGGTAGCTTCTACCCTAGGAGTCTCCTCCAAACCCTGGAGACCTGTCTGGATCTATACTCTGAATGCTGTACTGGGGGAGGGCAGGACTCCTGTACTGAGCTAGAAGCTGGGGCCCCCGGGGACCAAAACCTAGGGTAAAAGAGAAGAACCTCTTGTGCAAAAGGGAACAGCAAGGAAACTTACCACTGACACAGAGCAGGGGAATAAGGGGGAATTTCCACTGCGCTCTGAGGCCCACAGTCATGCTACGCAGGACGGCTGGAGAACGTGGAGCCAGGAATGAAGTCAGAGGGGCCCCCGAGGACGTAGCGTCCCCAGGAGATCGGCATAAGCAAAGACAAACTCTCTCTGGAGCGACTTCACTATAGATATTAAAATTCCCTCAGATGGCATTCCAAGGAAAATGAGCAACTCATAGAAAAAAATAAATAATAAGACACACCAGAAAACAAGGCACCATGAGTGAGAATGAACAGAAGAAACAGATGGTCAAATTAGAACTCAGATATTAGAATTACCAGACACAAACTATAAATGCTTATTATGCTTAAGTGAGGCTTAAAAATGTGAGGAAAGAATGAGAGACTATAAAGAATAACCAAGCAGATTTGAAATAGAATCCAATATAATATCTAGAACCAGAATATAACTAAAAACTAACGGTATGGATAAAACAGCAGATTAGGCCCAACTTAAAAAAAAAAAAAAAAAAAAAAAAGAGCAGTGACCTGTCCTTTTTTCAGTTGGGTAAGAGTCAAAAGAAATTACAGTAAATTAAATAAAACCTCAGTATAACAGACTAACTCGGGCGAGGGGGTGCCTTAGTTAAGCCGAAAGTCCGTTATATGGGACTGCACAGATGTGGAACATCTGTAGCATCACAGAAAATACGCTACATAATAAAGTAGGTTTTCCGAATGCATATGTTAAAAAATTGACAAATTGGTTAGTTTACCTGTTTTTACTTATGTAGACACATTTGTGTAATTAAAATTGTGTAGGCTTGAAAAGTTTGATTTCACAGAAAAGTTTTCTATATGTATTACTGTAATTTTAAATTTATACTGAATAGGTCTAGCAAATGTGTGCATTCTCCAGTCATGGAGAATAAGCAAATGCACATGGCAGGGACATGGTTTAGTGCACGTCAGAAAACCAGCCAGCACGTTTTAAAACTGCTGCAGAAAGTCTAGTGCGATGCAATACGATCACGTGCTAATCATTTGTCAAACATCGTTTATAAGTGTAGTGACTCTTGGATTTAAATATGAGACTATAGGTGTAGATATGTAATAATAACTTATGTCAGTGAAGTTACTACAGTGTTTTCTCCAACATATGGCCTATTTGCTAAAATTTGTTAAAAATAACAGTGAGTTGATAACAAAAAACCCCCTGTTAATTTAGTTATAAGCTAATCTTGGTTAAAAGCATTTCAAAATTAACAGGATGTTAATTTCCACATATGACAGACATATGGACCAGAAATTTTGTCCATTAAACCTGAAGTCCATTAAATTGAGATCTGCAAAATCAAGGGTTTACTGTATCCAGAATGCAACACAAAGAAAACATAACAGGTTGAGAGTAAAGAAATTATATGTCTGTTGGACATTTTCATGCTAATTAGAGTTCCAGAAAAAGAGAATAGGAGCGAGGCAATATTCATGAAATAATAATCACTGGGAATTTTCTACGACTGTGATTCCCAATACAGTAGCCATTAGCCACACACGGCTATTTAAATTAAGAATCAAAACAAAGTTCCTCAGTCACAATGACCACATTTCAAGTCCTTATTGGCCACATGAGGCAGGCAGCTGCCATATAGGACTGCACAGAGAACATTTGCAGCATCACAGAAAGTTCTACTGAGCTGCACTGCTCTAGAGCTCCTGAAAGATCCAAGACACCCATTAATCCCACACTGTGTAAATAAAATCCACACATGACACACACTGTGAAACTGCAAAATACTAAAGACACAGAGAAGGTCTTCAAAACAGGCAGAGGAGAGTCAGACCATCTCTAAAGGAACAATCTTAGATGGCTAACTTCTTAGCAGTAACTTTGAAAGCGAGTAAAAACAGGGGAATAATACCTTCGAACATGCCAAGAGAAAATACTATCTGAACCTAGAAAACTACATTTCAAAAATAAGGCAAAATATATTTTCACACATAAGAAATTTATCAACACCGAATCTTCCCTAATGGAAATTTCAAAGAATTCACTTTAGGCAGAAAGAAAATTACCCCAGAAAGAACTGGAATATAAAAAGGAATAGTAAGCACAAATATGGTAAAATGTGATGAAATCTAAACAAACGTTAATTATAAGAAAAATTAAAATAATGTATAATTTGTGGTGGAAAAGAGAGAATTCAAATACCAGGCAATAACTAGCTATTTGGGGAGAGAGGGCAATAATATTGAGTAATTTCAGACTTTAACTTAGAAGTGGCAACACACATTCTATGATAACCACTGAAAAAAAGGCAGTATGTCAGACAAACCTTCCAAAAAGCTGAGAAGGGGAAGAAAAAGAAGTAAAATAAAAGGGGGGCGGCGTTTCAATTGGGGGTGGGGGGGGTGTTCAATCAATCTATAAGATGGTAGCCAGAAATCCAAACACATCAGTAAACACAAATAAAAGCAGAGAAAACTTTCTAGCTTCAAACATTGCCAGACTAGATAAAAGGGGAAAATTATGCTGCAGGCTTTTATAGCAGGCAAATATTTACCAAAAGAAAACCAATGAAACCACATTAACTTTAGACAAAATGGTCTTTAAGAAAAAAAAAGTATTATAATGAGCATTACTTCATAATGATAAAAATAAAAAGTTCAAGTCCCCTGGAAGAGAATACTAATTCTAAACCCAAGAGATTTGTAAAAACCCACCATTTTAAGATGTCCATCAAGCACACAGTCACTTAGACACACCGGACCAAGAAGCGTCCGTAAGAACACGATGTGAAAGGCATCACTAACGTAAGTTCAATTTAACGGGCACACACAGAGTACACACGTGTGTCAATTAGGGTATGTACACTGTATGTACATATATATACAGTGCACAAGTGGACTATTTCTGCTAATATGCGGGGTACAAAGTTAGCCTCAACAAATTTTCAGATATAGTATTAGTATCAATCAGATTATCTGATCACAATGCAATTTAGAAATTGTTAACAAAAAGACTAGGAGCAATCCTATACTTCTAAAACTTAAACATCCTTTTGGGCTTCCAGTCAAGAAGGCGGAGTAGGCAAATGCTGTGCTTACCTCCTCCCACAACCACATCAAAATTACAGCTAAAATACAGAACCCTCATTGAGAACCACCTGAAGTCGAGCTGAACAGAAGTCTTATAACTAAGGATATCAGAGGAAGCCCTCTTGAGATTGGAGACACAAAATGGGCTGGTCACCCACTCAAATATGGAAGTTAAAAATCAGGAGGAATCTCTCTGCCGTGGAAGTCACCCCTGAGGAGTGAGGGTCCCAGCCCCACAAAAGAACCCCCAGCCCAGGGTCCCAGTGCCAGGAAGAGAAGTCCCCATAACTTCTGGCTGGAAAAAACCAGTGAGGACTGCCCTGCCGCTATGGCTCAGTGGTTGAGCATCAGGGGGTCACAGTTCAATTCCCAGTAAGGGCACATGCCTGGGTTGGGGGCACATGCCTGGGTTGTGGGCACATGCCTGGGGATGCAGGAGGCAGCCAATCAAGGATTCTCTCTCATCACTGATGTTTCTAGCTCCCTCTCCCTCTCCATTCCTCTCTGAAATCAATAAAAGTATGTTAAAAAACCAAACCAAACAAAAACCCAGTGGCGATTGTAGCTGAGACAGAGGGCTGCTGGAGTCTCAGGCATTCCTCTTAAAGGGACTGCTCTGACTTTACTCGGACTAATTCCCTCTGAGCTCCAGCACTGGGGTAGCAGCTTGAAAGGTACCAGGGACATGTAGGGAGGAACTGAATTGTCTGGCTTTAGGCAAGGGCTGGAGGAGCCCTTTCTCCAAGTCAGAAGTGCTGGCAGAGGCCATTGTTCCTTTTCGGAGCCCTCCCCCAACCCAGCCTACATACTGGCCATATCTGAGTCTCCGTCAACCTCAGGACACTGCTTGCCCTGCCCTGGTCCCTCCGAGACCACACCCCACCCCACCCAACTCTCGGACACACCCAAGCCGCTTCCAGTGGCTTTTCCATGCAAATAGCCTGTCTGGGCTCATGGTGAGAACTTTCCTAAAATCTCTCAAAGGTTCACAAACCCCAAACAAGCGGCATCTAGTCTCCAGGTGCCCCTTATCTCCCACAAAGCAAGCACAAGCCCAACACTAGTGGCAGCTGCCCTCAATTTGCAGCTCAGCCAGGCCCAGCACAAGTGGCAACCATCTGCAGATCACTGGGCAGCTCATACCAAGTGGCCTGGGCAGGGCACAGGCAGCAGCTGACCTTGACGGCACCAAAGCGCCTCCCAACAGGCTCCGGAACCAACACACCCAATGGCCCGCATCAGACCCCCGGAACATCACCCAACCTCCTCCACAAATGCCACACCCAAAGGGTAGACTCAGCAGGCAACAAAGGAACACGAAAACGAATCCTGCGCCATAGGGTCAGCCCCCACCCTGCCTATCAACAGCTCCTCTGCTGTAGTCACAACCAGGCCTCACAACCAAACAGCCTGAGGGTCACCCCTCTCCTGACATACCAGAAGTAATCAAGGCTCAACTACAACGGGAGGGCTCACTCAACAGACCAGGGAGACTGCGCCACTGCGCCCCATGGGACACCTGCACACAGGCCACTCTACCAGGGCTGGGAGATACAACACTCTGCCTAACACACAGAAACAAATGCAGGGAGGCGAACACAATGAGGAGACGAAGAAACATGTCCCAACCGAAAGAACAGAACAAAACTCCAGAAAAAAAAAAAAAGCTAACAAAATGGAGACGAGCAATCTACCAGATGTAGGGTTCAAAACACTGGTCATAAAGATGGTCAGTGGTCTCAGTGAAAACTTCAGAGACAGGAAACACAAAAATGGAGATGGAAAACATAAAAGAGAACCAGTCAGAAATGAAGACTACAATAACTGAAATAAAGAATAAAGTAGATTAGGTAAAGTGCTTGATCAAATCAATGTCTGGAAGATAAGGTAGCAGAAAACATCCAATTAAAACAGCAAAGCCCAGCTGGTGTGGCTCAGTGGTTGAGCATCGACCCATGAACCAAGAGGCCACCGGTTCGGTTCCCAGTCAGGGCACATGCCTGCTGACAGTATCTTAGAGGAGACAGCCACTCGTCATAGAAACATACCTTAAATGGCAGTAGGGACATATGTGACCCTCAAGAGTTGGGCAGATCAGGAATGATTTCCAGAGGAAGTGATGCTTTGAGCTGAGACATATGTATAAAAAGAAGGTACCTGGGGAAAGAGCCAGAGAACAGCATTCCAGAAAAGAAAGAAGAGCATTTGCAAAGTTATAAAGTGTTAGGTGGGCATTACAGTAAAACTCTAATTTAAATTTCAGATGGTCAATATAAAAACAGGGAGGAGAAAATGGCAAATGTTTATGCTTTCTAATCTACTCCTTTAATAAGAAATTGGTTTACCTTTCTACTGTCATCAATTTTTTTCTGACTATACAAAAACTGTCCAGATATATTTACTAAGACACTTTTTAAAATATTACTGTTATACAAAATTGAATGGTTAGCATTTTCCATACTTTTTTTTACTATCAAAACCAACTGTAACCCTGAAGACTCTTTAAGAAGGTATTTCTATTCTTTTATCCCCCCAGATAAAGAGGTTTTTGCTCAGAAGAGACCACAAAGTATGCTTTCTAAACTGTTCTCTCTATTGTTTATTATGGAACAGTCCTGAGCAATTCACTCCTTTCCTAGCAGTATTTCAACATTCCACCCCCACTTAATTCCACCAGATAAGCAGTATAACACCGATGTGTGAGTTAGACATTGGAGCTGGACAGAAAAGTTCTTTTTAAAAAAGCATCAGGGACTCCTAGAATCTTGTTATAATGATTAATCCTAAAAGTGACTATGTAAGCACACAAGGATCCAAATTAGTTACGAAAGGTTAACTTTGAAATAGAAATTACAACTAAGTTATACAGCTATGGATTAACTTTCATTAACTATTTTATGTCCCTTTTAATAAATATGGGTAAAAAATAATTTATTTTCCAAGATTCAATACATAAAACTTAATTTACTAAGTTCACCATATGACTGTCAAAATATAGCCTTCTGAAGCTTCTAACAGAAGTCAAGACTTTACACACTTGTATTAGCTGTCCCCTGTATTTGTTAAATAAGACTGGACTGGTCTCGGAGTGACACAACTTAATTCAGCATACTAGGGAAAGAGTAGATTCAAAGAACAGATAATCCTTTTAAAATATGCAGATACTAATTAACTTTCTTGGGCAGTGAAGAATTGACCAATTCAAGTTTTTCTCCTCAAAGATAATTCCTTTCTATTCTAAGCATACCAGAACAGTTTTTAAAAAATCATGAATGTTTGAAGGTAAATGCATCTTCAAGAAAACATGTAAGCATAATACACAAGAAAATCGTATCTAAGAGAACCAAAGCCATTCTCTGGTAAATTCAAAGGGAAACCCACCCAGGAAGTACTACCTAACATCCAGATATTGAATTGATTTGTCATCACTTAAAGCAAGAGCCCGAGTGCTAGATGAGTCTTACATTTTATAAACATTAGCTGTTACTGGTTACTGAAAGTATGTCTCCCCACCTCCCAATTAAAGAAAGGGAAGGGAAGAGCCCAAACCATCAGATGCTGTAAGGGCAGCCGTGTGGGCAGTCCGTGGAGGGAAGCAACAAGGACAACTTCACTCTCCGGGAACAATGAAAAATTCGTGTGGTTTGATACAAGAATCACCAGGAAGTAGGAAAACCAGAAAACGGAGGCAGGGCCCTCTTTTATTACGCGCTGCTTTTCTCTCCCTTTTTTTTTAAAAAAAAATGGGAGTGGTTTGTCACCACTGCATACATGGAAATGCGTCCCCTGTGCGGTGGTGATTAGAAAGGCCCGGGAACGCGCCTGCACCGGAGAGCAGAGATAACGAGGGCGAAGTGCTGGCGCGCGCTAAGGCTTGAATTTAACAAGAGCACGTCCCATGCAAGTTTAACACAAGAACCACCATCTTTGTCGGCTTTATGGTCAGGTGTACCCATCAGTAACATTCCCACTGTGTGTACCTGAGCCAGGTGCTAAGCTGGGTCCCGCTAGAGGGCAGAACTGGTGGCAGGATGAGCAGGTCAGAGCGAGAAATGCCACGGCGCTGACCACGGCGCTGACCGCCGCGGAGCGATCGCCACACACAGCTCTGC
This sequence comes from Myotis nattereri, assembly GCF_964212035.1. NCBI lineage: Eukaryota > Metazoa > Chordata > Mammalia > Chiroptera > Vespertilionidae > Myotis > Myotis nattereri. The sequence continues at coordinate 95,405,996 of NC_138081.1, read as the reverse complement.
AGGTTGCAAGATGGGGGTCAAGCAAGACCGTGTAACTGGCCGTTTCCGAGAGGTGTGGCAACAAACCTCAAAGTCAAATTTCCTTAGAAATCCTTGGCTTGAGTTCGGTTTTGTTTTTAAAAGACCAACACAAATTACACCTGTGTTGGAAGGTAGCAAGTTCTGTCCCATCCGATAAAACCAAGCAAGAGCACAGACACCGATATTTTAACCAAAAAAGGCCACTGTTTCAGCGACGGCAGGCAAACAGGTTCCTTGGAGAAGAATCTCCATTAAAAAATAAACTCTGCGCCTAGACCTAGATCAATTCTGAGCACACGCTTTCATGGCATCGGACAACCTGGTCTTTCGGAGGGATTTCAAATTCCTCACCACTTCCCGAAGTTATCGAACAAAAACCCAACAGCAAAAAGTAACCCCAAAGAAACTTGGCGACTGCAAACGTAAACACGCGAGAGGGTGCTGATGTTGGTAAAGGCTGCGTTACCCAAACCGCTCGCAAAGTCCAGCCATCCCTCCGCCACGTGACGAGCTCCGGGGGAGAGGGGTCCCCACCTCCGGTCAGCGCCGCGGAACCCCGGCTTTTCCCACTTGGCGTCCAGAACGGAGGGAAGAGCCCCGGGGAAGGGGGCGGGGAGGGCGCCTCCTGCAGCCTCAGGCGGCGGCGAGCGGCCGCGGATCCCCCCGGACCAGCCCCGAACCGGCCCCAGGGCCGGGCGAGCCCCGCGGCGGCCGGTGACCGAGCCCGAGTCCGAGTTCCACCGCGGCCGCGGCCTGGGCCTCTCCACGCGGACGCCTCGCCGAGAGCAGTCACGTCCCCTCCGCCCGCTGTTCCCGCTGGGAACGCCACGCAGCCAGAAAGGCAGCAAAACCAGCGGAAAGAGGGAAAACACCGGGAAAAGCGCAGGAAGTGGGAGCGCGGGGCGCCCCGAGCGCCGCTCCGTCCCCCGGGCGGGGCCTGCCCCGGGGGCGCCGGGTCCAGCGGGCGGGGGTCGCGTCCCCGCTCCGGCCGCGTGCGGGTCGCCCTGGCGGGGGACGGAGGGGACGCGCTCCCCGCGGGGGCCGGGCGGGCGTGGGGGGCGGGAGTGGCCGCCGCCGGCACGTTCCCGGGTCCCCGAGGCCGGGGGGCCGCTCGGGGCGCGCAGGGCGGCGGGACCCCCTCCCCCCGGCCCGGTCGCAGCCCCCGCTCACGCGCCCACTTGGCGGGCGGCGCCGCTCTCCCCGGAGTCCCGCCCGCGACCCCCCGCCCTCCGGCGGGTCCCCGAAGGCCCTCGCCCCGCGCGGCCCGGCCCCCCCCGCCTCCCCCGCGGCCCGGCCCGACCCCCCCGCGCCGCCGAGGGCCGCCGGGGCCTGCGCGCGCCCCTCACCTTGGTGGCCATGGCGGCCGGCTCCCCGGCTCGGGTCCCGCGGCGGGAGGGCGGCTCCGACTCCGGCTCCGACTCCGGCTCCGGCTCCGGCTCGGCCCGGCGCGGCGGCGGCGCCTGGGCCCCGAGGGTGGGCGCTGGGCGACTGGGGCCGCCGGCCGCTCCCGCAGTTCCTCAAAGTCCCGGCTGCGCGGCCCCCGCCCTCGCGGCCAGCCTCCCATGGACCGTGCGCGGCGCGGCCGGCGGAAGCGCGCCCGGGGCCCGCGGCGGCCCGGCCTCCTCGCCCACGGTCCGCCCCCGCCGGAGCCTCCGCCCCGGGCCGCGCCGCCGGCGGCGCCCTTTGTTCCCGCGCCCGGTCTCCGCCCGCTCGCGGCGCGGACGCGGTCAGGCGGCGGGGACGCTGCCGCCCGAGCCCCCGGCTCCCTCACGGCCGCCCCGCGGGGGCCGGGGCCAGAGGCGCGAGGCCAAGGAGACCGCTCCGTCCGCGGGGACCGGCGGCGGCGGGGCCGGGGTGCCCTGGGCTGCGCGGAAGCGCGCGGAGTCCACCGCCGGGCCGCGCGGAGCAATGGCTTCCTGGTCCGACCGGCCCTTCCAGAAGGTTGTGCCTGGAGTTCGCCCGGCTGGGCTTCGGTCCCAGGAACCTCCTTCCGGACTTGGGATCCATTTGCAACGCCTCGGGCCCCCGGAGGCCGGGGAAGACTCGGCCGCTTAGCTCAATTGGGAGGGAAGGGGAGGTCCGGAATTTTCCATGTTGTTTGTCCCGCCGTCTTTCAGAGCTGGGCCTGCGGGTTTTATTGATAATCGATGGCTGAACTCGGGCAGCCGTTTCCACGCAGGATCAAGAGCCGTGCCTGGAAGACACGCCAGAGGTGGCCTCAGCCTGGTGTGCCCTGGTGTGACCACCGGGATGTGCGTGATCCCCTGGATATGGAGGACCAACTGGGATGTGGGTGATCGCCTGGAAGTGGGGGACCACCTGGAATGTGGGTGATCGCCTGGACGTGCATGATCGCCTGGATGTGGGTTATCGCCTGGATGCGGTTACCACCTGGAATGTGGGTGACCACCTGGACGTGTGTGATCGCCTGGAGTGTGCGTGATCGCCGGGGATGTGCGTGTGCAGAGAGGCAGCTGTCAAGTCAAGCAGCTTGATGGGGCGAGGAAAGCAGTATTTACAGTTAATGTCAAGTCTGTGTGCGTGTGAAAATATTCAACTTGCCCTCCAGAGATTTCACCAGTGATGTTCAACAATGGAGTTTAAAATAGGCACATTTTAAATGTCCAGAGTTTTCTGTACATTCTTATGTTCACGGAGTTCATGTCCAAAGCCATGGCCATCATGATGTTCATTAACAGTTGTCTACGTAAAAGGGTTCACATTCATCCGCAGCCGCTCACCGTGTACTAGGCTTTCACATGCCTTCATCTCATGTCATCCTCAGAGGAAACCGTGGAGAAAGTCATGATGGTCCACTGTGTACAGCCCTGAAGAATCCAAGGCTCCCTTGAATAACTTGACTGATTGGGTGATACTTAGAAAATTGAAAATGGCCTTGACCTTGGACCTAGCAGCTTCACTTCTAGGAATTTATCCTGCTGCTGCCAGGTGTGCACAAGTGAGCAAAGCTGGTCAGTAAAGCGTTCTGTGACAACCCCAAACAGAAAGTACCCTTTGTGTTGGTTAATAGGACTGTTTCACTGCACATGCTATATCCATACAAAGGAAATTCTAGGAAGCCCAAAAGAAAGTGGTAATGTTTTAAGAGGTACTAATAAAGGTAAAAAGAACCTTATGTATAGCACAACCTATTTGTGCAAAAAATAGAAAATACGTTGTATATGCCTAGAAATTTTCTGAAGGTTCATCAGATGCCATTGTCAGAATGTTTTGAAAATGTCTTACTTTATTTTAAAAATGAGTTTACATTCTAACAAATAAAATAAATATCTTGACTAAGAAGAGCGCACTTGAATATGTGGAAAAGCTAAGATTTGAACTCGGGTCATACTATAAAGAGTTTTCCATATTCTTTTCGATTTGAAAGCTGGGTACAGCTTCCTGTCACAGGTCAACAAGGCACGTTTTGATAGGAAGGTACAAAGTCAGGGTCACTCCTGTGACACCCTCAGTTGATGTGTTTCCAGCAACCAGTTCTCCTGGGCACCAGCCACCAAGAAAGCAAGACCAGAGTCCAAGCTTTTCCTATTTGGACAATTTCTGTAGTCATGGTTTCATTTTTATGTCACCATGGAGACACCAAACTCATCATGACCAATGCAAACCAATTAAATATTAAAGAAAATGAACTCACTTGTCCATATTATTGAGAGAGTGAAACACTATGGCATGGTTTTATAGAGCCCAGAAGTGCAGTCACTAATGTAATCCTCAGATGAGTCTGATTCCAGCTCCCTCTAATACCACCCTGGTTGGCATTTGTCTTGGATGTAATTACCAAGTACATGGAATGACAACATGCCAATCCCCTGAGTTACAGTGTAGAAACAAGACCAGGGTAGTTAAATGACTTACCCAGGCCACGAAGTAAGCCAGAGTGGGAACAAGAGCCTACTTCTCTTATCATAGGTCTCCAAAACATGTCGCTTTTGAACTAAACATATTTTAGGTAAGAGGTTTGAAGGGACTTGTGTGAAGGGCAAGACAGCCACTGATGAAGAACAGGGCAAGAACTCCTGTCCCAAACTGTGCGAGAGCCACCACCTACATGGAAGAACAGAAGCATGACATCCTTTCACCTCATCCCATGAAGTGTGGCCACCCAGTGGAACAGCGGCTTCTCCCAAACCAGGAAGTAGACCTCGCTCAAGGTCATCATGAAAACTCCTGGGCAAACTTGGAAGTCCGTGGTCTTCTGCTTCCATCTGATCACCCATTCGCACCTCTTTGTTCCTGCCCCTCCACCTCCTTCCTTTTCTGGGCCTCCACAGAGGTGGTGCCTTTTGGGGGCTCCCTCCGAACCCAGATCCCTGGCATTGAACTTGGGACACTTGGGAAGTTCAGTTATTTCCTCTATGTACAGCCTGAGTTTCCATTACTCCCATTGGTGAGAATACAATTGCTAAGTAAGGAATTTGATTTGCATTTGCAGAATGCTTTTGGTTGCACTTTTGAAAGAAAAAAAAGAGGTGTAGCTGGAGCAGAGCTATTCCCTCTTATCGTGGTCTTTTTATCACGCCAGGGAGAGGGAGTGATAAGGATTCCTGGGAAGCCTGTGCTAGAGGCTCATCTAACCCTTGCCCTGAGTTTGTCCAGTAATTGGTGTTATGACTATATACCTATGAAGTTAAAGCACTTTTATTTTTACTGCAGAAATTAATTCATCATTGTAATTCAGAAACTCTCTAGCTCCAAACTCACTTTTTCACATTGAAATGATAGTTTTAAAAAAGTCTTTTTCAAAAACTTGAGTTTTCTTAGATACAGCTACAGTGGTTCAGCAACACACAAATACAGCCCCCATCCCTTCTCCCTTCTCTTTTTCCCTCCTTTCTTTTTTTTTTTAAATATATTTTTACTGATTTCAGAGAAGAAGGGAGAGGGAGAGAGAGATTGAAACATCAATGATGAAACAGACTCATTGACTGGCTGCCCCTGCAGGCCCCCTACTGGGGATGGAGCCTGCAACCTGGGCATGTGTCCTGATGGGGAATCGAACTTTGACCTCCTCGTTCATGGGTCAACACTCAACCTCTGAGCCACACTGACCGGGCTCCCTCCTGTTTTCCTGAGGAGCACAGACTTTGCTGTCAACAGGGCGGGATTGTTAGTTACAACCCATATCATCTTAGGTACATTACTTCATCCTCAGTTTCCTGAACTGCAAAATGGGGATAATAATAATACCTATCTCATGGGTTTCTTGTGTGATAATGAGCTCAAAGGACTTAGCATGATGCTTTGTACATAATAAACACAGTAAATATTAGTCATCATTCCTGTTTCTTTCTGTAATTAGATTGTCCTTACGTTCCAATAGCTCAGATCCCTACAAAGTGCTAGGTCAACTAATGTGAAACTGTGGGATAATGAAACTATGCAAAATAATGTGAAATGGGATGAAAACATGTGATGGTTGCCCACTATACATGTTGGAGAATGGGAAAAGTGGGGAATAATACAGACCCCTAGAGTCATTCTGGGTCTGGAACAAGAGTATATTTTCTCTCACTTTTTGAGTTAAATGAGGTTAAGGTGAACCTCGGGCTGATGAAAATAAACAGAGAGAGGTGTGACAAGTGCCTTTCTATCACAATAAATGTATGTAATCCTCACCTTGTCCCAGGCACTGTTGCAGGTGTTGGAGATAAAAGTCCCTTGTCCTTTAGACCTTCGAATCTAAAGCGTGTGGGGGAAGGCAATAAACTATAATTATATATATGACATGTCAGATGCCTTAGTATGTGCTCTGATGGGAAATCAAGCAGGGCGAGGGATTTAGAGAAATGGGAAGATTGTTTTATATAAGGCTGTTCCTTGGTGTTAAACTAGCCAATGGTATGTATAAAAGTGGATGGTTTCTTGTTTGTTGTGGTTGGTTGGTTGGTTGGTTGGTTGGCTAACTGGTTCCTTGTTGACTAAGTCACTTCTCTCTCTCCATTGTCTGGGAGACACAGTCCATGTACAGTCATGGGAAATGGTATCTAGAACTGGAGATTTAGCTGGAATCTGATTGCTAGGATCTGAGCAGGCAGGAAGGGACATAGGTAATGGCGGGAAAAGGCTGGGCTTGGCAAAGCTGCATACATGGCAGGGGTGGCACGGACAGGCAGGGTTAGGCTGCAACGAGGACTATCTGTTCTTGGTTCTGTACTAGGCTGTTTGCTCATTTTGGGTAGTCCTGACTCGCGGAAGGAAATCTGTGATAGAACAGTGAAATCAGCACAGTGATGGTGAGATTGGCTAACGACTTGGCTTACAGCCTCCAGGATCCTGGTGTCCCCTAAAGCATTACCCTAGGACGTTGCCTTGATTCTTTGGCCTGCGATGGACAGACTAATGTGAGTTCTCAGAAACATAATTACGGACAGTGGCTGTAGCAGTAGATGGACAGCACAGGGCACTGTGCTAGCTCGTGTGTCATTACTCAAGTCACAAGCTATGGGAGTTACTTCTAAAGCTACAAGTCCCACCTAAGAGGCGAGCACACACAAACACGTGATTCCTTCTTCGTGGAAGGCAATCTAATGACAGTGCTGCCAACCACAAGTGCAGACATCTGCTGCCACCAGCATGTTTTATTGCTGGGCGTGCGAATTCCCGCCTCTGTCCCTTGTTGACTAAGTCACTCCTCGAGAACTGTTCTTCCCCAGGCCTTTGGCCAGAAAGGCCACCCACTGTTGAGAGAATGGCAAGCAGGTAGCCCTGGATGTGGACAGTCCGTGGCTTGGCGCTCATTCCGCTGCTTGCCACGCGTGCGAATCTGAGCGGGTTATTGAATATTGATCCTCCGTTTTCTCATTTATAGTGATGCTGCTCTGAGAGTTGTTCAGAAGATTTAGCAAACCACCTTTAGCGGGAGTAGCCTGCTATTCTAACAGATCTCAACGGTTATCAATAACTGTCCACTCGGTGGATTTCAATTTCTTATTGCGGTTCTCAGACCTATAACCAATTTCCTAATATGCTGTCCCACAATCATTATAGCTTTTTAAATGATTTGCATCCAGTAGCATAGTGCTCATATTCCTTTTTATTCATCCTTCTCTTTCTTTGGTACAGTGGGGCCTTGACTTACGAGTTTAATTCGGTCAGAGACCGAGATCGTTAAGGAGCTCGTTAACTCAAATTACTCTATCAACTCAATGCAAAAAAATCGGCGGAGAGACAGCTGGTATCTCGAAAAACTCGTTAGTCGGGACACTCATAAGTCAAGGCCCCACTGTATTCTCTTTCTTCATCCTCATTGTGTTTCAGTTCAGTCATTGGATATATTTAATTTCTTCTCTCACGAGCCTAACATCTCTAGTTTCTCGGTATTTTCACAGACACCTCAGCAAGTTCTCTGCTTCTTAAGGTCAATTAGCCTTTGCTTAAGTCAGGAAATCTCAAAATGCAAAATATCTTTTCTTTAAATAAGTGCATAGAAACAATTCTTGTAAACACAAGTTCTGCATTAGTTTTAAAATAAGTAACAAGTTTAATGTTATACTTTGTAGAAAGAGACGTTCCAAGCTTAGTTTTTAAAAAGTATTAAATAAATAATTGTTCAGAAACACATATGGTGCTTATAAACAGACACTATCTACCAGATACTGTGCGTGTCAATATTTGGAAGGGTGCGGTTTGCAGGTGGCGACGGTTAGATCATTGACTGGCGTGATAGGTACCAGAGTCCTGGCCTGGTGGTTCTTTATTAGAACTCATTCGGTCTATTAGCTACTTTTAATTTCATTCACAAAACATTTATTGAGAAGCTAAAATGTGCAAAGACCTATGGCAGATAAGCACAAAGTCATGAAAAATGCAGTTTATGCTCCCCTAGATTGTGGAATGGCATAAGGAAAATAAGACACCCCTCCTGCTCCCACAGTCCGAGGCATAAGTCTATCCTGACTGCTTATTCATTCGTAACTACACAAATGGAACCAAACTCTCATGCTGTTGCCATGAGAGCCATTGGGAGAAACACCTGTGTTTTAAAGAACATGTGGTTTCAGAAATAAAGAGAAGGGAAAGCTGTGAAAAGGCAGTCAAACCACACTGTCCCAACCTCAAACCCCAACACGCTTGCCCCAGGGCAAACACGCCTTGCAGCCATCTCTTGCCTCAAATGTCCCCCACCAGTATGTGACGGTTAGAGACCAATTTAGCATGCTTTCTTGAAAATGTACGTGGTTTGTGGCTTGTTTGTTTGTTTGTTTTTTTGAGGATTAAGACATTATTCGTCCCTTGTATAAAACTAGTTTGATAAATATTCAGTAGATGGAATTCATTGAAATGAGGGGAAAGTGAATAATTTTGCAACATGGTTACTAATTCTGTTAGGAATCAGATACCTATGCTCTGAGCAGGCCCAAGTCACGTAAAACTGAGGCAGCTATCACCCATGACTGATATACTCAGGAAACTTCAAAAGAAGGTGGAATTAGAGCTATATTTCTAAAGACAGTTAAAACTTCAAATTTTCAAAGTAGAGGGAATGGTGTGAGCAAGGACACAATATAACAGTTCAGGCTGTATTCTCTGATGTCAGCGAATCCAAGTGTACTGGGGCAGAGGTGGTCATGTGGGAAATCCAGATAGAAAGATTGGTAGAGGCCCTACCGGTTTGGCTCAGTGTATAGAGCATCGGCCTGTGGACTGAAGGGTTCCAGGTTCGATTCCGGTCAAGGGCATGTACCTTGGTTGCAGGCACATCCCCAGTAGGGAGTGTGCAGGAGGCAGCTGAATTGATGTTTCTTTCTCATCGATGTTTCTAACTCTCTATCCCCTTCCCTTCCTCTCTGTAAAAAAAGAAAGAAATCAATAAAATATACTTTAAAAGAAGAAAGATTGGTAGAGGGCAGATTATGACTTTGGGAGGCCATGGGAGACCATTAGAAAGTATCTTAAAGTAATGTTCCTGGAAAATGAATCTGACAGTGTGTGCAGGGAGCTTTGGAGCAGGCCTGTTTCGATCTGTCATTGTCGATCGTAAATTTGGTTGACACTTCTATTATAGAGAAAGTGCAAATAGCGATATTAAAATATTTCTTCTAAGTAATTTCCTTTCAATGTGCACAAATCCGTGCACCGAGATACTAGTCCTATATATTAAAGGAGTAATATGCAAATTGACCCTGACAGCGAAAGGACCAGGAACGACTGGTCGCTATGATGCACACTGACCACCAGGGGCCAGATGCTCAATGCAGGAGCTGGCCCCTGGTGGTCAGTGCACTTCCACAGGGTGCGACGCTCAGCCAGAAGCCAGCTCATGGCTGGCCAGCACAGCGGCGGTGGCGGGAGATTCTCCTGCTTCTGCAGCAGTGCTAAGGATGTCCAGCGGGCCTACGCCGTTAGTCGGATATCCCCTGAGGGCTCCCAGGCTGCCAGAGGGATGTCTGACTGCCAACTTAGGCCTGATCCCCTGGGGAACGGGCTTAAGCCAGCAGGTGGACATCCCCCGAGTGTCCCAGACTGCAAGAGGGCGCAGGCCGGGCTGATGGATTCCCCCACCCCCGAGTGCATGAATTTTCATGCATCGGGCCTCTAGGATTGAATAAAAAGCCAGACATCAGCATCTCATCGGTAGCTATTTCAGTACATATATGTAAGAGACATTTTGAATGAAGAGCATGCAGGACTTAGTGTATGTGGAAAGGAAAAAGGTCATGTGGTTCTGAGGCTGGATATTAGCGCTTGCAACATTTTCTCAGCACACTGTGGGCGCCAGGTACTATTTTTGGCGTGTTCCATATGAACTCTTCTGGAGAAGCGGGAAGCCATTAATAGAAATGAGGTTCCAGGGAGGAGCCCCGGGTTGGACTTCCTTCCTCTGCAGCTCTGGAGTGTGGAGCGCACATGATCTTCGAAGAGAAGGTTTAGTGACCGCGGCCCCACACCCCTGAAGGGGAGCCTCGGGCGTGGAGGAGGCAAAGGGGTGAGGAGCAGTGATGGCAAATTTGCAAAATTGTTGTAGTTTTCTCAATTTCCAGATCATCTCAATCGTCTGTGGCCATGATAGACGGAGCTTAAATTTCAGAAGGAAAGCAAACATTTGGCGATTGATTTAAATCACCCGCTTCCACTAGACAGCGATGTGGGGATTTTTGGCTGCGCAGGAGGTGGGCACCCCTGACCTCCTCGTTGTTCAAGGATCAGCGGTGCAGCGAGGCAAAGTGATGGTCTGGTTGCTACCAGCTGCCATTTCCACTTGATCTCAAGATTAGTTCGTAGAAAGTGAAATGCAGTTTAACCGTTTGATTTGCTTTACGTTTTTTAAACGTTGATAGAGAAACTTTCGGATGTTTTCTTTCCCCACTTAGAGTTGCATAGCCAAAGTGGTACCCATGGAATAAGGTTTCACAAATGTGCCTCTCTTCGCAATTATCGAATATTTCAGAGAGTTCGAGAAACCATGACATCTGCTGAGGATAAGCAACTCAGGATCCGAGGCCCCTGCAGGGAAGGAGGAATGGCAATCAGGAGACGGGAAAAGGCCTAGCTGAGGGGTGTGCCACGCAGAGCAGAAAAAGCGCCCCAGAGGAAAAGAGGAGGCCTTTCACTGTTTCGTTTTGTTTTTTTGTTGTTTGTTTTTTAATGATGAAGAGTTATACAGACTAGCTCAATTTTAGGCTAACACTGTTCTGGCTGTTTATCTTTCTTAGTAGTCTGATGAAAGAGAAGGAAACATACTTTCATTCATTTTTGTGTGTGTATATAGAATTCCAATAAAATGTTCAAATAACAGCTTTCAACTCACAGACTACCAGTGGGATGGGTGTCTATTACTGCGGCAGGCACTTACTAAACTGACCTCAGTACCAGGCCTGTGGCCAGGAAAAACTGACGTAGGAGGTGAACTGTAACACAGCCTTTCCTACACATCTGGGTATGTTTGGTGCCTGACACGGTGCCTGACCGAGACACTCAATGACGCTTTGCTGAGTGACTGCATGTGTGTGGAAATGAATACATAAGAGGGTGGGAGAGGGCCCCATACACATATTTGGTTGCACACAAGTCCAGATGGTGCTGTGAAGGTGTTTGTGGATGAGATTAACGTTTGAATCAGTGGGTGTTGAGTAGAACAGATTACCCTCAGTAATGTGGGTGGGCCTCATATAATCAGTTGAAGGCCTTGAGAGGAAAAAAGACTGATGTCACCCCTGATGCGGCGGGAATTCTACCAGCTGCAGTGTCAGCTCTTCCCTGGGCCCCCAGCCTGCCCGCCTGCCCTGCAAACAAAAGGCAGAGCCGGTTTCTATTGCTTGCGATGAGCCTGGCCTAGTAAAGTAATATTTGTCATTGTTGACAAACTGCAAACACTAGAAAAGGACAAAGAAACAGAAGACATTCACATATACCCGGATTCAACTCACTTAAACTTTCCCCACGTTCCTTCCAGCTTCCTCTAATAAATACGCAAACATATTTGTATGTGTGTGGTGTTTTATTCTGCTTGTTCATTCACATTCATTCTAACGCATGTTGGTGTGTCATTAAATACTGATAATCTTACTGATGCTCTTGGTCCCACTCCAGTCCTCTTGATGTGTGCTCCCTGTTCATTATGCTGCCTCCTTATTTCCTTCGTTTTTCTCTCTTGTCATCTGGGATCTGTGCTGTGTTTTATTTGTGTTCATCTCCTAAAGTGATTTGGAAATACACGTTCTGTTGAGGTTTAAGGGCCATGTGGCTAAAATCTAGTTCTTTAGTTAAAAGCTAAGAACAGCATTTTCCCTTATGTACAGATCTCCTTTTCCCTTATCCTCTCCCTGTCTGGTGTGTGTGTGTGTGTGTGATAACATAGGTTAAGTATTTGCTCATATAAATATTTAAGAATTTTTTTTGCTTAGTCAATTTTGAAATCATATTCCCCCAAATCTGTACATGTTTAATTGGTTTCTATTATTATTATTATCATTAATATTATTAAAGAATTCCTGTACTTTGAATGATGTTCTCGGGAAAGTATATGCTGGTGCATTTTTTGAGCCCTTGCCTATCTGAGCCCATTTTGGTTACTTTCACACACGAATGAAAAGTTGGCTTGCTCAGAGAAGTGCTCTCAGACCATTCCTAGGAACTCCTAATGGCGGTGAGTCAGAGCCTCTGCCTTTCCAGCCATCCCTTACTGCGTGGCTTAGGGAAAGGGCAGGTATGATTCAGAAGAGGAATTTTCAACCCAACCTCATCTACGCTGAAGTCAGTGGAAATCCCCCACGTTCTGGCCCATGGTTTTCTCCCCTCTCTGCTCCCCGTGGCCTGGCGCGCGCACTTGTAGGCACTCCACTAGGAAGTTCAGGAGGGTCTGCCAAGTCAGCTGGGGGGCGGGGGGCGGGGGGTCCGCCGCCACGGTGACCCCACATGCTGGCTCCGTGTTAGTCCGCTCTTCTTCATGTCTTAGCCCTGTCTTCAGAGGCTATTTTTGATTTCCTTCATCTGTGTGGGTTAAGCTTCTTTGGGTGCAAGTATCTGAAACGAACTTGATGTAACCTAAACTAAAAATGGAACTCTCATAGATACAGGAAAGTTTCATGGAACCCAAGACTACAAATATCACTGCCCGCAATAAGGGAATGGAAAGTCCGTAGGACTCTCTGTTTCTTATTTCTGTTTCTGTCTTCAGTGCTTCATAGAGGAGGAGAAATGGCGATGTCTTCTGAGAGCTTGGACGATGCCACGGGAACCCTCGGACAACGGTGTTTTATCATCTCTGTGGTTCCCGTGGGCAGCACACAGCAGTGCGGCTGCTCCTGGCCCGGAGCTGAGGCCCTAACCTCTCCCACCTGCAGTGGGTCCGGAGGAGGCAACAGCTCAGAGGGCACCCCCTCTTGGCGTCTGTTAGGCCCTCCCAGGGGCGGCGGGGGAGAGGAGCAAATGACCTCCCATAGCCCTCCCACCCCCACCCCCACCCCCTACATGGAGCTCACGGGTGCCTCTCTGACGGGTTCCCCGCAGCCAGGTTTCTGTCCTTGGATCACCTCAGCCCCTCTGTTTGGACTTGCAACTTCAATTCTCTCAACGGTGCCCAGGTGTGCATGTGCCCCTCTCACCCTGTTTCTTCTCCACAAGGCGCCTCAGATCACGTGAGCCACCCTTGATATGTAGTTATCTGTGGTAGAGCACAGGTTCTCATCTTTATCAGAAAATAGAGCTCATATGTACACACGTATACGTATATACATACACATATGACTATACATAACTACCCACAGAAATCATTTAAAAACAAAGATTCACATACAAAGGGAGCACTGACCGTACAAGGACATTAATTTAAAAGACAGGGGGGCGGTGCCCAGATTCCTGGAATTCAAGGCACACTGAGGGCTCCTTGCCTCACAACCTCCTGTGAATCAGTCCTGAGCCGGACGCCGGGGCTGACTTCCTTTATTCCTGCCAGGCCCAGTCTTCACGTCCCACTTCCCCATTCAAGAAAATACTGATTTTGTTCATAGTTTCTTCTTAAGTTCTGACATCTTTTTCATTATGGGCAGGTGAGAAGCACAGTGTTGTCCAGCTAGTTTGGTATTTTCAGAACAAGGATGCTTTACTGTTACACCAATACCCAAAGTTGTTCAACGTAGAAATGGTATTTAGGTTAAATGAGAAGACTATTTCCATCACCCAATGTGCTTTTCAATGTTGTTCACATGAAAACTTACAACAATTTTATGTATAAAAGGAGAAAGAGTAAGACAATGAATTATTGTAAAGAAGTTTCCTTGTTAAAAAAAAGAAAGATGAACACATGCGATTTACTTATCTGTTCTCGCAGTCTCTAAAGGCATTGTGATATAGTAGTAGGAAGAGTACTACCTAGAGATTTAGGGAGTAAGAAGACGGGTTTAGTCCTGCCTTTACAGTGAACTAATGACTTAAATAAGTCCTATAAGTTGTCTTAGCCTTGGTATTTTCTTGGGAAAGGTTGGCCTACTTGGTGGAAAAGATATACTTGGAATACTCTAGAATTTCATCATGCAATGTGGCTAGAGCAACAATGAAATCCTTTTTGTCTCCCCAACAAATCTGCCAGGTCTTAGGCTTGCACAGAAGGGTGGTTCTTCAATCAGGCCCGTCGGAGCCATCAACTGATTTCTCTGAGGCTGCCACGCACGGAATGTTTTTGTAAATACGCTCAGAAGCATTCACAAGTCATACAAAAAATGAGTCCTGGGCCTTGACGCACATCTCTTCCCTTACTCAGTGAGCACTTACTGTGAATTGGCTATTTGGATGGAGACTTGTGCTAGGTCCTAGGGTTGCCGAGTCGGAGGTGGGCACAAAGGTGGTAAGACTAAGTCCCTGCCGGCTGAGGAACTGGCAAGCTGGTGGGAGGGGGAAATGCGCACATAGCAAAACAGCAAAAGTGGATGAATAAAAATCAGGGGGTGGGGGAGGGCATATCTTCAGCACAGCATTCATATCTCCGGCGCTAAGATCCTTGCGTTTGAGAAGTAGACTCTTCGGCTCTCAAGGCTTTAAATTCTTGGTGGAGGCTGATAAAGTGACTGCCATCTGATGCTTTTCCAAAGCGACTCTAGTGTCATCAGTCTAGCGCCCGGTGGAAACAGGAACAAGGGCCGGAAGTTAAAGAGCTCAGAGCATCCTTTTGGCCAAAAGCAAACACACTGCCCTCTCAATAATGAAAATAATTAACAAGGACTCTTTTAAGAAGGAAGGTCATGGAAGGTTCCTCACACCAGGTAGGAAGGAATGCTGCTCCCTTTGTTCCCAGATAACCCCAATTAAACACCCCAGGGCTCAGGTATTTCCAGCAAGGGTTGGTTTCTGCTGGATTAGTTCCCCCAGAGCTCTTGTTAAATGGTTTCTTCACAGTCATACCGATAAGCATCTCTCACGTTGATCAGAAATTTTAGTAATTAGTCACTTGTTGATGCTTCTCGGTGCTGCCTCCCAGCTAAGACACTGGTAAGAGGAAAGCTGTCATCACCCCACACAAACAGGAGCTTGTCTTATTGGAACCGGTACGTGTTTCCTTGAAGTGGCCTGACTAGCCATCGCTGGACGGACTGGCACCTGGTCACATTACCGACGTGGCACCCACAGTCTGTCCGGGAAGAAAGGTGTCACCTTGCCAAGTGCTGGAGAAATCTTTGTTGAGGAAGATGAGCGTTTCAAAAACATTAATGAGCCAAAGCCCGTTTGGCTCAGCGGATAGAGCGTCGGCCTGCGGACTGAGGGGTCCCAGGTTCGATTCCGGTCAAGGGCATGTACCTGGGTTGCGGGCACTTCCCCAGTGGGGGATGTGCAGGAGGCAGCTGATCGATGTTTCTCTCTCATCGATGTTTCTAACTCTCTATCTCTCTCCCTTCCTCTCTGTAAAAAATCAATAAAATATATTTTAAAAAAAAACATTAATGAGCCTAATCAGGAATCTCCTTTATGTATTCACGCAATAGTTATTGAAAACTACCAAGGACCAGTCTTGGGGGGCTATGGTTTATGGTTATTTTAGTCAATCAAACAGGTGACTGGCTGATTAGTCCCGGAGGGGGACCGGTTGGCATTCAAAGACAGAGACTAAATTCCTTCTTTGCTTGGCTATGAGGAAAAGGAATTTCCATTGTGTGGTTTAAGACTACCAACATTTCTTCTGAACGGAACAGACAATAGTAATAGAAGAGTCCCATCAGTCATCTAGGCTCATTGAGTTAATTTAACGTGCACTCGCCGTTGGGGACAGTGAAGAACTGGAGACGGTGGCAAAGCCATTCAGCAGCATAAGCCAGCCCTGCAGGAGTCTGGGAGACGCTCATTTAAAAATTCTCCAACACGGTCTGTTTATAAACAAAACAAAATGAAACAGCAAAGGCCATCTTACTCTACAAACCCACAGTCACAGACCGCAATGCATCGAAGTGACTCAGATAAAATTGGTTCTCATCCTATGGTTTCCCAAGGCGATCCAACAGTGCTTATCCAAAGGCTGTTCCACCCTCGGGACTCAGCAAGCCGCGAGGTCTGCGGCGTCTGCTGCTCAGGGAGTGAAGAGCCAGCCAGAAAGGCAGTTTCCTGTCCACGCCCTACCCCCACGTGCTGGAGGAGCAGGCGAGGGGAGATGGAGGCTGTCTGGGATGGAGGGGACAGTGACTGAGAGAGCCCCAGTTACACCATCGGAGCAGAGCTCAGAAGCTGGGCCAGGCCCCTCATCTGAGATCCCGCAATTTCCCTGGTGATCCTCCCCGTGGCCACACCCACTGCCCTGTGCAGGTGCAGGGGTGAGGACAGCCTGTGGAGGAAATGATAGTGTCTTGCTCTCCTTGGTAAATGGTGACAAAGAGGGCTGTTGGGCATGATTCCTGGACCCTGGTCCTCCCTGTCAACCTCCTCACAAGCTGACCACAAATGAACAAAATCCAAGAAACCATCCTGCGGCCTTCCCTTCCCTCTTTCCCTTCTTTGTCGGTTTTATGTTATAATTTCCACAGCAGTTCTCCATCTTTGCTTCTTTCGTCCTGCCCGGGCACCTGTGCTGAGAGCGCCGCTCTCACAGCCGCGCTCCTTCGGTCATGCCTGTCTGCTGTGGTTGGGTTTACGTCAACCGTCTGCATATTTGCTTTTCAATTGCCCCAGCTGCTTTTCTTTCTCCCATTTTTTCTTCCCTACTTTCTTTTGCATTAAATATTTTTTAACATTCCATTTTAGTTCTCCACTGACTCTTTAGCTACAACTCTTTGCAATTTTTCGTAGTTGCTTAAGTGGATTGTGATAAAGACATATATTGTAGAAAGAAATACATGATGTAGCAAGAAAGAATATCGATAGTTCTACATCAAATACCTCATCAGACCATATAGCAGTGTGGTTCCATATACTACACACATACACACACTCACACACTCACACACACTCACATGTACACACACACACACACACACACACAGTCCTTGTGCTACTGTTGTCATATGTATTACATCTACCTCAATCCAGTCGAAGGCCATTTCCTGCTTATAAGGAGCACCAGGATTCCGGAACTTTCCTCAGAGGGAAAAAAGAAGCTGCAAACTTCCAGATCTCACCAGGTAGTTTTCCTCTTTCAGGGTAAATTCCACTCCAGCTTCTACCTGCTTTTTGTCACTCTCCACTGCTTTCAGAATTTTCCCTTGTTATCTCTGGGGTTTGGTCTCACCAAGCTACTATGTCTTTACAAAAACCTAATCTTCACAGTCGACCTTTGTCAGAGAATTTTGTGACATTAGGGCCTCCCTTGAAATCAATTAGCGAACACACCCTGCTTGGAGAGGACGCACACGCTTAGGCACATGCTTTACCTTCAGGACCTAAATGCAACAAGTAGATACCCAAACAAAGACGGGACCCTGCGGTCGTACAGAGCGCAGAGGGACAGGGCCACTGAGGCGTCGCTGGGCCTGACAGCAGACCCCTCCCCCCCTGCATCCTCAGTGGTTTCTTGGATGGAAGCCTGCATGTGGAACCAGGTGACATGGCCACTGTGGACCTTCGTATGACCTTGAAGAACATGGATGTTGGGAGTTCAACCAAATGGTCTCTTACAGTGTGGGTTTCACTGTTTCTCAAACATTTTCTCATGTTTACAAAGTCCTGGAGCTAAAGCTACACTCCCTAGTTGTGATCTGTAGACTCACAGATAGGAGGGACTCACGGACAGGAGGGACACGCAGACAGGATGGCCACCACCTGGCTGTTAGAATCACGGCTCTAGAAGGCTCTAGGCGAGCGGCCCCAAGGAAAGGCTTCTTTTGGCCTTAAGGAGGGTGTCGCCTGATGGACCCCTATGCCACACATTAACATCAACAACAATAACAGACACTGTCCTCTCATGGAGGCAGGAGTTGAAAACCGTGTTGTCTAAATAGCATGGTCCTGAGATGCTGACCCTAAAACTGTGGACCTGGGGGTGGCCAGATACAGCCAAAGCAAGCAAACAAACAAATAAAAACAGGATGTCCAGTTAAATGCGGAGTTAAGATAAACAAGGAATAATTTTTTAGTATAAGTACACGCTGCTTCTCTTACAGCTGTTACACGACCCATACTTACATGAACAAACTGTTTGCCATTGCTCTGCACTTCACATTTACCTGGCAACCCCCCCCCCCCCTCCGGTTCCCATTCAGTGCTGCCAAAGGGGACAGCACTCTGGCCCAGGAAGGCTGCACTCCAGGGAGAGGGGCCTCGGCTGGGATGCTCCCGGCCCCCTCTCTGGGAGGAAGGGGGCCCCGGCAGAGAGGCCCAACTCACACGCCACCACAGCCACCAGCCGGACTTCCCTTGGAGAGCTCCTGCAACAATAATATTTAGCTGCATCAGGAGCTTTCATGGGAGTGCGCTCTGTAATTATCCCTTTGTTAATTGCCACGACATCCTGTTGAGGTTGGTGAATATTTCTACTGCCCTCATGTTGCAATAAAGTCGGCAGGGCCAAGGAGGGGGCGGACTCCCAGGGCAGCCCAGGGAGAGGCTGGCGGGGCCGTGCAGAGAGCCCAGATAAAACCAGAGAAGAGGAATGAGGATGCTCTGAAACCCCTGGAAACTCCACATTCTAAACAGCCCTCTTCTTGCTCAATGAAATCGACCAGAACAGCCTCCTGAGCTGTGAGATAATATGCTTCCGGTGTGTTAAGCCACCCAGTTTTCTGTACTTTGTGGCGACAGCCCTTAAAAACTAGTACAAATGCCATACAAATAATATCACTTTATCTGCGGATAAACTCAGAGAAACACCATCCCTTAAGGACCATCCTAGCCCTCGAATATGATCCAGTGGCCCCTCAGGGGACGCCAGCTCATGGACCCCTTCTCTCCGCCTTCCTCCCCACCTCAGTCCCTCTCTACCTCTTTTTTTCTGAGGGGAAAACACCAGTTTCTTCATCTCTTTGTCCTGTGCAGAACAGGCTAGCTCAGTAGCCACTGGCTTCGGTCCTCAGAGGCAGTTGCGTGGTTTATCAAAGAGCGAAGGCTTATTTTTAAGGAAATTCACGAAGACTCACACAGGTGACTGTGCATTTAGGTGGCCTTTAGCGGCTACTAAAAAAATACAGCTTAAAAAATACAAATTATTAAATGATTGCAGCTTGCAGAATACACATAGAAAGTAGAGGTTATCTTCACTTACATCAGGGGAAACTGAGTCTCAGGCAGCTTAAGCAACTTGCCCAACATGGAGCCAAGGTTTGAGCCTAAAACTGTCTGATTTCAAAGCCCTTCCTTTAACAACATTACCAGATCGACTTCAAAATTTGTAGCCTTGGAAATATTTGGAGGGACTTGCCAAATTTTCCTTATTTTAATATTTAAAATTTCCTTATAATTTTAATATTTTGTAGATTTGCTGGCTGTAAGTAGATATAAGACACTTAAAGAAATTTAGAATGGTGAATCCATATCTCGGTTATTCTTAATAGCATATTTTCACACTTAATAATGAACGTAATAATTATTATTTGGTCGAGCCTACAAGCCTGCAAAGCAATTCTATTAAATTTGTAGACAGTTCCTTGAATAATCAGTTTATTGTGTTATACCTTAAGCTTTGGTTAAAAAAAAGAAAAATCAAACATAGGAATATTCACAAATTTTCTTTTAAACCCTTTCAATAATAATTTTCTTTCAAATGCAAATTTGGTATTGCATGAGATTCAAACATCCTGTGACATTCTTAGCCAAATAAAATAATAAGCCACTCACTTATAAGAAGTCTTTTCTGCCAAACTGCATACCCATTTAGCTCTGGCTTGAGCGGATGGAATTTTTTAGCTTGAGTCACTAACCTAAATGAAACTTGGGTGAGGGAAATTCCTGTTTGACCGAAGCAGCAACCTCGAAGCTCATGTTATTAACATGCCCTCAGTCCCCTAAGTGTCTCCACGCTAGCGAACAGTGCCCCTCTGTCTGCTCCTGCTCGCGGGAACTGCCTCACAAACCACCCTTGGTCCCCTCGCAGACACACACTGCGCTGAGCGGGCTGGGGGCTGCCTCACACTCCTGTCAGCATAAATCAACAATCTCAAGGCCTTGGATGGAGTTCAAGCCCCATTAGCCAAGTGAAGATCCTGCGTAAACACACAGAAGACACTGAGCCCTCGGCAGGAACCGGCTCTGAAACTTGCAGGCCTAACACAAAATGAAAACGCAGGGCCCCTTGTTCAAAACGATGAAGCTTTCAGACTGTTTTCTCCTCTGCGACCTGCCATCTGGGCCCTTTCTCGCCGCATATTGAATCAGTCACCAGGTTCTACTGAAACTGTCACCTAGGTAGCTTGCAAACACACCCATGTTCCCCGGTCCTCTCAAGATGTTTCTCACTTCCGGCCACTCTCTTCCACACCCACCCTGCTCTCAGCAGCCCGCCCTGCCCACGCAGGGGTACTGAGCACCCACGTGGATGAGCCTTGCCGGACCAGAACATGGACCTCCAGACCAGTCCCTTCTCCCCGGCTTCCTTCTCTGGCATCTGCAGCTCGGGCCCCCTGCCTCCCTGGCCTTCTTCCATGCTGCCCCTCAGACAGGGCCCTCCAGCTCTGAGCCTCCTCACAGGCGGCCCCTCGGCCTGGGCCATTCTTTCTCTGCCGTCACCTGCTCTCTGGTCAGGTCTTGGCTTAGGGACAACATCCTCAGGAAACTTCCCCTGCCTCCCACCAGGATGGGTGCCCTGGCTGCCCACCCCCAAGCTCTCTCTCTGCCACTTGGTACAACTTGGTACACTCACTCTGTGTATCTCCTGCCTACGGAGGGGCCTGCACTGCCATAGAAACGCTAGAAGCACTTGTTGACGGACTCCAGGCTCTGTCATAAATTCAGCATCATGGAGCAGCAGAACTACAGTCCGTAACGAGGAACCGTGTTTGCTGTGGCTGCTGGTGCGGAAAAGGCCATAGAACTCAAATGTTCTGAACAGCCGTGGCTCTGGTGAATGGCCGGGGACCCACCTGACCAAGGACTGCCCACTGCCGGCGTCTACTGCTGGTGGGTATCAGTGTGCTTTAAAAGGTACCATTCTGAGATTCTGGGTGATTTAAAAAAAAATTCCTCTCTACTTTTCTAGTTTGTCATAATACATGCATATATTACTCTGATAACCGAAATGAACCACCCCCTCCCCAGCAAATTTTGCTTTAAAAAACAAAGTACCAGGCTAGAGGAATTTCCTATTGGGTTGTTTTTTTTGCAAATGTATTTCCTCCGGCTGGAAAGGGGAACTGCCCCCCTGCTATTCCACACGTGACAGGAGAAAGGGTGAGGAAGGTGGTATGGTGCCAATTAACAATTAATATTCTCTTAAAACATTTACATAAAAGCAAGAAAGCAAATACAGCCCAAAAGCTAGGCCCCGAGTGCTGCTGATCCAGCAATGGGGTTTCTGCTTTGAGGCCCTGAGCTATGCGACCAGGGAGGCAATGGCCTTCTCTCCCAAGGCCATGGCTGTTCAGAGCAGTGGTTCGGGCCTCACTGGACAATCTCCCTGGCATGGAAGAAGGCCAGCGAGACTAAAACACCCAGGACAGGAGACGGGCCACGAGCTGAAGATGCCAGAGAAGGAGTGGGACAGAAGGGCCCGGTCTTTAAACACTTAGTTCCTTCTCTTATATTTGTCTTCTGCTGTCTAGGTAAGAAAGGAAAAGAAACAACATTTAAGAAAGGTCTCTGGGGCAGAGTGGGCAGGGATCAGGTGTCTAGGAAAGCTACAGGGTTCGACGTACGTGAGGCGGGGCAGACCAGCACCTGATGGGGTGACTGACCATCTCGGTTTGCCAGAGACTGAGGAGCGCTTGGACCCGGGGCTTGCAACTGAGATGGTCCGGGACAAACCCAGATGAGTCGATCGCCTTGCCACCTGACGGCTTGTGAGACAGGGGATGTTTCCGGCAGGGCCCTCCCAGAGCGGAAGTTTGGACAGCCCCACTGTGGTGTCACGTGGCTCAGCATCTCTCCCCCCAGACTCCACCCAGGACCTTAGAGCAGAGCAGTACTATCTCCCAGGGCACATTAAATATATATATATACACACACACACACACACACATACATATATATACACATACACATACATACATACATATACATAGTTATTGATTTCAGAGAGGAAGGGAGTGAGAGATAGAAACATCAATGATAATAATCACCAATTGGCTGTCTTCTACACATTCCACACTGGGGATTGAGCCTGTAACCCGGGCATGTGCTCTGACCAGGAATCGAATCCTGACCTCCTGGTTCACAGTTCAACGCTCAACCACAAGCCATGTTTGCCAGGCTCTTGTAGGGCACTTTTGAGAATCAACTCTGCCTGCCGTTGGGAATACAGACCATTCTTTTATTTCTATAAAGTCACTTCTTATTTTTCCTAGAATGAGATCCCTTTAACTTTTTAAAATAATTTGTGATTAAAGAGAAAATGGGATCCTGGTATGAACTGCCAAAATTGTTCCTTTAAGTTGCACGGAATGCAAATTTCAGTTCCTAAAAAAACCCAAATAAGGTAGTAAATACTCAGGGAAGGAGGTCTGATTTATCTCTTTCCCTAAAATGATGACCTGGTAGGAAAATTGCTGATGAAGGAAAAACACGTCAGGGGTTCATGTTAACACAGAGACACTCTGCAAAGCTGTCACAACAATGATTCCATTTCTGCTGAAGTGGGTGGAAGACAGGAAGGGCAGGGTACATTCTAGCGAGGGCCGCCATGAAAATAACTAGCTCTGGGCACCTCGTTACACACATGACCTCCAGTGTTTCCAGCGCCCCAAGGAGTGGATGGCAGCGGCATCCGGGGTCTACAGAGAGGCTAGTGGCCTGAGGACAGGCGTCAGGTCTGGCTGCCTCCAGCCAGCAGCACCCCGGTCACCCGGCTGCATTTCTCTTTCTTCACAGGTAGAAAAAGTCTATTTCCCTCCTGTCTTCCATCACCTATGCCCAATCAACCCGTCAGAGCTGGGGAGTTAGACTGCCCGAGAGCTGAACCCCTGCAGCCGTGTAGGAGAGACAAAACAGAAGCTGCTCTTTACTTTTGAGAAATATCCTCTTAGTTTCCCCTTTTATTTAGGGAATTGTTCTTTGTAGAGAGCGCCTGGGAAGGCACATGAGCTAGTTGTCAGCTGAATCCAGTGGTGTTGGCAGAGCCACATCCTGGAAACATTCCATGCCAGAGGCAGGTATGTGGTCAGCCTGACCCTTCTTAGCTCAGGTGCCAGGGGGTGGGTTTCATTATCTAAGTTCAGCCAGACGCAAGGAACGGACGCAATTATCCGGGCTCAGCCAGGAGTGACAATGACAAAGAAGCCACAAGAATGAAGAATTGCAGCTTGATCCTTAACCATGATTTCACATAATTTCCTTTGTCTTAAACTCTAGTAACACTTCCTGGAATCATGCTATGTATCATAAATGCGCTGCACCAGCTCTGGGACGCTGTCTCTCCATCAGAGGGCAGCTGTCCCACCCGGTCCCAGCTTTCCCTACTGTCTCTGTGTCTGTCTCTTTCTTTTTCTCAACCCTCTGTTGCTCCTACTCAGGACTTGTCATCCGCTCTCTAGACGTGCTGGTTGCGGTCCAAGAGAGAAATACTTATATAGGGTGTCCCAAAATTCACGCAAGATTTGAATTTTGCGTGAGCATTAACAACAACAACAAAAAATAAAAGCCCAATTTTACTTGGTTTATTGAATCAGATTCTAATATCTGTTGCCTTTTGATTTCAATTTCTTCAATTTGATAAGCATTACCAAGTACCAATTATGGCCCAGGAGCAGGGACAATGAAGACCAATGAAGACCACGGCTTTGAGTATGTGCTAGCAAAGCCGTGAAGGCCATTTACCCGATGTGCTATTTCTTTCTTTTCTTTTCTTTTTTTTTCTTTTTAATATATTTTATTGATTTTTCACAGAGAGGAAGGGAGAGAGATAGAGTTAGAAACATCGATGAGAGAGAAACATCGATCAGCTGCCTCCTGCACATCCTGTGCCCGCAACCCAGGTACATGCCCTTGACCGGATCGAACCCAGGACCTCTCAGTCCGAAGGCCGACGCTCTATCCACTGAGCCAAACCGGTCTCGGCCTCTTTTCTTTTTTTTTTAGCCATCAGATTACCAAAGATCTGTGTTTCATTTCTCAGTGGCCACAACACAAGCTAAGTCCTTTGGGACCCTTGACCCTGATACCATGAACATGCCTTGTCCCTCCCTACTCACTCAGTTACAATTTCTTCCTGGCAACTGGGAAGAAGTATCTCCGTAAAAGAGAGATAGTTCAAAGGCAGGAAGAATTTCTTGTTGGTCTGCTCTCCGATGTGCTATTTCATACATAAGCATATACTGTATACTTTATGAATCAATAAAAAATTTACAATTTTTAAATATAAACCTGTGTTTTCTATCAAAATTACTTTTTGCGTGAATTTTGGGACACCCTATAGTTCTTTATGAAGAACTTTCCCACCCATTGGGAAGAGAAGGCAGAGCAGTAGCAGCAATGACAGTAATAGTAATACTACAAGTGCCTGTTATGTGGGACTTGTCACATGCCAAGTGCATGGGCCTATATTTTTTTCTAATTTTTAAAACAGTCCAATTAGGGCCCAGGCCCTGAGAGGTGACTGAGCTGAGACTTTATGCCAAGGCTCACCCCAAAATTCCAGCTTTTCGAACTGGATCACATTATTATGTTTGAGTTAATTTCTCTAGCTTACGGTTTAGGAAACTAAGAATCAAAGAGGCTAAAGGACTTGACTTGCTAAGTTCACATCCTTCGCATGAACAGGGTCTCTGCCGAAAGAATTCAGAGCCAGCGTCTGTGAGAAACTGCAAGACTTTTGATGTTAAATCAGCCCAGAACCCAGAACTCCATGAAATGGTGTGATTCTGAAATAAGAATTTGTACTATAGTTAGAGAGCTTTCCATTGTATGGGCCAGGAGTCACCCAGAGTGAAACCAACAAGGAGAATATAAGTTCTCAGGACTGTCAAACAGAACCAGGAATGAGCCTGCAGCTGAGCCTTGGGATGGACTGGCCACCAGCCTGGGAAGAAATCAGGGCTTTCTCTCTGGTTTCTGCAGACCGACTTCCCCTGTTCTTCAGGGCGGGCGGGGGGGGGGGGGGGGAGGGGGTGGCGGGAGGGGGGGGGGTGGCGGCGGGGAGAGAGCATGGTCCCTGGCTGCTCCCAAGCTTGCACATTTCAAGTCCAGCTAAGGGAAAAGATTTCTCTGTTCCATTTCATTTTCCTGGAGAAGGGCCAGTGACTGGCTAGGCCTGGGAAGGGCGGGCACCTACATGCTGTAGACAGGAGGCAGGTGACCCAGGATGTTCCAGGCCGGCCCAATCCCTGGGAACCCTCATCCCCTGTCAGCTGGACAGATGAGCTGGTGGGTGTCTGTATGTATCCAGGTGTCAGGCTTTTTAAAAGTTAGAATGAAGCATATGACAACATCCTGACAAAAACCACAATACGGCTGAAACCGGTTTGGCTCAATGGATAGAGCGTCGGCCTGCGGACTGAAAGGTCCCAGGTTCGATTCCGGTCAAGGGCATGTACCTGGGTTGCGGGCACATCCCCAGTAGGAGATGTGCAGGAGGCAGCTGATCGATGTTTCTCTCTCATCGATGTTTCTAACTCTCTGTCTCTCTCCTTTCCTCTCTGTAAAAAATCAATAAAATATATTAAAAAAAAAAAAAAAAAAAACCACAATACGGTTAAACAGTGCCTGAGTTCATAAATAAGTAGCTAAGTATTTGTTTCACTAAAACCTTCCAGAAAAAAATGTGTACTATAAATATTGTCTTTATTGTTGTGATCAATTCTTCTCTTTAAGCTTCTTATTTTTAAATTTTTTATGATGCTAGTTTAGTGGGGAAATGGGCTAAGAGAGTCCCCGTCAGCTATGCGGATGGGCCCAAGACCTTCCCTAAATATTTTTGGTACAAAGGAGTCTGCCACGATAGATTTTCCTGGCTCATGTCCGACTTGTTCCCGAGGCTCCCTTGTGAATAATTATTACAGTATTTTTGCGAGAGAGTCGGGATGGAACATTAGCAGATGTGAAATGTTTGGCCCAGGATGGTGGGTGGACGCTGCCCAGTCTAACCCAAGTCCTTTCCGTCTGGAAAATCACTGAACTACATCCAAATGATAAACAAATCAAAAGGTCAATCTGAAAAGGCTTATGACTCCTGGCCTTCCTCCTGGTCCCTCTGCAGAAATCTACGTCACAGGTTTCTACGCAGCCTTTGATACTATTTTGAGTTGATTTGGATCATTTCCATGCAAATCTCAAAGCACTGGCATCTGCAATTGCATTTTGCAAGAGGACTGGGTGGAGCACAGGCCACAGTTCAGCGTTGGAGGCAGTAGCTGTAACTCTGACATGTGGCTCTTTAACTCTAGACAATGCAGAGAGAGGGTCGTCACACTTGGCCCCCAGGAGGAAGTGCCAGCCTTCCACTCCCGCAACAGCCCTGCTCCCGGCCTCGCTCCAGGGAGCCCACCTCGCGTCGGCAGGCGATGGCCCCGCGATGTCAACATGATTCATCGTCAGCTCGTCGGGACAAACAGACTGTAGGAGGGTGCCATATGGTGATACATCCGGGGTTTTTTCTGCCTTCTACTGGGTAACCCTGACCTTATTATCACATGTTCGTGGTGGAAATGTGACGTAATTAAACTGATTTACAAAAGCCACATACAGAAACCAGTGTGACTTTTTTAGCTCGGTGTGGTTACGGTTCGCTTCCTCTGCACACTTACTGTACAGAGGAGGTTTGAGCACGGCCTGGGAGGGGGTGGGGGTGAGGGTAGGGGGGGGGGTCCGCTTCTGATCACAACTGACTTGCTGCTGCTGCTTCTACAGTGTATGCGCCCCCTCGGTTTTACCGAGGAGAGGCTCTGTGGCCTCCGTGACACGGAGGCTGTGCTCCTCTGCCTCCGTGGGCCACTCGGACAGGAGCAGAATACCGACGTGGAAACAGGCGCAGAGAGGGCGCAGGGGTGGGACACAGCGCCGCAGGCTCGTTCAGATCCAGAATGCCGGGGTGAAAAGGATCTTGATTCCGTGCAGCAACCGGCTCAGAACGGGACCTAAAAATGCATGCATTTGCATCGTGTAACGGGGGCCGTGACAAGGCAGCCTGGGTGTCCCCGTGCGCCCGTCTTCGGAAAGGGCCCAGGTGAGGTTAGTGAGCCTTGACGCCTGCTTTGCGGCCTTCCTCTGCCGTGGGAGCGGCGCCTGGCGCGAGGCGGCTCCGTTCACAGACATTCCGCTTGGAGAACAGGACGCCACGTGGCCGGGCAGCTGGTGCCGCACACTAGGAACGGAAGGAGACTGATTCTAAACTTGCCAGGGATTCACTGGAGGCGCTTGGCCCTGTTTCTTCACCTGCAGATTTTTCTGGGATGAAATCTCACGTGACCTCCCCTTGGTGTTTTCAGGAATTGCCAGGAAGGCAGGCAGGTGCATAGACAGGGGTGGGGGCGGGGGGCTCGTGGAGAAGGTGGGACCCCACCGGGGAGGGAAGCTCACTTGGTCTCTCTCCAGCTCAGAAGGCAAGTCACCAGGTTCGTGGCTCCTGGCCTGACCCACCGGGCCAGCCATCGAAGCCCCAGGACCAACGTGACGGCGGGCTTCTTCACATCCGTCTGCGCCAGCACGGACGGACCTCGAGGGTGCCATGCTCAGTGAAATCAGTGGGGCAGAGAAAGGCAGATACCCTGTGATTCGACTTACAGGTGGGATCTAAGGAACAAAACAAACAAACTAACAACACAATAGACACAGACTCACAGATCCAGATGGGAGGGGCCGTTGGGAGGGCTGGGTGGAAAAGGTGAAGGGATTCAGGAGTTCAGATTGGTAGTTACAAAACAGTCACAGAGATGTAAATGATAGCTGAGGGCATATAGTCAATAATATTGTGAGGCGAACGTGATAACCACTACACTACGGAAACGACTAGTCAATAATATTGTGATAACTGCTCGAAACACACTCGAAACATAATGAGGCTGATTCTAAATATACGGGGCCAGGTGCGTACTTGAAATATCAGGGGAACCACTCCGTACAGTACATGACTATCTAACCACTAGGCTGTACGTCGGAAACTGATACAGAATAATACCGAACATAAACCGTCACTGGGGGAAAAGCGGTCTGTCCTGTTCCCCTCGGCTCGGCCTGTCTGTGAAGCACCAGGTAGGTAGCGGGGGCGGCCCTTTCGGTGCCGATCTGTCTCTGCCGTTAGTCACCCACAGGCCATGGAGGGGCCTGGAGATCTGTGCCCACAGCCCCGCTCATTGTGGGAGGGTCTGGCCTGGAAGCACGGGGTGGAGGAGCCCAGCACCCACTCAGCATCCAGGAGGGCAGCGGCCCATGCCCGGGAGCGCTGGCACCCTGCCACAGCACCCCGATGCCAGCATCAGCAGCCTCCAGAGCCCTCTGTCACAAGGGCCGGGGGCGTCCGTGCTTGTTTGGGTTTCCGTCCGATTGGGGACATTTGGTGGCTTCACAGGCTTTCTCTCCCCGTTTTGGAGAAGAAACATCACTCTTCAGAAACGCAGCAAAGGCGATGGCAAGAGAAGGGTCATCGGTTACAAACCGAATCTGCCGGTTGGCAGGGGTGTTGGGGACGCTGCTCCCGGAGCTGCGTCTGGACCTAACTTTTCCCTCCGAGCGCGACACAGGCCCCCCACCCCCCCCCCCCCCCGTGTGATCACTGCTCCCAGGAACCTTCCTTTTCACTTCCCGAGGTGGGTCCCTCCCTCGAGAGCCCTGGCCTGGCTCCTTTCCCCCCTGAGCTGTGCCCAGGGTCCAAGTTCCGGTTCTCACTTTGCCGTCCGCAGACGTTTTTACTCGCCATGTCGGCTGTGGAAATGGAAGTTCCAGCTCCAAAGTCACACGTAGCCGCCCTCAGGTGCTCGCTCTGGGCACACGTTCCCTGGTTGGGTCCTGGAAAGCTTTCTAATAGACATCACCCCTCCCCATGCCTGGCACCCTCATGATAACCCGTCAGAAACTGTTAGCTTCGCTTCACAAATGGAGAAACTGAGGCTCGGAGCCGTTCAGCAGAACACTTCTGGGGTCAGCCCATTGACATGCACCAGAACTTGCTTCTCGGTCAGCCCCTGCACCACCTGCCAGCTTCTGTCTTTTTAAAGAGCCCGCTTGGTGCCCGGACCTCTCTCTGCTCTGCGGGCCCCATTGGAGAATAACGGGAAAGTGGGGACTCAACCAACGTCCGAGTCCTGGTATCGCACGCGCAAAACCAGGCTCTCTGCCTTGTTTTTCCAAAGACCATATTCTGTCTTTGAGAACGTTTTTCAACCCTAAGCATAACGGGCAGGGGCCCTCGAAGCATGCTGCTGTCTGAGAGGAGAGCAGGACACGCCTGCATCACTCTGAAATCCACGCGCTATGCAACTAACAGCACGGAAAGCGACCGAAGGAGGATTCGCCAGCTGTTCTGATACAATCGCTGGGTTGCCTAGAACCGTCAAAACCCACGTCTGTGTGGCCGGTGGCGGCGGGCAGTCTTCCCCGAGGGAGAAGTGTTCTCTCTCTGCCATTGCTGAGAACAGCCACATATGGTGACAATAAAAAACAGGCCAATTAGTTGGTTTTCTTATTATTTCTTTCAATTCTCTACAGACAATGCGACTCGGTTCCCATGACTCCCTCCGCCCGCTCAGCACACCACCAAGGGTAAAAAGTGATTCATGCTGCCTACCCATCACATCAGATTGTTTCAAAATTATTTTTATTGTTTTCTTTTTCTCTTTTAAAATACACGAATCTCACTTCCCACTGCTTGGCTGCCAGATCCTGCCTTCCCCAGCCTGGTGACCCCCCAGTTGCCTGCAGGTTCCTGTCGGCCAGGCCAGAGGCAGGAGAAGGGAAACCCCCTTGCATTAGGGAGTGAGGACTGGGGTCAGTCTGGTGCTGTCCCCACCCCAGCCACCCCCCCCTTGCAGGCACAGTGTGGGTGACCGGTCCACCAGCTTGGCCTCTGCCCTGATCCTGGGTTTCTTCTGACCCTGAAGTCCAGCCCCGAGTGTCAGGCAGGAAACACCCTAATCCCTGCCAATCGCTTCCTCCCTGTCCCCTCTGTCTCCTCGGAGGCTGGTCTCTGCATCAGCGTGGACGGAGCTCTCTAGAGCAGTGACCCTAAGTGAAGAGCTACCCTTGTGTGTACATCCCCCGTCAGCCTCTCCTACACCGGCCTCGCCAGGCTGATGGGGTGCCGGGGTCCAGCCCCAGCGGTCCAGGGGTTCCCAAAGGTGTGGACGGAGTCGGCGAAGAATGAAGGACACGGAGACAGCATTCAGATGATCAACATAGCCAGGTTCTCCCTTTATTCTCCTGTTACATCTGTATTTATACCATTTGATCCTATAAGCATGCCCCTATAGTCACCTCATGGTATGTTTTGGGTCCTCCCTTGACCTTCTACAGTTCCTTGTTTCATGTCCATAGTTTCTTATCTGACCTTTGCCAAAAATCCCATCTCCGTCTAGTTCTGTTGATTTTAATCCTATCCATTCTATTCCAAAGGTTAGGGCGTTTGTTACCTCCATTCCAAGGTCACTACTCTACTGTTCTCTTAAACTACAAGGAAGTAACTGAAGGAGATTATCCTAAGTAAAGATTATGTAGCTTAAGCGTGATTGTTCGTAGTTAAGGTGATTAACTACCGGCCTGGCACTTAGTTAAGGGGTTTTACTGATTTATTCCCTTCCTTAGTCCTGTTAATCCCTAACTCCAGGGAAAAATCCCCACCTGGGGAAACAACCTTTCTCGGGGAGGTGGCTCTGGTTATAACACATAGTGCTAAAAAGGGGGAGCAAACATATTAAGAACAGTATGCCATATACTCCAGGTCCCTTGGAACATATGCTGTGCAGATGTTTCTTCCCTGCAGCAACTGTGTCAAGCAGCAAGGATGGACTGGCTTCCGGCAATGGAGGTCATGACACTCGCCGGGGGAGAACGTGGAGGGGGAACCCCGACCTGGTGTCCATGTGTGCGGTAAACGTTGACAGCCGGGTCTCTGGAAGGAAGGGGCCCTGCCCTCTGCCACCTGGTGGACGTCCTCCCACCATGGCCAACCACCTCCATGATGTCACCGCATGAGGAGCTGGGGAGAGATGCACTGCAGCTCGGTCACGTGGTGCTTCCGCCAGACCCAGGCACTAGATGTCAACCACCTCGAGGGCCTGGAAAGTGTACATCACTAGGAAGTGATGAGCTTTAGGTGTTTGTTTGTTTTACGCTGAGTATAATTTCTTCCATTTGTAAGTTTCTATAGCTGTGTTTCTATGGCTGTGTTTAAGTTGGTCCTCTCGAGCCTGTGGGGGCCAGCTCCTGCGGATCGCTCCCCGCGCATCACCCACTGCGCATCGCCCACTGCTCTGTGTGTTTCTCAGGCCCTGTCCTCCCACCTTCAGCTGTGCTGGCCTTCCCGGCCTGGCCTGCTGTCTGCAGGGCTCAGGATTCTCACCAGCCAGCCAGGGCCATGGGCTTCTGGGCTCCTGGTGGCTACGTTTAATGCATACATTCCAGTCCTGATTCTGCCTGTCCTTCCAGGGGCCCACGGCACCAGCTCCTTGAAACTCTCCAACACATCCTTTCTTGCCATTATTTTTAAACAGCTCTTGTGGGCCTGCCCTTTTGCTGGCCCTTTAACTGCTGACGTTTGCGGGAGCCAACCACGGTTTTTTGGGTCTTCCCTTCTCTTGCTCTGAAGGTGAATGTGGATGCCTTCCCAATCTAGACCTCTGGCCCAGATCTCCCTTTTTTTAAACAATAATTTCTTATTTTTCAATTACAGTTGACATGCGACATTAGTTTCAGTTTTACAACATAGCGATTAGTCTTTATATAACTTATGAAGTGATCATCCCAATAAATTTAGCACCCATCTGACACCATCCATAGTCATTATGATTCTAGAGGCCTGATGCACAAAATTCATGCAAGAGAAGGCCTTCCTTCCCCCAGCTTCCAGCACCCGGCTTCCTCTGGTACCCGGGACCTGGGTTTCCCTTGCAGCCCTGGCTTCGTCTGGAAGGTCGTCTGGACGGATGTCCAATCTAATTAGCATATAGTGCTTTTATAATTATAGATTATTGACTATATTCCCTATGCTGTACTTTACATCCCCATGACTATTTTTATAACTGGCAATGTGTACTTCTTAATCCCTTCCCCCTTTCCACCTATTTTCCCAAACCCCTTCCCATCTGGCAACCATCAACATGTTCTCTGTATGTAGGAGCTTGTTCCTGTTTTGTTTATTCGTTTATTTTGTTTTTTAGATTCCATATATGTGAACTCATATGGTATTTATCTTTCTTTGTCTGATTAATTTCACTTAGCATAATACCCTCTAGATCAGCCGTGGGCAAGCTATGGCCCGCGGGCCGGATCCGGCCCGTTTGAAATGAATAAAACTATTGAAATAAAAGACTGTACCCTTTTATGTAATGATGTTTACTTTGAATTTATATTAGTTCACACAAACACTCCATCCATGCTTTTGTTCCGGCCCTCCGGTCCAGTTTAAGAACCCATTGTGGCCCTCGAGTCAAAAAGTTTGCCCACCCCTGCTCTAGATCCATCCATTTTGTTGCATACGGTAAGATTTTATTCTTTTTTTATGGCTGAGTAATATTCCATTGTCTATATGTACCACTTCTTCTTTATCCATTTGTCTATCATGGACACTTAGGTTGCTTCCATGTCTTGGCGATTGTGAGTAACGCTGCAATGAACATTTGGGTGCATCGTTTAGCTTGGTGTTTTGAGTTTCTTTGAATAAATACCGGTGAAGCCACCAGATCTCTCTTTTGAACTCCAGTCTCATATCTGTAACTCCTGACCTCCTCATGAGCATCTCATATTTACAAGTAGCATCATTCCACCCCCTCACTTGTTCTTCATTTGAACTCCTCGCTCAGGCATTCGTGCTGTCACTCATTCCACAAGGACTTCCTGACCAACTGCTCTGTGCCGTGTGCTCACCATGCAGAACTGAGTGAGCCGCAGCCCCAGTCCTCACGGAGCTTATTCAGAGGAAATGGTGTCACCATCCGCCCAGTGACCCAAGCCAGAGCCCAGGAGTCACCCTTCATTCCTGCCTCACCCACAGTGCTTAATTATAATCAGGGGTCAGTAACCCTAATCTCTCCCACTTCCTGAACAAGCCGTCCAACCCCACCAGGACTGTCTGCCCAGGTGCCTCTCCCCTGGACTCTGCAGGAAGCCCCTCCCGGGTCCTTCCATCCAGAGACCTTCTGTGTTCCAGCCCATTCTCTGCAATGCTGGTGGAATGATATTTTGAAATCACATTTATGATATTACCATTTTCCTGTATAAAATGTCCCCAAAAACCTTCATAGTCTTCAGAACAAATGTCTATGCTCCTTGGCACGATATAAAAGGCCTTCTGTGTGACTTGGCTCCCTGTCGACCTCTCGGTCTTCTTATCACCATTCCACCTGGGACCTATGTTCCAGCTGCAGACACCTTTCTCAGGCCTCCCCACCTTTTCCTCTGCCTGGAATCCCTCCATCCTCCCATGCCACGCCCACCCCCATTCTCTTCTTTGATTGCCTGCTCCTCCTACTCTACCTTCCAAACTTGTTCGGATGCAGGTTTGCCAATAGGGCTGTGCAGTAGGCATTACAAAACAAGGGAAGGGCGCCATTCGCATCTGTAGTCATGTAGATTACCATGACCCTTTTCTGGCACAGGGTGGTATATGAGACAATGCCATTAAAGTCACCCACTCTGCATTTGGTGACTCTTCTCCATCGTGGCCATGACATACCATCCTGTAATCATTTCTTAGGAAAATGAGCTTTTAAAGGAGGTGGCTGTGTCTTTTATCTCTGTATCCCTGACAATGAGGGGCGTGCAGGGCCCCTGGGAAGTAAGTAGTCAAGAAATCCTCGTTTCTTGAGCTCGGGCACCTAATCCACAAAGTCGCTCCTTCATCCGATGAGTGCAAAGCTTAAGTGTCACGCACTGGGCACAGGGCAGTCCCTGGCAAGTATTTTAATGATAGAACGTTTGTAGGAGCTTAAGTTGCTTCTGTGTTGTTCTTCACAGTTCACTTCTCTGTGCTCCCTTTCATTGGGCTGTTAATTACCTTAATCTTCCTGATTTTTACTAGAGAAGTGGCATAATCCTTATGCTATCGGTATTCAAATTGCTGGCTCTTGGGGTGGGGTTGGTGTGTGTGTGTGTGTGTGTGTGTGTGTGTGTAGGAGGCTGGGTGTAAAAGATGGACAGCTATTCCAAGATCTGGTGTGGTGATGTGTGAAGTAATGTCACACACACACACACACACACATACACACACACACACTCCCCAGCTAAAATCCAAAGGGAAGGCTGTCCCGACCATCTGGATGATCTGGTCACTCCCAGCAGCTTTAGGGCCTGGAGCCTGGCCTCATTTGCATGTTGGCACCACTGCCTTCCTGACACCCGGAATTCCTATGGCCACGCCCTCTGCTGGCTGCTGCTGGCTGGGCCCAAAGTGTTGGACTCTGTTGCCCTCTAGGGATCAGGCCCAATTCTCAGTGAATACGTCCTTGCTGGCTGGAGTATCTCCTACCTGCGTGCTCTTAGGAACTACAGGGGCAGAGAGGTGACTCCTGTCCTCAAGGTACGATGTCCATGTTCAAGGAGAGAGCAACTGTAATAATCTTGGAAAAATGTGAACCAGGAGTGAAAGTCGGAAGAACACTCAGTGCAGTGACGCAGGAGTGTCTATGCCTGTGGGGTGATGGCGAGGGATTGTACGCATGGGGCGCTTGCGACATACATTTTCTCGGATAACCCTTTCACCCCCACCAGAGAGGATGGCATTAATGAAATAAAACAGACACTTTGCTGGAGACCGAAGCTGCTGTCATCAGATGTGACTATTGACAACTGTCTTGCCAGTCAGCTGATGCTGTGTCTCATCTCAGAGGTCACACTTGAAACGAAGTCTAGTTTCAGAGGAAAAAACCCGGCGGATATGACTCACCAGTGTTATCTTTCCGAGGCACCGGCGATCTCTACCCCCGCTCACCAGCCATGTCTCAGAAGATCAAAGAGCCGAGGTAGACAGATGGCGATGACTGGAGGACACCTTGTGGGTAATTTTCAATTTCTGTCTCACAACCACGATCCTAGAAATTAGGAAGGGATACATGTAGGATAAAAGCATTTAGCTTTACTTCTTCATAGGAACAGAAAACCAAAACTATTCTGAAGTCGTGCTTTATTTTTAAAGGCAAAACAACTTTTTTCAAGCAACCTCTTTTAAATTCCTTACAGTTAAGCTTAAATCACAGTGATATTGCTAATGAGAGTCTATTTGAGTAAGTTAATTCGAATAGTGGAAAGGGTCCTTTTTCCCCTCTTCAGTCTTTGAGGGGGAAAAAAAAAAACAAAGAAAACTCCAGAATGATGCGAGGCTCTCAGAAATCTCTATCGCTGCACATGTTCAGAGAGAAATGCCCACAAACTCGGAGCTGGTGGTTTTCTCTGGGACGCACCCTCTTCCCACCAGGAAGGAAGCAGTGACTACGGCTCAGGAATATGAGCCATGAGGGGCCGCTAGGAAAGAGCGACAACTGAGCGAGAGAGACTGTGAATCGTTCTTCCTCCGGGAGGGAAAGCTCCCCAGGCTCCCCTGGCAGCTCCTTGGACAGGCTGGGCTGCATGCCTGTTGCTAAGCCACCCCCTGGCCAGGGGGAAGGGGCTGTTCTCAGGGGTAACCTAGATGACCCTTCTGGAGCAGGATGACTATTGGGGAGTTCACACCATTTTGGACACTGTGTGCAGAAACTGTGGGAGCCAGCACAGCTGTCCTTTGGTTTGCAGCAGATCAGAGAGCTTTCTGCCTCCGATTGAGGGTCTTCAGGGATTAAATGAAAGCAAAAAAGAGGAAGAAGTGCACATAAATCCATTGGTACTCCCAACCGGACGTGCAGGACGTCTCTGCTTGTGTCTGGCGGGAGAATTCTTCCGTTCCAGGAGCTCCCCGGCAGCAGGAGGAGAGGGGATGCACTGGTCTCCCTGGGACGCCCGAGCTCGGGCGGTGGGCGATCCTTTCTGCGCGTCTGGGCAGCCCCTGGGCACAGTGACATCGCCCTAATCACCTCAAGTCCCAGCAATTCACTTTTCGCCAAAATTAAAGTCCCCTGATTTGGGATCAGGAGGACATTATAAGTAAAATGAAGCTTTTGACCTTCCTTTCCGCGGGGAAATCTGGAAGCTTCTGGAGAAGGTTTCTCTGATTCTTACAAAACACAGAGAGAAGAAAGCGACAGCCGATCCTCCTCGGGCTCTGCCACAGCTGTGTGTGTGTGTGATCCTGGGAGAGGAAAGCCTCCTGTGAAGAAGGGAGCCAGCCGGAGGGCAAGCTGGCTGTTGGGTAGAGCAGACGGAAGACATGTGAACGCCCGGATCCTTGAGGGTTCTGACTTGTTGAAGTGACGAACTCTGGAGCGGCGGCACCTCTGGATTTCTTGTTTTAGGAGCGTAAGCCCCCTTGTTCAGACCACGCTGAGCTCAGTCTGAAGCCGCCTCAACCACAAGCCACACGAGCTGCTGTCTCTGTGCACAGACTGCCGTGTCCCCCGGGCCCTCTAGCAGGTCCCTCCCCTCCGCCTCAGCAGTTCTTCTAAGATGGGGGGCAACTCTGAGCCTGGAGCTCGTTAGCTCCACTGAAGAAGGGAAATGCATGTTAACACGATGGCCAACACGGGTGCTAACTGCTCCCCTGCCTTCACCGTGGGCCCTGGGTGAGGCCAGTGCTACGTCCTTTGCCTGTATTATCCTATTTCATCATCCACTTGCCTCCACGCAGTAGGGACGGTAATGATTCCCGCTTGCTGGAGGAGAAAAGGCCCACAAAACTTGCCATTCCTCAGAGTCAGTAAGGGACAGAGCTCAGGGTCAAACCAGACGCTGGCCACGCCCTTGCCCGGCGCCCTGAACTGGCCACCGGCCAATCACGGAGGCAGCAGGCACCACGGGGCAGCGACCTCTTCACCCGGCGGTTTCTCTGCATCGATACGTGAGGTCCCCGGAGGTGTGACAGCTAATGAGACTCAAGGCGATGAGGGTATAGATTTGCCGCTGGACACGGATCCTCTTGTGAGTGTATGTAACCTCTCTGTACTTCACATTCTCTGTTTGGGAGGTTGTGACAAAGGGCTTTCCACCGCCTTCTTCCTCAGGATATGAAAAGATAAATGCGATAATGTATCCGAAAGCATTTTGCCATATCGAGAGGAAAACTACCACCGAATGCCAGGCCGTTATTAATGTGATTTTAATACCTCCTCCCAACTGTTAGGGTGCGGACAGTGCAATGGGACATCTTAATTTGTTGAAAATTTTCCATTCTGCTCCTTAAACTCTCAGGAGAAAGGCTCCGTGAAAATGAGAAATCAGAATTATCAGCTATCGGCCGAATATTCTTTAATGCTCAAGGTTTTACACTGGACAGAAGACAAGGTTGCGCTGAGTTAGGGGTGTTCTTATTTTTTACATTGGTGTTTGCACAGCCTAAGTAAAGGACAGACCCTTTCTTTAAAGCAAAAAATGCTTACAGATATCGATGTCAACCTAAATTACTTTTTAAATATGAACAAACTAAAACTAGGTACAGAGCCTTAGACTGCTAGATCTAATATAATTATAAATCCGAGATAAATTTACAAATTAGATAAAAACAAAATGGCAAAACCAAGAAAAGTCAGACTAATAACATTAATCTGATGGATGATGTTGTTTTGCTGAAATAAAATAAGTTGGGTTGACGATATAAAGAGCGAAATTCTTGCTTGGTTCTCTATGTTCAGAGTTTCAGTTCTAGATGCAGGCTGTCTGGGTTAAATTCCCAGCTCTGCCTCTCACCAGCTGTGTGACTGTGGGCAAGTTAGCTAACCTCTCTGAGACAAGAATAGCACACATCTTAGAGTTCAAGTAAAGATTAAAGACAGTGACAGCTCTCAATTACTTCCCACAGTGCCCCGTACATAACAGGGACTCAGGCTACGTCAGCCCCTCTTTTGTTCCGGGTGGGAATATACTTTCTTGTGGGCCGTCTTTATTCTGTGTTTTAGAGAATATATTTTCTCAGAGTTCATATTTCAAATAACAGAAATATTTATTAATCTAAGCCCCAGTGAGTCTTTGGTTCCCTCCAAAAACCTGCAGAAATGTCTGCTGCTGCTGGTTACGCATCCACCTGGCAAGGCCCCCCCTCCCCCCCCTCCCCCCCCCTCCCATTTCCTGCAGGCTCCTCCTCACTCTTAGCCTTGCCCTGGGGTATTGGGTTGAGCTCTGCTTGGCAGGAAGAGTAACTTCCTAAAAACATTAGGGCGTGGGCAGAAGGGCGTGGGCAGAAGCATGCCCCCTTGACGCCCATTACGTAAGGGCCATGCTGAGTGTAAGGGCCATGCCCAGCGTGTGCCTGGTGACAAGCCCCGCAGAGTGACTGTTCACTGTGAATGCCCAGCATCCTGCCCAGTGGGCGAGGCCCACAGGTGGCCTGTTCCGCATTTTTAACGATTACTTTTTAAGAGAAACAACTGTGCCATAAATATATACAAAGTCAATCTTAGAATACGTCAACGTGTAGGCATATGCTCCTCCCATATTATCAGGGTTTCACAGAAGCATTATGTAAGATATTGATAATTACAAATTAAGAATTTCCAGTACATCGGGTCCCTGGGGATCCCTGTAGGATGCCATTTATTAATCCCAATATTTATTAATCCCAATATGTGGTGCATTTTTATTGACTGCTATTTTGGATTCCGTCTCTGTGTGTTTGTGCTCCTACACACAGAAGAACCAAAAGCCCAGGGCTAGTGAGTTTAAGAAGGAGTAACAACATATTTATGTCACATTGGATTCAAGCAACAAGACTGAGAACTCTTCCCTACATTGATTTGTTTTTGTGCTTTCAGAGTGCAGTTGGAGGAAGAAAAAAGAGTAATTTTGGACCAAGGAACTGGCGAGGTTGGAGCAGTTCAGGGTGTGAAAAGCCTCCTTGAGTCCCTACCCAGGATAAGTATCCAAGCACGGGACACTTTGTCATACATTTATTTGTTCACTCCCCTTCCCCCTTAATAAGAAAATCTTTCGTTTTCTCGTCCTTGGGGATTCCCCCTCCTCCTCTGGCCAGTGACACAAGGCCAACCTCACGCCAGGCAGCACGTCGGAGCCAGACTTTCCTAATCAACTTTTCCTACTTAAAATCAAACAGTGCCTGGGAGGGGTCAAGTCCTCTGTTCTCGGATCAACAAATCACAGAGGGAACAACAACATCACTTACTGTACGGAAAGGTGGCTGCGCCTGCGGAGGAGTTTGTTAGGTTTGGAGAAGGAAGAAACGTTTCTGAAGCCGACGACGAAAAGCCAGGCCCGGACTTGCAGGTTGTCCCAAATGGCTTTTTTACCTGCACGCTGCAGCCTTCACTGCACCTGGCTGCGGCACTAATTGCTGCTATTGAGTGAGAACCTACTATGCACCAGGCTGCTGACACATTTCATTTCTACCTCTCACAATAGCCTCGCCTGAAGGTGATGTATCCACACTTGGCAGATGAAGGGGCGGAGGCTCAGAGAAGTTTGAAACGTGATCAAATCACATACCGAGTCAACAGTGACAGTGGGCTTTGCACTTAGCTCTGCGCAACTCAGAGCTCCATCGCTTCCCACCACTTTACCTGTGCTTATTGCACAGACAGGACCCTCTGGGGACCACGAGGCCAGCATTCCAAGCGATGCTGCTGACGGGCCAGATTTGGGAGCCACTGGATTTTCACCAGAGCTCCTCCCATCTCATCTCATCTCATTTGACCTTGGTTTGCCCTTTTGGAAGAGAGTAGCCGATCACTCTCATCTGAACCACGTTTCTTCGTGAATGTGTCTGCTGCCACCTCGCCCTTAGCCGGACGGGATGAGCGCAGTGCTTTGTCGTCAGCCCTTTCCTTCTCCCACCGCCTCCGATCCATGGGAACGCGCTTCCCAACACACCCTTCTCCCCACCAAATGCCACCCTGCGCGCTGTCCTTAAATGTCCTTCTAAACTCAGACGTGGCTGACTGCCTTTTCTCTTCCCTGCTGCTCTTTCGTTCCAAGTCACAGCTTCTGCGAAATGTCTTCTAGTCTGCTTTTGCAATAATGGGCAGGAATGGGGATTGAGGGTAAGAGTGCTACCACTGCTGGAAGCCAAGGCTGGAAATGGGCAAGAAGCAGGTGTTATTTCCTCCTGAGACCATCAGCAGAGCCAAAGGTGTCGCAGTGGGGGAGGGGAGCAAATGGGAGGGCGGGGGGAGAAGAGACCTTTGTTCTCCTGGGCATTTTGTCTTTCCTGGGGCAGGAAGTCAGCTGGACAGACGGACATAGAGAGTCAGGTGGGGCTGGCTCTTCACTAACCCGGGCCTGAGGCCAGCTGTCAGAAACGTGCCCTTGGGGCCCTGGCCGGTTGGGCTCAGCCATTAGAGCATCGGCCTGTGCACTGGGTTCAATTCCCAGTCAAGGGCACTGGCCCTGGTTGGTGTTTGACGTCTCCCCCCTCCATCAGCCCTCTCCCCCCCGCCCCCACTTTCTACTCTCTCTAAAAATTGGTGGGAAAAAATATCTTTGGGTGAGGAGGATTAAAAAAAAAACAAAAAAGTAAAGAAGTATGCCGCTTGGTAATTTCACTAAGAGTCTTATTTTGGCCGCACAGGTAGAGGTGGCTGCCTTCCTTCCCTGGGGAGGGCCTTCCCACTCAAGGCCCGTGTGCCCGGTGGCTTTAGGCGAGGAGCATGCCCCAGGAATACCTCAGCAGTAACCAGTGGGACCATGGCATGCTTCAAAACTCAGATTTAATTAGTTTTAATGACGTGCAGCTAATTATAGATAGATAAGTAAAATTATGATGAATTTTCTTGTTGCAGGAGATAGTCATCATGCTCAGACTTCACCGAGTCACAGCACAGTAACAACACCACAGCATTAGCCGTACCTCCCGCAGAGCTTCTCAGGGTGTGGCCAGTGACTCGTTTACATCAGCGCCCCCTGGGGGTAGCTGTGGAAAATGCAGGTTCCCGGGCTCAGGGGCATCAATCAGAATGTCTGGGGCGTGAGGCCCAGGAACCACATGCCCAGCTGGACTCTCGGGTGACTCTTAGGAACGGCGAAGTTTGAGTCACAGATTAAACGAGTTCCGAGTATGTGTTAGAGATTTTTATCTGATTAGAATAAAAATCTCGACAATCTTATAAAGGAGATATTATTTCCACTTAAAAAAATATATTTTTATTGATTTCGGAGAGGAAGGGAGAGGGAAAGAGAGCTAGAAACATCAATGATGAGAGAGAATCATTGATCGGCTGCCTCCTGCATGGTCCCTACTGGGGATGGAGCCTGCAACCGGGCATATGCCCTAAAGGAGAATCGAGCCGTGACCTCCCGGTTTGTAGGTTGACGCTCAACCACTGAGCCACGCCGGCTGGGCTATCTCCGTTTTTAAGCTGAAGCTTCCAGACATCCAGTAACATTTCTCAGGTCACACCGCTAGTCAAGGCAGAGCCAGGATTCACACTGAGCCCATCTAATTCGAGAGCCGGCGCCCTTTCCAAACTGCCTCACCTGCCCACAGAGGAATCCGGGCTGCCAGGCCATCCCCGCGGCTGTGACATTTGGGCGGCTGAGACAGCTTGTGTGGGTGTGAGAGCCCCTGGCAGGGGAGGGGCCCTGCCTTCGAGGGAAACGGGTGGCAGCTGCGATCTCTCTTCTCCAGCAATTGCTGTGTGTACTCTCCTCTTACTCACGGGGGCTCCTGGCTCCATGCTCCCCGCGGCTCCGGGTGCTCTATCTGGCCTTGGACAGCCATGTTCTTGGAAACTCTGGTGGTTCGAAGCGAAGGGTGGCAGCTGCTGTCGGAACTCACTCTCCCCGTGTTGGGTGACTGTGCTTCAGGGAGGGACGGCCCCCCAAC
Source organism: Myotis nattereri (assembly GCF_964212035.1). Taxonomy (NCBI): domain Eukaryota; kingdom Metazoa; phylum Chordata; class Mammalia; order Chiroptera; family Vespertilionidae; genus Myotis; species Myotis nattereri. Next base: position 95,363,965 of record NC_138081.1, on the reverse strand, counting down.
CCCCCTCCCCAGGCGAGTGATTCCTAATGAGCTGATTACCTGGGAATTCCGCTCTGCTTGCCAGTGATTCAGCCACGGGCGAGGGTCCCCCTGGGATGTGACAGAGTCTGCGGGGGGGTGGGGGGGGTGGCCTGAGAGGAGTCCTTCCTACGGGAGCTGTCCGAGCTTCCCTCCGGGAGGGGCTGTGCTCACACCTGCACAGCCACGGGGGCGTCAGCACTTGGGATCCAGGTGGACAGAGCCCCTGGGAGCCGGGCCATGAGGCTGTGCATCCCCTGAAACCTGAGCCACCTGGTACTTCCAATCCCACGTTTGCACGTTAACATCGGCTGAACGAAGATTTGCAAAAGAAAGACATGAACCAACAGCTTGGCTTGGCTGTGTACGAGCAATCGGGAGTGCAGTAGCTGTGAGAACCGACGACTTTCTGCTGGTTACCAGGATCCGTTCGCCTGCACACAGAGTGAACCGGCACTGTTTGCAGGAGCCGTGCACGTCGCCGCGAACGATAAAAAGACGAATCCTGTCGTCATGAACTTACAGTTCAGCACAACCAGACACGTAACAATGACCTCACATCACGGTGCCATCACTGAGTTCAAGTTGGATCACAGCCAGCTCTAACTGATGTGCCCCATCTTCTTTTGCCCCCGTGGCATGACCATCCGATCACTACTTAAAAGATTCGAGGCATACCGTGGAGAGTTGATGGGATGTAATGAGAGTGGCACCTCCCACCAGCCGGAGGCGGCTCAGGCCTCATCCACGGGGCTGTGGTCAGCGAGCAGGGGGACTGACCCTGTTCCAAGGGAGGATGTCAAACTGGACCCTTGTCCCTGACATGGTCTGAAGCTTCGCCAGGCTACAGGTGCATGTCCTTGCTATTGGGTTGTATCAAGAGCTAAGTCTCTTTTCTCCCTCGATTTTGTGTCCTGGGGCTCAGTTCTTGGAGGGTATCCAGAGGTTCCCTATAAAATATTCATTCAAGCCCAAACAGAAAAAAGCCTGGCCGGCTCCCAGCGCCCTCGGGAGGCTGGTGTCTCTGCGCCCGGAGGAAACCTCCCGGGGCCAAGCATCTGGCTCAGGAGGAGACGCCCAGAGGCGGAGGAAATGAAGTCCAGGAAATGGGGCTGGCTGCGTAGCGGACCTGAAGGTCATAGTTCACCGTGAGAATTTAGCCCTCTGGGGGATTAAAAAAAAGAGTGATTCTAGTCTTCTAAGAGAATGCGGTTTCATAAGACTAAAGACACTTTCAAAATTAGGAAAAAGAATTTGATCACCTATGCCCTGTCTGCTTTAAAGGGGCTTGAAGGTGGCTTAACATATGTAAGCGTGTGAAAAGCAGGGAGTGAGGATAGAGCCAGCAGGAGCTCAGGCACGGGGCTCAGGCGAGGTGGCTAATGCAGTGCCCATGGTCTCTAACCAGGACACAAAAGTGTCGTGACCCATGGTGCCGACCATGGTGCCAGATTAGAGAAAACCGTTGAGAGAGAAAGAATATTTTCCAGGGACTGAACTTTATGAGGGAATTTTTTTTGTATGAATCCTCATATGAGGGCCTTGGGTAGCACCTTCAACCATGTCTTTGCAGTGATTTTATAAAAGATCTAAAAAAAACAAAACACTTAAAAAAAGAAAACTCAGAAAACTTGAGGGAGCGTCAGCGTCCACTTGCAGGAAGACCAGAGTCTGGTGCCTTCTCTGAGCGTCCGTGCACTCAGCCCCTGCCAACCTCCCCAGGCAGCTGCAGGCAGAGAGGAACCTGTGAGACTCGCTGACTAAGGGGGCAAACTCGGCCGGGGGAGCCGCCGGAGCTCCCGGAGCGCGGACAGAGCAGTGAGCAGGCAGCCTGGTGACAGAGGCCGCCCCGTCATCCCTGGGGCCGAGTAAGAGCGTGTGTGACCACAGATGCAGGCAAGACTTACAACCATTTCCTTTTTTCTTTTTGTTAATCTTCACCCAAAAATATTTTTTCCACTGATTATTTTTTAGAGAGAGTGGAAGGGAGGGGAGAGACACAGAGAGAGAAACATCGATGTGAGAAAAGACACATTGACTGGCTGCCTCCCGCACGTGCCCTTCCCCCCCCCCCCCCCCCGGGGCCAGGGGTGAGCCGAGGCCTGCAACCGAGGTCCGTGCGCCTGACCAGAATCGAACCCGCGACCCTTCAGTCCGCAGGCTGATGCTCTAACCACTGAGCAACAGGCCAGGGCACAAGAACTTTTCTTCCATCTTCTGTCTCGAGCACTTACAGGGGCATCGCTGAGGAACCTTGGTTAGGGAGCTCATATCAGGCTGAGATAACAAGAGAGATGACTTTACCTTCACCTGTGCCAGCCAACAGGGGAAGGTACTTGTTGGAGAGAGAGCTTTGGCCGTTGCATAAGTGAAAATGTAAGAAGAAACTGCCCCTTTGCAGCTTAGGGGTCAGGAAGACATCACAGCACTTAACCTCCTGAGCCCTGCGCACCTGCAGCAGATTGGCTGGCTTTACAGCACCTGCCTGCACCCGCTTGTCCCCGCCCCTCCCCGGGGAGCCTTTGAAACTGTGCTCAGGACACTGGCCACACGGGAGGGGCTGCAAGCCTCACCCAGAGTCAGAGTCATGGTGAGGGACAGCCCCTCGGTCCGTGGGGCAGGGCCACTCTGAACCCAGAGACGGCCCTTTGGGGGCTTCTGCCGCGGCCTCAGCTGTTGCGTCCAGGCCCGGCCTGGGTCCGCCAGTGGACACGTGTGCTTTGAGTCTCTGCGTGGCGGGCGTCGTGAAGGGCTCTCACCACAAAGAACAGGCACCACACAGCCCTGTTCACTGCACAGGGAGAGGGGCACCGGGAAGGGAGGGGCGGTCTACCAGGCCCTGCAGCAAAGGCGCCAGGCGCGGCCCTGGGGGGGGGGATGCCAGAGGAGGGGGTGCTTCCTGGGGGGAGGCCTGGAGCAGGAAATCCTCTGATGGGGGGAGGGGAGGAAGGGCTGCTCCCTGCAGAACTCACAAAGCGGGTGGAGAGGCTGGGAGGACAGAGACCCCACAAACAAATGCTACAAATGCTCTTCGGCTTTACAGAGGCGGGTGGGGAGGAGGGAGAGGGAGGGAGAGAGCTGGGGCACTGCTGTAAGGTAAGCGGGGGAGCCTATGATCACACCTGGATTTTTTTTAAATTATTTTTTCTTATTGATAGTATTACAGATGTCTTCCATTTCCCCCAGCCCTGCCCCTTTCCCCCGCGCCTACCCACCCTACAGGTCTCCACTACCCCGTTGCCCGTGACCACGGGCCATGCGTGTACGTGCATACACCTGGGCTTTGAAAGGCCCCGTTGTCTTAGAGAAGGAAGCAGGAAGGACCCCAAATCACAGGAGTCGGGACGTCACCCCTCTGAGAAACTGACCTCACGGTTCCTTCAGCCGGGTGATGGTTTGGGACGAGGCCTCGGGTTCGAGCAGTGACGATCAGAGCCACCCATTCCCGTTGGCCTGACCCAGGCCCTTCCCGCCCATGGCCCTGGTATGAATACCGATGGTGCCCTTCCCTCTCCCACGTGGCTGGGTTTGGGCGCTGGATTAACGAGCACCCTCACCAGCAACTCCCCCCACCCGTCCCCCCCAGGCCAGAGTCCGGGTGGCTTCAGCGGCGCTGGTTACCTGGCTCACGGGTCCTCGGCGCCCGGGTTCTCCTCATCTCTCTCTCCTGCCTCCCGAGGTCAGCATGTCCTCAGCCTGGGTCCTCCCTGCTGACAGCGTCGCCTCGGCACCCACAGACCCACCAGCGGAGGGAGGGACGCCTCCCAGCCAACCTCTCCGCGGCTCAGGAGCCGGCTGGGCCGTGGGCACAGCTGCACCGAGGCTGTGATTGCCTGAACGCCGTTCTCTGTGCCTGGGCCCACACTGCAGGGTCTGAGATGGAGCTACCCTGCTACCCCGTTCTCCCTCTTAGACTAAGCGGGGGCCTCCCGATTTGGGGACCCACCCCTCCCCAAACCCATGGGCTGCATGAGGTGGAGGAGGCTCTGTGAATGAAAATCAGAGTTCCCTTAGGGAAGCAAAGGGGAGCGTGGGTTCTAGATCCAATCCACAGAGGATACAACACAGGGGTTGGGACACCAGGATTCTCGTGTTGGTGAGGAGTTTGGGGGGGCTTGCTTGGGGTTCGAGCATATGCCCTGGACAGGAGAATGGTTCTTCTCATTTGGGGAAGATTTTGCTCTTCGACTGAGTGTGCAGCTTTGGGAGGGAGGCGACGGAGCACTGAGGGAGGGGGATGCCCTGGCGAGTCAACCCTGGCCATCAGTGGGGAGACAGGTCACAGCCAGGTCTCCTTCACATCCCTGGTAGCGTTTGGAAGGGGAACGCTCTTTATCTCCAAAGGAGAACAAAATTTCTCATGACTAATATCTCTTGGCAGATCCTTGTGACCAGACCCACTTGAGAATCTTCAAGAAGATTTCATCTCGAAGGGTTTTTGCTGGTTTCCATTGTCCAGAAGCTGCATTTAATACCAGTTAAGACTCATCATGATCCCGTTTTCTCAAGCTTCCGACCAGAGGAGCTGGTTGCTGAGACTAAGGCAGGGATGGTTTCCCCAGGATTTTTACAAATGGATCTCATTTTTAAATATTGGGTTAAGCATTCTCCTACTGGGAATTTCTGTGAAAGCTTTCTTATCGAGTTATATACCTTTGTCTCTTGCAATGATCATGGCTGTTTCTGGAGTTGTTTTTGCTGTTGTTGTTGTAATGTCCATTTTGTATGAAGCTTGCCAAAACTCAGAGATTTACCTTTCACCTTAGAATTATCAAACCTTAGAAATACTCAGAGGCGCAAAAATACGAGTTTGAAATGGAGGCATGGGCAGCAGGCACTAGACTATCACTTTTATTAAACCCAAATATCTTTGGGCTTTTGGACCCCTGTACCCATTGTTTTAAATAGAAATAAACTCTGGCTTATATTTAAAAAAAAAGAATATTCAAGAAGATCCAAACACCTGGGGTCAAGTGTTGACTCTTTCAGGCTCATGCTGGAAGCTGAAATTTACCTCTAGAATTTGTTTGTTAGTTTGTTTGTTTTGTTTGTTTGAAATCACTGAGCCCCTGACATGATATATGTATTTTTCTCCTAATAGTGATCCTGCCTTCAAAACATTCTCTCCCAGGAGAGACTGGGCCGGACTCAGGGGAAGACAGACTTGAGTTGAGTTTGTCTCCCAGAGTCTAAATGTGTTTGCTTCTGTGTCTGAATCCTGGGCTTCATTCCAAAACAAAGTGTAAGCGCTTTAGGATTGACTATTATTTTCTACTTTCTGACCTTAGGCTCTTTTCCATGAACATAACAGTTACCCTCATCATTTTTATTAAAAAATCAGACGTTTTCCCCTGATCTTTGAAAAGGGTGGTGGTGGGGGGGGGGGGGGGATGGGCCTTTCATTTCATTTGGATGAATAAGAAAAATAAAGCAATTTCACATTTGTTGGGCACTGAATACCAAGTTAAGCTGGTTAAGAAAGCAGCAAGCCACATACGTCTAATGTGAACCATGCAAGCCCATCTAGCTTTCATTTTTTCACTCAGGACTGCTAAACTCATGGATGTAGAATTCCTTTATTATGGCAAACCCTCTTGTATCTTCCAAGCCGCGGTCTTTTTAGAATACATAGAGCAATAAGGATTCAGATTTGAGCTCCAAGAGGCTTGTGACAAGTCTCCATTCAAACACAGGCCTGCTCAGCCCCAGTTACTTGCATGGGGCCTGTTATTTCCACAAAACATTTAAGGAGCACCTACTGCGTGCAAGGCCTGTGTTAGGGGCTGGAAGGCACTACAGGCCTGCTGCTTGTGGACACACCCTTCTAGAGCATGCAGGGCAGTACCTAGTAGGACAATGCAGGAATGGAGAGACTGCTGGAGAACTAATAGGGAGGCGGGGAGGTGTGGGGAGGGAGAGGGGGGTTCCGCCTTCCCACGCTGGGAAGGGGGAGAAGAGCCGGGCATGCATGTGACCTGAAGGCCTGCCAGGCAGAGCACGGCTGCTTTCAGTGACAAATGAGCAGGGATGACAAAGATGAACTCTAGCCAACCTTGGTCTAATCCCAGCGGCTCTCCTCTCATTAACTCTAGGAAAGTGTGCAGCGTGGCTGGCCCTGCAGCCCCTGCAGCCGACGCCCCGGCCAGCGCGTGCCCAGGAGATGCCGCGGGAGCCGAGCAGGACGCACGCAGTTACTGGGCATTGAATCTGTTTTGTGTGGCTATTTTCCCCTCTGTCCAACGAGAGGCAGTAATGGACGCAAGGCATCAATCACTTACTGGCAAAATGAGACAAATGTCTAACATGGGCTGCAGCATCAAGCCCATTTCCCATTAAAAGCTGCTCCTAAATGCGGAGAAGCTATAAACCGAGCGTCATGGGGCTTGTCCAGGCTGCTCAGTAGATGCTGGGGCACTGCATTTAGGATGTGAGGTGCTGGGGGAAGAAAACCCTCCCGCAGAACATTTCAGGCAAAACCCTCCAAGCAGAAAGCCTCCCTCCGCCCGTGTGACAGGCCTCACCGCGTCTGCCCGCGGCCTCAGAAACGCACCCCTGGGTGCGTGGGGAGAACACGCTGTCGAGGCCGTGGGGCCCTGGGCCACAAGCCTTCCCATCCACCGAGGGACCTCTTTGGAGCCACTGTGAGCATGAATGAAAAAGGTTACAAAGACTCAGAAGGGGGGTGGGGAGCGTGGGGAGTGACTCACCGGGAACGTCTATGCATAGGTGTGCAGCCCATGGACACGGACAATAGTGTGGCGAAGGCCTGGGAGGTGGTGTGGGTGGAGGGGGTCAATGGGGAAAAAGGGGACATCGGTGATACTTTCAACAATAGAGAGACATTTAAAACAATAATTGTTATTAATAATAATAAAAAGACAGCGCCTGCCTTAGCAGAGTTGCTTGACACATGGCAGCCACCCTGACGGGGTTATTTTTACATCGCGGTCTCCTCTCCCGCACCCTCCTTCCTCGCCGGCTGAGAGGACAGTCAACAGCACCCCTTCCTCTCGGCTGCCTTCCTTCCTTCCTGAGCAGGACAGAACCGGTGCAGGAAGTTCACTGAATAACAAAGCATGACCTCCCGTCACCCTAGGAGACGGGCCTGTGGGGGGTGCACCCAGCTCTGATTTGTTAAGCCTGGGGAGAGTGTGTGTGTGTGTGTGTGTGTGTGTGTGTGTGTGTGTACAGGAGGGGGTGAGGGGGGAAGGCCAGCTACTCCCTCAGCTGTAGGGCTGTTCCCCTGCGGGGGCCGGGCCAGGCAGCCAGGATCCACGCCTGCCAGTTTGGTCATGAGGGTTGTTCTAACTCACTGTTGGGACACAGCCCTGGGAAACAGAGCTGTTTTGCAAGATTTCTTCATTCCTTGGTTGCACACCATCAAGTTACTCATAAATTGAATGTAATTTGAGTTTTTCTCACAAATGAGTCACATGGCAAGAACACAGAAGAGCTGACCAAACCCAGCCAGGACTCCTATTTTTTAGAGTTTGTCTTGATTCCCCCCCCCCCCCCGCCCCGTTTATACATCATTTATCCCATAATCTTTGCAGAAGAGAATAATAAAAACAGATACATGCCGAAACCGGTTTGGCTCAGTGGATAGAGCGTCGGCCTGCGGACTGAAAGGTCCCAGGTTCGATTCCGGTCAAGGGCATGTACCTGGGTTGCGGGCACATCCCCAGTGGGAGATGTGCAGGAGGCAGCTGATCGATGTTTCTCTCCCATCGATGTTTCTAACTCTCTATCTCTCTCCCTTCCTCTCTGTAAAAAATCAATAAAATATATTAAAAAACAAACAAACAAACAAACAAAAACCAGATACAGATAGGGCTGGCTGCTTTATGCCAGGAGTACCTGAGGTCTTAGAAAGAGGCTGACTTCAGAAAAGCACCCCTGACGCGGACACTGGGCGTGAGAAAGACACGGAGACGCGAACGCTCATTCGCTGCCGCGGTTTCTTTGCTTGGGGAAAGGTTCATTGCCACGGGAGCCTTTGTCCAACCGGTATATGAGCAAAAGCAGGTTTACAGTTGCTCAAATAAATAAAATAATTAATAACTAATAATACAAGAATAAACTCTGTGTTTCACATACTCACAACTGTAACCTACTTATATTTTTGGTTAATCCTCACCTGAGGATATTTTTATATCCATTGATTTTTTTAGTCAGAGAGGGAGGGAGGGAGGAGAAAAGAGGGAGAGAGAGAGAGAAATATCGATGTGAGAGAGACACATGAATTGGTTGCCTCCCCCACGCACCCCAGGATCGAACCTGCAACCGAGGCCTGTGCCCTTGACTGGGAATCACACCTGTGACGCTTTGGTGCGAGGGGAGGGCTGTGAATCTACTTGTGCCCATCGGTCGGTCATAGAGGCTCCCTGAGGAGTGGCAGGTTAGGCGAGGCGTGTCACCCTCGTGGTACAGGCATCATTCCGACGCTTTGCTCATGGCAAACTTTGCAAAAGGCACACGGTACTCTTCCTGGCGCAGCCTCAGAATTCTTCTCGGCCCAATACTCAGGCCCGTCACCAGCCGTCCACCAGTGTAGACCTTTCAGTCACCATCCTGAAGGTCAGGTTACTGTGCGAGCCTGGATTTAGGAGGTGCTGTCAGCCACCTTGGCGCAGGGAATGACCTCTGCTCCCCTAAAACCATAACCACCAGCTGCTTCTCACAGAGGGTCGGCCTAGAACCCGCTTTAGAGAGAGGAGTCGGTGAATTGTTTTCTCAAGTCCTGCTTTCCCAGTTAGCACACTGCCCTTCCAGAGACAACCCGGCCAATGAGGCCTTGCATTTCTGAGCGGAGCAAAGCTCATCCAGGCAGAAGCAGGCGTCTGCTGGCCTTTGGGCTGACGGCTGTCTAGGGCCCCCTCAGAGGGACACCTCTGTCCTCTGTCCCTTTACAGCCTGAGGGTAATCTGGTGAAGCCCCTGGTGGGCAGAGCTCTTAGGGGGGCAGAGCTGTCAGAAGCAATCCGAGGTGAAGGGAAGGGGGGACGGGGGGGGGGGGGGGTGGTGGTGGGGGGGGAGGATGAGAGGGCCGGAGCAGGGCAGAGGCCGCCTGCTGGGACTTTTCCTGGGAGAGACATTTGGGACGTGTCTTCTGTTGGTTTCGTGATTCATCCCTCTACGGGTATAATCTGCATTGATCATCTCATTGTTTTCATCGTCTGCAGCACAGAATTTAGGTGGGGCGGATGGCAGGTTTGTGGAGTGATGGGGTAGCAGCCTATACCGGGGTGCAAAGATGAGGAGTCCCCAAGACCACCCTCAGGCTCAATAATTGGCTAGAAGAATTCACGGACTCACAGCCATGGTTTATTATGGCGAAGGATACGGATCAAAATTCACAGAGGAAGGGTTACTGGGCAAGGCCAGGGGACACCAGCAGAAAGTGACACACATGTCTAGAAACTTCTAGGGCAATTTGTCAGTGTGTTTTGTCTATTGAATCTAATAGTGAGATATTGGGGCCTTTCTATTGCATGACTCTTGATTTTATTTTTCCAGTAATTCATTTTTTATCATATTTTACAGAAGTATTAGTGTGCAATGGATAGGACATTTTTAAAAAATAAAAGCTGTTCTTTATGACAGATGGTTTGAGAAACACTGACCTCAGCTCAGTCTCTTCGAACTTGGACATGGCCTTCCAGCTTCCTGCTCTCCAGTTTTCTCTTTTGTAGGATGGGAGTGGGAGAGGGTGGATTAGATCAGTATTTTTTCGAACTTTCTTTTTGACCACTGTAAGAAAGCATAGTTATATCCTGGTCCAATTGCTTGTTCTTGTTACAGGCAAAGCAGTCTGCCACTCCCTGTGTGATCCCGCCAGCCTCTTCCACGCCCTCCAAAAGGCGTGAGCCCCCACTGCACTGATCCACGCCTGCTCCTGGCTCCCACCAAGGCTGGGAGCACGGTATTAGGTGGCCTTTATGGTGACTTCCTGACACCACAGGGCCCTTGAACAAGACTGTGTGTCTGAACCTGCGGCAGGTGAGCCAGGAAACAGGAAGTGGCTTCTGCGGGCCCGGCTGGGACTAGGGATACTCACGTGCTCACACCAGTTCCAGCTACTCTGTAACTACACCGAGCGGAGGCTTCTCCTGTTATTCCTGAGGATAAAACAGTAAAAAACCCCAAGGAACTCATGGGAGGTCACCCCTGCCCACCACATTTCCTGTGTCAGGACCCAGGCTTGTGAACTGGGAGGAGCCATCAACACTCGGCTCTCTCCCGGTGTGTGGGGTCCCTGGAGGGCACAGTCCTCCCTCTGTGAATCAAATGTATTACTTGATGAATTATTATCAAATAATACGTCCTCTCAAATGTATGATTATCCTTTCTTACCACTGCAAAACGTATCAGGACCAAGTCTATAGTCAAAGAAGTCCTGATGTCTTCTTTTGGATCATCTGTGTACTCACTGGCTTTTTATAAAACGCAGAGAATTGAATGTAGTTCGGTTGGTTACCATGGGTTATGAAAACGGAAGTAGGTTCTGTTAAAAAAAGAAAAGTAACAGCAGCAGCTCTGCCCCTCCCCCTGGGAACACGCTGCCTCCCGCAGAGCTCAGAGCGGCCCCTCCCGGCAGGTGCGGGTGCCGAGGACAAGGACGGGCCTAGGGTCGCCTCAGCGGCAGGCCCGCCGGAGGATGGATGGACAGGGCGGGATTGGCAGAAACACACGCCAGCCCCTTCCTTTGGATAAAACAGAACTTAAAAATAGGGCAGCCACAACCACAGGAAGCTCACACATGAAAGGGTTTCTGAAAATATATAGAAGTCCCTTGGTGAGGAGCAAGTGGCACACCACAGGGAAGCCGACACCGCGGCCCGTTTCCTTGGCCCCTGGTTTTCATCCTGGGCGTGACGGCAGCAGGGCTGTCCTTGCGAGGGAGGCACCGGAGGGCGCCCAGCCGGTGACAGGCAGGTCCGACCTTCATAGAGGGGCTCCTCACAGTCACATTTCAGTTACCTGCCAACATGTTCTGGATTAGGTTTTATCTCAAGTTCATGGGCACTGAGATCTTGGGAAGACAACTACAGATGGCGACCCCGGGTTCCAGTGAGAGCGGGACCCCGAGAACAATGGGTTTAGAGCAAGCAAGGCAAACTCACAGGCTAACACGGGCCAAAGAAGCAGGGTTTACGTTGATGTGGGCCGCAAAAAAACCAAAAGCTTCCATTTTCATAGAAACGTAGGTTTATTTCGATAGAGACATGCTGAATACAAAGGGCTGAAATAAATGAGTCACCGTTAACATAAAATAGCACATTTTAATAAAACTTTATAATGTTTCCTGAACATTAACTTACCAGACACTGGATAACTGCACAAATTAATAAGCGTCACGCAAACAAACCTATTTTTGTTGTTCTCCAAAAGCGAAATATTTCCTGTTGCACACACCAAACAAGTCAGTCCAAGACTAATGACGTGGCCATTGGCTGCTCAAGTATTCGCTGCTGGTATCAGTGGAGAGAAATGGTGCGCCTGCGCGGAAAGCCCGTAAGGGAAATGAATGCAACGTGGTTATAGTCATCAGCCATTAGTGAATGTCGTAGTTCATTATTAATAACTAGAGGCCCAATGCACGAAATTCGTGCAAGAGTAGGCCTTCCTTCCCCAGGCTGCCAGCACCGGCTTCCCTCTGGCACCCGGGACCCGGGCTTCCCTCATAGCTCTGGCTTCGTCTGGAAGGACGGAAGGATGTCCGGAAGGATATCCAGTCTAATTAGCATATTATGCTTTTATTATTATAGATTATGTATAACAGGATAGTGTAAAAATTAAGTTACGAAATTTTTATTAAAACATTTCTTACACACTGTTATATTGGCTGGGCTGCAAAAGTATTTGTTGTGGGCCGCATGTGGCCTGCGGGCCGCAAGTTTGACATGCTTGGTTTGGAACAATCCGGTGGCCTCTAAATCCATCTGTCCTCATTATCCCCAGAAATTGTATTTTCTAGTGCAGTTGCTAGGCTGCCCTAACAGCCTAATTAAGTTTCGATCCTCAGACTAGATTTCAATTGAAAAGGGGCATTAAGAGGGGCCTGTGCATGTGTCCCCTCCTGTGTACCTTCCCAGAATGTTCTTTAGCTCCAGCACCCTTTTCAGAGGCTTTATGAAAGAACCAATATTGTGTTCAGCAAGACGTCCACTGTCAGCTACACAGACATGCCCCAAAGCACACGGCACGTTTTCATCCAGGGGCCAATAGAAAGGTACGTTCTCAACCACAAATGAGTCAAGTTGAATTTAGCTGTAGAGTCATCTGGAATTTCTGCCAGAAAATCATCTCAGCTAAAATTCCTGAAGGCCCTAAAGAAAAAGGAAAAGCTTGTTTTCAAGAGAGAGCTTAAAAGATCATTTAACTGTTTGAATCTCTGGAAATAGGAAATTTAAGGATTTTTCTTTTTTTAGTTTTTTTATTTTTTTCTAGTAGAAATGTAAAAAAAATCTAACAAATTCCATGTCTTTTATAAAATGGATTTAATCTACTTGGCAGTGAGGTAGAATTAGCAGCAGCTGGGAAGTCCATTATCTGGGGTCCAGGGCTCCGAGGGTCATAGAACCAGGCTCAGGGCTCAGAACTTAGAGAAGTTTGGGGTTCAGGAATGCTTGGTGGTGTTTTGATCCTAGGACTGTCATTGGTATTATTTCAGGCAAATTATGGATTACTTTGTAGACTGGCTGAGGATCTAAATACCATTTATGATTTTTGTTTCCCTGAAAAAATATATTTCAAGTTCATGGTGAGATTGGAGGCTGATGTGTGTGTGTGTCCCAGTGTGTGTTAGAAGGACGGGTGGATGGGTTTTGAGGACCTGCATAGCTCTACTAGTAAAGTCAATTATGAATTGAAAAAGTTGAGAATCACGACTGTAGAAGGCCAACTTGGGTACCTGTGATCAGAAAACCCCACTGTTCCCCAGGTGGGTGTCTATAGTGTGAATTTATTGCGTGCAAGTTGATCACACTCTTTCCTACACATTGTTGACCTTGACAATGTCTGTCTTACAAAGACTGGCGTTTATATTTGAGGACATTAGCAGTTTTTAGTGAAGGAGGAAAATACTTCCTTAATTTATTTCAGGCTTAAGATCAATTCTGCAAATATTGATTAAAACACGAAAGGCACTTCAATAAGCTTAATTATCTCTGAAAACATGCGATGCTATGTGTTATGTTCACTACTGTTCAGATTCATGGTTTTGAATACACTACAGTTCAAAATGCTATTTTTACCTCATTCATATGAAAATGATTGACTATGAAATATGAACCCAGAATGCCCTGGTGCCCTGAGGAAATGGTTAGCAAGACTTCAATCTTTGTTATATTATTGTTATGTTATTATTTTTGGCTAAAATGATCTCCATTTGAGTTTCCTCAAAAAACTAAAAATGGAACTCCCATTTGACCCAGTGATCCCACTTCTAGCAATATATCCCAAGGAACTAGAAACACCAATCAGAAAGGATATATGCACCCCTATGTTATAGCAGCACAGTTTACCATAGCTAAGATTTGAAAACAGCCTAAGTGCCCATCAGCAGATGAATGGATTAAAAAACTGTGGTACATCTACACAATGGAATACTATGCTGCGGTAAAAAAGAAAGAACTTTTACCATTTGCAACAGCATGGATGGGCCTGGAGAGCATTATGCTAAGCGAAATAAGCCAGTTGGAGAAAGATAAATATCACATGATCTCACTCATTTGTGGAATATAATGAACATAAACTGAGGAACAAAAACAGATCAAGAAACAGAGAAGCATCCATCAGACCGTCAAACCTCAGAGGGAAGAAAGGGGAGCGTGGGGGTAAGGGGGAGAGATCAACCGAAGGACTTTGTATGCATGCATATAAGCCTAACCAATGGACACAGACACCAGGGGGGTGAGGGCATGAGTGGGGGGGGGGGAGAGGCAATGGGGGGATAAGGACACATATGTAATACCTTAATCAATAAAGAAAAAAAAAGATCTCCATTCATACAGAACTGGAAACACGTTTTCCTGTATATGCCGTATGCCTGTTGGTGGAACTACCCATCTTATAACATCCAGGGAACTAAGATAGTTGCTCCTTCCTCTTCATCAGTATGACCACATACCTTTCCAGACAGCAACAACCTGTGGAAGAACAGTCTTTGCAAAGCACAGGCTACGCATCTGCTCTCCAGTCCACTCTGTACCTAACTCCTGGGGCTTCTGAGGCTGGAAAACAATGGCAGTTGAGGCCATTTATCTAGTCTTGTGCAGCTGCAAATTCAGTTGCTCCGGGAACGATCTTGTCTTGAAGCTCCCAATGATCTTCAACGTCCGGATTACTGCACTCACCACTCGTGTTTAAAATCCGTCTTGGCTGCATTATCAGGATCGCGTGCGATGGGCAAGCAGACAGAGGATGTGCTGATTTATTTTTTAAAAACTGTTAGCATCTCTGACCTTTATTTGAAAGAAGACAACGCTTCTTAACATTAATACTGCAGTAACTTATGAGAGAGAGAGAGAGAGAGAGAGAGAGAGAGAGAGAGAGAGAGAGAGAGGCGTTTCCAGGGAAGAACCGAAGGCCGTTTTCACGAGGTAGCACGGAAACAGCATGCAGTGCCACGCACAGACCCTCAGGGCTGTGGAGGGACCAGCGGAGAAGAATTCACAGAAGGCTCTCTCTTTCGGACAAGGATCTGCTAGACTCCCACAGCTCACAGGTGCTTAGGAGAAAATGTGAACATAGATTTGATGGAGGCTCCGCTTCGAAACGGCTGTAGGACATTAATCAGAAAAGAATATTTAACGTCTGTTCCCTTTATTCTCTTCTCTTACCTGACCAAGCACTAGATGGCCGAAACAGTGTACTCACGTGCAGGAAGGAAAGGCAACTGCCTCCGGAATCACTCCTTAAACTATCCATGAAAACCCCGGCCCTCCTGGCTCAACGCAGAAGCCGGAGCCTGGCTGGGCGGGCACTGGGGTCCTGTGGAGAAGATGGTTTGGGGGGGGTGGGGGCGGGCAGCCTGGCCACAGCAGTTGTTTGCTGGGGCAGGGAGCCGGGGTGGCTTCGAGACCCCTCAAAGGGCCAGTCAGGCCTCGCCCTGCAGAAGCCTCGGCAGCCACTGGAAGGTGGCCCCACATGGCGTGGGTCCCAGAATTTCCCTGGAGATGCCACCACAAACTCTTGTGCCAAGGGGACACTTGGCACATCCATTTTTCTTGCTGTTGAATCAGATGGGAGGGCCCAGGCCATGAAGAGCTAAGGGGGGCATGCAGGAATCTACTAATGAATGCATAGGTAAGTGGAGAAACAAACCAATGCTTCTCTCTCTCTCTAAAAATCAATCTATAGTAAGAAAAGTGTAATATGCTAATTAGACTGGACATCCTTCCGGATGTCCTTCCAGATGAAGCTGGGGCTGTGGGGGAAGACGCCCCAGTCTTGGGTGCCAGAGGGAAGCTGGTGCCAGCAGCTGGGGGGGAAGGAAGGCCTACTCTTGCACGATTTCGTGCATCAGGCCTCTAGTAAATGATATAAAAGGAGAAGAGTTAAGGGGCTTTCAAAGCCACTCAGGAGTGAGTAGGAACATGGCTCGTAAAATGGGGTTCACATCTTGTTTTGAACCCCAGCCAGTATCCTAACACGACAGGCGAAGACTGCAGTGCACAGAGGGGTGGGCACAGCCCTGGGAAGCACCCAAAAGGCCTGTTCCGGGGTGCCCTGCTGGACCAGGACAGGTACCTGGCATTTTGCTGGCACAGGGTGGATATCTGCCATCATTCTCACAGGCTGACAGTCCCATTTAAAAGCTGGAACAAGCATTTTTCATGTGGGTACAGCGCGCGCGCACACACACACACACACACACACACACTCACACACAAGCCGGGCCAGTTCTCCCAGGCACAGGGCGACGTGTCATCGCGCCCTCTCAGATGCAGGCTCTTGGCTCCCTGCAGCGTCCGTCCTGGGAGAGCAGGGCTTTCAGGCTAAATTCAGTGCCTGGGGAGCCTGCGTGCTTGGAGTGCTTCTGGGAGAACAGAAGCAGATGAATTTTTAAACAGGAAAAAGAGCGTGGATGTGTGTTCGATAATGGTCCAAGCTTTAATAGCACGGTAAAATGTTTATCTCATTTTTTTCTTTCTTAGCTAGCATGCAATCAATCTGTAACACACTGGCAGAGCTGAGGAGGACCAAGGTCTGCTCAGCCACAGCTAGATGCAACCACTCAACATTTAAAGAGACAGACCAGTTCATGGGAAAGGCAAGCTCATCGCCCGGCAAGCCGCTGTTCCGAGACCATCCCTGACCGGAGGAAGCAGGGGGCTCCCGGCTCATGCGGAGGGCCCTC
Organism: Myotis nattereri; assembly: GCF_964212035.1. NCBI lineage: Eukaryota > Metazoa > Chordata > Mammalia > Chiroptera > Vespertilionidae > Myotis > Myotis nattereri. Next base: position 95,347,585 of record NC_138081.1, on the reverse strand, counting down.
CGTTCTTCCCCAGCCAGAGGAGAGGGCGGTGGTACCTCTCTGGTTTGGGGTTTTAAGAAGCGACCTGTCTTAGCAAATTGGCTCATTAAGTTCATCTCCCTCGTGGACCCTGAATAGACTGGATTCATTTCACCAGACTTCCCAACCCCCTCTTGGATAAAGGATGTGGGTCCAGGGAACGGGGTCCAGGCTGGGATGGAAGACTGACAAGAAATATGAAGGAAATGTTCGTCATGTCAAGACAAATGAATCATGGCCCTTGCTTCTTGGTTTTTTTCATACTGAGATGGAAAGAAGGGCTGGTTATGGGAAGTCAGGAAACACTGAATTGGGACATGTGAGGAAGGAGAGGGCTCCGAAGGCCCGTCTCCGTGTTCCAGATAAAGAAGTTGGGAACGGACAGGGCCACGCCGGCACCAGAGTGAGACAGAATCACCGGCTCTCTCCCAGGGCCAGCTCTCTCCGTCTCCGGGGAGCGATGGAAGGAGGTGAAGAGCAGAGCGGGAGGCGGGGTGAAGGCAGGCAGGGGCTGTGGTTTTTGGTCACAGGCAGTGCGTGCAGGGGAACCCCTGTGCACTGATGACCGTGAGGTGGATTAAGGAGGGGACACTGTCCCCCTATTCTAAATTCCCAGTGTGTACAAGTAGTTAGGGGGTCCAGAAATGAAATAATGCCACCCTGGCTAAGTGGCTCAGTGGGTTGGAGCATCGTCACGATATATCAAGGTTGTGGGTTCGCCCTAACCGGTGTGGCTCAGTGGATAGAGCGTCGGCCTGCAGACTCAAGGATCCCAGGTTTGATTCCGGTCAAGAGCATGTACCTTGGTTCCGGGCACATACCCAGTGGGGGGTGTGCAGGAGGCAGCTGATCAATGTTTCCCTCTCATCGATGTTTCTAACTCTCTATCCCTCTCCCTTCCTCTCTGTAAAAAATCAATAAAATAAAAAAATAAAAAGGTTGTGGGTTCGATTCCCAGTCAGGGCACATACAAGAATCAATCAGTGAGTGCATGGTTGGGTGAAACTGTTTTTCTCTCCCTTCCTCTCTCTCTAAAATCATAAAAAAAATTAAAAATAATGGCTACACATACTCTACCTTCGTATTTTCTATTCACATATACAGTAGGAAACATAGGGATGGTTCGAAGATACCAGGACCCAAGAACTCTGGTTATTTTCAGCACAATTTTTTGACCCACGGAGAACTGGCTTTATCCCAGATGAGACTTGACATTGTGCTTTTGTCTTTTATCCTTTTTTCCCCTTTTATATAAAATGGCAGCTCTTTCTCAGACGAAACAGCCCTTTTCCATGATTCAAACTTCGGGGACCTCCTGCATCACTGATCAGTGCATCTTGCCTTTCATGTGGTTGCAGGGGCCCGAGCACAACGTGCAGCTTGAGTCGGTTTGGCTGTGGGATTTATCACCTGAGGAGAAGCAGGGACAGTCTGCCGAGTCCCTGCGGCTGCCCCCGAAGGGACGTACTCCTGAAGTCCAAAGCCAGGTGAGAAATGGGCGTGAATGGAGTGTAATTTTCTTAACTCCATTCTGATTAGTGTCTAGGGAAGAACGATGATCTGCATGGTCCCAGCCCACACTGTAAGCCGGTGTCTCCTCCCACTGTGATGCCTTTACTAGGATGGCGGGTTACCATCTGAGCGCTGGGGCCTCATTCGCAGGAGGCAGGGCGGGGAAGGTGGCCCACAGCACACCATGAGCTGAACGGCCGCTCCCCTCGACGTGCCAGAGATATAAACTGCCGCAGGATAACCTGCGAACGCAGAGCATGTTCCGCTAAAACTATGTCAGAAAGACATGATGAAAGAAAAGAAAAAAGAAAAATGACAGGAAGCCCTAGCTGGTTTGGCTCAGTGGATAAAGCGTCGGCCTATGGACCGAAGGGACCCAGATTCGATTCCAGACAAGGGCACATGCCCGGGTTGCGGGCTCGATTCCCAGTAGGGGGTGTGCAGGAGGCAGCCCATCCATGATTCCCTCTCATCTTTCATCTTCGAAGCCAATAAAAAAATATATTTTAAAAAATGACAAGAAGCTGCTCTCTTACATACCCCACAATTCAACAGCTTGGTTTTGGCCATTTGGGGACCACTCCTCACTAGAGATACTTCGATAACAACAAACTCTCCACAGCCACAGGATACCTTGTCATTGACGCTGTTAAGGATAACTTCACGCAGATCCAAAATAACAGAGGGCGTCATTTATTGGCTGTCCACAGGAAGTCTGGTCACACAAGGAGGTGTGGTGGGTGTGGTGGAACACAAAACCTCGGTTAACTACTGCACAGAAGGTTAACTGACTCTCCATTTGCTAACCCCCCAGCAGTCCCCTGCGGCCCAGGCACCACCGACCCGGGTACAAGTACGCTGAATGAACTGGGGATGGATGGCATTGTCCATTAGTCTTGGTTTCTCTCCCACCATCTTCCCACGAAACAGGACTTGGAATTCACAAAAGTAAGGGAAGAAGGAGCGCTTCCGTCCGCAGACCATCACCACCGCGAACGGGCGAGCGTGGCATGCAGGCTCACATCTGGTCGTTTTGTCCTTTGGACTTTTTTTTTTAAAAAAAAATTAACAAATGGAATAGCATGTCTATTTCAAATATTAGTAGCATAACAAATAAGTGCAATCTCAGTCTGGCCACCAGTCTCGCAAGCCTTCTGTGTGTCTGTCCCGAGAGTGGCGACTGACATCCGGGCACGTCCTGTCCCTTGAGCCTCTGATCACAGACCCCGGTTCCCCCATCCCCACGCCCTCCCTGTTCCAAAGGCCTGACAACAGTGACTTCCCTGTTTTCACCATCATCAAAGCGGTCGGGGTGGGGAGAAATGCCCATCACACCGAGCTGGGAGCATCTGGGCCGAGCGCCTCTGCGCGAGGGGATCCATGCGCTCGGCAGCGGTCCCTGTGAGCAGGGCCTGAAGTCCTCGCCACCATGGCCCTGAGTCACCAGAAAGTTGCTGCGGGGGGCAGCACCTGTCAGCCCCCCTGCCTGCAGTCCGGCCGGGCCCGCGGTCACACGGAGCTGAGCTTCACCAGGCCGCGCACCGAGTCCTCGTGCAGCGCGTCCTGGCTGGCCAGGCCCAGCACGTGCGCCGTGCGGCTGTGGGCCAGGGGGCTGCCACCCAGCAGCCGGGGCGGCGAGGGCGCCTCCTCCGGGGTCAGGAACTGGTGGCCCACGTGCTCCTCTTTCAGGGGCAGTATGTCTGTGAGCCCGGCCTCGGCGGAGAGGTTGGGCATGGAGGAGGGCGGCGTGGGCTGCCCGAGCGTCAGGCTGGCACAGGGCGTGCCCAGGCCCGGCTTCCCCGACAGGTGCAGCTCGTCGCTGGCGAGGCTGGGCTCGCTCTGCAGCAGGGGCGTGGCCGCGGCCTGCAAAACGAATTTGGTGCTCTGAATGCACTGGTCTTGGTCGCACTGGAGCAGGAGGGAGCCAGCAAAGAGAAGCCCAGACGAGATGGCACAGGGTGGGGGGGTGAGGAGGGGGTAGGGGGGCAGGGGGAGGGCAGGGTGCGAGAGAAAGAGAAACCCGTTAGTGACACTCAGTCAGCAGGGCAGGGGGCGTGTGCAGTAGCCGGTTTCACGTGGAGACACCCAGCATGTGGTAAACCCCAACACCTGGCACCTGGGAAAGCTGCTCCAGCTCACAGCCCCCACAGGTGCCCAGGGAGTAGGGGGCAGCCTCAGCCTGCCATGCTCCTGGCCCTGGTTCACAGAAAGGACCTCACTTCAAACAATCCCACCCATGCATCATAGAACTGTCCACGGGAAACTTACATAATTTTATTAACCAACTAGAGGCCCAGTTCACGAATTTGTGCACGGGTGGGGTCCCTTGGCCTGGCCGGCCATGTGGGCCAATTGGGGCTGATCAGGGCCAGCCGGGGGGAGGGACTGCAGGAGGTTGGCTGGCTGCAGGAGGTTGCCTGTGGGAGCACACTGACCACCAGAGGGCAGCTCCTGTGTTGAGTGTCTGGCCCCTGGTGGTCAGTGCACGTCATAGACCTGGGCCCACTCCTGCACACACCCAGGGGCACTTTCCGTGGCCACAATGATGATTTGTTAAAACTGTAACAAATCTGCGTTCAGCCTCATGGCCAGGACCCTAATGAAAGGCTCTCTGGTTTACCTGGGGGAAAACTTAAGGACTTAAAAATGTGAAAATAAAAATGTAGCCTAAAGCATTTCATTAAAAGTATCCATCCGTGGGCACAATTACTGGAACCACGGATCTAAGTCTCAAAATGCTGCGTGCATTCCATAACTTCGGACACGGTTTGCCGTTCAACTGATTTCCACTGGGGACCATGGAAATCATGGTCCATAGATCATGCACCCTGGGGCCCGGGGCCAGGCTCCTCCCGCAGCAGCGCCCACAGGAGGCTCCTGCTGGCTCCAGACCGGCCACCGGGATGGACACCATGATTCTATTAGACTCCGACCAAGGACAGTGCAACGACTGGCCAGCAGGGTTTATCACCCTCGTCATATTAACTTTGCACGCTCTCAACATCTCCTTCTCGGAAGAAGCTCAATGATTAGGGAATATGTGAATTTTCTGAAAGGTCAGAGCTTTTCCTCGTTTTGCACAACCTTCATGGTTGTACATCCCATTGGAGAAGTTCGAGGGGGAAAATGGCCAACACTTCAGGGTTCCTGTGGCGACGGCCAAGGGAAGGGTGTCCTGAAGCCGCGTCCTTCCCACCTCTGCTTCTCATTCTTACGTGCCCATCTCTTGTTGATCTTTCCACTGGACGGCGTTCTCCCGGTCCCACTGATTCTCTTCTCTGTCCCGCCCACCTGTGTACTTTCCCTCCCACTTCTCTTTTTCTTCTCTTCCCACCTCTCTCCTCTCACCTTGATCTTTTTATATCCACCCCGCTCCTTTCCTGGCGTTTCTGTCTTCATCCAGTAGAGGGAGACATCACTGCTCAATAGTTTCTCTCCCAAGCCACCCAGCTCCGCAGGATTTATTTCTATCCCAGCACCAACACCCAGAAGCCATTGGGAGTATTTTAATGTATCTAACCAGTTATATACTCTGGGAAAATAACAAGCCCCAGGATATTGGACAACGACAATTCATTACTCTGAACAGGAAACCGAGAAACTCGTGTTTTCATTCCAAAACAACCCCTTTACAAGTTCTTGTTTAACAGATATGGGGTTGAACCACATGAAATCGCCCTTTCTTTTGGCCAAAAATCACCCCCATGCTGAGTCCTGACAGAACAGAAGTGGGATCACTCATGAGCCTGTTTATGAAAAGCGCCCCCTGTTGGCAGCGTAACACGGATACGTCTGCGCCAGAGCGCTGGCCGGACCTGCAGGAAGTCACTGTGGTGGCCGCTGATTCACTGCCCCAACGCAGCACGTTTTACTTGCAGAGAGATTTATGGCTTCAGGTGTTCGAATGTTACAATTCAGAAGCACCCCAGAGATCATTTACTTTTTGTTTCTGCAGATTTTCAAATAAAATCGCTCATGTTGGAAGACGTTTCATTTTACCCTGACTTCATGTCTGCGGTGACCCTCAGACACAGATACATGCGTGCACTTTCTAGATGGTCTTTATACACATTAAGAATGAATGGAATTATTACTTAGTTTGCTCCAATTCTGTCAAAGTATTAATGCTGGGCATTGTTCATTTCTGCCTGCCTATGGCGCTGTGTTCTGGGTCTCTTATAAAAACACCACAAACTTTAAAACCTACCTAAAATGTAGGCTGGGAGCAGAGCTTCCTTTTTATTCTTCTATTAACATTACCATTTAAATCTGCTTAAGTTGTACTGTTCTACAATATTTGATTTTTCAGATTATGCATGAAGAGTTCTCTTGATTTACTAGTTGAGTAAATCATCCCACTGCTGGGTTTAGCCTTGTTTTGATATTGGATTAAGGGGATTTAGACATTAGGTTAAGTAAATATATCAAATGATCTTCTAAAAAAACAAAAAGAAATCCCAACAACTAGGAACTATCTTTGTGGTTAGCATGTGACCCCAAAGGAACTTCGTAGCTACATAAACCGTGACCCGGACGCTATTCACAACTTAAAAGTATCTGACAATAGGTTTAAACATAAACTATGACCCAGGTGCCAGACAGAACTGAAACTGACCATCAAATGAGATGCACTAAGAACTGGACCACGAGTGATGCCACCGCTGTGTACACACGCGCGGAACTTCAATACGGGGTAACAATGAGAGCCAATCGGGGGAGAACAGGTGCTCAGGTGGCACTGAGCGTCTGCACTAATCCCAGTGAGGGTCCGGAATTTCACAGGTGCTCACACGACAGACGCTCTCCTGGGCTGCACGCACCATTTCAATGCTTTCGAGGCCACCCCGGTGTTTCCCTATACTTTCCTCCTGGGGACTGTCGTAGAGGGAGGCTGCTTAGACACCACATACCTGTCCCCAACCACAAACCTGAGATGGCAAGTTAACGGTGCATTGTCTGTTTTTGAGGAAATAAATCAGACCTCAGTGTTGACTTGGATGCCAGGGCTAATTAGATTTGCCTAACCTTTCTGCCCCGCACTATCATTGTGCTTCTCTGAGACCTAAAGCCTTTACCTCTCACTCCTAAAATAGCACCTATTTCCCCAGAAGCACTTTTCCTATCATCCAGGAAGTACCTTGCAGATCTGGACTTTGGTCCTAAAATAAAATAATGTGTTCATTTCCTTCCTCGGCTAAATCGAATGCCTCCCAATGTCCCTCCTTCAAGGAAAGGTCTGGCTAGAGTGCTCACGCCCCAAGGCTGTTGCAGCATTATTATCCGCAGAGTGGGTAACAAAATTGTGCGTCTGGGCTTGTGGCAATGCCGGTTGCCACGTGTCCTCCAATCATAGAGACAGGCTGCTGTTCAAGGGATGATGCATAACCGATACTGGACTAGTATCCCTCTGTATATGGGGGGAGGGGTAATAAAACTGCCCCCAATAAGTGAGATAAATGATTTCCCATAAGGCAAACAGACAAAGGGAGACTGCAATCCTGAGAGAAGGGAACTCACAAGGTGAGGCCCACAGTCAGCCAGCTCTTCCGTTGGGGAAACATCCCCAACCTGGACGCCGGCTCAGGTCTGAGCAGGGCCCAGCAGCTCTGCGGAGTGGGGCAGCTGGGTCACAGGGCAGGCCCTGGAGAAGAGGATGCTGTGCAGAGAGGGGGAACCAGCAGTCCTCGTGGGGGTCCCCCACGCAGCTGTGGCCACAGGCTCTGGTACGCATGTGCAGTCTTCCCCCTGCAGAGGCTGACAAGACAGCAGCTGCAGTGGGGCTGAGAGAGGGACACAGATACTAGAGGGCGAAAGAAGTAGTGCTGGGGGCCACTGACCTCAGGAACACGGCCAACACCTTGCTAACGGCCCTGCGATCCAGGGAGGGCCTAGGGAAACTGTGCCTTAAGGAGCAAGAATCATGCCCTACAGTGAGACCCTGGAAAGTTCAAGGTGATTAGCGAGGAGCTGGACTGCTTGCTAGAATGAGAATCAAGTCTTCTAACGAAGATAACAAAATCCAGAGTCTCTACACTATTGTCCAAAATACTCGGTATTCAATACAATGTCAACAGACATCCAGAGACAGGAAAATGTGATCTGGAGCCAGAAAAAAAGCAGTCACCAGACACCAAACCCACAGCCCCGATGTCCTTATCAGGTAACGACCTTAAGCTTCCCACCCCGGCTCTTCCCTTCACCCAGTTACTTCCATTGTTGCCCAGTTGCTCAGAGTGGATACAATTGAGCTGGCTGGTCTTGCAGTCCATGGCTATGAGGGAAATAATAATAAAAGAATAGCCGAAACCGGTTTGGCTCAGTGGATAGAGCGTCGGCCTGCGGACTGAGAGGTCCCAGGTTCGATTCCGGTCAAGGGCATGTACCTGGGTTGCGGGCATATCCCCAGTAGGAGATGTGCAGGAGGCAGCTGGTCGGTGATTCTCTCTCATCGATGTTTCTAACTATCTCTCTCCCTTCCTCTCTGTAAAAAATCAATAAAATATATTTAAAAATAAAATAAAATAAAATAAAAGAATAATAGCTAATCCTAGATGTTAAGTGCTTTGCGTACATCAACTCACTCCTCATAGAAACCCTGCAAGGTCAGGATCCAACAGTTCCCTGGATGAAAATTCTGAGAGGTTAAGTGACTTGTCAAGGTCACTCCTCTAGTAAGTGACAACCGTCGGGCTCCTCACACACGTAGTCCCCCTCCCAGCTTTGAGGGGGGCCGAGGGAAGGCCTGTTTAGGCCTGTGGCTGGCACTGGGAGGATGTCGCTGCACACCTGTCACGGCTGGACTTCTGGTCCAGGGCGGTGCTGTATACCAGCTCCAGGGTGACCCCTGCGATTTTAACATTTCTCTCTGACAGAGTCGTTCCTAAGGGCCGTTTGTGTGGGCGAGTGCAGACAGAACAAAATGTCCCGGATCGCATGGGGGGGGGGGCCGTGGCAAGGACTGATGTGTACACACTTTCTTCCAAAGAAGAGGAATTATTAGCAAAGCAAAGCAAAGCAAAACAACGCAACACAAACGAAACACCACTCCCGACAAACAAACCTAGCAAAGCTGCTGGGGCTGGGCCTCGCCTCCCTGTCTGTAAACACAGTGGACGGAGGCCACGGGCGAGCGGTCTCCCTGAGCCCCAGTGGTCGGAGGCTGCGCCTTCCCCTCCCAGTTCTCTGTGCTCAGAAGCCAGGGCCCGGGAGCCTCAGGCTCGAAAGGCCTGTCAATCACGGAGCTCTGCTGTGGGTGACTCAGGGCCACGGAGGGCAACAGCGCCACGAGGCCCCCACGCCCATTCCCTTTCAGAAACACGGAACTTCTTTAGGGAATCTGGTCCAGATAAAGCTGGGATTCCTGGTGCCCGCGGAAAGCCCCCGCCCCGCCCCGAGTCTGCCACCCAGAAACAAAGCCCGCCTTTCCACGCGCGGCCACACCCGCAGCCCCTTGGGGAGGCTCCCTCGGCCTTCGCTGGGACAGAATGAACCCTGGTCTGACGATTCGCACTCAGGTGTGCGTGGCCGGTCTGAGATTTGGCTGAACGTGGGGAACTGGCCGTGCCATCCATGGCACACTAAAGGGGTATGGGGTCAGAACAGACTGAGCAGAGGGACAGAGTGGGGTCTGGGCACCCTCCAGCCTCCCAGCCCCCCAATGACTCTGTGGCCTGTGCAAGGGGCCTTTCCATCACCAGGTGCCACAAGCTGTTTCTGGAAGAGATGTTGTGTGTCCTTCCCCTTCACAACCCCTAACACACCTGTCACTCGGCGGCAACAACCCCTTCCCCTTGCCCAAGCCTCCCAGTCCCTGGTGTCCAGGAAGCTTTGAAGGTGAGCCTGGTCTAGGGGCGCCTGGTCTACGGGGGCCTGGTCTAGGGGCGCCCGGGCTAGGGGTGCCTGGTCTAGGAGCACCAGGTCTAGGGGCGCCTGGTCTAGGGGCGCCTGGTGTAACTGGGTTAGCGAGCACAGAAGCGTAAGAGAACCCTTCCAGGGTGTCGCCCTGCAGGCAGCTCCTACCATGTCGCTCTGCGAGGCGGTGGCCCCGTACGTGGCCAGCCCGTTGGAGGGCGCGGCTGGCTGAGGCGTGTCAGGCTGGACGTACCCTCTTCTGTCAATGAGGCTACAAGAGAGAACAAAGCAGAACAGGAGGAGAGTGAGTAGAAAGCCGAAGACGCCATCAACACTGTTTATTTCTACTTGGGGGGTCCCTCTTCCTGTGCAGGGAGCTGAATGTGGGTCTGCAGCTGTCGCTGGGAAACGGGAACCGCCTCCCCCCCCCATGAGCACATTGTCATACCGCGTAGGAATGTCTTAGAGGCAACTCCAGTGCACGATCCCGGGCACACAGCTGCTGCCACTGTTAATGTCATTGTCGTATCATCACCACAACCGCCACTGCTTCAGGCCGCACACGACGGCCTCTAACTATTTTGGCATTGACCTTCTACACAACTCACTCCTAACTCAGTTCCACAGGTTTTCTAATTGCTTCCTGCATTGTGTCCTGGTTCCCTTGCTGTGCTAACGACAGCTCCCTGCTCCCACTGACCCACAACAATAATTCATGAGGTCACATGCCTCAGTTTCCCTATTTGGCCCTGAGGGGATTTATCCCAAACTGGACACAAATTCACTGGAAGAACCAAGAAGGTGTCAAGTGCAACACAACAAACAGCCAGGTCTCTATGGTCTTTATTGCACTGAGGCCGTACCCCAGTGGACCGTGTGGCCTAATCCACCTGCAGCGGCCACATCTCTTCCCAGTGGGGCCTGTGCTCCCTCATCTGAGGCGTATTCTAGGGCTTGTGCTAGGGCGTGTGCTAAGGCGTGTTCTACAGCGTGTGCTAGGGCGTGTTCTAGGGCGTGTTCTAGGGCGTGTGCTAGGGCGTGTTCTAGGGCTTGTGCTAAGGCGTGTTCTAGGGCGTGTTCTAGGGCGTGTGCTAAGGCGTGTTCTAGGGCTTGTGCTAGGGCGTGTGCTAGGGCGTGTTCTAGGGCGTGTGCTAGGGCGTGTGCTAAGGCGTGTGCTAGGGCGTGTGCTAAGGTGTGTTCTAGGGCTTGTGCTAGGGCGTGTGCTAGGGCGTGTGCTAGGGCCTGTGTTTTCGGAGCCTGGTGAGGAGCACCCTGCTTTCTGAACCTCACCTTGGAGAGACGGGCCCACACAGGGCAACACAGCAGTTCGTGAAGATATTTCCGTAGCTGTAGGGGTTGTAATTTTCTTTACCTCTTTTATTTGACCAAGATCCTTTAATCTGAAAGAAGAAGACAGGAACACAGCATCCTTCACACCAATGCCACAGTCTGAGCGACTGGACCACGAGAAGTCCGTGGGAATGCAAATCATCTTTCCTCCGTCTGCGGCAGGGATGGAGATGCTGCTCTCAGGGAAACTGGCATTTATGCCCAACCTGGGAACACCCTCAACAGCAGGCAGACTAGGGAGAACGCATTCTCTGGGGACGAGCTCTTATTGCTGCTACGTAGCGCCAGAGGCCGCTCACACGAGCCACGCGATCCGCTCGCGCTCACATTCAGTGCTCAAACAGCCGCCAAGTGGACGGCAGCGGCAGCGGTACCGGGGCCCGATTGCCAGTTTAGAGCCGTCTGAATTTGGCCTCAACGTGTTGCCAAAGTAACTGTGCAGATTCTAAGAGTCACAGTTACCAAATTAAGTAACTGTTCATATTCTTGCATCTCATCGGTGCTGGTTTTCTCGAGCCTCTACGGCAAATGGAGCGATTCGGAGACATGGGCTGATACTTAGAGCAGAGAGGAAAATGAAGAAGCATTTTCCAACAGAACGTGTCTTGTTTTGATGCCCCCTCTCCATCCGCATGAAGCAGAGGCAGGTAACCCTGCGCAAACGCTAAACTTTGGGTCTGGCCGATCCCCAGAGCCGACGTTAACTGGGAGGCAGGCTCCAGTTCGCCTGCGATGCCACCTGCCCCGTCTCTCCTTGGGCTTGGTGCGAGGGGCTCACATCACCACCGCAGAGGAACAGGACGGACCCTGGCTCCTCACCTCCTCCATCCCTCCCCGCCCCTCCTCCCCGCCTCGGTTCCCGAACACAAAAGCACAGCCCCAGCCTGCGCTGCAGGAACTCACGTCTTCATTGGTCGTCTGGTTGGAGCTGATGAGGTACGTGTGGAAGCCCAGGAGCCCGACGATGGACCAGACGGAGAAGAAGCACACCACGGCCTCCAGCACGGTGACCGAGTCAAGGACGGGACTGGGGGATGGAGTGCCCGGGGGCTGCGGTGGCTGGCGGCGTGGACGGGACACCGCAGACACCCACTTGGGCCTCGAGCGTCTATCTAGCCTCCCGTGGTGAGCTCCCTGCCCGAGGGGCACCTGGGACAGGCCCTCCCCCCGTCCTCCCGCCACCTGCCCAGCAAATGATGGACGGGCTCCCTGCACGTGACTTCTTCACGGGCCTCGGACTGTCCTCCCTGCCGGACCGCCTCGCCTTTTCCCGGTGACTCACACTGGGAAGCCACCGACAGCTGCACCGGGAAGCGAGCGGCTGGAGCTGGCAGCGGCCCGCCTTCGCCGTCGAGGGAAGGACTCCACATTGAGCATCACTTCAAGCACAGACTCTCAGTTTGGCTACTGAGCGCCGAGGGCTGTGGTGCCAACAGGTTTGTCCCCGGCCTGAGGGCGAGGCTGTGGGGGGCTTGTTGCGGGGTGACCGTGGGTGGCTGTGCCGGGGGGTGGGGGGGTGTCCTCAGGGCTCTCCCTGGGCAGCCCTCCCACACCTGGGTGCTGCCTGCTCCCACCTGCACGTGGGCTTCCCAACCAGCGGGGGCATTTCGCAGACTGGCTCGGGGTGAGGGTCATTTTATTTGGGGACGCTCCCCCCGCCCCTCAGCCAGGCCTGACACAGAAGGCTGGGAGCCCTGGAGGCTCACGGTGTTGGGTGACGGGCAGACCCGCAGGTGTTAGAGCCACAGCAGGAGGAGGCTGCGTTCTTCAACAGAGCAGATCATTGCCAAGGGTGGGGCAACGTGAAAAGACTAGAGGGTTTTTCTGTCCCCCAAATGTTTATAAAATTCTATTTACCAGATACAGATGTTTCTCAGGGGAAAAATAATTCTCACAGGCCTGGGAGTTTCAGTCTGCACCATGCATCCCCAGTAATGAACCACAGGCCAGAGAGAAGAAATACTCAGGCTTCCTGATGCCCCCACGCGAGGAAGGCACAGGTCGTACTGACAGAACCACTGATTTTCTTCAGGGCTGGAGGTAATTCCCCTTCAGACCAGAGACATGCGTACACTCCCCGGGGCAGCGCCATGATCTGCCACGTCACAGTGACTGCGCACCCGCCGGGGACGGGGCTGCCTGGGGAACAGAGAAATGAGGGGTCCAAGCTGCTAACCCACCGTCAGCATCAGGACACGCCGCTGGCTGCTCCGGGAGAGGCGGACAGCGCTTCCCTTCTCCAAGGTCTGAGCCTCGAAGCTGCGAGCTCACAGAGGCAGCCCTGAGGTAGGAGGACCTCTGGGGGGAGTGTCCCCGGGCGGGCTGGCCGAGGGGGACAGCCGGGTGGTCTGGAGTCTAGACTGCCAGCACACGATGTCCCGCTGCCCTCACGGAGGAAGGAGGAGAGGAAAGCCCAGGCGGTGTTTGGAAAAGCAGACAGACGTGGCTGGGCAGGGGGTAAACACGCAGGGGTAGGAGGGTCAGGGGGGAATAGGGAGATGCAGAGAGGTGGACCCCTCCCCATCCATGTTTCTCTGCTTTTCCCTGCGCAGCCCGGCAACCCCTTCCTTCTCCCAGGGCTGCCCCGGTGGCAAATGGTTCCGGTGGGAGGCCTGGTGTGCACCTGGGGACACGTGGACAGCGGCCTACGCGCCGAAAATGGTCTCTTCTCACTGCCTTCCGACAGGTCGCTCTCGCAGGTGCCCCTTCTAACCCCCTCGGCCACCCAAGAGGGGCAGGCTGAGGGGGCAGCCCGCTGGGAGCCATGCCCCCATGTGTGAAGGCAGAGGCGGAATGGAGGCCAGGGACAGCGAGGAGGCCAGGGGCCGGCAGCCGGGAAACTGGGTGTCCAGGGAGGTGATGCTGGCAAGGAATCTGCAGAGGCTGGCGGTCAAGCCGAGAGACAGACACATGAAACCAGCCAAGAAATGGTCGCGGGTGGAAAAGAGAGAATAAAAAACGGAAGCAAAGACTTGTCACCGAACAACACGTGACCAGCTGACCTCAGAAGTGCTCCGTGTCCCCAGAAGTTTACTTCCAGGGCGGCCGACGGCCATGCCCAATACACACAACATTCCTATGTGCGAACCATGGGAAACTGCGAGTGGAGGTGAGGGACAGCGGTGAGCGTGGCTGCCCCCAGATCCTGTCCCTTTGCAAAGCCGCCTCTATCGCCACCCCACAGGCGGGCACTGTTTTCCGGTGGATGTGGAACCTTAAAGGTTTAGCGCAACAACAAAATCGGCAGCTTTCTATATTAGTATCTTGTGCCTTAGAAACGTTTTATAAATAGCAGAAGGCAGTCTCCCCATCAGCTCACTGCGGTGTCAAAATGACACGATGCAAGGTGGGGTGTAGACCGCGGCCCACTCCAGCTCCTCCCACAGCGGCTCTGAAGGGAAATCATCACCTTTCCTGCCCATGGCTGGCATCACGGGCACATGCCAGGTGCTGGCCAAAGGCTTCACAGGGACGCACTTAACCCTCAGATCAACCCAGTGAGAAGCACAATTCCCACTTGACACCGAGGGAAACTGAGGCAGGAAGCAGTTAAGAATTTGCTTAAGCAACAGCAGAGCTAGGCTTTAAACCCTGGGTGTGGCTCTTCTAGTGCGACGACCTGTGGGCTGGCTCCTCTCTTCGTTCTTGCTGGGGCAGGCGGCTCCGGCTCCCCGTCCCCCCTCTGCTGGGGAGTCCCTGTCCGGGTCCTGCAGGAGCCGGCCCTGCACACTCACCCTGACTGCGGCACCCACACCTGATGACACAGCTGCTCCCTGACCCTCACAGATGCTGTCTATGCCAGAATAAGAATAATATGAATTTCTCTGAAATGTATAAAAACCCATGGACTGATTTTTAAAAAAAAAGAAATGAGAGGAAACGTGCCAACTCAGAAAAAATGCAACAAACAACAAACACATTTTTCTTATGACTTCAGGCGGCTTAGAAACTCCCCCGACGCAGCTCCACAGACACACACTGACCCCCGGGAAGATGTCCCGGTTTGTTCTAACCCTCTCGTCTTACAGACCGGAAGCTGCGGCTCAGAGTCCTCCAGCCACTTAGAAGAGCTCCCAGAGCAGTTCACGGTGAAACGGAGCTAGAACGTGGCCCCCCAGACTCCTGGGGGAGAGAGAACCTCCCCAAGGCCACCAGCAAAGACACACCGACCAGCGGCCCCGGAGGGTCCGTCCTACCCATCGCACGTACATCCTCACTAACGAGCAGGACTTCGTGCTCTAAGCACATCACGGCCCGGCAGAACTAAAGCACGCTCTTCTGGAATACACGTTCATGATGCAGCGCAACTCACCACTTCCCAACAGCTTCGCTCCACGGACAGGGGCATTCTCCTCCGAAGCAAGGATTTCCACAGAAAACACCCGTCAGGACAGGGGGCGTTTGGCAGTCACCACTGCCGGGGGCCAGGGGTTGGTGACACACATATTTGTGAGCTGTTTAGTGAAAAAGCCCAGCCCCTCACTTTTAAGCATGGACATGCTCCTGAAACCCTCCTCTACTTCCAGAAAGAATAAGGAAGATGAGGGCTGGGAGCGGCGCCCGGACGCCCACTCGCCCTCCTGCTCTGCCGTAGCATTTGCCTGACCCTCGCTCTCGCCTCTCATTTGCTCTGGGGGAGAATTGGGGGTTTTGTCGGACTCTTTTGTGTTGGCTGAGGAGCTGCCCTGGGATATTTTGGCTTTGGCGTTAGGTCACCTTTTTCCAGGCAGGAGCCTGGCATGACAGTGGGTCAGGAGATGCCACAAAACCAGTGGGACCGAATCAGCAGGAGCAAAGCAATACAGATAATAATCCCTGTAAACTGTGCTGGTTCAGTCTTCATGGGGCCTCTGTTACCATTTTCAACTTGAACTCAGGGAAGGGGAGATAGATCGATCGATCAATCTATCTATCTATCATCTTCTTATGTGTCTGTGTGTATAAACATACATATTTTTTTACCCATCCTTTTTTGTCTCTCATCCTGTGTCTCCTTAACAACAGAAAGGGCAGAGCAGGGGAGGGAGGTCAGCGATGTGACTCAGAAGCGACCAGGCAGCCAGGCAGCTGCGTGAGGCCTGAGGAGCAGACAGAACAAGAGCCTCCCCAAGGATGCCCATCCCCGGCAGCTGAGAACACATTGCCTACCAGTCGAAAGGGAGCCCGTGGGTTGCAGGTACGGACCTTGAGATGGGAGGTTACCCAGAATGAGGGCGGGGCCCGTCTGCAAAGGCAGGGAGGTTCTGGCTGAGGCCCGAGTGATAGCAGAAGGGAAGGAAGGAGAGATTCAAGGTGTGAGAGGGACTGGATCCGCTGCTGCTGGTTTTGCAGAGAAAAGGAGCCGTGAGTCAGGGAATGCATCAAGAAATGGGGACCTGTCTCGTTCCCCAGCAATTCAGCCAGCCCCCACGTGAGCCTGGGAGAGACGCTCCCCAGGGCCTTCAGGTAAGAGTCCAGGTTGGAAAACACCTGGATTCCAGCCTGTGGGACCCAGAGCAGGATCCAGGCGAGCCCACTGGACTCTGACCTGCGGGGCTGTGTGACAATACATTCATGCTGCTTAAGCCTCTAAACCAGTGACGGTGAACCTATGGTTCCGGTGGGAGGCCTGGTGTGCACCTGGGGACACGTGGACAGTGGCCTATGTGCCGAAGATGGTCTCATTCTCACTGACACGCGAACTCACTTTTTTGGTTGATTTTTCTTTGTTAAATGGCATTTAAATATATAAAATATCAAAAATATAAATCTTTGTTTTACTACGGTTGCAAATATCAAAAAATTTCTATATGTGACACGGCACCAGAGTTAAGTTAGGGTTTTTCAAAATGCTGACATGCCGAGCTCAAAAGGTTCGCCATCACTGCTCTAAACTGGGGCTCTTTTTTTAAAAAAAATATATTTTATTGATTTTTCACAGAGAGGAAGGGAGAGGGATAGAGAGTTCGAAACATCAATGAGAGAGAAACATCGACCAGCTGCCTCTTGCACACCCCCCACTGGGGATGTGCCCGCAACCAACGTACATGCCCTTGACCGGAATCGAACCCGGGTCCCTTCAGTCGGCAGGCCAACGCTCTATCCACTGAGCCAAACCGGTCAGGGCTAAACTGTGGCTCTGTTACCTCAGCAACAGGAAGCTCACACAGCCAGCAGTGCTACGAGGGGCCTGTCATGCACTCAGGGCAGGTCGAGGCCACCAGGCTCCTGACCGTGAGGCCGGCTTAGGAAACAGCCTCGAGGGACGGCATCAGGCTGTGGGGGAGGTCAGCAGCGCGTTGTGGCGACACCGGAAAGACAGTGGCTGAGGTTCTGTGAGTGTTCACACACCGGGCCATGGGAAAAGCCTTCACCTCCGCCTGAGAACGAGCTTCCGAGAGAAAATAAGCTAAAATTCTGCTCTGGACCAAATAAGAGCATTACCCCGCCCCCCGCCCCCCCTTCCCCCCCCACACGTGAATAGTTTCTGCAGCAAAGTCGGCGTGCCACCCGATACATCCCACTCTTGCCTTCCTTCCTTCATCAGCAGCATCTGCCTCTTCCCCTGGTGGGGAACGCAGTGCACTGGGCTCTGCAGACTCTGAGCAGGGCCAGACCGGAGGGCAGCAGACGTGAGCTCTGGCGGGGGCCTGGCAGAGCTGCCCACCGCAGCAGGCGCCTCCTTGCGATCACTCCTCCCACGCACGTGAGCGATGCTTTGGCACTGAGCATGCTCACATATATCCCAAATAGTTGATTTTGTTGGCGTAGCACTGTCTAGCAGAGTGGTTGACTTCTGTAACCAACAGCCACACATTTAGAGGCTTAAAGCAAAGCCTAAAGCAAAGAACTGAGACACAAAAGCGTTTGAAGAAATGAGCGAACCTCATAATTGGCTGTGATGGAGCAGGAGGTAAAGCTGTTACCTGTCTAGGACTTGCTACCAGTCTTTCCTTACGACTCACCCCAGGATGGTGAGATGATAAGATCCTCCCTGGGTGGGAGGGTCTGTAGTGGACGGCACCCCCCCAGCAACAAGCCCAGCCGCCACACAGCTGCACTGCTCAGCGGGGAGGGCGTGTCTGCAGGTGCCCACGACAACCCTGGGAGCGGAGCAGCTGAGCTCTCTCAGCCCCCCCCCACACACACACAGCGAGGAATCCCTGTCACTGACGTCAGTCTGCCCCAGACTGAGACGTATGCAGGTGATGTGTACGTCATCTCAGTAAAGTTCTTTTCTTAAGAATTCCCGCCGAAACCGGTTTGGCTCAGTGGATAGAGCGTCGGCCTGCGGACTGGGGGGTCCCGGGTTCGATTCCGGTCAGGGGCGTGTACCTTGGTTGCGGGCACATCCCCAGTGGGAGGTGTGCGGGAGGCAGCTGATCCATGTTTCTCTCTCATCGATGTTTCTGACTCTCTATCTCTCTCCCTTCCTCTCTGTAAAAAATCAATAAAATATATTTTAAAAAAAAAAAAAAAAAAAGAATTCCCTACCACGAGATGAGGACTCCTGGGAATAATGGGGAGTTCAAGTCCAGGCCACCTGGTTACCTGAAGACGAAAGAGAGCCTGGGCTCAGATGGATCGGTCAGTGGGGCTGGCTGGCGGGAGCCACACCAGTGAGTGGAAAACCTCAGTAGACGGGGAAGGGAGTGGGAGCCCACGCAAGAACTTAATGGGTGAACATCTGCCTTTCAAGAAGTTTAAAATACTAAGGTACATGCCCATATATACCGAGAGGCTGGGACTCGCCCACATGACTTGGGAGTGACCATCTTTGGTCCAGCCAGGGCTGTGAAAGGTGTTCCGTTTCTGAACATAGATACGGGTCTGTACGGCCCAGAGGAAGGCCAAACTGACCCCAGACAGAATCCAGACAGAGGCTCACGGGGATCCCCTCTGGTGGCCGCCCTCAGGGACACCCATAAAGATTCTGTAGGGACCACCCACTGATCAGAACGAAGCCAGTTTGTAGCTTGCAGCCTTACTTCTCCCCAAACCAACCCGAGGGAACCCAATCTTGTGGGTTCCTGGGGTGGGCAAGACGCACACTTGCTTTCTAGCTAAAGAGCACGCCAACCGAAACGGCGCACTGCGCCACTCGGAGCTGGAGCATTCGGACGCCATTCCTCGTGCAGGTGACGACAGGGAGTTCTCCGGGTGCTTTACGGGACAGAAAGAATAGGATTGCCGGGAAGACAAGCCAAGGCACGGGGCGGAGGGTACCCAGAGGTCGGTCCAACGCGTAACGCCTGAGCCTTCCACACACACCATAACCACAAAGGATATCTGGCGGGACTGTCCTTAATCGCATTAAGGAATCCTGTTTGCTGTGAACCTGGGGGGACAAAACAACATTTAGTATTAAGACCAGCACTTAGTATTCAAACATTCACCCCCAGAAAAACAGCCTGCATGCGACGCTCTCCCATCTGCACGGAAATAATCGGTGTCTCAGGATCAATGCAGGAACTGGGTTGTGTACGTGCTGCGGCCCCAGGGCACGGCCTGGATGGCGATGCCACTGAGGCTACTCAACAGGAAAATGGCAGATTCACGAGAGGCAACAGCTGCAGGGTGACTTTTCAGTCAAAGCAGATGGATGTCTGCATCCTCGCCCATAAATTGTAGTTCTGATGACTCCTTTGTTTCCCTCATTTTAATAGGAAAACAGAATACTGCATGCGGTTTTTTCTCTTCTTTCATGAAAGACTGTTTTCCCAGGGTTTGTTAACCCGACTCTGGAGGTCCTAGGGACGAGGCTACGTATAAAATACGTCTTTCTCTGCGCCCAGAGTACGCACACGCATTACGCTGAGGTCTACTACTGACTCCTTTTGGGTTTAAGACGTGTTCATGTGAGCTGTCTGTGCCGGAAAACATTTCTCTAAGGGCTCAAGTGAAGATGCATCTGACGAGAGGCAATCTTTAGTTTACGGATTGACATTATGGTTTCTGTGACTCACACCCATAGGAGGAACCGTGGCTGTTCCATTGTGGGGGTGATGCGGGTCCCTGTACTGCGCAGGGCCCTGTGTTTGGGGACATGGTGTGGCTCCGGGGCAGCGATGAGATGACCAGGGAGGACTGACAGAACAGGATGGTCCTAGTGCATTCCTGCGGCACACGGGGCTGGCGTGGCTGCAGCGTGGGAGCTGCAGGCAGGGTCCCAGGCCCCGCTGTGTGCGTGGACACCTGTCCAGCGATGGGAAGGCTGTGAGTGGACGGCTCCACGTTCTTCCTCGAGTTCCCATTCCCTCTGTGCGTCCCCCCCCCTCTGCATCGCCCCTCCTCTGTGCGTCCCCGCTCCTCTGTGCGTCCCCCCTCCTCTGTGCGTCCTCCCCTCCTGTGCGTCCCCCCTCCTCTGTGCGTCCCCCCTCCTCTGTGCGTCCCCCCTCCTCTGTGCGTCCCCGCTCCTCTGCGCGTCCCCCCTCCTCTGTGCGTCCCCCCCTCCTCTGTGCGTCCCCCCTCCTCTGTGCGCCCACTGGCCACCGCGAGGCACGAGGATGTGCCTCGTGAACTAGGATGCCAGCCGTGGGAGAGCCAACAAGGAAGGCTTAGGGCTCCTCTTCCATCCCTGCTAGGACCATAGGGCAAAACCCGCAGGGGCATGTGGCAGGTCTGAGCAAACACAACCTTGAGCAAGATGAGACCCGAAGCAATGATTTCTCTGTCCTTCCTGAACCCAATGTGTATCACTTTCCCAAACTCTCCTTCTTCCGTGAGAATTCCAGACCTCGCCTTGTCAGGGATCTGCGATAACAGGTCCTCACCCCACTGTACCCTCCCAGCCCCGTCCCCCATGACCTGGCAGGGAGAACTCGGGTGACAGCTCCCCAGCTGCAATCTTAGGCGGCCATCGGGACTAAGATCAAGCCAAATGGGGGCGGGGTGGGGGTGCTGGGGTGCAGAGCACGAGGAGAGGAAAAGCATTATTTGCGTTTGTACAATCCATTCGGGTAACGTGTGGACAGATCCGTTCCAAGTGGTTTTTGTGTGGAGACTGGATTAACAATACGCAAGCATGAAGCCACAGCAAAACTGTTTTCTGAGCTCGGGCGAGTGAAGTGTAAGGAGGTGACAGTGAACTGTACATCACAACCCGCTGTGGTCAGGGGGGCCTCCGTGTGTGTGTGTGTGTGTGTGTGTGTTCCCAGAATTTGTGTGGCTGAGCAAATAAAAACAGGCCCTTATTATCCAGAATGTAAGGGCAAGGCCATACATACAATGTGATCATATATATAGGAAAGCATTTTGAGGCAACTAAAGATGACAGAAAAACGTAATGTTTAGCCTCAGCTGGTTTTGCTCAGCGGTTGGAGTGTTGGCCCATGGACTGAAGGGTCCTGGGTTTGATTCTGGTCAAGGGCATGTCCTTGGTTGCAGGCTCTATCCAGGGCCCCTAGAGGGCAACCAATCGATGTGTCTCTCTCACATTGATGTTTCTCTCTCTCTCTCTGCCTCCCCCCTTCCCTTCTACTCTATCTAAACATCAGTGGAAAAAATATTCTTGGAGGAGGATTAACAAAAAAATATAAAGTTTAAACACTGGTTTGTAGTGTCACAGAAAGTGTGCTGGAGCAGCACATAACTCTCCACAGGTGTGAACGCAATCGCGTCTTCTCTCTGATTCTTCGGGCTGTATTCACAGATAGGATCCTGGCTGCTTCTGCCATTATCCGGCTGAAAACTGCAGAGCCACACTGGCATCCCCCGCAGGCCGCATGGGGGCGGCCTGAACGAATGTCACCCCTGTTCTTGCAGCCCCGCCAAGTGATGGCATGGCGCTCAGGCATATGTTACAAATCTGTGTCACCTTCAGATGGAGGGATTTCAGTAAGAAAAAATGGGAACTAGGATTTAAAATGCTGTTGAAATTTTGGGGTTCTCCATTTAATGTCCAAAATTGACCAACATCTAAAAAGAACTAATGTGAGTCCCACCGGTGGGGCTCAGCAGTTGAGCGTCGACCTATGAACCAGGAGGTCATGTTCGATTCCGGGTTCCCGGCTCGATCCCCAGTGTGGGGTGTGCAGGAGGCAGCCGATCCATGATTCTCTCTCATCACTGATGCTTCCATCTCTTCCTCCCTCTCCCTCCCTCTCTGAAATCAATAAAAATATATTTAAAAAGAAAAAAAACTAATGTGAAACTTTCCTTACTATTGAATTCCCCAGCCCCACACGGGCCCCCTGGGGAGAAGCGAGGAAACATTTCTGGCTGCAGCCTCAGTGCACCACCTTTGTGGTTTGAGAGCTGCTGCTTGGAAAGAAAGTGAGGCATGTACTCAGATACTTTCTGGAACATTCCAGAAAGAGGCTCTGTACTTGCTAATGGGTGGCTGTACTTCAGGAATGTGGACAAGAGGCCCCGCTGGTCTTTAATGTTGCTAATGGCACTGTAATGGGAGTTTAAAGGCTTAAATTTATAGTTCAAAGCCAATTAACTTCCTTCTCATCACTGCCTATTGTAGGAAAGTAAAAGGCCAAGAGACAAAAGAAACAGTTACGGCCTTCAGAATGGGGAATGAAAAATGCCGTCGGCTTAGACAAATACATATATCAAAGTTCTTTACATCCAAATCTCATTTTTAATCAGGTTGCTTCCTTTCAATGCCCGCCGTAGCTTCCTCATGTTCTAGCAGATAACTGAACATCTTATCCAATGTGAACCTTTAACATGTAGCTCTGTGTGCAAGAAAACCCAGGCTTTATCCCCAGACACCTTTTTCTAGGGAGGTGACTGCTCTGCTGAAGTAGATATCATGTTAAAAAATTAAAAAGCCCAGTGATTAGTGCAGCACAATATCCTTTGAGAAAACGTGGAGGTGATTCTTCCAGGGGGCTCCCTAGCGGACGAGAAGTGCAGTCACTGAGGTGGGAATAGGGGCAAGTATCAAGGAAAAAGTGGGGAGCCTGTCCCAGGTGTGACCAGGCAGCTGCCCCTGGAAGGATGGGGGATGGGGAGTGGAAAGGAGGGGGCTGAGGTGGGAGGGAGGAAGGCAGAAGCAAAGGGGGGGGGGCAGCCGGAAGTGAGGAGGGGACAGGGAGAAGGGGGGGAGAAGGAAGAGAAAGCCCGGAATGATCAAAATAGTAAATCAAACTTAAATCAGAAAACCGAAGTCAGGCAAATGGTTACATACGTAATCTGATTCCACCAGCATACTTACGAAGAATGACGTGGGTGATAACGAATGCAAATATAAAGACTGTCAGAAAAGACAGAGATAAAATAAACATATAAAAAAATCTGTAGTTTCTTTTCCCCACACAGTTGCCTACCCAGGGACAGTGGTGATCAAACCGTTCTGAAAAGAGAGGCAGAAAAGAAAAAAAAGGGGAATCAATTAATCAAGTGTCTTTTTACATGAAGGAGCCTCCCTCCCTCCCCACCCAATGCCGATAATACAACAAAAATAACACAACTACGTATTTACACAGGAGCCCTCAGAGCAAGGCTTAACATGAAGACACTTCAAGAACATGATTAGTCTTTCCACAGAACTTGTCTGTTTAAAGGAAACAAAGAGTATACATTTATTCTCATTACAATGAGAAAAGTAAGATTTCACCCTCTGGTAAAAAACAAAACAAATGCAAATATAAGGACTCTGGTTCACAGAACTGTCTTTCCTTAAGGTGGTACCAACACCTCTGACGTCAGTGCTGGGCAGGATGGTGTGGGGTCCCCGCCTTCGTGGGTACAGGTTCTCATGGAGACCATACAGAGGTCCCAAGGGGCCGGGACAGGACAGAGGGGCGATCCCTGGCCTCCCATCCCAATGACAACTGTTTCCTAAGAAATGTCTCCGCTATTTCAATAGTCGGAGAAGAACTGATATTATTATTTTAAAAATATATTTTTATTGATTTCAGAGAGGAAGGGAGTCGGGGAGAGACAGAAACTTCCATGATGAGAACCATGGATCAGCTGTCTCCTGCATGCCCCCTACTGGGGATTGGGCCCACAATGCGGGCAGCTGTCCTGACTGGGAATTGAACCCGTGACCTCCTGGTTCATAGGTTGACGCTCAGCCACTGAGTCACGAGAAGCAGCCAGTCCTCGCAGAGGATCCGGAGAGAAAGCTCAGCGTCACGGTCCTGGTGACAAGCCAGTGGCCTCTTAGTTGCCGGCTCTCAAAGGAAAGCAGTCCGACTGGCGTGCCATCTGGAGTGCCGGGCTCCGAGTGCAGCTGGAAAGGGAACCCGCGCCCAACTATGTCATTTCCCACGTCAGTGACCTACATGGGCTGTGCAGCGGCGAGGTCCACGGAAAGAAGGGCAAAGAGAAGACACGCGGATCAGCCAGATTTTCCTAAGACGCTGAGGCTGTTGTCTCGGGAGACCTCTTCCTTCTCTACCCAGGAGCGCAGGAGATGGTGAGGCGTGGAGGCTGGACCAGAAGCCTGGGACGGAGCCTCTATTCCAGCTGGAGGCCCACTCCACATCCCAGGGTGTGGAGGCTGAGCCTCTTCCAGAGCTCACGCCGCAGAGGGCAGCAGGGTGTGGGGGCATGGTTAACAGCATGGGCCCCACGCAGTGCCAGGCTGCCTCTCCCCCCTCCATGGACACCCGCTCTCACGGGCAATCTCTCTACCCCAAGTTCCAACACCAGCTCTACCCGATGGCGCAACATGCTGTCTCCAGCAACAGCCTCGCGCTGAGCCACCCAACAACTCAGCCTTGACCCCAGAGAGAACTTCCCTTATCCCTCCCCAAACACACACCTCTTCCCCCTTCCCACCTCCTTTCTGTCAACCCAGAATCCCACCATTCCTTTTTTCCTTTAATCCTGAAAATACGTTTTTATTGATTTAGAGAGAAAGAAAGAGAAAGAGAGAGAGAGAGAGAGAGAGAGAGAGAGAGAGGGAGAGATCGGTTGCCTCCCATACACACCCCGACCAGGGATCGAACCCGCAACCTTTATGGTATATGGGATGACGCTCCAACCCACTGAGCCACGTGGCCAGGGCCCAGGCACCATTCTTGACTCCGTTCTTTCCCTCCCCCTCACACTCATCCACGAGCAAGTCCCATCAGCAACTCCCACTGTTATCTAAAATTATCTTAGTTATTGCTTTTCTCTGCCCTCCCTACTCTGAGCCATTAGCAAATATCTGTCACATAAATGAATGCACCTTCTTACCACCAACAGGACACCCAGGCGATCAAGCGCATCGCCCGATGTCACAGAGCTGACGTGCAGACCTGGACCACTAAACGCCGGTGCCACCAGTGAGCAGGCGCCAGCGCCCGGCAGGGTCCAGGGCGAGGCTGCCACGAAGGAAAAAGGCCACGGCGCCCGGCTTCCGGGCGTTCCTTGCTTTCTTCAGGGAGGACCCTTATTCTCAGACTCCAAATACTCCTCAGTCCCCAGGCATGGACTCTAACAGGGAAACCTAACTCAGTGTGGAAACCAGGCTGCTCTCCCACCACACAACATCCTCCCTTCATGGGTCGAAGATAAACTGGGATGGGGTGAGGGCGTGGGGGTGGCTCGCCCAGTCCCACACGGTTCTGCTCTGAATGTCCGGCCTTGGCTCCAGGGAGGGGCGGGGGGGGGGGCAGGAGCTGCCTGGGGCCGGTCTGAACGGGAGGCTGATGTGGCAATGACTCGTGCTTTTTCAAAGACCCACCCATCGCACACACCCCCGCCTGCCCCCCAGGACAGACCACACCCCGTCAGTGTTTCCACAGAAATACACACACTGACCTCTACTAATAGTTGTTTGAAACGTCTCAGATGTTGTGGGAGGCTGATGTTAGTGTTACGTGGTTTCCAGGGAAGAAGAGCATCGAATCTGGGCACGAGCTGACACAGGCGTGGCTCCTGGGGACCTGGCTGAAGCAGCCACTGGCTGGAAGGGACAACATCTGGAGCGGGGGGGGGGCGACAGCTGGCAGCGTGAGCTGCGTGCAACCACAACATCTGAGACCTTTCAAACAACTATTAGTAGAGGTCGGTGTGTGTATTTCTGTGGAAACACTGACGGGGTGTGCTCTGTCCTGGGGGGCAGGCGGGGTGTGTGCGATGGGTGGGTCTTTGAAAAAGCACGAGTCATTGCCACATCCTTGGTTCTGAAGATGCTCCTGCCAGAGGGAGGGTCTGTGCTCCACATCTCGGCAGGATTCCTGGGAGCTATTCCCTAAGGGGCCGCACAGGAACAGAGCTGGGGGCGGGGGTGGGGGGCACTACACCTAGAAGGTTCTCTAATCACAGAGATCTGACTCAGCGTGCGTGTGTGTGTGTGTGTGTGTGTGTGCTCGCGCGCTGCTCACACCTGTTAGCATCTCACTGCCCTGGGACAGTCTGTGGTTTTCCTCTCCTTCCCCAGGTGAGGCTGTGAAGTGAGAAATCATTTCTCGTCACCCCAGTCGCCCTGGCCCCTATGCAAATGCCTGGCAGGGAGCAGCTGCTCCCCAATATGCTCTAAGTGAGGGGGCACGTCTTCAACGGCCCTTGGTGTTTCTGACTGTTGCTCCTGCTGCCAGGGGGAGACACTGGAGCAGTGGTTCTCAACCTTCTGGCCCTTTAAATACAGTTCCTCATGTTGTGGCCCAACCATAAAATTATTTTCGTTGCTACTTCATAACTGTCATGTTGCTACTGTTATGAATCCTAATGTAAATATCTGATATGCAGGATGGTCTTAGGCGGCCCCTGTGAAAGGGTCGTTTGACCGCCAAAAGGGTCGCGATCCACAGGTTGAGAACCGCTGCACTGGAGAGTGACAGCAAAGGTAAGATTCGGGCGCCGAGGGCAGGAAAGGCAGGGGCCTGTGAAACGTGAATCTGTTCAGGAGGGCTGAGCGCTGGCAAACGGTGACTCGAGCTAAAAGGGCCGTGCAGACGGCTGTTCTGTGCACGTGAATCAGCTGCCAGCGGAGGCAGAGGTGGGTCAGTAACCACAGCTCACAGGACGCTACAGAGGGGGGGACCCTCTGGGGGGGGGACCCAGAGGCTGCCGGGGAGTTCCAGTGGGGGCGGCCGTTCCGAAAAGTCACCTGCCCTCAGATTCCACGTGGGGAAGAAGGTTCCTTTAAAATGGCCAGTGGAACCATAGTCTAGGAAAAGGCGATACATCCTATTTTGTTACCTAGAGCCCCAAACTCTAGGCAATAATGAAAAGGACATTATTAACGACGAGGAAAACTACCATCCACTGAGCGCCCGTGACGTCATTATTGAGTTTATCCTTGACCACAGCCCACACTTTCCACCAGGGGGCGCTCCCAGGGAGGTGAGGAGGTGCCCCAGGACCCGCAGGCTCTGAGCACCTGCCCGGATCGATCCTTTGTCCGCCACAAGCTCTGTAGACGCAAATTCAAATATTGTGGCGTGGGGGATGGTTTCCATTTTGGACGCGTGGCAGTTAATGGTTAAATGAAGGTTTCATTTCTGGGAGAGATGGAATATAAAAAAGAGCCCTTAAAAACAAGGAGAAACGGAGAAGTATTAACATTGGAGGGGACAGGAAAATCCACTGAAATATTAAGGGAAAAGTATCCAAAATGTTCAGAATTTGAAATGTCCCAGAAGCTGGGCTCTAACCCAGGCCCCGGAGAGTGGGATGCAGGGAGAGATGAGGAGAACCTCAGGCCCAGCGCAGGCTGGATGCGCTGGACTGCCCGTCGCCATGGGCTGGGGGAGCCTGGGCCTCAGCGTGGGCAGGAGAAGGGGTCATATCCGACTCCGCTCTCCACGAGTGACTGTGTGAAACAACAGATGTAAGCATGCAACTGAAATGTGAAATCCTACTTCGAATGGTAATTAGATTTTAATGAAGTTAAATGTTCTTAAAGGCATGAAGTGGAAAAGGATGTTTCTTTAAACCTAGGACATTTTAGGTCGGCCGGCGTGGCTTAGTGGTTGAGCGTCGACCTATGAACCAGGAGGTCACGGTTCAATTCCTGGTCAGGGCACATGCTGGGGTTGCGGGTTCGATCCCCAGTGGGGGACCTGCAGGAGGCAGTTGATCAATGATTCTTTCTCATCGTTGATGTTTCTCTCTCTCTCTCCTTTCCTCTCTGAAATCAGTAAGAATATATATTAAAAAATCTTTAACCGACTCAAGTGCTAGAGGACCACATTCTTAGACACTAAATAATTCACGCTGTTCTAAAACTTTTAGTGAAATCCAAGTTCTTTGTATGGAAACTAATACAATAATTAATGCACGATAATATAAGAACGAACTCTGTTTTGAGTACGCGCAACTGTAAAACTACTTTTGCCCCAGCCTGTACTTCTGTTCCCTCAGATGTTCTGGGTCTGACCTGGAGACATAAACTTGCGAGAAAGACAGACTTCGGGATGCGAAGGGGGGGGGGCTCAGAGATGAGCACACGCACTCCCCAGACACCGGCCAGGAGCCCCCGTTGGGGGAGGTGGAGCAGGGCAAACAGGTGACAGACAGAGATGCAGAGAGAGACTTTCGTGACGTGATTGCCTGTGGCTTCTCTGGGTATCGAAGAAGAAGAGCTGCAGTCTGACCATCACAGGCGGCAGTGAGGCGAGCACTTCTCGTGTGATAAACACAGAAGCCGCTGCTCTGTGACAGGTGGCCATCCCCCTGCATCCCCAGGGCCCGAGCGTGATGGCGGAACCCGGACGGGGGCAGGGAGTCCCTTCCCAGGCTCTCACACTTGCTAAGAATCACCTGGTATTTTGCTAAAATGCAGACTCCTGGACGCGGGTATTCCATCTAAGGAATTCATACCTACTGACATGTACTTAGACCCTAACAGAGATTGTTCTGAGCGATTAAAGACTTGGTGGGATTTCACTGTATTTCGGTTATTGCCTCTCTTGCAATTTTAATGTTCATGGAAGTAACTCCTGGTTGAGAAGGAGCCTGCGGAAGGAGGGGGTGGGGAGGGGGGTTATCTGGCTCAAACGAAAGCGTGGCTCCAGCTCCAGCATGCAGACTCGAGGGGGACAGAGCAGGACCGGGAGAGGATCTGGGGCAGCCAGGGATGGAGAGGGAGCCGCTGTGAAAGGCAGGAAATGAGAACTGGCAGGAAGAGACAGAGAAAACAGCGCCCTGACAACCGGGAATGGTTTTAATTTGACACAAGAGGAAGGGAAAGGCTTCCAGGAAAGAATGTCAACTTACAGCCGAGTGAGTCAGAAAGGTGACCTGGAATGTGTCGCCTGTCCCCGGAGCTACTCCCTGAATCACTGATAATGAGCTGGAATGAAAACCCATCTCTTTCTGAGAAACAGCTGAGCTGCTCATAAGAAAACCAGGAAGAAGTCAGTGCCAACATCCATGCCCAAGGTCTTATCTGCCTGCTTACAGGGGGTACACCTGGCTCTGAGCTCGTCATATCGACTGAAACCGCTTACGAAAACGGCCGCCTCCTGCACAGCCATGGGTGAGTCTGGCTCCCTCTAAGACTTGCAAAGTGCGAGTTGCCTCACAGCGACGGCAACGTTCCCCGACTTCTCTGTCATTGTGCCAGCCTCGTGAAACCCCGGCCCCACCATGGATGATCTGTGAGAAGAAAAACCTCCCCCTTTGTCTGCTGCTGACAGATCTCGTGACTGTACGCGCTCATTTCAAGTCAGAGGTGGGGACAGTTACGGCGGGGCTGAGGCGCCCAGGAGCCTCTGGAGGGGACACGGAATGGGAGGGAGAAAACGTGACGGGCAGCTTGAATTCAAAGCATGCACAGCTCTGCTGCTTCAACCAGAGACGCTGAGGAGAGCTGACGGGCCAACCCGAAGGCTCAGGCCGCTCAGGAGCAGAAATCCCAGGGGCCGCCTCCGCGAGCAGCAGACAATCTCGGTGATTTGCCTTTCCCACTGCTTTCAAACAGCCCTGCTCTTCCCGGCTGGTCTCTGAGCCTCCGTCCTACTGTCCTGTCTGTCTGTCTACCTGCTGGGCTTCTCACTCTTCTTCAGCCCAGAAACTCCTACCGATGCCGTGACACCTGGCGTAGTGACCGGCACTGAGAAATCTGGGCTCTCAAAGACGCCCCCCATAGCCCTGAGCGCACCCCACTGTGCACTCCTCTCCCACAGCCTTCCCCAGCGGCTGCGAGGCCCTCTCTAACAAGAGCTGTGCGTGTAATGATCACTTTGGAGACCCGGAGAACGGAAGTGGACAATGCAGAAACCACTCACACACACGCACGCACGGGCCACTCCAGCTGGTCTGTGGGTTAGGAACACACTTCGGACTTCATACTGTCTAATACCGCGTTGTTCTTTATCCAAAATGCTGTTGGTTATTGTGGCTGGCTTGGTTTTGAGTTGAACTTTACTATTATTTTATCTTGTCCCCTGCCTCAAATTGCATTGAGTTTATAAATAATTTTGTGGAGACACTGTGTCTTGACTTCTACTGTGGTTCCTGGCACACAGTACCCTATTTTACTGCATTTATTTGGTGTCTAAAAAACGTACTAAACCTAAAAAACTAGCTCTCATGTTTGTTGGTACCGTTATTGTTGGTTTTCTCATCATCTGTAAGAAAGTGATCATAGTGTCTGCTCACTTATGCTGCTTATATGTTCATAGTTTCCTCATCCTACTATATTAATTAGAAAAACTAGAAATGTTACATATTAGCAGTGATAGTGGACATCCTCATTTGTTCCTAACTTTAATGTAAATAATTCAGTATTTTATTATTTTTTGAAAAAGTTAGCTTTGAAAAAATCATGTTAAAGGAATATTCTTCATTAGTTTTCTATTGCTAGAGAGCAAGTGACCGCGAATGCAGTGGCTTTAAACAACACCAACCGATGGCTTGGAAACGTTAGCGGTCAGGAGCCCAGCTCAGGGTCTCTCCAGGCTAAGATCACACGGGCGGGGTGCAGGCCTCGGGTCCTCCCAAGCGGGTGCGGTTGGCAGGATTCTCTTCCTCTCCCCTTCCCAGCGCGCCCCCCCCCCCCCCGCCCCACATCTTCAAGCTGCACGTGAGCTCCTCCTCCAGCTTGGATCGCTCCATCTTCTCTACAGGGCACTTGCGATCACAGTGGCCCATGGACAGCCCAGGATCCTCCCCCTCGTTTAAGGTCAGCTCATTAGTGACCCGAATGGCGCCTGCAGAGTCTCTCTGCCAGGTGAGGTGACAGAACCCGGGGAGCAGTGTCCCAGGACCAAGGTCACGCAGCCGAGATTCTGCCGGCCACGCCTCCAGCCTTGGTGCTCCGAGGGTCAGAGCTAGAAAGAGGTGCCAGGCTGCGGCGTCCATGATCACAATCACACACTTCCGGCCTCTGACCTATTGATAAATTAATAGGCTCAGGAACATTAGAAAATCATCGCACTCCTGGAACACGCCTTTCTCTGTCAGAATGACGAATCCTTTCTGGATGAAGCTGGCTGTGCCATCACGCCGGCTCTGACGTGCATTTATAAATGAGAATCTCCTTTCCTTCTTTGCATCTCATTTCTGTCCAGTTTTGGGGTTCGCTCTCTTGCTGAAATGAGCTGAAAGGCTGTCCAACTGCTCTCAGCTCGAAACACTCCTCAGAACACGGGGAGCCACGCCTCTCTGGCGAATTCTTCAATAAACTTCTCAGCTTTCCACTGTTGGTCATCTCGTCAAGTTTTCCTCTCGTTCTCTGGTTAATTTCCCATAAAACAATGTTTCATTGAGATTTCCATATCAACTGGTATACAAAATAGTGTATTTTCCAACAAGTAAAAAAACAACTCAACTACATTTATCTCATTTGAATCTGCTATTTTCACTTTTCTTTCAGTTTCACTAGACGTTTACCTTTTTGTTGTTTGTTTTCTACAGAATTAGTTCTGTGGTTGCTTCTTTTTTTTCTGGGTGACTGTTTTCTTCCCTTTTTTTCCCCACTCCTCGTTTATTTTGCTATTCTTTTTATATCTTCTTGAGATGGATGCTGTGTTTGTTTATTTGCTTCTAAGTTCGGTTTTGTGTTTTTGTACTTGACTTTTAAAAACTTCTTATTTCACGGACCATCCACCATCCAAGCAAACTTCCCGTTTGGGGAGAACCCCAAAATAGGTGCCAGGTGAGGCCCCGCTCTCCCGCCCCATTATACAAGCTGGGAGTGGGGCAGGGCCTGGTTGTAGAATGAAACGGGCCCAGATGCTCTGGCCAGGCCTCCGAAGCCAGCACCCACGGGCCTCCCACAGGGAGTCACAGTTCTAATCGGACGTCAGCAGCGGAGTTAGAGCCCAGGTTGGGGACAAACACCTTGCTTGTGGCCCTGGCACCTCCTGTGCTGTCCTGTTGCCAATGTGACTGGCCTGAGGCAGCCACCCAGCCTTCCCAGGCTCTTCCTGGCTTCCGAGCCCGATTCTCCAGCCTTTTCCTTCATTTTTTGAGCTACTTGATAGTTTCCAAATAATTACTTTTCTGCTTAGGTTAACTGTTTGTGTGTTTAAAATTTAGAATTCTGACTGGCATAGAGTTTTCTTTTGCATAGTTCTTAGTCATTCCCTAACTATTCCATACTTGCAATTTCGAAGTTTCTGTCGCCCAGGTGGAGGCCACCTCCCAGCTCCAGGCCAAGCTGCCCAGTTAGCTGGGCGCTGGCTCAGAGACCCCTAGTCAGGGTGGGGGGGGCGGGGACTCATGTGGGATTTCGGGACGCGCGCAGTCAGTCTGCGAGGACCTCACGGTGCATGTGTGCTTCCCTGGCCCCGGTGACTCTGCTTTAACAACTGAGCTGCGAGGGCAGAGCCGGCCCCACCGCCCGGCTGCTGGTTGTGCCGGATGGACAACAACCCAGACACTCTGTTTCGAGTGCGCAGAGCAACGCGATGACAACACAGAGAGAGACCTAGAGAGAGAGAGAATGAGAGAGAGACGGAAACAGGTGACGAAGCCAGGGAGAGAGGCATCCACTTCAGCGTGACCATCACCTCATCCCGCCAGGCTGCAGCAACGGGCCTCCGGCCACCGTGGGGACAAGCCTCGCGCTCCGCAGCATTTGGGAGGTGCGGCAGCGTCTGTCCTGTTACTCGTGGCGGCAGCATTCATGACAAGCAGTCCTGAGCCCGGTGTGGGTGCCGGCTTCCTGGGTGCTTGCTGGGCGCTATCTCCCCTAACCCTAAAGACACCTCGGAGGCAGCTCCGGGGTAACCCCGTCTGCAGGGGTGGGAACAGCGGGGGGGTGGGGGGCAGATCACCTGCCCGGGGGCCAGCTGACTCAACGCCAGCACCAGGACTCAGGCCTGCGTCTGTCTTAGGGCCATGTCCCCGCCACTGGGCTCTGCCCACAGGTCCTGTATTTGCACCAGAGTTCACTCTTCCAAACCGTCTGGGAAACGACATTTTCCTCTCTCCGCTCC
Organism: Myotis nattereri; assembly: GCF_964212035.1. NCBI lineage: Eukaryota > Metazoa > Chordata > Mammalia > Chiroptera > Vespertilionidae > Myotis > Myotis nattereri. Next base: position 95,314,592 of record NC_138081.1, on the reverse strand, counting down.
CAGCGCAAAGCTACCTTTACTTGTGAGCCTAGAAAGGATCAACCCAAACCCAGTGGTTACTAAGGGAAGGGAAGGGAAGCCAGTGGCAGCCCCAGCTCTCAGCACATCATGTATGTTTCTCCCTGGCTGCAAAGAGGAGAATCCCTTCAATAACAACTTTCCATCTAAAAATAAACTAGTGGCCAGCCCTGCCATTACACCTCCCAGCGGGAGGCACCTGCTTTCCACGCTACTCCCGAGGCGGGAGGTCCACCTCTCCGGTCTGCTAATGGGCCCCACAGAGGCCGGAACGGAGCTCTGTGGACGGGAGACCTGAGCTGTATGGGCCGGAAGCAGCGGTGGTTTCCCAGGAGGGCTGTGAGCAGCTGCATCTGACAACCAACTGTATGCTACTCATTCCCCCTTCCTCCACGGTGCGGCCCCCGGTCGGGGGTGGGGGTGGGGTGCAAGCTGCAGCCCTAGGACCATCACATGACGCTCAGAGGCAGCTGTTGGCAAGGGGCTTTTGGTCCAGGGTTCCTCCTCTTTTTATTTATTAAACATATTTATTTTTATTAACTTCAGAGAGGAAGGAAGAGGGAGAGAGGGATAGAAACATCAATGATGAGAGAGAATCACTGATCAGCTGGGGATCAAGTCTGCAACTCAGGCATGTGTCCCGACCAGGAATCGAACCGTGACCTCCCGGTTCACAGGTCGACGCTCAACCACTGAGCCACAGTGGCTGGGCAGTGTTCCTCCTCTTGACGCCACCCCCAAACCTTCCCCCTCCTCTCCTTTCCCTTCACTGTTCTCCCAGTTACAGGCGCCCAGCATGCTTGGCTGTGAGAGCTGACTGCCACGTGACTGCGATTTATCGCGTCGGTTGCGGAAGGCCCCTGGCTATTCCAGACTAGGGACTCTGGTCTTCCCAGCTGGCGGTTTCCATGAGAGAGGATACCGTCTGAAGCGGTTATACCAGAGGAGACGTGCACTGTTCACTGGGGTCGACACGTCATTTTGTAAGGGGACTTTACACCTGATTCCTCAGGGTTCTTTAAGGAACACGTAAGCCTATGGGCGATGGCGGGAACACAGGAGAGAATCGGATGACCTTTTGGAAAGTGTTTATAACAACCCAAAGGGATTTTAAAACACTATGAGACGGGGAAGAAAGCTGTGCCATGACTAGGAATCTAGCCTAGAAACAAGACACAGAGGACTGAGACCAGCTGCTACAAATGAATGAACAGACGCAGTCAGGTGTCGAGTAAACATTCCACAAATGATGAAGAGAAGGGGGTTCGAAGTTAACTCCCTACCATAGTAGAAAGTGGACAAAGTCTTTAGACTCCAGGGAAGGTGTGCAAATCAGATTTTATGTGAAAAAGTGTAACTTACATACATTCCATCCCATGATATTAGTAACTGCAGAATTACAGCCCCCCAAAGGGTCTTGAAAATCCCTACAGATGGTTCCCCTGAAGATACGTAAGCCACTGTGATGTGTTGGCTTAAAAATGTCCTCAAGATGGGCCTGAGCTGGAGTCCGCAGGAAGGGTACGAGAAACCAAACAAGGCTGTCAGGGTCCCTGTAGAAACCCCGATGTGCCCTCACATGGAAGACCAGGCATGCTTTTGGTCCTCCCACCGTAGATGGCTACAGGACAGTGGTTCTCAACCTTCCTAATGCCGCGACCCTTTAATACAGTTCCTCATGTTGTGGTGACCCCCAATTTCATTGTTACAAATTGAACATAATTAAAGCACAGTGATTAATCACAAAACAATATGTGATTATATATGTGTTTTCTGATGGTCTTAGGCGACCCCTGTGAAAGGGTCGGTCAACCCCCGAAGGGGTCGCGACCCACAGGTTGAGAACCGCTGCTATAGGAGATTAGGAAACTGACCAGGGAAAGCCAATCAAAAGTATGAAGGGAGCAGCATTAATCACAGCGACAGTGCTAACAATTACAGAGCATTCGCTATACACCAGGCACTATTCCAAGTGCTTTGCGTGTGTTAAATCATGTATTCTCTCAACCATCCCACGAGGAAGGGACTGCTATGGACCCCGTTTAGAGATGAGAAAACCAAGGCACAGAGAGCTGAAGTAGCTTGTGCACGTCACAAAGCTCGTATCTGCATCCAGGCCATGTGGTGCCCGATTCCAGGCTCTTAACCACAGGCTACTTCCCACCTGGCAAGACTGAACCGAATTCCACGCTGTCCCGCCGGGAGCAAGGCTACAGGTGATCTATGTGAGCCAGTAAAACCAAGACCAGGCCCAATAGGGGAATCTTGGCCTTTCTAACCCACCGTAGAGGATTCAAGTTAGAATAAAGCACGTTTCAGATAAATAAGAGGAAAACGGCTTTGCACAGCGGGAAGTACATGATACCACTTTACTCTCCCCAAGGAGAATAGACCACCCATTCTGCCAGACTCACAGAGAATGTTGGCAATCATCAGACCGTGTGTTACTGAGGGAACAAGTTTGCTCCGAGGCATCCGGTCCTTTCTGCAGGAGGGAACGGGGTTTCGGGGCCTACGTGCTCAGGAATGTCCTGGGGTATGTCTCTTAGAGGCAGGGGTGGGGCTGAGGAAGGAGGCCTTCCCTCATCCGTTTCTCCCTGCCCTCCCTGTGCCCGGGGTCTGCTGCCATCTCCTTAACAGGAAGTGCTTGACAAAAAATTCCAAGGGGCTGGGGAGCCAGGTCCGTCATATAAATCCTGTGCTGGGCTGGCCGTGGCCTAACAGTAGGGCCGAGTCCTGCAGCTGAGGACCGCTGGGCTCCACTGTGCTCCCTCTGTCCATCCCCTAGTCCGTCCTGGGGGGAAGTCAGTAGACAGATGGGAGGTCTCGGTGGTCTCTGGGAAAAGTGACAATCCTGACTGTAGGCCCGGAAGTCTCCTGGCTCCCGTCCCTTTTTCTCTCCTTCACTTCACATGCCTCCAACTCCCCACACCAGCTGCCCCTGGAGGCACCACACAGGGCACAGCCGGCAACTCCCGCAGCCGCTCACTGGGCAACCGGGGGACCTCGGGGTGAGGTGGTCTTATGTCAAGTGCCTGCTGACCTGGAGGCTCCAGGGAACAAGGAACCCCCCTGGTATGCGTGCTCAGGGAGAAGGCCCCGGGCACTGCACGGGACAGGGGGTGCTGCAGGGTGTGAAAGAGGAAAATACAGGGTTTGGTAAGGCTTGGTGACCGGGATCAGCGGCGGGAGGCAAAGACGGTGGAACATTAACGATTACTGAGTGTTCGGTTCACAGGCTTACAGAGACGCACACACTCCCTTTAGCAAAGGCAGCCGGCCACCCCATCAGCCACGGCGTCCGAGCACAAGCAGAGCTGGGGACGGAGGCGGTGTCCGCGTCCACTCACCTACGCAGTTATCACAAAGGCTACAGTGAGAGGCACGAGGGGGCCGGAAAATCTTGCAGGTGAAACAGTATTTCAGTTTCACGGTCTGGCCATTGATGACGACTTCTTTGGTTCTGGGAGGCGAGCGGTACCCCCCTGAACTGCTGCCGTTGGCGATATCTGTGGAGAAAAGAAGAAAAAGAGCACACGCCCTTAACAGAGCACCTCCTCTGCAGGCCCTCGCACCTCGGGGGCCTGGGGTCTGCACGCCCGGCCTCGGGTCCCTGCGCCTTTCTGGGAGTCTCCTGACACCTGAGGCCCGGAGGGCTGGCTGTCCCCTAGCCTCCAGCTCCTGGCCAGGCCGGTGGGAGTGGCCACGTGACTGAGCTCGGGCCACCGGGGGGCCAGCACGCGGGCACTGCCCAGAGGGTGGGAACCTTCCCGGAGTCCTGCTCACTGTCCCCTCTCTCCTCAGTTCCCGCTCTCGCTCTCGGGACACATTGGAGCCACAAACCTGGGCCCTGAAGGACGGACCACGCCCAGGAAGACCACCCCTGAGAACTCTTCACGGGGCTACGTTGTTACATTGTTGCCTAGGGCAGTGGTAGGCAAACTGCGGCTCTCGAGCCACATGCGGCTCTTTGGCCCCTTGAGCGTGGCTCTTCCACAAAATACCGGCTCTTCCACAAAATACCGACTTCTGCGCATGGGCCACGAAGTTTCAATCACACTGTATGTGCGTGCCCCCACGTGGTATTTTGTGGAAGAGCCACACTCAAGGGGCCAAAGAGCCGCATATAGCTCACGAGCCACAGTTTGCCGACCACGGGCCTCGGGAACTCTTCACTGAGCTGTGTTGTTACAATATCCAAAGGTTTGGTTTCACCTGTTACAGCAGCTAGCATTGCCCTCATTATACTGTGGGTGATAGTGAAGCTGGCCAACCAAGGGGTCCGGGCTGCCTGTCATTACTTGAGCCGATTCAGCAGAGACAGGGTTGGATCATATATGAGCGTTTATTCCAATACTGCGGGCAGCATGGGAGAGCAGCAGGTCAGCCACAAAAATTTGCTCTGCAGCCCCCGTAAGCCAGCTGCTTAGACAGAGTAGGACAAAGATTACGTGGGGGAGTAGGCAATGCAGGCTGGGGTGGGACGCCATTGTTTGGGCAACTAGGTTGTTAATCTTTCCATGATAATAGGCAGTTATTGAATGAGAATGGACTGCATGGGGTGGGGGTGGGGGGCGCATACAATTCCCAGCCAGGTTAGAATGTCCTTTCTTTAACCAGCACAAGGCAATCAGAGTTGACAGCATGATTAATATTTCTCATAACCATAGCCAGTCCCCAATATTCTATTTTTGCCCCTAATGATAGTACGTCAGGAACACTTTCTCCGGTGTACTGCAAATTGAGCTCAAATAGCTCTTCATTTTGCCCACTGGCCTCCTCAAAAACACCAGGTATTGGCTGTGGGGAATAAATAAATATGTATATGTATATATATGCAATCATTACGTGTATATTTTTAAAATAATGTCTATGCTTTGTTTATTGTCTGACCTTATTTTTTAGAATCCTTTTTTAAATGTTGAAGAAAATAGAAATACATCTAATTTTTAAGTGCCATGTTATCTTACAGCCTGGTTCTGGTCCCTGAATCCCAGGGAGCTTTTCAAATTCCCCGAATGCACGGACCCTCCCCAGCCCATTACATCAGAGACTCCGGGGTGGCCCCGACATTGCAGGGAGGAGAGCCCTGCTCTGCGGGGAGAGAAAACACCCAGTCTCATCCCCGCGCAGACCTCACAGCCCTAGCAGGCTGCCCGGGAGAACGGGGGCAGCTGGCTCTGCGGGAACAGGCCACAGGCCACAGTGACGGCGAACAGCGAGAATATCCGTGCGGCTCCGGCCAGGGCTCTGATGGGGAGAACACAGGCAGAGCGGGCCTGGGGCTGCAGGAAACCACGGGAACCTTCCTGTTCCTCAAAACAGTGTTGATACCAGAAAGGCAGCTGCTCACTTTAGTCCACACACACTCGAAGGACACGCGGACAGCGGCCCTGCAGCATACACCTGGTAAATTTCCAGAGGCGGGAAGGAGTCCCATCATCCACTCAGCCCCACGCACACTCAGCCTGACTTCATCGGTGGAGGACAGTCTGGCCCCAGGGGTGGGAAAGGCTCCCCAGAGATGGGACCCCGCAGCCGACGCTGAGGACCACGCTGCAGGGCCTGTCGCTCCCCGCGTGGTCCGGGCGGCACCCACGCACCAGCGCCAGGATGCCCCTGAAGCAGCGCCGCAGACTCTACATTTGCCAAGACCCCTGGGGTTCGTGCGCGTGCGAGTCTGAGAACATGGCTCTGAGGCCTGTGGGTGCTCCCCGCCCCCCACATCACCCACGCCTCTTACCCTCCCACTCCTCCTGGCTATGTACCCAAACACACGCCCGAGTCCCGCTCACAGGAAGCCGCTTCACACGCCACTCCCAGCCGCCCAAGCGTTTTCCGTGGAGACCCCACCCCGGTGACCCAGAACAGCCAGAGGTATCTGCAGGGCCACCCTCACTCACCAACAGAATCCACCACCCACATGGGATGATTCCAGGCCCCCCCTTCACCCCAATCTTCTTTAAGAGGCTCTCAGAGCCCGGTTGGCACGGCTCAGTGGTTGAGTGTGGACCTAGGAACCAGGAGGAGATTCGATTCTCGGTCAGGGCACATGCCCGAGTTGCAGCGTGACCCCCAGTGTGGGGCGTGCAGGAGGCAGCTGATCACTGATTCGCTCTCATCATTGATGTTTCTATCTCCCTCCCCTCTCCCTTCCTCTCTCTCTTCCTCTCTGAAATCATTGATGTTCCTATCTCCCTCCCCTCTCTCAGAGCCCCGAAACCTGCCCCTAGCTCTTTAGACCAAGGCTTTGGTGTTTGGAAAATACCACTGGCAAGGGGAACCTTCTGAGTGATTACTATTCATGGAAAATTAGTTCCACAAGCGACTGGAGAAGGAGAGGAAGGAGAGTTGAACCCGAGGGGGAGACGGCAGTCTGGTGGGCACGGAAGTGGAGGCGTGAGGAGCAGACTCCCGGCTTTACCTCCGTGAGGACAACCCTTCTACTCAGGACGATTAAACTGCTGGGGCGCCATCCCCAGCAGGACACCCTCCTGGCATGTGCCCACCGGCCTGGCACCCCAGTGGCTGCCCTAAGGGACGGTGCTAAATGCAGCAGACCTCCAGGAGGCCCTGAGCTCCCACAGCATCCACACTGGAAGTGGAAGGATCTCAGCCAAGGAGCTGGTGCTTCCCTGAGCTCCAGGATGAAATAACTGGCTTTGAACCCATCAACGTGAAGGTCAGATCTCTCCCGGTGCCAACTGGGTGCCACTGGGGCCTGAATTAATTATGACCTGGTGCCTCCCCAGCCTTATGTCGGCTGTGAGATCTACTGTGTCTGTTTAGCTCTTGCAAACATGGGTAGAAAAACTAGAAAGCAGATACAGGTTTAAAAAGAACCAGAACCCAACCAATAATACTGTATTTGTGTTCATTTAATGAGAAGAAGTTTAAACACCGATTTGTTAAGGAGATGTTTTAAGAAGCAGGGATGACAAACGCATCCACTATTGCAGTGGTTCTCAACCTTGGCTGCACATTAGAATCACCTGGGAATCTTTTTTTTAAAATCCTGATTTCTGGGCCTCATCCTCTGGAAATTCTGTTTCTTTGTTATGGGGTGGGGCCACAACATTAGTAACAAAGAAACAGAATTTCCGGAGGATGAGGCCCAGAAATCAGGATTTTAAGAAGATTCCCAGGTGACTCTAATGTGTAGCCAAGGTTGAGAACCACTGCTCTAGAAGGACCACTAAGCGCCTAGTTCTGGGCGGCAACGACTTGGAGGAGGGAGTGTTCGTTAGCGCACCTTGAGACAAACTAGTGATCTTGTCGTTCCAAAGCACATTTTCGAAAGATTAAACCTTTGATATAAAGTGAGCTGAAGGCCAGAACCCAACCTGGCCTCTGGGCTGGACAGATGCTAGGATGTTCACAGCTACCACAGCTCTCTTTGGGGGTTAGGGGGTGTCTGCGACATATATCCACTAAGCAATGCAACTAAAGACAAGAAAAAGAAAGTGCTTAGTACTTTTGACCTTTTTAATTTTAACCAACTGAGTTAATCCAAAATATGCTGATAGCTAAATGAAAATTGATGACCCTCTTATTTTTTGCCAGATTATATTTTCCACCTGGGTGCCCAAGCCTTTCCCTCCAGTGTAACAGAAATAAAGGTGGCTTTGTCCTTGCAAAGTTTTCATTTGCCTCCAATTTTGTTAGAGTCCCCTGAGCACACACACAAAACTGCTGTGCTGTGTGAATGAAAATCGATTCTTCCACGGAGGCCAAAGCTAGAAATATTTGTTTTTCTACTCCACGGCACAGCTTCTGCGTTATCAGAATCCACCACGTATTATATGATGACAGAGATCAATTTGGGCAGTCAGCGTTTGCAACACTGTAAGACAAGCAGATGAGAACTGGGCCCTAGAAATCATGCCAGGGCAGGGCCGTGTTTCATTATTATGGCCAGGAAAACCCGAGAGTCTTTCATTGAAATCTGAGTGGCACTCATACGAGGGCATCAGCAAAGACCTGAGTGCAAGAACTGGCTTACATCTCATTCTGTACAGTAATGAGATGTGATTGTACCTTTAACAAGGAAAAGAAACTTAAGGCTGCCAGTACAGAACTAGTACATAGTATCTATAAATACATCTATTTTATTTTTATTTATTTATTAAATGTAATTTATTGATTTTTTACAGAGAGGAAGGAAGAGGGATAGAGAGTTAGAAACATCGATGAGAGAGAAACATCGATCAGCTGCCTCCTGCACACAGCCCACTGGGTATGTGCCCGCAACCAAGGCACATGCCCTTGACCGGAACCGAACCTTAGTCCCTTGGGTCTGCAGGCCGATGCTCCATCCACTGAGCCAAACCAGTCAGGGCTACACTCTATTTTAAAGGAAAACCATGCTCATCCATTATGGTCTCATACTCTTATCTCTTTAGTCAACCCAGATTGGTTAAAATGAATAAGAATCTTCAGTGACTAGAATCAACCAATCAATATCTATCTACCTACCTATCTATATGCAAGTTCCAAAAGTGTGTGTGTGTATAAAGTAAAAGCATAATATGCTAATTAGACCGGACGTCCTTCCGTCCTTCTGGACGAAGCCCGGGCTGTGAGGGCCGAGCAGCCACTGCCATGGCTGTGGGCGCTGAGCCCCTTGCTGCGATCGGAGCCTGTGGGCTGCGGGGGAGGGACCAGAGGTAGTCAATGCACCTCATGGTGACTGGTCGAGCGGTCATTCCGGTCATGATGCTTATGGCTTCTGGCTTTTTATTATATAGAATGGAGAACAACTTACAGTAAACCAGAGGCCCGATGCATGAAATTCATGCACGGATGGGATCCCTAGGTCTGGCTGGCGATCAGGGCTGATCAGGGCCCAAAGGCCCTGGCAGGGTTGGGAGAGGAGGCGACGGTTGCAGGTCTGGGTGTGGAAGGAACGGACGCCAGATGCCAATGCCGCCCTCGGTGCCCCACCACCATGCAGTTCCCAGCCTCCCCGCCTCCTCCTTTCCTCATTGCCACTGGGGCCTGCTGGCTTGGGGGAGGGACAGGGCATGCAGGCCGGGGGAGGGACCACAGGAGGTTGGCCACTGGCCCTGAGGAAGGAGCCAGCCCTCGGCCCCCCTGGGAAAGGGGCCATGTTCTCTGCCACCCACCCCTGGCTCCCCATCCCAGCCCGGGACCTGAAGGCCCTGGCGGGGTTGGGAGAGGAGGCAACAGTCGCTGGGCCAGGCGCAGAAGGAACGGACGCCGACACTGCCACCACCAAGTGGTTTTCCACCTCCCTGCCTCCTCCTTCCTTCGCCACCATGCGGATCGGAGCCTGCCGGGGGAGGTTGGCTGTGGGAGCACACTGATCTCCAGGGGGCAGTTCCTGCATTGAGCGTCTGTCCCCTGGTGGCCAGTGTGCATGATAGTGACCGGTTGTTCCGGCTGTTCGGTTGTAAACGTCGTTTAGGCTTTTATATATATAGATGTCAACAAGAAGGAAGTAGTGAAACAAGTTATGATATATGGTCATACACCTATTAACGGTGGAGTGGAATGGTTCATAATATATTAAAATCTGTTTTCAAAATAATGTGCAATGTGAGTCCATATTTTTGTGAAAATATATTATGCAGAGAAAAAATACTGGAAGGATACATCAAAATATTAACCATGAATATCTCTGATTGGTAAGATTAAATAAATTCATTAAAAATAAAGAATTCTTATGCTTTTCAAGATGTCTACAACCTATATTATTTTGTAATGAACAATAACAACAAAAAGATTACTTTTAAGAGAATTTGGAAAAGGACATACATTTGCAAAAGGGATTGGGGTAGTTTTGGCTCCCTACAGTTCATAAAGTTAGACGTCAATGGAAATACCTCTGCTGCTTCAAAAGCTAATTATAAATTCATAGGTTTCATCAACGGTTTTAAAAACATGTCCTCTCTACCTCTCCTGAAGACTGGCTGTGAGCAACATGTTTTTCAGGCTCCTTTTCATCCCTGAAACTCTTTAAGAAGGAGGCTCTGTGACTCATCTCGGGCCACTGGTCACTCTTGGACGTTTCATTCTCCTCTTGGGCCTCCGGCAGCCACACAGGGCTGGACGAGGCCACGTCACACACTCAGATCACAACCCAGGTGATCTCAGCGTCACAGTCATCTCCAGGAGAAGTGCCTTCGTGCTGCTGGGTACCGCGTTCTTCCATCTGCGAAGTCTTGTCCAGATATCGTGCCAGGAGAGAGCCAGGGAAAAGAACATTTTCCTGGGCGTAGGAGACCCTGTTACATCGTCCACGCTCTGCCACCGCCACGTGACGTAACTCTCTGGGTTCCTCAGATCTATGTAATGGGGGCTGGAGGGATGACTGAGGAGGTTCCCGACTGCTTTGGGGTGGAGGACTCTGTACAGGGCTTGTGTTCCCCAACTTGTAGACTCCACTTTGCTCTGTGCTCTTCAAAGGCATGTGACTGAGTAGGAGTTAACGGAATGACTTGCCTGCGTTGTCTGTGAGCACGTGTCTTGTACTTTGCAGGTGGAGTGAAGGCACTGTGGGTAAGCACTTAGTGAGTGCTTGCTGACCTGGATCCAGCCCCCCCTAGATCAGCATCCTAAGGCAGTGGTCGGCGAACTCATTAGTCAACAGAGCCAAACATCAACAGTACAACGACTGAAATTTCTTTTGAGAGCCAAATTTTTTAAACTTAAACTATATAGGTAGGTACATTGTTATTAACTTAATTAGGGTACTCCTAAGGCTTAGGAAGAGCCACACTCAAGGGGCCAAAGAGCCGTATGTGGCTCGCGAGCCGCAGTTTGCCGACCACGGCCCTAATGCAACACGTTCCACTCGCAGGGACTAAAATGAAATGATTCAAACACCCCAACTTCGGATGCAGCATGAGGATGTGTTCCTTTACGGACAAGAGCTCATGGACAGGTCCCCAGGTCTCACCGAGGGCCCCACCCGCCTCGGGGAACCCACAGCGGCCTGCAAAGGCCCAGCTCTGTGAGGGGCCTGGTGCCAGGTCAAAAAAAGGCCAAGAATGAGCTTTCCCTAACCCTGACCCAGATTGCAGGAGTAACTGTCTGCCCTCACTGCCCATCGGGACTTTAATAAAGGCCTGCAGGTGCCGTGAAATAAAAGTGTAAGCAAGGAACAAAATTCAGTTGAATTATTTACTAGAAGCACCTTGTGATCAATAACAGCACCGTCTAGACTGAGACAAAAACAAGGCAATTTCATTTTCCTTTGTATTCTTTCCCATGCTCACAGCGACGGCCAACTACTCACTAAATGTCTGTGGGACTGGACTGGATAAGAAGCAAATTGAGTTTCCACTTCTAGAGGTTAGCAGGCAATGGCCACCAATTTGTACATATTGTAAAAAATAGGTATGCGTAATATAAAAGACAGTTCCTAAATGCCTACTGTTCTCCCTCCAGCCATTCAGACATAGGTAGCTCTGATTTTTCCTTCCCTTCTGACAAATAGTGATTTACTTGGTCCCAAGCTTGGTTGGCATGAACAGTGAATGACAATCTGAATCTTTATGCATTTGTCTCTGATTATCCAATGAAGCCCCCGCCCCACTCCCAGTACATGTCAGCTGAGACCACCACAGAACAGTTTTATTTGTAAAGAATGTGACGCTTGTTTCTCTGAGGTATCTGGTCAGCAGGGTAGGAGTGTCTCAATTCTTTCATCAATTTTTTAGAAGAAATGTGACAGAGGGATCCTTTGTTTCCAGCCCAGTTTCACCTGGGAGCCCCCTACCCTTCGGTATTCTCAGCGTGAAGCACGCCCTTGGAGCTGACCTGACTAATGGGTCCCGGGTGGCCCCATGCAGGATGACAGATGCCTGAGCCCCTAGCCCCCACAGTACCGCATGGTTCACTCTTCAGGCTTCTAGAACAGTCCCAGCACTGCACTGCAGCCCCACAGCCTGGCTGACCTAGATGTTCGGCCTTCATAGCCCTCGAAGGCTCTTTCACGAAGGGGAGAGGGTGTGGGTAGTGAGCAATCTCCCGACCTGTCACCCACGCCCTTCTTGGAGGGTCTGGACCACAGCCTCTCTGCCTGACCAGGGGTCCTCACCAGCCTCGGCCCTGGACAGTGCCAGTGGGTCTGCCCTGCTGGCTGGAGACCCTGTCTAACCCCACCCCCATCTTTTTTGCATCTGTACTGGATTCCTCCCATCGTCTTGTTATTTTGGTTCCCACATTCATCTCTAAAATGCGATACAACTGGAAAGACAGCTCCTAATGCTTCTTCTACAAATTCTAGGTCTTCAACATCTTTTCTCCCAGACATTTTTCTGTGCAAAACATGTATAACCGGTGCACTACAGAATAACATCCAAGACAACCTGGAGCTGGAAATGAGGAACACAGAACAGTGAAATCAATGAGTGGACTATCACTTTAACGGAGAAATGGAGTGTCCATGAAATAGGAAGAGCACTTCTCCTCTACGAAGGTGCGCTCTACGACTGCAGTGAGGGTCCCCCTCTCCATCGGAGACAGCGGTGGCAGATTCCTCCCACCGGTGCAGGCCCAGAACGGCTGCAATGGCCAATCGTACGAACAGGAAGAAGCGAGTGGCTAATTCCGGAGTGGGGTCCCCAGGGTGCATGCAGGGAAGCTGGGCTGCCTGGGAGAAGAGAGCATCAGCCCAATGGTGTGGCTCAGTGGCTGAGCATCTATCTGTGAACCAGGAGGTTGCGGTTCGATTCCTAGTCAGGGCACATGCCCGGGTTGCAGGCTCCATCCCCAGTAAGGGGCGTGCAGCTGATCAATGATTCTCTCTCATTGATGTTTCTATCTCTCTCTCCCTCTCTGAAAAAAAAAAATGTATTAAGAAAAAAAGAGAGCATCAGAAGGTAGCCAAATGCGGTCTTGGCACACCTGGTTCAAGAGGCTACCAGGCAGCCAGGTGCTGGGTGGAATCGCTTGCCACAAAGATGGCATTGCCTCTGACAGCCACTGTGTCTGGTGAGTCTCCTGTGCCGTGTGCTTCTGGGATCGTCATCAGACTCTCTGTGCCCATAACTGCCACAATGTGCAAGCAGTTCTTAAAATACTAGAGGTCCGGTGCAAAAAATTTGTGCACTCGGGGCGGGGGGGTCCCTCAGCCCGGCCTATGCCCTCTTGCAGTCTGGGACCCCTCAGAGGATGTCCACCTGCTGGCTTAGGCCCACTCCCTGGGGGACCAGGCCCAAGCTGGCAGTCAGACATCCCTCTGGCAGCCTGGAAGCCCTCGGGGGATGTCCATTTGCCAGTGGGGAGCAGGCCTAAGCTGCAGTCGGACATCCTTAGCACTGCTGAGGAGGCGGGAGAGGCTCCCACCACCACTGCTGTACTGGCAGCCGTCAGCCTGGCTTGTGGCTGAGCAGAGCTCCCCCTGTGGGAGCGCACTGACCACCAGGGGGCACCTCCTGCATTGAGCGTCTGCCCCCTGGTGGTCAGTGTGTGTCATAGTGACCAGTCGTTCTGCTGTTAGGGTCAGTTTGCATATTACCCTTTTATTATATAGGATTGATGGAAGAAAACCAACCACCATTCATCCTCAGGGAAGAGCAGTTGTTCATGGCGTCTATCTCGGAGCGCTCAGCGGGAGGCTGTCATCCACGGTTTGTGCGTTTGGAGCTGTAATAACGCTGAAGCGTGATGAGAATCTGAAGTGCTCACTTCCATTTCTCTCAGAGTCGGAGGGGAGCCCAGCCCTGGTGACTGGTGACTGCAGCCCTCCCCATGGCCAGATGTTTTCTCCTGAGCCAGCTCCTCCCTCGGGCTCGGCCAGGGATCGAGAAGGAGCCTCCATCAGAGGAGAAATCTCCATCCCACCTGGATTTCACACTGTCATACGGCTTCACACTCCCCAAGTTCACTGGGTGATGTTTGCAAAGCGCCACAGCAACAATTTTTACTTTAGTAACGACTCCCCAGAACCACCCTGCGCAGCCAAGTGGAAAAATGGAACCATAAGGATCTGAAATGAATTGCTCAGACAGAAGAAATAAAATCCAAAACGCAATTCTTTGTCTTTCATTGCTTTAGCCTGAGTCCAATCTTTCTCTGTCGATGGGCTGTTGCCTTCCCCATATTAGAAATTCCTCCTCCCCACACACTTGAATTCCATTTCAGACCGAAGCTATTGGTTTTGCTTTCCTCCGGAGTTGGGAACGACTGGACGCTGGGCTCTGGACGGGCCACGATGGTCACTGAATGGCCCATCGGGGGCTCCGAGGCAGTTCCCTCTGGTGACCGCGTGGGCCCAGGCAGGAAAGGAACCGCAAGCCGCGTTCCTGCACACCGGGCAGCGGGCGGGAGGCAGGTGGCGTGGGAGCCACCAGCTCAGAGCAATCCCCAGCCATTCTCCGGAACGGCAGCGGGGAGCTTAGAGCTCCGCCGTCCAGTACGGTGGCCCGGCCACTGGTCGCTCTCTGACACTGAAAATGTGTCCAGTCTCCGTTGGGATGTGTTGCTGGTATAAAACACACACAAGATTTTAAAGATGCAGTATGAAAAGGAGAATGTAAAATATCTCCAAACTCTAACTATTGATGACATGTTCAAACGGTAACACGGTGAAAAACTGGGTAACACAATAAAACATATCACCACAATGGTTTCATTTGTTCCCTTTTACTACAAAATGTGGCTTCTAGAACGTTTAAAATGACATGTGTGGCTTGCATTTGTAGCTTATGATCTATTTCTGTTGGGTAGAGCTGGTTTAGGAAGTCAAAAACCTGGTGTAGCCTTCCTTTCTCTCCTAGTCTGTTCCTCAGGAGACGGCGACCTCTCCTTCCGAGGCCGCCCCCAGGCCCAGGCCTGCCCAGGCCTCAAGGTCACCTCCTGCCAGAGCCGGCCTCAGGGTCAGCCTCGCCCTCCCTGCTCCGATCTTGGGGCTGGCAGCACTGACCTGTCTGCTTGGGCTCTTCACCTCCAGCTTCCTCTGAAATCTGGGAAGCTATTTGACTATTCCTACACATTCCCGACATTTTTGCAAACTAGAGTAGCATTTTATTGCTTTCAGCCTTTCCCGACCACCTGGATTTCAGACCTACTCGGGGGCCCGTGGCCAGAGTTCCATCACCCCGCACGGCCTTCTCGGGCCCCTGTCCCAGCGCAGGGGTAAGAACACGGTCTTGGCAACCAGATGGATTGCTATGGTGGTGACGATGGCTCTGCCATTTACTCACATTTTCTGTTGTAAGTGATTTGTTCTTTCTGTGCCCCCGTTTCTCCTACAATTGCCAAGAGGTTGACATTAACGTCTGGGACACATGACACACTGCGGGGCACAGGGTGTGAGCCAGGGAAGGCTTAGCCATGCTCCCCTCTCCTGGGTCTGCCTTCGGGCCTGTTGAACTCTGGACTGAGCAGCTATTACCTGTCCTGCACGGGCCAGTTCACGAATCATTACTCCTCACTCTCGTCCACCCCCCTGCCAGCCAAAGAAAGCTAACGTGGGCGCCTGAATTTCCCTTTCAGCCACCAGTTTCTGAAACACCTCTCTTCTCCTATTCGTGGTCTCCCCACCCTGCCCCCAAATGCCACCCCCTTAGGCAATTCTGAGCCCTATCCTCACGTCTTTTGAAATCCCGGTGGAAGACTTGTCTTCTCCAGACAACTCCCAGTGACGAATCTCTCTCGATTCTCTCCTAGGCCCAGGCGCCCTCTCACAAACTCAGTTCACTCGGTAGCACGGGGTCTCGACCAGAGATTCTGCCCCGGGGACACTGTCAGGGGATAATTTTATTGTCACAGCTCAGGGATGGGGTGCTAGTGACATCTAGGGAGTGTTGGGGAGGGGTTTGCTACTGAACACCCTGTAAACACAGGATGTCTCCCCCGCCCCGCCCCCCGAGAATCCTCTGGCCCAGACTGTCAATAATGCAGAGACTACACACTCTGCACTGCAGTCACCTATCCTCATCGATGTTCCTATGTTAAAAAAAAAAAAAGCCTCTTGTCCATCCTGGCCATCTGCAAGCCAGGGAGACAGGCCTCAGGGAAGCCGGACCTGCCTGACACCTTGATCTTGCACTTGCAGCCTCCACAGCTGAGAGAGAATAAATGTCCGTTGTGCTTAAGGAAAAGCCCTCCGTGCTGGCCTCCAGCCAGGTTTCTTCTGAATCTTCCCTGGTACTTCAGAGGGTGCGCGTTTCAAGTAGATTGATTCCAGACAATGATTGTTTTCTAACTGAACAGCCAGCCAGGGATATTTGTCATTAAATGTCTCGGGATATGTCATCACAAGATACAAAACGGCCACACAAATGCATGCAGCACTGTGCACCTGTAGAGAGAAGCATGAGCATCTCCTGTAGGCACCAACCAGAAGTCTCCGCCTCCAGGAGGGCTCAGCAGTCGGCCTCGGGTCAACAGCAGCCGCAACGACCCAGGGAACCCGTTCGCCACGCTGTCCTCTCCGCTCTCTTCCAAGAACTTGACCTTTTTGTTGTATTCACAGGGTTGCCATATATGACAGCAAAACCTGGTCATCTGCATCTGGAAGAAAATGTCTCTTTTTTTCTAAAACGGGAGTGGCGGCGGCGGAAGGGGCATCAAGGATCTCAAGTGGATGTGGAGTCGTCAGGGCACCAGGGAGCAGGACGCCGGGCCACGTCCCCGCGTCTGTCACCAGTCCGTCCTGAAGAAATGACAGGAAACAGTAGGAGGAAAGACCATCCCCCCACTGCACCTCTGGGGGCAGCGCATGTTGCGGGTGGAAATGGGGTTCTTCCACGGAGTCGTGAGAGAAGCCCTCGGGGGACGCGTGCAGAGGAGGATGTGAGCAGCAGCGGCCAGGCTGACGGGAGCAGAAGCACAGGCCTGCGCCAGGTGCCTCGGTCTCCTCCCGGACCAGGTGGCTCGGCTCCATCTCTCTGGGAAGCAGTCCAGCTTCCGGAGCCTCGGCCAGGCACCTGCACCTGCCAGGCCGAGGGGGGCCAGGGCCCAGAGGCAGAGCTTCTCTGTGGCCCATTTCTCACCTGTACGCCTGCCGCCAAGGCTGCTAAAGAGCACACACAAGCTTTGTGAAGATGGTATCTTCTTGGGTTCAGGAAGGGGTGAGCTTTCTTTCCAATGAACCAATTTTCTTCCTAATTCTTCCTGGGCTTGTGCTGGGCCCGCCCCCATCCAACCCCTTTCCTGGACCTTCCGGGGTTCTGTGCCCTGACTCTAACTCCACGGGGTTTACATAGCGTGGAAGTGACCAGGCCCTGAACTCAGCCCTGCCCAAGGGGAGACTGAGGAAGGAAGATGGCAGGACGGGCATTCTCGTGCTACTCTCAGGAATTCTTCCTCTGCACCGTGGGGAGCAGCATCACGGGGAGCAAAAGGGCCGCCCTGCCCCGGCACCCATGTTTTAGTTGCTGGCTTGAAAAGCCTGAATTCCATGCTGTTAAGGAGACCTGCACCCTCGCAGGTGGAATTTGTAATAATAATTAGATAAAAGGGCTCTGGCTCGGAGAGAATGTGTGCCATCTTTTTAGACAATGCTCTGCCGACATTCCAAGCTCAGTACCGTAGACCTGAACCGGGGGGTGGGGGTGGGGGGTGGCTTACACAAACAAAAAGCAAACAGCGTCAGGGCTCACCAGCAGGCTGAGTGGGCCTCTTCTCAGGTGCTTCCAAAATTCCCGTCGATGGTTTGACGCAGGAGTGTTACCAGGGCCCAGTCAGAGGTCCTGGCCTCACTGGCGCCAGGACAGCCCGACCCTCACCCTCCCAGGTGCATCCTTGTACCTGAGCGCGTGCATACGATTTACACCTTGTAAGATCACATGTGTCCCCTGGGTGCCCCTGTGAGGATCATGGCTTTGTAGCAGCCCTTGACAAAACACACACAACGGCGGTTCACACTGACTGATCACACACGGCGGTTCACACTGTCTGAGCACACGCGGTGGTTCCACATTGTCTGAACACACACGGCAGTTCCACATTGTCTGAGCACACATGGCGGTTCACACTGTCTGAGCACACACGGCGGTTCACACTGTCTGAGCACACACGGCGGTTCACACTGTCTGAGCTCACACGGCGGTTCCACATTGTCTGAGCACGCACGGAGGTTCACATTGTCTGAGCACACACGGCGGTTCACATTGAGCACACACGGCAGTTCCACGTTGTTTGAGCTCACACGGCGGTTCACACTGTCTGAGCTCACACGGCGGTTCACACTGTCTGAGCTCACACGGCGGTTCACACTGTCTGAGCACACACGGCGGTTCACACTGTCTGAGCTCACACGGCGGTTCACACTGTCTGAGCTCACACGGCGGTTCACACTGTCTGAGCACACACGGCGGTTCACACTGTCTGAGCTCACACGGCGGTTCACACTGTCTGAGCTCACACGGCGGTTCACATTGTCTGAGCTCACACGGCGGTTCACATTGTCTGAGCACACACGGCGGTTCCGCACTGTCTGAGGTCACACGGCGGTTCGCACTGTCTGAGCACGCACGGCGGTTCACACTGTCTGAGCTCACACGGCGGTTCACACTGTCTGAGCTCACACGGCGGTTCACACTGTCTGAGCACACACGGCGGTTCACACTGTCTGAGCACACACGGCGGTTCACACTGTCTGAGCTCACACGGCGGTTCACACTGTCTGAGCTCACACAGTGGTTCACAGCGGTTCACATTGTCTGAGCACACACAGCGGTTCACATTGTCTGAGCACATGCACACGACAGTTCCACACTGGGAATGACAACGGCTACACCTGGCTTTAGGGATCAGCTGTCCCTGACAGGAGGCGGAAGGAGTGTCTTACACATTCTTTGCAGGTGCACGGCACCCAAGGGCTTTGGTAACCATGGGATACCCAACCCTCTCCCCTCTCCCCCAGTTCAAGTATGAGGCCTGGAAACCTGTGGCAGGTGCTCAATGGCAGCGCCTCGGTCCTTCACACTCAGTGGGTCTGTGTTCAGGGGAGTTTGCTCGGCCATGATCTGTGGTGCTGGTCCCCAAGGTGAAAACATGGGACGCTCTCCTAGATGAGCCCACACTAGGTCACTCATCCAGGTACTGTTCTCAAGGCATTTCCCACTTGGGAAACAGACCACAGGAAGGCGATCCACCCATTCCCCAACTAACCCCTGAGATGCATGAAAACTTGTGGTTGTTCAACCCTCCAGAGATGCTCAACTCTGCCTCCAGACGTGTGGAATACATAAACGGTGAAGGATCTTCAAGGGGAAACTGTGCTTCTCAAAGGGTGGCCTCCAGCCCCGTGTCATTAACAACTCCTAGGAACTGTCAGAAATTCAGTGACGGGCCCCACCCTGACCTACTGGCTCCGACTCTGGGGGTGGGCCCGCAGCCCCGTTAACAGCTCCTTCAGGTGGCTCTCTGCCCGCTCAAGCCTAAGGACCGGTGGCCTCATGAAATGGCATGGAGTGTGACCCTGATAATTAACAGCACAAAGAGTCTGTTCAGGTATTTCAGATGACTCCACTGTTTATAACCTCACAATTACACGGACAGAAACCCAAAGAAGAACTTGGTAAGAGCATAATTCCCCATTACCACGGTGCCTTGTGCTCAGTGAGCACCCGGTAAATACACGCTCAGTGAGCGAGGGGGTGAATGCATGTTATGAACTTCTCCTTCAAAACAAACAAACAAAAAAAGATGAAGTTAAAAACCATTCGCCCCAGCTTTTCTTTCAAATAGTCCAAAACAAGATAAACAGTCTCAATAACTCTGAGATTTCAGGAACTATTTAGGTGCAACTTCTTGTCCTCCAAGTCTGTGCTGCCCAGCACAGCAGCCACCAGCCTGTGTGTCTCCTGGGCACCGGAAGGTGGCTGCTGGGGATTAACGTGCCTGAGAGTGAAATACTCAGGGACAAGACAGGACCAACATAAAGAAGGTAAGAGATTTTTTAAGTATTTTTTTATACTGAATACCCATTGAAATGATAACATTTTGGATATACTAGATTAAAATATAATATTAATTTCACCTGTTCCTTTCCATTTTTTAAATTGTCGCTGCTGGAAAATTTACAATTACATGCAGAGCTTGCATTGTGTTTCTAGTGGATGTACTGATCAGCACATCCCCGGGTGTGACTTTTTTAGTGAGGGCCCCTGGAGGTTCCATCCTATTGATTTCCATTAAATGTAAGGAGCAAGTCTCCACCCTTAAAGGAAAATAGATTTTTCAAGTGCACTCTCCAAATTTTGTTGGCATTCACCCACTGGGAGTTCTGTTTTCTGAAAGGTGTTAATCTACAGTTTCCAAACAAGCGGTCCTCACCTCCATCACCTGTGTAAGCCACACCTTTTCCTCCAGGAGCCTCAGAAGGTACATTTGGGTCCAGGACAAACGTGAAGAGTTTTTTCCTCACTCTCCATGGTGGCAAGAAGAGCCTCACTGAGGACCCCGCCAAGCTCCCCACGGGCAGCCCTACTCCCCCGCCCTCTCTCACTTGTGCCTTCCAGCCTCTGGACTGGCCACAGCTGGGCCGCTGCCCATGTCCACTCTGGGGACACAGCAGATACCCACGACTCGTGTCCTCAGGCAACAGTTCTGAGCCTCAGATCTTTTCACAAAGTACCATTGCTCTGTCTCCCACAACTCAGACCGTGTTCCAGGGCACAGAAGGGAAGGGAGGTACAGCCCCCAAAACTGGCCACCAGTCCCCCTCTATAGCATTCAACCCTAAAAGGAAGAAGAAACTCACTCGGAAAGCAAACCACAAGTCGGTTCCATTATAACGAAGCGTCAGAGGGTAATGATTGTGGCATAAATTCATAAATATCACAGCCCCCAAAGCGACATCTCAACACAGCGCCGTTTTCGCAGGGGGTACTGCTCCCTGGTCTGTTAAATAAAACAAAAAAGCTCTTCCCGAGAGAGCCTCAGTGGCCCACCACCTGCTGCTTCTCTGACCATCTGACTCCTCTGGCTCCTGTCTGCTGCTCAGCGTGGCGGGCTCCCCTCCCAGGCTCCCTCCCCGCACCTGCTCAGCCTCCCCTGCCTCCTCCCAGGTCCCTCTCCTTCCTCCTCACGGACTCCTTTGTTTCCTTTGGTTCCTGAGCTGCCTTTCCCACTACACTACCCTCATAAGAAGAAAACTCTTCCCACTTCCAGGCCCCAAGAGCGGCCCATTCTGCTGATGAACCTTCTCCGGGGCTTTCTCTCCTGAAAAGCCATTCTCGCCTCCCCCCTCCTCCCACCCAGCGCCCTCTCTAGATCTCAGCCCCACACACCCCGCCTATTCCTGGGTGAAGTGCTGTATCTTTGACTTCCCTCTAAAACCTTCCTGGTGGACTGACTACTCCTTCACTCAAAAGAGCTATTGTTTCACCCTCTTGCTTTACCTCCCAAGCTTACCAGTTAAGTAATGACAGCAATATTCCCGTGAGTCATTTAAATCTCACTTATTTTGCAGCACATACAGGATACCTGTTGAATTTACATGGGTGTGCACGTAGCTCTGCATTCTAAAGTTATTAACGGAATATGCCTTTCCTTCCGTTTAAGTAGCTGAACAGGCTAACGAGCCTTCTGAAGTATTCAGATTCCTGGACTTCCATTGCCAAGCAAAGGAGGAAGAAGGATTTCTTTCTGGAATCAGAATGGTAACGCTGGGATGGACCTTTGCCTTCAGCGAGTGACTGTACATACAGTGAAATCAGGGCCCAGAGAAGGTAAAACTTTCCCCAAGGTCACACAGCAAGTGGGAGAGCCCCTTCCCATAGCCAGTTTACTTCTAATAAAAACATATGGACTTTGAAATCGGTAAAGCACTATCCAAAGAAAATGGATTTATTGACATAGTTATTATTAATAAGCAATAATAATAAGTAATAATAATAATAAGTCAGCGTGGCTCAGTGGTTAAGCATTGATCTGTGAACCAGGAAGTCACGGTTTGATTCCTGGTCAGGGCACATGCCCAGGTTGCAGGCTCAGCCCCTGGTGTGGGGTGTACAGGGAGAAGCCAATCAATGATTCTCTCTCATCACTGATGTTTTTATCTCTCTCTCCCTCCCTCTCCCTTCCTTTCTGAGTTCAATAAAAATGTATTTTTTTAAAAAAGAATAAGATACCACTTACAAGCACTGCAGGGAGGTTGTTCCACTGAATGGGTCTGCGGTTAAAATATGACCTGAGAGCTTAGGAGGAGGGGAAGCAGACGCTGACTGCGGGAGAGGAAGTCGCAGGTCGGGTCATGGTCACGGTCACCGTCACCACTGAGAGGTGGGAAGGAATCAAGGCCGGGCTTCTCAGCTTTCAGGAACCACCGCTGTCTTGTTTAAAAGGCAGCTCCTGGCTCAGCTGGCGGGCGGGGCCTGCGGTCCTGCCCGTCTCCTAGGCTCCCAGGTGTGTTGATGTGGCTCTTTCCTGGACCTCGGACCTCGGACCTTGCTTTGAGTAACAAGGATTTAGGGTTTAGGTTTCAGAAGCAAACAAGTCCAAGGAGAGGCACAGGACCTCATGTGGAGTAGGGGCCCTAGGGCCAAGTCCGGGGGCTGTCACCGAGGAGCTCTGTGCAAGCACAGGTGGATGTGTACCTGTCTCCCTCTGAGCCTCGCCTGCCAGTCTGTAAGCTGAGGGCTTGTCCAGGATGCTGGCCAGGGCTGCTGGGATGTCACGCCTGCAGACAGGAAGCCCTCTCGGTAGCTGGGAGGGTCTCCGCATCGGCAGCTGTCTCCCTGCCCCAGGGGGAGGGTGGCCTTTGATCTCCAGTCACATGCTCCGGACCACCTGTGGCATATTCTTGAACCACATGGTCCCAATTTTTCCACCCTTTTCATGCCATTTGGTCTTTCGCTTCCCATGCTCCCTCGAGGCTGACCTTTTCCTCACCCTTGTTGCTGCATCATCCTTCCCCTTCCATGGCCCGGGGTACAGAACTGATTATAATTGCAGTGCGTTTCCTTTCTTTTTAAGCAAAGCATGTCAACACTGTTCTATGCCATCATTTTGCTGATTGAACACAAACTCGTGAAAGAATGTGACACTGGTGCTGAGAGATAAAGGTTTAGAGAGAGAGAGAGAGATTTAGAGAGAGCGAGACTCCCCTTACCTGAAATGAAGTAAGACCATTGCTTTTAGGGAGGAGTTCACCAATTCTAAAAATTCCAATCTTTCCTACAGAATTGTGCATATGTACACATAGGCAAGTCACACCTTCAACTGTGTGAGGAGAGGCACCCAGTGGATTCAGGATGGGAAGTACGGGAGCCACTAAAACACTATGTGGATTTAGGAACTTCGATTCCCAAGCTCAGAGCAGCCTGAGCTCGAAAGTGTGATCTCATCAAGTTAAAGGGCCCCGTCATCTAAATTTCTGTTCCTGTGAGAAGGAGCCGCGCACCGCGTGCCTCCCACAGAGCCGCCTGGAGGGCCGCTAAGGGGACCCTGCCAGGGCATCATGGGACGGTGGAGCTGTGGGTGCCGCCTCCGTCAGTGTCAGTCTCCACTCCGACCAGCACAGGCCCCATCCCACCCTCACAGACGAGTAGATACGTTCAAATCAGGAACTGGCTTTGGTTGCCACACCATGGACACTCCCACACACTGGCGTTTTATTGGAAGAAGTCAGACAGGCCCCAGTGAACTTTCCGGATGAAAATGCCCATCCTTCCAAACCCCGTGGAAACACAAAGTCTCCAGCTCCTTCCCTCCCTCAGAAGTAAACCTTCAGAACCTCGTGGTATTTCCCCGAACACCGAACACCGTAATTTGGACGGTGACATCTGGTTCCAGCTCTCCCGGCTGGGATTTGTTTTTAAAGGGACAGTGAGGCATTCTGACTTTCGGAGGCACCACCCTGTGTTTGTGCAGGAGGATGGCGGCCTCCCCTTCCCAGGCATCTGTGCACACTGCACAAAGCTAGCAACTTCGCCCTGACCAGTTTGGCTCAGTGGATGGAGCGTCGGCCTGTGGACTCAAGGGTCCCAGGTTCGATTCCGGTCAAGGGCATGTACGTTGGTTGCGGGCACATCTCCAGTAGGGGGTGTGCAGGAGGCAGCTGATCGATGTTTCTCCCTCATCGATGTTTCTAGCTCTCTATCCCTCTCCCTTCCTCTCTGTAAAAAAATCAATAAAATATATTAAAAAAAAAAAAAAGCTAGCGATTTCCCACAAACAGGGATCTACTGTTTTTATTCCTCGAATGCCAGCTTCTTCAAAAGCCTTTGTCTCTTCCAGAAGGTATTTCGGACACAGGGGACGCCCGCTGCCCACTTTCCCTGGCTCCTTCACAAGCACCTTGGGGAACCTGATGGGGGACGAGTCCGACATCACTGGAGAGGCCCCTGTATCGCCAGGCAGCACCAAGAGGCGCGCCAGGTCACTGTAGCTTCCCTGTACAGTGGGGCCTTGACTTACGAGTTTAATTCGTTCCATGACGGAGCTCGTAACTCAAATTACTCGCAAGTCAAATCAATAGTGAGACACGTGATGCTGGGCTGATGTGGCGTTCACTGTAACGTTCGCTGCACCAGCTAGCGGTGGGGTATCTGAAGCTGACTTGTAACCCGAAGTTTAGCTCGCAACTCAAAGCAAAAAATCGGCCGAGAGACGGCTCATTATCTTGAAAAACTCGTTAGTCGGGACACTCGTAAGTCAAGGCCCCACTGTACTTCTTCCTTCTCTGCCCACAGGGGCCAGGATTTGAGAACCAGGCTCTCCAGCCACCGTGATGTGATGGGAGAGGCAGCAGATGGGACAGGAGAGTTGAGGGCTGCACGATGGAGACAGACTATGACGTACGGGCCACGGGAAGTGCCACCTGCCCCTCAGGGCCTGGCTCCCCAAGGTAACTAGATGGTGGGCAGTGCCGTGCTGTGGTTCAGGGCACGGACCTGCACGAACCCCAGCCCTGGCCCAGGGACCTGTGGGAAATCACGTTTCCTCCTGAGCACCAGCTTTCTCATCAACGCAGCCGGAGCACTTACAGTGACGCAGCGCCAGTGAGCGGCGGTCGTGAGTGTTGGGTGAGGTCGTCATGGGAAGAGCTACTTGATGCCGGCTGCCCGGCACGGGAGAAGCCCTCGATGAGAACCAGCTACTGCTATTATTCTACCTGCTCATCGTGGGCAAATAAGCCACTGCTGTACAGGACAAGCACGGGAACGTTTCATTCTAAGGGGCGCAGCTAAATGCTTAAGCGGGTGCCTGGAAGGGACTGTCCCAAAGCTAATGAAACGGCGTCACAGTCAGTCTGGGGAGAACAGGGCGCAGAGCAGCGGGGGGTGGGGTGGGGAAGGCGGGGACTCTGAACAGTGCGCTGAGCCTCACAGAATGGTCACGAGATGCCGAAGCGACCACTGCAACAAGAATTCCACAGAGGATAAGCTGCGGGCACTCTGGAGGTGAGTCGGGGATGCAAATAAGAATTGGGGAAAATGGTCAGAAAATGTCACCTTCCGAAAAGAAAACGGGCAAAAGTCAAATTAACCACCCATGCTGCCTGCTGGCTTTTTTCACCTTTTTTTTTTTTTTTTTTTTAGCGTATTCAGAAGTATGGACATCTAGTGTGCAGTGCACACAGTGCTCGCAAAGCGTGTGGAAGATTTAACCACAGATCAACCACAGACAGCAGAATAATCACAAGGCAAAAAATAAAAAACCATAAAAATTTAAAGTAACTTTATGGTGAATACTACCAATAGAAATAACTAACAAAAAAAGAAATCAATAATGGTTTAAAAAATGTACATGGTAAAATATTAAATCACCAGGAAAATTTGACTTAGTGGATATAACAGTTCTGTAAGAAAATTCATATTGCAATGTTTGTGATGTAAAAAAGCAGTTATAAAGTTTATGTAGAGAAAGCAATTACTCCAATAAAAATAATTTTAGTAAAATAAAAGTGTAAGTGGGAAAAATTGGAAATGGTTTAGCTTTGCAATAGAGAAAACTGACTATGGTCTTAAATCGGTGTAATAGTGTTCTCAGAAAGTATTTTCTTCAACAGAAATCCATTGGTGCTGTTAAAATTGCAATTATAATATTTCTACTGTGAAACACAGAATGAGAGTCTTTGGGGGGAAAAGTCTGGCAAGTGGAATAGGTGCTGACACCATCCTGTCCCCATGGAAGTCCTCCCAGGCCTTGGGCTCTCTGGGCCGGTGCAGATGGGGCTGCCAGCAGGGCCTGTGCCTCCCCAGCACCCAGAGCCACCGAGCCGCCTTCCTAACCCTCCTCCAGGGAGGTCGACTCTGAGGCCTAATTTAGGAATCGGTGCGAGATAAACTTTAGTCTTAGAAACACTGATTAGCTCTGTGTGCTACAGGAACGTGTTTTGTATGAGAATTTGACCGAAAGAGTAGGGGTGGGAAGATGAGAGAGGAAGAAGGAAGAGGAGGAAAAGAGAAGGAGGAGAGGAAGAGGAGAGGAGGGGGAGGAGAGATGAAGATGGAGGAGGAGGGGGGAGGGGGAGAGGTAAGAGGGAGGGCTGGAGGAAGAGAGGGACAAAGAGAGAGGGAGGAGGGACACACACACACACACACACACACACACACGCGCGCGCGTCGCACTGTCTGGCAGAGCGGTGTTCTAGCCGGTAGCACAAGTGCCCAGTGAACAGAGTTCAGGCTCTGCCACAGCGCAGGCGACTTTTTGAAGTCCACCAGCTTCCTGGGATCCGATTCCACCTCCCCGGCAGGATCATTCTTGGTGTCAGGGCTACCTTGTCACAGGAGAGCTTCCTAAGTAACTCATTTCAGCCCGCGGCTGACTTCCTGGCTTCCGCGTCCTCAGGAGGGTCGGGGCGGGAAAGAAGGTGCGCGGTGCACGTGGGCGTGGGCAGAGCGAGGCCCGCTGCTTTGCTGCCCGGAGAGGTCGATCTCTAATCGACACAAAACGCTCTGATCCCAAACCAGTCGCCGAGTGTCTGGCTGTCCGAGTGAACTAAAGAAATGGCGTTTCCGAGACTCGTTTCCAAGCAGGACTCCAGGGACCCATCGAGGCCTCCCTGGGCCCCTGCTGCCCTTCTTTGCTGTCTATTTGGTGACAATACAAGTTACCGGGAAAGTTCTTTCAGAAAAACACTGTGTAAGGCGTTTCAGGAGACTTGTCACGACTGAGACACACAGCCTCCCGCTCACCAGGAGGCTGAAGACGGTGTTCAGATCCTCGGCAAACCTTTAACAAGTCACCCAGAGGGCTGACTTCGGGCGGGTATTATGGGCTTCTAGAAGTAGAGGTATACTACAAATAATTAGAATTAATAACCCTAATAATAAAAAGTTTCTAAGTCTCATTTTTCATGTTTTTAGTTGGATAGCACAAAATAAATGTGCTAAGATTCCACTGAAACATAATGTTATTTTCCACAGAAACACATGGAGGGCTCGATATGAAGTATTAGAACCCCCACTACCAGCGCTGCCGTCCGTTCCTACCACATTGCGGGTCGGTTTTTATGAGAATCTATGTTTGCGGAAGGTGAAGAGAAAACTGGGTGGGGAAAGAGGATAATTTATCTTAGAAAAGTACTACCATTCTCTGAGCTAACCTGACAAGAACCCTACAGGATGTGTGTCACGGTCCCCATTTACGGATGAGAGCAGGAGGTGTGACATTCAGAAGGTGCAGACCAGCCTAGGGTCACACAGCTCAGAGCGGGAGCCCTTCTTCCTCCTCTCTCCTTCCCTTCTCCCTCCGTTATAGCTTTGGCGGATGTACTGTGTTATAACTTACACACCGTGATAGTGTAGTTGTGATAGTGTAGTATCCATTACAAATGTGTAGTAGAATGGTTTTAGCAAATTTATTATCACTGCAACCTAATTTTAGATCATTTTCATTACTCCAAACAGTCCTGGCATGTCTGTGTGCATCAACCCTCATCCCCCCCAACCCCCAGCCCAGGCCGCCACCAACCTGCTTTCTCTCTCTAAAGATCTGCCCTTTCTGGGCATTTCATGTAAACAGAATCATAGAAGCACAAAACTCTTGTCTTCCGATCTGGCCTCTTTCACTTCGCATAACGTTTTAAGGTTCACCCACGTTGTAGCTACGTGCTCATGTGATGTGGCACAGACGGCGCAGTTTCTATAGGCTCGTCCTGTTCCCTGGAGGACACTGTGCCCGAGTCCCCTCTCTCCCCCCTGACATGTCAACCTGGAAAGAACGAGGGCTGAGACTTCTTCCATTTAACTTCTTCCCCACAAACGTGCCTGGAAGTGATCAAGTTCAGTGATAGCCTTAATAAATTATTAATGTGCTAGAAATGCAAAGCCTGAAAGCATGAATTATTTGAAATCCCAAGATGCAATGACTAAGAAGGAGCTGTATTTAAGGATTTTCCTCCCCCTTCTTCCCCGCCTCAGGACACAGGAAGGCTGCTTCCCACCTGACTACTCGCCATGCACTCCCACCAGCAACTCCTTTACCGCTCTCCTCCCAGGAGACAGGGGCGAAGGATAGAGGCAGAAGCTCAGAGAAGGACACAGCTGTGCCTCGGGGCCTGGGGATGGTGGACCAGAGCAGACGCTCTCTACTGAGGCCCAGACCTGCACCCATTGCCCTGGGGCAAGGGGATCTTCCAGCCGAGTGAGGCTGGGCGAGGCGTCCGGGCGTCGGGGGAGCAGGGAGAGGACGTCTGCCCATGGTTTCTCATGCGTCACCTGACATTCACGGAGCCCTCACTGCCCTCCGCCATTCCTGTCCAATTATCACCGCGCCCCCAAAGCTACAAGTTCCCAAATGCACACTTCCCAGAAAAAGCTCTAATTTAATATAAAAAAAGGACTTTAAAAGTTTGTTGTGCGAGGGATTAGGATTTGTTTTAATAGCTTTCAAGTGGATTGCGGTAAACTTCATCATAGGATCTCATTATCTAAGGAAAACTGAAGCTATTCATCTCAATACATAGATCACAAATACATATCTTAGCTATGCTGTAATAGAGAGATTCTTTCTGGTCACTGGCCGGGGAAATGAACCAGTAGTTTCAGGGTTAGTTTATAGTTTAGTCTCCGTTTCCAGGTTTATACGATGGGGCCAGAGTTAGGCTACGATCACAAAAGAGCACAGGCACTGACCGCAGACTGGCAGGACCGATGTGGACACCTGGGTTTCGTGGAAACAGCAGGACACGGAGCTCAGTGGCGATGCTCGGTGAGGGGCACCCCCAGCCGCCGCAGGGGCACCCGTCCTGTCTTACCTCTGGCCACCTTCCATCCCACCTTCTACTCAGGTCATCCTGCGGACAGAGTGCGTGACGGCTTCGGGGACTCCGCCGCAGCTCCTCGTCCCGGCAGCGCCCGGGCCCTCTCGCGGGGCACCTGGGCTGGGCACGGGGGGAAGGGACCCAGGCTAAGGGCACATCTTCAGGGTTACCTATTTGCCTTTCCAGGTCGGCGGCTTCATCAGGCGTGGCTCGCGGAAGGACGCCGGGGTCACTGAAGCTGGTGCGAAGCAGGGTCCCCATCACGAAGAAGAACAGGATGCCACCAACCACGGGAATGGCAGGCGTGATTTTCACTGCGAGGTACGGGCAGCTGCCAGCAGGTGGGAAGGCGGGGGTGGGGGGAGAGAAAGGAAAGATAACGTCAGTAATCAGCAGTACGCAGTCTAGATTTTCCAAGAAGCTAAAGGCTTCTTTGGAGAAGCGAAATTGATTTCCATTAAAAATTCATCTATGCTCAGCATTTACATTTGGGGAGGCCTACCGGTCTCTCCCGCAGACGTGTAACCCTCCCTCCCCCGCCACAACCAGCCAGGCCCTCGGCCCCCACAGCGCCTCCCGCACAGACGCTGGCGGGAGAATGGGAACAGCCTGCTGTCCGATCAACACCGGACATACAGACACAGCCATGGGTCTGTGACCTTCCTCCCATCCCTGGAGACACCAGAATGAGCTGGCCTTTCCTCACTGGGTCACACAACCTGGGGCTCAAGATGCTGAGAAATGCAGATTCACCCTCAAAAGGCAAAAAAAGATTTTTTAATCAATATTTTTGGAGTTTATCTATTAAAAGAGGTTAATGAGCTATGGAAATGAACTTGCAACCAGTCTCCAGAAAGAATGAAAGGGGGTTCGGTGGCTGGGAGATTATACCGCCTGCTCTCCAGGAAGGACTGGAGCTACCATGGCTGAGCACGGCCAGCGCATTCTGGGAAGCCCGTCACGGTCCCCAGCCCAGGAGCTGACGTGCAGCCTGGCGGTGGTGGCCAGGGAAGGGGTCCTTGGACAGACTCAAGTCCAGGCCAGCAGGGCTCTGGGGGCCAGGGACCAGGGCAGCTGGGCTCACCACGCCCTGGCCCACGATCGCGGCCCCCTGACGCCACAGAGAGCGAGAGAGGCCGAGTGAGAATTAGCTCAGTGCCTGAGACTGAGTGAAGGACGGGGTCTGGTAGCCGTGGCCATATCTATTGTCACCACGCTCAGCGCCATCATGGGCGCCGAGGACCACAGCACGCAATCACAGAGCTGTAACAGCCAGAGTGAAAAGCGCCTCCCCGAGGCTCACCTCATCAGTGACTCTCTTCCAGGTACTGAAGGCGAAACTGGGCTAGAGAAGGATGAGGAGGTAGCTGGGCTCCGTCGTGGGGGTGTTGGGGGCCAGCACCCCACGCCCGTGCAGTGCTTACCGGGGGCTGGTAAGGTGCCTGATGGGATGGCAAGGTGATGTCCAGGCCTCAAGGACCACAGGCCATGATCCCCTCTGCCAGGGCCAGACACTGGCGAGTCAGAGGCCGGGCCTCCAGGAGGATGGTGACGTGGACATAAGGGTGGCCACTGTGCACTGCAGGCCCACGGCCTCGCCTGAATGCCCTGCTCTGAAGAAACCCAGAGGCGTCCCAACTACTCTAAGAAGGTGGACAGGGACCCCAAACACCACCAGGTGGGACTTCCTGCCAGGCGGGTGGCCTCCAAAAGAGTCATGATTCAGAGACAAAAATATATGCCATTTCTAACATCTCTTCCTCTCTCCCACACCGAGCACCTGCAGAAACTGAGCAAAACAAACAAACGTCATGTCACCTCATCCGGACTGCCGGTTGTGACTTCTCTTCACAGGATTCATGGGAAACCATAAAAAACCACTGTCACTCCTGCTCCAATGTGGCCCGCCCAAACTCCCAGATACTTGGAGCCTTTTTAACATCCTCAGGGATTCTCAGAGGAAAGCAAATTTAGCAAAGAGAGCAAGAAGATATAAAAAACTTGCCCTAGCTGGTTTTAGAGCATCAGCCTGCAGACTGAAGGGTCCCAGGTTTGATTCCAGTCAAGGGCACACGCCTGGGTTGCGGGCTCAATCCCCAGTAGGGGGGCATGCAGGAGGCAGCAGATCAATGATTCTCTCTCATCACTGATGTTTCTCTCTCTCTCGCCCCTCTCCCTTCCTCTCTGAAATCAATAAAAATATATATTTTTTAAAAAGATATAAAGAACTTGCTGTGGGAAAATATATGTGAGAGAGTCTACCTAAAAAAATCCCCTCTGGGGAAGTCATCACTTAAATTATGAAAAGGACTTTATAAATACAACTAAGCCTGCTCTGCATAAAAACGGCGATTGCTGCCCTGGCTGGATGGCTCAGTCGGTTGAAATGTGCCATACAACAAAAGGTCTTGGGTTCAATCCCCGGTCAGGGCACGTATAGGAGGCAACCAATCCATGTTTCTCTCTCACATCAATGTTTCTCTCCATCTCTCTCTCCCTCTAAAATTAGTAAAAACAGAAAAGCTTCAAGTTAAATAAGGATTGAAGAAAGTGGCAAATAGCACTCAGTGTATACTCCTGGGTTAGTAACGGGAATATTTTCCTGCACCTAGGAGTCCCGAGACGAAGACTGAAGGTTGTAAAGGATGCACCTCCTCTCACATGGGCTCGTGCAGAGCTGGCATTTCAACTTGAGACACGTGGAGAATAAAAGTCTGGTCAGAAAATGACCGTCTTCCCTTTAGAGACTCAAAATAAACTGACAACAAAAATCACATATATACTGCACCGAACCCAAACTCCAACGCGGGGCTGCAGTGGGAGCAACACGTGAATCTGAAACACAACTTTCTCCATCTCCCTCTCAGACCTGCCCCTGCCCTTGCATGAACACGCGGGTCCAGGGCGTCCCCGGCCATGAGATGACGGGAACTAGAAGTGCACAGTCCCAGTGAACGTGGACACTTCTAACTCGATGAGTTAAACCTCCTCCTCGCACTCATCTAGCAGGTGCATCTGGCCCTCCGTGGCTCAGGCTGGAAAGTGCTGATCTGAACAGCTCCATCCCAGGTGGCTTTTGTATTGGGGGTCAACCAGATGTTTAAACTGCGCTCTGAGTCTGTGAGTTCTTCAGAGCCCCCACGGGACCCAAGTGTACTGCCTTGAGGCACCGTTGCCTTCCTTCTACCCAGAACCCACCCTTCTACCTCTCTCTCTCTCTCTTTTTTTTAAAAAAAATATATTTTTATTGATTTCAGAGAGGAAGGGAGAGGGAGAGAGAGATAGAAACATCAATGATGAGAGAGAATCATCGATTTGCTGCTTCCTGCACGCCCCCTACTGGGGATGGAACCTGAAACCTGGGCATGTGCTCTGACCGGGAATCGGACCGTGACCTCCTGGTTCATAGGTCAACATTCCACCACTGGGCCATTCTGGCCGGGCTCCTCCCTCATCTCTTTGCCCCCCACCCCCCACCCCCGTTCCTGTCTTGTCTAAAACCTGGCTGCACCCAATTCCTTGGCTCGGGCTTCCTCACCGGAGGACCAGCCCTCTGCCCCCCACAGGCCGCCTCTCAGTCTGCCCCCACACTGGCAGCTCTGTCCCACACGGCTCCGCTCAGAAGCCTGCACCCCCCCCCCTTTTCCTGCCACATCAAGTTCCAGCTCCTGGTCTGCCATCCATATCCTACTGCACACGCCCGTCTTGTCTCTCCTCCTCCTCGTCCTCCTCGTCCTCGTCCTCTGTCCCACTCCCCTTTTCGTGAGAAGGGCGGGCGGACCTCTCGGCCTTCCCAAACAGCCCCCCGCCCACCAGTCCCATCTCAGCTCCTTAAAGCCTCCCCAACGTTCAAGTTCCTCTAAAGCCGCTGTGAGAAGCTGACCTCGGCTCTCCCCAAACAGAAGGGAGGGCTTCTTTGTCTGGCCCTCCCCGATATGTTCGCTTGCCCCTGCCCTCCCTGCGGGACTGCGGCTCTCTGTGGACAGGCCTCCGGTGCCTGGCTGGGCTGAAGTCCCACAGGGCGAGACCCGCCACCGTGCGCCATGCATGGCAGGTGCCTGGTGACACTTGTTGAACTCAATGACTGGGACCCACTGACTGACGTTTACTGGAACACGGGAAAGAGGAAAGTGAGGTCAGCCGGGGCCTCCACATCACCATGTGCCTGTGTCTGGGCTCGCTTCTCTGTCCCCCAAGCCTGCCGGGTCCCCTGACTTTCTTCCAACAGGCGCAGAGGCTCTGCCTGTCCAGGAGGCTTCCGTGGCCGCGTTTACAAGGTGTGGACTCTCCTTGGTTCCCTGAGTCGGGCACGTAAATGAACACGGTGCCAGCATTAACTTGAACCTCTAACCCCTCCACGCGCTAAAGTTCTAGCAGATGAAACACCTCATGTTGGTACAAGTTGGTACAAGACGAGGTGCGCTGACAGTCCCCTGTCCTATCAGCCTCCATGTGACAAAGAACCATGTCAGTTTCTCCTTGAAATTCTGGACAATGCTCTTTACAAAAGCAGCAGAATTCACGCCCCTCAGCAAACCCTGAGGCCAGAGCTACACACATCCCTTCGAGCTGCTGCTCGGAAAAGCAGGGCACGTCTGCAGTCCTTCTGGTAAAGAGGAGGCAGCACGCAGACCTGATCACTAGACCTCCAGAGGCCAGGCCAGTGGGGGAGCTCCACCAGCCAGCCCTCCGCCACTGCAGGGCCTGACAGCCAAAGCTCCACAAAGAGAGAAGAAAACTCCTAGCCCGAGCCCAGAGCACTGGAAATGGCTCCTCCCCATTTCTGAGCGATGTCCCGAGTGGCATCTGCGAGGAGGAGCCCCCTTCCCCGAGGCTCTGGGTTTGATACAAGATGAGGCTGCAGCTGCCACAGCTGTAGACACCAAGCGGAGTCCTCTTTCCGTCCGAGGAACCGCGACCTACATACAGCCAGGGCCGCGCGGAAAAAGGCTGCCAGCGTCTCCGTCTTCCTGAAGCTCAGCGGGGAAGTGGCTGGAGGGAGGGCACGGGACGCTGAAAGCATGCATTTCACAGCAGAAAAGGAATGGGCGATGGTGGCACCGGACCAAACCTGCTAACGGATGCACAGCCTTCGGAACGGCCCCTGCTCCCACGCACATCCCTGCGAGCTGAG
Source organism: Myotis nattereri (assembly GCF_964212035.1). Taxonomy (NCBI): domain Eukaryota; kingdom Metazoa; phylum Chordata; class Mammalia; order Chiroptera; family Vespertilionidae; genus Myotis; species Myotis nattereri. The sequence continues at coordinate 95,280,303 of NC_138081.1, read as the reverse complement.
TTCCGACGTGATGATTGAATGTCTATTGTAAACTGCCAGCTCCCTGTGCTTAGAGTTGAAGAAGGGCCTTCCAGGTAACGAGTAGGAAGTGAAGCACTGCCAAGGATGGGAAGGAGTTCTTTCAGTTCCAATGGCAATCTTCTCAACTCACACACACACAAACACACTCACACACTCACACACACACACACTCACACACACACTCACACTCGCACACACACACACACTCACACACACACACTCACACACACACTCACACACACACACACACACTCACACACACACTCACACTCACACACACACACTCACACACACACACACTCACACACACACACACACTCACACACACACACTCACAGTGATTTCAGAGAGGAAGGGAACGGGAGAGAGAGAAACATCAACGATGAGAGAGAATCATTGATTGGCTGCCTCCTGCACATCCCACGCTGGGGATCGAGCCCACAACCCGGGCCTGTGCCCTGACTAAGAATCGAACTGTGACCTCCTGGTTGATAAGTCAATGCTCAAGCCCTGAGCCATGCCGGCCGGGCATCTTCTCAAACCTTTAGGAAAAACACTTATGTGCGCTTTGGTCTTCATACATGAAGGGTGGAACTGTTTGCTGGGAGCCATATTACCGGGCACCATGCAATTAGTGTGTTTTGTCATTAACTATGACACAATTATTTTGCCGTCAGATACTGACGTCCCAGAATCAATGCTGTCAGTAGTCCTGCTTTCATAGTCAGAGGCTGACTGCTTCACATGCTGGAATTTGACGTAAAACTGGTTCCTTGGACAGAATCCTGGGACAAAACTAACTTCTTCAACATTTCAGATAGAAAATCTGGATTTCATTATCGGGTAGCGAGGTCTCTCTGTTTTTTTCCACAGAACATTCTTTGGGGAAAGATTAGCTTTCCTTAAAAAACAAAACCAAAACAATATTAACAAGATGTAGCAGAAACATTAAAACCAAGAGGCCTTGGGAACCAAAAGTGGAGAATCTTTTTCCATATCAAAATGAGTCATCTGTTAATATTTTGCCTGCAAATGGATGCACAGAAAAAAAAAAAATCCTGTTAATTGTGGCTCAGGACCCATAACTACAACATGGCCTGGGCTTGATGCTTTTGTTCTGTGGGAACTTACGCATACGGATGCTATTCTTTATACATCAAAACAAGGTCGGCAATGAAAGCTGGTACAGGAAGTGTAAGTGGCCTTGCTTTGTTGATGCTGCATCCTAGCGGGTCCCTGTGCTCCAGAAATCACAAAGTTAACCTATTATTTTAAATTTCAGGGTCTTCATTGCCATGCATTTCCATAATGAACAGTTAAGGCAAATGATCATAAAGTGAAATAATCTGAGCCAATGACTCACACGTCTGAAACAATAACAGAGTAGCTTTGTGAAGAATGGAGGTTGTAAGGGTTATAATAAAAATGATCGTTCTCCTTTGCGTATGAGTCACTGTAAAAATAAATGTATTTTTCATGTATAGGCAGGGACATAAACACCATTAACTTTATGGTTTGTTCCTTAATCACATACACAGAAGTGTACCATTACAAGGCAATGCTAAGTACATTCCTTGGAGACAAATCGAGGGGAAAGGAGATGCAGAAATAGCATCCACTCACAATGCCAGGATGTGGAAAAACAAAAAGATGACTTCATAAAGCTCCTAAGAGCACCATTCCTCTACGAGACACCCCATGGCAGCACCCCGTGTTTGCAAAGCTCCTGCTTAGTAATTGCACACAATCATGAATCTACCAATATGACATGTAAATAAACAGGGTCAGGGACCAAAGCGGGGAAACGTAACAAGAGAAACCTGGCAGGAATAACTCAGACCCAGAGAGCAGGGGTGGGTGAGAGTGGAACTCCGCTCATAAATCTGTAGGCTGTAAAGATGACTCACCACGTCATCAAAAGCTCCGCAGGCTCACTGTTACAGCCATCTCCGTCTACTTTCCTATTGGACAAATGTAGCTTCCAGGCTCACGAAGGGAAGGAGGCGGAGGACCCACCCTACGGACCGGGCACAGGCCTAGGGAACCTGGTGCTCCCCTGCAGGCCTCCCCACCAGGTGCCGGCGTACCACAGGGATGTCTCTGGACACAGTCCAGTCTCGCCTGAAGCCTGTCGAGCTCCTATGTGACAAAGTCATTGTCGTGATTGTTAATTCGGGGGTCCCCAGACCACCCAGATAGATGAAGTTATAGACAGAGAGCCTGGGAAACTGTAGTTTACAAACACAGGCGTCCAATCCAAGTGTGTTCACAGCCCGATACACCCATCTACCATCAGGAATGTGCAAGGGCCTACGAGGGAGAACTGGTGTTTCAAAGTTTTTGCCAAGTGATTTTGAGTTTGATTCAAAATTCCAGGAAGCCAAAGGTTTCTGATGGATGTGTAAACAACAGGAGGGAAGCCAGCACTCCTCTGCCCCGAGCTGGCTCTCTATTACTGAGTTGTACGGGTTCCTTACATGTTGTGGATATCAACCCCCTATCGAATGTATCATCTGCCAGCAGATTCTCCCAGGCAGCACGGGGCCTTTTCGTTTTGGGTTCCTTCGCTGTGCAGAAGCTTTTCAGTTCTATGTAGTCCCGTTTGTTTATTTTTACTTTTGTTTCTCTTGTTCAAGGGTATGTGTCCAAAAAGATATTACCCAAACTGATGTCAGATAGTTTACTTCCCCTGTCTTCTTCTGGGAGGTTTATGGTTTCAGGCCTTCCATTTAAGTCTTTACCCTGTTGCGTTTATTTTTGTATATGGTGTAAGAGAGTGGTCCAGTTTTATTTTAATTTTTTTTGCATGTCATCTGTCCAGGTTTTTCAACATGAATTCTTGGAGAGACTGTCATTATTTTTACCTCCTTTGTCATAGATTAATTGCCCCTATAAGTGAGGGTTTATTTTTGAGGCATCTATTCTATTCCGTGATCTATTTGTCTGGGTTTTTTTTGTTTTGTTTTTTGTGCCAGTACCACACTGGTTTGATTATTATAGCTTTGTCACATAGTTTGAGATCTGGGAACATGGTGTCTCCAATTTTGTTCTTCTTTCAGGATGGCTTTGGCTATTCGGGGTCTTTTGTGGTTCCATATAAATTTTAGGATGATTTGTTCTGTTTCTGAGCAGAATGACATCAGTATTTTGATAGGAATTGCACTGAATCTGTAAATGGATCATATAACTCAAGAACAAAAAATAAGCAGTAGGTATACCAGCTATGAGGAAAGACATCGACAAGAACACAAACCCCTCCCCTGATTTACTGTGTCCAGGCCTCCATGGCTGACTGATGAGCAACAAGGCAGAGTCTTCTCAGACCTACCTGGACCGACTCCACTGTCAGGACAGGGGTCTCTCCAGGTTGTTCAGTCCCTGCCCTATCCCTGGTGCCCCAGACACTTCCTGTGGCAGAGCAGGCACGGGAGAAGTACTTGCTAAATCGAATTTAACAGAATTACCAGAGCAGACCTGAGAGATCGGGGTTCATGCCGGGTATGCTGGCATAAGATAATTTACGGCAAAGACCATCATGCAGTTGAAAAACGTAAAGAAACCATGCATGGGGATGAGCAGACCCTCATTCAGCGCCCTCCCTGCTTCTGCTGGCGACGCCACAGCTCCCTCTCCCTTAGCTCCCCCTCCCTATTCCCATCCCCACACCCCATCACTTCTTCCTACTCCTGGAGGTCAAAGGGGGCCACCTCCTTCAGTTTGCAAAGGCAAGAATTACCAAGTAAGTTTTCCTTTATGATGTTTCCCTAAGATTGAAGAGGGATTGAAGATTTGGTTTTCAACATACCCACCATCACAACTCTTAGAATCAACACTAGAGGACAAATACAGGCTAGAACAGCCGATCCTTTCGGACAGCAAAGGTAGTAAAGCCATAAACTCACAGAACAATGCAGTAAGTAATCAAGACACCGTGATTTGAAAAATAGTATATGGTACTTATATAAAATGGAAATAGGATGCTTTTGACTCGAGAAGAAAAAGGCTACACATGTACTAAAGAAAATAAGTGTTTTATTACCCAAAAGGAGAGGAATAAAAACAAAATAAGGCAAGTGGATCAGCAAGCCCATGACACCAAGTTGGGGGCCACCGGCAAAGACAGCTTCAGGGCACAGATCTGGTAGGAAAGTGACCAAAATTAACTTCTGCAAGAGTTTCTGGATACTGGGTGGCTGCTCATTTATTTTTCCCTTCTCACGTTCACAAATGATTCATCCTCCTCCCCACCCCGCCCCCACAAGACACCGCCCATGGTATCCACGATTCTCCTTTGTCAAGTGCTCCTGCCCTAAAAACCGCTGAAGGCATCCCTCCTGCCCGATTGGGGGCAGGACTCCTACCAGGTAATTGTCCAGCCCGTTGGAAGGCAAGGTCAGAACAGGCAGGCACAGAGGGGAGGCCCACCCTTGCTAGACACATGGATGTGGTCACATGGTTTTTAAAGTAACTGGCAGCTAGACAGAGCCTGCAGGGAGAAGGGGAACTTTACATTTTTTGATCAAGAACCTATGTTTTGTTTTGTTTTAATTCTCACCCGAGGATGTTTTTCCATTGATTTGGAGGAAGAGAGGAAGAGAGGGAAAGACAGAGAGAAACATCGATATGAAAGAAACTCATCGATTGGGTGCTTCCTGCATGCGCTCGACCAGGGCCGGGGCCGAGGAAGGGCCTGCAACCGAGGTACGTGCCCTTGACCGGATTAGAACCCGGGACCCTTCAGCCCACAGGCCGACGCTCTATCCACTGAGCCAAACCAGCTCAGGCAAGAACCTATGCTTTAAGCAGAGTCACATGTAATAGTTCCAGTATTCTCTACAAAAACTCTATGAGCTGGGTAATATTGAGACTGTTTACAGACGAGGAAACGAAGCCCTGAGAGGCTCACTCATCGGACCGAGGCAATCCAGCTAGGAAATTCCAGAACCAGAATTCCAATCAGATGAGGGCGTCTGACTTCAGAGCCATGTGCCCACGACACGTTCTCTCAACAGTGCCACCGTGCAGCCTCTGCACTCTCTGGATAAAATACAGTAACGGCTGCATCTTTTTATAATGATCTCCATCGCCGTCACTACGTGTAGCTGAGAAGGCCTGAAACGGACTGAGCCTCACGGCGCCTTGCCAGTTCGGAGACACAGCTTCAGGAGTCATGGCCGACGGCACCGCTCCATGATGGATGGCCAGCAGATGGGAAGGAACCTGCCAGAGAGACAGCTGACGCAGGACGCCGCCTCCTGGCCGCCGAGAGCACGGCGGGAGCCCGACGCGGGGGCACCGCAGTGGGAGGTGGCTGCTGTCCGAGGCGAGCTACGGCCCCTGACGCGTGGGACACGGGGGAGGGAACACGGGCCACGTTTGGTTCTGCACCTGCAGGAGGGACACACGGGGTCTTCCACTGCTCAGGGCAGCTCCTGAGCTGGAGGTAAGACTCAGGAGCCCGGAAGTCAAGAGCGTTTCTCCTGGGCTCTGCTTCCTACTTCCACGGGATACATAACGAGCCCCGGGACTTGTACACGGAGCGGGGTTTGGATCCCCGAGTCCCTGGTGACCAAGCCTGGACACTGTACGGCGAAGACTGCTCCTCTGATATCAAAACACATTCACACCAACCGGCCTTCACTTGGCTTGCGGGGGATTCCGACAGGTATAAAGCGAGAGCAGATCTCCCTCAAGTTCCCAGGGGAGGCCCACGGAGTGACATGCTTCCCGCGAGGAGAGGGCGGGGAGTGCGTGTGCAGGTAACGTTCTGCTCCCATCACACTCCCGTAGGAGGTGAGACAAGGACCCTCAGGAGGACCCAGGGCGGGGGGAGGGGGGGGGTACCAGGTAACACCAGGAAGTCTGCCGCCTCTACCAAATATTTCTAAGCCCAATGACACCCTTTTTATGAAGCTTCTAGAACTCTCTGGGAAAGACTGAAGACCCCGTGCTGCTGACCAACCCCCGCCTTCACCACCCCCCTCATCTAGTTGCACTTTTCAAGTCTATTTTCTGGGGTTGAACTTTCATATAGTCTCTCAGTTTTCTTTTAAGCCACAGACTTCTGAGAGAACCATCTTTTCAGTTCATGTAAAAACAGAACAGGGTTCCTGAGGATTGCCCAGTGGCAACCATGACAACTAGTTAAAATGTAAAAAGAGGAGGTCAAAGGGCAAAATAATGCCCACTAGCTCTGGGGAAATCGCAGAAACAACCTTAAGGGCAAGGGTGGAGCGACCCCTGGGAAGACACTTCATGGGTGACCTCCACCAGGCCTTTGGGCAAAGCAACGCAGGCCCGGCTGTCCTGGTGGCATCTGGGAGATGGACGGCCACGGCAGATTCAATGACGACACGACTGCCGCCACATTCCCTGACGTTAGCCAAGAAGATGGCAAAGCTGAGCATCACCTTGGGGGAGAGGGGGGGCGGGAGGCCCAGAGAGGGAAACGTCAGAAAGGCGGCCCTGAGCCAGGCCTCATCCGTCCAGGGCTTGGGCCACGCTGGCCAGTGGTTTAAACAGCAGAACGAGTGCATCCCAAAGAAAGGCCAAGTTCTGAGGATGGCCTTTCATGTCTCCAGAGACAATGGCCTGACAGGGCTGTCACGTGGCTGCCAAAAAGCATCACTTCAGGTCGTGAGCCCTGGTGAGACTTAATGATGTCGCAACAGAGGTCCACCAAGCAGGGCGCCGGAAGAAAGGCTCTCCCATGCGCTCACTGCGCCTCCATGCTCAGGGGCGAGGCCGCGCGTGGAGTGCTGGTTCTGGGCGCTCTTGAAGACTCTCAAGCAGTTTCCCTCGGCGGGAAACGCCGCTAAGCTGCCCAGGATGCCAGGCTGCGGTGCTGCCTACATGCGGCGGCAGGCTTTGCAAAAACGCTTCTCCGAGCAGAGCTCTTGAACAGGACCTCTAGGAAAACGATGCACTGAGCCAAGGAACAGCCATTGCTGCTACCAGTGACCGAGAGCTCTCCCCCAGAGCAGCAGGAGGGGCCCGGGGTCTGGGAGGAGCGGGGACACTGAGGCAGCCAGCCTCGCCTGTGGCTACCTGCCTTCCGGTTGCCCAGCCCTTGGGAGGCTCAGTGAAACCTCGGTGGCCGTGTCTTGTCCAGTCTATGGAGAGAAGATCCACGGAGGCTCCAAGGGGCCTGTGACCCCGGGAGCACTGTGAACACCTCCTAGGAAGGCAGGCGTGTACCCGGGTACCTGTTCGGAAATGCACTCCCGCACTGGCTGCTAAAGATGCTAAAGATGCTGCCCCAAGTGCCACAATGCTCCCCAGCTGCCCCACCCTCTCCCACACCCCCAGGACCGTGACATAAGCCAGGAAATAGAGCCAATGTCTGCCCAGGTCGGAGGCCTGCAGGTCCCAGCTCCAGAAGTTCGTAAGTAATTTGGCTGTCAGCTCTGCCCATAGGCCTTAAGGGGGAACCAGCTTCTCAGCCGGTGTGGTGCACACGCCTCAGTCTCATCAGAGCAGACGGGTGCACAGTCACTGAAGAGGGGACAGGGAGAGGGGCCACTTCGCGGCTGGTGCAAATGGGGGGCAGGTCGTGAAGCCCCTTCCCCATCCGTGAGCCTGAGGGTGGGCATGACTCCTAAATGCTGGAACAACTGCTGCATGAAGATAGCAAGGCAGCCTGGCTGACATGGCTGGGTGGTTGAGCATCAACCTATGAACCAGAAGGTCATAGTTCGATTCCCAGTCAGGGCATATGCCTGGGTTTCAGGCTCGATCCCTATTGTGGGGCATGCAGGAGGCAGCCGATCAATGATTCTCTCTCATTATTGATGTTTCTAGTTTTCTCTCCCTTTCCCTTCCTCTCTGAAATCAATGAAAATATATTTTAAAAGGGAAGTGGAATCAGGCCAACTGGCTTCAGCTCTTAAATCTGGTGCTTATTTTATAGGTTTGAGAACCCTGTCCTTTGGGGTTTTGTGAAAGTTTCATTACACAGGCATTACCGATTCAACTTCCAGCTCCTCTCCCCTCCGTGAGGTCAGGAATGGGATGAAAGTGCCCACCCTCTGACCAGCCCCCATCCCCAGGCGCTGTCCAAAGGCACCTCAGTAACTAACAAACACACCTTTGTTCTCCCTCATCACTTTGGAAATTCCAAGGGTTTTGGAAACTATGCGCCAGAAATGGTAGACGAAGGCCAAATACATATCATAAATCACAACCCCACAGCATAGCAGGTAGTCTCCTGGACAGTCTCCTATCCCTGGAGGGAGGGCTGGGCCTAGGGACTTGCTTCTAGAAAATGGCAAAAGTAATGGGTATCACGCCCAGAATTAGATGACAAAAGTCATAGCAGCGTCCCTCTGGCTTCCTCTCGCTCTCTCGCTGGCTCTCTCAGAAGGAAGTCTGGTGGCAGCTGTGAACCATCTCAGGGGCTCCCGCGGCCAGACTCAGGACGGAGATGGCCTCTGGGTAGCAGGCTCCTGGTGAGTGAGCTCAGCAGCAGATCCTCCCCAGGCAAGCCTCGAGGTGACGGAATCCCCAGCCCTGTTTTGAAGGCAGCCTGTGGGACACCTGAGCCGGAGGACACAGCTCGGGTGCACTGGATTTCTGACCCAGAAATATGAGATAATAAGCGGTTGTTGTTTTAAGCTCCTAAATTCCGGGGTAATTTGTTACACAGCAATCACTGACTAGCACATATGACTCTCTCAGGCACAGACTGCATTTGGAAACTGCATATGCCAAGTAAAATGAAATCCTCATCTTCCTCTAGTGCAGCGGTTCTCAACCTGTGGGTCGGGACCCCTTGGGGGGGGGTCGAACAACCCTTTCACAGGGGTCGCCTAAGACCATCGGAAAACACATATATAATTACATATTGTTCTTGTGATTAATCACTATGCTTTCATTATGTTCAATTTGTAACAATGAAATTGGGGGTCACCACAATTAGGAAGGTTGAGAACCCCTGCTCTAGTGAATGGACTGGCATCCCAGTGCACAGAGCAGATCCTGAACATCCTTTCTACCTGTGACGTGCTCTGACTAGCTGAGTGGTACACAGGGGTCCCTCTGGAGAGAAGGAGAACTTACGAATGATTCGTTTGGGCTCTGTCTCTAGTTAACTGAAGCCTGAGTCACCTTTCCATGGGCTAAATGGCTACGTTCAAGGCAATGTGAAAACTTTATAGAAACCATGGCCAGGGCAATCTGTGAAAACTTTATAGAAACCATGGCCAGGACAGTCTGACTTCTTAATATGTAAAAAGAGAAAGCAGATATTCATGCACAGCTATATGCCACAGGGACCTTAAAATTAAACGAGGGAGCTGGAAACTGGCTACCTTCTTAAAAACTGCAAATAAACAGAAATTCATAAAGTGAGCGCAAATAAGCCCTTCTGGCATCTCCTGAAGATCCTCTGAAATCTCTCTATTTACCCACTGCGTCTCTTTAATCCTGTGCAAGACGCCACCAAACATCTATTTCCCCTTTTGCCTTTCCTAGGAAAATGTGTCCACCTTTTCTATAAAATGGTAAGAGATAAATACTTAGCAGTGAGCCTCTGTTTTTGCGTGAGTTTGAAGAATATTCTTTCTGGAATTAGGCTGTGCCAACGTTTGCGCTCCTGTGGGTTTATTGTTGTGAGTGGCATGAAATAATAAAGTCAGAAGTCTTTGTGGTGGGTTTGCATAGCAGCAGACACGCCTGTCCGCTGTCCCCCCTCTCTAACTCCCATTAGAACCCTCATGGTGACACAAAGGAAAACATGTCAGCAGCAGTGACGGCTGCAGATAAGAGCACTCCACAGGCCACAGGCCAGGGGTTTTCCCACTGAGAGGCTGCTGGTGGGGACGAGCAGAGAAAGGCATCTGTGGATTACACATCACACATTACACAAACCATAAAGCAGACAAAGCAGATGGCCCCCAAAGGGCAGGAAAGGGCTTCAAAACAGAAGAAAATAAAACGGCCATCAACCCCTCTAGTAATCAAATAAAGGCAAGTTAACAGTAGCATTTGTAGATTCACATGGGCAAGTGCCCCCAAGACTCCAGAGAGAAGGAAGGAGGACAGGGAGAGGAGGGAGGGGGAGAATGCGGAACGCCCCTCCCTCCCCCAGGCGGGAGCACGGAGGTGGGTGCAGCCCTCTTAGAAGATGGCCGGGAAATACCGCCCGGAGCCTGGCAGTTTAAAGTCCCTTCTGTTTTAAGCCCTTTTTCTGTGGAAAGAAGGAAAGGGGGTGGGGAGAGGTAAGGAAGTGAAAGGCAAGAAAAGAAAAAATAATTAATTTACAGCAAGTAGACTTCTAGAAGCAAAAAATTACTTTTACATTACTTTTAATAGCAAAAAAAAAATTATTTAAAAAATGATTTGGGCAGCTTTTTGAGACAAATAATTTCCTTAAAGGCTACACCACCCCAAAGAGGCGGCCGAATGGCCTTGCCTAAGCCTGTGGTTCCCGTGTTAGTTATTTCTCTATGATCACAGCAGCAGAGGACAGGAGAACAGGGCCGACCCTCCCAGAGGAGAGCTGGGACACTGTCAAGTCCACTCCTGTTCGCGACACAGACGCACCAGTTTCTCGTTAACATCGGAGTTTAACTTGAGATGATACGTCAGGTCTAAACTCTGTCTGATGGTAGAATGTCTCATTTTTAGTTGTGAAAGCTTTTGACATAATATTCACATTTATAAAGGCAGGAACTAACATATGGAATGAATAGGGGACCTGACCCGAAGACTGCATTTAACTTCACAAAGCCTGTGTGTGGTGTGCAGGTATCATGGCAGGTGATGAAACAGAGTCACTAAGCAACCTGCCCAAGGTCATCTAAGCCGCAGTGAAAGGGCAAAGCACCCAGGACCACCTCATGGCACAGCTGGAGCTCAGCGCAGCCGCGCTGTGAGGTTTTCCGTGCCATCTGTCACACACGCAGGCAGTGTTCAAGTTAGTTAAGTTCATGCAACCTTCTCCCATTCTCCCCTTTACCGTGTGCCCTGAGAGTCTCTAAAGCCCCACTCTGCGCGTGGATCGGGGGCTTTGACCCGACCACCGAGGAATCGTGGCTGCTCCCCATGCTCCTTGGAGGAAGAGATGTGGCTGCGGAAGCTGAAGCCCCACCCCCACCCCAAGAGCTCACTGTTGGCCCCCACCCTCCCTGAGCCCCACCTCTCCAGGAGGCAGGGGACCCCTTCTCACACCTGTGCAGCCTCCTGCTCGGAAGCTAAGGTTCGGAGGGAAAATCACGGGAGGCCTTTCCTCCAGGCTGCGCCCGGACTGTCTGAGGCCACCCTCTGTGATGGGCGGTGGCACTGAGCTGGGCAGTAACTCACTTATCTGTGACGTCCGGCTCCAACCACAAAACAAAACAAAAGAGATCTGACTCCCGTGTGGGCTCTTGACTCCATCTCCCCAGGTCCCCGCTTTTTCAGCTATAAGTAAAGGTGGACTAACTGCCCCCCACGGGCTCCGGGGCTCAAACATTCTATGGCTTTAAATACACATCTACACACACATTTATCTTTCTCCCTCCTCCCCACCCCGCCCAATCTACTGACACAAGATAAACACAGTGCAGGGACATTTTATGTGCATCTGAACGTATGTGGATTTGAAATGGTGTGACTGTAAACATGTTAATGAAGCTCCATTTTATGTGCAAAAATCCAGCACATCCCTCTAAATTGAAAACATTATCAAGGACCTTATCATTTTAAAGTTGGCAGAGAGTGCACTGCCAGCTACGTCACACTACTGCCCCTCCCTGTGAGTACAGTACTCGGTGCTCCTTCCCCAGGTAAAGGGAATGCCAGCCGCCCCTGCATCAGCATCCTGTGCTCAGGGCCCCTCCCCAGGTAAAGGGAATGCCAGCCACCCCTGCATCAGCATCCTGTGCTCAGGGACCCTCCCCCAGGTAAAGGACATACCAGCCACCCCTGCATCAGCATCCTGTGCTCAGGGACCCTCCCCCAGGTAAAGGACATACCAGCCACCCCTGCATCAGCATCCTGTGCTCAGGGCCCCTCCCCCAGGTAAAGGGAATGCCAGCCACCCCTGCATCAGCATCCTGTACTCAGGGCCCCTCCCCCAGGTAAAGGACATACCAGCCACCCCTGCATCAGCATCCTGTGCTCAGGGACCCTCCCCCAGGTAAAGGGAATGTCAGCCACCCCTGCATCAGCATCCTGTACTCAGTGCCCCTCCCCCAGGTAAAGGACATACCAGCCACCCCTGCATCAGCATCCTGTACTCAGTGCCCCTCCCCCAGGTAAAGGGAATGCCAGCCACCCCTGCATCAGCATCCTGTGCTCAGTGCCCCTCCCCCAGGTAAAGGGAATGCCAGCCACCCCTGCATCAGCATCCTGTACTCAGTGCCCCTCCCCCAGGTAAAGGGAATGCCAGCCACCCCTGCATCAGCATCCTGTGCTCAGGGCCCCTCCCCCAGGTAAAGGGAATGCCAGCCACCCCTGCATCAGCATCCTGTGCTCAGGGCCCCTCCCCCAGGTAAAGGACATACCAGCCACCCCTGCATCAGCATCCTGTACTCAGTGCCCCTCCCCCAGGTAAAGGACATACCAGCCACCCCTGCATCAGCATCCTGTACTCAGTGCCCCTCCCCCAGGTAAAGGACATACCAGCCACCCCTGCATTAGCATCCTGTGGCCAGCATTTGTGTTTCATGTCTGAGAGCACATGGAAATGACCTTGGTGACTATCGTGTTGCTATTTCAATATTTACTGCTATTATAATTTAAAATCTTTAAAGAACATTTTATAGGAATGTTTACATGTAGATGCCAGGGCTGGTATTGGAAAACACTAGAAAGTTAAGGAAAGAAATTTAGAGATTATAAAACACTATTATTATGTGTAAATATTGTGCATTTAAAATATTTTGCTCAAAATGAGAAAAGAATCATGCTTTTGAAGATCACATCTCCCTCTGTATAAACTTATTCCTATGGGAAAACTTGCCTCAAATTATGTGAGTTTTGAATCACTGAGGTCTTCAGGAAGTCATCTCTTGCGTACACTGTGAGTACCTCTGTGACGGGCTGCTGTAACTCACACTTAGCTGTGACGTCTGACTCCAAACCACAAAACAAAGCAAGAGAGATCTGACTCCCCGTGTGGGCTCTTGCCTCGATCCTTAAACATGTCCCCGTAGGACTTAGGTGCCCTGACAGCTGGGAGGGAAGACCCAGAAGCAGAGACAGCCAGAGCACATCACGGGCCGGAACGGAGGGAAACAGCTGACCCTCCTTGCAGGTCCCTCCACCTGGTCAGATGGGGGCAGGGCCACCCCTCAGGCCAGCACAGGGCTGGGCTGGGACCCAGGGAAGGCCAAGTTCTGGAAGGATCCGCACCTCAATTAGACTGGACAGTTTAGATCTGGAAGGGGACTGGGAAATCATCCCTTGTCCTACCAGGCCCTTCCCTTTCCCTTCCACGCCGCTGACATGCCACCTCTCCGTCTTTCCTGAGCAGCACCTCCAGCTCATCGGTGCCACCAACGCACCCTGGCACCCCTGTCCCCCACCGCAGTCTCACTGCTGACTCCTTATTTCTCTGTCTGGTCAGGGTGGGTGGTTGGCTTTTCGCCCCTCGGACCTAGCAGAGCGCCAGGCTCCAGTGGGCACCCTGCCGATGCCTGTCTGTCTGACGCCACACACCAGGTGAATGAATCCTTTAGAGGGGCGTGCCCAGGACCACACAGCGCCTGGCCCCTAGGCCTTCCCCTGCTGGTCATCCAGACAATGATGGTTCTGGATCTTAAATGGACCGGTTGCAGTTGCCTCCAGAACCCGACTCTTTAAATGACCAGCACCGGCTTTCCTGACGGGTCCTGGAGCCACGGCCACAATCTCAGCTGCGAAACATCTTTTCTCCAGACACACCAGCGGCAGGTCCCACGATTTCTGGGCTCTGATGGAAGCTAATGGCTCCGAGAGAAGGGGAACGGTGCTGGAGAGTCTATTTCGTTTTCCTCTTACCGAGAGCAGCGGCTATTAAGAGCAATCTGTGCTTAGCGGCAGGAACACGCTGGGCCAGCTCTCCTGGCGCCCCAGCTCAGCGCCTCCTCCAGAGGAACAGCTTTTACTTAGAAGTGTAAGCGTTCCTTAGTGGGGTCCTCGGTAAACTCTCTTGGGGAGCTGATGCAGCAGTTACACACATGCCTGGTTCCATGTTCCCAAACACGAGGACTTTGTTTATTTTCTGGGCTCTTTTGAACTTGTTGTTATTGATGACGAAATCCTACTTGTACACAAAGGCAGAAACATAAGCTTTTCCTGACATTAGGGAAAATATTTCTTTGGAACGTGTAGAATATGTAACTCCTCAGGAAGGATGATGAGAAAGCTTTAAGAATGTTTAGTGTAGTTGAATCCTAATTTCTAAGGAGCGCACAAATTAGAAAATACAGACATCGAAAGACGGACATGATCTGTTCCAACAAATCTACCCACTTCTAAATAAGCAGTTAATTTATTCTCACTCTCTTTCCCTAAAGAAGTCCAGGGTGTGTGTGTGTGTGTGTGTGTGTGTGTGTGTGTGTGTGAGATGAACCACACTGTGTTCTACGTAGCACAGAAATGTACCATCTTTGAAAGATGGATTGTAAAAACCCTAAGGGAGGAAAAGGACAAACTGAGAGCAGAGCTGTTGATCTTCCAGAAAGATGTGCAGCCGTGAGCTACGGAGACGCCTCTTGGGGGGGCAAGTCAGCCTGGCAGGGAGCCCACCCGAGACAGCTGGGCAGCCACAGGTCAAGGTTACAGTGTTCAAATCCTGGCTCACGCGTACTTGCTATGTGACCAGCAAGTCACCTCCCCTCCCTCTGCTGGAGGGTCCTTACCTCTAAGGCGAGGCTAATCAGCGGACCTACTGAGGAGGGAACTGTGCACTGTTACATGTGCGTTATATCACCTTTAATATCAATAAAAGAGGAAGTTCTCAAGGAAACGGCAGAGACACAGGCAGGAAGCGGCAGAGCTGTGGTGGCTGAAGCACCGCGCTTCCTGAGGACAGACGCCTGGAGACTGGGGGCCGTGTCTGGCCCGCAGATGGGCGTGGCTGGCTGGCAGGGCGCTGTGTCACATGGAAGAGGTGACATGGGCTGGTGAGCCCATTGTGGTCTGCACAGGCCATCACCCCGGCGACCCTCCCATCTACGCTTCCTGCGAGCCCCCCAGAGCGGCTGCACTGGCTTCCCCTTTGCAGAAGCCTGGAAGCAGCACCCCTTGGAAGGCAAGCCGAGAAGGAAATCGGAAACATGCCTACAAAAGAGGAGGCAGAGAGTCGGAAAAGAATCCCAGAGAGCAGCCACAGGAAGCCAGGAGAAGGAAGTCCCCGAAGAGGACCGTGGCCATCCCTTCTAATGCTGAGGGTTAAATGGCACGGGACCTGCCGGGTCGCCCAGGACAGGCGGCGAAGAGAATGAAACAAGACAGGCACCTGCCTGCGGATTTGTGCCCAGCGCCTGCAGGACTCAGGACACTGAGGAAAGAGAACCTTCAAAGAGCGGGGAGCTAGGGCACTGGCCAATAGCCTCAGTCATTCAGGGTCAGAGTAGGAAGCTGTGCCAGCCCAGTGCCATCTACTGCCCAGTGTGCAGAGGGCCTGCTTTCCTTCAGCTACAGACAACAGCTCCCACGAACACTCCGCCAGACAAGTGAGCCCATGAGCTCAGCAAAATTAGCGGACGTCTATGCACACCATCTGAGCTTTCTATCCCTATACTCTGGAGAGACCTGGGAAGGTTCTGGCTTGTCATTGCTAAGTTTACTATCACTTGCGTAGTTCGAGGGAGGTACCTAGAATATAATCAAGATGACTGAGAAGGATGTTTGCAGGGAATTACAGAGGTCTGCCTTATCTCAAGCACAGATAACAGTGAGCAAGGGGGCAGGTAGCGGCAGCCTCCTGCCACTAGGAGAGGTGAGCAGGCCGTGGGGCTCTTTACCAAGAGATTCCCTGAGTCTCAGAGTTGGATCTGAAAGAGACCTCAGAAATCTCAAGTTCAGCCCTTTCACTTTACTAACGGAACATCGAGAGAGAGTGACAAAGTCACACTGTCCTGCGCAGCCACTGGGGTTAGACAGTGACTGGAACGCTGGGCTCAGTCTATGGTTTACACTTCGAGTGAGACACAGCGTTCCTAGAGGGGGGAGGGGTGCTGGCTCAGGTGGATGCCCCCACAAGCCTCACCTTCTCCTGAAATAGGACTTGTTGCTGAACCACTGAGAGATGCTATTTTAGGCTCAGTTGGTAGAAACCCTTAATTAACCACAGGAGCTGTGGTGTTTTCCCACTGAGGATCCATGCCGGGGGGGGGGGGGGGTAAGGAGACGTGGAAATCACCAAACAGGTGTGCCGTCTGCACTAAAGCTCATCTGTTATATTCCTGAGTCACACAGGCCCTGCTGTTGAGCTTACACCTCATCTGCTCAGCGTTTCACCACCTGGCTTCCTCGCCATTCCCTATGACCAAGGAATCCTCTGGCTTGTTCATTCCTCTTCCAAATTATTTATTAAAAATATGCAATAAGGCAAATATTGACTGGTCACTACAGAAACGAAAGCCTTACACTTCTGACCACAGATGAAGGCTCATTGAAGTCCTCTTTTAAATTTGTTTTTTACTTCTGATCTGTGCCTTCCTAAACATGATTTTGAAGAGATTGCAATTTTTTTCTAGTATGTATCTTATAAATGTACACATACCATATATAGTACATATACTTCAGTTAAATCAAACGGTATATGCATCTTCTGTTCTACAAGATAACACCAACTTTTCCCCAAAAGTGGTGGCCAAATTATACTCCCACCAGCGGTGCCGGAGGTGTCTGTTTCTCTACACACATCACCGCCAGCACTTGGTATTGTCAGGTTTCTTAATTTTTGCCAATTGAGTGGAAGTAAACGAGTGTGTCATTGCAATCCCCATTTGCATTTCCTCGATTACTAATGAGGCTGAGCATGTTCCCGTGTTCTTAAGTTATCTGTCGCCTGGCCCCTAATAACTTTAGTCCTGCGTAGGAGGATGGAAACAAGACACCTCAGGAAACAGGGTCCGAGCTCCCCTGTAATGGACATGCCCTTGGTTCTGTGACCATTTAATTCTGCCCCCTCAGAGGCAGCCTGTTGCTTGGAGAGCTGAATTCAGCTCACGTGTAGGCACATGTAGGCATCACGGTCTAAGGCAGTGGTTCTCAACCTTCCTAATGCTGCGACCCTTTAATACAGTTCCTCATGTTGTGGTGACCCCCAACCATCAAATTATTTTCGTTACTACTTCATAACTGTAATGCTGCTACTGTTATGAATCGTAATGTAAATATCTGTTATGCAAAAAAAAATATCTGATACGCAGGATGTATTTTCATTGTTACAAATTGGACATAATTAAAGCATAGTGATTAATCACAAAAACAATATGTGATTATATATGTGTTTTCCGATGGTCTTAGGCGACCCCTGTGAAAGGGTCGTTCGACCCCCAAAGGGGTCACGACCCACAGGTTGAGAACCGCTGGCCTAAGGGAATCCCACCTTCTTTCCAGTAATTGCTTTAGGAATGGAGACGTGAACCACGTCTGTCTACTGGAGGCTTCTAGGGAAATCTTCCCTTTCTTTTACAAGCAGCAGTGGGAAGCCAGGATCTATCCTACACACCAGATGGGAAAGAGGAAGCAGGGGGTCCTCACCAGGAGACCAGTCCGAGAATGAAGTGGTCCTTGTGGAGGGCAGAGCCGACCCATGGAAACGGCCTGGTCCTTGATCACCCTGCTAATCGGCCAAGTGAACCAACACCGAACCACCCTACCTCTGGGCGCCACCTCATGTAAACCAAGAAATTTCCGCATAGCGTGAGCCAATCTGAACCTGGCTTTCTGTTACTTCAACCAAACGCATCCTGATACAAGCTATGTGGTTTAAAAACAACATAAAACGGTGAGGTGAGCCATGAACAGCACTCCTGATGCTTGTAGAGAGCTGGCCAACAGGAAAAGGTGGAATGTTGTCTGTGAACTTCAGCTCCCCTCATTGTCACTATGTTAGAGGGTGAGAGGTGAGGGGAAGGCAGCAGGGATAATATTCAGAAATCTGGGATTGCTGAGCACAAGTTTTATTACCAAAGGCAAGCTCTTAACTACCTGCCCCCCCGACCCCCGCCCGGACCCAAAAAGGAACATTCAAAATAATTACTAATTAAATTCCAGTCCAGGCATCTCCTCAGTGGGCTGGCCGGTGCTCACGGCTCTCCTAGCTTTCTCTCAGCACGCATGTGAAGCAGGCAGCTCAGATGCTGTCAGAGTTCCTGCTTGCACAGCGCCATCTTCACCTTCTTGGTCTTCCCTCACAGGATGGACATATCCTAAAGCAGCGGTTCTCAACCTGTGGGTCGCGACCCCTTTGGGGGTCGAACGACCCTTTCACAGGGGTCGCCTGAGACCATCGGAAAACACATATAGAATTACATATTGTTTTTGTGATTAATCACTATCCTTTAATTATGTTCAATTTGTAACCATGAAATTGGGGGGGGTCACCACAACATGAGGAACTGAATTAAAGGGTCGCGGCATCAGGAAGGTTGAGAACCGCTGTCCTAAAGGAAAGTGCTCCCCTGTCTTCTGCTTTGTAGCCTCCTTTCCACCAGAATGAACACGGTCCTGCTGCTAACTCCCGTGGACCCTGAGAGAGCCATCGCTGGCCTCCCTTTCTTTCTTTGTTACAAAAACAACACTGCAAGACTGTTGGGCGGTCACAGCAACACATGCTGAGTGGCTGGTGATGAGCACTGGCCGATGCTGAGTAAGTCCGTGAGTGCACAAGGTCCAGGGCGGCCAGGTGTGGGCAAAAGCCACGGGTTAGCCTTAGGATCCCTTCCAAACCAGAACATAAAGTCAGTCCTACGTCCTGAAGAGTCTGGAAAAGTCTTCCTCTTTGGAAGAAGTAAAACATTATTAAATTATATTCTCATCCATAAAGGAAAATGTGAACAGCATTTGTGTCTGCTGAAGAATGATGATCTTATTATCAAATCAGATTCATAAAACTAACCATTGATATCCTGCTACAGGCAAAGCTATCAGCTGCACAAAACAGTAAGGCACGAAACCCGTAATCTTCATGGTGCTAGTCCTGTCGGTGCATCCCACAATACACCGACACGGAGCGCTCTGAACATGGATGCACTCCTTCGTAACCTCGTGCAACACAACAGCTGACAGGTTTACTATCAGGTTAAATGTCAGTGCTATGAGCTGTATCTAGTCACAGGCTGTCCATGCAATCCTAAAGAATAAAAACTATCCAAAGACACAGCTGATTTAGAGTAGAACAGATTCCTGGGGTAAATTATTCAGAAAAATACCAAGAAATAGTTGACCTCCCCCCCACCCCCAAAATCAGATTATTTCCATTTTGCTCATTAAAAAAAAAAAAGTATCCTAAAGCAATAACGTAATTGTCTTAGGAACATTTAGGTACCATAAAGTACGTCGAATTATTTTCTGCAGGGGAAAAAATCTGATAAACAGCCTGGGAGGAAGGAAGGAATAATCGCGGAACAAAAGGAAAGGAAACAGGAAATCCAAAATGAGTCCACCCAACTCTGAGTATTGTTTCTACAAGAAAATTATTTAAAATTTCAGATGCCAGGACCGAGGAGAGGAAAATGGGAATTTTCATTATTTGCCTCCTTTTCACCATTAACTGTCCTGATTGTGTCTAGGATTCCGATCCAGGAGGAGAAACCTTACATTAAACCCAGTCTTTCCCATACACAAAATAATGCACTTTGTAATGAGCCACGATAACGGGTCTCTTCTTGCTGAAAATGGCAATTTACTTTGTTTTTCTAAGGAACATCTGCTGTTGTTTTGGAAGGTTGCTAAGGAAAGGTTTTTGTGTTGTTTTGTTTTGTGTGTTTTTTTAAAGGTGCTACAAAAGAGCAAAATCTTTATTCTATTCTTTACTGAAAACATATCACATTTAAAATTTCAATTTTTATGTTAAATTATGAAAGCCATTTAAGGCTTCGCTCCTTCACCTCCACGAAGGGGCCGTGGACTCCAGTGCCATGGACCCTATTCACTCTGGGGCAATGGGGTGGGGATGGCAGTGGGGGTTACGACCGTGGTCCGTGGGATCCCCCAACTGGAGACTTAGCAGAGCCGCTATCCTGATACCCACATCCCTAATCCCTCCATCAGCAAGTCACATCAGCTGTCAAAACACTCCCCGTCCCAATCACTTCCTATGTCTCCATTGCTGGCCCCAGTCAAGTCCACCCCAGACTCCCACCGGGAATCTTGCAATAGCTTCTGCGTTTCCCGCTTCCTCTCACGCTCACCAATAGCCCGCTCTCCATACTAGTACAATTGATAACGACTTTATACTTAGAACAAAACCTAATCCCTGGACCACTGTCTGTAAGGACCCTGCGGATCTGGCTTCTGGCTCTCTCCCTGGCCTCATTTCTACGACTCTCCCCTTGTTCAGTACACTCCGGCCACACTGACCTTCTCACTCCTCAAATACGCCCGTTCCATCCCGCTGCAGAGCCTTTGCACTGGCTGTTCCCTCCCTGGAACTCCATTCCACCAGATATTCCAAAGCCTCACCCTCTCCCATCTTTCATGTCTCTGCTCAGTGCCACCTCTTCAAAGATGCCTTCCCTGACAAATCCACCCGAAACAGCCTTATTTCCCCAGGTCACGATCTACTGCCTTACCTGCTCTCATTTTCTTCTAACCGTCACAATTATCATGTGATATCACATTACACAACTCTTTGTGGATCTGCATATTGTCTGTTACCCCTACTAGAATGTAAGGCCATGGAGGGCAAGGACTTTGTCTTGTTCATTCCTAGAACATGGTCCTAAGAACAATGCCTAGTCCTCACAAAATATTTGTTGAATATTAAATGGATGACGCTATTGCAGACCTAAGAGTTGCAAAATCCAAACGCACCCCTACTTCTTAGATAAAATAAGATTACACCATGATTATAAGCAGGTGGCAGCTTGTATGCTCAGGGTGATCCCAGCGGCAGAAACCAGCGCCTCGGATGACACAGCTTTCCTGCGCCTCCCCTCCCGTGAGCCGGCCTTTACAGGTGTCCTTGGGAATGTCAGCCCCTAAACCCTCCTGGTGAGGTGGGTCTGGACGGAGGGGTTCAGA
This sequence comes from Myotis nattereri, assembly GCF_964212035.1. Lineage (NCBI taxonomy): Eukaryota > Metazoa > Chordata > Mammalia > Chiroptera > Vespertilionidae > Myotis > Myotis nattereri. The sequence goes on along the minus strand of NC_138081.1, from coordinate 95,259,117 downwards.
CTGAATGTTTCTCTGCAGCAAAGGGCGGCCACAGTAGCGCCCACAGGCCCCCGTGAGCCCTGCGCCCCAGTGGAAATGTAGCTAGGAGAGCTTTAAGATCTGCACAAGGCTAATGGCATTAAAACCGGGCAGGTTGTCAGCATTTTCTGCATGTTTTTTCTTCGTTAAGTTTTCAGAAATGAATACATCATCTAACCACAAATAAAAACAGTGTCAAACACAGTTCCACTTTACCAAAGCTATTAAGAACCCATATGAATCAAATTATGTTAATTAAGCAGGCGGGGGGCGGGGGGGGGGGGTCATACTCTGCTCAGTTATTCCTGCAGAGCAGCCACAGAAGTCAGTGCAAAGTCAACACAGATAAAAGCAATAGGTAGCTTTCATTCAATAATAAAGCCTCAATTTAAATTAACAGATGTTTTGGCACCCCTCTTTGGATACATTGCGACCTTTATCTGAATTCCTTATTTTTATTTTAACATTTATACATGCAAATGGAATAAAGTAAGACAAGAGGGGGCATGAATAAAGTGCTAGCATCTGTTTCAGTAAGATTCTCTTTCTCCCCATTCAAAGGGACAGATGTTTGCTAAGGGATCCCAGGGACTATGTGTCTCAAAGACCTTCCATAAACAGAAAACTAACGTGACGTCTATAATGGTATTATTCTGCACCAAATCCCTTGAGTCACTGATTTGGTCTGGACCCCAAATACTGGCTGGAAGATGTACAGTAATTCCCCATCCTAGTCCAACTGATCAAGCTGAACAATATGCCCCCTAACGCACACCCTCCCACCTCTGCTCATGCTCATTCTGCCTGGGCACCCTCCTCAGTCACAAATGTCTTCTGTCGAATCCACACCCACGGCAGACACCACATGCAGTCTGCTCTCCAACTCTCCGCCGGTCTCTCTTCCCCGGACTCGTTGTTGCTAATATGTCGCCATTCGCAGTGCATTTTACTGTTTCCAGATAACCAGTTCAGGGGACAAGACAAATACTATTAGTCCAGGATATAGATGAAGAAAAGGCTTTTTCCCTGAGCTAAGGGATCTACGGAAGCTTGGCTGTCTTCATTGCCCTTATTGTCTCAACGCACACCACTGGCCGATTGGCCTGGCCGCTCTGATTAGGTTACAGGCGATAAGAAAGTGTGTCTCCTGTGGTAATGACTTTAAATGTCGGCTGGCTGGGGTGGCACAGAGAGCCTTGGAAAATGAGATTCCGGTTCTGAGTGTGTAACTCTGATCCCATAACTCATGAACAATGTATGCTCACAGACACCGCGTCTCCTTCACAAATCTCAGGTTGTCAAATCCGCAGGCTCAAAACCTCTTGTAAATGCGACGGAGGTTCTGGCTTCCGTGGGCCCCCTGGAACCTGCCCCTCAGAACTCCTTCCTCACGGGACTCACGTTGTGATAGGCACATGACACACGCAATCCTGACCACACCCCAGTGGGGTAGTGTCGTCAGATCCACTGCCACTTAGCAGAGACCATGGCCTTTGGGGACCACTCACAGGACAGTATAAACCAGTGATGGCGAACCTATGGCACACGTGTCAGAGGTGACACGCAAACTCATTTTTTTTGGTTGATTTTTCTTTGTTAAATGGCATTTAAATATATAAAATAAATATCAAAAATAAAAATCTTTGTTTTCCTATGGTTGCAAATATCAAAAAATTTCCGTATATGACACGGCACCAGAGTTAAGTTAGGGTTTTTCAAAATGCTGACACGCCGAGCTCAAAAGGTTCGCCATCACTGGTATAAACTCTTAATCCTAATCTGTGAGTGCCAACATCCCACCAACTGTGCCAATCTATACCTTTCAGGTTCTCCTAACCACTGAAGTTCCAGAAACCCCTAAAAACTACCCCTTTTCCAATTCCCTGTTAGCAATGGAATCCACCATTGTTCCTAAATGCCTCCCCACTTTCTCATTACAGTCATAATCACTCTCCAAAGCACGGAACAACTCCCCAAATCAGAGAGCCTTCACGTTCAAAGTCATGAAGTTATATTGGATTTTGCCCTCAGTCTCAGACCTTCCTTATCCACCGCTACTCTGGGCGGGCTCCTGGCTTCCTCTCAGCCTCCAAGGCCCCTGGTGCCGGTCTCCATTCTGGCAACAGGTCCAACAACTGTTCTCCCTAATCCATCCTACTCACAGCGGACAGGAGGAACGCGCCCCCCCCCCCCCCCCGCCTCTGCTCTGCTACATGGCCCTGCCTCTATGCCCGCTAAATGTTTGATGTTGCTGTGTTCACAAGAAAAGCAGATAAGAAGAGATCAAGAGGAAGTGGTGAAGGAAATATCGAGTCTGGTTTCTGTGACCTGTGTCAAAGGAAGCCTTTGAAGGCTTATGCAAGCTGGCGTGTGTATCTGTTGCCATAACAAAGGACCACAAACCGGTGCCTTAAAACAACAGACACTGACAGCTCTGGAGGCGAGATGTCTGAAATGCAGGTGCTGGCAGGGCCATGCTCTCTCTGGAGGCCCCGAGGAGAATCCTCCCTTTCCTCTTCTGGCTTCTGGTGTTTGCCCACGGTCCCTGGGGTTGCCTGGTGCGCGGATGCATCACTCCAGCCACACGGGCGTCTTTTCCTGTGTCTTAGCTCGTTCTACCCGCTACTTCGGATACCATCGACTGGACAGCTTATAAGCAACAGTTGGTGCCTTTAGGAGGGGAGAGAGGCTCCAGAGAGTCCCAGGCCCTTCCACCACGTGAGGACCCAGTGAGACGGCTCTATGAGCCAGGAAATGAGTTCTCTCCAGAATGTGACCCTGCTGCTGCCTTGGTCATGAACTCCTGCCTCCAGCACTGTGAGAAATACGTTTTTGTTGTTTGTGAGCTACCCAGTCTACGGTATTTTTGCACAGCAGCCTGAATGGACTAGGACCCAACATAAGGAGGGCAGCCCCCTGGGCAGTGCTCCCTGTCCAGCCCCCAGGGGCCCCAGAGCCACCGTGTGCCTGTGCCATCTCCTGCAGCCACACCAAACATCAAGTCAGAAGAGAGCAGAAGGCAACACATGTGCTGAGCACCATCGTGGGCAAGCACGGAAGTGGGACCACGGGTCCAGGGGTGACACAGATGTGGTCCCTGTCCTGGGAGGTTCACCGGTCCGTGAGCTCTCTGCTGATGTCTGAGCCGGAGCTGCACACTCAGCCCTGCCTGCCTCTTGCAGTGGCCTCCACCTGCCTCCTCACCACCTTGCTGCCCACCATCCTGTCTCATTCTCTCCTTGTCCTCCGTATGTAACATTTGCCATCACTTCCCCTCTGCTATCTTGTCTCTCCTCAACACAGTCCTGATTCTCTTGAAGCTGACTCAGCTGAGCCCTCCACTCTGGGGTGCCATGCCCCCTGCCTCTTCCTCAGGGCTGGTTCTGGCAGCAAACTCACGGCCCGGGTGGGATTGGGCTTGGGCACCACATTTCTCTCACCAACACGCACGCTGGTAGCCATTCCCTACTCCGGATCCTCCAAGAGCTCCAGCTGCCTGGTGAGCCACAGACTCCTCGTCCTTCCTTCCACCCCAGCCCGCTTCCCGTCCACTCCAGAACAAAGGTGCAGCCATTCACCCGGACTCCTCCACATCCTCCCCAAATGTCCGCCCTGTCCTCCTTCCACACCTTCCTAGACGCCATCCGTTCCTGCCTCCCCTCCTGACAGACCCCGTGTCCCCAGCACCTCCTGCACGGCCACCCCACGATGGTTAAAGGAATGAAACAGGAAGTGCAGAAGGCACAGATTCTGTCCCAATCTTAAGCCACCTTTAAAAGTCTCAGGGTTACACAGGACAACAAAATTAGTGCTTACTTAAATGCTCCACAATATAGACGCCTGGGTTGCTTAGTGCTTGGCCAGAAATCCGCAAATGGGAGCTTTGGACAGGGCGGGGGGGGGGGGGGCGGTGCCTGGAACACTCAGCCTCCTTGGGGTGCACTTCTCCTACGTCCACTTTGAAAGGAGAGAAAAACGACCCGACAAAGCACTCCAGGAAGCCCCTGCCCCGTTTAACAGCGTCACACAGCCGTACAGAGAGGCTGAGATACCAAGTGCAGGTCAGGCTAGTCCTGGGAACGTGAGACAGAAAAGTGCTGCTTCTTTGTGGCCAAGAAGACAAGAGGCAACGCTCCGGCGATCGGCTGTCGGCGAGCGTTTCATCACTCGCCTGTTGGTTTCGCCGTCCCGTACGATTCAAATGCAGGCTGTGTTCAGGGTATGAAACGGATTGGAGATACACATTCAGGAAATGGAATGGATTTGAGGCTTCAGAGCCTACAAAATGCAATTTCACGTTTTCTCTCTTGGAATGTATGAGATATTTAAAACGTTATTTCCCTTTAAACTGCCTTCATGAAACAAAGTGAACTATGGTGCCACAAAGGGTCTCCCGAGAAGGGGTGTTCTCCCAGGGCCGCGCTCCACGGGGAGAGTCAGCATGTTCCTCTTCATGAGAACCTGCCAGCGTTGGGGGCCTCTCGCATGGATTTGGGGGGAACAGCCGGAGCCTGGGAGTCCAGTCCTGGATGCCTGGTGTCCTCTCTAGACCTCAGACCACCCTCTTTCTAATGGAAACAGGAGCAAGTGCCTGGTGCACCCTCCAGACAGAGGCTCAGATGAGGGGATGCACCCAGGTTACTGTCGTCACTGCCATCCGACTGCAGCGCCCCAGGGAGAGGGGGCCGCGGAGGGGTCAGGGGGCCGCGGAGGGGTCGGGGAGGACACGCACCCAAGGACAGGTGGCCTCCCATCTCGTGTCAAACAGCGAGCAGTGCCCAGCATGAGAGTGACTCGTGGACTGTGCCTTGGCCTCTCAAACATTTAGGGGTCTTAAGGTTCTTAAAGATAATCAAGGAGAAACTAAGATGGCGGCATAGATAAACACCGGGAAATAGTCGCCTCACACAGCAATTGAAAAATATCCCAAAGGACGGAGCAAACATCGTCCAGAACAACAGGAAGGCTGGCTGAGTGTAATTTCTACAACTAGAAGACAAGAAAAGCACGCTGAGAGCCAGAGGAGCTGCGGAGGCTGAGTGCAGAGGTACGGCGGCGGCTCGCGCGCGTTAAGGGGGTGGCACCTGAGGACGCGGCTGTCTTTTTGAATCACAAGCTCCCGACTGCTCTGAACTCCGGTTCCGGGAAGTCTCTGGGGACCCAGGACTCATACGGGGAGAGGCTGCTCTCTCAGGCGGCAGCGGGCGAACTTGAGGGCAGATTTCCCTCAGAGGTGCTTGCAGCCATTACCGGGACACTGAGACGCGCGACTCCGGGCGCGGAGAATCAGCCATAGCTTCTCTCTCCGCCCTTTTGACTCCCTGAGACCCCGCCCCACCCAGGCTGCGGCAGAGGCTTTTGCATGTGAATGCCCCGGCCCTTTGCAACCTGATAATTACCTACCTGCAGCCGGGCCAGATAGACCCAGAACTTCCAAGAGAAGGCCCAAGGCCCCGCAGCGGCTTGCAATGCTTCACAGCTGAGCCTCTTCGTAGTTCCTGCTGTGTGGCCTCAGGCAGGGGCTGAATTAGCACCTCCTTAGATCCAGGAGCCACTGTACCCAGTGGTCAGAGGGGGTCCATTCTCCCACTTCAGACACAGCTGCTTCCCACAGCCAATTGGCCTGGAGGTCAATTCCTCCCAGTGATCCTACATCAACCAAGGCACCAAGAGTGCACCAAGAGTGTCCACCCCAGGTAACTGGGGAGGCTGAGCCACTGGGCCCTACAGGACACCTGGCGCGCAGGCCACTCTATCAACACAGGGAAGCAGCCAAAATGCGGAGACAAAGAAACAGGTCACAATTGGCAGAAACGGAGGAGGCCAGACGACTGGATATAGAGTTCAAGGCCACGTTTATAAGGTTTTTCAAGAATTTTATGGAAACCGCCGATAAATTTAATAAATCCCTCAAGGAGTATAGTGAGACCATGGAGGTCATGAAAAAGGACCAACTAGAAATTGAGCATACACTGACTGAAATAAAGAATAATTTACAGAGATCCAACAGCAGACAAGAGGATCCCAAGAATCAAGTCAACGATTTGAAATGCAAAGAAACAAAAAATACCCAACCAAAAAAGAAAAAAGAAAAGAGATTCAAAAAATACGAAGATAGTGTAAGGAACCTCTGGGACAACTTCAAGCGTACCAACATCAGAATTATAGGGGTACCAGAAGGAGAGAGAGGGCAAGATATTGAAAACCTTTTCGAAGAAATAATGACAGAAAACTTCCCCCACCTGGTGAAAGAAATGGACTTACAAGTCCAGGAAGCGCAGAGAACCCCAAACAAAAGGAATCCAAAGAGGACCACACCAAGACACATCATAATTAAAATGCCAAGAGCAAAAGATAAAGAGAGAATCTTAAAAGCAGCAAGAGAAAGACAGTCAGTTACCTACAAGGGAGTACCCATACGACTGTCAGCTGATTTCTCAACAGAAACCATGCAGGCCAGAAGAGAGTGGCAAGAAATATTCAAAGAGATGAATAGCAAGAACCTGCAACCAAGATTACTTTATCCAGCAAAGCTATCATTCAGAATGGAAGGTCAGATAAAGAGCTTCACGGATAAGAAAAAGCTAAAGGAGTTCATCACTACCAAACCAGCATTATATGAAATGCTGAAAGGTATTCTTTAAGAAGAGGAAGAAGAAAAAGGAACTCTTACCATTTGCCACAGCATGGATGGAACTGGAGAGCGGATAAATACCACAAGATCTCACTTATTTGTGGAATATAATGAACAACATAAACTGATGAACAAGGACTGATCCAGAGACGGAGAGGCACTGATTGGACTGTCAGGCCTTGGGGGGAAGTTAGGAGAGGGTGGGGGCAAGGGGGAAAGATCAACCAAAGGACTTATATGCAGGCATATAGGCCTAACCAATGGACACGGACAACGGGGGGGTGAGGGGATGAGCGGGGGGGGGGGGGGGGGGGTAGAGGGTACACATATGTAATATCTTAATCAATAAAAATAAAAAAAAGATAATCAAATCCAAGCCACTCATTTCAGAGCTGAAGCAACTGAGGACATGCCCAAGGCGGCTGAGGGTCAGTGCCCAGCCAGGACGCCCGGGCTCCTCCGGGAACCACACTTCTTTATAAACGAGGCACCCCAAACGGCGTACAAACGCACTCCTTGGTCCCACTCCTTCCGGGCATTAAAGCTGGGGGACCTGGTATGTTCAGTGGGCTGACAATCAGGCTGAGGACTAAGCATGCCCCAGGGGGCAGCTGAGCGCAGACAGTGCCCAAGGTCAAGGACCACTTCCAAAGGCTCGCCAGCCCGAGGCGGGGACACAGGCTGTGTGCTGCCCCCCAGCCCAGGAGATGGCAGGACCTGGAGCTGGAGCCGCTGAGCGACGCCTCCAGGGGAGCCCCTCCACCCCAAGTGCCTGAGGCTCAGAGGACCACATCCCGGGCTGGGAGGGGGTTTCCCATCACACCGACCTCCTGACGCCGCCCACTGGCCAGAACGCAGGCTTTTCTGAGTCTGGTCCCAGCTGTGTGTTGGGAGAGCTTTCCTTCTGCTGATTCTTTCCCCTAGAAAACCTGTGTGACTGGCGTGCTTTCGGTTCCGAGGACGCTGACACAACCAGCAGCAGGAGAGCAGGGGTCACTGCGGCTCTCGGGGCCCAGCTGCACGTGCGTCCTGGCCGCTGGAGCCCCTCACCCCCGGAGGGCACGGGCCCTGAGCAGGCCGGCGAGACAGCCTGGCTCTGGGCTGCGGCCGTCCCGGCGACTCTGCCCGCACACGGGTCCTCACCAGGGGTCCCGGCTGTCCCGCCCTGACCTTCTCTCCAGGGTCCCAGGCCGCAAGCTGCGCGAGAGCGGGGACTTGGCTTGGTTGCCTGGGACAGTCCAGCCCCGAGAGCAGGGCCTGACTCCGGATGGACACTGGGGTGAAGAACAGGGCTTCCTTTTCTGGGTCGGCTGTCCCGCCCACAAGAGCAGAACTGCCCGAAGCTCGCTCCCCAATTCTAGAACTGGCTGTGCCTCCCCAGGAAGCGACGGCTGACGGGGAAGGGCAGGGAACAGGCAGGGCGGACGGTCTGAACCCCGAGGGGGAAGCAGCACCCGGTTTCTGGAATGAAAGGGGGTCAGTGTGGTGGACTGAGGGCGAGGGCAGGGGAGGCGGGACGAGGCGCACCGTGGCCCAGGCGGGACCCAGTGCTAACTCCCAGCCGGGAGGTGACAGGCGGGGCTGGAATATGGAAAGCCCCGGAGCGGATGCAGGGAGGGGAGACCTGTACTTGGGAAGGGGGTGCCGGTGGGTTAGGCCAGGGTGGAGGGAGAGGAGGGGGTGGGGCTGGGGGGCTGCTAAGTGGGACAGACGAGGTGACGCTCAGGGCGGATGTGATGAGGGGCAGGTCGGTCTGCAGGGAGAGCTCTGCGCTTCTGAAAATGGCAAATCTGCACCAGAGATAATTGGATAATCAAAATAATTAATCCTCAGGATTATGACTGAGCTGCCTGCCACGTGCAGGCTCCATGATTACTCTCCAATTTCCTATTATCTGCCAGTTTATGGGGCCAGAGCTGCTGATGGGGTGACAGCCAAGGCCACTTGTCACTGAAGCCAGACTTGAGCCAATTGAAGGGGCCCAAGGCTTGGGGACTCCTCACCAAAATGGATGATTTGAGCCTTTGGTTTCTGAGTTCAACAAGTTAAATTTTAATGTAGAAATTCACATTCAGCTCATTTACAGAGATTGATTTAAAAAATAAAAGGGAAAAGCTATATGATCTCATTAAAAATGTATTCATCAAATCCTACAGTTTCTCCCTTTACAAAGCCTTTTGATGAATGTATCTCCTTTCTTTCCATTTCCAGGGACAGTAACCAAGTCCAATCAATCATGCTATAGATATTTCCTGAGTACCCACCTCCTACATGCCAAGCAGTGTGCCAGGTGCCTGGGGGAGCAGGAAATACTAGTAAATGTGCCTCGTGCCCGTTAAGCACACAGAAGAGCTGCAAGTGTGGGCTCTTCATCACCAAGAGGTGGACGGACCTCCACCGTCACTGAGGAGGGCCCTCCTGTGTGCCTGGCCCTGCTTCACACACCTCTCGTCCTTTCATTTGCATGCCCCCCGGGTGGGCACACGGCCCCGAATGTGGCAGTGTGGGATGAGGTGCCAATGGGGGTCCCCTCTGATGAGGCACTAAGAAGTGCCCGGGTTCAGGATGAAGTTCAGTGTGGGAAGTGGTACCCTCACATGACTGTGACCACAACTGGCTGCCGCTCATATCTTCAGGACACAGCCTCAGGGGATGCCCTGCCCCCACTTCCCCCCGCTTCTAACAGCTCCTAGATCTATGGACCCCACACATGCCTAGTTTCTGCCTCACCCCATCCGCCTTTTCACACTGAGGAACGTAGGTTCAGACAAAGTGTAGAAGACTTTAGGGGAGTGGGCCGTGGTCATGGGTGATGAAGCAGGCGAGGTCCCAGGGAGGTGGACGTGGATGATGGATGGGAAGGGCGGGAGGGCGCCACGGGCGTGCCGGCCGCTTAAACACGGTTCCGAGGCAGCGGGCTACACTCAGTGACCGCCCTGGAGGGCCTGCCAAAGCAGGGATGGCGCCGGTGACATTTCCAGAGGACTGCGGTGCCGGCTCTGTGCTGGGACAGAGCGAAACAACTGGTGGCTCCAGGCAAACACACGGCAGAGGTGGACGGAGCCAATTAGAATCACGACCTGGGCGGCTCTGGAGCTGCAATTTCAACGCTGGACAAGCATCCGGGTTGCCTGAGCTTTTCGCTATTATAAACAAGACGTCAGTGAAGAGCCCTGTCTGCTCTCGGCTCACTGCGGCAGGACAGCGTTGTCCCCGAGTCACCAGGAGCACACCTGGGAGCGGAGCCGCACACAGACCCCAGGCCCCGGCTGGCTGACAGGCCAGCAGTCCCACCGACCACACACACACAGCCACCTCGTTCCCCAGCGCCGAAGTGAAGGAAAACATCCGCAACGGGAGCTGCAGGTGTGGCTTTTAAATTGTAACCGTTCCAGAAGTTAAAATCCAGTCCCCGGAGCCCTGCGCGTTCCTGCCAGAGACACAGTCAAGGTGGGAGAGCAGGTCTCCCGCGCGGAGCAGGGTTCCAAGGCAGCAGCTGCACTGAGTGGCCGGAATAAAAACAACTACAAAACCCACCGCAGAAGCACGCGGGAGCTACAGACACGACACGCTGGCTAAGGCTTAGCCCGGGAAAGGTCTAAGGAAAGGAAAGGCACCGCAGGAGAAGGGAAATCACATCCCCAAATCCCCAGCTCCGACACTCTCTCCTGGAAACCTTTCTCCAAACAAAACTGCCCCCCAGGGTGGGTCAGGGCGTGGCACAGTGCAGCCCTCCCACCCAGGAAGCAGAGGCCCTGGTTCTGCTGCAACATCCCATGCACCCCGGGGGGGGGGGGGGGGAGCTCCCCCAGGCCCAGACCTCCAGAAGGGGGTAGGGCCTCAAGTTCATTTCTAGGCCTGAGAGTCTATGATCCCAATATCTGTATCATTTTAAAAGGAAGCAAATCCTCCCATTTCTATCAACTTCAATATCCCCAATTATAAGGTAGTAAGGAATTTTCAAAGAAGTTTCTGGCCCCAGTTTTATTCACTTGGGTTCGTAGCCCCAAAGTCCTTGGATGCCTTTGTATTTTTCAGCATGTGGATAGATTTTAGCAGGTTGCAAATAGAAGTAAAGAGCAGTAAGTCATGCATCTTACAGCCCCCCCAAATACAGAAGCCTGACCTCCTCGCAGAGTGAGCGCACGCGCGCGCGCGCGCGCGCACACACACACACACACACACACACACACACGCAGAACGGGATGCAAGGGCTCTACCCACTGTCGCACGCCCTGAACCACTTCTTGGCTATTGTCTTGTCAGAAACCCTAATAACCGCCCTTACAGTGGAAAGGATTCCAGGAATTAGCTGGAATGACCATGAGGTGGTTTACATCTCAATCAAGGCCATCATCATTACTGGGAGCCCACATCCACTTTGACATCTTCCAACTCTGATTTTATATGCAGGAAAGCAAGTTACCAGTTAAGAACAAAATAAGCGTGAAGAGCATATTTCATCCAACGTTAAGGGTAGTTTCACAACAAATGCCGCATGCCCGAGGCTCCAGGTCAGACGCGCTGCTTTGTTAGGCATAACCGCACACGGAAATGTTTGCAGAACGTCAGCAGAGAGAAAGACACTCTTTCTGAAGATGAGTTGATTAGAGCAGGGCTGGGTGGCAGGGTTTCTTTCCTCTGTGCCACCACACTCATTTCCCTACAGTCTGGTGAGTCCTGGGAGAGACTCAGATTGGACAAGCTGCCCAGAGAGAGAACCGTGATCACACACGCAGCCAGCACGCGATGGCAGCCGGCTCAGGTCCGCTCTCACACTGTCTCATCACCGGATGCGCTCTGGGGATCACTAGATGTCATCAAATCCTCACTTGAGACCAGAGAGGACTGTTCACACCAAGAGCAACAATTCAGGCCAATTAGGCTGGGAGCCCAAGGGCTGCGAAGAGGGTGCTGACTGGCTTGACCTTCACCTAGATCCGTGGTCAGCAAATCGCGGCTTGGCAAACCGCGGCTCGCAAGCCACATGTGGCTCTTTGGCCCCTTCAGTGTGGCTCTTCCACAAAATACCACGTGCGGGCATGCACGTGTAGTGCGATTGAAACTTCGTGGCCCATGCACAGAAGTCGGTATTTTGTGGAAGAGCCAATATTTTGTGGAAGAGCCACACTCAAGGGGCCAAAGAGTTGCATATGGCTTGCGAGCCACAGTTTGCTGACCTAGATTGCTTTTTAAGGGAGAAGCAGTGAATGAAATACAGACACTAGAATGTTCTACACACTTGCCCTCATTGTACTCAGGCACTCGAATCAAACATTTCCAATTGGCTACTATCAGAGCCCAAGTTATACTTTAGCATAATTTCCTAGAAAAAATACAACTCCCAGAATTTGAAGATCAGAGCATGAAGTCACTTTTTTGTGAGCGTTCTTTGTGAAGTAGTATCGATGGGGATGTTATGTGCCAGGAATTCATCAAGTTATGAAAAGGTCGCTTAGCTTAATCAACTCACTGAGATTCATTCTGAGCGCAAGCCTTCTCTGTGCGCCCCTACACTCATACCGGATTCGGGGACACTGGTTACAATGTGGTGGAGAGGTCATAGCCATATAGAAAGCAGTTTCCATGACACGTCTGCACGCTACCCTCACCAGCAAGCAGCCTCTGTGTGACGGACAGACATGATCATTACAGAAGGAGCAGGCAACCCCCTGCAGGAGGGTGCTTCACGGCCAACTCATTCATACAATCAGTCAATTAAGACTGCCTGAGCCCCTACCAGGTGCCAGGCACAGTTCTCAGGGCTGGCACTGAAGTGATGAGTAAGGTAAGGTCCTTGCCCTCACGGGGTGATCAATGGGCAATGAACCCAGATTCACTGGACGAGTTCAATTATTGTGGTGGAATTACGGCCATGCATCACTTATGACAGGAATACATTCTGAGAAATGCATATTAGGTGACCCTGTCCTTGTGCAAACATCACAGCGTGCACTCACACACACCTAGGCTGGATGGCACAGCCTACTGCTCCCAGGCTAGAAACCTGTATGGCATGCGGCTGTTCTGAATACGGTAGGCAGTTGTAACACAATGAAAAGTATTTGTGTATCTCAATGTAGAAAAGGCACAGTGAAAATGCAGTATAAAGATTTAAACGGTGTATACCCATACAAGGCGCTGACCGTGAATGGAACCTGCAGGACTGGAAGTTGCTCTGGGTGAGTCGGTGAGTGAGGGGAGTGAGTGTGAAGGCCCAGGACATACTGTACACACTGGAGACTTTATAAATGCTGTACACCAGCATCACCACAAACACGTAGTTGCTACGACGTCAGAACAGTTGCATGTCACTAGGCCGGAGAAGTTTTCAGTTCCATGTGATCTTATGGGGCCACCATCAGGTATGTGGTGTACTGTTGACCAAACATTGTCCTGTGGCACACAACTGTACTGCAACAACCAGTGTCTGCACCGTGACATGAAAAGGCAGGAGGACACCGAGGCAGGGTGGTCTTCATGTGTACAAGCCACACAAACCCTGTGCAGAACCTATAAACATCATTCTTTCCACCACTCTTACTTCTAAACAATGTGATCAATTACAAGCAACTTGAATAGCACAATCAAAATAAGACTGTGCTGAAAGACATCGACACAACAAAGAGCCTCAAGGACATTCAAATGCAACCTACTACACATCTGGGGTGAATGACTTCTCTGACATATTTGCCCCCTGAACAACATGCTCAGGTTCAAGGGCAAACATCTCGCCACTTCTGTTTACACCTTCAAGAGGGAAATCCAACCAGCCGCCTGTGAGCTCAGAAGCCTGAGGCAAACGCAGTGCTAAAGTCTGTGTGAACTCCTGTGCAAGGGCTCTGAGGAAAACTGAGAAGGGGGGGGGTGCACATTCTATAGGAAGTCCTGTGCAGAAGGCGTTCTCAGAGCCCTGGGAGGCAGCCCTCCACGCCCCTGCTGGGTGTGAGGATCCCATTTACCAAAGAGGGGTGATGGCCAACTAAAAATACGAACCCGGTGAAAAAAGTCTTTAGACACCCAAAGTGATGACAAACTCTTACATCGAACTCAGGATGTGCCAGTCGCGGTTCTAAGAGCTTTACCTGTCTGTACTCACTGAAGCCTCAAGACACCCTATGAAGGAGGCACTGTATTGCCATTTCCCACAAAAGGACACTGGGCACAGAAAGTTAAGTAACTCGCCCAAGATCACACAGCTGTCGGCGGCTGCGCCAGGACCTGCGATCCGGAAGCTGGCTCCAGGGTGCGTGCTGGCCTCTGAAGGCGGATCACAGCGGGAAGACAGGAGAGGCCTCCGACTCAGTGCAGCTGGCTCACGTCATGTCTCCCCATAGGCCACCCCCAGGTGCTAGAGGGGTCATAGGTCAACTCACTTCATGGCTATCTATCTATCTATCTATCTATCTGATTTCACATGCTCATACTGATCTTAAAGGAAGTATGAACCTGACACGGTTTTCCACCTAAATATTTTTCTATGAGCTTTATTAAATAATTAAATATAATGAACACTTGTTAAGCACTTACTACGTCCCAGGCGCTACTCTAAGTGTTAAGGACACAAAGCTAACCTTTCGAATGATTCTGTTACTGGGAGGGTGCCAGCAGCAGACCTGAGAGCCCAGGGACAACCTGAACAGACAGTGTCCCTCTCCAGAGGCAGCCAGGGCACCACTCTTTGACCTCTTGGTCTGATCAAAGTGTGGATCATCCACTTCATGGAAAGTCACTTCCAGCAAAATGATCAGGAGGAGAATAAAATGTGACAATGGAGGTGTCAAATCTGAGTCTACCTTCCTCTATGAAAAATAAAATAACATTGGTCCTGTGGTGAAGGCTGGGAAGAGGTGAGAGGTTGTTATAAGAGAACCATAGTTGTGCTGGTGAAGTTCTAGTTTAGATTAGATGATAAGCTTATGGGTGTTCCTTTTATCACTTTGCTTCATAACTTACATGCAACCTATCTAATAATACATAATACAAAACTCTATCATCGTTCAACTTTTCTTAATCATGACTGCTTCCAGGCAGAGGTGACTGAAGGTTTAATATATCGCAGACTCCTGAGCACATGCTTAATGCAAAGGTCTCCAATGATGTGCTCCTAAACCAGGACTTCTCATCAATCCAGGATGTGGCACTGCACTGTTTTAATTACCTTGTAGCTCTGTGTTAAAGTCAAATTGATTTAAACAGACAGACATATAACTAGACAGCAAAGGGCATTTAATTAATGTCTACGAGGATAAAACCCACAGCACCAAAACACAAAGGAGATTGCTCATTATGTTGCCTATGTCAAAAGAAAGTTAACATCATTCATACAACAACATGATAAAACTCCTACTATATTAACAAAGAGAGTAGGGAAAGCCGTTCTTGTTTCCTCCAGCAACATAAATAAATGACAAAGATCCCAGAGGCAAAAGACAGTGTTACAACTTCCTAGATGTAAATAAACACTATAGCTATGTGATCCAGAGCTACACTGTGGTTCCATAGAGGCCTAAAATAGAGAAAATTTCAAATAATTGTTTGTAATTTTATCTTTACTGTAATCCATCTTTGCCCATGAATGCCTAATACTGTTTAGCCAAGTAAGCTTTTCCTTATGATAAATTTAAAATACATATATACCTTATACTTAACTTGGGGGGGGGGGTCTACATTTATGGATTCATATAAATATATTTAAAAATCAAAAGTGAATACAACTCTTAAAATGGGCCATAGAATTTCAAAAGCACCCATCATCTTGCTGTCTTTGCTTTTCAAAGTGTTAGTGTAGGTAGCTACATATTAATACAGAAAGGAAGCAAATGGAATCGGCCACTGAGAAGCCGAATAAGCTGGGGCCTGCTTCACTAGGAAGCTACAACTGCACACACTCCCCAGGGGACCACCGGTCCACTCCCCGCAGACTGCTGGGGGGAGGGGGAGAACAACAAAGGGGCGCATGCCCAACAGAAGCCAAGATGGCACAGGGAGAGGCGCTTCTATGAGGCATGAGCAGAGAGGCCTGTCAGTGCTCATGGGAAAAGGATCCGATTGGATAAGGGACACAGAACCCCAGACCTAGGAAGTGGATTGGTTAGGGGGAGGGTCCGGCACCAGCCCACAAAAGCTTAGGAAACTGCTTGGTTAGTTTGAAGAGGAGCCTGGTCCTTTCCCAGCCAGGATAACAGAACCCAAGCTAAACAAAGCCCTCACTCTCGCCTGGTAATGCACGGTAGCCCCCATTTGTCCGCTAGGATTCTCTCTCCAAGCAGCCACGCGGGCCTAACAGCCACGCGGGCCTAGCAGCCAAGGCCGGCAGGTGTGCAGACTCTAAGCGCGGGCCTGGGCACAGCCAGCCGGAGCGCAGCCAGGAAAGAGCCAGATAGTGACAGAGGCTGGACCAGAACGAACCAATGGTGCAGAATGTCTGGACACTGGGCCTGCTTCTGGGCCTGATGAAGACAAGGCTGGGACAGACGGAGAAGAGACCCCAGGAACCTGGGGCAAGCTTCTATTTCCAGCGAAATGAATCCTCCCACTACTCCTCACTCTCCCATGTGGGCCCCCGAAAACGCTTTTCTCCTGACACTGCAAGGACCCGCTTCCACTTGCAACAAAAGCAGTGTCTACAAAGCAGTAATTTCATTCAGAAAAGTGACACGCAGTGTGGCGGCCTGGCCAACTGATGTTGTCGGGTATAAACTTGGTACTTGTTTTGTCGGCATCTAAGAGCAGAGCGGCCCTGCGTACACCTGGAAGGACCACCCACGCCTCCCCAGTTAGACCCTTCCTCACGCTTCTGCGGTAAGTGTCTGATAGGCTCCTGCTGGAACACGCCTTCTCAGCTGCTTTTCATGGAAAAGTACCACCTAGCAAAGGAGCGGGGATGACAAAAGGAGAAATTAAACTCTATACTGATTTTAGACATTTCACATAGCAAATGTGGATTTGGCATTAAAATTGTGTCTTCTTCTCCCAGAATCAAATCTCCACTCCACTTCCTCGCTGGGTCAAAGCACGAGTATAGTCTGAGGTCAAAGCACGAGTCGCACTCTTGGTCCTGGAGACACACGCGTCTCTCTCTGTGAACAGCCCACCGGGGCCCACATCCACTCCCCGCGCCCAGATGATGGGACAGTGGTTTCAGGGCCAGGGTTAACCTCCCCAGGTCTCCTCCAGGCACAAGGGGCAGCAGCCTTGGGGCACACACTGTCCCGTAGCTGGATCCTGCAGCCACACGGTCAGCCACCACCAATCAGGGGGCTCTGGGACAAGAGGAACCAGGGCCTCCGCAGGCCCCACCGCCCAGCTGTGGACAGGGGTTCTGACCACAGGCATCTTCGCTGGTGGCAGAGGGGCGGGCAGTGACGGAAGTGCCCTTCCCTGGCCTCACCTGCAGGAATGCCACCAGCACGCTCACCGGAGGATAGCAGCACCCTGCTGAGCCCTTTGTCTACAGCATTTCACCTGATCCACAGGGAGGCACCACTGTTAGGCCCATTTCACAGATGAGGGAACAGACACACAGGGTCTCTGAGCAGCATCTTCAAGATCTGGCCACAGAACACGCAGCTGGCTCAGAGCGGGTGCTTTCAAAGGCGGAAACAATTAAACGTTTGTTTCATTCCCTCTGCTCCAGCTTCTAAGATGTTCTTCTCTCCCAGGGGGGTTTACAACCACTGTGCTCAGCAAAGCAGGTTCAGTGTTCTGCACAAAGGCAGCCATTTTCCCAGCAATTCCGAGCCTTCAAACTCTTAATTTTAGATAGCTCCCTCCTGTGATAATCTCCCCCTCCTCCCGGGACGCACATTAACCAGCACAAACCACATCGAGCAGAGGCTGGAGCCCCTGGGGAAGCCGGCTGTGCAATGGAAATCCCGGCTCCTGGGGGAGCCCAGAGGGAGAGCAGGTGTGCTTGGGGGCGGGGGGTTGGAAGGGGTGGGGGGGAGTGGTCCACAGGATGGGGAGGCTCGGGGGCCAGAAGGCCAGCAGACACAGGAATCACCAGGAAAATGCAAGCTATGTAAGTATTTAAAACTGAATTCTTCTCAATTCTGGATAGTTTGCTCATCTCACAAACATCCTGGAGGCCTTCCTGCCGGGAACAGACTTGTCCTCACACACCACGACCAAGTCAAAGCGATTCCCAGACCCCTCTCCAGAGGTCCGAAAGGAAATCCTAGGTGGAAACTCAAGAATCTGAGCTTGAAATCAGGCCCTGGTAGATTCTGAAGACCACGTCAGGCACTGGAATAGACCCCAGAATACAGAAATGGAAGGGCCCCACTTCACACACAGGCCTTCGCGTCTCTAGGGGAGACTCATGTGGCACCTCCCGCCCCCGTAACAACCAAAGGAGTGGTCAGCGGCTACCCCAGCCCTCCAGGCTGGCCAGCCGCACGTGTTAAGAGCTTTCTACTCTTAAAGAATTTTTCACATTGCAAAACTTTGTACCTCTGCTGACATTTGGAAGTCATGGTGACATGTGTGTGCATACATGTACTGCCCAAACATGATGCGCTATTAGCCCTGCTTTTTAAAAACATGTCATTTTATCTCTGACCCAATTTCTTCCACTGGATTCAGGAACTGGAGATAATCTATGCAGTATTTTTAACTATGTCAACATGGTACTAATGTATCTCACTTTAAAATTTCTTGATAGTTTTTCAGGCATAAATAAATGCATGCATTAGGTTATTTTCCTGAAGTTTTTCTAACCTGTAAAATAATAGTTTTTAAAACTATATAAGTAACAATGAAGAACATTCATAATTCTACAACTCTAATACACTGCCATTTTTTAATATTTTTATTTTCAGTCTTTCTTCAACTATATTCATTTGAACATACTTGTGGTCAATGACTACCTACAACTTTCTAACACGCTTATCATCAATGTACTATCATGGGCATTCTGCATGTTGTTACATGATCTGCCTTGTTATGTTTATGGTTGTATAACATTTCACAAAGTCAATGTATCATTATTTACTTAATCATTCTCCTATGGCTGGACATTTAATTTTGGTTCCTTACAGTTTTTCAAATGTATATATAATAGCATTTTAAAATGTATTGATTTTCTACACTTAGAATAGAATCCCAGACACTGGCTTATCTAGGGAAAATGGAATTGAAAGACAGTGGAATACTGGACTTTTTTTTTTTTTTTTTTTGGCTGTTCAGAAACTGTAACTTTCATAATATAACAACTCACAAGTTATCATTTACTGAACACATGCAATCATCACAGCAACATACTTCAAAGTAACAGTAGTCTCCACTTTACAGAGGTGACATGCCCAGGGCCACACAGCTTCCTGGGTGGGGGTCTGGGTCTCTCTGACTGAGGCCCATCCTTGTTATAACTCATGGTGAGGCAGAGGAGGGGAGGGATACTTTAAGATGCCTGTGTAGACATCAGAGCTGTCTGCCAATCACTTCCAGCTCCCCTCCAAAGTACAGGCGGCTCGGAGGACTGCATTCTGGCCCCTGTGGCTTGGGGAGCCACACAAATAGTTCTGGCCGATGAGCTGGGAGTGGCAGCGATGCAGGTCACTTCCTGGCCAGAGCATCTAAGTGATAGAGGTTACCCTCTGAACGCTCTCTCCCTCTGCCACACAGCCGTCACCCTCGGAGGTCACTGCTGCTGCGTCCGCCTGGAGTGGGGAGCTTAGAGCAGAATCCCAGCTGACATCAGTGGTCACGCAGCTTGAGCAAGAAATAAACTTCTCTTGTCATGAGTCACTAAAATTTTGCAGTTGTTTGTTACCACAGCACAGCCCAGCTTATCCTGCCCGAGGTGATGCCCTTCCACTTCCAGAGTGGCTGTCACATAGGCCTCTCTGGGGCACAGCTGCCCAGAAACACGGCCTGTGTGACATTCGTTTGAGTGAAGGACTGTGAATGGTAACGTGGTGTGCAACCCCAGTCATTCACACCCTTACAGAGGCAGGCTCCTCAGCTCCCCGTGAGAGAGGACAGTGCGTTGGGGGCTGTATTTTGAGCAGGGTGACAGGTACGGAGTAGAGGGCTGGGCACGTGGGACTCACCTACTGAACAGCTTTGCCTCCCACCTCTTGCCTCAGAAAGACGTGACTGTCATTCACACTGAGACCTCACCAGCTGAATGACCTTAGGTCTTTTCACATGTCTGAGCCTCAAATTACTCCTCCATTAAAAGGGAATAAAAATATCCACTTCATAGGATTCTGGGCTAATTAAAAGAGTAAGAATGTGCTTATTAGCACATAGTAGTCCCAATATATTGTATCTACTGCTTTGATTATAAAGCATGTATCCTCCCAGACATAAAACAGGAAAATCTGCCAAATCCTCCGACTGTAGCAAAACCAAGTCACAAAAACACAAGGCCTCCTTCCACCCGTTTCATCTTAGACTCGGGGAATCATTCCGAAAACATGGTTTGTCTTTGGGGTAACCGAGGTAGGGGAGCTTCTTGCCATCAGGGGAACTATTTGAGGGGCTGCAGTGTTTGCCAGATCGGACATACAAATGCCACGGGGCTTCTGGCAATCCCGAGAAACCCTCCTCCTAGCTGAGCGGCACCCTCTCCAAGCAGCCCCACGGAGCAGATGCACGCAGACGGCAACAAGGGGACAGCTCTGCACGCGCCCATGTTCTTCCCACTGCCCCACCCCCACGCCCGTGCACCACAACGGAGCTAAAGCACCACAATGAATGGTCTTTTAAGAATGTGGGTGCTGCTGCCTCTGTGTCCAGAGCCCAGAGGAGCTTTAGTGACCACTAGGAGTTACAATTTCCTGGGTGCCTCCGCTCAGAGAGACGGCTGCCAGCCACAGTGCCTTAGGCTCCCTCCGACCAAGGACCAAGCCTCTTGCGTGTCTGTGCTCCCTTCCGACCGTCGCCTCCTCTCTCCCCTCAGCACTCCTTCCTCTGGATTCTCTCCCTGGCGTTGCCCTTCCCGCCTATAACCCGGGAGTTGCTATGCTGTATGTTCCTCCTTCAGTGGTGCTTTTCCAAACTTTAGAATGTTGATAACCTGTCGTTTTCCTGCTGTCAAGTTTTCTCTGATCCCTAACATGCTACACAGTACAGTACAGAGTCACTCAATAGGATGGATGACCGTCCAGGCACCATTCACAATAGCCAAAAAGGGGGAACAACCCAGATGTCCATCAGCTGGTGAATGGGCAAGCACCATGGTTATCTGTGCAGTGGGATATTATTTAGCCATCAAAAGGAATGAAATACTGACACATACTACAACATGCATGAATGTTTAAAACAGGACGCTAACGGGGCCCTGGCCGGTGTGGCTCAGGTGGCTGAGTGTCATCCCATGTGATGGGGCCCAAGGGACAGGCTGGCTTTCCCTCTGTGGGGACGGGGCAGTAGGGAGTACATGGCACGCACAGCATGCGCTGAGCTGTCCCAACAGCATGGCAAAGGCCCAGAGTTGCCATGGGAACCGGTGCTGCTGGCGGGCACAGTCAGACAGGTGGACGTGAGCTGGGCGCCCAGAGGCTGCAAAGGACTCTCCCCAGTTTCCACTAAGAGACAAGCGATTGCATCACTCAGAGTGGCTGGGACCGGGCAGGGAAGGGGCCTGACCGCCCGAGCTCAGACTGTTCCGGAAAGACTGGCCAAGCTGCCCTCGGGGCAGGATACTGAGCTCAGCACTGCCTCGGGGCAGGATACTGGGCACAGCACTGCCTCGGGGCAGGATACCGAGCACAGCACTGCCCTCGGGGCAGGATACTGGGCACAGCACTGCCTCGGGGCAGGATACTGAGCACAGCACTGCCCTCGGGGCAGGATACTGGACACAGCACTGCCTCGGGGCAGGATACTGGGCACAGCACTGCCCTCGGGGCAGGATACTGGGCACAGCACTGCCTCGGGGCAGGATACTGGGCACAGCACTGCCTCGGGGCAGGATACTGGGCACAGCACTGCCTCGGGGCAGGATACTGAGCTCAGCACTGCCTCGGGGCAGGATACTGGGCACAGCACTGCCTCGGGGCAGGATACTGGGCACAGCACTGCCCTCGGGGCAGGATACTGGGCACAGCACTGCCTCGGGGCAGGATACTGGGCACAGCACTGCCCTCGGGGCAGGATACTGGGCACAGCACTGCCTCGGGGCAGGATACTGGGCACAGCACTGCCTCGGGGCAGGATACTGGGCACAGCACTGCCTCGGGGCAGGATACCGAGCACAGCACTGCCCTCGGGGCAGGATACTGGGCACAGCACTGCCTCGGGGCAGGATACTGAGCACAGCACTGCCCTCGGGGCAGGATACTGGACACAGCACTGCCTCGGGGCAGGATACTGGGCACAGCACTGCCCTCGGGGCAGGATACTGGGCACAGCACTGCCTCGGGGCAGGATACTGGGCACAGCACTGCCTCGGGGCAGGATACTGGGCACAGCACTGCCTCGGGGCAGGATACTGAGCTCAGCACTGCCTCGGGGCAGGATACTGGGCACAGCACTGCCTCGGGGCAGGATACTGGGCACAGCACTGCCCTCGGGGCAGGATACTGGGCACAGCACTGCCTCGGGGCAGGATACTGGGCACAGCACTGCCTCGGGGCAGGATACTGAGCACAGCACTACCCTCGGGGCAGGATACTGAGCACAGCACTGCCTCGGGGCAGGATACTGGGCACAGCACTGCCTCGGGGCAGGATACTGAGCACAGCACTGCCCTCGGGGCAGGATACTGGGCACAGCACTGCCTCGGGGCAGGATACTGAGCTCAGCACTGCCTAGGGGCAGGATACTGGGCACAGCACTGCCCTCGGGGCAGGATACTGGGCACAGCACTGCCTCGGGGCAGGATACTGGGCACAGCACTGCCCTCGGGGCAGGATACTGGGCACAGCACTGCCCTCGGGGCAGGATACTGGGCACAGCACTGCCTCGGGCACCTGGGAGGCCCGCCTTGGGAGAGTGCTGGTTCTCTTACCCCCTTGCTAAAGAGAACCAGGTTAACTAGATGTTAACTGTCGGATGTCCTGGTTGAAAGCAGGTCCTACCGGGAAGAAGGGCTAACTAGGCTGGTTCACTTGACTCCACTCCACAATGTCCCGAGTTCCTGGGGGAAAGCGTTGTGAGGGTGGCTACTGTCCAATGCGCTTGGGATTTTTACTTCGTTCACTGTGACTTTCTGTCTTCCTCCCCCCAGGAGTTCTGTTCCTAAGGAGACAATTCTCAGAAAGGCTCTCGGGAATCACAGTGAGTCAGGGCCTCAAAGCTGACCGGCGAGCCTTGGTTTCGAAGGGGCACCGAGATGCAGGCGGCCGGCCTGGGAGTCGAGGCATCATCTAAAACTGCCAGGATCTACCATCTAATGGCACAGCGGGAGGACCGAAGATGTCTGTGCTTTTCGAAAACAAAAATAAGTCTTCCTTTGCTAACTGGTCCAACTCAATAAGCAATCATTAAAATGTAAAAAAAAAAAAAAGCTACTTTTTACTATGTCATGTGGTAGATTAAAGATGGCTGCAAGCCGAAGCCGGTTTGGCTCAGTGGATAGAGCGTCGGCCTGCGGACCGAAAGGTCCCGGGTTCGATTCCGGTCAAGGGCATGTACCTGGGTTGCGGGCACATCCCCAGTAGGGAGTGTGCAGGAGGCAGCTGATCGATGTTTCTCTCTCATCGATGTTTCTAACTATCTATCTCTCTCCCTTCCTCTCTGTAAAAAATCAATAAAATATATTAAAAAAAAAAAAAAGATGGCTGCAAATTCTTGGCTGCTTCTGCCATTGAGAGATGAAATGTAACCGCCCTCCCGTTGACCTGGGCCGGTCGCAGTAACTAATGTGAGCAAGAAAATGTCCCAGAAGGTTCTGCTGCGTCTCTAAGGCATCAGAGCCCTGCAGCTCCAGCCCTGGCTCCTGGGAATGCGGCCTCTGCAGTCAGACCGCCCGAGGCCACCAAGCCCGGAGGAAGCTGAGGCAAAGCACATGGAAACGCAGAGATGCCCGCCAGCCTCCACGGTTCCAGCCACAGCCACAGCCACAGCCACAGCCACAGCCACAGCCACACAAGTCTCCCTGGTGCGTGAAAAAGCCGTGGGCTTCCAGCTCGGTCGGGATCAGATGGAAGCTGCCGGAAATATCCCAACCCCACACTGCGCAGCCAAACCAAGTCAACCCACAGAACCAGGACAGCATGAGAAGTTTGTTTGGCGCCACCACGCTTTGGGGTGGGTTATGAAACTATAATAGCTCATTCGAAAAGGCAAAAAAAAGAATGCGGTTATTGTTCATAAATCATTTGCAGAAGGGGGGGGGGGTAGTGAATTTGGACAAATGATAGTTTCACATACATTTACCCTAAAATCGACTTCATAAGTTACAGATGTAGTTGAAGAGTAGAAGGATTCCTTTCATATTAATTGACCACCACTATGTACAAAACTAAGAACAAGTTAAAACTTCCTGATCTGAGGGAACCATGTGTAGTCACAGGAGTAAAAGGGTAAAGGAATGACTTGTTTCCCAGGGGGATAAATTATTCGGCACAGGTAATGAAGAACACAGCTCCGCAGGCACGGGCATTAAAACACACGTACAAACTGGACGTCCGGCTGCAGCCTTCCCGGGAGCAGGGGCCGTCCCATCAGCCTCGAAGCTCAGAGCTCCAGAACGTACTCCTCTTGCATAACTGAAACGTCACACCCTTTGACCAGCATCTCCCCACTTCACCCTCCTCCCGGCCCCTGGCACCCACCCGTCTACTCTCTGCCTCTATGGTGACTATGTTAGACCCTCCTGTAAGTGGTATCATGAGGTATTTGTCCTTCTGTGTCTGGTGTATTTCACTGAACATAATGTCCTCCAGGTTCATCCGTGTTTTCGCATTCGGCAGGCTTTCCTTCTTTTCCATGGCTGAGTACTACTCCACTGTGTGCATAGACCACATTTTTAAAACTCACTCATCCATCCATGGAAAGTTAGGTTGTTTCTGTATCTTGGCCACGGTGAGCAGTGCTGTGGTGAACGTGGGACTTGATCAAGGAAGTAAGGTGTCCAATGCCCACCCAGAGAGCCTCCCTTGGAGCCATGTCACATGCTGAACCCGGATCCCACCCAACGGGGCTTTTAAATTTGTGTCTAAAGCATAATTATCCTAAGTTAGTTGCAGAGTCTGTGTTTTTTCTTTTTTGTTCTTTGTTGCAGAGTCTTCATATAATAGTCTGAGGAACCGCTGTACCTCTGGCAGGGGTTAGGGGCTCTGAAGGGTGGCTTCCGAGAGTGATAAATGGTGAACCCTGGAAGCCCTGACTATGGCCATGTACACAGAGGCCGGCTGGAAAGTGCTAGAACTGCACTTCCTGGTGTCCCCTCTATAGGGTAGAAGAGTGTCACTAGGTGGCTCGCCCTGCCCACCATGGTCCCTCTGTTCGTCTGCCTCTGCCCTTATTTAGCAGCAGGGAGGTGTCAGCTGAGGCCAGTATCTCGCTGCCCTGCCCTTAGACCTGGTGTAGGCACTACCACTGGTACACACTGTCCCAAACCCAACAGGTACCCTCATATTTTCATTTTAAATCTACAAGAAGAATGTATTTGTAAGGGGGCTTCTAACGTAAAGACCCTAATGCAAAATACAGCTGCTGTCACAGAAAGAGCTAAGACCTAGGAGGCATGACCAGGGAGCGGGCTTTTTGCCAACCCGGACGCCTCTGCCATTGGGAATGACGTGAGCCACAGGGCTTGGGCCAGTAATGAACCGCACATACGAGTTCAGGAAAGCCAAGTTCCAAATCCCACAGCCACCCATCTGCCTGATTCCTATGTCTTGCGATAGTTGTATCCTGATGCCCCTTTTAAAGCTATTTTCAGTGCCAATCATTATTCTCCAGGGAGGGTGGAACATTCACACCCAGTGTATTTGCAGAAGATAGGAGACTGCCCACAGGTGGGCTGCTTTCCAAGGCGTCTTTCCCTACTGCGACCCTTGCCCCTGAACCATTCGAGGTGGACGCCTCGGTTGAAAGAGATTCAGTGAGATAGTGTTCGTGGCAGCGGCCACCTGGGAATTTCCCAGGCCCTGGAGCGCCTGTGTTATTTCAGATTCCAGAACAGAAGGACACAGCAATGACATCAGCTTCTCCACCAGCAGCGACCCCGGCTTTGCTGCTAGCTACGCCGATCGCCATGGGAGCAGGCAGGAAAAGGAGTCTTCATTCTATTCACTGTCCAAACAGGAAAAAACAGAGCCAGGAATTATTTGCCTGCCTCTGGCCGTTACCAACCTCTGCGACTGGGAGAAGCACCCCTGACCAGAAAACCGCTGTCAGGAGGCACACGGTGAGTCTCTGCACCGCCCAGTACATGGCGCCACTCTTCCTTGAAACCCTTCCTCACTCATTTCTTTAAAATGCATTTTTCTTGATATCAGAGAGGAAGGGGGGGGGAGAGAGAGAGAGAGAGAGAGAGAGAGAGAGAGAGAGAGAGAGAGAGAGAGAGAGAAAAAGAGAGAGAGAGAGAGAGAATCATCAATCCGCTGCCTCCTGCACGCCCCACACTGGGGATGGAGCCCACAACCCGGGCATGTGCCCTGACCGGGAATAGAACCGTGACCTCCTGGTTCATAGGTCAACGCTCATTTGCTAATGAAGCAAATGGAGAATGTTTAGACACAGGCCCAGTTTTAAGCACGCTCTTTTCTGCCTCTGTTCAAGTCAAATGTGCAAGTGAGAACTGGAGCTCCTGATTGAAACAATACATATTTCAGACCCCTCGGATGCTTTTCAAAAAAGGATTCCTGCACGGGTGGGAAGCTGGAGTAGGTGACATCTAAATGATCCTTTCCAACGTGGAGAGTTTATTCTTTATTCCCGGAGCAGCAAGCTCCTGCACACTCCTGGCCACAGAGACTCAGGAAGTGCTGTGTGGGTGTCAACAGCGATCCTTGGAGAAGCAGACACAGGAACTTCTTTTTCAAAGACGTCGCCGCTGGGTGTTGACAGGTCAACTCAGAGGAAGTGGGGGTCCTGCCCATTAACTGTCCCCTCTCGCAGCTACCCCTGCACCCCACTTAGGGACGCACAGGCCACTGGTGCACCGCCAGGTGCTCCGAGCCTCCTCGTTCTGGAGATTCCAATCCTGAGGCTGCCTCTGTTCCTGACTCCCCCCAACCCCAGCCCTTTCCGCACCAGGAGACCACGCTCGTCAGTGACTGACACCCAGGCACAGGAAGGCTTGGCCAAGCTTCGCTGCCACACAATGGAAGGTGTCTCGCTCTGTAACTCCTATCGCCCCTCCAACCAAGGGTCCACACTTCCATCCACCACCACAGAAACAAGGACTCTGTCTCCCTCCTAACACCGGGGAAATCGGAAACGCTGGTTGGGAAGGCGATACAGGAAGAGGCCAAGGAGAAACAAACTTGCTCTGCCTCTAAGGCCGGGGGCCACCGGGACACAGTCATCTGCGATGCTGTCATTCAGAAACAGCAGGGGCTATATGGCACATTTTGGACATTATTACAAATGTCAATCATTTGTTTTCCAGAAAGTCCTTTCATAGATGCTTTTGGAGAAACGGCCTTATCCTACGTCTCCCTAAGCTTCCATATGGATCAATGCTACTCTGATAAATAGCTCAGAAGTGTGGTTCCGGATCATTTCAAGGATAGGAACTATTTTTTAATGTTAAAAAATTATGTGCAACCCCATATGGTAGCAGTTGTATTTTCTATCTTTTGATTATTGAGAAAATGTGTCATTAGAGAAGGCTATCATGAATTCAGCAATGCTTTTAACTGAATCTATGTTTCATTAGTCACACAGGACATGTGCTTGAAAACACCCAACAGCACACCCATACACATAAGGTACACTATCTACTGCTACAGACAATGCTGGATTCTTGACCCCTTGAAGTAACCCGTTGTCCCCGTCTCTCCCAGGCTGAGGCCCACCGATGGGGAACCAGCATGACCTATCTTCTTGTGTGAATTCTAAAAAGCAAAACTTTACTAGGTAATCCAAAGGAATTTTGCATTGACATTTTCAAGAGGAAAAAGCAAAACCACTTACTACTAATTCTCCTTGCATGACACCCTTCTACCTGTGGAGTGGTATCACACAACGTAGCAGATTTCAACAGAATAGATTTTCTACCGTTTTCTGTTATCCAACCATCAACAAACATTAAATTTAAAAAGGTACTAAGGACTCACAACCCTCTCTGCTCCTGGGGACTATCAGAGTCTAATTAAAACTCACAAGATCAATGCAACGCCTAACGAGAAAAATCACCATGGGAACTCTGGAGAGGAGAAAAGACTTGTTAGCAATCACATAAAATTACCCCAGGTTCCCGTCCCCCTCCCAGCTCCCCACGAAAACTCTCCTCTGGGCTGGAACGCAGATAAATGTCAGTCACCAGATTCCCGGGGACACTGACTCGGAAAGAGGAGAAACAGCCCCCAGTGCATGGGGTCGGGTGGGGGACAGGCACTGGCTGTTTATCCCTCTTCCCTGCGGAGCCCATCTAAGCAGTGTTTTCCGAGTTGGTTTCTTTGGTGTTGTGTTTCTTGTTGTTGTTGTTGAATACATTTGTTATTGATTTCAGAGAGAATCATCGATTGGCTGCCTCCTGATCCCCCCACACTGGGGATTGAGCCCGAACCCAGGCATGTGCTGACCAGGAATCGAGCTGTGACTTCCTGGTTCATAGGTCAATGCTCAACCACTGAGCCACGCCAGCCGGGCTGGTGTTGTGTTTTAATTCGTCCAAATTTGCTCTTCTTTGTCACCGGGACAACCCCAGGCCAACCCCAGGCCAGCATGGAGGTCGAGGCTCTGCACTGGGGGACCCTCTGCCAACGCTGCACTTGGTTGGGAGGGAGCTGGAGGGAGGGGTGGTGCCAGGCAGTGGGCGCTGGATTCAACCCCTTGCAACACCTAAGCCAAGACTGCAGAGTGCATGCAGGAGCACAAGCCAGTCCCCAAGGAGATGCCACTTCCAGGCATAATTTCTGACATGAATCTCACCTCTCAGCAGGTGACAGGAGAACCGTTTCTCCTTACCGGCTTGTGAGAAAGGCAGGGGGAGAGAGAGCATTTACATGGGTGGCAGAGATTCGAGTGAACGCTGTGAGACCTTCCCTGCACTTCTGTGTATTCTCACTGACAAAGGCCGAAAGGAAACCAGTGCAGGCCCTGTTGTGCCTTTTAGATCATTACAGGGCGTTTTGCTCTCGAATTCCTAGAGCAAACTGCCAATTTCACATTGGGTTACAGAAAGTACCATTCCCAGCTGACCTTGACCAGCCCAATCCACAGAACAGATTCTACGGTCCCAACTCTTATTCCTGCCCCTGAGCCCAAGGGCGGGTGTGTTCACTGTGGCCAAACCGGTGCAGCCCCGCGGCCTGACACCGAGCCCGGCCTGGGCCAGCTCGGGTCCCGGGACGTCACTGACAACTCAGGCGTCAGACCCGCACGGCCAACGACCGGAATCACTGAAGACGCTGCTTCACAGCAACTCAGAGCCTCAAAGCAGAGAAGCCAACCGGCTGAACCAACTTTCCACACAACTGCAGACTCCTCTAACCCTCCTCCTTCCGTGGGAAAGTTCGAAGCTTTAAGCAACGGTGGCTAGAGAGAGGCTGGCGTGGACCGGCTCCTCTCCCTGCCCACCCTGGACTTGGCAGCAGCACAAATGGCCCCGGGGCGGGGGGGGGGGGTGCGCGGCAATGCTTTGCCTTCATTCCTGACACTTTTTCAGGTGTCGCAATAAATTACCCCCTGGCTGCCCCTAACAGCTCCGGGCGCTGCGCTGGGCAGCTGTCACCCATCCCACTTGGCACAAACCGAGGTTCCACGGGACCCGGGACTAAGCCACTGTCACTGGGCCAGGCCTCGATACCCGCCTCCCCCCCCCCCCCCAGGCCTCTTTCAACTCCAGGATGAGCAAGGGGAGGGCCGCCTGGACCACACACGACAAACTGGCACCTGCAGTAAAGCAAATCCACCGAAAAGATCAAGGGAGGTGCTCAGGCCCTTGGGCGTGGTTACAAAACAGGCTAACAGGACAGGCACACGGTGGGGACTGCCTTTGCCCAGGCCTAACCCGGCACCTCTGTTCAGAATCCAGGGCCAGGAGCTGGGCAGCTTCCCCGGGAAGCAGAAATCAGGAAAATTCCCCCCCACCCCCCCACCCCCCGCCACAAAGCAGAGGAGGCTGTTTGCACAACCACAGCAGCAAACAGCCAACATCGGGAACACCAATGATACACCCGAGCCATCACCAAAAAAGCCATTAACTCCCCTTCCCTCTGTTCTCTCTGATGCCCACGGTCAGTTCTCCTCTCCCCCCCAGGAGTCAGCCGGGGGTGTGGGCTGGTCCATGGCAGCCATCAGGGGATGTCATCTGACGCTGAGATAAGTGCCGGGGAGCACGCTGCTCTCACACACAATGGGCCAACATGTTTCTCCAGCTCCCTGGCTGAACTAACCGCTCTATCCGAGAGAAAGGGCTGCTCCGCAGTCATCTGCCCTCTAACAAGGGCCGCTTGTCTGCCCAGCTGGCTGGAAGAAAGGTTACATCTGTGCCTCGTGGAGACCATGACAATGGTCCCTGCACGGCTGGGCCTGCAGAAAGAGCAGCTGTGGCCAGGAAGCTGGGAGCCGCCCAGCAGGACCCCACCACCCAGTGGCTCTAGGAGCCAGAAAACAACAAGAACAAACAACAAGCCCAGCCTCCTCGGGGCTCTGGACTTCAGAAGAAGCCCTGCGGAAAGCTATTCTCTGCAAAAAGCCGGGGGTGCTTCCCCTTCCCGTGATGTACCTGCTTCAAGTGGGGTGTGAAGGTCAGCGATGAAAGGAACCTGCATGCCCACGTGACCTTCAAGACCCACCTGCTCCCCTTTCTTGCTTTTGTCCTTTTTGGGTCCTGAGTCATTCTACCTAGAGATGCAGTGACCGGCCCCGGGCCGACCAGGACCACTAGTGCAGACTGGGAGATGCTTCGAGAACTTGGGAAGACAATGCTACTGCAGCAAATGCCTGCAATAGAAGCATTTTTAACATTGGTAATAATTATGTTGTGTGTTTCTCCTTTATTTTATGGATAAACACGTTTCACAGCCAGGGGTCTTCTAAAAGCTTTGTGTTGCCTTTTCAGAGAGGCCTGCTGGCCTCCCAGGAACCGTCAGGCCACGAAAACGCCGCTGGAAAAACGGCGGGCAGAGCGCTTCCATTTGCGAGAAATACAGTTGTTAAGATAGATGACACCTAACCCGAGGCCTGTTTTCAACCAAAGTAACCAACATTGTTCCCAGGACCAAAGGCACATAAAAGGATGCTTTCGGCCAACTGAAATCTGTAATGTGTTTAGACTGTGGCCCAGACAGCATTTAAACATGATGTCAGCAGCAAATACACATTAACCAAAGGAAGTACCAGGCTGGACTGGAGCTGCCATGAGATAAACCCTCCGTAGACATGGAGAAAGCTGCCGGATTTTCAGACAGTTAGTGTGCTGGAAGGGAGATGGGAGCACTGATCTCGGCCTGCTTTTCATTTTGTTAGTTCCTGTTTAAAGGTGCATTAGAAGCATTTCCCCCCAACTGATTTCTAGAGAAAGTGGGAGGGGGGAGGAGAGAGACACACTCACACACACATCGATTGGTTGCCTGCTGCACGTGCCCTACTGGGGCTGGGGACCTGCAACCAAGGTATATGCCTTGGTCCTTCGGTTTCAGGGCCGATTCTCTAGCTGCTGAGCCAAACCGGCCAGGGCCATTAGAAGCATTTGTAACATTAGTAATAATTATGCTGTATGTTTCTCCTTTATTTTATGGATAAACATGTTTCATAGCCAGGGGTCTTCTAGAATTAAAGAGCATGAGCTCTTACCATACTGTATTTAGAAAGGCGACAGAGAATCACTCTTCGATATCAGAAGGAAAGTATATTCACCAGCAGCAAAGACTGAGGTCATGGAGGGAACAGGAGCAGACAATGGTTAAAAATGGCAGACACGTATCTTTTGACTTTATTTCTTGACCCTTGACCTTCAGGGTGGCTGAAATGCAGATGTGATGGCTGGAGCAGCTGTGTTGGACTATGAGGTAATCTTGGGAATGTCAGTCAGGTACAGCTAAACACAAAGGAGTCTGGACTTGCCTAGCCGGTGTGGCTCAGTGGTTAAGCATCGACCTATGAACCAGGAGGTCAAGGCTCGATTCTCCATCAGGGCACGTGCCCCGGTTTCAGGATCGATCCCCAGTAGGGGGTGTGCAGGAGACAGCCAATCAATGATTCTCTCTCATCACTGATGTTTCTCTCTCTTCCTTCTTTTCTCTCTGAAATCAATAAAAATATATTTTTTTAAAAAGAGTCTGGACTTGAGAAACGTGAGCAGCGCTGCCACACCAACCCTAGCCTATGAGAGAGAAATAAACACTTATTTTGTCTGAACAAGTGATTATTTTTCCTATTCCTCACAGACAAACCTCAACCTACAGTATATACCCCTCACCTAAAGCACTTGTAACAGCAGCTGCCAATGAATAAGCAGGGCTGTTTTCAGGGCCAGGACCGGAAATAATGCATTGGCCACCAGAAGTAAGTACATACGTGGGGTCATCCGTGGTCCCTCCCACAAAAAATAATGACCATAGAGTGAATGAAGTCTAAGAGAAGTTCAGGTGGACCACCTCGCCGCCACCTGGTCTTTGAAGGCAGGACACTGCACCTCTAGCACCTATACTGTGCCTGGGACACAGCGGGTGCCCAATGAACACCTACCTAGTGAATGAAGCTGGCGTCAAGGATGGCTAGCCAATCTAAGCCCAAGTATGAGAGGACCCTTTTAAGTACAGAACAAAATAATAACATATAAAACTCTCAAGTTTGTATGAAATGTGCCTTGGAATCAAAGCCCTTCGATGGTTCAAGTTTCAGGGTGGAGGGGCCTGGGAGAAGGGAAGTTAACAGTTCATGCAAAGTGAAAGCTTTATTCTGTGGGATCAGAAAGAGTGAGCTTACGGTCGTCCAGGTTTCTGTGTATCGTACCCTGTCATTCAGATTTCCTAAAGCTTAAAGATAAAAGATCAACACAGAGACCAACAGAACGTCCTCAATGAATCTAAGGAACAGAGATGGAAAAGAGAGATCCCTTCAGAATTCCTGTCTGAAGAAACTTCCCCTAAGGACCTGCAGATACCAAGGCCAAAAACACCTTCTGTTTTCGTAGACAAATCCACCTCATAACAGCAGCCTTGCAGGGCAGGTTTCTATCCCGTAAAAAGCTGTATCTCGCAGGCAGTGGGGGAAACCAGAGTATTGTATTTATTCCTCTCACTGGAGGAGTGACTGTAGTTTCCTTGTTAAAAAGCACACTTCCCATATTCCAGCGTTCTTTATAGACTTGTCAAACACCTTTTTCATTTCGGTTACAAAATCTAAGCCCAAATTTCCTTGACAGTACAGAAAACTAAGATATCATGAACTCTACCAAAAGTACAGGCTGAAATTTGAGAGTTTCATGGGGGCTGCTGTATTTTAAAAGTAGCATAAGGTCTCTGGATCTTTTTTTAAAAAAATCCATAATTGTGTTAGGTAATTTATACCAGAACATAAACACACACACACACACACACACACACACACACACTTCCAAGAAAATCCGACCTCAGACTTATTACTGCTTGAAAATGAGGCGTCGGAGCAAAGGTGGTGTATTTCATGTTGGAGAGGCTGTTTCATAAAGCAGATGGGCTAAGTGGTTCAGGGACAAACTTACGTCCTTTCAAGTGAGTCCATTCGTAGAAAAATGCTAAGTGCATTAGGAAATTAGTAGCGCAGGTGGCAGGCAGTTTGGAAATACCGGAAAAACATACATCTGGCACTGGAAACCTGCCCAGTCCAAGGTTAGGTTTGGGTGGAGGGAGGGCTCGTGGGCACCCTGACCTCAGCCCCAGGACTTGCTGCCCTGGTAGCAGTACCGCTTTCCTGCTTCCCCCAAAAAGTACATACCAACTTCAATAACTGGCATTCAAGAAACAAGGCTTCCATAAAGCAATGCGAGTGTGGGGCTTTTTGTTTTTAATTTCTGTGAAATGCTTCTACCCTAAAGAACCTAATGGTCTCTTAAGTTCATTCTTTTCACTGTAGTCTAGCAGTGACTTGATCTATTATTTCACCATCTCATGTATTCATTTATTAGTAACTGCTTATTGAATGAATACATATTTATTAAATCAATGTTGACTGAATGGCGAGCCTACTATGTGCCAGGCACTGTCCCAGGACCTGGGGACACGCTGACCTTTTGGAGCTCTTAATCCAACTCACAGAATGACTCGGCTTTTAAGGAGCAGGTACAGACGTCACCTTTCTCTGTCCCAGACAACAACACGCGACACAGAAAACAGCCAAGATCATCATTCCTCCATTTGTTACTTCTCCAAATACCTCAAAAATTGTTATTACTTCTGATATTGATTTGTGCTAAATTTATCAAAGAAAGGTGCACCGAGGATTGGCAAGGGTGAGCTCTGGTGAAGGTCAAGATCACAGCAAAGGATACTTGGTTTCTTTGGAAACCATGAGCGTGGCATACGCATTCTAGTTCACCTGCCTCAACATTCCACCCCACAGGAGGTCCGAGCTCACACGTAAAGAAGGACACCAGTTCTACAGACAAAACACCAGATTTCTTACATCAAAATATCTCCCGCAGGTGACAGCAATAATGAAATAAAAACACTAGCCTGTTTTCGCATGAAGAGACCATCATATTGTAGGAAGTTAGAATCCGGGTAAACTAACAGGCTGGTTATGGATAGGTGCCTTCGGGAAATGTGAGTTAGGACTCTCCTTGGGTAGCATCTCCAGAAAGCACAGCTGCCTGCTCCGTCCCAGCTGTTGGCACACCTGCAGTGGCAGGCTGAGCTCAGGCTGCAGAGGTGAGGAGGGTGTCACAGCCCATCGCCAAAAGGCATAAACTGACTGGCAGTAAACACATGACACTTTTAGAAACTGGTTTGTTTTTTTACTTCTCTCTTGAAGTAATGGGGTTGATCCATGCAAGGCTGGTTAGTTCCAAATACTGCACACCAAAGTGAAAGGAGAGGAATAGCAAGTGTTCGGGAATTCCTCCAGTTCATGGAACAGTCTGGTGCTTTACTTCTTTCTTGAGTTCTTAACCCAGTGTATTTCACAGACTGGAAGCCATTCCTCTTTGAAGACACTTAGATGCTAACATTGATCAATATTTACTGAAGTTGTTACCATGCATCTCAAAAGCACCATCAGATAAGGCTCATGATCTATTATGGAAAAATCTGCAAATTAGCTTGGTTTGAGAAATACCATAAAATGGGTAATTTCCTTCACCTCACCTTGTCAGCCCATAGCACTGATGAGTCAGAAAGCAGAGGTAATGGCTGTGCTTAAAGAATCCTCATCCTCATGCACGCTCATCACATGCTCATGTCTGCTAAGTACTTCACATGTAAATATCAGACAGTCCTCAACACAGGCCTGCGAGATCTACACTGTCCTCATCCGCACGGCACAGTGAGAACCCAGGGCCAGAGGACTCAAACCTGCTGGAGATCACACGGCTAGGAAGTGGGAAGGCTGCCGCTCCCACAACAAGCTGTCTGACGTCAGAACACATGGGGGGGGGGGGGGATTCCAGGTAGCGGTTTGCCTGAGGTGCCTAACTCGCTGAACTCTCCCATCCATGACAGGTCAGAAGGAAGGGTGACACCATCTGATAGCACTTGGAGAGCAAAGCTGAGCTCATGTGCCCAGGACTCAGTTAAAGTAAAAACAATGAACAGTGGGCTCGAAGTTAAGGAAGACACACACACACAAGACTGCACATGGTCTGATTCCACTGAAATGAAACCCTAGAAAAGGCAAAACTCCGATGACAGCAGATGGGTGCTGCCAAGAGCTGGGGGCGGGGGGAGAGGGGGGAGGGTTCAAAGGGGCACAGAAGATGAGGAAGTTCTTGACTATAACTCGGGATATCTCCACAACTGAACACATTTGCCAAATTCATCCAACTGCACACTTAAAATGGGTTAATTTTATTTTATGTAAACTATACCTTAATAAATCTGATTCTTAAGTGGGCTTAAAAGGAAATTGAATAATATTCCTATAATATACAATGTATCCTCTTTCTATTCCTTTTTAAAATGTATTTATTGTTGACAGAATTACTGATGTCCCCCACTTTGCCTCTCTCCACCCAGCCCCTGCCCCACCCTAGGCCTTCCGAACACTATTGTCTGTGTCCATGCACTATGCGTATACGCATCTATGTCTAAGTTTCACGTAAACCTACGTTTGGTGGAAAACTCTTGAATGTATTTGAAGAACCAAAATCTTTCATAGTTTGAAGTTCCTATTTCCTTATGAACCTAACCTCACCCCACAGGAAAACTATCCTTCCCTGACTGACAAATGTTTGTGATTGTTTATGATGAGGTCACGGTTCTGGGCACCTGGAAGGTGCAAGGTCTGAGCAAAGAGGCCTTCACTGAGAGTCAGATGATTTTTACTCCCGATCTGGCCCCTCTTCATCACGGCTGTGTGACTGTGGGCAAGTCACTAAACTTCTCTGAACCTAAATTTTCTTCTTTATATAATGGGATCATGGTGTCTCCCTTTAAGGGTTTATGAGAACTAAATGGGCTGATTGTAAATTTTTATTATTTTAATGTGACAAGGTGTCTTTCAAAAAGTAGGGCAATAGTCTCTTCAAGACACTGACAATGTGCTGTGCTCCAGCACCTAGAGCTGAAAGCATAAATTCTAAAGTTTATTAAATTTCTTACTTGTCCTCTCATTGTTCCAAGCACACCTAATGATTTCAATAGAAGATGATAATAGGACGGTAAAAGGGTAGATCAATACATGTTGGTAGAAGTGAATGCAATATAAATTGAGAAATAGTATTTGTTGAAATGAACTGAATAGTGAACAAAAGGCTTTTTTATATTGTTTGTGAGGTTGCTGTGCTCAATTTATCCACCCACACACTAGACAGGAAGAATATTCATTTAGTAAATAGACAAACTTCATGATACAACAAAGTTTCACTCGGCAATTATCCCAAATATATCCTTGAAGTCAGATTTAAGAACCATGGTTGCAAGGAAATCAAAACACTGCGGACAAAAGCTGATGGTTTCCCTGGGGAGAAAAGCCCCAACAAGCATGGCGTACAGGACAGGAGAACAAAAGTGCCCACTCACACCCACCTAAGCATGTGGATGCTACAGGTCAAGGTGAGAGCCTAATGACACGGGTTTATCCTCCTTGACAAATGTCTTCACAGGACCTGGAAGGTCAAGTCCTAACTGAGGATTCTTGCCTCCTAGGCTTTCCTCACCCAGCTCCCAGCCCGCCTTCTCCCCACCATGGCTCCTCCCTACCCCTCATGTGGGGACAGCCCGGGATTCACCCACCTGCCTCCCCCGACAGCCACCTGCCCACCCCTCAGTCTTAGGGGTGCAGAGCGGCACGGGGAAGAGCCTGCATGGCCAGTGTAAGTGGGTCCAAGGTCATTTGGGCAAAGAATTCTGGGTCCAGAGCAAGTTCTCCGAGAAGGGGAGCTGTGTCCATTTGGCCCCTTGGTCTCCTTCGCCCATGGGGAGACACACGCCACAGAAAGCCCAGAGCAGGGGCCTCTCCTGCCCACACTGGAGACTAAATGCACACATAAGACCTTCAGCAGATAAAACAATATTATAATCAGACACCATGTATCGATAAATTTTTGCAGCTACATTTGTGTGTGTATATATACATACAACGATGCATCAGCATGTAATTCAGATATAGCAAGTCACTAATTACATGAGACAGACAATGTGTCAAGAGAAGGCCTGGCATGAGTGTGAAGACCGGGTATGCATCAGGGAACAGAAGATGGGCTTCCGGAGATGGCAGCTGGACGGCAGAACAGCTCCATCCAGGGAAGGACTGAACCAGGCGCCGTGTGTTCAAATCACCAAATCAGACGTGATTGCAGGGAGCAAAGGGAAGTGTGGGCACTTCAGCTTCATGTCGGAATAAGGTTATAAACAGAGAAGCGTGATCAAATGACAACGAAGCGTCACCGCTAAAACCCATGCCACCAAATGGATTCACTCTTTTGGGTCAACACTGTGTACGGAGCCTTAGCTGGTGCGAAGGCCCCAGACCCAGAGGTGGCTGTAGGCTCGAGCAATGGCTGGGCGGGGGTATTAAGTTTAATGTCTTGGTTTCATGACACTAACTAAACTCTAGGCACTTGGAAGCATTTAGTTTTACCTCCTAACTCCCCACTGCAATCCCACACCAATCTCTCTCTCTCTCTCTCTCTCTCTCTCTCTCTCTCATTCTCTCTCTCTCTCTCTCTCCCTCCCCCCCCCCGCCCCCACCGCCCCCCCGACTTTTTCCAAAGTAAAACCACCTTGTCTCAGTTGGGTTTTTTCTACATCTAAATATAGTTTTTAAAAAACAACATTAAAGGCCTGGTATAAAAAAGTGGAAGAGGGATGTTTCGCTTTCAGATCAGACTCTACTTAAATAGATTTCCCAGATAACACCTATGGGGCACCAGGATTAGAAGAACTTCGCAGCCCATGCAGGCGGCCTGCACTGCTGTGGCCCTGGCCCTGGCCCTGGCCCTGTCCCAAGAAGGCAGAGGAGACCCGTGAGTCGCTGTGACGCGAGGCTGGCAAAGCGAGGCGCTGCACCCCTGGCACACCCCCGCTGGCCTCTCCAACTCCAGTCTGAAAGCATCCTCTGTTGCTTTAAAAATAGAAACTATTTTGGCCAGACAAGCACATAAAATGGAAATGTAACAGGAAGAAGACAGGAGCAAGACAAATGAAGCAAGATGTTATCTATTTCTAGCCCAACCTGGTTTTGTTGATTTTTAATAAACTATGATGGCCCTTGTTTAAACAAAAATGCTGCAAGAAGCTGGCAAATTAACTCTTAGAATCCCTCTGTCCCGTGGGGTAATATTAACTTATCTCCAATAATTCAGAGCGCCCTTTTCCATGGTTTTACATAAATATAACTTCCAGAGGTACGCTGTGATGGGAGGGGAGTGCTAAAGCCCAGTGCCAGGAGTCACTGGGAGTGTCCCCGGCCCCCGCCCAGGCCCCATTCTATCCACCTGCTCAGAGCCACTGCCCCCAACTCTGGCTTCCACGAGAAACCCAACTTCTGGCCACATGCTCATCTCAGGGCTTTGCCTTAGTCATCATACCGACCCTCCTGCGTGACCCTCCCCCGGCAGTGGGCCCCCAACCCAGGCCACCTGGGGACAGTTACCTACGCTGCTTCAAACTGGTAGCAAGGAAACAGCTACCTCCCTTTTACCCAGCGATGTTCTTTGTCTAAGTTTGGATAACTCTTCCTTTAAAAGTCTTAGAATTGTTGCTTTAAAAAATGAAACACCCAGCAGGAACGCTGCCAGGGCAGAGGCCGCCTCCAGAGCGCACCTGCGGGAGCCGAAGGGGAGGGGCTCGTCCTTCCTGGCCCCGCTGCCCCCAACCAGGCTGCCTCTGCAGGGCCAACAAAGGCACACTGTTCGGTGGCTCAGGGAGCGCTTTCTCCATCAGGATAAGAGAGGCCTGGGCAGAAGGCCAGGGGGGTGATGTACTGCAAACATTTCTCTTCTCTTTAGTTGATGGAAATAATATTTACTTTGCCGTCCACACACCAGCACTCTAGGAGAAGGCGTTGCAGACCCACGGGGAGCTCTGGAGGCAGGAAAGAGGCTCTTGTGTTCCATGACGAATCGACTCATCTTTCTCGGACCAATCTCATCTCTCAGAGCAGCACCGCTGCGGCCTCATTAATGAATGCAGCCTGGGAAGTTTCCATGGAACGTGTGCCTCGGTGGAGCTCCGCTGCTCCTATTCTGAGGCCGGCTAGTAAGCACCCCTCTATCAGTCCTACAGTTAATACAGCGGCATCATGAGGATAAAAGATGTGCATCCTGAGTTAACTTAATGCTAATGCTGAACCTTAACATACTCACGACTCAGCCTGTGCCGCCTCTTTTTATAAACTTCACCTCCTTCCATTACTGAACCTGAGAGTGAAAACGTATTTATATTAACACGAAAGACTTTCCCTATTGTACACGGAGGAGCCAAATATTTGTACCAAGGAACAAACAGGTTCAAACGTAACACCTGTTAGAAGATTCCAAATACACAAGAAATGAATGATGGCCGGGAGAGGAGCTGAAGGGAGTGGGGAGACAGGGCCGGAGACTTTTCACCGGAATCCTTTTGTCTCTTCTACTTTTGAACACTGGGAATGTAGTGTCTATTGAGTAAATAACGCTGTGTGCATTTTTTAAATAATAAGTTGGCTCCAGATAGCTCTGAAAAACTGATCTGAGGTTGGAGAGGAATGTGCCCAAAGTCGTTTTCATCCACACCCGGGAGCTGCGACTTTCAGGGGAGTTCACACCCAGCCTCCCTCCCTCTTTATTTATTCATTTATTTATTTTTAATCCTCACCCGAGGATATTTTTCCACTGATTTTTAGAGAGAGAGAGAGAGAGAGAGAGAGAGAGAGAGAGAACTATAGATGTGAGAGAAACATGTCGATTGGTTGCTTCTTGCCCGACCTGGGCCCAGGCTGGGGAGGAGCCTGCAACTGAGGTATGTGTCCTTGACCAGAATTGAACCCTTTGGTCTGCAGGCTGATGCTCTATCCCCTGAGCCAAACTGGCCAGCGCCCACCCTTCCTATTGAATTGTGTGGCCACTGACTGGCCTGGTTAACCCAGCATCCTGACGGTGACACGGAGAGCTGAAGTCACGGTGGCGGTTCTGCTCTGCGGCCACCTGCCTCCCTCCAGGCAAGTGCCCACTCAGACTCCTGTCACCACGTCACCTCCCCACACCTGGGCCGCGCTCTCAGTCCAGAGCCACAGGAGGCCTTGCTCTGGTGGGACAGCACGCTAGTTCCGACTCATGGGCCCCAAGGATATTGAAAGTCAAGTTCATGCTTCCCAAGTCAAGCCCATTCTCAGAGCTCCTTACACACGAGACCGGAGCGTCAACCACTCTGCTGCTTCCTGCAGTCCCTGAAGCAGCTCCCAAAGGGAGTTCAGACGCTGGAGAGAGAGCGAGGACTTGGAAGCTTAGTGGCACAGATTTTACTTCCAAACCAAGGTCAAACACCTGAGCCAAGGTGGCAACCTCAGAGCAGGCCCCCCCTTACATGGGCCAGGAGAAGGTGCGGACAGCCAGCTTCTGCAGGCTCTACTCACACTGCCCACCGTCCCCTCCCATCCCCGAGAAGACACACACCACGCCCTTTGTCTCATGGCCTGCAGTGCTTCCTGGCAGGCAGCATATACCTCTAACCCCACCATCCAGACCGCCCAGACCTGCTTTGGCCATAGAATGTGAATCAGTGTGACACCTGCCACATCAGAGCAGAAGCTCGAAGTTCAATGTGATGGTTCGAACTGGCATCTTGCTTCTGCCCTCTGCCATGAGAACGGCACGTCCAGACATATGCTGCTCCCGGAATGTCAGAAGCCATGCTGGGCCATGCCGTGTTACACGAGCAGGAAATACACACTCATTGTTAAAAACCAGTGAACGGCGCGTTACAGTAGAAAAGCTGATGCACTGCCCTAAGGCACGAATCACATGATGATTGGGTTTGATCTTCAATTTCTTTGCAAATGTGGTCCTGCTGTGGCTCCTTGGAAGGACTCGGGTGACTAACAGTGACGCTCAACATGCCTGAGCTTTTCCAATCGCACAGAGCACTGGATGGCCGTGGGACTAATGACGGTCAGTAATTGATGGAATTTACCATTAAGCAGTGAAATTGAAACGATCTTTATTTATCTTTAAACATTTTTAAAAAATATATTTTTACTGATTTCAGAGAGGAAGGGAGAAGGAGAGTGAGACAGAAACATCAATGATGAGAGAGAATCATTGATCAGCTGCCTCCTGCACGTTCCCTGTTAGGGATCGAGCCCGCAACCCGGGTATGTGCCTTTGACTGGAATCGAACCTGGGACTCTTCAATCCACAGGTCGACGCTCTATCCACTGAGCCAAACCGGCTACAGCTGAAGCAGTCTTTAAACATTGCACTGCTGGGCTGCTCCTGGCTCAGTGGAACTGACTGATCTCAGCCTCCTCGTTTATTCTGACATTCTGGTATTCATTACCAAACGCTGTGCACGCAGAAATTCTTTGCATAAATATTTACTGGGCACCACCTGTGTACGAAGGACGGTGCCAGGTTATTCTGTTGCTGTAAGCTAAGTAAATTTCCCTGCAAACAAAGGTTATTTTCAAGTTTTGCAAAGTAAATGGTACTATGACTGAGTGCATTTTAGTGTGAAGACTGACAAAGCAGGCCAGGTGCTAAATGCAGAATACCTTTTTACATCACTAAGCGTCATTCCCCCATTTCTGGGGCGGCGGGCGAGGGGCTTTAGAGAACAGAGAGAGAACAGAGCCTCTGAAACCAGACCGCCCGCTTTAAACAAGAGATTCCACCGCGCAGTGGCTGTGCGACCTTGAGCAAGACCTCGCTAAGCCTCACTTTCTGCATCAGTAAGAGCATCCATCTCACCGGCTTATCATAAGAATACACGAGAAACCCACATAAAGCTTCAGGCAGAGATCTTGGCAACGAGTAAGAAGACAACACACATTATTGACTACTAGAGGCCCGGTGCACAAAATTTGTGTACGGGTAGGGTCCCTAGGCCTGGCTGGCGATCAGGGCCTATCAGGGCCTTCTGGATGCCAGCCAGGGCCTTCCTTCGTTCCACGCCACCCCCTAGTGGTCAGTGCACGTCATAGTGAGCGACTGAACTCCCAGAGTCGAACTCCCGAGGAGACACTTTGCATATCAGCCTTTTATATAGATAGATAGATTAGTCAATAGTTATCCGTTCTGCACCCATGGTCATCAAGTGGAGCTATTTCGTGTTGTTTTTCACTTAACAATTTTACTGTCCCAATGCTCTCCACTAACAAATAAACTACTATAGTTGAGATATGCAGACCTTCTTCCCTGATTAAATCCCACATGTGAGTGAGAAGGAAAGGAAGCCCATACACGTTCTGAACATAGATTTACATTCCACAGGGAGCCTTTTCTGTGTGGAAATCGCACACACACTAAAGAATGGAGACGTTATTTCTCTTTCATCCTTTACTTTTATACAAGACGCTTGTCTAGATTTGCACATGTGCTTGTCAGAGAGAAATTAACACAGGGAATTTTCTTTCCTTCCTCCCACACAGCACATCTGCCAATCTAGTGCTTGCAGAAGCAGCAAGCCATGCGCAGGCTGCAGCCCCAGGAACAGATCGCCAAATGAACAGAAGCTGGGAAATCAGAACAAGCATTTGGCGTCTGCCTGGGAACAACCTCCAGCGGACAGCTCTCTTCTCAAACACCGGCAATGGCGGGGACTAACGCAGGAGCTGCGCAGCCCGGGCAGGTGTGAGCCACCGAGATCAGACACACAGACAGACCTCTACTTCCCGACTGCCACGGCCTCCCCTCCCAAAAGCTGAGTTGGGCGCCTCTTTGCAACTTCCACTGGCGACTTACCTGCAGACACGAAACTATTACAGACACGTGAAAGGGGCAGCAATGAAAATCTAGGAAACTATTAGGTTCTGGGTTAGCACTGATACGGTCAAAGACCCTAGAAAGACCTAATAAGTCACACAGCCTGCTTCCCTCCCTGCAAAAGTTCAAGATCTATCTAGAATAGGGAATTGTCTACCTGCAAAGTTTAAGGTCTAGCACAGGAGATTGTCTACATACTTGTGGGTAGAAGGTACCAGATATTTATTGAGGTAATACTGTGTGCCAGGTTCTGCAGGAGACACAGAAATGAGTGCATGCCACTAATCATCAGGGAACTAATACTGACTGAACAATATTACTCATCATTCATTCATTCAACAAATATTTACTAAGCTTCTACTGTAACTAGGCCCCATTGCTGATACTGAGAATAAAACAGACTTGAAAATTCTGCCCTCAAGAAGCTTAACGTTTTAATTGAAAGAATGAGATAAAAAATAAAACATGTATTATATTAGATAGTGATCAGAATAAAGGGTTAAAATGAAGCCGGGAAGG
Source organism: Myotis nattereri (assembly GCF_964212035.1). Classification (NCBI taxonomy): domain Eukaryota; kingdom Metazoa; phylum Chordata; class Mammalia; order Chiroptera; family Vespertilionidae; genus Myotis; species Myotis nattereri. The sequence continues at coordinate 95,215,333 of NC_138081.1, read as the reverse complement.
GGGTGATGGGATCTCCACTGTAGATACTAGTAGGGTGGCCATGCACCTACAGGAGAGTGGGAGGGGGGCATGACAGAAGGTGACATTTGACTGAACACCTGAAGGAAGAGAGGGAAGAAGCCATGCTTACCTCCAGGGGAAAAGAATTCCCAGCAAAAGGAACAGCAAGTGCCCAGATCACGAAGGGGAGTGACTGGGTGTCGGGGGAGCAACTCGGAAGCCAGGGTGACCTTGAGCAAATGGACCAGGGAGAGGGTGGGACCGAGCTGACTGGGGCAGGTCAGACAGGTGAGCTCAGAGCCTCCCCAGTCGCTCTCAGAGCTCTGACAGCCCTGAGCAGAGAAGAACATGATTTAGGCTGTGTTTGAAAAGATCACGCCTGTTGCTGCGTTGAGAAGAGGGTTGGAATGGGGCAGCGGGAACGGGTACATGCATCAGCAGGTAATAGTGACGAAGGCCTGGGCGGAGGCAGCCGTGGAGGTGGTGACTACGTCCCATCAGTCACATGCATGTTCTTTAACACACGGGGCAACAGAAGGGCCATCGCTCTGCGTTTCAGTGTCTGACCCCTGGAAAGCAACACGGAGAAGTGGGCGCACCCTGTCGGGACTGAGCACCCATTTCCTCATTTATAAACGGGACAATTAAGACGACAGTGATCAGACCCGGCGATGACCTCGGGCAGCCGTGAACCTGTGGCTGCCATCAGAGGTGACTCCTTAAGCCAAACCATGTTCCTCCCAGACAGAGAGGCCTGGTCAACAGCCATGAGGAACGGGGAAGCTCGCTCCGGGCACAAACGTCGAGATGCGTGAAGGCAGCCTTGCCAACAAGATGCTCTTCAAAGAGAGGCTCGAACCGATCACTGAAGCAGAAGAAAGCCTCACACCCCGTGTGAGAGCAGGACCACGGTCACCTGCTGGGCTCTCAGCTTCCAGGTGTGAAGGCGACAACCGCAGCCTCGGTCACTCAGACTGCTCTTCCGACGAGTTCCCGTTCCCTCGGAAATGGCGTAGCTAAACACAACACGGCATTCTGACAGGGGCTGATGAAGGCCAGGCCACGCCGCTATTCACACACGGAGGTGCGTTTGCCGCAAGGAGACACCAGGTCTGCCTGTCTGTCCACGGCCGTGGCCGCCTCGCCCACGAAGGACTTGTGTTTGAACTGGTCTCGTCGAGGCTCTGCTGTGTGGATGGACAGTTTCTTACACACAGACTTCAAGTCCACTTTGAACTCGATTGCTATCTTTCGAGACATTAACAAATCCACCAGATTTGGGACCGGCATTGTGGGAGGAGCTCCCCGCCTGACCCCCAGGAGAGGCACCGGCAGCAGGCCCAGCTCCCTGCTTGGGTGCCCTTGGAAAGCGGCTCACTCTTCCCCCGACTCAGATTCCCCATCTGTGACATGGGCATAGCCCTAGGACAAGCATGTCGAACTCGCGGCCCACAGTGAATATTTTTGCGGCCCAGCTAATATAACGGTATGTAAGAAACGTTTTAATAAAGATTTCGTAGTTTAATTTTTACAATATCCTGTAATTATTAATAATGAACTACAACATTCGCTAATGACTGATTACTACAATCGTGTTGTATTAATGTCCCTTACTCGCCTTATGCGCAGGTGCACCATTTCTCTCCACTGATACCAGCAGCGAATATTTCAGCAGCTGACGGCAACGTCATTAGTCTTGGACTGACTTGTTTGGTGTGCGCAAACAGGAAATATTTTGCGTTCGGAGAACAAGAAAAATAGGCTTATTTGCTTACTAATTTGTGCAGTTATTCAGTGTCTGGTAAGTTAATGTTCAAGAAAAAAATATTAATTTTTATTAAAATGTTCTATTCTTTTATGCTAATGATGACTCATTTATTTCAGCCCTTTGTATTCAGCATACTTCTATCGAAATAAACCTACCTTTCTATGAAAATTGAAGCTTTTGTTTTTTTGTGGCCCACATCAACGTAAACCTTGTTTATTTGGCCCGTGTTAGCCTTTGAGTTTGACATGCTTGCCCTAGGGCAGTGATGGCGAACCTTTTGAGCTCGGCGTGTCAGCATTTTGAAAAACCCTAACTAGAAATTTTTTGATATTTGCAACCATAATAAAACAAAGACTTTATTTTTGATATTTATTTTATATATTTAAATGCCATTTAACAAAGAAAAATCAACCAAAAAAATGAGTTCGCGTGTCACCTCTGACACACGTGTCAGAGGTTCGCCATCACTGCCCTAGGACCTACCTCACAGGGTCGGCTTGAAATGAGAACACATATGAAATATTTAGTAGAGAACATCCACGCTCAGTAGACAGACGCACAGGGAGCTGCAAAAATAGTACAGAGGGGTCCTGTGCCCCTGGCTCTCCGTAACATCTGTTATGAGCTTTATCTTTTTTTAATCATCACATATTTTGAGGTAAATTCATTATCAGCCTATTTCACAGGCAAGAGGTCAATGGGAGAGCTGGGATCCGAACCCAGGCAGCCCGGCTGTGGAGCTCCCGTTCCTCGCTGTCCTCGTCTTGGCTTTCTGAAGCCTAAAAGGGCCTAATAAACCCCAAGCAGGCTATGCTTCTGCCCTTCCCACATGGCTCTGCTTGATCCCACAGACTGCAACTTCCCTGACTTTATCGTTCACAGACAAATGCCCTGTCTTCTGAAACGGCTCCCGGGTGGGCTAGGAGAGCGTCCTGCTTTCACTGCGGCTGCTGCTTGCACAGGCTGAGACCGGCGAGAAGCGCTCTCTGAGGGTGACTCTGCATGGCTGTGCCACGGGCATGCTCGGTGGGGGTGGCAACTCCGCTCTTCCTGGAGTCCCACCGACTGTGGCTCAGACCCTGGGTGCGTCTTGGTGCCTGTGTGTAAATGACTTGCTTGTCTAACTTGGTGCCTTCCCAAATAAAGGCAGGCCAGAAGTCAATACCCACCCAGATTTCTTTTCTTTTCAGTAAGAGCTATCTTAGAACCAGTCCTCCAACCTTTGCAAAGCTTCTCCTATCTTCTACAAATTCTTAAAGCTAATTTCTAGTGTCCTACAACTGAAGTTGCTATTTTCTTAAGGGCCTTAAGATGTTTTGAGAATGAAGAAAGGAAATATTTAGCAGAAAATAAGAACTGTAAATGACTGTACTAAATGGGGAAAATGACAGGGTTTCTTTGGCCAAGGAATTGTGCCAACTCTAAGTGACAGAATGTTTTTTTAAAAAGTCCCTAATGACCCTTGCATGCACTGCAATAAAAAGTCTTTGTTGGCAACATGATTCTTTAAGGGGTAAAGAAGCTAATTCAGCATGAATGCTCAATTCTGGATGAATTCCGCTCTTGGAACTCACTACCGTCTGGACAATACCCTGAATTATCACTTATAAAATGTATTTGTCCAAGGCTTTCCCTCCTATCCCCATAGCCAAATACATCCACAAATTCCATAGCTTTGGCTTAAATGGCTATTGGAAATAGTGTTCTAACTTCCTGACACCAACACTAATATTTTGGCTGCTTCTAATATGACATCCAGACTCCTGGGTTTCAAAAACAATGCCTGGGATAAGGGAGGCATATCCTGTGGTACAACAGGAGGAACAATTCCCTGCTACTCCCTGAGCAAGTCCTTTACACAGGCACAGCTTCTCTTCCTAACAATGCTAAAATGCAAGTTTAACACAGATGTTACTATGGTGACGCACACTGGCAGGTTCACACGGGGTTTTACATTGTGCCACACCATACATAACTGTGAGGATAATTTGTTAACTCCAGCTGATAAAAATGCAGAGTTCTGCCTACACCTGACATTTGTTTTCCAGTCTCACTGCTTTTCTGTGCTTCCAAATGCAATTCAAAGCCCAGATTTTAATCTTACAATCTCTACAGTTCTCTTATTTGGCTAATTTAGAGATTTCCTTCCTCCTCCAACAAAATAAAAATAATCATTTCATATAAAAAAAACCAATCCTATTTCTAGAATCTATGAGAACTTGCCATAAAGCGTGTTTATCTTAAATGCCTGCTTTCTTCTTGTCCAAAAAAGCCCACGTTTGTGACACTCAGCATCCAGTTCAAGAAGTGTATTTTTCCGAGTACTTTATTACACTTCATTTCTTTTTGAAGATTAAAAATTTTTTCATGATAGGATTAATTAAAACTACACGAGATCCTTAATGTCAATGATCTGTATACTTAAAAAGGGTTAAAATGGTAAATTTTGTTATGTATACTTTACTTCAATAAAAAAGTTTACAGGATATAGGATCAGCCTAGAGGGTACTATGCTAAGTGAAGCAAGTCAGAGAAAGACAAATACCACATAATTTCACTTACGTGGAATCTAATGAATACACTAAACTAACAGAACAGAAACAAACTCACAGATACAGAGAACATTCTGATGGTTGCCAGATGGGAGGGGGTCGGGGTGAAAACGGTGAAAGGGATTAAGTACAAATTGCCAGTTATAAAAATAGTCCCAGTGATGTAAAGCATAGAAATATAGTCAATAATATTATAATGACCATGTATGGTGTCAGATGGGTATGGGACTTATGGGGGGTCACTGGTAAGTCATGTAAATGTCTAAACACTATGTTGTACACCGGGAACTAATATAATATTGTATGTCAACTGTCACTGAAAAGTTTTAAAAACAGTTTTAAAACTTTTTAATTTTTTATGTACATGTATTTTAAAATTATTATTATTGTTATTTTAATCCTCGGCCGAAAATATTTTCCATTTATTTTTTTAGAGAGTAGAAGGGAGGGGGGGGGGGGAGAGAGAGAAACATTGATGTGAGACACATCGATGGGTTGCTCCCACAAGCACCTAACCAGGGACAAGGATAGAGCCTGCAGCCAAGGTACGTGCCTTGACTGGAACTGAATCCCAGACCCTTCAGTCCGAGGGCTGATGCTCTATCCACTGAGCAAAACCGGCCAAAGCTTAAATATATTTTGACAACATTTTTCCCAGCCTTACTGAGATCTCATTGACATATAACAGACGCTGTGTAAGTTTAAAGGTATACAACATGTTGATCTGATACACTTACATATGGCAAAATGACTATCACCACAGCTTAGCTAAGAGTGCCATCATATCACATAATTGCTATTTCTTTTTTGTGGTGAGAACATTTAAGATCTACTGCCTTAGCAACTTTCAAGTATACAACACAGTATTGTTAACGATAATCACTGTGCTGTACATTAGATCCCCAGAACTTATTCATCTGATGACTGGAAGTTTGTACCCTTTTGCCTGGACAAATTGTTAAGGAGTCGCAAGCAGACTGTGGTTCATCATCCACTCCTTCCCATTCAGTCTACTCCTGGCCCAGCCTCTTCCATATTCACATCTGGAGAGCCCTCGGTTCCTCCTGACGATTTCCTGGGGCTCACGCATCCCTTCCCGCAGCCCATGCAGACCTAACCTCTCCTGCAGCCTTTCCTGATCTGCTCCCAACTGAGTTCTTTCCCGGCCCTACTTAAACGTCAGTCTCCTCACGGGGCTGACCTCAGCCAAGGGTCAGGAGAAAGTCCTCTGACTGAGCTAATTTGAATCAAAGCGTTTGGTTAACTTAATCTTTAAGGGGACATTTACCTTTGAAAGAGGACGGTCATTAAGCCAAGTTACAGTGGCTGGCTGGTAGAATTTTAAGCTCCTGTAAAGATGTTTCAGGTCAGGCAACACTTACTGGTAACCAGCGGAAGGTAACCTCAGCCGCATGGGGAGCCACTGCAGCAGCCTTTAAAGACACCGGCTGCCCACACCCCGCCCCACTCGGAGGTTCTAGCACAGCAAGTCTGCAGTGGCGCCCAGGAATCAGAATTCAAAACAAAGTGCTCTCGTTACATGATAGCTCAGAACACGTAACTTTGAACTAGCCTAGTCCCTTTAAAAACTAAAAATTTATCCAATAAAGAGAAAGCAAACCTGGGTGTTTTTTTTACGATATCATCTCATAGAAACACTAAGGCGTGTACCTTTAACCAACTGTGCTTTCCCTTCCTCAGAGCAACATCCGCGGGATCCCACAATTGATCCGTATGGGGAGAATGAATCATGGCGTTCACAGGACCATGCCTCCCAGTGTCCGATACACCAATTCGTTATCCCACAGCATCAGCGGCAGAACTGCATCGAAGAGCCGTAGCCTCCAGCAGCTTCTCTGGGTGCGCTCGGCCATTTTATAAAAAGTAACAAGAAAATGCGGCGGCTGAGCCCTGAGGGAAGGACTCTTAAACTAGGGTCCCCGGGGACCCATGAACCCACGGGGTGGACCCAATGCTACATATAAGCTCATCAGGAACTTCTCTGGGAAGATGAATCATTATTCCCTTTTTGAAAGATCAAGACCCTCCGTCTCACCGCAAAGACAAACGCACTCGCGGTGGGGTAAGAAGGGAATGAGGGCCCGTCCCAGGCGCTCAGGGCGGAGCGCAGCGGCGGGCGGCTTTGCGACGCCGCTATAAAGAGAATCTGGGTGTCCTCCGGAGGGGCACGGAAACGGCCTCCTTCCCCAGGGCACATCCACTGGCCCAGTTTGGTGTCCCCACTTCGCCTCCGTGGGCACCACGGCAAGATGAAAATGTGCGGCGAAAAGCTTCATGGGACGGGACACGATGCCCCCAGCAAAGGCATCGTGGGATTCCCGCTGCGGCGCCGGCTCACCCGCCCACAGGTGAGCACTCTGCCCGTGGGGCCTTCCTCCTGATTCACACACTCCCTGGATGAGGGGTCAGACCTCTGACTACCTGTAAAGCTCTCAGTTAGGACTGAGGGTTCAGTGGGATACACAGAGGTAACCCCAGGACCTGATACGGCAGCTCCTCCCGTGTGACCACAAACCCCACGGCGCGATGGAGGATGCTCTGAGCCCAGAGACGGCAGCAACGGCCTGCATCGTGTCTTTGTGTGAACGTCAAAACAACCGGCCACTGGAGACCCCCAGGACGCTCATCCTCTAGGCCAGCGGTTCTCAACCTGTGGGTCGCGACCCCTTTGGCAGTTGAACGACCCTTTCACAGGGGTCGCCTAAGACCATCCTGCATATCAGATATTTACATTACGATTCATAACAGTAGCAACATTACAGTTATGAAGTAGCAACGAAAATAATTTTACGGTTGGGTCACAACATGAGGAACTGTATGTAAAGGGCCAGAAGGTTGAGAACCACTGCTCTAGGCTCAGCTGGCGGTCCAGGAACGGGAACCCCGCACAGACCCCTCTCCGAGACCTTAGCCACCAGACGGGGCCATTAGGAACCACGCCACTCGAGGATTCTCTCCCCGTGCAGCAGGTCCAGGTTCATTAAGCAAATAGCCCCATGGGCACGATCAATGAAGGGAGGAGACCGCAGCTGCCTTTTCTACAAGAATCCCGGCTCTTCCCACGATGTAAAGCTTATGGAGTGCTCATCTTCACGTGGCCCAATGCACCCTGACAAAAATCGGAAAAACTGAATAAAATGTGGTGAAAGATCCATTTTTTAAAAATCCTCACCTGAGGATTTGTTTTTAGTGATTTGAGAGAGAGAGAGGAGAGAAACAGCAGTGTGAGAGAGAAACATCTATCTGGGGATTGAACCCGAAGCCTTTTGGTGTGCAGGACAATGCTCCAACCAGCTGAGCCACGTGGCCAGGGCCAAAGTTCCACTTTGGAAGTCGGAGGATAGGAAAAGAAGCCCGATTTCAGCTATTGCTGTGGCCTAATGCCTCGCAGGATCACTGCCAGTGACCCACATCCCTGTGCATTTGGTGGGAGCGCCGCTGAGCATTGTAAGAACTGGTGGGCGGTGACCACCACAGCTGAAATAACCTCATCAGACAAGGTTCTCACAGGGCTTACAGAGCAGAACGGAGAACGCTAGGGCCGTGCCAGCCACGGTGGGGGCTGACACGAAACCCTGGCTCCCAAGGCAGTTCTCACTCGCTGGGGGGGGGGGGGGGGGTAGCAGGAGGGATCCCCACTGCATCCAGTCTTCATCTACTCAGGACATCGGAATAGCTCCATGACCCTGAACTCAGACTGTAATAGAACTCCTGTATGTAAATACATGACTTATAAGTATATGTAAGCTAGGTTCTCTTATTTGGATTATTGGCAATTAATCACATATTCGTTATAATACTGCTTTTCTTTCCTATTTTCTTTTTATTGTTGGCGGTTGTCATATCAGAGCTGGATTTTTCTAAAATGCTTTGGCATGGCTCTCGGCAGAGCCTAAAACCACCCATGAAGCCTGCAGCTGGCTGAGTCGCACACAGGCACAATTTCCAGGAACGGGTGCGTGTGGAGGGACTGGACCGTTTCTCCCAGCCACTGCTACCGCCTGTACCCCCCAGCGCAGTGCTCCCTGGGAAAGACGCCAGCGAGCCCCTGGGAGACATCAAAGCATCCTCCATGTTCACAGCGCACGTCACGTCACAATTTGTTAACATCTGCACTGGAGAAGGACGCTTGCCAAGGTCACCAAGGGCCACCAGCGGTGCTCTGGACCATGAGGGGCCGCATCTGTGCACATGTTTGCACACGCCACGCTGTCCGGCTGCCGGGGCCAAAACCTGCCTTCAAGCACGCCAGTCGTGCAGTCAGAATCGTTAGTGCTGGAACTGACCTGGAGCTCACCCGGCCACTCCCCGACCGTAACCAGGACAAAACAGTCGCCTGGAGGCCCGACAGCTGTTCCCCAACATCTCACCGCAGGCCCGCCTGCGTCCGAAGCCTCCGGTTTGGGCCTAGCCACCACTTCGGTAACCTTTTGCTCCCTTTTAGTGAACACCTATCACTTTTGCATTTAGACAAATAAAAAGCATTACCTGGGAGGAGGCTGTAATTATTCAAAGGAAGCCAGCCTCCTTTCCGCATCGGGAAAGACACACGATGGTATCTGGCATTTAGCTTGCAAACGTGTGCCCACATAAAATTAAAATCATTAGTGATAGGGGCCAACGTAATTCGATTATAAATTCCTTTTACCCAAATAAGTCTCAAGACACAGAGGGCCTGTGCCAGCAATGTGTGGGATTTCATGCCCAAACGCGAACGTGCCATCTGCTAAGGCACACGCAGAGGTTCTCAAAGAAAGTGACCCAGGCCACTGAAATCTCCGTCGGAAGCAGCTGCCCTCCGTCTCTGAGGTGAGATGCGACAGGCCCGTGGCCACAGGAGCAGGACTGTCCCCACGGCCGATTTTAAAGCTTTAAAACGTTTTCTTTCCTTCCCACTGGATCAGCAGGATAGTGCTCCTTTTGGAGCAACCATCTGGACTCAGAAACACAAAAATGGTCCCAGAAAACAGCACATGTTTAAATGTCAGGGGTATATGGCAACTTTGAGAAGCGTGGAAGAGCTGCTTTGCCCACTACATTCTTCTTATTCCTTTACTAATCATCGAAGGATGACACTGTGGCTCCTGTCAGTAGTTTAAGTAGCACGAGAGCCATCGTGCCATTCATAAAACCATGTGGCAATCGCTCTAATTAGATTTCTAGCACAAAACAGTTCTGCTCTAGGCAGTCTCAACACCTTTTATTCTATCTCGCAGGAAATCGAGTTTTGAATTAAATTATAGCGGAAATTATCCAAGAAACCGCCTGCTATTGGAAGGCTAGCAGACGAAGGAAAGAAACTGCTCAGGGAAGCAGCGACGCCGTCCCATCTCAGGTGACTTCCGGGCGCTGCTCTTTCCACCTTCTATGCAGCTGCTGACGCCCCAGGAAAAGCAGTGGCGACACACGGCTCGGCGGGAGGCTCCTGAAGCATGGGCCCTGCCTGCTCGCTCCTGGCCCCACACAGCCGCTTCTTCAAATGGTGTTTTAGTGAAAAAGGGGTGAATAATGTGATGTTCATTCTACACAGTGGCCATGCATCCACTCTGTCCAGTCCTGGAGACATAAACACCAGTAAGATGAGGTTCTTTTGTTTTCCTAAGATGTTTTCCATTTATTTTAAAAATAAAATCTACCCAGCACAAGAGGCCTCAAACCGCGTCGTACACACATTTCCCCACAAGCCTAAAGAAACTGCGAGGGGACTGTTTCCTTACATGGCCTGTTCCGAGCTGACTCACGAGCCCTTTACCTCACGTGTGCTCCTGGCTGAGCACTTCCATGAGGCCCCGGGAAACAGCTCCAGCAACAGCTCATCACAGAGCCGGAGGGACAGTGCCGGGCATTTGTTTGGTTTACTGTGACCACCGGTTCAGATGAAGTTTCCTAAGGAGTTGCAGGAACCCTGGGATCAACAGCTGAGAGAGGTTCAACATAACCCATGCTGGTAACAATGCAGAAATGTGCCCCTAAAGCACATCAACTCTACTAAGGCCTTTCGCCCTGGGTCCTCCCATCAGAATTCCCGCCCACTGAGCGGCTCCTTCGCTCTTTCCCGTCACCGTGGCATTCCCTTGCATTGGATGTAGACTCCGGGGCTATCACTCCTGGAATGGAGGTGGGGAACCTGAGCACACGGATGACCCAACAAGAAAGATTCCCGTCCAGCGCTGGGAGCCTGGCACTGATCTCCCTGCTCCGTGTGCGGGCCGGCCTCCAGGCCCTGCCACTTGGACCAGCTGAGTCATCCACTGGATGAATTACCAGCCCCCTCGAGCCTTGCCTGCCTCATCTCTAAATAGGAATAGTGATGGCACTAACAGGGGACAGCTCTCCTGGAGGTTAAATTCAAAAACCGCTGCACAGAGCTTCCTAAAGGCTCTCGGCTACTATTCCCCTAGTCACACTCATTCACCGTGTGCTCCAAGTACAACCTGGCAGGTGGGAGTAGGTGAGCCAGGGGAAGGCATCTGCTACCTACAGACCACGTTGTGAGCACACAGCAACCCTAGGACAGCTCTGTGAAAGCCCCACCCAAGAGCGTACCGCAGCCAGGCTGCCCAGTGCACCCAGGCCAGCCCACTGCCAGGCCGGTCTTCCCCCGGGCCAGCCACCCAGCTCGGCATGAATGGAACCATTCGTCACGTCCATCAGATGTCACGGCACCCATGCCCGGCCCGACTGGACTCCCCACAATACAAAAGCGCTGCAGGGCCACCACTGATCGGCAGTTACAGAACCACAGACCACATGTGGTAGCAGAGCGATGGCTCCACAAGACGTTCACGTCCCAATCCTGGAACATGTGAATGTGCTGGGTGACATGCGAAGGGAATGAAGGCTGAAGGGGGAGTTACGGCTGTGAAACAGCTGACTTCAATAGGAGGCTATCCTGGGGCCGTGGTCGGCAAACTCATCGGTCCACAGAGCCAAATATCAACAGCACAACGACTGAAATTTCTTTTGAGAGCCAGATTTTTTAAACTTAAACTATATAGGTAGGTACATTATTATTAACTTAATTAGGGTACTCCTAAGGCTTAGGGAGAGCCACACTCAGGGGCCAAAGAGCCGCATGTGGCTCGCGAGCCGCAGTTTGCCAACCACGGTCCTGAGTTATTCTAGTGAGGGCCCTTAGAAGTGGAAGAGAAAACTGGGAGCAAGGACCAGAAAGAAGGCAGCGTGAGGAGGACTCCGTCCAACATTGCCGGCTTTGAAACAGAGGAGTGAGGCCACAGGCCAAGGATGTGGCAGCTGCCAGATGCTGGAAAGGGCAAGGAGTCAGATTCTGCCGCAGGGTTTCCCGGAGGGACGCAGCCTGTCGGCATCTCCATTTCCGCCCAGTAAGACCCATTTGGGGCTTCTGAACAGTAACAGTCACCACCTCGCCCCTTCGCTCCCACGCACATGCACACACAATCTCACACCTCCTTGATGAGAAGAAACTCAAGGTGCTGAATGTGGAGAACCGTGACTCACCGCTCCCATCAACCAGGTACATGACTATCAATGTTCCAAGTGAGACCACAGCAAGGGCTCTGAGCAGTGAAGGACAGCACCCACAGACCGGACCAAGGTAGGGTGCCGGGAGCCAGTCCATGCTTGCTGTTTCAAGGGACCTGGCATATATGGCATACTGTTCTTAATATGTTTGCTCACCTTCTTGGCACTGTGTGTTTTAACCAAGGTCTCTGAGAAAGGTTGTTTCCCCAGGTAGGGATTTTCCCCTGAAGTTAGGGAGGGAATAAAACCTCTTAACTAAGTGCCAGGTGGGTAATTAATCACTTTAACTACAAACAATCATGCTTAAGCTACATAATCTTTACTCCCTGGAATGGAGATAAGAAACGCCCTAACCTTTGGAATAGAGATTGATAGGATTGGAATCAACTGGTATAAATACAGATGTAAGAAGACAGAACTTAGAAGACAGAACCTACACAGAACCTAGAGACAGAAGAACTTCGCTGGAGAGAACATGGCAAAAGATCCTGGACAGAAACTGGCAACAGAACCTAGAGACAGAATCTAGCGAGAGAACATGGCAAAAGATCCTGAACTGAACCTGACTACAGAAATTGGCAAGAGAACCTGACTAGAACCTGGTGACTGAACCTGGCTGGAGAACCTGGACAGAACCTGGCTGGAGAACCTAGCGAGGGAACATGGCTACAGAACCTGGCTGGAGAACCTGCAGAACCTAGCAAGAGAACATGGACACAGAACCTGGCTGGAGATCCTAAGTAGAACCTCTCTGGAGATCCAGACCAGAACTTGGCTGGAGATCCTGGCTGGAGATCCTGGCTAGGCTGCTGATCAACTGAACACTGTCTCCGTGTCCTTCCTTCTTCGCCGACTCCGTCTACGCCTTTGGGAACCCCTGGACCTGCTGGGGTTGGACCCCGGCAGTAGGGAGATGAGGCTCGATGTAAGGGGACACTGAGTCTAGGACACTGGGGCAGAACAGCCAGTGACCGGAAACGTGCTATAATTAACTTCGTAGTCACCCCACACACAGGGAAGGTTGCCAGGGAATATGCAAATGGTCTGGTCTCCGGCCTCACAAGCCTTTGCTAAAGGTGACCAGCCGGGCAGGATGGCCTGTCTCCGTGTCACCCACAGGTGCCCTGGCCACCAGCTGCAGAGGCCTCCCTGCAAAGACCAGCTGGGAGAGTCGCGGCGCCGTGTGTGCGAGCGCCTGGCTCGTGCAGGGATTTTTAAAATGGGAGATTTCATTCTCGATGACTTGTCATTCCACCCAATGACACATCTCAAAGCTTATCTTTTCATGGGCTAATTTTAGAGTGTTACCGTTCACAGATCACTAGCTTAGAAAAACATCACCCCGCTTGGTGATCCAGTCCACTCTCCCTCGCAGAGCCCACAGCAGCAGGGCTGCGAGGCCAGGGGCACTGCAGGGTGCGGTGGCCTCGTCTGTGAGGTGGGCAAGCAGCCCTCTCCCTTCAGGCTCTGTGCTGGGGCTGCCCCGACAAGGGGGGAAGCAGATGCCAGAGGCGATTTCAGGGTCTGGGCGCATTCCGACCTTGCCCTTGCAGAGGTTCCCGGGTCTCCTCAATAGTTTTTCTGGCAGGAAATGCGGAGGTTGAGGAGGTGCTGAAAAGAGTGCACGTGGAGGAGAGCGGCCCCCAGGGAGGAATTCAGTGTCCTGGGATCACGATGCCCCTACAAGGGCCTCGATGCTGTGACTGGGAGTCCCGCCATGCGTTCTCCTCAAGCGCCACAACCTCCTAACCAGGGTCTGCATTAGAAGATGCTTCCACAGGCTAACGGAAAGTGGGTCAATTTCATCTCCTATCTCTGATCCTCATTCCTGTGGGATTAACAGCCCTGCTGCCCTTGAAGTACAGTCCAATTGAATAGGCAGGCTGGCCAGGCCTGGACCCCTCTCTCCTCCTCCCTCCTCCCCGCGAGCCTGCACCCCAGGATTCATCACTTTGGTTTCTCTCCTGCCATTGTCTTTGGCTTCCCGGCCTCCTGGTCCTGCATGTTCTCTGCTACGTCTTACAGCCCTGCAGGAATCAAGCCAAGTTCCCCACCTGCACACCAGCCCCATGCTCCTAGGCCCTGCTGGGGGAAACCACAGAGCAGGGCGCAGAGTCCCCCAAACATGAGTGGTCCCCAATCCTAGAGGCCAGGAGTCCCGTCTCACCTCTAGGCAGGTGCCCTTCTTAGTTCACTAAGTGACACATCCAAACCTCGGAACTTCACATCTCCCCGCACTTGGCCTCTAAGAAAATCCAGGGCACTGGGTGAAAATGCCCTCGGCGGCCCTTCCACACACCCTCTCGCCTCCCTCCCTTCCCTCTTGTCTTAGGGCAGGGACGGCCCTCCCCTGCCCCAGGCTAACACCCCACACCCTCCCCAGGGCCCTGGCTCTTCAGCCATTCCCTTTCTCATCTATGTTTTCTACCTTTCCTCTGGACTGACTCTTCCCCTGCCTTCTCCTCCAGACACTGCCTTAAATTCCTCCTTCCCTTTTATGAACCGGTGGTCCACGGTGGATGCACCACTGCAATGACATCCCTGTTTCCACAAAAACGCTCTTGCTAAGGGTACCAGTGACCTCCAGGTTGACAATAGTCTCACTCCCGCTCCTGACACTCCCTCCTCACAAGGTTCCTGGGTCCCCATCATCCTCGTTTTCCTTCTCTGGCTTCACCATTCCTTCCTGGTCTCATTTGCTCCTCTCTCACCTTAAAAGTTGCTTCTTCCAGAATTCCCTTCTGACTGTTTGACAACTCCCCCTGGTTCTGTGTCACACTGAGAACAGAACCTAACAGCGCCAGCTCTGTAGGCACTCCATCAATGATGGCTGAATGGAGGTCCCCAAACTCATCACTTTCCCCCTCAAACCTGCTTCTCTTTTTGGAATCCTATCTCAGCAAATGGCACCACCGGATCACCCAAGACAAGACCTCAGGCCACCTTACATGTCCCTTTCCTGTCCCCTACCTCCTGCCTCTAGTTAGTGATCAAAACGTTTGGCTTTGATCTCCATAATGTCTCTCACATCTGGTCCCTCCTTCCCACTGCCAGGACCATCACCTGATGCCAGTGCTCATCATTTGAACGTGAACCAGCATGATGGCCTCCTTCGGACCTCCTACCCTGATATGGCCACCAGGGATTGACTATGAAGGCACCTCATGATCTGACTCTGTCTGGCTCTATGGGAAAAAGACAGGGAAGTAGGTGGAGATCCATTCCAGCCAGGGGATCGGGAGCCTTCCATGAGAGTGGCTACTGAGATGAGCTCAGAAAGACGGTAGGATCTGTCCAGGCAAAGAAATGTGGGGTGGTGTGGGTGGGAAGGCAGTGTGATGAGCATTCCAGCCCAGGCCCAGGCCCAGAATGCACAGGGGTCCCAGGGTTCTAAGTGTGGAAGGGGCATGGTGGGCACTAGAAGCCACAGGTAGCCAGTGTGGCTGCAGTCAGGGAGCAGTACTGAGCACCCGTGGCTGGTGAGGACCAGGGGCGGGAAGGCCCAGGGCCTTGGGAGGCAGGTTAGAAGGGTTTCCGCTTCAGAGCAATGAGAAGCAGGGGGGTGATGTGAGCAGGTCTGAGTTTTCAAAGATCACTCCGTAATGCTGCTTAATGAAGTAACGATGGATACTTCCCTAAGGTGATAAAACACATCTCAACCTAAGACTTAGCATGTAGGATGGGAAGACTGGTAGCATTTTACTACAGGGAACAAGACACAGCATCGTTCTTTAGGGAGCCGGCCAGTACACTTGAGTGAGAGAAACTGCACATTTAAAAATCAGAATAAATGTAACAAGAATTGGACAGAGGCATATGAAAAAAATTTAGACTAACCTGGGGGATGCTGAACACTTGAAAAGTCTATGGACAGAAAGATTCAACAATATAATCATGTTGATTCTTCCTAAAATAATCTGTCAACATAGTGCAATCCCAATCAAAATGAGATCTTATTTTAGAGTTTATATAATTGTACGGTTATAGTGTAGCCATGTATGAAGGAGTGAGGTGGGTGGGGCTGGGGATGAGCTAGGCTTTGCCGTGGTCCCAGTTGAGAGCTGAGGAGGTCTGGGCTGGGCCTGGGGTGGAATGCAGAACGGGGGATGTATCTGAGATGTTTACTTGGGGGAAATCGTTGGACATGGTGATTGACTGGGTCTGGGCGGTGAGGGAAATGTCCAGTGAGTTTTGTTTCTGTTTGTATATTTTACTAACCAATCAAATCTCCTGCAGGCACCCCCTCTTGACTGAAATCACTGCTGGCGACAGGGCTTCTGGGCGAGGGCCTCGCCACCGCTTCAACAAGGCCGCCAGAAAGGCCGTGGAACCAGCGGCCGACTGTAAGGAAGTGCAGCACCGATTCTGCTTCCTGCCTGTCCAGCAGGCTTCGGTGTGGATCGCTAGCGGGCAGAAGGGTTTCAGCCTCAGAAAGCCGCTGACCCCTTTCCCTCTGTGCTTTTTGCCCCTGTGATTCCAAACTGTGCTAGAAAAACACAGGGCAGCGATCCTGTTGGAGTTGGGCCTAAATCCGGCTCGATGTTTACACGGGGCTGTCATCTGTCAGCGCAGTCTCCCTTTGAGGCTTGCCTTTCTCCCGTTCCGAACTCTTCCCACCACGTTTTCAAACAGCACAGAGTTTAAATCTACCGCACAGCAGCTGCCTCTCAAAGCATCTGCAAAAATTATTCCAGTGGACGTGCCGTGGATATGAGAAAGGCGTCTATTTGTTTTGGGTACAAGGCACGTGTCTGTTAAAATTCAGGTGGCTAAGCCAACGCCCGGTGGGAAACAAGCTGAGGTGCAGCTTCCCTCACCCGTTCCCCCCCCCCCCCCAGGCGGGGCTTTCCCCTGGGTCCGCAGGAAGCACTGATGAGGTGCCTGAACCCGGCCCGGAAACTCTCCTGCACAGGAGTCGCCTGGGAGTCCAGGTGCAGGTGCTGAGTCTGCAGGTCTGGGGGGGCCCGAGACTCTGCATTTCTAATGAGCTCCGAGGCGATGCCTTCCTACCGATCCCCAGCGGCACGAGGAGGCCAGAGCCCAGGTGGGCTCGCAGTGCAGAAGCCACGTTGTCACTGCAGCTGGGGGCTCGTTCTCCTGATCCACCACGCAGGGCTGTGTCGCCGTCTGTCAAAGAACCTGATGCGACGAGGATCATGCCCACAACCTGGGCATGTGCCCTGACTGGGGATCGAACCCGGGACCTCTTGGTCCATGGAGGACACTCAGTCCCCTGAGCCACACCAGCCAGGCAGCAAATTCTCCTTTAAAAAGAGAAGTAAAATGCACGTATTTAAGCTGTTTTTCCTATATCTACACGGATCCATGTTTCTGCACACACAAGGCCTTTGGGGTGGTCATATTGTGGGAAGAGACGCTCTGTTCTGCAAGAAAATGTGCAAAAACAGAATTAAAAGGTACAAAGTTTTACAAATACCAGGTAAAGACACAGAAAAGCACAGAAGAGGTCCATGCCAATGCCTCACATCTTCTTTTCCTCCTGCTGGTATCATGCCTATCTGGTAACGAGGGGGCAGAGACATCCTCAAAAATCATTAAATTAAAATAGAAACCATTGTGTGCTCAGTGGATGGCCATGAGGAGTTCCCAGGTAACTTGGTTTCGTTAAGACAATGCAGAGGAAACCCACTGCTCACACTGCTTCTCCCACGGTCCACGTTCACCTGAACAGTATGGAAAGCTCCCTGCCGTCCACTCTCAACCCTCATTCCTCTGCTGCTGCTGTCCCCTAACTTAAAAAACCGCAGCGGCAGGATGGGGGCCTGGGAAGCCGCTTCCTGCCGGCTGCCGTGGGGCCTGATGGGAAGGGCTCAGCACTGAGAACCCGCAGCACGGGCTCCAGGAGCCTCGCCCGCCCAGCGCCACCCCGACCTCGCACTGCTCCCCTGCCGCCGGGTCTTGCTTTGCTCCCTGTGGTGTCCCGGAGCCTGGCACAGTGTCGGGCACGCTGGACAGAGATAAACCAGCATGGGGATGCCGATCCCGCCCCCACAGCTCAGTAACTGTGTCTGGGGTGTCCACGTTTACCAGGTGGAGGGCGTCGGACACTGTTGACAGTGGGACCTGGTGGTGGTCACAGTCAAGAATGATGATCCCAATAGATGCTCGGTGAGCAAACTAATCTGAATAGTCCTGTTATCTGACACAGGGGCTCCACTATCTCATCACGCGGTGGTACCACCCTAGAAGCATGAAGTTCAGGCTCAAGGCTCCTTAAACAAGGGGTCCTGGCCACCAGACAAGTAAACGACGTCCACACAGCAGGTCCTAGACTCTGTGTAACACAGTCTTTCCCAGGCGTGTCGGCCTGTGCGGTTCTAGTCTCGCCCAGAGCAGCGGGGCCCTGCGGGCTCGGGGCAGTGAGCAGGGAGGAAGGACAGGTGCCCCGGGAGGCCACCCCCTCGCACCAGGCGTCCGCTCCGCACCTGGCTCGGGCCCTGGCTCTCTGTCCCTGCTCTCCCAGTGGAGATCCGGGCGGCGAGAACCGCTTCTCCAGCATTAGCGGAGGAATTGTGCCTGGGTCTCCAAGAAGCTCATTTAAAAACGCCTCCCCCCAGGCCCTTCCCCTTTCCTATCACATCATCTCTCATCCAAGCGAAATTATTTAACGTAGAGGATCTTTGAAAATGGAAGGAATCATCTTTAAAACTCCACCTGGGTCCTCCTGGACCAATTATTTCCATGACTGAGAAAGGCAGGCAGCGCTGTACCTGACGCTGGCGTGACCTACTTTCCGGCTTTATATAGGTCCCCGCATGCAGCGCTGACCTGGCTCCGCGGTGCCTTTGAGTGATCCAAGAAAAATAAACAGTTCCGAAAAACTGAAAATGTGTGCTAAATTTATGCAAAGGAAAAAAATCTCCCAAGGAAAGAAGAAGGCTGTTCTGAATGTTAAAGAGGGGAGAGAAACTGCAGAGTGAAAAAAAAATAGCAAAATGTACTTCTCTTTAACCACGATGGCATCTGCTTGTCAAGGCCGGGAAATGCAGCCCTGCACTCCTGGCTCAGGTCTCCGAGATGCAAGCTCCCTGGGGCCGGGCCTGCCTCCCGGCCTGGCCCAGCATCAGAATCGCAGGAGTGAATATGTTGTGTTTGGTATTTTTCAGGTAAGAAAATTGTACCTCACCTAGAGTTCTTTTTGCCACTAACTTTTAATCCATTTTCCCAAAGCATTTCAGGATTTTTAAAAATAGACATCATGCTCCCGACAAATTCTTTTCTAACGAGCTTTTCTCTCATGAGCGCATCTCACCTGTCCTACAAAAGCCCTGATGTTACACAGGTCCATTCGCAGTCAGTGGGCATGCCGGTGGTCTTGTCCATTCCTGACAGAATGCACCTCGCCTATCAAGTCATCTGAGTGGGGATTGTTTTATTCTTTCCCATCCCTTCAAAGCTCTTTCATAAACTGGCAATAAAGACAATATCCATAAACTGTTATGACCATATCACTGAGTAATATTAGTTAATGGCTATGTAGAGCCCGGAACACAGCTCAGAACATAACAGAACTATTCTTAAAGGGTTTATTGATGGTGTATGGATTGGAAAGCTTGTCAAGTCCGATATTATTGGTGTAGTTCTCCTGACAGTCAGTGGGGCCAGCCTGGCACCCACCTTCCCTGCCAATATCCTGCCAACACCCTCTCTATGAAGCCCGGCCCTTTAGGCCTTTGAATCCCCACAGAGGTGACTGCAGCGCTGTAACTAGCGAGCCAAGCGAAGGGAGAAGAGACAAGGAAACCCAATCGAATGTTACTGAAACATCTAGAAAAACGTGTGGTCCAGACAGGGAGAATGAAAAGGATTCAGGATTCGATCGGGCAGGTAAGAGATTTGAGAAGGAGCTGTGGCCTGAACGAGGGTGCAGAACGAAGTCTCCCTACAGGACATTAAGAATGGAAAGAAGTTGTGAGAGAATGCCATCAGGCTGTCACGCGAACTCAGAGAACGCCACCACCACCTGCATGGAATGGACATGGAGTGGTCGCCGACATCACGGAGACAATGAGCAGGTGGCTTCAGGAGAATGACCCTGCACACATGCAGCCAGGGGTCTCTCGGACGACAGCCACAGCCCAGCGGAGATGGTCAGTCCCTCACAGTCACGTGCTGTGCCCTGGGGACCTTGAACTACAGGACCAAGGCTCCCTGGGAGATCCCCACCTCCCGGCAGAGTGTGAACCAATGCAGAAGATCCATTTGGGTTTTCTTTTAAAAGCGGAAGGGAGAGCTGGCACCATAGGGACTGGTTCTAGTGACCACAGATGCCAACTTCCCAGCTTCTCAGATCGTCAGAGCTGGAGGGAAGCTTAAGGATCACCAGGGAACTTTTACAGATGAAGACAGGAAAGCACAGAGAGAGAAGGGGGGCTGGCCAGGCGCACACAGCTGCTTTCATTCTTAGAGAAACAAGCCAAGCACTCCATGCTCCATGCAGAGCTGCCCCGCTTACCAAATAACCCACAGACCGCCCCCCTCCTTCTGAAAGGAGGGCGAGAAGCAGAGCTCAAGATTCTGCACGAGCCCAGTCCTCATGCTTGGAAACCAATGGGCTGTGGAGGTGGTTGGAAGTGTCTGATGCCGGGGATGCCTTTTCCTCGTGCAATCGAGACAACACAGGCAAGGAGAACACAGCTCAGTGTCCACCACAGGTCGACGATGGCACCCGCCAGCCACTCTGGGGAGAACCTGCAGAAAATCCCGTCTAGAAAGAGTGAGGGAAACTCAGCTTCGGCCCCAGTTCATCTAAAGTTCAATAGTGACCCCTACCCCAGGGCTCTGTCCACCTGAAACGGGCTGGTGGGTGGGAGAGTCCCTGGGGGACTCAGAGTTTCCGCTCCGGTCTGAAATCGTTGACCACCTTCCTTTCTTCCTGCTTTTTCTTAGCTCCTCCTTCTTTGGTAGGCATTATTAGCATTTGGTATTTACAGATATAGCTACAGAGTTTAATTCTGTCTAATGCACCATCACCAATGTGAAATGCTCCAGGAAATTCTGTCTATGTCAGGAAGTCCCTGGAAAGCACAGGGAAATGTCTTCATATGCAGGGTCTGTGGTACTAGATACATGAGGCACTGCCCTCACCATCCCGGCTGAGGTCCGAGGTGAGTGGACTGTGTTGGAGGACAGAGGAGGACGTCCAGGGCTTTAAAGTAAACCTTCAGCCACTGGCAGCGACATCCCAGGTGGATTCTGCTTCCTCTGAGGCATCTCCCGGAGACTCCAGGGAGATGGGTTCCTGTCCTGAGGCCAAGCCCTTCATCCGGGCTTTGGTGCCTACCCTCCAGCCTCCTCAGGGACCCCGCACTGTAAATAAACCCTCCTTCTCTCAGCCTCATCCCCCCTTCCAGCTGCTGACCTACGGCTGCCCTTCCCTCACGGCCACACTTGAAAGAGCAGGTGCTTCCTGCCTCCCACGGACTCCAGCCCCTCCAGCCTGGTGTCCCCACCATCGTTCCACTAAAACAGCCCTCGCTGAGGTCACCAATGGCCTCCCTGCCACCAAACCTGGCATCTGCTTTAGCAAGGGCATTCATTCCTGCGATCACCCTCCCAGAAACAGGCTCTCCCTGGCCCGCCCCCAGCAGCCCCTCTATCTGCCTCCCCCTCTCTGCCACTCCTCAGTATCAGTGACATCCTGCTCCGCCCAACCTCTACGTGTCCGGGAGGCCTCTCCCTCCAGTTAACGGTTTCCCTAGATGCCTGTGATACACAGATAACCCCCAGGTTACACAGAGCACCTCAGATTCAACAAGCCCCAATTATCACCAGTGCATTCTCTCTCTCTCTCCCTCTCTCTTCCTCTCCTGGCCCCATCCATCCCACACTGCAAACCAGGAACCTAGGACTGACCCATGATCTCTCCCTCTACCTCACCCACCCCCATCCCCACATCCAATCTAAGCAGAGGCAACGATACCTAACTGTACCTTCTCCAGGAATCTCCCCACTCCTCTCCATCACCTCTGCCATACCTGGACCACACCCCACCTGGTTTTCCTCAACCACCCTCCAGTTCTCTCCCTGCTCCACTCCGGCCCCTCTAATTGGCTCCCATACTTAAAGCAGAGTTATCATTTGAAAGCACACTTCTGATAGTGTTCTATCCCCTCCCATCTGATAGCTTCCAACTGCTCCTCTGAAAGGCCTGCCAACTTCACCCAGTTACCTTCCCACGCCTCCCACTACAGGGAGCAGAGGACGGGCACAGCCCAGCAGCCGCCTTGGAAGCCCAGCCCAGCGAGCGTGCGTGCTGGAGGCCATGGCTCCTGGGGGCTGCCCCAGTTGATGGCTGAATGCTGCAAAAATACTAAGACAGACTCTTTCCTGGGCCCCCTTGTCCTCAGACTTTGAGTCAAGGACTCCCAGAAGCTCTGCCAAACCTCCCTGGACCCCACAGAATGCTGCCAGACTAACTTCTCTCCCTCCTGCCCTCGCGGGGGTCAGATTTGGATGGTGTAAAAGGCTGTTCCAAGCTTCTGACTTCCTCCTCATTTTCCCCTATGCCCTCATAAAATCCTTGCCTGTTAGATCCCTCTGCTTCTGCTTCTCCAAGGACCCAGACCAACACAGCCCTCACACTATAAGCCCATGAGTGCAAGGACCTCGTCTGTCTTGGTTGCCAGTTAATTTCAACACCTAATGCAATCATACCAAATGCATATTTGTGGAATTGAGTAAATCAATTAATACATATTTTTTGAAGGAACCTGGAATACAAACATCCAAAATCTCTTCTTGATTCTACGCCCTTTATTCAGTGCCACGTGTATTTGCATTAGACACTGAGCAGACTCCCGAGGCAGTCGCCGAGTGAGGGCAAGTTCCCCATAAGTGGTGGCGGGTCCCTCTGCATTCGTCACACGGGCTGTCAGCGCCACATCCACTCCCAGGGCTGGAAGTACATGCACAACAATGCGAGGGTCACCTCCGTGGAGCCATCCCGCACCGCCAGCAGCGCCTGCCTTTCTGGAGGGAGGGCTACATGGCAACGGACAGAACACCGTCCCGTGGCAAGAGCAGTGCCCACGGGAAAGCGCCACTGCTGGGAGCCTGGGCTCAGGCACAGGACTTCCGGAGAAAGGAAGGGGTCGCTGTGGGTAGGAAAGAGTCTTGAGGTTCCGTGGAGACGTGCGTTAGACATTAAAAGACATTTCAGAAGATGCAGCGTAGAAAGGTTTTTAGCACCCACACAGCCTTCCCACTATGTATCTGAATGTGAGAACATTTTGGCTGCCTTCTGACTTTTAAAAAAATGCTTTTAAAGAGAGACACCTAAAAAATAAAATAAAAAGCCCATCATTCTGAAAGAACACTGTATGCCACCTGAGGTCATTTTAAAACTGTGAGCGAAGAAAGTCTTCTTCCTGGGGCGAATTGTGTAAGGCGGTGACGTCACACCACGGAGTGCTGGCACAACAGAGGAACTGTCCCCTCTAAGACACTGAATGGCGGGGTGAGAACAGGGGTGTTCGCAGTTCTCTCTCTACAGAAAGGCTCCAGAGCCTCTCGTGAGCAAAACCTCTGTCCTCCAGCTGTTTGGAGTCGTAAAGATAGTCTTGATCTGGTAGGAACAGAGAACCAGGAAAATTACCGGGCTGCCCCTCCCCTCAGCAGGCCCCCACATGGCCACTGCTCCACACGTTTTTACATCTCCTCCCGCGTTCACATCCCCCCACCCCACCCCCACCCCCGATCATGAAATCTCTTCAGTCTGTCACTCAGCAAGGGAGCTAACCTCCTTTCACTTTGCTGGTGAAACCGCTGGCTCTCCAAAGCACACAAAAGCATTTGAAAGCTGTTTTACGTGCAACCTCGGGGGGGGGGGGGGGGGGGGAGGGGTAGCGGGGCGGGGTGGGAATACTGATTCCCAAAACCTTTTCTCCTTTGTAAAGATCTTACTTTCCAACGCTTTATGAGCACAGGTGCTCTCCTTCAAATTTATTCCCAGAACTTCAATGCCCAAACTTCAACCTATTATTTTGCTCTGGTTTTAACCTGTGTACGTACGTATCTGTTGGACTCTTTCCCTCCCCAAGTGCGCTATGGCCCTCTTCACTCTCCAGCTGGCCAGGTGCCTTCAGTTGTCTCACTATCTCCACCTGAATTTGGAAGGCAACGATCACTCCACGCTAGGACAGCTCCCACTGCAAAGCGCATTCCATGACGCAGCCATTGATGAGACATTCAGCACACTGTGGACCCACGGCTAACCTCCCCAGCCCTGCCCCGTTTCACACTGACCCGCTGATGAGCACGATCGCACACACATCCAATCCCTGCGGGGTCCAACCCCTCAGAGGCATCTGGCAAGTTCCTTTAAATGTTTCCTTTGAAATAATTATAGACACACGGTAAATAGTAAAACAGTACAGAGGACTCAACCTTCTCACTTCCCTTTTCCTGCCTTTCCTTATTTTCCTTAACCTTAACCTTTCACAGACTTGACTGTCTATGTCAGCAAGTACCCATCAGCCAACCTGCCCCAACAGTGACACCTCACATAACTAAACGAGGTTGGTGACACAGTGCAGTGAACTGGACCATGAACCCTACTCAGATGGCACCGTTGTTCACATACTGGGTGTCTTTTTATATGAGGTCTTTGCCTGTGGTTTTATGGCATTTTATTACATTTATGGATTAATCAAGATGCAGAACTGTCCCAGCCACTTAAAGAACTCCTGCTGCACTTCATGGTCACAGCGTCCCTCCCCGTCCTAACCCCTGGCACCCACTTGTCCCCTCCCCATCTCTATTGTGTGGAGAATGTTACAGAAATGGTGACACACAGATATAATCTCTTGAGATTGGCTTTTTTCACTCACTGATAGCTTTTAATAAACAGAACCCCCTACGTTTTACCACTACTCCCCGTCCAAGCCCAGCATTCTGATTCTGTAGGTCTAAGGCAGCTGTGAGCAAACTACGGCCCACGGGCCGGATCCGGCCCGTTTGAAATGAATAAAACTACAAAAAAAAAAAAAAAGACCGTACCCTTTTATGTAATGACTAGGGGCCCGGTGCACGAAATTCGTGCACTGGGGGGGGGGGTGGCGGGGGGAGGAGAGTGTCCCTCAGCCCAGCCTGCCCCCTCTCACATACTGGGAGCCCTCAGGCGTTGACCCCCATCACCCTCCGATCGCCTGATCGGCCCCTTGCCCAGGCCTGACGCCTCCGCCAGAGGTGTCAGGCTTGGACAGGGGACCCCCATCTCCCCCCCATCACTGGCTCTGGCCCCCGCCCAGGCCTGAGGCCTCTGGCCCAGGAATCATGCCTGGGCAGGGGACCCCCATCTCCCTCTGATCGCTTGCTCCACCCCCCGCCCAAGCCTGACGCCTCTGACCCAGGCTTCAGGCCTGGGCAAGGAGACCATCATATCCCCCCAATCCCCGGCTCTGCCCCCCACCCAGGCCTGATGACTCGGCCAGAGGAGTTGACCCTCATCACCCTCCGATCACCAATCACCGGATCGGCCCCTTGACCAGGCTTGAGGCCTCCGGCAGAGGTGTCAGGCCTGGGCAGGGGACCCCCAGCTCCCCGCGGTTGCAGGCTCCGCCCCTGCCCAGGCCTAACGCCTCTGGCCTAGGCGTCCGGCCCAGGCAGCGGGGACCTGCAGTGGCAGCGGGGGGCGCCGCGATCGTGGGCTTCGCTTTAGGCCCAAGCAAGGGACCCCTAGCTCCTGGGACTGCCAGCTTCGACCGTGCCCAGCTCCCATCGCTGGCTCCACCCCTACTTCCTGCTATCACTGGCCAGGGCGGCAAAGGCGCCTGATTCTGATCATGGCTGGGGGGCAGGGCAAAGGAGGCCCCAGGGCTGCCTTTGCCCTGCCCCCCAGCTCTTAGCTCCCCCCTGGGTTTCCAATCACTGTCAGTGGCAGGGGGCTTCTTCCTGCTTTCCCTTTCGCCTCCCTGCATTGTGCCTACATATGCAAATTAGCCGCCATCTTGTTGGCAATTAATTTGCATATAGCCCTGATTAGCCAATGAAAAAGGTATCGCTGTACGCCAATTACCATTTTTCTCTTTTATTAGTGTAAATGTTTACTTTGAATTTATATTTGCTCACACAAACACTCCATCCACGCTTTTGTTCCGGCCCTCCGGTCCAGTTTAAGAACCCATTGTGGCCCTCGAGTCAAAAAGTTTGCCCACCCCTGGTCTAAGGTGAGACCCAAAAGATTTAAAACGCTTCCTGGGGAATCCGTATCAACTGTAGTGTACAGGCCACTGGCCTCGCCCATTTCCTCCCAGCCATGGGTGCCTATGGTGTTAAAGATGGAGTTAAATCTCTTGCTCAAGCAGGTAGCACTGCACCCACCACTTCCTTCACCTGTCACCCTGCAGGACGGAACTGGGCTTGTCTGATGCGACAACTTCCTCAGAAAGTTCAACCAGCTTTCGCTTCCTTGCCTGTTCTTCTTAAGATGCCTAATCATTGAGATTGTATGAGGTTGTTTTTCAAAATTATATCTGGCTCAAAAGTCTGCAAGCTTTTATATGTTAGTTCTGACTTTTTCATTCAGAAGTCATTTCTTCACACAAAATACGCTGCAATAAACCCAGCCAGTTTACTAGAGAAGCATTCCCTAGGGCAGTGATGGCGAACCTTTTGAGCTCGGTGTGTCAGCATTTTGAAAAACCCTAACTTAACTCTGGTGCCGTGTCACCTATAGAAATTTTTTGATATCTGCAACCACAGTAAAACAAAGACTTATATTTTTGATATTTACTTTATATATTTAAATGCCATTTAACAAAGAAAAATCAACCAAAAAAATGAGTTCGCATGTCACCTCTGACACGCGTGTCATAGGTCCGCCATCACTGCCCTATGGTCAAATAGCCCGAATGACATCGCAGAGTCTATCTACCCATTCCCGCTTTGATGAAGGGTGATCCTATATAATAAAAGGCTAATATGCAAACTGACTGAACGGGAGAACAACCGGTTATGACGCACACTGACCACCAGGGGTCAGACACTCAACGCAGGAGCTACCCCCTGGTAGTCAGTGAGCTTCCACAGGGGGAGTGCCGCTCAGCCAGAAGCCAGGCTCATGGCTGGCGAGCGCAGCACGGGTGGCTGGAGCCTCTCCCACCTCCGCAGCAGTCAGACATCCACAGAGGGCTCCCGGACTGCGAGAGGGCGCAGGCCAGGCTAAGGCACCCCTCCCCTTACCAAGTGCAAGAATTTCGTGCACCAGGCCTCTAGTTAGAAAATAAGAACAATGTATTTCTTGATGCAATTTGGCCAACTTTGGGGACATAGAGGATCCCAAGCAGAAGAGAAAAACAGGTGCCACTGGGCAGAGGCAGCTCCTGGTCTCAAACAGAAGCCAGCAGGAGCCTGGGAGCAGTGCCACGCGAGCCCCACTTTCGAGAGGCCCTGGAAGCGCTTTCAGAACAGCTGACCAGGAGAGAGACCAACCTCTCCCCGGGGCTGCCACGTGCCCTCGGAGGAAACAGGAAACCAGAGAATTACTGTCACAGGATGACTGGGAAGGTGAAGGAAAGAAGAAAAGAAAACCTGAAAAGAATAAGAAAATTGAACCGTGACCTCCTGGTTCAAAGGTCAAGCTCAACCACTGGGCCACGGTGGCCAGGCCACACTCCAGTTCTTACTAGCTGGGTGGCTATGGGCTGGTCGCCCACCCGCTCTGAGCGACAAGAACATTGTAGGCCATTTATTCTAAGGACATGTGATATGTGCAAAAATTCCTGGCCCACACGGGGCACCTGTTACATTTATGAAAACACAGTTATATATCCAGGCATTTCCAACCCAAGGTTAAGAGCCATGCTTCTGACGTGACAAGCAAGTGTACACACTAACACCGGGTCCCTGGGAACCCGACAAGCAGGACTCAGCTCCCCTGCCCTGCAGGCAGGCAGCCTCTTCTGCACGTGGGGACCCAGCACCGCAGGAGAATGGGGAGGGGGCAGAGGAGCAGCACGGAGCAGGCCCACGGCCGCTGCACAGAACCCACTGAACAAAGCGTTACAGCGAAGGGCCCTACCTACATTCAGACGTCACGGAATCATATCTTTATTTCCATAATTTTCCAGCAGGGAGGAATGTCCTGCTTTATTTTTTATAAAAATGTCTTATTTTAATAAAAATATTTATAAAATAATAATTTTCAGACAGCTGGAAGTAAACCATGTTGAAGAAGAAATGACTTCCTGAAATGGACACAAAGGTGCCGGTAAGTTAGAGGGAGCAGCCAGCACTCTGCCAGCAAACCCGTCTTAAACAGACAGTCCTAACTCAGCAACCGAATCCCACCCAACTCCCAGAGCAAAATCCTCCTCTAAGTACACACCTGTGGACCCTCAAAGGGTGAGGGATGGCCGAGCAGACACACGGTCCCTCTGACTTCAGGCCCCTCTTACCTGCTCGCGCTTCCCCGTGCACTTCTCGGCGCCGTTCCCTCCCGGATCCGGGTCCTGCACCGGCCCTCACATCCCAGCGGCTTCCTGCTCAGAGCTCAGGGCTGGAGGGAAGGCGATGAACTGCTGCACACTCGGGAGCTGGTACGATCGATGCAAAACTGGACGCATGACCTCTCCCACTGGGAACCAATACTTATAGAGTCCCTCACAGGACAAGGCTCAACTCAACAAACAAATCCAGGGGTGTATTATCCCAATTAGAAGGAGCAACGGGGAGGAGAAGAAAGGGGTGGTCGCAGTGGGAGTGGAGCTGCAGGGTAATCACCCAGCATTCTCAATCAACACCCCGTCTGAGACAGCCTGCACGGGGCACATGCGGACCCCTCTCCACAGCACCGAGTCATTAGGGAGCCGGGACAAAACCTCTCTGCTGTGCCGTGCTTTACGCTGAAGGTCAGTCTTTACGTCCAAGCACCGACCACACATGCCATGTGGAAGCATGACCAAGCGGTGATAATAAATAATCATTTATATTTAAGTAAGTCACTGCTCGTAACTCGGCTCCCTGTGCAGATATGCACTGTGGTCTTCCTCACCCACACCACATACGTTCCACACCATATCACCAGCATCATCAATGCAGACTCTGGGACAGGTTCGCTGACCACATGGCCACACTCCAAAAGAGGAAAGACTCCGGAAAAGCAACGCTTTGGAGCCTACTTGGGGAAGCTCGTGCACTGGACCTGGATGAGTAAAAATGTTCCCCGATGGGTTTCTCTCCTTGTGTCATGTTTCTGGAGTCAGACCCTAAGGTAATATGGTCCTGAGCAACTTCGAATACAAACCGTTTTTAATGAGTCGAAAAAATAAATAAATAAAATGGAGGTGATTTGGCTCCATTGCTCGTGGCACCCCAAGGCTGAGCTCCCCCACTTCTAAAGGCACGTGTATAAGTGCTGTGCGTCGATGGACTGGGGTACTGGACCCCACCCACTGCCTTAGTTCCCTTGGGCAGCTTCATTCATTAACTCTTAACTCTCCATGGGAAAATCTATCAATGGCAAAAGAGTGCATGAGGAAGAGGAGAAATCTGAGCAAGCAAACGAAGAAGGTGCCTATTTTCACAGTGATTCTGTACATCTAAAATATGCAAAAATAAAACAGTTATTTAAAAACAAGCTATCGAAGCAAAGAAACGGATCCAACTTCTATTTAGCGTGTAGGAGCCAAGCACAGCGTTCAGTGCTGCCAGGTACGTGTTCTCCTCAAAGAGCCGCCAGGAAGCTGCCAGAAGCTGCTGTTACCCCACTTTTAGAGAAAAGCGAGGCTCGGGCGGCTGTACCCTGAGGGCAGTGGGGAGAAACTCTCCATAGAGCAGCTCACGGATGTCCCCTCAGGCTCAGTACTGGGAACCCCAACAAACAAAACACCCCTGTTAGTGCAGGGGCATGGACTGCCTTTTAGCAAACACCGTTCGCCACTTTCAGAAAATCCTGTTCGTAGGGACAGCAGGCTCTCACAATAGATGGCTGCATCTGTCTTCTCAGCGGTAAAATGGGATGGTAACAGTACCTACTGCGAGGTGGTGTGAGGACGAAGTAACATAACGCATGGGAGCCCTTACAGGCACCTGGCACTTACAGGCAAGCCACACTGGGAAACATCCTCGTGCTCGTGTGCCCACCTGTGCGGTCCGTGCCAGCACCTGTCTGCGCTGGTGCTGGTGCTGGTGCCAGTGGTGGCTCAGCAGGTGCCCAGGCCGGGCAATCGGCACTCTGAGCAGGCCTGCCGCCTTTCGTGGCCCCTTTCATCCTCCAGCACCGGTGGCTGAGAGTGTGTGTGTGGCGGTGTCACATCAGCTAATGAGATCATACTTGCTAAACTAAGCCAAGCTAATGAGCTCGGCTTAGCTAATTAGCTCTACGGGAATGAGCTTTCTTCGCCGGTGAATCGGAAGACCCCAAGTTAATGCATGTGCTGGTTGTTGAAAACTGGGAGTGCACTTTGCCAGAGATAACGGGCAGGTGAGGGCAGAGCTCTGTCAGGCCGGCCCCACGCCCCTTTGCACCTTTAAGCAAGGGAGCAGGTGCAGAGGGCGGGTCCCAGCTCTGTGGGCAGGAAGAGGGAGACTGACTGTCGTCCCTCTCCTAGGTGCCGGGTTGTGTGAGGATCAAAAGTGGAAGAAAAAAATAAACAAAATAAACATCAGAGACTATTCCATCCCAACCTAACTACAGGACCACGAATTTCACAAAATGAATGCTTCAGTTCATCACCCACAAGCTTACTCACTTTCATTATGGCTGGCGACATATCAAAATGGTATTTGCTGAAAGGGACAAAAGAGAGAAATTTTGTGAAAACCCCTTTCCCATCCAAAAGTGCCTATTAGGAAATCTGTTGGCATGTCCCTGTATGTGCGAAGAGCTTTCATGAAAGCAGGCGCTCAGAGAGAAGCCACGCCTGTGCCCTCGGGGGAGAGCAGCGTAATTTTTATTGTGGAATGCAACGAGACCAGGCCAGGGAGCAGGAGTAACTACGCAACACCAGCCTGAGAGTGTCAATATCTACATGAGGATGAAATGACGGCCGCGCAGCACTTTTCCCAGGAAGGAACACAAGCTTCAAACAAGCAATTATCAAGAGTGTCACGGTGAAGACATTTGTTGACAGTTATGAGGATGGAGAACATCACACCCCCTAGGCCATCTGAGTCCCCTTCCTGACGTTGAGAAGGGCTGACTCGGTGGGAAAGCCCCTGAGGACCATCAGAAGATGAGCAGCCCCCTACCTCCGCTGGCAGGCAGCTGAGCGGCCTGGCGAAAGCCACCTCGCCTCCTGGGCCTTCGGTCTCCTCTGCAAAACGGGGAACCCTTCCCAGTTCTACCACTACACGATCCGAGGGTCCCACAGACAGCTGGTGAGAGTCTAGAATACAGTTTACAGAGACATTGACTAGAGTCAACACTAATCATGAAAAAAGCATTTGAAAAGCACCAATTTTTACGTACTTTCTTGCTTCTATATAAGGCGTTTAGACGTCCATTATTTGCAACACCCATGTTTCTATCTGTCTTGGACCTCTGTGTCTAAACACTGGGTTATACTGACGGTCACTTCCATGCCTCCAGCCCATACACAGTGAAGTACTGCATGCATGGGAACCTGGACGTGGATGTGCCTGCCTGGGTTGGCTCCGCCACTCCAGGGCATCACCTGTTTTAATGCAATTCCAGAAGCACTGATTTAGTGCCTACTGTGTACCACACACTAGTACCAGATGCACAGGACCCAAACAGCAGTCCGACAGGCCATGGGTTCAGTGAGCTCCCAGCTGGCAGATGATGAAGGTGGGCACAAGGGGCAGGCACCAGAGATGCAGGAGGAGGGTGCTGGGTCACCTTCAGGAAGGCTGCAGGCAACATGCGTGCCTGAGTGAGACCAGGAAAGCCGGGGGTGTGCATCTCAGAGGTGCAGGGTTGGAAGAGGGAGGAGTGTGGGTGGAGGACCCAGCAGGAGTGCCGACAGGAGGTGTGAGGACCTGACGTCCATGGGACATGGCGGCAGGGTCCAGGGTGCTAGGCTGTGGCACAGTGTTTGTCAGCTTGCAGGCTGGGGGTCATGAATTCAATTTACTGGGCCAGAAACATTATTTAAGTGAACTAGTCTAGAATAAAGCATTAGAACTGAATAAAATAGAGCTCAGCACACATGTGCTGCTTCGGGAACTTTTCATCTCTATTGTGTGTGTGTGTGTGTGTGTGTGTGTGTGTGTGTGTGTGTACGCGTGCATGGCGCACTCTGGATTTCCATGATGACTGCTTGGTGTGGCTCACTCTCTAAAAGTCTGAAAAAGATGCTGGTCAGCTATCCAGGCATCATCCCCATTGCCCATTGCCACCTTCCAGGGTACAGAGCACAGTGGTGACCCTGGCACTAAAGACGATACAGCATTCTCACAGGGGGAGGGCGGGACTAAAGACCATGACAGCATTCTCACAGGGGAGGACACAAACACGGGCCGGAGGGCTGGGCTGGCACTCTGCCTCTATCCCAAGAACTATCTAGAGCAAGACCTCCACGAATTATATCCAGAGCCAACCACACATGGTTTAGGACATCAGCAGGGCAGGGGTGTGAAATATAGAGAAAAATTCAGCTTCAATCAGCTTATTCAGAATTTGGCAACTGGAAAAACATGAGTTTTGTTTTTTACAATTTAGTTTAGTATACAAATTACATTGGGTGGTGGGGAGGGGGGCTGGCCACATGAATTTCTTAGTGTTTACGGCTTTTTAAAGAAATCCTCACCCAAGGATATGCTTATTGATTTTAGAGAGAGGGGAAAGGAGAGGAAAACACCAATGCGAGAGAGAACATCGATTGGTTGCCCTCTGCATGCACCCCAACTGGGGAGCAAACCCACAACCTAGGCCTGTGCCCTGACTGGGAATCAAACCTCCAACCTTTCGGCGTACAGGAGGATGCTCTAACCAACTGCACCCCACTGGCCAGGGCGTGCTTACAGCTTCTGAAGGCTTTAATCCAGCCCTGGTGGAGACAACACAACTGATTCTGAGCAAAACCCTCCTTGCACCAAATGTCATCATCCCCATCCCTTTCCACCCTGGGCCTGTGTCAACAGCAGGCACGGTGAGTGGCACCAGGACGACGGTCGCCCAGACAGCCTGGCCGCTGGAAAGGGGTTCACAGAGAATAGGGACGAGCAGGTGTGGCCTCAAAAAGGCTGTGACATGCGAGGGAAGGTGCACAGGGAGAGTGACTATCTGGGCTGGCTCCAGCCCCAGAGAGGCTCCAGAAGGGGAAAGTGCATGGACAACAAGAGATTCTGGTTCCAGAACTTTCTTCTTCACGAGACTACTAAGCTTCTGGGGGTTCTATTGTCTTCATATGAGTGACAATTAGCCAATAAGTGCCTTTTACCTTTGAATCAAGAACCTTAAGAAGAAAAAGGCATGAATTATAAGAAGAGATCAAAGCCCATCTAAAGAAAGGGCACAGACCTGCAACTACACAGAACAGATGGAAACACCTTTACTTTTTATCTCACGGCACAGTGCTCACGGAGACTCAGAAAATACTAACCTTGGCCCTGACAACAGACCTTAGCACCTCAATTTTCCCAGCACATACGTACTCTCCACTACATGGCACCCTGTGCCTGGCATGCAATAACTGCTCAACAAATATTTCTAGAGTAAAAAGACCAAGGTATATTAGAAACAGTAAAAGAAGAGTGAAAAATTCATGAAGAAAGACATGGAAAACATAAACCTGAAAGAATGGAAATGGATCCCTTGCCCAAAAGGCTGCACTCACCTATCTGTCTAAGTGCTGTAATCAGGAAGGCGGGGCTGATGGGCCATCTGAGAAGAGCCATCGCGGGTTCCCTTCCAGAACATCACAGGGCTTCATCGGCGTCGGAATCATCGTGATCAATGTCTGAGGCCAGACACTCCCAGCAGAACCACTTTTCTTTGGAGGCTGACTTAACCTAATTGACTGTGGACACTGTGGGGATAAGCAAGCTAGGTGCCAGCGCGGCACTTTCTGTCCACCGCACAGACGCAGCCGGGCAGCCTCCCCCCGGCGCTGGTCGGCGGAGATGTCAGGAGCAGCCTCGCTGCTGGAAGAATCGGTATGGCTACCGAATGCCTTTCTCCGACAAAGACAGAAATAAATGAGAACAGCAAAGTCTGTTCTGAAATAAAGAGAAATAGTATGATTTCACACACTCTACTGCAGTCCTAGAAAACATGCCCACAGTCTTGCAAACTCAAAAGACACAGCACTTCTTTAAGGTTTTTTTCTAGAGCGTCAGTAATACTCCCAGGATTCTATCTTAGGTGGAAAGAGAGGCAGAAACCATGAAATCTTTTAAAACCTTCTTTGGGAAGACAGGGTTATCACACACTGTGAAGGAAATTTAGCTACACGTCAGATTCAGCCTGGATTCCGGCCTCATTTTCCCTTTCTCTCCCCAAATGCAGGCTGGCTCACAGGCCCCGAGATGCAGACCCAGCGGGGACGGAGCAGCCACAGCCCAGGCTGTAGGGCCTGTCCTCCGCCAGCCGGCCACTGCCATACCCTGAATCTGTGTCCAGTCCTAGTCCCACATCCCCACCCTGATCTTGTCACGCTGCCTACACCGGAGGCCCTCTTCTGCAACCCTCCAGAACTAGAGCCCGGCCGGGCACTTTTGGGCCCCACCAGCCCGGTCCCCCTGGGCACAAAGCTTCTTGCTGGCCCCGCCATCCATGGCACACCTCCCTGTCTCCAAACTCTACCAAATTAAGTTACCAGAGCCGCCCTCATCCCATCTGTTGCCTGCCAGGCTGGTTCCCTCTCCCCCACCAACGCCTGGGTCATCCCACTGGCCAGTGGACCTATGCAACATCCAACTGCCGTTACCTGTAGTGGACACTGTTGTGAGCCAGACGGATGACCCCTCCTGCCCTCACCACACCCACCGTCTATTATTTCAGGGCAGAAGCATTCCTTCCCCGGCCGCTGGGATGCTGGCCTCTGCTAG
Source organism: Myotis nattereri (assembly GCF_964212035.1). Taxonomy (NCBI): domain Eukaryota; kingdom Metazoa; phylum Chordata; class Mammalia; order Chiroptera; family Vespertilionidae; genus Myotis; species Myotis nattereri. The sequence continues at coordinate 95,180,515 of NC_138081.1, read as the reverse complement.
TGTGGGCCAAGCCTCTCTCAGGAAACTGCCTGCAACTGGAGAGCTACCTGGTCCAAGGTCCTGCCCCTGCTGGGGCAGCGCACAGCAATGGCCGCTTGTGCACGAGAGGAAGGGGCTGCTGCTCATTGCCTGGCAGACCAGCAGGAGCCCTAACTGCGCTGCACCTGCCCAGCGCTGCGCCCTGCACTCCCACAGCTGTCAATCCGAGAGCAGCTCCTGGAGAATGTCCTGCGGGCAAACCTCTGTCAGGGTCAGCGTCCTGGGGATCTACCCGTGCTGTTCACCAGGCCAGTCTATCCTTTAGGTCCTCTGCCTCCTCTCATTGGAATGCCTCGGGATTCGCAGAGAACTAACGGGTCCATTTCATGCACCGTTTTATGGTGTCTGATGAACAAGCCCTTCTCGGGGGATGTATGAAAGTCTCCAGCATGTCAAATCCAGTGTAATATGAGCACCTACAAGGATGGAAGAACTACAGACAGAACAATGGCCGCCCAAAGACGTCCACGTCTTAATCCCTGGAATTTGGGAATAAGTAACCTTACACTGCAAAAGGGACTCTGATGAAATACAGACTGAGATGGGGGATTACCCTGGGCCATGGGGATGGGCCCAACCTGGTTACCGGGGTTCTTCAAAGTAGAGAGCTTTTCCTGGCTGCAGTCAGAGGGAGATGTGGCTGCAGTCAGAGGGAGGAGGGAGATGTGGCTGCAGTCAGAGGGAGGAGGGAGATGTGGCTGCAGTCAGAGGGAGGAGGGAGATGTGGCTGCAGTCAGAGGGAGGAGGGAGATGTGGCTGCAGTCAGAGGGAGGAGGGAGATGTGGCTGCAGTCAGAGGGAGGAGGGAGATGTGGCTGCAGTCAGAGGGAGATGTGGCTGCAGTCAGAGGGAGAAGGGAGATGTGGCTGCAGTCAGAGGGAGATGTGGCTGCAGTCAGAGGGAGGAGGGAGATGTGGCTGCAGTCAGAGGGAGGAGGGAGATGTGGCTGCAGTCAGAGGGAGGAGGGAGATGTGGCTGCAGTCAGAGGGAGATGTGGCTGCAGAAGACAGGCTCAGAGTGCTGGACCATTCACCAACGGAGAGAGGGGGCACATGTCAGCTCTAGAAACTAGAAAAGACTCCCCAGAAAACAGCGCAGCCCTGCTGACACCCCGATGCCAGTCCAGGGAGACCTGTGCCAGATGGTACCTATGGCACTGTAAGATAATCAACTTGTGGTGTTTCAGGGCACTAACTCTGTGTGTGTGTTAATTTGGCAATAATAGAAGAAAGAAGAGAATGAAAAATAACTCATTTATTTCCACACTTTATCTCCCCTTTTCTGCTTGATCAGGGCTACCCTTCAGGGAAGCCTGAGATCATTCTTGAAAACACCAACCAGGATCAACTCTGGGTAACAGGAACAATGCTGGTCCTGGATAAGTAATAACTTTATGATGATGAGTGGGCTTCTCTAACTATATCTATTTACCTTTAAAAACACAAGAGCATGCCTTTTGAGTTATCTATGCAAAATACGCTTATAGCTAATGAAATAGGAACACAAACTCAGTCTTTCTCCTAGACAGAGCAGTAATCACCATTGATGTGTGTGTGTGAGGACCATGCTGGAATTTAATTTGCATGGGTTGCTCTCTGAAAAAAGCAGGAAAATTTATATCAAGTTAGCAAATGTGAGATAATCTGAGTAAAAAATTCTTCTCCCTGGTTAGAAAGACAAATAAACTATATATAGTTGCAGAATTTCACTTGACTTTGGCTTATATGTTCAAAAATGCCCTTATCGGCCATCAAGAATGTGGGTATGGGAAATTCATGACATTAAAAGACCCCAAAATAGTAGTATTCAAGATGACAAATTGTGTTGATTTATAAATCCGAGGCCCACTCGAAAGCTCAGATCATTGGGCGCCAGGAGCTGACCGGGTGCCCGCTGCAGGCAGCCTGGCTCTGCAGACGCAAGGCCACCACCGGCTGTTGTTGGAAAGGCCCTGGTGGGGGAGACGCGTGGCGGGCAGGTGAGCCAGCTTCATCGTCACCCGGAGAAGAGTGAGCACCCCGCACACAACAGTCAGTGTCGAAGCGGCCCCCCTCCCAGGGCTGTTTCCGCGCTCAGCCCTCTCCTAACCCACAGGCCGGCGCTACGCGGAGACCTTAGACAAAGAGATGCGCGTGTGTCTCTCTTAATCCATCGCGAGGACAGAAAGGCCTTGGACGCTAATCTTAACCGTTCCGTGTGGCTTTCTTTCCACACAATGTGTTATCCCTGCAAGTGTAACAGCTTAGATGGGAACTCAAGAAAGGAAGCTGGGACTGGTCCAGGCATGGGAGGATGAGGGCCTAGATCACGAGGACTCCAACTTCTTTCCCTCTGGGACACGCGTGGCAAAGGACACCCCTCAAAAGAGCTCTGGGGTTGGCACAGTGGTGGCTGCATTATCCAGCGGCAACCCCTTTCTCTCCTACTCCGGGCGCACTGGAATGAAGCGTGAGTGACGAAAGTGAGCTTTAACTTTACCATAATTTTGAGAAATTCCCCAGCTTTAGCACTGCAAGGTTAGCACTGTTAGTCACACACTAACTGCTGCACCTCCAAACCAGTCTCAACACTTCACTGGAGGATTTCTGGCAGAAAGTCCTCCAGTTACTACAGCTGTCCAGCAACGCTCCCCAAAATGCAACAGCTTGAAAACAACATTTTGCTCACGAATCTGCAACATGGGCAGAGCTCGGCAGAGATGGCTCACGTCTGCTCTGTTCAGCTTCGACTGGGACGCTATGTGAACCATGGAACCACGTGAGGGTTCACTCACTCATGTCTGCCTCTGGGCCGTCAACCTCACACAACCAGAGGCTCGGATAGCTGGGGGTCCATGGGCACCTCTATCTCTACGTGGCCTGGAGTCTCTCAGTGGTTCTCAACCTCCCTAATGCCGCGACCCTTTAATACAGTTCCTCATGTTGTGGTGACCCCCAATTTCATTGTTACAAATTGAACATAATTAAAGCATAGTGATTAATCACAAAAACAATATGTAATTATATATGTTTTCCGATGGTCTTGGGCAACCCCTGTGAGAGGGTCCTTCGACCCCCAAAGGGGTTGCGACCCACAGGTTGAGAACCGCTCCTCTACGTGATCAGTGTGTCATGTAGCTATAATCCTAAAACGACAGCTCCAGCTCGGGGCTCCAAAGGTGCATCGAGAGAGGGAAGGAGAGAGAGAAGAGAAAGAGAGAGAGAGAGAGAGAGGAAGAAGAAGGAGGAGGAGGAGGAGGAGGAGGAGGAGGAGGAGGAGGAGGAGGAGGAGAGGGAGGGGAGGGGAGGGGAGGGGAGGGGAGGGGAGGGGAGGGGAGGGGAGGCCATGCACTAGTTTCATGTCTTTGAAAGTAATGGAGGAAAATGAAAATAAAAAGACAACAGACTTTGTCAAGGTAGTACTGGGGACACACATTTTGCAGACCTGCTTTATTTCTATTACCTGAACAAGGAGAGCCAGTAATTTCTCATCTCAGCAAGTAGAACGAATGACTCTAATAGACCCCAGCATTTTGTGATAAAATAAGCTGTTTCTCTGTATTTGTGAGACGTTTCTGAAAATCACCAAAGGATCACAGACTTCTGAAGCTTAAACGCTTTCCCGAGGGAGACCACCATTCCTCCACTGACCAAGTTATCTCAAAGCAAACCATCCAGCCAGGCCCATGGGCCACACCCTCCCTTATCAGCCACCTTCCCACTGTCACATTCTGATGGCTCGCAACAGCAAGACCAGTTCCCATTGATTTTGAGGCCAGCAATTTTTAAAACCCAGTTTAAAGACGTATGTAAAGTATTGTATCCCTGTTTTTTTTCAAACGATGTGTTCTGTCAAAATGTGCTTTAAATGTCCTAAAATAAAAAAGGTCTCTTTAGTATTGAAAGAAAGCCTACTTCAAAAATCTCTAGAAAGGGACAGGGAAGTGTATTCTAATGGTATGTTAGCTCTTAGCTGTGAAGGTCCAAGGAGGTAGAGGCAAAAATCGGCCTAAATTAAGGAGAGTGCAACTTCTACAGATTGGAAGAATGGAGTTAAGAGAAAGGGACACACACACACACACACACACACACACACACCTGTCACCGTTCTCTTCATCCTGGGCCTGATCTTGGCAGAGGAAGAGATTGTCTGTCATGTTCAGCATCAGGGAGACAGAAGAGTCTGTAAGGGCTGAGGGCTGGCTGGTTCGACTGGAAGTCCCTTCTATCAGCACTGCCAACTACAGCCAGCTACCTGAGAAGAGGTTGGTAACAGAACCTTAATTACAAGTTCTCTGAGGGGCTATATCTAAACTAGACAGGAGATCAGAGAAGAGCTTCCAAATCCAAAGTATTGTAAGTGAGGGAGGAAAAGTGAAAGCCTTCTTTCAAAATCAATGAAAAACTAGCATCAAATTAAACTATGAAGATGGAATTCATGATAAAGTACTTCGCTCATCATAAAATTTTATAATTCTTTAAATCTTGCTCTTAAATGTATACAACTTCAATGATTAGTTGATAGTCATAATTTATCATTTGGATAAATATTTTATTATCATATAAAAGCATAATGGAATTAATCCCTTGCTAAACTCTATTTCAGTAATCCAGGCCTAGGCATTGAGTCTGGATGTCATAGACATTGCTAGGACACACTTAAGAAGAAATTAAAATCCATGGAGAGGAGGCCTTGCATATCCTACCCTTTAAATGATAGTAAATGCCAAGAATCGGTGAGAAGTCAAAGAAAGAAAGATCAGCAAGAGTATGAAGAATACATTGAGCATATTTATACAAATCAAGTATTATAGCAATAAGAACTGGTTACATATATAAACACCAACAATCTGAGAAACACAATAGTAAGTTTTTCAAAATGACAAATTGATCATGGTAAGTATAATCACTGCACTCTAACAATGAGAGCAAGTGGTATCAGCTACAGAAGCACTGTTTTTAAAACATATCAGGGAACTGAGGCTGCCAAGAAGTCTAAATATGTCAAGCCCTTCCCCCCCAGAAAAAGGCCAACATCTGCTTTCATTCCTAGTAAACTGGCAGGAAGTACAGAAATCCACCACAGTCAGGAGTAAGGAGAAACCAGGAAAATTTTTAAACAAGTTTAGTGGCCATGTGTGGACTGCCACATGGATTGGAATCCCACGGAACCTCAGCCACGGAGTAAGTCGGCACCACCAGCCAGCTCTTTCCAATGGTTCGTCACCAAGCACAGCAAGAGCACACCGAAGGCTGGGGCAGGGCAGGGGAGCTGAGAGGCATCTTCCCTGCGGCCTATGGGAACTTCCCCAAGGGTAAGGCAGGAGTCAGAACATAAAACTGAACAAATCTCCCTTAGGTGCTTCAGGCCTTCACCCAGGGCCTGCAGCAGTCTCCACAAGCTGAGGCCAGGCCGCTGGGCAGTGAGAGATGTCCTGAGGTACAGACAGCCGGGGCTGGGCTGAAAAGAAAGCTACCAGGAACCCAAAAAGCTGGCGTTCTGGCTGACAAATCTTCCAGTTCGGTGAGCTGGCCTTCGGCTGTGGAATGTAAAGAAATCTTCAGAGTTTAGGCAGGGCTCAGATCCCACTCCCTGCTAAGGGGAAAGTCCTGATACTTCCCTCAAAACACCTACAGTCAGTGATTAAGTGAATCTAACCAAAGCTTTGGCAAAACCCACACTCATTTCAATTATAAATGAGAGTGACTCAGCCCAACCACCAGTGACCTGATAGAAGAGGTTGCCCTTTTAGCTTACTACAGCCTCAGCTCTAGCCTGTTTGGCTCAGACCAAAGAGTCCCAGGTTAGACCCGGTAAAGGGCAAGTACCTTGGTTACAGGCTCACCCGGCCCTGGTCAGGGGGCAGGAAGCAATCAATCCATGTGTTTCTCTCACACCAATGTTTCTCTCTGTCTTTCCCCCTCTCATCCACTCTCTCTAAAAGATCAATGGGAAAATATTCTCAGGCGAGGATTAACAAAAATAAATAAATAAATACAGCCTCTACAATTCTTTTATGCACAACATCTGTTACTCTATCAAAAATTATGAGGCACACAAAAAGAGTTTTATAACCCATAATCAAGAGAAGAAATAGCAAAAGAAGCAGACCCAGAGATAATATAGATATTGGAATCATTAGACAAGGATTTTAAAGTCACTACAAAAAATGTTAAATTATTCAGTAGAAAATAAGGACAGGAACAGATGGGGAATTTCATCAGAAGAATGAAAATTATTTTTTAAACGATACTAAAAAACTATTTGTAAAATAGACAAATGTTCAAAATAAAAAATATGATATCAAAAATGGCTCAACATAGACATAGCAGAGAAAAGGATCAAGTAAACTTGAAGACACACTAATAGGAATTATTCAAACTAAAACACAAAGAGGAAAAAAAATGGCATCAAGTATCCAAGATGTATGGGACTATATGAAATAGTATCACATATAAATAAATGGAGTTTCAGGAGAGGAAAGGGGATAAAAGATATTCTGATGAAAGATACTAATCCACAGATTCAAGAAGCCTCAGCAAACTCCAAGCAGGATAAATATCAAGAAAACCACACCTCAGCATGTCATTGTTCTGCTGTCGAAAACAAAAGATAAAGAGAAAATCAGCTGGGACAAAAACTGACAGGGGGAAATGCTAAAAATAATAGTGAACTGCTCATAAGAAATAAAAGAGGCCATATTTATGGAAGAATTAAACAAAAACATTTAGATGGTCCCCAACTCTTATCTGAGCCCCCAATTCCTAAGTGTAACTAATTATAAGTATCTACTGAGCACTACTTTCCCCTTCCTAACAACCCCACCTACAAAAGAATAAATGTACTTCCTTAAAAAGCTTAATTTAAATTTTCCTGCCAAGACATAATAACTTTGCCATGAATAAATTATGTGTAACACTATCCTGCAAAATAAAAATCTCCAGATTACACAGTTATGGCCCATTAAATAATTCACCATCACTATCATAGAGTCATTTTCTGAATGATTTGGTACTCACTTCCCACTAGCTGCAACTGAACACAATAAAACATAAGTAATGGACAGTATCCTTCTAAGCTTTATCAGGTGAACTCAAGTATCTGAAATCAAGAATCTATAAAATGCTAAATTATTCTAGGTGTTGACGGTTGTTAGGTAACTTTCATACATGTCACAGATCACTTTATTGCTTAACACATTAGTTATATAAGAAAAAACTAGAAAGAAGCCTTGGTGAGCCAAGAGAACACCCCAGCTCTATCATTAGTTTTCTAAGTAACAAAAAAAAAAAGTTTTTATTATCTCTGCTTCAATTAATGCATTTGTAAAGGTGTGATACTTGATTCTGAATTCAGAAGAACTATATCAAATAGTCCAAGTTTCTAAGGCAAATATGTTCTATAAGACATTATTAATTATCAACTTTATTATTGTTCACTTTACAAAATGAGAAACTGAAGACAAAAGTTTTTTTTCAGTGTTGCAATATTAGCATTATTTCATTCAGCAAAGAAGATATTACTGAGAACCTGCCATTTACCAGGATGCATCAGCAAATGGAGTCCCTACCCTCAGGAAAATTACATGTGTTGCTCATACACACAAAGGCAAGGGTCCATGCCCTCATGCCAAGAAATCATTAATAAGGTTTTGAAGCAACCTACGATTTGGATGGGGCCATAGTGGGTTATGAAATGTCCTTGACACTAGGTACTAATGTTCAGTGGTGAGGTCCTAATGGCCATCAACCCCATGGGGTTCCACGATTCACAGCATGGCCAGCATTCGGACAAAAAAAGATTGGGCATTTTCTGGATGTTTTCTGAGGTGCTAGAGAATTTGATGCCGTTCTGAAGAGGGTGGTTGAAAAAAGATGGGATGCTTACATGTTATAAGCGCAATACCTTCTGCTAGATAATAAAGGCCCTCTCATCTGCAAAGGAGAAATTATTGGAAATGGTGCTTTTGTTTATGGGGACAGTCCTTTGTTCCGTCTTCAAGGTGACTACCAATTATTCATCAATTACAGCAGGTCCTCAAAATATGCCAATTTCATTCAACATCGTTCATGAAAATGTTGAGGAGATGCCATATGCCACAGAAACTTAATTCTTGTTTATATCAGTTAGCCTATGTTTCAATTGGTTTCATTATCCATTTTGCTTAAAGTCACAGAACCTATCAAGGAGGACGTGAAGTGGGAACTTACTGTACTTCAGAGGTGATTAGCCAAAGGTGGAAGAGGAGTAGGAAGAGGAGGAGGAGGAATACATATGGCTTTTAAAAAAAAATCAATAGACTTCTAGTGATGAAAAATTAGAGAATGTTCCCACATTCTCAAGTGTTTGAATTCTAGTAACACCTCCAAACTGTCCATGGTGACTGGGAGGCATTCAAGGGCACGATCTGAGCAGGCGTCCCCTCACCTCCCAGGATGCTCCTGAAAACAGGAATCTGCTCTGCCTCCCAGTTCATCTCCTTCTTCCTGCCCTTGTGATCAAGAGACTATGAAATGCCAATATTCCAGGACCAAAGACATTATTTTCAACTCGAAACAGCAGCAGACGCGTGTGTGTGTGTGTGTGTGTGTGTGTGTGTGTGTGTGTAGACAGAAACTGGCAATGCTCACTGATCTTTCCCACTGCAATCATGGGGATGTGAGATGAGGACAGCGCAGGGAGTCTCTGATGAGCCAGCCCTCCAGGAGCAGAAGCTGTCTCCGTAACTGCAACCAGCGTCCCCCCTTCCCTCTTAAATACAGCTGTGAGAGGTGTCGCTTTGCATCCACACTCCATCTGGTGAATAAAAGATGCCAAAAGACAAATAGCCCTGCCCTACTTGGAAAAGACGGGCAGTTGCATCAGGTTGCTCCTAGTAGCGCTCTTTCCTGTGTCCACGGTTCTGAGATGGCAGCTCCCAAAATGGAAATGAAATCCAGTCCTCGCTTCCTGCAGGCTTGCTCAGTGCTCTTCTTCAGGGGCTGGGAAAGGACGGACCCAGCCTTCCCTGCAGGACCCACTCTGAAGGGACAAGGGTGAAGCCACTCCTCAGAGGCCTTTATTTTAAGCACAGACTCCGCAGTTCTGCATTTTCAGCCCTAATAAGCTGTCACTGTCATGCTTGCTTATTAACCCACATTCCCCATCCTTCCAAGGCTCTCAGAGGGGGAAAGCAGAGTCCTCCAGAGGCTATTTCTAAGGTTTCCTCTAATCAGAGGCACTGTTTATTGAGCACTTGCTATTCTCCATCAGACACTGTACTAAGTACACACGTTCATTTAATCTTCACAGCATTTAAAGAAAGATATTATTAATCCCATTGAATAGACTGGGAAGCTGGGGCTTTAAAAAGTCAAATAATTTGCCCAGGGTCATTCCTCTGGTAAGAATCTTGGGAATTGTCCATCCAAAATCCATGCCCCACTGCTGTGTATCGGAGGAAGCGCAGCACCAGGGGCCAGAGAGGCCGCTGGCTTTGCAGTCAGAGCCCTGCCGCTAGTTACTGTGCAATCTCAGCGGTGTTTAAGCTCTCCAAGCCTCCGTCACTTCCTCTCCGGGGTGGGAAGAGTGATTCCTCCCCTGCCTTTCTCCCAGGGTGGAGGACAGGAACAGCACCTGTTGCTGCGCTCCGGTAAGTTCACTTCCCTGGCACGGACCTCCTCATCCGTCTGTTCAAGGTTGAGAATGAGAGAGACGGGCAGGGAGTCCCAGGATAAGGAGGCCTAAAACTAACTTTAGAAGTTACATGTCTTCTTTTCAAAATTTGAATTTGCCTTTGTGTAACTGTATGGGAAAGCATAGGATCTAATGTTTGAAAACAAATTCTACTAATGTTAAAGTTATCTAGACAAGAAATCAATCAAAATAGGCAAGCACATTATATGTGCTCAATAAATAACTAAAGAAAGGGCAGAGGAATCAGGCAGGACGCAGACAAAACAAGCATTTTGTCTGGATCACTTTTATTTTAGCCTCTTTGTATTTCATTACCTATGCATGTAGCTAATTGGTTCCCTGAGTCTCTATCTAATTAATTTAGCCAAAGTTATTTTCACTCTACAATTAGCAATGACAAAGAACTTAAAAGCAATACAAATATTATTTGCCAAACCATCATATTCTATAGTCTGAACAGCCCTATGTTTTTTCTCAACTGAGGCATCATGATAGGATGGGTCTACCTTCTTGAAATTTCAAATTGTGTAATTAAGCAACACTCATGGAGACCAAACAGACACACACACACACACACACACACACACACACACAGCTGATATAAAAATGAAGCTGCCAACAGCAGCTAACAAAACCCCAGGGCACATGTTGATTCCTACAGCCATCAGTTAGCACAACGCTGATGCAGAGAAGGATCCGTGACAGCCTGCTAATGAGGACTTTTGGGAACTCTTGGAAGAAAGAAGAGAAGATGAATTTATGATGGTTTAGTTCAACTAAATGTTTGAACGAAGAAAATAAAAAGTGGCAACTAATAATTGGTGTTGGGGGACCCCTAACCATACAGTGGGGATTTGGGTAATATAGCAAATGAAATACTCCTCCTACATGAAAGACACTTGTGGCTGATGCTCTGCAACACAATCACAAAATTAACCCGTTTTCTCCACTTTCTCCGCTCTTAAAAAATTGCTAAAAGGAGCAAAAATGCCAAAATAGATCCCTTCCAAACTTTTCTTTTAATATATTTGTGTACTGATTTCAGAGAGGAAGGGAGAGGGAGAGAGAGAAACATCAGTGATGACAGAGAATCACTGATCAGCTGCCTCCTGGACGCCCCCTACTGGGGATGGAGCCTGCAACCAGGGCATGTGCCCTAACCTGGAATCTAACCATGACCTCCTGGTTCATAGGTAGATGCTCAACCACTGAGCCATGGCAGCTGGGCCCTTTAAAGCTTTTTTAACAGTAGGAACATAGTGAATACTCTCCATCTACAGTAAATGACCACCTGTAATGAAAGCCACCATTAATTAGAATGATGGCATTCATTTCTATGCAACCACATGGCATCATCATTCCGGTGCCTGAATTTAAGTCTCAGAATACAAACTCACCGGGCACATCTCGCCCCCTCCTCAGTTCCCAGGTCTGTAAGGACAAGGGCGACTCCGGATGAGGACAGCAGCAGAAGGGACAGAGCATTTCTCCTGCCATTTCTAAAGCCCCGTCACAACCTTCCCCTCCTGTCCCCAGGTCCCCCAACAGACTCCACCACCTAGGCTCAACTGTGCACAAAAGTTAGCCTGCGAGGAGAGACCTGGGTATTTTACATAGTCAAAATGGAGGACCTGTGTGTGAAAAGAACCTGGGGGTGGAGAGCAGCTTAGATTAGAACGAGCTCTCTCTCACCTGTTCTAACTCAATCCTGTTAAAACTGTTCACCACAGTCAGATACAAAGTGTTTCCCCACAGAGGGCCTTCAGTACTACATTGGTACACTGTCGAGAGAGCACTGACTGAGACAGCATTGTGAATATCAAACTTCAGGCACAAAATCAGAGCCTATTAATACTAATCAGAAACAGAAGTAAAGAAAGACAGGGTTTTAATTAACTCTATCCAACAGAAGGAGATAAAAGGGTATGATGCCCCATAACAATCAGGATATGGGAAGCACAAAAAACTCCCAGGAATACACTGCTTTTTTGATTCTGGGGGGAAGGAGCTACAACTTTCATTGAGCATAAGATACCAGGAATTACGTAAGCGGCTGCACTGCAAATGTTGGCCCCAATAAGAGCAATTGAAATCGATTCTGGAATGTGGTTAAACTGCTTTATCTAATACCATTAATAAATACGAAGATCTTTCATTAGTTGGACAGTAGCTTCTGGCCAGTTTGATCTTCCTGAAGATAGCCAAGACTTACATGCACTTTTGTTCCAGATAAAAGCGCTCAAGTCCCAAAGTACAGCTCCTGGAATGAGAAAGTTCCAGGCAGGGCCACACTTCTCCTGGACAGGTCTAAAGTCTCCTTCCACCTGTTCCCGGATTCGGGAGGGGGAGGCCAGGTGTTTGTTTGGAACACTGGCTGTTGAACGTTTTTTAAAAAGTGGGCCTTTTAGAAATATCGTGGCAAATCAGAAATTGTTGTACAAGAGAACGTCTAAGCAGAACGAAAAATGCCGTTCCCCTTCCGGGCCACACTGGGCGGCCTGCACTTTGAAACCTAGAATGACCAGGACTCGTCATTATTCAGCAAAGGTATGCACCGTAGGAGATGCAGTCCCCCGAGCTTAACAAGGTGCCCTACAGCTTGTGCGCAAGAAGGGAAGTCGCTTCTCTTTACCCCTGACCTGAGACTCTGCCTCGTCCCCCTTCCCGCAGGTTACATCTGGGTTTGCTAGTCTCCAAACTACACAGAGACAGCGCCAAGAGTCGCCACCTGCGCGGTGCCACCCAACCCGGGAGGCAGCAAGGCTGGTGCACCTTACAAGTGTCTCCACGCCCCGCGCCTTCCTCCCAGGGCCGACCCAGAAGCAAGCACCTTCCACAGAAAAAGAGGGAGAGAGGGCTTGCATTATATAACAATATTCCGTAGATAAAGCTTCTAGAAAACGAAAGTACCGAGGGGAAGGGAGGGAGGGGAGGGGCGGGGAGGCGAGGGGAGCCCGCGTGGGGAGCTTTCCCCGCCACTTACTCGAAGGCGAAGAAGAGCCCGCTGGTGACCAGGATGAGGACGAGCGTCAGGTAGAAGACGCCCGTCTGCCGGGCCATCATGATCCTCCCGTTGCAGAAGAACTTGTTTCTTCCCGGGAAGACCTCCCATTTCCTCCGGGCCGGGATCTTCTTCTTCTTGTGGGGCGACTCCATGGGGGAGGAGCTGTGGGTGCTGATCTGACTGTACTCGCAGTCTTTCATGGGCCCGCCGCCGCCGGGAGACATCCACGAGGGAAGCCGGCGTGGGGCGCACGCCCCCCGAAGCCCCCCGGCCGCGCGGGCCCCGCCGAGCCACGACCGCCGCCGGCCGCCCGGCCGCCCCTCGAGCCGCGGCGCGGCGGCCCCTAGGCGGGATCCGAGCTCGGTGACAACTTTGCGGAGGACGCCCAGGCTGGCCCCGCGGGGAGCCCCGCTCTCATCGCCGGGTCCCCTGCCCGGAGGGACGCTGCTCGCCCGCAGCCCGCGGGGGCGCTCAGTCGCTTCCAGCCCGCGTGCCGGGGCGCCGGGCCCCCGCGGGGCGCGTGGGGCGCGTGGGGCTGCCTGGCCGCCCCCGTGCTCGCCGCGCGCCCGCCCCCTCGCTCCGCTGCGCGCCCGGCCCCGCCGCCCCCGGGCCGCCGGCCGCGCCTAGGCTCCGGCCCCGCCGACCCGCGAGCGCTGCGTCCGGGGAGAACACGAGGCGGCGGCCGCGGAGCCGGCTCGCTCGGGAGCCACTTGTGCGCCTCGGCCAGGTTCAGTCTAATCCTCCCTCGCGGCGGCGGGTCTTCCCCAGGAGAGAGATGGGAACTGGGAGGCCGCTCGCGGCACCGGCCACCCCTCCAGGGGTGGGGACACCCCGCACGTTATTCGGTCCGGAGCGGGCTCGGCGACACCCGGGAGCGGCTCGCGCGGCGACCCCGCGCCAGCGCCTGGCAGCGGCGCTGAGCCCGCGGCCCCCGCGCGGGGCTGCCGGTCGTGGCGGCGGCGGGCGGGCTGCGCGGCCAGGGCCCCTCGCTCCCGCCTGTCCCGCAGGAGCCGGGCGGCGCGGAGGGCCGCGGGGGCGGAGGAGCGCGTCTCAGGCCGCGGGGCGAGCGCCACAGACACTTGTTTGCAAGGCTCAGCCCGGCGCGCGCCGCGCTCGGAGCGGGTCCGCCTCCTGCCGGCCGGGTGGGCGGCGGCCCGCGCTGCGCCCTCGCGGCTCCTCCTTCCGCTCCTCCTCTCTCTGCGGAGCCCCGCACCGGCCGGGCCGGGGACCGGAGCCCGGCTCCCTCCGGCATCGCCCGAGGACGTGGCCCCTCGCGGCGCGCGCTCTCAGCCAGGCTCCTGTCCGCCCCCGTCCCTCCCCCGGGGTTCCCGGCAGCAGCTACAGCCTCGAAACACACCAGCCCCTTCTACCGACTCTGGGGACCCGAGGACCCCGCGCGGAGAGGTGACCCTCCCGGGCCTGCCAGGCACTTCCTCCTGCCCCCCTAGCGGGGCGCGTGGCCGAGCTGCGGGAGGCTTTAGTGCTGCTCGGGAGTGGGGTGGAGGGGGGCCTGGTGACGAGACAGGCCGGACCCCGGGATGAGCTGCGGGCAGGGGTCTCGGGCCAGGTTTCGGGGATCCCCGCGGGGAGGCGAGGACAGCGGAGCGGTCTGGGCCGCTTCCGGGCCTGGCCCCTGCCTCCCGCCCGGAGGACCAGCCCGGAGGCTTGTTTTGCGTGGGCTGCTGCCTCCCGGGCCTGTCCTTTCTCACGTCTCCACTCCGGGCGCTTAGCGTGCTCGCTTTATTTCTCTGCTCCCCGCTCGAGCCCCCACGGCCGCGGAGGGACCTTCCGCCCGCGCGTGCCCGCCCGCCCCGCAGCCCCCGCCGCTCCGCTGGTGCGCTCGCGCCCTCCCGGGCCCTGCCGCGGGGTCTGAGCCCTCCACGGGTTGGCACTGCCCGTGGGAAGCAGAGAGCGGAGGCAGCCGGCGCAAACGCTCGGTTTTCCGAGCCCCGCTTTCCTTTCACGGCCCACTGGGAGGTGTAGTTCTTCCTGTCCCCGTCCGGCTCCGAGAGGAAACGACTTGGGAACTAAAGGACTACATATCCCAGCATCCCCCGCGACGAGGGCGGGAGAGGCATGGTGCTGGGCGTTTCTGGTGCTGGGTGGTCGGAGGTGGGAGCTAACAAAGAGAACGGCGGGGACGGCCCTGCCCCCTCCGTGCTAGCACTGTACACGTTGCGCACGTTATATGTGCAGGCTGTACCTCACCCTGCGCGGCACTGCTCTCTGCAGCTTGGAGATGCTCACCTGCTTGCCAACGATCGCAAAGCGCTGCTGTGGGGGAGATGGGACAGGGCCCCAAACCCTGGGAATTTCCCTGGCAAAGCGCTGCCTCCTCGGTGAGCTGTGTCAAAGGGAGAAGAGATTCGTTTAATCGAAAGAGAAAAAGATCAGTAAGGAAAACGTGGTGGGGGTGGCGATTACAAAAAGACGAAGTTATAAGGAGTTAAGAATTTTAAAAAATGGAATTTATAAGCGTCCATCCCAAAGCAGGTTAGGGGAATGAGTAGGGTCTTATATAATCTGAATTGAGTTCCAGTGGTGTTAGATATTGCATGATGGATAAGCACATTATGGGGACAATTAAGTGCTTTTTGGCTACACTGTTAAAAAACAACAACTGGCAAGCCTGACATTTCAAGTGACAGCTCTCATATGCTGCCCTGCCCTTTAGCTCATGGGATCAATGGGATGCTATTCTTATTCGAATTATTACAAGCACTTTTCTCAGGGTGCCCAATCAAGATCCATGACGTGATGGCTTTAAAATAAAGATTCTCATCCTTGTTGTCAATTAAGACCTAACTTTTCTGGCATTGTGGTTCTGTTTTTTAAAAGTTAGAGATACATACTAAAGTATTTGCACGTGCTTTAAAATACTCCAGCCC
The DNA here is from genome assembly GCF_964212035.1 of Myotis nattereri. NCBI lineage: Eukaryota > Metazoa > Chordata > Mammalia > Chiroptera > Vespertilionidae > Myotis > Myotis nattereri. Next base: position 95,164,931 of record NC_138081.1, on the reverse strand, counting down.
ACCCACTCCTCCCAAAACATGACAGTATAGATGAAACAATATTGGCAAACTGTTGAAAAATGATAGTTATCTATTGCAGCAAATTATCACAAACTTAGCAGCCTAAAGCAACACAGATTTATTACCTCAGTTCCCGTGGGTCAGGTGTCCAGGCACCTGGGGTTCTCTGCTCAGGGTCTCACACCTGCCAGCAAGGTGTTGGCCTGGCTGCATTCTTGTCTGGAGCTCAACTGGAAAAGGATCAGTTTCCACACTCAGGTCACTGGCAGCATTCACCTCCTTGCACCTGTAAGACTGCTGGTTGTCAGCTGGAGTTGGCCATCAGCTCCTAGAGAACACCCCGAGTTCATTGTCACTGTGGGCTTCCCCAGCATGGCCACTTGACTTCAACAAGCCAGCAAGGAGAGGCCCCAGAGTGAGTCTGCTAGCAAGATGCAATCTTACATAAGTAATCACACAGAGGTGACATCAAATGTGCCATATTCTGTTGGTGAGAAAGCCAATCACAGGTTTCCACCACTCAGGGGAGGGGATTATAGATGAAAGGGAATGGACATTAGGGTGGGGGGCCCCTCTAAGGGGTGTCCACCACAGTGTACAAGCAAGTCCAATATGCTATTCTTATCTACCACATCGAATGTTTATGTTTGAAATTTTCCTTAATAAAAAGAATTATTCTCTTTAATTATACCTGAATTTTCCATTGCAAGTAAGTTTCTAGATAAACTGATATAATTGTTTGCGGTTCTCTTTCTAGGAGTTCCTGTTTCTTCCCACTCCATGTTTACTCAGAGCTATGGCAATAGTCATGTAGGACACATACCTAAAGAGGCCCACTAGAACCTAGCATGATAGCCACAGATTTGAGCTTGCCACCTAAAAACTACTCTATAAAACATGAGGGGGCTCACTCATTCATTCATTCATTCATGCCACATTTATTTAGGGGCCTAGTTGGTGCTAAGTACTATTTTAGCAGCAGGGATATGAAAGGATCCAAGATGTTGGGGGGCTAGAGGAAGAGGTAGGGAGACAAAACAATGAATGCAAACAATGAAGTCAAATAAATGATAAGACAATTTCAGAGAGCAGTGACAGAAATGAAAAAAGCGTTGTGGGATAGACAGGTGGAGCAAGAGACCTCCACGGAGGAGACCTTGGGCAGAGAACCAAATGATGAGAAACAGCAAGTGCAAAGGCCTTAAGGCAGACCCAGCCTGGGAAGGTCCAGGAGTACAAAGAGAGAGGATCAGTGGTAAGAGGTACGGCTGGGAGGTGTCTGGAATTGGTTCTACATGCACTGGGTAGTCACTTAATTCAGGACCACCATTGTATTAAGTGTCGGGTGGTCAGAAAGAATAACAACATACAGTATGCACCCTCAATGAATATATAGATTCCAAACTTTAATGCTAGGAGGACCTCAGTGCATCTAGAAATACAGACCCAAACACTTGTTCTGCATCTAAGGAAGTTGAGGCCCCGAACGGAAGTGACCTGCTAAAAATTCTTTGAGAATTCCTCACACTAAGAAACAATCTGCAAATGAATTTGAATTGATGTAAAACTTTAGGAAACTCAGGAAGAATTTTTAGTGCCTGCCATGGGCAAGGCAATGTGAAAAGAAGTTAAATGTGGCAGAGAAGCTGTGGTCTAGTTCAGGGGACAGGGTGGATGGAGATGCATGAGAAAGTAAAGCAGGAAAGAGAATAATGGATTACAAATAACTATTTTCTGGAGTATCTTCTCGTATTAGTCAATATCCTATCTTGGCTCTTTACATGCAGGGTGTCCCAAAAAATGTATGCACGCTTTGAATAATTATAAAGGCAGTATTCATTAAGATACATTTCATTTTCAAAATGTAATAGAACCTACAGACAAAGTGTGCATACACTGGGGGAGGGGAAGAGGGAAGACACCCTGTATTTAGTTCATCAAATCCAGAGAACAATCCAACAAGGCAAGGAGGAACCTGAAGGTCAGAGAAGTTAGGTGATTTGCTCAAGGTTCCAGCTAGGAAGTACCCAGGCCAGGACTCGGGGCCCAGGGTCTATGTCTGGTTCCCACTTTTTCTATCCAGCCCACCCCACAGAGGAGAGAGTGTACTGTGTCTGACTACCTGCCACGGGAGTAGAGTATCTTCCTTTCAGAGGAAGGAGGAACCTCTGAGGCCTAGGCTGTAACCAGGTGGCACGCTGGGACTGTGACAGTTCGGATGGGCCGAGCCAGAGGGCTTAGATCTCAGGGAAATGGGAATGGGGGAAGAACGCGTGATGTCTGCTGGAGTAGACTGGGCTTAGGAGGGGATTCCAGAAAACACTGCTAAGATATTCCGGAAGCGAGATAGGGAGGAGAAGGAACCTATGAATCTCGGGGTGAGCAAGTTACACTGTGGGCAGCCGAAGCTCAGCCCCTCCAGGGCCTGGGAAGTGGCACAGAGCCTGCCTCGTGCTCACCCCACCTGCGGAGAGAGGAAGCTGGACTTTATCCACCAACCTGCCTGCCATTAGTTAGAGTTCCTTCCGGGAGCATTCACTCTTTATCCTCTTTACAAGACCACCCCCCTACAGCTACCAGAGTAGCACGCAGAGCACCAAGGTGGCCCTCCCTTGACAGTTGGCGGGATCTTTGATTCCAGTGGGTCTTTCCCTGTTGTCATCTGACGCGGGGGCCACTGACAGCAGGGGTTATAGTATCCACGAAATTAGAGCTTTGTGCCTGTCATCTGAGCAGCTCAAAGCATTCCACAAACCCACCTGGGTAATACTCAGCACCCCTCCCGGCAGCCGGGAGGAAGTGTGGGCTTATCTGTGGTGCAAGAAGAAGATACTCAGATCCGAGAACAGTATGTGGGGCCCGCAGGAGTCTGCGCCCTGTGTGCTCAAAGTATGTAGACGTCAAAGGGACATGGTCCTGGAAGGAGAACTTTGAAATGACCAGAAAGGAACTTCCTCCAAGCCTGTGATGGCAGGAAGTAACTGCTGAAACTCCCAGACCAACAAAGTTCCTCAGAAAGCCAGACACCTGAATTCCCGCCAACCCGGAGGCTGGCTCCCATTTTCACATGTCTCAGCACATCTGGGAACATCTTGTAGCAAAACACATAAGGTGTTTAAGGTAATAAACTCAGCACTACAAGAAAAATTGGATGAGAGAAAAAAATTTAAAATGTTCTTGTAATTTCCTCAAGTGACTTTTTCTTGCATTTTAGCACTAAAAAAATACTTTAGTGTTTTTATAAAAATAATACATATGCATTGAAAAATATTAGAAAGAAAAATTATATTACACATAAATATTTAAAATGGAAAAGTTCAAAATACCATCATCTTAATCGTTAACATTTTGTTGACCATCCTTATATAGTTCATGTATGCACACATACGCATCTATTTAACAAAAATAGGATGGTATCATGCATGCTTTCACGCTGTATGCATATATATATATACTATATACTGTATATATAAATATATATATATATATATATATATATATATATATATATAATCGTATTATTTTGCCACTTCATCTTTCACCCCCACTCCTTCCCAAGTATGTGCCCTCCTCCAGGCTCATATAATTACAGGCAAACATACATACACACATAGATACAGCCCATATTCCAATTTTATTAATTGTCTCAACAATGTCCTCTATAGTCCATTTTCCTCAGTTCAGGAGCGAACGTGGCACTCAGACATTAGGTCCCTTGAGTATCCTTCAACATGGAACAGGCCCCTACCTCTCTCTTTTAGTTTCTGGCTTTTGACAATTCAGAAGAGTACAGGCATTTATTTTGTGTGTGCAGTGTTACTAAGTTTGGGTTTGCCTGGCATTTCTTCACAGTAAAATCCAGGACAGGGCTCCCAGCAGGCTTCAGTCCTGTGCACGCAGGCAGCGTCGCTGAAAGCCTATGCCTGGGTCAGGCCTGCTGCTCCTTCTGGGCCCACAGTTAGCTCCAACCCTGAGAAGAGCATTTTGGAAGAAGCATGTCCATACTGCTTCCCGCTGCAGGTGCTGGATACATCTGGAATGTGCCTGAAGCCCAAGCCCAAGCTGACACCCAAATACAGACACTTGTGAATTAAGAGGCAAAAAGGTATGCACTCAATTTTTAAGAAGCAAAAGTTATGAAGAGGTGCACGGCTCTCAGACTATTTTGTTGGTGACTGGTCAGACATGCACCAGAACAGTCAACCTCATGGTAAAAGGAGACGCTCTGTATCTGCGATGAGAAACAATTCTACTGAGATCACACCCAGGCAGGAGACCCCAGAGTCCAGCGCTGAGTTCTACAAAGTCTATTTCCAAAGGCGAGAGCCCTGCCTCTGTTTCCAGAACACCTACATCTGGACAGTCAGCGCCCACATGCTCCTCTAAGGACTTGAACAAAACAAAGAAATGCTTATCTCAACCAAAAATGCTGCGTAGCCAGAAAGAATTCCAAAAGAATCCACAGCGGATTTCAGAAATTTCTTCTCTCCTCTCTAAAGAATGGATTCTGAGTAATGTCTAAGGCTACTTCTGAACTAAAGCTAGTCAATGGAACAATGTTTGACTTTTATTATTCTCTGAATACATGGAAACCAGGTCCAAGAACAGACTTTTTTTTTTTCATCCTTGGCATTTCTGGGAAATAAAAACCTCATTGAATGAATAATTGAAACCTACCTACCTCAAAGGTAGGTTGTGAGATCAAAAAAATATGTGGAAGTGACTTCGAAGTAGTCAATTCAATTGCAGGTATTAATCATATTCTTCTTTTCCCTTTTCTCAGCAGTTTTCATTGTTCATACTTTCTTTCAAAAGAAAATTGAGCTCTTTATGAGAGTGTCTACTTACTCACAAGTAAGTAGTTTACTGTTGAACTTAGGGGTAGAAGTTAGTAGTTTAATAATAAAATTAGGAGGGGACAAGACAGACTTATTCAAATTGACTTTTTTCCACTAAACTCACCTTAATTACAATCCCTCTATCCTATCTAATAAAGAGGGTATGTTAGTTGACCTTAATACCATCACAAAGATGGCAACACCTACAGCCAATAAGGAGGGAATATGCTAATTGTAACACCCTCAAAGATGGCGGTGCCCACAGCCACAAGATGGCAGTGCCCAGTCTCCTCAGCCCCGCCTGGGCAGCAGGCATGCAGCACCTGCCTCCCAGGTCCCCTCAGCCCCCCAGCCACCCAGGGCTGGCCCGAGGTGCAGGCAAGCCTCAGATGGCGGCTGCCCAGCCGCCCCAGGCTGCCCAAGGCTTAGGTAACCAGGGCTGGCCGAGGCTTGCTCTACTGGCAGTGGCAGCAGCAGAGGTGTGATGGGGCGTCGCCTTCCCCTGATCACCGGGTCACCTCCCGCCCTGAGGGCTCCCTGACTGTGAGGGGGGGCAGGCCGGGCTGAGGGACGCCCCCCTCCAGTGCATGAATTTTCATGCACCGGGCCTCTAGTGGATAACTAAGAGAGAGACATTGGTTGAGCACCCTTTAATACAAAAAAATGAATTTGGCCCAAAAAATGCTTTGGCTCAGTGGATAGAGCATCAGCCTGCGGACTCAGGAGTACCGGGTTCGGATCCGGTCAGGGGCATGTACCTTGGTTGCGGGCACATCCCCAGTGGGGAGTGTGCAGGAGGCAGCTGATCGATGTTTCTAGCTTTCTGTCCCTCTCCCTTCCTCTCCGTAAAAAATCAATAAAATATATTTTTTAAAAAATGAATTTATATTTTTCATTCAATGCACATTCAAATAAAATTCCTTGTCAATATTTCTTTTCTTTTGTAAACCTATGACTAATATTTGAATCTTTCCATACTTCCATTTAAAGATAAAATTTGAGCAGTCTTGGATTTAGATTAGTGTCCTCCAATCCCCTCCTCATTGTCTAGTGCAAAATTCAGTAGTAAATGTTGATGATAATGAAATGCCAAATGCTGGCGAGGAGGTGAAATAACAGAACTCTCACAGACTGCATTCATCCAGTGCTATTCAGAAGAGACAGGTACAGCACAGTCACTGAAGCAGTGTGTTTTTTGATAGTAAAAAGAATTGAAATTTGAAATAACATATATGTCTTAGGTAAACTATGGATTATTCATACAATGGAATATTATGCAGAGTGACATGGGAAAATTGGAACTATAACATGTAAATTTCAAAACATGTAAATTAAAAACATGATATAAAATGAAAAGAGAATTTTGCTGAAGGTTACAGACATCTATTATGTTTTTATATGAATTATAATAGGGCATATCATTTGTGTTTATATACATGTATGCGAACTTTCAAAAAAATCCAAAGGATGCCAAACTGAAAATGCGGGATATTTGTTCTCTCTGAAAAGGAAGGAGGAAAGAAGAAAAAGAGGATCCAGAGTTTAAGCTGCATGATTGACACAGGGGAAATTGTTATATTCAACAGCTCAACTTTCTTAAAACTCTGCAATATTCCTTCACACATTCTTGAGGAACAGAATTCTCTTTCACGTCCACAGCCTGATATGTTTAGAAATGAATGAAAGTGTTTTCAAACAATGCATCTTCTCAGATAAAAACCTATTCTTTAGGAACCAGCAAATGGAAGGGACTTTTCTTTTGACCTTTCCCACTCTGTAATTAGCAAGTTCCTTTCTGGCCTTGTCCCGCACTGATGAGGAAGGTCTGTATCTGCTCACTGAGATACGGAATGGCACTTCGTCAGCAGGGTTGACTATGGAGTCTTAGGCAAAATGTGAGAGTCGTCCAGCCCAGGTTAGAAGGGATAGCTGGAAAAGTAAGGTGTGTTTCATTCATCACTGCAGTGCAAGTAGGGTAAAGAGCTCAGTTACACATTAAAATTTGTTGGGCTCCCTTGACGGCTTTGTCCACACATCCTAGTAAAACCATCACCACAAGAAAAACTTGACCGTGTTACCTGATCTCAACCAGCTCTTCTCTGTTAAATATTTACTACCCTCCTGGCAAAAGGGGAAGTGGCTAATAAAAATTCAATTCTCTTAACTTTGGCATTTTAACAAGGAAACAGAAATATCTGAATTAATACCAGTGTTTGGTGAGTTTAGGGCAAAGTTTTGAAAAATCTCTTGTAGGCTGAAAAAACAAGAGTATTGAAGGGGACAACCGAGAAGAAAAAAGCGGATGAAGTCTGTATGATATAAAAAATGTAAAGTTTGACCCTTAAAAGTGTTGGATGCCCAAGGTAAATTTGAGTAATACTGGTGAGCTATGTCAACATTCCTCAGAGGCCACAGAATAACCAGTTGTGTGTGTGCCGCCGCGGTGAGCAGGGAATAACCAATTGTGGAGTCTCATGGGGAAGCTAGCATTTAGTCTGCACCTTTACCAAAACTCTACCCACCCTCAGTCAAAGGTATAAAAAGAAAATTCCAAAACCAAGGATAAAATGCAACTTCCAAGGCATTGTTGAAGTCTTTGGGGGAAAAAATGGCATGCGTGGAGAATCATTTTTAAAAATATATGTGTTATGGGCTGAAGTATGCCCCATGCACCCCCGAAATTCCTATGTTGAAGCCCTAATCCCCAGTAACTCAGAATGTGGCTGTGTTTGGAGATAAGGTGTTCAGTGACGGCGGGCCCTAACCCGTTTCACAGACTTACACGGAGGCAGATATGTGAACACACAGAGAGATGATGGCTGTCTCCAAGCCAAGGAGAGAGGCCTCAAAAGAAACCAACCCTGCTGACACCTTGATCTTGGATTTCTAGCTCCAGACTTGTGAGAAAATAAATGTGTGTTGTTTAAGCCACCAGTCTGTGGTACTTTGTTATGGCAACACTAGCAAAATAATTCAATCTAGTACACTAAAAATGATGGTCAAAACCCTTTAATATTTAAGCCATATTGTTGAATTTTAAAAAGCATGCTATCAAACACTTGTATAGAAAGATCCAATTTTTATAAAATCGTGGAACTATATACATAAATACTAGAGGCCCAGTGCACGGATTCAGGCACCGGTGGGGTCCCTCGGCCTGGCCTGCAGGGATCAGCGGACCTCTGCACTGCCACAGCCCAGCCTTACCCACCAGCTTGTCGGGTTCCAGCCCGCTGTCCACGTGTCAATCCCATGTAGCACAAAGTGGTGCGTGAAACGGTAGGTGGCCGGGGAGGAGCCCAAGGCCAGGCTGGGCTCTGCGCGCTGCTCCCGCTCATCCTGGCCCCCCTGCACCTGCCACCACCGCTGGGGCCCGCAGGGGGCGTGTCCACAGGAGAGGGTCACACTGCCGCAGCTGCGCTCACCAGCCTTCAGCCTGGCACCTGTCAGCACTGACCCACAGGGGGCAGCTCCTGCATTGAGTGTCTGCCCCCTGGTGGCCAGTGCATGTCATAGCTACTGGCTGGTCGTCGGGTCGTCGGTCATCCAGTCGCTTAGGCTTTTATATACAGAGATAGATTAAAAATGTCATTGGTGATGTTTTGTGTGATTTGAATTTTTTTCTCCATTGGGCTTTTCTGTGTTGGTCCGTTATTTGAATAAGCATGTGAGTGGCAACAGTCAAGTGGGAATAAATATATAGAGCAAGAAAAGCATGTAGCTCAGGGCAGAACCTTGGGGAATGCTGGTATTTAAAGGACAGAGGTGGGAGTGAGCAAAGGCAACAAAGGAGAGGAGAAACCCCGGGGTCTAATTCCAAAGAAGCTGGTGAAGGGCGGGTGCAGAAGAACAGGGTGCTCGCTATGGTAAGCACCGCAGAGCTGCCTGGAGGTCAGGCGGGAGCATGTTGCACCGGGAAGCTGGGAAGTCATTTCCTCGGGGAGCAGTTTGAAGGAGGCGGGGCCAGTTTATGAGGGTCTGTGGGGAGAATGGGCAGCGAGGAAGGAAGGCAGCAAAGCCATGAATCGTGAAGAAATGACAGACCTTCAGGAGCTGAAGCACACTGTCATCGTCATACTAAGAATAGCCTGAATACACATCCGGGATGTGGAGATGCCCGTTACCCTAGAAACCCAGGGAAGGGTACCGTGGCAACATGGGCAGCTGTTTCTGCATGGTACCTAAGGTGTTTCTAGATCCGTTCATTCTAGTGTAATCTGTCAATTAGCCTGTAGTTTGTGCTAAGTGGGAAGATGTTTCTATGAACCACAGGTCTTGACAGTGAAATCTCTTCATAGCCCCTCTAAGCTAAGGGGCTGGCAGCAACCAGCAGAACTGGTTCCTAGACAGGTTCCATAATGGGGCAAGAACACGCTTGGAAATGTATTTGACGACAGGAATGTGCCTTCTCATCTGGTTTCCCTACCTTTTAGCCAGGTTCCCTTGGGATGAGGACACACAGACACACAAAAACTGAATAGATAAAGACAGAAGGAGAGAGAGGCGGAGAATGTGTGTATTTAGAAAGTGTGCCAGGCACCACTCTTTCTCCCTGTATCTTAGCCAGGTAGCCCTAGGATGATGTGTCATCAATGTTATAAGAATACTAGAGGCCCGGTGCACAAAAATTCATGCACTCGGCGGGGGGGGCGGGTTCCCTCAGCCTGGCCTGTGCCCTCTCACAGTCTGGGAGCCCTCGGGGGATGTCTGGCTGATGGCTTAGGCCCATGGGGAGCAGGCCTAAGCTATCAGTCAGACATCCTTAGTGCTGCCAAGGAGGCGGGAGAGGCTCCCACCACTGCCGCTGTGCTTGCAGCCGTCAACCCGGTTTGTGGCTGAGTGGAGCTCCTCCTGTGGGAGCGCACTGACCACCAGGGGGCAGCTCCTGCATTAAGCGTCTGCCCCCTGGTGGTCAGTGGGCATCATAGCGACCAGTCGTTCCTGGTCATTCCACCATTAGGGTCAATTTACATATTACCCTTTTATTACATAGGCTATATGTACACACTTACCAATCTATGGATTTGAGTATCATGTCCTAAGTAGCATATTGCCAGCTTCACTTGTATTATTTACTTTTTACACAATCCCAATTAGGTAGGTACTATGACTGCAGCCTTTTTATAGATGAGGAAGCTGAGGCTTAGAAAAAGTTATGTTATTTGAGATCACACAAACTACATTTTTGTTGTTGTTAATCCTCACCTGAGGATATTTTTTCCATTGATTTTTAGAGAGAGTGCGAGGGAGGGAGGGGAGAAGAGACAGTGGGGGAGAGAGAGAGAGAAACATCGATGTGTGAGAGACACATTGATTGGTTGCCTCTCGAGCATCCCACCGAGTCTGGTACGTGCCCTGGACTGGGAATTGAACCCAAGACCCTTTGGTGTGTGAGCTGACACTCTAACCACTGTGCAACACTGGCCAGGGCAAGATCACACAGACTACTTGATTCAAGGTCATTTCCTGGGTACTGCTGAGGGCAGGAAGTGACCTTCGACATTCTATGCCTGGCTGGGGAACCTGCAGGGTGCTGCTACACTTACGCACACACTGAGTGAACAACACCTATGAGGAGAATATCAATGCTGGGGGGAGGGGGGCGGGGGGCAGGCGTTCCCTCCAGGTGGGGGCAGCAGAAGGTTTCTCAAAGCAGGTAGCTTTAAACTCTGGCTCTGAAGAGGAGGAAGAATTTTAATTAAGTGGAGATTCCTTTTACCACAAAATCAAAACATCATCTTTTTGTCTACCTTTCTCCGTGTTATTCCTTCCCAGCTCCCCTGAAACTATCGCTGAACAGCAAGGCATCGCTGGCTCCCTCGTCTTCTTGTTCCCATCAACTCTCATTTCCTTCCAGACTCTGAAATTCCCTGGCAATAGCAGGCAGAGCTGGGCATGCTCAGAGGCTCGGACGCCAACGCAGGCTGTCATTGCTAAACCGCGGGTGCCAGGGTAACCTGGTCACAGTGACTTCAGTAAAGGACAAGAGGCACTTTCCTTCGGACAGGGACCTCTGAGTGCTGTGCCAACCGCTTCCAGGAGGGGCATTGTCTGAGGCAACCAGAATCCACCCTGGAGGCAATTCTAGGCACAGCTCTGCCCTAGGATGGAGGTGTTGTCTGAATTCACCATTAATGGTTGTCTGTTACGAAATTCTAAAGTTCTCTGTCTCTTTAACATTGGATGATGGAGAGGTTAAATGGTCAATTTCACACCTGCTCTGCCCTGGGCATTTGGCTGGGTGTCTTCCCAGCACTTCCTGGCACCCACCTGATGCTGTGTCCTCCAAATCTGTCTCTGGTTGGCTGAGTTGCTTTACCAGAAAGCAGAAAGGAATTGTTTAAGTAGATCAGTTTTTAAATGATTAAAAACACTGTCGCTTGCTCACCATCAGAAGTCTGTAATTCTGAAACCTGAATAATACAGGAGCCCGAGAAAGGGGACATGTTGAGAAAGGTCTGTAAGCAGTGAGCAATCTCTGGACAGCTCTAGAAAACAAGCCAAAGATATTGAGGAAAAATTCCAAAGAGTCATTTGCTCTTATCAGAGATGAACTATTAATTGTGAGAAAGAACGCTGTGATAGTCTGTTGATAGCAGCTGGATGAAAGAAACTGTAACAACTTAAGGGGAAAAAAACTCTCAATAGACCCAGATTTTCACATGTTTGACTTGTAGAAAAGGCTTAAGATCTTCAAATCCTCATTCAAACACATGTGGGATATGAGGAACTACATCCTCATTCAGAAGGGGAGTTTAGTTTTAAGAACAGTTTAGATCAGTGATGGCGAACCTATGACACGCGTGTCAGAGGTGACATGCGAACTCATTTTTTTGGTTGATTTTTCTTTGTTAAATGGCATTTAAATATATAAAATAAATGTCAAAAATATAAGTCTTTGTTTTACTATGGTTGCAAAGATCAAAAAATTTCTATATGTGACACGGCACCAGAGTTAAGTTAGGGTTTTTCAAAATGCTGGCACGCCGAGCTCAAAAGGTTCGCCATCACTGGTTTAGATTATATAAATGAAAAAAAAACACCTTACCTCTAGAATTATGATAAAAAATAAGATACTACAATGATTTCAACTAACTATCCTGGAGCAGGCTGGACCATCACAGCAAGTGAGGGACTACTCACAACCTTCCTTGCAACCTGGTCCCAGGTCATGTACCCAAAGAATGCAGCAAGGGGCGCTGGGAAACCAGAGCAGCAGGGTCTTCACACATTTCCTCTGTGATCGTTATTAGTTTAAATCTGGACACCTCTTCCCAGTTTCAAAACAATGCTATTTCATTACTGTTTCCTAAGGAAACCGTTTCCCTAGGCGTGGCGACGGCCATTTCTGAGCAGGCCCTTCTGTATCGAAGCTGCTTTCCCTTGTTGAGGTTTGGATGACACAAACACATATTTCACCCGAGTGGATTCTTCAAGACTAATCCTGCCCATTGGGGAATCAGCTAGTGCTGCCATAGCCACACTCCCAGCCGCTACGCAGCCGCGGAAAGCCATTCTGTTCCCCCGAGATCAGTTCGAGGAACTTCCGGTCCTCGGGGACAAGTGGAAAGTTACAGAAGCTGTGACCAAATTGTCAGACTCTCCAAATCTGCTTGAGGTCAAATGTCGAATGAGGCAGTGGGACCCGGAAGACGCAGCATCCCACATCCCAGGAAGCCTTTCCGCTGGTGCGGGAGGGAAGGAGCGTTCCCCCTACAGAGTGCATATTTCTGAAAACATGTGCCTCTTCTTTAAACATTAAAGATGGGAAACGTCTGCTAGCACCTGTGTATGAATACCTTGCATCAGACTAACTCTCCCACAAAAAGAGCTATAAAGACAGCCCCTCCAAATACAAAAGCTATTAAAACAATGCGTAACCAAAGCAGCCAGGACTTAAGGGCTCAAGATCCTGGAGAGAAAGAAAATGCATTGAGGTGAGCCAGATAGTTCAGATAGAGATAGAAATAGATACAGAGACAGAGATGGAGACAGAGAAAAAGACAGAGACATAAACAGTCCAGTGCTGCAGGAGCCTCACTGGTCTAAGGAGATGAACAGTAGACTTCTGGGCTGTCAAACTGAAAGGATTTGAGGAGCCAGCATCCTGGAGGCATGAGCCCCACATCCCCCCACCCACCCTGTGCAATTCCCCCCGAAAGCATTGAACTATTTTTAAACTAAGCAGACAGTCCAACAGGTAGAAACCAAGCAACCGCACAACAGAAAGCTTCTCAGACTAAATGGGTCACAGGAGATTTCAATGGTCTCGGTGCTGGGAAGACAAAACATAGAGTTCAGGGCCCTCCAAAAAAGAGAACTGCTGGTACACACCCCAAACTTTCAACTGAGACCGCCGAAGGGCCACACCTGGGAGTGAGGGTGGGGTAACTCAGAGGTGAACAGCCCTTATGCAACCTAAACTCAGCTCCGATCTGCTCAGTTCCTGAGTGGGTCAAAGTGATCTACTTGTCAAAATAAAATTAAACCCCCTCTGTAGGATGGTAATCATCCTCTAGACTCTATAAGTTATTATTCACAATGTCCATCATTCAGTCCAAATGACCAGACATGACAGAAGATATGACCAAGGACCAAAATTCAAGAGAGAGAAAAAGCCAAGACAATAGAAAGAAAAAAAACACATGTGATCCAGACATTGAGGTTCTGAAACTCTGACTTTAAGTATGCTTGAAATGGTCGTGGAAATTGATTAAAATACCAGGTGAGGCAAAAGTAGGCTTACAGTTGTTTGTATGGGGGGAAATACAATAATTAATTATTAATATTGCAAGAACAAACTCTGTGTTTTGGCTACTCATAACTAAACCCCCTTTTACCCCACCTTGTATGGAGGATCTCACCAAGAACTGGAGTCTATTACAAAAGTATTATTAAATAGCAATTCTAGAACTGAAAAAAGTAATAACTGAATTGAGAATTCAAAACCTAGATTTAATGATAGATCAAAAGCACAAGAGAGCATTAGCAAAGTGGAAGAGAGATTACTTAAACAATCTAAATTGAAGAACAGAGGAAAATGAAAATGGAGAAAAGAGTGCGAGCTACATAGGACATGGTGAAAATGATTATATGTGTGTAATTAACATTACAGAAGAGGAGAAAGAAGGGGGCAGAAACTATTTCCCAAAACTAACAAAAGACATGCCTCACTGCTTACCCCCAAGGTCACAGGGGCAGCCCCTCCACTAGTCTCATACAGCCACAGGGGCCCCTGCGTGTCCCGGGCGAAAGCTTTAGGGAGCTGGGAAGGCGGAAGGCAGGCCAGATTGCAAACTGTATTCCTCGTGCCTCCACGTTCCAATTACAACTCTTAGTCTACTTATTCAGACAGTAAAACAAGAATAATTAATTTTACTTTTTCTTTCATTAATGACCATTTACAACAGGTTGAATAAACTAAACACCCTTAAACAACCACTGCCATTTGCATCTTGGTTAATTAAATTCCCTCCAATTGTAAAACTGCAGTTATAAGTGTAATATATTCACTTTTCTTTTGAATTACTTTAAAGGCCTATCCTAAGCAGCAAAGCCTTTCCAAGTTCTTAAATAACTGTAATAAGTCTAAGAAATTAAATTCCAAATACTGTGACTCTCGAGTTCACTTAAATATTCCAATTTGTTTACAAATTTAATCAAACTTCTGCATTTAATTTAGACCACAAGTCTAAAATCATTGACTTAATTACACATTTTAAATTGGAATCACAAGGCTAGTCTGTTTTTGTTCTGTTACATTCAATTCTATTACAAACAGGGAAATCCATGTACACCCAGATTTGCCAATGATTTCTAATGTATTCCTGAACTACATAAAAGGCTGAGTATTAAGGGTTAATTCACTTTATCTCCAGGCTTAATTCTGAACTTTCCTGGGACTCAACACACAGCTCATCCACTGAGGGAATAATTTCATCACCCCCAAAACCGGGGTTGTCTTCCCAGGTGTTAGAATCACTCACTGGCCAGGCAGCCAAGTCCTGGAGGAGACCCATCTGTGTGAGCCTGCATTTGTCCGGGATCCTACCTGCACCAGGGACGGCTCGCTGAGCCCTTCTTGACCTTGGACAGCAGGGGACTCCAAGTCCTCACCTTGGGGAAGGTGTTGATCTTGAAGATGCCTGGATTCAAGTGGTAACATGACCGAATCTTTCAAAGCTTCCTTCGTTCCTGCCTGGCGGGACATGGCGGAAACTACATCACCCCTGAGGTTGCAGTTAACTTTCTCTAGTCCCTCAGTACCTGCAGGTAACTGAATCCTTTCCATCTTCCTGTGAGGCGGCCACAGTTCGTACACACCTGCCATTCCGATTGGTTCTGCAGGTGCCAGGTCGCTGTCCCTACACAGTGCCCTGGGGAGCCTTCTCTAGGGGCTGCTGACCTGAGTCATCCAGACCAGAAGCGGCAACCGCTCTCTGTGATCAAACACACCTGCAAACCGCGTGGGAAACCGTGAGGTGCGCTTCCCACAAGTGATTGGCTGAAAGAGTGGAAGTTACAAACATCCATCATATCAGATGCCGGTCATGTATTCACTTCACCATTATTGAGCACATCCTGTGTGCCAGGGAGTGTGGATACAGTGATAACAAGACCTACCAAGTTCCTCCCATCGTCCCAGTGAAGGAAGTTAAACAGTAAATGAGCATAATGGCTCCCCCAGTTGCCTCTCAGATCCACAGTCCTCCTGGGGCTGAGCACCCCAACAGCTACCCTCTCCACCCAGGGCATTTGCACATACAGCCCAGTTTGAGGCAGCACGTGCTGCCAGTTCCAACTGTCTGCCCCCCAGAGATAGAAGCCCTTTGACCTACTGGCTGTGTGACCTGGAGCAGGAGACAACTAATAATTCTACGGACAATTTCCTCCTGTGTCAAATGGGGATCTTAGCACCCACCCCACAGCTGTGGGAATTAAATGAGCTCATGGAGGTAAAGCATGTGGCACTGTGCCTGACAATGAGCATGTCCTTGACAAATGACAGTACAGTCTTTAATACAGTATATGCATTTTTAATTTTAGGTACATGACTAGTTAGCTTGGCTGGCATAATAGAATGCCACAGACTGGGGTGGGGGGGGCCTTAAACAATAGAAATTTATTTTATTGTCTGGAAGCTAAAAGGCTGGAAGACCGAGATCAAGGTTCCAGCATGGTCGGGGGCTGGTGAGGGCTCTCTTCCTGGCTTGCAGACAGTTACCCTCTCACTGTGCCCTCAAGTGGTGGAGAGAGAGAACAACAGCCAGTCTCTTCCTTGTCTTACAAGGTCACTAATCCCATCTTGAGGGCCCCACCCTCATGCCCTCATCTAACCGTAATTATCTCCCAAAGTGCTCACCTCCCAATGCTATCACATTGAGAGGCAGGGCTCCAACGTATGAATTTGGTGGATACACAAACATTCAGTCCATAACAGTTGTTTTTCTAAAATTTCACTGGGCCTGAGACATTTTTTTAAAAAGTCTCTTGAAAATGATACATTCCTGAAACCATTCACAGCTGAACCTTGGGGCAGCATAGCTAACCAGTGTCAAAATTGTCCTCATATATTATCACCTTTCAGAGAACAAAACATTGTTCCAGGGAGTGAGCTGGTCATTCTCCACTTGGCGCCCAGCTCCGTTCCTCGCCCTCCCTGCTCTTCTCTGTGCTCCCCAGAGCTCCCTTTCAGCTGACTTTTGTTAGGATTTGGCTAATTGGAGGCACCGGAGCACCTTGGAGTGCAGGGACAGGGCAGTCTTTCTGTTCCCCTCCTGCTTCTGGGCCCGAGTCGGGAGTGAAATCCTTATAGGCTACACCTCCTGCCACAGAGAGGTCTTCCGCCTGACTCCAGACCTCCCTGGGCCCCCGTTTCGCTTCGGGCCCAGGGTTGCCCACCGCTGCAGCCTTTGGGTGCCTTCACCTCTCTCATAGGGGAGTCCCCTAACCCTGTAAAGAGTCCCTCCATGAAACAACCTTCTGTTGAACCACCTGAGACATTGTCTGTTTCCTGCGGGGCCCTGGTTGATAGATATACTTATAATAAATTTCCATCTTTCTCCATGCAACCTGCCTCCCTATCAGTCATGCTCTTAGTTCAATAAAACATTTTTCCATCATGAAAAAAGAAATCCTGGAGCATTTCCAACGGGCACATGTGGCTTTTGCAAGGTCATGATGATAACTGCCTCTAGGGAAATAGTCATTTTTAGTATTACTTGGAAGTGAGACTGTAAAGGAAATCCAATCCTTACTCGTGGCTTGATGTATTAAGAAATATGAAAAAGAGGAAGTTTAAAGCTACAGGAACTTGCAGAACCGAGCTCTCCAAAGATCATCTGTTTGTTGCTCATTGCCTTCTCACTGCTTCCTCCCTTAACGCAAAATGCTAATTATCTTCCACAGGACTCCCACGCGCACCCCTCAGCCAATATCTAGTGTCTTCCAGGAGGCATATCTTCATCCCAACACCCACCAATCTTGGAAATCAGGGATATAAGGTTACTCTCAAAGAGTTCAACTTTAAGGCACTTGTACTGATCAGAACCGAGACAGGCAAAGCCACCTTAAAAAGCAGAGGGACCCTTGGAAGTATACGGTTGGCTTTAGCTTGGCTAAACATATTAAACTGTCTAGAGCAGCGGTTCTCCACCTTCCTGATGCCGCGACCCTTTAATACAGTTCCTCATGTTGGGGTGACCCCCAATTCCATTGTTACACATTGAACACAATTAAAGCATAGTGATTCATCACAAAAACAATATGTAATTATATATGTGTTTGCCGATGGTCTTAGGCGACCCCTGTGAAAGGGTCGTTCGACCCCCCAAAGGGGTCGCGACCCACAGGTTGAGAACCACTGGAAAGCAAACCCATGTTAGTCCAAGAGGCAACTGAAGGAGATCCCAGCGGACCGGAGGGCAATTGGGCCCCGAGGAGCGCCATGCGGAGGAACAGCCGGGTGAGCGGAGGTTCCGATACCCTCGTAGTGAGAGACACGCTCAGCCAGATCCCGTTAAATAAGCAATTCCTCAGCTCCCTCCATTCCACTCTGTGCCCACCAAGACGTATTTTTATAATGGTAATTTTATTATTTCAAAAGTAATGCGTGTTTATTACAGAAATGACCAGGAAACTGGGCCCAGGGATGACGTTAATGCCTAGATTTATTCTCTCCAATGCCATTTCTCATGCACTTAAATACACAAATGTACATAGTAACACAAATAGAAATGTGTTATCCTTACTGAGGTTTTTTTTTCCAGCTTGTTCTTCACTTAATAATGAATAATAAACATCTTTGCATGTAAAAAAAAAATGCCCCTGCTATAGCATGCTAATGGATACATTTTTTTTTTTTTTAGGTGGAGCAATCCTATAATTTATTTAAGCGGAACTCCATTATTGCCCATTTCTTCCATTTCCATAATTTTGCAATTACCAACAGCGCTGCAAGAGACATTCTTGCCGCAAATCTTTGCACTTCATTAGCCATTTCACGGTACCGATTTCCAAAGGGCATGCGCCTTCCAAGACTCCTGAGACATTCTGTCAGATTGCTTTCCAGAAAATAGCATTGCCCCAGCACTTGCCAATTTTTATAGCTGATAAATCATGAGGTTTATTTCCATTGATAATTTTCTGATTACTAGTGAAGCTAAACTTTTTTTCATCAATTTATTGGTCACTTAAATTTCTTTCTTTTAATCTTCCTGTGTATATTCTTTGCCATTTTTATTGGAGTATCTGTCTCTTATTTATTGTAGAGGTCTTTATATTAATAAGAATTTAATTTTTGTGACATACATTGCAAATATCTTTCCCTGTTTATTATTTGCCTTTTATTAAAATATGGTGTTTGGCCTTAAGCTCAGGCTCAGTTAGAAATGAATGTGACTTTTATGTAACAGAAAACCCAACTCCACTGACTTAAACGAATAGGATTTATCTCACATAACAAACTATTAGAGAGGCAGAAGCAGGACCTGGTTCAGAGGCTGCACAGAATGAGGGCTTACATCGCTGCCCTCTATTGGTTTTCTCTCGCTTCTCGTCTTAAGGTCACTAAATGGCCGCTGCAGAAGGAGGAAGGTGGAGAAAGGGACAACACCAGAGACTCCTGCTCATTTCCATTGGCCAGAACTGGTCACGTGGCCACTCCCCCGCAGCAAGTGAGGGGCAGGCCAGGGCGAAGGAAAGATGAAATTAATTGTGTAAATTTACACTGTCTGCCATAGAGCAGTTTTAAGATTTACATTGTCAAAGCAGTGTATATTTATTGATTCCCTTGGTTTCATGCTTAAAAAGTTCTTCCCCAACTCAGTGATATGGTCTAATAGTCATCTGTATTTTTTCCATCGCTTTTATGGTTTCATTGTAACATGACGTAGAATGCAAACTTTTTTTTCCAGATAATTGGCCAGTGGCCCCCAAATCATTTTTTGCTTTCTCCACTGACTTGAAAAATCGTAATTGTTTACTAAGCTAGCAGCTACATTGAAGTCCATTTGGGTGCTTGCTTTCCTGCTGCACGGATCTCGTTGGTTCTCTGTGCTGTGGCAGGCACTTGCACGCGGGTTAGCATGCATTCCAACGTCGCAGGGCAGGCCCCCACTCGGGATACTGCTTTGTAAAAAATTTCTTGACCATTCTTTAAAAAAAACACACAAAACTTTTATGAGCATTTATCTTATGCTGAATTTACTCCCCTGCCATACGTTTTTGGGGTTTTTTGTTTGTTTATTTTCAGATTCTTCTGGGATATCTTTTTCTTCTGCACAACCTCCCCCTCTGGTTTAGGAACAACCTGCTCCTCTTCGGACACTCAGCAGGTGGAAGTGTGAGTGGCCACCCTCCTCAGAACGGAGCATGCGATTGGCAGGCATCACACCGGTGACTTTCTCCAGAACGTACTGCTCCCATTACCACAGCACTTCGGATTCCTTTCAGAGGAAATACGCATGAGATAGAATGTGCCCAAACCAACTGGTTGCTCTGCAATCAGGAGTCAAGATGGACCTGCTGCTGAATCTGTACTTAGGAGAATTTCAGTGCAATCCTTCCTGGATACAAGATGATCCTCTACATGACCTCTCAAGGTCACCTCCATTTCCATAGTCATGCAACTCTGTGAAAAGCCACCAAATAAGGATAAATAAAGAGCAGGGCTTGAAATAGTAAGTCTAATTCTACTGTAAGTCAGTCTATTTTGGTTTCTCAACTATACTAATTCAGAATGTGCTTTGGGGACTGCATTTTTCTTCTAATTGATTGGAATGAAGTAGATTATTCATGACCATTTTGGCTTCCTCTCCCTTCTCCCGCTCCACCCCCCAACAAATAGCTCTCTTGTTTCTTTCTTAGAATGTGAAGAATAGCTCTAAACTTGACATGGGAAATTGAGATATTATTTTTGGCTTAAGTAGAATTAAAACCTCCATCCCTGAGTGAAATCCTGTCTTTGCTCTTTCAACCACCTTAGGGTTCAGACTAATGGCGTAGTGAAGACCTTACATTCCAGCTCTGACCTTGAGCTGGAAGAGGAAGGAGAGGCCGCGCTCTCTGTCCTCCAACAGAACAGCCTTGTTTCTCCAAAGTTAGCTGGATCATAGGCGGGGAGTAGAAGGAACCCTAGTGACCAGCTAGCTCAGTATTTCTCCAACTCCAGTCTACAAGATGCTCCCAAAGGATACCACGGGCCAATAACTCACAGATTCATTGTTCACTGTGTCCTCCCCATGAAGACTTTGAGGAGCCCGGAAGCAAAGAAACATGCTGTGTTTTGTTTGTCAAACTTATTTGATCACAAAACCATCCCCCACTTCCCACTCTGAGTAATGCCTAACAGCTTCTGGAACTGGCATGCCATGAAGCGCTTTGAAGAGTGCTGATCTATGCAATGCTCCCCTCATTTTACAGAGGAGAAAAGTAAAGCTCATATTAAGAGACATGGAGACCATCATGCGCCCTTACTGGCAGGGCTGGGACCTAGACATTGGCTCTTTGCATCACCTTGAAAAAGGGAGGCATTGTTAGTGGTGGTAGCTTTGATGTATCCCCAGCACATTTTCATTGTCTGCAATTTGAGGTCGTATTTATTTATAGAGCGCTCAGCAACGAATCCATCAAGTGCTTTGAATGTTTTCAAAAGGGCATCGGGCCCTGTACAGTTGACCTAAATAAAGGAGACTATCTTTTAAATGGCATGTAATTTACTATACACTGAAATAGTTTACCGTGCTGTATAATCATGTTCTAAGAGGTTAGTCCTTTTATACATGAGAGTAAATCAAAGGGGTCAAATCTCAGTTAAATTTGTGACTAAGATAGAAATAGACTGCCCAGCGAGAAGTAACTGTAGACATTTCTTTTATCATGTAGAGCGCAATAGTTGGCGAGCCAAAATTATAAAATACTGTCCAAAGGTGATATATATATAGGCTAATATGCAAATTGTCCCCTCAGGAGTTCTACTGACCAGGAGTTCGACTGCTCACTATGATGTGCACTGACCATCAGGGTGTGGTACGGAATGAAGGAAGGCCCTGGCCAGCAACTGGCAGCCAGGGGAAGGAAGGAAGGTCCCAATTGGCCCTGATGGCCAGCCAGGCCTAGGGACCCTACCTGAATTTCATGCACCAGGCCTCTAATATATCTATATCTATATCTATATCTATATCTACCTATATTCATATTTATATATATATAAATATAAATGTATATGTGTGTGTGTGTGTGTATATATATATATATATATATATATATATATATATATACTAGAAGCCTGTTGCACAAAGATTCGCACAATAGGCCTTCCTCCCCCTGGCTGCCGGCACCGGGTTTCCTCCGGCACCCGGGACTCAGGCCTTTGGTCCAGCTGCAGCAGAGAAGCCAAGCCTCTTCAGTCTTCAGTCTTCAGTCTTCAGTCTTCGCTCCTTGTCTGCGAATGCAAGTTAACCGCCATCTTTGTTGGGTTAATTTGCATACTCATCTGATTGGCTGGTGGGCGTAGCAGAGTGACACCAATTTGCATGTTTCTCTTTCATTAGTGTAGATGTGTGTGTGTATCTTTACATAAAGTCAGTTCAAGTAGTCTGAGCGTGTTAGCACTCTCAGAAGTGCTTTTCTGCTGTATTCTCTGAATTCCAAAGGCACTTGGAATCTATACGCACTTCATTTACCATACAAGGGTTTCTGAGACTGCAGCCTGGAAGCTTTATATTTTTCTCGAGATTTTTTTTTTCTGCTTTAACACATTGAGGTACAGACACTCCCATCAGCTGGGATATCTCAAATTAGTTTCTAACCTCTGAATATCAAGTTGTCAATGTCAGGTTTCCAAAGCTAGTGCTGCCCATGTGCTGCCTTCTTTGTGAGCCAGAAAAGGTGACCCTTCTGGGGGGCAGTGGCAGCCCCGCAGGGGACACGGGGCTCAGTGAGCAGCGTGCAGGCTGGCTTCCAGCCCCGCCCGTCCCCCAGACGGAGGCCCTCCTGCAAGTGAGGTTACACAACCAAAGGCAGGGTCCCGCCTGCTTCCCTCCCTCTCATCCAGCCCCCAGCCCCCAGCCCCTGCAAGGCTGAACCGATTCCCACCTGCAGAGCCGGCCTTCATCCTGACCCAAATCAGGTTCTGTCTACGGACCTTGGGCCTCCCAACCCGCCTGCCTGACTCAGTACCACAGTGTTCTGGGTCTGAGAACTGGGCTCCTGACTGGGGTCTCATGTTAGCTCCCTCGCTATTTTAATTGGGTTTGTGCCCTGCGATGACCAGTTACCATCTCTGAATCTTCAACTCTACGCAGGGTTGGGGTGCTGTTATCCATGGATGAATCTCTTGCTGATGCCAGCCTTCCTGCCTGAAGGAACTCCCGCCCCTGCCCTGGATCCCGTGATGCTAAGGAACCTGCTTAGAAACCCTTATATTCATCTCACAACTAGACCACCTGGGCTGCAGACCTCTTTTGCCATGAACCCTAGGCATGTGCTTGTCTCCCAGGACAAGCCTACTTGCTACCAAGCCTACTTGCTACAGAGTCATTTGCTGGAGACACAGTTGCTGAGCTACTTCTGGGAACTAACCTCTGCCCACATGCCCCTCTGAATTCTGGGACCCACCAGTCCCGGTTCCGCACAGACTCAGACCTATCTCCTGGGCCCTCTTTACCTTCATGGACAGTAACAACTGATATTCAGAGGGGTGACCTGAAGCACTGCAGATTTCATTAGAAAGAAATAAAAATGTTGTTTTAGTTCATATTTTACTTATTAGTTCAGAAAGTAGAAGGGACACCGTTAGAAAGAATATCAACCACAAAGGTTGAAATACGATGCTTTGATAAAATTCTCACTTAGAAAAAGCATGATAAGCACAAGAAGCCGAGGGCTGTGCCTCTTTACTTCAACCACACTAAATTCAAAATGCCCAAGACCGTAACAGGCGCTCGGTTAACACCTGCTGAATGAATGAAAACTTAAGTCAGTCCAAACACAATATTTGATCATGAAAGGTTTCATTAGTTTATGTCGTCACTCATTCATCAGACGTATTATTAGTCAGGTGCTGTTTTTTAGTCATTTTGAAGTTTATAATTTGAATACATCAGAATAGAAGATAATAAAAATAATCACACAATAAACATAATAAACATGAAGGACACAGAGGCCAATATTGGGGGTCTCACTAGGAAATGTGAGTGAAACATATGAGCCTGCATATGAAATCCTGGCAAGACGGTAATGCATAAGTAGAAATATATTTTACTTTTGGCAATGACAGAGGGTCTTTCTGTGACTGGGATACACATGGGACTAAACATAATAATGCTTTATATTGTCAAAATACTTGACAATTTACAAAATGCTCCAACATATGCAATCATATTTGTTGTTCAAAAGAAGACAGAGGAATATAGTTAAAGAAAATTATATCCCTCTCTTATAAGAAATATCTAGTGGCTTATGAAATACAACAGCTTTCAAAGAGATTTCTGCTTTATCATTAACAGTAATGATTCAATGATAGCAGAGGAAGAGGTAGGAAAGGTACGCTCTACAATAAAGAAAAATGGAACGGAAGGAGGCTATAATGGCAACTCCCATTTACTGTGATGAAGACAGACTTCTATTATTCCACCTGGGACAGTTCTACAATGCAGTTCTAAGAGATAAGTAATGCGATGCTGAAGTGAGTAATGAGACTCACTGAGGAGGAATTATTACATGCTTTCCATTTATGTTGCACTATATTGATTGTAGCGCACATCGAAGCAGCTCTAACTCTGGGAACCCAGAGAAACTATTGGGAAGAATTCAAGAGGCAAACTGGGGATGCAAATTCCACGTGGGTTCTCGGCCAGCCCAGTGTCCTTTCTTACAACCAATCAAAATTATACCTATTTTTTTGTTCATAATTCAATGTAAAGTCTGGTAGGTCTTTTCTTCTATGCACACAATTAGTCAATAACTTGGAAAGGTCTCTGCACTTTATTTTTGATAACTATTTTGTATCAAGCAACAGGGAGAAGAATGACCAGTATGTGTGTGACTCTTGTCAGATTTTAAAAATAATTCAGCCTCATAATTTAAGCAGAGAGAAACTGAAGCTTCAAAAAATGTTTTAAAAATAAGTGGAAGAAAAGTCCATCAGTGTTTGGAATTAGCTAGACTGAGGACTACTCAAATTCTGCTCAGCTGGTATGAGCATTGGTTGAGCAATGACCTGTGAACAGGTCACAGAGGGCCATGTAGGAGACAGTTGATCAATGATTCTCATCATTGATGCTTCTATCTCTCTCTGCCTCTCCCTTCCTCTCTGAAATCAACAAAAATATTTTTTAAAAATTATAGGAACTTGAACTAGCAGGTTTCGAGCTGTCAAAATTGAAATCAAATCTGCAGGGGCCAAAATCTATACTAATAAAAGGATAATATGCTAATTAGACCAGATAGACCAGACATCCTTCCAGACAAAGCCACAGTGGCGGGGGCTGAGGCAGAGGTGGTTAGGGGCAATCAGGCCGGCAGGGGAGAGCGGTTAGGGGTGATCAGGCAGGTGAGTGGTTAAGAGCCAGCAGGATTGGGCCTAAACCAGCAGTCGGACATCCTCCGAGGGGTCCCGGATTGTAGAGGGTGAAAGCTGGGCTGAGGGACCCCCCCACACCCGTGCACGAATTTTGTGCACCAGGCCTCTACTGTTGCAAATAAGAATGTAGTCAGATGCATCACTGGTGTGAACTTCAGCTGACTAAACACCAAAATAGCCCCATGGTCTGTCTCAGAGAAACTTGCTTTCCCAGCAGCCCCTTTGGCTTGCAAGAAATTTCTATTACATTTTCCTAACAGGGGGTCATGCTTCCACTGAAACGACAGTCCTGCTCAAATTGCATGGAGCACCGAAATTCCACAACTTTCTGAGCACTGGTTTCCAAGCTTGGAAATGCTTGTGCAACTGTTTCAGAACCAGTGGCCCTGACTTGAAGAGGCTGCACTCCACATGTTCCCAAGTCACCTGTTTGGAGCTTGTAGCGTACATTTCTATAGAAACCAGTCTCCGTGGGATTTGGGGGCTCCTAAAGCAGGCCCGATCATCACATGGCACCTGATGTACCTACTGTGTGCACTGTAGAAATATGAGACCTGGGGTAACGTCTTTAAAATACGTTTTCTTTAAGCATCCTAATGTGGGATGTCTGGAATGTGGTTCTAATCTCAGGGCCAGGCACTCCCCGTCCTTGTGCCTGGCAGGTTTCCCAGGCCCTGGAATCACCATCCCCCAGAACCTGGGGCACAGCAGGTGTCAGTCTGGGGCAAGTGAGGAATGGGGCTATAATTTCCCACGAGCACGCCCCATCCAAGGAGCTCTCAGCCCCTCCTGCTCAGGGTGTGCATCTGAGGAGGATCTTCAAAATGCAAATTGCTTGCCTAAGGCAGAGATGACCCATAGGTTTGCTCTAATTGCCTCCTCCACCCTCTGTATTCTGGGAAAGTGGGAAGAAGTAAAACTGTCCTTTACTTTGGGGAGTTAGAAGGAAGGTAGAAATTTGTGGGCTGCATCCCCGAGAATAAAAGCAGGGTTTGTAGTTACTGTCTCAAAATAGAGACAGGCTGTAGAGTACAGGATGCTGCACTCTCCCGAGATTTAAAGATGTTATCATCGCTCTTCTGTTCCTTTCAGTAAATAGTAATAAAATCCTTAAAATAACAAGTTTCCGTGCTCTCTGGGGAGACAGCATAGACAGGGCGAGTGGAGGGGGCTGCGCATTTCCTCTCCGAGTGCCACAGTGGATTCTAAGAGGTTACCCTGTGAGAACGCCGGCGAGAGACGTCATCCAACTGGACCCAGCAGCCTGGGCCTCACTGGCCACTCACTAGACAGGGGAGTTCCCAGGCCCCACCCTAACCCAACTGAATCAAAAATTCTGGGAGTGAGGCCCCACCCTCTATGGTCAACCAGCCCTTCCAGGAGATTCCAATGATCAAGGTCCAGCCTGAGGACCACTGGGCAGGGGGCAAGGACTCTAACCGAGCTGCTCTGGAACCCTGGCTCTGCCACTGTACAGTTAAGTGAGTTGAGCAAGTTAATCTCAGCAACCCTGTGAGGTAGGAACTATCAGTGTATTTTACAGATGAGGAAACTGAGGTATACAGAGCCTAAACAACCCAACCAAATTCACGTAGCTGAGAAGCCGTTTAGGACCTGAGCCCGGGGTTGAGCTATTAATTTCATTTAATTGATGCAAAAAAAAAAAATGCGCTCACTTACTCATTCATCCAATATTTACTTAATATGCACGACCAGGTGATACACTGAGAGGCGAGGAATAGGAAAAAGAATAAAGATCTCCATTCCCGTAATACTTTAAGCAATAAAACAACTAAAAAAAAAAAATCTTCATTCCCCTCCCCAAGAAGTTCACGACTTTTCTCTTTTGGTTCAGAATGAAGAAGTGACAGATGGACTCATTTTAAAAGATGATGCTCTGTGTCTGCGTTGGAGGCAGAAAAGATTTTCCGCGACTCCTCCCTTCCATGGCCGTTTACAGAACCCGCCAGCGCCAGCGGTTCCGCTCCCCGCCTGCAGAGCAGACCGTCAGCGGCCGCCGGCGCGGTGCGTCCCCTCTCCCCGCGGGGTGGGACCTGCACCCCATCAGCTCCGGTGACCATCCCCTCCCCCTCCCTCCGCGGGACCAGCCGTCCACGCCTTAGGGACGAAGGCGCACCCCCCGAGGGCTGGTGGGCTGACTCCCCCAGGACGGAACTAGTCACTTACACCTAACGTGCCGACTGTTAGGGAATTTCCCGGGAAAGTGACAGAGAAGAGCCTGAGGCCTGCTCCTGCGCATCTGCCCTGTTAGCGCTGGCCACACCCCCGTGCCGGGCTCGAACCCGGCCGGAAGCGGGCCCCCGCCGCCGCCTGCAGCCAGGGCTGGTGGCTGCTGCCGGTGCACCGCGTTAAAGTGCAGCGATCGCCCCGTCGGGGACGCCCGCCGTCCTCCCCGGGAGCCGGCCTTGGCGGACTGCGCCCCGGGGCCGGGCTGGGACCCCGCGGGCCGCCCCACTGCTTCCCCTTCGGGCGGCGGCGGCCGCGGGGGTTTGGGGACCGATATTCCGGTTGTACAGGGCGGCGGGGCGGAACCTTTCTCCCCCGCCTGCTGTCGCTTCCCCCCGGGCCCAGGTGTCGCCGGACCGGGAGTGGAGGCTTCATTACAAACATGGCTCCTGCGGGCCCTGAGCCTGGGGAGCGGTCCTCCGGGCTGGAGGCTCCGGGACTCGCCGAAGACCGGCTCTTCCTGGTTAAAGGTGGGGTGTGGTGAGCTGCGGGCGTCGGGGCGAGCTCACCCCGGCTCTGCCCGCGCTGCAGCGGGCACTCCCACTGCCACCCGCCCTGGGGGACCTCCGCCTGGGTTTGTCCCTGAGGTTATGGGGTGCGGTGACCCGGGGGAGGGGGCGGGGGGGGGCGGGGGGTGCAGGAGCTGTTCCTGGTGCTGCATCCCCCCATGCCCTTGCAGTTTCTCTGTGCCCTCCTTTTTCTTTTTTAATTCTGTAGAACTAACATTGTCTCCTTTTCATTACGATTATTGGGGTGACATTGGATACTAAAATTATATATTTCAGTTTACATTTCTAATAATACATGATCCGTAGATTGCATTATGTGCCCCCCCTTCCTGCGTCTCCTGGTAACCACCATTCTGTTGTCTGTCTCTGAGTTTTTGTTTGTGTGTCTTGTTCGTTCATTTGTGCTTTCAGTTTTATGTCCCGCATATGGATGAAATCGTATGGTCCTTGACTTTTCTGCCTGACTTACTGCGCTTAGCACGAGGTTCTCAAGTTGGGTTTGTCCCCTAAAGGGTCCCTGCGCCCATTCCCTGCACTTGGAAATGACATGTCAGTGACCTCGGAGGTCATGAAGTCAGGCAGGTTTCACAGCCCCTGCCATTTACCTTTGGCAAGAGCTGCTTAACCATTGTTTCTGGAATTTGAAAAGTGACTTTGAACGTAATGTCATTAGCAGCTGAAATTTACCTGTGTACATCCTTTTAACCTCTGGTTTCTTCCCTCCTTTCTTTAATCTCTCTCCCCATCCTCCACGCCTACCCCCAAACTCTTGGCAGGTGGACTTTTCCTAGGAACTGTTGCTGCTGCGGGAATGCTAGCTGGATTCGTTACAACGTTATCTTTGGCTAAAAAGAGGAGCCCTGAGTGGTTCAATAAGGTTTGTGACACTGAAATCCATTCATAGCATCGTTATTGTTTACAAGTAAATGGCAGCCCTATTGCATAGGAAAAATAAAAAATAAAATAAAATAATGCCTTTACAAGTAAACCTATGTACACTTCATAGTTTCACGAAGTGCGCAAATTAATCAACAGCCTTTATTTTCATGTAAAAGGAGGTACTTAAATGTGTGCTTCCTTCACTTTTAGCAGAACAAGATTTTGAAAACTCATCCAGTACATTTTCTGTTCACAACATGACTTTAGCCTAAATCTAGGTAATTCACTGTCAATTGTGAGAGGCCCCAATGTTTTATGTATCACTAAGAAAGAAAAAGTGATGTCAGTTAAACTCTTGACATAATACTGATTGCAAGAGGCATTTCTATCTCGGAGATGTTAAGATGTTGAAATAAAGTGCATCTTAGCATTGATGGAAAACAGGTCATCTCCTTGAACTGGGAGATCACATGTGCTTGTGCACGGCTGCAGCCCTCCTCTCTAGAAAAGCGCCTGGCACACAGTAGGCGCTCAGGACATTTTGGTTGAATGACTATAACGTGCTTAAGGAAGAAAGTCCTTACTCCAGGAGCAAGATTGAGCCATCCCTGTCGTGGTCACGTATAGCTCATTGACCTAGTTGATGAGAAATTTTCTTCACATTTGCTTGTAGTTACTTGTTCTTATGTGTTGCTTTGTGTCTGCCCTCCCCTGTTAACTAGTACTTTTTTGCTTCAACACATGCAACTCGGGCCCTTTCATGTGGAGATGAGGGCAGATTGCTTTATCATAGAGAATGGCTAAGGCATACCCACAAAAAGTGTAAGTCAGTAAATACTGAGTATCTGCAGAGTCTAGGCACGTGCCAGGTACACATGCCTAGCATAAGCATAATTCCTGTGTGCTGTCAGAAACACTCACAGTCACAAAATACATGTGTAGAAAAGCCTGTATTTAGAAATGGTGTTGAGCAAGATCAAGAAAATCATTTTTAAAAAGAAAAAGACAAATTAAAGAGAATACATTTCCAGGTGGAAGATGAGATGTTACAAATTTGCTATTGTTTATCAGTTAAGCTAATTAGCTGATGAAAATGCCAATGAATGGGCATTTTCTCTACTTGTTTGGGGATAGGAGAAATCTTGACACAATGTTCTAGGATTTTTCTGGAAGAATCAATACGCAAAAACAGCAATGGAATTTTTGAAAAAAAGTAATGAGTATGATGTACTTTCTGGATATTAAGATTTTTTTTTCTATAATTAAATCTGTGTGATTCTGGCATAAAAATAGATGATAAATTAGTGGTACAAAAATAGCTTAGAAATAAACCTGTCTCTAGAAAAGATTCTCAAGTAAATTGGTAGAAAAAGGATTAATCAACAGAGTGGGGCAGTTGCTAAGGTTTGGGGAAGTAAACTCCCTTGAGTCATCAGCCCCCATCAAAACCAAAATAAATACCAGATGAACTTAAAAGTTAGTGGTGAAAAGAAGAGATAATTTAAAAATAAAGCTAACAGAAAAGAGAAATGCCTGTAACGGTAGGATAGGGGAAGTTTTCGTGAGCTTCAAAGCATCAGAATGCATCTTTGACCAAAAACAAAAACTAAAAAGCAAAATACAAGGAATGAAAAGTAAACCAAACTGGGAAAATATAATAGCACATATGACAGGTATAAGGGCTGAAGAACATTAATATATAAAGAGAAGATACAAATAAGAAAACTGGGCAAATAACATGAGTATACAATTTAAAAGGCATAAACAGGTGGTTCACAACTTGGGGAAATGTTCATTCTCATGGACACTGGAAAGTAAGTTATAGTTTTATATAAATTTTTAAAATTTCTTTGGGGGTTTTTTTGTGTGTGTTTGCTTTTTTTTCTTTTTTTTTTTTACATTAATTTCGAACACTCCCCAAATATTCTTTTTTTAAAAAATATATATTTTATTGATTTTTTACAGAGAAGAAGGGAGAGGGATAGAGAGTTAGAAACATCGATGAGAGAGATCGATCAGCTGCCTCCTGCACACCTCCCAGTGGGGATGTGCCCCCAACCAAGATACATGCCCCTGACCGGAATCGAACCCGGGACCCCTCAGTTCGCAGTCCGACGCTCTATCCACTGAGCCAAACCGGTTCGGCCCAAATATTTATTCTTTCTGAACTGAGATTTTCACCCCAACTTTCCTGTCTTCATTGCAGGGAAGCACGGCCACCGCGGCGCTGCCGGAGAGCGGGTCTTCCCTGGCCTTGCGAGCCCTGGGCTGGGGCTCTCTGTGTGCATGGTGCGGGGTTGGCGTGATCAGCTTCGCGGTCTGGAAAGCTTTAGGAGTTCACAGCGTAAGTAGCCACGGTCCTTCACTGGTATCTGGAATGTTCATTCTACTTCCTGCGGTCCAGATCTTCCTGATTCTCCAAGTCGTATGGTTTGTTCACTGTCCTAGGAAGTGATGACAGCGACGGTGACTACATTCTTATAATGACTAGGCAACTTCTCATTACTAGTAATGACATTAGTAATTTCAATATTTGAGCGTGGTGAAACTTCAAATGTAATTAAGTAATGACTAATTCATAGCAAAAGTTCATTCCATATAAATTGGTACTATTCAGTGAATTATTTAACTTGGAACAACTTTCTATGCTGTTTGACATCCTTATATATAAATATTCTTCTAAAATAGTTAAAGCATTGTAAAATTATTGTTTAAATTATTAATGCACTTACATATTATGGGAGAAAATCTGAAAAACGTGTGTGTGTGTGTGTGTGTGTGTGTGTGTGTGATTTAGACTCCAAGCTGTGAAGCTATACATTCAGAAGGTTGTCTTATTAAACTACCAGTAGGAAGTTCTGTGGACCATGCTGTCTGTGACAGGCGGGAATGAGGGTGGTGTGGAGCAGGTGGCCGCAGTGGAGTTGATGCAAGTAGGTTCTGGATACATTTCAAAGGTAGAGTCAACAAGGATTTGTTACGGATTGAGTGAGAAAGGTGAGAGAAAAAGTGAAGTCAAGGATGCCTCCACGGTTTGTGGCCTGAGCAACTGGAAAATGGATGGGGATCAGTGTGACAGGAGCAGATGTTGTTGGGGGTTAAGTCAGGAGCTCAGCCTGGGACTTGTCAATGTGAGATGCAATAGCCAAGTAGAAAGTCAAGTAAGCAGTTAGATAAAAAGGCTAGAATTCAGGGGAGATGTAAAGGTGAAGACAGAAATTTGAGACTCATCAATCTCAAATAGGTATCTTAAATAGATGGTATTTAAAGCTACAAGACCAGATGACCTCACTACGGCAGTGCATGTAGAGAGGTCCACGGAAGGAACTCCTGGGTAGGCCCAAGTTTTAGAGGTTGGGGAATGAGGAAAGTAGCAAATGAGATTTCCCTAGTGAAGAGGTAAGAAAACCAGGAGAATGGTGGCTTGGATGCCAGGTGAAGAAAACCTTTCAGGGGGTGTATGCTGGGGATAAGTCATGTGGTCGTTCACTCAGTTAGCAGATGGCAGTCATTGATGGGTAAAGCCAGAGTGGGGTGGATCCAAAAGAGCATGGAGGAGAGAGATTGGAGGCAGTACATATAAGCAAGTCTTGAGTTTTGCTGTAACGGGAAAGAAAGTGGGGTCATAGAAGGGAGAGTTGGGGTCAAGAGAGTTTGTGTTTATCTTTAAGTTGGGAGAATTAACAGCATGTCTGCACACCGATGGGAGTGATTCCGTTAGTGGGGGACCGGAGGGGAGAATTGCTGGAGTAATAGATTTGTAGTAGTAGTGCTGGCATTATAATAACTAAACATGGGCATTATTGTATTTTTCACTCAAAATATACCAGTAGACAAACAGATGTTGCTTTTCTCCTTGTCTGACTAACCTTTATTTTTAAGGTAACTGTGCTGGCAAATTTTCATAGACCAACAAAATTAGGTTATTTAAATTAGATTATGTGCTTGAGAACTTGGGCTTTATGGGCTAGACCAGTGAAGGCGAACCTTTTGAGCTTGGCGTGTCAGCATTTTGAAAAACCCTAACTTAACTCTGGTGCCGTGTCACATATAGAGATTTTTTGATATTTGCAACCATAGTAAAACAAAGACTTATATTTTTGATATTTATTTTATATATTTAAATGCCATTTAACAAAGAAAAATCAACCAAAAAAAATGAGTTCGCGTGTCATCTCTGACACACGTGTCATAGGTTCGCCATCACTGGGCTAGACTGTGCTATTTTAGTGTCTAGATAGAATGTGAACTTCCTTGTCCTGATAAGAGGATTATTGCCTAAATTAAATATTTTGGGGAGAAATACTCGTTTCTGATGGGCACATTGAATCTAAGGGTACTTGGAATCCTTTTAAAGTGCATCTTAATGTCTTTAACTAAAAAGAGGCTGCAAGGACACACCCTCCCTCCATGCTGGTCATTGGGCATATTGTTTGATTTTTACTACTGAAAAGTCTCACAGAAAAGTGAACCACTGGTACTTTGTCAAGGATACATCTTTTGAGAGCAGTAGTGTATATTGGTGTGTTCTTTCGGAAGACATTTGTGGGCCTACCCTGAGCCAGGCTCTGTGCTAAGACAGGGCTCCCCAATAGACTTATTATGGACAGCTTGGGCTTTAAAACTTTCTACACAAATTCTTACCAGATGGCTCTGCCCTGAGGCTTGTGGAGAGCAAAGGGCTGCATTTCAGGTCTGCATTTAGAGAGTTTTGATGAGAACTGTGAGGCTGCTCACAAAAAAGTCCGTTGATGAACTTTTCTCACTATTTACTGTCTCTTATTGGGAAATACCCTCTTTTTATGACTAAGGAAAACAGTCTCTGCACTCAGTAAATAACTGAGACAAATGCTCTAGATCAGAGTCAGTTCCAGTGTCAAATACTTGTTGGCTGCTGCTTCAGTTGTATTAAATCTCCACTGTAAACCCAGTTTTTATAAAAGGGGTGCCATCTAACGGCTGACCCAGAGCAGCTTACATTCCCTATTTTAAGTCACAGCTACATCTGCTGGCCTGAAAGGGAACATGACAATGCTGAGAGTGAAGCCCTTCAGCATCTTAGAAATCTTTTCTATTTATTCATCACTTCATATAGAATATGTATAATATAGGAAATGTTTATATAAATTTGTATTTTACACAGTGATATATCATTTAATCGGAGGTTTCAGAAAAGGAGGGCTAGTAGAAGCTACTTTGTCAGCAGATGAAGCAGATAAGTGCACCCAGATTTAAGATGGGACCCTCCCTCCACCCCGCTGAAAAATATATTTTGGACCTATCTTTCTTAAAACAAAAATGGCTTTTTTTATGGTAAAAACATGTATTCAATATTTTTAAAAAAGAATTAATGTAGAAAAGTACAAGAAAGGAAATAATTACCAGAAATCTCACTGAGTTGTAATCATCTGTTATAATAGAAACATTATTTCAGACCTTCTTCTATAGGCGCATTCACATAATCGTACATAAATGTTGTTTTACTGTACTACTCTGGAACCTTTTTTCACTGATTAGTCATAGGAATTCTCTGCACAGTAAACTTATATAAATCTCCATCACTTTTAATGGCTACATGGTACTATATTATGTATTATAATTTACTTAATCAGTCTGTTGCCAACAACAGTTAGATTGTAATTTTTCACAATTAAACACCATAGTGAACCTCTATAGGCATATATCTCTTTTGTATTTTTCTTGGTCAAGAAATTTGTCCTAAAGACAGAAGTTGTTATTGTTGAATCAGAGTGCATGCTTTTGATACAATTTAGAACAGCCGTGGGCAAACTACGGCCCGCAGGCTGGATCTGGCCCGTTTGAAATGAATAAAACTATTGGAAAAAAAGACCGTACCTGCCGGGGTCCAACCCCAGCAGGTCCAGGGGTTCCCAAAGGCGTAGACGGAGTCAGCGAAGAAGGAATGACACGGAGACAGCGTTCAGTTGATCAGCAGCCTAGCCAGGATCTCCAGCCAAGTTCTGGTCTCAATCTCCAGAGAGGTTCTGCTTAGGATCTCCAGCCAGGTTCTGTGTCCATGGTCTCTTGCTAGGTTCTCCAGGTTCTCCAGCCAGGTTCTGTAGCCATGTTCCCTCGCTAGGTTCTCCAGCCAGGTTCAGTCACCGGGTTCTAGTCAGGTTTCCTTGCCAATTTCTGTAGTCAGGTTCAGTCCAGGATCTTTTGCCATGTTCTCTCGCTAGGTTCTGTCTCTAGGTTCTGAGGCCAGTTTCTGTCCAGGATCTTTTGCCATGTTCTCTCCAGCGAAGTTCTTCTGTCTCTAGGTTCTGTGTAGGTTCTGTCTTCTTACATCTGTATTTATACCAGTTGATTCCAATCCTATCAATCTCTATTACAAAGGTTAGGGCGTTTCTTATCTCCATTCCAGGGAGTAAAGATTATGTAGCTTAAGCATGATTGTTCATAGTTAAAGTGATTAATTACCCGCCTGGCACTTAGTTAAGAGGTTTTATTCCCTCCCTAACTTCAGGGGAAAATCCCTACCTGGGGAAACAACCTTTCTCAGAGACCTTGGTTAAAACACATAGTGCCAAGAAGGTGAGCAAACATATTAAGAACAGTATGCCATATATGCCAGGTCCCTTGAAACAGCAAGGATGGACTGGCTCCCGGCACGTACCCTTTTATGTAATGATGTTTACTTTGAATTTATATTAGTTCACACAAACACTCCATCCATGCTTTTGTTCCGGCCCTCCGGTCCAGTTTAAGAACCCATTGTGGCCCTTGAGTCAAAAAGTTTGCCCACCCCTGATTTAGAAGATTTCAACAGTGCATACAAGTTTCCTGGCACCCTTGCCACTGGTGGCATCCATGACTCTGAAATGTTTGCCAACCTGATAGTCATCTTTCTTCCTTGACTGCATCCCTCCGAAGGCCCTGCCGCTGTTAAGGCTTTTATGGAGATGGTCTGTGACTGGGGCCTTGCCCACTCTTCAGCCCCAGACTTGCCCCCTTATCTGCTGAGGCAGGTTGCTTCTTTCTAAAAGCCCAGGTCTCTTGTTCTTTAAAAAACAAAAGGTAAAACATACCTAGTTTAAATATTTCTCTAAAAAACTGTCATTTAACTTTCCTATTCTAAGAAGATCCTTTAAGACAAGTAGCACAAGACCTTTCCTCTAGGACAGGAGTAGCTGCCGGCTAATCACATTTATTTTCCCCAGCACTCTT
The DNA here is from genome assembly GCF_964212035.1 of Myotis nattereri. Lineage (NCBI taxonomy): Eukaryota > Metazoa > Chordata > Mammalia > Chiroptera > Vespertilionidae > Myotis > Myotis nattereri. The sequence goes on along the minus strand of NC_138081.1, from coordinate 95,129,187 downwards.
TAGAGCTGCTCCTACGCATACTTTTTATGTTAATATTTAGGCTCGCTTACTAATTACTTTATGACTAACCTGACGATTTGGGTAATTATAGTCAAATCTCTTTCTTGTGACATTGCTAATTTCAGTTTTCCCAACATTCTGATGTATCTCCTGCTAGATACATTTATTCTTACATTATTTTAAATGAAGCAGCATTGTAGAGTGAATACTAGAACGCCACATGTAAAATGAAACTATGGAGAAGCTTAAAAGTGTTGAGCTTCTAATATCTAAGAAGGAAACGGACTTCATGCTGTATACTTTCCATCAGTTTAGGTCAAAGACCAAAAGCTAATCTGAGTCTCCTGCAGATGGTTTAGTGGCAGCCACTCCCGAGTCATCTGCAGAATCTGAAAGGCAGCGGAACATTTCCCTCCACATCTCTGCCTAATCTCATTTCAGTGCTTCCAAAGATCCGACCAGCCCCTGCCCCCAGGAAGCAAGCTCCAATTTCTTATTCTGATTACCGACGTCAGCAGACCAGCCTTGCTTCCTCCTCCTAATGGAACTTACTGGAAGGCCCAGACACAGTCATCATGATCTTGCAGAGATAGTTCCAGCTGTCAAGCTCTCGGCCTTCAAACAGCGTAAGCGCCAGGAGCATTTCCCTGCAGCCGCTTTCCATTAATGGGGAGTGGCACTGCGCATCAGTTAAACTCAGGGCCGGTGACAAGAACGTCTCTGCGACCCTGCTTCCTGTTCCCCTGCCGCTCTAATGGGCTTGGCGTCCGGTGGTGAGAGCACTCCCAGGGGCAGTATGGTGACACAGACCGCATCACAGGGACTTTTGCTCAGTTTAAAACGGGAGGTAATGACCAATGTACACTTTTTTCCTGGGGGACGGCGGAGACACCAGCTGTTTTGGCCTGTTGCCAAGATAGCTCTTTAAAAACCCACCAGTTTCCTTTTATAAGTAAAATAGGGCCCCAGGCATTTGATAGAGTGAGAATGTGCAACAATTACTCAGAGATAAGCTTTGCTAAGAAAGCCTTCCCGTTCACTCACTTCAAGAATGTTCACAGCCTGTTCCACCTGAGGAGAGCTAGCCTCCTCCTCACTTGCATTTTCTCTTTCTTTGTCCCTGTTCTCACACTGAGCATGGAAAATGGGATACAGGTCTCTGACTAAGGCATCCTGAATGCCCGCAGCCTCTGCTTTCCCCTTAAGCATTATTCAAAAGGTACCTGTTACTGGTTCGTCACTTTCGAGTATCGAAAACTATGAAAAAGTTTCATGTATGTTGACATACTCCCATATTTTTATTCATATACCCTGTATCAGAAAATGGAAGTGTTCTCTCAGATTGAATTTTACTGGCTGAAACATTTCTAAATTTAAGAAGAAGGTTTTAAAATGTGCTGTGTATCTTTCCACAGTGTAAACTGCGCTGTGTCTTGCTGACTCAGTTATATCAGTTATTGTTCGCTTCTGGTGCTAGCAGATTCTGAGTGTTTACAGTTCTTTATTCTTTTGGTCATTTTTCATGACTCTGGTTTGGCTCTTGTTTTCCACTTCGCAGTATCGCACTTACTTCTGAAGCGCTGCTGCTTTCCTTTGCGCACATTATGCTGGGATTCCTGCCTTTACTCTTCTGTCTTCTTCTTCGTGGGTCCCGTCCACTCTGGTGGCTTCGTCCATGTGCAGACAACTGCCAGCCTCCTGCCCAGACTCCTGAGCTCCTGGCTCGGGGGCCTGCTTAAGTGGACACTGATGCTTGGGTGTCCTCCCAGCATCACGTGAGTCCCACCGACTGTCACTTCCTCCCAGCCTACTCCTGGGTCACACTCAGTGCACAGCGGTGTCATGTACAGGCTGCCTACAGAGACAAGCGGATTCTACTCATGACCACACTCTTTCTCAGTCCTGTCTGACCGGTCACCACGTCTTGCTTCTCCCCTACCCACAGCCATGGCTGGGAGCAGCTTCCTGCCCCTGGTTATCACACCTAAGCTCTGTGCTCCCTGCCTCGCCTCTGCCTCTGCCTCTGCCTCTGCCTCGCCTCTGCAAGCCCCTCTCCACACGGCTGTGGAATGTCCTGGGCTTCCCCTCCCCCGACTCCCACCTGCATCTGCACCACTCACTGCTGTCCTTCATGTCCCCGCGGGTCACATGTCCACGGGGCTGCCTCCCCCTGTGCTGGGGTCCAACCCCAGCAGGTCCAGGGGTCCCCGAAGGTGTGGACGGAGTCGGCGAAGAAGGAATGACATGGAGACAGCGTTCAGTTGATCAGCAGCCTAGCCAGGATCTCCAGCCAAGTTCTGTTCAGGATCTCCAGCCAAGTTCTGGTCAGGATCTCCAGCGAAGTTCTGGCTAGGATCTCCAGCCAGGTTCTGTGTCCATGTTCTCTTGCTAGGTTCTCCAGCCAGGTTCTGTAGCCATGTTCCCTCGCTAGGTTCTCCAGCCAGGTTCTGTCACCAGGTTCTAGTCAGGTTCTCTTGCCATGTTCTGTCCAGGTTCTGTAGCCAGGTTCTCTCTCTAGGTTCTGTCTCCAGTTTCTATCCAGGATCTTTTGCCATGTTCTCTCCAGCGAAGTTCTTCTGTCTCTAGGTTCTGTGTAGGTTCTGTGTCTAGGTTCTGTGACCTGTTGTCTTGTTACATATGTATTTATACCAATTGATTCCAATCCTATCAATCTCTATTCCAAAGGTTAGGGCGTTTCTTATCTCCATTCCAGGGAGTAAAGATTATGTAGCTTAAGCATGATTGTTCGTAGTTAAAGTGATTAATTACCCTCCTGGCACTTAGTTAAGGGGTTTTATTCCCTCCCTAACTTCAGGGGAAAATCCCTACCTGGGGAAACAACCTTTCTCAGAGACCTTGGTTAAAACACATAGTGCCAAGAAGGTGAGCAAACATATTAAGAACAGTATGCCATATATGCCAGGTCCCTTGAAACAGCAAGGATGGACCGGCTCCCGGCAAATTCCCCTTTTTTTATTTTTTAAAAGTAGGCATTAAAAAGAAAAACCCCAAATGCTCTCTTGTATCCATTTTAAGAGTAGGATTGGCACTTTCCGCTATTACCTGAGTCCTGATCTATCACCCCAGGGAGAGCTTGCCAATCCTGCACTTTCCTGGGGTGGAAAGGCTGCAGTGGGGTTAAGGATAAGGCTCCTTGGGCCTACCTCCTCCCATGCCTTTACATTTACCTTTCCTTCCTCAGAAAAGCATGGACATACTTCTTGTATAAAACGTTCTGTCTGACTGGGAGTAGCCTTAATTCCTCTGCTAGCAAGCATGTGTGTTAAAAGATCAATACAGAGTCTTATTTCTTTAGACTCAGTATGGCATATCTTCTTAATCTAAAGATCAATACAGAGTCTTCTTTCTTTGGACTCAGTATGGCACATCTTCTCAATCTAAGAATCAATACAGAGTCTTCTTTCTTTGGACTCAGTATGGCACATCTTCTCAATCTAAGTTCTGTACTATCCACCTTCTTACCCTACTTATCCTCTATAGGGGTGTCTGCAGTACCCTGGTGGAGTCCTATCCGTCCCGAGTATGGGGTTCTCAATGGGGGTGGAGGGGGGCTTACCTAGGGGAATCCTGTTCCAGGGGTTCCCAAAGGTGTGGACAGAGTCGGTGAAGACTATCCACCTTCTTCCTACGGTGGAGTCCTGTCCATCCCGAGTGTGGGGGGGACTTACCTAAGGGTCCCTGTTCAGGCGCCAGATGCTGGGGTCCAACCCCAGCAGGTCCAGGGATCCCCAAAGGTGTGGACGGAGTCGGCGAAGAAGGAATGACACGGAGACAGCGTTCAGTTGATCAGCAGCCTAGCCAGGATCTCTAGCCAGGATCTCCAGCCAAGTTCTGGTCTGGATCTCCAGCCAAGTTCTGTTCAGGATCTCCAGTGAAGTTCTGGTTAGAATCTCTAGCCAGGTTCTGGTTAGGATCTCCAGCCAAGTTCTGGTTTGGTTCTCCAGCCAGGTTCGGTCACCAGGTTCTAGTCAGGTTCTCTTGCCATGTTCTATCCAGGTTCTATAGGTTCTCCAGCCAGGTTCTATAGCCAGGTTCTGTCCAAGATCTTTTGCCATGTTCTCTCGCTAGGTTCTGTCTCTAGGTTGTGTTGCCAGTTTCTGTCCAGGATCTTTTGCCATGTTCTCTCACTAGGTTCTGTCTCTAGGTTCTGTCTCTAGGTTCTGTCTCCAGTTTCTGTCCAGGATCTTTTGCCATGTTCTCTCCAGCGAAGTTCTTCTGTCTCTAGGTTCTGTGTAGGTTCTGTGTCTAGGTTCTGTGACCTGTTGTCTTGTTACATATGTATTTATACCAATTGATTCCAATCCTATCAATCTCTATTCCAAAGGTTAGGGCGTTTCTTATCTCCATTCCAGGGAGTAAAGATTATGTAGCTTAAGCATGATTGTTCATAGTTAAAGTGATTAATTACCCGCCTGGCACTTAGTTAAGGGGTTTTATTCCCTCCCTAACTTCAGGGGAAAATCCCTACCTGGGGAAACCACCTTTCTCAGAGAGGTGACCTTGGTTAAAACACAGTGCCAAGTAGGTGAGCAAACATATTAAGAACAGTATGCCATATATGCCAGGTCCCTTGAAACAGCAAGGATGGACCGGCTCCCGGCACCCCTGCCCCCAAGAGAAGGACATTTGGCTCTGTCTGGACATGTTTCTGGCTGTCATAACGGCAGGGAGGCTACCGGCATCTAGTGGATAGAGGCTAAACATCCTACAGGACAGGTCCCCACGAATCACCTGTCCAGATGTCAGCAGTTCGGTCGGGAGCCTGGCTGAGCCTCTCGTAAGCCTGTCACACGCAGTCCTCGCCGTGCCGAAGGGCCACGCTCTTCCCAGCCTCTGAGCCTTGTATTGCTCATCCCCACCCAGAGCACCCCTTCCTCCCCTGCTGCCGGCTCTGTTCTTTGCCTCCCTAGACAGTCTCGCGGCAGGTTAATTTTTAACCTTTACAACATGGAATTAATCCGGTTTGGCATTTGGGACTTCATAAAGGTAACTTCAGTTTCTACCTCAAATTGAAAGTAACAAAGATATTCTTCATGTCAGTTGTTCTAGATCAGGGATCCTCAAACTACGGCCCGCGGGCCACATGCGGCGCGCCGAAAACATTTATCGGGCCCACCGGGTGTTTTTGCCGCCGCTGCCTGTCCTGCTTAGCAGCCGACTCATCCCGGGCCCGCAGTGCGCATGTGTGGAATGTCTGAGGGACAGGGAACTGGCCCCCTGTTTAAATAGTTTGAGGACCTCTGTTCTAGATGAATAAAGCTGTTGTTACCGAGGACTACAGTACTACTTCTATTACTCGATCCACTGGCAGAAAGTAAATGGGGTAATAGAATAGGTAAAGTTTCTCACTTTTTAGTTATGATTTGGGATGTTTACACACATACTGATGAATTTTAATTTTTCATGTTTTGTGACACATTAAAATACTTCCCTTTCCTCCTTTTTTATGATTAATTCAAGGGGCTCTTTTGCACTGCATCAAAAATTTATGTGTGCGATGATACCTTTAAAGAACAAAAACGAGATTTGGGAAATTATTAGAGCTTGCCTATTCATGTTATACTATTTGAATACCATAAACAGGACATCGACCCCAGTGGTGCTTTTTGATTTGACAGTTTACTTTTATTCTGTTTGTAGCTCTGCTTTTGTCCTTTCCCAGCATTCTCAGTACGGCTACCAAGGAAAATAGTTTCAGGTGCTGGGATTAGTAAAGATCCCTACATAGTATCTATGAGCAATAGGATTACAGCCCTTAATTTGTTTGAAAACTACAATTTACATTTTATGACTTTCAAATCACAAAGAATTTTACAATAATTGTTTATATAATGCCCTACTTACATGCCGGTGAGTGTATAGGCTATTTTAGATCAGCTAGTAATATTAATTAACACTGCTCTCAGTACTTTCTTTTTTTTTTGCAAATTGGGAGTTTTGTGCATAGATTTTTTTTTTAAGTTTTCCAAAGAACAAAACATTTTAAATAACTTTAAAGGTTAAAAATATTCTCTCTGTCATTGCAGTTACTTGTTCCTAGCACTGTAGACATTTTTTTCTCTTAATCTCCTAATTTTTTGTATGTTCAAACTTGGTAAAGGTAGGTGTCAGCTTTGAAAATAGTTAAGAAATCTTTAGCTCATCAATAGCTTCATTTGAAATTTACGCCTCAGCCTTGCTAAGAAACCCCAGACACCTGCATGTTTAACCTGCTCCTTTCTTCAGTGCCTTTCTCTCACCTTTAGTCTCTAGCCTCACGGCACTCAGTTTTGTAGTTATTCACTTATTCTTCCCTACCACATTGTTACTGTGCTCCTCTGCATGGACCAAGCTCTGTTCTAGAGGACAGGGATATGCTGGTACATAAAAGGCGATCCCTTTTGGATTACACTTAATTGTGTGTGATAAATCCTATCATGGAGAGAGGTACAAAGTGCTTTGGTGGTACAGAATTTTATTTATTTATTTGGTACAGGATTTTAAAGAGTCAGTTCTGCTTGGGCATTGTAGAAGAGCTAGGAGAAGATGGAGTATAGATAATCTGCAAATTAGGATAGTTCGACTTTATGGTGGTGCTAAAGTGATAATGCATTCAGTAGAAATGGTACTTCAAATTTTGAATTTTGATCCTTTTCCCGGGTTATGGCTATACAGTACTATACTCTCTTGTGATGCTGAACAGTGGCAGTGAGATGACTTTGCCCAGCTGGAACTAATGTATGTGTTCCAGCACGTTTTTGGTGGGCTATTGTCCACTTATATTTTCAACATATAATAAATTTATCAGGACATAACCCCATCGTAAGTCGAGGAGTATCTGTATTTGAACAGGACTCCTCGATAGAAAAAGAGCAGGGGAGATGGGGGTGTCAAGGTGGAAGGAATAGAATGGCTTAGTTGTAGTCATTCTTGGCCCAGAGACTTGGTAGTCATCTTTATTTCCTGCTTCATTCCTCCTAACTGGTGTAACCAAAAGTACTATGGCTTAGTCCTCCCATCAGCTGGAATATTGTGCTGCATTTTGAATAGATCTTTTGAGTTAGGTTTTCCATTCAAAAGGAATAATGAGCCACCTCAGACGGAAGGTCATTAGGGTAGGGAGCTTGCCTGGTTATGTTTGGCTTCCCCCGACTTTGAGTAGACCTAAATCTGCTGTGGAGGTCATGTCCATTTCTTCATCTTCCGCAGTTCTTTCCTTCTTATCAAGACTCACTGTACATAAAAAACTGCTTTGTTCGAGGGATTTTATCTTGGAGAGTGTTACTTTTTTCTCAACATTGATTTAGTTATGGTTAAGGGGGAAAACTGAAGAGGCAGCTCTCGTAGAGATTGTATTTCCAAAGAGGTTCACATTCGACAAAGAAAATTACTATAAAAAGAAGCCATCTAGCTAAGAGTCTTTATGTCCTTGAATTTCATCCTCAAGAACACTTATCTTAGAAAAGACTTGACTGACTGGTCAAAGGCATCATTATAGGAGGAAGGTGGGAACAGGCATTAGGTTAAAACATTTCAAGTTATAACTGGAATAAAAGAAACAATAGCTATCAAAAGTTGGTCTTTTAAAAGGATCACTAAAATACTGGCCACCATTAAGGAAAAATCAGTTGAAAATTTTCCAGTTTTTAACTTGAGAAATGGTTGCTATAAATCTAACCACAGTGTGGAGAGAAAGCATCTATGTGGTGCTCTTACCATTGCTTGTGCCACAGCTTATTGTGACGGTGCCATTAGAACAGGCTCTCTGGTCCCTGCTCAGGTGCCAGGAGGTCACACTAGAAGAGGTTTGCAGGAACTCTGCTAATTGCCACGCTGTTCCCACCCCTCACCAGCTTCTTTGCTTATTTTTCCTCTCTTCTTGGACTACATTTCAGTGGCAGGAAGAATGAATATAAAATACTCATTTTGCCAAGATTTGGTATTCTAAAACAAAAAATTTTTTCTGACCGAGAGGGAGCTAGCTGCATGTACCAAGAGCACCTTGCTCTCTCCGGAGGAGAGCTTTACGTGATCATAATTCTGTTACTAACTGGGGAGAAAGTACCATTTTTATTTGGACTTTGGTCGTTTATTGGGTTTATTAGGATTTATATTTCATCAGATGTAAAGTTTTTTGGCCTGAGAAACTTAAAAGGAAGTTCATGAGAATAACCAGAGGAATGCAGTGGAAGGTAAGACAGGCTGATGCCCTGTTGTCCTAGCGGATAGAGTGGACCCATGAACAACGCAGGTGTGAACTAGGGGGTCAACTGAGGAAAACCCACATAGTGGGCACAGTTCAGACCGTTGTTCGAGGGTCAGCCACATTTTATTTTACTGCTTTAATCAATGATCTTTGTGCAGGGGTTAAAATTTGCCACTTTAAGGACATTTAAGGTATATTTTCATTCTAGTAGAGGCTATACCTTTGTACCTGAGAAATTGTTAATCAGGACCCTCCATCACAAACTGTCCTGTGGCATGAAAAGGAAGTGAGAGCCTCTCCCTGTGAGTTTTGGTTTTGGACCAGCTCATGGTGATCCCCTTGCCCCGGTTGCCCTGTGACTTCCCCACGGCTGGGGATCACGGTTGTGACTGGCATGAAGACGATGGAAACCTTTCCAGAAGGTTCTCAAACTGATGTGACCTGGAAAAGGATCCCCACTTGTGCGTATGCAAGGAAATGGTGCGGGGGACAGACATTGCACAGGCCCTTCCTCTTCCAGCACTTAACAGTCCAGAAAATTCAACCTTGTTTTCATCTGTACTTCAGGAAAGCATTTTTACTTGGCATGCATACTGAAAATACAAAATCTGAGTAGGCCAATTAGACACATTAAATATTGAAGAGAACTGGCGTTTGTAAAACTTGAATTCAAGGAGTATTTTATAGAAATCATTGTGAGGTCTTACAAGCCAGGGCCTGCCTTGTGTAGCCGCAGTAGCCAGCTTGAGGAGGCGTCAACTATCCACAGCCTCCGCCGACACAGGACCACGCCGAGGGGTGTCTAACGGCCACAGCCTCGCGCAGGCGCAGTAGCATGCCCAGCGGGTGTCTAACGGCCACGGCCTCACGCAGGCGCAGTACCGTCTCAAGGGGGTGGCTAACGGCCACGGCCTCACGCAGGCGCAGTACCGTCTCAAGGGGGTGGCTAACGGCCACGGCCTCACGCAGGCGCAGTAGCAAGCGGAGGGGGTGTCTAACGGCCACAGCCTCGCGCAGGCGCAGTAGCACGCCCAGGAGGTGTCTAACGGCCACAGCCTCCCCAGGCGCAGGAGCAGGCCGAGGGGGTGGCCAGGATCACAAGCGCCCTTCCTTCAGGCCTCAAACCTTGCCTGCCGCATTCCTCCATCCTCTCCCCTCACCTAGTGAGTGAATGGCCATGGGCTGGGCTGTGGGCGTCTGCTGGGCCAGCCGGAGAGTGGGCGCTGCGAGAGCGCGTTTCCTGAGTGCGGGGATGGCGCCGGGTCCCCGCCAGCCTGCTGGCGTCCCACTCGGGGGTCCTTGCTCTGTTACCCCCGTGTCTAGGATGGCGACTGTCCAGGGTGAGCTTATAAAGAATTTAACTTCAAAGGAGAGCGTTCCTCATAATAAGATCTCCATCGTAGGATCCGGGTCGGTTGGCATGGCCTGCGCCATCAGCATCCTGATGCGAGGCCTGAGTGACGAGCTCGCCCTGGTGGATGTGAACGAAGGCAGGCTGAAGGGCGAGACGATGGACCTCCAACACGGCAGTCTTTTCGTGAAAATGCCCAAAATCGTTTCCAGCAAAGATTACCAAGTCACGGCCAACTCCAGCCTGGTGATCATCACGGCGGGTGTGCGCCAGAAAAAGGGAGAGACGCGCCTTGACCTCGTCCAGCGCAACCTGGCCATCTTCAAGCTGATGATTTCTGGCATCATGGCGCACAGTCCGAACTGCAAGGTGATCATCGTTTCCAACCCGGTGGATATCTTAACTTACGTCACCTGGAAGCTGAGCGGAATTCCCCAGACCCGCGTGATTGGAAGCGGCTGCAATTTGGACACCGCCCGTTTCCGGTATCTGATCGGCCAGAAGCTCGGCATCCACGCCGGAAGCTGCCAGGGGTGGGTGCTGGGCGAGCACGGGGACTCGTGCGTCCCGGTGTGGAGTAGCGTCAACGTCGCGGGCGTCCCGCTGGGGGACCTGAACGCGCAGCTAGGGACCGACCAGGACCCCGAGCGCTGGAAAGATGTCCACAAGGAGGTGGTCTCCAGCCCCTATGAGATCATCAAAATGAAAGGCTACACCTCCTGGGCCATCGGCCTTTCCGTGGCTGACCTGGCGGAAAGTCTTCTGCGGGACCTTCGGAGAGTGCATCCGGTGTCCACCATAGTGAAGGGTCTCTACGGCATCCGCGAGGAGGTGGCCCTCAGTGTCCCCTGTGTCCTGGGCGCGGACGGGATCGCAGGCCTGGTCCAGGTGAAGCTGACCCCCGAGGAGGAGGCCCGCCTGAAGAAGAGCGCGGAGACGCTGTGGGGGATCCTGCGGGCCCTCGAGGTGTGAGCCTCCAGGGAAACACCTGCTGGGGGTGCCCAGGAAGAGACCGTCCCTGCGGCCGTCACTTAGAGGCCCACACGTAGAGCGACTGACTGCCCTATTTAGCCCCCAGCTCTGTTGTGTAACTTCCGGTTTTGAGTTTTTTAACAGTCCCTAAGTGAATGCATCAAAGGTTTTTGTTTGTTTTTTCTGCCACTAATACACCAATACTTACCTTGAATTTATATGTAGTTGCCATTTGGTCCAAAAGAATGTGGGGTGTAGGTGTTTATTGTGTTGTAGAAATTTATTCTTTTCATTAAGCACATGTTAATTCTTTCATTCTCACTAGCTTATGTACAATTTTCACATACTATTTTTAAAGTTATAGCTTTCTCTGCAGTGAAAAATAAATGTACAGAAGTACTTTTTGTAATGGAGCCATCTGCTGCCCTCATTCTCCTGTGACAGCCTATCCGCAGGGCCTTTCAAAGGGCATCATGAAATGGTCCTGCATATTCGCGCGTGCGTGTGTGTGCACATGTGTGTGTGTGTGTGTGTGTGTGCTGTGCACTCTCATGCCAGTGAAGTAGGATCATGAGGTTAAACTATGAAAATAATAGTGATGGGGTTGGTAGCTGTTATGAAGTGTTTAATGCAGTAAAATATAAAGCTTTTAAGAAGAGGCTTGACAGTCAGAGGTGGTACAATTAGTCATTTATTTGGCAGAGAAACATTCTAAAATTTTGCAGCTACTAAAAATAAAGCCTGACAAATCATTTCAGAATTGCCTCTGAGAACCTGACCTGTTAGCACCTTAAATCAAGGAGCATGTTATAAATTGTTCTTATTGGGCTGAGACTTCGCAGCAGCGTGGCCCTGGCCCTAACACTCTCCAGGGTCGTCCCTGTTGCTCAGTGTCCTCACATTAACGGAAAGCTTTTGCTTTTGAGTTGTGCCCTGTTGTCAATCACTGTCATAAAAATTGGCCATTTCAGTGAGTACTTCAGGGGTTGTATTTTTCAAAAAGTTACACTTTTCATTTTTATTCCTAAATCAGTAGACTTTACTACAGATTTTAGACTTTATGCATGTGATACATGAGCATTTAGGAGAAAGTAAAGGGGCTTGTCTGACCTTTACCTAAATGATAGTACTGTAACTTACAAAATAAGAAGTTGAGATTTTTTGTATTCATGTTAGCTTTCCTAATACAATTGGATATTAAATAAATAATATGGTATATCTTAGGACCCATATGGATATCAGCAGGCCTAATCAAAAGTGAAGAGTACCAGCATCTGCTTTCTAAACTAAACCAGTTCTCCTTAGTTGAATTTAATCATGTAGATATAGGACAGTGATCTGCCCCCCAAGATGACTCTACCATCTGAGTTCCCTTACTATTTCATTGACAACATCTAGAAGTGTTCTGATTCCCTAGGAAGCAGTTCTATATAATAAAAGCCTAATATGCTAAGAGTCCCGTTGGCCATTCAAAACATCAAAGCATAATATGCTAATGATGTGGTAAGGCTGCTCAACCACTCACTATGATGTGCACTGACCACCAGGGGGCAGACGCTCTGACTGGTAGGTTAGCTTGCTGCTGGAGTCTGGTCAGTTAGGACTGAGCGAGACGGGCCGGACACGCCCTAGAGCCCTCCAGAGGCCCCTCCCCAGCTGGCCAACCTCCCGCATGCCTTCCCAGCTCCAATTGTGCACCGATGGGGTCCCTTGGCCTGGCCTGTGCCCTCTCACAACCTGGGACCCCTTGGGGGATGTCAAAGAGCCAGTTTTGGCCCGATCTTGCAGGCTAGGCCGAGGGACCTCACTGGTGCACAAATTCGCGCACCAGGCCTCTAGTATCATATCATGGGACTGATTGATGTACTGAGCATCCTGAAGGTGGGTAGGGTGTGGGTTTATTTGTTCCAGATAATTTCTTTAAGCTTAACTGCATAGTTTCTCCCCTCCTTGGTCCAGGCCTTGTTTCAGCCACGTTTCAGCTAATGTTAATGTTTTATTGAACAGCATCAGAGCATGTCTCGTATCTATTTTATAATTCTCTTCATCATTAATGTCAGGATATGTTGGGTTATGCTGCACTAAAAAAACAATCTCCAAGTGTGCAGCTTAAAAGTTTATTTCTGTCTCGTATAAAATCCACTGTTGGTTTACCCGACTCTAGGGAAGCTGGCCTCCATAAGCTGGCTTAGTATCTCAGATTGCCTTGACTTCCATGCTTGCTACGGAAAGGGAAGAGAGGCCTGGAGAATCAAACACCTGTAGTTAAATGCTTCATCCCGCAAGTGACATTTCATTTCTATTGCATTTCATTTGCCAGAACTGGTCAAATGGTCACCTAACTTCAAAAACGGTAGAGAAGTCTAACCGCTCTGTATCCATGAGTGAATGAGGCTCTTGGTGAACATGGGTAATAATCTGCATGCCATCCTATATAAAACGGTCACCATGGATAGTCGTTTTTAGTGAAGCTCATAGTAGAGGCTATAGAGGTACTGTGTCTTCCCAGGTCACAGAACCAGAGTGACTGTCAAGAGCGAGCTCTGGACATCAGTCAGGCAGTTGTCCTTGTAAACCATGCCACCATGACCGGCTGACCTCTCTGGTCCCTGGTTGCTCCGTGTAAACTGACAGTCCTCATTTCTGCCACATAGAATTGTGAAGGCTACATAATCGCCTGATTCTTGGTACAGCGCCTGCCTCGTAGGTGATCCCAGATGCCAGACATTATTATTCCTGTTAAGGTAACATTTATAGTCTTACTCTGTTTTAGTTTATGAAGAGGCTGAATTTCCAAGGTCTTCAAAATTACCACTGGTGCTGTAATTATTGACATGTCCAAAGGCTTTGATCCTAGAAAGCTTTCATCATCCTAACCCCAGCACTGAGGCCGACCCGCAGATAAGCTGGTCAATGGCAAAGGCACTTGACAACTTGGAGCTTTTAATCCCAGCAACTACCTATTTATTAGAATCAATGATGTAAGGATTTATGAAATTAACTACATCAGGGACATATCCTGAAGCTTTTTTTTGTTGTTGACACTATTACAGATGTTCACCATTTCCCCCACTTTTCCCACCTCCACCCAGCCCGGCCGCCTTCCCCTGGCCTTCACCAGTCTGTTGTCTGTGTCCATGGGCTTGCATATAGGTTCCTTGGCTCCTTTAGTTTCTTTTATCCAGTTCCCCCTCCCTCTGACCTCTGCCAGACTGTTCCACGTTCCTATGGCTCTGTTTCTCTTTTGTTGATCAGTTAATTTGTTCATTAGATTCCACAGATAAGTAATATCATATGGTATTTATCTTTCTCCGACTGGCTTATTTGTATCCTGAAGCTCTTAAGTAATTTCTCAGCATACCACATATTAGACTGAAAGTTTTCACATTGGTTTTCCCCACTAGGACATGCATGGTAAATATATAGCACAACCCATGTTCACTCCTGGCCCTTCCAGAAGCTACTGAAATGTGAAGGAGAGCGACATTATTAGAGATGTAGTCTTGAATCTGTTCTAATGTCTAAAAAGTCTATTGGATCCAGTCTTCAGAACGTCCGGATTAGTGACAAATTACCCGTTGCCATGACACTCCATTTGAGAACTGCTGCCTTGGACACTGTACTTTCTGATAATGTGAGAACCCAGCACAAACACTGGGACCTAAGAGAGCAGTTCCCGGAGCAGCAGGCTCAGTGCCTAGGGAGTGCCATCTGTGGAGAGCGCCTGGACTGTGCAGTGCGCGGCTGCGTGCTCAGAAGGGGAGCCCTCTGGGCCAGAGCCACAGAAAACTCCCTGCTCAGAGGGAGCAGATCCCAGAGTTTGGAGTGAAACTGCGGTGCTGGATGGAGACACTAGTTCCCAGCATGCCCCATCTTCACCAAGCTTTTGGGGTATAGAGTAGGGATGGTCTGTGGCAATGGCTGTGATTGTGATCATGGAATTCAGTACATTAATAACCAAGTTTGTCGAAGTGTACCCGAGCCCTCAATCTTTTCCAGCACACTTTAAACAGCAGAGTGTTCTGGTGGGCTGTGATAAGAGTATCACTGGTAAGACCTACACCTCTGAAGCGCATATCAGAAGTGGATCTAGGTGGGAAACTGGAGGTTTCCATTTACTGTGCATGCAATATAAATAGTATAAGCTTTAAACCCTTCTATGAGGTCCCATTGTTTAAAGCAACGTGAGGCCCTGTTTGTAATGGAATGTGGACTCTGGGTTTCCGTTTCCGCCGCTGCAACCTTAAAGGAGAGAGCTGAATGGTGTTCTTATCCCACTTGCCTCCTCCCTTTTCTTGCTCTGAAGCCTGTCCCTAGTGGGCTGTTTCTGAGATATGGTTCCTTCTAGTGGCTCAGTTACTCCCTTAGGACCCTGGGTACACGTGAATAATGCAATACTGGAGAAATGAGAGGAAAGAAAAAAATCAGGCCACAAGGAGAAAATGGGAACAGACCATGCTGAGGTAGGGCAGCCACCCCTTCCTCTCCGACACAGACCCGGATGCACTGCCCAGCATCCCCCTTCTCAGCAACCACCATGTCCCCGATCGCCGGGAAGGCGGAGCGGTAGGTGGTTCTGTCCCCGATCGCCGGGAAGGCGGAGCGGTAGGTGGTTCTGTCCCCGATCGCCGGGAAGGTGGAGCGGTAGGGGGTCTGTCCGTGAGCCGGGCGGGCGGGCGGCGGGTGGCTCTGTCCGTGGGCTCCTGCCTGACTCTCCACTTGAAAACCCTCACATAAGGCCGAGTGGTAACAATGTGCAACCAGGAAAGTGAAGGGAAAGAACCAGGCAGCACAGGGCAGACCAGAGAGCTGCCCGCTTCCACCTGCGGAAGGCCGCGCACAGCTCCTCCGCGGGCCCGTGGTGTCTTGGACAGCGCAGTTCTCTCCGTGGGCCCCTGGACATGGGGCACCCATGCCCTCCAAGGTGAAAGTAGCGATCCCCTGCCATGTGACAACCAGAAACACCCCACGCTGTCAGGCCCTCCCCAGGGATGCAGTCCTGCCCCTAACAACCTCTCCTAAGGGTTCATCACAGTACAGATGAGAGAGCTGCCTGTAAGAGGGGGTGCGGCCTCCCGTGCACACTTGTCTTCAAGATTGGTGTCTCGGACCGACACTGACACTGTACAGATATTGTAATGGACTACTGTAATGGACATAGCCTTCTGTATCTTCTAGTGTCAGTGCTTAAACCAAAATGACATATAACTACAAAATATTATCTTCATAAACATACCATAATATTTATATCCACATGAGCTTTGTTCTTGGAACATAGCACGTGTATTTTGATGAAGCTGTAATGGCAGTAGCTAGTTATATTGAGCACTTACCAAGTGTTCGGTGCTGTGCTTCCTGTGTGTATCATCTTACTCCTCACAACCTGGAGCAGGCAGGACCTCCATTCCACACACCTGGAGACGACTGCGCAGCAGAAGCAGCTTTCCCAGGCGTTGGGCCTGGGTTTGCACAGAGAGGCCTGTCCGATCCTGTGCTGCGAACAGCAGTGCCCAGGCATCCACAGGTCCCACGCAAGATAGACCCCCTGAATTTGGAAGCCAAGTAAGGATCCGGTTCAAATGGAAATAAATAAGCATCACCATACAAAGAAATTAGCTGACTCTCAGGATGACAACGAAATGAGTGCAGTTGCTGAGCCCAGGGCGCCTCACACACCCAGGGGGAGATCTGCAGCCGTGGGCTATACGGGGTGTGGCTGATGAGAAATGGCAGAGTTGCGTAGCAGTGCTTCTGAAATATCCCCATAGCGGGATGTGCAGATACAAAAGAATGAACCAAAGAGCACGTTGCTAGTACTCTGTAATGTGAAACTTATCCAGCTCCCATAAATGAGTGTCTCCCTCCCCACCCCGCCCCCGCCCCCGAGGGTGGTGGGCCCTGTAGGTGGAGCCAGGTGCCCCAGGTTGACCCTGGAATTAAGATCTTCCATTTCCCTGCTCTGGCTTCTGGATTCCAAATCAACCTCCCCTGGTGAAACTGCCTGGATTTTCCAACACTGTCTGGCACATAGAAACATCCAGATTACCTGCCATTCACTGACCCGTTCTTCTATTAACTCCCTACTGAGTTCCTTCTCTCCACTCCCTCTGGCTCTAAAATTCTTCTAACTTGGACTGACCTGAGTGTTTTCATGGATTCAGGTGGACAACTCGCTCTCAGCTGCTCTTTACCTGTGAAAGCCAGCAGTGCACCCCTTCCTCCGGGGGTCGCTGTCAGGCGGGGACAGTGCGAGCCTGCTGCTTTCCCGAGCCAAGTGGAGTTTTATGTTATTAAAGGCCCAGAAGGGTTATACTTAGGAGGAAAGGGGTGTGCCTCATTGTCTTCCCAGGAGCTGGATGGTTTCTTACCTGTTATTGGTCTTCATCGGCCTCGAGCAGTGAAGTACCTTCCGCCTCAGCTGCGGCCTCTCTAATTGTGTGGCTCTTTACCTTCTTTTAACATTTGATGGTGAACTTCTTTCTTTTAGA
The DNA here is from genome assembly GCF_964212035.1 of Myotis nattereri. Classification (NCBI taxonomy): domain Eukaryota; kingdom Metazoa; phylum Chordata; class Mammalia; order Chiroptera; family Vespertilionidae; genus Myotis; species Myotis nattereri. Next base: position 95,112,170 of record NC_138081.1, on the reverse strand, counting down.
TGAAAGACTTTCGAAGTAAAATGCAATCAATATTTCCAGCAATTCCCAGGAACTCCCAACCCGCTGTCGAGTGGGAGGAAGCATTGAAATCCAAATGAGATGAGCATGGCGGGGAATTCCCAAACGGCTGTTACAGAGAGTGGCTTCGGAGACGCCCGGCAGCCAAGGGACTCACGGATTTCTCCTCGGGAAGACGCGCCCAGCATGGTCTGCCCGCGGGTGGACACGGCCGGTGTGTCCACACTGTCCCTCGCTTTGCTGTAAACTTCACGTGGCGCGCCTGCGCATCTGTGTCGTTTTGGGGGTGGGGGGGTGGGGGGTGGCGGGTAAATTTTTCCCAAAGTCAGGAAGACCGTTTAAAATGATGATACGATAACGTCTCTGTGTGGAGGAGATCCCGGGGCGTACTTCTGTGTGTGACTGTAACAGCTGAAGCCCAGTTCTGTACCTGAGAAAAGTTTCTACAGCCTCTGACGGAAAATGCTGATGACAGGTCCCGCTGCAGAAGCACCTCGGTGAGCCTTATTGAAAGGGTTTCAGCAGGTCTTGCCTGTCAGTCGTGGCTGTTGGGACTTGGGACACTCGCTCCTGCCGCAGACTCTGCAGTGACGGCCGGGAGGACCGAGCCTGGGCAGCTGGGCGCTGCCCTCGGAGCCAGTCTGACCCGCACGTGCTCCTTATGAACCTACAGCCCCACCTGCAGCCTGTAAATGCTCCCATTGGGCAAGAGCCATGACAGATTACGACTCGGAAAGGTACCGCTGTGCTCAAGGGCAAGGACATCATGGGCATTAGACATAGTATTTTAAGAAATTGGTCCCGGGTCCCTGAACGTTAACTGACAGTTTGTAGTTTTGTCTCAGTTGTCAATGTAAAAATTGCCCAATTATCGCCTACCTAAACAAGTATTTTTAACCAGAAAATTATCTGAGTGTTAAGTCTCAGTATTAATTATTTAGTACTGCCTTGCTGATGAAACTGGCAAATTCTTATATACACACCCAACGCTTTTCTGTCCTCCACAAGCCCTTACAGAAAACAGAATAATGTCTAATTGCAATTATTTTTTACTTGCGATTTAAAAATTTTAAAGAAAAAGGATATGTCAATATGTCTGGAAAAATAACCTCTGGTTGAATATCAATTGTCCAATTTCTTTATCATTGTTTAGGCCCTAATTAGCAATCAGGTTTATTAAAGTGTATTTGAAATTAATCTGTTATAATGAAATCTTTTAGTCCTAAGGAAAATTTTTAAATGAAATGTCAAGTATATAACATTACATTTTTCTCTGCACCACATTACCCTGTTGAAAGTGCTGCATTATTAATTAATTCTGGGATCCATCTGTAACCTGTTAAAAATCCCAGACTAGCCCTAACCGGTTTGGCTCAGGGGATAGAGCGTCGGCCTGCGGACTGAAGGGTCCCGGGTTCGATTCCAGTCAAGGGCATGTACCTTGGTTACGGGCACATCCCCAGTGGGAGGTGTGTGCAGGAGGCAGCTGATCGATGTTTCTCTCTCATCGATGTTTCTACCTTTCTATCCCTCTTTGTTCCTCTCTGTGAAAAATCAATAAAATGTATTGGAAAAAAAAAATCCCAGACTGAACAGAAAGGATTGTGAAGTTGATCAGGGTACGTGGAGCAGCAAAAACTCTTCACCCGTCTTTCACTTTTAACTACATCTCAGCTAAGGAAAGGTTTCTAGCTGTTGCTTCCCAACGTCCTGGGAGCTTCCCAAGTGGAACCTGGAACCAGCCCCTTTCCCGGGGCAGGGAGAGACCAAAGAAAGAGGCACGCCTCCCGGGGGCAAGGGGCAAGGGGCAGGGGGCAGGGGGCAGGGGGCAGGCTTAACGAGCGGAGGAGCCTCCTTACCAGGCTGGTCTTGGCGGCCTCAAGACTGAATAGTTTTCCACAATTTGTCCTCCAAATCTTAACAGTTTCTGTAGAGGCCCTAAGTGGACTCAGCGGTTCTCAACCTGTGGGTTGCGACCCCTTTGGGGGTCAAACGACCCTTTCACAGGGGTCGCCTAAGACCATCGGAAAACACGTATATAATTACATATTGTTTTTGTGATTAATCACTATGCTTTAATTATGTTCAATATATAACTGAAAATACACCCTGCATATCAGATATTTACATTACAATTCATAACAGTAGCAAAATTACAGTCATGAAGTAGCAACGAAAATAATTTTATGCTTGGGGGTCACCACAACATGAGGACCTGTATTAAAGGGTCGCGGCATCAGGAAGGTTGAGAACCACTGATCTAGATAGGCTCAGTGCCACATTCTGTCTCAGGCTTCTGGGAGCCAGGAGGGCAAGCAGGGCGCACATCCCAGGGACAGGAGGGGTGGGGCGCCTCCATTGCCCGGGTCTAGCTCTCCGGCCAACCAGCAGCCACGTCTTCTCGATGACCTCCCTCAACACCAGCCTCTGAATGAATGAAAAGGGAAGAAAGGCTGGAACCTAATTGAACGGGCTTTTGTCCATATTATTAGTCTGAGCCTAGGTTCCCCTAATAGAATGGGAGCTACTTACAACTACTTACAGCTAGAATCTAGATTTTTATTTTCCTTAGGTGGAGAACAGCTATTGATTTTTTAAAAGCCCTCCACTGAGTGGGAGAAAATGAGAATTTCTAGCTTGTCTGGGATAATAAAAGGGAAAATCATTATCAATCTTGATTCTATTTAATACAGTGGTTTTCAACCTTGGCTGCACATTAGAATCACCTGGGAATCTTTTTAAAATCCTGGTTTCTGGGCCTCATCCTCTGGAAATTCTGTTTCTTTGTTATGGGGTGGGGCCACAACATTAGTAACAAAGAAACAGAATTCCCGGAGGATGAGGCCCAGAAATCAGGATTTTAAAAAGATTCCCAGGTGATTCTAATGTGCAGCCAAGGTTGAGAACCACTGATTTAATAGGTTCCTGCCTTGTAAGCTCCGTTAGGGCAGCAACTCCTCTCAGGGCCTTGGAAACGTGGGACAGCGCCCACTGCTGGCACCCATGGCAGCCCAGCCCTGGGAGGGTGCCAGGGGCACGGGGTGCACTCCACCCCCACGGCCGGCACGTGGGAGGCCTGGAGGGATGAATGTCTGAATACATCTCGTGTGGCATGCCTGCGTCTACAGAACCCTCCCACATGTACCGTGTGGCATGCCTGCGTCTACAGAACCCTTCCACATGTACCGTGTGGCATGCCTGCGTCTACAGAACCCTCCCACATGTATCGTGTGGCATGCCTGCGTTTACAGAACCCTTCCACATATACCGTGTGGCATGCCTGTGTTTACAGAACCCTTCCACATGTATCATGTGGCATGCCTGCGTTTACAGAACCCTTCCACATGTATCGTGTGGCATGCCTGCGTTTACAGAACCCTTCCACATATACCGTGTGGCATGCCTGCGTCTACAGAACCCTTCCACATGTACCGTGTGGCATGCCTGCGTCTACAGAACCCTCCCACATGTATCGTGTGGCATGCCTGCGTTTACAGAACCCTTCCACATATACCGTGTGGCATGCCTGTGTTTACAGAACCCTTCCACATGTATCGTGTGGCATGCCTGCGTTTACAGAACCCTTCCACATGTATCGTGTGGCATGCCTGCGTTTACAGAACCCTTCCACATGTACCGTGTGGCATGCCTGTGTTTACAGAACCCTTCCACATGTATCGTGTGGCATGCCTGCGTTTACAGAACCCTTCCACATGTACCGTGTGGCATGCCTGCGTTTACAGAACCCTCCCACATGTATCGTGTGGCATGCCTGCGTTTACAGAACCCTTCCACATGTATCGTGTGGCATGCCTGTGTTTACAGCACCCCTCCACATGTACCGTGTGGCATGCCTGCGTTTGCAGAACCCTCCACATGTACCGTGTGGCATGCCTGCGTTTGCAGAACCCTCCACATGTATCGTGTGGCATGCCTGCGTTTGCAGAACTTTCCACATGTATCGTGTGGCATGCCTGCGTTTACAGAACCCTTCCACATGTATCGTGGTCCCTGAGGGATGGCAGGGATCACATAATGATCGTGAGTCACCTCTGAGGGAAGTTGGACAGGGACAGAGTCCCTAGAATGGGCGCCAAGCTTAGGCTCGGGTTGCATTTTAAAAGCCAAGATGAAGTAACAGAGGTGAAATGGGAAGGAAAACAACCAGTGTGACGCCTGTGGTATTTTTCTGCACTCGGGGCTCAGATATCAGAAGATGGAGTCATTTGTCTACTCCTCTGTACCAGCGGCATATTGTTAAATTGGTTAATGGGAAGGAAAAATGTTTCACAGATAATGTTATTCTTTATGTGAAGAACCATCTGTGTGTTGAGTCCTGAATGTTCCTGGATATGGAAGAGGAAATGTTATGGAATTTCAAGCTTGCCTGTGCTGTCTTTATCTCGGGCAGAGTATGACAAACATAATCACATTTATCTCCTGGAGCATAAAGAGTTTTAATCACCCTATTAACCAGGATGACATTTTTCACCGACTTAAAAAGGAATAGAACAGACATTATCTCCCCATAAGCAATCCATTTCATGGGGGCTGAGCACTAGGAATTTTTTACAGGCTGCGTAACACGAGCCATTTCTGCTCCGCGCTAAGCCCCACTAAGGCGGCTTTCAGTGAGCATGCCGCCTACACCAGCTGAGCGTTACGCTGTATATTTAGACTCTCAGCCCCCCAAAGAGCTGTTAGAGAACGCGAGGTAGAGGAAACACAGTGGGCAGAGAAGGGGGGACCTCCGAGGCCTCGGGATTTATTCGACAAAGAACACCACGTACCCTTCTACGTGACTGCCGTCCCGTAAGAATGGATCCGTGGGCTGCCTTATTATCAGAGTCAAAAACTGGTTTCTGCACAACCTGGGAATGGCAAAGAGGGCATGGGAGCTGCCTCGGAAGATGCCAAACAGCCTGTCTGCGCCAGAGCACGGGGCCTAATACGAGGAGGCGCGGCTGCCCAGGCCCAGCGGGGCGGAGGCCTGGCCCCCAGTGACCCGCACTCCCTCTCGCTGACGCCACCGACCTGGGGGAAGCCGTTCTTCACCTGCTCAGTTAAAAGGTGGTGCCTGATCTCGCCGTCACCCTCTGCCTCATTCCATGGCTAGTCAGGGACTCAACTTGCAAATTAATCATTGCAACCGAAGGGGGAAACGTAAGAATTAGGGTGGGGGGAAGCCCATGGGGAAAAAGTAATTAAAATCCACTATTTAGCTCTTTCACTTGGGGCAAGATTTAATCTCCTAAGTTTGGTTCATGGAAAATGTATGTTTCACCTCATTTTCATGTATTTTCCCTAAAAGTAAAACAAATAGTTAAATACAGATGAAAATCAGTCAGGTGAAATTTAGAAAAAAATTCCTCCAAATAAATTTTTCATGAAAAGTAGCAGAATACACATTTTTATAGCATTTTATTGTGTTCAAGTGAGTTTTTTTTTTTTTTCCTTTCTGCTAGGAGTCACTGAACACGTCCAGTAGTTGGGTCTCTATTGGTGTTGCCAGGATTGTCAGAGGCTGTGATTCTGAGTCTAGAGAGGAGAGCAAGTGCCTCTTGCCAGCAGAGCCATTCACCTGTAACCACGAGGGAGGCTGTGGGCACGTTTTGTCTGATGGCAGGTGACTGTGTTGGAGAAAGTGGCCAGCAGTGACAAGCAGCACACAGTACAGTTTCAGCTCTCCTGCCCCAGCGTCCGCGAGCGGTTTGGGTCAGAGTCCAGCCGTGGGCAAACTACGGCCTGCAGGCCGCATCCGGCCCGTTTGAAATGAATAAAACTATTGAAAAAAAAGACCGTACCCTTTTATGTAATGATGTTTACTTTGAATTTACATTAGTTCACACAAACACTCCATCCATGCTTTTGTTCCGGCCCTCCGGTCCAGTTTAAGAACCCATTGTGGCCCTCGAGTCAAAAAGTTTGCCCACCCCTGGGTCAGACAGTTTGGTGAGGCACGAGCACTTACTGAAAAAGAAAACAAGGGCAGAAGGAGGCAGGAGAGGGTGTAGGTGTCCTTAATGCCAGACCAGGGGAAGCCACTCTAATGGACTCTCCTAAGAAGTGGAATCTGGCCAACAGGACCACGGCGCGGTGCGTTTATGGGACCCCTGCTACCTGCCTGTCTGAAAACACTCCCCAGACTCAGCTTCTCCCCGCCAGGCTCCGAGGGGGTCCAGGTCCGCAGCCGTCCTGCTCCTGGTGAGACGGAATGACCGCTCGCCCATGCTGACCACATTGACCTCAGCCACCCAAACTCCAGAAAATAAAAATCCCATCGGAAGGATGAACACCTCGCCTCTCAGGTGGGTCCTGGATTCCCAGGGGTTCCCAACTCCCAGGCCTATAGCTAGAGAGTCCAAAGATTAAAAATTCAAGCAAGATTGCAATGCATGCACCAGCGCTGACCTCCTGGGCAGGAAGGAGCAGATAAAATGAAGATCCACAGAAGCACGTGCTATTCAGGGCGACCCGGAGTCCCGCCGAGGAGGTGGCAGTCTGGCGGTGTGGGACCAGGCCAGGCTCCCAGATGGGGGCATCGCTAGACACAGGGCCTCCGAGGAACCCGCCACTGCCCGCGTTCTCTCTGAAGCCCCACACTCAAGGGTTGTGTTGGGCGATGCCCCCCAGCAATGAGGCTCCTGCCTCATGTCGGGGGCGGAGAGTTCTATTTTGTAGGGAGAACCCGAGTTGAAGTTCTTCTCTGAGAGGAAGCGCGGGAAAGGCACAGGGATCACCTGGGCACCGGCTGTTGGTTGAAGAAACCAGACAGAAATCAACCCACCACCCACACCCGTGGGGACCTACTGTGCCCTCAGAGGCAGTCCAGTCCTTCTACCTGATCTACCCGCTGTGCCTTTGCTGTCAGCGGCAGCATGACATCCTCCGATCGCACAGTCCCTGAGCCACCCTGAGCTGAGCGCCCTCACCGCTAATGACTCAGCACGGCAAGGCCTCCGCCATCCTGGGCTGTGACAGCGGGAGAGCTCAGGCAAGTTCGGCAGGAGGTCAACAGCATCCCCTCCGGCCCCATGAGTGAAGCCACACTCCGTGCCTGGGCTTTAAGAACGAGAATGAAGCAGCTCTCTTCAAATACACGACAGGCGGAGAGTCGCGTGGGCCCTGAGCCATGCTGATCGGGTGCAGTGACTTTATTCTCTGTGGCTCCAAACTTCTAAATCGCCCGCCCTAGCAGCTGCTGGGGGGCCTGAGAGCGAGGCCACCACGCTGGTCAGGGGTCTTGTCCGATGGTGGTCGGTGACACGGGGACAGGGCAGGCTCAGTCAGTTCCTGAGCTCAGTGGGGCCCCAGGGGCCGGCATCTCTAAGTACCTGCATGTGTGTGATCTGCCCCAGAAATCATACCAAAACCCCCTGGCCACTCGGGCGCACCCGGCCAAATAGAAGGCACCCCCAGTGCGGCCCGGGGCACGCCCGCTCCCCACCCCAGCTGCCCCCTCTCCTCTCCGTTTCCCTCTCTGCTTTATCCTGAGGGTGCCCCACGGGGATGCGCACCGACCTCCTGGCCTCCGTTTCTGCCTCACCTAGACTTGCTCCGCCTCCTCATCTTCCAGGTCCTCCCTCTCCTCCTACAGAAGCACCTGCAAAAGCCAGACAGGAGCCTGTTCCTAAGCAGAGGGACAGTGACTCCAACCTGGGGGCCGTCTCCCCGACCTCTTGGCTGGCAGGAGGTCGAGGCAGCGGGTTTCGTGTCCCCACGTTTGGATGCTCTGCGCCAGGCCCTGCAGAAACCCCTTCAGGCAGCAGGACGGGGGTCAGTGGTGGGGTCCTACCCAGGCCCAGGCCCGGCTCCTCAGGAGACTCAAGTGAGCCGGACTCGGTGAGTTTGCCTCAGCCTCTTCCTTTCCTTCAGCTCCAGGGCCGGCAAGGCGTCCCGTTTCCATCCTTGCTTTAGCGACCGGAAGGCTGGGCCCAGCGCGTAGCTTTGCGTCGCTGGGGTTTTGTCACCTTCTCCGCTCCCTCCTCCTCCTGCGTGGGTTTCCAATTCTCTCTTCCCATCTCAGCAACCTTGTTGTGCACAACTTTTATCGGAAGCTGCCTCTCACCTCTTCAAAAGCTGACAGGACCTATGTTATAAATAGAAATAAATCCCGCGGAAATCTCCCCATGTTGCTCTCTTATTTCTGGAGTTATCACAAGCCCGGACTTGGCGTTTGTGATCAATTCAGCGCAAAACATTCTATGCACCGGCACGTTTTAAAATTGGTTTCTGTAAAAGATCCTGATGCTGTGGTCCTGGACCCACAACTGAAAACTCTCAAGGGAAAAGGGTGTAGACAGTCACTTCAAGCAGCGGCTGTGGGCGACGCCTCACGTAAGCCTTGAGGAGTACTGTTTGAAAGTTGGGGATTATCTGAGGTGCTGGGAGCCGCTGAGGCGGGGCATCGGGAAATGTAGTCGCTTCTGCCCAGGGAACTTACGCTTTAGAAAAGAGTCAGGCGCCTTTCCTTTTCTTTCTTTTTTTTAAAAAAATGTCTTTTTCTAGAAGGTGCTGCCATTTATTAAAATCAAGGAAGAGTAATTTGGCTATTTTTGCTTGTAACCTTTTCTCATTTTTTCCTTAGGATTTCTTCAGTTATATGTGTGTCCAGATGAAAGAGCAGATATGTCTCCTGGTTTGTTTGGTTCTTGCTTTCCTTCCCCTCTTTCCCGACAAACTAGTTTTACTTCTGCTAGCTGGTGTGTTTGTGTTTGTGTGTGTGTGTGTGTGTGTGTGTGTGTTCACACCTTTGTATCTACATTTTATGCTTGTATTTTCACCTTTGATTTTTCAGTCTCGGGCACTTTTCACAACAGGATATGAAAACTTCGTCCTTCCTTCCCCAGCCCCATGGCAGACCCTTTCCATTTCAACTTCCAGCACAATCTCCTTGTGAAGTTGGCTAAATCAATACCCAGTGTTTACATTATAATGGCCGTGATAGAATAAGAGATATGCATTTGGTCTCTGCCTCCGGCTCCGACACAGAACTCCTGAAACCCTTGCAGTTGCCATGGGGCGCCGCGGGCATCTTTTATTTCCATACAGTTGACCCTGGAGCCACACAGGAGTGGGGTTGCCAACTCTGCACCGTAGAAAATCTACGTGTATATATAAGCTTTGACTCACCAAAAACTTAACTATACAGTAGCCTCTTAGCATTGTGGGTGCAACCCGGTACAGATCAAAAAAGGCATTTTCAGTCCCAGGTTGGGAATCCCAGCTTTGGGATCCGCTGTTGGGAATTTGAAAATACTGGGTTCTCTCTGAGGTTGGTTGAATCCCCGGATGTGAAACCCGCAGAGCCAAGGGTGGACAGTATTTTTTTGGTGGGGGTGGGGGTGGGGGTGGGGGTCAGGGAGCAGTTCAAATCCGTGCTGTTCAAAGGCCAATGGCATAACGTCATTCCTTTTCTCCTGGATGTGCCACGAGGCCCTTCCCTTCCAAGATCCGTCTATGCGCCCACATTTCCCCCTCGCGTCCCCCCACGTTTCTGTTCTCCAGGCCAGGATGGGACGGCAGGGCCGACAGGAGGCTGCACTTCACGCTTCGCCCAGCAGAGGGCGCCCGAGCCCGGGCCCCGCGGCCGCTGCGGGTGGCCGTCTGTGCGGGACGAGCGCAGTGTCTGTGCGGCGTGCGGCGTGGGGCGTGGGGCTCGGCTCCCATCCCCCGGGTCCAGGGCGTGGCTACCACGGCGCAGGCCCGTGTAGTTGGGGGCGGGCGCCCAGCCCAGCCCAGCCCAGCCCAGCTCGTGCTGCCCCCGCGTGGCCGGCTCGTCCGCGAATGAGTCCTGTGGCCACCGGGGTGGAGCCTCCAGCGCCCCCTTCTTTTTTCCTCCTGCCTCCGCGCGGCAGGGCAGCCCCGGGGCAGCGGCGCTCAGCCCACGTCACAGGTGCGGACACGGAGGCACACGGGTGCGGGTGACGTCCCTGAAGCCACCCAGCCAGCAGCGGAGGAGGCCGCCCCTAACCCAGAGCTGACCTTGTGACCAATGGTGCTCCCGTGTTCCCCGCGTGCGCCGTGTGGGTGCCACGTGGGTGCCACCGGGTGGGTGCCTGGGCTGTATGAGCACGTGTCTGGCCACTTTGAGTTCAGCCCCTCCAAAGTTTACAAAACCCCTAAAGCTTTTAAAATAAAATAGGGGTTAAACCACTTGGATCTTCCAAATTAGAAAGAATAAATGAGCCTCCAGCTGTAGTTCCAGGCAATCAGTGTGATCCTGGGACGGCTTCGCCGCTCGATAACGGAAAAGCCGACAATAAACGAGCGGGAGTGGCGAGGGAGGCAGCGCAGTCCCCCAGCTCCGAGGGGAGGCCAGCGCTCCGCCCCACCGCCGCCTGCCGCAGGCACAGGTCTCCCCGGCTGCCGAGCCCGCCCCCACCCTGCCCGCCCCTGCCTGCCCCTGCCCGCCAAGGCACAGGTCTCCCCGCGCCCGGCTGCCAAGCCCGCCAGCACCCCTGCCCGCCACCGGGGTGTTGGGGGGACGGGGGAGGGGGCAGGTGGACAGGCAGGCGGGGCTGGGACGGCCTGTTCCCGGGTGGGGAGGAGCCGGGAGGAGCGGGGAGCCTGGCCTGCTCTGTGTGGCCCCTGCAGCTTCGGAAAGGGAAGCAGCTGAAAATAAACCCAGGGCCGGGCCAGGGAAACCAGGCCAGGAAGGGAGCTCGGGCGGGCCCCCCGAGAGCAGGCAAAAGCAGGACCTCTGACCTGGAAAGACCCGGCAAAAACCACATTGCAGCTTCAGCTGTGGTCCTGAGGCAGCCCCCCCAACGCCCCCCACCCCAAGCCTATTTGCATTCTGATTTTGTCTTGATTATTTTTAAAACCACTCTCCTGGGAGATTATATATATATAAATTTTTATGTCTTGCTTCCTTATATCCTACTGCAAATTCTTTTCTAAAAGCAAGCCGGAGCATGAATGAACAGACAGCACAGGAGCCCATGAACTTGACACTGAGCTTCCACTGTTGCTGTCCACGTGCCCCAGGCAGGCTGAGGTTCAGACTGAGCTAGAACAGTCTCCACGTGGAGCCTTTTTTGCTTCCGGACCTGAGGTGTGGGTCGTGGCCAAAGGGGTCTGGAACTTTTTAAAAATATATATATGTATTGATTTCAGAGAGGAAAGGAGAGGGAGAAGAGATAGAAACATCAATGATGAGAACGATTGATCAGCTCCCTCCTGCACGCCCCCTACTGGGGATTAAGCCCATGACCCTGGCATGTGCCCTTGACCAGAACGGAACACGGGACCCTTCAGTCCGCAGGCCAACGCTCTATCCACTGAGCCAAACAGGCCAGGGCCACCTGGCACTTCTATGTCAGGCCTCTAGGCCTTCAGTGGGCAAGGCCTGCCTTCTGGCCCCACTTGGCTCCTGAAGGAACTCTGTCCACGGATTCCGAGCTTCCAGCGAGACACAAGGGGCTTGTCTCCCTTCTCAGACGGTCCGGCTGCAAGGAGCCCGCCCCACCTGCAGCCTGTCCCTGGGGGAGGGACGCTGTGCAGCCTCAGGACAGCCTTCTCCTCGCAGAACGGCTCTGTCCCCTGCGACCTAGCCCTGTCCCGCTGGGCCGGGTGACGATGGCTGCAGGCTGCACGTACCTGGAGTCTGGTGGCTGGGTTGGCAGGGAGGCTGTGAGAATTCACCTCCATGGCTGAAGGAAAGATCTAGATTTTATTCCACCTGCAGGGGAGGCTGTGCTGTGGGAAGGGCCTGAGGCACGGATGCCAGTCTCTGGGCTGTGGAGGGGAGAGGACGGGGTGGGTGGGTGAGAGCCAGGACGGTGGCCCTGGAAGCGGTGGGAGTGGGGTGTGGTTTAGAGACAGCTGAGGGGCAGGCTGTGGGCAGGGAGGGAGCAGGGAGCTCGGGTGGCATTTGCAGAAAGGCCTTGGAGACGCCCAGGAGGGACCCTGTGGGACCACGCAGGGCAGGCCGGGCCTCTCCTGGGGAGGCCGTGCCTTTCTAAGCAGCCGCCCTTGCTCTGTCCTCACGCCCATCCCAGCTCACGACCAGCCACAAAGCTTGCTAGAGGCTCTTCCCAGCTGGTGGCCACACTGCCAGGGGCTCAAGGCCCCCCTACCCCCCCACCCCCCCACCCCCCGCCCAATAAGAAACCTGAAGACAAAGTGTGCGGCAGCCACCGTCCAAGACCAATGTGTACAAACGGTGCGGAGCCCTCGGCACCCTCGGCACACGGCACACGGCCCACAGCCCACAGCACACAGCCCACGGCACACAGCCCATGGCACAGAGCCCACGGCACGGAGCCCACGGCACACAGCCCACGGCACGGAGCCCACAGCACAGAGCCCACGGCACACAGCCCACGGCACGGAGCCCACGGCACGGAGCCCACGGCACGGAGCCCACGGCACGGAGCCCTCGGAGAGAAGCGGCAGCGCCCCTGCCCCATCCTTGGCCTGTGGCTGCCATCCAGACCTGCCACCTCCTGGTCACAGGGTCACCTCCCTGCCAGGCCACCAGCCATCAGCCCACAAAAGCAGTCGAGGCAGGAAGAAAGCAAGGGTGTAGGAAGACTTTTTCCTTAATTGGCTTTGTCTTTTTAGCTGGAAAACGTGTTTCCCAGAAGCCCCACCGACCGCGGTATCTGTGTCTCATTGGTCACAACAGTCACATGTGCTGTCCTGGGGCCACCGTGGACTTGTCTCTTAGATGGGGCACCGTGTGCCTGGTGAGGGTGACACGAAGCTCATTCCCTCTGCCTCAACCGAGGCCGGCTGCTCCTGGCCGCAGGGTGGGGGGCCGGGGGCCGGGTGGGCGAGGGCAGCGGCAGCCGGGCAAGGCTGGCAGGGTCTCTGGCCGGCGTCCTGTTGGACATTTTGAGCGGCACCAGAAATGAAGGGCTCTGACGCTGGCCGTTTCGAGCTCCAACTCTGACCCAGTTCCGCCAGCGGGGCAGCGGCCGGAAGCCCCCCTGTTTATGACGTCAGAGCCTGGCCGGATCCCCGCTGTGAACAGGTGTCAGGCGGGAAAAGCGCTCTGAGGGGAAATTGGGGAAATCTGCAGGCGACGGTCGCTCCTCAGGTTTAACAGGCTAAGGTGCTGCGTGGCCTTACAGGAGGGGTAACGCAGGCGGGCTCTCCAAGGAGTTTTCCCTGCGAAGAAGGCCAAGGGCCAGGCCAGCGTGCTTCCTATTCCCGGACACAATCCGCCGTCGCCTCCTGGCCCTCAGCAGCCCTGGCTGTTCGGGTGCAGAGCGCACTGTGAGTGGTCTGTTTGCCTCCACGGCTGAGTGACGGCTCGTGTCTGCAGGTCTGATGGTCTGCGTCTGCCTTCCCCGCGGTGCCTGTGCAGACACCCCCCCCAGTGTGCCCGCCCTGTCTGGTGACATACAGCAAAACCGCTGCAACCTTCTAAAATTACTTGGTTTCTGGATCATTTGCATTTTTTATAGTTTGCCAACAATAGATAGGGAGCGGGGAGGGAACTTACTAATGTTCAAAGCAATTCTCCAGACAGGGGGAGAAGCGAGCGTTTTCAGCGAGACCCAGAGACGTGCATCTAAGTCCCACAGCTTGTGCTCTAGCCCTCTGAGCCAGCTGCCGGCGCCCACAACCCCCCGGGGCGGACGTGACTTTATCCTGGGTCTGCATTCTGGGTCCGTAACGGCCATTTTCAGAAAACAGCCACAGCAGCCTCAGGGTTTGCTGTCACAACAGGCACACCAGACGTAAAGTCAGCGTGAATGGGTGAAGCAATTGGCAGAATAACAAGCCATAAAGAACTAGCATGAGTGCGTGCCCTGATGACAACACGGTGCGTCCTTGGGGAGATATGGGGGGCGTTCTGTGTCCCCGCGCGGTGGGGACAGCCAGCGCCTCCCCTGATTCCGCATCCTGGCAGCAGAGGCGCTGAGCTGGGCACGGAAAGCCACTTTCCTTGGAGCGCTCCCGTGTTTTCACGGCTGACACCTCATAAGAGGCAGATTGGAAGTTTCCATGGCTGACCCCTAGCCCCAAACGTGAGTTTGGAGAAGGACAGAGCTGCAGACAGCGGGAGCGAGTTGGGGAACACCTTTTGAATTCAGCCGTGACACTTGGAGAAAACGCACCTCCGGACACAGCTGTAAGGGGACAGAAAGCACCTCCGCGCTAGAACGCGCTGTCACCATAGGCGGCCCATGTGCATGTGGGGCTGGCCTTTCTGGTCCAGGGGTGGCCAGGCCGTCTTCACCGACTGGTTAACGGTAAAGTCTGTGGGGCTGCCACCCCCGGGTGGCTGGAAGCGTCATCACTTCCTCCCACACCCAAACTGGGTGCCAGGGAGACAGGCAGGGGGCCCGGAAAATCCCAACTCCTCATCCTCTCAGCCTTCACGAGTGGAGGACGTTCGCCGACTAGAACAGAGCAGCAGACACTGCTTTTATCGGAGCATCTTATGGAAGTTCCTGGAACATCGTTTCCCAGCCGAGTTCCCCGGTGTTCACAGGTGCGGGGTGAAAACAACGAAGTGCTCGGAGAGTAAACGGGGGACCCTCCGGCTTTCACAGGGCAAGGCGCCGTGTGGCCTCACAGGGGACGCGGACGGGTTTCTCCAAGTTCTCCCAGTAGACACCCCCGTTTTAAAATGATATTTCTTCGTGGGTGCAACACGCTGGAAGAAGTATCCGCAAGTATATTTTGTCCTGGGACAAAGCCCATGACATTCGGCCTTAAGAGAGGGGAGCCTGAGGAGCGGTCCAGAGTTTCTGCCCGGCCAAGACCAGCTGTCTTTGAAAATGGAAAGATTGTTAGTGTTGTTTTTTTCAGGTCAGTACCCATCCCATTATCTAAGAGGACGTGGCTTAGAGCCAGACAGTGGTGCCCAGCTCTGCGGCCCAGGGGGAGGAGGGGCCAGGAGCCCGCCGACAGCGCTGGTGGGCTCGCCCGGCTGCGCCTCCCGGCTCTGCTGGTGTTTGCAGGCGCCCATCAGAGGTCAGTGAACGTTAAATCACTGAAATGGGGCTGCGCTGCCGAGCACCGAATCATCTCATCAAGCCGACCGTGTGTCCGCTGCTTTGCCGAGTGGAGAGCTGGTTCTGGCTCCACCTGCTTCCTCTCCGCTGGGAAATGAGCGGTTCCGCCCATGCTCCTCCCCAGGCGGCTGTGGGAGGTTCGCCTTCGCTTCCGGAGGCCGATGGGATCTTAGTCAGTCTTTCTCGGAGGCTTCGCCAGCCTGGCAGGAATGAAGAGGTGAGGTGCCAGGTGGGCGGCGGGAGGCGGGGGCTCCGGGTCCTCCCGGTGGCCGGGGCTTCAGAGCCTCCTGGGCGTCCAGGGCTGTGGCCCAGCGTGGAGTGAGCTGCACCGTCGCCCCATAGCCTCGGTTTCAGCTACCCTCAGTCAAGCGCAGTCTGAAAATATTTCGCGGAAGGTTCCAGAAATAAGCAACTCATCAGTTTTAAGTTGGCGCTGTTCTGAGTAGCATGGTGAGATTTCGCACCGTTGGGTCAGGACATGAGCCATCCCTTTGTCCAGTGTATTCACACTGTAAACAGTCCCACCCGTCAGTCACCGTCACATTCACGTAACGTTTACTACAGTGTATTGTCATAAATGTCTGTGTTATTTTTAGTTGTTGTTGTTAATCTCTTACTGTGCCTAACTTATAAATTGAACCTTATTCATATGTATATATATAAAGAAACAATATATATAGGGCTCAATACAATGTGTGGTTTCAGGCATCCACTGGGGGTCTTGGAACGTATCCCCCATGCATAAGGGGGGACCACATTATAGGCCCCCTGGACCCCCCAACCTCTGGGAGAACTGCATTAATCTGTAGTCCAGTTCTGCTAGGGGAGGGGGATGTGCAGGCCGGGCTGCTGTGGTGAAGATTCAACAGTGAGCAGTGCTGGGGCAGAGAAGGGGCCCTGTCCTCTCTGGGAATCATGGGAGCAGAGAGTTTCAGTTCAGGATTATACAGTGAAAATCAAGACACTCGCGAGGCCTGACTGTCAGCAAAGGGTGCAACGGCAATTCAACGCGGGAGAGAACAACCTTTCCGATAAATGATGCCCGGACAACGGACAGCCATGTGCCGAAAAACGAACCTCCATCCACACCTCACACCATAGACAAAAATCAACTCCAAATGCACCATGGACCTCTTTGGAGAGCCTACAGCTATAAAACTTCTAGAAGAGCACAGAAAATTTGTGACCTTGGTTTAGCCAGAGTTTTTTTAGCTGCAACACCAGACATGACTCATACAACAACAAAAATGCGATACATTGATCTTTATCAAGATTTTTAAAAAAGATTAAAAATTTCTGCTTTTTGAAAGAAGATGTTAAGAGACTTAAACACCATAGACTGGGAGAAAATATTTGTAAAATACCTATACGTGAAGGTTTTTTACCCAGAACATATATTTTAAACTCTCAAAACTCAATAAAAAATACATACAATTAAAAATTAGACAGTTTGCCTAATTGTCAGATAATGACAGAGGATATATGGATGGCAGATAATCCCATGAAAAGTCCTCAAACAGTTCGCCACTAGGGACACGCACATTAAATCCACAGGTGAAGAGACTGACCCCGCCCAGTCCTGGCGCGGAGGACGGGCATTGAGATCTCAGATCTGAGTTAGCCGGAATCCGGTTACTTTTTAGAAGAAGTTATTTTGGAGGAGTGCTGCCTTACAAATAATGATTCATTTGATGTCAGGATCCTAACACTCAGTGTCCTGGGCCAACAATCCCAAAAGAAGGTACGATTCTTATCATCCGCACTTAACAGACACGTACCTGAGACCTGGAGGAAACAGGTCACAAAATGAGTTCGTGTTCAAGACTCACAGCAGGTCGGCCAAGACCCGGCCCACTGCCTAACCACTGCACCACACTGCCTCACGTCAGTTAGCCACAGCGCCATAAAGACCACACTAAAGGACACGCCACAACACGGATGGATGGAGAAGAAGATTGCTTCCCACTCCCAGGTGCACAGCTGTATCAGTAGAGGCTGTACAGACCTTTGGGCTAAAAGACCTCGAGAAGGTTGGCAATGTTAGAAAAGGTTTCTCTGGGAAGGAAAGTGGGATTTGGCCGTGAGCGTTCTTTCTTTGCTGCCCTCAGCCAGAAAGGAAAAAGTTAAATGCAGACTCTAGGGATACTTTCATTCTTGTGCAAATAGACACTAGGAAGATTCTCAAAAGTTGCAGAAAACCTTGAAGCATAATTAACACGTTGTTCATTGATCATTTACTATTGCCAAGTCTTTACAGAGGTTTTATATGGGATAATGCTGTTCGTTCGCTGAAGGAAGATCTTACTAGCGAGATTTCAGAGACGATTCAACGGGCCTACAGAGAGGTTAAGTATCCGCCTGCGGCCACACAGCTCGGAAGCAGCAGAGTCAGGCCCGGAGCCCACTGTGTCCCCTACCTGCCTGCCTTTCCCATCCCCTGACCGCCGCCACCATCGGCGTGGTCCCGTGGAGGTGCACGTACTCAGTCCTCCTCGGGCAGGTGTGTGTCCTGTCATCCTTCACGTTTACGCAATGGTAGGAGATGTGCTTATGGTTTGCTCGGTAATTTCTAGTGGCTGCCTGTCTTTCGAAAGGTTCATGAATACTTTCCCGGCCGGAATTACACGCAGAGTCAGCCCCTTTCCTCCTCTTCCTCAGCCGCTTGGCCTGTCTCTAGCCCGAGGGAGGAACCTGAAACAGGCTCCATGACAACGCCAGCCCCAGACAAGGAAAGTGGCCCCGCCCTCAGCCCCCACAACTGTGGCTTCATGTCACCTACAAAGCCCTTAGACCTCCGGGTATTGGGGTGTGTCAGCTGTGAAGACGAGGCCGCGTTTGACAAGCAGCATTGCTCTGTACAAGCGGCAGTCAGCACACTTGGCAAGAATAAAGACTTGGAACGCATTGGTGATGATTTTTAATTGGATGGGCCTTGTGGCTGTAAGAGAAATTAATGCATTTCCGATGGGGCTGCAGGAGCGCTGATCTGTCTTGGCCCTGCCTTTCCCTTCACACCCCAACCCCCCACAAACCCCACACTCCCGTGGTTGGGCCTGCGAAGCAGATGCCCTGGGCCCCACAAGTCCCTCTATAGACCAGGGCCAGCAGGGAATGGGGCGGGGGGCTCCGGTGTGTGTTGGGGGGAGGGTGGGGCTGGGGTCGGGCACACGGGGTGCAGGTGGGCACGGGTGCATGGCAGAGGGCAGAGGCTCTCTGCACGGAGGATCTGAGACGTTAGTGGCATGCAGACCCCGGCTGAGAACCTGCGGGCCCAGACCCACAGCAGGGGCGACATGGATCCCAGGCAGAAGGTGAGCCGGGGGTGGCGAGACGGGGGGGCTTCGTGTGACGTGGTGTCTGGCGGAGTCACCCCTGTGAGACGTGGAAACCAAAGCAACAGAAGGCGCCTCCTGGAGGGCACGGAGCCCCCTCCCCTGCTGGCGCCCAGGCCGTGGGGAGGCAGCCTTGTTGGCTGGCTTCCATTTGTTTTGTGTTTTCCTTGCTGCTGGGCAGGGAGACTGTCTGTGAACAAAGACAACGAGACGGCTGCTCTATGGAGCCTTTAAAGTTTTTTTCTCCCATCCAAGGCCATGCTTTGAGGGAGGAGACAGGCATGGGTGCTCACACTGTTAGAGAGCCCTGAGCCGGGTTTAAAGGTTTTTCTCAAGAAAGACTATGGCGTGGTGCCGGGAGATGAAGATGGGGGGGTCCCTTCTGTCCGGGGGCTGGGCCTGGAGGGACCCCTCTAGGGAGCGGGTCCAGGGCTAGCGCAGCGGCAGGCAGGCCTGGGGCTGGTGTGCACGCTGCGGTGGGAAGTGCTCGGCACACGGGCCAGCCGCCGCCCGCGGTGACATGGTTCTGAGGGTCTCCGGGAGCCGTGTGCACCGCAGTACGCCTGACCGGGAAGAGAGGGTAGGGCAGTCTGCAGCGCCCGGGGCCGCCGCAATCCCTGCGAGCTGTGCCGAGCTCTACATTCCCGAACCGAGAAAGGTCCCGTTCACACTCACCACCACCAGAAATCCTGCAGAACACTTTGTGATCAGTCTGGCCAGCGTGGCTCAGTGGTGAGTGTCGCTCTATGAACCAGGAAGTCAGGGTTTGATTCCCCGGTCAGGGCACATGCCCAGGTTGCAGGCTCCATCCCCAGTGTGGGGCGTGCAGGAGGCAGCTGATCAATGACTCTCATCATTGATGTTTCTCTCTCCTCTCTCCCTTCCCCTCTGAAATCAATAAAAATATATTTAAAAAAACCTTTATGACCAGCCTAATTACAGGTCCTGACCTTTGTCCTGGGTGGGTGTTTAACACACACACGCACACACACACACCCTGAAGAAGAAATCTCAGAGTGCAGACACCCCGGAACCCTCCCGGGCCGGGTTCTTGGGAGGACCCCCGGGGGCTGCACTTCCCACGAAGCTCTGCCTTCCCAGCCGCATTCGCGCTCCCAGGCATGGCGCCTGCGGACTGGATCAGATTTGCCTCCTCAGTCCAGAAGCGCAATTTTTTTAACGGAAGAAAATCCGTTAAGCTGTTTTGGACTTAGTCAAGCATGTAACAAGGGCATTTCCCACCCATAGTTCAGACGCTTTGTATGTCCTCAGATAGCTCCAATAATGCCAATTTAAAGCTCGGAATTGGGCCTCTTTATGTAGCATCTAAAAAAGGTGCCATTTATGAAGAAAAATATGGTCATGAAATAAAGGATCTGGGAGTAAGCGACCTGCTGGTTGCAGTAATAGATGGAGGCTCATAAATCCCAGCTTCTGTGGTTGGCTCTGGGAGGAATGTGTGTGCTGCATTTGGCACATGGAGGCAGCCGGGAGGCAGACTCAAGAACTTGGATGTGAACGAAATAAGAGCTTCCTGTAGAAGCTAAATTATGAACTCCACACATCAGAGGCCGGGGCACACATGTGCAAACCACTTGAAAGAAACACAGCAATTTGCAAGTTGGCGGCGGGGGGTGGGGTGGGGGGTAGGGGGGTGGGGGAAGGGGTGAGGCAGGGTTGCTGGGGAGAGTCACAGAGGCAGCTGCTGGAAGCTCACCTCCAACCCCCAGGAAAGGGGAAGGGCCAGGGGGATGGGAGAGAGGGCAGCGAGGCGTCTGGGCCAAGCTCCAGAGCACTCTGCCTGTGGGGAGCAGTGGAATGTCTCTGCTGACTGGGATTTCAAACCCCTGCTCTGCCATTTCCTAGCTGAGTGGTCTTGAGCTAGTTACTTAACCTCTCTGAGTCATATGGCCTTATGTGGGAAAGTGGAGAAGACTGTACTTACCCCACAGAGGTGCAAAAGGGTAAAATAATAAGATTTATATAAATCACTCATCAGGGTGTTGGTAGTGAGCACTGGGGTGATGGTGACTGTGGTACTAATGGTGGGTGTGATTGTGTGATGGTGGTTGTCATGGAAATGGTGGGTGTGATTATGGTGGTGGTGGTTGTCATAGAAATGGTGGGAGTGATTATGGTGGTGGTGGCTGTCATGGAAATGGTGGGAGTGATTATGGTGGTGGTGGCTGTCATGGAAATGGTGGGAGTGATTATGGTGGTGGTGGCTGTCATGGAAATGGTGGGAGTGATTATGGTGGTTGTGGCTGTCATAGAAATGGTGGGAGTGATTATATGGTGGTGGCTGTCATGGAAATGGTGGGAGTGATTATGGTGGTTGTGGCTGTCATAGAAATGGTGGGAGTGATTATGGTGGTTGTGGCTGTCATGGAAATGGTGGGAGTGATTATGGTGGTGGTGGCTGTCATGGAAATGGTGGGAGTGATTATGGTGGTTGTGGCTGTCATGGAAATGGTGGGAGTGATTATGGTGGTGGTGGCTGTCATAGAAATGGTGGGAGTGATTATGGTGGTGGTGGCTGTCATGGAAATGGTGGGAGTGATTATGGTGGTGGTGGCTGTCATGGAAATGGTGGGAGTGATTATGGTGGTGGTGGAGATGGTAGTAACAGCGGTCCTATCCTCAATGCATTGATGGCCAGTTTGGGTTGGCAGAACCTGATGCCATTAACAATGCCCACCAGCCAAAGATACCAGGAACACATGGGTATTTGAACAGAGTTGGGCTTTTGGTACTTGTAATCACAAGGAAGACTGAACACAATGGGGAAAGTTGGGGTGTCTCCATGAGGGTGTGACGGGGGACCAGTTATAGGACTGGGGCTTGATGTTGGGTGTGAGAACGCTGAACCTGCATATGACTGGGCATCACTAATTTCCCTGTGGGAGGAGCGTGGCCGAGGCCAAGGCTGTCATCGGAAAGAAGTGGCTGCCATTCATGCTGAGGAGGAGGGAGGGACGTTTGGTCATTTTTGATTTAAACGCGGTGCTTGTGTTTTTTGTCTGTGTTCAGCCGTGATTACGAGTGACCTTGTTTGATGTTGGTGCTCAGTGAGATGGTGTTTGTTCAACAAACGCACTGCCCGGCCCAGCTGTGAGTGTGGGCGGCGCCAGCTGCCAGCTGCCAGGCTGCCTTCCTGTTCCTCACCATCCAGCCCCAAGCCCTTTGCTGGTAGCTCGGCTTCCCCCGCGGGGCTGCAGGGCCAGCTGTGGGCAGAGGGATCTGTGTATTCCGGGTCCCCGCGGTGAGGTTCACGTTGAACCGTATGAAACTGCCACTATTCTGGGTCAAAAGCATTTGAACATCGGCAGTTTCGCACGGTTGAGCCTAGGTTAGCAAACCTGGAGCCCACACCTGCCCCTGGAGCCCGCCGAGAGAGGAAAGGCGGTCTCTGGGTGTGGGGTGTGAAGGACTTGGGGTTTCTGACCCTTCAAGGCAGAGAGTCTCACCTTAAACCCACACTCAAACTGATCAAGGCCACACGAGGCTCGGCGAGAACACCAGGGGTTTGTCACAGCATCTCCCTCCATTTATCAGGGAATCTGCCTCCAACTTTCAAAATGACAGAATTGTGGCCCGGGTGCGCCAACTGGAGGGATTGGGTCCGGGGCAGGCGCACGAGAGGAAAAGTCAAGCCAGCCAGCGGGGGCAGGGAGTTGAGAATAAGCATGTTATTAGGAAGTGGCTGGGCCACGGAGGAAGCCACCAGGGCCACGTATGCTGCCCAGACACCATGCACACGGGCATCGCGGGTTCTGTGACTTGTCCCGAAGCCGACTGTGAACTCCAGTGGCGACTGCTGCTGGAACGGACACTTTCCCCTGCCCCTGGCGGGAGTCATGGGGCGCCCGAACGGGTTAACAAACGCAGGTGTCAGAGCCACCTGCGCCTTCTGAGGCCGAGAAGGGAAGCAGGACCGGAGTTTGCAGCCTCTGCCAGGCTGGGCGGTCCCCCTGGTTTGGGCACTTCTGGCCAGAACGGTTGTCCCCAGGAATGTGGGGGCGACTGCTGGAAGACACCTTTCTGAGCCCACGTTTGGGGCCACTAACGACCAGGACCTTGGGGGCCTAACAACAGAAATGGACTTTCTCATGGTTCGGAGGCCAGAGGTCCAAAGCTGAGATGGAGGTCAGGGCGAGCAATCTGCCTGGCCTCTCTCTGATCTCCATCTCCAGTGGCTGCTGCACCCCTCCCTGTGGGCCCCTCCCCGCCCCTGCCCTCCATGGGGGTCCCTCGCCGCCTCCCCGCTGTGTCTGGGTCTCAATCTCCCTCTGCCTGTCAATGGCAAGGACACTTGTCACTGGATGCAGGGCCCACCCAGCTCATTGAGGGCGAACTCCTCATGTCAAGGTCCTCCCTGACATCTGCAAAGGCCCTGTTTCCAAAGAAGGTCACGTTCCCAGATCTTTTGGGGTCCCCTGTTCAGTGCGCCTCAGGGAGCTGGGGAGCAGCCTGGTTCCTGCAAGTGCCTCCTGCCGGCCCTTCATTCCTGTCCCCAGGAAGGTCCTGCAGTGGGCGTGGGACTTCATAAACCCGGACAGGTGTCTATCCATCCCCACGGGAGCAGTGCCACCCAGAGCTGGCCATATTCCCCTTAGAAACCTGGGTGTCGGCTGCCTCCCCTCCGCCCTCTCCCTCCAGCGGTGACCCCGCAAGGACCCGAGGCAAGGTGCCGGGGACCTGGAGAGGTGGGCCAGGACCACCCTGGCGGAGGGTGACAGCAGACCCCCCCCCTTCCTGGGCTGACAATGCCCCCTGCATCCCAGTGCAGGGCCCAGCCCCCTGACGGGACACACTGTGAGGAGCTGCCTCTGGAACGGCGCCCTGTGCCCCCGACAGTGACTAAGCACCTCCCAGTCCCGCTGGGCCCGTCCTCTCTCCTGCAGCGCCGGTGTCCGCACAGCCATTGATTTAGGAGACAATATCACTGGCTCCCACGTTTACGAGGCAATAAGCAGCCGCATATGGATGACCGCGCGGTGTTTGCTCAGCACATTTCCTGGGAGCATTTGTTGGGAGGCTGCGCTACAGCAAATGGAGCTGCCCGTTTCCATCCCCTTTGCTGGGGCCGGGCCCCGCCCCGGCAGTTGTTGGAACCTGTTTGGTCCGGATCCCTCCTCCCCTGGTGCAGGGTGCAGCCAGGGGCCCACCCTCGCTCCCTGGATGTTGGGGAGTCTGGGGGGTGGGGGGCGCACTGCTGGGAGGGCCTGGGAACAAGAGGGGGGTGGAGAGGGCCATTTCCTGAGCTCCCTCCCCTTGAGGCTCCTGTCGGCCTCGTCTCTCCTCCCTGGAGACGAGCACACGCGGTGATAATGGACCCAGCAAGCCGCCGGCAGCCACTCCCCGCGGCCCCAACACCAAATAAAACCCCTTTTCATCTGGAGGAGCTGGGACGCGACAGGGCTGGGCTGCTGGTCCATAAAGATGAATCTTCAGAGCATTTACTAGCTGCAATGCCCCGTGAATCCAAACTGGTTTATGTATAAAATATTAGGAGGTTTGGGAGGAGGTGGTGAGGCCGGGGCTGGGCTGAGGGGGGGGGGGGGGGCGGGGGAAGGAAGATTGATGGCAAACTTTGTGCCAGCCGAGCAGTTCCGTGCGTGCCAACCGGCGAGAACAACACTTGAAAAATGCATTAGATTACCCGGAACACCGGGTGATTTATGGCACGGCCATCCCACCTCGCCATCCATTTCCGTTACAGCGAGATTGGGGCGATGGTGGCGCTGTGCCGGGATTTTCCAGCCCCGCCCCGCCCCCGGCGGCCCCCAAACCGCCATGAATCACGCAGCGAAAGCCGGAGTTAGCACTTTCAGCCAGACCCCGATGCGGAGGGCTTGGAGGTTTGAAGCGTTTCAGGGCTGGGAATGAAACCTGACTGGATGAGGAATTTGTTTCAAAAAATCGAATACTATTGATTGCTAAAATCCCGGTTTCTGGGGAGAGAGGGGAGGTGCCCCAGGAGCCCTGGGATGGATTTAACACCCGAGGCGCATGGAGCAGCAGAGGGCCCCCCTCAGAGGCTCCTCAGGTGGGCGCTGCCCGGGGGGCCCCCCTGGACGTAACCATGGCCCCGAGCACGTGGCACTGGGCCCCCGGAGCCAGGAAGGACGAGGCCGGAGTCTGCCTCGAGAACACGGCAGGGGCCCTCCCCTCGCCGCTGGCCATCTGTCTGTCCGGCGGGCAGCAGCCAACACCCAGCATGGGCGCAGCACGGCGCTGGGCACGTGGGAGGCACCAGACATGGGCGCCCTCTGCGGCCGGAGGAGGCCCAGGACTCCGGGGGCGGGCTGGGGGGGAGGCCCGGGACTCCAGGGGCGGGCAGGGGAGCTCGGGGACTGTCTGTCTGCGCCAAGGGCGCCAGGGAAGCTCTGGGGCGGGAAGTTGGCTGAGTGGACATGGCCCGGCCACAGGGCTGGCTCAGCAGTATTTTCTGCCTCTGGAAGAACCGTACCCCTAAGAGCTGTCTGCCCAAACCCCCCTGCCCCGCTACTAGGGAAATCTCATCCCCTAGTTTTTAGTTCTAAGAACCCGCTGAGATAACCCTCATCCTTTCTTCTAGCTTTGCACACGCCCATGGCCAAGACTGTCCAAAGCAGCCGTGGGCAAACTACGGCCCACGGGCCGGATCCGCCCGTTTGAAATGAATAAAACTATTGAAAAAAAAGACCGTACCCTTTTATGTAATGATGTTTACTTTGAATTTATATTAGTTCACACAAACACTCCATCCATGCTTTAGTTCCGGCCCTCCGGTCCAGTTTAAGAACCCATTGTGGCCCTCGAGTCAAAAAGTTTGCCCACCTCTGGTCCAAAGCCTCCTCGGGGGCTGTGGCAACTCTCCTGCGAGTCCCTGTGCCCGCCTGTGCCCAACAGACCAGGAGAGCCTGCGGCCTGCACACCCGCTCACCACAGGGACTCAGCCAGGAGGGGAGGCACTCGGGGGCTGGGGAGGGTTGTGATCCCACCGTCCTGCAAGACTCCCAGTGGCCATAGCTGCGGGATGAGGGCTGGTTCCTGCCATAGGGCTGACCCCGGGAGAGGGACAGGATGCCTGCTCTTGGGGATCACAAACGTTAGGACTATGAGATGAGATGTGCTGTGCACCAAAACTCATGGCTGTAGACTGTGGTGTAGGCACAATCACCACAAATGTTGGGTGATAATGCTGAAACCCAATTGCTGAAAGATCTTGAGGGGGTGACCATTATCATCACCATCACCATCATTACCACCATCACCAGCACCATCATCATGCCCAATATATGCTATCACTACCATCAGCACCATCACTATCAGCACCATCACTTCCATCACTACTGCCATCACCATCACTATCAACACCATCACTACCATTACCATCATCACCACCATCTCCATCACCATCACCGGCACTATCACCATCTCCATCACCATCACCGGCACTATCACCACCTCCATCACTATTACCATCATCACCACCATCATCACCACCACCAGCACCAGCACCATCATCACCTCCATCACCTCCATCACTACTATCATACCATCATCACCCCCATCACTATTACCATCATCACCACCATCACCACAATCACCAGCACCATCATCACCTCCATCACCATTTTGAAGGCACCCGTGGGCCAGGCCCTTTGCTAACTGTTTGACATGTATCGAGCTTAATCCTCACCACCCAGTGCCGGAGTGGCCACGTGACTCCGTGCTACAGGTGAGAGCACTGGAAGGTAAAGGAAGGGAAAGGTCACCCAGAATATAAGCGGCAGCGCAGGAAGCCGAGCCTGCGAGCCCCGCCCCGAGCCTGAGCTCTCACATCCGGAGCTCCCTTCCCTCCTGGGGGTCGGGAAGGCTTGACCTGGGAAACTGAAGGTGTCTGTCGCTGTGGGCGGTGGGCGAGCTGCAGGGACGGCAAGAGTGGCTCCGCCATAGCTACATCCATTTGTCCCCTGTGTCCTTCATTCACTCACCTACCGCTGATCTGGGGAGAGATGCAGGAGAGGAGGAGGCGGGCCTCCCGGGAGGAGCTCGCCTGAGGCCCTCGGGACATGGACGTGTGGCGGGCCTGGCCTGGGAGGATGGCTTCTCTGCTCTAGAGCTGCCCTGGGGCCGGGCCAGGAAGTCTGTCCGTCACCAAGGCCCCTTTTTTCTCTCTTCCCACCACTGACCGGAATATGTGACACAGGCTTTTTAAAACACTCCCCACACAAGACAAAGCCCCAGTCCTCCTTGCCAAAGACATCGTCCCTTAGATTTAAAACCCTGTGTAACTTAAGAAATATGTAATTCATGTGTCTGCATTTAAACCATCAAAGCGCTTTGAAAAGAGCTGTTTGAAATCTTCGGAGCTTTATGGCCCTTTAAAGCCCTGTCTTTGAAACATGGGAATCACACACTGCCAAGGCTGAAGAGAGGAAAATACCAAAGGCCAGGGGTGGGCTCGGACTCAAAATCCGTGACATTTCACTTTGCATGAGTTTCTTATCGGTACCATCCACTTCCAGCTGGGAGCACAGCTGACGCGGATTCTCACACCTTTGCGCGCCCCTCCCGGGCCAGCACCCCCAGCCCCACCGGGACCTCTGCTGTCTTTGCTCAGCTCGGTGCAGGCCGAGCACCCCAGGGCACCCCAGGGCGGCGCGGGCCACCAGGGGAGGCAGGCGTGCCCCTGGCAGGGGGCGCCCTCTCCGAAGCGCACCGAAGCGCCATCTAGAGGGCAGGAGTCAGCGGAACAGGTGCCGTCACTGAGGCTGGTTTAAAACACGGAAACCTGGGCAGCTAGCCCAGGTGGTGGATGGTTGACCCCTGGTGACCTCAAATCTACGCGTGGCCAGCGGCCCATCCCCAAACACTCACACAGGGGCAGGGTGGGACCTGGACTCCCTCAGGCGCGGGGACACCGACCAGGGTGGCTGTGTCCAGCCCCGCGCCCATCATCACTCCACGAGAATAATGCTGTGATGAAGCACTCACCGCTGGACGAGCGGTCCCTCAGTGCGGCCCGAGTGCCGTCCCGTGCCCGTCCTGGTGTTCATGCCATAGGCCCCTCCGTCCGCAGGGAAGGAAAGAGGGTCGAGCGGCTCGCCCGTCGTCGTCCAGGTGCCGTCAGCACAGACGCAGGCACTGTTGGGAGAGCCACCGCTCAGGAGCTGTGCCCACGCACGGACGCAGCACGTGTGTGACGCGCATGCTCCTCCAGGCCCCTCCCAGCTCCTGCCCCTGGGCATCCTGGTCGGGGCATTATTTCCCTGCACGTGTAGAAGGCATGTCCCTGCAGGTGCAGAAGGCATGTCCCTGCAGGTGCAGAAGGCGTGTCCCTGCAGGTGCGGAGGGCAGTGTTAAGAAAGGCTGGCAACGGGGCCCAGGTGGCTGAGGGGACACATGGATGTGTGATGGGTTGCTCTGGCCAGGCAGCCCCACCTCTGAGGTATCTTCACCAGGGAGTCTCCTCCCCACCCCCAGCCTGTGCCAGGCCTCCGGGGAGCAGACGCCTGGGGTCCGCCTGCGGCCCCACCTGGGCCCGCGCTGGGTTTCTGGTGCACCCCTCACCTCACTGCCATCATAGGGCTGGGCAGGACGGTCAGGGCAGATGCCACATGAACTCCTGCCCTTGACCACCCACCTCTCCTTCATCCCGACTCCGCCATCTTGTGGACATGCTCTGGTCCTCTCCACGTGCCATCTGGCGAACCCGGGGTTCCTGTCCCTGGTGCCAGCTGGCGTGGTGGGGAGCCCACCCCTTCCTGAGCTCTGGTCACGCCTCCGGAGGCGCTGGCCACCTGCCCTTGGCGCTCACAGAAGTTGAGCCAAGGAAGCCGTCCTGGTCGGAGGTCGCCGCACCTTCCGGCTGCACTGGCCATTTCCTCTGACCCAGGGCAGCTGGGTGAGCGCCCCCGGGGCTCACGGGGGCCGCCCTGAGGAGGGCAGGTCGTATTGCCCAGCAGAGCCGCCCGCACCTCGGCGGGCACTCAGTCCCACGCGCTCATGCGGCCTCAGGGCAGAGGGTGGGGTGTTGGTAATAACACACTTCACACTTCTCGGCCGGAGTGAGATTTTGCAGCTAATTCTGGCTGCCGGACGCCTTCATTTAATATATTCATGTATTTTGTTCAGTATTTTAATTAGGCCCAAAGGAATATACTTTTGAGTTTGGGTAGACTTCGTTTGTTATATTAATGAAAAGCCACTTTAAATCAAGTTTCGCGCTGATATTTCATTACGTGCGCTGCTCTCACACGTCTCCGGGAGAGATTTACGTTCCAGGCGGCCACCGCAAACACTGGCGCAGACGCCGCTCGTGTAAAATGCGAAGTTCTCTCTGCGGTGCGGCAGAAGCGGAAGGTCACCCGCCCACCGGTGCGGCTCGCTTCCCGGTGAGGTGGCTGCACCTCGAATTCCGAGTAGAGTCTCCCCAGGTCCCAGCCCCACCTCAGCCCCTGTGGAGGCCCGGCCCCGGCCCGCAGCCCGCAGGGGCCGCTCACACAGACTCACAGGACTGAGCACAGAACCACAAACGGTCAGAGCCCGACCGCGGGGTCAGTGCTGACATGGCTGTCCGGCATCAGCAACTGGGAGGAAAGGGCCCGGGAACCTGGGACTTTGGGCCCTGACACTGCTGTGGTGTGGCTCATGGTGCGCGTGCACACACACTCACACACACACACACACACACACTCACACAGTCATAGTGGCACACACACACACATAGTGACTCACACACACACACACACTCACACACACACTCACACACACACACACAGTCATAGTGGCACACACACACACATAGTGACTCACACACACACACACAGTGACTCACACACACACAGTGACTCACACACACACACAGTGACTCACACACACACACACACACACACTCACACACACACTCACACACACACACACACTCACAGTGGCAGCATGCACAGCCCCTCCCCCAAGAACGTGGGTGCCCTATGGTGGTGGCCTTGCCCTTGGCTGCTGCTGAATGTGTCCATGTTCCAGGCTCTGTGCCGAGCATGTGAGCCACGCGCCATCTCAGTGGACCCAGGCCACCATTCCATGACGTCGGTGGCACTGCCCATCCCTGTGTGGCAGAGGAAGGCGAGCTGGTGGCCAATGGGCCGTGGAGGAAGGACTTGGGGCCAGGCCGGCCCCGAGCCCACGCCCGGCTGGGAGCAGGTCTGCTGGCGACGCTGAAGGAAAGGCCGTGCTCCCGCTCCCAGCCCCACGGGAGGAGGCGCCCATGGCAGGCAGCCTTCCAGGCCAAGCCCTTAGACATGTCCCTGCAGCCACCGTCCTCCCTGCTGAGGGGCAGTGTGCTGGCTCCCCTCCCTCCCCTCCGACCCCCTCTGCTCACCTTCCAGGCAACGGAGGCGACAATGGGGCAGTTGTGATGGGAACAGTGGGACCTGCTTCCTTCCCGGCCCTCGGGCCGCACACGGACATCGTTTCACGGGGCCCTCGCGGTGACGTGGCAGCAGGAGTTACTATGATTCCGTTTGACAGATGAGCAGCCCGGCTCCCGTGAAGGCCAGGGCAGGCCCCACTCCCACAGCAGGTGCCACGCCCGGGGTGGGGGTGGGGGTGGGGGTGGGGGGCAAAGGAGGCGGGGAGCCCAGGTCCCGGCGAGAGCACCTGTGTTCACAGCTTCCCTAGCGACACTCGGGCTAGCAGAGGGGCCCCGGTGAGGGCTTGTGATGGAAAATACGAATTTCAGACACTGTTCTGCTTCTTAATTTTGTAAAAAGAACTTTTGAATGTGCAGGCCAGTGTGTTACGCATGGCATTCACCCATCTGCACTGACATGGCCTCTTTGTAGAAAACTAATAGGGCAGTTCAGCGACTGAGAGTGTTCTACACCATGTCTAGAATTCACATTAGACCTGACATTATTATTAATTATTAATAATAATTAATTAAAATTAAGTAATTATGAATACTTAACATTAATGATAATTATTAATAATAACACACAGTAACTACAATTGGTTGGGCAGCTGCTCATTGTGGCCGGGTCGATTAGGTCATCAGTTCAAGCTGCACACACCTGCCTGCTGGCCGTGTGACTGGGGATCTGGAGACTCTTTCCCACCCCAGGGCCTTTGCACATGCTCTGCTCTGCCTGCCTGGAATGCCCCCCCCCCCCCGCTTTGCATATGGAGGCCCCTTCCTGTGCTCGGGTGTCTGTCTCTACCCACCAGTTAGCCCCCAGGACGCTCTCACAGGGCACTGGCGTGTTCCTCCCAGCAGCCACCAGTGGCTTTTTCCTCCCAGCAGCCACCAGGTCATGAATTATGTTAGTTCCATATTTGCTCATTCGCTTTCTTTCTTTCCTACTTAGGGTTGTCAGGTAAAATACAGGATGCCCAGTTAAATTTGAATTTCAGATAAACAACAAATATTGACACACTAAAAAAAAAAGACTGTTTATCTGACATTCACATCTAACCGGATGTCTTGACGACCCTATTCCGGCCATCCGAAAGGCTGCATGAAGAGCCTCTAGCTCCACCAACGTGCTCCAGGGCCCGGCACAGCGGGTGCGTAGGAATCGCTTACTGGACACACCTTACGAGTGTCTGCGTGGAGAGTCCATACTGGATCGGCCAACCCCTCAGCCCAGGTCCTTCCAGATGTGTGTAGAGCAGCCTCGTCCCCCCAGGCCGCCACAGCCACACCCCACGGCATCTCAGCACCCGCCAACTCCAACCCCACCGCCAGAGACGGGGTCCAGAGCAGAACAGCAGAGGTTCAAGCAAACCGTCCTTGAGATACTTCAAACTGGACAGAGAGGAGAGAACGGGTGGGGGTGCATCTGAGGAGGGGAAACCAGGCCCTCTGTGTGATTGGGGGAGGGGAGCTGGGGTGAGGCGGGTGTATGCAGGCAGGGGAAGGGGAGCTGGGGTGAGGCGGGGTGTATGCAGGCAGGGGAAGAGGAGTTGGGGGTGAGGCAGGTATATGCAGGGGAAGGGGAGCTGGGGGTGAGGCGGGTGTATGCAGGGGGAAGGGGAGCTGGGGGTGAGGCGGGTGTATGCAGGGGGAAGGGGAGCTGGGGGTGAGGCGGGGTGTATGCAGGCAGGGGAAGGGGAGCTGGGGGTGAGGGGGTGTATGCAGGCAGGGGAAGGGGAGCTGGGGGTGAGGCGGGTGTATGCAGGCAGGGGAAGGGGAGCTGGGGGTGAGGCGGGTGTATGCAGGCAGGGGAAGGGGAGCTGGGGGTGAGGGGGGTGTATGCAGGCAGGGGAAGGGGAGCTGGGGGTGAGGCGGGGTGTATGCAGGCAGGGGAAGGGGAGCTGGGGGTGAGGCAGGGTGTATGCAGGCAGGGGAAGGGGAGCTGGGGGTGAGGCGGGTGTATGCAGGGGGAAGGGGAGCTGGGGGTGAGGCGGGGTGTATGCAGGCAGGGGAAGGGGAGCTGGGGGTGAGGGGGGTGTATACAGGGGGATGACAAGAGGCAGCGGCCATGACCTCTTAGGAACAACCATCCATCAGAGGTGCCGTTGCCATGGAGACGAGACAAGTGGCCAGCAGGCCCAGGGAGGCAGGAACGAAGGGCTGAAGGGACGGATGTTGGAGGCGAGTCAGAGAGTTGAATACACAGCATGTTGCTGGATGAAGACTCAGTCCCCCCCACCCCCCCACCCTGTCCGGGGAGACCTGCATGAAGGGGGGAGGGAGGGAGGGGCCCTGCACCAGGTCCCGCAGCTGTGATGCAGGAGTTAAGGTTCCAGACGGATGTCGGTGGCGCCTGAGCTGGAGCCGCCCGAAGTGGCCTGTCCTGCTGCTCACAGGTGGCCCCAGGGCCGGCGCCCAGGCTGCGGGCGGTCGAACAGAGGCCGCCGGTCACTGTGGGGGCGGCCGGGGCGGTGGGAGCGGCCACAGGCAGCCGGCGGGCAGGCAGCACCCGGAGGGGAGAGGGCAGGGAGCTGCTGGCGGACAGAACTCCCGCCTTCGGTGGAGAAAGAGGAATCTAAGGCCCAAACGCCAGGGGGAGGCCCACCGCCCAGTGATGCGCCGGTTAACAGGGCGTTCACGCTCCCGCGTGGGGGTCCGAAGGGCTTCCATCGCTCGGGAACCCACTTTCCTTATTTAAAAGTAAATTCTTCAGGCCACAGCCTTTACGTCCTCCTCGAAGTCCAGGTGTGGACGTGACTTTAGCTCCTCGGCCGTCCTGGGGGAGGTCGCCCCGACTTAGCTCCTCAGCCGTCCTGGGGGAGGTCACCCCGACTTAGCTCCTCGGCCGTCCTGGGGGAGGTCACCCCGACTTAGCTCCTCGGCCGTCCTGGGGGAGGTCGCCCCGACTTTAGCTCCTCAGCTGTCCTGGGGGAGGTCACCCCGACTTAGCTCCTCGGCCGTCCTGGGGGAGGTCACCCCAACTTAGCTCCTCGGCCGTCCTGGGGGAGGTCACCCCAACTTAGCTCCTCGGCCGTCCTGGGGGAGGTCACCCCGACTTAGCTCCTCAGCTGTCCTGGGGGAGGTCACCCCGACTTAGCTCCTCGGCCGTCCTGGGGGAGGTCACCCCAACTTAGCTCCTCGGCCGTCCTGGGGGAGGTTGCCTGTCTGCATTTCTGCGGCAGTTTGAGGGCCACGCCAGGTTCCAGGGGTGGGAACAGAGCCCTTGGCCCCCCCTTTCCGGGAGGGTGGCCAGACGCCCGCAGGCTCCGCGGGCCCTCGGGGAGCACATCAGGCCTGTCCTGCCTCTGGGGACACGAGTGCGGGTGGCCACATGGTGAAGGGAAGGCCGAGCGGGGAGGGCGTGTGGTCAGGGGGGGGACCGGGTGGGGGCCGGTGGGGACCGCTCCTGGTCAGGGCCGGGCTGGCTGCGGGCACAGAGCTGCCGCCGGCGGAGGGAGCAGCCGGCCCGTCGCCAGGAGGGAGCTGCGCTCCCCTGGCTGTGTCCTCTCCGGCGTCCACCAGCTCAGCCCCCAGGAAAGGCCCAGCAGCCCTGGGGCCCGCTGACCTCTTCTCCAAGCCGTTCTGGAAAGTTCTAGCTGCGTCCACCGGTCTCCTCCCCGAGAGGCGAGAGGCACTGAGCTCACAGCCCTCCTCTCCCCTCGGGCCTGCACGGGGCCGGGCGTGGGGAGGGGAGGCAGGAGGATGGGCTTCCCCGAGGGAGTGGCGGCGGGGAACCAGCCGCAGAGCTGCCAGGGACACGGAGGCCACGCGCTCTGGTCCCCCAACGCTCACTCCACCCTGCCCACAACACTCTCCCTGGCGGGCACTGTCTCCCTGGCGGGCACCATCTCCCTGGCGGGCACCGTCTCCCTGGTGGGCACCGTCTCCCTCATGGGCACCGTCTCCTTCGTGGGCACCGTCTCCCTGGCGGGCACCGTCTCTCTGGCGGGCACCATCTCCCTGGCGGGCACTGTCTCCCTTGTGGGCACCGTCTCCTTCGTGGGCACTGTCTCCCTTGTGGGCACCGTCTCCTTCGTGGGCACTGTCTCCCTGGCGGGCACCGTCTCCTTCATGGGCACCGTCTCCCTGGCGGGCACCGTCTCCTTCGTGGGCACCGTCTCCCTGGCGGGCACCGTCTCCTTCGTGGGCACCATCTCCCTGGCGGGCACTTTGACACCCTGGTCCCATGCGCCCCTCTGATGGCATTGTACTCGCTGCCACAGGCGGGGCCTCCCCAAGTCTCCCAAGCGGCTGGCTTTCGCCCATCAGAAGCCCCTTCTCTCTGTGGCCCACACCTGCACCCGAAGTCCTGAATCCCACACGAGGGCACCTGGGGCCACCCCACCCCCTCCCAACGGGCACTGCGCCCTCAGAAGCCGTGTTGGTCCGAGGCACCCGCACGCCAACTCAGAGAGCGTGCCCGGGGCCACTGCCTGGACACACCCCGCATCGGCCACCTGTGGGCGGTGACAGCACAGCCCTCAGGGCGACAGAGAAGCACAGGACGGCACAGTGGGCTCTGCCCTGATGACAGGCCGTCCGCTGGCCAACGTCCGAGCTCCAGCAGGAAGGGCTGGGCTGGGCCTGGTCGGCGTGGCCTGGGTTCTCGGGGGCCACGTACCTCGGTCCCCGGCCATTTTCTGAGCCTGGTTCTTTCTGCTCGTTCTGTGAGCCACTCGGTGTCTGGGCTCCAGTGAACGCACCCTGGCTTGCGTTGTTGGCCACCAAAGGCCCTGGCTGGACCGCAGCTCCTCCCCGGGTGTCCGGGAGCCTCTGAGGCCCACGGGGGAGGGCTCAGAGCCCGGGGAGGGGGCGTGCTGGGAGCCGGTCCATGCTTGCTGTTTCAAGGGACCTGGCATATATGGCATACTGTTCTTAATATGTTTGCTCACCTTCTTGGCACTATGTGTTTTAACCAAGGTCACCTCTCTGAGAAAGGTTGTTTCCCCAGGTAGGGATTTTCCTCTGAAGTTAGGAAGGAAATAAAACCCCTTAACTAAGTGCCAGGGGGGTAATTAATCACTTTAACTACAAACAATCATGCTTAAGCTACATAATCTTTACTCCCTGGATTGGAGATAAGAAACGCCCTAACCTTTGGAATAGAGATTGATAGGATTGGAATCAATGGTATAAATACAGATGTAAGAAGACAACAGGAGACAGAACTTAGAAGACAGAACCTACACAGAACCTAGAGACAGAAGAACTTCGCTGGAGAGAACATGGCAAAAGATCCTGGACAGAAACTGGCCTCAGAACCTAGAGACAGAACCTAGCGAGAGAACATGGCTGAAGAACCTAGAGACAGAACCTGGCTACAGAACCTGGATAGAACATAGCAAGAGAACCTGACTAGACCCTGGTGACTGAACCTGGCTGGAGAACCTGGACAGAACCTGACTGGAGAACCTAGCGAGGGAACATGGCTACAGAACCTGGCTGGAGAACCTGGAGAACCTAGCAAGAGAACATGGACACAGAACCTGGCTGGAGATCCAGACCAGAACTTGGCTGGAGATCCTGGCTAGGCTGCTGATCAACTGAATGCTGTCTCCGTGTCATTCCTTCTTCGCCGACTCCGTCCACACCTTTGGGGACCCCTGGACCTGATGGGGTTGGACCCCGGCAGGGGGGCAGCTGTCCCGGCTGTCCTCGGCCCCTGCTCCCCGTTCTCCTGCCAGTAGGGGATCGCCTCATCCCTGGCCTTTCTGGGTTAATGAAGACTCGAGTCTTGGATGCGATGGGACCTCTTTATTTCCCGCACAAAGGCTGCACCTGTCCCCTCACCCCATTATCAATGAGTATCACTCACAGGGCCGAGCACCCCCTGGTGCCCGTCTGCATGTCGCCTTCTCTGAGCAGGGCCGCCCCTGGAGGCCACCAGGGAAGGTTCCTCCTGGACAGACAGACCCTGCTCACTCCGGGTCTGGACGGAGGGCCCTGTGTTCAGGGGACCCTGCTGTCCCTCTCCATGCAGATCACACCTAAGTCTTCACTCCAGCCCCCCGTCATGCTGGTCCAGACCCCAGCTCCCCTGGGGCGTCCCCTAGCACCACAAACACCTGTGACAAATGACCACCAACTCGGTGGCTTAAAAACAACTCACCTTAGTTCTGTAGGCTGAGCAGACCCAGGCCTCCGGGGCTAAAACCGGGGCTGCAGGGCTGTGCTCCCCGCTGAGGGCTCTAGGGGGCAGTGTTTCCCGGCTCTTCCCAGCCTGGCGCTGCCCACACTCCTGGCCCACAGCCCCTCCCCCACCTTCAGGACCAGCATCACAGCAGCTCTCCCGCCCCTGACACACCTCCCTCACACCCGCTTCCTCTGCTGTGTGAAGGCCCGCGCTCACCGTGGCTGCACCCGGACGGTTTGAGATGATCTGGTCCGAAGGTCCGCGGGCAGCTGCCTTCATCCCTTCGCCAGCAGCCTCACGTCCGCAGGTCCTGGGCGTCTTCGGGCCAAGCCGACAGCCTACCTGAGGCTTGTAGCTGGGTCCCTGGTGTGCCTGCCCAACGGCTGGTGACACCATTCTCCTGCCAGGATCCGACTCTCCCTGTCCTGTCCCAGGTCCACCCCAGCACTAGATGCCACCTCCCCAATGCCGCCGGTTCTGCGCCATCTTTTTAGGGTTAATCCTTCAGGCAAAGGCCCGCTCTACCCAGTCCCAGGCCCTCTTAGCGTGAACACTGCAAACCCCTGATGGTTCCCGACGTCCAGTTCCATTCCTCGGGTGCCCATGTCTTGCTAAACCGCTGATCACACCGTTGCCATGGTGGACCTTCCAGTAGCCCACAGAGGCCAACTTCCTGAGAAGGGACGCCGGGCTCTGCGGTTGGTCTTGTCCTTGCTGACTGCCCTCTCCAGTCTCGTTTCTGGCCCCCACCGCACTTCTCCCCGGGCCAACCACTTCCACACCTGTAATTGAGCAGTTTCTATTTATTTTAGATCCAGAACACCTGGGATCTTTCCACTCTCCCGCATACGATAAGCCCTCTGCCCGGGGAAGAACACCTCCTTTCTCAACCCCATTTCAACCCAGGCCGCCTCTTACAGGAAGCCTTCCTGGGTTGCCCCCTCCACCCTGGCATCACACTGACCCCATTAGGCACGTGAGGGCTCAGTATTTGTTTTCGGGTTGAGAAAGTACTGAGGTTTGGTACTCGCCTATTTTATTCTAGACGGCGGGCACAGGCTTTACCCAGGATGTTATAATGCTGAGAGGAATGACAGGCGTGGAGGTGGACCGGGGTTGTTCCACTGGGCTGTGGTACCCAAAGGACCTTGGAGGTCTGGGTGGGGTCTGAGGCAGCGCCCTGCTGGGCTTGCTCCCCTGGGGCAGGTGCAGGCCTGGGCCATGCCCACCCTGGGGCCTTGCTGGGGTGGGAAGGGCAGGAGCTCTCAGTCCTGGAGGGAGGAGGCCTGGGGAGTGGATGTGGCCACTTGTCTGCCGCTGAGTCGAGAACTGGGGCCTCTCTGACGGCCCGAGACTGAAGCAGCGCACAGGCGCTTGGCGTCTCACCTGTAGCAGCGGCCCCTGGAGACTGACCGGTGGGCGGGAGGCGCCACTGTGCCAGGTTCCCAAACCAGGACCGCATTTACTTTCTGGAAACAAGGCCCGCCAAGGTGAAATTCCACTGATTAACCACACCTGTTTGTGTTTCCAGATGCAGCCCCATCTCCCACTAACCAGCCGGCGGGCATCCAATGTTAAATGTGGGGAGGGGCCTGCCCGCGAGGACCTGGCTGAGGCCTCCCTCGAGGTCCCCTCTGCGACGGAAACTCATCCGATAAATCACAGCGGCTCCTCGCCATCGGTCCTCCTCTCCCGGCAGGTCCTCCGGCCAAGACAAGCACTGGCCATATGCTCACGCCATTTGGTGCAAAAGACACGAACAGCAAAACAAGCGCTGTGCTGAGGGAGGCATTTTAAAAAATCATGCTGGACGTGTATTCATCTGAAACATGTAGAAGATATGTCCCTCTTCCTCCCCCGGGGAACGAATAATTTCTCGTGTTAGACCATCATTTTTAAAGCTATGCTCCCAACATAAGCAACGATGTCCTCCCCATATGTCCCTTGTCACTTCGCACCCCTCGGGTGTCTTTTGCGTCACACTGGGTGCCTGAAAAGTGCAACAGAAAAGAAAAAAGTAGAATCCTAAATGTTGTCCAGCAGGGACACCAAGGGGTCACTGCTCAGGCAGAATATTCTAAGAGCCCCCAAGCCAGACGCTCTCACGAGACCCTAAGAAAACTCAGGCCTGAAGGTCATGCCCACGCCAAGTGCAGGCCACATCCAAGCTAAGCACCACTCACCCGGAAACAGCGCGATGCTGCCGGAGGACTGCTTTCCGTGAACAAGGCATCTCCAAGCAGCGGGGTCCACGTTTAGGTTCCTTAAGCCTCTGGAAGAGCGTGCAGTTTGGAGAACAGAGAGATTCTGGGCCAGCTAACCACCATGTTTATGGGAAATGAGAGCTCGTTTCATTATTTACCTGAACTCGAGCTTCCCCGGAAATAAGCATCCGGAAGCCACCTCCACTGCCCCCAGGAATGTGGCCCGTCGCCAGCCACGCTGGGGACCAGCCCCTTTTCTCTGGGAAGCTCTGCTCTGCATCAGATGAAAAGGACCAGCCCACAGGACACTGATCGTCCTGCTTGACCCTGGAGATACGTTGCTGGCCACTTTTTTCCTTACAAGGGCAGGCAGGGCACGTTGATTGCATGACTGTATTTGAGATATGCTCCCCCAGGCTCACAAAATTAAAGGGGGGCCCTTCCGCCAGCTGTGGGTGCCCAGCGTCTAAACCTGACATTCAATTGAGAAATTCTGCAGAAATTGTACCCAAGGTGCTAAGCACAGGCAACCCATAGACTGAGCCCTCACGGCTTTTAATAGAAAACCCAAAACAACGGTCACATGAGATGTGTGCCTGGTTATGAAACGGTCAGATATTCTTAGGCCAGATTTAAACATTGCATGAAGTACATGTTAGGGCGCACAGCAAAGGAAGATTGAGGTTCAGAGAAATTCAGAAACTTGCTGAAGGCTATGGGGACACCGACGGAGGGTTCCAGAACTCCAGTGAGGCTGTCTCTGTTTCAGTTTAAGGCATAAGAATACACTGTGGATAGTACGCAGGGAGCGCGGTTAGAAGTCAGGCATGACCTGCGGCCAGTGCAGCTACTTCAAAGCTCGCAGTAGGTTTATAGGGTTTCAGAATAAAAGGGTTCCCCGGTTACTAAGTCAGGAAGTGCTTGAAACACAGGCTTCTTTTCCGCAGGATTCCTCAGTCTTCAATGCTACAAAATGGGTTATTGATGGCCAAGAGAACACGGAAGGCATTTTCTTTGTGAGATCTCTTATGCTTAGAATTTACTTTGGAAAAAGCTGGGGTAAAAACTTCAACTCCCTAAAACCAAATTCAGGACGAAGAAAAGTGGAGTCTCGTAATTTTGGACACAGTTGACGGGCTTTCCCCAACTTCCCCTCGGGGTTTCCTGTATTTACATCCCAAAGTTAACTTGCTAGATTGACTGGCTGGCATTTGAAAGGACGTGGCCACCACCAGACACAGGACTGGAAATCGGGGGACAGAGCATGAGGCCCCGTGACTGGAGATGGGCCTGGGCACGTCATGTTATTGAATATTGAATCAGGTCTCCGTGCAGTTTCAGTCAATTCCTGAATTTCCAAGGGCTTATCATGTAAGCTGGGGTCACAGGGTCCTGTCTGCCTGCCCCTCCAGGTAGAACACACAGCCCCTCACTTGAAGATGAGCAGGAAGGGACCCGAAGCCCAGAGTCCACCTGTCAGGGTGGACGGGACCTCGAAGACCGTCCGTCCACACGGCTGAGCTCATGGTCAGGCCACAGCCTGGGGTCTCCCTAGGTGCCCTTGATGTCTCAGCCAACACCTCTTCTCCCCACACCCAGGTTCACCTTCTTTCTTAGTCAACGAATTAATTATACTAGGTGTTCTCAGCGCACCAACACTCTATCCAGAAGATTCATTTATTTCTGTAATTGACAGGAAAGAGAACGTAATTAAAACGGGGTCTTTGTTCATTAACGATGCCTCAGTGCTTAGAACACAACTTGGCACATAGAATGTGCTCAATACATCTCTGCTGCATTAGCGCTGGCACATGCCAGTGGGCTGCAGACCACACGGGTCTGTTGGCGATTTTACACGTTCGTCTGTGACGTTCCTGGGGGTGGGGAGGGGGGCAGGGACCGTCAGGCAGCTGGGCCTCAGCTCCCGACACAGCTTAGAAACGTCAGCGAGAAGAAATGAGCTGTCCGGCTCACTTATAATCCTTCCTCTGCTTCCTTTAAGGCAGCGGTTCTCAACCTTCTGGCCCTTTAAATACAGTTCCTCATGTTGTGACCCAACCATAAAATTATTTTTGTTGCTACTTCATAACTGTAATGTTGCTACTGTTATGAATCGTCATGTAAGTATCTGATATGCAGGATGGTCTTAGGCGACCCCTGTGAAAGGGTAGTTCGACCGCCCAAGGGGTCGCTACCCACAGGTTGAGAACCATTGCTTTAAGGTGAACATACGGGAACTGGTACCTGGGTTTGATAGGATATGGAAGATTTCCAACTGGTTTTAAATGGATGGATTTCAGGGCAAAGGCCACCTTCTTTTCATAAAAGAAGCAGAAAAAAAAAGCAGTTAGTAGCTTACATTGTATCTTCAAGCTGCTCATCCCCCCCTTTAAAGAAGTCATTCTGTTCTAACTTCTAAAAAACAGCTTACCTAGTTTTTGAATAGGCCACATTCACCAATAAAAACTGACTCTGTGTCATTCTCAACTTCAAACAAAACATTTGAGTTGGTTTTTGAGAACATGCCACCCAATAATAGCTTTTATGTGACATTAAAAAAAACTCACTCCAATACCAACAGACTCAACTTTATGGCACCATTCCAAAATACTAAACTTTCTTTGCACCTTTATTTTTATCTTTTTTTTTTTTTTGTACACATTTAAAGTATGGGCATCCTGTGAATTTCTGAAAAGCCTCATAGGAAAAGAACAACAACTAATTTTTAGGACAAAGAGTAACTCAGTTTGTAGGCAAGATGACCTCAGGCGGGCTGAGTCCTCCACGGGCTGGTCGTCTTGAACCTGGGGCGAGAATGTAGGAAGGATGCTAGTCTTCCTGGATTACTCTAGAGGCCACGGTCATGTCAGTGCGCAGACACGTGTCGCTCCATGGTCGGACTCGAGGTACTGAGTACAACTCAACCATGACAACAACAGTCTTCTGTAATGATTTTACTCTTTTGATGGACAAATGATTGGGATACTAGACTTCGAGGTTTGTATACACCTTTTATTCATACTCTACAAGAGAGAAGTTCTAATAGTATTGAATCCCCTCTTACCCATCTCTGTATTTGAAGCTTGGAGCTCTAAAATCTGTTCTTAGCAAGCAGATGTATTTCAAGTAGATTATAAATGGGCTTTTAATTCACCACACATTTGGCTGATTGCTATGTAAGAAGACTAAGTGATGTGGGCGCTGATGGATGAGGCTGCTTGCAGGAAAATTTTTCTTGTGACACTCGAGAGTCACGGCTCGCTCGGATTGGAACTGTGAGCTCTTGCCTAACTCTTCCCAGGGTGACCATGGTAACGGGCGCCCGGACCACAGGCCTGGCGGAGGACTCGGAGTTTGGTATGCGGTGCCGGGAGGGTGTGTGCAGAGGTAGACTTAAGAGGGTGCCCACTGACAGCTTCATCCTGCAGCAGCTTCAGAGGGTGATTGCGACACAGTAACAGTCAATGACCCAGGAAGGAAACGTTTAAATTAGAAACGACTGGTATTAAAAAGCTACTGTGCACCAGGTAGGAAGGAATATGAGAATATTAATATGCCCTGAAATAGAAATAATCACTTTGCACTATGTACACCACATACAATAGAACATATTCTTTTTAACATTGCACAATATAAATATTATACACGGTGGAGTAAACTAAATGCAAAATAACTCCGAGGCACACAGAAAAAAACACGGACTAGATTGAACTCTGGTTAAAATTAAGACGGGTTAGTCAAAGGCAGTTTCACTCAGGCCGGAGAGCTCTCGAGGCCTCGCCTCACGGGCCAGCAGCCACCTCCCATGGACACTGAAAAGTCTCAGCCCTCCATGGCGTTAGAGTTGATTGCTTCAAACAAAGGCTAATCAGCTAAATAATTTGAGAAAGTCAAACTGTTGCTCCCCACTCTAGTCGGTAACCCCTCAGGGTCCCTTCCGACCTCACGGTTTGGTGACGAGGAGTTGGTTAGTACACGGCTGTATTCCCCTATATCTTAGAAATGACTGGGTTACTAGGATACCACTTCAAGGAAACTAGAACAGTATTCAAGAACACCCATCACAGTGCTTAACAAGATTTAATGTACATTTATTCTTAACATGTGGAACATATAAAGATTTTATACTGAATAAATGATATTCATTAAGCCAGAGGAAAAGGAGGAATTTACATCAAGATTTTTTTCTTTTTTTTTTAAACTACATTATCTTGAAATACAAATGTGGATTCTCGTCACTGAAAAATCTTTGAAGTTGTATTTCTTCCTTTTAGTTGTATTTTTCTCTTTTGTGTCTGTACTGGTGACCATTTTCTAAATCAATCCGTACGCAACCATTTCCACACCTTGATTCATGAAGCAAATGGTGATCAGCTGCGCTCCCGAAATAGAGCATGACTTTATACATACAGAAACTTGTACATTACCCTCTTTTTTTTTGTTTTTGTTTTTGTATTTTTTCTCTTTTTTTTGGAGATATGGCCCTAATGAAAAAATATATAAAATAAAAATAAAAATTATTTAAAATCTACCATCACTTTGTAGTTACCACATCATGAAAAAGAAACTAAAAACTTTGTACTAAAAAAAAAAAAAAAAAAGAAAAAAAAGAAAAAAAATGAGGGTATGTTTAATGTACAACTTCTATATACATCACAGCCCATAGGCAGTAAAAAAAATATTTAAAAAATGATTAAAGGAATTGTGAAGAACTGTCATGTGGAAGGTCAAAGACAGACAGCAGACATGACGTAGTGGTGAGGAAGCAATTTCCGTTGATCGTCGTCAGGTACGTATTTTCAACTTTAACTTAAAAAAACCCATTCGTATTGCTCCTAGCCTACGGTAACCATTTTCCTGTGGAGAAACCAGCATCGTTTGCTAGTCTGACTACTGACTGACACACCTCCTTGAGCCCCGAGACCTACCCTTCTAGCAGTTTCTATTGCACAGAGCTTTGGGCGATGGGACATCTTTATTTCATTATCTGAAGGGTGACACGCCTGGGATAGGGATGGGTTTTCACCTTTTTGCCTCAGTGTGGTGAAATTTTCCCATCTTAGCATCTTTTGCCACAACTTTTTTCTTTAAAGTCAATTTGCTTCCCAAAAAATGCAATACAACATGGAAAAGAAAGAACATCAAAAAGAAAATCTGTGAAAAACAAAAAGTGACCTCTGAATACACTGGACAGCAACTTTGGTTAAAAAAAAAATTAAAAAAACCCAACAGATGTACTTATACACACAGACAGCAAATATTAATTTCATAACTGTTCGAATTAATTCTCTTTAATTCCCAATCGGTAAATATGAACGGGGCAGAGGAGCACACGTTTTCTTTTCCTTCTTCCTACGCTGGAGAAACAGAACAGAAAACAGCCGGGGGGCGGGAGCCTCAGTCGTCACTCACACGCGCGGCGTCCTCACCGGGGTCATAACTGCCCGATCTGAAACAGAACGTCACAGATGACGGACGCCACCAGCGAGTTCAGCACGGCCGAGATGGAGATGTCCAGCAGCCGGCCCTCGTGCAGCAGGAACTCGGAGCGGTTCTCGTCCACGCGGGCCATGGCCAGCAGCGCCTTGGCCGCGCGGCACATCATGTCCACGCTGGGCGGCTCCAGCGGCGGGGGCTGCATGTGCATGAGGCTGTGCTGGCTCTGCTGGTACTGGGCCATCGTCACCCCATCCTCCAGGAAGCTTATCAAGTTCCCGATGCTTCCCTTCTGCACAGCTATCGCCCTCGCGGCCAGCGTGTCCCCTTGGGCCAGGTTCGATAAGAGCGCCATGGACATTTCTCGACAGACCGGGTTTTTGCGGTCGCCCACGTACCTAACTAACGTCGCATAGAATTTCTCCTGCCGGCTGAACGGGGGCGTGGCCAGGATCAGGTCCACGTTATTGTCCTGGATGCTGAGTTTGCAGAGGGCCTCCAGCACGAGTCTCTGCGGCGACAGCACGGAGTTGGGTCCCACCGTGGGGAAGGGGTCTTGCGCCTCCGCGGAGGGGCACACCATCCAGTGCAGCAAGCCGTCCAGGATCGGCAAGCAGATGCTCTCCGTGTACGCAGACAAGTCCAGCTGCCCGGAAATGTTGGCCAACGTGACCAGCGTGTTATCCCGTAAGACCTCGAGGCAGTCCCACCACCACTCGTCTTTGCTGCAGGCCACCCCCTTGTCCTCGTCCTCCTCCTTCTCGTAGGTCTGCGGCGCCCGCTTCCGCTCCGGGTGCTCGTGGTGCAGGAGGATGAGCTTCCCCAGGATCAGCACCAGGCCCGGGTGTTTGGACATCTCGGCGTCGTTGCCAGGCACGAAGGACAGGCTGCGGACGATGTTGGACACGCAGATGCAGCGCTTGGCCAGGGAGTCCTGCCAGTGCGCCACGGTGCAGAGCGGCGTCTCGTCGCGGCTGCGCGGCTCGTCCTCCAGCAGCTTGATGTTGCGGTGGCTCCGGGCCTGGTGGATGCCGAAGGGGAACTTGCCGCTGTCCGGCTGGGCCCCGGGGTTGGCGTCCTCCGGCAGCGCCCCCGGCCGCGCGGACAGGACGTCGTCGATGGTCGCGATGATGCTCTTCTCCGGCTGCTCCTCCAGCTCCCCCTTTCCCTCCAGCTCCCTCCTGGGGCCCGCGGCGCTCGGAGCGGGCGGCGGCCGCCTGCGCGGGGGGATCTCCATCTTGCTCTCGAAGTGCGTCTGGATGTGCTCCGTGGTGTCCCCGCCGCCCAGCTGCCAGTGCAGGAGCCCGCTGCTGAACTCCTGCACGCGGCCCAGCCGGTCGGAGCGGTCGACCACGAACAGCTTGTTCTTTTTGACGATCTTGATGGGCAGCTTGTCGAACTTGCTG
The DNA here is from genome assembly GCF_964212035.1 of Myotis nattereri. Taxonomy (NCBI): domain Eukaryota; kingdom Metazoa; phylum Chordata; class Mammalia; order Chiroptera; family Vespertilionidae; genus Myotis; species Myotis nattereri. The sequence goes on along the minus strand of NC_138081.1, from coordinate 95,067,265 downwards.
GCTTGCCTGGGCTTCTCCTTTGGCTCGGCCGCGGCGTCGGAGGGGCTCAGGGCCGCGCTGCCCTTCTCCTCGGCCTCGGCCTCGGCCTCTGCACCGTCTTCCTCCTCCGCCTCCTCCTCCTCGTCCTCCTCGTCCTCCATGCATTCCGCAGCGTCCTCCTCTCGCTTACACTCGTCGGCCCAGGCCTGGCCCTCATCTTTCTTCACTGCGTTGTGGTCAAGTGCTTTTTGGCTGGGGTCTCCCACTTCATATTCCATAAGGATTCCAAAAATGTCAATCAGGCATTTCCTAAAGTACTCGACTAAAAGTTCCAGAAATCCGGACAACTGCAGAGGAGAAAGAGAGCAAGAACAGGCTTAGTGTCAGGGCATAGGCCAGGCCTGCGACCCCGGTAAGCCCTGACAGCTAGCAGCCGTCTGGGAGGACTCTCCCAGGGCCCACTGCGTGTCTGGCTAGGCCCAAACTACTTCCCCGTCACTACTGTCTTCCCGAAGTTCTATTATTAACTAAACCGGTATCTGCCCTGTTTCTTATGTCCTGCTTACTTTCCTGCACTACCGACATGAAAACTTACCTGTTTATTTCATTTTAGTGAGGTTACTCCCGCCCACCCCCCAACACAATGCGTTCATTACCATAAGAGCAGGGAAGTGAGCCTCTTTCCTATTATTTTATCCGAGACTCTGCCTGCCTGGGTTTTCACTGTTGAACTGGATGGTTATTTTTTCTCAGGTGCCACAGGTCATGCTGATTTACTCTTTGCAAGAGGTACTTTTAGCAACGTGGTAGCCCATAACAGAAAATTAAAAGCAAATCAATTGAGTCCCCGATAAGTGGATTAGAATGTTTCCTTGAAGGCAGTTTTACCTTCCAGCTATTCGAGGCTCCAGCTGAAGACAAAGCCAGGAGGACCAGTTTTGTTTCTTTTAAGCACATGTCTGTACCAAGAAAAGCAACATCCTCCCCAATTAGCACCCGCTCAGCTCCCCTCCCGCAGAGTGCCACTGGCATCTTGGGGATAAAGCACCAGGAAGTGAGAAAGGGCTCTTCAGTGGAAAGTGCGGAAGGCAGCCACTGTCCTAGCGCTGCCAGCTTCCGAGCGGAGCGTGACCATCACGTGAGGGGAGTCGGGGAGCAACCAGAAAGCACCGCCTTCAGGGCACAGGCAGGGTTTCCCGGCAGGTGTGGGTGTCCCCCGCTCGCCTCCCCCCTCCGCGGAGCCAGACCTCCTCCCCGGCAAGGACAGGGACGCGGTGGCGGACCTGCGGGAAAGGCGGTCCCACAGCAGCTCACCGCCCACAGGACACAGTGCGTCACTCCAGCAGAGGACTCAGTGTTTTAATACTTATTTTCAGTTGAAACGAACTTCATGTAATGTTTATGACCTTATTCACACACTTCCTATCACCTGAGAAACTGCCTTTCAGGGCTACAATGAACACTTAAATGAGAAGAGAGGGAGGCGCTGGTCCTATTTCAATGGAAGCAAGGAATTAGGTGTTTGGGCCTTTTCACCAAAAGCAGTTGTTCACACACAGTAGGGAAAATGCCCCTTCCTCATGTTTGTTTCTGAAGATTTCTTTAAAAGTCCATAGCGAGGGGACTCTTGGGCGTTTCTCCTAACCCTCAGCTCCCTCGCTCTGTGAGCTGTTATGCTGGAATCTACTCTAAACCTAGCGCTGCGCAGAGGAGGGCTGTCAGCTCTCGCCCTGGCTTTAAAGGCGTCAGCAACCTGGAGGGGCGGAGACAGGAGCACACCAAGAGGCGCGTGGCCAGGAGTTCAGGACTATTTCAGCTGGGTGGGCACATGGGGACTCATGAAACTGTCTTCTCTACTTGTGTAGTCTGTGGGCGTGGAGGGCTGGCTGTATGCGTTGATCTACACTGTTGATATAGGGACTTGGGCATCCGCGGACTTCGATATTCATGGGGGTTCGGTGTCCTGGAATCCAGCTCCCCATGGAAACTAAGGAACAACGTATGTATCTGGGGAGTCAAAGTTACATGCAGCTTTTTGATTGTGTGGGGGTACCTGTAACCCCTGCGCTATTCAAGTGTCAACACTATACTATGTATCTTCTAAATATAAAATTTCTCTTTAATTTTCCTTTTTGAAAAACTTTTTAGTTAAGAGAAGGGTGAGGTCCCATTGGAAAGAATAACACTCCATTGCAACCCACTCAATTTCCATCACCGACTACGGACATAACTTTATGTGGCATCTGAGTTAATTCACCCTGGGCTGCTAATATTCATTCTAAACAGCAAATTAGTTTTACTATCATCCATTCCATACACACACGCACACAGGCATGCACGCACGTACACGGTCATGGTGTTCTTATGAGACATAGGTATGTGTAAATTTATATAAAGACTGAAGTGAACTGTCATTCTGCACTGAATTCTCGGGCAACCACACATCGACCGATGTTGGTGATAAAGAGGGCCAGACGCCGAGCGCCAGAGTAGTGAAGCATTAAGCACCCCTTGGTTCTCGTGCTGCTTCGGTCCTCGGCTCCACCGGCGCTGGCTCACCTGGGAGAGATTGAACGTGGCGACAGTGCTGTCATCATACAGGAGGATGTTTACAGTGTCCAAAGCCCAAGTGCTTTCAGCCAAGAGACCGGACTTCAGGGACATCATCACCCGCCAGGCCTCCGGGGTAACTAAAAGCGGGGGAAGAACAGGGTGTGAGGAATCGTGGCGCCGTGCACGAGAGAACAGAAAATCACCAAGAATCAGAGACAAGGGATGGTGGTAAGGACCGGCTTTAACGAACTGTCCTGAGGGATCGTCACGATCACTTCCAGATTTGAAGCGAGGTGATGGCTGTACTAAGACGCTTTGGTCTTGAAGGCCTTTGCTTTGCTGGTTGAACAGGAGCCCACATGCTTCTCCAGGAGGCTGTGGTTCAGCACTGCCCCGCTTTCTCCCTTTACCCGCTAACAGATGCGTCCGTTTCAATAACCGAGTCAAACCAAACAACGCTACTGTCCTTGTTGCCTGCTCCATTCACAAATGCCTCAGCATGGGGTCTCTGGAAGGCTGGCGAGCATGCAGAGTATAAGCCAAACTTCAGTCCCAACCGCAAGTCCTGGCTTTCCCATGCCGACCTGTTTCTCAGCTCTGGCCCTCAGGGCACGCTGGGGACAACCCCAGCGCTCTGATGGTCCGGATTTTCCAGGAGCTGAGCCTGAGCCGGGGGATGGGACAGAGAGCTGCACTTTAGTCCTGTCCATTCCTGTCACTGAGGAAGACAGAGCCATGTGATAAAACGCGTGCAGGCTTTGCCATAGCTGGGCTAGGAACAGAGGCCATCACCTGCCAGTTTCAGGGGGGGGCCATCTCAGGGACCTGGGAGGGCACATGGAGTGAGTGGACCTGCCCAGCCAGAACTCACCACAGCCACAGCCTCACGTCGGGAGGGGACTGTGGGTTTCCACCTTTATTTTAATTTCGTCTACTTTTCAATTTTTCTAAGATAGGCACATATTACTTTTATCATAGAAAAAGCAAGCTTCCTTTTTAAAATGAGGAACGTAAATTTCTCTAGACTACAGACAAATACTGGTATAACATGTACTAAGAAACTTTGTATAAATTTAAATATTTATTTAAACGTGTACACACACATAAACACAAATACGTGTGCATATTTTTACATCTATTTCCATATGAAAATGGTGCTCTGAGTCTGTATCTCTATCTCTTGCTACTCTCCTGCACCCCTTTCTCTACAGGTCCTTACAGTCCAATGAGTGGAAACATCTTTAACATTTTTCTAATCACTGAATATGATTTCATGTCAAGTGATTTTGAGATTTTTGAAAAGAATCTTTTAGTATAATCAAGATCTTTAATTCCCTTTGCTGTACTGAAAGTGCTTAAAAACTAATGCCGAGAAACTGTGTGTACTCCCAGAATGGGATGTCTCCTTCATGTTCAGAAGGCCCCCAGCAGGGCCGACGAGCCCATCAGTGGTAACTGAAGCAGCCCCCTGGCCGGGTGGACCAGTGCCCTCCCGTTACACGGACCGCAGGTCGCAATCCCTATCTGTCCACATATCACGTTCAGGCTTCTCCTCTCCCAGGGAAACCCACTGCCCACCTCTGCCTTCGAGCCCCACAGCTGTTCTAAGCACGTGGTGCAGAAAGAAAGTGCTTGCTTTAGGTCAGATCTTTCGGCCAGAAGCTAGTCCACAGCCACTGGGGACCCCCTGGCTCCCCGGAGGGCCCCCCCCCCCAGCCCCCTCTCCCAACACCACTCCCACGGAAAACACCGTGACCAGGCTTTCCCCTGGTGCTGCTGCTCACTGCAGATTAGTGAGTTATTACCACGACTGCTCCTCTCAGGAACATGGCAGCCTGTACTCATGGGCGGTTCACTCCTTTGAGATCAACAGCAAGAATGTCTGAACTAAAATGTAAATTCTGGCCACACCGGGCTTCCCTGGGGAGTAGAGCTGGGTGCTTACCGATGTCCTTCGAGGTAATCTTCCGCCTCTGTTTCAAGACCGGCTGGGACGCCTCCACGGAGCCAGGAGGGAAGGTGATCTCCCTTCTGATCGGGGGCGGCTGGGGGGGCGGCCCCGTGACCTGGGGCGCGGGGACGGTGGGCATGACCTTCTGCATCTTCATGGAGGGCAGGAAGGGGGACTTGCTGGGGGACATGCGGCTCTCCAGGGCGCGCGGAAAGGAGGCGGGGCTGGGCGCTCGGGAGATGTGGTTTGGCAGTGACGGCGGCGTCTGGTAGGACGCCTGAGGCGGGCGCGTGATGGGCTGCATGGAGGCCGACGAGGACATGTAAGGCTGACGCTGGCCGACGTGCGAAGGCCACTGGCTCTCGTGGTTTATCCTCTGATCAGGGACCATCATGTCATCCGTGCGGCTCATGCCTGGGTAGGGGGGGGCCTGGGCGGGGCCGCCAGGGCCCTGCCTGCCCTGGTAGGGGTAAGGCATATCATTCCGAGCCGCCCACAGGCTCTGCTGCGGCCCTTCCCCGGAGGCCGGCTGCAGAGGGCCGCCCATCATCTGCGGGGGGAGGCCGTGTGGGGGCATCTGCCCCGGGCCCTGCACCCTCTCTCTGCCATAGGGGTAGGCGTACTGGCCCTGCAGGGGCCGGCGCTCGGGCCCGGAGTAGGAGCTGCCGTACTGGTTGTACATCTCGGGCTGCTGGCTGCCGAACTGCACGTTGTACATGTCCCCCTCGTGGCGCTTGGCGGGAGGCCCGTACATGCCGTCCATGTGGCGCTTGTAGTTCTGAAATTCACACAAAGGCAGATCGCACTCACTGCTTTTCCAGGGATAACCACACACTTGCCTTATGCAAAAGTTATCACCTGGCGGTGTTCACTCCGAAGGGGACATGGGAAGCTGGCGTAACTAAGGACTAACACTTGACGCCTCATTTCAGTGTTGCACCCCCACCCCCATGCCAGCACCCACAGACCTCCTGTTTATTTCATTGCTTGGTGTTGTCTGTGGGATCAGGGGCCTGGAGTGACACTGAGGGGACCCAGCAGGTAGAAGGATATTCCGAGGGCCACCCTGAGAGCATTCTGGGTTCAACAATTCCTTAGGCCTAACTCCAGAACAGCCCCCCCAAAGGATCTGGCTCCTCAGACTGGGCCTGTGCTACCCTGACACCCACACTCCATGGCCCGCACCCCAACTTCCAGCTTGTCCAGGTCAGACTGCCTAGCCTGAGGACAGGCTGGGCACAGCCGGTTCCTCAGCTCCTGGTCGGGGGGTGTCTCCCGGTGGAGTGAGTGAGATGCTGACATGGGAACTGAACTTTCACCTCATTTGAAAACTGTTAGGATCAGCTGGTTTAATAACACAGCCCACTGTAGGTGCACGCGCCGGTAAAATTAAATACATGTTTGACCCCCTCTACTTGATACGTGGTCTTAGGCCTTGGAGTGTGTGGAAGTTGCCTTCCTGTGTGAAAGCCTAGCCCGACGGCCGTCCTCTGCACCCGCAGTGTCGGCGAGCTGGTCCCGCACAGCCAGCCTCTGGGCTGCAGGGCTGCTTGGACCAGCACAACCTATCCAACCGTCAAATGCAGTCAGTTAATAGCTGCTCTTTAGAAGCCAACCACTTTCACTTAGTAGGTAATTTTTAGTTGTTTTTTCCTACGTCCTCTTTAAAATATATCCACATATTTCTGGCCTAAAATGGCGTTGGATTGGACAGTACACACAGATATTTAAAACATACTTAAGCTGGGCTTGTTACTGTTTACACGGGCGCATGTCCTTAACTTCTTGTAACACATTATACTTGTTTGGGATACCCTACACCAAGAGCTGTTTTTAGTTTGCTGGCTTCCAAATCTGAGACGATGTTCTCCCACAAACAAGTAACATTGTGATTGCTCAACCAATGCTAATCATTTTGGTTATACTATACTTGCTGGAACTCTCCGCAGTGCCAGGAGTTTGCGTCTGAACCAGAAGGCACCAGGGCACGCCCACTCACCACTCACCGGCTGCTGCGGGTACAGGCCCGGCTGGTGTCCTCCATATGGCGGCTGTCCTGAGGGTGGGCCTTGGCCCGGGTACTGCTGCCCATAGGGTTCATGCCTGGAATGATGCATTCAAAGAAAACTTCCTTTACAAAGGACCTCAGGCCACGGGAGAAAGGAACAGTCTATTTCCTGAAACTCTATACTCAACAGCTTTTCTTCCCCTCACTTGCACACCTTCCAGCAGAGGCAGTCCGAGCAGCTGCAGATGAACTCTTAGCAAAAGGATGGGAACACCCATTCTGGGACCGCTGCAAATCTCCTGGGCAGTAGGTGTGAGGAGTCCCGGCTGGCGGGGCAGCACCCTCTGCCTTTGAGTCGAGGCCCCGCCCACCCACTGACGCCCTGGGAGTGCCATACAGGGTTGTGCTGTAGGTATTCACGAAAGGAAGAAACAGCACAGAGTCGAAGAGTCCAAGCAGAGGACCCGGACATGGACATACAATAATGGAAACTAGTTCTACTTCTCCCTTTCTCGTTTTGAATAAGAAATGTTCATTTTTAAAGATATACATCAAAATTAATGCAAATGATACTGAGTTAGCTAATAACTGTATGGATGTTAGTGCTCAAAATTTCAAAGTCCTACAATCATAAAAGGCTATAGAAAAGAATAACAGGAATTATTTAAATGTATTACTATTAAATCTTAAAATGGGAATGAGCAATACATTTATTTTTTCAGCTAATATACTGAGAAATTATAAATACCATAAATAGAATGTTTAAAAACCCCCAATAAATATGATATTTAAAAAAATTAACTGGTTTAGTTAGTATACTGATCTTATAAGAAATAGAATAATTAAACTGAATATATTCCTGAACTGGTCAGTGAATAAGACAGAAAATGAATGAACTTTCAGACTATCACATGTAAAACAGACATGGGAATTTTTGCTAACAACATTGATATCTAGAAGGAAGCTTATAGTTAGGAGAAAAAAATATAATTGACATAGATAAAATTTACGCTGAGCAAGTAACTTTATAGAAAACTCAGCAATGAAGTAAGCCCCTCTCTCTAATGCGGTAGAACCAAAATGAGTTCTACACCTAGGCTACACAGCTTTCTTCCTATATTTGCTTTGGTTCCTTTAAGAATATATGTCCCATGCCCTGACCAGTGTTACTCAATGGTTAGAGCCTTGGCCTGTGCACCAAGGGGTCCTGGGTTCGATTCCTGGCCCCAGTTGGGGCATATGCAGGAAGCAAATGATTAATATAATCAATGTTTCTCTCTCCTCTCTTTCTTCCTCTTTCCTTCCCTCCCTTCCACTTTCTCTAAAAATCAATGGGAAAAATATCCTCTGGTGAGGATTAACAACAACAAAAGGAATATATGTCCCAGGACAACTGTTTCCCTTCTGATCATCAGCCAACACACACACACACACACACACACACACACACACACACCCGAGCTGTGCCTGGACCCGCAGGAACACGGACACTGTGACCATCGCTGCCAGGGCTCAGGAGTGTGTGCTGGGAGCACCGTTTCCGGTGAACGGCTTCATCTTTGCCTGAGAGACACTCACCTCCGGTCGTAGGTGGCTCCGTAGGGGAACTGCTGCCGCTGCCCCATGCCCAGGCCAGACATGGCCCCGGAGGGACTCTGGTTGTACATGTCCTGCATGCTGCTCGTGGGCATCGGGCCCTGCGACATGAAGGGCTCGCTGCCTCCAGGCACTGGGACGTGGTGAAGAACAGACGACAGTCAGCATTCCCAAAGCCCAAGGCCCTGTCCAGCCATTTGTTATTGTTAATACGGCAGATATATCTTATCCTTATATGACCAACAACATGAATGAAAGAGCGTAAGGTCTACAGTCAAGGTGGGCCCTGTGGGCAGAACCCTAAGATGGACCCCAGATCCCCACCCCATGTACACGCCCCGCACGGCCCTCCGAGTGTGGGCAGGACCCCTGAATACAGGGGGGTAACCGGAGGAGAGACTGTCAGGTGGGCCCTTTAAATCGCCTCTAAAGGCCGGAGACAGATGAGTCAGAGGTGCAAGAAGCACCCGCCTTGCGGGGGAGCGGGTCATGGATAAGAACGGGCGGCAGCCTCTGGGAGCTGCCCAGACCCTCAGGCGACGGCCAACAGGACCCCTCATTCCCCAGCTGCAAGGGACCGAGTGCCGCCAGACACCTGCACGAGCCAGAGGAGCCGAGCCGCAGAGGAGACCTCGCCTGCCTAACACCGATGCCTGCGTGAGCGAGAGGGGCTGAGCACGCAGGAACCGACATCAGTTTATGCTGCTTTCAGCTGCCAAGTGTGTGGTAACATTGAAAATGGGCAAGTTGGCACACTTCTGAGTTGACTTCCTTGTCTATAAAATGGGTCTGGAGAGAGAGAGATGAGATAACTTGCAGAGCTAGTGCCCGTCCCTGATGGGGAAAGTGAAAACCTCGACACAGACACCCACCCACCAACCCACTCCAAAAGCAGGATAAAGGAAGTCACTAGGGAGTTAATAGCTCCAGAATGGATGAGATGCACTATTTCTATCGGGGGAGAGCGACAATTAGGTCAAATGTACAAATGAGCATCATTCAGCGCCTGAAGGAAATTGGGTCAAGTCCAGAAACCAGCCTGTCGGCAAATTACACATTTTAATGCAAATCGTAACTGATACGCAGTACTACCACCTTCTTCATGCTATGAGGGTTACTTCTGTCTTACATGAGGCGAAAAGCTGATTAAAGTGTTGTGAGCTGATAGAGTTGTTAGGCTGGCACAGAGGTGCAGACAAGGAAGCCAAAAACTGGTGGCCGGTATTCTTTGAAATGGCTTTCGCATTCTTTATCTTATTTGATCTCCATCAACCCTTAGTTGAACCAGTTTTGATGTTATTTTCCATTTTATAGATTTAAAAACAGAGACGGACAGAAATTAAGGGGGATGACTAAAGTTAAGTAACTTAATTTCCCTATATAGAAAGAGTTCTTAAAAACCAATAAGAAAAAAATCAAATGAAAAAATGGGAAAACACATAAATGGATATTCACAGAACAAGAAAAATAAATGGCTGATAAATATATATAAAAAGATGTGTGGCCTCGCCAATCATTAAAGAAATCCACGTTAAAACAGTAACGAGGCCTTTCCCGCCTCTCAATCTGACGGGCAAATACTAAAACGACTGATAATCATCATCTTTGGCATGAGAGTGAGCACCACGCACGCCCCCATCTCCATGTTGAGCATTAAACGGGCACAGCTGTAGCCAGCACTTGCCCACTAGGCTGGACTTTGGGCCTCCCCACAGAAGCAACAAGGACAAAGAGCTGGGTTTATGTCGGCAGTGAAATAAAAAAATCAGAGTGCCACCAAGTCCGCTGACAGAATATGGAGGAATGCAAAACGTTACTGTGGCAAGGGTAGGGCTGCGAGAAAGCCTGTCTCCCGGGGCTTTTCTGTTTATCTGCTTCAATTTGGTACTAAATCCACCAGCGGAGCACGTGAGCTGAAGCACGCTTCCTCCCGAGCAGCGGTATCGCTTCCACAATCGATGAAAACAGGTTTTCTGGCTGCCCCAGGCCTGGCGAGGCAGTCTGCTGGCTCCCCACCCTCCACAATAAAGGAAAGGTGGGCACAAGGAAACAAAAGAAGTGCGATCTCGCGGTCTAACAGCATGTCGGTAGGAAGTTCATAATAACTTTTGAAGCCAGATTCCAAATACTACTAATTATTTTTCCATGTTCTTATGGTCTAAATTTTCAGTCTAAAATGTGAAACCACCACCAATAGCACTAACAAAATGTTCTTTCTAACATCGCACACCACTAAGAAAAATAGCTACCTCCAACGTTCACAAAGTCTTTGAATATCCGAGTTTATGGATTTATTGCAAGTTCTGCAAAATCTTTACTTGGATTAGGCAGCTCTGAAGCTTGAAAGGAAAAAGTATAGATTGTCTTGCTTTATGTAACAGATAAATCTGAAAGTTACACCGAATAAAATACAGTTTGTGGTTTAACGTGCTTTTCCATGAGGAGCTGGTGCTGGTCTGCACCATCCCCCTAGCACCCAGCCCCGTGCCCACCACCGTGCCCACGCCTGGTGGCATTCAGAGCACGCTTGCTTCCTGTGCCAGTCCTTCTTCTGTGGCCTGTATGTGCATTACTCCCATAGTACTCATGGCACCCTGTATGCAGGTCTTAGTAATACCAATTTCTAGGTGAGGAAACGAAGCACAGAGATGCCAAGTACTTTCTCCAAGGCCAGAAACACAGTAACCAGGAGCTGGGGCTGAACGCTGTCGAATGCACGAGGGAATGGTGGTGGGACGGCAGAGAGGAGACTCTGCGACCACGCCATGCAGAGGCGCCTCTGCACCTACCTTTTCTCATTCCGCCAAAGGGGTCCTTGTTGGGCTCATAGGGCACCCTGCCCATCACGTCAGGCATGCTCATGCCCTGCTGGTACGGGGTGCTCGGAGTCATGGAGTTCCGTTTTGGGAACGATGAGTCGCCCGCGTCTGAGAATGGGTCGTGCACACTGACTGTACTGCTTCTGAGCGGACGGGAGGAATGAAAGCTTCATGTCAGAGCAGGAAGCGTGACCTCCAAACACGTATTCAGAAAACAAGCTACTCTTGAAATCAGTAAATGTGAAAACCATCCAAATAAATTACCACTAAAACTAGTAGCAGTCAACATGTAACAATGCACTAGGGAACACCATCTGTGTCCTCTGTGAGGTTTGCTGCAGAAAATGAAGATAGGCAAGTCTGATTCCGCATGCTCACAGTTCTTTAACATACCTTCCACCTTGCATTGGGGTCATCTGTCCATGAGGGGTGGAGGCCGGAGTAGGTGGCTTCAGGTCACCTGGAACTTCTGCCATCGAATTACTGCCAGTTGACTGGGGGGTCTGTGGACCTTGCAAGGATCCTGAATTAGCTGACAGTGGTAGGTGCCAAGAGAAAATGGGGAAAAAACAAGGTTATCGAAGAAAGATCATCCTTGCTAGTTATTAAAAAAAAAAAAGACAACAATACCCATTGCTGGTCAGGCCTGAGTAAAATTAGTCACTCTTCTATTTTTTATAGAGGTATAATGGACATATTTTAATATATTTAGGAGTATAATGTAATAATTTTGACATTTGTAACTATTGCAAAATGATCACCATAGTAAATTTAGTTAATATCCTTGACCATACACCATTACATTTTTTTTTTCCTTACACATTATTTGTAGTGAAAAGTTTAACTCTGGAAACATACTTTACTTGTGACCCATAAAACAGTTATACTTTTGACCAGGTAATGACTTTCCTGGGTAATAATACCAAGAAAATAACAACGTAAAGGAAGTTCTAGGCAGAAAAATGTTTATTTCAGTGTTGTTTATAATGTAGATACTTTAAATGTCTGAGAATAAGGAATAATGGGATGAAATTTTTGACATATCAATTTGATGGACTATTGTGCTGTTTTAAAAAAATTAGAAAAATTAGTTCTGGTCTTACTTTTTAACTTAAGAAAGTTTAAGTTGAAAAGCAATGACACAAAATAACAACGGGCCTTTTTTGTATTTCGATGCCTTCTAAATGTCTACAAGTATCTATGCTCTGTCATTAGCAGTGATTTTTGGAGCTATGAAATCAGATTTGTGACTACACAACACAATACTGGGTTGCAATTCATTACTGTCATTATCGGAGTTTATAAGGCTTGGCTTTAACTATAATTACATTATAGGAATAGCTTAGAACTGAGTAGATCTTTTAAAAATTTAAGCAAGGAGTCTTGAAAATATTAACCTCACCTTATAGGAAAAACAATATTTTAAGAGCTCCTGCTTTATCATTGATCACAGTCCTTAGAATGTTAGGTGTTCAGCAGACACTGGTTTCATTTACTAATCACTTATTGAATAAGCAATGGGCTTACTCTATTGCAGGCTCTTTTCCATCCCTGAGCTCCACCCGTGCACCAAACTGACAAGAAAAGACAAGCATCTCGGCCCTTGTGCAGTCTACAACGAACACTTTCAGAACTATAACACACGGCGGATTCCTGGCTGCTGGTACATGCTACATCTACAGGTCCTTTCCTGTGCAGCGCCCAGGGCTCATGAGCGACCATCATCCTCATTGTACTTTAGAGGAAACAGAGTTAAACTGGTCACTAGTGAGTGTGCTATAAAGGCGACGGGTCTATCACTCCTACTCAGCCAGCCCCAGCCATGTGAGCACAGCCATGCCCAGGTGTGAGTACAGCCATGCTTAGGTGTAAGCATGGCCTTCCCTAGGTGTGAGCAGGGCCATGCCCAGGTGTGAACAGGGCCATTCCCAGCTGTGAGCATGGCCATCCCCAGCAAGATCAGGTCTGTCCAGGTCCCACCTGGTTGGGGGTGAGTACTGGTGACAGCCAACAGGCTGTGTTCTGTGCAATGTCTTCCCTGGGTGCCCAGGACTAGTGTGACTCTGGGAAGTTCTCAGAGACGTGGGAAGACTTCCTTGTAATGTATCTTTTTAGATGTGGACATCTTAAAAATACAAACTTACTAACTCATGCTTATAAACCAGATTTTGGTGAAACCCTAGAAATGCATATTTAAAAATGTGATGAGAGAAAAAGCAGTCTTTATAAACACATAGGGTAGCCCTACAGACAGGAGCTGGCAGGAGCAATGCCTGGTGTTCTCCATGGAGGGCCGGGCTGCTCGCAGCCTGCACGCTTCCTTGGAAACATGGCTCACAGGCTGTGATTTCAGAATGACCCTTATTTACAAGTATTCACATTTACAGCTCATAAAAAAGGGAAAATTCTTCTCTCTTGCCAGAGTTTCTTCCTTTGCTTTCAGGAAAAAAAAATGAATGCAACCTCTTGAAGCTCCATTAATAGAGGCTGGCTCGCTCTCTAGGATGTCCCTACCTTTTGCCAGAAGCTACAAATGTATACTCGAAAGTAAACAATGGAAAGGTTATTGAAGGTTAAGTACATTCACACACTTCAGACTGTACAGCCAGACTCCTGGCTGGGAAGATAATTTACACAGCACGAACCCGGTGCCCTACTTCTGGCTGGGGTTTCGGGAAGTAGGGTGGGGAGAAGGAAGAAGAGCTGATCTGTCCCAGGCCTGCAGTGGCTAGAGGTCACCCAGAGGGCACTGCTGTTTATAACCTGAGCCCCTTTCTCATTTATCTTCCACTGAGGATTCCCTAGTTGGACCCATGACAGGTTTTGTGACATCACCTGTCAGCTAATAATAGAAACGCAGTCAGCCACCTGCCAGCAAAGATGGATGGGTTTTTGGTTACAGACTCACTAATTGAATGTGGAGCTTCCCTGCCCCGCCCTCCCCTGCTCCCCCAGGCAGGCCCTGGCCAGCTGGGTAGGAAACTGCTGTGGCTGCTCATCAGAAGCTCACAGCTTTTATAGTTTTATTATAGCGAGAGCCCCACTGGGCCGGAGAGATGCCCCTGTATCAGGCCTTGGCCCGGTTTCTCTCGGGGCCTTCTCAGCTGACACGCCCCAGGGGCTGCAAGCCTGGGGTGACCCCCTCTCTCCGGGAACCACAGGCCTGTCCACAGTGGAGATCCCGATGGCCCCAGAGGCCTGAGGGGTGACGCTTGCAGGGCTGACAGCACTGAATTTCAGACCTGTACCAGCCACATCAAATCAAAATGAATACAGATGGATGACTTAGAGCAGCGGTCGCCAACCTTTCAGACCTCACGGACCACTGGTTGGCAACCGCTGACTTAGAGCGCTCTTACAATACAGCCAATGATCTAGGATTTAAGCTGGTTTAGTGAGCATTTAAACCAGGGGTGGGGAACTCTAGCCCTAGGGTCCGAGAAATCATTTGACCTAGCCCTGCCAAAGCCTTCGGAGTGAGTTAATTAAATGTTTGGCCAAATAGAGCAGGCTAATTTTTAAGTTGATAATTTTGTATGGCCTGCGAATGATATAAACATCCAAATGGCCCTTGATAAAAAAAGGTTCCCCTCCCAATTTAAACAAATAATCTAGAATGTTTTGTAGGAATCTTTTAACTGACGTTTGCCTGGATGTGCAGGTAAGGAGTCAACTACAATTATGTGCCCATGGGAAAAACTGACCTCAAAGACACACATTTTGGCTGAAATTTAGTTTTGGGAAATGTTGTAGTATGCGAGACCCTGACATGGCAAATTGTTGACAATTTTTTTCCTTCTTTGACAGTAAAAATGTTTCAGAGACAAGTTCCTCGGTGACAGTCCCAGAATCCGACAGGACAGACCCAGAGGTGCTGGGAAGCGCCTGGCTCTGGCCACGGACTGACGGGAGTCACCACCTCTGGCCACGGACTGACGGGAGTCACCACCTCAGGGACCCGTCCCTGTCTGTCTTGCTGAGCAGTGCACAGATCACCTGAGATGACAGGTGGGCCCTGCGTACCCCGCGCCTGCCCTCCAGACCCTGCCGACTGCATGGAGGAAGCGCTCCCCACTGCTGCCTGCCCCACAGGCTCAGCTCCGTCTGGCCACTGAGGAGGACGGATTGTCAGAAGCACATCTGCAATCCAAGCTCTTTGTGCAGGTAGAACGATAGCGCTGCCATAAACACTGCAGTTTAGAGAGAGGAAAAGGCAAGGCGCACTTTCGGAGGGACCTGCCCAGCGGGCGCCGGGAGGACTATTCTCCACACGCAAGTGCAGGCCATTCAGTGCACCAGCTCTTTCCCGGCAAATAAAATGCACCGTCAGATCTTTGTAGACGTCGCCTCTTCGGCTCCTACACCCCACTGGGTTTTTATTTTGGAAATCTAGTGTCAGAGCTGTTCATAGGCAGCTTGTTTTACTCTGTGAATACAATGTGGGGAGATTTTTAAAATTAGGTTTCAGCTTTTCAGGCACAACGTCACTGGCAAAGGCTGGGGTCAGAGAGGAGGCTTTCTGCTGGTCCTCAGCTATGCCAGGCTGAAAGCAGGTGTGTCAATGCAAGCATTTACGCGAGGCCCCGGCCTAGCGCCTGCCGGTGTCAGCTCTGCCACCCAGGAGCAGCTAAATGAAGAGAAACCACTTCTTTCCTCGGTCACAGATACCATCTTCTAGGTGTCAACGCTCCCCATTACAAAGGTGCTCCCCATTACAAAGGTGCTCCCCATTACAAAGGTGCTCCCCATTACAAAGGTGCTCCCCATTACAAAGGTGCTCCCCATACCGGCGCAGGCAGGGAGTGCTGGGCCTGTTCCTCACTGTCGCTGTGACTCTGGGCCAGTTCCTTAGACTTACGTGCCTTAGCTTTCTTATGGATTTAAAACGATCTCTGTGTCCTGAGTCTGACATGAGACTAAACGGTAAGGCGTGGATTTCAGCCCAGAGCGAGCTGTGCGACAGGAAGCGCAGGACGCTCGGCCCGCGTGTGCAGGGCAGACGGTAAGGAATGGTCACCCCAGGCCGGATGTGGCGGAACCAGGCGCGGGGACAGTGTTGCTGAACTTCAGAGAGGCCGCCACCCAGGACAGGATGACCCCTCATACCGTGTTATCGAACACAATGGTTTCACAGAGTCAAGCAAGCTGTCCCGCAGGCAGAATGAGGGCTGCTGGCAGGAGCTGAAGGAACGCGGGGTCGCCGTCAGGTGAGAGGAGACAGGAGAAGGCAGGAACCAACTTGGGTTTTCGTGTGAGAACTCAGGTGACCAGCCATCGTTCCTAACACTCCTGACCGCGGTCGAAGCCAACTGGCTGCCCCGTGGCCCGAAACACAATGTCCAGGTCCCATGTGGCTACCTGCCGGCCTGAGGCTGAGCTGTGCACTGCCTGTCAAACTGCAGGGGGACTTTCCGGGGTGCAGACCAGCGTGGCTCCCTGGGGGAGTCATTTTGATAGTGAGGTGGAGCATTTAAAACAACGGTTCTCAACCTGTGGGTCGCGACCCTTTTGGGGGCCAAACGATCCTTTCACAGGGGTCGCCTAAGACCATTGGAAAACACATATATAATTACATATTGTTTTTGTGATTAATCACTATGCTTTAATGATGTTCCATTTGTAACAATGAAATTGGGGGTCACCACAACACGAGGAACTGTATTAAAGGGTCGCGGCATTAGGAAGGTTGAGAACCACTGATTTAAAAACACCTGTCTGAGGAATAAAGGCAGACAGCTCAGAGCTCCAGTCTATTTGACTAAAAGGCAAAGCTAAGGAGCGGGGCCTTCAAAGCGCTGACCAGAAGGGTCACCAGGCTGTTTCCTCGTCCCGGAACACTGCCAGCGGAGGCCACTGGCGCCCACAGAACAAAGGCCTGCGCCCCGCGGCCGCCCCTCCGCCTCCGCCTCCGCCTCTGCCGGCAGCGGCTGCGACGCCCGCACTCACCAGGAGATGGCGGCTGCAGCTTGGGCTGCTTCTTGGTCTCCCCGGTGCTGAAGACTTCCGGCGGCGGCTCCTCCCCGCGCTCGATCTTGCACTCGAAGGCAAACAGGTACTGGATGTACTGCTTTTTCAGGGAGCTCGCTGCACTGCTCGAAGTGCCAACATTTAGGTTGGTTGCCAGCTCACGCCACTTCTTGTTTTTATTAACCTGGCAAAAAAACACCCAAACGGCAGGATCATTGGTTTGCAGCAAAGTGGCCTGTTGAAAGCTGGGAGACAAAAAAAAGCACCTAATGTCCTGGTTTACTTTTTCCATTTGCCTCTTTGGCTAAAGCTCGTTACTCCCACTCCGCAGAGCAAAGGCAGCATTCAGTTATGAAGCCATTAAGGAACCTGCTGGTGGGGACACGAAAAGCATCGCTTGTCCAGACTTTGCTGCCTGGGGCCCCTCGGGCCCCTCTGACGCCTCGCCCTCTCCAGAGCCAGCGGGCAGCCAGGGATGGATCTGAGCAAACGCACTCTCGCTCACACTCGGCCCTGTCCCACCTCTAGTGAAAATTTAAGAAAAGGTATCTAAAACCCATCTGAAAAGCAGCAACAGAACTATTTTGTAAGTTAAGTGTTTCAGCCTTGACAAGAAAAACGGTGTTCCCTTCCAACAAGCTCCCAGAAAGATGGGCCTCTGAACCCAGTGCGTCCACCCTCTCACGAGGCTGTCTTGTGGGGTTGGGCAAAGACAACACTGGGTGCAAAGGTCAACAAGGCCCTGACCAAATCACCCCAACTTAAATGCCTGGCACAAGCTGTGGGACCTGGCAGCCCTGTGACCCGCCAGCCGGCCTCCGGGCAGGCAGCTGGAGCTCGTGAAGGGCAGGAGCAGGTGGGACTCCCAGGGCTCCCTTCCTCTCAGGCAGGAGAGAAGACAGTTGCAAAAACAGAAGAGAAAAAACAACCCCGCAGTGTTATGTAGGATTTTAGGCTTTTGATTCCCACCTTTTGATTCCCACTGGGGAACAGAGTTATGGAAGGTTTCAACACAAGAATGAAACATGAAGACCTGCAAATACGAGGGATTATTCTGCCTTCACGTGCGTCCTGGATTCAACAGCTTGGGTAAGGGTTAAGGGCACAAGTGGTTTGTAATGAAATGTTAAATTTTTGGATTCAAACTTTCTCACAAAGCTCTTTATATCCATTTACTTAGTACTAAATGGTGCATGATAAACCGCACACGCTCACGGAAGTGCCTAATGCTACTCTTGGTGCTTAATGCCGGCTGGCAGCAGGCAGGCCGTGGATTGCTGCAGAAACTCGGCAGAGGGCTGCCTGGGGCTCCCTGAGAAGCGAGGCATTGAGCTGAGTGGTGTGGCTGCAGCTGCTCCAAGCACCTCTGATGGTCACCAGGCAGAGATGAAGATGGGTGTGAGCGGCCAATGCCAAGCGCACACCACTGAGTCACAGCTACATCCAAGCACCCTCTTAGCCAGGCCAGCAGTCTCACTGGCAGACCCAACCCTAGCGCACACAGCTGGTCAGAGTGAGGTCCAGACAAACCACACTGCTATGGTGGTGACCCCAACCGCTTAGTATCCTGGGGACTAACATCCGTGCGCGAGGTCTCGGGGCAGAAGGAGAGGCCAGGGGTCTCAGTGCAGAGGGGACGTGCCTCTTGATTCTCCCCTGGCTGACGGGGTGTGATTTACCACGTGATCACACAGGGCCGTGCCCCAAGCTGTTTCAGTTGCAGTCCTCAGGGCCCTGTGCATGGGACGGGGCACCCCAGGCAGAACAAAGGCCTCTCCTGCACCCCCCCCCCCCGCCCCGGTGTGCAGTACTGGGACCAGGTGAGACTCGTGGGTTAGATGACGTGCCCTTGGATAGTTTGTGACCTGTGCCACCTGTGTCGACCACCGGGCCCACAGGCGCTCCCTTCACTGCTCTGGGTGGGGCCCAGGTGACTCAAATGCAGAGGTAGGCCTGCGAGCCACTGGTGATGGGGAGCACCTGCCCTGAGTCCAGGGCCACACCACCACGGCACTTCATTTTGTTCGTTTCCTCAAGTCTCCTTTGGGACTGGTGACCTCTGCATTGATAGGGATTTAGGACAAAGGCAACCTCCAGCGCGGCCTGCACCCAGCAGGCAGGGAGCCCTGAAGAGGGCAGCTCCAGGCAGGCACCTGCACCCCTGAAAACAAGCGCCTCCTGAAGCTCCGCCCCCGGAACCACCTGCTCCCTCCAGTCCCAGCCAGGGGACCAGTGACAGGGACATGGTTTTATGGCTTCGTTTCCTCGATAAATTGCTCTGGACAACTGAAACAGTGAACTTGATTTATACCCGATTCAGACAATTCATTTGGTCATTCACAAGACTTTTCTGGAATATTTACTATGAAATCCTGGCAGATCCCACAGAACTCCACGGCTGTCAGGGATCCTAAAGAAAAATGTAGCCCAAATGTCTCACTTTACAGGTAAGGACCAAGGTCCATATAAATGCCTGAGGGGGGGGGGGCGGGTCACACTCCCAGCTGGCTGTGAAGCCAGGGTCCCCAGTCCCGATGCTCACCCTGCACGGGTCCCCATGAGGGTGACTTTCTCACAGGCGTAGCTTTTTCTCCGTGAGAAAACAACCCAAGTCTATATAGTCAAAGGAGGTTGCTGTGAGAGCTTATCCAGAATGCCTCCCTCTTCGCTCCTTCACTCATTCATTCATTCATTCAATTCACCTGGGCCAAACCTCCGATCTCTTTGACACAGACATAGAGCCGGAACAGGTCCAGTGGCTTCTTGCCCACGGCGGGCAGGCTGGAGACAGGGGACCCTCTCTCCTCCATGAAGGTCAGGTAGCGGTCAACCCACAGCTTCCTCTCTGGCTCGCTCCCCAGCTCATACACCTTTGTGATCTTCTCCCCAGTGGTGGTGGATGAGCTGGACTTCTGGGGCCAGAAGGAGCATTTGGAGGGGGAAAGGGTGGACAGAGGGTCAGGGAAGAAGGTGAGAAAGTAATGAGCTACCAGGTACAAAAAGAGAATACATTTTAAAAACTACTGCTATCACACAACAACTAGGAATGAAGGCTACTAGTTCAGGCACAAACTATACATTTCTTAATGAAAAATTTACTTTGATTTTAAATAAAGGCCTGAACCCTCCCCCTTTATATACTTAAAAAAACCTTTTACTTTACTGATTTAAGCGTTGAATCCCAGAAGGCAAGATTCCAATGACACCATCGTCATTTTTAAAGAGGGTGTTAACTCACAGAACGATCACAATGAATTTAAATTTCACATGTATTTATAGAGTCCCAAAAACATGAGCTCCACTTTCCTTGTCAAAATAAGAATGGCTAATGTGTGTCTTCATTAAAACTCTAAATCATATGGAGGAAGAGCAAACATGTGGAACTTGTGGGAAATGAGAGGTAGGTCACAGATCACAGGACCAGGGTGGGGGCCCCAGGCCTGTCCGAGAGCTTTACAGGCTCCCCGCTGAAGGTGCCTGAACTTCTCCGCCTGGTGAAGGGCTGTTCGCTTCCTTAGGTAACCAGGCCTTCATCACGGACACGTGCTTTTTCATACTCCTGGGGCATCTATAGGCAAATATCTGCTTACTTGTACACACACGTGCTTAATGCCCACATGGTTCAGGCCGATGCTCTAATTCTCGGTCTATTATTTTTCTAACTATACTTGATACTGAAATGTCAAAAGCTGCTGTTTCTGCACACCTGAAGCCACCATCTGATGCATGACCTGGGAAAGGGACACTTTCAGTCCTAAACAGCCCAACAGTTCCCTTCCTTTTATGTCTCTATATTTGTAACAATATTCATGTACTTGTAATATCTGCAACTCTGGGGGTTGCTGTACAGAATCGCTTCTAATTTCCCTATAAAGATCTCCTTGGAACAGTAACCGACTTCATTTATTCATGTTTGTTTACGAGGTTATCGTTTGCAACATAGAGGCATTGTTTAGATGGGGATTTTCTTAACTTCTGCATGAAACTTAGCCTAACATAATTTCAAACACATTGCTGAAATTTGGGGGGTTGAATAACATGATTGCCATTGAAGTTTGATGTGACTGTTTAGCAACATGGTCCCCAATAAAAGTAGGACCTGAGCAAGGATGGAGAAGGAAACCAACAGAGCTGCTGAGTGGCAGCTTTTCCTTTAATTAACAAGCTGTTTTCACTGAAATTTTAAGCCTCCAGCTTTAGAATTATTGAGGCACAAAATCTTTACATCAAATATACAGAAGTGGGTGACAGAGTTGATGCAAATAAAGAAATGTGGAGTGACAGGATAAAACACAGTGATCTTTTAGAATTTACATCGATGCTGAAGCTAATGGCCAGCCACTTAAAATTACTTTAGAGAAGTGCTGAAAACTGTATGCACACATTCCTAGTATGTCTGTTAGCCTTGTACACACTGCGCTACGGAGCACACGCAATAGACACTGTGTCTTTATAATGTATTTTCCTGTGCTTATAGTCAAGGAGTGCTTGACAAGAAACAATGCAGCGCTAACGCTTGATGCCGCTTTCGCACACTATGTCATCAACGGGGCAGGTGTCGGAGGGTGCTAAATCCTAGTGCCGAAGTCTTTTGCTTTTTGGGAAATATTCTAAAAACACGGATCCAGTGTTTTAAAATAAAAGATAATTTGAAATAAGGACATGAGGAAAAGCATTCTTACCTAAAATCAATTAACATAAAACCAACCTCCCTCCTGAACTTTATCTGTAAAAAAACTAAAAATGTTTCAGATTTGATTCAGGATAAGAGAAATAAAAGCAATCTTTTCGATGTGAAATCACTCGAGTAGCTTTGCACACCCAGAGTCTAAGACTGAACTGCCGTGCCGGCCCGTCCTCTGCCCCGGGAGAAGCCACTCAGGACCCGGGCAGTGAAAGGAGTGGGTCATCTGGACCGGAAACAGGCCTAAAATTAGCTTGACGATGCATAGTTTAACTTTTCTTACCTTGCTTTGTTAAATAAACTTAAGTTTAATGTTTGCATATCTCAATTTGTTCCCATAAAATTAGAAAAATGTACTGAAGATCATAATTCTTAATGCAATCACTTTATTTCTTGGTTTTTAAAGCTTCAGAAAAGCATTTTCACGGTGCCATTATGTAGGCACATGCGCCTGAATGAAAAGCTAGCCCGAACCAGTTTTGCTCAGTGGATAGAGCATCGGCCTGTGAACTGAAGGGTCCTGGGTTTGATTCCAGTCAAGGGCAAGTACCTTGTTGCAGGCTCCTCTCTGGCCCGGGCCCTGGTTGGGGTGCGTGCAGGAGGCAACCAATCCACCTATTTCTCTCACACGGATGTTTCTCTGTCTTTCCCTCTTTCTTAAAATCAATAGAAAAATATCGTCAGGTGAGAAAAAAAAAGCGCTAGTGGTCAGGCTGGGTTCATGTGCCAGGTGCTAGGATGACCCCGGTGCCTGCCCCTCACTGCAGGCTTTGTCTGCCCTGTGTGCCTGGTGACACAGTGAGTGAAAGCCTCCCACTGCATGGAGCATCTGTCTGCCTCTGCTCTCCTGACCACACATGAGTCCACAAGGCAGGGTCCTGCTGACCTGGAGGCACCAACTGTGACTGCACTGAGGGCACTCGGTATATCTATGAACGAACACTCACATGACAACAAAGGCCCAAGAAGCCTGGCACCATCCCGATAAGAATTAACAGCTGATAAAAACATCCTAAAAAGCGGATTTCATGAGCAAGGTGCTCCAGGATTTGGACGCTATCTAGTAAGACTGGAAGCTGAGACGGGACCGTGCCCACACTCAGCACCCCCTCTCCCGGCCTCGGGGTCTGCTTCCAAAGTGAGAATCCGGTGTCCGGACAGAGAAAAAGGACATGGAGAGAACAGCCTCAGGAAAGAGTAGACTTCATCACAAGGCCCACGGACCTCGTCTGCTCAGACCTGGCTGTGGTGTGGCTTTCGGATAACGTCATTAGGCACCTTCCCACGGCCAGGGAGCTCTGCAGAGGGGCTGGCCTTCCTGCCTCGCCAGGCTTCCACGGCGGGAGCCTGTCCCAGTGCACGGAGCTGCCGAGGCCAGCACGAGTGGGGATGGCGGGAAATCACAAGACAGCGCTGCAGGGCCGCCCATGTTCTCCTTGCCTAGAACTTAAGTCTCCGAGTGCATTTTCCTCGTCTCCGGCAGATTCCCATTCCGCAGGCTTTACCATATGCCTGTAGTATGTGGATGTGCAAATGTTTATTTCTATTGTGGAATGTTTTGTGACAACAGTGTTGGTCCCACACTCTGTCAAAGCACAGAGCGTCTTTACTGCTCAGTCCGCGCCGGGCCTGCTACTAGACCAGCGGTTCTCAACCTGTGGGTCGCGACCCCTTGGCGGTCGAACGACTCTTTCACAGGGGTCGCCTAAGACCACCTGCATATTAGATATTTACATGACGATTCATAACAGTAGCAACATTACAGTTATGAAGTAGCAACGAAAATAATTTTATGGTTGGGTCACAACATGAGCAACTGTATTTAAAGGGCCAGAAGGTTGAGAACCACTGCTCTAGACGGACTTCATCAGGGACACTGGTGAGAGCAATGCCAGGCACAAACCCAAGTCTTTCTCAGAGCAGGATACTCCTCAACTGCACACACCAGCAGTGACGTGACAGCATAGTCTGAGGTCCTTCCTTTCAAGCTCCTTCGGTCTTTCTTGAATTAGTGTCTCACTCAGGAAAGGGGCTTTCTCACCCACAGCGAGCATCTAACCATCCCCTCCCCCGAGCTGCGGCCTCTCCGTCCTCACTGACCCCTGGAGCCAGAAGTGGTTTGTAAATTCTCAAAATGGCTATGGCACAGGAAGAGATAATGTACATGGAAATATTTAGAAAAAAGAGGAAAGTGATATGCAATTTTAAGTACGATGCATTATCGGAAAATGAGGTTAACATTTCAGTTTGCTTTTTTCTTGTATTTATGTAGAAAGTGGGTGTATGCAACTTATAAGATAAAACTACAATAAATACCTCAACCCTTCCTTATAATTCAGAAATCAGCAAGGTGGAATTTTTAAACACAGTCTATCAGTAGTCTTTGTTTTTAATCAATTATAGGTCTTAATTATTATCTTAAGGTTTTAAGGATTTCAGCCTCTGAAATTTTCCCCTCTGAGCCAACATACAAATGATTTTGGAAAGTTTTAACTTGAATTCTACCTGTTAATGTGAGAGTGTTACTGATCCAAAAATACTTTTCTTATGATTAAAACAAACAAACAAAAACCAGGGTCGATTATGGGGAAACACCCTCCATGGTGGCTGCCTTCTGAGACTCAAAGCCAGTAACACAGACATCCGCAGGAAGGAGCGGCACCCTCCCGCCCCGCCGTTCCGCACAGCCCCCACACACGTCTCATTCATCGGGGTTGTCTACAGCGAAGGTACCAGCGAACGTCTACCCTCTCTTCCTCTGGAACGGAAAACGCTGGTTAGAACAGAGCTCGGTATGAATTCCACAAGCGTCTGCTGCAACCAGCTCTCCCGGCCGCCAGCCCATCCGCGGAAACCGGCGCGTGGATGATGAGCGCAGCCTCCGTTCGGGCGCTGACGAGGTTGCCAGGCCCGTTACCTTCTCCCACTCGCTGTACTGAGCTGTGCTCGCCAATCCACCCTCTTACAAAAATTAGCGCATTAATTAAGCCTTCCTGGTGAGTAACTGCATGTTAAGGCTTTTTTACAAAGATCTTTTGAGTCCTTATATGAATGTAAAATAAAGGTTACTACAGTGCCATTCTTTTTTTTTCATGGCACAGAATTAATTTCTTTAGAAGGAAAACAAAGACTCTACGGGCATAAGAACATAAAGGCTAAAAAATCCCCTTATATACACGTTATGATTTTTGTTTTTTATGTATCATATGGAAGCCAACACTTAGTTTCAGGATGATCAGCGGTCTTTGGCAGGATATTAAGTCTTCTTCTCACCGACCCCAGTGTAGGCACACATCAGTCATCTAAGAGTAGCTCCCAGAGTCTCATGCACCCGCATTCCTGCCACTTCTCTGCTGATGCCGACAGGGGGTGGGAGCAGGCTGACACACACCTAAGCCGTGCCCCGAGCGTAATGCTTATATTCTCAGGCAGGCAGTTCTGAAGTAAGACGTTTCAGATACAACAAACTTGCTGAAGGCCAAACTTGCCACTTACTCCATGACTGCTCATAGTTCCCGCGTAAATGAGCAGGGACTTGTTGTAACTGTGCTAAGTGCACATGGACTCGGTATTTGAACGGTCCCCATGGGGAGGAGTTTGGACCCGTAACACAACCTCGTGCTTGTAGGCGCTTGTTCACAGCAGCGGTTTCATCGACAGATCCAATTCTATGATACACATCAACTTTGCTCATTTTGTTACTAATGCAATTATAAAGAAACCCCTTTTATGGATAAATTATTGAAGAAAAGTCTTATAAAACAAATACGTAAGCAAGCATTAAAGCAGAATTACTTAATTATCCAAAAACCACCAAAAAAATAAAAAACAAAAAATCAGAGCCACTTACAGGGCTTGATGGAGTCTTGGGCCAGCCCGGGCTGCTAATGCTATCGCTCTCATCTCCATGAAATGAGGAGATGCTAGCAGAGCTGGGGGACATTGGGGAGGGGACTGGCAGGTTGCCGGGGGTGGGGGGCTGAGAAATACCCTGAGAGCTGTAGCTATCCTGTGGTAGAGGAATAAAAAAAAAAAAAAAAAAGACAAAGGTAGGGCAAACTTTATTTAAAATAACAAGAAGTACATCCAGTTTAACAGACGAACTTTCATATTGATATAAAGACGTACAAACAGACACACAATAACACACACAGAGACGGTATTAAAACAACATTCTTAATTAGTACAATTCGGTGAGTTTGCTGATGTGGATACGGCCACTAAGCAGCCATGCTCACTTCAAGCTCACATGGAATGCTAAGCACGGGTTACCCCTTATGAAAGAAAGGAAAAAAAAAAAGCTGTTCACCTTATTTATCAAATAAGGCAGGAAAGCAAAATATTAAATATGTTGCTGTTGCTGAGGCGGCCAAAACAGGAAGCTATAAACTGAAGGCAGAGAAAATGGCTGCAAGAATCAAAACCAGGCAAGATCCCTTCCTTCTCCCCACCCCAGAGCACTTCTCTTAGGGGTCCTGTCCCGCCGCCCCCGCCCACAGCCGTGAGTTAATGCCGTAAGAACTAGTAACTTTCAGATCCACACCATGACGGGGTGGGGGAAGAAAGGCTATAGCCATGCGCACAGTGAAGGCATGCAGAGAGAAGACCAGACGGGAGCAGTGTGGGCCGGCACCAGCGACGCAAGGACGTGCAGCGTTAGCAGGCAGCCCACCCGTGCAGAGAGGAAGTACCTTCGCCTTGCTCTCGGGCTGCGGAGTGCCTTCTTCCTTCCCGTCGGCTTTGAGAGGCAGGGGCAGCTTGGATTCACCAGGAGACATCATATCTGCAAGACCCATAGATGCTAATCGAAAACAGGAGAAAGAGTTTAGGATTATACATGTGAATCCTCAGGTGGAGCGCCAGCTAACACAAGTTACTGAGCGATGCACGGGGCACCGGAATGTCCTTTGAAGGAAGGAAAGGAAAAGGAAATCATAACTCAGAGCAAACTAATTTCTGAAGTCGACATAGCATGACATTCTGGCAATCCTTTATTTAAAAAAAAGAAGCAATCATTTACTCAAGATCCAAACCACTGAAAGTCAACTTC
The DNA here is from genome assembly GCF_964212035.1 of Myotis nattereri. Lineage (NCBI taxonomy): Eukaryota > Metazoa > Chordata > Mammalia > Chiroptera > Vespertilionidae > Myotis > Myotis nattereri. The sequence continues at coordinate 95,040,658 of NC_138081.1, read as the reverse complement.
TAGCACTATTATTCCATAAGCCCGGTCTTTAACTTGCTCATCAGGTGTGGAAAGCAAATGCTGGTTGTGTATATTTTTTACCTGGTGACTAGAGGATTTAGTGCTTCCTTCATTTCCTAAATTCACAGCATCTATAAGGCTGCAAAGTCACCTGACATATTATAGTGTTTCATTCGAAAAGCTTATTTATCTATGCATGTGGCCTAGTCTATAATAATGGAACACAATCGTAACAGATGACTTCAAAGACAATGATCAAAAGTAAGTTTTGAAGGAAAGAATCTAGTTATTTGGCACGGGCTGGTTTCCTTCTGGCCTGGTGCACTGCGCACATCTGTCAGTCCTGGGCAGAGCTCAGATACCCAGGGTAAACACCCATGCAGCTTCTGGTCAACCTGATGATCCCAGGCAAAACTCCTCTCTTCCTCGGCTCAGAAATTCAATCAAATTCATCTACGCTTTAGAATGAAAGGGTTACCAAAGAACAACTGACTTATACACATTTATTGCAAATGCGAATAGACATTTTCAAGTGAAAAACAGAGTCTGAGTTTCTTTTTGAAGGAAGAGTGAGGCCACAGTGGGAATGAGTGTAGGTACCCGGGAGTGACAGCTGAGCTCCTGCAGGACCCCACTGTGAGACCATCTGCACAGCACGGGCTGCAGGTGCGACACCAGACTCGTGCGAGGAGTCGGAGAGGAGAGGTGGAGGCGGAGAAGGAAGAGGGAGAGCATTGTGAGCCTTATAAGCGAGCTGAGACCAGAAAACATTCCTATTTCAAAGCGAGTTAATCCTGAGGTTTTCTGGACAGGACCCACTTTCCATCCTGCGAGCGGCTGTGCACGCGGAGCACGATGTGCCAAACAACACAAAGAGGAAGGGAGCTTCAGAAAAGCGCCACAGATTGCCCACTACAAAACGATTACTGCACATATTCGTGTATTACTATGTTTTAGAAAATAATTAGTTTTAATTACAGCAGAGAGAGGAGAGCAGGGCTCTGGCGAATGAGCTGGCAAGCTCTGTGGAGCTGATTTGCTAATATCGTTAGCATCACTGCAGGTTGGGACCAGAGGTCCTGCCAAAACAGCCCACCCTGCCACGTGCCGCCAGCTCCCACGGGTGCGCTCCATGGGCGCGCCGCTCCCCTCCCACTGCTGGCTTTTCAAAGCCCATGTGCAGTCCCGTCAGCCCTTGAAGTCATCATCACACACACAAATCATAATTGGGATGTTTTTCTTTTTTTTTTTTTCCAAATTACTTTCAATACTTAGACTTTAAGAACTGGAACAAAAAGCTTTTTCAAGTGATGCAGCTGCAGAGAAAAATCTATTGGGATCAGCTAAAAATGCTGTTATTTTTGTGAATGTGTGAAACCTCAAAACAGCAGCTGAGAGATATTACACGAAGTCCGCCTTGCTGCTTCGGGTGGTTTTACCTCTGGGGTCTAGCAAGATAGGAACTGGTAAATCTGTACATTGAGAAATAGAAGGGGGGAGCAGGACGAGTGTGGAGAGAGGGGCTTATTTACGCAAGTTCACCCGTCCTCGTGGGCTATTCAGAGAGTGGGCTCCAAGGAGCGGCAGCACGCAGTTCCAGAGAAAGTGGCCAAGTCACGGACAGCGGCTTCTCCAATGGCTACCACAGTTTTGTCAGCATTTGTAACACATGATGTTCTTCATGCATTAAATGTGTCAATGTACACAAAAGCAATGTGGAAGCGTAAGGAACTAGATCATTATGTATTATGACAGTTAATGATAATAACTTACACTGATTTAAAAATCAGACTTAGATGAATAGAAGCATATATATTGACTTGAAATTATCCAAACTTCTTCATTTAAAATAGATAAAATATTATATATTTTAAAATGGGCATCTGGGTTATACAAATATGAACACTGTCAAAGATTGCATTGCTTTATTATTTTGAGAGACACATAGGGCGTAGAATAATAGCTCTGTTTAGTGCTCCTGCCTCACAATGTAAATGTTATCCTTCCAAAGGGACCACCAGGTCTTTCTTTACGGTGGCTTTTCCCATCCTTTTGTTGAAATGCTTGTTTTGCCTTCTTAGCAGAATTCTCAGGGAATCGTGCACAAAGCCCCACTCTCCCAGGGCCAAGGGGTCCAGGGCACCATTTCTTCCCCTTTCCCAGGAGAGAGAGACGCCATAGGACCTGTTAATCAGGCCCTGCGCCCCTCCCCCCTCCCCCGTCCTCCCCCTCCCCCGGCCCAGCAGGTGAAGCTCGGACACAAAAGGGCAGCAGAGGGCCCGGTGCAGATGCAGCGGCTGCAGACACCGCACGCGCTCCCCTCTGGCTTCACCAGAGAAAGAAGATCCAGAATGACTCCCAGTGTCAGTGCGGGCCAAGGCCCCAAGGCAGCTGTCTCACCCTGGACTTGATATATTCAAAAGGACACAGAGAGCACATCGTGTGAGCAAAAGGGGACTTCAACGCTCATGCCTCCTCCCCCACTTGCTTCCCAGTCTCCTTCCGAGGCTGCAGACCATTCCCAGAGGATGGCAAAATAGGGCCAGAAACGCACGTGCACACACCTGTAATATTCGTGACTGTGTTTGTATGTGACAACTATATAAAGAACACTGTTGACACAACACACACAGTGTATGAGGAAAGCACACTCCTCTATCTAGCTCAGCATGGCCTGGGTACCCCCTGAGACTCCCCCCTATGCTAACGCACCTCCACGTGGGCCAAACAGGAGATAGCAGGACCCACCATGTCCACCACAGCCCTCTCACACCTGTGCAGGCCCACGGGACCATTAACCTGAGCAAACCCAGCATGTGAGCCAGCATCAGTCTCCCAGGAAATCAGCCCATCACCCATACCCACTGCCCCTGCCCATCCCACCGCCCCTGCCTGGCCAATCTCTAGAAAAGCTGAGTGAGCACCTTCAGACCTAATGCTCTGCAGGAGCTCACTGCCCTGGCCTGCCGTCCACTCCCCCGGAGCCAGCCCCACAGTCCTGCAGACACGCGTGGGCCCTCACCACATGCCAGCAAACGCTGAATCGTCACTATTCCTCAGATGTGCGGCATTATTACTTTCTATCAGGTAGCATTTGACTTAATAAAGCTGAAATAAAATCACATAAATGTGTAAAAAATTTTGATGAATGTTTAAATTATTAAAAATTCAATATTTCAAAATGCACAATGCAATAAAAAAATATATACTACTAGTCTGTATGAAAGCCTGTGAGGATAAATGGCCTTTCACGGAACAGATTACCTTTGTATGAAATAACAAATAACTGAATTATCTGAATAGTGTAAAAACCCCTCTCTGTGAATCTCCGTGAAATTGGTTATTCCTTAGGAATACATAAATCTTCTCAGGCAGGGCACGGTGCCATCTGTTTGTTGTTGGTTATTTTTGTGGCCCTGGAGTCCAAAGAAAAAGGGAAAAATGAGTATTGCTAATAGTAGGTGAGAATTTATTGTGTAGATTCAATGCTCTGAGGTAATTTTATTTCAGCAAGCCAGACAAAACCCATAATGCCACAACCTAGAGTCCTTATTACCTGGGACAGTGGGGAAGCTTCTAGCTAACAGGCTGTTCAGAGCTTTGCCCTTGTCACCGCAGATGTGAAAACACCACCTCAGGGGTGAAGGCGGCCTGGCCTCCCTCACCCTAGGAAGGCCTCTTCTGTTTATGTAAAAACTTTCATTTTCACCAGCAGTTCCTACTGCTTCCTATTCAGAACCTTTCAAAGGGGGCAATCAGAAGAAGGCTGTACCCATCCGGCCCTAGACCCCAGGACTGGCTCCAGCAGGAGGGCAGGATGCGAGCCCAGCGCTACGTTCACCTGCCAGAGAAGCAACAGCGCTGGGCGCCGTCAGACGAGCGGGGGGAAGGCAGCGCAGGCAGAGGCCTGGGAGCGGTCCTGGGGCACCACCTCAATCTCCTCACACACCGGGGAGCAGGGCCCCAACCGCCCCTCCAGCCTCATTCGCTCCCGGAGGCTCCCACCCACAGGGCGGCTCTCGCTCCCGCAGGTGGGAAGCAATAGGTCAGGTGAGCTACACGGCGTTTTCTCAGCACGAGACCAGCACTCGGCTCCTGGGTGAGCAGGAGGCTTGCAGAGGTGGCTCAGGGCCTGAGGGTCTGAGAACAGGGATATCTGCCCAGGTTTGGGCATTCTTGCTATTTTCGCAATCCGCTTACTGCACTAATCAGGTGGGATTTGGTAAGAAAGCCGTTGAGGTCATAAAGTGGGTTGAAAGATGTAAACATACTGAAAATTTAAAACAGTTCTTTAGCAAAGTACCCAATTTCTCCACAATCTGCAAAGAGCACTCTCCCATGTAGACATTTAAGGTGAGTTTCCCTAAAGGATAAAGGGTCCACACTCTGCCCTCAGTTGTTTCCTCTGAAGCAGGACGTTCACATTTGCCTCCACCGCCATCAAGTGAGAAACAGACACTGTGTGGGCCGCCCGATGCTCCCAGAATGCCCCCCCCCCCAAGAATGGCACTGAACTATGTCCACATAAGTTATATGAAATGTAATCCGCAAGTCTTAAAACGGTTAAGTAGACTGAGCAGGTTCCCAAGAAGCAGAAAGCAGTGTTTTCCCCACTTCACAGGAAGATGGAGGCTGGAGCCGGCGAGGTGCAGCCCGCGGGCGGGCCTAGGAGAGGGGAGGGCGGCCTCGGCCGGCGGCAAGGTTACCTGTGGAGCTGTTCACCATGTTGGGCGTCATGCTGTAGGGCGGCGCCTGCGTGTTCATCAGCCCCGAGCTGTTGTTCATGGGCTGGCTGTAGGGAGAGCTGGAAGCCATGAGTCCGCTCTGGTTCATGCCCGGGAAGCTGCCTTGCCTGTGAGAAGAGAAAGCACATGCATCTGTACACAGACCACGCAGTGGCAGCGCCTGCCCTGGTGGCCATTTCTCGGGATGCATCTATGCGAGGGGCGGGCTAGGACGGTTCATGTTTGCTTAAACTCATGTATTTTCTGGAGAGAGAGAGAGAGAGAGAGCGAGCAAGAGAGAGAGGCTGAACTCTATTGCTAAGTAGTTATTTAATGCACTACCTAAATTCTAAGTCAGATAAACTTTACAAATAAATTCTACATTTTTAAGCTTGTCGAGATTTATATATAGGGATTATATAAGCAAGAAAGGGGGAACGTGAAATAATAACAGGAATTACAAAAGCAAGCAAAATTAACTACCATTTTAAAAGAGCTGACTCTTTATGAACATTACTTAATATCCTCCCATCAAAAACTACAAGTCAAGAAATGCAAAACAGATAAGCAGGGTGGGAGGGTTATTTAAAAAGAAATCCCTTGACCTAAATCTTCTGATCTACTGACTACAAGAGCGAGCACTTCCAAAATCCCTTCTACCCTCTTGTTTGACATGCGGACATTCGGGGCTGTTAAGACACACCAGGTTCCTCTATCAGAGCCCACAGAGCGGCAGACTCCCTCGCCCCGCAGGGTTCCCACGGCAGGAGGCCTTCAGAGCCCAGACTGGCTGTCAGTGTCCCTCCCAGGCTCCGGTCCTGAGGCCACCCTCCCCACGGCCGCGGATTCATGAACTTATCTTTTGGTGACTTAGTTTGGTTAGTTTTGTGTCTACTCTCTGAGAGACAAACCTCTTCACTCCTGCAAAGTGCAAAGGGGTACTGTTTGGTCAAAGGAGGCGAATGTCACTTCATTCACTGCAGTTAATTGGGGGGAGGGGGGTGGTGAGGGAGAGGAGGGTTTTAGCAGCAAGATGGTTTAATTCTCCCAGGAAAATTACTGCAAAGAAGATGATGGCAATGTGGCAAAATCTTTAAAAGACTCCACATTGTAGTTGAGCTTTTCTTTATACGGTACCTTTAAAAAATTTCTAAAAAAATTTGGCCATTAAGATTTACTCTTAGAAGTAAAGCTAACGGGAAAGGAAAAATCCGCTTTGCCTGTCTGTTCCAAATGAATTATGATTTCTACCCCCTCCGCCTCTATTAAACCATCGTTTATTGGCTCCTAATATATAGTAAAAAAATGTTTTAAAGATATCCTTTAAAAGATGAATATAAGTCATTAATGAAAAACAATGTACTATTCTCTTAGTGTAGCTATTTTCAGTCTGCACTGCCCTTTCTCAAACACAAGGGGATGAATGTAGATATTACAGAGGTTTTAAAAAATACCTTCAAAATAACAAAAAATTAAAGATGTACATGCCTGTGTTGGATGCCAGTTGCTGGAGGCCAGAAGTTTTTAAGAGTCTGGTTAAAAGCCATGGGTCGTGACTCTGTCACGAGGAGACTTCCATGGTCCCCAGGATCTGGGAACAAATCGGTCAGCTCTGGACCTCAGCTTCTACATATAAGCACCGAGGGACTGACCATGACTTTAGCATGAATACTGTGTGAAGTACATGCAAATATGCATAATGTGTTTTCTAGGCACTTTACACAGTTAATTTTTTAAATTCCCGGAGGAGGGTGGGTGGAATTATGCTCACATACACAGAAGGGATCGGAGACGTTAAAACACTTGCCTAAAGACACACAGCTAGTAAGTGGTAGAAAGAGACCTCCCCACGCCTGCTGCTAGGCGGGCGGCCCACACTCCCCAAGGCCTCCGACTGCTAACACTTATGAGACAAGTGCAATGCCGACGGCGGCCTCCTGGAGAACCTGCTGTTTGTCTATCGGACTCAGCTGTGGTTGGAGAAAGCTACATCAGAATGGCGCTCTTCTCTGGGCCTCCTAGAGGCACCCTTTGGCGGGGTGGCCACCGTGGGAGGTGGCGGAGGTAATAAACAGCCTGTGGACGCTGCCCCCGGGAAGGAGTCTGTCCTGTGTGCCGCAGCCTCCGGGTGTCCGGGCACAGAAGCAGCAGAGGGAAGTGCGTCTCCCCAGGAACGCAGGGCACCTGGCCGCCTGTCTCGCTGCGGGGAGAGCCAGTCTTTCGTCCCCGTGGATGGAGTCCTCCTCACTGTGGCTTTGGAAATTACTGCCGAGACTCTTGGTGATTCTGAACAAGCAGGAGGGCGTACCGCTACACAAGAGCTTGCAATGCATCCCGTCGAGCTGGGGAAACTGAGACGTGTTTTGTGCAGGAGACAAGGTGGCGGCCTCGGTGACCAGGCCGAGCTCTCCAGCTCACGCGGAGGGGCTCACGAGAATCTCTGTGGCCACAACAAGCTTTCTTACGTGGTGGGCTGGCCACCATCACTAGGACCCAGCAACCTCGGGGGTCGGCCCCCTCCAGGGACAGCGCTCACCACCCCTCTGTCCTTGGCAACGTCCGGACGTCCAAACGGAGTGACGGCGAAGAAGGCACTCACCAGACACTTTCTCTTTGCAAAGGAAACAGGAGCAGGCAAAGCAAACCGAACCAGGCAAAGATACAAGCTGAGACGAGGGAAACACTCTGTCAAACCCTAACCCTGGCCTCTGGGCTCGGGAACCACTGGGCTGTTTCCAGGGCCCGATGGGAACAGGCAGGTTTTGTCCCAATTGCTGCTGCCCTGATGCCACGGATCCTAACCTGCAGCGAATGCCCAAATGCCCAGGAGGGAGTCTGTTAAATGGTGAAAAATGACGTTTTGTGGTGATTATGCTGCGAAGCGGGTACTGGGCTGCGTGCTGTGGAAATGACCGCTGGGCGGTGCTCACAAACCACAGGTGCTGACCACGGGCCTGCGCTCATGGCGGCCAGGTGTCCACACAGCCAGGCACCCCCCCACCTGTCCACGTCCACATCCACGTGTGGCGTGGGGGGTTGTCATTTGAACACGCAGACCTGCAGAAGAGCCACAAGTGCGTTTAAATCGGCTTTCGGATGGGATGAGATGCGAGGGCTGAACATCTGTCATCCCATGACAAAACCAGGTTACTGTAACGAGTGACGAGGCAGAGGGCTGCAGGTGCACTTCCTGGAAGCGCCCCTCATCCTGCTCCTCAGCCCACGTGCACGAGTAATCTTTATAGGTTCTCCCTCAGTCGCTTTGGAGAGTTCTCAAACATCACACGTCCATCTGCCAACAAAGGCCTGGTTTGGGGAAAAGCCAGAGGCAAACACGTTTTAAAGAAACTGTTGCCAGCGTCCACTCGGAAGGCGGAATACTGCTTCCCACTAGAGCTTGAATCTGGCAGCTAAAAACATTAAGTGAAGCCCATCTAAATATCTTGTTTGTTTTTTAAAAATATATTTTTATTGATTTCAGAGAGGGAGAGAGAGATAGAAACATCAATGATGAGAATCATTAATCGGCTACCTCCTGCAGGCCCCTACTGGGGATGGAGCCCACAAACCAGGCATGTGCCTTGACTGGAATCGAACCCAGGACCCTTCAGTCCACAGGCTGACGCTCTATCCAATGAGCCAAACCAGCCAGGCTAAATATCTTGTTTTTAAGTCACTTACAATAACATGTAAACTAAACAGGCTGCACATGATTGTGGTGCATCCAAGGAAGTGTGCAGGCCACATCATCGCAGCATCACCAGGCTCCCCAACGGTGACACAGGGAACTGGACTCTCCTGGAAGTGACAGATTCTGACATAGCCCCTTGGAGGCGAGCAGGGACAGACAGAAGTGCTTTGGAAACAAACACTACAGGAGTGAAGCCACTTTATTTAAATCCAGAGGCAAAGCCACACGGAGAGGGGTCTCACTTGAAGGGTTCTAGCATATCCATGACTCGAGGGTTGTTCCAAATGACCAGCGAGCAGCGCCTGATCAGTCAGAGGGGCGTGACCGACGACATCCGCTGCCGGCCATGCGACTGTCCCCGCGATGCAGTGTGAGCTCTGGAGCCAGAGGAACGAGCCAGGCAAACACTGACATGGGGCCCTCCTTCACTCACACCGAAAGGCCACCAGACCCGGGAGGTGCAACGTGGAAAGTCCACTCCAGCCGCGTGTTCGTGGAGACAGCTGACTGTCCACGCACATCACACAGGCCCTGCCTCACATCTTCTATCAACACAGCCATGTTCCCCTGAGCCCGCTCCACTGGCCCAACAGACTTCCCATCACGCCACACCTGCCTCTTCCTAAGTGGCACTTGGGCACCTTCAGTTGAGGTTATTTTTGATCGAATATCTGAAAAGGGAAAACCACTCCCTCAGTCTCTAAAACTACAGTCAGACAGAGAAGCTGCCCCAACGGCCCCCTCTCCGTGCGGCTGACCCATCAGCACTCTGTGAACAAAGGCACTCGCGGCTCTGGTGGCAAAACGACCGCGTCACCTCCGCCACCAGTGCTGGCGAGGAATCCATCCTGAGGCACAGTGCTTCCTGTCACCAAACCAAAGACCAAGAACAGGATGCCCGTGACCCGACTGTAGAGCCCTGTGAAAATACACAGCCCACGCTATTTAAAACACTAGCCACCCTTCCCTCAGGAGACGTGCTGGGAATAACTAGATCCATCAGCAGCACCTCCTATCGAGCTGATAGCCCCCATCATTTGTTCACGATGGGTGTTTAGGACAGCGGTGGGAGGGAGGGCAAGGGGCACAGTAGTCGCCCAAACAAACAACAAGCACAGGAGCTACCGGAACAGTGAGCGCCAAGGGCCCTGGCTGTGGGGAAGGGCTTTGCAGGTGCCGGGGAAGTTCCCTGAGGAAGGCATGCATCCTCCCCTCCCTTCCGGTCCCTCCACGAGATCTGAGGGATCCACTCAGCGGCCCTAGGGGAGGGACTATACGACATGTGAGCAGAGGGCGGGGAGGGCCACATCACTCAAGGCCGGGGTTCGGTAAGGTTTGGTCTGCACCCTAAGAGACTAGAAGGAATGTGCATTTCAAAGGCATTGTTTGCTCTGACTGTGGATGGGAGGATGCTGGGCAGGAAGAAGGGATGTAGGGCTGATGGGTTGTGTGGCTCTGACAGTCTAGGTAGGAGAGGACAGTGCTGAGGACCCAGGCGTGGGACAGGGAAAAGCTACATGAGATCGGGAGGTGACAGGACTGGGTGATGAATGACAAGAGGACACCACCGTGTCCCCTGGGTGGCGGCATGCACAGAGGCTGGGTCGCGGGCGTCATGGACTGCTGACAGGCTCGGAGACCACAAGTCTGGCTCAGGCACGTCGCTTCTGAGCTCCCAGAGGCAACGCCAGGAGAGGATGGAAACGCCAGCCTGGAAAGTGGGGTCCTCTCGTTCCTCTTCGCCGCCTTGCGGGAATGCCCTCCAGCACTTCAAGTCTTTCTCTAAGATCCTCCCTGGCTGTGAACATGACCTCCTCTCCAGACAGCCTGCTCCCTGATGGAAAGCTGATGGGTGCGATGCCAGCAACAGAGCCACAGCCATTAGTCGTTTTCCAGCTGTGAATTAGTAACCAGCCCTTTGGTAATTGTACATTTAAGTTTCCTTCTCCCCTTGGAGCACGGGCGAGGGAGTGCTATTTAACAGCTCCCTGACAGAGACCAACAGTGTGCCCTCCAGCCTGTTCTCCACATCCGTCTCTACAGCGATGGGCGGCCACTCTGAGCAGAACATCTCCTGCCCACAGGCCTCTGTAAGGTGGCAGTGCCCACAGGGCTCTGTAAGGTGGCAGTGCCCACAGGGCTCTGTACGATGGCGGTGCCCACTGCCTCTCTGTGTCTGAAGCTTTCCCGCTGGCTGTCTCCATTCTTGCCCCCGTACCTGCTGACCTAACGCCACCAGGCATGGAGGAAGCTGCATATGCCCCCTGGGGTTCCCAGCAGCTTGTGACTACGGGAACATCATCTCGCCCTTTTCATTAACTCCTTCACGCAGGCTTCTCACAGGTCCCCTGTTCTCAGCTCTGCCACAGCGGGCACCTGCTGTCAGATTCCAAGATCCAGTACTTCCTTCGCCTCCACGCAGGGAACGTGCGAGTCGTCCCTAAAGTAAGGACTGACCCCTCTCAGCAACCAGAACAAACAGCCCATGAAGCAGAGGCTCAGGGTGCGAGGAGAATGCAAAAGCCTCTGGCCTTGAATTTTGGTAACTGATAACTAAGACGTCCCCACATCCCACCCGACAAGGACAGCCTCGCAGGGTGCACCTCAGGGACAGGAGCAGGTGGGCCTGGAACCCCGAGAGGCTCGGCAGCCCCGGCCGTGAGCTCCCCTGAGCGATGCTTGAGGGCTGGGCTAACCAGATGCAGCCTTCCCGCACCTTGAATGGACCAGTCTGTTGGCTGGAAACAAATAATGTGGGCCTGGGCTCTCCAGCTCATGGATTCTGCCACAGCAACATTTTGTAAAACCCCCTGAAAGAATGTCCAGGGCTATCGTGTTGGGAAATATATAAATACAGTCATTTCTGATTTAAAACACCTCCTAAAATTCTATAGATTTCCTGAACGAAATGTGACCTCGCACAACAAAGTTACTTAGTTTAAGCAAAAACACGATTTAAAATTGGGCGAGAATGTTGCAGAAAAGGCCTGAAAGCTGAAAAGAAAAAGTTCTTCCAGGCACCCCGCCCTGAGAGAGGAGGGTCCCAGTCAAAGGCAGCCAGACACAGCTCACTTTCAAAGCGAGAACAACGCTGCGGCCAGGCTGTGTGGCACTGTTTCTCGTTACTTCAAGAGATTACATTAACTAGAAAAGCTTTAAAACTGCATTTTCGGAGTAAAAAAGTTTATCAGTGTGTGTGTGGGAAAGGGGGGAGGGGAAGAGTCCTGAACAGATATGAATTGTTAATTTCAAATACTGGATACTATTACTCAGCTTTTTTTATATATATATTTTATTGATTTTTTGCAGAGAGGAAGGGAGAGGGATAGAGAGCCAGAAACATTGATGAGAGAGAAACATCGATCAGCCGCCTCCTGCACACCCCACACTGGGGATGTGCCGGCAACCAAGGTACATGCCCCCGACCGGAATCGAACCCGGGACCCTTCAGTTCGCAGGCCGATGCTCTATTCACTGAGCCAAACCGGCTGAGGCACTCAGCTTCTTAGTACTTGAACAGTGTGATTCACCACATTCTACTGCGAATCCTCTCATAATCAAAATGAGGGATTTCTTTGCTCAAAAGGGGAAACATAATAAACAACTCATCTACAGAATCCTCGACTTACTCCGTGTGGCACGTGTCTACCTGGCACTGCCTTTTAAAGAAGGAACAGCTCCCCGAGTGTCCTCTCCATGGCCCCACGCACCCGCCACACCCTCACCTTACAGGAGCGCCCCTCTCCTCGCTGCCACTCCCTCACTGCGCGCCTTCGCCATCCAGTCCTTTCTCAGCCTCTCTCCTGGCTCCAGCCCCTGGGGATTCTGACTCGAGAAAGGGTCGCCACAGGGAGCTGGGAACCCTGCTTCCTCTCCCAGAGAGAGACTGATACATGAGAACTGGCTCTTCAAACTGCCCGCCGAACTTGAACCTGACAGCTGTCCACGCGGAAACAAAGACAAAAGCACAAACAGGAGTTTGCTGCAATGAGCTGTTAGGTAACGCAAAGCGTGTGAAAACCGAACTCCTGAACCCGCGGCTCTCAAACACGCACCACACACGTTTTCTCACAGCCAAGCTCTGCTTACAAAAAAAGCACAACAGGTGTTGTTTATTGCAAAGTGCAAAGGAAAGACGATTTAAAATAGAAATAAAACGCGGCGTCTTTCTTCTGTGGAAAGAATGCCGTAGACATGAAATACAAAATTCAGAGCTAACGGGGCAGGGCTGCGGAGCCGCGCCTGTGCCAAGCCTCTAGCAGACCCACGCGGAAACCCAACATCTCCCTTTCCCTGGTTTCAAACGAGGAGGAGGTGCTGTGTTCTAGGACGCTCTCCGGACGCTGCTGGCTGGAGCGCAGGCCCGAGCTCCGCGTGCTGGTTAGCTAACATTGATTTTCTGCCCCAGTGGAGGAGATTGCACTCTGATGCATGCCATTTAAATTCATTTTACACAGCTGCTTAATGTGGCTTGGCAAGGCACAGGCGGGCGAGCTGCGTGGGGCCAGATAGGACTCCCGAGGTGGGAAGGACAGATCCTATGGATTAGCAGCTGATGCAAATGCTCTTCTCTCTCCATGGCCACCTTCCCACGGGCTCAAGCAGTGACCTTGAAGGTGCCACAAGGAAGGAAAAGAGGAAAAGACAATTTTCCCAAAATGTGTGTTCACCCAGTCCTCTACCTGTTACTGCATTTTTAGGATCATGTTTATAGGATTTTCTATTTGTTGGTCCACATTTAGGACCATGTTGACAGGATTTAGAACTCTCAATTGCGAACTTACCATTTGCTCTCACTGTCGAAATAAATGTATCCTGAATATAAAGACGATTAAAAAGCTCTCCATCGCCCATTCATAACTAGTGAAAGCATATTGCATGAATTGAGTCCTTAAACAAAGCTAGCTGACCGTTTCCTACTTTAACCAAAAATGTGGTATGTTTCTATAGAAACTATCTAGTGCACATGATTCAATCTATGTAGGATAATCTTACATTACAATACAAAAAATGTCGATCATAATTTTTGCTTTGTAAGTCACTCAGTAATAACATACTTTAAAAGCATTCCCTAACCTAAGATAGTGTAGCCTGATAATAGTTTTCTAGTAGGAAAGAGACCTTTTTTTGTTGCTGTCTGTAATTCCTGTGTTGTAATTGATAATACGGCCACACCGTGTTCTGAGAGAAAATTCTGTTTAGGATTATCTGGTTGTATTTTCCCAGGGAATCTCTGGCCAAAGGCGGCCACTGCCCCTGGAATTGAGGGTTGTGCAGGAGCAGGTTGGTGAGTGACAGTGACAGTAACACCGTCATGATAACACAACACAAGTACCTGACAACACACGACAACAGTGGGGGAATGACACCAGAGCAGGTCATCTCATTACTTTCCACAGAGAAAATGTGGATTTGTCTCAGGCATGAGGGAAGAAGCCATGCCGATAGCCATGCAGACAGATCAGGGACAGCATGCAGGTTGCTACCCAACCAGCACAGTGCTGGTGATGAAAACAGAATAAAACAAACAGAAAGAAACAAAAAGACAACCCCTCTGAGATGGATTTCCTTCGAGGTCTTTCACTTTGTTTTGGGTGTTACTTCTGCAGCCAGACGGCACGTTCATTAACAGTTTAAAATCGCCCAGGGCCCCAGCGAGTCAGGGTCTGTTGCTACCTACCCGTACTGGTCAGGCTGGTGCATCATGGGAGCCTGAGAGTTGCCATAGTTGGGGTGCTGGGAAGAAAACAGGGGGCGTCCGCCAGCCCCAGACTGGCTGGGATAAGCAGGCGACCTAATGTATGGTGGCCTAAAGCAGAACAGAAGAACAACTTCTTTGGATTTGTTCTGTCGACAGTATGAACACCCCTGTCCACCTGTCATTTCCACACACAGGTGTGGAGGGTCACAGATGCGGTGTAATACTCTGTACCATGCAGCTGCCTGCAGTGGAACGAGGTACTTTCCTTAAAAGGGGGCGGGGGGTGGGCAGGACGAAGGAGAGAACAGTAAGATTTTCAGATCTCATCTCAGTGCAGTTCTGAAGTACAGCTTTGACTTTAGTCAAAAATACAGTCCATTTAAACTCCCGGAGGCTCACTTGGGATGGAATGGCCTCCCGATTGCAAATGGAAGGAAAATGCATGGATGACAGTGACGCCTGCCTTTCTGCAAAGTGACAGAGGAACTGACTCCGAGGGAGCCCGCCAGGAGTCCTAATCAGCATCTCTGTGGTCATCTCCTTCCCAGGTCACTAGCCAAGGCCTCGAATCAAATTCAATCAAGTGCTTTCTACTCAAATACCAGTCCAACCAGTCCTCACAGACAGGTTCATTAAAACATCCCCTGGATCTGCACAGGTTTGGGTGAGAGGTACACTGCTGGCATACAGGAGGTTCTAATTGTAATGGGGATGACAGGGAGATGGAGAGATGGGGAGGAGAGAGGGGAGGGAGAAGGAGAGATGGAGAGAGAATGAGTGGTTTTCATTTTGATTCCTCAAGGGAAATTTTTCATTATTTGGAGGAAACAGTGAGATTGGAGGGGTCCCTAACATTCCCAAATAGCAGCTTCAGAGGGAAGGTAACAAAGGGACACATTTACACGCACGCACGCACACACACACGCACGCTTTTATCTCCCTTTGGAAAAAAAATCAGAACCTTCTATCATTTCTTCAAGGTACCCTATTTTCATACATATCTTTCAATTTGCTTTTTAAAAATTAATTAATTAAAAATATTTTTATTGATTTCAGAGAGGAAGGGAGAGGGAGAGATAGAAACATCAATGATAAGAGAGAATCATTGATCGGCTGCCTCATGCACACCTCCTATTGGGGATCCAGCATGCAACCAAGGCATGTGCCCTTACCGGGAATCGAACCATGACCTCATGGTTCATAGGTCGATGCTCAACCACTGAGCCACGCCAGCTGGGCTCAATTTGCTTGTTTTAAATGAATTTTAGTATAAGTTAAACATAAAACATATATACAGGTGCTTCTCTGAAAACATTCACTCTGGCCTCCGAATTTTTAAATTCAATGTTACTTTTATACAGGCCAAGTATTTACTTTAAGAATTAATTTTAAAATCAGGATTGAAATCAAATAATTGAGGATAAAATCCTCCTGGATCAAATTAACCTTCCTGAAATATTATCTTTGCATTAACCTCATTTTGGTTTGGACAGACAGGTATGCCCAGAAAAAGAAAAGATAAGAATATGAAGGATGAATCTCACACATACACACTTAGACAAACACACACAATACACATATGTGTACAAAGTTTCTTTGCCATAAACATTTTATGGTGGGGGGACAAAGGGGAGACGTTCTTTTTCAATGTTGTAGATTTTCACTGGTTTACAGGCTTGATGTTTCCTGTGCGAACCTGGCTATGTTAAAGGGAACCCCAGCCACGCCCAGGCCTGGGCTTTGGGGGGCTGCTCAGTGACCATTCACGGCCATTTCAAATAATGCCCCACAACCGACTTGCCCACCACTCAGATTCCTTCTTTGGTGCCTCCGAGAACTGGCCTGTCATTTGTTTTTCTGAGCCTCCCGGCCAAGCAAAACGACTTGCTACTGCTCTGCCCCCATGTGACCCGGGGACCACACGGTGCCCAGCCCCGTTCACGCACACACCAGACCGCCGCCCCGATGGCATACCTGCTTTGTGCTGAGTTGGCAGCGGCCTGCATCACTGCGGCGGCTGCCTCCTGTGCCTTACGGTTCACGGTTGGCATCGGCGGCCCCATTCCTGGCCCGCCCTGCTGAGACATGCCAGGAGAGCTGGGGGTCATGCTGCTCATGTTTCCAGGAAACGGTCTGTTCTGCATCCCGGCTGATGGCATTCGTCCCAGGGGCATAGCACCACACGGCTGGCCTGGCCCTGGCCCGTGCATCTGGTTGTTGGCATTGATGCCCACACCAGGCCCCGGGCCGCTGTAGCTTGCACTGGGCACCCCACTATACGTTGGGGGTCTGGAGTAGTTACCTAAATAAAAAGCAAGCAAACACAAATTAGGGCCTTTTACTTACTATCTGGATTTGTGAAACATTCACTGGAAACTTTCTGTCCAACACCGTGATCAACACTGAACATTAGTCATTCCTATTAACCCTTCCCTGTGGGCGCTGCGAGGCGGGCAGCCTCAAACACGCTCTTTCTGCACATTCCAGAGGCAGGAGCCACCCAGGACAGCGCGACATGGAGGGCAAATCCAGGCTAATCATTAACTCATCCATGAACAGGCCAGAGATGCTGGCACCAAGGCTGCTCTGTCCCCTACACCTCCCATTCCTGCCCTTCAACCCAGGCCATTGCTCCGGCCCCTCTGCCGGCAGTGGACTGTGGGGCCACACCCAGTTCCGATGGAGGGTTCCGGACGGCGTGGAAGACAGGCGCACAGATGGCCAAGCCCAGCCTCCGAAGCACCCCGGGGGAAGGGGGGCACGCGGAACCTCGCCATGAGTCCAGCACCGTCCGTTTTCCTCGGGTGCTGGGAACACTTTTTCTTGGCTTGAGCACCAGGTAGAGCGGCTGGCTTGTGCTTGGTGCCAGGTCTTATGAAATACAGCTTCAAGCAGCGGCATGACACTCCACACAGTGAGGTGGTGGCACCTGGGAGCTGCAGGGCCTGAGATGAGGAGCTCCGACCACCCCCACGCCACCCCGCTCACACTGGGCACAGGCGCCTGGGGGAGAGTTGCAGCTGCCATGGCCTGGGCTCCATGTCAATGGTTTTGCTTCCTTTCTCCTTTATGACTTTTTTTTTTGATTGAATATACATACATTAAACCCAACTCAATTAAAGGCACACCTACTGCCACCCCAGCAGTAACACCTGCTGAACCACAGTGCGAACGAGACACTGGCAAGGCTTTGCGCCGACGACTTCCTTCATTTCTCTGGAATACAGACATGACCACGATTCCATTGATAACTGAGGAGAACCGACAGCTAGTAGCTTAGGATTCAAGTCCAAGCAAACTGACTCTGGAACCCATGCAATTAACCAATAAAATACACTGCCTCCCAATAAGTGACTGTTGAAATACAACACACGTGGAAAGACGAGTGCATAACCAAGAACTAGTGTTCCACTACTTTCTGGAAGTATCGCCTCACCCATACAACATATGTGTTCTAGGCACAGGGGATACTGAGTTAAATACAACCCATTTCCTGCACCCAGGCAGCTCGCTATCTAAGCATGTGTATGTTTGCGTGCGCGCATGTGTGCGCGTGTGTGTGTGTGTGTGTGTGTGTGTGTGTGTGGTGGAGCAGCAAAGGAAAGGAAAAATAACACACAAAAGCAAAACAAAAAGTCAGTGCACAGTGAGAAGCAGAGAGCCTAGAGCAGCGGTTCTCAGCCTGTGGGTCGCGACCCCTTTGGGGGAGGGGGTCGAATGACCCTTTCACAGGGGTCGCCTAAGACCACCAGAAAACACATATATAATTACATATTGTTTTTGTGATTAATCACTATGCTTTACGTTCAATTTGTAACAATGAAAATACATCCTGCATATCAGATATTTACATTACGATTCATAACAGTAGCAAAATTACAGTTATGAAGTAGCAACGAAAATAATTTTATGGTTGGGGGTCACCACAACATGAGGAATTGTATGAAAGGGTCTCGGCATTAGGAAGGTTGAGAACCCCTGGCCTAGAGGAAGTGTGCTTGGGTACATAAGGTGCTCCAAGGCAGTGGGGCTAGTGAGGCCTCCTTGAGCGACGGCCTGTGGGCGGGGCCTGCATCAGGAGCCCGCGTGGGAGGCTCTGGGATGGGGCGAGCTGGAGTGCGTGAGGCTCTGCATTGCTGACGGTGTGGCCTAAGGTCCGTTGTTTTTACTGTTTCACTCTCTTCTCTGTAAAACAAAGACACGCCTCTCTAACACCGACGGCGTGAGGAGTTGTTGGGGCTCTATGACAAACGGTAGCGGTTTAATATGGCAGAGGAGGGGAGAGGGCACGGATGGAAGAGGCCACAAACAACAGGCCAGAGAGTCACTGGGAGGAGGCGGCGCGGGGGGGGGGGGGGGGGCGCGCGCAGAGGCCACCAGAGCAGGCCTTGTCCCGCTGCCAGGCCTGGGCGTCATTCTGGAGATGAGATGAGGAGCTTCTCTAGGTTTTGAGGCAGAAACTGGATTTGATTAGGAACAATAAGAGCAGATACCTGATATTTACTATGTGCCAAACGCAGCCCCAAGTTCTCTGCATAACTCACTTAATCCTCCCATCAAGCAGGAGGGGTTCCTATGACTACACTCTGCACTCCAGGGACGGGGCGCCCGAGGGGCAGGGCGTTCCAGCTGGTCCGGGGCCACGTGGCTGGTGGGTGCAGGAGCCGGGCTGGCACCAGGCAGCCTGTGAGTGCAGCTCAGAGCCCAGGCACGCGAGGTGCAGCTGCTCAGGTGCGGAAGGAAAAACTATACTGATGTAACAGTATCTTCACGATCACGAAACCAAGTGTTCTCAGGTCCACACTAGGAAGCTGCATCGCCCTGAAAATCTGCAAGAAATTCAGGCTTCCCAGCACCGCCGGCTGCCGGCTCTCGCCACGCGCATCAGCACCAGTGCACTTTATTTGGCTGCCCGTCGCGTGTCTGACTCACGCAGACGGTGCGAAGGTCACTGTCCACACAGACCACGGCCAGCACTCTCACTGTAAAGGGCTGGATAGGCCCTTGTGGGCCAGGCTGTCTCTGTCACAACTAAGCGGCCACAGGCAATGCATACACAACTGGGCCTGCCTGTGTTCCAATAAAACTTTATTCACAAATACAGACAGCGGGCCAAAGCGGGCCATACTCTGCTGCCAGCTGCTGCAGACCAATCCTGGGCCAGGCTAGCAAAGGGCCCCGCAGCACAGACAGCGACCTGCAGAAGCGCTTCCTGACCCTGACCATCCTCTGGAAGGCAGACAGGAGCAGTGAGGCACTGGCAATGTCGGCAGCGGACAGTGAGAGAGGCCAGAAGGAACAGAACAGGCTGACATGAACCCCTCAGCGGCCACCAGGGGCACGGGCCAGGATCTCCTGGCCAGCTCCTCCAATTCAGCTGCCTTTACAGAAACAATCAGGCTTACACTGTTTCAAGGAAAAGTAAAAAACATTCACTGCTCATCAATTCCCACCATCCTTATGAAAAGCTCTTGAGCTGCTGCTGAACCTCCCACCCCACAGGACCACACAGGTCTGTCTCCCGTCACCACCTCGGCGGGAAGGGCACCTTCTGCTCACCACCCTGGCGGGAGGGACGCAGAGCCGCGGGCGCACTGCAGCGACCTGCCTGGTTCCCTGCATCCCCAGCGCCCCAGCAGCCAGAACTTTCCCGTGAGCAGACAAGACTTCTCCCCTCCTGACCTCACATGCCTGGCTCCCACAGGATGTGACGACGTCAGTGATATCCAGGGCTCCTTTCTGGCTCTCACTTTATTAAAAATAAGGAAACTCATTCACAGTTTGGATGCAAATGAAATTAATTCACATTTTCATGCTCTTTCTCTAGCTCGTTTCCACCCTCCCCCAGCACGCATTTGGTGACTCATTTGCTAAGAAACTTTATGCAGTGAAAACATACGTCCTCTTTGCTTTCGAAGGAAATGAAATGACACTTCACTCCTTTCAGAAAACAGATGTTTAGACGTGGTTGTGGCAGATGAGGCCCCTGGCAGTTTCATCAGGGAAGGAGGCTCCGATTTGCTGACCTCGCTCACAGCTGGACCTGACAGGTGCGCCACTTGGCTTCGCACCTGGGATTAGCGGGCAGCTGAGCTGTACCTGAATGAACACAGGAGCAATGACCGAGAGGCTGTCACCTGCAGCTTGCTTCCAACCTTCCCCGTCAGGTATGCACTAGCGAGGAGCTGCGTTTCAGGGCTTTGCTCAACTCAGCAGCTGGACTTTGTCTCAGAGCAGGAAGCGCTCTGGACTTGGGGGTCACTCATTAGAGCACAGCTGCTGTGCCTGGAACACGTACACACAGGTGCTCAGAAAGCCACCGAATGCGGCACCTGGAATTCACATGTCAGTTCCCATGTCCTAGTCACAGAGGCCGCTACCTGGTGGGAGAAATGCAGAGTCCCCCCTTCTTCTCCTGGAGGCTGTGGCTGTCCTGCTGCCCACAGGACAATGGGTTCTAACGGCTTCGACGGCTTAGGGCAGCAGTGGCTACAGCACGGGCTCTAAAATCCGGGCTCGATGTCGGTCTGATGCTTCCTAGCGGCATAACTTGGACAAGCTACTCAATCTTTTGGACATCAGTCTGGACGTCTGTAAGTCACGCCGGTAATGGGGCACAGGCAGAAACCGACCAGTCCAGTGCTGGGCAGTCACCTCTGAATAGTAGGAACTCTTACCACCAACAATTGTTATCAATAACCATTAATAGGATTTTCCCCATAATCTTTTTAAAATGTGTGGGAAGGAGTGAAAAATGACTCATGCCCCAGACTCTCTGCCTACTTGATAGCCTATCTCCCCCTCCCCCCCAAATAAACAAAAAGCAAACATGTGAGCCAAGCAGCACAGGAGAGGCCAAGCCAGGACGAGTGTGCGCTCTGATTTCATGTTTCTCTAATAGATTAGTGATTCGCTGGCACTGGCTCTGACAGAAAGCAGATGGAGGCAGCAGGCAGCACAATGCGGCAGCAGATGCGGGGCCACCCACCTCAGCTGGACGGCCTCGCAGCCAAGACCAAGAGCCCACAGTTTTCAAGTGGGTTCATCTTGGCACACCAGCTTCGGGAAATTGGTCACCAAGCGAATTCAGACTCCAACCCACCGGGAGTGCGGCTCGAGCAGCAGACAGAGGAAGCAGGAGCTAGACTCCACTCCAGTCACCATCGTTACTTCAGGAGGTCACGGAGAAGTCTCCCCCTGCCCCCAGCGTAGTTGCATTTGCTGGTTACCACCCACAGTCCAAGCTTCCTGCTTTGGTTAACTATTAAATGCTTCCACTCTCATAGGAAATTCTGCTTCTCAGTTTCAATCACTCAGCAATTGCCATGAACATTAACTAAAGGCTCTGTATTATTCCCTATGACCAGGAGGGTGAAAATGATGCACAAGTCACACAACAGGTAATTAGCTACATATCATGATAAATACATTTGTCAATTAGAGAACTAATCATTTATCTTGTTGTTTAGTCAAAGATGTTCATCACTCTTTACATCCATCTACTACATATTACTCTTTTGAGAGAGAAACATCGATTTGTTGTTCCACTTACTTATGCATTCACTGATTGCTTCTTATATGTGCCCTGACTGGGGATAGAGCCTGAAACCTTGGTGCCTTAGTGTCTGAGGACAATGTTCTAACCAACTGAGCTACCTGACAAGGGCCTACATAACATTAAGTCGGGTTTATTGAGTTAGAATGTACATACAATAACAGCCACAGACAGTCCCATAACCATTAGCATAGTCAAGACATGGGATATTTCTATCATGATGGAAAGTTGCCATTTGTGGCCAATCTCCTTCCCAGCCCTGGCAACCACGGGTCTGATGTGTTCCCACAGTTCTGCCTTCTCCGATGTCATGTAAATAGAGTCGTGCATTGCAGCCTTTTGTGCCGGCTCCCTTCACTGAGAGTCCCGCTTTTGAAATTCATCCATATTGTTGCATATCAGTAGTTTGTTCCCTTTTGTTGCTGAGTAGTAGCCCATTCTGTGGACACTTGGGTTGTTTCCAGTTTTGGCAATTATGAATAAATCCTCTAACATTTGCATACAGGTCTTTGTGTGGACATATGTTTCATTTCTCTTGGAAAAAAAACACCCTAGGAATGATAGAGCTGGGTCGAGTAGTAAGTGCATGTTCAAACTTCTAAGAAACCCCGGCAAAAAATGTATGAAATTTCTAATTCCTCCATGTCCTTGATATTGCCAATTAAAAAACCATTAGCCATTCTAAGATGTGCGTAGTGGATATCATTGTGGCTTTAATTTTCATTTCACTAATGGCGAATGATATTGAACATTCTTCACAGGTTACCACATTTAAGTAAGATCCTTTCTGTGTAAAAACAAGTCATATTTCAAAAACCTCCTTCCAGCCCTAGCCGATCTGGCTCAGTGGCTAGAGCGTCGGCCTGTGGACTGAAGGGTCCTGGGTTTGATTCTGGTCAAGGTCACGTACCTCAGTTGTAGGCTTGATCCCCGGCCCCGGTTGGGTCACATGCAGGAGGCAACCAATTGATGTGGCTCTCTCACACTGACGTTTCTCTCTGTTTCTTCCCCTCCCTTCCACTCTCTCTAAAAATCAATGGAGAAATATCCTTGAATGAGGATTAACAACACCCAAACCTTCTTCCAGCCCGACCTTTCTCCAAAGGCTGACCACAGCGCCGCCCGAGGCAGTGCGTGAGGGGGGAGTGACTGAGCGGTTAAGAAGACCACCGATGTGGAGAACGTGAAGGCTGACTCGCCCCAGACCAGGGCATCCAAGCCCGCTGTTTGTGAAAATAGAGATCATTTGTTTTTGAACTGATATGTCAGGCACCGTATTCTTCCTACGTTAACATGCATTTTAAAAAAAGTCTTCAAAATGTAACAGCAGTAATATTACAAAAAGCTTGTGCAAGAGGGGAAAAGACCTAGAAGTACCTTACAGAATGACTTCAGCACTTCTCCTCTAGTTTTTTTCTATATGTCATAAAAGTCAACTCCTTAAAAATTTAATTATATAGTAATACCAGCTCAATGCAGAAAATATAGCGGCAGAGAGAAATAGAAAGATGATCCGTCTCACTTCCCAGAGACAATTCTAAGCATTCAGTCCACCCATCGCACCGGGCGCCGGGGGACGGGGGGTCAGGAAGGTGCTGTGTCGGGGACACACTGTCTTCACTGGCTCAGGAAGCAGCTGGCAGGGCCTCCCGCCAGCACTGTGCTAATGGCTGGGGCGCTTACATCCAGGGAACCACGGATGTGAAGCAGTCAGTCTAGACCAGTGGTCGGCAAACTGCGGCTCACGAGCCACATGCGGCTCTTTGGCCCCTTGAGTGTGGCTCTTCCACAAAATACCACGTGCGGGCGCGCACGTACAGTGTGACTGAAACTTCGCGGCCCATGTGCAGAAGTTGGTATTTTGTGGAAGGGCCACACTCAAGGGGCCAAAGAGCCGCATGTGGCTCGTGAGCCGCAGTTTGCCGACCACTGGTCTAGACCAGCCGTGGGCAAACTACGGCCTGCGGGCCGGATCCGGCCTGTTTGAAATGAATAAAACTAAAAAAAAAAAAGACCGTACCCTTTTATGTAATGTTTACTTTGAATTTATATTAGTTCACACAAACACTCCATGCTTTTGTTCCGGCCCTCCGGTCCAGTTTAAGAACCCATTGTGGCCCTCGAGTCAAAAAGTTTGCCCACCCCTGGTCTAGACCATGTGCGATGGCGCTGGGCCCAGAGCAGAGAAATGCAGCAGGAGAGCTCAATATGAGGAGGAGGTCGCTGAGAGGCGACCGAGAGCCCCTGGGGCAGCGGCCGTGTGCACGCCCACTGCCCCTCCCCAGCGGGAGCGGGTCTTCAGGCTCAGGCCCGGGACACCTGTGCCCAGTCAGTTGCAGGGGAATACTGTCACCTTCTGCTGCACATGTGACCTTCAGAGAGCTACCTGTCAGTCCCAGGCTCAGTTTCCTCATCCACGAGAAGGGTGAAATACACGCTTATCCACTCATGTGGTTGCTGTGGGGAAACCATGATACTATGAATAATTATTGTTGGACACCAACGATGAATAGAGAGGATGTCGCTGAATAGACACAAACTGTTCCAATATTAATAAGATAACTTTTTAATCAGTGAAATTATCTTTTTACTATATATTGTGTCATATGCCAAATTTTACTTTCAGGAGGCAGAATTCCAATTTATTTCTCCAACAGGTAAGTATGAGAAAAAGCATGACATAACAAATATAAAAAGGTATTATCTTAACTCATCAACAGAAGAATCTCTTCGGTAAGAAATGTAGGAGTCTGAGTCATGCTGGCAAAGGTGGTGTGAGCACCTGCCTGTCCCTGGACTGGGCTGCTGTGCCCAGGGACTGCGTGGGGATGGCGCCCCCTGGAGGGAGAGCTCTGATCGGCTTCACCTGATGGCCAAGGCCTCTTCTGAAAGGTTGCTTGGTGCCACTCACAGTGAAGTGTGATTCCACAGGTCATTTCTCTTCAAACAAACATTTGAAAAGACGGCAGACGGTAAGGCAAAGCTGCAGTCCACTCCTGTGTTTCTCACCGCGGGCCAGGACTGTCGTGACCAAGGCCGGACACAGTAAAAAGGCCCCTGATGGCGATGTCACAAGGATCAGCCAGGGGAGTGAGTGAAGGTTGGAACTTTCAAATGCTACTGATTTTAATTCCCAACATTAATTTATTTTAATTACTTACAACAGTTAGCTTCATAATAGTCCAAATTCAAGTTGCTTTGTTTTTAATTTTTCCTTTCTCTTTTTAATTTTCCGTTTATTTGAACTTTACATTTTCATTTCTTTCCTAATTCCCAGGTTTTGATAAAATTATGATGATTATCAGTCTGTTAAGAAGAATTCATCCTTAAATCTTGTAACTTGAAGGCTACATTTGAGCACTGACAGAAGACTGCATTAACCACCTTTTGCTATAAAATGACATACTTCAATTTGTTTTTTCTCATATTAGTAAGATATTCAGAATATTTCTTTAACAACAAAGCAGGTCAGAATATGGAATGCATACTTTTGCCTAGCACGTCAATGTAGCCATAAAGTAGGGTTCAGGGAATAGAAAGCTGTAAACACATCCAGTGCGTTACAACCCATTTCAAGAGAGAGAGGACTGCGGAAGAGGGCGGGCCTGCAGCTGCTGAGGGACACAGATCGCGCACCTGCAGCACTGGGCCGAGCCAGGTGGCAGGTGGCACACTGCAGGAGAGGCTGGGTGTAGGTAATTCAGTGATAAGCCGAGGTTCTGGCTGACCAGCCCGGGAGAGATCGGGTCATGGTGACAACAGGGCTGTCATGGCCTGGACAGTCCTCACCTCTCCCACAGCCGGGAGCCGCTGACTAGTAACATTTACAAATTATTCCTCTTGAAACCGAAACAGCATACGATTATTAATGTGAAATTCACTCTTTTGGAACTGCACTCATTTCAATGAGGTATCATTTAAAGTAGGCCTTTGCTGAATTTATGAGAAATATATTCTAACGAGGAAAGGACCATTTCAGATGGCACCTCATTTGTTTTAGAGAAAAAAACCTTTAACCTGTCTGGAAAACATCTTTCACAATGTAATTTAGAAATAAAAGGCTCAGCAGACTCACCTACTTGTACGTTCTGTGCTTCCTAAAACACATTATACAAATTAAGGCATAAAACCAGGGCTGTGTCACGTAAACCTGTGTATGTAGCGCCCAGACACTAGGGACAAATGAGCAGCACCTTGGGTCTGCTAGCTGCCCGAGGCAATACTTCTTACAGCGAAACTCAGAGACCTGCCTATTGTACAATTAGTGACACATATGTGACGTGGACGGGCAGTGTGGCAGACACTGTTCCAGGGCACAAAACAAATGCGACAGTCCCTGTGGAACCGATTTCAGCTCTCTTCCTCCCATACAAGTTCATTTGTTAATGACCAGCATGTCAATTACATAATTCCTTTCCATTTATTAAAGCAAGTCCCTATGGTCCTCTTCACTTGCGAGCACTCTAAGGGTAGTTATTAGATGTGCTTACTTGAAGGTTCACTAGTTCATAAAATATATGGCAAACATTTTGACACATTTAGATCAGCTTCATCCCATTTGTATATTTAATAATTTAGGTTTTACAGTATTCATAGACATTTCTAAAAATATCTCCTCTTAACTTCATAGGGATTTTTTCTCAGTCTCTACTGTTGCTGATCTCTTTCCAAAACAGCGTCTATGCTCCTTGAAGGCAAGTCATTTGCCTTCTGTTTCCCTCGTGGCTCACTGACAGTGTGAGCAGTGAGAAGGGCACCGCCACGGCATGGGAAGTGCCCCACCCCCGACTGGGTGAGTGGCCCAGTCTTCGTCACTGAGGCCCGGCTCTGCCACGTGTCAGCTGTGGGTAAGTGACTTAACCTGCTCGTTTGCAAAATGGAGACAATGTCACGGGCTTCCCGTTAATTAAGACAACGGCGAGCTTGTCTGAATTTGTGTGTGGGCATGACCACTGCGCACCCTGCTGAAGTTGTTTACTGCTGTTGCCTCAGTTTCTTCATCTGTCAAGTGGAGCAGTAAGAGCATGTGAGGACTGGAGGAGTTACTATATGAAGGACACTTAGAACAGGAACCAGGCCATGGGAGCACTTGACACATGTTGGTTATCATTAATAACAAATAGGAGAAGCTGCTCCTGACAATGAAATAATTAGCAAAAAAGAGACTGAAGTATTTTCCCCGAGATCTCTTAAAAACTAAACTAAACCAGAGGAAAGCCATCGAGTTGGAAAAGCAGCAGAAGGTGACACCGACGACCTCTGGGGATCACTGCGCAGTGACTCCTTCCAGAGATCTAAAATGCACACCACAGAGAGGCAAGCTGAAAATCTCACTAATAATCTGAGTAGTTAAAAGGAAGGAAAAAACCACTTCGCTTGGGACCCTGTTTAAAAGGATCAACGACCATTGCCGAAACCGGTTTGGCTCAGTGGCTAGAGCGTCGGCCTGCGGACTGAAGGGTCCCGGGTTCGATTCCGGTCAAGGGCATGTACCTGGGTTGCGGGCACTTCCCCAGTGGGGGATGTGCAGGAGGCAGCTGATCGATGTTTCTCTCTCATCGATGTTTCTAACTCTCTATCTCTCTCCCTTCTCTCTGTAAAAAATCAATAAAATATATTTTAAAAAAAATAAAATAAAAGGATCAATGAGAGAAATGCCCAGGCACTGACGGAATGACACGTGCTACGAGCATCATTTCCCGAGCTGGTGTTTGCTGGGAGGAAGTGGGGGAGGCAAGGCGAGCGGTCCTGCTGGAGCAGCACCAGGACCCTGGGTTTCAGCACCGGCACCGGCACCTGGAACCAGGAGGGGCCACCCTCACAGGGGAACGTGCTGGAGATGTGGCCTGGGAAGAGGTGCACATGCAGAGCACAGAAGTACGGACACTTTCTTTCAAAGTTAGAAATTACCATCCCTATTTTATTTATTTTTGTTTTTAAATAGATTTTTATCGATTTCAGAGAGGAAGGGAGAGGGAGAGAAGGATAGAAACATAAATGATGAGAGAGAATCATTGATCGGCTGCCTCCAGCATGTCCCCCACTGGGGATTGAGCCCGCAACCTGGGCATGTGCCCTTGACTAGAATTGAACCCAGGATCCTTCAGTCTGCATGCTGATGCTCTATCCACTGAGCCACACCAGGTAGGGCATCATCCTTACTCTAACGGTTTCTAATACCAGTACGGCCTAAACTCAGCACGTTTGCCTTAGGAAAACCTCGAGACAGCAGCCTCTCGGCCCTATAACCACGCGGTGGGTCCACTGGGCTGCATTTGTGTCAGCAGCTCCGAGTGGACGTGAAATTCAAACTCACTGACGTTAGAATCAGAAGCAACTTCCAAGGTAACATAATCCCATTTCCCCAAGAATAAGACAGTTCCCAGTGCGCACCTGTCCCAGGCCACAGTAGCTTGGATGAGCCCCTCAGGGCTCAGTGCTCTTAAATTAAGAGCCCTAGTGTTCAACAATTCCAGAAAAGCGAGGGCTTTACTCCGAAAAGAAATCCCTTTTTCTATGGAAACTATCGTCCCTTATAGTGTCAGCGCTTTCCTGGTCGTTCACAAGACCCGTCAGACATCCTCCTTCCTCTGCGAGAACAGCGGAGGGGAGGCTGCGGCTGAGCTAGGAGCAGAGGGCCCAGCCCTGAGGGGTGCAGGAAGCCAGAGCCTTCCTGGTGGAGCCAGGCCTGAGCTGCTACCCCAGTGAGACCACGGCTCTGACCTGGTCTCCGGTTACATTCTGAGCAAAAGCCCACATTTCCTGTGCCTCTCACAACTTAGGATCAGCCTTCCAACTTTCACAAGTTTCCTCTTTTCACGACAGCCCAGGAAACTCCATGGTGACCGGCCACCATGCTGGGCAGGCTTGGGGGGTGGGGTGGGGGGCCTCTCTCGCTGCAGAGTGGCTCACAGTCCTGTCAACTGGATGGAAATTCCCAGGGCGTCCTCCAGCTCAAACATGGAAACGATTCACGTCACGCCTGTACCCCTCTGCCCACAGGCATGGACAGAGGCAGGAAGGGCCGTGAAGAATGTGGTTTGGGGGCTGCTAATACGGTCTTCCTACCAGAAACCATTGGCTGGTAACTAACCAAGCGCAACAGAACAAAGTGCTACACTGGAGGCACTGAAGGCGCGTTCATTCCTCCCGAAGAAGATCTTTAAAAACAAGACAACCTATCTTCAAGCGGCAAGGGCCAGCAACCAGCCAGGAAAGCCTCCCGAGGAAGCAGGGGAGCCGTGGAGGCGCCGGGGCCCCGTAGCCCCGCCAAGGCCTCCGGGAGATCAGAAGCTTCCACACAGCACACCCGGCCGAGCTGTGGAGGGTGAGCACCTCGCTCCAGTGCCCTAGCAGGAACTCATCATCTTCACTGGGACACGCCTGGTGCTTTCAGAAGCGAGGACACTGGGAATGGGGCCAGATGATCTCATTCTCTCTAAATTAACCTTTAATGTTTAATTCCCATAAACAAAATATTAAAAAGGTGCTAAATTCAAATGCCTTGTCAAAAGTGACTTTGGGGGAAAAATATACATATATATATCAGGTTTTAAACCTGATAAAAGGATTCTCCATGTATATGACAAAACATACATCCGCTTCCAGGAAGGCACAGAATGCAAACACTGCAATTTTGGGCATAATTCCACTTATTTTTCTACTCTTGCCTAAGTGTCCCCTTTGAAAGACGTGTCCATTTCAGGCTTTCTCCCGTCTTCTGAGAGAAAGACAGGTGATGGTTGGAAAATTAGAACTATTAACCTGATCTGGTGCTTTGGAGACAAACTGGAGGAGATTTAATGGGACGACATCCTTCTGAACCGTGAGCACGTTATCGTAAGGATAATTACGCAGAGGAGGAGGGGGCAGACCAGAATTCAACATAATGAAACCCGAGTTTTAAAGAAGACACTTTTGAGAACAAGGCTTGTGTCTTTTTCTGAACAAGCATTTAGAACTGTAATACAGAAATAAGAGTTCACGCCTTTATTAGTAACACGTGTGAAAGCACTTACCGTGTGTCTGATGCACAGATGCTTAATGAAGAGTTTCTATAATTATTATTCCCATCATTATGGGCAACTAAAGGGCTGTGGGTTCGCATGAACCTCACCAACCTGTCAGGTAACACATAACGGGATCTTAAAAGATGTTTACAACACTCAGATCTTGAAGAACTAATATATGAACAAAATGGCTGCACCCACTGCCAGGCATCTGGAAACACCTTTTTCCTTCCTTCCTTTTCTTTCTTCTTACCTTGTGGTCCATACTGGCTCATCTGTGGACCGTACGTCCCACTCGAGTTGCTCTGCTGAAAGCTGCTGATCCCAGGATGCATCTGGCCCCCAGGAGAGGGGTGAGGCGACATGGACGGGCCTGTCTGCTGAGGTCCATACTGAGACATCTGGGGGTTTCTTTGTGTGCCTGCCATGAAACCTAAGCAGGAAATAAAAGGAAATACATAAATGCAGGTGACAATCACGGCCACGGAACGGTGTGGAGAGGGTGGGAGAAGGTAACATTGAGGTACATCTCAGACCCAGGGTGGGGCTTTCGGAGAGCCTCGGGGGGCTACCCTGGCCTCACACTGAACTCTCAGAGTTCCCGGAACCAGCGGATGCGGACTTGAACCAGGGAAAGGAGACGAGGGAGGAAAGGCAAGTTCCCGTAGCCTGCCTTACGGAGGAGGTCCCCACAGAAAGCAACTGTAAGAGTGGGACCCTCCTTCCCGCCGGATGCACATGCTGCGCACGCCACCTCGAGGGAGCTTTGCTCACCTCCTCACCTGTGGGACGCTGTCACTCACACATCCCACCCTCCTCACGCCCCGGCCGACACCAGCCTCCTCCCGCATGTAAGTGCCCTCCTCCTTCTGTCTCCCAGAGCAACAACCATTCACCTCGACTCCTATGCGAGTGCAGACCTGGGAGTCCCCGACTCACACTGCTGCTGTGGGCGGACTGGAAACAACCAGCGGGGGGGCGTGTATCCGCTATTCCCGAACAGAACAGGACTTGCCCTGCAAACCGTTCTGCCCGACGTCTCCCTTTCTCCCTGTCTCCATGGACCATGGACGGCACCACCAACCACCACACACTCACACCAGGAACCCGACACCATGCCTCCTCCTTCCCTGATTTCCTGTGCGATCCATCCATCCGCACATCCCCCAGCCTCCACATCTGAAACGGTCGCCTCTGCTCCATTCCCACGTCCACACGAGCCAGCCCAGCTCCCTCTTCCTTTCCCACAGCTGCCGTGGTCTAACTCCCCTCCCTCTGCCTCTGCCTCTGCCTCACCCTCATTTTGTTGCGTTGGTTCACTTTTCACAAAGCTGCCAGACGATTTCTCAGGACCCAGAAAGAAACGAGAGCACATCTTTCCCTGCGCAGAACCCTCCAAGGCTCCCCGCTGACCCCGGGAACACAGCGCCAACTCCTGGCCTGGGATCACTGCCTCGCTCTAACCCCATTCCCCCGCTTTCTCCTCCTCCTCACTACCCTGTGAGTCCACGGCCTTCTGGGAGTTCTCCCACTGCCAGCTCAGGCCACCAGGCCGCCCAACCCGGGCATGTGCCCTGACCGGGAATCCAACTGTGACCTCCTGGTTCATAGGTCAACGCTCAACAACTGAGCCACACCAGCCGGGCTGAAACACACTTTTAGACAAAGTTCTCCACAAATCAAGACATGCCTCTAAGAAAAGGCTAACACCAAACCAGCAAACTAACAAAGCGCTGCTGGAGAAACAGCTCTGAGAACCGAGTTGGGTGCTGAGAGCTCCCGGGCGCTGGGCGAAGGCTCCAGTGCGCTGGACAAGGCCGAGAGGGGCAGGTTCTGCCTCGTCCAGAGGGGAACCTAGAGCAGAGCTTCCGGAGAGGCTACTGAGGCAGCAGGAGGGGCAGGCGATGCCTGGAGCCAAGGTGGGCTTCCATCAGGGGTCAGCTGGGACAGGGGATTTACAGAGCCCTGGTGGCAAACATCGAAGGCAAAAAAAGATCTTTTGCTGTTGCTTCTGTATAAAGAGATAGACATAATAAGTACGGAGAGCTGTTCCTTATTATCCTATTTCATTTATTTATAAAGATGAGCCTTATGAAATTGAGCTCAATTGGCAGCTTCCAGATATAAATCTGCACAGAAAATGTTTGCTCTTTCAAATCTGAAAACAAACAGAAATCAGAGCACGAAAATTGCTAAAAATGACTGCATCTTAAGACGTTACATGAAATATTTATCTAAGCCTTACGATAAGATTCTCAGGAGTTTCACATAGAGTCCCGTTTAATAAAAAACGTGTTTCCATTCCGTACAGCCTGTGTGGGCTTTCTTCCTTACGGAGAAGGACTGCGTTCTTCCTCAAGTTAGGAAGACACGGGTCCGTTCGCCTGAAACGTCGCTTCAGCCATGAACCTCTGATCAGACGAACGTTATTGTCGCCTCTGGGACAGTGACCACAGGCCTCCGCTTTGTTCAGATGAGCTCTGAGATTCCACTTGGGCAAAGCCATTCCTTTATTTCCTTCCTTAAAATACACCCGCCACGGTCCACGTGAACTATCGCTGGCATTCCGCAGAAAATCAACACGTGAAAGGCTCCGGAAGGGGTGGGGTGTTCAAAGCGAATTCCACTGGAATGTGTCACAGCATAAATTCCACACCTTGGGGTCGAGGTGACATGGGGTATGGGATCTCCCTCTGTCCACAGAAATTGAAATTGGAAAGCTAGTCGCATGGATCATGGGGTATGGGATCTCCCTCCGTCCATAGAAATTGAAATTGGAAAGCTAGTTTTTCCTCTGCGTGCTTTTGCAGAGACACCTCTTACAAGAGCTTCCGGAAATCTCGTTCTGTATTTTCCAGTTATCAGCGGTTCTCAACCTGTGGGTCGCGACCCCTTTGGCGGTGGAACGACCCTTTCACAGGGGTCGCCTAAGACCATCCTGCATATCAGATATTTATGTTAAGATTCCTAACAGTAGCAACATTACAGTGATGAAGTAGCCACGAAAATAATTTTATGGTTGGGTCACAACATGAGGAACTGTATTTAAAGGGCCAGAAGGTTGAGAACCACTGAGTTAGATGCACCCTTCCCAGACAGTCCGGGGCAAAGACAGGCGGTGACATGACCACCCTGGCTCCTTGGAGCCTCATGCCTCTGACGGTGCCCGCGGGAACAGAGGCCCGGGTCCCAGCCTGGCTTGTGAACTAGTTCAGGACCCAGCAGGAAAGACATGCAGAAAAATGTATGAATCAAATTAGCTGTGCGACTTTAGGCAAATGCTTCAAAAATTCTCGAAACAGCCTGGCTGGTGTGGCTCAGTGGTTGAGCGTCGACCTATGAACCAGGTTTGATTCCCGGTCCGGGTACATACCAACGTCAACTCCTGTTGGAAAAACAGTGCAGCCCAAAGCACAGTTCATCTACCCGAGAAAGAGAGAAGAGCAAAGAAGAGCGAGTGTGCCCGGCTAAGGCAGGGGAGCGAGCGAGCACAGGACCAACCACCCCCGAGTGTGGTTTCCTCATCCGAGGCGCGGGCAGTGCGCAGCCGGTCCTGCCCTGTCGGACACAGCAAAGCACCTACGACCCCACAAGCCACCAAAAACAAGGCACGCTTTCCTGTTGGCACATGGACCACTTATGTTCACGCTGGCATCTGTCAGAAACTCACCCACGGAATAACTGCCTGGCTTCTTCACGCCGGTCCGCGAAAGATGCTTTCCCGCACGTGGGAAGTAATGGCCGCGCGCTGCCACCCGAGCAGAGGGCTCCGACTACAAAGACAGACCGTGGTTTCTTGCCACACGTAGGGGCCAGATTCCCATTTGCAGAGAGAAGCAGATTTGGAAGGATATTCTTTTTTTTTTTTTTTTTTTTAAATATATTTCATTGATTTTTCACAGAGAGGAAGGGAGAGAGACAGAAAGCCAGAAACATCGATGAGAGAGAAACATCGATCAGCCGCCTCCTGCACATCCCCCACTGGGGACGTGCCCGCAACCCAGGTACATGCCCTTGACCGGAATCGAACCTGGGACCCCCCAGTCCGCAGGCCGACGCTCTATCCACTGAGCCAAACCGGCTTCAGCTGGAAGGATATTCTTGCTACAGCTGAG
Organism: Myotis nattereri; assembly: GCF_964212035.1. Taxonomy (NCBI): domain Eukaryota; kingdom Metazoa; phylum Chordata; class Mammalia; order Chiroptera; family Vespertilionidae; genus Myotis; species Myotis nattereri. The sequence continues at coordinate 95,006,863 of NC_138081.1, read as the reverse complement.
TATCTCCAGCGCCTCCGCTGCCTGCTTCTCCTCACGACATGAGCTGGTTGAGGAGGAAACTAATGGCCCGTCCAAGGCTGGGACCCAGGCCCCGTGTTCTCCCGGCTGTGCCCTCAGGTGAGCTGGCAGGCTGGCCCCTCCTTCCCTGCCACCCGGGTCCTGGTCAGCGGCACAGAATCTAAGTTCTGCCCACCGACCCCACAAGACCTCTCAGCCGCTGACACCATCCATCATCGGGAAAATGAGTCAGGGGAGAGCAGACTGATTACCCAGATGGTAGATGGGACAAAACACCTGCCTTCCTTACGCAATCTTCTGAGTTTTAGCTGCAAAAGTCCACTTCAGCATGGAGTGCAGACCATCGTGTGGATGTCTCTATGAGCCTTTTTTTTTAAATTTTAAGGCTTTCCGCCCACATTTCACCCGAGTCACTTGGACCTGGTGCTAATGCTCACTGCTAATATTTGCACAGTGCTGGGCAACTTGTAACTCTCAGATACAGGACTGCACTTGATCCATGCGACAAATCCAGGGGACACTCTGATCCCGTTTATCGGAGGAAGCAGAAATTGAGTTAATTGTCAAGGTCACAAAACTAGTTAGTGGTACAGCCTGTGTCTAAACTCAGATTTTTTGGTTCTAAACTCCTTGGAGATTAAAATGAGGAAAAGCATGTGCTCTCTGAGGTGCTGGAGCTGAAGCAGAACGAGCCTCACAGAGCCCTTGTTGGGGAGAGAGCTCAACTCTTCATCCATCCTTAGATCTCAAGAGGCACCAGACTGCAGGGCGGGGTCCCGGCTCACAGGGCAGCGCTGGGAGTGACAGGTGATGCCTCATTCATTTGTTCCCTCAGCAAATGCAGACTCAAGCTCCTAGCACATGCCGGGCTCTTGAGAACACTCGGGATGAGTAAACACAGGCAAGGGGACCCATGTCTGGATAGGGATAGGGCTGAGGAGTGGGTGGCAAAAGGGTGGGAGAGAAGAGTTTATGTAAAGATCCTCGGAGGGGTCCAGCGAGGCGGGAGGCACGAGCCAGTGCGCATGACACAGAAGACCAGAGAGGGAGGCTGGGCGGGCCGAGGAAGGCCTCCTGACTAGCTGGCAGCGCAGCCTTTCTCCGAAGGCAAAGAGAAGCTCCCCAAGGCCTCCACAGAGGGAAGGACACAATGTAGTCAGTCTTCTGGAAAGACACCTGGGTGCACAGAAAGTGGGCAGGAAGGGAACGAAGCTGAAAAGGCAGGGTCCTGGGAGGTTGTTGAGGGCACCGGGGTGGCCCCGGCCAGGGCTGTGCAGTGGATACAGGGAAGGAGATGTGGGCGAAGCGTCGCAGGGGCAGCGCCCACACACGTGATGACTAGGGTGGATGCCTTTAGCTTCCGGGCTTGGGCTACTGGCAGATAATGGTCGTTCCGAGACCCAGACCCAGAGGCACAGGAGGGTGCATTATACAGTGCACGCGGAATTACCTAAGATCCATGTGTGCTCAAACTCGCACTGAGGCATAAGCCCAGTACAGCTGAGTGTTAACTAGTAAAAACAAGCTTAAATTGGCAAATCAAAAAACACTGCTTATGACAAAATTAACAAAACTGTGCTTTTAAAATATTTAAAATTTAGACAGATAATTCCTCAATGAATATAAATACACTTTTATTGTATGTGCTATTTGTTTTCTCAGGTTTTTTGTGACTAGATCTCTTGATAGCTGACGTAATAGGAAATTAAGCCCTACACTGTTATTTCTTTCATTACTGACTAGGTTTGGCTTGGTCCACAGTTCAGCTCAGAGTTCTGCCTGAAGAAATTAGAATCAGCTTTCTAGATATTCTCTCTTGTATATAACCTCCCATTTGAGTTCATTTTCATCTGTCATGGATTATTAAAAAAGCAATCCTCAATTAAGAGCAGAGGCTAAATTAATTGCATCTGGGGGTGGGGGCAGATTCATTAATGCCTTAACACACCCAGCTGCTATCCTTACACGCAATACACACGAAAGCGATGTTTCTTCTCTTGACAATGCCCTTGTGCTAAAAGGCAGCATCATTTTATGTAGTTCGCTCACGCGGTAAACAAGAGCACCTCTATGTATGGGGTAATTACAAAGGCGGCTGGAGAACATTCCTAACCACCAGGCTGCCTGTGAGATATGCCAGCATCTACTGATTCACCGTCACACTTAAAACAGAGAGAACCCAACAGAGAGAAACAAAACAGCTCCAACCCAACAGAAAGAGAAACAACATTTTTCCTGCAGATGTAAAAACAGAAAACAATCTTAAATCCTAATTGTGACTTGAAAATTACCTTGGTGGTCTCCTTCGTTTCTCTATTAACTTAATCAGGAGTCAGGTCAATTAGATATTCAACAATAATTTTTAAAAGTTCAAAACCAATTTTTGGTATAAAAATCACTATGAAACCTGAGCTAGGTGCAATAGAGACACTGAAGAGTTTTACTTATTTGGTCTCGCTGTCCCTGGGCTATGAAGAGCATGGCTCCTTTGGGGGCGGCCGGAGTGCGTGGAGGCAGCCTGTTCATTTAGCTCCAGGCGTGAGGACCCCAGGGCAGCCCTACACAGCGCCTGGGGCTGAGGAATATGTGGGGGAAGAATGCGAGGCAGGCGCGGGTCCTTGAATCTGGTGCAGAATCAAAATTTCTACAGAGAAACACTGTACCCACAGCAGCAAATGACCCTCGACGGTAAAATCGAAGGAAGTCTTATTAATATGGTAAGCCTTCTTCATTGAAGAATGAGTAGTTGACTCTGGCTTTTCTATGCTCTAAAAAGATTTGAAACCTCCGAATGGCGTGAAGGCTGACCTGGTTCCGCTGTCCAGCGTAGGCTTTGTGAACACGTATCACCCATGGGCTCTTCTGCGGACCCAGGGATGCGGAGGTACACAAGGCCCGCCTGGCCCTACAGAGCTCGGTCTCATCTACATTAAGACCCTGGATTTGTTTCCAGAGAATGCTTTTCTTTGCCCTTGGCGTTAAAAAGTAACAGAAAGATTTGCCCTAAGCAAACAGAATGCCTAGAAATCTGACGAGGAATTCTATTCAGACTTTGAAAAAAACACTAAAATACAGCACTAAAGACTAGGGATAAAATTATCCCAAGGCAGTTAACAATTGGGATTAATAGAAGAAAAGCTATAATAATGAAGACATATTCTAGTTGATCAATCTACAGAACACATGTAAGTTTGAAACATCATACTCTCACAGTAGCACACAGAAACATCTAAAGCAGACTCAGACTCAAGAACAGCCTGGGGGCCAGAGGGAAGGGGGCTGGGGGCTGGTGAAAAAGGTGAAGGGATTAAGAAGTACAAATTGGTAGTCATAACATATTCACAGGGATGTACAGTACAGCATAGCCGATATAGTCAATAATATTGTATTAACTATGTGTGGTGCCAGGTGGGTATTGAAAAATACCAAGGGGATCACTTTGTAAAGTATATGATTGTTTAACCACCATGCTGTACACCTGAAACTAATACAAAATAATACCGAATGTAAACTGTAATTGAAAAAAGTTTAAAAAGAACATCTAAGTGCCTGACCCCACCCCATCTGCTATACATTTCTCCGTTATGAAAACGGAGCTACTGTTACATATCACCGTGAAGATCACATTCCAAACATGAGAACGTTGTCCTGCTCTGACACACAGCTGCCAAGTACTAAGTCTGGTTCAAATACTTGAGATGTATGAAACGACCACACGTGCTTATGTTCTCCTTGTCCTGCAGCTGCAGAGTAAATACAGGAATCACGGGCCTGTCGGTGTTGCCCCCACCCACACAGGACAAGCCAGTCCGCACGCAGGCTCAGCAAGCCCGCGCTGCAACGTGTTTAACAGCAGAGAGGCTGTCATGCAGGTGGACGAGAATGGAGGCCGGGTGGGGTGCTCTTCAGTAATTCTGAAAGATTTCACCCAGGATCCCTTCTGTACATATCCACGGTCTCAGAATGATGCCCGAGAACCGCCTCCGGCCACAGAAACGTTCCTAGCTCATCACGGCCCTGCAGCCACCGCCCTTCTGTTTGCAATCGTGTCCAGAAGGGAAAGTTCTTAGTGGCTCTGCTTCCCCCATATCTCGAGGACTAATTAAATCCTCATTACTACCTTCTAATTATTCAAACACTATGGGATTACACAGAGGAAGTCCCTGTTGGTGCCAAGATGAAAAGGGTTAAATAACCCGTGTTGGTTTTGAGAACCCAGGTCTAGTTCAGACCTTCGGAAAACCAGCATTAACATGCATATTTAACTAGATACCACTGAGAGAATTAAAAGGGAATTCAATTAAAAGGTTTTTTAAAAAATTAATTCTGACCTCTCTACATCTGTCCAAATAAATAAGCCTTCCTGAAACGGTTTCACCTAATTGCTAATCCAATAAACTAGAAAGGCGTTTATTGGTTTCATTAAGCTTAGCATTTTGCAGGGGTTAAAAGTGGGATCATTTTGATGTTAATAATAATAATTCTTATTTATCTACTCCGACGACTATTCCATATTCCCTCCGAGCCCTCTTGGAAAACAGAACAACAGTCAAAAGCCATTTCCTATTGTTCTTTTCAATTTTTAAGAAATATAGGTTAAAGATTAAGAAATAAGGACAAAACTAAGCTAAACTTGTTAGCTACAATTTTTTGGTAAAATTTATTTCAGTGCGTTAGAGTTATGCAGTGCTTAGGTAGTGTAAATTACACCAGTTTATTTTATCTTTATTTTTTTGGTAAGGTGCTTTAATAGCAAGTCTTTGTCATTTTATGAGGTCTAGAGAGACAATTTGGTTTAAAATAAAAACTACGGCAAATGTGTTAGAGCAGTGGTCGGCAAATTGTGGCTCGCGAGCCACATGCGGCTCTTTGGCCCCTTGAGTGTGGCTCGTTCTGACTTCTGCCCATGGGCCACGAAGTTTCAATCGCACTGTACGGGCGCGCCCGCACGTGGTATTTTGTGGAAGAGCCACACTCAAGGGGCCAAAGAGCCGCGGTCTGCCGACCCCGGTGTTAGAGAATCCTAAACTGAAGTCTTGCCCCTTTTTCCCCAAAAAATTTGAGCTAATTTTCTTTAAATTAGGAAGCAGTTCCAACACTATATAAAGTTCAAACAGGAGAGAATAAAATCAAGCTATGTTGAGAAGTAGATGACAGTATAGAGAAGACAATGAACGTACTGAAGAATAAAGAGGCCAATAAACACCTAAAGTGCTTCCCTTCTCTGGGGAACCCGTGATGGCCACATCCACATTTACCTGCACAAACATCTTCATAGGTGGACAATACAGAACTACAGAAACGCAGCTATTTCCACCTCTACTTAAGGTGGGGAAGTGGATTTGTGGCTGATGTCCAGAACCGCCAGAAGAGGACGCTGCGCTGGAGACAGGGTATGGGTGGGGGCCTGGCGGCCATGAGCCCCTGCCCCGGGGTATGGCCCTGCAGTGGCCAGTGTGGTTCAGATCTTAGGACTGACTCAGGTGTGCTAACAGGGTACACAGTGGTTAAATAAATGTTCCTCCTGACAGGACACAAGACAAGAAGTAACAGCAGAGCTGGCGTTCAGCACCTGGAACCTGGAGGGACCTAGGCTCCGGGTCATATGTCAGCACTGCTGTCCCCCAGGAGGACTTAGGGGAGAATCAGGAAACGGCACCTCCCAGCACAGGCTGCATCTCTTGCCCTGAGCAGGTGTCTCTGGACAAGTGAGTTTCTAGATTCTTTGTCATTAAAAAACTGTGTATAAATGTGGAATCTTACTTTTAATCTTATTATTAAAACAAGATGAGTATAGAAGGGCCTGTTCAATTTGGTGGTTTCAGCACTCAGTAGCACAAAAGGTATGTTCTTATGGTTTCTGAGAAGAATACATTTTTTTGTAAGATGCTAACTACTCACCAATGTATTTTTTCCTCTCTGCTTCTTTCATCATTTTCCTAATTGGGGGGTGAGGAGCATGATATATTAATTGTAAAGCTATAAATTAATGGGGAATAGCCTAGCAAGTGTTTTCCTAGATCTACTTTGTACTATACATACTGTTGGTACATATGATGGTAAAAACAAGCAAGAAAAATGTTTTTATTATTGTATCAAAGCATTAAAATGACTGCCATTTACCATTAAAACATCTGATCAAATGTCATTAGGAGCTAACATTTCTTCCTGGATTTTAACAAATAACAAAGCCATTTTAAAAAATTCTTGCTGCCCAGCATTTTTTTCCACTGTGAAAAAAATTTTTTTTAATATATTTTATTGATTTTTTACAGAGAAGAAGGGAGAGGGATAGAGAGTTGGAAACATCGATGAGAGAGAAACATCGATCAGCTGCCTCCTACAAACCCCACACTGGGGATGTGCCCACAACCAAGGTACATGCCCTTGACTGGAATTAACCCTGGGACCTTTCAGTCCGCAGGCCGACGCTCTATCCACTGAGCCAAACCAGTCAGGGCTGTGAAAAAAAAATTTATTTATTTAAAATACATATGGAAATGCAATAATCCTGTTTGCCACCCCTCCACCCCCCTAATTACAGCCTACATTCAACAGCATTCTGCATTAGTTTTGGATGTACAGCTTACTACCCAGTTTTTAAGAAAATTTAACTCCTAAATGGACAAGCATCACCCAAGAGTCATTCTGAAATATGGAGTTTCCCTTCAGCGGGGGCTGTCCAACCAGCAAGAGGCACATGTCTCCAACACAGTCTTTCAGAGAACGTTTGGTGAACATGCTCATGAAAGTAAAGTCAGATTTAGCAAATTATAAAATTCACTAGAGGCCCAGTGCACAAAATTCGTGCACTGATAGGGTCCCTAGCAGCTGCTGGCTGGATACTCCCTCCCTTCCCCCGGCTGCCTGCCACCGCCAGCTGGGGCCTCCCTCCCTTCCCCTGGCTGGCCCCACCCCTTGGTCGAACTCCTGGTTGAGGGGACAATTTGCATACTGCACTTTTATTATATAGGATATTTGCTAATTGAAGGAAATGGTCATTCTAACTACCCACATTGTTATGTATTCACTAGAGGCCCAGAGCACAAATTCGTGCACCAGTGGGGTCCCTCGGCCTGGCCTGTGGGATCGGGCTGAAACCGGGCTCTCTGATGTTCCCCGAGGGGTCCCGGATTGCAAGAGGGGACAGGCCAGGCTGAGGGACCCCACTGATGCACAATCAGGACTGGGGATGACGTGGGAGGTTGGCCAGCGGGGAGGGACTGTGGGAGGGCTCTAGGGCGTGTTCGGCCAGACCCCAGTAGCAAGCTAACCTCTCAGTCAAAGCATCTGCCCCCTGGTGGTCAGTGCATGTCACAGTGAGAGGTTGAGCAGCCTTAGCATATCATTAGCATATTACGCTTTGATTGGTTGAACAGACGACCGGACACTTAGCATATTAGGCTTTAATTATATAGGATTATCAGTTAGCAAAACCACTCTACACAAAATAAAGAAAATCAGAGGGAAACAGTAGCAGACATATCAACCCAGTAGTTTCTATACAGTGACATCAGAGGAAAATCCTAGAGTTTGCCTTGATAATATATTCGAGTTAAAAGCTTAATTTAACTATGATTCCTCATTGTTGTTTCGTCCTTAACATCTGGTTTTGTACATTTTCAAATTTCTTAAACACATGTCATTTGGAAGGGGTTGGGAAAGACGTTGTTGGAGGATCTTGGAGGGTTTCCCCCTTTTTAATTGGTAGAGATAAAGGTTAGAATTGTAGTGCTTTCAAATAAGGTACCTCTTATCCTTTAATGCTTGCAAAAGAAGGAGGATTCTCCCAGTGGCAATGATGTTTCAGTACGGATTAAGTGAAATAACAAATATCTTTGTCTCAGCTCAGGTCTGGCCTGAGCAACCTCAGTGCGATAATTTCTCTAGTCCTTTTCCCTCCTTCCTGACCCAGGACCACAAAGCAGCTGCAGACCACAGCCACGGAAAGGAGCGTGGGGAGGATCCCCTCGCTTGGCCTTCAGTGCTTCCTGTGAACTTCTGTAACATCTCCCGGATGGCCAGCTCCACAAGGAAGTCACACAAACCGGCAACAGAGAGGATGAGCTACAAGAATGATTTATAGGAGCCACAGAGGGAAGTTTAGAGCAACAAATGCACACATTGCACCCTTATGAAACTCATTATAGTGGCGTTAGGAAGCAGTGGCCTCAAAGTAGGGTCCTCGGATCGGCAGCATCGGCAACACCTGGAACTCGCCAGAAATGCAGATGTTAAGTGTCCCACCTCAGACCCACAGAAAGTGGCATCTGGGTGTGGCCTAACAACCTATTTCAACGTGCTCTCCAGGCGCTCCTTACGCACCCTAAAGTTTGGAAACCATCCATCAACGATCCCATCACTAAAACATACTGTAGTAACTTGATAAGTAAATGAAAGTATTAACTATATATTAGATCAGGGGTCTTCAAACTACGGCCCGCGGGCCACATGCAAATACAAATATTGTATTTGTTCCCATTTTGTTTTTTTACTTCAAAATAAGATATGTGCATAGGAATTTGTTCATAGTTTTTTTTTTTAAACTACAGTCCGGCCCTCCAACGGTCTGAGGGACAGTGAACTGGCCCCCTGTTTAAAAAGTTTGAGGACCCCTGCATTAGATGATAACAAAAATGTTAAATATGTAAAGGTATTAGAAAATCTAAATTTCATTGTATTCCTACTAAACAGTCATTTCAACACAAATGATGTGTAGGTAAGGCTAAGCCATCTTTTCACTGGCATTACTTTCTAAGCAACATGCTACTGAGTTTTTAACCTGTAAAATAACTGAACCTTATAATTCTAACCAGTAGCAAGTCATATATAACTCATATAGAAATAATTATAAACATTAGGGGTCAGGAACCTTTAAATATTAGCTACCAAGCTACCGACTTGCCTTGGGGCAAGTGTGAGAGGGAGGGGACCTGCAGGAGGGTGGCACCTCCTGTGGGGGGAGGGGCTAGCCTGACTCCCAGCAGCGCAGTAATCTGGCCCAGCACGGATGGTGCTGTAGGCTTGTGAACCCATCTCCACTAATGTGGATTAAAATCACTGCACCACCACCAACCAAAGTCGCTTGGCTACCGGAGGGAAGAAAATACCCAGATGTCAACAAATGAAGGCCAGAGGCAGTGACACCTGGAGGTCAACATCAGACCTGAGCTGAGGGTCAAAGGGTTTGCGTGTAAGAAAACTTGAATGCTCAAGGGCTGCAGGAAAGTCCTTTCCTCTGGCTCTGGCTCCAACTAGCCTCTGAGAAAGAGGAAGTCACAGGGAAGAACCTCTAAGGCCCTACTTTCTTCTCTGTAAGTGGAGGTGATGGACTCCCTGATCTTTCAAGATGTTCCAGTTCTAAGATCCGGTAATTTTTAACACAAGGTCTTACTGGGTGTTTAAACTTTTAGTATTAAATGTCATGGAACAAATATTGATCAAATCAGGTAAACACCCTCACTAACATTTTACTCGTTAGAACCACTATCCAAATTGAATCGTTAATGGTCATTTTTACACAGCTAAGTCAAATATCGGACTAGAGTTATGTATAAACCGCTTCGGGCTGCTATGCAGACATATATATGCTTTGAATCTTGAACAGTACTCTGGTAAAATGTCACCCAATTTGCAAGAAAGCATCCTTTCCCCCCATATTTGTTGTTACATGTAAGGTTCTTATTTGTTTCGTTCATCTGATGAGGAAACAACATCCTTTAAAATTATTTACAAGGATATGAATGGGTAAGCAAATTTGTAGAAGCCCCATATACTCACAATGAGAAATATGGCCAACATAAACTGAAGACTCACCTCTTTCCTGTGGCATTGGTGACTGGCTCAGGGCAGGATGGGAACTGGATTCTGACTGGCTCCCAGGAGGCTGGGGGGGCATCTGACTGCCTGCAAAACAGGAGGGGAAGAGGGATGAGGAACCCTTTGCATTAATGATGCAATTGTGCAACACCAAGGCACAGTTACATTTTTATTTAATCTTTATTATCACAAAAGGCACGACCCCCTGCATAGAAAAAGAGCTCAAAAAGCATAATATTTCACACTTTTTTTGGTGTGTAAAATGAAGAGGAAAGATGCATAAACATATTTAGTAAATGATCTCCAGAAAAGTTCAATTTTTACTGGATGAGTTCCCAAACTCAGAGCAAATCAAATGAGTAGCTGAAATTTCCTGGCACACCCTTCTTCACTGCTTTTCACAAAATCCAAGACTGGCGAACTAAACGCATCCTCCTGAGTTTAATCTGGTCTCTAAGTGGGCAGGCGTGATGGCGGCCCACAGTTTCTCGTTGTTAATATTTATTCAATGTTGTAATAGTAACTGATGTGTAAAAACCCTTTGTAACTAATCAGAGATTTAACATAAACTTAGGAGATCTCCATTAAAAAACATAATAACAGGACTACAAAATATAGTATATGTTATCACCAAAGAAGGAGATAGCATCTGCATCTCTCTTGATCTTTATTGCTAATAAAGCAATCACATCTATTTGGTTTCCATGTACCTAACGTGTGTCCAGTTTGTCTTCTCAAACTATAAGGTAAGCTCCTAGACAGAGGAATGTCTTTTACTCCTTTAATCCCTCCATTAGCATAACAAATATGGGTTATTTAATACCCTTAATCTGAATCAAAGGAAAAGATGCTTCTTATTTATTAATTAAGGAGAGACAATGAATCATGTGAAGGCAGAGACAGGTTTTGAAATTTAAGATTCATCACAGGTACTTGATGATCTCAACTCTCTGGCTCAGAGGTTTAGATGTATTTCTAAAATAAAAATATAGAATAAAAAATGCAGTTCAACTTAGCACAGACCTCAAGGCATGCTATTTTATCTTCTAGCCCAGTGATGGCGAACCTATGACACACGTGTCAGAGGTGACACGCGAACTCATTTTTTTGGTTGATTTTTCTTTGTTAATGGCATTTAAATATATAAAATAAATATCAAAAATATAAATCTTTGTTTTACTATGGTTGCAAATATCAAAAAATTTCTATATGTGACACGGCACCAGAGTTAAGTTAGGGTTTTTCAAAATGCTGACATGCCGAGTTCAAAAGGTTCGCCATCTTTGTTCTAGCCCCTCCCTTTGCTAAAACAAATTGGAAAGACAAAAATATACATAACTATCTCCCTGGTATGGAGACTCGAGCCTATTAGATCAAACAAATAGCGGCTCTGACACCACAGGACCGCCTCCTCCACTTTGGACAGAGCTGAGAACCACAGTTGCGCAGAGAAGGAAATTAATGTACTGTGATCCCCACCAATGACCCTGGTGTTTCACACTGAACGACAACCTTCCGTGTTGGCACCACGGCATCTGCTTGGCCTGGCAGCGAGTCCAGACCAGCAAGAGCGAGTTCTGAGTCTCTGAGGACGTCACGCATTACTAGTTCTAGAAACGGTTGCATCTGTGGCAGCCAGAGAGGCGGGAAAATGATTTTCCACCCAGACAAGCTAGAAATAGTTGTTAAAATATAATCATAAAAATTCTCATTGTTTTTGGGAGTTTCGGCGTCTCACTTTTAGAAAAGAATGTAAAACTTATGAATGCATTTCTGAGCCTTCCTGGGGTCAGCTGCCACTCCCGTCTTCAGATAAAGTGAAAACCAAGACTTGAATTTCCAGTCACCACTAGGAGGCGCTCCTCCTAAGTCAGAGCCACAGCTGAAGGATGAAAGACCAGACAAGCAGCACAGACACTGCCTCAGACAGGCGGAGTAAATTAGCATGAATACCAACTAATCAAATGTAAACACTTCACGTTCTGGACGAAACAACTTCGAGGGGAAACACTGGTCACCAACTTGGCTACAGGTACACAGCAGTTGCTGTGGGTCACGGCTTTCCTATGCACTACCCCAAGGCCCCAATCCAAAGTCCATTTAGACATTTAAAGCACTCTGCAGCCAAATCCTGACTTCCAAAACGTCACCGGGGAATCGGCTCCCCGAGGACAAGTGCTCACATCACAATGACTGTTTCTGCACGGCTGGATGCACAGACTCACAACAGTGAAAACAAACTGCAATTCTCCGTTAACAGAGGACACCACCACCTACACGATGCATGCCCAGGGCACTGCTCTTACAGGCAATTCAACTAAAAAGAAAAAAGGCTGTTTGAAACCATCATGAATTCATAAAATCCTGCCACACCCACGCAGTGCTATTGGTTGGCTGGCGCTAAGACATAGCTGTTTAAAGCCATGAGATAATTTATGTACTAAATCCATCCTTTAAAGAAACAGACACGAACTCTTCATGGTAAAAACGGGTTTGCCCAAGCCGTTTTAAATTCCCCATTTGCCTGTACCCCCATTTTCCCATCACAGTGTCATAGTTACTAAGAAATGCCTTCATTCTCCTTTAAGCCCAGGGATAGGCCAGTTAGAGCAGATGCTGAATCAGAAGACCTTTGAGAATCACGATGCTGAAGATGCATTTGTGTCCAATTTCCACGTGAAGAAGACAATTCCAAACCCTTTGCACCAACCGAATTAACTAAACACCTTCAGAACCATGGATTTTTATGACGTATTTTTGGCATAAGTAAAATAAAGGTTTGGTAATTATTTTAAAAGAGAATGCACAGTGAACAAACTAACTTATAAGTAGGCTTTAACATTAAAATAGTTTTAGTGAAAGTCCATGTTTCCCCTTGTCTATGTCTATAAAGATGTTAAGCACAATGGGGAAAAAATTACAACTGGAAAAACCCATGCTATGAGTTGGAGTAAATTCTACCACTTTACACTTAGGTATTTATTCTCCAATGACTATTTACTTTTGATTCTCAGCAGAAGTCCATACTATGATTTTTTAAAAATGTACTTTTTATTGATTTCAAAGAAGAAAGGAGAGCGGGAGAGATAGAAACATTAATGATGAGAATCACTGATTGGCTGCCTCCTGCACACCCCACACTGGGGATCGAACCTGCAACCTGGGCATGTGCCCCAACTGGGAATTGAATGGTGACCTCCTGGTTCATAGGTTGACACTCAACCACTGAGCCATACCAGCCAGGCTATCCTATGACTTTTTATTTTATTTTTTGCTAATCCTCACCTGAGAACATTTTTTGCATTGATTTTCGGAGAAAGTGGAAGGGAAGGGGAGAGGCAGAGAGAGAGAAACACCAACGTGAGAGAGAGACATTGTGACGGGTTGCCTCCTACACACCCCAACCAGGGCTGGGGATCCAGTCTGCAACTGAGGTATGTACCATTGATTGAAATTGAACCCAGGACCCTTCATTCTATCCACTGAGCCAAACTGGCTAGGGCCTATGGTTTTTCAATAAAAATAGTTTTTCCCATTCTCCAATGACCATGCATATACAATAGTGTGCAAGATTTTGCTCAGACTAAGAATGAAACATCAATAAGTCAGCCGAATTTGTACTTTTTGCTGACTTTCACATTTGACTCTCAACACGTTATGCTATGAATTTTTATTAAAAAAATCTTTTATTTTTAATTTTTTTAGACTTAGAAGTTATAAAACTAGGACAAAAAGTTCTCTTATATCCCTTAACTCCCCTAGTGTTCTCATCGTATATAATAATCAAATAACTACCACAAGGAACTTAGCATGGTGCAATATTGTTAACTAAAGACCTATTTGAATTTCACCAATTTCCCACTTACTGTCTTTTTTCCTCTCCAGGATCTCACATTGCACTGAGTTCTTTTTAAGTCTCCTACAGTCGTTAAAGACCAGTCTTTCCTTTTATGACCTTGACATTTTTGAAGAGCACTGATCACATATTCTCACCCTCAGATCCTCACTTCATTTGTCCAGGGGTTCAAGACATTCTCACGTGTCATTTCTGGTGATGTTTACCTTCACTACTTGGTAAAGTTGGTGCCTACCAAGTTCCTCCGATGTCAAGTCACTATTTTGCCCTTTGTAGACGGTAAGTATCTCAAGGGCGATGCAAACCCTGTGTCCCCTCAAACTTGCACCCACTAACTTTTTCATCCATTGGAGAGTCTTGTCTGCATAGTCATCACCACGGTGTTTGCCAATGGCGACCCTTTCCTTCCCTCTTTCCTTCCACATTTACTAACAGGAGTCTGCTGCAAGGAAGAACTCTCCTCTTGCCCATCTGTGTGTGTGTTTACTAGGCTGCTTCCATCCATGGAACTCACTGTGCCAGGCACACTACAGGACGACTGCCAGGGAGCCACACTCTTGACTGAGGGCAGAACCTGTGACCTGGCTTCTAAGCAAAGAAATAACAAAAGTGATAAAATATCACCCCTAAATCGTATGGAGGCTAATGGGATTCTGCAGGGGTAAAGTCCTGAATCGGATGGCTCTGAAATAGTCAACAGGGAGAGGATCCAGGTAGGCCTGACTTTACAGGAGGACACAGGCCTGTGCTGCGCCGGCATGCTCCGGATGGCCTCGAAGAGCAGGTTTCCATGAAGTGAGCTGAGCCACGTGGCAAGGACGGGCAGCCTGCAGAACCCGAGGGCCTCACAAGCACAGGAAATGAATTCCTCCAATAATCTGAGAGACTGGAGGCAGATCCTCCCGAGCTGAGCCTCCAGGTGGGACACGGACCATCCAACACTGCAGCCTCCTGAGACCCTGAGCAGAGGGCCCAGCTAAGCTGTGCCTAAACTCCTGGCCATGGAAACTATGGCGGAATTAATGGGTATTGCTTTAAGAGGATAAATTAATTCATGGTAATATCACAAGAACAAAAAACTAATAAACTCATGGACGTTTATTTTATTCTATGGATTCAAATCCAACATTGACATTACTTTGTTGCTCAAATTGTTCCAGCTCTGGCCATTGGAATCTTTATTTCATGGAATCACAAGCTGCTCCAGGCCCATTTTCTATCTTCCCAGCCCCAACCCTGGAATCAGCCACTTTTCCTGGGAGCCATGGTTCTCTGTACGGAGAATGGCTTCAGAGACGAAGACCGGGCACCATGTCTGCTCATTTTTCTGGGGTGTTAGACCCTCTCAATGAACAGATAGGAAATATTTGTATGCACACTAACCTGCACATACACACCTCGGAAATTCAGTATTTAATTGTGTATTGTGTGTATGAAACCATGAGCTTATTCAAATTCCTCTAATTCCAACCCAAAAATAGAAAATACATTTTAGCCTTGTCCTTTTCCTTATTTATAACTCCTTTCTCCAATGGTAAAAATCCCAATTCTCATTATCTAAATCAGTTTATTAAATTTTAATATACATACAAAGTACTTTCAGAATTACTAACCTATATCTTTGTAAAACCACAGAGCCAGTTAGTAGGGCTTGTATTCCATTCTGAGTTCCCTCTACATCCGAATTGGATCTGCTTTGATATTTTGGGGATATGTGAAATACTTCTATGGGCCTAAAAGTCAGCATCCTACAAAGAGGCATATGCAGAAGAGTTATTTACCCCTCATCCCTGCTATCTGCTGCTCCCATTTCTCCTTCTTTCCACCCCTTTGCCACCTGCCCTCTATAAATAACCATTCTCCTTAGTTTTTGGGTTCCCCTCCCACTATATATTTTTTTGTATAAATGAGAAGATACCTGCATCTTCTCTGACATTATCTTCTTCCTTCCATAAAGGATAGCAAATCTTAGCTACCTTGGGGCTTTGCTTTTTTCACTTAGCAGCACAGCACATCCTGGGAAATATTTCCTATCAGTTTATAACAGTCTCTTCACTTTTATGTAGGTCTACACACGCCTTTGTGCTAGTGTTCCACAGTCTGTCCAACCACTCTACTATGGACGGCACTTAGGTGATTTCCAATTTTTAAAAAAAATATATCTTTATTGATTTCAGAGAGGAAGGGAGAGGGAGAGAAAGCGATAGAAACATGATGAGAGAATCATTGAGCGGCCGCCCCCTGCACGCCCCCTTACTGGGGATCAAGCCCGCAATCCAGGCATGTGCGCTTGGCCGGAATTGAATCTGGGACCCTTCAGTCTGCAGGCCGACTGTTAAGTCTTCTTTGGTTTCTTTCAGGTGCACAAAAGTTTTGCACATTTTATGTTGTTTATTCCTAAGCATTTAATCTTTGTTGCCATTATAAATAGGATTTTCTCTACTAGTATGTCTTTTAAGTGCTTATTGCCTGTATAGAGGAATGATATTGTTTTTTCTACGTTAATTTTATGTCTTGCTGCCACTGCACTGGATTTTTAGTTCCGATTAAATTTATCATTAATTCTCTGTAGTTTCCTGGGTTTACTATTATACATCTGTAAATAAAGGCAGTTTTATCTCTTCTGTGCCATTTGTATGCCTTTGAGAGCTCCCCTGTCTAGCTGCACTAGCCAACATCTCTAGAACAGTGTTGCATAGTAGGGGAGATAGTGATCATCTTGCCTTCTTTGTATCGTAGTGGAAATCTAATAATTTTCCATTACCTTTAAAACTAAAGCACATATACTTTACTATGGTGACAAGTATCACTTCACTGCTACAGTGGGGCCTTGACTTACGAGTGTCCCGACTAACGAGTTTTTTGAGATACCAGCTGTCTCTCCGCCGATTTTTTGCATTGAGTTGACAGAGTACTTTGAGTTAACGAGCTCCTTAATGAGCTCGGTCTCGGAACGAATTAAACTCGTAAGTCAAGGCCCCACTGTACTTCCTTGAGATGTAATCATAATTGGGTACTGAATTTTATTAAAGGTAATAATATTTTCCCTTAAGACTATTTATATAGTATAAAATACTAATGGAGTTATTTATATTGAACCAACCTTGCATTCCTGGAATAAATCTCACTTAGCTGTGGTGCCTTATTTTCTTAATGTACTGTTGGGTTTTGTTTTCTAATGTTTTTAATTTTTGCACTATGATAGGTTTTGAGGAAAAATTTTCTAACTAAAAATAGCTTTTAAGAACTGAATCAAGATAATCAAACTGAATATCTTTAGTAAAAAACATTGGGATTTTGGTATATAACAGAATTGGGCGTAAACAGGCTATTATGTATATTGTTGGTAAATTAGTACACATCCAGTAATGCCTAATTTAGTGGATGAACTGAGACATGGATATATTCTAGTTTGGTACACTTCATAGAGCAAGAGGGTGGGGCAGTGAGTACTAACAGGTACAGATCTACGAAACCATGACCGGACTGATAGCTAATTAAACCTTTATAAGTTATCAGTAATTACGTAGTTTTACCTTATTATTTTAGATCTGGAATAGGCCAACTCTTTCTGTAAATTGCCAGATAGTAAATATTTTAAGCTTCGCAGGCCATATGTTCTCTGTTACAACTAATTCAACTCAGCTGCTGTGGTGCAAAAGCAGTCATACACAATATGTAAACAAAACAGCACGAATAAAACTTTATTTACAAAAATAGGTGGCAAGCTGGATTTGGCCCAAAGGTTGTAGTTGCTGCCTCCTATTCTGAAGGATGATGTCAGTAAAGAAACATTCAGGGATACTTGCTCATGAAGTCAAATAAACATCAAATGGTATTGCTTAAGAATAATGACGCATAAACCTGACACACTCCCCCATCCCTGGTCAGGGCACACATGGGAGGCAACCAATTGATGTTTATAAGCGGTTTGCTGATGTGCCATTGGGTCTTAAAAATACCGATAAGCCAGGGCTGCAGAGGCGTGTCTGACTCGTATGCTGCCTAGCCACCACGACAGTGAGGAAATTCCCACGATGCCCCGCACGAGGCAGAACCTATCCAGGAGGCACCTATCTTCCCTCTAGTCATGCACCTGCACCTGCGGATCAACCTTTTCGACCCCCCCCCCTCCCCCGCCCGCCGCTGCAGTCCAGGGCTTGGAGTCTCTTTGTTAATCTCCCTGCTAGAGTCCACCACAGAGGGGTAGAAACAAAAGCGAATGTGGTCGCTCTATGGAAGAACCACGCCTTCACAGGGCCTGCACTGCCAGTACTTTGTTTTTATTGCAAAGACCAACTAGTTATAATACATCATTATTTCATTTAGCCCAATGGATTCAAGCCAGCATTTTCCCAATTGCCCTCTTTTATGAATCATATAAACGAAAGCTACCTAACATTTCATATGGAAGTCAGTGTAATGGTCGGATTCCCTAAAACTCATTCGAGGCCTCTGGGGTAGACCCCTTCTACGGAGAAATCGAGGCAGGAAAGTGAAAAGGCTCTCACTCAGGCTCCAACAGCTGAGTCAGGGACTCAAGGAAACCAGTTTTGGGTGCACTGCTGAGGTCACCACAAGCTCTGATTCAGGAAAAACCAGAGTCCAACAACATTGACATACGGCGTTCTCCGCCTGAAAAGACCGCATTTGCAGTGTGGACCGGACCGCCCGGCCGGGAGGGAAGGAAGCCTTGGGTCTGATTCCATCCCGCCTACAGGCGGGGCGGCCTGAAGCAGGCGGCTCCACCTGGCCGCCGCCCTCTTCCCAGCTCCATCACCTGCCGTTCTCTGCTCCCCGGCAGCTCTGTGGTGTGGGGTAAATCCACACCATCTCCAACAGCTTTACAGCGCAGGTGAGCCACGGCGGCCTCTGGCGCACAGACTCTGCCCGTGGGTGGCGGCAGTGCAGTGTGCTGGACAGAGCAGCTCACGCCCGCCAGGGAGGGCGGCGGGCTCGGCACAGCTTCCAGCGAACCCTGCTCTGATCCCGGCTCTGAGGCGAGGGCCGGGGGGAGGGCACTCCACAGAGAGCAGGCAGTTTATATTTCTCTCACAAGGACAAATTAATAAAAACAAAACCTAATTTTATCCCACTCTAACCTATTCTTATTCCTCCTCAATATTTTTCCTCTTTCTAAGATTCCTTTTTTGTTTGAGGAGCTTAATATTTGGCTGCCTTCTGAACACATGGGCATAGTGACAGATGAAAGACTGTATTCATCGTATAATTCAGAATAAGGGGAAAAGCCGACTGCTGTGCATTTAAGATTCTAACAACCTTGCAATTTTGTATAGTCGTTTCCCCACCCGTTCTTTTGAAGAAATCTGCTTTTATTCTGCTAATAACTAACCGCAGTCGCAGCAGCATGGATCCGATTAGCAGCTCTTACGGTACAAAGGGGAGAGGGGAAAAGCTGCGAACAGGGTTGCCAATCTGTCCACCTGGCCCCCAGGAGGAAGATCAGATGTGGCGCCGCCTGCTCCCTGCTTGCACTTCGCTGCTGCTCCGCACGCCTGGTGGAGACCGGCCTCTTTCAACCCAGGCGTGTTCTTTCCTTTAAAGGAAGTTTCACTCGCCTCCCTCCTCTCTTGTCATTCTGGGTCCCAATATGTCATGATAACTCTTTACTGTGAGTGTGAGCAGCTATGAAACGCCACACACTGGTGCTCACTTGCTCGGAGTCATTCCGCATCTACAACGGAAACACGCAGAGAAGTGCCACGTGGCTGTGGGGCCCAGGGCCCTCGCTTTCCCACTGGAGGTGGCCACACGGCCAGTCCGCGGGCAGTTGATGCTGCTTCTGGATGCGAGGAGGGAGGAGAAGATACGCGGCTTGGGAACTAAATAATGCAATTTGAGGACAATAAGGACAGTGTATAAACATGTGGGACCAACAAATTTGCCTCCTGGCATTACAGGCAACGTGGCTTCTTTATATTTCCTATTTAGATATGGAATTGCCAATTTAGGTGCTAAAATAATATGCTATTTTTTAAATGGTTTAAAAATTTACAAATTTATAATTACACAAAATATTGAGCACTTTTTTGTGTGATAAAACTGTAGACTTCTAAATCCTTGGCATAAAACAACTTTTAAAAAGTAAGAGTCAGAAAGCTACAGCATTGAGGCACAGACCTGAGGCTTCACACGGAGTGTCCAGCTTCTCAGGACACAACCAACTCTTACATTGCTGTATTATCTTTTACTTAAGGGCACTTGGGCGGCCAAGGCGGGAGGCAGCGGCGATGCTCACAGGGTGTGTCCCTTCAGGAAAAAGTACAGCAGGGACAGGGCCTGGCTGGGCAAAGCTACACTTGTGGCGCAGACTGCGGAGGGGCAGGGGCTGAGCTCAGCCCCATGGGGACTGAGTGGGGCTCTGAGAGTGCAGGGTGCAGACGTGCCTCGTGTATTCTCCATCAATTCTTTTATTTCAGATGTTAAGTAAACGTTCAGCAAGGATCTTTCTCATGAACAGGTGCTTTTATCTTCGACTGGTCACTGTCAAATACCTGGAGCCTATATATATAAATATATATATATATATGTATACACACACACACACACATACACACACACATACACACACACACAAGGCTAAGTGACCGACCATCCGACTGGCTGGTACATATGACGCGCACTGGCAATTTAAAAATAAACGTTGACTCACGCATGTGCAATACATATAAAGCTCTCGCTGGCGCCAATCGTACGCATGTGTTTCTCAAAGCTGAAGTATTAACAGGATCTGCAGAGGGAGAGGTTGTTCTGATTCCAAGAATTGATTTGTCCCCATCTGACACTGGCCTCCCATTTAAATTAATTCGAAGACAGTTTCCCGTGATGCCGGCATTTGCGATGACTATTAATAAATCACAAGGACAAACTCTAGACAGAGTGGGAATATTCCTACCTGAACCTGTTTTCGGACATGGTCAGTTATATGTTGCTTTCTCTCCAGTTACAAGAGTGTGTGACGTTAAAGTTGTAAATACTTCATCACAAGGGAAATTAGTCAAGCACTCTGCAAGTGTTTTTATTCTTTTTTTAAAAAATATTTTTATTGCTTGCAGAGAGAAAGGGAGAGGGAGAGAGAGACAGAAGCATCAGTGATGAGAGAGAATCATAGATCTGCTGCCTCCTGCACGCCCCTTACTGGGGATTGAGCCTGCAACCTGAGCATGTGCCCTTGACTGGAATCAAACCTGGGACTCTTCAGTCCACAGGCCAACGCTCTATCCACTGAGCCAAACCAGCTAGGGCAGTGTTTTTATTCTTAATGTGGTATACAGGTAGATATTAGAATAAGTTTAATCAATTTATCAGTCATTGTTTTTACCAATGTTGTTTTTATATCATGTTTTTGTTGTTTTATATCATGTCTTTGTTGTTGTTACATCATGTTATTGTTTATTAATCAATTTATATATTATTTTCATATACATTTTACTAATTTTCTTTCATCTCTGACACTTCTATTATAGAGAAAGGGTGAATAGCAGTATTAAAATATTTCTTCTAATTAATTTCCTTTCAATGTGCATGAATCCGTACACCGGGCCACTAGTTATTCATGTGCTGCTCTAATCCAGAGTCCAGTCCTGGCTAAGATTCGACCCCCCTCCATCCAGCCAATGCTGACACCGGCGACTTGGAAAGTGGGAACGTCAGTTGGGTGATGACAAAACTCTCCAGTCAATCTGTTCTCAAGTGACCATTTTCTCTGAAGATAGAGTTACTTATTAATAGACATTTTTAAAAATAATGAGGTCATAAAAATTTTGGATAGTAAATAATTACAGAATTTTGTGACAACATTTGTGTGGCAGTTTGTGTGTGTGAAGGATGGGAATCAGGGTGGGACTACATACGAAGGTACCTGGTTAAATGAACAGATCTCAGGACCATGATTTCAGGTCCTGGTTTTAAGGGGAAAGGAAGTAAAGTAATCTCTCAGTGAAATCTCCTTCAAGGGGGAGGAAATAGAGTGGCCCCATAAATTGTGAAACATGATGGCAGAGCCCACAGGAGGAAAGGTTATAGAAGTAATCAATGTTAGAACTCTCTTTTCTTGAATTCTGGTTTATTCCAAGAGAACTGTGAGCTCTTCAATTTGGCCAACATTCATTAAGCACCACTTACTTGCCAGGTACTGTTCTTGGCACCGGGCATGAAAAGGAAGCATGCTCGCTGCCCCCAGCGTCTCCCGGGCGGGGTACTGAACCATGGGGGACAGCTGGGCTCTCTGGGACTCGGAGGGATCATGGGAAAGACAGTGGAGTTTGGTCTTGAGAACTAAGGGGGAGTTTGCCAGGCTGGGAGGGGCGGGCAGATGTTTCAGGCAGCGGGGATTGGATGCAGGAATGGAGATCTGACACGGGGGATGGGCGGCAGTGTTGAAGGGAATACTGAACACGTACCCTTGTCCACTTGGGAATTAAATAATGCAATTTGAGGACAATAAGGACAGTGTATATAAATGTGGGACCAACAAATTTGCCTCCTGGCATTACAGGCAACGTGGCTTCTTTATATTTTCTGTTTAGATATGGAATTGCCAATTTAGGTGCTAAAATAATATGCTATTTTTTAAATGGTTTAAAAATTTACTCATTTATAATTACACAAAATATTGAGCGCATTTTTGTGATAAAACTGTAGACTTCTAAATCCTTGGCATAAAACAACTTTTAAAAAGAGTCAGAAAGCAATGATATAACATAGAAAAACTACACACGAGGTTCAGATCTCTAAGAACATTCTTGCCTTTTTTCAAGTAGAATTTAATATGATTCTTAGATTTTGTGTGAAATGAACTGAAAAAAATAATGGTGAAAATATGGGATTCTATTACTGAGTTAGGCCCAAGACTGTGAAAGTTATTTTATCACAGAAATTTTTTTCCTGTGACATTATGACATTATGATTTCAACTGAGTCACAACTTATTTATAGAAAGTAAAAAAAAAAAAAAAAAAAAAGCTATTTGTCCCTAAACTCTTCTATGAACTCACACATGATTATAACTGGGAATATTAACTTCCTTTCAAACACGCCCTCAGGGCAGGAGGGCAGTGTGAGGCAGTACTGGACACGGTGTCTCTCCAAACCTAGAAACCTCTTCTTGGCATGGCTTCCAGAACCCACACACCACTGGCTGCTCATGATCTCTATGTCTCTGGGGTCCGAGAGCGCAGCCCTCAGAATTCTTGGCTTCCGACCTTGGCTATAATGTTAAGCTGGAGGGAATGCTGGGAAGAGGATGGCGCTGTGTCCCTCCCGGTCAGACCCGGTGGTCGGCATCCCCGGGCGAGCCCAGCTCCAGCCTTTCCCCAGGACGTTCTGTGTAGCCAGCGCTGAGAAGCCTGACCTCACTCATTCCCTGGGTCAGGAGTTCCCAGACCAGCGGCTTCTCTCCAGCTTCCAGGAACTTGCTGCAAATGCAAATTCTCCAGCTCCATCCCAAACCCACTGAATCAGAAACTAGGTTTGGGGCCCAGCCACCTGGGCTGTCCCAAGCCCTCCAGGTGACTGTGAAACAGGCTGGGTGCCTAGGTGGTCCCCTCGGGAACTCTAATGACTCAGACCTACTTCTCCAGCCTACACATCCCGAGTCCAGACCCCGCTGCCTATTCAAATCTCCCTTCACATGCACGACAAGCATCTCAATGTAACATGTTCAAAACCAAATTCTGGATTTCCCCTTCCCAAACTTGCTCCTTCCTTTGTCTTCCACTGTACAGACCAACCATTTACCAATTTCTTGAACCAAAAACTTTTTGCCACTACTGCTACTCACACATCTAGCCACGCCCAGCCCTCCCTCCCCTAGGGACCGCAGGAGCCTCCCAGCCACTCTCCCTGCTTCCTCTCTGGCTCCTGAGTGTATACTCTGCACTCAGCAGCCAGAATGTCCTTTTAAAGCCTAAACTGGACCATACCATTCCCTGCCTTCTACCTCCCAGCGGCGCCCCATCACACGTAAAATAAACACTGACTCCTAATCATCTCGCACAAGGGCCTAAAGAAGCTGGCTTTAGTCGCCTCTAATCTAACTGCCTAGTGATGTGTCCCCAGCTCCCCCTCCCCTCCACACTCCAGCCCCAGGGACATCCTGGGTGTCCTCTGCCCACATACCAACCACATGACTCATTCAGGCCTTGGTACTTGTTCTTTGCTCTGCCAGACGGTCACATGGCATGCTTTTGGCCTTCATTCACTGAAACCATAGTTCAAATATCAATTTCTGCCCTCGCCGGTTTTGCTCAGTGGTTAGTGTTGGACCGTGGACTGAAGGGCCACGGTTCAAACCCGGTCAAGGGCACATATCTCGGTTGAAGACTTGATCCCTGGCCCCAGTTGGGGCATGTGCGGGAGGCAACCAATTAGTATGTCTCTCTCACATCGATGTTTCTCTCTCTGTCTCTCCCCTCCCTTCCATGCTCTCTAAAAATCAAGGGAGGAAAAAAATCCTCAGGTGAGGATTAACAAAAAAGATTACAAAGATCAATTTTTAAAAGACACCTGCCCTAATCACTGCTAACTAAAGAAGCAACCTGATTCTCCCTCACCACCCCCAAATAAAACCTGACAGTAAATTATATGCTTATTTGCTTATTTCCTGTCTTTCTCATGAGAATGCAAGCTCCCTGAGGACCGTGCCCTTTGCCACTTATGTTTAGTGTGTTTCCCCCAGTTCCTAGGAACATGCATGCAGCAACATATGCATTCAGTACCTGCTGAATTAGTGAAAGAGAACAGTAAGTTCAGAAAGGAACAAAGTGGGCAATTTGAGTTAGTTGGCCTTCCTCAGGAAATCACCTCATTTATCCGATAGCAAATGGGCCACATGCTGCTTTTCAAAAAATGCCAAATGTATTAATCCAGTGAATTAATACATTTGGCACCCTTGGCAAGGTCACTCTTGGCATTCAGCTATATGCATTTAATATAGTTTGCAAGTACAAACTCCTATGTCACTTTCTGTTTAGAAGGGAGAATATCAACATTAACATCCCCAGTTATATAATTTATAAACATGCAGATGTGGATTATTAAAGATTAATGCATTTTAGGATTCGTGTCGGCATTCCGTTTGTCTCATGCCGAAACCAATTCTGTTCTTCATTAGTCAATGACAACCCATATCACCCTGTTATGGAAGAGAAATCAAAGGTGCAAGTGTGTGAATTGAAACTAAGTGATGAAACTGATTAGTAAGAGACTTAACGGCTATAATCAATCAACACATCATCATAATCCTGGCACCAGGATTATCAGAACACAGGGCAGTACCAACACTCTCTGTAAGGGTTTTGTTCCGCTCACCACTGCTGCTTACCCCCTTTAGGAATACCGCAGCACAGATCGCAAGTTCCTGAAATCAACAGTGGGAACATCTTGACTGTAAGTACTATTTATTTTATCACCATTTTCCCCATGATTTTGGAAACTTTTACTTCTATGCTGAAATCTGTTCAACAAGCTTTTGCATACAGCAGGTCAACGCCACAGCACTGCAACAGCGGCATCCCATGGCTGAGTCGACAGCCACCCTGTTCAGTTAATCACAAGTTCAGAGTAGCGGCAGTCCACTCAGCTCCAGAAATGAAAACGAACAGTAAGCAGGGCATCTGAAATGCTTCTTCAGTGAACAGCGTAGAAAAAGAAAGGGGAAGTGGGCCTGGTCTGCTGGGGTGACCAAGAAACACATCAGTCGCTGCTCGTCTTATAAGGCACAGAATGTAGCCTCGGCAACACAGACCCTGTATGTCCATGGGCAAAAGACCGAATAAAGGGAACGAAATGAGAGGGAGCGTAAACTGATCTGCATAACTCAGTTTTAACTAAGAGAGTAGCAAAGCCACTGGGAATGGGCATTTGGAGAAAATCCCAATGATCTCTGATTCCTGAACGTGGGGGAAGGAGAAGCAGAAAAGGCTTCATTTGAAATTTGTTGAAGTGGAAGAACCAAAAGATTTCTGCTTTTGAAAAAAAGAAGCAATGCTCATCCCCCAACGATCAGAAAAACCTGGCTTGGGCCAGGAGGCACCTCCAAAGGGAAGAGCAGCTGCTTCAAACGCAAGGAACCTGCCCCGTAGAAACCGCAGAACATTCACAGCCACAGGACTGAGTTTCTACAACCCGGATCCTGGCCTGGACTTTAGGGGAAGGCGCTAATAACTGGTAACTGAACCATGCAGAGCTGCAAGGGCGTCTCCCTAAAGGACCAAACACACCGCTGCTTTCTTAAGTGCTGCGAGGCACCATGTGGAAAAGATCTGCAATTCCTGTTTTCTGTAACACACAAATATTTTACTTTCTAAGGGAAGAAAAATACTGGCTGAAGTTCTCTGGTTGGTAGAACTGCTGAAGTGATGTTTTCTGGCTGCCTCGGATTAAAAGCACGGATGTATCGATGGCATTTTGTGTTTGAGAGTTTTTCCTGCTCAGCTTGCCAATAAGCAGCACGCATCTTCCCTACAACAAGCTGTTGCGGGGTTTCTACTTCACGAGAAGCCAACAAAGAGCCCGTGATGCATGTTTTAAAGTCAGATGATCAGGGCAGGTGACTGCAGGCTTTCTGATAAAAAGGTGTCATCATGTGCAAAGCCAGCTTAGATCCTACTAGTGCTATCACAGCCGGAAACTGGGTCAGAAGCACTTACACAGAGAAAAAACCTCATAATTTTACCTTGAATTTGATTAAGCAACAATAAATTAAAAAGTGGAAAATTCAGTTATGTAGGATGGGTTAGGCTTGATCCTAAATGTTCAAAATACCCAGGCGGATAGATTAAAAGGAGAGAAACCCTGGTTTGCACCCTCCGGTGTTCATTTCATAGGCACTAATCTTGACAAATCAGACCAGGAACCACCATTTCCTCTTTAAACTCCTTCCTGCTCACTCCAGCCTATGGCTAGCTCCTAGTTGCAATTCATTTTTCTCTTTCCCATTATAACATCCTTCCAAATCTGCTTGTCTGAATGTCAAATTAAGCATAAAAATCTGTTTTCTGACGAGAATTTCTTGTTGTTTGTGCAGTTACAGCAGCTCCCACCGAAACAACTTCGCTCTCAGCTGCTGAGCGGGCAGGGCTGGGGAGCACCATGCAGGACATTCTCAATGCGCCCTAAAGCTGCCCACGGACCGCTGCCCATATTGCATCTAATGGGTGCCGCCTTTTTGGACTCGCTCTTTGGGGTCCTAGATCTCCCCGAGGGCAGGACTTCCTTGCGGCTGGTTGGACGCTGGAGGCCTGACAACGCTTCAGAGAATCCGGCTCAGTATAAAGTGACCGGGGGAGGACCACCTGTGGCAAAGCCATTTCCACAGGCGCTCAGAACCTGTGCTCCTTTTAGGACAGCAGCTAGGTAACTCGCCAGGGATGAGTCTGCATAAGTGAGGGGCCGGAGCCCCAGGCGCTGCGCCCGGGGGAGGCAGGTGTGCAGGGGTGATCACGGGGACACGCTGCAGCCGCCGGGCCAGGGAGGGCAGGAGGGCTCCTGGAGAAGGAGGGTGCAGAAGACGACCAGCCCCTGAACTTCTCTCCCCTAGCCTCTCGGCTCCTGACCCTTGGCCAGTGTGGGGAGGGGGGAGGGGGGGCAAGGCCTCAAACAGCAGAGCACATAAACTTAAAAAGGGGAGCTTCCTTCGTTGGAACTTTATTTTTGTCTGTGGCGGGTAGGAAGATGTTGTCACTGCTGAGTCTTCTCATCATAGACACCGAGGGCTGTGCGAGAAAAAGCATGGCCAGGAAGCAATGGCTTCCGCCTGACACTGATGTGAATACCTGACTCCGTAGCTTTGGTCCTAATCAACTCCGGGCAGCAGCCCTGCCCTCAGGTGAGAGTGACAGCACCACCTAAACCTGCACTTGGCACAAACGCTAAAATAAGACGGGAACCTGTTCAGGGACTCGCTATTACCCTGCATCTGACGGGCTGTGATGCACTGTGCTCAGCAGTTTAAACACTGAAAGGTTTCACAGACGGAAATGTTATCAGGCTCTGAACAGTGAACAGTTAACGTCCGCCTGCCCACCCTCCCCTCCCATTATGTTCACCCTTCTTAATATTTCAACACGGTGGCTGCTTACAGCACATGAGGAAAAGCTGACACAGGCCTTTGGCCAATAAAATAAAACATTTTGGCTTATTTACATTTTTGCTTTGTTAGTAAACTGCAATGGCTGGCTCTGGCAGCGAGACCAGTGAGATGAACACGCACTAAATCTTGCCACGCGGTGCTGCGTCAGCTTCCGCTGTGCGAGGACCATCAGGCCCCGAGGAGACCCACACGAGACAGTCACGCCCCAGTTTGTCCCCCTTAACCAAAGACAAGCACTGGAGGACGTCAGCCAGGAAGCAGCACCAGCATAGAGTGATGGGTGATTTCTTCGAAGGGAAGAAAGGGTTACTATCATTCATTTCAGAACCACCTGCTTGGAGTTTGGATTTGCTTGATTTAAATGTGTTTGTATCTACGTGCACATTACCAATTAAAAAGAGAGACAGTTTCATTTCTCTCTCTAAACATAAATACACTGGTATAAAGGAGGGAGAAATGCAAACAATAAGTGAAAAGAGGAAGGCTGACAATGCCTGGGGGGACTGTATCCTCAAATGCTTGTTTACACTGAACACCCAGGGCTGCGTTCCCCACCTTCTAACTACCGGCTGCAATGCTGGAGCCAGCAGCGTGCAAACAAAAGGAGACATCCATGTGGCCGCTCACCACAGCCCATCTCCACCTGCTCTGCAAAGAAGGCAGGAAGGAAAGCCCCGCTGAGTGAGGGACGTGCCAGGCGAGCGGTGCCAGTGTGTCACAGCGGTCGTTCCCATGACACTCGGTGCTGTGAGGCGGCATGATAGGAGGGCACATTTGCAGTGGGCGGAGGGACGGTTTAACAGGCAAGAAACAGATTCAGCCACTTGGGACGCTTTCCTGGGCTTTGTTTATCTAGCCTCTGATACTTCTCCTTAGCTGTCAATCTCATTTACCAGGGCAGAGATGGAGGAAAATGAGTGCTCTTTTTCAGCAAACCCTGGGAAAGCAACACGAGGAAGAACCCCCACAACATTTTGGCGTTCCCTCACCCCAGCTATCAGCTACACGACAGCTGCGCACTTAACAATGACTGCATGGAGACAATGATTGAGAGAGCCAATCTGTGACACAGGGAGAGGCAGCAGCAAGGCATGGTGGGCGGTAATGGGAGAGAAGTGAGGTCAGAAAACACAAGTTAGTTCTGGGAATGAGAGGAAGGAAGGGGGAGAAAAGAAAGCAGAAGGCTACATACAGAAAAATACAGGGAAATTCCAAACAGATGTTCCCAAAGCAGCAGTTTGCACATCTTGCCCTAAGTGGGAAACCAGGCGATTGCTCCCTGACCTTTTCTTTTTTTAAAAAAAATATATTTTTATTGATTTCAGAGAGGAAGGGAGAGGGAGGGAGAGACAGAAACATCAGTGATGAGAGAGAATCATCGATTGGCGGCTTTCTGCACACCCCCCACCGGGGATCGAGCCTGAAACCTGGGCATGTACCCTGACCAGAATCAAACCCGGGACCCTTCAGTCCCCAGGCTGACGCACTATCCACTAAGCAACACCAGCCAGGGCCTCCCTGACATTTTTATTTCATTGGTACAGACTCAGAAACAAATGACAATGTAGGCCCTGGGCAGTTAGCTTCCCGACACAAGTTTAAAATACAAACTATACACTTTAAACATATCCAAGGAGGCTGGATGCTCTCTATTGAAAACCTGCTTTCCCAAGAAGTTAGCGAGAGAATGAGCTCGGTAGGTGCTGCCCTGCGGTGATGAGGAGCCCACCGACCAGCCTGGACCCTGCACACGACACAACAGAGCAGCGGCTCCGACCGACTCCCTCCCCCGGCCCCCCCTACCCCCCGCTGAGCCACCTCCTCTGCAACATGTAGCAGCACAGGGCCCAGTGAGTTCTCGTGTTGGGGCATGTGTTCTATAGCTCATCAAAATCCAAAACGGGAAATTTTACAGTTTCAAAATCCCCGTCTGGAAATGATAAACCTATGGATAAAACTATCAGACTGTGAACTACCCATGTCAGGGATTTTAAATGAAAAACTGTAATGTCTTTACCTCAGAAATGTCTTCATTTAGGATTAGGAAAAGTCCTTTGACCCAATTCAAAAAGGAGGAGTGATTTCCTCTTTTGACAAATACAGTAATTTACATAGAACTTTCCAATGTTTAGGTAGGTGATTCCTCAAAAACCATCTCAGTACCAAAATCTGCCTAAGGAATTCTGAAATAGAGAGCAATCACAGCTTTAAAATGTTAAAAGCAGGCAAGCCCAGGTTTCAATTACCATGAGGACAAATATTTTTGAAAGAAAGGTGACATCAAACTGCCTCAATCAAAATGCATTAAAATTATACCTATATCCAAAATATGGATGATTCTTAGAAACATAACGTAGTCAAAACAGCCACTGTAGATGACCATGTGTGGCATGGGTGACCGTATGTCCTGACTTGCCAGGATCTCCCTGGTTTATGCCCATTGTCCTCCTGCAATTATTAAAGCAACGCTTACCTGCTCCAAAGTGCCTCTCTCAGCTTGGATGATATGTTATATAGTCATTCTAAATACAATACAATTCTATAAAGCTCAAAACTAAATAAAACTAACAATATATTCTCTATAGAAGTTTGTAATAAAATTCTTTAAAATCCCCCAAACCGAAGAGAATGATTAAAAATACACAGAGAACATCTGAGGCAGGGCGATGCGCAGGGCTGGAGATAATGCAGGACCACACACGCAGATGCGCCATCGACAGCCAACACTCCAATCCCAAAGCTGCAGAGTGGGCTCACGCACATTCATCCAGTAGTTACGTTTCATAATTAGCATGTTACACATGTGCATATGTACGTTCATACACACATAACACATCCCATAATAAAGATTAAAAAACAAAAAAAGGTGTAGCCCTGGCGGGGTGGCTCAATTGGTTGGACCGTCATCCTGTAGATCAGAAGGTTGCCCATTCCATTCTGGTCAGGGTACATATCTAGACTGCAGGTTTGATACCTGGTGGGGGCACGTATAGGAAGCAACCGATCGATGTTTCTCTCTCACATCTCTCTCTCTGTCTCTCTGTCTCTCTCTGTCTCTCCCCTTGCCCTCTCTCTAAAATCAGTAACATTTATTCTTGGGTGAGGGTTAAAAAATAATTCATAAAAATGGTATAAAATGGTAAAAAGGGTAAAAACTACCATCCATACTTTCAAGATAATAGAATAAACTATCAGAAAATTTATCTGCAGTCCAATATCAATTCTGGTGGGTTAGTAAAAAGTGCTTTCTGGCAGCCGTCTACATCATGTTAGCAACATTTACACAGAAAAAAATGGCATCTACTTTGCTGATAAAGGAAAGCTTACTGCTCGGTGGGTCTGAATGAATGAAGTTCAATCTAAGAAAGAAGGATGAGGATGAGGCAAACGACAAACAAATAAACAAATAAATAATCCTGAGCACACAATAGAGGAAGCAAAAGATACAGAAATAGTAGGACCACTGAAATAGCTGAGTCAAGAGTTAGTTCACCGGAACACAAACGTCTTATGTCAAAATTAGAAGGTAATGTTTGTATCAGTAACAAGGCCTTGAGTGTATGCTGGCAAATTATGACACTGATAAGTATAAACACTACATCTATTTTAGAAAATAACTGCCACAGTATAAGTTAAATAGAACCCTAAAAACTAAGGCCAATACTCATCAATAATCTCACCCTTAGCGGCACTAATCAACAGAGATCTTATTTAACAGAATCATTACTAAACATATGCTAAGAGAAAGTAAGTAATTTTCCGGCTTAAGTGTAGGCAAATGGGCAAACTGAAGATATCGGCCTGATTGGTGATTTTATTAATTGGGTGTTTATATTCATTAGTTGAAGACCTTTAGGAACTGGGACTCTCAAACGCTTTGGTCATAATTCACAGTTATGCTCCTAATACGTGGTCCCATCACTAGATTTTTAAATAGCAACAATACAAAACAAAACCCCAAAACGGGATGGGATGTATATTGCTCTTGATGAACATGAGCTGTCTTTCCTTCAGAGTAAAAGCATGGTTATTTCGAAAGGGAATACCTGGAATACTTGCAGGAGAAATTGGGCCTGATCGTGACTGGTTGCTTCCTACAGGCGAGCCCACGGGAGAAGGCGATGGGCCCCCGGGGATGCTGGAGAGATGGGGGGATGCGTGTGGAGAGAAAGGCGACTGGGCCGGGTTGCTCTGATCCCCTTGGCTGCTCGTGGAGCCCGATGCACTGACTGCAGAGCTCAGGGTTGCTTCCGTTCCCGTGGGGAGGTCGTCAATGGAGCCTGACAGGTCCTGCGAAAGGAAGACACAGCACGGATTTATAGAGGAACCTGTTCGGACCAACACCTGGTCAAAACCATTTGGAAATCATAACCACACCCCTCAGCAATGAAGTTTTCCTAGATAACACCCAAAATTCAGAGCATGGCCGCTTGTTATTAGAACACTTTACTCTCATAAGTTGAACCCATAAGATCTGATCTATCCTAAGAAGTGAGTAAAGTTGTACGCCATAAAACCATCCTACAAGCTTTGCTTTAAGCTGTCAGCTGGGCCCAACATTTTTAAATGACCAAAAAAAAATAAAAATCAAAAGAGTACTATTTTGCAATATATGAGAAATATCTGAAATTCAAATGTCAGTGCCTGTAATGTTTCAGTGGCGCACGGCCACGGCCACGGCCACGGCCACCCCTTTGCCTGTGGCTGCTCTCGGGCCACAGGGAGAGCAGCTGAGACAGAGCGCATGGCCTGCAGGTGGGAGTAGCTGTCTGGCCCTGCAGCAAGAGCATGCGGCCCTTTAGAGTGCGGGTCCCAGCACAGCCTCCCTGCGTGGCCCCCTCCTCAGGGAGGAGGGTGATTCCGGCCCAGTGCACAGTGACGAGTGTGCAGAGCTCCCCCAAGATGGGACTGACCCCACACCAACGTCTCCCTGGAAAGTGCCGGTGGGGGCCAGAGAGAACCTCACTGTCTCTGAAGGTGCCAACAGCCCCGGGAGCCCCGGGAGGGGAGTGTGGGCCCCACGTGGAGATGCGCTCTCCAATACCCAATGCGCACCAATACGAAACAAAGGCTCAATCAGACAATATCATTTGAGAGGAAATACGCTTTTTGTGCTTTTTTAGAGGAAAAGAATTGGTCAATAACTAGATATAAAACCATGGAATTAAACACAGAAAAGACTTAACTTTTAAAAAATCATTAGGTTCAATTGAAAAAATACTGAAGTAATTTTATGCAAATCTTTCTTCATAAAAAAATGAATTGTTACTTTGAAATTTTTAAAATTCTTTGTGCACGACCTATAAATTCCTTCTTGTCCTCCCTTAAAATTCCCCGTTCTGGTTGAGAAAGCGACTCGGATCGGTGTTCAGAGAGCACCGTTCAGGCAGCAAAGGCACGAAAGGCATCTCTGCTGTTCACCCGGCTGATCAAGGCAATTCCAAGAGAAACATAAAAACGGTGGCTTTCTCAGTGCTCACGTGTCATCAGAATTTCAGAGCTGACTAGACTCAGTGCAGCAGAGGAGCAGTAAAGAGATATAATTCTATATTGCTGTTACACACACGCGTAACTTTTATATGTAAATTATGGAGAAATATTCCCGCCCTGCAGACATTAGGGCATCCATATGTATAGCTATCTTACAACACGTTAATAAAAGAAGTTCAACAGTGGTTTAAACTTCCAGCCTCGTTAACAAAGAAGCTGTGTAACTAACACTCCTCTGGAGGACAATTGAGTCAGCAGGGCACTGACTCCATTCTTCTTTTGTAAGCAGATCTATGACGCCTGCGAAGAACAGAAGAACAGAGACCGCATGCACCGCACCTTCAAGCTACACTGCTTCCATTCACCCTGGGGGAGCTGGCAGGGCAGGTAATGGCAGGGAGGACGCTTCCAGGGGCCGGAGCCCCTACCCCAGCATTCCTTACATCCTTCCCCTTCGTGACGAGTGAGGGGAAGGCAGACTCCTGGGCTCATGTACAGTACATTCAGTATTTGACCATGACAATGTGGTTTAGCAAAATTGGGTTTTCAATATCTGAAATCACTCAGAATACAAAATGCCTTCCAGCACACCAAAAATAATATAATTCCTACTATAATGGTTCATTTATTGTTAGAAAATCCGTGCCTTAAAAAAGGTTTTACTTTAAAATTTAAATGAAAGTTTTCTGCGAAGACTTTCCTCTGTAACCATTATCCCTCCACCCTGCTCATGTACAATTTTCATTCTAACCCAAGTGCCAAGTACAAGAGATTTTACTGTGCTTAGAATGAAATGCCACTGGGAGCATTAGCAATCCTACCAGATTCTGACAGGGGAAACGCTTAGGAATTAGCATAGAGCATAAACAGGTATGTCCCTGATTCAATGCAGTGTGACAGGGTGGAGGACACAGGAATGTACATGGGCACATGCCACCAAGAAGAATTTTTAAAGATCGACCTATAAGTAAAATAGACATACAATATTACATATACAGACTGTATATGCTCCTCCTGAAAAATTAGCATTAATACATTATCACTTACTACCTCAAAAAACATCTTTTGTTTTGATGTTACTTGATTTATCTAATAAGTTAGTTTATTCAAACATAAAATCAGTCACTGCTGGGAATGTCTGACTATCCTAAAGCACTGGGAATAGGCTGGAAAATTCTACTCCCTTGCTTAATTAAATAAGTGAGCTTTTTAAAAAGCACACCAACTTCAAAATACTCTGCACTGTGGCCTCGTCACTGAGAGAGAACTGCAGGGCTGCGCACATGTGGGCATCTGCTCAGAGGCGCCCCGGGAGAGCAGGAGGATAAACACTGCATTAGAAACAGGCGATATTTCAATCAATGAGACCACGCAGGTCTCTGGTTTAAGGGTTTTAATAGGACACAGTTAATGATTTCTCCTGTGCCTTCCCCTGGGTTTGAGGCACAGGTTAAGATGCCAGCCCAACGGTCTTTAGGAAAGTCTCTCATTCATTTTCAGAACAGAACTAGTATCTCTTGTCCTCCTCAGAATACTAAGTATGAAATTCGGGCGGCAGTTTTCTTTTTCTCTCTCCAACTAGACCCTACCTTTCTGAAAGGCAGGGACTCTGTGGGAACTGTGGCGCTAAAGAGGACAGACTGACTGTCACTGCTGAATGTCACTGAATGACAAGCTTCCTGGCGATAACAGCTGCAAGCACTACACCAGGAAGCCAGCACGTGTCAATATTTCTAAATATTTACCACCAATGCTCTGCTGAAAACGACTGACTTCGCTATTAAGATTTAGCCATGCATTCTCAGCCCTGTTTCCAATGACCATCCTGGAGGCTAAGCATCCAGTGTCATTAAATACTCGATTCTCTAGAAACACACTGTGAAGTCACTTCATGCCCCACCTTACTTCAGAGCTATCATTTGCACATGAGACACAAGTACACCCTGAAATCGATATTAGAATTGAGCCACTAATTTGACTGACATATATATACAAAAGGAAAAAAATTTCACGATGACTGTTTAATTTCCATGATGTTTAGAGGCTTCTTTTCAGCACACACCTATGTGTGATAAACAGTGTATTTCAATACCCCCTACCCCCCAAAAAAGTCCCTGCTGCTTTCATTCGTCTAGACAGCAAATGACTTAAAAGCTTTTACCTGTCTCAATGAACTAAAAATTGCAAAGGCACAGAAAAGCAGAATCTACGAGGAAAATCTTTAAAGCACCAATTTTTAGGCTTAAAACATTTTCTTTCCAAGATGCTTTATATATCCTACTTTCTATTTAAATGTGTGCAAATAACAAATATTTAACTTTTCGTCACATTTGACAATATGTGCAAGGCGTAGCCTTAAGATGTGTGAGGTCAATTGGTAAAATAACGTTTGATGTTAATTTAAAAACAGTGATAAGCAAACAATAAAATAAAATAAATGAAAGCAGTCATAAGCTCCTTAAAAATACTCATAAGCTCCACAAATGACAATCTCACATCCAAAGCCAGGGCTAACAGAAGGATACGAATGAGTCAAGTGTTCACTTTAAGAGAGGTAGTCATGAGCCACTTTTTGGGGAAGTGGCTTCCACCTGATTCACTCCCATTCTTTCTCAAGCAAATATTCCATTCTGGGAAGTCACTTTAGGAGGACATTTATAGGATAACCAGCTAAAGTGATACTTCACAGAAGAAGAATTCAGAGTGAAGCATACTCTCATAAGTAAAAATATTATAATGGTTATACTTCCTTTTGATTTTTAAAAATCAGCACCTA
The DNA here is from genome assembly GCF_964212035.1 of Myotis nattereri. Lineage (NCBI taxonomy): Eukaryota > Metazoa > Chordata > Mammalia > Chiroptera > Vespertilionidae > Myotis > Myotis nattereri. The sequence continues at coordinate 94,970,792 of NC_138081.1, read as the reverse complement.
AAATTAAAAGCTAGCCTCAAAGGTCCTTGGGTTAAATCTCCCGATAGGAAATGTGCTGCCGTTCTAAACTTAGCATTGGTAAACAATATGAGTATGAAATATGCATGGTGCAGGGAATGTTTTTCCACTGCACGGGCCTCAGGGGGACCCTAAATTATTCTGTTTTGAACTCTGCCCGGGCATTCTCTGCTCTCCCACTGTTAGCCGTCTTGCTGCTATGTAGGCTCGGAAGAACCACACACAGACCCTTTCACACAGTCCGGCAGTCTTGAACTTACACATAATTTGGTAAGAACATGTATTTATAGTTTTCTTTGGGTTGTATGGAATTTGAGATTAAGGTTCATCTGGAAATAGCGTACCCTCTGGTCACACGCTTAGGACCCCTCACAATGGCAATGATGATGAGCCGGGTCAGGACGATTTTAAGCAACGACTGTGCCGCCATGGCTTTAGCACCTCCTCAGTACCAGAGACAGTGGGTACCGCTTCTTATGTGAGGAGACCACAGCATCGTGTTAGCTCCCGTCCATGGTTCCTACCGGCCCAAATGTTCAACTGACGTCACCACCTTGAGCCAAGCCCTCTCCTGACCATAAGTCAAGGCCCAAGTCAGAGCTGAAACACTAAAAAAGGCTCATGTATGAGCAGCTGCTGCCTTTACTATTCCAGGAGCAATGGCATTTTAAAGAATACACATATTAATACAAATTACAGGCCACTGTGAAATGAAAGCTATAGGGGGCGGGAGGGGGTATTTGCATGGAGAGGCAGCTCAGGCAGGCGCGCCTAGCTAAGGTTCGCAGGTGGAGCCGTGGGATGGTGCTTGGTAGGAGGCGGTGGAGGAAAAGGTAGAGGGCAGCTTTTACACAAAGACTACATTTTATATTTAGGTTGCCTACAGCATGTGGTCATGTACAATCCAATGTCCTTCTCTCAAGGAGTCTCAATGAAGAGAGACAAACAACCGAACAGCCAAATAAACAGCAGGAATTCTATAATGTGGAGCATGGAGCATGCGTCTTCGCCAGCCCACACTGGCCCAGCGCTGCCATCTGACAGGCCCAGACCAGGAGCAAAGATGTGCCCTTTGGACAAGGGGTGGGCAGGGGACCGGGGCAGAGGGAACCACGTGCAGAGACGGGAGGAACTATGGAGGGCACGCCACCTGGGGAGTGAGGAGGCTGGAGGATGAGCTGAGGCCTCCTGAGGGCAGCTTGAACAACCTCACATGCTGAGGTCAGGAACAGGGGCTTACACTTTTAGGACCAGGGAGCCACCAGAAGTCTAAAAGGCAAGCTTTAATATTATTATCCAAGAAGGGGAAAATGCAGTGTGCTGCCAAAGAAGAAATGTCAAACATTTAAAAGAAAAAAACACACAAATGTGTTTTCAAGTGTTTATGAACACAGAATATTTTTAAATCTATGTATTTTTAGCATTATATAAAATTTAACAAATAAGCAAACAACAACGACAACAAAAAGTGCCTAAATAACTGTAGGCCAGGTTAAATAGTAGTGTGCTTTTAGGCCGCAATCATTTCATGAGTCTACATCATCTTCCTACTGCTCATTTCCGTTATATTTGAGAATCAATGGATAAAGTGAGGAAGGATATGTACCCTGCCCTTAAAACAGCACACTGGTGTCTAAAAACTAATTATGAGAATACAATACAGAGTATACAGGTTAAACTCTTAAACCATCTACTCTACTCCCAAACCCCTGGGGATGCCTCCCAAGATATCAGTTACAAAGGGGAAACCAGCGAACGGCCGAAGGAGGGAGAGTTCATGAGTGGGTGCTTTGAAATATCAATGCCAGGTGAGGAATGATATGTATGAGCGACCCAGGTGCTGTGAAAGCAAACTGACAAACTAACAAGATCCGTAAATAAGTGAGATTTCCAGTCTGTCTACTGATAGCAGTTTTTATTGCTGAAAGTGTCTCATAAATCCTTGTAACAGAAAAGCAATGAGCACCACCTTTTGCATCCCTCATGGTAAAAACACTACTGTTTACCTTAGAAATACAATGCTTAGCACGTAGCAATTCTGCAAATAAAACTTAAAAATAAAAAGGCATGAACCCCCAGGAGACATTTATTTCTTCAGTACATAGCAATGAAATACTTTAAAACGGTAAGACCTATTGGAACTGCAAATAAATTAGCAACCTAAAAAATAAAATAAAACGACAGAAAAGCACACAACTCACACACTGTACTGAGTCTACATGGAATAAAGGGAAGTTTTATTTGTAGACAGGAACTTAGTTATTTTGACATTTTCCCCAGTCACATGAACCGCATAAACAAACATACTTGTTCTACATCCTTCACTGGATTTTTAAAACTTTTCATTTTGAAATGACTTCAGACTTACACAGAAGTGGCAAAGACAGTACTGTTTCTACACAACCTTCCCCAGCTTCCCTACATGGGAACATTTTCATACGAACCATGGCACACCAATCAAAACTATGAAACTGACATGGGCACAATACTATTAATGCAACTGCAGATAATTCGTATTTTACCAGTTTCCAGTCACGTCTTTTCTGTTCCAGGATCCAACCCAGGATAGCTCATTACATTTATTCACCATGCCTCCTTCGTCTCCTCCAACCTGCAACAATTTCTCACATATTTCCAAGCCCCCCTCCAAGTACTTGTCAGGTATTTTGTTGAATGTCCTTCAATCTGTGTTTGTTTAGTGTTTTCTCATGATTAGGCTAGGCTTACAGATTTTGGGAAAATAGCACAGAAGTGAAGTGTCCTTACATAGCAGCACATCAGGGTATGGGATCAACATGATTTATCAGGTGATGTTGACTTTGGTCACTTAGTTAAGATATGCCTGTCAGGTCTCTCCACTGCCAAGCTACTCTTCTTCCCTGCCCCTGCTCCATTCATGAGAAAGGAGTCACCAAGCTACTCTTCTTCCCTGCCCCTGCTCCATTCATGAGAAAGGAGTCACCAAGCTACTCTTCTTCCCTTCTCCTACTCCATTCATGAGAAAGTAGTCACCAAGTTACTTACTCTTCCTCCCTGGCCCTGCTCATTCATGAGAAAGGAGTTACCAAGTCCCGCTCACACCCAAGGGAGGGAATTAAGCTCCACCTCCTGGAGGGGAGTATCAAAGAGCTCGTGGAAATTAAAACCATACATTAAAACCACCAATAATTAGTAAATATTTGGGGGAAATAGACACAGCCATGTATGTATCCTGTTTGTCCTGGAAGTACTGACCATTAATTTTAGCTTTATCTGTAGGTCTTGCCTGCAGCAGTACTCTGTTGTTCAAATGTTGATTTTTCTACTCCATTTCTCCGACTTTATTTAGAATTCTTCTTCAAGGAAAAGCTGTCCTATCTCCATTCATGTTTACACAATCAAGATAATTATTTCTCTTACATGCATTTTTTTGTGTGCAACTTAAGTTCCTTTATAAGATGATTAGTTGATACTCTTGTCAACACTAAATGATAGTGATACTTCCACCTGAGATTTCACGATTATAAAATATTGGAGAGAAGAAGATGTGTACTTCGTGCTTTCCCAGACACAGCTGGTGGAAAAATAATTTAGTATGGCCACTTCGAGCAGTAATCTGTAAGCGTCTTATAAAGCTGAGATGCATTCATCCATGACCCGGAAGGTCCACTCCTAGGTTTACCCTTGGGCACATGTACATAAGGAGAGATAAAAAAGCACAGAAGCACTGTTTCAGTACTGTAATCGCAAAAAATTGGAGGGAATCTAATTTTCCAGCAATATAAAATATCTACAGATGTATCCAGAAAAGGGACACTACAGAGCAGTGAAAGTGAATGAGCTAGAACTAAAAGTATCACTATGAATCTCATAAACAATATTGAAAGAAAACAAACAAAACAACCAACGCGGCAATATGTAATTCACTGAGGAAAGAAGGCACAGGACAGCGGTGGACCAGCAACATGGCTGTGTAAATTCAAGAAGCCCAGAGCAGTGGCAGTAAGCAAAGTTCGAATGAGACAAGAGTGGGTACCGCTGTGGATCAGAAGGGAGATGGGAAATACAAGAGAGCAGGTAGGATAAGTTCATGGTCTTCACGACCTTCCTGACATCCAACAAGCCACCAGGGCACCTGCAACTTGAGCCACCCGGTCTTTACTGAGGTGAACCTCTGCCCTGCTCACTCCTCAGAGCCCTACTTCCCTCCAGGGCCAGCTTTTAACCCCTGGGCAAGGTCTTCCCGGACTCAGGCGAGAATGAGCTCCAGGTCACATTCATGTACCACAGAGCGTCTCATGTTGAGTTTAATGAATTGATCGCATCTGCCACAGGGCAAACGCTGGGGGAAGACGACTGACATTCAGTCCCCAGCTTTGCCACTTATTAACGGACCGTGGGAGACATACTCAACCTTTCCGTGTTTCTCCTTCCTCATCTATAAAGCGGGAAACACTAGTCACTGCTGAGAAGAGCTGTGTGAGAATGAAATGAGAAATTCTAAGTATAAGGATCAGTGCAGCAAGATCTCCATAAGTGCGAGCTGTTTTCACTATTAACCACAAGGGAGAGGCTGGGGGACAGGGAGCCCGCACAGTGTGTAAGGGTGCCACAGTGCAGGAAAGCAGTGGTTTCGGGAGGGAGTGGCTGAGTGAAGAAGAGGGAGGGAAATGTGTCCTCCGTTTTACTAATTCTGGTGGATACTGACAAGGGCTTGCAGGCCCTGCTGGAATTGGGTTTGAAAATGAAACCCCAGACAGTAGCAACCAAAAGAGAAAGGGAATTCTGTGTGAGAGGGGCAGGGTTGTTTTTTCCCATTTTTCTGGCGACTTAGCTGGATCAATCATTCATAAGCTCTTTAATGAGCAAGTCAAGGACTGCCTGCTCTCTGTTTATGAACACAGACTTTCAACAATACTTTATCACATTACAACAAACATTCTAGCACTGGAAAGTGGCTAACAGCAGAATGATAAGAAAAACACCCCAAATGACTTACAAGGAATCACAAATAACAAAATGTTACCACAGAGACTACTATGCTGAAAGAGCTGGAGGTAAGCGGGGTTGGAAGCTTGGTGCCATCGCTGATCCGAGGTGGGCAAGACAATTGAATCTTGCTTCGGTCATAACATGGGGGCTTACTTTGTCAATGGGTCAATAAAATGAATAAAGCAAATGATAAAGACATTGTGAAGAACATGACTTTTAAAATATAAGATGGGCCGAAGCCGGTTTGGCTCAGTGGATAGAGCGTCGGCCTGCGGACTGAAAGGTCCTAGGTTCGATTCCGGTCGAGGGCATGTACCTGGGTTGCAGGCACATCCCCAGTGGGAGATGTGCAGGAGGCAGCTGATCGATGTTTCTCTCTCATCGATGTTTCTAACTCTCTATCTCTCTCCCTTCCTCTCTGTAAAAAATCAATAAAATATATTAAAAATAAAATAAAAAATAAAATATAAGATGGTATTATTTCTTGGTGCTAAGTTATATATTAGACACAGACTTCAAATCGCTCATTTTAAAGAATAAGTTTGAAATAGAAAAGAATAGCAATGAAACAAACATTAAGGCCACATAAATTCAAATCCAATTTCTTTCCTTAAATGCAATATCTCCCTTTATAATACTGCCCCCAAACGCAAAGACAGGGTTATTTCATTTCTTTAGTAGATTAAAATGAACATGTTAAAAATAGGAAGAAATATTATGGGTTCCATATGCAAAAAGCTGAAAATTTCAATATTTTCACAGAAATCATTTTTAAGACTTCAAATTCTTTAGAGAAAAGTAGGGAATAGAGATTTTTTTACATGATTACAGATGAAATGCTTTTTATTTTGTATTTTTAAATGAAATTCAACACATTTAATACTCCCCCCAACATCAAACCGTAAAAAGATGGACTTTTTTTTATTTTTGGTTATGATTCACAGACAATTTAGATAAGAGGGTCCCCAAGTGAGTTGTTTTTCGTCTTTGTACAGGGGCCAGCAGCTGGTCACCTGACACCTCAAGTGCTCACACTCGAGCACAATTTTACATAATTTTTCCTAAGAGCATAAAACACATGACTTCAAACACTACGTATCAAAACAAGGTGGTTTTGGACAGAAACTTTCAATAGCGTTGATGACGATGATGATGAGCTCAGTAAGGGCTGGAATCAGGTCTTGAAGGCCAGCCTGTTTCACACTCAGCCACGCACCTCTCAGCAGAGCCATCTGGGTGCCACGCAAGTGTGAACTCACACTGAGAATAACTACCCGGTGCCCTGAGCATGTCTGGGCCCAGGAGGAGAAGAAAGAGTTCTCTGATGACTGTTTTAGTCCACATAAGGAAGACAGCATAAGCAAATGATGTTGCAGGATTCCACAAGGTGGAAGGCTAACATTCACATTTCCTTTGCCTTCTGATACATTTGAGCAGGGGAGGGACTTAAGTAAGTTGACTTGCAAGCCCATCCCCTTGTCTAATTCCTCCTTATTGCAGTGAATCATTAGTTTCTAAATAAAATTGGGCTTAAACGCTGGTCTTCCATCTGAAATCCCGGTGAAGTGCTGTGTAGCTCCTCCCCAGTCTCTGCGTCCATCCCCTCCCCTCTAAGGAAGCTGCTTTTAAAGAGCATTCGTTACAGGTTAGTTTTCTTTTCCAGCACTGGTATTAACCCATCAGAGTGTTCTTTTCTGCACTGGGGGGTGAGCTGGGGTGGTTGCTAAGAATCTGGGCTCTGGAATCTCACAGCTGATTCCCACTGAGCCCCTTCACTGGCTCCAAGGCTTGGGCAAAGGAGCCCTAGCTGCCTCTATTCTCATCTGTGTGCATTATGGGACCTCACAGTGTTGTTGGGAGAATTCAATGAGTTGCTGTACATAAAGCACTAAGCATGATGCCTGGCACCAAGTAAGTGCTCATTAAATATTTATGATAATGTAGGTTTATAGTAACAACACAGCAGATAAAAGCATGAATTCTGGAGTAAGAGCAGTTGAAAATCAAGTCATGGCTCCATCATTTCTTCCCCCAATCTTGGGCAAGTTCCTTAACCCCACTAAGCCTCAAATTCACTATCCAAACATGGGGAAAATATTACTTATACCATGGTGAGGATTAAACGTATTTATGAATAAGTATAAACATACAATAAGTTTAGCAAACAGCTGCTATGTATAAAAATGCATCCATACATATATAAAGATATACATACATCAGACAGATAGTTTGGTCTTTTTAACACTGTTTACAATTTGAAATGCGTTTTAGTATGTGTTACAAAATTTGCAAATGACTTCTAGAAAAATGTGTGACTTCTAAAGGTAGCTGAGCAAACAGCAGTGGCCTCAACGCATCCTTCCATTCTGTACCAAGTATCTTCCAGAGAGTTGTGTCCCGGGCAGAGAGCACAGCTGGCTGCTAGCACAGCCCCTCTGTGAGTGCAGAGTGACCACCGTACCCCTGCCTGCCAAAGAGGGCATCAGCCTTCAGCAGCAGCTTGTGGAGCCTTGGTTCAAATCTGCTCCATCAGCTCCTACCACTGAGAAGGAGTCAAGTGAAATGACATCCCAAAGCCTCTGTTTCTTCGCCTACACAATGGATCTCTGTCTCAAAGAGGCTGAGAGAGCAAAATGAGTTTAATAAACATTAGCCACCATGCTTCTGATACTTACTGTCACAAAGTATGCAGGGAAATGTAAAACAACACTAGATGTTAAAATGGCAAAAAATTAGAAACTATATAAATGTCAATTTAACGTTTAAAAATATATAATTACTCAAAATAATGTAATTTTTACTGAAAAGATTGTTGAGTGACAATCAGGTACAGCCAACAAACACCATGATCAAATTTATGTAAAACAGTATAAAATTACATAAACATATATACTTATGTGTACATATAAAATGCATGCATGTAGTTTTTAATGCATAAGATGTATCAACTAATGATCAATACAATTTTAACAGTGGTTATTTTAGGTGATTGGATCTGGGAGGATTTTTTCCTTCTTTTTTTGTACTTGAGCAGTTATTTTAATAAATGCTGAAGCTTTTTTGTAAGGGAAATAAAACCAAGGGGGCTCCTGGAGATTTGTAAGTCTTTAACACATAGTACAACTTAATAAACAGTATTATTCTATTCCCACGCTATGGCAAACAATCAATGGACTTTAAAATAAACCATTCAAAAGATGGGAAACAGTTGAATAGCAGTAGTGTGAAATCGTATTAGTATTTTCAGAAATGATGCAAAGTATATGGTAATGAAATGACAAGACCAAGTGCACAAACATCAAATTATGCTCATATGCAGTCTTCATATTTTCCCAGGTTCAGATTTTTAATAAAATTTTCCTCACTGTCTCCATTAGCAAGTCTGTACATACTTGAGTAAAATGGCTGAGAAAACTTTAAAAAAAAAATCAGATTTGATGTAAGTAGAACAAAGCAAAAATATAAACATTGATTTTAAGAGTATGGCCTTTTGATGTAGCAGGCCCCAGCCCAACAACCCAACCCTCTCAAGCCAATGAACACTCAACAAATACAGACACAGGTACTTCTAGGTCAATGGGTCCTACAGAACTTACTCCCCACAGAAGCTGGCATCTTGAACCCAGATTCTCAGGAGAAATAGAAGCCACATGCCTATCAACAGGTTACACAGAATATAATACGCACGGTGACTCTGCCGTTGCACCACTGAGACAACAGGACCATTAGGAGGCGACACTGCCCACTGGTGCTCGAGGCTTTGGGAGGCACCTCTGCTCTGCACCCTTCCACATGGAGTACTGCTGCCAAGGGTCGGGTTAAGAGTTACATGTTCGACATTGTCCATTTTCTTTTACTTCCAAAGAAAATTATTATCCTATATAACAAAGAGCCAATATGCTAATTAGACTGGATGGCTGAATGACCTTCTGAAACAACCTTCCAGAATGACCAGTGACCAGTGACCATGGGGGGGGGGGGGGGCGGTGCAAGGAAGGCGGAGCCACGAGGCAGCCGGGGCTGTGAGGGCCTACTCTTGCACGAATTTTGTGCACGCGGCCTCTAGTTTTTAACATAATTCTCTTTGTGAATTGACACTTCTAAGTTTCCTGTTTCACTGGATATTGTAGAAGAAAGCAAACCAGATAGAGTAAACAGAACTTAAAGTATCGAAATCGAGTTGAAATAAGGGCATTATAGACTGATATCCTCAGGTAAACTCATCCCTCTGCGCTCCCTTTAACTCCTGGAACGAGGAACCCCGAGATCATTTAGGAGCATGTAATATAGTCCATCCGCTGGCACAATGTGGTGTGACTGGCCATGATTTGTCCTCACAGAATACACCTGTCTCCTTGCCTTTCTGTGTACTGTCCGTTTCTGAATTTTCCAATGCTGCTGAACAGTAGATAAGACACTGTATTAAGGAAAAATGAATTCTGGCTCTAGGAATAAAAGCAATATCTATTTTACAAGCATGTATATAAAGACTGGTGAAAACTACTTGTGAATTAAATAAGAGGAGTGAAGGAAAATGTAAAACTACAACAAGCAAAGCAATCTGTTAGGGGCTGAGCGAGTGCCAGTTTGTGGGCCTCGGGGCTTGGTAGGATTCTCTGTACAGTGCCAAACTCCAACAATATTGTTATGGTTAGAGAGGAATTTCTCACAGGAGCTAACAAAGGCAGAAGGTCATAAATAAACCCAGCAGGATTGCCTTGTCAGTTCTCATTATTAGCGCTGCAGGCACTTGCTTTTCTATGGGCTCCTTACAGGTTCATTTAAGTGTGAGAGTTCCTCCTTGAACATTCACATACTCATGAATAAAATGGTTCTTAAGCTAGCAAAGAAAATACTTGAGAAGTGAGAAATAAGTACGCAAGTACATAAATATACAAAGGACAGAAGCACGGCCAAGACCAGAGCTTGGCCTGCTTCTCCGGGAACGGGTCCCTTAACTCCTGGCCTTGGCACCCCAGCAGGGACCGACAGAACCTCTGCTTCGTCACCACAGCCCCCGCCTCAGACTTCTATCTGCAGGAAGTGGAGCTGAGCGCCTCAACCGATGCTGCCACGCTATAAACCGAGGAAAGCACAGTGGTGTGGTCATTGCTGCAACTGTGAATGAGGTTTGTGGTAACGTATTTTACTGAAGATTGTTAGCCAGTAGCAAAGAAGGACGCACAGTCTATTAGTAAAAGGAAGAGATGTTGGCTTTTAGCAATTAAACAACTGGAATGCGTTGCTGGGTCTTTGTGGATGGACATTCCCTTTTGCATAAGGCAGATCTACATCTCTGAGCTCCTATCAATGCCTCTTAGTAGAAAAGAAGATTCAGTTTTATAATATGTAAAAAATAAGATGCAAATCTCAATTCTTTCTCAATTTTATGTCCTCGTATTCTAAGAAGAGCAGAGAATACCGAACATCCAGTTATTCTAATTCAGGTATTAATTAAGAAGTGAAAATATATAATACAAAAAATTTACAATTACATCAAATTATAATACATTTGATTTTATTTACTACTAACTCAAAACAAAAATGAACTGTTCTTCAGCAACAAGAAAAACATTTCATGGTGTCATCTATTTTCTTTAAAAAAATGCGAAAGAAAAACAAAATGAATATTTTAAAGTAACAGAACTCAGTATTCTTTAAACAAAAAGGAAACACATCAGAAAACAAATAGAAAATAAATATCCAGAATAAAGCCACTATTAAGAACTAAGTTCTAACACTGCCACAATTCCTTCTATCTTTCTTACGTATAGCAAAATGCATATCTTTAAAAGCATAATATATATGGAACGTAAACAAAGCACCAAATGGCCGACTTGACATCCTCTATCAAGAAAATGAACATTTTGTTTCAAGATGAGTTTCAGTTTTATAATTTATGCATTTTTAATGTAATTGTAAATTAAAAAAATATAGTAAGTGTCCCACATCATCCCCTTTAAGAGAACAACGAAACATTCCAAGAGAACAATGCTATTCTCATAGGCTAAGATGCTGGGACACCGATTGTGTAGTTACTTAGTCGGTATAGAACAGTGATGGCGAACCTTTTGAGCTCGGCGTGTCAGCATTTTGAAAAACCCTAACTTAACTCTGGTGCCGCGTCACATATAGAAATTTTTTGATATTTGCAACCATAGTAAAACAAAGACTTATATTTTTGATATTTATTTTATATATTTAAATGCCATTTAACAAAGAAAAATCAACCAAAAAAATGAGTTCGCGTGTCACCTCTGACACGCGTGTCATAGGTTCGCCATCACTGGTATAGAAGCTGGGCTAGTAAGTGCTGGTGTGTTACAAAGAAAGGTGTGCATCCAGAATTCCTTTGACTGGCTCACAGCCTCTCATTTCCAACCTGCCACTCATGGGTATTGGTGTCAAGCTAATGTTGAATTCTTCAGAGAAAATTCTCCATGTGTGCTTTAGACACTGGCAATTGGTCTGTGTTCTCAGTATTCAAACAGGATTGCCCTGGAATAACAACATCACTGGTACAAGGAACATGAATAAATGGAACAAAAGGGAGTTGAAATACCCACGAGTGGTAAGAAACCGACGTCGGTGGGAAAGGCGGGTTTTTCTAGAGAACGTTTCTGAAACAGCTAAGTAACTGCAGTAAGTAGCTTATACAAGAAATTGTGGTGTGCAATTTGCAATGGGTGGCAAACATCATATTACGTTTCTTGCTTAGGAGCTTTATAAAAAGGAAGCCCATGGTTGACAATGCTAGGTCATAAAAAGTGAACTTACTACTGAATATTCTCTCAACAGTAATAAACAGTAGAAACGAGGTTCCTGAATCTGATACACGCCAGACATGAATAGCATATAAAAAACAGTGAGCTGTAGTTAGACTTCAAACCACCGCATGCTAGTATTAACCACACGATCTCTCCTCAATTTTTAGAGTTGTTTACCAGATGTTACTGGGGCCCACACCTAGTATTTCAGGTAGAAACGTACTAGAAGATACCTATTAGAACAAGGGGGGAGCGAAAAAATAAATGTCACGGGGATATAATGTACAGCATTGACTATAGTTAACACTTCATTGTATATTTGAGTAGACATAAGATCTACTCCGAGTTTATGTAATGATCTGTGGTGATGGATGCTAAAAGACATTGCACTGAGCATTTCACAATATATTCAAATATCAAATCATTATGTTGTGCATCTGAAACTAATGTAATATTTTAAGTCAATTATATCTAAACAAAAAAATTTATAAGAAACAGACAAAACAAGTGGGAGAGTGAAGTCTGACTGTCTTGGAAGAAAAACACAGAGAATGGTTAGGAACAGTACAGAGTTTTCAGAACTACAACAAAGGTACGGTGGGCATTTCCTCCCGTCCTGTGTTTTCAGAATGCAGAACTGCGGTCCAGCGAGGCTGAATGATTTGTATTGAAAATATCAGGTTCCATGGACACAGACGGCCTGAGAATGCACTTTCCTAGGCATGTTCATTAACATCAGTACTGGTACTGCCAGCCTCACCAAGAGGTCAAAGGGCAGAGTGTGCGAGGGTTTGTGAGTTTGTGTATGTGTGTATGTGAGTGTGTGTGCACACATGCACATACAGAAGCACATGCACTGCTATAAGTGTACACTTTTATCTCTTTGTGCATTTCCCAATAGTTACTGTTCCACATTACATATCTTGGTACATGACCATCTCAACATACCTTGTTCCATTCAGTAAAGAAGAACATGACTTTGTAAGTGATAAAAGGAAGAACCACCATGTGGCAGAGATGTCCAGTGTGGGCAACAGCAGGACACGATTTAACAGTCCTGTGGTGACTTAAATCTATTCCTTTCTAACTTCTAACCTGTGGTGTGTCACACATGCTATTTCTAGTTCTCCAGCTTCTTGGACGTACAAGTGTGTTCACTCCATCGCCTGTGGGTGAGTCACAGCAACTGTCACATGCAGGCCCATAAACCAAGGGACTTATAAAGTGGCACACCAGGGGACATCTAACTCCCACAGCCACAGAGAATATCCACGTCCTCTTACCTGGCAACCCCATCTGGGCAGGATGCCCACCTCCAACACAGCAAAGGAAGCCCTGGCTAAACTTAGGGGGAATCCCAACAGCAATACGGTCAATGCACTTTATCACCGAAACTGAGAGCATCCGATTTCTTTCATTCTGTCTGCTGACTGCCCCCAGGATTCACAGGAGTGAAAGAGAAGAGAAGCGAATTGTGAAGACAGACTGTTGTGGGAAGTCACCCTCCGTGACATACACCATCTGTGACCTAGCACAGTTCTCAGCCCCTGATGGTTGATCCCAGTGCAATCTGATCTGAGAGATAGTGAGTTTTGAGTTACCTGTGACTGTTTTAGGTCTTCAACATATGGGGTGCAGCATGTGAACTGAATTTAAATTCCCGAGAACAGTGCAATCAGCTGTACTTAGGATCGCGTGCAAAATACAATTACACACAGTAGGACACAAAGACAGGCTGAACAAGAGGATGAGGAGAGGCAGAAAGAAAATGGGAGAAAGTAACAGAAGACAAGAAAATACAAGCAGGGCATAATATGCACAGTATGTGTTGAGATAGCTTCTGGATGAATGAATGACTAGACCCATGACTACTTGTGAGAAATAAAGCAAGAAAACCTGACCATGCTTTAGACCAGCGCTTCTCAACCTGTGGGTCGCGACCCCTTTAGGGGTCGAACGACCCTCTCACAGTGGTCGCCTAAGACCATCGGAAAACACATCTGTAATTACATATTGTTTTTGTGATTAATCACTATGCTTGAATTATGTTCAATTTGTAACAATGGAATTGGGGGTCACCCCAACATGAGGAACTGTATTAAAGGGTCGCGGCATTAGGAAGGTTGAGAACCACTGCTTTAGACAGATACGGCCAATATCAGAGATTGTAGCAGTCACTGCTAAGCCCAGCAGTATGGAAAACTGCATGCATGTTTGGGCAGGAAGCACCTCTGTGAGAAGCAGGGAAAAGTGGCCTTGTGGGCAGGTGCAGCCCCAGAACCATGTGCTTCTGTGGGAGAAAACTGCACCCCTTTCTCAGGCTGACCCCCATCCCGTCTTGTTCCCTCCGGAGGTGAGCGCCAGCCACAGCTGCAGGGGACCCTCCTGGCACCACAGACGGCCATGACCTGCCTTGCCTGGTGAGGAGGGGAAAGCATTGGCTGTTAGGAGCCTGGGTTTTGTGGTCTGACATTGGCGCATTTTTTATTTCTGCTCATTACTAGCCCCTCAGCCTATTCACATTACTCTCTGTTGCCTCAACTTCTTCATTGATAAACAGGTAAAGTGTTGCTACATTTCTGTTTCTAATGTTATGAAAGAAAGTGCTTGGAACAGTGCTTGGCAAATAGTGAGAGAACAAAAATGATAGCTATTATTATTACTGTCCCTTTTTCTCCAATCCTGACAGCTGTCCCATTAATTGGGTACGAATGACCAGTTAACTACAGTTTATACATAAGGAAGGAGGTTTCAGAGTGTGAGTCCATGACATGCCCACGACTCTACATTGATGTTTCTCTCCTTGTTACTATCTCTACTCCCAAGCCAAAGGACAAGACAAAAATAAAAGGAACTCTATCAGTGATTCTAGAAGGTTTATTATTTTTTGAGAATGAAAATCATTAACAATCCAAGTCCATCTGCAAGCAAAAAATTCTGAGTTTGTTGATGGAAAAGGAAAATCTTCCCCATTGTAATTAGCTTCCAGACCCTCCACTGGAACAGAAAGTGGCAAAATACCGTCACCAGTGCTAACAAGAGAACAAACGGGAGTCATTCTTCGGAAGAAAAGGCAGCCCTGAATCCAGGTATTAAATACCATAATAACATCACGCAAGCAGGATGGGGTTTTGGCCTAATAACGTCATTAAAATAAAAAATTCCTCCATTTAGATATCCAGACATTTAATGAAATAAAACAAATATGCATTATTTGTCAGAAGACAATTTAAAATTCTGAGATTTTATACAGTCCTCAGAAAGTAGTAGAATAAGCAAAGCAGTAATTACGGTATATGAGGAGGAATAGTAGAAACAAAATTGCAAAGAGTTGAACTATAACTTCCCTTCTTTTCTGTAATTCTTAAAGGGTAAAACTCTTGAGTAGTTCATTTCCAATGCCAAGGAAAGAATACTTTTCTGTGATGCACAGCAATTCTAAAAGTTCTTTTAGGAGCAATGTGAAAGAGAAGAAATGATGTTGACATAAACCCCTCCAACAAGGTTTGTGCTTTCTTCGCACAAAACTTTTAACCATTAAGTGGAGAGAGAAGGCTGTGTTCTGTAGCAAGACTAGAAAGTGGCTCATCATTAGTGCCCTCTGAACTCCCCTGACTTTTACTCAGGACAGTGGATGCCCTCGGTGGGGCGGAGGGACAGATGAAATAATGATGTCAGAGGGGACCAAGAGCACTTCAGGGTCCTGGGTTTTGAACTTGGTACTGATTATACGAGTGTGTCCACTTGAGGAAATGTATTAAGCGGCACACTTACAATTTGTGTACTTTGCTGTATTATGTTATACTTCCACTACATTTACATTGAGAAACATCAACTTCTGGACAATGACCCCACAGTCATTTGTCACAGCACAGGAGGAAAAAAGCAAGTGAAAGGACACAAACCAGCCATCTGGGGAATCCTTATGGACTTACAGCCCATGGTCCCGATGGGTCGCACTAGCACGTGTTCTCCCGAATATATGAGCTGCTTGCAGAAGAGCCGCAGCCCAATTTAAACGGAAGCTCCTATGGATAGGTAATGGTCTGACCTCTGACCCCACTACCACAATTGTCCCAATTCTCTAGTGATTTCCCTGAAGAGTTCATTTCCCAGCTCTGGGTCAAAGACCAACATGCCCATCAAGTCAAGGGCCGACACAAGCAGTGCCTGGTGTATTTGAACATGGCTGTACCATGAGGGACATTTCATCAATTAGAGATGGCACAAGGACGTATAAACCACAACATCGGCATCATTTACACTAACAAACTGACAGGCATAAACGAAGACTACATGCCAATTACAGTACAGAACCAGTAACATCCACAGCCAAACTAGTTCTAGTTAAAAAAAAGACAATTTTACTTTATTACCTTTGTATTTGAGAGTATTTTAAGTTTGTCTCACAGATTTTCCATGAAGTTTTCATTAATTTGAACTTCCTTTAACTTATATTCTTCATGACTTTGACCAGCATTGGTTACAATGGCTTGGATAGGGACTCAGAGAAGTAAATTTCCCCAAATATGGTAACATGCTGCTTTAGTAATCTTTTTACTTAAACCCTACGACATTCCTGTCACATACTTCACTAGAACTTCTTGCAAATAAGATCTTTGTGAGCTTACACAAATGACTTCAGTGGACTGCAGGTTAATGTTGGTGCACACCTACTGAAACTTGAAGATGGAGTAATTTTTTTAGAATTGAATTCAGTTCTCAATAAAAGAATGAAAGACGTGTAGTGGTTATTTGTATGGAAAAGAAAGGAAAAGAGAGAAGATGCTAAAAGGAAAAAAAGGGGAAGGAGAGTGAGAGCACAAAATGCAAGAGGAAAAGGAGAAGGGAGGAGAGAAAGATGAGGGTAGTGACAGATGGGGAACTACCCTCAGAAGGCAGGGACTTAACAGGACAGATTAGATGGTCCAGGATCCCATCACTAGAGTGCATTTCATTCAAACCAGCTGGGTGAGGATGTGAAGACTGTGGGCATGACACTCCTCAGGACAACAGTGGCTAAGGAAGCACTGGGAAGTCATTTCTATGAATCCAGCCAAGCACTGTGCATTTTTAAAATAATCCTCCCAAGGACATGTGTTTTTTTGTTTGTTTGTTGTTTTAGTCCTCACCCGAGGATTCTTAGAGAAAGGGAAAGACAGAGAGAAACACCGATGTGAGAGTAACACATTGACTGGTTGCCTCCTGCAGGGGCCCTGACCAGGCCCCTGGCCAGGGAGGAGCCTGCAACCTAGGTATGTGCCCTCAGCTGGAATCGTACCTGGGACCCTTCGATCCGCAGGCCGATGCTCTATCCACTGGGCCAAATTGGCTAGGGCACCAAGGACATGTTTTAATGATTTGAGAGAGAGAGGCAAAGTGAGAAGAGGGAGAGAAAGAAACATTGATGTGAGAGAGAAACACCGATTGATTGCTGCTTGTATGCACCCAGGACGGGGATGGAACCTGCCACTAACTTAGGATTAGGTTATGAGTATTCATGAATGAGGAGATTTGGAAAAGTAAAAATTAAAACACACTTCACTGTGAGCAACAATATACTTAAAACACAGATGAAACCCTAAGAATGTTCCTACATAGTTAGAAAAACTCACACTTTAGTGTTACAGATGAACAAAATAAAGCTTTCTAGAGCAATGAGCTTTGATTCTCAATGTTTACAAATACAGGATGGAACAAAAGTAGGTTTACAATTGTGAGTACACAAAACACAGAGTTTGATCAAGTGTGATCTGCTAAAATCCAAAAATGTCCAAACAGGAAGAGCTACCATATGAAATATTCTTCAAACCCCAGAATGAGGATGGACCAGTCCAACTGGTCCATCCTCATTCTGAAATGAAACATTTCTTTACAATCTATTTTAAAGCATGATCAGATTAGCAGATGCTTTAGAAACAAACCAACATCATGGAAGGAGCAAGATGAGAGTCCTGAACAGACCCTTACCAGTTTCTCATGGTACCCCCTTCACATGCTAGTCATGAATATACTAGAGAGAAAACTCTAAACCCAAACTCCTGTTAAAGAACTCACAGCAATTAGCAGAGGGAAACGCAGAAACGGGGGAAAGCACAGCAGCAGGACGCACAGGCGCCCAATGGTGTGGTCACGGCCGGGAGAGGGCACTCTGTGGGACACTGGGTACCTCCAAAAGGTGACAGTGCACACGGGGTTCTCCAGCTCCCTCGTGCTGGCTGGCCCGCTGCCCACTGCATGGTGAGCATTAGCTGCCGGACAAGTCCCCCACCTACAGCATGGGGCTGGTTTGGCAAGACCAGAGCCTGGACACTGCAGTGCAACTGTCTTTACCTGGACTGTCTGAAAACCAAAAAGATTTTTATGTTGTAAAAAAAAGTGCAGAAAGGGTCCTATCCGCTATC
The DNA here is from genome assembly GCF_964212035.1 of Myotis nattereri. Classification (NCBI taxonomy): domain Eukaryota; kingdom Metazoa; phylum Chordata; class Mammalia; order Chiroptera; family Vespertilionidae; genus Myotis; species Myotis nattereri. The sequence goes on along the minus strand of NC_138081.1, from coordinate 94,952,632 downwards.
TTTTCAATTTCTGGACTATCATTTAAGGACCTGCACAGAGTAGATGCTCCGAATGGGTTACCAGACAAAATATAGGATCCCCGTTAAATTTGTACTTCAGACAAAAACAATTTGTTAGTATTAAGTATGCGCCATGCAATATTTGGAACATACTTACACTAAACTTTTATTCACTGTTTCTTTGAAATTCAAATTTAATGGAATGATCTGGGGGTTGTTTTGTTTGTTTCTGAATCTGGAAACCCTTGACTACATGGATGGAAAAAGCCCCACTAGCCAGGAGTTAAAATACCAGAGCCTGATGCCCATCCACCACTGCTGTGTGATGTGAAGCTGGCGACTGAACCCCAGGGGCCTGTGTCATTCCCTATGAAACGGGGATGCCACCTGCCACAGCCGCCCTGCAGGTTGATCCGAGACTTAAATAAGAGCAATACAGCGGCGGCAGCACACACACAGCATTATGCTCTAGGTACTATGCTAAGTGCTTTACGTGACCACTTCATTCAAATTTAAAAGGTTCTGAGGGATTTACTATTATTATTCCCACTTAAAATTTGACTTTTATCTATTCTCATTATTCAAACAGCTAACAATGTTAATTCAAATGTAGCCAGGCTCGAGAATCTGTGCTCTTAATTTACTGCTGTAAAAATAAAAATATGATAAACATATGCAAAAAGATGCACAAATAGAAGATGCTTTTACCACAATTAAAGAAGCAGAAGGAACTAGACTGGGAAAGTGACTAGACTGTCTCAGTGGAGGACAGCCTGAGGGAAGAGTCAGCAGGGAGAGAGGCCACCCTCTGTGGCCCAGAGGCACCCCCGCGTGGGTGGGCCCCACTCTGCAACACTGAGAAGGCGGCTGGGAATGAAGGACAAGCTCCATGGGGAAGAAGCTGTAAAGATCACTTAGGAGTTAACTAACCATAGGTGGGCAGAATTAACCTTGGTGTGGACAAGGGGTTTGTGGAGATGGAAGGGAAGAACAGAATCAGAGAAGCCAAGAAGAGCAAAGTGGCAGGGGTTAAGGACTGAATAAAAAAATGTGCAAAATAAGCCATGTAGATATTTATTACCATCTCAGGATTGTGAACCTGCACTTAGGCAGCATGTAGGGCTATTAAATGTGTTAAGAAAATGGCAGAAATGGAAAAATAAATATTTCAGAATTTGCCTTAAAGATATTAAAATGCTTTTAAAATAAGTTTAAATCTATATTTATAAGCAGGCTGACACTCTTTTGTTGTATCTGAATTTGTTTTGAAGAAAAAGCATTGTTTAAAAAAATTACTGTTAAAACTACTGAATATTGGAAAAAGATTTTTTCTTTCAATGACTACAGAACACAGGATTTTACATTAATAGAAGTACGTAATGCATGTACTCGTATAGAGATAGAATATTTGGTAAATAATTCTTTGCACCAGATACATGCGTAAAACACACGATCACAAGGTAAAATGGAAACCTTCTGCTTTGGCATCACACTTGTTTCTGAATCTAAAGCTGATGCACTGGACACAATTTACTCTAAGACTGTTTTTATCAGCTGATGGCTTGTCCTTACAGATGTGCTTATCAGGGTTGTGTACAGTGTTAGTACCTAGACAAGGAGTTGGCAGCAAAGTTCCTGTTTCACTAATTACATTCTTTCCCAAAAGTTCACCCTGCCTGGGTGTCCAGGTAATTGCAATTAAGTCAAGAATCTGGTCATTAGAAATTCAAGTGCCCTGCCAGGAACAATGCCCGTCCTTGTGATGTGCTGCCCGCCAGACCTAACTCACTGGGAGAGGTCAGCGCCGACGTGAGGTGGCAGTGTGATGCTGATTAAGCAACCAGCACGGAAATAAACTTCCCCTCCACTCTTCTCCCTAAAACCAAATGCATTCTATCTCATTTAAATTATTATAAATCATTTTGTGTATTTGGGAACACACAGGAAATAACGAATCATTAATACTCAAAAAAAGGATTCCTTCCTTTCTCTCTCTCTCTCTCTCTCTCTCTCTCTCTCTCTCTCTCTCTCTCTCTCTCTCTCTCTTTCTAAGACAGGAAGGGGACTGACTTCAAGGCCACCACGTCAGCCAGGAAACAGAGTGGGGGTATGGAAGAAATTCAGGGTCACTTATATCTTCCTAATCATTATATCCCCAGGCTTTCCACAGGCCCAGCCCGTTGAGAGTAATTAATAAATGTTGAAAGAGTCTTAGAACCTGCCAACACTTTAATCCTAGAAAACATTTTGTAACATACAAGAATAAACATCTCCTTCACTTACCAATTGACTAATTTCCATTAAATAATTCACATTCTATCTTCAGGAAATCTCATGTTATGGTATACTATTGAATAGTTACAAACAAATTCACTATGTCAGGCAGGAAAGCAAAAAACAAATGCGTAACTCTTAAAGTATCTCTTTAAAAAGCAACAACTTGGTTGCCTGATTCTTTATTTTATGTAAACCATTTTTAAGCTAATGGAGTTATTTCACCAGTTTCTTTTGTTCCTGACACCATGTAAATTTATTTTGTAACAAGCTGCTATAAATGTTCGTATAAAACTTTCATTTATACAATTTACTATTTTCCAAGTACTCACATTTTCTCATTTATTCTAAAAAGCTAAAGATATACAACTAATCAATATCTTCTCAGGTCCAGTCTTTCTTATGCCAAGAGATACTATTGACACATTTTTTAAAAATTGATTTTAGAGAGAAGAAGGGAGAAAGAGAAACATTGACTGGCTGCCTCCCACACTCCTGACTGGGGATTGAACTCACAATCTGGGCAGGTGCCCTGACCAGGAATTGAATCCACCACTTTTTGGTGTACCAGATGATGCTCCAACCAATTAAACCACACCGGCCAGGGCTTTTATTTTTTTTAAAAACAACAACAACAAAAAAACACCCCATTTCCAAGCTGTGGTGTGTTTGGTTATAATTCCTCATGTTGGAATATGGAGGGACTTCTAGGCAAGGGGCTCAGGGCCCTCCAAACTCTTTCCTACCAAAGTCACAGCCCCAGGCAAATCTGTCTCTTCATGCCTGCCTGGCTGTGAGGCTGCCTCCCATGCTCCTCAAAGCCAAGTCACCCAGATCACTGTGCTTTCCAAACCCTTAGAGAGCCGTGTGTCACAGTAACCACTGTGCACATGTCATGTGCTACATGCCCCAGCTCCCCAACTGCACGGCAGCCAGGTCTCACCCAGCTCGGTGTTCTCAGAATCCGCACAGGGGAGGGTGCACAACAGTGCTCGGCCCCCTGGTCACAAGGCTGCTCCTACTAAACACCATGTCATCAATAAGGGTGGCCTTGGGAGGGGCAGGAAATAAACAGCCTAGCACAGGGATTAGGAAAAAGTAGTCAAGAGATAGTTGCTAGTAACACTTTAGCAAGAAATCACTCAGGCATCATCTGAGCATTTTTTGACTTCCTAACCCCACTGGAAGCAAGGCGGGTGCTTGTGTAGAGAACGCTATAGGGCAGGGGTGGGCAAACTTTTTGACTCGAGGGCCACAATGGGTTCTTAAACTGGACCGGAGGGCCGGAACAAAAGCATGGATGGAGTGCTTGTGTGAACTAATATAAATTCAAAGTAAACATCATTACATAAAAGGGTACGGTCTTTTTTTTTTTTTAGTTTTATTCATTTCAAACGGGCCGGATCTGGCCCATGGGCCGTAGTTTGCCCACGGCTGCTACAGGGTAAGAAGGAAGGATGCCGTCACCACCATAGCTTGCATATCAGGTGTTTGTCCTGCCTCATATGCCACTGCTTTTCTTAAATGTGGTATAGTTCTTCTTGTAGTCACATTATCCCTCCCAAAGTGTGAACAAAAATACTCCATTAAAACTCAAAAATTCTGCAAAAGAAACAAAATTAATTAGTAATTTTCATGCCAACATCAGTAATTCCTCTGTAATTAGAAAGCCATCCCATTCCAGTTATGGAGTACACTGATGGGATCATCATCCCTATAAAATTAATGTTTCTAAACTTTTATTTGATTCTAGAATTAAGTAAGCAAATATTTATTACTTTTTTCAATTAAAGTGTCACATTTTCAAATTCTGGGTAAAATGAAAACATCATTAGGTTTGCTTCACATCTGCCTGTTTATAAATTTTTGGCTCAGTAGAATTCCTCCACTAAAGGACTCAAATCAAGTACATACAAATCCTATTTTAAATACATTATTTTTCTCTAATGTAATTCTGAAGGAATTGGTGTTGGCAAAGATAAATTCAAAATATCTTTATGTGGGTACATAACTTTAAGAGGATAAGTAAAACTGATTTTTAAAAAGACAAAAGGTAGTATGGGTTTTTAAAAATACATTATATCTATCTGAGAATGATCCACACAATTTGTAAAATTATATATGTAATTCTTTAAAAATTAAAAAAACCTGACTTTCATAAGCCAAGTTTCTCTTTATATACTCTAAAAGTGATTAGTCAAATTTGAATGTCAAGATGATGATTCTTATCTATATTGTTAAGAGGAATTATTTTCTTAGCATTTCCAGTCTATGAAAATGAGCTAGGACAGCCAGAGCCTTCATGCCTGTGAAAATTCCCAAGATCTCAACCAGACACATGTAGTGGAAGAACACACTAGACCAGTGATGGCGAACCTATGACACGCGTGTCAGAGGTGACACGCGAACTCATTTTTTCGGTTGACTTTTCTTTGTTAAATGGCATTTAAATATATAAAATAAATATCAAAAATATAAGTCTTTGTTTTACTATAGTTGCAAATATCAAAAAATTTCTATATGTGACACGGCACCAGAGTTAAGTTAGGTTTTTTCAAAATGCTGACACGCCGAGCTCAAAAGGTTCGCCATCATTGCCCTACTAGACCATCCAACCTTGTGATGAGCCTGAAAACAGACAGACAGAGCCGTCTCCAGCCACCCAGCGCATCAGCTGCCCGGGAAGAGTCTCTAGTCAGAAATGGCTGCTCTGCTCTAGAGCAAAGCCTCCGGAGCTCACAGGACGAGCAATAACACTGCTGTTATGACAGACAGCACTGTTAGAGGCGCCTCTCATTTATTTTCAATGCTGTCAGTCAAATATGTTCTATAATAGCCGTTTCATTTTTCCAGACCATATTTAAAAACAAAACAAAACAAAACAAGTTAAGGACACTTTCAGCACAGGGAGAAAAAGCCCTATCCATCCCTATAATCTGACAGCAAATGTGACTCCGAGGCTGTGGTAGGCAGAATTCTAGGATGGCCCTAAGGTTCCCGCTGCTGGTGCACACTCCGTATCATTGCCTCCCCTGAGTGTGAGACGATGCATATGACAAAGAACTCCTGTGATTATGTTACCATTAGAGGACAGGGCAGATTTAGAAGATGTAATTACGGTCCCTAAGCAGCTGACTTTGAATGACTAAAAGGAGATACCTGGGCAGGCCTGATCTAATCAGGTGATCCTGTAAGAGGTGGGAGAGAGGTGAAGAGAGTCTGCCAGCACAGTGCTGTGGAGAGGGCCAGGTAGAGGGAATGGCCCCTGGCTGATGTCCAGCAAGAAATTGGAGACCTCAGAACTAGAGCCACTGACAGGTGAATTCTGCCAACCACCACCGAGCTTGGGAGAGGACCCGAACCTCAGATGAGACCATGGCCCCAACAATACCTGGATCTCAACCCTCAGAGGACCCAGAGACTAATGGTGCGCTAATGAATGGGTGTGGTTTTAGCTGCCAAGTTTATGGCAATTTGTTTCTCAGCACAAGGAAAACTAATACATTAGCAACTTCCCTCTCCTTTCCAATTTAACCTGAGGGTACTTGTAAGAATTTTTGAATGATCTCTTTTTTTATTTTTTATCAAGAGTATTATAATTAGGTATGGGGAATAAGTAGTGATGGAAGATCTAACAGGGATGGTGAACACATAATACAGTGTACAGATGATGTGTTAAGGCAGTGGTTCTCACAACCTTCTGGCCCTTTAAATACAGTTCCTCATGTTGTGACCCAACCATAAAATTATTATCGTTGCTACTTCATAACTGTAATGTTGCTACTGTGATGAATCGTAATGTAAATATCTGATATGCAGGATTGGCTTAGGCGACCCTTGTGAAAGGGTTGTTCGACTGCCAAAGGGGTCGCGACCCATAGGTTGAGAACTGCTGTGTTAAGGGATTGTGCACCTGACACCTATATAATTGGTAAACAATGTCACCCCAATAAATCTAATAAAAAGGGAAAAATAAACTAAAATAAAATAGCTTTATTCAACATGAGTTGAAGAATCAAAAGGGAAAAATATTATAATTTAAGAAAGACAAAAGATTGCCAGGAGATATAATAAGCAATAAAGGCTTGACATTTAGGGTAATCGTTTATATTTGTTTTCTTTTAAAAGAAAAACAACCCACAAAACAAAACACTATTCCCCAAGGATACTTTGTGCAACTTCTACAGGTGAATTAACATGACAAAGACACAAACAAAAACAGTACCTAACTGGCTATAGAAGAAAACCCGAATCATAAAATAAGATAAACTAAGGCTTCTTCTCTGGTGAACTGATTAATGACCCTATCTCTCCCAGTGGTACATGACCGAGGACCGGGCTTGATGCAGAAGGAAAAGTAATTACCGTTATTTCTAGAGGAGACAGCGCCGGGAAAGCAGGGTAAATGGTCTCCAGGTCCACACAGCAGACTCTGACCTCCACTGGGGGTGCGGGGGGATGGACCACGGAAGCCTCCGTCACCGCCCACACCTGCTGCTCCCACACCTGCTCAGGCGGACGGAGGAGGCTGCTCCCGGCAAAGCCCCCCTTCTCTGCTCTCCCAGCGGGGGTGCACGCTCCCCACAGGTGGCCGTGTCCTCCTCAGCGCTCTGACGCCACGCCTTCCTCCAGTTAGAAAACTTAATAAATATGGAATCCAGGGCTGCACCAATGGGAACAGAGGCCTGCAGGCCTCTCTGCTACAGATGAGCTGCTAGAACACTGCTGCACAAAGAGGAATGGCTGAGGGAACTGTAGATGGCTGGAGAGGGGGCACAGAGAAATGTGCATTTGTATGTTTTGTGTTAAAATGTATAACATATGTCTCAATTCTAAATGATTCGCCTGAACCAGCTTGACCACCCACACCTGCACTAGTGACCTATGTTCACCTCAATGTGCACAACTATTTTCCACACACTTGCCATTAGGAACCACCCTCCACACGGTAGAAGAAAAAGCCTCAGACAGGAGCGAGGAGATGCAGGTCCCTCACTAGCCTCCCCTCCTACCTGCACACCGCGAGGGAAATGGCTACATAATTTCTCATGTCCCCTGTGGCAATAATTGCATAATCACATTTAAAACTTCATACCCCTGACCGCTGGTTAGAACATTATCCTGAGAGGCCAAGATTGCGGGTTTGATCCCCGTCAGACACATACGAGAATCAACCAATGAATACACGTAAGCGGAACAACAAACTGATGGGTTTTTCCTCTCTCACTAAAAAAAGAAATAAGATATTATTACCATATCACCACATTATTTAAGAAACTCATCACCAGTTTTCAAAAAAACCTTCTATGGGGTAGTAGGGTTATCAAAAGACGCTAAGGGAATGTAAGAAAGTTTGATGCAGTCTCATGTTACAAACTCAGTTTTAAAACAGAGCATTTCCACGGGGAAGAAGTGACAGTGAAGAACGGTGACATCACACAGTTCCCAGACACGCCCCCAACATAATTTTCTCTCACCAGATGAAACAAAGCAAAATCTTTCAAACCAAGGACCCTCAAGAAAGAATCATTATCACATTCAAGTGATGATATTTATGGCCAAACGCAGGCCCAAAGCCTCAAGGTTGAATAACTGCTCAGGGGGAAGGAAAATAATGAACTACTTGTATATTTTTAAAAAGATGTACAAAATTAAATAGGTTTGTGTACTACTCTTTGTATGCTATTGACAAGAAAAACATCAAGACACCACGTCCCCAAAGTGCTGCTGCCACCTCTCCTCATGGAGTCAGCGGACCTTCTAAAACACGTACCTAAAGCTTGTCAAAATGTTCCTGGGTGCTGCTGCTTGCTTACAAGTTGCTGTGTTTGTCTCACTTTTACTTGTAATCTCTTAAATTCGTGCTATAGTGTAGACTACCTTTGTCCATTTAATTTTAAGTTACTGGAAGCTTGTTGCATCTTTTCCCTTATAACTCTACTTTGCCTTTTACTATACCACAGCCCCTGCATGATACACCTGTCTGAGAGAATTAGGTAGCTACAAGAGGGACAGGAATTCCAAGAAGGATACTGATGAAAAGCATCCAGAAGGAAACTTCACTTTGTTTCCGTAGGAACGTGCAAAAGTGATGCCAATTATATTGGGGGAAGCGATCCGCTCCAACAAAACTTACTTGAGCAGCAGTGTAGCATCTGTTTGCAGTTGACATCCACGCCACTAGGCATGCTTTGTTCTAGACAGATCCATTACCACTCAATAACCGAGTTGAAGGCTATTTCCTGATAAATTCTGCTATACTGGACGAGCACAGGCTGGCTCTGAGAAGCTGGACTGTCTGGAGAAAATTCAACAATGTGTGAGGGTCATTTTCTTCATTTTAGAAAAAACACAACTTCTGTTATTGCCCGGTATTCCCACTGCTTCATGTATAAGACACACAGCGCAGCTGGGGGCGGCGCCCTTTCCTGTGTCATTACCTGAACCGTAGTTTGTGCCTGAACGCTGGCAACGTGGGCTAGGTCTCCACTCCGGTGGGCTACAGCCCATTTCTGCAAACTGCATTTGCAAAATAACTACCCAGAAAATGCACAAAACTATGACACTCACATCAAATCACAGAAACAGCCATGCAGATTACAATGGAGTATTTTTAAGTACTTTTGTGAAATATGCTTACAAGATTATATATGGCTGTGACAAAAGGAAACAATATGAAAAGGAAAATGCCACTCTTTACTTAATTTTTTCCATAAAAATACCAATAACTAAGTGTGTGGCATATGAAGCCTGTGCCACTGACTGCCTTAGATCCTGTCACTCAAGAATTATCTGTACCCTCTCTTACTAATTATATTATTATTACATTCCTCGAATTATAAATATTCATCAGCTTCCTTGCCTTCTTCTGCCTGCATTTATTGATACACAGACATAGAAAATCTAGATGCCTCTAAATTAACACTCAAATGATACAAAGCATGAAATTCAAAATTGTTAGTTTACGTTTCAGTGTAACCTAAAATACAGTATGAATTTAAGAGACTACAAATCATAAATATTGTCATCTCCAATAAAAACAATTCCTTCAACATTTTTTTCTTGCCTAACAGGAGAATCAATTCTATATTTTCCTTCTGATTATTATTTACTGATCTCTAAGCTACATTTTTCATTAATATTTAAATTGATAAAGCAAGCTACCTGGGTATCATTTCATTGTGTTCATTTCTATCTGCTGCTTTCGTTTAAGGCACATTTTCCTTTATTTCACTTTTCCACAAGCCATAAAAAAACTCATTTCTAATTCATCCGTTCGTTCAGCTTAACCTCTCTTCTCAGCAATTAAAGCACTCTGCGCATCCCTCATCTATCACACAGCCAGCTAAATAATGCATTGCGTCCCCCGCTCATCTTTTATCATCCCAAATGACAGGTATTAGCATATCTCCCCAGTCAATTACAGTGCAGCGGAATAATCACAGCATAATTGGGCGAAAGCCACTCTAATCACCAGCCCTGCGAACTCGCAGAATAAAAACCGAGTGGCAGCTCAGACAGGCCTTGCTCTTGTCCATGACTCCAGCCCACACGCCTGGCAGATCTCCATTTCCTTCCTTTTCAAACTTATCCTTTGGGGAGGTCAACTCATCCATTCGTCACGTGTAAGAGAAAAGAATGTATACACACGTGTGCATGAGTGGGAACTGTTTACAACCCGCACACCCATGTGTTTATTAATATCTGTGTTTCTAGATGTTGGCACATACTATTAAATAGCACATAACGAAAAACTCCACTCCTGTTTGGAAAACGAAGTCATTTCATGAATCTCATGTCATTACGTGTTCTATTTCATGAGGTCAATGCTCAACCACTGAACCACATTGGCTGGACAAGGTAAAACAGAATATTCTTTTTTTTATAAAGGTTACTCATTTACTATCAAAACTGTCTTCATGATGAAGATACCTTCTGTATCTTGAAAATCATTTCCCAGCTGCTTTCCAAATTAGTCATTTATCACAGAAAACATTTTTAACTGAGTATCTGTTGTTATACTGCAGTAGCATATAATACTTTTAAGAATGATGGCAATAATATGTACAGTTTAACATAGTAGATGGTTGAAGAAAGGAAGCTTACACATTTACAAGGGGATTAAAAATGAATGAGACAATCATAGGAACAAAATGTGAGACACTTAGAAGAAATTGCAAACTTCTGATACAGTAAATAATTTTTTAATTCTGAGACATCAGGAAATTTGTTTGAAATTATTTTTAGAATACTTTTTGTAATTTATTGGTTTTAGCATGATATTTAACATGTAATATATGTAGGCCTAAATCCAATTCCTATTTTAAGTTACATGTATTCATTTTAATACCATTCTTCACCTTCCTTACCTCTTAATGAGATACAAAAAGTCATTCTAACGTGAAAACTTAATGCGGGGAAGAGTGGAGGGAGGTTAAGAGGAATGTCTTACAAAAACATACATGGCTTCTTATGAAGCAGCCAAATAAGTGCTTTACGCTGCCATGTGCACCTGGGAGAAAATGCCATTTTCTGTAGGATTTCATTACTGTCTCCCCCGCGTACAGCATGGGTCCTGTTTCCCTGTACTTCTCTCCCTTCCTCACAGCCATCACTCCTCCTCACTGTCCCTGTAAGACCAGAGGAAATCCCCACCCAGGTGTCCCCTGGCCTGAGACGGGCCTCCCTGCGCAGCCAGAGGTTCTGTCCCACAGCGGAGCAGCCTCCCTGGGCAGTGGCAGCAATCACCTCGGCGAGGCTTGGTGTGGCCTGGTCCCGAGGGCCCACACGCGCTGAACGTGGCCCAGACGTGCTGGCTGCGCAAATGAATAAATTACATGACAGAACCCTGCTCGGTGACTCAGCAGTAGCCATGACACCGACAGAATTCAGGAAAGTATGAAATAGGCCATTACTGCAACAGTAAACAAAGTATCATAGTTATTACATTTATATTTACAATTTGTGAAATTTTCAACCACAACTCTGGCAACAATTCAATCCAGTCCTTCAATACACACGACGCTCAGGCAATTCTACAACATCAAAAAGCCACCGGCCAAAAGGCCCGAGCAAAAGCAGAATTTAGACACAATGGAGCCTCCCAGACTTTTTCTTGCTTCCAAATCCTGTTATCCTAAAATTATAATATGAATGTTTTATTTGCATTATTACTTCAAGAACTCTGCATGTGTTTTTCTTGGCATATCTCTGCAAATGTACCCACAGGATACATTACTACAGTTGTAAAATGGTAATTTTATGGCTTATTGGGGAATATCTGTTACAAGTATTTATCAGTGATACATCTGGTCTGCAAGTATTAATTCAACAGGTTTTTCTTTTCAAATCTGATTTTTAAAAATCATCTTCTGATTTATCCTTTTAATTCATATAAATGTTCTACTTGGCTTTAAGCATCTTGCAACATATTGGCTCTTTCAACACCAGTCACTTTGACATTCTCAACTGACTTTCAGAAATTGACATGGCTTGGGTAGCAGCCAGATTTAAGGCAGTAGGAGGGGAGGAGGAGGGCTTTCACCATCTGAAGGAACAAAACTGGCTTTAAAATTTGGCACCGGAGAGAACCTACACCACACGCCATCAGAAGCACCCCATCTTCCCTGGATAATTTCATTGCTCTTCCCCAACAAATCGTAAGCAGCTTGATGTTTATTAATATGGTCATGCTAACTCTATTCAAGGCATTTTATAGACAAGCCACTAATTTTGCGTGCACACCCCAAATGAACAGGTGTTTGAGGGAGGGGATAAGGAGAATACATGCATTTTTATTATCACTAGAAAATTAAGTCCTCAAAACATAGTGCCAAAATAACGTTCCCAGGGAAAAAAAAATGGAGTCAATCAAACTCCAGAATATACAAGTAAGCTTTCTTTCAGCAAATCTCTTCCCTCCCTTAAAAAGGGCACTTTTGAGATCCACAGCACCTGAGGCCCTGTGTTTAAGTCCTAACCCTTTTTTAACGGAAGAAAGCACTGTAATTCTGACAAAAGCAGGCAAGAGCGGCACTGTATTACGTACCTCTCCCTCACTGGTCTATATAATTAGGGTAGACATTTCTGCACAAACGTACTTACTAGGCCCAGTGACTGACACCATGCAACCAATCAGTAAGCCCATGACCTGACCAAGCACTCACTGGTCTAGAAGAAAGAAACTGAGCTCCCATCACACTAAGAACCACTTGGTCAGAACAAAATATTTCTGAGTTTTCATATAATGTTCTGGAAAGATCACTTTCACCAGGGTATGTATGTGGCTTATTGGGTCCTTTCATGCCAATTAACCTTCACAGACTCCTGTGATTACCCAATACTTCAAACCACACACATACACATTTCCAAATGGGATTAACAACTTTTAGAGGAAACCCTTTCCACTATGGAGTGTGGATCTAAAATGATGTGGGAGAGCCCTAATACGCTACATCGAACCACATGAAACAGCCCATGTAGACCAATAGGCTGTAAGAATCCCAATTCCGTGAGACTCAAGCTAATCTGTGGTTCCGGTTCTGGGGGCCTAACAAGCATCTCTAAGTTCTGTGTAAAGGGCACCGGCCTGGGAGGCAGAGACATAGCCAGTCACATGACCACCCTCAGTCTTACTCATGGTGAAGACAAAAGCTGAGACTGACATTCTGGGTTACTTTTACTCTTGGAGGAAATGATGAAAAAAAATAACTGACCCATGAAACTGAGGCTCCAGAATTAGTCAAGGCAGCTCGAAAGGAAATTAGGAAGGGAGATTAAAGATGGCAGAAAAAAAATTTCCCACACTTTGTCTCTTGAAAAATTTTGCTTGGCTTTATTTCATGGAAAAATGTGTTTGTGGACAAAAAATATTTTTATTTTTCCCAAGACGATGAGAATAGCTTAGACCAGTAAACACTAGCAGGCAGGAATTAGAGGAAGAATAATAAGGATAGAGTTGAAGGTTTGCCCTAACAAATTCAGGCAAACCTATAGCATTTTAGGGCTGGAAAGAATGTTACTGATAACAAGAAATCAACTTTCCAACCTTAGGTTAGGACTTAAAGTAAAATATAGGTCTGGTCACTCCCAGGCAAGCAGCCTGAATTATAAGAGGAGGACAAAACTGCTGTTTCAAAGTGATCCAAACACACAGCAGGGAAGACCCCACAAGGCTGGAGAAGCTTCCCACAGCACTCCCGCCCTCCCACCAGCCAGGCTGTGTCGCTCTTTCTTCACGGCATCTGCTTGGGCCTGCTCAGTCTGCCTTTTCTAAATGTTATATTCATGCATTCTCTAACGGCAGAGTTGAAAAGGAGCTAAAATCAGACTGCCTTTAAAATATACTTAAACAAAATTCATCAAAATATTACAGGTGATCATTTTCCCCCAAATCTTTCCTAAATAAAAATAAAGCAGATTTTGTTTTAAAATCCAACATGTAAGTGTTTGAATCACCAGCAGATGGCAGAAGGAGAGGCTGGGAAATTCTCTAACAAAAGAAGGGAACAACTCAACATGGATGCCCAATCACGGCTTGAGAACTGGATTTTATTTTCCCCTCTTGAATCTTTCCTTCATAGAGAAGTAGAAAATTCTTTTGCTTATATACATATACTCTATCAATTTAATTGATACACAATGGCTTAAATAGTAAAGCATAAACGTGGTCCTCTACTTCTCTAAGGATTTCTAATAGATTTTCACTAAATAAAAAAAAATTTAAATGCAAACATAAATCCTTCATATTATGAAAAGTAATGAGTTAAGATTATAAACTTCAAAAAGGAAATGTCTGCCGGCTTCATTTCAATGACACTGTTACCTTAAATATACTTTCACCTCAGTTATATTCACATGGGCTTAGAGAGTGAGCCAAGTAAAGTCACCAGAACACACACTCGGCTAAGATAGAAAGAGTTGAAATGAACCAGAGGCCATGCAGCTTTACAAGAAAAAAAAATATGTGTTTTTCAAAAGATTAATATATGCTTTCATGTGGTCACACTAATAAAAGGAAGAACATGTTAATAGCTAGGATCTTATGATGCCAGGTTAAACATTCTAAATCTGAAACACTATACTGATAGCCCCAGCGTAACCCCAGGCAGTCAGTGAAATGACTCATTACAAGTCACCACCAGAAAGATCCTAACTCGATGAGCCTGTATAAAACCTTCCTACTCTCAAAAATGGTGTGGGGCGTGCCAATTTTATTTTACATATATTTGCTCTTCTCTTTTATATTACTTTACTAGAATGGTACTTATCTATTCTAATCCTCAGGTTTTTCTATCAATTGATAAAAAGGCTGTTCTATTTGTGAACTGTGTTATGTTAAAATGTTTTGTGTCATATGAACACTTGGAATCGTTATTTTCCAGACCAGTCTGGCCAACAGACATTCCTTTGAAGATGGAAATGTTCTATATATGCACTATACCTATATGGTGGCCACTGACAGTGCAATGACACAGAATGACATCAATGACTATAACTGCAAAATTTGATTAACAAAGGTATTTAAGTTGATAGTGAGACACATTGGAACCAACTGGTTGTCGGTGGCAACCAGAACCACTCAACATCTTCAACAAGCAATAACAACAAATACCTTCCTTCAGCTGGGCTGTGTAGAGCTACACCATAAAATGTCAAGCTAATACATCAACCCAGATCCCAGGAGGATCAGTGAGAAAGTCCCAGAATAGAATAAAACACAATACTAATACGGTATTATCACAGGCTTATTTTGTTTTCCTCTTATCAACTACAATTGTTATACTATCTCTAGAACTCTAAATAATCAGCAACACTTCTTACACAGCGAACCAAGTGAAGTCAATATGGACATAAAAAGATGAGGAAGATGGAGTCTCTAAGTTTACTATCCTGCTGGGGGGAAATGCCACATAACGGAGCTGCCCAGGCCACACCATGACGTTTTCTATACACAAAAGAAGACAAGTTGGCAGAAGAGAAATCCCAAATAAGCTGCAAAGGCAGTGGGTGCTGCACGAGCTCAGAAGTCTGCAAGGCTGAGGGAAGACATCACAGAAGAGGAAGGGCACGAGCTGAGTCTGGAGAGTAGGATGAACCTGAAGTGCAACGGAGGATGGGAACAGCATTGGAGGGGAAGGCTGGTGGTGTGTCCGAGGGCTCAGTATAGTTATGAGACCATGTTAGTTGGGGGTTAGAAGACCGGTCTGAATTGTGATGTTATTTTTCTCTAAGATATTCTATTCAACTCAGATATGGATAAAAAGTAACACATAAGAGTAAATACATTTAGTATTTACTTTAAAATATTATTTTTAGATATTTTAAGCTTAGACTTTTCTCTAAAGTAACAACAAATTTTAGGTGCCTAAACTAAATATTAAAAATTACTGCCAAAAGAGAATAAAAAGTAGTATTAAACATTAAGAGGAAATATTACATATTTTCATTTAAATATTAAGAGGAAATATAATGAGACTGCTAAAGTCCTTAAGTCTAGTCCCTGATAATGAGCTATGACCTTGGGAACCAAGAGTCCATTGGCCTCACCTCCCTCATCTCCAATATGGAGGAAGGCTGGACCAGAGGATCTGAAGATCTCTTAGAGCAGCGGTTCTCAACCTGGGGGTCGAACGACCCTTTCACAGGGGTCGCCTAAGACCATTGGAAAACACATATATAATTACATGTTGTTTTTGTGATTAATCACTATGCTTTAATTATGTTCAATTTGTAACAATGAAAATACATCCTGCATATCAGATGTTTACATGACGATTCATAACAGTAGCAAAATTACAGTTATGAAGTAGCAACGAAAATAATTTTATGGTTGGGGGTCACCACAACATGAGGAACTGTATTAAAGGGTCGCGGCATTAGGAAGGTTGAGAACCACTGTCTTACAGAGATAAAAGTTTAAGACTCTAGGAAAGAACTGTTTCAGGAAGAGACAGAGGGAAAATGCAGGAGGGAAGAGACACACTAGAGGGGTCCTGCCGCAGCGTTTTGGAGAGAGGGTCTCACTAGGTGTGTTATGCTCTTCTAGGGTTTGGTTTAAAAGGCGGGGTGAGGCGGAGGGGACAGGTTGGCACTTCCCTCCCTACCAGGGCCTGGTCACCGCTAAGAAGAGCAGAAGCGTGAAGGGTGCCCAAGAGCGGGGACTCTGTCACCTGTGGGCCCTATGACCTACATTTCATTGTTTTCCTTCTTCCCATTCTTTTTTAGAATAGTATTATATGCTTCCCTCAGCAGTCCTAATCATTTGTTTTTAATGACCTCCCCACATACATTTCCTGTAATAGTTTCTATCAAAACTCATAAAAAGGTGCATTAACATTCACAATTTTGTTCTTCCAAAGAACATAGCAGCCAAAATAGTATATCAAAATATTTTTGGATTTGTGGAATGCTAATACTCACTTAGCATTGGAAAACCGATGAACTGGTTATATATAACATACATTTCTATCCACTCACCTTTCAAAAGGAAAAGTTTTTAAAAATTATTTTGGTAACCAAATTTATATTACTCCCAAACAAGCAAGCTCGAAGAGTTTACCCCAGGAAATACACTGTATAGAAGAGGTATATTTTTATTTTTTAACGTTTTAATGATCTTAAATATAATAATATTACATGCAATAAACATTAATATTTCAAGAAAAAAAGGATTTTAAGTATAATATTACCAAAACTGTACTAACATAGTATGATATCACAAAAGTTGTAGGAAATATTAGAAATCTGCAAATAACAGGATAACTTTTATTATATTCTAAATTATTATTTTTCCCCTCTGGATCTATTTTTGTCCATCAGTTTATGTTGTTCATTATATTCCACAAATGAGTTAGATCATGTGATATTTATCTTTCTCCGACTGGCTTATTTCGCTTAGCATGATGCTCTCCAGGTCCATCCAAGCCGTTGCAAATGGTAAGAGTTCCTTCTTTGTTACAGCAGTGTAGCATTCCATTGTATAGATGTATAGAACAGGTATATTTTTAAATCTACCAACTATTCTCCTAAACTTCTGACTTCCCAAGTAACTGCTGGCATCTACCTAGGTCAGTGATGGCGAACCTTTTGAGCTCAGCGTGTCAGCATTTTGAAAAACCCTAACTTAACTCTGGTGCTGTGTCACATATAGAAATTTTTTGATATTTGCAATCACAGTAAAACAAAGACTTATATTTTTGATATTTATTTTATATATTTTAATGCCATTTTACAAAGAAAAATCAACCAAAAAAATGAGTTCACGTGTCACCTCTGACACGCGTGTCATAGGTTCGCCATCACTGACCTAGGTCCTTCTATCCCTTATATGAAAAGGAAGTCAGACTCCCCTAATGAGTGCCTCTTACTAACGTACTCACACAGTTTATTAGTAGCAGATAGGTACGAAAAGCAAGTAAATCTGGTAAAATCTACAGGTCTAGAAGATTAATTCTAGAAGATCTGCGCCTGCTCCCTGTGCGCTCCAGCTCAGCGCACCACATCAGCTGTTCCTAGTCTCACCCTCACACCTCTGCCTTCCACACCCGCACCTCCTGGGATCAGCAGGTCCTGCGGGCTGACTTCCTTCCTGGTCCACTGCGAGCCCAGGCCCACATTGTCTTTCCCCTGATCTACTCAGCTGCCCTTCACTGCTCTCTGGCAATCCATCCTCCACCAAATGGCCACAATCATCTAAGTTGCAAACCTAACCACTTCTAGCCTTAAAATCTTTTAATGGTTTTGCATCTTTGATAGGATAAAATTCAAATCTTTCACCTCTCTGCCTTCAGATCTTTGCCACACAGGCAGAATTTAACTACTTTAGTTCCCTCTGATTTTTTCATGTTGTCCTTCAACCTAAAAATAGCTCATTTTTCCTGTCCTTCCCTCTTGCACAAGCCCTCAAGGTCTACCCAGGGATCACCCTCCTAGAATACCTTCCCACTCAACTCCCCCACACTCCCACAATCCTTTGTACATTTCTAGCGTGGAGATAACAGACTGGAGGATAATTTATGTTTATAGGTCTATACCTACCAACTGATTGTGAGCAACTTAAGGGCAGGAGCTGGGATTTAATTTAGTTGTGATCGGAACACAGGGATTCAATAAACATTTGAAGCAGGGATAATGAATAAATGGATGAGTGAAGCTAGAGTTATGAAGCAAAAACAGCACCCTGATAACATTTGGCAGCTGTAATTTCAATACCTCCTAACTGGGGGTGGGGGTGGGGGAGGGAGTGTGTGGTTTCAGCAAATCCTGTTCCATGGCTACTTGAAAGTAAAAAGTAAATACTACCACATTAAAATCATGGTTTCCTGTTCTATTTCTCATATTCTCCACAACAAAGAAAGAAGGTAAATAGAGTATTACCATACTATAATCTTCATCACAACTGAAAGGAAATCTTAAACTTCAAAAGATTTTAGAACCTCCATATCTGATTAGAAACACACACACACACACACACACACACACACACACACACACACCCAAGTCCTCTCTATAGAGCCTCCCAATCCACCTAGGAGAGGTGATGAAACCTACACCACAAATTCCATCAGACTACACACCTTCAGTCCAAAGGCGGTATCCTCCGAGGCCAAGACTTCAACCTGAAAACACAGGGAAAGCGATCATGGAGGCACCTTCAAAACCTCCCTGAGCCTACGGGACCCAGAGCACAGGCACGGCCTGTGGCTAAGCGTCCTGAGAAACTGGCATTCGATTCACGCCCAGTGCCAAGACAGAGAGACCTGTCGTCTCTCCAGGAGTTGGAGATAAATCCAGGTCACTGCCCAGGTTCCAGGCCCATGACCGGGGCCAGTTTCCTTCAGATGAATGGATCTGCCATCATGTTGAAAGTGGTGGTGTAAGTTCCTCAGAAAGACCTAGGGAGTTAGGAGAATCATCCTTCTCCCCGAAATCACAAGATGATGCACATATTTTTTGATCTTTTACGGACAGTGAGGGGAAAGTTATGCTTCATAAAGCAATTTCAGGTGCTTGTGAAGGTGCTAGTAATTTCTTGTCCTGCTCTCGACAGAGTAGGTTGTCCTCAATCACTGGAATGTTGCAGAGCAGGAGTTCTTGAAAGCAATACCCAGAAAAGGCAGACAGAGGCTAAGCAACACGTTGTGAAATAATGGCAAAACTTCAAAACTGCCTGCCTTATGCATTAGAAGACAGAGCTCATTACCATGGATTTTAAAAGCTGCGTGGAACAAGACGTATATTGATAATTACTGTTTTTTTAACCAATTATTCAGTCTGATGTATAAAGCTTTTAACTGACTACCACAAAGTACCTCTAAGATGGAAAAGAGCAAGGAAAGGCGACAGAATAGGGATTTTTCAGTGTCTGGGGAAGACAGTGGGGGTGGGACAAAAACAGCAGGCTAGCTGGCTTCGCTGTGACTTTTTAAATTAGGCATTTGTAGGAGAGCCTCACACATTAAGTAGAAGACGCACAGCCTATCCTATGCTATCTTGCTATAATAACATTGGATTCTTCCCTTGGGGGGAGGAAATGCAGAAAGGAAGATCATTTCAGTAAGACTGTCAGCCAGGATGAAAGCAAAGGGGTCAAAAAAGATATAAAGAAACAAACCGTATTCTCCAACTGCTTTGCTGAAACTGGGCTCACCCGCCACCTGGCACCTGCCGGAGCCTGGCCTGGCCCGGGAGGCGAGGGACACTCATGACCGGTATTAGGAAGATGAGCAGCCTCGCTCTGATGAAACCATATGCTGCTGATACCCAATGGGATTTTAAGCTAAAGACTGAACGTTGGATCAACTGCAGTACAGAATCATTGTAAGATTCACAGACAGCATTTCTGTTTACACTTCGATTTCCAGAGCTAATTGTTAATTTAGAAACAAGATCATCTTACAGATTTTCAGTTTAAGAGGAAAAAAGTTACTTGCAATCAACATATGTCTGAATTTCCTAAGTCCTGCCTTTCACAACATTAGGTTATTAACCTCAAGTATGTTTACATTAAAACCTCTAGTCAACACTGAAGACTTTAGTTAAAGGAAAAGCACCAACAACAACACTTAACTACTGTAAACACTATGATATTTACTCGTGAGTTATACATGGGTGGGCAAATGTTGGTTTACAGTTGTGAGTACGTGAAACAGTGTTTATTCTTGTATGATCACAATCATAACCTGCATGTCTTTTTCCATACAAGCAACTGTGAACCTACTTTTGCCTACGCCTGTGCACATAGATCATACCTACATACATCGGTGTCGGGTATATTCAACCCTGATGCGACATTTTAATATACATACAATTATTTAAAAATATAATAGCAGTAAAAATCTGCAAAATCATCCCCAGAGTGAGTTCTGCATTTGCTTAACATATTATAAAAAGGCAAAGGAGCCCGAGAATTCAATAGCAAAAAAACCCCTATTTAAATATATGGCTTTAATAATTTGGCAGCTTGAGCTGATAGCAAACCCAGCTTTGCAGTGGAGTTTCAGAGGTCCCCATGTGGCCATGGCAGTGGCCAGACACAAGACAGGTCCTGGGCTGGAGGCGAGCCTCAAAGGTCAGCCTCCTCCTACCACAGAGTCTGCCTCAAACAGCTCTTCTGAAATTCCTACGTATTAGCCAATTTAATTAGAGCAGCTTTTAAAAATTATGTTTTGTTCAAAAGTACTATAGTTCAAATACATATGCACTTTAGTGATTTTTTATAGTGTCTGTTTCTTTAAGATTTTAATTTTAATATCTACAGAAAAAACCAGCTGATTTTAAAAACATGAGATTACCCTTAATTTAAAAAGAAAGACCAAGGTCCTACAAAGGTTCTCGTGTTGGATGGGACACATTTTCACCTGATCTGGAAGGAATCCCCCTCTAGTGGGAGGAAGGGAGTATTTCAGCCTTCACGCAGAATTTTCAGGTAGTCATTAAACTTCACCAGCAACAGAAATCTGTTACGCTTTTTTGCTCCTTTTGTCATAAATTTGAATCTTTAAAAAAATGAAGGTAAGTATTTTAAATGTAACAAACCCAAAACACTTATGATTCTTTATATATAAACTAGAAGTATATTTTTGTTTATCTGATTGGGATTTTAGTTATTAGTCTACCATCATCATCAAATTTAATGTGGCTATAGTCACAATTTTAAGTTAAAACAAGAATTTAAATTAAAACAAGAATGTCCAACTGGAAAAAATGAGCACATTCTCCATGGAGATTCTCCCTGTACTGCGAGGGCAGGTGCTGGGAGTCTGGGCTTACCTGAGTCAGGAATAACACTGTCTGGCTACTTCCTGCATGCAACGCATTGTGCTTAGTGCGGGGGCAGAGAAAAGTGACGAGGTGCACTAAGGCTTAATACCTGGGTGAAGTGTATTTAAACATTCATTTAAAAAATAAACTCAAATTTAGAAATGACCAGAGGAAATTATTAATGGCTTCATTTTTCTTTTTAAACTTCAGTTTGGGGAGATTTAAAACAGATAGTATTATAAAATCATTAAGAAAAAGGTCACAGATTTTATCAAATGTGAAATTAGGATATAATAACAAGGCTCTGCTCCTCACAGATGCTGTAACAAATGCAAAGACAACCCTGATGATGGGACGCACACTTGCCCCCCCCCCCCCCCCCCTCGCGAGAGAGCATATCAAGGGTTCCATATGAAGTGTGCGGGCAACAAGCAGAGGCTCCCTTAGGCCAAGATGAGGCCCTTCCATCACACTGTGCTTATTTCAAATGAGGGTGCCACAACCTACACTTTAGAACACGAGCTCCTGAAAAGGGTTTCATTTGCAGAGAATCTAAAATCACCACGCAAGCTCCACCCGCACAGCTCAGCAGCAGCTGAGCCATTTACAGGTCTTTCAATCCACTCCAGCACAAAAACCTTCACTGGTTCCTCTCTCTAGCAATTACTCTAATAAGCCCTACCTCAACCAATTTAGAAAGCCACTTTAATTTCCAATCATTCCATTAAAAAAATTGGGAAAATGTGGATTCATGAATTTGGAAGTAAAACTGGTTGTACTTTTGTTTTTCTTAAATTGTTTTCAGAGTCCTTTGGATCTTCACCTCTAAAGCGGAAAATACTAATGTCCAGCAGCATTTCTTTAAAATAAAACAATGCTAAAACTATGTCCCATTTTAATCAAAAATTTTTCGAAAATCAGGGCTACACTGTCACAAAAAGAAATAAAGTGACAATGATGATTTGTAATCATATATAAAGAATCTTATCCATTTTTAAAGGAAGGCAACTCACAACTCCCTACATTATCCTATTTTTCTCACAACAGAGTACTAAAGATGAACAAGTTTGATAATTACAATGTTGAAAAAGGTGTGGGAAATCACTGAAAACAGCCTTGCACTGAGGGTGTGAACGTATAGAATGAAGTGCAATTTGGCAAAACCCATCAAAATGCATGTGCATGTGATTAAGTGTTAACCCAATTCCACTGATATTTGATTTTTGCAAAAATAAAGGACTTACAAAACTGTTTACCAGAGCTTTGTTTATAACAGTAAATAGATGAAAGCAACCATTAATCAAAAGGAAGTGCTTAATAAATGATCACGCAGCCAAGCAACAGAACACTGCTGCTGTTAGGAGGAGGTAAACGGACGTGTGCAGGTAAGGAAAGATGTCCATGGTAGTGCATTAAATGAAAAGAATCAGAATCGTGTGCATCATCAGCTAACATCTGTGTTTAAAAAAAAAAAGTGGGGGTGGGTATGTGCTTGATATACTTGACTATTTCTGGAAAAATATGCAAGAGACATATCAGCAATTGTCTCAAAGGAGAAAAACTTATTTTCATTATATTGTGTCTTACAATGTAAGAACTTTTTCTCACCAAGTGCATGTGATTCTTGTTCAAATAAAAACAATTAGCTAATAGTAACATTAAAAATTGTTCAACATCAATAGTAACTAGAGAAAATTAGGTAAACATGTTGTATTTCAAGTTGGTTAAGATTAAAAATATAGACAATACCTGTGTGTACAACCAGATCCCGCAACACTTATGATGGCTATGTCAATAAGACCAGTCCTCCCAGAAAATAAGTTTCCAGTACCCATCTATAGCTTCAAACATATTCACAGCATTTACTCAGCAATCTGTTTGCTGGAGAATTCAATCTTTGTGATTTGTCATCAACTATTTCTATTTTAAGAATTTGTACTACACTGTTTTTGCAGTAACAGGTAAATCAGAAAAAAATTTACAAAAACAGGGAATGGTTAAATAAAGTATGGTATATTCATATGCTAGCTAGACCATTACATAATCATGAAAAACTCAGTTTTCAGAAAATACTTTATAACACAGGGAAATGCTTCAAATCTATCCATTTGTTTCCTCCATGCCTTCCAGAATATGTGCCATGCTGGCAAATGTCTTCCTCACTTTGGGATTTTTGAAATATTCATTCATGTTTTCTTTTAATACATTTGACTTTATTTTTTTTTAACATTTAAATATTTGATCCATCTGTAATTATTTTGAAATAACAAGGGGTGGAGGTAACTCAAGTTTTAATTTTCCCACTGAATAACTGCAATACAAAATAATCCATTACTTTTTCCAGTGACCAAAGATACTGCTTCTTCACCATAATTAAACATTGATGTGATATTAATTTTGCTTTCAATTCCAGATAAGAATGGAAAAAGGTATTCAATTCAAAGGGAATGGGAGTGAGGAGAATGGTAATAATCAATAAGAACCTGAATTAATAGTCACGGTATTTGTCCAAATTACAAAAAATTAAGATGCTCTTGGAAAAAATACCCTCGCCTAGATAATTCAAGGGATTAAAATACTATTTTACTTACTAAGCTCACTGTGTCTGCTTTGGTTGGGTCAAAAAGATCAATATACCAACTAGAACCTATTCCATTAAGCATATTTTTGCCTACATTAAGGAGAATTCATAAATAAAGTGCTCAAAACATGTCCCAGGATTTATGATGATTTAAAATGCAGGACAAACCCCTCCCCTATGGCCTGTGCTTGCTCATGCGTTCTCGTTCTCTCTCTCTCTCTCTCTCTCTCTCTCTCTCTCTCTCTCTCTCTCTCTCTCTCTCTGACACACATACACAACTCACAGTGGGTTTAATTTTAGGAAGCTAGAAAACTGTTTTGTCTTTTCCTTTATTAATATTATCTCTTACTATTAATATCATTATCTTACTATTTTGTAACCCATTAAAAAAGGAATGCTTAAACAAAACATGTAAAGCCTTGCCAGCACTCTTCTCTTACTTAAATTCTCCTTATTAGCATGCTCAGGCCACATGACAGCTCAAGGACACAGCTGGCTCAACCTGCTCAGCATTCGATTAGCTGGCAACAGAACACAGTGATGCCTTCTACTGATATACGCTACTGAGAAGAACCACCATTCTCTCAATGTTTTTAAAATGAACTAAAAACTGTCCCTATATAGGAGACCAGTAAATGTCAATAACAATGATCAATTTCATCTACGCAATCAAAAAAGCATAAGCTTAATACCATGTATTTGATTTCAAGACAAAGAATGGATATGTTATAATTATCCTTTTCACTACAAGTGTAATGCTCACATTATCTCCTACACTAGGATGTTAGCTGTGTCTTCATATCTGAGGCTGTTAAATTTAAAACAAAGGCTGTCAACATTGGGCACACTCCTCTTTCTACCCATGTTCTTTAACTGAGTGAGGATACCCTCACTTCAGATTCACAAGCAGTCATGACCTCATGATATGGCTCAGAGAAAGGAGACCTTGAGAGCAGAGTGCAAAAATAGCCACCATAATGCAATGTGCTTTTATAGGCCTTGCCATCAAAGGATCGAGTCCGTTTCTCTACTCTTTTAATCTGGGAGGGACATGTGCTTTGCTGGATCAATAGAGTGCAGCACTAGAAATCATACTGTACTACTTCCAAGTCTAAGAGTCAAGAGGCCATGCTACTTCTAATCATCCTCTTGAAAGGCAAACAGCCACCAGGTGAACAAGCCCCAGGCTAGTTTGTTGGAGGGTAAGAGAAATATGGTTCTGTTACCACATCGCCCCAGCCAAGAGCCAGTCAACTCCAAGAAGTCGAGCCACTGAGCTGACTGAAGGGAGAACAGTCCAGCAGAAACCAGAAAGACTACCCAGTCCCAGGCCAAACTGTCAAACTGTAGGATTGTGAGCCACATAAATGGCAGTTGTTCTGAGCACTAAGTTATGGGCTGCTTGTTGCATAGCAACAGGTAACTAATACACTGGATAACTTTCAATAAAGCAACTCTAGGTAGCAGCATACATCTACTGGCACAGTTCCAGCAAAACGCCATGATACATTTACACAGCCAAGTCCTTCCTCCATCTCCACTCACTACTCGAAACTTCCCAAGACCACGAAAGTCTCTCTCAGTTCCTTACTGTGATCCACAAGAGGCTAAACAGTGCGGCTCCTGCCTGCCTCCAGGATCCCCAGTGAAAGTACTTTCCCTCCAGGCACAGGTCCAGCTACACTGACTTCCTTTGGTTCCCCAAAAGGACCCTTTCTCCCCTCAGAACCTTTGCACTTGCTTGCTGTCCCCTCTCCCAGAACACTCTGAGGCCATATTTCCCTGTGACTGGTCCCTTCACGTGGCTCACAGTTGGCAGGTGCCTCCTCACAGGGCCCCTCTCTCTCTCTATATTACCGCCTGAAATTTGCTGTGCCCCTTCACGAAAATGTAAACTGCACAAAGCAGGGACTCTCGTTCATGGTTGTATGTTTCTTACATAGAAGAGTGTGTGACAGAGTAGGAGCTCAATAAATAACTGATTAATGAATAAATGTGTATGAAGGAATGTTGAGGACTGTAGCACAAACAATAAATGTATGTTTATTAACCCAATTTTCACATAGTTCATTATGTCACAGGTATAGATGTAGCAAGATATAAAACATGCTTTACCGAATGTGACTATTAGTTAAACTCTTAGGTACCATCTGGCTGATGATACACATACTTGCCTTACATATGTGTCATTAAAAAACAAAACCGAGCTTTACTATATTTAATAATGATATGTGTGCATTGGATGCATTTGTCTCTCTAGCATAAATTTTAATTACTTTAAAAGTATTAGGTGTTTTTAAATTGATGGCAATGAAGGAAGTATGTTGCTCACACAGGTCTTTTCTCCCTATTTCTAAATCAAATATAATGATTTTTTAATAACTGTATTGTACCAAGAAATGACTACAATAAATATTTTAAAGAACACATACATTTCACAATCCTTCCAAAGTACATTTTTCAGAAGAATTTCAGTAAAATTTGAGCCTTGCATTTGGGCTGGCTGACTATGACAGCAGATGGTAAGAATCTCCTGCCCATGCTGCCGGACTCTGCTGTGAAGGAGGCCAGCAGGTGTAAGTGCCACAGAAGTACCCTGGCACTCAGAGGCTTAACTGGCACCGCACCACGCCCACTCCACACAGGAGCTCCTTGAGACAGAGTGGAATGGGCGCCCAAGTGTAAGCCATCAGTTACATATGTGGGGACATTCAGAAGGCGATTCCCAAAGAAATCACACGTATGCAAGTTACTCATTCCTATACTTGCAGTGTTCATCGAGAAATACAGGCTATGGAACCATGAAAAATATGGACCAATATGCATCAATTCAATGTTTCATCTGCTTTTTTCTAATACAAGTGTATATACAAAATGTAAATTTATAAACAAAACTTTTGAAAACAGCATACTTTCAACAAAACCAATGCTTTCATAATTACCTTTAGAAATTCCTATTTTATTAAAGCAGAAAGTGTATTATGAACACTATTCAATGGGAATGCTTTATATTTATATTTTAAGTGAACATCTATTTCTTAAGATTTTCTATGCTTATAAGTTCAAGAGGTTGATGAAGGAAAATGAAAAAATTATGGTTGTCCAAGTAGGAGGTAGTTTATCTAAACTTTATAAAAATTAAGATAATATTAACTCATCTTCCATTGTGTTGTATACTTTGTGAATTTTGTCATAATCCAATGCTATTTTAAGGAATATTTCTCTCTTTACCCAAGTATCCACTCATTCATATATAAATTGATACAAAAAGTTTCTCAAATTTACTGAACTACAGCTTGACTAATTCAAGTGCTCTAACAACGTAAAGCAATAATACAAACTCTGTTTTTTAATTACATTTCATAAAGAGAAAATTCTGTGTTTTACAAATAGCTGGCTAAATCTACTAAGGTAATAAAAGAGGACCATACTTACCGCTCTCCAAGTCCCCCCCACCATTAAGCTCAGCTCAGAAAAGCAAATTGAAAGCTGTTCTAAGACCGTTATGCAGAAGAGCTATGACACAGGCTGTGCAGCACACCAAGGCTGTCAAGGCTATCACCGTGTCTAAGGGAAGGAGGTGCAAGAAAGATGACTGAAACGGATTGGCTAAGAATGAAAAGGTGTTTTGAAAACAAACATTTTTAGATCAACAAACTCAACTTCTATCACTGTCCTAAAATGGCCGTTTGCTCATTTAGTCATTTGATTTTGTGTCCTTGGTTTCTTTTTGCTGCCCTCTCCCCTGTCACTTGCCCGGGGCCCCCCAACTCAGTAACCAGGGTCTGCATGTAAGAAAAATGACAAATGATAAAACTTCTACCAGAATAGACTGGTTTTAAAAACACTAAAATAGCGGTGACAATCAGACTTTTATCACAAGTTTAAATTAAACTGTTTAGTATTATCTCGATTACCAACCTGGAACAGAAAGACAACTCAATAAAAGAGAGAAAGAATATGAGGATAGTTATACTTAAACTTAACCCACAAACCTTTCCCTTTTACCTTCAAACTGATTCTTGTTTGACGTAGGACTTACTCAGAAGAATCTACCCATGTGAACTAGTAACTGCAGACCTAGGAAGTCTCCAGCAGCGGTTCTCAACCTGTGGGTCGCGGCCCCTGAAAATACATCCTGCCTATCAGATATTTGCATTACAGTTCATAACAGTAGCAAAATTACAGTTATGAAGTAGCGACGAAAATAATTGTATGGCTGGGGGTCACCACCACATGAGGACCTGTATTAAAGGGCCGCGGCATGAGGAAGGTGAGAACCACTGCAGGGGAAACAACCGCATTCAGGTCTTCTCAGAGTTCCCTCAGGTGCTATTGGTCCAAAGAACGTTGCTACACGGCTCCACACCAACCCGCCACCCTCCTTGCTCTCCCCACATAAACTGCCTGAGATTAGCCTTATCTGCAAACGGCAACAATAACGAAAATTTTAAACCAAGAGCGTAAGTATGCGAAGGAAACTGAGGCCAGTACAGGAAGTTCTGGAAGAGGTAAAGTAAGAAAAAGGAGTTGATGTTTTCAAGGCAACTAACTGTCAGCACACCACTATTCCACTCGGCCCCTTCCTCTCTCCAAAATAAGCACATCTTCTAAAAAAAATTGTACCGAAAAGAGGAAGCCTTCAAAAGTAGGTATTCGTTGTGTGAAAAAGCTTTGCTACTGAGTTTATTTAACTGTCATTTTGAGTTCAAAATTGTTTAATATCAATCCTCTAGAATAAAGGGCCATAAAAGCCTGGTCGCTAAACAATCTCTAGTCTTCAACAGTCGAAAAGTATTAATCATTCAAGAGATGGGCATTATAGTACAGAAAATAGTCAGGAAAATAATTACACTCATCTGCTCACCTAAGAACTGGGTGGCTGAGGACACATGAAGCTAAGGCTAGAGTGGAAGCAACAATCAGAAGCCTGAAACGGCACAGCTCTGGAGCTGAGACTGGCCCGAAGGACAAGGAAGGCACCACCCTTGTTAGTGACACTCATTTGCTTTATTAAGAAAACTGCACATCAAGGGGCATGATGTGACATGAAAGAGTAAAGTCACTTTCTAAAATACTAGCAACGCATGATCACAACACTCTCCTACAGAATAAATTACCCAGAAGGAATCTTCTGCTTCCATCACAGCCAGAGTATCGTATGGCAAAACAAAATATGAGTAATCAGGCTAAAAGCACGGGACTCAAATATGAGAAGTGATTTTTAAAAGTAATCAATTGCAACAAAATAATGCAGCCACTTTGGTAAGGGTTTGGCAGTGTCTGTGAAGCTAAAACTAGCCTCACTACATGGTCCAGAAAGCCCACTTTCAGGTGTTTACCAAGAGGAATGAAAACGCGTTCACGTGAAAACCTGTCTGAGAATGTGTATAAAGGCGTCATTCATAATCATCAAAACATAAACTGCAGACAATACAAATGTCTATCAAGTGGTAAATGGATAAACAAAACTACAGACCACATCGATACAACAGAAAACTACTCACCTACAAAAACAGGAATTAACTACTGATA
Organism: Myotis nattereri; assembly: GCF_964212035.1. Lineage (NCBI taxonomy): Eukaryota > Metazoa > Chordata > Mammalia > Chiroptera > Vespertilionidae > Myotis > Myotis nattereri. The sequence continues at coordinate 94,922,979 of NC_138081.1, read as the reverse complement.
TAAAGCAGCAACACAGATAAATCTCAAATGTATCATGTTAAGTAAAAGAAGCTAGGCTCAAAGGCTACCTACGGTATGATTCCTTTTCTATGACATATTGGAAGAGGCAAAGCTTCGGGGAAGGGAAACAGATCAGTGGTTGCCAGGTGATGGGTGCAGAGGGAGGGGTTGGCTCCAAAGGGGCAAGGGGAAACTGGGGTGATGGAAATGCTCCTTTAGAGATGTTCTAAGGCTCTATTAGAGGACAATTCCTTACATATTATGGTGTCTTGCATTTCATAACACAATACCCAGAAAATGTCAGCTTTTCCAAATATACAAACTAGAATTAAAATACTACTCCATAGTTTCTCATCATCAAAATGCCTTTGATTGTCATTGCACAGTATAACTTTTGTTTTGTTTTGCTAAAGTGTTCTAGATCGTAGAGTTGAAATTTTCAGCTGATGACTTCTAGAGATTTCCTGATTTGTGAATTGCTACATTTTTCTATGTAATGGGAGTTGAAAATTTTGGTCAGAAAACAACAACTGTAGGTTGTTTACTGAAGCTGAAAAGGAATTATGTGTCTAATAAAAAAAATCTTTGTTATTTAATACAATTGCATACAAAGTCGAACTTGAACATGAAACGAAAACCAGCAAGTCAACTTAAAACCAAACTACAGCCAAAACTAGAGTTAAAGTAGTATGTACAGATTGAGACATGAAAATATTACACAAGCTTCAAATCAAAACTACAGCAACATTAAAGTTAAAGTAGTATGCACAAGTTCAGACAAGAATGTATTATACAACCTTCAGATCTGAAGCATGGCACTTACCTCTTCATAATAGAACCTTTACTTATAGCTCAGGAACTTTGAAGTTCAACTTTTAAAATTCAAATCTTTTTAAAAATATTTTTTTTTATTAATTTCACAGAGGAAGGGAGAGGGAGAGAGAGATATAAGCTTCAATGATGAGAGAGAATCACTGATTGGCTGCAACCTGTTCACCCCACACTGGGGAACCAACCCTGCAACCCGGGCATGCGCCCTGACCAGGAATCAAACTGTGACCTCCTGGTTCATAGGTCAATGCTCAACCAATGAACCACGCCTGCCAGGATAAAGTTCAAATCTTAAAATACTTTCAAAGGCTCACACTTTTATACCTGTTTGGTAAGTTAGTCTCAATAACTCTAGGAGATGTATGAGAAAACTGAGTTACTGAGTTTGTACTATAAAAGTACTTTCTACTTTAGAAAGTAGCAAAAAGCTTGAAATACAGCCTTAATTTTTGAAAAGCTTAATTTTTGCCTGAAACATCAACTCTTAGTAGACTCTGTCAACATCTTTATACTAAATAGACTCAGTTTTGTTCATATAAATCCTTTACAGCTTTTTAAACAAAAATGAAGTTTCTGAAATAATGTATAGCCAAACTTAAAAAAGAAACTAGCTACTTGGCAGTAACATTCATTTATGCCTTTTTTTTCCCACCAAGAATTTACAAACAACTCTAGCCAAAGATTTCTAATGGATTAAATTTTTATCTAGACCAGTGGTTCCCAACCAGAAACAATTTTGTGTACAGACCCTCCCTAAGTCCAGGCAACTTCTGTGGCCATCCCAACTGGGGGTCAGGGTGGGGCTGACCCTAGGGGATAATCCTACAATGCATAGGGCAGCTTCTTTACAACAAGGCCCAAAATGTCAATGAGAAAACCTGGTCTAGATATGGGAAATCCCAACTGCTAATATTCAAAAGCATAAGCACAGGATGATTTTGACTCAAATCATTTTACTTACAGGAATTCAAACGGTGTCTGGGACGAAAGGAACCTCACCCCAATTGCTGAAACTGTTCAACTGCATGTCACTGTGTTTGTGGTAGGAGGGCCACAGAACCAGGGTTCCCCCAAGGATCCACTGCTAAATTAAATACTGTGAAACCCATTTTTCCTCCAGAAAGAAACTCTCCAGTTCAGTGACAACTGCACAGGCAGACAGTCTACTCATAAGAAATGTGAGCTCAGGGCCATATTGTATTTTCACAAGGGAGGTGGGGTGCCAATTATATTTAATACAAACTCACTATTTTAAAAAATGGGGAACTGGGTAAAAGTCGAAAGTAAAAATAACCTCTGAGATCACTAACACCTGTTAACATGTGTGTAGAGTATATGCGTGTATATGTGTGTGCATGGGTGTATCTTAGCCCTAGCAACAATTTAAATGCAAAATTAGTCAAATCAGACATTTGCTTGAAATCTCAGTTAAATCTATTACTTCAAGATTCCCTTTGTACTCACTAGGATATTTGGTACACAAGATATAACTTCAGAATTTGCTATAAACCAGACAAATGCCTAGAGCAAACAGAAATTGCTCTTGAAAAAAGTGGGCATAAATGAATATCCAAATAGGCATGTCTTTGGTGCTAACACTAACCTGGGTTAGGATTTTGAATCCCAGACTTTCTGAACAACATCAGAATGGTGACTCCCAAGTAAAGCTTGATATACTTATAATTTCAGATACATTTTTACCACTGGAGTTGAGGGTATCCATGTAACCACAGAAGATGTTGTGGAGATAAGGTGAAATTCTTATTTATTCAATTCATATTATACCGTTTTCAAATTCCATTAGCTTGCAAAAGACTTTGTTCTGTTTTCTTTTCCCATTACTGTCTATGTATCGTTTCTGAAATACACAGAAAATTAAGCCTTTCCATCAATTCAATATTTACAAAGCCAGGGAGTTAAAAAACAACAACACAAACTCACTGATCTGAATGGGCTCAATCACTATTACACAAGACTGTAGCTCAAAACCTAAAAAGAGCTGCTAAGTTTGGCCCACTGAAGGTCACCAATGAGGGTTTACCTAACACTGCTTCATACCTACCATAATGGGAGGAGGGCAGGGAAATTCAATAGTATATCCTGGTATACAGCTCACCCCTTTTAACAAAACAAATAAATATAATCTTAATTTAAAATGGAACTGGCAAGTATCATAAGCAAGCAATGACAATCAAGGTTAGAAATGTCCCTTTTATAATCTATCATTTTTATAAAATCTCATTTGTATACATGTCATAGGTAAAAATATTATGCAACCTGCAGAGAAAACATCAATGCACATTAAAGTGAAGAGTGTTAATATGCAGAACTCATTTAAGGCCTTTTCTCGTATTCTTCAAAACTAAATCCTTAGATTCTGCCTCTAAATCAAAATTGATAAACTAAATCAAAACTACACTCTCATATAGGATCCTCTATTAAATTTCCAGAATTCCAAAATTTAGTTGATTTGAGTGAGAGAACTCCTGTACCAAAAAGTAAGCATTTACATAAGCAGTAGCAACAACGGAGCAAATGAACAGACCTAGAAATTATATACTCCATAGAATGAAACAAAAGAAGTTTAAAAACTAAGTGGCCATAGTTGATTACTACTAGTTGGATTAAATGCACGTCTTAATTAATCTACTATAGTCTGTGTAATTTATTTACTTGAAAATCTCAAAGGTGTCTAGATTGCAACAGTCTACTTAAAAGATCTACAGAAGAAGACCAAAGAGAACACTCAATGATCCCCAAGTTGGCATGACAGAGAAAGGCTGAAGAGCAGAAATGCAATAGTCCCCCCAAACTCTTTAGCATTTAATTAAAAACAGGAGAGCACAGGCAGGGGGAGAAGAAATTTTACAAGCTTCGGCTTTTCTTTGCCTTTTAAAAAATGCTGTGAATTGGTTTTCCCGCCAAGGAAGGTTGATGATCATGAACTTGGCTCCAAAAAGCAGTTATTACACAAATGGAAACCTGTCTGAGCAGAGCCAGCCTAGGTCAATCCAGCTCCTGGCAACTCGCCAGGAAGCAGCCAAAGGAGGCAGCAGCCCCGCCCCTCACCCGCCAGCCCAGCCGAGTTCCTGCAGGGCCGGGCTTCAGGCTCCACCCACCCCGCCCCGAGACCATGGACGCAGGCCCCGCCCTGCGATTGAAGCCCGGGCTGAGCTCTGACCCCGCCCACCCGAGTTCCTGCAGGGCCGAGCTTCAGGCTCCACCCACCCTGCCCGCCAACCCCGCCCCCTCGCCAAGGACGCAGACCCCGCCCCCTCGCCAAGGACGCAGGCCCCGCCCTGTGATTGAAGCCTGGTCTGAGCTCTGACCCCGCCCCTCACCGCGGCCCCGCCCTGTTATTGTCAACAGGCTTGCTCTCCAGCCCCGCTCCCCACCCTTCACCCTCGGCCACCTGTACGGCCTCCTTGGGGGCTAAGGCTCCGCTCCGAACTCTCTCGGCCGGCCGGCCCCGCCCCTCCCCCACGGGTTCCGCCCCGCCCCGTGTTTGTCAGCCTGGGCTGGGCTCAGATCTCAAGTCTTTCATCCCCGGTTCTTCTCCTGCTTTTCAACCACCAAGCACTTCTTTTAATTCTATAAAATAAGTTGCAGCGCATCAAGCCTTGGAAGTAGGGTAGTGGTGTTTCTTTTGGGGTGGCGGAGGAAAAGGGGTGAAAAGAGACGCACATACAGGAGGGAAGAAAAAAGTCCCAGATTTTGGCAAGCCAAAGGGAAGACAAATTATAGGGCAAATAAAGCAATTTCGGGTGAAACTGTGGCTAGAAGGGGAAGAGGAAAACGCTCTTTGCCTTCGTCAATCCAGCTGGGTGTTGGGTTTAAACGTTAAGCTGCGTCAGCAGAAACTTTACAAAACCACGTTTGACGGGCACTTGGCACCCCCTCCGCTCGCAGAAAGCCCCGCAGCAGCCGGCCAGCGCCCCGCCCCCGGGAGCGTGGAGAGAGCGGCCTGGCGCCTCACGGCCAGGAAACATGGCCACGGAGGCCCGGTGCGCGGTGGGAGGAAGGGGCAGGCTTGCTCATCAGGCTGGAAGGACCCCCCTTCCACGCGCAGCCTACGTGGGGGGCGGGGAGGGCGCGGAGGGCGGGGCGAAGGCTGCTGCCGGGAAACCTGGGGCGGCGGGCGGAGCACTGCCTGCTGGGAGCGCCTCCCAGAGCTTCCTTGCACAACCTCGCCCCGCGCAGCCCTGCAGCTCCCAGGGTTGTAGGCACCCAGAGAACGTCTGAACTTGATTAATCATTCATCCGTTTCTTTTCCTAAACATTTGTCCGTTTCTTCCAACTGAGTGCCAGATCAAGTCACAGGATTCTAAATTGTTAAACGTAAGATCTTGGTTATGAAAAGTAAAGAAACCAATGCAGAATTGTTTCCAGTGCATGGAAAAATGAAGCCGGTAATATTAAAGCTGGAGGATAGAAAGGGTCCATCTCCCCTTCAACTACTCAGTACTCTTCAAAGCCAGTCCCTGGGAGCACATAAAAGTAGAGGAACTGTTAGGATGATGAATGATTAACTCAAAGCTGGCGGGCAGGCCAACCAGGAAAGAAAAGTAGAGCAAGCTAGAGCCCAAGCCGCAGATCAGCAGATGACCGCGGCAGGAAGGGAGCGGCAGGGAAGGGCTACCTCTGCCTTGGCCAGCAGTCAGCAGCGTCTGAAAGGTCTTCCTTAGCATGTCTTTGAGGGAAAATGTTCTAATTTTGAGGAAATTGTTAAATAGACTTTTAAATCACTATTTTGAATCTCAATTTCAGTAAGAGAAATGGCTAAAATCAGGTTTCAATCTTTATATGATACCATTTCTCATTCAACGTGACCTATTATAGTACCAACAAAATCAATAACAGAAAAACATGCACGATGGCATATACTTCTATAAATGAAACATTACAAACCATTATTTAAATTTTAAAGTTTGGGTTAATAAAAAAGATGCTTATTAAATTTATTTTAGATCAAATTTAGACCCATTTTTATGTCCCAATTTGTAATTAAGTGGTTATACAACAATTTACCAATACAAAGATTAGCCCATTTATCTTTTATTATTTCAATTATATCCCTCATGAGTGCTGAATTTCTATCCGGGTGTAAAAGAGTAACATACATAGAATGCTATAGAGAAGGTTAAAAAGCAAGAATAAAGAGAACTATTCAAATCCGTTTTAGGTCAATTCTTCATCAGCGAAGAAATGTTCAAAATTTATATTCATCCCAATTATTTTCTGAATATTACTTATCTTCTTACAAATGTACTTTGCTAAATGATTTTCAATTTTTTCAGTGTTTTAAGCCATAAGTAATTAACATTTCCTTAAGAGCAAATTTCTTGTTATACAGGTGCTCCTTTACCTACGATGGAGGTCCTAGTCCACCTTAAATGTACTCAGAACACATCCCCCAAACACTGACAACAGGGTACACTGGAGGTTCTGGTTATTCACCCTCATGCTGGAGGCTGACTGGGAACTGCTGCCCACTGCCGCTGCCCAGGTTCAGGAAAGAGAATCACAGGGTACATCAGAAACAATCAAAATTCAAAGTATGGTTTCCACTAAATGCATAGGGCTTTCATACCATCATAAAGTCAGAAAATTGTAAGTGAAACCATCATAAATTGGGGACCATGCCCTCTCTTCTGAAATTACTCTTTCTCCTCCTGTCCCTTCTCACAGTTACTTTCTAGCCTTTTTATTGTGGGTGGGGGGGAGCTGCTTTTTTAGCCCTCCAAATTGTGTTAATTGGTATGTGTATATGTATGTATTCTAGCATATATGTATGCTTGCTTACGGGACCTAATGACATTTCCAGATGGTTCTAGTTCTGGTAAGATAATGGTCATATGTGAGTAGTCACGGTGATATCCCAGTTTTCAACTTGGTGGACTGAATAATGCATGGTTATGACATTAACCGGCCACTAATGAGTCTGGTTTGAAACTGCTTACTTTGACACACTTGTGGTTCACCCAGGAGGACATAGCCGAGGGAAGGACAGGTCAGGGTACCCCTACTAAAGACTAAAAAACATGGAGTCATGGGCAATTAGATGATAGTTGAGTTCATGGGAGTGGATGACTGAGCTCATTATGGAAAAGCAAGCAAAATGAGATGGGCACTGAGCTGAAAACTGAACCTCCTTTCCTCTGAAGGACAGTCCCTCTGTCCTCTGATGGAAGCAACAGCTGCTGGGCTAGAAATGTTAGGACCTCAGAACTGCCTTTTTCTCCACATCCAGAAGGAAGCGAAACTAAGAGCTTGGACTCGGGCAAGCCTACTGGGGACTGAAGTTAATTCTCCAAGCACTGAGGGCAGGTTTCCTGGCATCTCTGGGTTTCAGCTTCTTCATGCATAAAGTGAGTATAATAATGACTGCAGATGGTTGTTATGAGAATTAAATAGCACTTACTAAACGTTTGCTTTGATAATCATCCAATCATTGCCTACATCCAGTTTTTCAAATCCATCCTAGCATCTATTCTGCAACCACTGCCTTAATTGAGGGCCTTCACTCTCCTTTTAAAACCTAAAATGCTGTGAGACTGGTTTTCTTGACACCGCACTCTTTCCCACCCATTATATGACAGAGCCCAGTGTTTAGCAAACACAGATTTGAATACAGTCATATGATTTGTAAGTAAAAAGTATGCGATGTTGAAAGAAAAGGCTGGCTCTGACTATACTGTTGATTTACTGCTGGCTCTGAGCGGTGTAAACAGATGAGGAGACTCAGGATACTGTCCACCTGCCCTGCACTGGGCTGGGGCCTGAAATAGACAGAGGAGCAAGGGGGGCAAGGGGAGCCAGAGGGCAGGAGGGGAGCCCAGGAACCTGCCCCCCTTCCCCCTTGTACTGGCTCCAGCACCCAAACTCCCTTCCTTCCCCACCATTCTCTTTATCTCTTTCCTCCGAGACCGGTTCCTCTCTCTCTCTGCTGCTCTAACTCGCTCTCCTCCCTCTCTGCCTTTCATTACTTCTCTCAAGGTTCATATCTTTGGGTCTCTAGATCTCTCCTTTTCTCCCCCCTTCTCTTCCTTCCCTCTCCTCTTGACTTGTACTCTCCCTCTCCAGCCCTTCCCACCACCCTCCACTTTATCTTTTATACCATACTTGTTTACCTTGACACACTTGTGGTTCACCTAGGAGGACATAGCCGAATTTCATGCATACTAGAGGCCTGATGCACGAAATTCATGCAAGAGTAGGTCTTCCTTCCCCCGGCTGCCGGCACCGGCTTCCCTCTGGCACCCAGGACCCTGGCTTCCCTCACAGCCCCGACTTCATCTGGAAGGATGTCGGGTCTAATTAGCATATTATGCTTTTATTATTATAGATTTTTAATGTACCTTTTCTATGTTTAGATACATAAATACCATTGTGTTCAGTTGTAGCAAAGGAGCCATGGGCTATACGATTTAGGTTTGTGTAAGTACCTCTCTGGGGTTTGCTCATGGATGCAATCACCTAAGACACATTTCTCGGAAGGTATCCCTATCGTTACGAGACAAAATCCTGCATAACATCAAAGTTGGGCCCAGACTCCTTAGCTTGGGATGAGTGACCCTGGGGAAGCCAGTTCATCTCCCTGCACTTACCCCTTTGGTGACTTGTGCTGAACCTACCATGTATTTCTCTTTCTAGGTCTTTATTCATATTGAGCACTTCACCTTCCCTCCAATTCTGCCCTTTGGAAATCCCCATGCTTCCTACAGAAAGATTTTTTTATCCCCCTGAAAGAATGCACTGTACTTTGTACACTACTAGACTGGACTCAATAGAAGTTTATTATTTTATATGTAACCATATATGTGTCTATTTTCCTCTTGGATCTCTGAAGGCAAGGCCCATCAATTGTGTATTTATGTACATTCCCGCACTTAAAAAACCCATAGAAAGTATGCTACACATAGTATGTACTAAATGAAGCAGAAACTTTTAAAAAGAGAAATGCGGGAAGTCAGACATTCTCCTACTCCGGCATCCCCAATCCTCAGATTAGTAAACTGGAAGTAAGGTTGAGACCTGAAGGTCCTCTTTCTCATGTGCAGACAGGCAATCATTAAACAGCTGTATTCAGATAAGTATCTCTAGGAAGTGCTTTTATCATCATAAAAAGTGAGCTGTTATTTTAAAATTCATGACATATTTTTGAACATTAAAAAGGTGACGTTCTCTTTTAAAAGACGTTTAGGCTCTAGACATTTGCACCATGAAGAAGAATCCCGCTGCTTACTCCTAACTTCAAAGCATAATCTGAGAAGGCGAGGCCTCCTACATGGGAGGTTCTCTCTGCTCCAGGACCGGGAGTCAGACTGACAGAGCTCCGTTTCCAGATGGTGAGGTCTGGTCTCAGGAGAGCGACCAAAAAAAAAAAAAAAGGATGAGCAATCATCTAAAGAACACGAATTTTTACTTCACTGGAATTCTGACTAGCACTACTCATTTTCTAAAATAACAGATTCCATCTCTGTACTGATGGATTCCTACAGAGGTGCTAATGAATTGCACATGACCCTTGACCAATACAGGTCTAACCAACCTGGGTCCACTTATACATGGATTTTTCTTAATAAATGCCAGTGCTCGATCTGCAGATGGGAGTCCATGGATGCGGAAGGACAACTGTATGCACTGATCTAAGCTATTTACATACAGGGCTTGAGCATCAGTGGGTTTTGGTATTCAAGGGGGTCCTGAAATCAACCTCCCATGAATACTTAGCAACAAAATAGGTGAGTAGTTATATGCAGAATTTTTACTGTGTGTGTGTGTGGGGGGGGGGGGTGGGGGGCGTGGGGAGGGAATTCCAGTGCCCCTAACCCCCACAATGTTCATGGTCAACTGTACTTACATTATAAAACTGGCTGTTTTAAATCCCTTTTGGAACAAGGTAGAAAGTAAAAAATATTTTATAAAAATCCAATAATCATTTTTATAGAAACTACAGCCAAACCAAGCAAAGGACTAATCATTTTTATAGAAATTACAGCCAAACCAAGCAAAGATCATCTTCCTGTGGCCCCCAATGTATGTTTTACTGGTTGCAATTATTAGCTTTGAGTAGCTCAATATATGTGAATTATTTCCCTAATCTGCCCTTTGCAAAATTTGATGTAATTAACAAAGGTGCCTTTAAAAAAATCAGAATTGTTGCTGGATTAGCACTGGCTTTGATGCTGCACAGTGGCATAAGAAAATCAATCACTAGCAAATCCACAAGCAAGGGCAACTCATTTGGGGTGTGTGGGAAAGGAGTTATATCTGATGGAGATTAGTCTAGAGCAGCGGTTCTCAACCTGTGGGTCGCGACCCCTTTGGGGGTCAAACAACCCTTTCACAGGGGTCGTCTAAGACCATCGGAAAACACATATATAATTACATGTTGTTTTTGTGATTAATCACTATGCTTTAATTATGTTCAATTTGTAACAATGAAAACACATCCTGCATATCAGATATTTACATTACGATTCATAACAGTAGCAACATTACAGTTATGAAGTAGCAACGAAAATAATTTTATGGTTGGGGGTCACCACAACATGAGGAACTGTATTAAAGGGTCGCAGCATTAGGAAGGTTGAGAACCACTGGTCTAGAACAATACTATCCAATAGAAATAGAATGCAACCAAATAGGAATTTAAAATGTTCTAGGAACTACATTAAGAAAAGTCAAAGAAAAAGGTGAAATTAATATTTTTATCTGACCCAATATATCCAAAATGTTATCATTTCACATGTACTCAATATAAAAATTAATGAGGTACTTTACTTTTTGAATGTTATGTCTTCAAAGTCTGATGTATTTTATAGATGTCGCACATCTCATTTGGACTAGTCCTAGGTCAAGTGCTTGGCAGCCACATCAGATAGGTCTACATGGGGGTAGGGGTGGCTACTTGGGATTGGATAATGAGTTAAATTGATATCGAGGTGGACTTTTTTAAACATTAAAGACATCAGTGCATAAAGGGTATCAGTGATTACTGATGTGGAAATAAAGTACAAAACATTAAAAGGGGATCTATGAAGATTAACACTAAAATGTTTCTAATAATGCAAAAATAGCAGCCAATTGTTCAAGCACATAAATTAAATTAGCCAAATGTCTTCTGAGAGATAGAAGTGAAAGTATCATTTCCACCAGCCTTCCCTGGACCAGGCTGGGACATGCTTCCATTTGTGAGCAGTGAGAAGGGATATCGCAAAGAGGCTCTGAAGATGCAGGAGTCCGTGATTTCTTCAACCTGAGCCCACTCCCTCTGGGAATCAAGAGATTATCACCAGCTGAGGACAAGGACAGCCCCAGCCTCGACGATGGTGCTCACACACATCTCCACCCACCACGGAAACCTCCACATTCTTCAAAACTTACTTCTTAAACATTTTACTGTGGGCCCTGGCCAGTGTAGCTCAGCCGGTTGGATTGTCGTCCGTACACCAAAAGGTTGCGGGTTTGATTCCCTGTCAGGGCACGTACCTAGGTTGTGGGTCTGATCCCAGGTTGGGGCATGTGCGTGAGGCAACCAATGGATATTTCACACTCACATGGATGTTTCCCTTTCTTTTTCTCACTCTCAAATCAGTAAAAGCATGTCTTCTGGTGAGGATTTTTTTAAAAATGTGTTTTGGGACCCATTTCTTAGAGGCCAGCTCTAAACTAAACCAGCTCCTTTATGGTTCAGTTCAGCCGGCACCCTTTCCCCTGGAACCTACTCTATGGATAACAATGTGTATATAATATCTTTCAACAAGTAATCAATACTGGCGTCTCTCTCAGTTTTCACTTCTCAGAATTGACACTTCAACTCTTTCAAATATATTACTATATTAATTCTCACTCAACAGAATGCGCGAACAGAAGAAATAGGTTAACTGTATGTAACAAGGAAAACAGGTCAAGTATGTGAAGTAAAGAAGGCTGATTTATAAATTTAACTGAGAGCACTAAAAATAGGGGGAGGTCATGGATTTATACGAACCTTAAAAAAAAAAAATCACACAATGTACTTTACTGATGTCTGGACCTCATTTCCAGGGATCTGCTGTAACTGGCCTGGAGTGTGACATGGGCATGAGTTTTTAAAGCTCCCAGGCCAGGTCCTGCTAATTTTCAACTAAGGGAGAGAGCCACTGCCAGAGGTACAGACATATGGTTGGAAAATGTTCTAGATCTTCGCTATCCAGAAGAAACATAAAACCACAACTATGATCCGTATAAGTCATTGTAAATTTTCTAGTAGCCAAATTGAGTTTTAAAAAGAAGTGAAATTAACTTTAATATATTTTGCTTGATTCAATGTGTACATAATATCTTTCAACAAGTAATCGATATAAACAATATGTTAATGAAATATTTTACGTTCATTTTTTATGCCTATGTCACTCACCAAACCTATGATTACTGGGAGCTTTTACAAAATTAAACCTTTGCATTTGTATGAAGCAGCGAGGAGAAACATTTGGGCGTAGAAAGAAGTTCATTCTGAGCGGGAGACTGGCTCCAAGGGCAGCCAAGAGTCTCGGGCGCCTGTGGGACGCCTGCCTCACCCAAGGATATTTTTTCCATTGATTTTTTAAGAAATAATGGAAGGGCGGGGGAGAGACAGAGAGAAACATCGATGTGAGAGAGACACATCGACTGGTTGCCTTCCACACACACCCTGATCAGAGCTGGGGATTGAGCCTACAACCGAGGTATATGCCCTTGACGGGAAAAGAATCCACGACCCTTCAGTCCACAGGCCCACGCTCTAACCACTGAGAAACTGGCCAGGGCAGCTATCACTCTATTCGTTTATAGGTAACACACTCTTTTTTCTCTGGCTGCTTTCAAGACTTTCCCTTTTTCTTTGATGTTCTACAGTGAAGTCTAGGCATATATTTATTTAAGCTTGGAATGTAATGTGCTTCCTGGATCTATTTTCATAAATTCTGAGAATTAACTATACCTTTTGAAACATGCAACACAGGTATCAACCAAGACAGGGTAGTAGGGAAAGACAACGATGATAAATTTTATGGTACTACTTATACATTTAAATTCACTTGTGATTAAAGACAAGTCCTCTGATAACATCCATATTAATATCCCACAAAAGTAAATAAAACACATCTATAATTAAATGATGTCCCACAATGTCTATTGTGATATGGTTATTCACGGACCATAGTTCATAAAAAAACAACTTTCTGGTGACAGATAATTCTGTCTTTAAAAACTTCGAAAGAATTTATATGACATTTCTATTTTATACTAGTACTCCATCATAAAAGTTCCCGTAGCATAAAATAATGCAACACTTCACATCTGTTAAGCTTTCTTTTCCATTTTCCACTTGGTTCATCTTAACTTATCAAATCAAAATCACTGCATAATTTGTTCTTGGCCCCTAGCTACTGACTAAAGGTACAGAATTCACACGGAAGGTTATTTAGGATAGACCTACATACTGTTTCCAATTATTTAAAACTCAAAGGAATTGCAAGATCCTCAAATATCTACCTAGTTATCTTATAACGATGCTCATTTCCCCCGTCTTTAAGTGACAATACATACATGCCCATACGAATACTAAGATCCTTGGCCATGCTGAGCCATCTGCACTAAAAGGAGACAGGAAACCAGGACAAATGGAGCCGGTTACCTATTCACTTTGGCCAATTCCATACCTCTCCCCCAAGCACAATTAAAAACAAACCCAAACACACCACTTCATGAAAAAAAAACAACAACAGAAAGTCCGAGGGGTGTTCTGGCTTTTGGATCTTCATTAAATTTTCCAGGACAGTGGTTATTACTGATCAGCATCTACAAGTTTCCTGCCTAACCAAGAAGAGTGAAGTAGCAATTTTGTGGCTAAAAAACAAGAGGTCATCCCTACTACCTTCGTAAGGGTTAGCTACTCTGAGGGAAGATTTTTCACTTTCACAAATGCATAACCTCAATTTAGATAATTTTATACAAGTTGCTTTGTTTAAATTTATAGGAAGCTCTGCTGGATTCAAATACAGTTATTTTTACAGGCAATGAGGCTGAAACACATAAATGTTTACAAAATTAGACAGCAGTCTATAATCTATGTGGCTAAGTAGCGAAGAAAGCTCTGCCCTAGTCAGTGGCACCCAAAGAAATGGGGAGGAGGGGAGGATGGAAAATCTCTGAGTTAAAGCCAGTTATTCTCAGTGTGAGTGTGGTCACTTTAGGTCCAAACAGTTCACTCCACTTCATTTAGAGACCCCCTTATCCCAGGTTCTGTAACACCCTGACATGAGAAGGGGTAAGTATTACTAAAAGGTCACTTCATAAATTACCAAGATAGCCTCTCACCATTTTTTGTAGCAATATGGTAAACAGCATGGCTACATTACATCATATTCTTTGTTCAAGAGGTGGATTAAAACACGGGCTATGCGGGCAGATGGCCTGTAACCAAATCCTGGCACCATTAGGACTGGGCTAGGAGTTACTTAACCTCGCTGAGCCTCATTTTCCACCTGTGCAAACAGGTATAATAGAAAGAAGCAACTATATCTCAGGGCTGGTGGGGGGGATTAAACAAATTAATACATGTCAAGCACTTAGAAAAGTATGTTAACTAATATTAGTATCATTAACAAGTAAACATCAATTAAATGTCTAGAGTGACAGAGCATTTTACTTCGTTATTAACAATGGAGTTGATGAGAGTGTTGTGCTGACATAGATAAAGCTCCCATACGTGAAGTAATGACATACAGTAAATACTTGTTGAGTGAAGCTATACAGACAGAACATACTCTAGAAATTAGTGTCTCTAATCCTTTCACCTAAGACAGTGGTCGGCAAACTCATTAGTCAACAGAGCCAAATATCAACAGTACAACGACTGAAATTTCTTTTGAGAGCCAAATTTTTTAAACTGAAAGTATATAGGTAGGTACATTGTTATTAACTTAATTAGGGTACTCCTAAGGCTTAGGAAGAGCCACACTCAAGGGGCCAAAGAGCCGCATGTGGCTCACGAGCCACCGTTTGCCGACCACTGAGAGACCCCCGCTTTCCATATTCCATGCTATCACCTAGTTGAGGACCAATTTCTCAGCTATCACCAATGTTTCCTAACCAGCCTCCCTGCTCCAGCCACTCCTTCCTGGTCATCTCATTCGCTTTTGTAAGAGTCCCTTTCACTGCTCTAACACTCACTGGCACCCACTACCTACCTGACCCATTCCTTCACCTGCATTTTACTCCCCTTGATGTACCCTCTACTTTAGTCAAAACAGAACTACAGTACGGTCCTCCTTCATTCTTTCGGGGACTGGTTCTAGGACTCTCCTTGGATACCACAATCCATGGATGCTCCTGAAATGGCACAGAACAATGCATACCCATTGGGTGTTCCCACAAAATCTTGCATGGATTCCTTCCTACAACCAACCTCTGAGAACACTACTGCCTCCTCAGCTCAGTGACAGGCAGGCCTCTTCTCTCTCACACCTGGGGGAAGGCTGGCTCCAAGGCAAGGGAAGAAAGCATGCCTGAGATTCACAAATACGTCTAAAAGCTAAATCCACCCTATTCCATTGTTCCGGTCTCCAGTGAATTACTGACCTGCTCTGAGATAGTCTGTATCTAAACTATATTCTTAAACAGAAAAGGAAGCCCAAACACCTCCCTACGGAGGCGGTGTTAGGAACAGTCAGGAGGAACAGGGTGCCAGAGTCCAACCGCAAGGTGTCGGCTCTCAGCAGCCACCGTGCACACTGGGGAGGCCTCAGGCAAGTCACTGGAATGCCCAGTGATGGACAAGGGCTAGCACCTTGGAGAGGTTCCCGGACGCAGAGACGTGGCATCAACACTGCTGAGTCAGGAATGCGGGTCATGGCCTCTCGGTCTCCCCCCAGCTCAGAGGGTCCACATCGGCCTACAGCCTGCAGCAATGAAAAGTCACCATCACAGCCACTGGGCATCCTACTCAGGAAATTTTACCCGAGTTAAGTTTAACAGATCACGGTACAGATCCAGATTGGAGCACAGGTTCCTTAACCTCCTGAATGGACCAGATTGCTCTCCTAGATTCCTGAGCATTCACTGTATTCCCCATTCACACACTGTACCACAGCCCAGGGCCAGCAAAGGGTTTATTACAAAAACCATGGAAGGGAGGGACTAAGCCTAGCACTGTTACAAAACAGCAGCAGCAACAGCAACAAACAACCATCACCAAATGAAATAGAAGCAAGCAAGCAAATACCCAGAACAAAATTAATCAAATGCGGCTTCCTATGCCTACACACCACCAGGGTGACAGCCAGCACGTTCTCACCGCAGCCTACTCCAGGCCAGTCGCTCTTGTTCTTCAAGTACCGCACTGCTTTCTCTTTGCCTTTTTAAACACCACTTATTATCCTTATTGTAGTTACCTGTGCAGGGCTGGACGTGTTTATGCGAATTAGGCTGTAAATTAAAACAAGTTCCTACTCTTCATAATGGACTGCCATCCCAGAGCCTTTGAACTGGGTAGATAAATACTAAATGTGGGATGCAAGGATGAGTTTAAATAGTGCTTAATAGCATCCAGGTTAAAAAGAGAGAGAAGATGGCAGGAGGTCCCTAGAGCAGTCAGACTCATGGAGACAGAAAGTAGGATGGTGAGTGCCAGGGGCCGAGGGAGGGAGAGTGGACGGTTAGTCTTTAATGAGAATTTTCCAGTTTGGAAGATGAAGCGTCTGGATGGTGGTGATGGTGGCAGGACAATGTGAGCACACGATGCCACAGAACTGTACACCGTAAGATGGTAAACACAGCCTGGCCAGCTGCTCAGTTGGTTGGAGCATCCTCCCATACACCAAAAGGTGGTGGGTTTGATTCCAGGTCGGGGCGCATGAGGGAGGGAACCGATCTCTCTCTCTCTCTCTCTCTCTCTCTCTCTCTCTCTCTCTCTCTCTCTCTCCTCCCTCATTCTCCTTTTAAAAAACAATGAAATATTTTAAAATAAAATGATTAAAATAGTAAGTCTTATGTATATTTTACCACAATATTCTGTTAATGAAGGAAAAGAAGAGAGTGAGGGGAAAGGAGAGAGAAAGGGATAAAGAAAAGGGAGCGTAAATGCAAATCATTCATCCCTTGTTAGTAACACTTCTTTTCCAAATTAAAAAGTCTCGATATGCTCTTTATGTAATTTAAACTTTAAAAAATTTCTTAGGTATGTCCTTCTTAACTATTTTTGCAAAAGTTCTCTTGGAACTTCTAATATATTGATGTTTCAGAAATACTTCTTTGGAATTCTCTTTTTAAAATGTTATTAGCCATTAATTATAACTCAACTTTCTTTTTATTTTATACTCCAAATTCTAGAACTCCTCTCTAGAATTTAATTCTAAAACAAATCTTTAACTGAAGTTAAATGTTTCATTTCAAATGAAGCACTTCCAAAATGTACTGAAATCATTAATGTGTGTGTTTTTTTTAAACCAAATTTTAGAATCCCTAATGTCATTGACTCAATTTAAAAATAAAATAAGCAAGTTTGGGATTTGTTTTTCACTATGAAAGTAATATAAGTACAAATCCAGAAAATTTAGGAAACTGGGAAAAATTACCTTAAACTTAACATTAAGTAAACATTTTTCCAATTCCTAAAAGTTTTTCTAACCATCACCTTAGTGCAGTGGTGGGCAAACTGCGGCTCGTGAGCCACATGCGGCTCTTTGGTCCCTTGAGTGTGGCTCTTCCACAAAATACCGACTTCTGCGCATGGGCCACGAAGTTTCAATCGCACTGTACGGGCGCGCCCGCACATGGTATTTTGTGGAAGAGCCACACTCAAGGGGCCAAAGAGCAGCATGTGGCTCGCGAGCCGCAGTTTGCCGACCACTGCCTTAGTGATATGAAATTTCCAGCTGAGGACCATGTGAAATTTCATTCCATTACGCCCTCCTACGAGCCCTTTGGCTGCTTCCGTGTTTTACTCGTCTGAGTAAGAGAAGAAACTTGTCCTCAAGCACATCTCTTCCTGCCACCCACATTTGGGATTATTTCCCTAGGACAGAGCCTCAGAAGTGGAACTACCATGAGACCCTTTCTATGATGCATGCTAAACTGTGGGTCTGTGTGTGAGTGTGTGTGTACACATGCTCCAATACAAATCATGCCAGTGGCAGGGCCTTTTCCTTAGTTATTCCCTCTTTCTGGAATGCTGTCACCTTGGATCTTTGCATAGCTGGCTCCCTGTCCTTTGGATTTGTGGCTTAAAGGTTTATTTCCTCTGAGAGGTCCTTCCTGACCATGCAGCGTGAATTAGCCACCTGCTCCCTCACTTTCATGTGGTCATATCTAATTCCACGCACAGCAGTCATCACCTCTGACGTTTCCTTGTATGTCTACTGTGGACCGACCGTCTTCATCCACTAGATCGAAAGCTCGTGGGCTTGTACCACTTGCAGTGAACATAACAGCGTCCAGATGGTAGTTTAGGCAACTCCTAGCCATCCAAGCTTCTGGACAAAATTAAGGAAAATTTTTGTGGAAACGACGTATTCCTAATATTCACACAGCATCTGAGTTTGCGAAAGGGTTAAGGGATTCAGTCCTTCTTTGGAAAAGCTTAAAGATGTAGGGGAGCTGGCAGCGGTGGCTCAGCGGGTGAGCGTTGCTGACCTATGAACCAGGAGGTCGTGGTTTGATTCCCGTTCAGGGCACATGCCTGGGTTGTGGCCTCGATCCCAAGTATAGGGCGTGCAGGAGGCAGCCAATCAATGATACCTTCGCATCATTGATGTTTCTCTCCCCATCTCTCTCTCTCTCTCTCTCTCTCTCTCTCCCCCCCCCCCCACCCCTTTCCTCTCTGAAATCAATAAAAGTGTGTTTTTTAAAAAACATGTAGGGGAGCTAAAAATCAAGAGTTCCTCCTTCCCAAGGCCTAAGTGAATTCTTTAACACACTGGGGTGCCAGATTTAGTAAATCATCTTGCCCATCCTGGGAGATGCTGTGGCTCCCTACCTCATTAGTCAAGAGGTGCACCTGAAACCCCTAAGAGAATAGGGCACAGCCATCTGCTCTGGCACTTCTTGGGGGAGGGCTTTAAAGAACTAAAATATTTTATATCCAAGCATCATGTCCATCTGCAAACTAATATAAAGTGAAGTATCACAAACATCTCACCAACTTGGAAATAAATGTAGGTGTGCCAGAATTACCACACTGCACATCTAACAGAATACTTCTGATAGAAACCTGAGGCTCTAAAGAGATTTCCCTACCGGGCGTTACAATAAGAATTCCCACCATTGGAGGGAATCAGAGGAGAGCTCATACACCACCATATTGCCCAAGATGGTTAAACCTGAAGAATAAAGATACCACCCTCTACAGGAGGCACTTGAAGACTTATTATAGGATCTGCCCTTTAATTTACTGGATACTTTTTTCTCAATCCCACTTTTAAAAAATCCAAAACATAAACTTGGCCACCACAGGGACACTGAGTTGCTGCTCCCCACCGTCCTTTCTGTGGCTGGGGGCTCACAGTCCCGTGCAGTACCTGGCCGCTACCCTGAGCCACAGCATCACTGTGGGGCCCGTAAGCCTAACGGGACTCCTCCACAGCGAGGCCAGCTCTCATGGCCCGCTGGCCTCTGCGCAGACAGGCCCCGCCTGGTCGGGAGCCCTGCAGCTGCTGCAGCTTCACTGCGCACTGGGAGGCCGTGCTGAACACCGCCTGTCCCTGTAGCCAGGCCTGGTGCCACCTTCTGTCCTGCTCACTGCGCTCCTTTCCCCATCAGGAGAGCAAACAGAGAACTCAGAGACACACACCACAATCCAAAAAGCACATTTAGAACAAAGCTGGAGAATTCCTGAAAACAAGCCAACCATCTTTTTTAAAAAAATATTTTTAATTCCCCACCTGAGGATATTTTATTATTATTATTATTGATTGAGAGAGAGAGAGAGAGAGAGAGAGAGAGAGAGAGAGAGGGAAATCAACACAAGAGAAAACACTACTGATTGGCCACCTCCCATGCACACCCACCGGGGATTGAACCCACAACATTTGGGTGTACAGGATGATGCTCCGGAGCCATCCAGCCAGGGCTAAACCAACCATTTTCTATGAAGGTTATGAAAATAATGTGGAAGTAATTGGCTTTTCTTTTTTACTTATGATTTTTCTATGATTATGAACAAATTAGAAGAGGCATCTGCACAATGATAAGAGGTTAATATGTAACACTTTCTTTTAATACTAGAGGCCTGGTGCATGACATTCGTGCACTGGGGGGTGAGGGACAGGTTGTCCCTCCGCCTGGCCTGCATCCTTTAGCAGTCCTGGAGCCCTTGGGGGATGTCTGACTAAAGGTTTAGTGCTGCTGTGGAGACAGGAGAGGCTCCCGCCACCTCCGCTGAGCCGCTGCACTCGCCAGCTGTCAGCCCAGCTTGTGGCTGAGCCCTGCTCCCCCTGTGGGAGTGCACCGACCACCACGGGGCAACTCCTGCATTGAGCATCTGCCCCCTGGTGGTCAGTGCGTATCATAGTGACCAGTCGTTCAGCGGTTAGGTCGATTTGCATATTGCCCTTTTATTATATAGGATGGGGTTTTCCCATCAAACCTGCAAACGTAGGAAGGAGCAACAGGAACTGCCATTGTACCCAATAGCCTTCCTAAATAAAAGGTTACTAAACACACAGACACGCTGTGTCTATATCCATAATTACTTTAACTTTTTATAGTGGAAAAATCAGAAATCCAAAAACTAAAATGTAAGCTTAGTGCCATTTACATCTATACACACTATGCATGAAGTATTTCTATTGTAGACAGAAAATTAAACTTAAAATTACACCTTTATTAAGTGTCTTTGGACAGTTTTCAATATTAAGAATTTCAAAATCGATACTTGAACAAACATGTTGACACTTGAGAAGCAAATTAAGGTGCAAAATAAAGAGCAGTTTACAAATACTGCATTCAATCCCAATGGAACCTATGAAGTACCAAGAATGTTGGGGAGGGGGTGAGGAAGCACGCCTTTAGAACAATTACTGTTTATGTTCATGAAAACATTAAGTTTTAATTATTCCTGATTAAAGTAAGTTAAAAGTCAGTACTCTGACAATGTAGTCATGAAAATAGCCTTTAAATTTTTAAAATTCAAGACAGATATAAGAAATATATAGAAATAAAACATTTCTCTAATTCCAACTGGGTGCAGTACAATACCATGGACAACCCTAGACGAATATATAAATGGATCCATTTTCTTATGAATGTCACATGATAGAGGCCAGCATAGTAGGTTCTGCGGGGCCACCCTGCCAGGGTTCAAATTCCATCCCTGCCATTTCTGCCAGCCATGCAGCTGTGGCCAAGGAGTGCTCTCAGAGCCTGATGATAAAGCAGGGCTAATGACAGCGCTCACAGGAATGTGTGAAAATGTAATGAGTCAACGCATGTAAAATGCCTGCAGAAGTACCTGGCTCGAGTACACCCTGTATCGATGTTAGTTGCTGTTATCCTTATTAGTTATAATTATTAATCACCTTGGAAAGATGAAAAGCCATTTATGATATGTCAGTACAGTTAGTAAGTGCAATAAACCAAATACCTAAAGTATAACAAAGAGTTAGGACGCCTGCCTGGCTCCCGCCCAGGGCACTGCCTCCCAAAGTCACCAGACGGAGTTCTCCGAGGAACGAGGCTCAGCCCATGCACGTTCCCGCGGCCAGAACAGTAAGACATGCGTGCTCTTCGAGTGCTCCCTGAGTGAGAGTTAAAGAAAGACTTTTTGCATAATTTTATAGTACTGTTTGTAAAGTTATAAATCAGATTAACTGGCAAGAATTGTGCCAAAGGGATAAACTACAAGCTCAGGTGTCCGTATTAAACATTAGCTCACCATTTCTTGTCACCCCCACACGGCCGCAGTGCAAAGGGTTCCCATCACAGGGAAATAATGGCAAAGATTACTACTTCTACGGCGGTCAGCTCCGCTGCCCCTGACTGAGAGTTTTTCTGTGTGCTCTCTAGTAAGTGAATGGCAGGCGAGGAAACAGAGATGCTAGTAAATTGGCCATAGTCACACAGCTATCAAGTGGGCCACCTGCGATTAGAAACCAAATGTATCCTAGCCGGTTTGGCTTAATGGACAGTGTCAGCCCATGGAATTGAAGGATCCCAGGTTCGATTCCAGTCCTGGGCACCTGCCTTGGTTGCAGACTCGATCCCAGACTCGTGTGGGAGGCAACCAATCGATGTGTGTCTCTCACATCGATGTTTCCCCTTCCCCCTCCTTTCCACTCTCTTTAAAAATCAATGGAAAAATATCCTCGGGTGAGGATTAACAAAAAACAACAACCACCACCACAACAAAAACAAATGTGTGGCCCTGGCCAGGTGGCTCAGTTGGTTGGAGTGTCGTTCCATACACCAAAAGGGTTCGGGTTTGATTCCTGGTGAGGGAACAAATCTAGGTTATGTTGAGGTGGGTACAGGAGGCAACCAACTGATGTTTCTTTCTCACATCAATGTTTCTCCTTCTCTGTCTCTTCCACTCTCTCTAAAAATCAGTAAAACAATAATAACAAAAATACACAACCAAATGTGCGAACTCAGAATCCTTAATAAATGACAATTTACTGAGTAAAACTTGAGTTTATGTACTACCTTCTTGTACATTTCTGTTGCTGAAGATTAACGCGCATTATCTTGTGAATGTCAAACATATCATTATATTTTCTCTTGTTTAAGATCTTTGTAACTTAAAAGGACATATTCTTCACTTCACCTTGACTTCCAGGATATAGGGTGATTCTCCATAGTAGAAACACCAATGGCCATCATTATGAAATTCTGCCTCGCTGAGAAGACTCGCAGGAGCAGAGAAAGAGCATGGAGACCTGACTAGGTGGGATTATGCAGAGCAAATGGGGTACACAGATAAGGGGTTAGGAGAGTAATGATTATAAAACAGGAAAAACAAAAGCCAAGCAGCTAAATCCAAAAGAGAGCTGGACAAATTGGCAGAAATTGCAACAATGCAGAGGTCTCCATGTCATAAGGGCAAGGGAAAAAGAGAGAACAGGAAAATCCAACAGAGGTATGCCAGACCCCGTGACAACACGGCCTTATGTGGCCATGGGTCCAAGCCACTGGTGTAGAACACACATGAGCAAACAAGGAGAAATTCTCCCTACTTGGATGGCCTGTTTTACTGATTGCAAGCACATACATGTCTGACATTCTTATTGGCTGCTGTTCTCTAACAGAGGTGGTGTTTGGGGTTATGGCTTTGGAACTAGCCCATCCAGGATAAACCAACTCCTTGAGGAGTGAAGCAGTAACACATCCATCTCCCACTCTATCACCTGGTTCCGCATGCTGAAGTGTGTTAAAAATGACTGGAACACACTTTGGCATTCTACTGAACCCAGGACGAATCAGTTATGTTGGATGCAGTAATTGACAAGCCAATAAGCTTGCAAAGGAATTGAACGCGTGCGCACACACAGGGAACCAACCAGACTGGGGGCTGGGGAGTCCCTGCAGTAGTCCCTGACTACTTGCTAGTGCACCAGTCGCTATCTGGTGCGAACAAGAAGATGTGCTGGCCCCATTTCAACTAGGCAATGAGTGGCCAGGAGACAGCCATGAAAGGTGCCATGGGGGCTCCTGCCACTCTTCCTCCCCTCAGAGAGGTTCACCATCGAGCCCCAGCATAAGCAGTGCAGGGAACAAACTGTGTGCACAACACAGGAGCCAAGTGTGAATGAACGAAGGTAATATAAACCATGAGCCCCTCACTGAATGCAACACATGTTCTCCTCTGAAGTGCATCACAAATGGGCACATGCAAATTAAGTCACTGGCCCAACACTTGACATTATTTAACATCAGCGGTTAGTTTCTTTATTCTATTCCCGTAAGCTCCCTTCTCACTCTTCAAGTCCCCAACTTCAACTAGTCAATCTACAGCTAAATCCTTGGACAATAGTCCCTCTGCCTTCAGCCCAAAACTGTGTTCTACACATCCTAATTTCCCATGTATCAGATTTTCTTTGAGTGGACAAGAAGGGAATACATTACAATATTAGCTGTAATTGTCTATCTGGAATGGAGGAAGGGTAAGTAACCCCCCTTTATGTTTCTATAGATTGCTTACAATAAGTAGCCAGTTTGTTTCAATCATGTGTAACCACTTTTACTACTGTCATACGGAGAGTTGTTTCCTTAAAAATGGCAACACTGCCCTTAAAAAAATCGACTACAGTCTTTGTAAAAGGATCTAAGGATCCTTAATAATAACAGTAATACAGACAGCTAGCATTTACTGAGACATTACTGGATGGCAAGCACTGTTCTAAGTGCCTTACGTGTTAATCTTAACCTAAAGTGTCTATTGTCTCATTTGTCAGGCAAGGAAACTGAAGCACCAAGAAATCAGACAATGTGCTTGAGTGCCAAAGCCAAATTCAACCCTACCAGCCTAATCGCCAATCCTGGCTCTTTGGCTGATGGTGGTTGTCTGCAAGAGGTTTCTACTTTGAATAATGCATAAAAATAATTAGTCAGCCAAACTCTGGAAACCTAAAAATCCTTTTAATAAAACAAAAATCCGAACTGAAATAAAACTTTGTATTTAATAAGAATTAGTCATGAACGCAAGAGAAAGAAAGTGTCCCCTCTAATGATTAGATGGCAAGGCCATCCCTTACAGGTGTCACTGACTGAAGTCGTTAAGGGGATGAGAGGCGGGTCAGGTGGCTACTAAAAGCAGCCCTGAGGCCTGGTGAAGGCAGATGAGTAGCTCAACTCTGAAAGGAGGGGCAAGTGAGCCTCCTGAAACCTCTTTCCCGCCAGCGCGAATCTGGACAGGTCAAAGAAAAAAGGCCTTCCGAACAGAGAGAATCTGATAAAAACTGACAGGAAAATAGAGGAGGTAAGAATACTAAAAGTGAAACTTATCCTATGCAATGGGACACCTGGCCCACGGCAAACTCATTTCCAAGGGTGATTTGGGCAGTATCATGACACTTAGGTATAGTTCTCTTGCAGAATTAAGTTTTGCAACAATGTGCAGATGTTTAAGTTTTATTATCAATATGGTTCATGTGTTCAGGCTATAAAAAGTATATTTAATTAAACCCAGTATGTATATAAAAGTTTTAATAATAAAAAGAGATTCAAGATATGGTAGTTGCTCATATCTATAAAAAGAAAAACCTTTAATGAATAGGAAGCTGAATACTAAAGTATATTAACAAAAACTAAACAGCCAATGTAATATAAAAACATGAGTTAGCTGAGGTCGTTAATGTCAGTTAAATGGCAAATGATCCATTACAACCAATGCTTAAATGTATGTCAATTAAATATGAGCAGACAGCTTTGCAATTTGAGTTTAAAGATTTATTTTTACTCCTTCCAGATTCATGTATTGTCTTTTTCAAACATGAACATTTTCTCTGAATTTAAAGCCTTCCTTTACACTTATTACCCAAACACGGAATAAGAAGATTTTTGCCAATTAAGTTTATCAAAATGGGGTAATATTACTTTGCTTTTAGGAAGGGACAATCCACAAAATATTATCAATTTCAAATCATTTGCGTAACATCCCGTGACACCATATTCTCACTCCTCTCTCCTTCATAAGTTATGGGCTGCTCTTAAGAAGCACAGCCTGAAAGAATACCAAAATGTTTAAAATATATGGAAGCTTTCTTTCCAGAAGAACTCAAAATAAAACCAAAGCAGTGGTTAATAACAGCCTACTGTATTTATTTGGAAACGAAGAGTCTTCACGCACAAAACACCTTCCTAAAATACACTCCCCTTACCCGAGCAACCTTTCTGTCGGCTCTCCAGTTAGTTCTATATTGGATCTCACCCACAACTGCCTCCACCTGGCGGGGCACCACCCGCAGCCTCGCCCTGCAGCTTCCTCCCAGACCTTCAGAGCAGCTTTTCCTCATGTGGCTGCTGTCTTCCAGTCACATGGGCATTACCACAGCCTCTAAAACGCGTAAAGAGCCAGGCGCCACCACACAGGTCGGGAAGATCCAATCCCAATGCAGCATGGGCTGCTCCGGGCCTTTCTCATGTTCCCAGGATGTCGTGCTGCCACAGTGGAGCCCAGGTGCCC
Source organism: Myotis nattereri (assembly GCF_964212035.1). Lineage (NCBI taxonomy): Eukaryota > Metazoa > Chordata > Mammalia > Chiroptera > Vespertilionidae > Myotis > Myotis nattereri. The sequence goes on along the minus strand of NC_138081.1, from coordinate 94,897,007 downwards.
TAAGAGAGCAGGCAGAAGAGCGCCTGGGACACACATAAGGACCTGAGAATTATATTCCGAGAAGAGATTTGAGTAGAAATTTGAATTACGCCCCCGGCCCCCCCGGAAGTTACAAAGGAAATGAGTTGCAATGATGATCGTGCTGATGGGCCCAGCTCCCACTGCTCTCCTGGAGCCGGCCTGGCCCCGATGCTGCACAGCCCCGCACATGGCCCCGGGCCTAGGCCCTGCCCTGGCACAGTGAGCAGGTGACCAGCCTGGCCCCCGCAGCTCTCCATCCTCATCCTAACCCCAGCCAGTGTCTGCAGCCTAGCCAGAACGCCCCCCTTCCTGCATGCCTGACCCTAAGAGGCAGTGGGAACTAAGATGATGATGATTTTAATAAAATGAAGCTTGGAGGTGTCAACTTTTCAGATACTTTCTTTAGGGACTTTTAACTTGGGTGCTAGAAAAGAAAGGCCACACTGCAACTGGTTCAAAAGGAAGAACCAACTGATTAAAAATAATTCCTGTTTGTATTTCATGCAACTCTCTACTATCCAAGCTCAAACTCGGGTGGAGCAAGTAGCAATTTCCAGCACCTTAGCAGTCAGCACAAGAGCAGCCCTCCCTGCTCCAGCTCCCACACCTGTCACTGTGGTAAGTCCTCCTGTGGCAGGATGTGGGGTTGACAGCTGAGCCCGGCGGCCTACCAGCGTATTCTAAGGGCTAAGGGCGACGGCACTCACTAGAACTGACCTAGGAAGGGTTAAGTTTCCAGTGAGGCCCTTCAGCAGTTATGTAGACAGGCATTTGACTATAACACGACACAATATATAGCTGTCCTTGCAGAGTTAAGATTCCTGTCAACTGAGAATTTTCAAATGATCCTGTAACCAGATAAATATGGAAAGAGTAATGAGAAAACTACAAACTAAAGAAATGAAAGTCTTCAGTCAGAATCAGGGAGCATTACTAACACAGCACCACACAGCACCCAGGTTACAAGCTGAAAAGAAAGGACTGAGGACGTTTAAATCTTCTCTCCGTCCTTAAGCAATGCAGTGGCATTAAAGCGGGTTTATTACTTTTAACTGGGAAATGTAAATACACTGTCATGTACACGTGAGTCAACTGGCACCTGGATAGAAAATACAGAAAATTTGGAACAAACTAAGTTTGATTTTGCTATTATAAGGAAGCCTGAAAAAATGTGTAGCTAGAAAAAGTAATATGTCACTTTTGAATATACGCTGCTTGAAGGTAAAATTTATGGTTCTACAAAGGACATTCTGAATTGTGTTAATGAAGCTACTCCTACCATGGAACTAAGCAGGCTATTAAGAGAAGCTCCCCTATCAAACCGCACAGTGAAAATGCCGTCTCACACGGTGACATCTCTTCCCGGGCCACACTGGGACTTCCATCCTTCTGTATTCAAACCGACACTAAGATGATGTCGAGCACATGCTTCTACAGTAAAACACAGAGGCATTAACCAAACTTATGGAAGAAAACATCTCAACGCAGGCAGAAAGAAACCTATTTCCCCGTCTTCAAACTCCGTTGTTCCAATGTTCATTTCTGTCACAGAGGTTGCATTTACTCTCCCCCTTTAGAAAATGGACAAAGCATGTAATGTAACCATTTTCATGACACTGGCCACCAGGCCGCTGACCGTGGTGCCAGGGAGGCAGGAAGAACAGGGCCCCTGTGGCCGCCCAGCGTGAGTCTGCAGGCCGCCGGCAGGGAGGGACAACAGGCAGTCTGTAGCTCTCTCCCAAGTTCAGGAGGAACTGGGAGCCCAAGGAGGCCAAGAGGCTGATGTTTTCAGGGAAGAGGAAAGAAAAGTAGGAACTAAGCAGAGAGAGAGGGCGCCGGGTATTAGCAGTCACCCCTCCAGGACTCAGCCCCTGTGGGTAAGCGATATGAGGATGGGGAAAGAACCACCTACAGAATTGGAAAGCATAATCCTCAGGGCTAACAGAGTTCCTGTTCCGCACCAGGCAGAGATGGAAACTGCGTAAAACACTCGGAAGGAATTTGCCTCAAAAGGGGTACAAAATTAGTGCTAAATGCCACTCCGCTCCCACCGACCACAGCTTAAAATTAAGGCCCAAAACAATCAAGCTGTTTCCAAGTAATGTGATTGGGTCCCACACCAAAGCTCAAATCTGTTTATACACATACACATATACCTGCAAACACATAACCGTCCAGCACTGGACAACCAGGTAAAGTTCCTATGCCCGGCACCCAAGCAAAGTCGCGTAAAAATATGACCCAACACAAAGAGAAAATCAATAAAATGCGATGCACAGAAAAATGACAAACATGTTTGAACTGGTAGGTCAAAATATTCAGTTATAACTATATTCCAACTTTTAAAAGGTTAGAGGGGGGGAAAAGTGCACATTTTAAGTAGAGATACGGAAATTATGTGAAATAACCCAAATTGAATTTCTAGAGATGAAAACTATAATGTCTGATATGAAAAATACATTGGGTGTATTTAATGGCAGATTGAAACAATGCCCAAGACTCCTAAACCTGAAATTGAACACATAATACAGAAAGAAAAAAATACAGAGGACCCCACCGGTGTGGCTCAGTGACTGAGCATCCACCTATGAACCAGGAGGTCACGGTTGGACTCCTGGTCAGGGGCATATGCCCGGGTTGTGGGCTTGATCCCCAGTGTGGGGCATGCAGGAGGCAGCCAATCAATGAATCTCTCTCATCACTGATGTTTCTCTCTCTCTCCCTTCCTCTCTGAAATCAATAAAAGTATATTTTAAAGAAGCAAAAAACAAACACTGACAAAAACAAAAAGAACTAGCAAGTCCAATATATGTACTTAATGCTGCTGGAAAGCTGGCTGCAAATTTTTCAACTATAATGAACTATACATTCACAACAAACTACACGTAAAAGACAAAACTGCAGCCACACAGCCATACACATGCCTGTAGTCATATCATAACCAAAATGCCTAAGACCAATAATAGAGAAAGTCTGAAGAAGAGCCAGGAAAAAAACACCTGACACAAAGAACAAAATAAGAAAGACTTCTTGTCAGAAGCAGTGAGACCAGAAGATAGTGGAGCAATATCTTAAAGTACTAAGAGAAAAATACTGTCAAACTAAATTCTATAGTCAGTAAAAATTTTCCAAAACTGGAGCAATTATATATTACACACACACACACACACACACACACAACCCACAAGTGATATGAAAAATGATAAACTGGACCTTGGCAAAATTTAAGGCTTTTTTTTTCTGGCTTCAAAAAATACCTTTAAGAAAAATAAAATGAAAAGTTGCAAACTGTGAGGAAAAACCTGGCAATCACTTATATATAAAAAAGGCTAATATGATAAGTGTCCCGACCATCCAACTGGTCACTATGACACACACTGACCACCAGAGGGCAGATGTTCAATGCAGGAGCTACCATGATGTGCACTGGCCATTTACAAAGAAACGGCACCTCGGACCTGGTGGCAGTAAAGCAACACTCGGCTTCCCCCAAGTGGGACACAGGCCCCACCTCCACCTGGAGCAACACCCCACCAAATCTCAGCCAATGCTGCTAAGACCCACTAGTGCAAAATGAGACCCACAGTACAGCCCAGCCCATAAACAGTCGCTATGGGCGCCGGGTAATGACGTCACATAGCAACGCCTGGCTCCCTCTCCCTAGCAACTAGCCTCCTTGGAGTTTCTTCAGCCCAGAACACAACTTGCTTTATAGCCAGGTGCAAACATTTTACACTTTAACCAAATGTCTGTGAAGCGTTTTCCCATGCCTCATCTCATTTGATCCTCACAGAAGTCCTGGAGTAGGTAGATAGGAGACTCGGTGTAATCCTATTTTCTTTTCATTAGCTGGAAAATGGAGATTTAGAAAGTTTAGAAACTTGACCCGACTGAAAAGAAGAAACAGTGGAACTTGAAAATGACTTCAGGTTTTTTCCCTGCGCAGAATATAGTCAAACACTGTTGCAGTTAAATATTTCACCCTTTGTTCTCCCTGCGTGATCTACAATAATAATCTGCTTTGTGTTGGTATTTACTGCTGTGTTGCTGACAATTACTTGTAAGAGAAGTTAGGGTGCTTCACTGGGCTGGAAAAAGCTTAGCTAAGTCAGAAAGCAGGTCTAATTAAGCAAGTTTATTCTATATCTATAGAAGGCTAAGTTGACTCGTGCACACACGATACACATAAAGCTCTTGCTGGCACCAATCGCACTTGTGTTTCACTGTCATTGTTGATCGTGAATTTGGTTGACACTTCTATTATAGAGAAAGGGCAAATAGCGGTATTTAAATATTTCTTCTAATTAATTTCCTTTCAATCTGCACGAATCCATGCACCAGGCCACTAGTTATCTGATAAAGTTGTTGTATCCACGATATATAAGGAATTCTTCAAACTCAGAAGACAAAATGATCCAATTTAAAAATGAGCAAAAGATTTGAACAGATTATTTCACCAAAAAAGGTATAGAAATGGTCAATGTGCACATGAAACCATGCTCAGCACCGTCAGTTATTAGGGAAACGCATATTAAACCCCAGTCACTTCCGCAGGGTGGCTCTGATGAAGCGACAGAAGATCGGTGGTGGGGATGTGGAGTGGTACACTGCTGTAGGAATATAAGATGGTACAGCCACCTTGGAAACCAGTGGGGCAGTTTCTTAACCTGTTAGCCACATGTTCTAGCAAAATTCCACTAGTCAGTACGTACTCACAAAAAATGAACATGATGTCCACAGAAAGATGTCCACATGACTGTTATAGGCAGAACTATTCACGAAGACTAAAAAGTGAAACAACCCAAATGTCCATCAAATGGTGGAGAAATAAAACCTATAGTAGGTAATTAAAGCTCTGACAATAGTAGCAGTGAGGCCCAGTGGGGAGAAAGGAAGGTTGGCATACTCTATGTGAAGCTGTATAATACAAGTGGATGGGAGACTGAAACCCAAAAGCAATAGCTACAACAACAAATTAAAGCCAATAAATTCTATTCTTCCAGGTGATGCTACCCACTGAGTTAAAACAAATCTGCCAATATCTAACAATCTGCCAATATCTAACAAAAGAGAAGCTAAAAGATGAGAGATATTCATATGTGCTCCCACTTGGCTTTTTAATTATCTGACTTTCATTGACATAATGTGCCCTGTGTGAAGGACAAGTATTGCGGGTTGTGTTTTGTTCTGTGTTGTTACGTTTTCAAGAAACAATTTAACCTTTATCCTCTCCAATCTTAGGCGAAATTGCAACACTTCTGTCTCTACCTCCAAACAATTAGCTTTTCAAGTACATTAACCAGACAAGATTATTTACTATAAAACTATTTGATAGCCACAATTCAGTGGGCTTAAAATGCACTCTACTGCAAAGAGAAGTCAATAATGCCTCCCTTTCGAGTCACTGAGAAGTGTGAGTCATGGTGCCAGGACTCCTCTGGCTTTGTTATTACAGGTTTATAAAGCTACACTCCCCGAAGGGCTTACATGTTTCACAATTCTCAACTCTTCTCAAACTGAAATTTAGATTGCACATCTTTAGATTATCAAAAAATAAAATGCACATAAACATCACTGAAATACATCTACAGTCAAAATTCAAATTTCAAAACTACATTACAGTTTTTACTTCACTCCTCCCCATATCATCTGGTTTTTGTTCTCTGAAAATCCTGGTCAGTGTCAACCCCTAAATGAATAAAATAACTTTCTTAAGTCAGGTGCCCTTTGGAAAAATCACATTATTTTAGCACAGCAAAATGTTGCAGCAACAACTCTTCTGAGATACAGAAAGAACCTCTGTTCGGGTCATATAAAAAAGTAACCAGAAGAGTAGAAATGTTTGGGGACTGGGGCGGGTGTGGGGTGGGGGGGAAGATATAAAAATATTTCCTCTGTTTTTCTATACATAATCAGAGTAAAATATGTCACTGCATAGATATTAGCTAATGTTTCTTCTGGAATTTGGATCTCACAATCTTCATTTAGGAAATCTGGAGGAAACCTCCTATCAAGTGAACATGAAGAATTGCTTTGCTTTACTTTACAATTTTCAAGTTCAGAGCTATATGAAGCAAGGACTCTAAGTCCTTCCTAACCATTCCCCTCTGTGGAAGGCAGAATTGTAAGAGGGCCCAAGATTCCTGGCTCCTGCTGTTCTCTGTTATAGTTCTCTCGCCTTGAGAGCAGACAGGGCCTGAGAATGTGTTGGGATACAAACCCAATAGTCAGGGACTCTGCCAATGAAACTAAGGTCCCTAATTGGTTGATCTGAGAGAATCAAAGGGAGATCGTCCTGGGTGAGCCTGACCTAATCAGGAGAGCTCTTTACCTGGGGTCAGGGGACTAGCAGCTGGACTGAAGGAGCGAGCTGCCCTGAGTTCTACAGCTGCGGGGAAGTGAATTCTGCCAACAACCACAGGAACCTGGAGGAAGACCCCGAGCCTCACAGGAGACCCCAGCCCTGACTGACACCCCATTATCGGCCACAGGATATACTGAGCAGAGTACTCTATGCTATGCACTGATGCCTGGCCCATGGAAACTATGAAATAAAATGAGTGTTGTTTTAAGCCTCTGAGTTAGTGGTAATTTATTACATAGCAATAAAAGCTAGCACATTCCCAAGCTCACCTACTCTTTACTGTTTGATTTATTTCATTCAGAAACTTCCTCTGGATACAGATACACACAATGTTCTCAGCAACTCTGTTACATAATGCTACATGTTATTATTCCCATTTTAAAGATAAGGAGACTTAAGGCTAATGGCTGCAGTAAGGCATTAGTAAGCTCATGTAATTGTCTATCAATAAGGATAATAGGCTCATTTTACTATTAATATCGCCGTTTCAAAGAAATCATAATTTTTTCCAAGATCACAAAGCAAGTAAAAGCAGAAACTGGAATGTTTGAATTCAAGTCTACGTGAACCCAAAGCCCCAAATCCCACCAATTTTTCAGTTCTTATTCTCTTATAGTTACTGTTAATTAAAAAAGGAATTTCTAAAAACTTCATCTACAGTGAGTTTCAGAATGCCTGAGACGAGTGAGGACACAGCAGAAAATCATTTCTACGTGTGAGGAGAGCTCCACTGGCTAAGGAAACCAGCAGCAGAGAGAAAACTCAGGACCCAGAAAAAAAGGAGAGATCTACGTTTCCAAACGGGCCAGATCCAAACAGGCACAGGTCCGTTTCTCCGCTGGAGATCAGCAGTGCCTGGGAGGGTGGTCAAAGCACGGCTGAGAGAGGCCAGGTCCAGCATATGACGGCCGCTTGCTCGGGTCACAAACATCAGTGTTGTAATTCGGCTTGGGCAAGACGTAAACACGTTGCACAACACGTGGGGATGAAAGCAAAATCCACAGAGGCAGCTGAAGCAAAAGGCACCCAAATGTTTCATCACGCAGTGAACGCTGAGTGGGAACACAGGAGAGGGAGCAATCAAGGGTGCTGGACAATCAAGATGGCTCTTCGAGAAGCTCGGAGGCCCTCTCTTCAACACTGGCACTACTCAGAACCTTGTCAGTATTAATGAAATAGGGTTAAAATAGTCTAGAACAAACTGTTGCTAATATTCCAAAATTTAAACCACCACAGAAGAATTACTAAGCAATCTTGGTTAAAACAGATAAAGCATATTTCAGGTGTTATAGAATAAAATGTAAAACTTGTTTAAAATATAAAAATCAAAAGCAATGTTCTAAAAATTCAAAGCTTTTATTCTTAGTAGTTAAATACAATATTCTACATAATGTCTACATTCTAGAATTCCATAACTGATACAATCCATTTTCTTTGCAAAGTCTGAACTGCTGTAAACACAGCTCTGACGGCTACCAGTCAGTGCAAAAGGAATTATTTCAGAATGAAAAGTAACACAGACAGAAGAAAACAAATTGAAGCTATTGTGCCTTCTAAATGATGAGACGGTGTATTTTCTTTAGAAAATCAGGATGTAGTAGTGAAGTATGCTTTTAAATTCTATTTTAATAAATGTTCCAGAACCTAAGTTCCCTGGTCACATAAAGTTCACTTATATTAAGTCACACATCTATAGTTATAGATTGATAGTGTAAAACTAATGCCATTGGAATAAGGCTGAAAAGGTTAATTAACTTGGCTCATGGGGAACTACTATATGTAATTATTGTATTATTATGAGATGTTAAATTTTTTTTGACATCTCTTTTCAATAAATCCAGAAAATTCTGACTCACCATACCTTCTGTGTAAGTTTAGCAGCTTAAATAAATTAATTCCAACTAGACTCGTTTCTCTAGCTGACTGTCTTAAAGCATACACCAGCTCAGAGGGAAAGCCTACAATACAAATTCACATTCCAGTACGAAGCCGATCTCCCCTAACCGTGGGCTGGAACAGGATACAATTTTAGACCGACAAACTTATTCTGAATAGATTTGCATTCATACTGAATATTATCTGGGCAATTTTGTTGGCACACACAAACACAAATAAGATAAACTGAGATATTAATAGCAAGGCATGCTTTTACTCGGTGTCCATTCTTGAAATAATTTGCAAATAACTTGCATAGTCAGGTTCTTCTCTAAGTAACCTTGTTTGGAACCTGGAATTCATTTTCCAGAAATATACCCAGGTTGAAATTAAATTTCTCAGCCTATGAAACACTTTAACACAAAAACAGAACCACTGTTACCGGAAGCTAACTACCCTTTACATCTGTGCTTCCCTCTGGAGCGAAAGTCCCCCAGCTTCAGGCTGAGCGTCAGCACCCCCCACCTATCGGGTCTCCACTCCCAAGCAGCGAAAGCTGTGCTCACAGGTCTCCCGTTCCTTCACTCCGAGCAGCCAGCACAGAACCTAAGGCCAGAAGAGCCATTAACAACAAAAATGTGCTGCCGTTCACAGTGGCTGCTGTATGTGCATGATCTCAAGTATCCCAACAGTAACCCTATGAAGAAGAAACTTTTATTCCCGATTGTCCGTTGACAAGAAAAGTCATAAACTGCTCAGGCCACAGAGCTACAAGTGGAGGTGCTGAGATTCAAACTCACCCAACTAGCCCCAACAGACTCGATTCCCATAGCAGAGCCACTGAGGTGAGGAGAATTCTGAGAGGCCTGTGGTCCTGCGGTCGCAGAGGATGTTTCAAAACCACGTCCAAAACCAAAGAGCAACAGCTCAGTGCAATGGGGGCTCGAGGGCGTCCACACCAGACAGACTGATGACCATGAGGGTGGGAGTGTTGGGGAAGAAGTGCTTGACTGACATTTGCCTTCTGGGGCAATCTTCAATGAGGATTTTTTTTTTTTTTTTTTTTTTTTTGCTAAGGGCAATGACTAATCAATTAAGACAAAATAACTTCTACATTCACTGTCTCCAATTGTCTCACATCTTCCTATTATATTTTTCAGATTTCTCATCTAATATGTAACCCAGTTTCCAATTTCACCCTCATTTTTGTAAAATGAGGGTAAAATAAATAAAATATTCAAATATTTGTGTCAACTTACAATAGTCAGTGGTAAAATACTGGCCACCAAGAAGCATTACTGAACAATAGTTTAAAATGATCATTTCCGATGATGGGCAAGATCGAGATCAGGTGTTTAGGGCCGCCTGGCTAACAGCATGTGAAAGTGCTGGCTCAGGCACCCCAGGTCCCCAACACTCCCACCCAGCAGGCAGGCAGGGACTAGGAAAGGCTGCTGGTGACCTAAGGAGGAACAAGGACAGCACTTTCCCAAGACACAATGAGCAGGAAATAAACTCAGTGCCCAAAACCTACACAAATTTGAACTTTGCATACATCTACTGCAAAGATTTGCTTAGCTGAAGGAAAACTAAATTCTGAAACCGAGTGCCCTATTGGATGAATAAAAGTTCTTGTGAATCTTATTGCCACTACTTTCAAAATAACCACAAGCCCCCAAAAGGAGGTTTATACAGTACTAGAGGCCCGGTGCACAAAATTCATTCATGGTGAGGGAACCAAGGCCTGGCCGGCAATCAGGACTGATCAGGGCTTTCTGGCTGCCAGCTGGGGCCTGCCTTCCTTCCTCGGCCACTGGCTGCTGCCTGGGGCCTTCCTACGTTCTGTGCCACCCTTTGGTGGTCAGCACACACCATAGAGAGCGATCCAACTCCTGGTCTCCTGGTTGAACTCTTGAGGGGACAATTTGCATATTGGCCCTTTATATATACACTAGGGGCCCAGTGCACAAAGATTCGTGCACTGGGGGTGGGTCCCTCAGCCCGACCTGCACCCTCTCCAATCTGGGAGCCCTCAGGGGAGCCCTCTCCAATCCGGGAGTGTCTGTCTGTCTTTGCAATCATATGAGCGAACTGTCTGAGACCCACAACCCAGTTTGGTTTATTGCTCACAGAATAATAGAGGCATTTTTTTTTCTTTCCTTCATTGGTGGAAATTTCCTGGAAGTTTTAGGATATCTTCCCTTTAATTTTTCCTAGACACTCTGACTTTACTTATGTCTCTCACCTTTGCTTTCCCCCCATCCCCCACCACAACAGTAACTTGCTCCAGGCTCACTTTGCTCTAGTGCAGTGATGGCGAACCTATGACACGCGTGTGAGAGAAGACGCGCGAACTCATTTTTTTGGTTGATTTTTCTTTGTTAAGTGGCATTTAAATATATAAAATAAATATCAAAAATATGTCTTTGTTTTACTATGGTTGTGAATATCAAAAATTTCTATATGTGATACGGCACCAGAGTTAAGTTAGGGTTTTTCAAAATGCTGACATGCCAAGCTCAAAAGGTTCGCCATCACTGCTTTAGTGTCTACTCTAGGAGATCCGTCTGCCACCAGAACTACAATTCCCAGCATTCCTGGTGCTCCCCGCGCTCTGGGCTTCTGCTTTAGGGTCCTGGGGCTGCCACCAGAACTACTATTCCCAGAATTCTTGGTGCTCCCCATGCTCTTGGTTTTCCTTTCCTGCTCTGTCTCCGTCCCACGGCCTCCCACTTTGCCAAGTCCTCCAAGCCGCCAGCTCTCCCTCTCTGCTCTCCATCTGGCGGCTTGGGGAGCCAAGTTCCCCAAGCCGCTCCACTCTCTGTTGGCTCTCCGCCTGGCAGCTTGGGGGAGTGACCAAGGGAGCCACATCCCCCCAAGCTGCCAGCTCTCCTGCTCTGCTCTCCGCCCGGCACCTGTGTATGCAAATTAACCCGCCATCTTTGTCAGGTTAATTTGCATACTCATTCCTGATTGGCTGGTGAGTGTAGCAGAGGGACAGTCGCTTTACATGTTTCTCTTTTATTATATAGGATATGTGTGTGTGTGCGTATATATGTGTGTGTGTATATATATATGTTTTTCATATAATTACGAGTCAATATTATATGAAAGGATAATTTCTTTTTTTTTAATATTTTTTATTGATTAAGATATTACATATGTGTACCCTCTACCCCTCCTCCCCCCGCTCATCCCCTCACCCCCCCGTTGTCCGTGTCCATTGGTTAGGCCTATATGCTTGCATATAAGTCCTTTAGTTGATCTTTCCCCCTTGCCCCCACCCTCCCCTACCTTCCCTCCAAGGCCCGACAGTCCAATCAGTGCCTCTCCGTCTCTGGATCAGTCCTTGTTCATCAGTTTATGTTGTTCATTATATTCCACAAATAAGTGAGATCTTGTGGTATTTATCCGCTCTCCAGTTCCATCGATGCTGTGGCAAATGGTAAGAGTTCCTTTTTCTTCTTCCTCTTCTTAAAGAATACCTTTCAGCATTTCATATAATGCTGGTTTGGTGGTGATGAACTCCTTTAGCTTTTTCTTATCCGTGAAGCTCTTTATCTGACCTTCCATTCTGAATGATAGCTTTGCTGGATAAAGTAATCTTGGTTGCAGGTTCTTGCTATTCATCTCTTTGAATATTTCTTGCCACTCTCTTCTGGCCTGCATGGTTTCTGTTGAGAAATCAGCTGACAGTCGGATGGGTACTCCCTTGTAGGTAACTGACTGTCTTTCTCTTGCTGCTTTTAAGATTCTCTCTTTATCTTTTGCTCTTGGCATTTTAATTATGATGTGTCTTGGTGTGGTCCTCTTTGGATTCCTTTTGTTTGGGGTTCTCTGCGCTTCCTGGACTTGTAAGTCCATTTCTTTCACCAGGTGGGGGAAGTTTTCTGTCATTATTTCTTCAAAAAGGTTTTCAATATCTTGCCCTCTCTCTCCTTCTGGTACCCCTATAATTCTGATGTTGGTACGCTTGAAGTTGTCCCAGAGGTTCCTTACACTATCTTCATATTTTTTGAGTCTCTTTTCTTTTTTCTTTTTTGGTTGGGTATTTTTTGTTTCTTTGCATGAAAGGATAATTTCAACTCACTGATCAAACAGTATTAAATACATGCAAAAAAGTCTGAAACTTAAATTTTCACTCTGATAACAATAATGAATCTGACATATGCTTTAATTCATAAGAGCAGGCTGAGATTTATTATCTATATATATAAAAGCCTAAGCTACCGAATGATCGAATGACTGGTCAGCCAGTTGCTATGACATGCACTGACCACCAGGAGGCAGATGCTCAATGCAGGAGCTGTCCCCTGGTGGTCAGTACGCTCCCACAGCCAACCTCCCGTGGCCGGCTGGCCAACCTCCGCGGTCTCTACCCACAGCCGGCCAGCCCTGCCCCCGAGTCGGCCCCGATCACTGGCCAGGACGAGCGCCCCCCCCCCCACCCTGTGCACGAATTTGTGCACCAGGTCTCCAGTTTCAAATAAAATACATAAGGTAAATGAATATTACTGTATTTGTAAAGCACTGAAACAAATTTTATGTACCAAATGGGCAAATAAACACATTCTGTCCTTCCTCTTCCTTTTTTTCTCTTTCCTACTCATCAATTAGGGAGCAGAGACACTCACTCAAAAGAGGGAAGTATAAGGAGAAAAAATCGATCTCCTAATTAATCATTAACATGATAGGTGACAGCTGATTTATCTTCACGACTTTCATTCCTATTTAATGACACTTCCTATGGTGATTTGTAACTTAATACTATGAAACTTTTATCTAGAGAGCATATGTCTGAGTGTGCATGTCTGTGAGTTCATGTACATGTGCATGCATAAAACTAATTTGTATTTAGTAACACTTGTTCGAATCTTTAAATATTAGGAGTATTTTGAAAAACAGTAATACTGCATGACCCCTTTAATGTCTCTCAAAAGACTAGATTTACAGATCCACTAATGATGTTGAGACACAATCTCTAATCAAAGCAATTAAAAAGTAGGACATTAGCAGCATTAACAACGAGCAAAGACAGACACAACGGAAATTTATTAAGTTATTAAAAGAGCTAGAAAAAAGCTATTAAAAGTTATCTGTGTTTGTATTATAACTTTTCCCCAAAATAAAACCACTCCTTTTAAACATTTACACTTTCAAAATAAAAAGATTAACAATATTTTAAAGTATGTCTTCTTAAATCCTGGTATATTGTAAATAGCAATGTATCATATTTGCCCACTCTAAAGTCTTAATGTAAATTTCAAAGTAAGCAAAAATGGTTAACTAAAATTTGTTTGGCTGTGGATCTATCCTGTTGGATGATAAATTAACAGCTTAAACAAATGGAAACTTGTCCCATTTATTGGAAAGAAAATGGGCAGCATACCCTAAATATCTTAGAGATACTGTGAGAAGTTGTGGTCCCTGTGTGGAGGCAATCAGAGATATCACCCAGTTCTGCTAGTCCTGAATCAACAGTAAACAAATATAAGCAAAGCAGATAGAGAGACAGAAATTCAGGAAGCCCGGGTACCTGCGGGGATCCAGGACTAGAGGTGCTGCCTGGGGGCGGGGAGGATGCAGCCAAAGTGTCTCCCCCTTTCCTCTTGCATCCCAGCTCCAGCCCCAGCCTTTTCTTCTTCCCCCCACCCCCCATCCCCAAGACAGAAGCTGTGTCCCTGGCCATGTCACCATGTTCCTGTGTCCCCTGCATGCTCTCTACCCATCACCCCCTCCTTTGGTGTGGATCCCATTAAGTACAAACTGGGGAGGGGGGCGCTTGTAAATACACAAGGAAGACATCCCAGTAATTAAAACAAAAACGTCTACTAGTACACTGCCTATATCTTAAAGACAAAATTAAATAAGTCTAATCTAAAATTTCTCAGAATTAAGATTATTGCATTTTTGCATGATATGCAATAATCTCCAAATGTACATTTAAATATGACATTTGGATAATCAAGCTAAAAAAATGTATTGTTCACAAACTCTCCAAGAGATAATTAGCAAACTATATTTCCACATTAGGTTCCAAAATTTCCAAACTGTATTTGATATAAGAGTTGGAAAAGGAAGCTATTAAATGTTGTCTATATTTGTATTACAATAGCTTCTTCCCTAAATTTAAACCACTAAGGTTTTATTTTTAAACTTCTTAATTTTATTCTAAGCTTCCTACAACTATTAATACATCTTCATAAATTAAAGTGCAGATTTCATTTATTTCACTAACCCCTGCAAAACTAGGCAAAATAGCTTCGGAATTATCAACAGTGATGTTTCTTAAATGACAGACTCCATGCTGTCTCTCCACGCTGTGAGAGAAAGAAGGGGAGGCCAAGCAAGGAGATAGCTGCTTCAGGAAAACAGCCTCACCTACAGGAACAAGAGAGCCTCGGGGACGCGTGAGAACACCGCGCTCACTTTTCACAGGGCAAGCCAGATACTGTGCAGTCACATTCAACATACGAACTGGCAAAGGAATGTGGGGAAGGCGCTGCCGAACTGTATTATTACTTTGAACCTTTAAAAAATAGTTTAAAAATAAACTCTTCTTCACAGCTGCTCTATGAAAAAAAAAAGGGGGGGGGGGTAACTGAATTTGAAACTGCTGCTAACCAGTGTCCACCACAGGGGGAACAGAATGCATATGCACATGTATATTCAATGAAGAAATAACTGTTATGAAATATTCATTTGAAAAGTAATTAAGTCTTCTAACTGAAAAGCTAACCTTTCACAACACAAAATCACGTAGCTTTGAGATTAAGGCATTACATCCTCTGGTGCTATTACAATTTACTTAGCACCTTATCCTCATTGATTCTTAGACTGTTTATAGATTCTTCATTTCCTAAAAGCTCAAAAACAAAACCAAAGAATGATTCTCCTCAAATATACAAAACAAAACCTTCACAGATCACATACACAGACATAAATACAGCCTTACTAACTTTTCCTAAAATTTTTATGAAAAATAAATCTTTTCAAGTAAGAGAATCCATACAGTTCAGAATGAGCTGTGTGTGTGTTTTTTTAAAGATAACTTTAAAATGTGTCTTCTCTCTTGCAGAATCAGTAACAACTTCAAACTAACAATTTTTACAGACATACAAACACACGCACACAACATTGTATGGCCTGAGTATACACATAAGATTTTGCCAACTTAAATGAATTTAAAATCACCGATCTCTCCAGCCTCCACTATTTTCCCCCACATATCACATTAGCCTGTCCTTAGTCTCAGCACATAAGCATAAAGAGATTTTTTTTAGGGGGTGGAGGGGTGACCAGAGGAAGAAATTAGTAGGATGTTAAGCTTCAATGGCCAAAACAGACTATTAGCCTCCATTTGGCTATTAGTCAAATAAGCGGAGTGGTCTGTGAAGTGTCACCAGCAGATAGCAACACATTCTCAAAACGAGACAGCGCCTGCTTTTCTCATGCGGAAGGGAAAGCAAAAAGCTGACTCAGCGCAGGCGGCATATCCATTCAAGTCACACACTACTGATGTCACCCGGCCTTGACAGCTCACAGCCTTGAAGGGCCAAAGGTCATGAGTTAATATGGCATGCAGCTGACTCCAAGGCAAGGCGGGGCTTTTTGGGGGGACTAACGGGGTGACACTAGGGTCAATACTCCCCCCAACAGCACGCCAAAATACAGTATCTTTGTGACCCTTCCAAGAGTGACAGAAGAGATTCTGAAATGGAAGCAGGAGTGCAGAGCAGGAATCTCTCACTCTGTCATGAAAGCACCTTCCCTCCACACTTGCAAGCCGGTGCTGTGCGCCTTCTACAGGAAGAGGACAGGGAGCCGTGTCCCACCCTGGCTCACCCCGAGCCGAGGTCGATCAGCTGGGATCCCTCTCACATCTACCGCAGAAGCACGCAGAAACTGTCTATTTTCGAGATAAACATGACACAATTTCTGTAAACAAGGAGAATCTCAAATAAATATACCAAGAAGATAAGTTTGTTTTATTTTGAGGAGTCTTACTTTGTTTGTAAAACAAACTCTTCCAAAGTTCGCATTTAAAGGAGCAGTTGATCGTTCTTAGTTAAATGCTACTTACTCAGTTACTTTTTAATATCTGAGTATCGTTTTGAACACTCAAGATCAATATAACAAGAAATCTCAAAATGCATTGCTTAATTATGCAGTATATTTAGGTTTCATATTATCTTAAATGAGCTTATTCCATATGTATGCTATGCATTCATTTAAAACGGTGGTATACAGCTACATTTGATAGGAAATTGTGTTACGTTTTCTAAGCAGATTATAAACAGTACATACATGATATGACCTTGTTTTTATAAAATAAATGAACTATCCATGAATATATACTTAAGAAAAAAACCAAAGATACAGAAAATAGTAATCTCATCTTAATAATACATGTATCTATTACCGATGTGTTAAGAATAACTAGTAAAGCTATTTTTAAAGAGAAAACTTATCACTGAGGTTTCTTTATTTCCTAATCTAACTCTACATTCCTTATTTGATGCAAGAATACACCACAAAATCTAAGTGCAACAAATTTTTAAACCCACCAAAACAGAATTTATCCAATAAGTTATGTCAAGTATACAATACTTCTAAAGAAATTGAAAATGGCACAGATTTCTGAAAAATGACTTTCTCTAAATGTAAAAACTTAATTAAGAAACACTGAGGTGTAGTTTACCTTGGTTTTATTTTGAAATTTTAGAAATATCTGCTTAAAGACAATAAAGGAAAAAATGGAAAATTTGAATTTACTGCTGAATTGTCATTTACCCTGTTAAACTATTTTTTAAAGACTATGCATGTACATATAAAACTTTTCCATGAAATAAATCAGTACACTTATTCTTTTTAGCAAATATAGTGGAGTTGACTTATTTTTTATTAGGAAGGAAGAATTGCAAGATGCTTCTTCCACTTGTTTGTCATTTATTTTAGAATACATTGAAATAGCCGTAACCGGTTTGGCTCAGTGGATAGAGCGTCGGCCTGCGGACTGAAAGGTCCCAGGTTCGATTCCGGTCAAGGGCATGTACCTTGGTTTCAGGCACATCCCCAGTAGGAGGTGTGCAGGAGGCAGCTGATCGATGTTTCTCTCTCATAGATGTTTCTAGCTCTCTCTCTCTCTCTCTCTTTCTCTCCCTTCCTCTCTGTAAAAAAATCAATAAAATATATTTTTAAAAAAAAGAATACATTGAAATAGTATGAATTTCCTTTTTAAAATGTATTCCTCAGTAAACAAAGCCTCAGTCAGGTAGAGTGAGGCAGCCTGTTCCTCGGCCTCGTGCCTGTTTACCTCAGGTTCAAGAACACCAGCCAACCCTGCGCACAGAGTTCACATTCAGCAGGAGGCCAAGCTGTGCACACGCTGGTCTTGCCCTTCTGCCTAACTTCAAGCTTTCCCAGGAACACTGCTGATCACCAGGCTTCCAGCAAGAGGTCACTCAAGTGGTGACCCTGAGATAGGGGCCAAGAGCAGGTGAAGGGCAAGGCGCATGTGCTCTCAGGACAGCTCCGTGCCCGGGCAGCCCCAGGGCACTCCAGATGAGGACACAGGCTCGGGGTGCAACACTTGCCCATGGGCCCCAGCCAGCAAGCAGGGCTGGACAAGAGTCACCTGAGAGTCACGTGCAAGAGCCAAAGGCAGGGATCTCCCAGTCTGCATGTCAGCACCTCCCAAGCGTCCTTACTGCTGAGCTCTTGTCCACTCTCCAAAACGCACACGCTGGGTTGGGTTGTGTAGAACATCATCGCGCTATAGCAAGCAGTGTGGCTTGCGGGCTGACAGTGAAAGAAAAGCTGATTACATGGAAACTACTTTGGTCTTTGGTTCCCATTAAGGAGCCCCACAGAGCATGCGCACTGCACGCCGCACATGTAAGCACGCTGGGCTCTGGCATCTTGGTTTGTGAACAAGAGATGTCTGTGTAGAGCTGAGGGGCTTGGGGTTCTGTTCTGTCTTTGTCTTCCAGGAGGGCAATTTCTTTCCTTTTCTGCAAGAACACGTACAACTTCAAATTTAGAAATCAATGTTCCATTTTACAATGCTTTGTTCCTCTTTACAGAGCGAACATGTGCCCGCTTTGCAATGGGTTTCAGAATGGGCACCCTGACCTGCACGGGGACGCAGTGAGCTCGCTCTCCAGATGTCGCGCTGCCCCGGTTCATAAAACGTGCGGAGAATAATTCTGCTTCTTCGCTGAACAAAACCACCTCCACAAACTCAAGCGTTAAAAAAACACAGGAAAACGTGGTGTGCCTGTAATTCTACAGCCCTGTAACTTCGCTGAATTCAAATCTTGTTCTAGTTTCCCAGGCTCTTCTTTTTTCCCAGAATAATTTGGGGTTCTCCCCCATTTGACAACTGCCCTTTAAACATACAGAAAATGAATGCAAAGACCATCCGTGAAACCGGCGCTTCAATGTTTAAGGCTTTAGCAAATAGCTGCACTATGGAAATGACTCAAAGTTATGCACACCAAACGCAACAAACCAATAAACACATCTGCTCATAAACAAAAATAGTATTTTTAAGGGCAAACTTTGCCAATAAAACAAAGTTTATGCACATTATGTCTTGCTGGTAAAGCTAATGTAATTACCAAATGAAAATATAATTTTAGTTTACTATAAGCTAGAATTATTTTTAAAACAGTAAATCCATTGTATGTACCCATGCACAGGAGAAAGCACCATGAGTCAAGGACACCTATCGTACAAACAGATGCCACATCACACATGTACACAGCCCAACCCCCATCAGAAAACAGAAATGTTCTATTGATTTATTTTTATTTAATTTTTAATTTATTCCTCACTCGAGAATATGCTTTTGTTGATTTTAGAGACAAGAAGGGGGAGAGAGAGAAACATCGATATGAGAGTGAAACATTGATTAACCACCTCTGAGATGTGCCCCGACCAAGGATCAAACCTGCAACCTAGGTATGTGCCCTGACTAGGAATCAAACCCACAACCCCTTGGTGTAGGGAATGACACTCCAGCCAACTGAGCCACCAGGGTAGGGCTTGTTTTAATTTTAAGCAAAGAAATTTAGGAATTCTAAAGGAAAGTGAAATATTCCTTTTTTCAAAAAAGTCACACAGTAGTTTAGAATGAACATAGTATTCTCAATTAAATCAAGAAGTGGACGATCTTCAAAAACAATTGTGAATGAAACTTTAACCAGGAAAATGGGCAGCCACAGGGCAAACCAGAGAAATAGGCATGATATGAAGGCTTCTCACCAGCTGGTAATGGATTAAAGAAGGGATGGGCCCTGGCCGGTGTGGGTCAGTTAGTTGGGCATCGTCAGGTGCACAGGAAACCTGGTTGCTGGTTTGATTCCTGGTCAGAGTGCATGCCTGGCATGTGGGCTCAATCCCCCATATAGGAAGTATGCAGGAGGCAGTCAATGGATGCTTAGATCTGGCATCAATGTTTCTCTCTCTCCCCCTTTCCCGTTCTTTTCTCTAAAAATCAATAAAAAATATTTACAAAAAGAAGGGGTGGGACGCAGGACAAGAAAGTCATTTCAATTCAACTCATTCAGAGAGAAGGCTGTTTCCATCCTGATTTGAGAACACAAAATGCTCTTCATAAGAACCCTAAGTGGCCCACTCTCTTTAAATGGACTTCTAGGTCAGCAAAGAGCTATCTCAGCAGAAAGCATTATTCACTCTCTCCCCTCCTCCCCACCCCCCACACTGTACAGCCACTCCCATTCTAAGCTCAGACCTCAGTGCTTGTTGGGCAGAAACAAAGCCTTTCTAGCCAAGTGCCTCACATGTATCTGTTAATCACTTCCAACTTTTAACAGTGCTCTCACAGGCTTCACCCAAATAAATTAAAGAAAACAGTAGCAGGAGAAACCTAAAGCTTTAAATATTGTCTATTTTTTATTGCGGGAGATGAGGAAGGATCCATATTTTTAAAACTGATGCTATATTTGAAAAGAACTAACTCAGACAATGTAGTCAACAACAATTCTCTAACTGTTGCACTTTTTATTCTAAAGACTTCTCTTTAAAATTTTAGTAAACTGCTGAGATTTTATTGAAAGTATCTGAATAATAAGATATAACATCCAACCTTTTAATAGGCTTTAAGAACCTCTGCAATAATAAACAACTCAAATTAGGCAAGACCTTTTCAAGGTCATTTTCTTGCCTTCACCTTTTATAAAATAGACTAAAAAGCGGAAAATTATACCCAACCATTAAAGAACACAAATATTCCTGCTAATAGAGAAAAGATTTCCATTTTGCCTCACATCTTTCCCATGCAAAGTCCCACTGATTCATTTAATAACCTGCCCATGATCTTACTAACAGAAGTGTGATAATGAAGTCACTGGGGTAGTTGGTCCGGTTGTGGGTTATTGTTAAGCTCAAGTCACTGGGGTTTTGTGCTTAGTGTGAGGCACATATACGCAGTTAATGGTTTTACTTAACTTAAAATTCCAGATCACAACCAAGTTGGAAGGAAGGAGAGGGGCTTCTGCATTTGTTCTTAACTTCACAAGCACTTGGCTCAATTGGTAAACACCTCCCTATCGCTCCTGCCCTCAACATCTTCTGTGCTGTGCGTCAGTAACTAGGCTACAATTACTCCTTGGATTTATTAGAGCTTTTTAAATAGAAATTACCAGATTACTGACTTTTCCAAAAAAGAAAGAGAAATCTGGACTGTAATTAAAAATAATGATTATTCAAAGGAAATACTGAAGATATTGAAGAACATTTATGTTTTAATTAATTATTTTTCTTTCTTTTCCTTTATTTTTATTAACACTATTCCAGATGTCCCATTTCTGCCCCTATGCCTGCCTCCACCCAGCCCCTATCTCCTCGCCACCTTTCCCTCTGGCCATCACCACACTGTCGTCTGTGTCCATGGGTTATGCATAGCTGCTCTTTGGCTAATGAAGACATTAGAGAAGATTTAACTATCCCACAACAGGATGGGTAAATGTATAGCACAACAAAATATATGTGCTGAAAAGTGCTTCATAATCTCACAAACTCTGTATTCTTTTATTTTTCTTCAAACCAGGAATGTACTACAAAGACTCAAGAATTGCTTAGTAAAGTAAATTCATAAATTCCCCTTCTCCCATCATAAATAAAACAAATTAGATTTATAGACTGAATGAGTAAGAACCACAGCAATAATAACCCATCCATCTACTTTTGATGCTGAAGTGTACACAGTATGCCACAGAATCAAACTAATATTGAAACATTATTAGTCATTCCTAGTGGTTTTCCTCTTTAAAGGAGGGGAGGAGGAGTAATATTTTAAAAATAAAATGATGTTCCCAGGGGTGGGATGACGACTGTGAGGAAAGTAAGTCAGCATTTAACCTTTCAGTGTCAGGGAACACTGACTGTACCATGACTGTGAAAATGCAGTGTTTGGTAAAATGAATGCAGACAAGGAACACAAGTTGAGTTTTGAAGGCGGTGACAAGTGAATTGGAAATCCTGAAACATACTATTCAAACTACACCACCTCATTATTTGAATGTAAAATATAGTTCTTGTGAAAATTCTAAACATGCAGAAAACTAGAAAAAAGCTAATGAAGCCCTTGCTCTTAAACATAAAAGGCAGTGCCACAAGCAAGTTCCATAACCAAACTCAGAAATCCAGCTGCTTGGAGAACTTGGGATGGGCAGCAATAAGGACTCGACTCCAGGCTCTCCATCATCACCTGGCCAATGAGGAAACCAGCCTTAGAAAGCCAAGAGTCTGTCCCACCAGTGTGTTCCGTGGTTAGAGTGTTAGCCACATACTCAAGGGTCATGGGCTCAATTCCCATCAAGTGCATGTGCCTGGGCTACAAGTTTGATCCCCAGCCCCAGTCGGGGTACATGCAGGAGGCAACCAATCAATGCTTCTCTCTCACTTTGATTTCTCTGTCTCTTTCCTTCCTCCCTTCCTCCCTCCCTCCCTCCCTCCCTCCCTCCCTCCTTCCTACTCTCTCTAAAAATCAAAGGAAAAAACATCCTTGGGTGAAGATTAACAACAAAAAAGTCAAGAGTCTGAAAACTCCTATGTTGCCCAAAATTGCCATCTACTCTAATGCTCTAAATATGAAAAAATTTGAAACTCATGGGAGAAAGCACCTCTTGGTGCCCGTAACAATTAAACAGAAAAAAAATCATAAATATCAGTAGATACCACCTGTATGCATTCAAGGGAGATCATTTATAACACCAGAGGCTTAATCCTAAGCTATTACTCAGATATGACACCTTAGTTATGAAGAAGACGCTACAATAAGTGTCACATTTTACACTCCATGTCCTAACGCCGCAGCTTACACCTGCACAGTGGTGGGGAGCAGAATCCTGAACTCACACGGCACACTCTGCTCCCCGGGGTCACACGGCTGCCTGACCTGCAGGCTGTGCCCAGGACCCCGACTTCCCACAGCTGAAGCTGACCTTGATATTGGCGTGTAGGTGGGAGAGAAGCGGGGGCATCTGAAGACATCCTGAAGGTAACCGACTCTGCTCTATTTCCAGTAACACAGGTAATTAGAAGCTCATATAACCAGGAAGTAGAAAGACATGTAAGGACTTCAGCCTTTTAGCTTCTAAAGCAGCACTCAAGTGCACAGCATTCGCTCACTGCATGTTTAATCAGCCAAAACTCCACCACAGATGAACTGTACATCTACAATATATTTGTACCTTCAATCCCTGTAATATGTGTGAATGCGTTCTGTTTAAATGCTAGTTCAGAACGCGCTGCAACCAAGGATTGATATATTAAGATGTGAAAGTCATAATGTAAGCACATTAATATTTTCACCAAAGCCCACTTTGCAGTAAAAACATGCCCGCACAGAGCCCGCAATCTAGAACTGCGCTGTCCAATATGGTAGCTATTAGCCACATATGGTTACGCAAGTTTAATTAAAATTTAAAGTTCAACTGCTCACAGTACCCAGGTTTCGAGTGCTACATAGCAGCATATGGCAAGTGGCTAGCATATTGGACCACAAGATATGGGGTGTTTTTCCTACTTCGGAAGGCTCTGCTGGAAGGTGTGTGTGTGTGGGGGGGGGGGGGGTCTAGAATATCCCAGGTCCCTGCACACACTTTTGGCTACAAATGTACAAATGCTGCAAACACGGCAGCATTCAGCAACCAAAATCCACTCGTATTTATTTTTCCTTTTGGGGGGAGATGCAAAATTCACTTCATGAAAATCACATTAAGAGTTTCACTGGAATGAGAACTTAACCATCCCTCACCCCAAATTCAGGCCCAAACTGCTGGTCAATCAGAGAAGCGTAGCTGGTCGCCATCCTCGGGGCGTGCTGAGTGAGGAAGGAAAGGACAGTGGCCCCAGGGACCATGCTAGGGGATTATTTCCCACCTGCCATTCCAGGAACCAGCCCTGGTCGGAAGTAAAGTTTTTCCTGATCTATAAAACGTATTGTCAGGGAGTTCATTTGTAGGCGCTGTGCCCGCCAGGCATCTATCTCTCGAACGTAGCCCTGGCTTCTGCAGACAGGGGGGTTGTGGGGAGGCAGATGACTTTCAAGCCAAGGAGGACTGGGCCCATTCACAAAGAAAATGTCTTCCTTCTGAGCGGCCCGCTAGGCTCACCCTTTCCTCTGCTCCCCTCCCACAGGCAGTGGTGAGCCAGGAGGCAAAGCCCCTGAACTAAGAAGCAGGTGCCCTGCTCTCCTCCCCAATGCCAGCCCCGTGCACGTCTTCCCCAAGGTTTGGACCCCCAGGAAGGACTAAGCCAGTTTCAACTTCCCTAGTACCCAGCACCCCTGGGTCCTGGACAGCTGGGGACACAGTGAAGCAGAGGGCAGTCAGGGAGACAGATGGACACAGAGAAACATGGGGGGAGAAGAGGCGGCCCCGCGCCCGTGCCGGCTGTCTCCAGCAGCCACGCCGACTACCAACAGCCCCACTCCCTGAATATCGGGCCCCTCAAATGGCACCGCTGCATTTCCAAGATCCCAACACCAGGGGAACTAGTTAGCGAAGTAAAAACCAGGTAAACTGAAAACTACCTTCAAATATCTGAACAGCCATGTTATAGAGGAGGGACTTAGATTTATCTTGTCTGATTTAAGAAGGAAAAAGAACACAATCCAAGAAAACATTTCATGTTAAGAGAAGAAAGAATTTCCTAACAATTTAAATGATTAGAAATAAAATATTTTATGGAGAGTTCCATATTACAAGACATTCAAACTAATATTTTAGAAGCAATTCATATATCAGGTAGGAAGGGATATATATATTTTATACAAACTTTTAAGATTCAACAAATCATATGTATATATACAAGTAACTGGTCTCAGACCCAACAGATTTAATAAGGTGAAAGACTATTACTTCAAAAGATGCATTAACTAAAACCTTTCAAAATTAATCCATAGTTCCCGACAACAGTGAAGTCTTTCCTTTCATACGGTATGTGAGGGTGCACTATAGGAGAGGGACTAAACAGACACTTAAATTTTAAATAAAGTTACTGCTGAAATTCAATTTAGTTCACACACACACACTCTTCATATTTTAGTACTTTAAAAGCTTAGTTTCTTGGAACTTTGTCTCCTCTGAAATTGTTTAAGATCAAGCTGATAATGGGTTAAGTCCCAAAAATAAAGGAGCAACAGAGCAAATCTGACTGCATGTTTGAAAAAAGCCTATAAAATGTTACAAGCAAAACAGGAAGGCCTGTGTTAATAATGCATAAGCCAAAAGAGAAAAAAAGCTACCCATTTAATGGAATAATGCTTTTATCCTTGCAGTTAAAATGAAATAAACCATGACTATTAATCTAGTAAGACCATGTAAAAATGTAATTTTTAAACATTTACTAAAAGGGGACAGTTCAGTAACCACTCAAAATCAAGGCCTTGTGTACAGCAGCGTTTAAACGCTAAATACCAATCTCCTGTCTGTGGACTCCATTACCCACCCTGTCGCCATAGCAACGCTAACAGTATGCCTGACTTCAGAGACAAAGATGTAATTTCAGACTTCCAGCAGCCAGAGGGAGTGGTAAGAATATTCTACCCAGGCGGTGTCAGCTGATGATAAATTATAAAAATATCCAGGAAGGTTATGAGGCGGACTGTACCACATCGTCTCATATTCCTGGGGGAAGTCTTAACTAGTCAAACACCCTGGGAGACAGCAAAAGTACAACAAAAAGTAAGCGAGAAAGAATCTCAACGGGGTCTGATTTTCTGTTGTTGTTTTTTAAAATTACACGGTGCAGAGTCCGCCTTCCTTTTCCTAGCTCCCAGGAGAAAATAAAAATAGCTCTGTCATCCCCTTTCTCATTCGGAGCAAGAGGAACTGAAGATGTGCACGGCTGTTCCAGGGGACTTGCAAAGCCACCTCTGTAACTGCTACTCCTACATTGCTGAAGCTGGCATTTGTCAAAGCCTATTTCGAGCACAAGCAGCCAGCTCAGGGAGCAGAATGTACCTGTGCGCTCAGCACCGGAGAGCAGCCACCCTCATGAGCTGTGTTCTAACTACCATAACCCCAACATACTCGGCATTTTCCTGTAAGCCCTCCGAAGGGAAACGCTGAAAAACAATTTGCCAATTTACAAGGGGGTTTGTCTTAAAAAAAACAACTACCCATAACCGAATAAAGCTGACTAGACAGTGCTGTTTCATGATTCCGCAGCCGAACATGTGCAAAAGCACAGGCCCTGGATGGAGCAAGCAACTTTCCTCAGAGGCACCGAAGCACAGCTTTCTGGGGGTTCTCTACAAGGAGGAACTACTAAACCACCAGGACTTGCTTTTATTAGAAAGACGTTGCAAAGGGCTAGATTGGCTGACAAATGAACAGAGGTAGTTTTACTACAATGTCAGTGTTTTATGAGAATAATAAATATGGTAAATTCTTGTTTGTCGCATTGTCTCTTAGGTTTGGGGCTTTAAAAAGTCCAATTCCCTTACAGTAACAGAAGCAAAACACGGCAGCCCCTTTTGACCAGATGTGAAGACTACAATATGCCTGTCCCCTTCCCTGCAAAGGGCGATGATTGGCCAAGGAAAGAGACAGCTGTGGATTCAAGTCAGCTGGTGGCAAGCCCCTGCCCCTACTAGGTCCCTGGCCTGCTGCTCACCCATTCTCTCTAAAGTACACGGCACAGCAACCAAAGCGTAGTCAGTCTTCTATTTCCTCCATGGCCAATCCGGGCGGGGGGCTGTTCAGAGGGGAGAGGGGGCGTCACCAGCTTTGGCGCCCCTCCCCACTAAAACTCTGAAAGGAGCTGGACGGATTATAGACGCATCCTTCTCCTCCAAGTTTATAATGTACTCAAGTCAAGAGGAACAAGAAAAATAAGTCACATCATTTTGCCACAAGATATAAACTGACACAGTTATAATTGTTAAGTCATTAGTGGAAAGTTTGCACTGTAAAATTTAGGTCACTAGCCTATCTCACCAATTAATCTTGAGCCCAAATTTTACAACCCAAATATTAGCAACCTTCTCCCATAAAAACATACAACAGAAAAATGCCGAACTATAAAACAAATTTGTCACCTACCCCTCAAAACAAAAAAAGATGTTGATGAAAGATACACTCTTTACAACTGAACTATTTACTTACTAAATGACTTTTCATCCTGTTACATGTATTATGCTTACAAAATAATTACTTTTAAAAATTATTATGAAATGAAAGCGTGCTCAATAAGCGACTCCTTTGGAAACAATTGTTGTGTTTATACTGCTAATTTTGACAGTTAAGCAAATAATAGACTGTACAGCCATTCATTCACTTATTTGATATGACACCTAATTTATGCCCTTAACCATCCTAGATAACCTGAAACAACTTCTTTAACACCATAAAAACTGGAAAACCCATATTTTGGCATCATTACTCATTATTTTCACAGGAATATTTTACATTTGCTTTTATAAAATAATAGAAGAAAAGCGATATTCTTTCCTTAGGAAATGTTTTTTTCTTTCCTTAAGAACTTCTGTTTTTTGCTTTATGTTGATAATTACATAACCTCAATTTCCCCTCTACCTTGGTAATCAGGAATGCAGCCATGAATTTCAGTTATTCATGGTACTCTATTATCGTGGTTTATTTGCTTCTCCCTTCTTAAAACATTTTTTTTTTTAAATTGTATTCCACTTTGAGTCATCTCAGTTTACACAAATGTTTTACTGGAGGTCAACTCGAATCCTTTTTAGAAGCACATGGGTTATAAATTCTAATAAAAACATCACAGGAAATGAAAACAGTCTGTCACAACAGGACTCTTTCAGTCAACGTGGTCATTGGCATATTTGAAAATAAACAAATTTATTTATAATTCATAGGGACACATATTGAAAGGATACCTCATTCAAGCTATTTTTAAACACTTTCATAGATGAAGAAATCTATATTCTTAAATATTGATCACTGTTATATAGCATCTTGGTTATGACTTATATTATTAGAATGCCACAGCATAAAAAAATATTAGGGAAGCTAAAAGAATGCACTAATTACATTAAACTTTATATAGTTTTGTTAATAAGAAACTAGGTTTGTAGGTAAAGTCAAAAGTAAAACTGGTGATAGTGAGTATAATACACAGAACAGTCCATAAAATACTGGTAGGCAAAATGTCTTAATCTAGTTACAGTTGTAATCCTTGTATAATTTGCCCAGGTACTATTTCACTGGCTACCACTGCTGGGTAAATATAGTTGACTTGTAAAATAACCATTTGCCCAAGTTCCCTATTTGGGATGTATACTTAAACATCAATAAATACAGCTGTCGA
The DNA here is from genome assembly GCF_964212035.1 of Myotis nattereri. Taxonomy (NCBI): domain Eukaryota; kingdom Metazoa; phylum Chordata; class Mammalia; order Chiroptera; family Vespertilionidae; genus Myotis; species Myotis nattereri. The sequence goes on along the minus strand of NC_138081.1, from coordinate 94,868,926 downwards.
AAAGAGTAACATGAGGCACCAGGATAAGGCACTTCCAAGATAGTCCCTCCAAAACGCCACCTGCCTTACCACAGCGCATTTACTTAAATCCCCTGCCACTGGGAAGGGAAGAGGTAGGACTCAAAGGGTGTATTTCCTGTATGAACATAATTATTTAGGCTTGCCACTCTGCTCGCTCCCCTCCCCTATAACCCCCTCTGTACATGACTTAAAAGTAGATCTTATTTTCCCTGACTCAGCAGCCCCTTCACCTCCCACTAAAGATGTCATCAGTCACAGCTGGTTCTTCCTAGACAACCACATGGTTCGCAGGCTTATCTGTCTCAGAAATCTGAAAACTCTTTGAAAAATCGAAGCAGTTTATCTAAAAGCAGATTTGACTACAGGCAGACTTCTACCCATGTCTTTGCTTAGGCCTTCTTTTTTTTTTCTCTGTCTCTTTCGCGTGGCTTTACTACTCATCGAATACCCAACCAAGTTGGAAAAGAACAGCAAAGTAACTCCAACCACTGCAGTCAATTACTGTCCGCCTCTGGCAACAATGTTGGGAGTGCAGGTGAGTATAATACTAGTGACTGACATTACATTTTTGAATGGTCAATGTGTTTTAATTGTCTAAAGTATACAACTATAACTTTTCATAACCAGTCAGCCATGAGATGAACTCCACAGGATTTTTGCCTCTTCACCCCCCATTCTCTCCCAATAATTTCATCTGCAGTACTTAAATGAAAAATTGCAGCATAATATTGGGGAAAATGTTTTTAATTATAAAGTGTTAATGTAGTTTTCTTATATTCATGTTTTTCTGTTATGTGCTAAAAAAAATAAATAAATAATGAAGAATGCAAAATCAACATGAATGCGGAAGAATCCCAGTGGTATTCCCACCAACATATTCCAGTTCAAAGGGGTCCACAGTAGTGCTGGGGTTCAACAACAGAGCAACAGGAGAGGAGTCAATGAGATAAAGTTGTGGCCCAGAGTCAGCTGCCACAGTCCCGTGACGGGGCGGGCTCTGTTCCGGTTCTCCTCAGCCCCAGGAAAGGAAGGCTGACCCTCAGGGAAGTTGGGTGGACTAGCAACCCTAACAGGTCCTGACAGCTGAAGGCAGTTTCAAAGGAGGGCAAACCAAGGGTAAGAAACTGACATTTACGGAGCACTTACGTAGGCGAGAGGTTTTATATGTTATACCTCATCGCGCAAATGGGTAAAGATGAGGTACACAGGCAGTAAAGCTAAGCTGATAGTACATGTGCCTCGTCAGCCATGATGTGCATACTCAGATGCAGTTTCCAAATCTGACACCCCCAACAAGGGGCCAGAAGTATATCAAAGATGCTAGAACTTTAACACCCTGTTTTCATCCCCATGAAAATTAAGTCAGGAGAAAAGAGGCAAAAATAATGAAGTCACTGAAGAAAGCTGGCATCTTCACTCCTTTAGCAGGACAAGTGTCCACAAAAGCGCCAGGCGCAGTGTTCCCTCCCCCAGGACCCCCCAGGCCCACGGGCCCTGACAGGCCCCGACACAAGGCCGCCTGAACGCCCTGTGGAAAAGCTAGCATGGTTCTGATACAGCCATCACTGTTCTTATGCTTTCAGATATTCAAGACTTCCGCAAAAGGACAAAACATTTCTGTGAAGTTACACATGCTGAAAGTATGAATTTCTCAGGTTCCATAGATGATTATCTGAAGATTAAATAAGAAAATATGTTAAAGTATTTTAAACAACAGGCATCCTCAATGCAGGTATGTTTTCTTGTTTGATTTCTTACTACGGAAATGTACTATAGGAAAGAACAAACACTAATAAGTTAGTGAAATAACTCAAATGTTATTATTTTATTCTGACATCTAATATAAAATTTTAAAAATAAGGAAGTGATCAATAACTGACTGTTGAATGTAATTGAATTTTTCTGTGTGAAGTGAAATCTTGTGCCTTAATTGAGAATGTCCACATTTAGGCATGTGACTAAGGAACACGCAAATGCAGTAGCTATGAACGGCAAAACACTTGGGGAAACTGAACACATTTGTATTTATTCAGGGACACTCATGGTTTTAATCAAAATTGGCAAAAGATTTAACTGAAAAGGAAAGAAAGTCTTGGATTGACAAGTGAAATTTACAGGACCCTGAGGAGTCGGGCACAGGTGCGGCCAGGCAGCTGCTCTAGTAAATGAGCTTTGGGTGGACTCTAACTCCACGTCTGTTGAATTTTGAGGCAAGTTTGCTGCCATTTTTAAGTCTCTATTTCCACATCTGGGAATTAGAGCTTAACAATATGAAGCAAATTAAATGTGTAAAAATACACACATATTAAGAACTCATTAAGTTAAACCTTTGCTCTTTATGGGAGCAGTGAGAGGACAGTGCTTTAAAAACCGGGGGACGTGGGGAGAGGCCTGGTTTTAAAAAACAGAGAGTATCCCTGCAGAGTTCATGGTGATCTCCCTGAGACCCACATTCTCTGCTGGGATTCAAACGTACCTTAGGAAACCATGTGCTCAAAGGGGTAAACCATTTCTTAAAAAGAGAGAGAGAAATCTTTCAAAAATAGCATATTAAAACCCCATTTCCACCCCCTCCCACAGTCACATACCTTCAACAAAGAAATAAAAAGTAGAGACATTAAATTTGTATAACAGACTCGCAAACACATAAATTCAAAGTAAGTTTCAGAAAAGGAGAAATTATAATGAGATAAATTTAACTAAGGAATGTTCCTCCAAAATGAACTGGTACAAGAACAAAGTCTAAATCATTCAAGAGTAAACCAAACAAAACAATAGAAAGTGACTGGTCCCTACCCAAGGAACTTATTAAGATACACTATCCTAAAAGCAAACAGAATGAGACCAGACATGAATCCCAATGGAACTATAGAAAGTTTCATATTTCTTTAGACTGCACTCTTGTCTTACTCCTAGTTAGATTAGAAACGCTTGGTATGATCTGCTGAGTTTATACAAACTCTGCTACAACAGTCTTTAAATCATCTCCAAGAATTTAAATGAAATGGAAAGTTATAGCCAATGAGATCATTTTCTCAACATCAATTCCTATTTATGACAATGTTTTACATCTTATATCAAGAACTCTACAAAAAAGAAGGCTTTAGGAGCAAAAATGAATTGCTTTCTTTTAGGAGTTTCAGAATTCAAGCACAGTTATTCAGGACTTGCTTTTTAATCTCATAAAATCTCTGGGTATTCTTTCCTCCCTAAACCAACTCCCAAAACCAATTTCCCGGTGTTTGTCACCAACAGCACCACACCTCCAGGTCGTTCACCTTAAAAACCTTAAAAGCATGTATCATTCATCCCTTCCTTCATTTCAACAATGTTTTCCTCTGCATTCTCACTGTCATCACCTTTTATTAATGTGACTCACCCTCAACTGTGACATAAGAGCCTCGAAGGTCGTCCCCTGCCTCCGGGTTGATAATGAAGGCGTTTTGAAAATGAAAGCTTTGCACAAATAAAAAACATGGCACAATTCCCTCATCGTGGTGACGTAAAAGTCTCAAGCATCACACACAGATGAGCGGGCTGGGATCTGGCACTGAGCAGGCAAAACGGATGGTGAAAGTGCTGTCTGTAAAGCCCATGCACCTCATACCGCCTATGTTCTCTAAGACCTTTCCTCTGGGCATATTTATTCTTCTTTCCTAGTGGTTTCCAGTGTTAATTAACTGAAACTTTCATTTATATAAAACCAGACTTTTAAAGATGGTTCCAATACTTACTATATATATAATAAGTGTTATTATTTTAGAGTCAAATTTTCTCCAGATACAGGTAATTACAAAAGACCAACCACGTATATTTGGGGTGCTAACTGGTTCACTGCACTCAACCGCCCATACCATGGGAAAAATAAGACTAAGATCCCTAGTTACACCAGAACATTTTTTAGAAAGACAGAGTATGAGTGCCGGGGTCCAAGCTACAGATGGGGCCCGGACCCTGCGGAGCTGCCCGTCACTCAGAGGTCACAGGCTCCTCGCTCCGGACTACGGAGAGAGGGTTACGTGCGGGTCAGCACAGCTTCTGCCACTGCCTCGGTGCACTTCATCGGGGCTTTGGCAGGCAGAGGAGTGAAATAACAAGCAAGACTGCGGCATTCCACTCCGCCCAAATCAAGCCAGGAGCTTCAAAGACAAAGACAAGACACACAAAATGCAGAAATACAGGGGACAATATCCATGGAACTGGCTTCGGTTTGTTACAACAAAGGGCGGTTTTCATGTCTCTGGGTGACTAGAACCTCCACTCGTGGTAAATCTCAGTTTAAAAAGCAGAGGGTTACTCATTACTTTATAGTGTGCAAAGTAAACCTTTTCCATTTCCATTCCACAGCAAGAAATGGAAACCGCCTGCTGCCTGACACCTTGGATGAGAAGGCAGTCGCCACCGGGCTCCCACTGGTGCAAGGGGAAAGGCATAGAAGACAAGATTCCCTGTCCTGCTGCTTCCTTATTCGTCTGTCTTTTCTACCTCCCACTTTACCAGGTAAAGACACCTGATATATGTACAGCTGACCCTTGAACAACATGGGTTTGAACCGTGCAGGCCCACATATACGTGACATTTTTTCAAAAAATAGAACTATAAATGTATGGTCTCTTCCGTATGCTTGTCTTAACATTTTCTTTTCCCTAGCTTACTTCATTGTAATAATACAGTGCAGAATATAACATACAAAATACGTGTCAATCAACTGTTCACGTTACCGATAAGGCTTCTAGTCAACAGTAAGCTATCAGTTAGGTTTTGGGGGAATCAAAGTTATACGTCGACTTCTGACAGCTCAGGTGCCCCTAATCCCCACGCTGCTCAGGGGTCAAATGTCCTTCCTTCTCAACTTTTCATGTGAACCTTTCTCCTCCTCTCTAGACTTCCCTACACGTGATACATCTCCAGTACATGGGGGTGGGGGAGGTTCTATAATCCCTGAAGTATTAGAGAGAGTCCACAGGAAGGGCCCTGGCTTCCCATGGCCTGCAGGGAAGGCTGTGTACTCAATCGGGCACCCAAGTCCCCACAGGTGTTCAAAGGCAAATGGCCCGGAGAATGGGAAACCACCAAGGGCTACATGAGCCATCCCGTAGGATTCTGAGCTGGCTGCACCCTCTCATTCAACTTCCTCCTGAAGGCAGAGGTTCATTCTTATCAGCGCTTTTTTCTTACATACTAACAAAGGCCCTTAACACAACACTTAGGAGTTTCAACATGCTCTGGGATTGTTAACTCTATCATTCATCTTTCAGAGAAGGACACGAAAGGTCCTGAGAAATCACATGAATGGCTCCACACCAGAACCTTGGCTGAGATGTAGCCTGTTTACCATTCAGCATCAGCGTTAGAACAGCTCTCCACGTCAAAATATATGATTTTATCAAAACAAAGTCATCGTTTCTTGCATACAATCATTATAAGCTGGTCATTTTCATTTTTGTGAGGAGGGAAAAAAGGCAAGTGCTATAAACAACTTCCATCTGATCATGTTTATAATGATATAATAGTAAACAGCCTTACAATTAAATATTTATGTCATTCCAGTTTAATAATCAGACACTATTTAAATCTAGAAAAATAGCTACCAATCAGTGAATGCCAAAACTTATGAATTTAACTTTAGAGTTCATGTTCTCCCACACACTAAATGTAGGCCATACACACAGATGCGTGACACAGACTCCACTGGCAAATGGACCCTACCCTGAACCCTGAGAAATTCAAACGAGAGCCCGATAATGAAATACAGTGAAAGGACACACATCACAACCTAACATTGGATAAAATTCAGGTCTTGTGTAAAGGGACAACAATACACCTGGAAGCATTTTTTAAATAGCCTGCATTATGAGAAAGGTGATTGAGAAAGTGCAGTCACTTTCTTGTGGTGTAAAGCTTTCCCCCTTTATGCCAGGCTTAAACAAAGTTCAGTGGGGCATCAAACTGCCTGTTTTAAATTACAGTCTGTATTTTAAAATAGAATGCATGCACGGCATGTTCCTGAAGCCAGGGGGTGGGAGTGTTATTCATGGAAAATTGAAGGCTTGTTGAGTCAATAATCTTCTTTCACACAGTAACAATTTTCAGCTAAAATTTCTTGACCCAAACAAAGGAAAACAAGACCATTCAGCTATTTTACAACAATTTAGAGAAGGCAAAAGAAAAAGATGAGAACCATAGAGACGCCTCTAAAATCCCACACTGTGAGAGAAGAATAGGAAATGGTGCTCTCAGGTAAGAGCCTTCTCTACACATATTTATTTCCTCTCCTAAAGCGACAGTTTTTGTTTTTCATAGGAGGTATTTGAAGGCAGGGCTAGCGTCACACCTCAGCATCCTGTTAAAATAAACGATGCAGGAAGAAGAGTCTTGTCATCATTGATGATGCTGGTCCAGCATTTCCAGCTCCCTGCCTTCCCAGCACACAGTAGGACTGCACTTCCCACACCCTTACCATGGGCAGGGCTTTGTGACTAATTCTGCAAGTGACCTGTGAGTAATGAATGGCTTTCAGGGTGAAAGGCCCTCCGGGGAGCACTGGTTTCCCTCCAGGACAGTGGCTGTCAATGTTTGAGACGGTGGCTGGTCTGCAAGTCTGATTCCTTGAGTTACTGACCTTCTGCCAAACTATGTGTTGTCCACGTAACAAAAACAAAGAATATACTTTTGTTGTGTTAAGCCTCCGAGACAGAAGGGCTCTTTTTAACTATAGAATACCTATCCTGACCGATACAACTCGAACAGATGCCCTCAGCTGCCCCCAGGCATATAGGGCTGTGTCACACCGGGAGCCTGTGACAATACAATTTTGACCAAGTGCACCAGCCGGGCTCTATTGGATAAGATACCACATCAAGTTGATGCTTTCACCTAGAACCTTGCTATTTATCAGTCAGAAACCGGGTCCCGAAGAGGTGACACAAGTGGAACTCTTGCCAAAGACCCAAGAACAAAAAATTAAGTATCCCCCAAATCTCCAAGGCAAGATTTGCAAAGCTGGTTCAGGTGTAATGAAGCACATCACTTCTTGGATTCAGATCCTGCGACAACAGCAGGAATAAATATGTGTTCCGAGGCCTTTCCTCCCAGAACCCACAGCGTGGAGCAGGCAAACCACTCCCTTTCAGCTGGCTGCTATTTGATATTTCCATTTAAGAATCAACTGGTGAATTTCCTTTTCCCTCTGGAGTTACAGGTTAACATGTTTCTTTCAGACTTAGATACATTTGAATATTTTCGGTAACCTACACTTAGGTTCATCACACTTTAAGTGTATATATATATATATACATATGTGTACATGTATACATACATATTTATATACACACACATATATAAATAACATGAATGAGTAATATGCTTGTTGCTTCTGCTTTTCTATTATAACTACTCTCATTTCTGTTTTCTTTCTAGTCTTTGTCAATATGGAAACCTACTTTACATGCCTGGATTTATATTACACATACAATTTTTGTTCTTTATATTTCACCAGCCATTATTTCATGAATTCTTTTCTCTATTTCTGCATAGTCTTCAGATTTTTCCTATTTTCATTGGAATAACTTTCATGAGGTTGAAAGTCCATTGGGTAACATGATGTGAAATTGCCATTTACAGGTCAAAAATGGTCAGACTATTGTATCAGCATAACAAAATTTTCTTAACTACTCTTCAGTGATTGAACATGTGGACTGTAACAGGTTATAACCTCAGAATAAATCTGCTTTAAATATTTTTATGCATTTATTTTAAAATCTGTCTTCTTAGTATGTACCCCCAGATGTGGGATTGCCACCTAAATGTTTCCTTTTCCCTCTCCTCCTCTCTGGTGAGACCTTGTGTGTGCTCGAGATTGAATTCCAATGGCCCCTACTTGGGGAGACACCCAGAACCCCCAGGCTCTCCACGAGGCAGACTGCATGTTCTGAAACACTGACTATTCCACAGATCTTGACATTTTTAGCCTACCAGTTTGTTTTCAATGGCCTCTGAGCTTCTAAACTGGCAGTTAATATTAAAAATAGTTACTTCCAGTCCAAAAAAAAATAAATGCAATTAACCAGTCCACAGATGCTCCTATGAGCTCCTGCTGGTTATATATCTCTCATTATATCAAACAGATGTGTGCCTTCAGTTACCTACGAAGTGGCCACCGTAAATTAAGATCTATTTCCCACCTAGCGTGGTAATATAAGGTAAGTGCACTCAAGGCCTTTTACCCGCCATGTCTGCGCAACTGGAGGAAGCCCTCTGGCCCGGCAGGTACCAGTGCGGAGGAGGGACACGAAGGAGGCTGCCTGGCTCAACATGCCAGGAACTGCTGTTTGTAGAAACAGAAACAGCGGGTTAGAATGAAAAAAGCTACCCCTGAACATCGGTTGTTTTTCATTCTTGCCTAAAAGTACTAAAGTTAAAACATAAAGGAGCTAGGCTGCTGACAAATTCTCCTAGCCAAGCCCCCACACCCAGACGTGTGAATTCCTCACACACGCTGTTACTTGTGGTTTATATTTTAAAAGCCAACACTACTGCTCTCCCCACACTGTAAGCAGAGAGAGCCCCTCTGGTCAGAGCGGCTTATGTCCGCAGCGATTCTGCGCCAGCAGACCTGGAGGTTGCATGCAGCCTGGCCCGTGGGGCCACTGAGAAGGCCCAGGCTCCAGGTAGGTCAGAGCAGCAAGCTGGGTCAAAACTTTCTGTCCTCGCTTGTTATGGGAAAATCTGTACGCCTACTTTTCCATTAGCCAGGAGTCTGTGCACCATCATCCCTTACTGAAGAAGCCTTATTTATCAACCTACAGATCACAGTTATCCTTCTATATCAAAACCAATATCCTGCAAGACAGTTAGGTTTCAGCCTCTCTTATTTTCACTCCTATTGCCTATTTTTTATAGTACTCCTTCATTAATTTTTTTGAATTGACAGTCCCATAAAATGGGTTGAAATTCATTTCCGCCATATTTAAATGCAAATCTTCAGAATTTATGTGAAAAAGTTTGCAGGGTATATGCTTAGTTACAGGTGTGTTTTTTAAAACTCAATGAATTTTTAAAAATAACACATGCCACTAAGCAAATCTCTCAGCTATAATGAATTTATAATTACCCATTTATTTCAACAGGACTGAAGATCTCAATTTAGAAACACTTTGTACACAAACATTTGAGTTATTTAAAAGCAAACTATAATTCTTTTAAATATTAATTTATTCAAACTTCCATGTATTTGGCCTGCTTTTACCTGGAAGAAATCCAAACTGGTAAGGTGTTACTGAATGTTCATTTACAGAACAAATATCCAAGTGGAGGATTTTTTTGAAAGAGGGAGAAACATACCTTCCCACTTCCTACTATTTCTTATCTTGTTCAAGTATTATCCTCTATTTTCAAAATGACTACGAATATCCCTACAATATCCTGGGGGATAAAATTATAAAACATCACCTCTTAAAGAAACAATCCATGTCGGAAACTAAACATTTATCAGAGTCACTATCCCTTTTCCTAATTATGTGTTTGTTTCAATCTTAAGTCAATAAAAACCTGATGTCTCCATACTGAGTAGACCAGTGACTAATATTACATTGAAGGACACAGTAAACCCTAGGTAAAAAATAGTAGTGTGTGTTCTGTTGAAAACTCCTCCAAGATATCAAAATGTGTCCGTGCCTTCCATTTTAAGACTATGCCCAGGGCGCTGCGGCTGCAACACTCTCCTGACAAGGCACCATCCTTCAGACAACCCCTGCTCCCTCCAGGGGGCTCACGGTTCCATAACTAACCTCAACATATTCTAACAGCATCAGAGAACACGGATAGCAATAGCTCCGGTCTCAGTTGCACACAGACATTATCAATGTTTGAACACTGAGATAAGGTGACAACAGATTAGATTTCTCTTTTATTCACTTATAATTTTTTAAATGTTCAGACTGATATGAGAAGGACTAATCAACAAAGGTGAGTACATTCTTAACCTCTGAGTGACAACATTTAAATCAAGTTAAATGTACAAATTTTAAAAGTTTGTAAAGAGTTCATTCAGCAGCCATATATCTAATTCTTACCTGGTAGATTTTAACTTTGAAAGACTCTACCAACTAACAGATTAAAATCATCTTCACAATTTGTATTTCTAGTTGAATTGATAACACAGTAAAAGCAAAACCAATTAAAAAAACATTTCACCTAGCTTTTTCCAATAATTTTCAACTGTTCACAGGAACTGTATTATCAAATCTATACACTTAAAATGTTCCTATTAATATATCATCGATATTCTACATGGTACATGACCTTTCACCCCTACCCAACATAAATGTCATCAAAGACTAAAAAAACAAAACATACATAGAGTGTTCTTTTTCCGTTAAGGCAGATCCTTGACGCTCTGTTGCTAATACCTAACATTATAACAACATTTTCCAATAATTCGCTTCATAATAACATTTCCAATAATTCTCTTTTAGGCTTCCAATATCCTGTTTAACACCCTCTGTTTCAAAGAACAACCAGCATTTACTACCTCCTTCCTTTCACAGAGGGACAAAAAACGTACGTTTTATCTACACCCCAATATTTCCTTCTAATTGCAAACTCAACAAAACTGCCATAAGCACAATGCCACAGGACAGTTAGGGTTTTTTAACTAAATTGGGAAAGAGCAAATCCTTTTCATGCCAACCTCTGTAACTAGTTCCTACTTAGGGAAGAAAGGGTCACAGAGATCTTTTTAGTGACCTGGTGGACCTTTCAAAGGCTATGAGGACATGACTGATCATATCGGTGTCTTCGGTAAACAGAATAATGGGCCCATCTGAAGTGCAATGGTGCAGGCCTCTTCTGAAGAATAAAACAAGTAGTTATTTCTCAACTAAGGAATATTTAACAACCCAGGTCCCTGGAGGAGAAAGCCTATTTGCTTAGATGAGGAAGAAAAATCAGAGCTTTTTGGTTTGTTTACTTCTTTGTGCAGATTTATAAATATTTTATTAACAAGATATCTATCTGTACCATATTTACTGAAATTATCATTACTGCTTCTGTCCATTTCTTTTTTAATTAAGAAAATATATATTACTAAGGAAGATGTTTTCACTTCCTTTTAGCGTCATTATCCAAAAGTGCCCACTTCTCTTAAAGCTTAAAGTCCAAGGTAAAACTCAGGTGCAATTTTATGATGAAATAAAATGTCTGTAAGAATAAGACCACCTGCAACACCGCGTCACACACTCTGACGACCACTGTGTGCCTGTGACACAGAGACACACAGGCTTGCCTGCTGTCCATTCAGCACCTGGGAAAAGATCCCGTAAGCAATTAAAAGAAAATGCTGAAACTGTTTAAGAATACTATATAATAAAAGCCTAATATTCTATGTGTCCGGTACTCCGGTGACTAGTCAACTATTCAACCAATCAAAGTGTAATATGCTAATGATATGCTAAGGCTGCTCAACCACTCGCTATGACGTGCACTGACCACCAGGGGGCAGACAGTTGACTGACTGACCAGTTGCTATGACGTGCACTGACCAGCAGGGAGCAGATGCTCTGACCGGTAGGTTAGCTTGTTGCTGGGGTCCGGCTGATCGGGACTGGGCGAGATGGGGCTGGAAATGCCCTGGAGCCCTCCTGCGGTCCCTTCCTGGCCCCGATTGTACACTGGTGGGTCCCTCGGCCTAATCTGTGCCCTCTCATAATCCGGGACCCCTCAGGGGATGTCAGAGAGCAGATTTCAGCCCAATTCCGCAGGCCACTCCCCTCGGGAGCACGCCAGATGCAGGGCTCATGGCTGGTGAGTGCTGCTGCGGTGCGAGCCTCTCCCAACTGGGACTAATTGGGCGCAAGCCCCTGGCAGGTGCAGTGGGGCCGAGATGAGCAGAAACGGCAGGTAGGAGCTGCAGGCGGCATTGGGCTGCAGGTTTCAGCCCGATCTCCCCAGGCCACCCCAAGGGGACCCCACCACTGCACAAATTCGTGCACTGGGCCTCTAGTGTACTTACAAGTTTTCACATCAACTATTAGGAAAATACCTACTGCATGAAACATAAATATTCAAAAACGATCCTACTCTAATGGGAACCAAGACAGCTATAAAAAATAACTAAAATAAAAAGATAAATAGTGAATGCCACAAAAGATGAAAATATAACAAAAGATTCAACAAAAAGTGCTGCATCACATTTTGGGGGTTATCTTAGAATGTAAATTGAGATATACTCAATGTTTATAAAATAAAAGAATTAAAAATATAGCATTTTTTAGACTTTCCACTGTTTATTTTGTTTAAAAATTCTGGATTCACTTCATATCAATATTAGAGGTAGGAAAAAACTATACAATATGCTCTAATTTTCTAAGTGATGATATTACAAGGAGACAGAGTTCTTCAAACTAATGTTTTTCATACTTAATCAAGGACATGCTTAGAGAGAGGAAGGGAGAGAGAGGGCGGGAAGGAAGACAGAGAGAGAGGGGAGAGAGCGAGAGCGAGAGAGAAAGACATTGATCAGTTGATCTCCATACATGCCCTGACCGGGGGTAGAACCTGCAACCTGGGTATATGTGCCCTGACCTGGGTATATGTACCCTGACGTGGGTATATGTGCCCAGCCTGGGCCTATGTGCCCAGGAATCTAACAGGCAACCTTTGGTGCACAGGACGATGCCCAACCAACTGAGCCACTCGGGCCAGGCTCAAACCAATTCAATATTACATGTTATATGCTAAGATTTGTCAATAATGGTCATACAAAAGGTATGTAAGTTAATGTATCTCAACAGGGAAAAAGCTGTATGGTTAAGAGGTATGGAAATAAGTGGACATTGTTAAGGAAGATTTGTTCTGAGATTAGGTCTGAGTGCATTAAGTGAAAAGCAAATATTACTGGTCATGGCCCCAGGGCAACAAGAGGACAAGTATTAAATTATCAGTCATTTGCTTTATGTGGATGATCTGAAGACCTAAGTCAGCTGGGAAACAACTACATTAGCTACTGAAGATCACCAAGAATTTAACGATGTGCAAATATAGACAAATACCAGTTCAAACAATGGTGAGAGGACAGATCACTAAGGCATCAAATTATAGATCTGGCAAAAGGATGCTGGAAAGGTCCTGACTTTTTGTAATGGAAAGTTAACTGTGGAACAAACACATGCTGAAGAAAACATCACAATGCAAAAAAATATTACAAAATCCACCTCAAAATAAGTAAAAAGGTTCCTTGTAGTCACATTTGTAATGATAAGACATACTAACTATACATTAGAATCACTGTGCCACATTTTTAAAATGTACTGATAAGACCAAGAAGAAAACATCACAATGCAAAAAAAATTACAAAATCCACCTCAAAATAAGCAAAAAGGTTCCTTGTAGTCACATTTGTAATGATAAGACATACTAACTATACATTAGAATCACTGTGCCGCATTTTTTAAATGTACTGATAAGACCACAATTTCCTTAGTTCCAAATTACAAAGCTAGAGATTACAAATATGATGGATTACCTTTTACCTTAAGTAAAAAGACAAAATATATATCACCGACATTTGTTAAGAAAAAACACGGCATAAATCTACAAAAGACTCCATAGGAAATTCAGATAAATAACAAGTACAGTTTCACAGTACCGATAGTATCTACTTAGCCAAGTTGGAGAATTAAAATACTTAATAATAAATGTAACACTAAAAATATGTGATATTAGATCCGTACTGAACACCAACAAATCTTTTCCCCAAACTATAATTACCTTAATTGTGTATATCAATGTATTCACCTAAATAAAGACATATTTGTAAATTTCATTTAGAAATTTTCTACATAAACAGAGTCTGCTGGAAAAATATGGGGCATGCTAAAATTCATTTAAATAAAGCCAGTTTTCATCTTCACAGATGGGGGCAAGGGGTTAGGTACACCGACTGATCTATATAGTTTGTCCTTCATTCAGTGACTGGTATGGTACTTCCATAATTCACCATAAAACTTGAAAACTTTGCTCTCTAAAAAAGATCATTGAAATGTTATTGAGTCAGGCAGCATCTTACTTATCTGTGAGTTACCAAAAAAAAGAAAGGAAATACCAACTAGGGCAACACTTAACACTTAAGAAGGAAAACAAGCCATTATATGATATGTATACAAATAGAGTAATTCAGAAAAATTTAAACGATTGATGAACATATATATTGCCTTACTTCCTAAAATACTCTTAGCTGCTTTACCAATAGTAATCAACTCAAAAAGCACCATCCCAAAGCAGGCTTCTGCGGCAGTGTTCTGGGACTCCCACACTTCCTCCCTCCCTACGTATGCAGTGAGTTAGCTGAACGTCAACTCCCCATTCCCATCAGGGCCGGAGGAGAGGCCCAGCCCGTGGGTGATGCCACAGTTCCAGCGGATCTGAAGAAAGCAGAACACTGAAGCTATTCTTACAGCTAACAGAACGCCTGGATCAATACAGAACGAAGTCTCCAATCTGCGTATCAGCGGACAGCACCAACCAACCACAAACCTACAAGTTAGCTTCTCTGAGAAGACTTAAAAACTGGTGGGAGGAAGAAAAGTGGAATTCATTGTCTATCTGCTTCCCAGGAGTCAAATTCCTAAAACCAGGCCAATTTCCAAATACTCAGCAAACGCTCCCCCTATCAACAGTGTGTGGGCACGCACACATGAGCACACACGCACACCCACATACTACATGCTCTCTGTGATTTATCTGCTAAAGAAAAAAGCTTACAGGATAAAACACAGAACCCATCACGTTCTTCATTCCTTCAAAAACCAAGTCACTATACAATCAGTACTCCACGGTGACTAAAAACATGCCGCGATAAATGCCACCCACCAGAGAAATAAAAGCTGTAAAATTAGAGTTTCGAAAACGTGTGCCTCAGAGTTACAGATCCTGGACACGCTGTCGCCACCACTTACCTTCCTCCCTGGGGCTACGTGTACATGGAAATGGGGGTGGTATGCCTGCCAAATGCCATGCATGACCTTCTTTCCCAATGCTGTTCTCAATGTTCAGAAGCAATATAATACATTGTGCTTAATGTAAACATATTTAATACTGTGGTTAGCCTGAACTCCCACCTGAAATAAAATTTCTTAATAGAGATTAAGCAATAACAATAATTCTTCAAACCAAACATTTTAACAAGAAAATATAAAATTTTGCACAGATGTATTATTTTAGATTATAAGGAAAACCTCATTTAAATTAGGCTGTTTATTAAAAAAGCAAATTAAGCACAGATGAACTATTTATGAGCATCAGCATTATACCCTGTAATACAGCCTCTACTCTAGTCGATATGTACATCAGCCACCATACAGTATTTGCTGGTGGAAATACTTATATGCTGCTTTTTCCAATTTTAAACAAAATACTTTCTTTTGGGTGAAAAAGATTGGGTGATTTCTCATTATATAAAGTCCCTGAAGAAATTCAAACCACCACTGGATGCTTTATCTCATCATTTATACGCTTTGCCTAGTGGGAACCCCTTAATACTGAGCTCTTATAAAACCCCCTCAGGTCTGTACCATGACCAGAGAGCAACAGGGTGTACCGAGTGCAGCTGTACCACACAAACACTTTTCTGCCACAAAACCCAGCAGCCAATAAAACCTTCCAACTGGACTCAGAGACGCATACAATGAAATAGACTTATCCAGATTTATTCGTAGGCCTACATAGCTCCTAAGAATAAAGCCCTTAAAAAAATCGCAAATATATCTGAAATCTAGAAACTTGTAAGCCTTAACATAGAGTAGAACAAACAAAAACAACAGCTTCTTAAAAAATCTTTAACCCCTGACATTTCCAAATCAGCGCATTAATGTCTTACTGGTAAACTTGATGGTCTTTCTTGTTGAATCAGGTTCAAGTCTTCATGGTTAGGTTTCCCAGGAGCCAGAGGAGGTTGAGACCTAGTTCCATAGCCTTCCTGAGACATGTCCTAAGCAAACACAAACAGAAAGCACTTCGTAAATATTGCAATGCGTTATAAGCTTCTTCCGTAACCAAAATGAAGCAAAGGTTTATCACAGACTATCAACTCATGTTACCTTTAAGCAGGCATAAAATGTCACAGCTATCATTTCTTAATAATTTATCAAAAGTAAAAACAAAAAGGCAGTGAACTGTCAAGAGCACAAACACACACATGTCATTAAGAGCTAAACTTATTACAAGACCGTATGAACCAAAGGCTGTATTTGAACTTTGCAGGAAGATGACTAGTCAGTAAAAGTTGGAGGAGGGCAGCTATAACCAACTTCCTTCTAAACCAGCGGTTCTCAACCTGTGAGTCGCGCCCCCTTTGGCGGTCGAATGACCCTTTCACAGGGGTCGCCTAAGACCATCCTGCATATCAGATATTTACATGACGATTCATCACAGTAGCAACATTACAGTTATGAAGTAGCAATGAAAATAATTTTATGGTTGGGTCACAACATGAGGAACTGTATTTAAAGGTCCAGAAGGTTGAGAACCACTGTTCTAAACCAAAGCAAACCAAAGTTATTTTACTGTGTAATTCTGATTTTGGTGGTAATGTTTGACTCTGATTTTGGTTGAACTGCCTTTAATATTACCTTGAAAATGTTAAAATAATTAATGAAAACTTTATTATCAACTGGCTTTTAATATGCCCTCTCAATAACCCACAAAACAACATAATTATTAAGCTCACAGTATCCTGGGGATTCTACAAAAACCAATAAACAAAGCGCTTACAATTCCTACGTTCACGTGGCACAGTCTCCAGAGAACCACAATAAAGAATAAAACAGCAGTGGGGAACAAAACACGCCCCCAAAACCTGCTGAGGTACCAGAAACTTATCATTAACATGGCCTTTCTGGATCCCGTGGAACACTTTTCCAGGATGGATTCCGCGTGGCCTCAGCACTGTGCTGGAGTGGTATTATATAAACCAAATGCCACGCCACCGAACTTACTCCGCACCAGGCCTCTCGCTGCGTAACTGTGCCTGCTCAGCTACTAAGCACTCTACACCACTGGCACCTGAAGCCCAACAGCAGGACGGAATGCGAAATACTTATTACAGCAGGTCTTAATTGGCACTCAAAGTGGAAGAACCAGTTTCTGATTGAAGAGGGGGAAAAAGAAAAAACATCACTTAAAAATAAAGTTCTCTCCCTTTCCCTGTCAGTTTAAATGTGTCAGAATTAAAGAAATATGACGTTCTAATGCTCCTGTTAAATCCTCAAAATAATACTTCAAAAATTAATCTTTATTTAAAAAATTACGGTTTATTAGGTGAAACCCTATAAAAAGCTTTTGCTGCCCCACCCCTTTCTCATGCAGTAATGCACTTAAAATTACACGGCTTCGTAAGCCAAGAAACTTTGAACCAATAGCTGATACTACAAAGTACACAAGCTGCACAAACTAGATTTAACCAGCCAAGTGCTGGTGCAACCTGCTTAAACAGGCTCTGTGAAGGGCAGGCCAAGCAGCATTTCCCAAGCAGCCCTTCTCCCTTTAAATAAATCCACACACATAATTAATCAAGATAGCTAACCTCTAACAGTAATGCATAATGCCCTGTCAGCAGTACACTCCAGGAGGGAATTAAATCCAAGTTGTCCAGGTTTTTAACCTATAAAAGACAGGTGAGCACACGCAATCCAAGGATACTTAAAAGGGTTAGCTCTGCAATCCGGTTGCCAGCAGAGTGTAACAAGTAGGCTGTAGGGGACAAAAGCCAAGGCTGAAAGATTATCGCCACTCGCCTGGCCCCCTTCCCCCAACACCAAGTTTCTTCCAGATCCCCGACTTCCACTTGTCACACGGGCTTCCAGCTGGGCGCCCTGCGGGGGCCTTTAGATTAACAGGGAGGATTTCAAATCAAGTAGGGCACAAGGCCTCCATTCAGGGGCCTTCACCCTGTTACAAAACCCCACAAAGGTGCACGACAGCTCACAATAGGCAGACAAATGAGCAGAGGCTTGCTCCTCAAACACACACACATTCATGGGCTTTCAGACACGGATGCTAGTAATCTTCCGTTAAGAAACAGGAACAGGCTCATGTGCTCTGTGCTTTTATTAGCCTTCGAAATTTCTTTATATTTTCTTTTGTAGCTGAATGAACTGATTATTTTTAAAGTTGAAAAAGACCATTACAACTATAGTGAATACACATTTCAATTTAGAAGCTGTCCGCTGTAAAATAAGCAACACTTAACAGACTGAGCTATCAGGGAATTTTACGGCTTTGAAAGTTCAAACTAAGTAGATTTCACCAAAGTCTCCTAATCACAAGAGGCTTTCCATTATTAAATACGGAAATACGGGGGGGGGGGACACAACAGTGAGAATCCCTGAAAATGGGACTTGTTCCGCCTCAATTTTATGTTTTAACAGAAGCATTAATTTCACTGAGAGACCATCCAGAAAGGTCCCCAGTTTTGAACGAAGGCCATCATCATCGCCATGTGACTTACACTGGGACTAGACAGTCTGTGCTTGGCTGTTTTAACGAAGACATGAGTTATATCTCCTAACAAACCTGAGCTTCCCCCTTCTGTGGGTTTTCGCATTCTGGTACGTCCTCACTTTCATTTCAGGAAGAGTAAAGAGAGTAAGTACTTTAACAACAATAAGAGAGCGACACCAGCATCATAGTCTACAAGCACGGCCGCCCTGTTTTAGAGCGTCACTGCCAGCCTTGCTTCTCACAAGTCTAAACAGCACACTAGCCTGTGCACTCGTTTGCACACACACCATGACTGAGCCCCTGCCACACGCACGCAAAGCGCGCCTCTCACAGACTGTCACACTGGGAAGTGGGGTATCGCCCACTTTTCCCAGGTTCGCTTTATGCCACCTCACTTTTAGGAAAGCTCTACATTGGTACCTGTTTTGCTAACAGAAAAGACTCAGAAGAGAATGTTCCCTTTTGAGAGAAGTGAAAATAGCGCACGTTCCCCAGGAGCCAGCACAGAGGCAGCGGCCCTCCCTCCGGCGCCACACTCAGCCTCCGCCAGGGCATGGCCAGTGTGAGCATCTGCGCTTCATCTTCGTTTATTCTGTGCACCGTTAGCAGGAAGTGTCCCAACATAATCACAGATTACGTTCACACGAGCTCCGCTGCTGCCTCCTGTCTGTCTGCGCCTCGAAAGCTGGGTCCCTCAGACTTTACCCCAGGCCTCCACGCTGAGTGGAGGGCGAGACTCCCGAATCTCTACTTCTAGCCCCGTGCACTTTCTCCACACTGTGACCATCTCTACTGCAGGGAGAGCCCTATGCACTCATCGTGTCCAGAAATGACTCTCCTGACTGTCCTTACACCTGACGGCCTGCACCATCCACACCCATCTGACGCTTCACCAAACCCCAAATCACTGCTTTGGGCCACACTCACTGGCCCACATGTTCGCACAGCAGACATGCTAAACCACGGAGGGCATGGTGCACTGCATGGCCGAGGCCTCCTCCTCGGTGCCCGTACAATGAAGTCCAGTCCTTGGTCTGGTACAGAGCAGCTCATCAATACCCTCCAGCTGCCACTCCAGCTTCACCTGGGCCTCTCCCAGGGCACTGCATGTCCCTGGCTTCACCCACTGACTGCTCAGGGGCTCCCACAGGGCCAGTGTCTGCATGTGTGGCTCTCGGGGTCCCAAGTGGATGTCCTTCCCTCTGTATCTGCAAAGCACCTGGCTGTCCCCAAGATCCCTGTAGAAATGAACTCCACCATCACACAAAACCACCTCATGCCGACTTCAGCTCAGCCCTCTAAAAGAACTTCCAATGCTGTGTTTTAACTATTTGTTTGTGTGTCTCCTGAATGAGATTCTTACTTCCTCGTGCATTCCGTGTGGAGCACGCAATAAGAACCCGGTGAATGACTGACTGAGTGGCTTCTCAGAGCTCACACTTAGAATTAGACACAGCAATACAAAGTAAATGTATGAGGATAAACACATAAAACTGAACAAAACTTGGGCTCACATCCAAGAATATTTATCATGTTAACAGCTACATTGCCTGGTAGCAATGTGCTACAAAACACATTTTGTTGTTTGTTACTGGCAGTCTTATGGCAAAAGAATGCAGTAAAAAATATCCTGAAAATTAAGAGGGAGAAGACTATAGCAATGATCAGTAGTGCCATGAAAGAGAGAAAAGTCAAGACATTGTATACCTCTTCCTGAACAAGCCAGCAATGAAATGTTCTTGCCCAAAATAATTGATAAGTTTGACAAAGCCTGTATTTCTAACTACCAGATTTTCTATAATAATAAAAGTGTAATATGCGAATTAGACTGGACAGCTGAATGACCTTCCGGACATTATTCCGGACAAAGCCGCAGAGGCCAGGGCCAAAGCAGAGGTGGTTAGGGGCGATCAGGCAGGCAGGTAAGTGGTTAGGGGCGATCAGGCAGGCAGGCAGAGGCAGTTAGGGGCGATCAGGCAGACAGGCGAACAATTAGGAGTGATCAGGCAGGCAGGCAGAGGGGTTAGGGGCGATCAGGCAG
The DNA here is from genome assembly GCF_964212035.1 of Myotis nattereri. Lineage (NCBI taxonomy): Eukaryota > Metazoa > Chordata > Mammalia > Chiroptera > Vespertilionidae > Myotis > Myotis nattereri. Next base: position 94,848,369 of record NC_138081.1, on the reverse strand, counting down.
GCAGATAGTGGTTAGGGGCAATCAGGCAGGCCAGCGGTTAGGAGCCAGCGGTCCCAGATTGTGAGAGGGATGTCCGACTGCCAGTTTAGGCCCGATCCCGCAGAAATCCCCCAAGGGGTCCCGGATTGCGAGAGGGTCCAGGCTGGGCTGAGGAACCCCCCACCCCACCCCCGTGCATGAATTTCGTGCACCAGGCGTCTAGTCTATATATATAAAATCCTAAACGAGCAAGCGTTATGACTGAATAACCGGAACGACAGGTCAACCAGTCGCTATGATGCGCACTGACCACCAGGGGGAAGACACGCAACACAGGAGCTGCCCCCTGGTAGTCAGTGTGCTCCCACAGCAACCTCCTGCAGCCTTTCCCCCTGACTAGCCCCCATCGGCCCCTGGTCCTAAACCATTCATAGACAACCTGCTTCTGGGTTGGGGTTTCCTATGTAGCAGAGCAGCTCCCTTGCTGCAATCTACTGAAAGTCAGCCCTCAGCACAAGGGTTTGTCTTGCTCCCATCCTCTCCCTTCCCCAGGGGCTGCCCGCCCATGCCTGTGGCGTCAGGGTGGCGAGGGAAGGAGGAGAGGTGGGGAACCTTCCATGCCCAACCAGGTGACCATCACCTCCTCTCCCGACCCCGCTGGGGACTTTGGGCCTGGGCTGGGATGGGGAACCGGGGGTGGGTGGTGGTGGACATGGCCCCTTTCCCAGGGGGGGCCGAGGGCCAGCTCCCTCCTTGGGGCCAGCGGACAACCTGCGGTCCCTCCCCACCGGCCAGTTAACTTCTTATGGTCCCCTCACACCCCACCTCCACCCCATGCACAAATTCGTGCACCGGGCTCTAGTAGGAAATAAAAGGGACACATTAAACCACAGAGAATCAATCAGCAAATCCCAAACTGTGGGATCTCTACTAAACAAGTGACCCAGCCTCTTCAGCAAATAAGTTACAACAGAAAAAAGAAAAGGAGAGGGAGGGAGAAAGGCAGAGGCAGAGACAGAAGAAAATCCTACCGATGAAAAGGTATAAACCAACTGTAAGACTGGACTTTTTAGGGGTCTTGATTCAAACAATGTAAATAAAACAGAAACATTTGTTCCATTTGAGACTACTAGAAATGTGAACACTAGATAACTGTACAAAAAAATTATATTTCAAATGGGAGAACTCTACTATGATTTTTTTATAAAACCATTTATCTTTTACAGATATACTAAAATATTTACAGATAAACTGATATATTGTCAGGGATTCACTTCAATGCAGTACTGAAGGCGGAAGTTGGGGGTGAGGGAAGAAAGCAAAGCTTAGATGCAGCAAGACTGGCCCTGTAACTGCTGAAAGCCCAGTGCTGGGTGCTTGGGGATCCCATCTACTTCTGTTTATGTTTAGCGATTTTCATTTAAATGAAATGAAGCTAATCCCAAAGCAGGCTGAAGCTGTGGTGCTGACTCGAGCTTTCACCTGAGACTACAAGAACTTCCAGATGGGTCCCATTCCCTCCATCTCCTCTCCCAAGAAAACCCACTGAGCACAGATCATTTAATCCTTTCCAGGTCCTTATCCTCCTCCCATTTTATCTTTAACATGTTTGCTGTACTATTTAATCCCAACACTTAGCTGTCTTTAAAAAAAAATCCCTCCATAATCTTCACTAAATTAACCTTGCCAGCTTCATTTCCCCCTAGACCCCCAGGGTAAAGCCTGCCCTCACTGCTGACTCAGTGATCCTGTCTCAATCTCATCTCGACCAACTGCCATCCTTGCCTATTCGGACACTCCTCCCCTTCCTTCTCTGCGTCAGTGGCAATATCAGCATTACCTGGGAACTTGTTAGAAATGAAATGATCGGGCCTTACTCCAACGACAGAATCAGAAACTGTACAAGTTTAACAAGCCTTCCAGGTGACTATAATGAACTCGAAAGCTTGAAAGGTTGACAAATGGAAAAGCCCATTCCAGTGGCCTTAAGGCTTGACTATCAGCCTATCTCTGGGGCAAAATGCATCCCTATTGTAAACACTAACAAAGAAGACCATCAACCTTTACATTAAAATAGAGTTGGGATCAAACCCAAGCCCCACCACATTCAGGCACAAATTGCTGTATGACCTCTCAGGGTCATTAATAACAAACGAGTAAGTATCAAGGGGCCGCACATTTCTAAACACCAGGCCAGTCAGTGCACGCCCGCTCCCGGGCCTACCAATGGCCAGGCTCCTGGAGGTACCTTCCACCACCTTTCTAAAGTGAAGTATTAGTGTTGTTCGCACTATATAATTCCGTTCTTTTCCTTTACTCTGGTACTTGAAAAAAAAAATTAATATTTTAAACATGAAATGAGTAGCATTATCAAATTATAATTCAATGCAGTTGGATTCCCAACTATAATATAAAACAGTAACTATTGAAAGTTTTCCACCAAAGAGCCAAAAATGCTTTATTACTGAAAGAGATCTGCATCAAATTTGAGGATATTTCTCTTTCTTTTCTCCACTTCAATAAAATAACAGCAAAGGCCCAGGCAGCCATAGCTGCAACTGACTAGGATCACCCTGACTTCTACAGCAATTAGAAAAAACAGAACATTCGTGTCAAATGATGCTCTAACATTCTCAAAATGGTTTTCTTCATTCTTCAGTAGTTTCTTCTATTTACTTATTTAAGAAGCTTTCAGGAATAACAAAAACAAAACACACACCCCCAAATGCATAAAACTGACCGTTCTATATGAACTGAAATTGTTAAGGCAGCAAATTATCTCTATATTCAAAATTAGTGCTGAGCTTTTACTATCCTGCTCTGTCTCCCAAGGGAGAAAAAACACAGCGGAGTGAGGAAAGCCGCCACTTTCTCCTTTAGCCCTCCTAACCTCTGCCAGCCTCGCCAGGAGCCATCCCGCTGCTGATGCAGCAGTCAGGCCCTGGCACCACCTCCCAGCAGCCAGGAGGGCTCCAACCAAGTCCCAGAAGCAGCCACATGGTTCCTCAAGTCTAGGGTGGCTTGCTCAGACCTGAAAGTAAATGTTCTCTCCTTAGTGCTCACAAACTCTTTAAACTTAAAAGGAATACCCCCTCTCCTGGCCCCCGCAATGGTTCCAAGCTAAGACCACTGCAATAGAGATAGCAAGAAGAAAGGAGGAGATTCAAAATTCAAACGTGACCTAAGGCTTCCCCAGTAATCAATTACCTTTAAAACAAGAACAATTTTTATCAACCTATATTCCAAAGCTTTTATTATCAAGTTAATTCATAGACTCCAAAGTTAGTAGCTAAATGCTAAGCAATTAATGACAACAATAAATGCCCCCGTCTTTGCTCCCATTACAAAACTTATAAAGCAAAGGATATGAACATTTCCATGATTTAACACAGGCCTTTTATGGTTAATTTTCCACAAAAGCTATAGAAGAAGCAGCAGCTTATAAGTTAACATTTTGTCATATAAATAATAGGAAATATAGATTAGAGAAATTAAATAACAACAGCAATAAAGAAGTGTTTATACTACAATGGGTCACTGCCAATGTGCTTAATGTAATCTCTGAACTCCTTTAGTGACCTATTTGAGTGACAGGTTATTAAGCTTAAAGTATTTTTTTACCCTCATGCTCCAAAGCTATCTCCTTTTCAAATGATGCCCATTTGCCAAATGCTTTCCATTTACTGCATCTTCTTTTGAAAGAGCAGATCACAAAGATGTCTAAATAAAGTAGTACCTTTATATATAAAAGGCTAAGTGACTGGCCGACTAGCCGACAGCTATGACGCGCACTGACCACCAGGGGGCAGACGCTCAACACAGGAGCTGCCGAGCAACAGTAACTTTGCAAAGTGCCCTCTTGGACTCCGGGACCCCTCAGGGGACGTTGGACTGCCAGTTTTGGCCGGATCCCCGCAGGCCAGACTGAGGGACCCCACCTGTCGGAGGAATCCCGCTCACTCCTCAGATGCCCTTTGAGCCATCGCGTTGCCCTACATGCGGCTGACCAGGGAGGGACCACTGCCAGGGAGGGACCGCAGGAGGTTGGCTCCAGGGCGTGTCTGGACAGTCTCGCCCAGTCCTGCCCCGCAGGCCACCTTCTAATTAATTTTCTTTCAGGGTGCACGAATCCGTGCACCAGGCCTCTAATTTAGAACATATGTAAGTTGACTCAGACTTCCACTTGGTTCAACTATTGAGAGATTGATCCACTGTGCCACATGGCCTGCCAAGCAAATACTATTTTCCGTTTTAAAAAGTATTAAACAATAATCTTTTATGAAAAAATCATTAAGAAAAAATAATACAAGTCACCAATTCCAAACATAACTAATATGTTCCTTCAAAATGACGCTGACTCCTTAACCAACCTCAGAGTCTAGTTCAGTATCATTCAAGGTTGGGCATTACCCCTACTTTCAAGAACAAGAAACTGGTCTGAACCCATGATCATTTCTGCTTCTCTACCCAGAAAACTTGCCCCATTCCTCAAGCCCTCCTCTAAGGCCGTTTACCAGCACTGGGCCATAGCTTGAAACCCCCATCCCACTGTGCATGCTGGCCCTTCTACTGGACCAGAGCCCCTTCAGGTTGGACACAGTGTCTTATTAATCACTGGGTTCCCAGAATATAGGACATTCCCAAGCACAAAAAGTTCAATAAATGGTTTACATTTTGCTTTTCTACCCATTCTATCATCTGCAATTTTTTCAGTAAACCTAAGGTTGAAAGAATAATAAAAAGATAAAGTTATATCTTGAGAAGTATGCACTCATAATACCCAATATTTCTCTCAAAATCTGCGATCATCCTATCAGCTGGAAGAAAAACTATACCCAAAAAGCCAAAGCCTAAAACACTCTTGCTGCTTTACACTAGGGGTTTTAAAAAAAATCCATCCTGACGTATCTTTTCTCTTAAGATGAATTGAGATTCACTGGAATAAAGTTACCGCCTACAAATCTTCTCTAAGGACAAGAAGATTTTTCTGGCTGTGAAAAGTGTAGTTTCAAGCCATGAGAACAGAGAGGGCTCTGCAAGGCTGTCAGCTCACAGTCCTGAAGTGAGCTGGACAGCAGAGGACCAGTCAGGGGAAAGGGAATTAACACAGACCATCCGTCTGGGTCCCACCTGAGGGAACTCCCTCCAGGTTACTTGATTCTTGGAACAACTCTATAAACATGTTCTTTTAAAAGCTGTGTATTTTCATTTTCTATACTTACTGCTGGGTGGTAATAAATCCCACAGATTCTAATCCTGCTCATAATTTTGAGCTGTTCAAGCAACACCATATCTATATCATCTCATTTGTATCAGCGGAGAGGTCAGGGTTATCACCCACATAGATGGCCATTGCACCTCTGACTATTGCACACGTCTTCAAGTGTAGACATGTCTGAACATGACTTAGGAAAAACAACATTTTATGAAAACTACTTTTTATTCTTCCCATTACATTTAGGGCATTGTACTGATGATGTTTAAAACTTTTTATATATAAATTTTATTTCAAAGAAGTTAGGAAGCATACAGAATATATATGGTAGAAGGTTTCAAGGAGGCAGTTGGTTGTTCCAAGGACGAGGAAACGCAGTGGGTGTGGCGTGGGGATGACAGACCGTCCTACAAGGTGTGACACTCTGACCCAACAGACAGCCGCCCACACTCCTTTCAAAAGTCCCAACATTCATTTAGATTTGAAAACAAAACAATACAAAATGTTAACTACTTGTCTGAGCCTAGAACCCAATTCCAAAGGACTCTTAAAATACTTTTACTATACATTGACTTTTCCGGGAATAAACTCTCACGTACATTGAGGGAAGATTAGACTTTGTTTTGACCAAGAGTTGCTTACCACTAACAACCTGCTTATCACATGAGTTGCTAATGCTCCTGGATCGGTCACATTGTGTAGCGGTCAAGTTCACAGTGATCCCACAAATACACACAAGCACCTCTTTCACAACTCTCTTAATATTTGAGAGCATTTACCTAATTAAATATTCAATATTTTACCATCTGCTACTTTCTTTCTCTTTTCCATACACAGTTAATGCATTTTTCTGACTTGTTTGAAATTTTGTGTAGGTAATCTATACTATCTATGAATTTTGTATCCATAAGATCTGTGAATTTTATTTAGAAAGAATAAAGGAGACAATAGAAAAGTTTCATTATATAATGGGAATGTACAGCCTGTACATTCTACATTATCTATTATATTACACTAGAGGCCCGGTGCACAAAAATTTGTGCACTCGGGGGGGGGGGGGGGGGTCCCTCAGCCCGGCCTGTGCCCTCTCACAGTCTGGGACCCCTTGGGAGATAACGACCTGCTGGCTTAGGCCTGCTCCCGGGTGGCAGAGGGCAGGCCCAATCCCTAGGTGCAGCCCCTGGTTGGGCTCAGAGCAGGGCCGATTGGGGAGTTGGGGCACCGCCCCGTCATGCATAGAGCAGGGCAGATTGGGAGGTTGCGATGCCACCCTCAGTCACGCTCAGGGTAGGGCCGATTGGGGGGTTGGGGCACCGCCCCCTGTCACACTCAAGGCCGGGTCAATGGGGAGGTTGCGGCGCCACCCCGTCACGCACAGAGCAGGGCCAATTGGGGTTGAGGCTCTGCCCCCTGTCACTCACAAAGCAGGGCCCATCAGGGGGTTGGGGAGCTCCCCCCTGTCATGCACAGAGCAGGGTCGATCAGGGGGTTGAGGAGCTCCCCCCTGTCACTCACAGAGTAGGGCCGATAGGGAAGTTGGGGCACCGCCCCCTGTCACACTCAGGGCAGGGCGGATCAGGGGGTTGGGGCGCCGCCCTCTATCACCCACAGAGCAGGGCTGATCAGGGGGTTGGGGCGCCGCCACTGTCACACTCAGGCAGGGCCAATGGGGAGGTTATGGCTCTACCCCATCACACAGAGCAGGGCCCGTGGGGGGGGAGGGGGAGGATTGGGGCCCCACCCCCTGTCATACACAGAGCCTCAGGGCGATCAGGGGCTTTGGGCGCTGCCCCCTGTCACGCTGATCCCGGTGCTGGGAGGCCTCGCGGCTCCGCTGATCCCAGTGCTGGGAGGCATATTACCCTTTTACTATATAGAATAAGAGGCCTGGTGCACAGGTGGGGCTGGCTGGTTTGCCCTGAAGGGTGTCCTGGATCAGGGTGGGGGTCCCCACTGGGGTGCCTGGCCAGCCTGGGTGAGGGGATGATGGCTGTTTGCAGCTGGTCACACACCCTTCAGGGTGGGGGTCCCCACTGGGGTGCCTGGCCAGTCTGGGTGAGGGGATGATGGCTGTTTGCAGCTGGTCACATACCCTTCAGGGTGGGGGTCCCCACTGGGGTGCCTGGCCAGTCTGGCTGAGGGGCTGAGGGTGTTTTCAGGCTGGGACTGAAGCTCCCAACTGCTTTTTTTCTTTTTTTCTTTTTTTATTCTGGGCCAGCTTTAGCTCTGAGGCCTCGGCTGCTGAAAACAGGTTTCTGGTCTTTGTTTACCGTCTGTATTTGATACAATGTTGCGGTCCAGCTGGCTGAAGCCCGGCTGAGTAAAGCAGGTTTCTGGGTTTTTTTTAGCTTCTATATTCGCAACATAGTTGCTTAGAGTTGCAGCTGAGAGGCCAGCAAGTCAGGCGGGGAATGCTGGAGTCCTCCCTCACTGAAGCAAGCAAGCCTCCCTGTTCGCATCAGCTGCCTGGCTGCCGGCCGCCATCTTGGCTGCCAGTTAATTTGCATATCTCGGCCCTACTCTGTGAGTGACAGGGGGATTAGCCAATGGGAAGGGTAGCGGTCGTACGCCAATTACCGTGTTTCTCTTTTATTAGTGTAGATTTGTATAGTTTTAAATTGTGTAAGGAATGTCAAATTAACAACTAGAAAATACTAAGAGAGTCCCACTACCAACAGTATGGCAGATTAGACGTTCTAAATGTCTACTCATTGAAAGACCTAAAATACTGGATATAATGCCTTTTCAGATGCATCTGGAACTTAACATAAATGTGAGTAAAACCAGATACATACAGAAAGTAAACCAAGAACACAGAAAGTAAGAGAAATAGAAGCTGACCTTTGCTCAGATTTTAACTTTCCATTTGATAACTACATAGGAAACAGGGAAAGGAGAAGTAGTACAGGGCCTGCCAAAGGGGAATAAAATATGAAAAAATACCTGTCAATTAAGAGCATGAAACCCCACTAAACAGAAGAGAGAAATACCTGACTTGAACTTAATACTCAAAAGTACGAGGAATTAGAAAATGGCCCCTTTGAGAATTAGCAACCACAGTCTAACCATCACCAGGGTTTCTGGTCAAAATTAACACTTAATGGTGTGGTCTGCAAAGCCTCACGAAGAAAATTCCATTTAAAGTGGTCCCAGAAGCCATCAGCACCCGGATCTATGATCAACCCTCAGATCACTATTGTGGGACAATGGAACATTGCGCTTATCCTGATGTAATGCACTCACAGCCTCACCTAGGAAGGGCTCCAACCATGTCAGCCAGTAACGAAGTGTGACAAAACCCCCAAACTCAGTGGTCTAGAATCATCTGTTTCACAGAAAAAGATATAATGAAAAATAAAGAGACCACATTATAATAACAACATTCTTAGGAAAAAAGCATGGTAGAAAATGAAAAGTTTATATGAAAAAACAAACATACACAAATAGCCAAGAAAACTCTGAAAAAGAAAACTAATGAAGACATACTAACCCTACCGGCAATGAAAAAATAATAAAAACTGTAGAATACTGGGCAATAGAAGGACCAATAAAATTTTTTTTTAAAAAATCAAGAATATAACCCCACAAACTGTACCTAAGGAAATTCAGTAACTAACAAAAGTGGCATCTCCAATCAATTGGGGAAAGAGAACTCTAACAGTTAATTTATGTGTCGACTTGGAGTGTTTCTGGATGAAATTAGCATGTAAATCAGTGATTTTCAATAAAGTAGACTGTTCTCCATAATGTGGGTTACCTCATCCAATCAACTGAAGGTCTGACTAGAACAGAAAAACCGGCTTCTGGAAGCCACAAGGCATCACCAGCCACCTACCTTCAGACTTCATCTTGACGTGGGCCCTCCTCCTGGGTCTCCGACCATCAGCCTTTGGACCACAACTAAACAGCTGCTCTCTTGGGTCCCCAGCATGCTGGCCCACACAGCAGAGTCTGGACTTGCCAGTCTCCATAATTATGTGAGACAATTCCTTATAATAAATCTATCCTAACCAATCGGATGTGTATACATATACTGGATATATATACATATAAGCCCCTCCATATGACCACCCTCCTAAAAAAAAATAATCCCATAATACGTCAAAAGACAAATGACAAGATGGGGAATAGTGGTTACTTACTTAAATTACAAAGGTCTGGTCTCCCTAATATATAAAGAGTTTTCATAAATCAATTTTTTTAAAGACCAACAACTAAATAGAAAAATCTTAGATAAAAAAATGAGTTTAAAGTCTTGAAGGAAAGGAAACACAAATACTTTTAAATATATAAGATGTTCAGCCATCAATCACAAGATAAATGCAAATTAAAACTACATGATCAGATTGGCAAAAATCCAGAAGCTTCATAAAACCATGCTTTTGGCACATATGCCAGGAAACAAGTACTCTCACACATTGGTGGTGGGAGTATAGACTGGTACAACCCCTGAGAGGAACAATCTGGCAATATTTTCCAAAATTATAGCTGTAGTGTCGCTTCCAGGAACTTATCCTGCAGATATGCTTGCACATTTATGAAATGGCACATATTCAAAGTTTATCATGGCAATATTGTTTAAATTGCAAATAACTAAAAATAATCTAGATGCCCACAAAAAGAGAACTAGTAAAATAGATTAGGGTAGGTTCATGAATAAAGCTATATTAAAAAGAATAAAGGACTACTGTATGCACTTTTTTGCAGAGATCTACAAAAAATATATTTAAGTGAATGGGGAATGGGTTTACAAAAAAATAGAGAGTACAAACAGTATGTTAAATATAGTATGCCATCATGTGTGTCAAAATTAAAATACGGTATTTTGCTGCTTTCTATAGGAAACTCTGGGAAGAAATACAATAAACTAATGAAGTGGTTATCTGGCAAGGAGGGAGTGGTGGTAGATTAGGCAAAAAGAACTGTGGCGGGAGACCTTTCTTTGTACTTTTTAATTTCTAAAGCAAATGAATGTATTGATTATTCAAAGCATTATATATAAAAAATTGTTAAAGACACAAAATGAGTGAGGTATCTTAATGGAACTCTAAAATTACCTTCTGTATCAATCACATTGACCAGACACATGAAGTATTATTTGCTGGTTGATCCCCTAATATAAAATCTATGTATGCTATGACTGGAAACAAAACTGAAGTCTGCAGAAAGGAATATTATGTCTGTTGTGAAAAACCGGCTTATTACATTAAACATAGTTAAACCACTTTGGTTTTTAAATGTATGTGAATTCAGTATTACAAATTCTTATTAAAATTCAGCTTGATTTTGAAAATATTTTATTGGCTATTTTTGTTTTTGGATATATTTGGGGGAATTCTTCTGTTTTGGGAGGAGCTAACTATATCTAAAATACAAGATTTCACTTCCCAGAGAAACTATCTAAGTCGGTCTGAACAGAGAAAGAACATCGAACTCTAAAACACAAACTGTCCCTGTGAAACCAGACCCTCTGGTTAGGCCACTGAAACGTGTCCACCTTCCACCGACTGCTTTGTCCCGTCATGAATCTAATGAAACTTGAAAAATACTAGACACTCGGCAGTTAGGGAGCATGAAAATAAAACATTTCCAACATACTCTGAGGAACGGTTGGTTTTTCTCAGAAAAAACACAATACTTATGTTAAAAAGTCATGGTTATGTAGTATTTCCTATACAATGATAGGTATCAATCAAAGCATAAAACAATCCTAAACTAAGCCCATTAGAATACTATTCATTAAAATACAATATTACCTGTAGTATGCTTTAAATATTTAAATGTGAAGGATATTAAATAACTAATTGCCATGTGGCAGAAGTCATCAGTGGCTGCTTCATAAAGGAAGTCAATTTTGAGCTTGGTCTTAAGGAAATGACAGGCACTCAGAATCCTTAATCAAATTGGTTTTACAATCAGAGATTCATTTCAGCACACTGAAGGAAAATGAGTAATGTAATCTCTCTCTTGAGTCCTTCCTAAATTTTGATGACATGACAAAACATTCTACATCTATAGAGAAGTTCAATCAGTTCTGAAAACCCCAGAAAAACCTATAACTTTACATCTCACAAACCCAGACACCAGGCTCTTACTGAAAAAGATATGAGAAAGGTTTTTAATTTCCCACAGTTTAATAAAAGACCAGAACAAATAACTTGGAAATAATGTACATTCCTCCCACGATAAATCCCTTTACATGGTAACAAAATTTTGAAAACATGTATGCAAAAGACAGGATTTAACATGTTTAATGTATTTTGTTTAAAGTCAGAAACTCCTTTTAGAACTCTTAAATAAAAGTGACATGGGAAGACTCCAATGAACCCAAGATAATACTTAAGAATTCAACTGAACTGATTAAAACTAAGCTTCATATATTTATATATTTTGCTTAGCCTCAACCAATCTCAAGATGTGTAAAAAGCACTTTAAATACTGAAAAGTCAATGTCCTGTCTTCCCATCTCTTCACCAGCCCTACCCCACAAAAGAGAAAGAAGAGAAAAAATATATAAAATGGCAAGTTACATCATGATGCTTATGATGGAAGTGCTGAAAGTTTTATTTGGATTCAGAGTCCCTAGCTCACGATGCTTTAGTATCCCCTAATGACAGTCTCTAAAACAAGATGAAACTGAACAATTTTACCAAATGCATATATTTACCAAATGCATATATTACTATTTTCCTAAAATTATATAAGCTGAATGTATAGCCCATAACCTACAAGAGTATTTAATGAGGCTAATTTTTTTTTTTCTTTCAGTTGATCAGCAGCCTAGCCAGGATCTCTAGCCAAGTTCTGGTTAGGATCTCCAGCCAAGTTCTGTGTCCATGTTCTCTTGCTAGGTTCTCCAGCCAGGTTCTCCAGCCAGGTTCTGTAGCCATGTTCCCTCGCTAGGTTCTCCAGCCAGGTTCTATCCAGGTTCTCCTGCCAAGTTCTGTTGCCAGGTTCTGTCCAGGTTCTGTTGCCATGTTCTCTCGCTAGGTTTTCCAGTCAGGTTCTGTCCAGGTTCTCCTACCAGGTTCTCTCGCTAGGTTCTGTCTCTAGGTTCTGTGGCCAGTTTCTGTCCAGGATCTTTTGCCATGTTTTCTCCAGCGAAGTTCTTCTGTCTCTAGGTTCTGCCTAGGTTCTGTGTCTAGGTTCTGTCTATGAGGCTAATTTAAACTAGATGCTGCTTCATATACTTAAAGAGTACATGATTCCCTTTAGTTTTATAATATATTGTAATTGAAGTGGCTGTTTATAAGCTGGTTACAGAAGAATAACACTGCCAAAGGAATCGATGTTTTAATATAGTGGTGCTTGCCATTAAAACAGAAACAAAACAAAAAAAGTTCACGGTAAAAATACCATGAATGTACCAACTTGCAAGATTAAATGATTGATAAAACCATTTTCCTGAATAAGCCTCAAAGTGACAGGCCACTTTCTTGAAAGATTCAAAACACAAATGACAAAGAACATGAAAAGTCTCACATTTTCTGCTGTCACTATCCAGTAATGTGAGACGCTATTGAACATTCTTCCTACCTTTCAATTTCAAACACCCATCCATAAACAAACAGTTTAGATTAGGTTATAGTTTTGCATTTTCTAAAACTACATTTTTCCCACTAAGAAGGGAATTTGTTAAGTGGGACAGGAGCCCGGCCTGTCTTTGGGACCACACCTCGGCCAGCGCGAGGCCAGGAGAAGGGCGGCGGGTGGGGCTCACCTGCTGTGGCTGGTACCGCTGCTGGGGCTGGGATGGCAGGTACTGCGCCTGCGGAGGCAGGTGCGGAGGCTGCGGCTGCTGGTTGTAATAGGGCTGCTGGCCCTGCTGGCAGTAACCGCTCACTCCTTGCTGTCCATACTGCGGCGGCATCTGTCACGAAGGCAGGCAAAGGAAGCGAGAAGTCAGAAGGTGCAATTCAGTGAGATCAAATATGGTTTCAATTCAGCAACATGAAGTGGGTTCTTGGCTAAGCAACTGAATTCAATATTTTTAATATTCTTCTCCTTACATAAATCGTCCCCTTGCCTTCTATTCACATACTATCCATGGGAGCAAAAAATAATTTGACACTGCTTTAAAAAATAATATTTTTATCAGATAGTAAATCTTAGTAACTTCATAAAATGTGTGTGTGGAGGGGAGGGCAGGTTCCTAATACTGACATTTAAAAATAGCTAAGAAAGAAGCATTATGTTAATCCATTCTCATGCAACCCACAAGATGAAAATGAACTCCAACAGTCGAAGTTCACTAACTCCCATTTTGCAGAATCTTGTGGTTTGGGTGCATGTATAGGGCGCATGCTTCTTTCAACTAAGGCCAAAACTTCCCAATTACGTTTTTAGCACATACGGTACAGCTACATTAGCAATTCCACTGACTATTTTGCTAAACACACACACACACACACACACACACACACACACACACACACCTACACTGCTTTACAACAAATGAAACCCTTTTAGAATATTATGAATGTCAAATAACATAACTATCAATATGAGTTACTGAAGGAAAATATTCAATCTAATACAAAGATAGTATTTCCCTAGTTGATGAAACAGGTAATGATGTAAAGCAGTGCCCTGCACTGAAAAAAATAGGAGGTATAAACAAAAATATGGCCTTAAATGAGTCTTCTCAATCTCTAATTTACATAAGCTTAAAAATCCTGGAAATCATTAATAAAAAAAAAAAGTTGTTTCTTTCTCATGTAATAAGTATACCGTTGATATTTTTTCATGTGTGTGTGTGTTGTTTTGGTTTTTTTTTAATGAGAAATCTATTGACTTTCTTTCTAACTAGGAGAGAGAACAGGACAGGAAAAGAAAAACAAGATGGCCAAAAGCAGCACCCTGGAGACAAGAACAGTGAAGTCACTCTGTTAATACCACAATATGGTCCATCTGAGAACTCCAAGAACTTGAGCCCCAGAAGCCCACACACTTAAGAATTCAGTGCTCAGTTGCCGATACACACTTAAGATACAAATGTACTATAGAATATTGAATGATGAAAACAGGGAATGATAAATTGACAAAAATACTAAAATACTTCGCCTCAAAGACCAATTAGCGCTGTAATTCATAACACATACAATGAAGTAAAAGGAAAAAATGTACAAAGTTACAGTTCACACTTCTTTTGAACCAATCAGATATTTCCGAGACCGCTCAGCAATGATGACAAGCCATCTGGCCACCATGGCCACAAGTGCCCCGGCACACAGGGCCCAAGTCATAGAGCAGGCAAGTTTGTACTGAAAAACCATTTAACAGCACTGTTGAATTCTTTACTTTTATTTATTTTACAGTTTGATATCTTATAAAAAATGTATGTCCCTGCCATAAGCCAAGCCAAAGAATTTCCATAAAATACAACTCCACATGCTGGAATACCATATACTACCCACAACACATATCCTTGCGTTCAACACCCATATGTTTGATTTGATATCTAATACTGTATTTCACACAAGTGTCTTTGCAGTTTGATTTGAAGCAGTTAGGGTAACACTTTAGCCGGTGTTAAAATGACTGCAAAGCTCAGTCAACACAGCCAGCAAACTCCCCTCTGAATTGCACTTTAATATGCTGCTTTCTGGTTTACAGGAACCTCACACACAATATGGAAGTGTTGTTTGGGGTGGGGGCTCTATTTTCTAAACGAAACAACAGTATGTTATAGGAAGGAGTCTACTAGCACCAAAGCAGTCACAACGTACAGAATCTCCACCTACTTCAGCTCTGAAGAGCTTTGGGGCAGACTGGGGTGCAGGGGAGGCAGATGAGAGGCAGGTAGGGTAGGGGAGAGTATAAGCAAATCTTCAATGGAGCCACAGCAACAATCTGCAGAATAGGCCGACTTCAGAGGGAAGCCAGCAAGCACATCTGCTGGGGAGATTTCACTACTGACTTCCACAATTAAACCTATTTGCTCTCCTGTTAGATACACAGGCTACTTCATTTGGCACTAACCTGCCTGGCCACTCACCCACTGTGAGCCTGGAATGAGGTGACCTGTAACACAGCGCAAGGGGGCCTGCAGCTAGACCTGGGGCTGGTGCCCATCAGCAGCCCAGTGCCCTTACGTGAGAGCCACTGAACAGAACAGATTATGAACTCTAGTTCAGTTAAAGACTCTCTGGGTTAGAAATGTATAAAATCTAAATCCAAGTCCTACTGTGCCTCGGGTGTGGGAATATGGTCAATTATAATGATATTTGCTCTACATTTCCACCTACAAAATGGGGCTGCCTTCTCTATTAATTCATATTGCTATTATAACCAGCAATATAATAATCCGACTTGGAATTCTACACAGATGCTACAATTATTTATTACATTATAGTTGTAGTGTTAGCTCTGGAGCAGTGGTCGGCAAACTCATTAGTCAACAGAGCTAAATATCAACAGTACAATGATTGAAATTTCTTCTGAGCGCCAAATTTTTTTAAACTTAAACTACATAGGTAGGTACATTGTTATTAACTTAATTAGGATACTCCTAAGGCTTAGGAAGAGCCACAGTCAGGGGGCCAAAGAGCCACATGTGGCTCGCGAGCCGCAGTTTGCCGACTACAGCTCTAGAGTATTAATTATTTCCTATGTCTTACCTTTAAAGAGCAATTTCTAAATATAATACTTCAGTTGTCTAATTCTTTAATGATCAATACTGTTTTTATTTTTTTAAATATGTCTTTATTGATTTTTAGAGAGAGAAGAAGGGGGGACAGAGAGAGAGAGACAGACAGACAGACAACCTGAGCACGTGCCCTGACCAGGAATCGAACAGGCAATCTTTTGGTGTACAGGATGGCCAACTGAGCCACATTGGCCAGGGCAATATTGTTTTTTTAATCACTTTAGATACAGGGCTTTCAAAGATCTATTGTATGCTTCTCTGACATCTTCAAACAAATAATCATTATGAAAAGTGAATCGACAGGCTGAGCCTACTGCTGCCGGCTGTCTGCAAAGCCCCAGCGCACAACTCTGGTCTCACTGTGCTGTCTCCTCACTTGCCGTCAAAGCACTCAGCCACGGCCTGTGACCCCGAACTCGATCCCAATGGAATCTGCTGAGGATGGAGAAACCCACTACATGGCAAACACTATGAGGAAAGCACATGGGCTTTTACTGTTTGGTGATGGCGACTTTGGCTACTGAGAGTCTTTTTGTTACCTCTTAACTCTCAGCACCATATTCAGGGCAAACAAGATTACCAGACAGGTGAGTGCAAGTTGCTGAGAGCTGAGGATACACAGCCTTTCTGGCTCAGAAGTCACCCCTTCCCCGACCAGCCTAACTAGCTGAGCACAGCCCCAACCCCATCATTTTCATGCCGTTCTGATTTTCTTTTAAAAACACAGGGGAGATGACTGGATTTAGTTAGTTAGTTAGTTAAACTCCTTAATTTTGCGTCCACGTATTTACGCTGTCCTCATCACCTGAATATAAGCTCCCACACTCCTGGCATGCTCCCTGGAAGAGGGCCTGCCATCAGTAAATGTTTGTTGAATGAATGAATGTCTTCCAAAAAGTTAATAAATCAAGTTATTATAAAAATGTTAAAGTGATGAAGAAACTCATTATAAAAGTGAAATCACTTGTACCATCCAAATCTTTGATACATGCATAACCAGCTTCATCCAACAGCCGAAAACAATGAGCTTCACGCTAAAGCAGCACAGGCCCTCGGCTATTAACCGCCAGCCCTCCAAGTCATTCCTGCAAGTGCCCGGACCTTCAGCAGTTTCAATAAAAAGAGAAGCTCTAAACTAAACTAAATGGGAATCTTCAGAAAATTCATGAGATGACAGCATTTCTGTTTATTATTTAAAAATAAGAAAAACAAGAACTTATTTCACTCATTTCTAAATAAGCAGGATCTTAAAGTGGAACACGAGCACACACAGTAGCAAAAAAATTATTCTAATTTTTAAAGAAATCTGAATGCTTTCAAACATTGTTGGAGAGGGAAAGTATAGCTAAAAATGATTCATTTACTTTAATACTTATTTTAGGAAACTACTTTAACAAAGGATTTGAGTATTAACTTTCACGTCTCTGTATTATGTTAAATGTGCAAAATTCCAGGCTCCATTTTTCATTTCACCTTACCCTGAACTTCATGCTCACACTTGGAAATTGAAGAAATGTCCAAGGTTTATTTTCCCTTATTTATTTCTAAAAAGTTTTACACGGCAGTTTCCCCACTGAGTGTAAGGGTGCACTGCCTTATGGCCCAGCAACTTGCATGTAAATAAGTACATGCCAATACAACACTCCAGTGTTCCGGAAAGGATACTCGATGTAACACTGCTTCCCAGAGCCAGAAAGGGGACACAATCAAATTCTAACACAGTAGGTAAAGGGAAAAATGGTGTTTCCTATAGTCATACAATGGAATTCTATACAGTATTTTAAAAAGCGAAGTAGGAAGATCCACATATCGAATCAGTTCAAATCTAAAAATTATAATGCTGAATTTGAAGAGAAAGCAACGAAAGGTTAATGCAATGTGATACCATTTGTATAACTTTTTAATACGCAATAGTAGTATACATTGTTCAGGAATACATATATAGTAATGTACAGCCACATGCATTGAAAAGGAAATATGTGACACTGGGAGGGGGGGGGAGATGGGGTGGACCTTCAGCCTTGCGTTTTCTTCCCTTTGAAAAAAGAGAGATGAAGCAAATATATCAAAGTGTTAACAACAATTATAATCTTGGCGGAGCTACACAAGTATCTACTCTATTTGTTTCCGTACTTTCATAATTTAAAATAAAGAGTTCGCCTCCACCATATCCCACATTCCAGTATCACCAGCCAGAAGGCAGGGCGGCTCCAGCACACACAGGCGGGAGGACCCAGGCTCCAGAGAACTGCCTGGTCGGCGCTCAGTGACAGAGCCGGCGAGGACTGTGCTGGGGCTCAGCCCTGACTGCCGCAC
Source organism: Myotis nattereri (assembly GCF_964212035.1). Lineage (NCBI taxonomy): Eukaryota > Metazoa > Chordata > Mammalia > Chiroptera > Vespertilionidae > Myotis > Myotis nattereri. Next base: position 94,830,211 of record NC_138081.1, on the reverse strand, counting down.
AGGTGCCTACTCTGCTCCAGCCTTTCCCTGGGGCGGGTCAGCCAGACTTTATGTGGCCCGTAATCCTGCAAACTAGCAGCTCTCTGACAGGAAGGACTCATGCCATCGGTTCAGCCTCACACAGGCTTAGCATCTCAAATCCTGGCTGCATTCTCTATGGCTCCTACAAGGAACGCTAACCAATTTCAGTCAGAAACGAGTTCCAGACTCAAAAATGTTTCAGAAATACATGTGCTGCAAAAATAAAACATAAGATATTAATTAGCACATTAAAGTATCTGTGAAATCCTTAAAAAGTTAAGGCCCTGGCCGATTTGGTTGAGTGGTTAGAGCATGGGCCCGCTGGCTGAAGGTCTGTGTAATGTGTGGTATGTGAGTAAAGAATTAATAGCCTAGAAGAAGAATAACATCACAGTGATATCTATCACTTCTTAAACCAATTCAGTGTTTTCATTAATCTAGAACAAAATGCAATTTATTCTGGGTTACTTATTGCTGTCTTCCTAAGAGTTATCAAAAAGTTTATTATACCAATTTATCTTTAGCAGCAGAAATCTCCTTCATTTTTGTTTTTCGTCTGAGCCCCTCCAGGTAAATTCTACAAAATGAAAAGGCAAAAAAGCACAGGAAATATCCTACAATCACAACAGCTACATTTTAGTCATTACTGTGGCAAAATCTGTTGGCCTCCAACTGCACAGAAAGATCAAACGCTATTTTTCATGCATAAGAGACAGACTGAAAATTCCCCACAGCCAGGAATTCAGATGTTAAGCCAATGTGTGGCTGAACCAATTGCATGAGGAAATTTTATTATGTCAACATGTCCAGTCAAAAATAATGTGCCAGAAGGTAATAAATAAAGTTTACAAGGTCAAGATCCTACAACTGCTCCACAATCTACAGTCCCTCAAGCTAAGCTCCCAACTGAGACTTCTAAACAATTTAGTTGCTTTTTCCCCTCCTATTTTCTTATTTCAAAAAGGAAAATCTTATCCTTAGGCTTGACTAAGGGAGAAAAACAGTACACAATTTCCTGAAATTACTCCTTCACGCTTGAAAAATGAGAAACAATCAACAAATGTATATTGAACACTTATATGCGTTGTACACTACAGGTAAATTCCTTCCAATTAAGTTCAGCTTCCCTTGAATAACAACAACAAAAAGACAACCAGGGGAGGAAGGAGCTCACAAAGCATTCAAGGGTCAGTGTCTTCAACCCCAGAACAGACTTGATGACCGGTACACAGCTCGTGCTGCTCTGGGGCCACTTCATTTGTGCCCAGGCCCTTGTTCCTAGCAGATGACTTCCAGGCCATAGACACTGCTGCTGTTTTATAGACTGAAAAATAACCAACATACCTGGGCTACTTTAACCTTCTCCTTTAGCTTAAAATAATTTTTAATTTGTATCAGAAAAAGAAAATTTACTTTCTGATTTGGGAAACGAAGTTAAAAAGTTCTCATTTGTCGCCCAGCCGGTGTTGCTCAGTGGTCGAGCGTCAACCTATGAACCAGGAGGTCACAATTCAATTCCCGGTCAGGGACACATGCCTGTGTTGCCAAGTCGATCCTCGGTAAGGGGCGTGCAGGAGGCACCCAACTGATGATTCTCTCTCATCATGAATGTTTCTCTCTCTCCCTCCTTCTCCTTTCCTCTCTGAAATAAAAAAATATTTTTAAATGCTCTAATCTGTCATCAGTAATGAGTCCTTTTACATGACAAATTGGTTTTCTAAAACCTCCTTTAACAGGTACACACAATATTAGAGTGTATAAAGTAAATAACAGTGACAATAATATACATGTAATTTCTCTCAGATGTCTTTACAATAATTAATTGCTGACGAAATAGCCTAGAAAAAGAATAACATCACAATGACATCTACTCACTGCTTATTCTAAGTCCAACTGCTCTCTATTTAGCAAATGGCGGCATGAGCGACTCCGAGGCCAGACCCATGTTCTGAGGAGTGAGTGTTCTCCATGGCTGTGGAGACCAAATGGCAGGGCTTCCCAGGACCTCCATTTCCAAAATTCCGAGCTGCGTCCTAAACAGCCTATCTTTCCACTTCATAACCACCATCATCCTAGCACCCATGAATTTATGTATACCCTCCTTAAATTAATTTATATTTCTAATTCACGCTGCCTCTGGAGGGTAACAGGTTCTGGAATGTTATTATCCACTTTGTAAAGTGGTACATCCTTTAGCTTTTGTAAAATTAACTTTGAGCTTCAAGGAGCGCCCCTAATGCTAATACACAGATTTGATTAGCAAATGTATGGCCAAGCACTGCAAACCAAAGCTTTTATTCCACCAGATCAAAGATTCCTTGTCAACTGCTATCTACCCCACTCTGTCCCTGCATTGTTTTCACTGGCTTATCTAAACTGCTTTCCTTCTCTCGTCTTTACTGTGGAACAGAAACTAAAATAGCATGAATGATTGCACAGGCCCAGCAAGCAAAGGGAGGGTCCTTTTACAAGAAACCTCTCCTTCCCATTTTGGCCTGCCCCTGCCTCGGACCGCAGCTGCTCACCTTTCCCTCCAGGGCAGCCACTCAGAGGGGACGCAGCTTCACTGGCAGGAAACGCTGCCTCTCACTTGCAGCCACTGTTGAGTGCAAGTCTCACTGCACACAAAATTAACACACAAGTGTGTAATTGTAGCTTTATGCTCAAGTGCCCTCATTATGCACTTTCAAACACTTTCTTACCAAGGATCCATCAAGGACATTCGGTATCACAGGTCTGTAAAGTGTACAGTGTGCTTTGTGATAAAACGGAAGCATCATGCAGCTTCAGAGAGAAAGTATGTGTGTGACGCACAAGACAATAATCTCATTCTAAAAATGTTAACTAAAAAAGGAACGTATTTCCAAAGTACATACATTTGGTGAAGGGGAGGGATGCCTAACAGCAAAAGGCTGGTAATCCATACAATCTACCCTTGAAGAAAAGAGGACCAGTACCTAAAGACAAGTGACTAAAATCTTGCATAAATTATCACAGGGGAGAAAAATTCAGCCAAGAGTCTCCATGCCTTGTTTACATATAACATAAGCAGGAACAAATTCAACAGTGAAGGGAGCCATGCTCATTTCTAATGTGAAAGCTGACATCTAGGCTGCCAGCATCTACACTGAAAGCAAAATGAAACGTCAGACTTTTCCATTCCAAATACATGCAGTCACTTTGAAACCGGACCGAGAGCCTAAGTAGGAAATGTACCCACATGTTTGTGCGGAACTCCTCTCCCAGAGGTCACAGGGTGCAAGAGCAATCAAGGCTCCGCGCACCCGCCTAATAAATAGGTCAGCTCCGCTACCAGAAGCAACAGTTTCCAGGAAAGAGCCACTTGCAGAAGGGAAACGGCCAGTGCTGCCTCGCGGGGTGCCCTGACCTCCACCCAGAAAGTGCTTTCCCAGGAAGGGAGGCACGCGGTCTTTTATTTAGGGATGACTACACCTCATGGGAAAACAACTTGAAGTCCCCATGTTTCTTGTTATATTATTGCCCAAGCGGCCACCGGTAATTTTCAATCAGTGAATATAATCTCTGAGTTGTTTCCACTTTGACAAAGAGCACAAAATAAAAATCAGAACAGCACAACAGTACCTCACACCCGGGCTAGCAGCAGGGCTTTCCAATAAGACTTTAAAATAAGTGCCCGGGCGCAGTACTTTCATGTTTTAGAAAACCACCACTTGGTCCGCACACGCGGCAGGGATGCCATCCACTACAGGGACGGAAGGAGCGGCTCGCCCCGCGCCCTCTGGCCAGAGATGTCTATTTTTGTAAAGCACAAGGAGCCAAGGGCTCCACCACTCTCCTCTATACACCGGCTGCCAAAACGGATGTGCCAAAGGGGAATTTCAGAGAATTTTAAAGAGATAACCTTTGCTGAGGCTGCAATGTCAACTTCGTAACCGCATGGCTGGAACATGTGCAGTGAATGCAGGACTGAAAAGACTGCTCTGACTGAGATAACCATGGAGAAAACAGGGATTTACTAGAGTAAGACTAGAATTTTAAAGCAGCCAACAGAGAGCCAAGCAACTGGTGTCTTCAATGGAAATGAACTTGACGGTGGGGGAACAGCCGGCACTTTCTACCTTGGGGATTTTATACCAAAGGAGCATATAAAGTCCTCCTTCGTGTGTGTGTGTGTGTGTGTGTGTGTGTGTGTGTGTGTGTGTGTGATTTGTTAATACAGCTTTAAAGTTGTGTGTGTTTTTAAGGTAACCATGTAATTGTATTATTACCAACAGTCTACAACTCACCCTTTGAGGGTTAAAGGGCTAGTTGTTGCTATAGTCTTTCTACATTTCTTTTTCTCTCCTCCAAGAAGGAAGGGAGGGAGGGAGGGAATGAGTTTGGTACTTGAATCAATGAAAATGTGAATTAAAAAACCACCAAGCCCCTCTAATATGGAAATTTCAAAAACTATATTATGTTAAACATGAGTCTCTAAAATATACAGTTTGAGTGTTTTATAAGATATTTTTAAGGGAGAAACATGTATATGGTGAACGCGTGCCTGCAGAAAAATACTAGCAACAATAATACAGAAGGGTCAGACGTCTTCACATACCACGCCAAGACCTCAGCCTGCCTATCGGGCCTCCGAGACTGAGAACCCAGGGAGGTGTGGGGCCTGCGGCACCCTCCCTGAGTGGGAGACACTAGCTGGGAGGCAGGCAGGCAGCTGAGGCTTGGCCCTGAGCTACCCAGGGACACAAAAGCCTTCAAGTGAGCAGAACCAGCCTTTGTGTTTTTTTGCCCTGACTTTCGGAATGTACTCCTAACCAACAATGAGGCACAAGAAGAAAAGGAGTCCCTTTGGATTAGAAGATGTTTCTACTACTAACCCCTCAGATTTCTCCCCAAAGTGGCTGAAAACTGACTCCTTGCATTTTATTCCCTGCATCAGTCTGAGGTTGGGGGGATGGTGGTGGTGGTGGTGGTGGGGGGGTGATGAAGAAGATGCTCAGAACTATATCCAACACGTGTTTGGACCAAGAAGCTATTTTTTTGAGTCGGAAAATCCACATCTACTCCCCCATCCTCAGCAGGCAACCCTAATCACACTTTATTGTGAATTACTTTTCCAGGGACTATTAGAATTGGCAGAGATTTCAGGTCACTGGCTCAACCCTCTCCTTACTAAGATCAAAGGTTACGAAACCTGCACAATTTCATCCATCTGGTCACAAACAGGCTCAATTCTCTGTGCGCCTGCCCCACCCCGAGCTCACTCCACTCTCCTGTGACACTCAGCCCTGAAACGAGTAGTGTGTCAGTGAAGCGTGAGGAGAGAGAGACTGTAAGTCAGCGGTTCTCAACCTGTGGGTCGCGACCCCTTTGGGGGTCGAACGACCCTTTCACAGGGATCGCCTAAGACCATCGGAAAACACATATATAATTACATATTGTTTTTGTGATTAATCACTATGCTTTAATTATGTTCAATTTGTAATAATGAATTTGGGGGTCACCACAACATGAGGAACTGTATTAAAGGGTCGCGGCATTAGGAAGGTTGAGAACCACTGCTGTAAGTGGACACTGGTCTGGGACTGGAAGGGGGAGGCTGTGGAGACCTTGCTCTGTTCTAGAAGACAGCAGTATAACAGACAAGGCTGGGACCGGGAGCACAGGAGAAGCAGCAGGAGTGGGAAGGCCTTGAACAGGGCGACCGGTGAGTAAAGAAGACAATGGCTACAAAGGAAAGAGGTACACAATGGTTTTGAAGTTTTAAAAACTGAAATTTTAAAACCTAGGTGGTTTAGATTAATTTAGAAAGCGTTAGGATGCGAAATCTCTACCAACACAGACAGATACTCAATGCAAAAGCAGGCAGAAGAGTCTCTTACTTTTGAATCATTTAGCACATAAACTTAACCTACAGTGATATTGGGTAACAGCTTAAAGAGGAGTTCCATTATGAGGCTGAGACAGCATGAGGAAATCATGCTTTGAAAAAAATATCAAAGTCCTTGAAATATAAATGTATCTTAAAGCAAATGCTTGTATAAAAAAGAGAAAATTATTTAATTATTCCCCTTGCCAAAGAAGATTTGCAATTTTTTTCTTATTTCATCAGATGGAACATGTCCCAAGTATCCCCAAAAGATTGGTCAGGAAAAAATATAAGATGTTGACTTTGAAAATTATTAACAGAAGGACACCTGAGGGCAGGCAGAGGAAGGTTTACTTAACGTGGAAGGTTCACCAGATGTTCACTTCTTTCTACCGTCTCTTCTTCAGTAACAATTCAGTAAAACTGGGCATTCTAACCTACTCGTGAGAAAATCGTAAGATATTACCCTCTCAAAACTATATTTCACCACAGATGTAATCTCAGATTGTCCATTCGAAGCACCCTGGCAGGGAAGCCAGTAGACTTTGGGGAAATACAGAAGTCACTTAATGGTTTTGCTAGAATGTGAAGGGGTATAAAATAATTGTCCTAAGGTACAGTCCTCCAAACCAATGACAAATAAGAATAATTGGGTCAAAAGATTTCTAATCAGACCATATTTTTACTAGTATTTTAACTATAAGAAAACAATCTCTTACACACCATTAAAATGAAAAAGCCAGGTTTCAAACAGCATCCCCAAATGATTTTCACTTTCACAAACCCCTGAATAAATGCACTGTATATTTTGGGAAGAGGGGCGTGGTTTCCAACTATTCCTTTGACATATTCAGTTTTCCTTCAAGAATGTGGCTTGTAAGACAAGGTATGAGGAATTGTAGGAGGAATTGGTGAAGAATGGTCACCTTTTCTAACCAGAGATGCTACATTCAACAATCACTTAAAACCCACAGCTACGTCACACTGCTGAGAAAAGGATTAGCAACACCAGCTGGTCATTTGGTTCCAGAAACCTCCTTCCAATGTCCTCCGCTCCCCAGGCTGGTGGGAGCCTGCTAAGCCACCTCCCTAGCTGCCTCTGATCACTCCGCACATCCAGGACAATTCAACGTTAGGGGTTCGGGCACCCCATCCCAACAAGTTCCGATCCTCCCTCTAGGAACTGCCCTTCCATGGAGGAGCCTCCAGAGGCCACACCCTGACGTGCAGCGGATGGGAACACAGGAAACCTGCCCTGCCACTGGTACGTTAAGTAACGGTGCTTTCAATGATCCGCCGGGCTTTCCTGCAATCAGACCAAATTCTAATTCTACTTTATCTCAACTACAAAAAAATAAAACACCAATTTCTTAAATTTTCATTAGAAGGAAAAGAGGGTAGAGAAGAGAATCGAAGGAACTTAAAAAACCTGAAGGTTAATCAGGGCAAGGCTTTCAAATATTTTGACTCCAAATCAAAAGATGAGTTATGTTTTATAGCTCATCCCTGAGCACATGACACCCTTAGCACATGTGATGCATTCATATTTTACGCTCTAATTCTTTCCCTTTTAAAAAATCCTGGCTGTAGCCTAATGCATTGCTTTTGTGGCCCCACTAATGAGTGAATCACAATGAACAGTTGAAAAACACTACATTTGAGCTTCATTTTTTTTCAGAGAATACTGTTTTGAATGATACTGTACCAGAATAAATTAGTGTCCATAGATACTGGTTCCCCAACCCCAGCCCTGACCTACAGTTGCCACTGACACACACTGGCACGGCCAGAGAAAGAGCCACCACTGGGCAGGTCACCAGGATACAACTGCCACCTGAGAGGCAAAGTCCACAGAGCAGGGAAGCGACCTACTGAGCTCCCTGCCGCGCGGAGAGGAGACAGCAGCTCCAGCAAGGAAACCGGAGCCACGGCGAGAGGGGCAGAGCGAGGCTGGTCAGCTAGGTCATGGTCCTGGGCTGAGGCTCAGAACGAGCACGTGCTAAGGGAGCAAGGAGCGCGGGCTACAGACACACGTCGACCTCACAGCTGGAGAAAGAAATGAAAAGTCTGAAAAGGAGTTCCAGAGCAGACAGGGTAGGAAAATGAGATGGGAGTAAATTCTAAAGTAAAAGAGTGAAGAGGTCCTGAGCCCTGACAGGGGAAGCCCACCCAGCCCACCCTGGCCTCCTGCCTATGCCAGAGAGCAGCTCCTGGGCCCTGCAGCCTGTTCCTGCTGCCCCCTGCCTGCCGGGAGTGGGTGATGCCCCCAGGCACCTCCTAGGCTCTGCTCACAGCCGCCCTGCCCTGGCATGTGCAGGTGGGTGCTGTGGGAAGCAGAGGGTGCTGCCCCTGCCCATCCCCACCCATGGAGCTGGCTCTGAGGCCAGGGTCCAGGTCCACCCACCACGACCAGTGTCACCTGCTTCCCATCTCTGCACGTCTCCATCAGAGCACTTCCCACACTGCGGCTGTTTGACAGGGTGCCTGGTCCTAGCCCCGGCTCTCACCCCACATCCAGAGGAGCAGGGCTGACCCCAAAGCCCTGCAGTCCTCTACCCGCTGACATCAAGGCCCAGGTCAGTGCCCCTGGCTCCCAGAGTCCTGTCTGGCTAGTGGGAAAGGGAGAGTCTTGTCCAGGGTCACGGAGCCAAGCTGGGATGTGTGTGCCAGGCCCCTGTGGGTGCACTTCCAGGCAAGGCCAGTGGGTGGGCCACACACTGACTCATTTCGTCCCTTCACTCACTCACCGCTGAGCAGCTGGTTCTGCCGGCCTGGCCCTGTGAAGCAGCACCTGGGCGGCTTGGGGAGTGTAGGGGTATCGAGGGAGGACGCGGGACAGCTCCCAACGGAAGGGACGCTGCACGGAGTCTTAGGAATGACCTGGTGTGGAAGGGGAGGGGGGAGGTAAAAGAGGCTATGGGGTAGAAATGGTGATGGAGAGAGACCGGACTTGGGGTGGTGAACACATGATACAATATACAGATGATATGTTATAGAATCGTACACCTGAAACCCATAGAATTTCATTAACCAATGTCACCCCAATAAATTCAACGATAAAATAATAATTTAAAAAACAACCCCCAAAAAAAGAGTGAAGAGGAAGGATCATGACTTCTTTGGATTTTCTGCATAGATCCCAAAGAAGTAAAAGTAACACATCACAGGGATAAGGCAACATATCTGAGGACTCTCACCGTGAGAACCCTGGCACCATGCTCTTGGGGTAATTCTGAGGTTCCCCAACAATGAGTTCTTTGCAGGGTTTATATGAATATTCAAGCAAATAATATCTCTGGCAGAAATACTTGGAAAAAAGTTATTATTTCTACCTGAAATATGCAACGATGCTAAGAAGAAGACAGTTAACATGCAGGGGTCCTCAAACTTTTTAAATAGGGGGCCAGTTCACTGTCCCTCAGATCGTTGGAGAGCCGGACTATAGTTAAAAAAAAAACAACAAAAAAAAACTATGAACAAATTCCTATGCACACTGCACATATCTTATTTTGAAGTAAAAAAACAAATGTTTTCGGCGGGCCGCATGTGGCCCGCGGGCCGTAGTTTGAGGACCCCTGAAGGGTATACCAAAAAAAATGTATATACACTTTGAATGATTATAAAGGCAGTGTTTATTAACATACAGTTCCTTTTCAAAATTTAGAAGAATCTACAGAAATGAATAATTTTTTGTCAATGCCTGTTTTCAAACTGATGACCGTTCTGGTCCAGGCGCTGCTGAGAACTCGAAGCAGTGGAATCGCAAACACCAAGAATCATTTCATTGGGTATTTGTGCGCCCTCGGTTCATCAGCTGTTGCTGGTTTGGTACCATAAACCCTCTCTTTTGTGTATCCCCGTAAAAAGTCTAGTGAATAAATTTTCCTTGTTCAACACTTAGTCTGCTTCATCCATTATTTCAAATTAAACTTGAAAAGGAGTGAAAATTAAGTGAGTTATCAGGTGTTACAGCGTGTATACATTTGGGGGGAACACCGTGTCCAAAAGAAATGTATACACACTTTGAATAATTATAAAGGCGGTGTTTGTACTTCAACTGCATTTTCAAACTTCCTTTATTCAGAGCTTAGTCTGGCTGAAAAGAAAGACACATCAATTGAGCTATCAGCTGCTAGAGTGTGTATACATGTTTCTCCCTGTCTAATGGAGAAGCTGAATGCACATGAGAAAGACCATTGTAGGCAACAGGCACTGGGTGAGAGGCTGTGAGAACAGGGTGCCTGCGTGTCTCACAAACGCCCCACCCAGCTGGCACCGGGCCAGAAGAAACTGAGGCAGCTGTGCTGGTGCGGTTGGTCTCCTTAGAAAACACAGAAGTTAAGCTACTGAGTTCACGCCCCTCGCCTCAGGCTCCCCCCTTGTGCTCTTCTATCATAATCTCTCTGTTTGCTACCAGGGACCACAATAAAAACCCCCGATGCCACCAACTACAGCACAGGCTTACCAGCTGACTCTTCTCCTAAGTGATTGATACAGTAACTACCAACCAGACAGACCTCATTATAAAAACGTTCACTGACATCAGCTATTCCCGAAAATATAACACTGATGACAATATCAACACTCCACCTTACCCGGCACTTTAAAACTTTCTCAACGACTTTCATACAGGTGCTCTCGTGTAACTGACTCCATGACTATCCCATGCAGAGTAGCAGAACGAGTCTCCTTTCACAGGGAAGAGCCTGAAAATGTCTGGAGTGTGTGGCCAGCGAGTGACAGACTCAGTGCTAGCCTGCTGTCTTCCGATGCAAAGACCCCAGAGCGGAAGGGGAAGCGTGGCCAGGCTCCCTCACAGTTGGTGTCTGTACGTAGGCTTTGTTTTCCCAAGTGGATTTCAAAGTTCTCTGCGTTTTCCATTGTATCACATGTATTGATTCAACATTTTATTGAGCAATAAAATGTCAACAGAATCTCCAAGGCCCCGTGGAATATACAAAAATGAAGAAGACAAATCCCTGTACATAAGCAGCTTACAAGCAGAAGACAGAGATAACACATGTTTACAACTCAGCATAAACAGGGAGATTCTGAGCAGGAACAGAGAACAGCAGAAGGGAGCAGCCAAGGCCCTGGCAAGAGATGGGGGAGACCCCAGAACACGAGGAAATGCTGCTCAGGCCCGAAGCTCTGGACCTCGGCCCGGAGGGGGTACTGGCGTCCACTGGCAGGACTTTGTGCTGAGCAACAGAAACCCAGGTGGGGAGACAGGAACACAGAGAGGGAATGAGGAGTAACCAGTTCAGCACAATGTGAGGGAAGGAGAGAGCAGACTCTTTAATCCCCAAGGCCATGCTATACACAGAGCAGATGCTTAAAAAAATACTGGCTGTATGAATGGTTGACTCTGTATAAAGTAGTACATTTTATTTTAAAAGGCAAATATGTAAGTGACCACCCAAGTTAATGCGTTATAGTTAATTCTCAAATATCAACTGTGAACTGTCTGTGGAAGAATTATAGACCTTTCCCCTGTACCCCACACCTTCAGGATGCCTCCCTATATTACTGTTCGTATTAACCCAAACAGCTTTCTCCCCCCGGAAATCAAAAGTGCATTCCAAAATCATGCGGTAATAGGTTTTTATTTATTTTTTTGTTAATCCTCACTCAAGGATATTTTTTCCCATTGATTTCCACAGAATAGAAGGGAAGGAGGGAGGGAGGGAGGGAGGGAGGGAAGGAAGGAGGGCGGGAAAGAGGAGAAAGAGAGAAACATCAATGTGAGAGACATCGATTGGTGGCCTCCATACAGTAATTTTTACAGAGTACCTACCGTTTGAAATTATTGCTATCACTGCTTCCCTTTAATCAACATGAACAAATGTCAAGCACACCCCAGCGCGTACCACTTAGGCTAGCTTCAATAACGGGTGAAGGAATAAGTCACACACTGAGGTCCAAGACCCCACGGAGTCCTTAATCTCGAACCATGAGAGATACAAAACTGCAGACAATACATCATATGTGCAGACACGAAGGGAAAGAAGCTGAATGTGTTATAGGTGACACATGTGTATGTGTGTATTACGCATACACACTCATTTTAAAAAAGTAATAAACAACTAGCCTGGCTGGTGTGGCTCAGTGGTTGAGCATCAACCTATGAACCAGGAGGTCACGGTTCAATTCCTGGTGAGAGAACATGCTCAGGTTGCAGGTTCGATCCCTCAGTGGGGAGCGTGCAGGAGGCAGCTAGTCAATGATTCTCTCTCATCATTGATGTTTCTGTCTCTATCTCCCTCTCCAAAATCAATAAAAAGTATATTTTTAGAAAATAAAACAACTAAAAGTTACCCAATGGCTTCAACTTTCTTCTGGCATATCATGAATCTCCAACCCAGTACATCCAAAATCTCAAATACTACATCCCAGACCTCACTGGGGATCCAGACAAGCCACCTGATGGTTGCCCTGGTGCTAAATAACAGGAAGCCTGCTGAGGTCAGAAGAGCGGCCCACAGACAGGCTGTTCCAGACCTCACAGCCCCAGAAAGTGGGGAAAGTGGGGGGCTTTGAGTGGCACAAGCCACCAGGCAGAACCATGGGAAGTCCTGCAGGCCCAGGTCTACACACTCTGAGCTGCACAAACACCAGTGACTGACTTGAAATCCCTGCTGACCTCGATCAAGCCACAGACCTGCACAGACACCCTCCTAACCTTCTCTCGGCCTCCTTCTCTCTCCATTAGAAACTGGAGAAAATGACTGCACACCTGTTGTCAACTGAACGTTTTGCACCATACAGAATTAACAAGTATTTTCTAAAATAATAAAAACTTATTATCTGCCATTCACCAAAAGTCATCCATGTTTTATGCAAACCTTACACAATACACTTTAAATAATTATAAAAAGTTATTAACCTACACAAAGCATTGCCTTTGACACTTCGCCCACTCGCCCACTTCCGGACACCCTGCTAGTGCTCTGCAGGGAGCCCTGCCTCTCACGCCGCCACCGGACCAGGGCAGCCTGGGTCACCTGCACTTCCAGATGTCTCCCCCCAGAAAATGTATCTTTACACCATCACTTCCCGTTCTAACTCTCTCCTCCCCTCTGGGTAACACTAACCTGCCCTCTTCACACCACTGCACCACCCACCTCGCAGCTCAAATACAGCAGCACAGGGTACTGGGCTCCCAGCGCTCCCACAAGGCCCAGGCGCCAGCAGGGATCCCAGACTTCCACGTAATGGGAGGTGTCTCCACATGAGTTTGCCACCTGCTGCTGCAGAGTTTGAGATTTTTATGCCGTTGCTGTTTTGTTTCTTTTCCTCCCATCATGAAGAGCTGACTCTAGGTTCCCACAAGATGTACCACTAGTCTGAAGAGAGGAAACACTGTTGAACACACACCTCTACATGGATATACATACCTACATATGTACATCATGTTTGTATTCTAACAGCAAGAGTTATGTAATACCTTGTGAAATACAAAACCTGTCCCTAGAACAGAATAACTACCTAATGCGCTTAAGAATTTGTGTTTAATCTGATAAGAAAAATAATCAACCAGAGCACTTTTTATACTACTTGTTTGGAGGCAGTTAATTCCCAAAACATATCTCCCACTGATAGACTCTCTTAAAGGGCTCCTGTTTGGCTTCTCCGTGCCCAGAGGGGAAAGCTCGAAGGCCTGGTCTACTGTGGCCCCGTCTGCAGCGGGCAGAGGCTGGCACAGCCACAGAAGTGCTTGTACATTCCACTGGTCTAATGAACACGTGGAGTTTTCCTAATTTTTCTTGCTGTACTCCACAGCTGAGTGAGTGTCAGGCCAATGCCACGGTACAGGTTCCATTTGAATGACATATGCCTTCAGTCAACCAGAGAGATGTTACAGCATTAAACAACCCGAGTAGACAGAACAAGAATACAAAATGCCAAATTAGCGCTCGCAGAACCAGATCTGCTGGTGTGCAGCTTTGCCCTTGAACTAGGTTCCATGGGAGTGAGGGTGCCTGTGGTGAATGCACCTTTCCGGGCCCTCGCGGCACCAGGGCACGGTGCTTGCACACTGGTACCACCGGGACACGCTGCGTGGACTCTGGAGTGCGAAGTGCTGGGGCCGAGCTCCAGCTCTGTCCTGATCGGCTGCATGCCCTCTGTGAGCCTGCATTCCCTCCCTGCCCTCAGAGTCCTTAACCCCCTTTATAAATGGTGTTACAATGCTCCTTCCACCTCACTGAGGAGCTGCTGCTGTGTAAACACCCTACATGGTCAACCACTGTGTAAATAATCGCAGATAATAACATCACATCACCCATAAGAACTTCCTAAAGCACGTGCAGTGAGCGGCCCAGCAGCCCTGTGCACACCAGTCCGTCCTCTGGCTGCCAGGCCATGCACACTCTCTCAGGGTTTGGGTAATTCCTCACCATATGAGTCTGAAGGGAGGCTGTGATATGGTGATTTATAATAAGGTGTGTGTGTGGAGGGGGGGGGGGATCCCCCATAGCTCCTAAAACCCAGGGAATTCCTAAGTCCTGAGAGCCACCAAGGTGTCTTTTATTATGTTAATGAGGTACCTCCGGAACTCCTATAAGGATGGAGGCTGGGAGCCAGGAGAACCAACTATGTGATTAGAGGGTGGAACTTTCAGCCCCACCCACATCCCCACCCCAACCTCAGGAGGGGAGGGGGGCAGGAGGTTGAATCAGTGGCCAATTATTTAATCAATCGAACCTATGTATGAAGCCTCTTTAAAAACCCAAAAGGACAGGGTTCACAGATTGCAGGTTGTGAACATGGAGATTTGGGGAGAGAGACGGGCTCAGAGGGCACCGAAGTTCCCCACCCCTTCCCCATACCCTACCCCATGCATCTCTCCCATACGCTGTTCTGAGTTCTATTCTTGTATAACAAACTGGTGGCTTTTTAAGTAAAATGTTTCTCAGTTCTGTGAGCTGCTCCAGCAAATTAACTGAACCAAAGGAAGGGGCATTGGATCTACAGCCATTGGTCAGAAGCACAAGTGACAACCTGGCTTGTGATGGCATCGGAAGTGGGGTGAGCCAGCGATCTTGTCGGACTTTGGGATCTGAGCCTATGTCCAGGGAGATAGTTGTAAGAATTGACTTAAACTGTAGGACACCCTCCAGGTGTCGAGAATTGCTTGGTGGTGTGGAAAAAACACATACACACTGTAATTAGTGTCAGAATTATAAGAGGCCAACTCTGCCTCCTAATAGAGAGGTAAAA
Source organism: Myotis nattereri (assembly GCF_964212035.1). Lineage (NCBI taxonomy): Eukaryota > Metazoa > Chordata > Mammalia > Chiroptera > Vespertilionidae > Myotis > Myotis nattereri. Next base: position 94,815,120 of record NC_138081.1, on the reverse strand, counting down.
AGTGCCAGACACTCACTAGCAAGGAGGGTACTGCCATGTGATCCAGGATCCACCACTCGAAAGTACATACCATGGCCTTGACTCAATCAGTAACACCGAGAAACAAGAACAGGGGGAATACTGCCTGGTAGTACCAGCCATCGGGTGAGTGCCCCACATGTGTGTTAGCAGGATACCAGCAGGGTATTGGTGGAGGACAAGCTGTGGAATTGCATACCAAGTGACAGCAGAGGCCTTCTCTGTCCTCGTGGCCTGGTTTGGGCATCATCCTCACAGGGGGTCTCCCTTAGGCCTGCCCTGCTTGCTGGCCCCATTCTTCAGCCTTCCTGGCCCTTCTGTGAGCTATTCAATAGCCTGTCTATACTTCCACTTCTGCTTGGATCGGCCAGACTTGGTTTTCATTCTTACAACTAAGAATTCTGGCTGATACAAGCAGTTTCTGAAACGGCGGGGAAGGTAAGTAGGGAAACTACAGCAGAACTTCTAAGTGTGTGGCACAGCAGAGCAAAACCTGAAGGCAGCAGGACACACAAGTGCCCGGATACACATGACGAGGGACAGTCGCCCCATCCCAGGACAAGCACAAGACAGGAACCAAGTCCCCAGAACATTTTGAGGTACCAACCAAAAGTCAAGAGTGAACATGGTCATGTGAGAAGGCCCACAGGCCACGTGGAACAAGATTTCAGAGGCAGCCCATTCTAGTGTATCAGTGTGGATCACCAGTTCAGAAGTGGATACGTTCAATGTCAACTAAGAATTTTAATACAGAGAGGGCATTCATCGAAGTAGAAGTTGACCAAATGTAGATGGGGGCCGGGGGCAAGGAAGATTTCACAGAGAAAATAACATCTGAAGCAAACGGAAGGGGAAGGCGGAATGGGGGATTTCAGGCGGGGACAGATAGCATGACCACGGATGGAGGGAACTCCGCCCAGTGTGTTTTCACCACGAGGCTGGAGGGTTGGCAGGAATCAAGGCTGGAGAGGAGACAAGAGTCCATGCAGAGGGCCACGCCATCAGGATAACAAGTTTGAATTTTATTTTAACAGGGATTCACCAAAGAACTGTATGCAGGAGAGGAGCATATCAGACTCACAGTGCATCCTCGCAAGTTTGCTCTGGACGCTGCAAGTGAAGGAAGGACTATAACTGGTCCTGCACCATTTGGGAGTCATGAAGAATGAGAACCGAAGGCATGACATGATCTGCAGGAATCGGTGCTCAGCTGGATGAGGGCAGTGAGGGAGGAACAAGGATGACTTCCACATGGATGACGTAAGTGGCAGAGCAGTGCCATGATTTTATGGGGCAAATGATGGACTGGGCAGAGACAAGCCAATGGGATACTCAGAACTGCATTTCCAGGGACATGTCCGGGTGGAGATGTCCAGCTGGTGATCAGAAATCGGTCTCAAGCTGACCAGGCTGCAGTCCAGGGCAGTCACTGGACCAACATGGAACAGCAGAGGCTACGTAAGACACCTAGAGGTGGCAGGCCAGGCCCGAGACTGCGGGCTCGCCCGACTCAACGTGAGGTCCACAGGGCAGAGGGCATGGTGCAGGCACACCCCCCACACACTACCATCTCATAAACAGAAATGCAAACGCACTGGCCTGTGCACATGCTTTATCTGCATGGGCACATCAGTGCTATTGACGAAAAATACAGAGCCCGGATAAATTTCCTTAAATAACTTCTTGGTGTTACTAGGTATAGTAAGGAAAGCAACAGCATTAACGAGAGATACAACTCTCAATCTTTTCAGAGACCTGACTTCAAAAATGGATAACCGTGTGCAAATCAAATTTGTAAAGTATGACTTTAAAATATGCATAGAATTCGGAATATTAAACAGTGAACTTCAGTAACAGTAAAAATCTAGAAAGGAAATTTCAAACTCCTTTCAGGAAAGCAATTTTTTCAACAGAAGTATTTAGCATGTTACATGAACATGTTATTCGCAGAAATGTACAACGTAGAAGGTTTTCATCACATCTACCACCTCTGTTAGCCAAAATGTAGCATCTTGTAGTCACCAACGAGCTGCAGTAAACCTCTAGGACACTCAACAACAGAACATGGCAGTCAGCCTTCCTTCTATTAGGAAAAAGAAAACATTCTCAATAACTACAGCTTTCTTTGTGACTTGTTTTCTTCCTAAAGAACGCATTTTAAACAATCACTCACTGGCAAAAGCATGGTACTGTTTAAATTTGGGCAGAGTCTGGCATCTTAACTTGGGGAGGAGAAGTCAATGGGAGAAAGACTGTAACAGTTTTAAGGTTCTGTTCTTCTCACATTAAAACACAGCCTCATGTGAAATAAGAATAACAAAGGCATTTTATCATTGAGTACCATGAGTGCAATTAATTTTGAATAAATGGCAAACATTTCTAAACTTTCCTAGGGAACAAAATAAAGATGCCGCTAACTAGACTGAAAGATGGACATGGACAGAAGGAAGCTATGGCACTCAATTAACAATTTGTAAAGCTCAGAAACCCGATCACATAGTGCATACTCATATCACTCCCTAAGAAACTACAGAAGTCCTTCCTTCTACATAGTGGGTTTTCTGCTACATCACATACTGCAGTGCAATGGCACTTACTGCCAATATAATGAAGGAATGATAACTAAGTGGTTGTTAGTCTCAAACATTTACCTGGACACTACGCTTGATCTATCTACTCAAACAGGCAATTTGAAGATGCGCTTTCAAAGCACACTGTACATTTAGGTGAAAGGAGATGTCATACGCCAATTAAATTCAAATATTTAACTAATCAGTTACTACAGGAGGCCGAATCTTTGCACCAGAGTGATGAGGTCAAGGTGTGGCTCCTGCTCGTACAAACCCTAAGGAGCGAAGGACAGTACTCCAATCACGGCCAACCGTCAGCATGCTGTGACCATGACGAACTCCACGAAGGAGAGTGACGCTGAGCCAGAGGTTCAACAGACAGAGATAACGTTACCTAAGGGGTCAGAGCTCTCAGACAAGAACTAATGGCACCATGACGAGCGTGGGCACATTTAGGATGGCAGGGTCTGTGTGCAGGGGTAGAGGGTGGGGCCCGTGCTAGGGGACGTGGCACTGAGCCGGGTGTGAGAGGTCTCTAAGAAGTCCCTTCTCAGCAAGTGACAGGAGGTGGAGATGCAATTCCAAGCTGAAGGTCTGCTGCATGCTGGTCACGAGACCCAGCGGCTAGGCCTGAGCCTCGGTGTTTCACCCTCTCAACAACCTGATGAGGTAGAGAGCATCATCCTCACCTTCCAGATCAGAGACCAAGGCTGCCCAGCTCAGTCATGTCCACAGCACGCAGCTCATAAATAAACAAGTCTCGCGGGAAATCCGGAATACCTGAGGCCAGTGCCCTACTCTAATGCATGAAGATGACAGAAACATGAGGCCTTAACCAACTCAGGAAACAAGGGCAAAATCAAGTATGAGTCTTTGGCATTGCCCCACGGGACTGGGGATACCATGGCTTTGTTACAAGAAATGAGCAAATCAGATGGAGAAGTAGCTGCTTCTGAGGCGGCTAGAGAAACTCCTTAGCAGACAGGTGAACGGGCAAGCCTGGAGCTGGGAGACGGGCCGGGGCTGGAGAAGGAGGTCCAGGGGACCAGGCTCAGCGCGACAGCTGAAGCTAGCCACATGCCCGAGACTAACCACGAGGGGCCGTACAGACACGGGGATTGCAGACCAGGCTCGCCCCTCCAGACACAACCAGGCAAACATCTAAGCGAAGAAAAGCCCTCCAAGTGCCTAAAGCATTCCAGTGGAGCACTGTACACTCTTCCTCCGCACGTGCTTAATGATGCACATCATTTATCGCAGCTCTAATCTGCAAACTGTAAGGACACAGCTGACAGCACAGCAGGGGGATCACGATTTGCAGTGGACAGTTCTACATCTCTAATGGAAACTACTGGCTCTCCCTTTCAAAATCGGTCTCAATTTTTATACGGATTCACAAAAATATTCATGGCTAAATTTTAAGTTTAAAATAATAGACTAGAATTAGTTATCCTCTTGTCAAAGTATGGTAATTTCCTCACAAGAACATTGTTTTCTAAGAGAAAAGTAGTTACAAGTCAGTAAAATATGTCAGAGCTGAACTATTACACAATTATAGTGACAGAGAATTCTATATAAGTAGCCTAACCTACCTCAGAATTTTCCAATCATTAATCTTCAGGTTAGTTCTACATGAATACCGGAATTTGTGCCACAGCTCCCTTTATTCAACACATGTTCCCTGGGGCCTCCTTTTGTCAGGCACTGCCCACGTGTCAGGGACAAAGACATGAAAAGGCCTGCTCCCTGGCTTCCAATGTGCTTAGAGTCCAATAAGGAGAGAAAATTCCAATGGCATTTTCATAGAAACAGAAAGAAACTATCTTAAAATGTGCATGGCACCACAAAAGACCCCAAATAGCCAGAGCAATCTTGAGAAAGAAGAAAACTGTAGGCACCATGCTTCTCAATTTCAAACTATATTACAAACCCATAGTAATCAAAGCAGTAAGGTTCTGGCATTAAAACAGGCACATAAACAGAACAGAGAGCCCCAAAACAAACTCCCACATACAGGGTCAACGAATTTTTGACAAGGGCAATAACACAATAGGAAAAGAATAGTCTCTTTGTAAATGGTGCTGGAAAAACTGGATAGCCACAAGCAAAAGTGTGAGTGACCCACGTCTTATACCATATACAAAAAATAGCTCGAAATAGATTAAAGATTTAAATGCAAGATTCGATATCATAACACTCATAGAAGTAGACTTATATGTGGACCATAAAAAGAAAGCAAAAGGCCAATTTCACAGAAACAAAATAGAATGGTGGTTGCCAGAGGTTGGTGAGATGTACAAAAGGTACAACCTTTCAGTTTAGGAGGAAGTTCTGAGCCCCAGTGGCTGTAGTTAATGACACCGTATTGTGTACTCACAGTTGCTGAGAGTAGATTGTATACCTTCTCTCCACACACACAAAAAAGAAAAGTTAACTATGTCAGGCAAAGGATGTAGTATTAGTTATCTTGATCTTGGTATTCTTTCCATAATGTATATGTACATCAAATCACCATAGTGAACACTGTAAATGTACACAATGGTATTTCTCAATTATTCCTCAATGAAGCTGGGGGCGGTGGAGAAGGAATAAAATAAGAGTCCGCATATAAGTGGTCAATGCCACACTAGAGCTCAACCTAGAGTTGGGGAAAGATGGGAGGAAGGAGGAAGGAAGGACCAAGGAAGGCTTCGCTCAGCAGAGCAGACTCAGAGTACGAGGAGCCGTCCATCACACAGTAAGAATGGGAGGTGGGTGGAAGTTCCAGGCAAGGAACAGCACGTGGAAAGACAGAAAGCCAAAAAACAAGAGAATGTGTCAGGATAACTAACCAGCGGGCTCAGAACAGCGAACAGCATGGCAGTGGCAGTTGGGAGGGGACCTTATGTGGACTCGTTTTTTCCAAAATACCTGGAAGGCTCCATCTTGCTGAATGGAAATCACCAATGAATACTTATCAAGCCATAAAACAAGACATACCGGGAAACGTTGGGTTAATCAGATCAGCCATGATTCCAAGAAAGAATGAAATGTGGGAACATTTATTAATTCTTAGTACCACATCCTAGGCTACCTGCTCTTACACATGAAATCTCATTCAGTAATCACGACCCCTCTTTTAATAAGGAGGAAATTACACAGACTGTTTAAGTAGCTTGCTCAAGATCACTCACCTTGAGAAGCAGCTATTGCTTAAATCAGGTTCATTTTATTCCAGACTGTACTCCCCGCCTCCCCCCACAATACAGGACTTTAGAATTAGATGTCTTCATACGGCACTATATAGGCATACATTCAGTTATTATATTTAAATCTGAAAACTGAAAGAAAAAACTAAGTTTTCAAGTATACATAATCCTTTCAGACACCAAGAAGCCATCAGGAAAAAAGCACCTGTGGCCCCTCGAGGAGGAGAAAAGCAGTGACTGTCCCAGACTCACAAAGAGCCAGTCCCCCGTGGCCTGGCAGGTACCGGCATCATCTCACGTGGGATGCTGCACTGCACAGTGATGCTCCCCAGCTCAGGTCTCATCACAGACATGAGTGACAGAAAATGCTGGCTGTCACTGTGATCACAGTGTCCCAGTTACTACAAGCAAGTAAGAGCATGCAAGAAGAACAAGATATTCTCAGATCAGAGTATGTCCTTCCATATGACACTTCAAAAAAAAAATCACAAAAGTAGGATAAAAGAGTAATTAAGAATAGTGTTGGCGTTAGATCAGGATTCTTCTCGTCTTGGCTCTATCACTTCAAGTGACCTTGAACCACTTAACCACCCTGAGAAGTCTTAGCGTCCCACCTGAGTCAGGCCTTCTCCATTACACCCCATATAATGTGCAAGGGGGTTGCCCAAGGGACCTGATTTCTATTCGTCATGGACAGTTTCTTATCTTTTTCATTGCATACGTAAACCAGACCATTCGGTGGGTTCCCTCAACATTCTCACTGCTTTCACTTTACAAACATTTATTCAGCACCTACATGTCAGGCACTATGCCAGCCAGGTGCTGGTAAATGCAAGTGATGAATGAGTTGTACTGTCCAAAGTTACTCTTTCCTACACCACGGACTATGGCTACATAAGTGTGTATATAAGGAAACCAGGCTGCACAATAAAGAAGAAACTATGAAAGCGGTCTTAGTTTCAGACCTATTTGTATGTCTTCATCAATGGATAGTCTTTCTTTTTCCAGGTAATGACAGGGAAGAAAAAAATATCAGGTTCTAGTTACAAAGCTTAAAGATTAAAGAGATCACCACTAATGGTCTTTCAGGCATCTATATTAATAAAAGGGCAATATGCTAATTCGACAGGACATCTTCCGAACACCATCCACACGTCCTTCCAGACAAAGCCACGGTGGCGGGGGCCGAGGCAGAGGTGGTTAGGAGCGATCAGGCCAGCAGGGGAGGGCAGTTAGGAGTGACCAGGCTGGTAGGGGAGGCAGTTAGGGCGACCAGGAAAGCAGGGGAGGGCAGTTAGGGGCAATCAGGCCAGCAGGGAACAGTTAGGGGTGATCAGTCTGGCAGACAGAGATGGTTAGGGGCGATCAGGGAGGCAGGCGGTTAAGGAGCCAGCGGTCCCAGATTGCGAGAGGGATGTCCTGGATTGGAGAGGGTACGGACCAAGCTGAGGGGGGACAAACACCCACCCCCATGCACGAATTTTGTGCACTGGGCCTCTAGTAATGCTAGGAAATCCAAAGATTCTAGATATCACAAGACTAGACTGAAATCACAAATATAAAATAGGTTCAGACTCTATGATGGCTGTGTGTTAGATGTTATTAGAGAAATTTTAAATAAAGAATCATTAAATAATGTTGCAAGATAATTTTGATAGGTTTAATAAAATATTCTATCTCAGATTACGTCTAGAAAACAATGTGACAATATTTGAAAATATTAAACATACACATAATGTTCAAACACAGTATACTTAGCAGCTCTTTTCCTTGTTTACGGGGATATATGCCACCATTGTAAGTACTGCTTAAAAATACTTGTTTCCCCAGCAAAACCCAGAATCCACATTTTCCACCACCAGAAGTTCTAAGTTACCACACGATTCAGCCTTGGAGAGGCAGGCCTTAATTCAAAGCAAGCTCTTCAATACACAACCACTAAACCATAGAACTTTTAACACTATTGATATGTAAAAGAATGAATGAAATTTAACCTAGAAAATGTGTTAAATGGAGAACACAGCCTCAGTCCTGAGGATGGGACATTTCCCGGGGTCTTTGGCCTCTGGCACAAGGCTCGATGCATTTCGTTCACCATCAGGCAGGGTCTATCTATAAAAAGCCACCAGAGTGCCAGAGTCCCACCTCTGAACACAAACCAGGATGGGACTCCGAACGGGGTTGCTACCACACTATGAATGTATCCAGTGAGGATACAGAGGGGCGAGATCCACTGACATCCCCAGCGAAACAGGAGCTCTGCAGCCTGACACACTGTCACCCAACAGAACGTAGGACCATCATTTTCATGAACAAGCCAAGGCCAGGAGTGGGCACAGCAGCCACTGGCTTTCCAACTTCTTCAGACACTGTAATCCAGGGTGTGACGAGGGCAGGAAGGAGTGACAGGAGAAGCAGGGTCTGACCCCAGACCAGCAGGAGGATGACCCCTGGAAATGGCAGGACAGCCTGACTAGCTGGCCTCCCCATCCACACCCACTGCCCCCGCTGGGGGGAACGTTCACCAAGGAAGTCAGTAATATCTGTAATTATCAGCCACTCCATCTTGTTACTATGAATATTAAAACATTATTGGAGAAGATATTTAAATAAGTATTTTCAACAGATGTCTGAAGTTTTTAACTATGATTTTACTACTAGTTCTCAGAACCAATTTTCCCCCATAGGAATGCATGTTTTAAAAAGAAATTTCAATGGGCACATAAAATTTGATATAAAGAAATTCACTTTATAGCTCACTCTAAACAAATCTATCTCTTCACATATTACCTGACATCTGTATTAACACTTGGTGTCTTCGTACATGCCTGCAAGGCTACTACATTAGTGAGAAAAAAACAGCAAAAAACTGAGTCTATATGTCCCGACCCCTTAGAGTAGTCAATATTGCCACTGACACTCTCCTACCTTAATTCTCTACTGTCAGGTAAATCAAATTTCTGCAGACTAACAGCTTTGAAATTTATTAATTTGAGTATAAAATGTCATTAATATTTATAAGACAGCTGTATTCAATGTTTATCTTTAAATGATAGTGATTTTTCACCCAAAAATGTAAGTACAAATTTCAAATAAGTAAATACTATTCACTTTTTATAGTCAGAAGCTGAGGCAAGGGAAGATAAATGAATATAACAAAACAAACAAAAAAGACAACCCATGAGACACAAAAATATTTTTTAGTTTGTCTTTGCATGAATTTTCATTAGGAAAAATGGCTAATCTGATTTAATTTGTCCTTGAGAGAGAGAAAAACATCAATTGATTGCCTCCTGTACACATACCAACCAGGGATGGAACCTGCAACCTAGGTATGTGCCCTAGTTGGAAATGAAACCCGCAACCTTTTGGTGTATGGGACGACACTCCAACCAACTGAACCACCCAGCCAGGGCTAGCCAACCTTGTTAAAACTGAGAATTTGATCATTTCTGGTAGAAATTTGAATGCAGATTTCCAAATCTTTACATTCCTTTTGAAAAAAAAAATACATATGCAGGACATACACCGTATATCCCTTAAAATGAAGTCAAAGTTTCAAGTGGTAACAGATATAATTTAACACATTCAAGGAGAAAGATGAAATTCATTTTTAAATCAGAAATGTCTTCTAAACCATCAACCTCTTCCCTCAACCACTTAAAATTAGATACCCAAAGTAAAACAAGATATCTCAATAATCACTACTCTTTCACCTTTTATAATAATTTTGCTGAATTCCTCTTCAAGATGTTTCCATTTTACAATCATAAATCAGAAAATACCACATTTAAAAGCTGATAAAAACTGTCTTTAAATGCTAGTTCTAAAGAGACACTATTTACAGTTCTTAATAGTTTCCATATGAAGATCTGTTTTGTTTCGTCTTAAAGCCTTTCAACATTTGTTTTCTAAAGTCATTTCTTCATCAGCTTATTTTCCTAGTGTTACATGAGCCAATAGAAGCAGAAGCACCCGGTACGTCTGTGATAAAGACTAAAGAAACACCATTTCCCCCAGGGAGAAAGAAGAGTGACTGAGCAGTGTTTTTAATTTACAATATATCCAAACAGCCCAGCAAATAGTAAAGACCCTGTGGAAAGCTGATGCAAAGTAATAAATCAGATCTTCATTCACGGCTCAGTACTGACACAGGCAGCCACTCACCGCCTGCCACAGTGTCCTCACACAGGGCTACAGGGTAAAGTGACCCGTAACCTGCATGTTTATGAAGGACCAGTGGCTGCAGGGCAGGTCACAAGCTGGAAACGCAGCAGCAATGCCCCACAAAAAAGCAAATGCTGGGTCACCACTAGCACAGCAATGCACTGTATTGGGGGTTTCCTTCATCTATTCTTTTTATAAAAAACTAGAGGCCCAGTGCACAAAATTCGTGCACAGTAGGGTCCCTAGGCCTGGCCAGAGATCAGGGCTCATCTGTGGGGCGACTGGCAGGATGATCGGGGGACCCCTGATGGCACACGCCTTGGCTGGCCTGGTGCTGCCTGCTTGCTGGTTCCACCCCCCTGCCGCCACCGCTGTTTGCCTCCCTCTGCAGAGTGACCGGTGGGGAGATCAGGGCCCCCCACTGGCACCGGCCTTGGAGGCAACCAGCGGGACAATTGGGGGGTGGCACCAGCCAACTCACTGGCTGTCCCTATCCCCCGATCATCCTGCCACCGCCACCACCGGTCGCCTCCCCCGCTGGCACCTGCCTCAGCTGGCCTGGGGGCTAGGGGCAGCTCCTGCATTGGGCATCTACCCCTAGTGGTCAGTGCACATCATAACAACTGGTTGTTCCACTGGTCATTCTGCCATTCGGTCAATTTGCATATTAGGCTTTTATTATATAGGATTATTTGTTCCTCGGAGGAAAGCCTTCAACAACATGAAAACAGAGACCCAAAAAAAAGCAGGAAGAGACAAATTAGAAAACAGTGAAATGATGCAAATCATTAATATCTCAAAGAGATAAAAGAAAATAATCTACCCTGAAACATGAACAGAATTTTGTTAAAATAAAAAAAGAAGAATCAAGAAAAGGAAAACAGAGGGAGGAGGAGAAAGAACAGAGTGGGGAGATGGGAAGGAGGGATTTGAGTGGACCTGAAAGAGGCTTGGAAATTACAAATGGAATAGAATGACGAACTCTTCCAAAAATGAGACAGAAAACAGAAAAGATGGGAAAGTCAGAAGTCCAGTAAGTGCAGCCTCAGATGAGAGTTCTAGAACAAGAGAAGAGTAAAGCTGAGGGGCAGGGACAACAGGGACCGAATGCAGGAGGCCTTTCACGACTGAGAGTGTACAGGGCGGTGGATGGACAGGCACCTGGACAAAGCTGAGGGGCACTGGGGAAGAAGGTCCTGCAAACACGAGGAAGTGTGGACAGCGCCTGGCGCGGTCACAGGCAAGGGATGGGGAGCAGGAAGAATGGCTGCAGACCTCAGGAGAGCAACAACTAAATGACAGCAGCTGCTTTGAAATTCTGAAGACCCTGAAATTTACATAATGTTATTAACCAATGCTACCCCAAAATTTGATTTTTTAAAATTTTGAAGGCATTAGGGGTGAGTTTAATTAAATGTGTGACCAAAGATAGCAGGCTAAATTTTAAGTTGATAATTTTGTATAGCCCACAAATGATGTTACAAATAACCAAATGGCGCTTGGCAGAAAACAAGTTTCCCACCCCTGCTCTAGAAGGTGAAATTTACAATACACTGTTGGATCTAAACGGCTTACAACAAAACATTATAGTGGGCCCTGGCCAGTGTGTGTGCTCAATGGCTAAGAGTATCAGCCTGGCACCCAGGGGTTGCAGGTCTGATTCCCGGTCAAGGGTATGTACCTGGGTGAGAGTTCAATCCCAGGTCCTGTTCAATGTGTGCAGGAGGCAACCAACAGATGTGTCTCTCTCACATCTATGTTTCTTTCTTTCCCTACCCCTCTCCCACCCTCTCTGGAAAGCAATGGAAGAAATGCCCTCAGGTGAAGATTAACAACAACAACAAAAATTGTAACTGATAAATCTAAAATGCAGTGAGTAATAAATACATGTCCAATATTAAAGAAAAAACAATTATTAACTTCAAGAAAAACAAAGAGCCGCACGGGAAAAGAAAACAGCAATTTAGTACATGGCTCATTTCTAAAGAGAATTTCCCCAGCCTCAATAATGTAAATACAACAAACCAAAAATCACAACAAATGTATGGTGGGAGGCTGAGCAGATATGAAGGGTTCATGCTTGGGATGAGAACAGGCCGAAAGGAGAATGAAATCATCATCTTCCAGGGAAACCAACAGTCAAGCCTACACTAGCAACCCAAGGCAAACACAGAGGCACCTGGAGGGCCAGCTCGGGAGGAAGGTCAGAGAGGCTGCCCTGGGGGGAGGAGGCAGTGACTGCCCTTCTGAGGGCAGATCTTGTAAAAACGATTCACATTATAAACCATTCACATCTATAACCTTGATACAAATAGAAACTATTGTAAAACTAGGCTAACAGAAAAGATTAAGGACACTAGTAGAAAAGACTTACAGTATCATAAGCCAAAGCATTTCTGAAAGCCACACTTTACATATTACCATTACTCAGAGTCAAGCTAAAGCCCAAGGGAGGCACTAAGGGTATGTCCTCTGCTCAAAGCACACTTCCGAAAGACGAGATAAGTTGTCAGAGAGGGTCCTCCCCCTATCGCCCTCAGAGGGATGAGAGATTATTACTCTTCACAACACAAAGAACTGGAAAACTACAATTCCCAGTATACCCTGCAGCCCATTCATTATTTTAAGTACACGAGGCTTTGCTATGAGGGAGAAGATTAATTTTAAGGAAATATAGAACTAGTTTTCACAAGCCATTTCTAGCCTACTGTGTTCTACAGACATAATTTTTCCCTTCTCTACTTGAAGACAAAAAAGAAAGAAAACAAATCATCTGTTAAGGGTTGAACACTATTTTACTTCAAAGAACAATATAAAGACGATGGCACTGGAAGTCTAGAAATACCAAATGTTCGAGCCAGAAAGGAACTAAGAGTCACAGAATCTCCTCTCCCCTCTGCACGCCCCATGCATCGTTTTAGGAAGAAGAACCCAGGGCTCAACCAAAATGCGCAGGAGCTGTGTGCAGCATCATGGAGACTGGAATAATTCACTTACCATTCAATAATTGAAAACCTGTTTGGCAATTACACTACATAAGTAGAACACAGAACTGGGGTATTCATAAACCTAGGTTCTACTTCCATTTGTAAAATAAAGACAATCCTATATAACAAAAGCCTAATATTCAAATTGTACCCTCGGGCTCAATCACTCACTATGATGTGCGCTGACCACCAGGGGGCAGCGCGGAATACGGTGGGTGTTGGCAACGAAGCACTGGCAATGGGCGGCAATGGAGGCACTGCCGGCCCTTATGGGCCCTGATGAGAGCGGGATGGTGGCAGGATGGTGGAGCAGGTGAGTGGGCGGCACCACACCAAGGCGGGTGCGAGCAGGGGCCCGACTGCCCCGCAGATCATCCTGCAGATGGCAACCAGCGGCGGCGGCAACAGGGGGCGGGGGGACAGGGCCGCTGCCCGGCTCCCAGGCACTGAGGGGCCCGGCCCCAGTTGATCGTATTGCAGGTGTGATGGTGGAATGGGTGAGGGGCGGTGCCAGGCCAAGGCAGGGTACCAGGCGGGGCTATGAGGCTGAGGGCCAATCTACACAGGCCATCTGGAGGGACCCCACCCATGCACAAATTCGTGTGCCAGGCCTCCAGTTATTCCATATTTCACAAGAAAATTTATGAGAATGAAGTGGGTTTAAAATTCTTAAAGAAAAAAAAAAAATACTCTCTCTACTGTCCCCAAGTTACACAACTAACAAAATCACCTCAAACCCAACATCCAAAATCAAACTCAAGGTCCTTCTCAAAACATGCCTCTCCTTCTATATCCAGACTCTTGGTCAGGGGTCCTCAAACTTTTTAAACCGGGGGCCAGTTCACTGTCCCTCAGACCATTGGAGGGCCGGACTATAGTTTAAAAAAAAAAACTACGAACAAATTCCTATGCACACTGCACATACCTTATTTTGAAGTAAAAAAACAAAACAGGAACAAATAGAATATTTGTATATGCATGTGGCCCGCGGGCCGTAGTTTGAGGACCCCTGCTCTTGGTTAATGGGCCCAAAACCTCTTCCATTCCAAATCGGGAAATCTGGGCCCTCCTCCTCTCCCATCCGGCACCTTCCTTACCCCAATACGGTCAACCTCCAGGCCCTACCTGGTTTACCTTCTGGTCTGGAAGCTTTCTGTCTTAAGCTATCTATATCTTCGTCCCTTCAGGCGGTAACAGAAATGCCATGAACAGTTCCGGACTGGACGACACCAGCAGACCTGGAAACTGGTGAGAGCCCACCTCCTGGTCCAGTTTTCTCGCCCTGCGCTCCTGTGATAGAGGGGCAAGGGCGCTTTTTCATTAGGGCACTAATCCCATTCAGGAGGGCTCGCCCTTATGACCAATGCAAACTTCTATCACATTCTCCATCATCTTTAGCCCTCTAAGAACAGAATACTTTTCAACAAACAAGTTTAGGTTATAAAGCATTGGATATGCTGTTTCCACTAGAGTATGAGACACACACATAACAGACACACTCCTGTTATTCTCTCACTAAAACCCAGTTCAAGCCCCGAAATCAACCTGAACCAATATGCTCAATTAATATTTGACAAAGGAGGCAAGAACATACAATCAAGTCAAGACAGTCTCTTCAATAAATGGTGTTGGGAAAATTGGACACATACATGCAGAAAAATGAAACTAGACCACCAACTTACACCATACACAAAAATAAACTCGAAATGGATAAAGGACTTAAATGTAAGACGGGAAACCATAAAAATACTAGAGGAATCCAAAGGCAACAAAATCTCAGACATATGCCGAAGCAATTTCTTCACCAATACAGCTCCTAGGGCATTGGAAACTAAAGAGAAAATAAACAAATGGGACTACATCAAAATAAAAAGCTTCTGCATGGCAAAAGAAACCATCAACAAAACAACAAGAAAGCCCACTGCGTGGGAGAACATATTTTCCAATGTTTTCACTGATAAGGGTTTAATCTCCAACATTTATAGGGAACTCATACAACTTAACAAAAGGAAGATAAACAATCCAATAAAAAAAATGAGCAAAGGACCTAAATAGACACTTTTCAAAAGAGGACATTCAGAAAGCCAAGAAACATATGAAAACATGCTCAAAGTCACTAATCATCCGAGAGATGCAAATCAAAACAACAATGAGGTATCATCTCACACCTGTCAGAATGGCTATCATCAACAAATCAACAAACGACAAGTGCTGGAGAGGATGCAGAGAAAAGGGAACACTCGTGCACTGCTGGTGGGAATGCAGACTGGTGCAGCCACTATGGAAGACAGTATGGAGTTTCCTCAAAAAGTTAAAAATGGAACTCCCATTTGACCCTGTGATCCCACTTCTAGGAATATATCCCAAAAAACCAGAAACACCAATCAGAAAGGATATATGCATTCCTATGTTCATAGCAGCACAATTCACCATAGCTAATATCTGGAAACAGCCTAAGTGCCCATCAGCAGATGAATGGATTAGAAAACTGTGGTACATCTACACGATGGAATATTATGCTGCTGTAAAAAAGGAGGAACTCTTACCATTTGCAACATCATGGATGGAACTGGAGAGCATTATGCTAAGTGAAATAAGCCAGTCAATGAAGGAAAAATACCACATGGCCTCACTCATTTATGGATAATAAAGACCATTATAAACTGATGAACAAAAGTGGATACAGAGGCAGAGCAGCATTGAACAGACTGTCAAACTACAGCGGGAAGGCTGGGGAGTGTTGGGGTGGGGGGGCAAGAGATCAATCTAAGGACTTGTATGCATGCATATAAGCATAACCAATGGACACAAGACACTGGGGGATAGGGGAGGCCGGGGGAATGTCAAGGGGGATAAAAAGGAGACATATGTAATACTCTTTGTACTACTTTAAGCAAAAAACAAACAAACAAACAAAACCCAGTTCAGGTATTACTGACACTTCCCACTCTACCTTTCGTAGCTTCAACATCGCCTCACCTGTAATTCCCACTGCTCCTGTATATATAGCTCTATTATACTAATCACCACACCACATTAGATTATAGACATACCTGCTCTCTGACTCTCCAACTGTTCTCTAAGGGCTTGAAAATATGTATCTTTTTCCAAAACAAGTCTTTGTTATTTTAAAGAAATAATAAAATGTTAGTTGCACGAAAGGCAAATGCCCTGGCACGAAGAAAAGAGGGAGGGTATGAAAGGACCAAAGATTTTTTCTAAAGATACTGATTGCCCTAGGCTAGAAAAGGAAGGAAGGAAGGTAGGGAGGTAGGGAGGTAGGGAGGGAGGGAGGGAGGGAGGGAGGGAGGGCTTTCTGTTTTAAGTTCTCTGTTTAATTATGAAAAGTACAGAATGCTGTTCCTCAAAAATCAATTAATGACATTTTAACTAAATATCTTTTGTGGGAATTACTGAAGACTCCATTAAATGGAAGTCAGAGCCATCATTTTGCCAACCTAAAACTGAACTTCTTTTCTTCTCTTACAGCCCACCCCAGGTAAATGAAAGGGTAAAACTACCGTCTTCAGCTTGGTAAGGGTGTCAGATAATTAACTGGCAGGAAGATCAAATTTGCAGCTCTGGACTGCAGTGACACTATCATTTTATCTTACCACCTTTGCATTGGCATAAATCCCACTTTTTAATGGTCTTCTTATTCCTGACTATTAGAAATTATTGGCAGTTCACACTAACAGGTTTCCGTCATGTTTCATTTCCAGATCCTATTGTGGCCACTCATTCTAATCAAAACCAAAATAGATCAATTTTTAAGATTAAAAAGAAAAGACATTAAAAAGTAAATTATGTAAGCAATCCAAAATCCTTCCGATATTATCTATAATAAATTCTGAACATCCAGTAAGATTGTAAAGCACTATTAAATCATTAAACCTATGCTAGACAAACTTCAGAAAATGAAATTTGAGAATTAAAATTTTGTAAGAGCATGTATCCATACATATAGGTGGTGTTATTCAGATTCAACTCACTTATGTAATGGACTTAAGCCACTAGTTTATTGAGCTGGGAGGTTAAACTCTAAATTATTTCATGGTTTATCAGATTCTCAAATTTGCAACAGTATTGTGCCCCAGCTCTTAAAATTAAAGTATTTCCCTGTGTCGTTCCCCCGGCCTTTAAAAATTAGGATAAGACCAAATGGCTGAAACAACTCCTGCTGCATGCGATTATGTAACTAGACAAGAAGGGTGTGAAAGTTTGAATGAAAATATTAGAAGCGACAGCTTTCCCCCTTGGTCTTCTGTGCCCTCCACGCTGCAGGGAGCAGATGGTGAGTTTCAGGCACGGAGATCAGGCTGGGAAGGACGGCGCAGTGAGAAGGAAATAACTGCACACGCAGAAAACCACATGCTCTGCAACCTCCGGTTTTTAATCTAGAAAAGCTTTAGCGTCAGTTAAAAAACAAAACAAAACACGGAGAAGCTGCCATCCACATGCTTCCTATACAATGCTGGTGTATACATTATAAAATAAATATTTAACAGTCTCCTTTCCACATCTGTGCTCGGCATGCCAGTAAACACTGGGATGTTTAAGAAAAAAACACATTAAAATCTAAACATTATGTGTGTCACCCAACAATGAACAGTCACTCTTAAGGAAGCCCGCGTCCCTGCTCTCAATCCCCTCCTCGCCCAAGCCTCACACCGGCGGCAGTGCCGAGGGCATCAGTACCAGTGCTGCTCCCAGCACACGATAAAGGATAGCAGAGAGGCATGCAGCGTCACTGGCCCATTTCCATTTTAAACGCAAAACTGCCTCTGCCTCTGGTCAAGGAACGAGAGCTCTCGCCTCTTTCTCTTCAAGCCAAACTAACACAGGACACATGGGAATGAAAGCAGGTCCAGAACAGGCAACCAGAGCCTTTGCCCTGGCTTTCGAGCTCCTCTCCCAACCGTAGCTCCACCTGGAATCTCCAGTTCCAGCAGAAATTTCAAGAAAAGGACCTCCTTCACATGGACAGCCCACACAGGCAAACCAACAACAAGGCACCGAGCAGGAGGGCCTGGCGGAACCCCCACACTAGCAGTCTGGGCCCAGGCCAAGGCCACCCCAGGGCCCCTGCTTCTACCCACTGGGCCACCTGTCCTTTAATTTCAAGCAGCTTATGCCTGGCATTTAAGCTTCACAGGGCACCATACAGCCTCTACGTGGGGAGGGGAGGAGGGTTCCCATTCTCCTGAAAGTATAGGTAACATCGAGAGACGGTTTTGTCCTCAGAAAACCTAGGTTCAGCTTTAGACACTTCAAAACTGTAGAAGCCTGGGAATGTCATTTACCCTAAGCCTCGATTTCCTCCGCTGGAAAATGGTAACACTCCCAGGACTATTTAACAGGACTCTTAGGTTCAGGTGAAAGTAGTGATTTAGAAGCACTTAGCAAACCACACAAATCTTACTGAGCTGATGTTCTAGCTGTGATGCTTCCAGCAGCCCAGGGCAGGAATGCGTTCCCCTTACTCACCGTGGGTCACCATCACTTCACCACAGGCCTTTCAGCGCCTTACCACCTGGAGGGAATCCATGACGCCAGAGACGACCCTAACCCTAGGTCACCAGTACTGCAATCTCTCACTGCTGGGTTCAGGTACCACATCGACATTTTTCCAGCTTTCCCCCAAGTTTCTTCCCCTTACATTTATGCTATAGTTTCAACAAAATGATTGACACATTTTACAATTAAGGAAAACAATGTGTTTTTAAGCAATGGGGGTTCTCAGACCTAAACATTTTTTAAAGCTGACATTATTTGCATACGAACACTCACAATGCAATAAATAAGCGATGATATATATGATATATACATCATGCACATGCAGCTGTAGGAGGCAGCCAACATGAGCCCCTCATCAGAACAAGACCCAGTGTGCGTACGAGGCGAGGGAGACACACGGCTCAGGCTCAACGGTTGAGGCTGACGCTGCCCTGCCCGGACTCAGTTCCAGCTTCTCCACCACAAGCAGCGGGGAGGGTTACTCACCTCTCTGTGCCTGCGTCACCTGTGAAATCACACACAGCAGCGTGTCCCTCACAGAACTGCTACAAAGTCTAACGAGTTCATGTCTATAACATGCATGTGTACACTGTGGGGGAGTGTAAGAGTTTACATTATGTCATCATTCAGTGTGTTAGAACCATCAAATACACATGTAGAGATGGTTCTATGCACTCACATAGTGAATGCAGTTGTTTAAGCATACACACATCTTTCTATATGGCATATGAATAAGTTCATGTGGGTTAACACCAGTCAACACATACCGAGTGTGCACCCTGTGCCAGGCACTGTTCTAAGAGCTCAACACCTAAAAACACAGTTAATCCTCATAAACACACTATAAAGAAACTGAGGCCCAGAATGGCTCCAGGAGCCACTATCTTATGACTATCTACACCCATTTTACATGGACAGTCATCATTACAACGCACGAAAATAACAGGTAACATAAGCAAAAGTTGTCCTTATAAACCTGATACTAGAGAACAAGCCACTATGGTCATTATTTTCACACTGGTGCCCTGGTGCACAGACTCGTGCACACTGAAAGGAAATAAATTAGAAGGTGGCCGGGACTAGGGCTGGACACGCCCTGGAGCCAACCTCCTGCAGTCCCTCCCTGGCAGGCCTGGGGCAGCACCATGGCTGGAAGGGCATCTGCAGAGTGAGCGGGACCCCTGCGGCAGGTGGGATCCCTCGGCCTGGCCTGCAGGAACTGGGCCAAAACTGGCTCTCCGACATCCCCTGAAGGGTCCCGGATTGCAAGAGGGTGCAGGCCAGGTGGAGGGGCCCCACTGGTGCACTATCTGTATACTGGGCCTCTAGTGTGCATATAAAATCTTTGGTTAATCTCTTCCCGCTCTCCCCCCTCCCTCCTTCCCTCTGAGATTCATCAGTCTATTCCTTGTTTCCATGCTTGTAGTTTCCACTCCAGCGTTGAGTGTCTGCCCCCTGGTGGTCAGTGTGCATCATAGCTACCGGTCAGCTGTTCAAATGGTCAGCTGGTTGTTTAGGCTGTATATATATATGTGTGTATATATGTGTGTGTGTGTGTGTGTGTGTGTGTGTATATATATATATATATATATATATATATATATATATACACACTAGAGGCCCGATGCATGAAGATTCGTGCAAGAATGGGCCTTCCTTCCCCTGGCTGCCGGCACCGCCTTGGCTCCAGCCGGAGCCGCCTTTCCGCCTTTGCTCTGGCCTGGAGCCGCCCTTCTGCCTTCCCACGCGGCCCAGAGGCCCAGAGCAGCTGGAGCGGTGCAAAATGCTTGTGTCGTCCCACCCCGCCCCTGGACACTCGGCGCCTACATATGCAAATTAACCCACCATCTTTGTTGGGTAAATTTGCATACTCGCTCCTGATTGGCTGGTAAGTGTCGCAAAAGTATGGTCAATTTGCATCTTTCTCTTTTATTAGTGTAGATAGATGCATAGTTTCAGCAACTATATTTTTCATTAAAGTGCTCTAAGCATCTCTGAGGATCCCATGCTTAAAAGTAACCAGCTGGTTCCTATATTCCAGAGCTAATTTCTCCCACATAAACCAATAGATTATATATTCCCATCTCTAATGTGGGAATGTAAACAGCACACACACATCCCAGATTTAGGGCTCCCATTGAAATGATGGACTGTTTTGATGATCTCATTGTTTTAACCAGTTTTCATATAGCTACTTACTGCTTGGCTTGATTATTAATAGCTGAATGCAATTATAAAATTATTGTTTTATAATTTTATAAGAAATGCTGTCTAAAATAAGTAATATTTTGTCAAAACACAAAGTCAAAAATAAAAGTAAACATGTTGCTTAATGAAATGATTATTCATTTGTGAAATAAATACCAGTTAAACCAGGATAACATGTGAAACACACAAAAGTGAAGAAACGCGTCTGCTCTATTTTGTGTAACATAATCACATGCTTCTATTTTAGCAAACACACTCTGCAAAAGATACGTTCTACAGAATGTAAACTTGTATGCACTTCATACATACAATAGTATTTTGTAGGTAAAGCTCACTCTCAGTGTAAATTCTGGTTAAATTCCCGGCTTTTAAAAATCAAAGATAAATGCTCACTAAATTGCTTTTAAAGCAGCGGTTCTCAACCTGTGGGTCGCGACCCCTTTGGCGGTCAAACGACCCTTTCACAGGGGTTGCCTAAGATCATCCTGCATATCAGATATTTACATTACGATTCATAACAGTAGCAACATTACAGTTATGAAGTAGCAACAAAAATAATTTTATGGTTGGGTCACAACATGAGGAACTATATTTAAAGGGCCAGAAGGTTGAGAACCACTGTTAAAGTATCACGCATATCTCCTAAAAATGTACTGCTCTTTTTTTTCTTAATCCTCACCTGAGGATACGTAGACTGATTTTACGGGGAGAGGGGGAGAGAGAGAGAGAGAGAGAGAGAGAGAGAGAGAGAGAGGAGAAATATTGATCAGTTGCCTCCCATATGACTAGGGATTGAACCTGCAACTCGGTCATGTGCCCTGACCAGGAATCGAACTGGTAATAACCCTTTTGGTGAACGGGACAAAGCTCCAACCAACTGACCCACCCATCAGAGGAGTAATTCTTCATAATTTTGGTATTATTACAACTTCTTCTTCCAAAATTGGGCATTATTCCCAATCTCTCTGATCTAGGTTCATTCATCCCTGGGTGTTAAATTACGCTGACAGCTGACACTGGTGACATAATTACAACTTGGATTCTGCCTTTGACACATATTCCGGTCCATATGAGAAGCATCCGCCCTGAGCTAGTTTATCACAAAAGCCTTATCAAAAGGCCCAAGCGGACAAAAACTGTAGTGTTCACTAGAAGTTAATAGGACAAAGCAATGAAAGAAGCAGAAGCTGATGTCACCACCTAACACATTTTGTTCAATTATTCTGATCATATTTTTGTTTTAATTATTTATGGTAATTATGGCAGTTAATGTGCCGTGACATTTTCGCAAAAGATATGAATTCTCAATATAATAAAACCTTCCCAAACCTTTCACTGTTTCATCTGTGCCCAACTCGCATGTCTCCCTGGTTTTCCAGAGTTTGAAACAATTCCACCAGAACTATCATGGGGGGGTTGTTGGGGAGTGGAGGGTGGGGTCCTCAATTATTTACATCAATAAGATCTAAAGCCCAAGGAATAGAATGGTCCAGAATAGACTATTCTAGAACAGAAGAGAGCATTTCCTCCATCCTGAAACAATGCTGGCAGGTAGGAGGGCTGCCCCAATGCCTGCCTTGGATCTGAAGAGGCTGTTGAACAAGCCTGAAGGAAGGAACCAGATGGGGGAATCTCAACCCTGCCTCCCACCCCCCAAAGGGGCCCCTAAATTGCCTCAGGTAAAAATCCTTAATTTTCTAAATTCCATAAAAATTCCCCAAATAAACATCAATAATCAACCAAGCCCAAACAAAAGAACAGTTCTCAGGTTCATTTCAGCTCATCATGGCAATTGTGTTCACTCCTTAGCCAAAAAAAGGGGGAGGAGAAATAAGCTTGGTTTGTAAAAGAAAATGGTTAATGTCATAATTCACAAGTCACTAAAGAACCATAGGCTTTGTGAAAACATTCATAACGTTTTTACCAAAAATAATAATAATAATAGTAACATAGTTTTCAGTGAGCTCAACTGGTAAATTCTTTACAAATGCGATCTCATTTAACCTTAAAGAGGTAGGTAACACTATCAGGCCCCCTCACGGGTGTGGGACCACCTGTGGGAGGTTAAGGCTGAGCTTGAGAGTGCCAGGAGGGAGCACACAGGAGCGAGCATCTCGGCCCTAAGGCAGGGCAACTGTGCTGGCAAATCAGGAGCAGCGGGAGTGACATCCCCGCCACCACTGCCTAAGGAGAAGGACGCAGCTTCTAGCAGGCTCCTACCCCAACCCACAAGGTGGCTCAAAGGTAAACCAAGGCCTCCCTGGAAAGGAAGCATGGGCCCCAAAATGACCAATTTAGGGCTGTACCATTAGGACCCATTCTCATGCCCAGGGGGGAATAAGGTTCATCCTCAGGACAATCCTAGGACTCTGAATGTAAAAGGGACAAGACTGTCTTACAGAATAGAGCCAAGTATTTCAAATCACTTTCCCACAGACTTCCATCTAGTCTCACAACAGGTTTCAACACAGGCTGACTTAAGGACTGCAGCTACAAGGCGTTAACTAAGACTTAAAGCACAGCGCTAAGCCTGGAATCCTCACGTTCTAACACCTAATCCGGTCCGTAAGCTCTGTGAGATCATAGAGTACCACCTATACCAGTCCTGGAAACGGCATCAGTTAAACAGATTGCCTAAACTGAAATGATGCACAGCTAGGACATTCCTCACAGTGACACACGTTTCTGGGCATCACCCCTCCTGTCCGCTAACAGGGTTCTAATGCATTCCACAGCGCGCTCAGGAAGGCACAGAGGAGGCGTGAGGTTTCAAGCCTGAGTATATTTGGTAAACCTCTCTTCCTCTGCTCCCCGAATTAAATGGGGGAGGAAGAATTATAAAACCTGAACCATAAGTGAAAAGAAAGAATCTTGTCTCTGGGAACACTAATGATTATACCTAAAAGCACTAAAACACAATAAAGCATAGCTCACAGTCCAGGAAAGTATAAGTCATTAGCTATTAATAGAGCCAGAGAGTCAATTGTTGTAATTAAATCATAGTTTAATCTTCTGTATAATCCTGAGTTAGTCGAGACAAGTTTCCTTGTGGTCAGTGTTGGAAAACGTCTGCTAACGGTAAAGCTTTTGGTTCACAGGGATGAAAATTACATCCTTCTGGTTGGAAAAGAGTCATAGTCTTAGGGGACTATTTTTATGAAAACATTGTATTAATGAAAACCAATCATAGCTATACTCAATCCAATCATTGCCCTTTAAATTTTTTTAAGCTAAAAGTGATTT
Organism: Myotis nattereri; assembly: GCF_964212035.1. NCBI lineage: Eukaryota > Metazoa > Chordata > Mammalia > Chiroptera > Vespertilionidae > Myotis > Myotis nattereri. The sequence goes on along the minus strand of NC_138081.1, from coordinate 94,791,222 downwards.
AAACATAGAACAACTAAATTTATGAAGGCTACTGCAAATTGAACAAAATATTCTGATTCAAAGTCCCTCCATGCTTATGCTGGAGATAAAAGAGTAGAAAATAACTTTCCCAATTAGGAAGAAAATATGTAAAAACAAGAATCTGCACAACTAAAAAGTGTCCCTCTGCTAGACCAACCGAACACTAAGATAGCAATACCTCTACAATACCTTTACAAATAAGAGAGTGGTTCGGAGCCCCTAGGGATCCATTCACTGCCAATTTTGCTAAAGACCATTTAGCTAGCTATACTCAAGCCTATAATTTTTTAAAAAGCCAAACCAGCTCTGAACATGTGCTGGGCTTTTTCATTATTTTAGTGTTCTACATGAAGCACTCAGTCAATAAATACTCAAATAAATTAACTGAGTCAGAAGTTTACTGTACTTAGTCATTTGAATGGTGAAGTAGTAATTTTAACAATCTCTGCAAAATTCCATGTTACATTGTGCAGGCCCAATTCAAACCCACTCCTGACACCCTACAGCTATAAATTATCTCCAGAGCTCGAAAATGAAAGATAGGCCAGGTCTGAAATAGCATAACAGTTGGACAGTTCCAGCTTAGAGGAGGCAAACCCTGCAATAACCTAGATCCAGAGCCTTCAGAAATAATCTAATTCATTGTCAAAAAGAGAGCAGAAAGTCCCGTCCAAAAACCATTCCTCTTCAAAAAAATACACTCTTTATTATTTCTTAAATACATAATTAAATATGGGAATGTCCAAAGGAAACCAGAAAATAGAAGCTGTAAAAGAACAAGAACAAGCTGAACCCTTGCTGACTGGATGGCTGTGGGGAAGGGAGGGTTTGCCTGCCTGCCCCTCCCAGGCAGCTCTGCACCCCCGTTCCAGGCCCATGACGGCCCGGGCACGCCCCTCCTGCTGGGCTCTGGCAGAGTGCCCGCGGGGAACCAGCCGTCCCATGTACAGAGGAGCATCAGAGGGCCGGAGCGTCCACTCCCACGTGGTGAGCAAGAACGTGGCCACGCAGAACTCATACAGAAGAGCGTCTGGTGCTGTTTAACAGATACTGCGTGAGCAAATACTAGGTGTACTAGTTAATAATGCAGATTGTTTTTCAATAGATGGAGTTACACATATGTTGATATACATGCGATTTGATATGTATGCTATTTTGTTGTTTTGACAGCGAGCTTCAAAACTTCATATGTCAAATTTGCTGAAGGTGTTAACATCAAGATATTTTTACGCTTAGAAATGTCCAATTTCGTGCCAAAAAAAGAGCATTTGTGGGAAGTTTTAATTCATTACTTTATTTTGAAGAAAAGTGCTGCTGAAAGTTACCGTATCCTTCGGGAAGCTTATGGTGAACATGCTCCATCTCAAGATCCTTGTGAGCGCAGGTTTAAACGCTTTAAAAGTGGTGATTTTAATGTGAAAGATAAAGAACGTCCAGGTCAACCGGAAAAGTCTGAGACGAACAGTGACAAGCATTATTGGAGGAAGGTGCATGTAAGACTCAAAAAAAGCTTGCAGAAAGATTAAACGCTGCTCAGCAAACAATTTCCGATCGTTTACAAGCAATGGGGAAGATTTTAAATAAGGAAAATGGCTGCCACATCAACTGAACGAAAGACATGGAAAACCGAAAAGTCATCAGTAAAATGTTGCTTCATCGGCACAAAAGAAAGTCTTCTTTGCATCGGATTGTGACTGGCGATGAAAAGTGGATTTATGTTGAGAATCCCAAACGCACAGAATCATGGGTTGATCCAGGTCAACCATCAACATCAACTGCAAGGCCAGATCGCTTGGGGCAGAAGACAATGCTCTGTGTTTGGTGGGATCAGGAAGGTGTGGTGTAGTATGAGCTTCTAAAACCAGGTGAAACCATGAATACTGATCGCTACCGACAACAAATAGTCCATTTGAACCACGCTTTGATCGTGAAACAACCAGAATGGGGCAGAAGACTCGGCAAAGTCATTTTGCTTCATGATAACGCACCATCACACACTTCAAAACCAGTTAAAGACACGTTAAAAGATCTTGCGTGGGGAGTATTAACCCACCCGCGGTATTCACCAGACCTTGCTCCTTCAGATGACCACTTGTTCCGATCGATGGCACACGCGCTTTCTGAGCAGGACTTCAAAACATACGAAGAAGTGGAAAATTGGGTCTCTGAATGGTTTGCCTCAAAACAAGAAAAGTTCTATTGGGACGGTCTCCACCAATTACCTGAAAGATGGGGAATGTGTAGCTAGCGATGGACATTACTTTGAATAAAGCACTTTTGATGTTTCTCTTGAAATTATCGTGTTTTCTTTGATTACAAAATCCGCCATTATTAACCGGTACACCTAGGATGCCAAGTTCTATACATTCCTGGAACACCTTGTTAGCCAGCTGCTCTTTCTGGGTAGAAGGCTTATGGGGAAATTTTTATGTCTTTATACATTTTACATTACCTGGACAATTAACAAAAACCACCTATCATTTAAGTTAGAAAAAATTAAGCCATTTTCCTTTTTAATTTTTTAATTCCATGTGGCTTCAAAGAAGGGTTAAGTATTCACCATCTCCAACCAGGTCAGCGGCTTTCAAACACGCCTACTGAGCTCTGAACTACGAAAAAGAAGAGCCCTGGCTGGAGGCTCAGTGGCTAGAGTGTCGCCCAGCTTAAGAAGTCTTTGGTTCAATTCCTGGGAGCATAAAGGAGGTTCGGGGGTTCAAGCCTGAGTGTATTTGGTAAACCTCTCTTCCTCTGCTCCCCAATTAGATGGGGAAGGAAGAAACACTGAGTATAAAAACGGAATCATAAGCGAAAAGAATCTTGTCTCAACCCAGGGCACATACCTGGGTTGCAGGTTCCATCCAGGCGCCGGTTGAGGCGCATGCGAGAGGCGACCAATCAATGTCTGTCTGTCTGTCTGTCTGTCTGTCTCTCTCCCCACCCTCTTCCCCTCCCCTCCTTTCCACTCTCTCTAAAAATCAATGGAAAACTTATCCTCAGGTGAGGATTAACAAAAATAAAAAGTAAAAGAACAGTTGCAACCACTGCGGAAAACTACTTACCTGCCATGCTCCTTCAAAGGGTAATGCTGGTGCAAGTTCAGTATCCAACGCAGTACTGATTCCAATGAGGAGTCACCTGGCTATTAAAACTGGCTCCCCCTGAGGTTCAGTGTGAGGGGTTATGCAGTGCTTGGATTCACCCTACGCTGCCTCCCATCGCTGTTCCCCCTTCCAGGCACCTATGTCTTGTAACTCCAGCTGCTGAGAACAGAAACTTCCTCACACTTCCTGGAGCACTTTGCACAGAATAGTGTTCAAGAAATTTCTGGCCAATGGTCATTACCTACTTGTAGACTTTAATTTAGCTATCATTTTGACTACAAAATAAAAAAGAACTTAAAGGCAAAGAATAAGCTCAAAGAAGTTTCCAAACATTATAGTATACAGTGCAGATCATAAAGCAGGAAGAAATAATGTTCAAACCAAATAGACTTTCTCATGTTATTAATCCCCTAGTATAAAATGCAAGCAAAATTTAAAAATTCTAAGACTTATTTCACGTTTTAACTGCAAATCAGAGAAAGTTAAATGACAAAAAATTCCATTTCCAAACAAAAATTAACCCTGAGAGATTTCCCTACTCAAATTGTAGTTTACCTAGAGCCCGTTTTTTAAACACTTTTTAAAAAGCACAAGACCAGCCCAAGTTGACCTTTTGGGATCCTATTGTTTTCCTTCTATTCCTGGAAAAGGGACCCTGACTCTTTGACCCTCCCTTTTACTTCTAGGAATTTATCTTGAAGAAATACTTTCACAAAGATACAAGTGTAAGAGAACATTCTTTGCAACATCATTTGTCACAGTTAAATATTGGAATCGACCCAAATAGGTCTGAATCAGACATTTGATTAAATAAATGACAATATATCCACACAAAGGAATACTGTGCAGCATTATCTAATATGGATAATGGAAACGTAGAAAATGGCTAAGACATGGAAGCAAAAAAAGCAAGTTGCAAAAGAATATGTGTAATGTTACAGCATTTTATTTTTATTTTTTTTATAAATTTTATTGATTTTTTACAGAGAGGAAGGGAGAGGGATAGAGAGTTAGAAACATCGATGAGAGAGAAGCATCGATCAGCTGCCTCTTGCACACCTCCTACACGGGATGTGCCTGCAACCAAGGTACATGCCCTTGACCGGAATCGAACCTGGGACCCTTCAGTCCGCAGGCCGACGATCTATCCTATCCACTGAGCCAAACCGGTTAGGGCTGTTAGAGCATTTTAAAACTTTATTTAGAAGTACTTATACCAGATGTTGTCGATGAATGAGATTTCAGAGGACTTTTAGCCTTTTACTTTCTGCATTAAGCATTTCGAAAAATTTTTACATCTTTTACAACAGTACTTTGCAATCATGGGGGAAAAGACAAAAATAGAAAAAGTAAATTATTCTGCCATTCCCTCTCAAAATGTGAATTTCATCATTTCCCTAGAAATAAAGTAGATCCATTTGAAGCTATGTGTACCTCACTTATTAAAAAAACAATACCGTGTTCAACAATTAGATCTGTAAATGGTCCTTATTCATTCACCCTACTAACCGCCCCCCCCTTGACGATATGAATACAAAGGATAGTAAAAATAGGGTTGTTTTTATGAATTCCCCTTCCTACAAAATTAGAAATTCACAAAATGAATTTACAAAAGCCACTTACACTTTAGAAACAGGTCCTCTAAAAGAAAAATACTTATGCGGTTTCTTGTGAGAATTTAGTCCCGAATAAACACCGATTTAATCCAAAGTCACCAGGTCTGCTATAATCAAAACATGAAGTTCACACTGGGCAATAACAAAGGTCTAATCCTAAACTGTCCAGCAGCCTCAGATTGCCCACCGCTGGGTCCCACCTTCTCTATTTTCAGAAGAAGTGACAATTCACAACGGGAGCGGTGATTGTGCACAGAGCATGCAGTGTGTAAACTGGACCGGTTCTGTGCCCCTTGACTTAGATACGGGTCAGCACAACATCCCTCCCAGAGGTAGGCAGCCCTGTGCTGGTAGCCAGGTGCTACAACATATCCAGTGCCACCTGTTCAAAGGCACCTGTGACAGGATCCGTTCAGTTCTGACAGATGCCCCTGTGCAGGACATCCCCAGGAGTGTTACAAAGAAGACAGCAGTGATGTCTCGCAAAGTCGGAGTAAGAGAGGGGCTCTCACGCACGTTTAATCCGCCAGGAAGTGAGTAACTGTCCTTCGATCCTCGGTGTCAGGGCTTATGACACGCTTTCCCTTCCTCGGGGCCCACACAAGCGGCAACTGGTTTACCAACTACACGCTTAAGAGCTGTAAAAAACAAGACAAAGAACCTTCCCCTCCCCAAACTCACGCAAATATTTGTCTTTTTCTCTGTCCATCAAGTGGCAAAAGAGGAGGGAGAAAATTAATTTGATTTGTCTGCTTTTCAGGACAAAAAAAATACAAAGACATAAGAGTTTACAAAAGGAGGTGTTTAAATGTTGGCTCTTCTACAGAAACGCAGCGGCTCCTATGAATTAAGTAACATTCCCACTATTTCATATTTTTAAGTCTAAGCACTGGGTCACACACCTTGAGACAAAAGGGTTTGGCCTGAAAATTACTTTTAATGAAAATTCTGTTAACACCATTCATTCCTCACTTCACCAAATCCCTTGCCAGTATTTAATAACAAAACGAAGCAATGTGCCCATGGTTTAATTGCTTGAACCCTATGGTTTTAGTGTATCAAACAGCATTCAAGAAAGACCACAGAGAGAAAAAGGAGTAAGAATGGTTTTCTAGGTACTGTTAGGAGAGGAGGGGGAAGAATTATGGAAATAAATGAAACCTTCAGAAGACACTAAGCAACAATTTAGAATAACAAGTAGCATGCATAATGCCAGGGAAACTCTGGACATAATTTAGGAAAAATGCCACCGGACACAGAAGACCAAAAACCGAGACTAAATGTCCGCAAGTTCTGGCATTTAATAAACATGTTCCTCTAGGAACTGGTGCTCAATTAATTAAAGTGTATGTACTTAGTAAAGTTTCTCCCTAGCAGATGGCCTAACAGGCTTCAAAAATAATGGGAAAGTTGACTTCAAGTTGCCTCCTTGCTTAATTTAACAAACATCTTACCAAAAGATAGCAGAGAGGGTTTGGCATCAGATTACACGTGTGTTTTATTTAGGATAACAGAGCTAAGGCACAGGCAGCAGGGCCTCCCAAGCCAGTGGAGACCCTGCCCACCGGCCTCTCCTGCCTCCCCTGAGCTCAGCTCCATTCCCAGGCCAGATGAGGCTATAAAAAGCCTGGCCTCTGGCCAGCTGGCAAGACCACACACCGGTATTTTTAACTTAAGGGGCCTTCGGATGAGGCCAACACCAGGGCACCAACATGGTCAGGGATGAATAACTCGGCCAGGATGGTGGTCTCTATAGAAGGCTTTTTCTGACGTATCCTCATTACCAATCGGTGTCTTAATAGTGATGGAGACATAAAAAGATAACATTTGTGAAAGCTGATGAAAGTGGGCAGATATTTCATTGCGAAAGAACACGATCACTTTAAAAGACCATATGTATCATTACATAAACAGCAATGCGAACACTAAACACTGGCCAAATGAATTGGACTCTTTTTATTCCTGACACATACGGCTACAAACTTGACTTTTGTTACAATGACGCTGTTTGCTGCTGTTGTTCTTGGTTTCACACTGGTCTTGGCACTGGGCCACACATACAGATACCAGGAGGCTCCTTCCCTCACTCCCTCCGATAAAACTCAAATACAGCAAGATCACAACTGAACGCTAAGTGCTCGAGAACCATGCTCCTGTGGTGAGTGTAATTTTCTGGGTAAACACGTACTAATGAGAAAGTTCTTTTAGTTTCATTCCTTATAAGAAATTACATGTAAACGTAGACATCAGCAAAGTGTCTGCCTGCAATGAACAGCCTTCATCTTTGAGCACGGGAGTCTGGGTCTTGCTGTCACTCTGAAACAGCTGCAGTGACGGCAGGGGCGGCAGGTGGGCAGGGCTGCGGCCCGGCTCTCCCACCCACCCACTGGCTTTCAGGGCGGCTCCCAGGTGCAGGGACACTGCCTCTGCTCTGGGCAGTCAGAAGTTTCTTTCCTGACTACATATAAGCTTAAACTCTTCGACTTAACTTGCCCTTTTATTATCCTAAAAAGCAACAGGCAACCAGAAAAAGGTTATCTACTTATAGATTAGTATTAATAACTTTCTGCAGAATGGAGTCCCATTCAGCATAACCTTATAGTTTAAAACAGTGGGATCATCTATGACCCACTGTCATTAAGATGTCTGCTCTCACATGCAATCGCCCCCCAAATCGCTCTTCCTTCGTCTCTTTCTCTGGACTAGGCTCTCCTCTCAAGTCCCTCGCTGGGCACCGACTCTCCTCTCAGGTCCCTCGCTGGGCACCGACTCTCCTCTTAGGTCCCTCGCTGGGCACCAGCTCTCCTCTCAGGTCCCTCGCTGGGCACCGGCTCTCCTCTCGGGCCCCTCGCTGGGCACCGGCTCTCCTCTCGGGCCCCTCGCTGGGCACCGACTCTCCTCTCGGGCCCCTCGCTGGGCACCGACTCTCCTCTCGGGTCCCTCGCTGGGCACCGACTTCCTCCGGCCGCCTCCCTCAGCCCTCCCTCCCCTTCCCGTCCTAAACTCAGGGGGGAGATCACTTTCCCTGCGCACACTTCCTGAGTCCTGGGAGGCTGTTCCTGGCTCAGCTAAACAAAGGCCAGCCCGCCTCAGCCTCCTGGGGCGCTCCCTGCCTGGCGAGGGCACTCCATTTACCCGCGGTTTATTCTTCGTCCACAAGTGCCCCGCGCCACTGAAGTCGCGTGTATTACCGGGCAACACACTGAGAAAGCCATGTGATCGGGCCACAGGTTGGTTAGGAAGTCTGCTTTATGAAAGAAAAGATGTCTCTGTGATTTCCCGTCTACATTTCAGATTAAATGCTCAGGTTTATTTCTACTCCCACATAGACCCACATTAAAATAATAATAAAGAGCATTTTTTATGTAGTAATGAAATTCTTTTTAAAGTATAAACCCACAAGGACAAAGAAAACATAAGATGAGATGATAGTAGATAAAACGTCAAAAAATTTGGAAGGAAAATAGCTGACAGACAAGTGATAATTAAAGTTTTAATTTGTTCTCTAAGTGAGAGGATCAGAAGCAAGATAATTAAAGCTCAGAACCCCAAAGACTCAGGAATGAGAGGGTGGCAGGGGCGGGTGAAATGTCTGTAAGGAGTGAGTCAGGGCCCCTTCCTAACCCTCATCCCAATCCTGTCGGAAGTCAAGAGGACTGCCATGGGGCGAGGCTGGCAGCAGACAGAAACCAATGGAAAAGGAGGATTACATGGAAGTAGAAGCAATACACAGATACTCACATTCAACCTCCAGATGAACCCATTTCCTCTCCAGACGAGTTAATTGGGGAGGAGGGTGTGTGTAGAAAACAACTTTTGAGGGTCCTCAAACAAAATGGCCTGATTCCCTCCCCATCATCCAGGCCCACCTGTACCCAAGTACACAGTTCTCAGCTTTGTGTCTGTATGCACCTCACTGTTACATCCACGGAAAACCCATGGTCACCAGACATTTCAAGCTAGACTCCAACAGGAAAGGCAGGGAGGGGGCAAGGTTAGAGGACGCAAAGGAAACATAGGCCAAGGACACAGAGCAACCTTCAAAAACAAAGATTCCAAGACAGTGGTTCTCAACCTTGGCTGCACACTAGAATCACCTGGGAATCTTTTTAAAATCCTGATTTCTGGGCCTCATCCTCCGGAAATTCTGTTTCTTTGTTACTAATGTTGTGGCCCCACCCCATAACAAAGAAACAGAATTTCCGGAGGATGAGGCCCAGAAATCAGGATTTTAAAAATATTCCCAAGGGATTCTAATGTGCAGCCAAGGTTGAGAACCACTGTTCTAAGATGATGTCCAAGGAGATAAACTACGGTAGCCATGAAATAAGAATAAGATGGTATAAATAAAGAGAATTTAGCAAATAAAAACAGGTTTGTGAAAAGCAATACTATGAAAACAGAAAGTAAAAATTCACCAGAAAAGCTGGAAAACAAACAATCTACCAAAGAGATTTCTAACATCCAACCAACATAGTAAGAACAAAGAAAATCTAGGTGAGGAAATTATCCAAAAAAATGATACCCCTCCCCTTCAATTCCAGAACTGAATTCCACACTGGATGAGACCAGCAAAATGAACAGAAAAATATCAACTCCCAGGCTCATCAACATTTTAGAAATCAGAGAAATAAAAAGCCTCTAAGTCACCAGAAAGGAAAAATAGGTGGCATATACAGGATGAGATATTGGACTTCTCCACAGAATCACTTGAACTTAGGGAACAATGGGACAATAGCTTTGGGGGGGTGGAGGGGGGGATTTCTAAATTTCTATTCTCAAACAATCATTCAAGTGTAATGGTAGAAATGGCACCTTTCTGACATGCAAGGAAACCTTTCCTGCACCCGTCTGAAGAAGTTACTGGGAAATGAGCCCCACCAAAATGAGGAAATACATAAAGACAGAAGACATGGATGCAGAAAATTGACATTCAGGACAAAGTAACCGCAGGGACAAGGGTAAGGGAAGTTTTACTATGTGCGCAGCAGGTCAGGAGAGTAACAGCAGAGTGGAGAATGAGGCACGGGGATTCCAATTCTGACCAGGAGGGACACTACTTCTGCTGAAAGCCACAGAAACATGGGAACAAGCAACATGCCACATGCTTCATGCCAGTCAAAGCCTGCTCTGGTGGGTCTCACTGAAGCACCAAATCACCTGAATGCCTCTAGGCACGAGGGAGGCTATGGATTTGAGTTCCAAATCCTAAACTGTGGAGGCAGAGCTTCTAAATGTGGGCATTTCACCAAGCACAGAAAGGCTGCTGAGAAGATGACGGCATCTGCCAACATGATGGGTTCACCTTTTGAGAGGAACTGTACGGTCGTATCAGAGGACGAGGGTAAACTGGTAATATCTTTTTTTTCCCCCAAAGTTAAACAATGAAGCAACTATCAACTCTAGAATAACATAAAGTTCTATATTAAAGAGATATATTCACAGTTCACGTCTCAACTACAGTTATTTCGCACAGTCCTACTATGTGAACACTGAATGTTGACTTAACCTTCATGTGTCATCCAACAGGACACGAGCGGGGAAGGGACCTGTGGGGCCGGGCAGAGTGGAAGAGTTACCCTGTCCATAGTGGAGGAGCTGGCCCAAATCTGAAAAATGAAAGTGCACCACAAATCATGTCACTTAGAAACATGGATGTAAGTACCGGTGAACCCGTCAGAGATGAAAACGGACGCCTCCAGGGTACAGAGCTCCCGGGCCAGGAGGAGGGAGGGGGGGACTTTGTATTTTCCACAGGAAGCCTTGTGATACTATTTTTTAAGCTGTGCACACACAGCATTGAGGAAGCTTTTTGTAACTTTTCAAAGCGTGTGTCTCCGACAGTGGCCTGCGAGCCCCTGGAGGGCACGGCCTGGGTGCTGGGTGGGGTGCCCACTGCAGACCCTCACTGCAGCCACGTGTCCGACACCACCAAGTGTCCGTCACTACCTCACAGCACACATCTTAGAGAGACAGAAGGAGGGCCCTTCAGAATAAATAAGATAAAAACTCATAAGAGACTGTTGGGCCAGACTGACGCGGTGGTCCAAGCACCAGAACCAACTAAGCAAGTGGAACAGCATTGACGGGGAAAGTTTGCTAACAGTGACACTGGTGTCCTTTTCAACACAATCCTCTGGTTACTTTGCTGGACATGACAATCGGACATTGCCTGTAGGGGTGTTTAAGCACTCATAATCGACAACGCAATCAAAGAGTAAATTCACATTCAGTTTTCCAAACGGCAGGTTCACTAGAATTTGCAAGCTTCCTTTCTCATTAGAATTAGAATAAGTCAGCCTTCACCTCTTCACCTTTAAGAGAAATCATTTGACTTGATTCATGTGTGGCTCCAGATAACTAATTTGTAATAATCATATAATGCCAGTCTTACATTAGCCATTAATGTAAGAACAACGTAATGAATACTAATAAAAATGCTTCAAAAATGAAATAATGGAAGGAGGAAAATCATGAGGGAAGAAAAAATCTTACATATAGTGAATTTAGTAGATCTGATTAACAGAAGCAAGAACTCTATTACCTTTTTGTTTTGAATTTTGAAAGATGTGTAGCAAATGTATGCAACTTTATAAAACAAGAAAAGATGCCCTGAAATATGTTGTCAGGGGCAATGATAACAGAAAAAACTGCCAAGAATCAGAAGAAGTGGTAAGAGGTGCAGCATTTTACATTCCTATTTATAAAAGCAGAGGTCAGAGAAAGACAAAAAAGTCAAATAGTAATAAGCTCATTTAAGGAAGAAAATAAAGTTTAATTTTTTATTCAAAATGTAACTTCTTCATACATATCCCCCTATCATCATTCACCTAAACACACCAGAATAAAGTTCAGAGTGTTGATTATATTTTCTGAATATCACTTTAGATTTTTGGCAGGTTCCTATTTCCAAAAGCAAAACTCATGAACCATGTAGACCACAAAGGCAAATGTTCATTCTTTAGGTGTAAATGTAACTGCCATGCAAGTGGTATAATTGTATGAGCACAGCTTTGCATAATCTCTGAGGTGGAAGAAAATAAGGTTAATAGAAATCATTGGCCATCTTTAAAAGGTCTACTTACTAAAACAACGTTTACACACACACCGTCTCTGCCCCCTCTGGATACATGGAGGGATTAGTAATGTTTTTCCAATCTGGAAGCCTAGTTATGGAGAGACAGTTTCTCCTCTTAAAAAATCAAATAAGATCAGCCAGTCTTCAAGCAGGAGCCCTGCTGCTTTCTGAACTGACCATCACAGCACGGCAATGGGCAAAGATGAAAAGAAAATTGGGAGGCGCAAGAAGAAAAAGAAAAGTTAGATTCTATGCTTGTGCAAACTTAAAATGTGAAAATTTCTGTAAAATTCACCCCAAAAAAGCTTTGAAGTCTACTTGAACTGAAAAGCACCCCACTTTCTTCTCCCGGACCCAGGACTCTCCTGCTCCAAGCCCAGGTCTAAGGTCACTATTCCACCCGTGCAGCTGTGGCTGCCCCCAGAGCGCGCCCTGCACGTCTACGGCACACCATCACCCAAGCACCGGCAGACACGCGATGCCATGACTGCACCTGGAGCTCTCTACAGTGAGTAAACCACTAAGGACCCAATAACATTCTCTTAAGTCAATAATCCAAAACAACAGCAAATCAAATCGATGCATGAGATAATGGTATTTATATGAACCTAAAATACCAATTTTTAAAATTCAGTAGGGAGCAGCTATAATTAGAATCTGCCTGCATGCGCCATATAGTCTAACACCTCCCTCACTCTCCCCTTCCTGCCCCGCCCAGGAAAAGGTCCCTCCACGTTGCCTAGCACCAGGGTGAACATCAATACCTGCACTCACTTCATACACTCAACTTGTCTATTTGCAGAGCATCCTGGCAACAAAGATCTGGTTACTGTCATCTCCGTATCCCCAATGACTAGTGCAGTGGAGAGCACATGGCAGACATTAAAGATATGTGCGCTGAGTTAGACTAGAAGTGAGGAAACTCAACTTACAGTATGAACTGGTTTTCTTTAAAGTGAATCACTTTCACATAATGTTATTTTAAAAGAAAACTTTGTATTTACTACTGCATGTAGGAAATCAGTATTACCTGCCATGCCGAAGGTAACACGCACTGCAGCATGATTACAGGTAGCTGGGACACATGCCTGCCGAGGCTCTCAGGCTGAGGCCTGTGCTTCAGAAGGTGACAAGAGGGGGGAGGGATGGTGCCGTGTTAGAATCCTTGCTCTGGGATTCAGTGTTAGTTACGGATCCTGCCTAACAGCGGGCCGAGTAGACCCTGAGAAACGCTGGACTGGGTGGTCCTTAACACTCACCTAAAGGAAGAACACAATTCTCTACTCCTACTTGGGGGACCTTGGCAAGCTCCCTAACTGCTCTGTCTTCCCACTGGCAGCGATCTGGTGAGAATTACACGAGAGGACACATGTAATGGGTTTAGCAGGAGACCCTGGCACTGAGCAGAAACTCGGTAATACCAGCCCAGAGTTAAAATCCTATGATTCTAGTATCAAATGGTACATCCGCTGTGAAAAACAGATTGGCATTCCTTAAAGAGTGAAACACAGAATTACCATGTGACTTAGCAATTCCACTCCTGGTATATACCCAAAAGAACTGAATATAGGCATTTCAACAAACTGTACACAAATGTTGACAACATCCACATTAGCTAAAAAGTGGAAACAACCCCAATGGCCATCAACAGATGAATGGACACACAAAATGTGGTCTATCCATATAATGGAATAACATTTAGCCAAAAAAAGGAAAATGGGCCCACTGGTACATGCTTAAAAACACTGTGTTAAGTGAAATGCAGAAACAAAAGGTCATATATTATATGCTTCCAGTTGTATGAAATATCCAAAATAGATAAACCCATAGAGGAAAGAAAAAGCAGATGAATGGTTGTCAGGGGCTGGGGAAGGAGGAAATAGGACGTGAGTGCTTCCTGGGGACAGGCTCTCATGAGGGCGGTGCAATGTTTTAGGACAAGATAGAGGTGATGGCTGCACAATACTGTGGATGCACTAAATGTCACTGAAGTGCATACTTGAAAATGGTGAATCTGTTATATGAATCTCACCTCGGTAAAAATAACTGCTCTGATTCTAAGTGTGACAGACATAGTAAATAACATTCAATTTTCAACTTAGTAAAGGTCACAAAGGACTTCCCATGAAGCTAATGTGCAATGTCAAATGAGGCCACCTTGATTATAATCAGTCTTATTATTCAAAAACTCAAGTCAATTCCAGTCTCAGTGATGAGCAGCATTCCAGTTTTACCAGAATCCTGAGTTTAGTGACAGAGCAAGCCACGGACCTGAAATCTTTGCTCTGATTAACCTGATTCACCTCCTTGCCTCAGTTCCCTCATCTATAAATTAAGGATCCTAACACCTACTTGAGAGGCCAGCATGAGGACCGAGTCAGTCCATGTAAAGGAAGCCAGTGCCTGACACAGAATAAGCCCTCAATAAGCAATTATTATTATTCATAAAATGAAGATCTGTTTCAAACAGAAGTGGGGCAAGGATCCGGAACATTCCTGTAGAAGTGCCCGGTATAATATGTGGCACCACAATTGTTATTATCATCACTGCTGACCTCTCATAGTTCACAAATAAGAAAACGGGCCCCGGAAGATGGTGACAATGATGACGAGGAGGAGGAGAATGAGGCAACATCTGTGCTGAGGCACTAAATTCCTGTGGTTCCTTAAAAGTAAAAATTACTGATCTACCATACTCTTCAACTGGAATAAAGCGCGTAGGAAGAATTCCTCTCATTCGATCTGAATCTCACTTCTCTCCTCCGCGGTGCCCTTTCACGCCAGGCGCAGCCACGCTCCACTTCAGGAAACAAGCGACAGTGCAGGGAGGGAGTGGCCCGAGCGAGCCTGCTGACAGCGAAGCTCCAGAGGGGCTTGGCCCCATAAAGCAGTGAAAGTCTCTGCTAAGAGTGGGTTAAACTTACCCATTCCACTCGCAGAGAACTACAATGTCATGTTTGAGGCTGGTTTTCCATAAACAAACACCAGCCTTTGCACAACTCCAGTGTCAGTGCAGATGTAATACACGTCCACACCACAGAGGCCGTGGGCCCATTTCACAGCCCCTTCCCCCCACCCACGGCAGAGTTCTGCTCCACTGGGAAGGCATGCTCTCCTAAAGCAGGAAATTCCTACCAGAAAAACATCTGTTTTCTATAGCTGGCATCCTAACCATTTTCCTAACCTCAGTGAGCACCGTCAAAGGACTGGGATGAGGATGAAGCCCTGAATTCGTATCACCCTCACGCCAAATCCGACCCAGCTATGCTCACGCCCCGCTCAGGGAGTCACCCCAACAGGAGAGAACGAGGAGGCCCAGCCATGAAGTGAAGTGGCAGCCGTCTCCGCGATCAATGGGGTTAGAATCAGAGAAGGATCACAGGCCCCTAACCCTACACACAACCCCACACACAGTGGAATATGCAACCAGAGTCTCTCACCAGAAATTCCTTAGGAATCTAAAGCAGAGTTAGGAGTACGGCCAAGTGGCTGTCAGCAGCTCCTAGCAGCTCAGAGGACGAGCCAGCGCCAGCACCACCTGAGTTCAACTGGAAACTGTGGCAGCAGTGGAGGAGGGGCCTCGCTCGGCCAGCAAACTTGGGCCTTTCCACGTGGGCGCCAGAGGTCACTGGCCATCTACAAGCCTGCAGGTTCTTCCCTTCACTTGTTTGGAAACGTCTGTGAAGTGCAGGGTACTGTTTCAGTGATTCTCAACCTTCTGGCTCTTTAAATACAGTTCCTCATGTTGTGACCCAACCATAAAATTATTTTCGTTGCTACTTCATAACTGTAATGTTGCTACTGTTATGAATCGTCATGTAAATATCTGATATGCAGGATGGTCTTAGGCGACCCCTGTGAAAGGGTCATTCGGCCGCCAAAGGGGTCACGACCCACAGGTTGAGAACCGCTGGTTTAGATGGACCACAGCAGGCAAAACCAGAAGTTCGTGTGGTCTACAAGACTAAAATCTAAAGCTGAATTGGAGCCCTGGCTGGTGTGGCTCCGAGGTTAGAGTGCTGGCCAGCACACCAAAGGGTCGCAGGTTCGATGCCCTGATGTTCGCTCGCGCGCGCGCTCTCTCTCTCTCTCTCTCTCTCTCTCTCTCTCTCTCTCTCTTCCTCCCCACTCTCCCTCCCTCCCAGTCTCTGAAAAAAAATCAATGAAACAAATATCCTCGGGTGAGGATTAACGAAACAAAAAGTTAAAACTGAAATGAAGAAACATTAACTTACTGTTACTTTAAAGGAAAAAATCTAAGCGAGGAGACCTTGTAGTCAATTTCCCTCAGCTGCAGATGAGCCCAGGGAGGTCCAGATTTTTCCACACAGATTAAGCATTAATTGGCAAGGACTAAACTGTCCCAACTCCTGGTTCTGGGCGCATTTCATCCCTTTAGGGCAGAGGCGAGTTTCTGGCTCACTGGGGCGGGCCCAGCAGGAGCTGCCAGCCAGTGAATGCTGGTTAGGAACCTGCTCTCCATCCATACTTATTGGCCTATCTGAGCCCTGGTTGTTAACCCAGCTGCACAGGGAGTCACCTGTGGGCTCACAGGAAGACAGAGGGAGGCATTTACATGCAGATGCCTTGATATGAACATCCATCCTGGAGTTTTTAAAGCGCCATAGGAGGTTCTAACATTCAGCAAAGCTTGCCGAAACCGGTTTGGCTCAGTGGATAGAGAGTCGGCCTGCGGACTGAAGGGTCCCAGGTTCGATTCCAGTCAAGGGCACGTACCTGGGTTGCAGGCACATCCCCAGTCGGAGATGTGCAGGAGGCAGCTGATCGATGTTTCTCTCTCATCGATGTTTCTAACTCTCTCTCTCTCTCCCTTCCTCTCTGTAAAAAATCAATAAAATATATTTAAAAAAAACAAAAAAAACTCGACAACCACTGGCCTAAGATACACCATTTTGTCACTCGAACTTTCAATTTAACTTCTGGGATTTGGGGGGTTTTATTAAAGGAGTATACAAGGAATAGGGTGGGTTTTTTATTGATATAAACTGTTAGCTTTACTTTCATTGTTTAAATGTTAACATAAATATACTTCTTTCTTTGGTGAAAGCAAATAAACCAATTTTATTTAAAATATACTCAAGTAAATCATTTCATACTAAAACATACTTGGGATTTTCATCTCAAAAATAAAAGTAACAGAAAAGCTTAGCAGACATTTTATTTTTATTAAATATATTTTATTGATTTTTTACAGAGAGGAAGGGAGAGGGATAGAGAGTTAGAAACATCGATGAGAGAGAAACATCAATCAGCTGCCTCCTGCACACTCCCCACTGGGGATGTGCCCGCAACCAAGGTACATGCCCTTGACCAGAATCGAATCTGGGACCCTTGAGTTGACAGGCCGATGCTCTATCCACTGAGCCAAACCGGTTAGGGCAGCTTAGCAGACATTTTAGATTGCAAGTCTATATATGTAAAATACATAGACTTCATAAGTAAATTAAAAAAGAGTACTAGTATAAGCTAACAGCAGAGAATAAGCACTATACACTGAATATAATCTAGAATACCTACAACTGTGTAAATGTTCAGATAAAAAGTAGCTCTGGCTGGTTTGGCTTGGTGGTTAGAGCAGTTTGGCTTGATGGTCAGAGCGTCAGGCCTGTGGATCGAAGGGTCTCGGGTGCAATTCCCAGATGAAGGGCGCAAACCTCAGTTGCTGGTGCCCCACCCTGATCAGTGTGCATGCGGGAGGCAACCAACTGATGTGTCTCTCTCATGTCAATGTTTCGCTCTCTCTGCCCCTTCTCCCTCCTTTGCAACTCTCTCTAGAAATCAATGGAAAATATTTCCTCAGGTGAGGATTAAAAAATATATATATAAACTTCCTGATATAAAAATACCTTTTTAAACTAAAAGAAAAATCATCTCACATTTTTTCTCATTAAGCTGATTTCAAGTATAAAACCTGGTCTTTTCTAATTTTTAGAAAAAAGGATAAAGATTTTAGACTTTTATAAATTTAACTTGAAATGTGATCTCCTTTATTACACCTCTACAAAAAAATGTCACATTGAATCCTTCAAAATGTTTAAATCCAACTACAATATAAAAAGTAAATAAAACCAGTTAGGTATTCCAGAAATTTAAATTTTAAGGAGCAAATAAAAATTACCATATCCACAAATCTTTTCAAAAATATTTTCCTGGTACAAAACTCCATCTACAGGGACTTTGGCATCAAAGACAGTAGCATCTGCTATCTACTTGGAAGCAGAAATGTGAGGTGTGAATGTACTTTGTTGGTAAACTGTAAATACCTTCATGTTCACTGATGAAGAACAACTGAGGAAATCAAGACAAAATATGGCCAACAAAAGGCCATTATTTATAAAAATCTGCCTCTGCTAAAAGGACTCCAAACGTTTCAGGTGTACACGCAAAGCAGCTTGGCTCTAAGTCTCGTAGTAGAGAACATGCATATAAAAAAACACGGTAAATTAACAGTGAGCTAATTCACAGCACTCACTATTTTACCGGCCAACATGATTACCTTCATTTTATTTATCTGTTATGTGCATGTATATCCTTACACAGGTAAAATACATGTTTAATATATTATCTATATGCATATACAGATAATTTCATTACACCACAATACCACTGTAACAAATATGCTGTTTCATGTGTGAGGGAGCGCGTGCGCATACAGGTACAAGTGGATATCTTTAATATAAACTATCAAAAAATTAAATCTGAATGTGAAACAGACAGGAGGTACCCATTCCTCTCGTTATGTTGTCAAGCCTTCCTTGCTCATCCTATCACACTCAATCATGTCCTTAAGAACAGGAAGTCTCAGCTCTTGTTAGAGAAAACGAAAATTAGGCCCTGGCTATTAGATTCCCAATTGAATTCAGAGACTGAGTTTAAACAAACATTTTATGTCAAAAGACTTTAGAATTTTTACATCTTTAAACAGTCATCCCCTCCCCATTCATCCTTACTTTTCAGACACATTGTTCAAACAATATCAAAACATATATATAATTTTAATTATGAAAATAACACAGGTGGGAATCCTATAACCTTCTAGGCTGCCTTAATAACCTCCCAAAAAAACATTTATTTTAGCCAAACAACTGTAATGTTGGTCTCCTTTAGAAACATCTGCTGTCCCAATAAATATTTGCATTGGAAGAAGTATTTTGGCTGTTAAGATGGCACCAAACAAAATGCTTATGTTCTAAAATAAATATTTTAGACAAAATACACACAGCAAAACAGACATATCCAAAGGCTGCAGAAGATAAATTAAAGACACAAATTTAAATGCCTACTGATTTTTAAAGATTTTTTTAAAGAAACTAATTTTAATTCCATTTTATTTTAAAACAAAATTAAGTAATTTCTATTTCATTTTGCCAGACTATCTTTCAGAACAATGATTATATTCCATGGTCTTATCATTGTAAAGGTCTTCACAATACAGGTATGTTTTTAAAAACTAAAAAAGTCATCATTTTCCATTATAAAAACACTCATGGACTTAAATCTCTCACCTTACCCTCACTCCCTTTCCCTGGTTTTATAATGCCAACAGGCATCAGATTATACAAACATCTGGAACAAGGTAAGGACAGTTAAAATATTGACCCAATAACCCTTGATAACTCAAGAAACATCTCAGACGACATAACCTGCCTGGCACAAATAAATATACCTTTGTTTCTGTAGCCTATTTCTCCTGGGCGCTATTTCGTTTATATGAAAAATCTTTTTCAAAGCAAGTCACACAGACCTATGTATACATTTACGATCACAAAGGACAAGGAAAATGAAACAAACATTTGTTCTCTCATGTCCCTGATCCAGGAAAAGATATTTTGCTGTCTACGTTTTTTTAAATAACTGAATACCTCAGAAAGAGGCAAGACCTAGTACTTGTCCCCTTGAAGATCACATATCTTCTGTGCAGCCTGTCTGAGAGGAAATCAGCCAGTGGACTCCTTTCTGTTAACCATCCCAGGTTTGAACTCCAGGAGCTGGAGGCAGAACGCTCCCCACAGAGGCACAGAAAATTCATTTCCCCCCGCAGCTCAATAAAAACCGAAGTAGGCTAGTTTTCAGGGCACCGTGCGAAACTAATCTGTTTAGTCATGTATTTGCCTGATGATGTGGGAGAATCAGCAAGTGAAAGACCACAAATCTAGTTCCAGTTAATAAACACAAAAATGATGTACCATTATCACGTCATGCTTCAAAGACCCAGTCATGAGTTTATTTCAAAAATAAAATTATCACCATACAAATCACGAATTGCCAGGTTAATACTAAAATCACACACTGACTGGCCAGCTCCTCCTGACCCTCAGAGACGAAAAGCAAGCAGTGATACCACCCATGTTAAATCTCCTATAAGCATGGCTGTTCTTTCTAACAGAATACTCATTTAAAATTCCTGTCACAGGAGTGGAATGCCAGCCAGGAATCAAACTGTGACCCCTGAGCCAAAGACAACTTACCACTCAGCTGGTAAGTGGGCCACTCAATTTACTTGAATTCCTGCATTTTGATCCTTTGCAGAAATATAGGAGCAATATTAAACGAACCGGATTCAGCTCATTAGAGGTTCAGAAACCAAACGCAGAAAGCTCTGGAGGCCACCCAAGGCAAAGTCATGCTTCGGTGTTGATGGCCACGCAATAAAAACTCCACGTCATCATTATCTTCCAACTTTTTTCCTGAACAACATTAGCAGCCATGACAACAATAAGGCTCAGACAATTACACAATCCTAGGAGAAGACAAATAAGACCAGCAGCCAATCACTGTGCCAGGACTTTGTGGGTAAGTTCATAATTACCCACACAAAGCAACTCACTGAAAATTCCTCACCAAAGGACACAGACTAAAGCTAACAAAATAAATGTGTTCTAATAACCTTTACCAAAACCTTCACTTTTTTCCCATTTCAAAACCTACACCTAACTGACCACACGAACTTACTATGTATGATAAAAGCTGTGTGTCCCCTTTAAAATGTTACATTCAAAAAGGCGTTCAATTAGGTCTAATTTAGCCTTTTAGATTTCAAAACGAAATAGTTTATTTCAAGGATGTATAATAACTAATGAAAAGATGAAAAGCAATAAAGGGTTTTAGAACTCTCCATCATGATGAACTCAATACGAAAGTTTGACATTTTCTAGCCAAAGCATTGTTTCCTACCAGATACTTGACTTCCCTTTCACCATCAGAAAGATCTGTGTTTAGAATCAGGCATTTCTATTGGTTAGCAGTAAAATACCTAATCTAAAAATCTTAATTAAACATTTGCTAAAATACTTGGTAGGTAATATTCATCAAATTGTCCCTTCCAATAAATCCAGAGTCACAGGATTTCACAAGGACCTAAGAGCCACAGGATTAACTAAAACAAAAAAGCTAAGAAACACTGAGGGTACTCTATGTATCGGTAACATGTCCTCCGCTTTAGCCTTACACATGTGTGCTAAGCACCTTCCTAGGTCATCATTCTTCACACACCTTCTCCAACTGTTCGATTCCCACTTTGGTCCTACAAACTAAGCCAATGGCAAACACTTCTAGGAAGACTGGCACTCATTCAGAGGACAGATAAAGGAGCAGCCAGCAGCTTGCCAGAAACAGCCCCTTTCGAAATGGCTTTCCAATTTTCCATCAGGAAAGCAGCGGGGAGAAAGGGGCAGAAGCAAGGAGTGACCAGCATCGCCCCCTCTCCATGGTCCTGCTGCTGCTGCTTTGTTTTGTTAGATTTTTTTTTAAGGTCCTGCTACTTCTTACTAGCTTTCTGCCTCTGCTCTCCCTGTGGCCAGAGCATCACACGGAACGGTCAGCGCCCCAGTGAAGTCGTCAGGGCAGAATTAGGGCTTCAGCGGCCAGCGGCCCTGGCCTTCTTCCTCTCGCCTCACTTTTCAATCCTTTACAAATTATCTCCCTCTCACAATGAGCAACCTCAATTAAAGATTTGTACTCTAGATAGCAAGGTATTGCTGGGAGAAAGGAGTAATGTTGGAAAAGTTTAGAGTAGCTTATGCTAGACTCCTGAGCGGCCCATCTTTAACAAGCAGGGTGAGAACTTCCGACAGTAACAGAGGCAGGTAAGGAACCAGCGTGGGATTCTAAGGCGGAGCTACTTGTCTTTCCCTACAACCGTGGGAAATAAGAGCGTGGCCAGTGGAGGACCAAGGTAAAGAGGAAAGACACTATTCAGCCTCTGAAAGAAAAGGCTCAGGGGCACCTTAACCAGGAACTTTTAATGCAGCACGTGGAATATGATGCACATTCTCCAATCCACTTTGGAGAGAACGAAAGTGCCGGTTTTATTTCCACGAAGGGTTTTTGGTCAAACGTCAGGAAGCACCTCCTGAGAGAAGGGCTGTGAAGCCTGGAGTGGGCTGTGGCAGCGCCACGGAAGCCCCTCTCCCTCTGTGGAGGCGGCGGCCCAGAGCAACCTGGGGCCATGGGCACAGGGAGGGGGCGTAGGAATCAGCCTTCCTGGTGTTCCCAGTGACTAACTCACCCTCCCCAGATTTCCTGCTTCCTCGGTAACACACGGGGTACACTCGCCAGCGCCCGGGAGACGGGGATACTCCTGCTACCAGGCAGATGGTCCCTCAAGGCAACGCCAAGTGTTTGATTCCAGAGGAAAATCCTGGGTCTTGAGAACGGAAAAGTCTTTTTTGTTTGTTTGAAGTAAAAACAGAAAACCCATGAAAATCTAAGAGAACAGATACACATCAAATCCTCTTATATGAAACACAGAAACCTGTTTCAAAAGGTACAGAAGACATAAAAGTAAAATAACTTTTTGGGAGACTAAAAAAATTTTTTTTAAGTTGATGCTATCTTCATGAGAAAGACCTTTAAATAACTTAAAACTTTGCCTTAGGAAGTCTATTCACAGCTCAAACTCTGACAGTCTGACACCAGAAATGTTGGAAAGGCAAGTTCACTTCAGGGCTAAGGTCTATATAATTTGCTGCAAAATGATGACAGGGTACATCTTTCAAAGATAGCTGGCAACACGGGCCTTCTACCAAACTGTGTTCTAAGAAGCTCACTCCTCCTTCTTTAAAAGAAATGGGGGGAGAGGGGAGGGTTGTACCTGTGATTATTTAAAAAATATATATATGAAAATTGAAGAGAGCAGAAAATCAGTGACATGCCCCCTAATTCTCCCAATACCAACCTTAGGTGGACAATAAAGACAAGACAGACCTATCCCCGGTGAGAAGAGGGGTGGGGGAGGAACAAGAGGCACAAACCTGCTGCTGTGGGTACTGCATTCCTCCCATGGCCCCTGGAGTCCGCCCTTGGATGCCGATAGGATACCGCTGTGGGCCTGGGGGGCCGTAGGAACCTCCTGGGTATGGGCTGCTCTGCTGAGGCTGAGAATGAGGGTTACTGCCCATCCCATACAACTGAGGCCTCTTCATCACCATGGGATCCATTGGGCCGCCCTGTGAAAGAATAGGGGAAGAAGTAAGCTTACTGAGTCATTATCTGTTACAAAGGCAGAAAGTCTGTCATGATGACACATACATTAAAAACACAACAATCCTTTAAAAAATATTATAAACAATGATAAAGAAAAACCCAGAAAAGCATTAAGGAAAATACCTACATGGACACAAGACATTTTATTTTTCTACCGTTAGGAAGGTTTTAACAACTAAGAGGAGCCAGCAGTAAACATAAGGAAAGACTTGCATCCTAAGCAGAGAGAAAACATTTGCATCTAAATTCTGTTATGCGTGTGGGAGTAGGTCTCACCCAGCTCCTCTTAGCTGACTAGTAACAAAGGCAAGGTATACTGAACGGTTAGGAACACTTTCTGACTTAAAAGTATTCTTAGGACTACTTCATTTTAGACCTGAGTCGGCAAGTCCTTATCCAACATTAATGCATCTGAGTGCTCATTAGAAAGTGAAAGGATTTTAAATAATACACAATGTCTAGGGTAAAAACTTTCAACGATCACTAGTGTGCATGAACAAGCCACCCTCCTATGTAAGTCAGCACCTTACCAAACATAACCAGTTCAAAACTAGACTCTGTGTTTTATTCTTGTCTTGGTGAGTCAGCCAAGGGCTTCGGGGCCAAGGCCATGCGGGAGAGCCAGAGCCGGAGCCTCAGCCTGGGCTTTAAGATCCCAGAGCCGCCAAAGAGCCAGGCAGGGGTGGGGAGTCCCTCGCCACAGTGCTACAGGGCCTGCAGCGCTCACCCAACAGGTCGGTCACTCCTTCCTCCCAAACCCTATACTGCTCCCTACTGCAGGCCAGACTCCATGTTCACACTGAGTTCATGGGAACTCTCAGGAAGATCTGAGGATTAGCAGGAGAAATAGGAGAAACCCATGTTCAAGATGGGGAGGGGCAGGGCGTAGAATACCACAAAGCAGAGAAACAGCACAAAGCAGGGGCTCAGGGGAGAGGAGCTACCTGGTGTGTAGGAGGCAACAAGCAGTTTAGATCCAAATGAAGCAGCAATTTGCAGAGAAGCTGAAGCAGGCAGAAGCCAGTATATACAAGGTGAGCCTTATATGTCATTTTAAAGGCTTCAGGTTGTACCTTGGGGATAAACAGAGCTACAGTCAGATCTGCCTCTCAGAAGCCTGATCTCGGGCGTGGCTGGAGCCAGGGTGGTGGCCACAGCAGGCGGGTGAGCTGAGGTCCTGAACTGGTAGGGCAGCAGAAGAAACAAGCCCAGATTCAAGTGACAGGCCGGGGTGCGGGGCACCTTGGAGACCGAGTGGTGGAAGCCAGGAGCAAGGGGGCTTCACAGACGCTGAGACAGCATGCGGGGCAGAAGCACAGCAACACTCCCAGGAAGTGGGACCCTTCAGGATTCTACAGATTAAATTTCAGGTTCCCACTGGAAATCCAGGAGAAAATACCCAGAAGGAAGACACACAATGAGTTTCCATCCTGGCGGTCAGGTCTGGCCTACAATAACAACTAGGGAACTCTGCATACAGAGGACATCTGGTCCTGGAGGGCAGCGATCTTTTTGTTTTACTCACTATTATATCTCCAGGACAGAAGTCAAACAGTGCACTTGGCACATAGTAAATGCTCAATAAATCCTAGATGAATTAATCAATGGGAATCATGTGAAACAAGAATTTTATCCAGGAAGAATATATGAAAACAGAAAAATAGGTGGAGGACAAATATCTAGAAAATATCACCAATTAAGGGAGAAGGTGGGGGGGGCGGGGGGGGGGGGGGGCACAGAGAGACCAAACAAATATTCAGAAAATGCAGTTAGAATTCTAGAGAGCAAGAGAAGGGAGTCATGTGTAGCAACAGAACAGGCATGTCAAATGCAGCCCAGGGTCCAACAGGTGAGGGCTAAAGCTTTTGCTATCCCCGTGACAAGGAGGCCATTGCTGACCGTGGCCAGGGCAGTCTCATCACAGAGGTGAGGGCAGAATCTGACAGACTATGAACTGAGGCACAAATGGGAGGCAAGAAAGGGGAGCCAGGACTGTACACCCCAAACCCAAGTTGAAGAAGCTGCCAGGCCTGCCTACCACCTACACCCCACCCAAGGCTGCATCAATCTTTGCCCTTCTTCCTTCTTAGGGTTACCCTGGTGTTCATTCTAATGACTTGATTAATCCATTCACCACACAGGAACTGCACTGTGCCAGGCGCTGGTGGCATAAAAAGGAGTGTCAGAGGCTGAGAAGTGAGGCAGTCACTAAAAGAGAGGGGCTGAACCAGGATTACAATGCCCCACGCAGGAGACGTCCTAACTGGGGACACGAGGCCCTGGGCAAGGAGCACCTCCAAGCTCCTAGAAGAAACACCTGAGCTCAGTCCTGAGGGATTCTTGGGAATTTGCCAAGAACTGATTTGCCTGGATGAAAATATGTGTCGGCCAAGTAGTTCTCAAAGTTCACAGTTTCATAGAATTCTATCTGTGTTACTTTCACCTGTCAAGAAAAACTGTGCACATAACAATGACAGAAATCGCTCAAACAATATACTGATGTTACACGTGTGCTGACTTCACAATTCAACATAAACATATATGTTGATAGATAGGTTGTAATAAAACTAAAACAGAAGGACTAAGAATTAAGTTTTGCCAGAATGATTTAACTTCGAATTTATGCCTAAAACAGCACTTTGTTGCAAAAGGTAAAATAAAACTTTCGATGGAAGAGTGAAAACGGGGGCTGAGCTGGTGCTTCAGAATCTGCAGTGAGTCAACGGCCTACAGAGAGGCTCACTCAATCTGATTCGAGCCATTGCAATTCGGCAAGAAGAAGAAATAAAAGGCATCCAAATTGGAAAAGAGGAAGTAAAACTGTCCTTATTTGCAGATGACATGATATTATACATACAAAACCCTAGAGACTCCATCAAAAAGCTACTAGACTTAATACATGAATTTGGCAATGTAGCAGGATACAAAATTAACCCCAAGAAATCTGAGGCATTTCTATACACCAATAGTGAACTTTCAGAAAGAGAGATTATAAAAACAATCCCGTTTACCATCGCACCAAAAAAATTAAGCTACCTAGGAATAAACTTAACTAAAGAGGTAAAAGACCTCTACTCAGAAAACTACAGGACGTTGAAAAAAGATATAGAGGAAGACATAAACAGATGGAAGAACATACCATGTTCATGGATTGGTAGAATCAACATCATTAAAATGTCCATACTACCCAAAGCAATCTATAAATTCAACGCACTTCCCATTAAAATACCAACGGCATACTTCAGAGATCTAGAACGAACTCTCCAAAAATTCATCTGGAATAAAAAAAGACCCCGAATAGCTGCAGCAATCCTGAAAAAGACCAAAGTAGGTGGGATCTCAATACCAGATATCAAGTTGTATTACAAAGCCACCGTTCTCAAAACTGCCTGGTACTGGCACAAGAATAGGCATATAGATCAATGGAATAGAATAGAGAGCCCAGAAATCAGCCCGAACCAGTATGCTCAATTAATATTTGACAAAGGAGGCAAGAACATTCAATGGAGCCAAGATAGTCTCTTCAATAAATGGTGTTGGGAAAATTGGACAGATATATGCAAGAAAATGAAACTAGACCACCAACTTACACCATACACAAAAATAAACTCAAAATGGATAAAGGACTTAAATGTACGACAGGAAACCATAAAAATTCTAGAAGAATCCAAAGGCAACAAAATCTCAGACATATGCCGAAGCAATTTCTTCACTGATACAGCTCCTAGGGCACTTGAAACTAAAGAGAAAATGAACAAATGGGACTACATCAAAATAAAAAGCTTCTGCACAGCAAAAGAAACCATCAACAAAACAACGAGAAAACCCACTGCGTGGGAAAACATATTTGCCAATGTCATATCTGATAAGGGCCTAATCTCCAAAATTTATAGGGAACTCATACAACTTAACAAAAGGAAGATAAACAATCCAATCAAAAAATGGGCAAAGGACCTAAATAGACACCTTTCAAAAGAGGACATTCAGAAAGCCAAGAGACATATGAAAACATGCTCAAAGTCACTAATCATCCGAGAGATGCAAATCAAAACAACAATGAGGTACCATCTCACACCTGTCAGACTGGCTATCATCAACAAATCAACAAACGACAAGTGCTGGAGAGGATGTGGAGAAAAAGGAACACTTGTGCACTGCTGGTGGGAATGCAGACTGGTGCAGCCACTATGGAAGACAGTATGGCGTTTCCTTAAAAAACTGAAAATGGAACTCCCATTTGACCCTGTGATCCCACTTCTAGGAATATATCCCAAGAAACCAGAAACACCAATCAGAAAGGATATATGCACCCCTATGTTCATAGCAGCACAATTCACCATAGCTAAGATCTGGAAACAGCCTAAGTGCCCATCAGTAGATGAATGGATTAGAAAACTGTGGTACATCTACACGATGGAATACTATGCTGCTCTAAAAAGGAAGGAACTCTTACCATTTGCAACGTCATGGATGGAACTGGAGAGCATTATGCTAAGTGAAATAAGCCAGTCAATGAAGGAAAAATACCACATGATCTCACTCATTCATGGATAATAGAGACCATTATAAACTTTTGAACAATAATAGATACAGAGGCAGAGCTGCCTCAAACAGATTGTCAAACTGCAGCGGGAAGGCCGGGGAGGGTTGGGGGGCAGGAGGTAGGGGGGTAAGAGATCAACTAAAGGACTTGTATGCATGCATATAAGCATAACCAATGGACATAAGACACTGGGGGATAGGGGAGGCTGGGGGACTGTCTAGGGCGGGGGGATAAAATGGACACATATGTAATACCCTTTGTAATACTTTAAGCAATAAAAAAAAAAAAAAAAAATTTCCAATACGGGGCCCTGAGGCAGCCCTATCTTCACCTTCGGTCTGGATTACCCTGGGTATATGGAAGGTCTGCTTACTTCACTTCAAACAGTACACAACCAAAACTGGCATAACTAAAGCAGAAATTCTAATTGGAAAATGATGAGAATGTCTACATTTTAATGCTACAGATAACAGTGTAGCAAATTCATCTTATCAGTGACTAAAACTGTTTTTGTAATATCTGTTTCATCACTGCCATGAACTCTCACAGTCCTACTTAAAATTCAACTAATTTGCACCCATGTCAACAATGTTAGCTTAACGCTGAGATTTCTCCAAATCGAAAGCATGAAATACACAGATTATCTGCACCTCTCGAAATGCATCAACTATCTTCCAGTGAGACTTCAGACATGAAAACAGACACTTATCCAGTGCAAATTATTCCATTTTAACCTTCTCTTCTTTGGCCTATTATTAAACATTCACCCACAATCCAAATCCATCCCACTGTGTACTCGTGCTATTTCTAACATTAAAGATGTGCTACTGCAGGGTCTCAACCCCTGCCTTTTACAAGTATCTCTGAAAGAAAACAAAGACCAAACCAAACCTAAGACTTTTCCAAAAATCATAAAGGCCAAGTCGCTCCTCATATTCACATCAAGCCCAAAACAATTTTCTATTTCTATCACCTGCCCTTCTGTTGATATATTCCAGAGCATCTCCATTTTCATGTCTCACAATTTACGTTGTATCAGAGAGATGGCCCACATCAAGAATGTCCTCAAATACTTCTCAATATATTATTCCATACATGGTTTTCCTTTCTAGATATCATTCTACAACTGCAGTAACCCAAGCTCCAATTATGTAAAAAAAAAAACAAGTACTTTGAAGGCTGCAATACAAATCACCCATTTTCAAAGAGCACTTAACATGACTATAGGTTATACATACCACACATGCCTATATGAGTTATACATATAACACACAACCACACACGTATGCATGAGTTACACATCTCACACACATACACATATGAGTTATAGGTTATACATCACACACATGTATGTATGAGTTACAGTTATACGTCACACACATCCATGTTATGAGTGACTGGTTATACATCTCACACACACGCACACACCCTTTCCTGGATCTCCCTTCGGAAGCTGCCCCTGCTGCCTCCAGCCCTGAGTCTATGAGAGGAGGAAGAGTACAATGTCGACTTTCAAAGTATGGACTGGAATACAGATTCTAGACATACCAGGTAGCACAGTTAGGCTGTATTCTGGGTTTAAAAGGTTTTCAGAGGTTAGCCTGGGAATCCAACTAACCTGTTCAAGATTCAAGTTAAAAACAATTCACTTTTAGTATACTTTAGCTAAACTTGATGCCTTTTATACTTAAACTAGGGGCCCGGTGCATGAAATTCGTGCACTGGGTGTGTGTGTGGGGGGGGGGGGGGAGTGTCCCTCAGCCCAGCCTGCCCCCTCTCACATACTGGGAGCCCTCAGGCGTTGACCCCCATCACCCTCCGATCGCCTGATCGGCCCCTTGCCCAGGCCTGACGCCTCCGCCAGAGGTGTCAGGCTTGGACAGGGGACCCCCATCTCCCCCCGATCACTGGCTCTGGCCCCCGCCCAGGCCTGAGGCCTCTGGCCCAGGAATCATGCCTGGGCAGGGGACCCCCATCTCCCTCTGATCGCTTGCTCCACCCCCCGCCCAAGCCTGACGCCTCTGACCCAGGCTTCAGGCCTGGGCAAGGGGACCATCATATCCCCCTAATCCCCGGCTCCACCCCCCACCCAGGCCTGACGCCTCGGCCAGAGGAGTTGACCCTCATCACCCTCCGATCACCAATCACCAGATCGGCCCCTTGACCAGGCCTGAGGCCTCCGGCAGAGGTGTCAGGCCTGGGCAGGGGACCCCCAGCTCCCCGCGGTTGCAGGCTCTGCCCCTGCCCAGGCCTAACGCCTCTGGCCTAGGCGTCCGGCCCGGGCAGCGGGGACCTGCAGTGGCAGCGGGGGGCGCCGCGATCGTGGGCTCCGCTTTAGGCCCAGGCAAGGGACCCCTAGCTCCCGGGACTGCCAGCTTCGACCGTGCCCAGCTCCCATCGCTGGCTCCACCCCTACTTCCTGCTATCACTGGCTAGGGCGGCAAAGGCGCCTGATTCTCCGATCATGGCTGGGGGGCAGGGCAAAGGCGGCCCCAGGGCCGCCTTTGCCCTGCCCCCCAGCTCTTAGCTCCCCCCTGGGTTTCAGATCACTGTCAGTGGCAGGGGGCTTCTTCCTGCTTTCCCTTTCGCCTCCCTGCATTGTGCCTACATATGCAAATTAGCCGCCATCTTGTTGGCAGTTAACTGCCAATCTTAGTTGGCAGTTAACTGCCAATCTTAGTTGGCAGTTAATTTGCATAAAGCCCTGATTAGCCAATGAAAAGGGTATCGCCGTACGCCAATTACCATTTTTCTCTTTTATTAGTGTAGATACTCCTTCATTACCACTCCTTTGGAATATGCCTACACGTGTTTTTATAATAAAGATATCTACGTAACTGTATTTACTCCAAAATATTGAGTTAAGGAGATGGTTAGTTTCTTTATGCGTATACTATTTCACAATTTCTTCAACCCACCTCCTTAGGGCACCCACTGAAGAAAAGGCATCACAGAAACCCACAGAAGGTCCACCACATGGTTTTGATCCACAATCGTACGTATCGAGACTGAGCAAGAGCAGAGCAAGAAACTTCCCGAGTCGCTATGTGGGGAAATGATCCCTCTTAGCATTAAAGAGAACTTCTGAAGTAAGATTTCATACCTATAAAATGACAACAATGATGAAACCCCGTGTGAGTGGGTATTTGAACGAGTAGGTAAGTCTTTCTGGAGGATAATAGGTCAATAAGCTTTAAGCAAAAGCGTGAAGAATTGTATCTGTTCCAAACCTAGCAGTCTCTCGAGTGGGGCAGGGATGCGACTTAGCCAAACTTGTGCACAGCTACATGAATTCTAATTCTGAAGGGAGACCGCGTGGTCTTGGGGAAAAGCATGGGCTTTGCATCCAGAACGGAAGTGTCCACACCCTTACCGACCACCACTGCCCTGCACACACTGCTTAGTTCTCAGTTCTCTCACCCACTGAAGGGGGAAGTACTACCTACCTGACAATCGTTGTGAAAACTGAATTAGTAAGGACTGTAAAGGCTCTCTGAGCCACTTACTAATGGTTCCAAGAAGGAAACTGAAACTCCTTAAGTATCCAATGCTACAGAGCGTGTGACCGAGCCGTAACATGTCAGCATAGGGGAACACATGGAGCCATGGAAAAGTACACGGAAAACCATGGCGGATGTTTGCGAGTGATGTGCATGAATTACAGCCATGTGAAAACTAGGCTGATAATCATCAGAGGCAGCCATATGACCTGTACGTAGTGGCTGTCATATCGTGAAGCAATCGCTGTTTACTTTGCTGTGATGCTAAATATAACTCTAAATGCCTCTGGTTTTTTCCCAGGCATGCTGCAAACATTGCTACGGCGCTCTGTGGGGTGGGGGCGGATGGGACCCAGCTGTCCCGCCTCTGTCCTCCTCCAGGCCTGCGCCACCCTCCTCCATATGCAGCACAAACACAGAGAGAGGAACTGCCCGTCCTCTATGGCTGCCCCCGCTCTCCTCTCCGCCTAAAACCACGCTCAGTCAATCTGGGTTCAAGACCACAGAACTTCTCCCCTCACCTACCCCAGGAGCGCCACAATGGACCTGCCCAGAAATGCTCCCACGCTGCTGCTAGCAGACCTGAGTTGCCTTGTATTGTCACTTAATCCATGTGCGATTTTTCCACTTTCCATGTATTATTTCCTACCTCCCAGGCAGACTCAAAGGGCAATCCCCATGCTTTGCATTTTCTATGTCTCAGCACACAGTGCCAATGGCTTAGATGGCTGTGGTGATTCACACAGGGAATGACGACTGATCACATAAAGTAAAACATTCTCGAATATGAAAGTAAACATCACAAACCAATGTCTACATCAACTCGGCACATGTATGCAAAAGACACATGTCAAGTCAATGATAATACAAAATCCAACAGTCACAGTCTAGCTCTTCTAATGTCATTAGAATCAGGTTATGTCAAAAATAGGAACAGGTCACCAGAGACTCTTGCCTCCTTTGGTAAAGAGTGCATATTCCTCTTCAACCAGAAACACCAAGATTCCCAGTGTCCACTGTCAGCACTCCCCCAGAACCCAAAGAAGCTTCCCCACCCCAGATGGCTAAGGGAGGCTGGGAGCTGGGGCCTGTCCCCTCCCCTGTAACATGCATCCATGTACAGCCATGAGACGGAGGGAGGAAAAATGCAACCCAGCACCTAAAACCATTTTGTTTTCTGCTTGTACTAATAACAAAATAGTGCCTGTTTATTAAGACTTGAACTAAAACATCAGAATTCCAAATGTGGTTATCAGCATATGCTCTTTGGTCACTACAGAAATATTAGGCATGTTCTACAAAGCCACGAGAAGGATCAATAAGAGAAATTCTAAGATTTTTTTTAAAAAAAAGAGAGAAAAGGCTGTTTTATTGTTGGCTCTAAGAACTACCAAATTATTGGTGCCCTCTCACCAAGATGCCATTTGCAATGTGGAAGAGGGCAGGGAGAGGCCAAAATACTCAGACTGACTTGGAAGAGGACCTTTGGCAATATTTTTATTTGTTTATTTGTTTTAGAGAGAAAGAAAAAGGGAGGCGAGGGGGGAGATGGGAGGGGGAGGGAGGGAGGGAGGGGGGGAGAGAGAGAGAGAACGAGAACGTTGATTCGTTATTTATGCATTGATTGGTTGCTTCTTAAGAGTATGCGCCCTGACCGGAGATGGAACCTGCAACCCTGGCATATCGGAATGATGCTCCAAACAACTGAGATACCCATGTAGGGCCCATAGTCAATATTTTTGGTTTTGGCCTTAAGTAAGTTACAGAAAACACATAAATATATATTATATACTAGAGTCCTGGTGCACGACATTCGTGCACGGGTAGGGTCCATAGGCCTGGCCAGCGATCAGGGCCGATCTATGGGGTGACTGGTGGGGCATGGGGCCCCGCTGGCACCCGCCTTGGCTGGCCTGGTGCTGCCTGCTCGCGGGCCCCACCCCCCACTGCTGCTGCAGGAGGTGACTGGTGGGGTGATTGGGGGGCGGTGCTGGCCCGTTCACTGGCCCCACTCCCCAACTGCGCTGCTGCAGCCGCTAGTCACCTCCCTCTGCAGGGTGACCAGCAGGTCGATTGGGGAGGTCCCCATTGGCACCCGTCTTGGCTGGCCTGGGGCCTGTGGGCTGGGGCAGCTCCTCCGTTGAGCGTCTGCCCCCTGGTGGTCAGTGCATGTCATAGCAACCGGTCATAGCGACCAGTCATTCCGCCAGTAGTCCCACTGTTTGGTTGATTTGCATATTAGGCTTTTATTATATAGGACTAGAGGCCCTGTGCATGGATTCATGCACTGGTGGGGTCCCTCAGCCTGGTCTACACTCTCTCGAAATCTAGGATCCCTGCAGTGATTGGATCAAAACCAGCAACCTGACATCCCCCAAGGGATGTAGTAGTGAGCAAAGTGGCAGGCAGCCGGGGAGGAGCCCGAGCCCGGGCCAGCGCCAAGCCGCTCCTGCTCAATCAGACCCTCTGCGCCTGCCACCGTGGCTCAGTAGTTCTGCCACGGAGGCGGGAGAGACTCCTGCCGCCGCAGCTACTCTCGCCAGCCGTGAGACTGGCTTCAGGCTGAGCAGCGTTCCCACTGTGGGAGCGCACTGACCACCAGGGGACAGCTCCTGCGTTGAGTGTCTGCCCCCTGGTGGTCAGTGCGCATCATAGTGACCGGTTCAGCGGTCAACCAGTCATAACGGTCGCTTAGGCTTTTATATATATAGATATGTAGAACCACAGAATAAATTTGAAGGAAGAGGGCAGGGGATGACAAACATTTTTGTGAATATCTAAAAGTGTTTTTGTTTTTCACATATACATTATCACTGAACAGTAGAACGAACAACATTTTTTCCTAACTACACTTTAAATTTTATCGGGACTCTAAAATATCACGTGATTTTTATTTTTTCAGAATTAAGATTAACCATAAAATATTAACATGCTGTTACATGTATAATTGATAAAGGAACAGCCATAAACTACCAATAAAAAGTAACAATCAGAAGCTGTGATTCTTAATTCTTAGGGATACTCAAAAAATGCATTCATGATATATGTACATCCCAAATTTATCACACCATCTCAGAGGCTTTCTAGAAAGCCATTCAAAGACTCCTAACCTCCACTGTCAAATACTAAGATCTGGCATGCATTTCTAAAGCACTTTAATACATGTTCACTTTATCACAATTCTCAAAAACACCTGATAAAGGGTTCAGCAATGAAACATGCTTCTTGGAACTGAAAAGACCCTCCATACATTGATGTATGTATAAATCCCCTAAAACTGTATATACCATGAGTGTTATGAATTATTTATTTGTATATAACAGAAATCTGTTCCTTGTAATTTACATCCACTGGTTTTACTTTGGTCCTTTCACAAATATTTGAAGATAGCTGTATCTATTTCCCTTTTCTGAGCAAAATATGTCAATTCTCAGTGCCCTTAACTCAAAAGGTATTATGGGGAGCAACTTGCTTCCTTTTCTCCAGACCCCACATTTTCTAGTGCTGATGCAGCCACAGATCCCTGTGCCTACTTGGCAGCCCCACTACGCTCCTGATCCACCCGTCAGCTGATTAGTTCCCACCTCCCCATCTCCTGCTGTACAGTTGGCCAGCTGACTCAAGTTGCAGAATTTGTCTTTCTCTCTGCTTATTCTCCTTTGGCTTATTTATGGTCACCATCTAGCCTGACATCTAACATATTAACTGTACTCCCTGTCTGGAATCAACCACCAATTACATCAGCATGCCCGTTCATTCATGTCTCTGTCCATGTTGCGGGTACAAACACTGAGAGGTCAAGGGAGAGGACGAGCCTTGGGCTGAGCGCCAACGCCACTCAGGAAGACTTGGCAGAAATCCCGGCACTGGCGTTCTCGGAGGAAGGTCCACGTCAGAAACCTTCCCAGCCTGTTTGTGGCCAGGCCCCACCTAAGCATCTCTAAATCCTGATGCCCCCGCCCCGCCCCCTGTGACATTTAATTCTTATTATTCAAAAAGTGAGCTCCTAGTCACATGGAGGACGCCTAAAAGGCCATTAACTTGGTCTAAACAAGCTTCCAAAGAAAAGAACATGGTATACATGAAGGAGAAAAATAAAGGAATGAAAGGACAGTTGAAGGACTGAGGTAGAAATCACTAAGAAATTGTTAAAAAAAAATCATATGAAATGATATGAAAAAATAGCAAATAAAGTTTCAAAACATAGTAGAGAACTGAAATGCATAAATATGTTACAATATATATTTACATACTGTACATGAGCCCCCTAGAACCATAAGAAATGCAAAAAATTCACTGTTAATAACTCATTCTAGAATTGCCCCCCTTAAACATCAAATTACCCTCCTGTGGGGCATGTACCCTCTGTTGGGAACCACTGCCTTAGATCCTTTCCGCTGACCAGCGCTCCTCCAACTCACTGACTCAGCTCATATGCAACCACAAATCCACATCTGTCTCTGGGCGACAATCCCTTGATGGTTCAAATTCCTCCATCTTCTCTAATATAAAAAACTAGAGGCCCAGTGCACGAATTCGTGCACAGGTAGGGTCCCTCAGGGCAGGCTGCGGGGATCGGGCCCCAGCTCACGCCCCCAGCCTCGCAGCCCCACAACCCCACCTGGCACCCCACCGTGGCCTGGCACCGCCCCCTCACCTGCTCCACCATCCCACCTGCAGGGCCATCCATCGGGGCCAGGCCTCCTCCCCAGCTCCCTCAGTGCCCCCTGCTGCTACCGCCAGTCGCCATCTGTGAGGCAATTGGTGGGGCTATCAGGCCCCCACTCGCACCGGCCTTGGCCTGGCGCCGCCCACTCACCTGCTCCACCATCCTGCCGCAGTCCTACTCTAGTCAGGCCCATTGGGGCCGGCAGCACCTCCACTGCCACCCTCTGGCAAGCGCCACATCACCGACCGACACCAACCATGGTCCGCGCCACCCCCTGGTGATAAGCACACATCATAGCGAGCAGTTGGACTCACAGTCTCCCCATTGAACAACCTCTGGAGGGGAAATTTGCATATTGGGCTTTTATTATATAGGATCAATAGCCCAAAGTTTAAGAAAACAGAATTCAAGGCAAAAAATATAAGAGAAAGGCAGGGGGGTTAGAGCCGACAAACTTGGGTGTGAATCCTGCCTGTACTACTCATGAGCTACATAAACTTAGGCTCACATTCAACAGAGTGCAGTCATGTTCACCTCTTGTGTTGCTGGGGACTGAATGAAGTACCACAGGGTTTATCCCATAGGAAGAGTTTCCTAAATCTTTTGTGCCCTCTTAACAAAGCAGCGAACTGAAGTCAGAGCAAAAAATCACTCAATAATTTAATCTATTTATTTTCTTGTCTCCCCGCACACTGTTAATGAAAGCTGGATATTGTGCCTTCCTCATCTTTGTACCTAGCTCTCAGTACAGTACAATGCCTGCCATGGGCACTCACTACAGTGGTTCTCAACCTTCTGGCCCTTTAAATACAGTTCCTCATGTTGTGACCCAACCATAAAATTATTTTTGTTGCTACTTCATAACTGTAATGTTGCTACTGTTATGAATCGTCATGTAAATATCTGATATGCAGGATGGTCTTAGGCGAACCCTGTGAAAGGGTCATTCGACCGCCAAAGAGTCGCGACCCACAGGTTGAGAACCACTGCACTAGAATGTGCGCCTCTAGATGGCCAATAGGTACAAGAGGTAAAGGATCGCACAATTGCAGACAAAGTTGCACTTTTCACAAGTTCATATAAGCCACAGCTCCCAATACCACCTCATGCCTGCGTCCCCCAAATGTGTCTCCCTTGGTTGGTTTCTCTGAGCCCCACACCTGTGCCCAACTGCCACCGAACACTCCTGCCTGGATGCCCAGGGGATCCAATTTCAGTCAAAGACACCACCCCCACCCAGACACACAGGTTAGAATGCAAGGATGCATCCGGACTCGTTCTCCTCTCTCCACCACGGCCAGCCCGCACAGTCAGCATTCTGGGAGGGAAGTCTTCATTAGAAACCTGCCATCAACAGGAAACCTCCTCTCCCACCACACTGGCCTGGGAGGGGAGGGGGGGCTCTAGAAAAACCATGTCCTTTCCCCCACCTTCTCTGCAAGTAGAAGGGGCTCTGCTCCCTGACCTCAGAGCCGCCCTCCCTAACACGGCGGAGGCGTCCCCTCGGAAAGGGCTGTGCTTTTGGACACAGCACTCATCAAAGTCTGCACGAATATTTATTTGTGACTATCGATGTGTCTCCCTCCCCAACTAGTCTGTACCCCAGGAATAGCAAGTGAGATGGAGGAGACAAGTATTAAACCCATTCATAGCTATCTTCTAAGTACCACAGAGTAAGTTCAGAAAATGAAGCTGTTTGGGTTCGGCGGGTTTTGCCTGATTTTTATAAAGCGGCAAAAAACTATTACTCGCCTAATCTCCCAAGTGCAGCAGCTTGTATGTCCATTCAGTGAGTAAATTACTGTCTGACTGAACTATACTTTGAAATTAAATTTAGCAAATGAAAGAACTTTATGAACAAACCAATGTGTGTGTGTGTGTGTGTGTGTGTGTGTATGTGTGTAGTCTAAAAGCAATATCAAAATAGTAATGGAATGCATTTCTACCTTCCCTCGGATATTATTCTTATCACCAAAAAACTGTAAAGCTATTATCACAGCTTTAACAATTTCTAAAATTTACATCTCTAAGTAAACAATATTGTACATATTCATGTGTCACTACTGAAAACCTAGTAGCAAACTCTTATTTAAGAGAAATAATATGGTATATTTCCCATACAGATACAGATTTAAGTCAAGAAAAGAAGGTCTGTGAGAAGATGTCCAATTTCCCTCCCACCACTTTAGTTGTATGACGCTAAGCAAGTCCTGCACAGCGTCTCTGCATCTCATAAGGCACCTGTGCAGCAAGAACACCTCTGTCACTAGAGCTGTTACAGAACGGGAGACAGTCAAGCTCTCGGCACATGCCGGCTTCAATGGGGACAGATCCCATTGTCATTATTCCATGAGGTACAGCTCCAGAATAACCCATGAGGCACGTGCCCTCCAGGGCTCCAGGGCTGTGCACAGGCAGACACTGCTCATCAGTCCTGGCGCGCCTTTCCAAGCCCAGGAAGGCTCGGGACCCTTCGCCTGTGGATTCCAGGCAGCCACTGCCACCTACTCTCAGTGGCTCTAAGAAAAGACAGTGTAGATGGATAGGTAGGTGGGAAGGTGGATAAACAACGTAGCACAAAGTTGAAAATTGATGCATCAAAGTAAAAGTTATATGGGATTTCTCTGTACTATTATGACTTTCCTATCAATTTTATAATTATTTCAAAATGAAAGCTAAAAACAGACAAAAAGGAAACACGAAGACAAAATAATCCCTTCTGCAAGGGGGTGTGCAGCTCCTTCCCACTGAGAGCCCCCCAGGCCCTGTGCAATGTGGATGGACGGGGCCTCTGGCAGGCTTACCGGGGCTGGGCGGTGTGGGGAGGGCAGTGGGGGAACGGGAGCTAGAGAAGTCAAAACTTATGAGGGCACAGAGGGCAAACCCAAGTGCATGTGACAAGGTATAACTGGGGAGGGAGGTAGAGGCTGCAATTTTCCTAAAA
This sequence comes from Myotis nattereri, assembly GCF_964212035.1. Lineage (NCBI taxonomy): Eukaryota > Metazoa > Chordata > Mammalia > Chiroptera > Vespertilionidae > Myotis > Myotis nattereri. The sequence goes on along the minus strand of NC_138081.1, from coordinate 94,752,245 downwards.
GTACTGATGCTGGCAAAACACACCGAATATATATTTCTAAGTAGATTTTTAAAATATTCTTAGGAAGCTTCCATTCCACACAAAAATATTTTAATTTAAAACAAGCAAACAAACAAACAAAATAGACTTTCAGAGTTAAAGCCCTGCCCTGGTGGAAAGCCTTTCCCACTAGTCACCTTTTCAGGTTCTCCCGCTCAAGCCTCAGAATGTGCTGAGGCTCCTGGCCCAGGCCTTTTTAAAGGTCGCAAACCAGCCCTTAAAGATGTGAAATGGGCCATCTTTTAACCCAGAACTCTCCCTGATTTGTTTTTGTAAGTTAAAAAAAAAAAAGGCTTTTGCAACTGCACTTTAGTGAGTGGCCCCACTCCCCCCTCTGCCCCCCACCAGCTCAGCAGACCTGTTCCGGGAAGCGCCCCAAGGGCAGGGGGCAGGCAGGGGGCAGGCAGGGGGCAGGCTGGCTGTCAGGTTCTCCGGTTTAAAATAAGGACAGCAACTACTCAAATGAAAAATCCGGGATTTTTAAATCTCAGTACAAATAAAAACTGAAATTATTCCAAAACCGTGGTTGACAGAGCTTCAGGTGGAGGAAGAACGGGGTCAGCGACCACCAACTAAAGAGCAGTTTAAGTGCTCGCTATGGCAGGCGAAGCCCAACTCTCCACCATCCACCTGATGAGAAGCCTCCGTACAGGAGCCTGGGGTCAAGTGCAGACCCCGGGGTACACCTGCCCGGCCAGCACGTGGCTCCCCACGCCTGTGTGATCGTGGGCAGACCACGTAAATTCTCTCACCTGCAGCTTCCACCCCTGACAAGGTAGGCTGCAACAGCACCAGCCTCCTAGCATTGTTACAGTTTCAAATATTAAATAGCACGAGGCACAAAACTCAGAACAGGGCCTGGCACGACAGCCAGTGATCAATTAAGTGTTAGAGATTATTTCTACTGGGCAATTTCACTCCTCTGAGCTTCACACTTCCTCACACGTAAAGTGAGGGATTAAGAGATGAACTCTTAAAGTCCCTTCCTGTCTGGGATTTTAGAATTATCCCTCCTTCCTGCCAAAACTACCAACTGCCATGGTAAGAAGCAAAACAATGTGGACCTTTAGAGATATTTCTCCTTTCTGCCTCGTTCTTTCACCAGAAACCTTATCGATACACTGCCCTGAAGGTCAAAAGTTAGGGGGAGGCTGGGGCTGGGGTGGGCTAGAAGGGGTCAGGGGTGACGGGGGGCGGGGGGGTGTACAGACATATGTAATGCTTTCAACAATAAAGATTTAAAAAACGGAAGTCAGAAAGAGGGTTTTAAAAGTATCTAAAGACTTCAAAACCCACAAGTTCAACATTCAAATAATCAAGGCTCAATTTTAAGGTGACCTCCAGCCACCTGTCAAGTCTTGGCCCACACTGAGCCTGGACAGCTCTCTTGCACACCTCGGTGCTGATGCACTACGGCATCTGATCACCCTCTCTGAGAATGCCCTTGCACCCCAAATACCCTGGCTACCTCTAAACTGAAACAATTCTTCCTAACCCCACAAAGCACCAGCAGACAGTCTGCCTTCTCAGAACTCCCACCATATACTGTGCCTCTTAGTTAATAGACAGTCAACGTTTACCATAACCACCTGCAACTCTGCTTATGTCCGTCTCCCTCACCAGCGAGCTTCGTAAGGGCTTGAATGGTGTCTTCCTCGTCCTAATTCTCCTTCTCGCCCCAACTGATCATACACAGTAGACAATTACTGCTGCTATTATTTCATTAATAAAATAAATCAATCAAAGAAACTCAAATGCACCCTAACCCTTACCTCCAGCCATCCTCTTGTAAATAACACTGTATGCCATCCTAGATGTGTCCGGTATAAGCAGTAAAGTACGGAGCCTGGCCCCAAGTCTGGCCTGTGGCAGGCACATAATGTCTGGTGTGTGACTGAGACAGACTTCCAGCTGCGTCCCCTACTCCAAGTGCAGCTTCTCCCAGGTTCACCTTCGAATGCCCCCAACAGGCAGCTGTTACTCCCCTGCTCTAATGTCACCATCGCTAGTCATCTTACAGCACCCTTCCCAAACAGTGTCACATACTCCCACTTCTATCAAGAATGGAAATGTCTAGGAAGCAATGCCACTCTGTAAGATACATAATATATGTTAGCTAGCGCCAGGAAAGACTAAAACACACTTCATAGAAAAAACACCTGTTTCACTTGGTTGTACCCAAAACTGTCTGGACAGATTTTTATTTTTTTTTAAGTAGAACACAGGAATATATAAACCAGGATGATAAAAAAATGTAATAACACTTCCCATTTTCATTGTTAGCTAGGTCTATCTAGTTAGACAACCAGAGTGAAATACATGTGAGAGAGAGAGAGCGAGGGCGCAAGCACATGCGTACACGTGCACACGGCTTCTATCCCCGGCACTGTGAGAGGGCAAGTGCTTAGCTTACCTATAGATTTGTTTTATATAGTTTAGAAAGAGAAACAGGAATTTTTATATATAACTAGAGAGTAGTAAGAGTAACAATAAGGTATGCTGGTCATAGATCCTCCACATTTATGGCAAATTATTAATCAAGTCCCACCTGAAACAATTTGTTAAATTGATTTTAATCACTGGGCCTCTCATGTGAAGCTTTGTATAATCAGCATTTCATTTACAAAATTAATTGCCTGATTGATTCTTAGGAGGCAGTTGCTGTCATTACCCTGCTGTCATAACTTCTGAGTAGGGTGTCACAACATGAAATTCTGACAGTATGAAAAGCACTGCTATTTTAAAAGCGGGTGCAGGGAGAAGGGGGAACCGAAGCAGTTACATTATCCCCTTCAGCCTGAAAGTTGAAAGTGTTTCATGCAAACTACACTCTATATCAACACTCTTCTGCTAAATTAATGTACAAATTTCGAGTTCAGGGCATGAAATATTTTTACTCTATTAAAATAATAACTAGAAAGTAAAAGCATGGATTCACCACTGGAGTTAAATGTTAACCTGTTGTCTTGAGAAATGATACCGAGATAAAGAAAAATCAATCATTTAGTTTACGACTGATACCAAAATATAGGTATTGTAAGCATACCAAAACACACACAGCATACATTCATTCCATCTTTCAAAAATATTTTCGTATCTGTTATTGTTACATACTCTCACTTCTATACTTAATTCATTGCTTCAGATTTAATATTTAATAGTCTGGTGACAGATGGGTCTTCAACTGAAAATTTGTCATCACAATAAATTAATAAAAATTAGGCTAAAAAGCAATTTCTGTGTTTAAAAAAAAAAAATAAAGGTAAGATGAGCCCTGAACAAGAGAGTAAGGAGGAAACGTTTCTAAGTTACCACCAAGTGCCTTTTAAAAGTGAGGCCTCATTACCCATATCACCACATTTTCAACCAGGCCTCGTAAGCATCAGAAAGCCGAAGATTCTCGTTTTCCTTACCATTGATTTGCTTTATCAGAAAGAAGGCCCGACCCTGCAAGAGCCCCTACTTCTTGCCCCTAGAAGCTCACAGTAACATGTCCCATGTCCTCAGCATTCCATAAAGCAGGGCTGACCACACAAAGCCAGTCGTTTCAAAGGCATAAAATAATTCCATAGGGTAGCGGGGGACTCATTTAAAACAATCCCTATTCAACGCAATCCAATTCCAAATAAGGCCGCTTCTAAATGGGTCACTTTGATTTAAAAGAGGCCTCCGCTGGAGACCAGATGTAATTTACCTCCTTTCAGTACACTAAATTTTGATTCCTATGTACAGCCACAGAATTCCTTTAAAAAGAAAGATCACCTCATAAATTCGCTCCATTATCTTGTGACCAAAGGTGTTTTGTTTGCTCGCTTAGTAAGAGAGCTAATTGGGACACTGTACCCACTCCCCCACTGCCGGCCAGCGGGACAATGCATGGCTCGTGAACATGAAGGGAAGCCTGTGCCGCACACACTGCCTGGGGGCTCTGGCGGGCAGGCCCCTGCTGACCGCCTGGCCGCGTGTTACCCCCCGGCAGAAAAACAGCCATGGTCTGGTTTTCACTTGGCTCCCAGGGATAGGGAGTCCTTCGTGTTGACACGGTAATATCTAAGAGTGCTCCGAGTTCAGGAAAGAAGGCATTATGAAGGCATAATTCATGCCTAGGATCACTTCGTAGGCTGCACACACTGTAATTTTTTCAGAAAACAGGGTTCACAAATTCAAATGTGTATCAATTTAACACCTTTCATTACAAAAGAACCAAATAAAGGGGAGACACATATGTGCAAATGGGGTGGAGTCGTCACTTAAGCATTTAGTGCGGGCATCACTACCACCTACCGCAGGATTCTGCAGGATGTCAGAAATGGTTTAGGGCAGTAATTCTCCGAGGTGAAAATGGGTGGGAGCTACATGCATAGGAATGAGGGCTGGCGTGAGGGGGCAGGTGAAAATGCATACTCAGGATACTTTTCCTATTTGGAAAGGGGGGAAATACTGTCTTTATAATATACCATGTAAAAGTAGAGCTTGATAAAATAATCTCAATTGTTAAGCATTAGCATTACTGGTAAAAAGGCAAGCTTCTGTTTATTCAAGGAAGGTGGTGAGTAGGAACCTGGCCTTTTGGAGGGTATATCTGAACTCTGGAAGGGAAGAGTTGTGAAGAAATCTATAATAATAAAAGCGTAATATGCTATTTAGACCGGACGACGTTCTAGACGAAGCCGGGGCTGCGAGGGAAGCCCGGGTCCCAGATGCAGGGCTCTGAAAGGGAGGTAGATGTGTACGATGTCCTTGACTTTAAGAAACATGTACTACAACAGAGGAAATAAGAGATGTATTTAAATAATTCAGGGATAAATAACTGTCAATGCTACAGGGCAGAGGAAAATCAAGTCCTAGAGTTCAGCTGAGGGCAATAACATTTGGTTGGAAGAAATGGAAGAATTCATGGGAAATTTATCACTTAATGTGGATAATAAAAGATAAAGAAGATGTACAGAAATATCAAGCCATAAATACAATAACAGCCACCATTTAATCAGTGCATAGGGTGTGCTGAGCACTGCTGTGAGGTGCTTAATAAATGATACCACCATCCTACAAATATCCCGCAAACCACGATTTTTAGAAACTCATCTTGAAGAAACTTTGAAGAAACTCATCTCTGAGAATAGGTAACTCGTCCAAAGTCACACTACAATATGATGGAGTCAGGGTTTCCTCAGGTCTGAATGGTGCTCTTTGAAGAAGTCTATAATTTAACTGCCATTAAATTCCCCTCCAAGCCACTCCAATTCATATCTCTTGATATGAACAAACTGTGAATAGAAGACTCTTTTAACCTGAATTGTGTTCCTGCAAAGTTCTTATGATGAGTCCTAGTGTGACTGTATTTGGAGCGATACACAGCTTACTAAAGGGCCAATGGTAAGGTTAGAAGGTGCGCCCTAACTTGTTGGCACGGGTGTCCTTGTAAGAGATGAGAGGCCAGGCTATGTGTTCTCTCGTGTTCTCCCCGCCTCCCACCCCCACATACCCAAAGAAGTCATGTGAGCACACAGCGAGGGTGCCAGTCAAGAAAAGATGCCTCAGACTGAAACCTACATTACTGGCACCTGGACACTGGAACTCAGAACTCCAGATCTGTAAGAAGTAAATCCCTGCTGTTTAAGCCTCGGTCTGTGCATTTTATTATGGCAGCCTGAGTAGAGACTATGACAAACCAATGCCCTTCTGGCTGCTCTGTAACATACAACCTATGGGAGGCTGCATTCTCAGAGGGCTCCCTGCGAGCCCCGGCCGCTGGCATCCACAGCTTTGTGTAATCCCCTCCTCTTGAGTATGGGCAAGACCTGTGGCTTCCATTACAATATTTAGAAGGTTTGGTTGCAATTTGCTGTTTGTCTCCCCCACTGCAGAGGCCAAGTTGAACAGCAAGACTGGTTGCAAAGATTCAGGGAAACAGCCCTCATGCTGTAACAGAGATGGTCCAGGCAGGACTCCCATTCTTGTCCCCCAGCCAGAGGACCTGCGATGAGAAGTGAGTCCACTTCTCTAGGCCTCAATTTCCTCATCTATAAGATAGAATAGTTTTCCAGTGGGTACTCAATGTTTATACCAGAACCTAGCACAATATCGATATATATAAAAGCCTAAGTGACCGAATGACCGAACAACCAGTCGCTATGGCGCGCACTGACCACCAGAGGACAGATGCTCAACGCAGGAGCTGCCCCCTGCTGGTCAGTGCACTCCCACAGCCAAACTCCTGTGGCCGGCCAACCTCCCGCAATCCCTCCCCCAGGCCAATAGGTCCCAGTCACCAGCCAGGCCGAGGGACTCACCTGTGCACGAATTCGTGCACCAGGCCTCTAGTATATAAATCAATCAATATCACAGTCCATCTAAATTCTAACTGGAAAAAAAATCAGAAGTACTACAATGATACCAATGTAAGAAAATGTGTATAAACTGAACATAAAACAGGTGGTTAAACTAACGGCAACTATTTGATAGTACATGCATATATGCTGACAAGGAAGAGAAATGATTTAAAATAGAAGTTCTTACTTCTCATTGCCTATACCACCCACGCAAAGGCAGCCGAAGGTGCCTGAGTCAAACCTGTGTCACTGGCCAGTCCTCACTTCACTCCTAAATCCTGTCCCTTGACTATCCGCCCATGGGTTTCCAGTGATGACCTAAACCCTCAGGTGTAGGGCTGCATCTCCTGCCCTTTTCATGCTACCTAACCACTCAGCACACCCTGCCCATCCTAAACAGCTGCCCGTGGCCAGTGTGCTGAACTTAGAGAGACCCTGTCACAGCTGGGGCCAGCTCTACTGTCTGCTTGGTCTCAGCCCAGGAGATTTGAAAAGGCTGTTTTTTAATCATGTTTGAATGAACCAATACACTTAAGGGAAACGGTAACCCACCTCCCCTCTTTTTCTTTTAAGTGAGAAAGGCAAATTTGTCAAGGCATTTGACAATGGCAGTGCAGAAGCCTCAGGTTTACCCACACTTATCTAAAAGCTACATCTAACCTAGTAATTCTGTATAATGCAATTGATTTGCAGCATCATTTTACAATTCTGATTAGGTTTCTCTAAAATCCTGTTTATTAAATTGCTTCCTTTAAGCATGCAGTTACTAATTTGTTTCCAACTAAATCAGCTATCATATGAAGAGATTATACTGCAACAGTGAAAGAGCACTCCAGGGATTACGTTTCATCTGGATTTCAAAATTAAAATAGGGCTAAAATTTTACAACTGTAAATTTTCTTTTTAAAAAGAAAGGCAGCTTAATTTAGAAACACGGGTTTCTGGATCAGTAAGATACCAATACCCGCATTATAACATCCGGTGTATTAAACGACTCATCATTCCCAAAGCATCTGAAGCAAAGGCCGTGCCGCTTGGGAACAGTCAGGAGGCCAGGCATGGATGAGGCTCGCGGTGGCCGGAGCCGGCTCACACTGAGCCTCTATGTGCCAGCTCGATGCACAGCAAGCAACGCAGAGGAGGCCAGAAATGATGGCCAACGCTTCACTGGATGAGGTTACTGGTGTTTTACTTGTTAAAGAATAATAGCAAATCAACTGAGTAAAGGAGATACAATGAATCTCCAAAAAGAGATTTCTCAGCCATGTGAGTTTAATTTTAGTCAAACAGATAAAACAAACTCACATGTACAAATTTAAGATATTTCTCCCCAAAGTCCAATGAAATAAAAGTCCTTAACACTGTTTGTAATCAAAGATCTTAGTGCCTTTAAAAGTTTGCTTTTTTAAAGTTTCTTTCTTTTCATCAAGCAAAAACACGAGAAAAGAGCAGAATAATCATTTTTATTTTAAAACCAGATCAATAAATAAATCTGTATGACTTATGAATAAATCCTGATTAACCAACAATACAGATTTGTTTATTTTCATATTTGCATAGAGACTATAAATGGAGACACAGTGTACTTAAATTTTTTTAAATTTCAATTCAAACTGAGAAAAAGTAGGTATAAAATAGAATGAGTGAGAAAATGGTATGAATCCAAGGAAATCTGGGTTATGAAGACCGTAAGAGGATTATAAGTGCTGACAGCAGCACCAGGGTTGTTCTTGTTCACAGTCCAGAAGTTTAGGCTGGAGCCCATACTCACAAGACCACCACGTGCCAGGCTGCCAAGAACACAAAGAAGGGTCCCTTCTTTCAAGAGACTGTAATTACAAAGTTACAGCCTACCTTTGACGAGGATGTCTACTTGTACCACATCTAAAAAGGAGGCCCTTAAGCAGTTGACGATCTGCATTCTACCTCTACATGTGCTCTCTGCTCTCATTCTTATTGCTGAGCTAACTAGATACAATGAAAATAACTTGGGGAGGGTCCAGCTGATGCCTTCCAACTTCCAAATAGGAAATGCTCTCATCTTCTCTCAATGACTTGAAATTTCAATTACTAATTCAATTACTTCGAAATGTCTCCCTCTGCTGTGGGATACAATAGGGTTAACAGCATCAAAAGTAACACATCTTAAGAGATGAAGCAGCTCATTTTTATAACCTGCTCGCAAGAACTTTGCTATGAAAGCACACACTGACACAGAGGTCTAGGACTGCACCCGAGGGTGTCAGAGAAGGAAGTGGTGCAGAGCTGGGGCCTGAAGACCCTGTCCCATCCTTCAGCAAATGCTCTCGGCCAACTGCCTCAGAAGACAACATTCCAAAGTGATTCAGCAGGCCACAGGAGAAACAATTCTTTTTTTTTTTCATTGTTCAGTGACTGCTTAGACAATAAGAGAACCTTTCCTCTCCCCCACCCTGCCCCCACACATAAAATTACCCAGAGGGGAAAAGCCAGGACCCCTGAACTGTGTCCAAAAGGGGCTTCAGCAGGAAAAAAGGCCATTGGAAGAACATGGATAGTATGATCTTACACGTGGATGTTTACATAATTATGTTCATTTACTGTATTTTTAAAGAAAAAAAACAGGTTAGAAAAATACGTTTAAGAGTATATACTAGTACTTCTGGAAAGTGGAAAGAGATGAAGGGGAATTTAAATATTCAATGTAATGTTTTTGCCAGTGTTTGAATCTTATATGAGAACATGTATTACACTACTGTAATTGTTTTTAAATCTTCAGAATAAAACTCATAACTTTGGGGGGAAAATTAAGGAATTGACAGAGTTTCCAGAACACAAAGAAATGCAATTAAACGACAGTAAAAAAATTAAATGACAGCAGCCAACAAAAAATAAAACAGATCACTGGATGGAGAACCCAGCCGCCTGGTGTAACATGTGCAAGCTCTACTGCTTATGGGATTTCTAACCTTGGTCGACCCGCTGACTCCCTCCGGACCTCAGGCTCATCCCACAGACCTAAGGTCCTCCCAGCCCAGCTAGCTCAGCGCTGCGACTGAGATGAGACCCCAGAGAACAGAGCTGTGTAAATATGGATGCTAAAGGGGCGGGCGGTGCAGCTCTGGTTAGAACCTGAAATGGAGGTGTATCCTGTCCATATTGTGGTCTAAGCCGGGGTTGGCACTTTACAGCCCACAGGCCGAACCTGCTCCCCACCTGTCTGTGCAGAGCCAGTCTGCTAAGAACACTTTACATTTTTAAAGAATAGTTGGGGGGGGGGTCAAAAGAAGAAGATTTCACAACATGTAAAATTATGTGAAATTCCAATATCCACGGCTTTCGGAGCACGTAGCCTCCCTTCATTCATGGGCTGTCTGTGGCCACTTTAGCAGAGCTGAGCAGCTGAAACAAAGACCGTGCCCATAAAGCCTAAAGTATGAACTCCCGCGCTCTTTCTAGGAAAAGTTTGCTGCCCCTGACCTAAATACCTAACACCTCTGTCAGCTGAAGAATTACCTACACACCACAGAGGCGGGGTGCAGTACAAAAGCTCAGATTTGGGGCCTACAACCCAGACTGAAGCCACGCTGTACTCTTCCCCAGTCACCCTGCTTCAGCTTCTGCATACGTACTAGTAAAACAGGAGCGTTAACCAAACAAGCGTTTCATGAGGACTAGTAAGAACAGCACTTTGGAAATTATCAAACTATCTGCAAAGTTGTCATTTAAGTAAAATCAAATAATCCACATTTACATGTTGGTTGAAAACGTGATGCGGAAGAATCTGTGAGAGGTATTTTATGTGTGCTGTTGGTGTGAGTTGTAGTTTCCGACTAAAGGACAAATGGAGAGCGGGAACCCCTGCAGTCCAGCTGCCATGAAAGTGCGAAAGCCACGTGGGCCTGTTCTTCCCGAGTGGCACGTCCCCACTTCCGAAACCAAACGACCCCTGGCAGCCTGGAGGCCTGTGTGTGTTTCCATGCTGCGAAGTTTTGTTGAGACGTGCGGTGTGAGAGCACCACTTAGTGAAGGCCCAGTGTGCCCTCACGACGCTTCACTCAATCCCCACCTGACTGAGAAGGACACAGGAGCTCAGCAAGGTGTATGGCTAAGACCTGGGGGCAAGCGCTGAACCTGATTTAGTGAATGCAATGGAGGCGAAGTTGCCATGATATACATTAGCAATGAGCTTTCTAATCACATCACCAGGCTTCAAAGTTGCCAAATGTACATAACTTTTCCTGTTTTTCTCTTCCATAAGGTGGCTTTGGATAGAAGAAATTTTTTTCTGGGTGGAACTCTAAGAGCAGAGAGTATTCCTACAGGCAAAGCAACACCTGCCCCCAGATAAAGTGTAAACCTGTTTACCTCAATAATGGCAATGGTAACAATCGCAGCCAACACTTAGAAAACACACTCTACATGCTTGACATATACTACCTCATTTAACGCTCGAAACAACCAATGCTATTTTACTACCTCCATTTCACAAGTAACCAGTGGCAGAGCTGGAGAGCCACACTGACTACCTATCTTACTAGACTAGTCTGTCTCCTCCCTCCCCCACTTAGCACACTGCCTAGCAAGAGGTGAGAGGCAAGGGGTTATGCTAAATTTGCCTTAAGATTCAAATCCAAGAAGCCAGATCACACCCCAGAAAAAGCATCTAAGACTCAGGGTAAGCTGAGGAAGGTTTGTTCCAGCTGAGTAATATAAGCAAACAAACACAGTTACAATAAGCAATTATTGGTCAAAGAGTCAAAGGCCAGTGAGTAAAGTACAGAACTTTAGCAAGATGCTTGCATTTGTGAAACTCTTGGTCTAACTACATGTCTCTTTATGAATACTGGCAAGTACTAATACTGTCTACTCTTTAAATTTAGTTTTAGGAGGGGAAAATTCCAGGGATATTAGATTAAAAGGGCCAAATATTTAATACACATTAATAAAATGTAGCAATAGATAAACAGGAAAAATTTTGTGTGAGTGCCTACTCCAGGCAACTTATGGACTCTGAAAGCTTATCAACTGATCCATTCAATGTGAGCAGCTGAGGGACAGGAAGAACTGGATTAAGAAAAGAAAACACACAAAAAAAGAAAAGGACAAAATGAAAGCAAGAAAGAGCATTACAGTGAGAGCAAAGGCATTCACTTGAAGGGTTGGGGTAGGGAATCATAAATAAATGCAAGAACGAATGCAAAGGTAAGTCCAGGTTAATGAGACAGATACCCACACGAAGGGATGAAGATGACCATAGCTAGGCAGACGCAGACGGAGCTCAAAGATGAGAGTCAATCAAAAGGAAGGGAAAGAAAAGTATTTTGGTTCCCTCTTATAAAAGCAAGCAGCAATCTCTGCAAGTCCCATCACCTCTCTGTATGTGAAAACTCACAGGAAATATACAAGCATTTCTATTACATACGCTTTTAGCGGACTGCATTCCATAAATAAAATGCTGGCTCTTAAATCTTCATTGAAAGGCTTAATAAATGCACAAAATCACACGCCAAAAACTCAATCATCTCAGGATACAGGAGACAGTTCCAATAAGTGAGTCCAATAAAAAGGAAACATGGGTGCTAGGAAGCTGTATAATCCATTTAGTATACGCCTTGCATATACCTATCACTATAGCGCTAAGTAAAAAAGGATGAAGAAAGTGGTCATACTCACGCACCCATCACAAAGTAGTAGATGCAAAGATGCAAAAGTAGATTCAGCTGTATTAGTGTGATAAGATTATGATCTTTTTCTATTTTCCATTCTTGTTACATTAAACTAGAAGCCCAAAGCACAAAATTCATGCAAGGGGCTCGGCCCTCGCAGCCCCAACTTTGTCCAGAAGGTCGGCTGTCTGGTCTAATTAGCATATTATGCTTGTATTATTATAGATATGTACACACATACATACACACGTGGCACATAACCATGCACTTATATGTACATATATTCATATACCTGTTGGTTTATAAGATGCTCAAAGTACTTAAATATGAAAAATAACTTAAACTTAATCACAGAAAAACATGGCCAATGCATCCTCTTTCTATTTATTTAAAACTTCTCCCCTTACACTCTGTAGGGAACCTGTATTTGAGCCACTTTAGGATCCGGGTTTGAAATTAAAAGGCCCGGTGGGCTAGAAAACTGTAACCTTCTACTTGCTATTTCTTAATAAATTCTACAAAGCTAAAGAGAAGCTTCAAAGTGGAAAGTGAAGGAGGAGGAGCCAAAACTACCAAGTGCCGCCTATGAAACCTCTGGCCATTCCTTAAATTCACATTTGATATTTTAAAAGTAAAAAGTCCATGGTTTAAACACTTCATTATCGTTCAGTTCAAGCATTATTATTCAAACAACCAAATCCTAAAATCCTAAAAAGGGCATTCTTCAGCACAGAAGAGTACGAAGTGAATGAGCAGAGAACTGCATGGGCATAAAGACCCCCGGACACACTTTACATGTAATCCCGCTCACAGGAACACTCACAATGGATCTCTGCTTCACCTAATGATGATGTGAAGTAAAGTGACAGCCAGCAGAACGTTTACTTTCTAATCCATGGCCTGTGGTATTAATTATTCCTCCTAGCAGCACTAACTATAATCTAACCCGTGCAGAGGGCAGCGGTGAAGCCAAGCTGGGGGATGGGGAGGCAGAGGAGAAAGATGCCGTTTAACACAGTTATCTGCTCGGCTCACACCTCCGCCAGAACGTCACCAGCCAGTTAAACACTCGGTACTGCAATAATTTTGTCTCCAACCTTTTGACAATTTGTTTCACGCCTCATTTGCTATGAAGAGTTAAAACATTTTAGTCAACCTTGAGAAAGCAATTTGATTTTTTTCCACAGCAAAATGCATAACCTATTCCAACTACCAGGCCACTGGTTTAAGTTCAAGCTGAAACGGATGGAAACCAGCACTTTCCTTCAAATGCTGCAGAAGGACTCAGGCGCTCACCAGCCTTCCAGTCCTTCATGGGTGTAAAACAAAACCAAGACCCAGACTTCCACAGCGTGCTTCCAATGGCAGCAACATTCTCTCTCCTATTAAAAATGCGGACACCACAGATTCCTACTCTCTGTACTAAGCAAGACAGGGGCCTGGATAGATACTCCCACAAACAGAAAGAAATAACCTATAATAATAAAAGGGTAATTAATATGCTAATTAGACCGGACATCCTTCCTGATGAAGCCAGGCCGGTCCCGGGTGCCTGCGGGCCGCTGGAGGAGGGAAGCAGTCTGGATCCCGGGTGCCTGCTGGCAGCCAGAGGAGGGAAGCCAGTGCCAGCAGCCGAGGTCTCGTGTGCCGAAGGGAAGCTGGTACCTGCAGCTGGGGGAAGGAAGGCCTACTCTTGCACAAATTTTCGTGCATCGGGCCTCTAGTCTATATACTAAAAGCCTAAGCGACCTTTATGGTGGAACGGCCAGAATGACCAATCGCTATAATGTGCACTGACCACCAGGGGGCATATGCTCAACACAGAAGCTGCCCCCTGGTGGTCAGTGCTCTCCCACAGGGGGAGTACCACTCAGCCAGAAGCCAGGCTCAGGCTGGTGAGCACAGCGGTGGTGGCGGGAGCCATTACCGCCTCCGCAGCAGTGCTAAGGAGCAGCAAGTAGGCGGGAGGTAAGGAATGAGGGGTCCTGGACTGCGAGAGGGATGTCCGCCCGAGGGGTCCTGGACTGCGAGAGGGCACAGACCACAATGAGGGACACACACACACACACACACACACACACACACCCAGTGCATGAATTTTGTGCACCGGGCCTCTAGTTTCCTATAATATTGTTTTACTGTTTTCCCCTATTACTGTTACATTTTGGATTACCACATACATTTAAACTATTGACAGCAAAGTTAAGTTTCAAAATAAGGATCACTCAAGATCCCACATTATTTGCAGCATCCAAGCTTCCAGTGGCCCAGGTTCTGTGCTTCCTGGCGCAGTGCACGGTGAGCATGTCGAACTGTTTTCCATCTCCAGGACGCAAGGGGTCTCCAGAGCAGCGCTGCCCGGCGCGTGCTGCAGTGATGGAGCCTTCTCCTCTGTGCTGCCTGCGGGCTTTTAAAAGCACTCACAATGCAGTGAGGACAACTGCGGGACCGGACTCTTAACTTCATTTAATTTTAATTAATTTCCATTTAAGTAGCCGCATGTGGCTAGTGGCTACCGTAGTGGACGGAGCAATTCCAGGGCCCTGAAAGGCTAAGAGGCTTTCTGCTGAGGGAGGCCTTCCGGTCACACCGTGTCCTGAGGCCGTTTTCTCCTTCGGAAGAGGGAACAGTAGTGAAAACCAAACCAAGTGCAAAGACCGCCTCACATTCTCACCAACAAAGACACACGCGGAGTCCAAACCTGCTGCCCGACGGGTGGGCCGAAGGCGCAGTGCCATGACGATGTTTGCCTCGGGGCGAGGGGGCGGCCAGACGGACGCCTCAGAACCACGTCTCCTAGGACCCGGGCCAGGCGTTACTCCTCGTCTCACCTGTGGCCTGGGCTTGAGCCACCGACCACATGGCTTTGGGGGACTGGATCTCTCTCTCTCTCTCTCTCTCTCTCTCTCTCTCTCTCTCCCCCCCACCCCACCCCCACCCCCATGATATCCCCTAGGCGGGTGGGAAGAGGATATTTTTCTTCATGAATTTTTCCGATATCCTCGTAGAATACCAAATGATGTGAATGCGAGAAGAAACGTGCTGTTACAAGGACAGCTCCCACAGTACGTCTCACCCCTCAGGCCAGTGCGGATAAGAAAGGCAGCCAGTCCAGGGCCTGGCCCCGCTCGGCCTGCATCGCCTCGCGGGTAAGCCTCCGGCTGATCCGGACGGACGGCGCCTCAGTCACTCCCTGTGCAATGGGCACAGTGACAGCGACAACGCGCCGGAGCCGTCATGGATGAGCTCACATGGGGCCGGCCGCCGGACCCCAGGAGCTGTTCCACGAAGCGCGCTGTATCGTCGTGCCCCGGTACAAAGGGAAAACAAGTCTTCCCTTTGGGATCCGGGGCCATGAAGACACCTAACCTGTAACCCATAATACTTGAAAGGGGATGTGTACGCGAACTGTAATGTAAAGAATGACTTCGTGATAATGACACGGTAGCAAACACATGCCTGTTAAAGGAGCGATGTTACCACCGAAGCAGCCCTGGCGCACGTGAGCAGCTCTGCGGACGGCCGGGTCCTTGGCGGCCAGTCCCGAAGGCGCTCGCGGCAGGTTCCCGAGGGGCCAGAGGAGACGGGCGGCACCTTCTGCTCCCGCTGAGCGCGGCCTCGCCTGATGATCGGCACCAAGTGGCCATCCCCGAAGCTGACTCCCAAACGCCGTCACCTCTGCTCCAGAAGCCTCTCCAGGCGGCCCTGCCGCCTCCCTCGGCCGCGGACTGGCTGCTTCCCGTCCGTCACGTTCCCCAGACGCACCAGAGCGCCGTGCCCGAGGTCCGCGCTGTCCGAACTCAGGTTCTGGGCATGTTTCTGAGTAACCTCCCCGCAGCCCGCAAACCCGCGGGACTCGCTCGTAACAAGGGGAAAGGGCCGTGCGGGCTCCGGAGGGAATGGACTCCTCTGGATCCCGGGCCTCCCTTCACGGCCTCCATCAGCCCATGCCGAGCCCTCCGCTCCCGGGACTCCCTCAAGGGGGCCCTCGGGGAGCAGCGTGTCCTGCCTGTGGCCGACCTGCGTCGGCACTGGGCACAATGTGACAATCAGCAAGTCATCTTTCCTGTCAGAGAACAGTTTAGGCAGCCGCCATGTTGGCTGCATGACTTGCAGCTCCCCTGGGGGCCGCCATCTAGAAACGGCACAGGCCAACCCCACCCCCCCCCCTTCAAATCAGCCAATCCCGCAAGACTGTGCGCCCGCGCGCCAATCAGGAGGGAGGGCAGGTCACGTGTGTCAATGCTGACACGCGGAGCAGACCGCCTCCTGCAGGAAAGGTACCTGCCGCTCCGGCTCCGGCTCCCGAGTGACTCCCTTCGGCCCGGACCCCTGGGCTGGGGGTCCCTTATTTCCTACACAGGAAGGGAAGGCCCCGCCACCCAGCCAGGGCTCTCACCCGTTGCGGGAGGAAAACCGTCCACTGACATGTCAGGGAGCACTCAGCCCTGCACGCGTTCTCTTCCCCTTTTCAATTAAATAAAAAACTTTAAACAAAAAGCCCACTCTTCTTCCAACCGTGTCAAAGCCTCTTTCCGATTTCCTCTTCGCAGTTCGGCCACTGCAGCTCGGCCGTCCTCCCGCTCCTGATCTCAGCGGACAAGAGCCACGGCAGTCGCTCCGGCGGACGCCCTCCCCGGACGCCTCCTCTGAGCTGTGGAGCGCCCCCACTGCCGCTCCTTTCCCGGCCCCCCAGCTGGCTCCGGTCGTTCCTTACATGTCAGTGCCCCCAAGGCACTCATGAGCCCCCTCATGCCGAGGACCCACATGTACACTCTGGGCCCAGTTCTCCCTCCGCCGCTGCAGATCCCGCGGCCTGCTGCCCGCGAGCACCGCCTCAGCCCGGGCACACCTCCACCCCGCACGTCCGTGACTGACGGTGCAGGACGGCGGGAAGGCACCCGCACACCGTCAGAGACCAGCGGTGCCACGTGACTTCTCCCGGCGTGAAGGACACGAGGCGGCAGCACGCTCATGGGGCCGTGTCCACACGGGCAGTGACAGCGCGACTGACCACTGTCCCGGGCCGGGGTGCAGGCCGAGCACTCACTTGTAAGCCTGTCGAAACCACCGTGGGAGTTCCTCCCCATGGTGGTTTATTACATGTTCACCTTCAGCCTCATACGACAAAACCCATACCTGAAAGTGTTCGCTTCCTCAATCCCCGCGCCCCTGGGGACGGGAGGCTCCGCTGTCTCTGGGATCGAGTCTCCCTGAAAGGCCAGCCTACGGAGCAGGGTGTGCGCTGCATTCACTGTCTGTCACAGGTGGGTGCTGAACAGGACCAGGAGCTCTTTTTCGAATGAGTCAAGTGCACACACACAGTAACTCGGTATCTGGCCATTCGTTGTTGGCCATCGACGCTGCCGTCTCCCGCCTGCCCCTAACCCTCCCTTCCCACTCCTTTCCCCGGGTTTTGGGGGACGGAAGGTTTCCCTCGACGTGTCCCATTTACTGTACTCGGCGTTTCTCCTACAGATTGCTGCCCACGGCTCTCACAGACACAAGGGCATGGAAGGCTTGGCTGGCTTCTCATCTGGTTCCCGACAAGGTCATGGGTGCTGGCTGGCACAGCTCGTTTCCGCCGTGGCTTGGCAGAACCGTCTGCTTCTCCGCGCCCCTCACTTCTCGCTGCTGCCCCACAGCCGTTCGGATAACTTCTCCGCGCTTTACTGATATAACATGACAAAAAGGAACGTTACCATGGAAAACCAAATAACTATCATCTATGTTGAAAAGGGGGGAATGGCTTTATTCTTCTCCAACAGAGTTCAGTTCACAGCATCGGGCAGTGATTTTCTTGGGGCTTTCAGAGCAGCTGCAGAACGTTAAGATTGCACTGTGGAAAACCATAGCACTAGACGAATGATACTTTACTAAGAAATTCTCTGAAAGAAGGAACACAGGTA
This sequence comes from Myotis nattereri, assembly GCF_964212035.1. Taxonomy (NCBI): domain Eukaryota; kingdom Metazoa; phylum Chordata; class Mammalia; order Chiroptera; family Vespertilionidae; genus Myotis; species Myotis nattereri. The sequence goes on along the minus strand of NC_138081.1, from coordinate 94,734,317 downwards.
GACAGCTGTTAGCTTTCTAGGCAAATGATACCTTTTATATGAGGAGCAAAATAAAAATGTGGCTGCTAAGCCACCAAAGACTCCCACTCCCTTCAGAAGTTTAAAGAACCAAACACAATTAAAGGTCCGGTCTCAGAGAAAAGAATTTTCGTGACACACGGCAACGGTCTATTAAAAAAAAAAACAGGTTGCCGGTTGTGTTTCGTTTTTCTTCCTATGCATTCTTACAAATAGAGTTCAGTCATTTGCTTGAAATGGGTTAGGTGTAGTCAGCATTAACTTCACAAACTATAAATCCATGATTACTCTAGTAGTGATATGTTATTATAAGTAATAAAGCAAATTCAGGTTATTTTTATTAAATAGGAAATGAGAGAGGAAAGCCTTCATTTAATTCCAAGCTAAAAAAAACCATTATGGAGCTAAGTCACTTGGAAATATTCTCGGCCTCAAATTTAGCAGCGAGCAGGAGGTAAGGAAAACACAAGTCAAAAGCCCAGGAACCAGACCTAGGGCCAGTCTTGGCTACTGATCTTGCCTACTGCTCACACGCGGGGCAGGACTGGGTGAGTGGATTTAACGTACATCGCTTGTCTAAGACAAGGCTATGAGCCAAGTTGATTTTTTTGAGATTTGGCTCTATTGACCAATTTTAAGAGGGATATAAAAGGGAACTCTCCCAGTACGGACCTTCCCTTTAGACAGAATTAGGAAGAGGAAGTCTAAAAGGGTCCCGGACCATCCCAATACCCCTGAGCCTGGCCAGCCGAGACATTCCTCAGGTGAGTAAGGAACAAAGCAAAACGCAGCATTTGACTGGGTCCAGGGCTTGAATGCTTTTCCCATCTTCCAACACCACGGCGCCAGGCCCCAGAATGGCCCTGTGGCAACAGCAAAAACAAATAATCATGACAATACATCGCGAGATGACCTTGCCAAATTGGAGGATTTTTCTGCCTTATATTTATTCTTTTATCTACGCTTTTAACATCTTGATTATTTGAAGATATGCTAATCTGTGGGGCTGTCTTACAACTTTCACCACCACATTCACTAGGGGCATACAATGACCATTAAATTTTATTTTGTTGGTTTCTTACTCTAAAATTTGCTCTTCCAGCTCCTTGTATTCTCCCTTCTCTCCAATCTTCTGATCCCTAATTGTCACAGGTCTTCCCTTCCCTATTCTCTCTTCCTACTTCCTTGGACTTACAACACTAGTGACCTTAAGACACTGTCTAGTGTCCATTTTCTCATTCAAAGCCATTTATTGAGCACATACTATGTGCAACAGACACTGTCGTAGGTGTTGGTCCACCACCTCCCCAGCCCATTAACTTCGGTCTCGGCCACACTTAACTAACCCGAGACTGAAGAGAATCTATGCTCCTCTTTAAACAACAGACTATTTCACCGCCTCCCTTTATGACTCAGCTCAAACCGATGGCCCAGGCTGTGGGACAGAGTTTCCCCTAACAGGCAGATATAAATTAATGTTCAGTGACACTATCAGCAAAATCCAACAGCCACCTTCATGCCCTTGGAACACAGATTTTGAAGAATATGAAAACACTAACTCAAAAAGATGTATGTGACCAAATGGTCATTGTAGCATTATTTACAATAGCCAAGACATGGAAGCAGCCTTAGTGTCCGTCGCTGGAAGAATGGATAAAGATGTGGTATACATGCAATGAAATACTACTCAGCCATAAAAAGATGCCGTGTTGCCAATTTGCAACAACAGAGACGGTCTTGAGGGTGTTATGCTAAGTTAAATAAGTCATACAGAGAAGGACAAACACTATAGGACTTCATTCACATGTGGAATATAAAACAAAAAGGTAAGAAACAAACAAAAACAAACTCCTAGCTGCAGACATCAGAATGGTGGTTACCAGAGGGGAAGAGAGCGTGGGAGGGCACACGTACATGGTAACGGATGGTGGTGAGCACACCAGACAGTGTACAGATATCAAACACGTGCTGTTGTCTACTTGAAATAGATTTAATGAGAGTAACCAATGTTACCTCAATAAAGATGCAATTAGTCAATTAATTTTAACAAGTAATGACATCCTTAAAAGAAATTCATGCAACGTGCCTGGCACACACAGTAGGTGTTTAATAACAGGAGCTATTATCACTGCTCTTGCTCTTATTATATCACAATAATTGAGGATCTTCTAAAAACCTTCCTCTGAACCTGCATTTCTCTATTTGAGAGGCCAGGAATGGGAAGGAAGCAATGTGTTTGTAAGAACTGTACCAATCACATCTGACTAGAATGAAAGGCTGATCTCATGCAGACCCACATGTCTTATATAGGCCACCCTTTAAAGCAAATCACTCAGTCTGCTGCTGACTCACCACCACCCTGACATTTTTCCTGCCTCATCCACCCAGCGGGCTCCCCCCGCACTTCTCCACTGGGACTTGACTTGACTTGATTCATGTGCGTGCCTTGCTTCTCTCCAAATGCAGAATCACTGTCTTCTCAGCTGCAGCCACGCCCCCTCAACTCCACCCTTGCATTAACTTAATTTTGGGGCCACCTTGTCGCTCCATCCTCCCAATTGCACATAAAGATGCTGGTAAAATATCAGTCCTGCCATCTCTACACTATTACTTCTTATGTCTGTCATGTGAACAGAAATCTAGAAGCCCACACATTCTCCATAATCATGATCAAATACTTCTCCCACTGTGTTTGTTAGCCCTCAGGTGGAAACGAAACAAGTGTCCCTCAAGTCAAGGGGCAATTTTGCTTCCTGTATCCGTTACGCACATTCCCATCAGACGTCCTCTTTTGTGCCGTGTAGAAAGAGCCAGTATCTACAATCCCTCCCGCACAGAGCCGTATCCGATGCTCTGACCCGTAATAGCTGACAAGCCCTGAGGTGCACAGGAAAGGCCCAGCTCTGGAAAGCACACAGAAGCTCTCATCACTCTCCACCTCCTCCCGATCCCCTCCTTGTGCTAAGAAACTAGTTAAAGAGCCACTTCAGACCCATTCTTCTTGATAATGAGAATTTCCTTCTGAATATGTCATTTCAAGCTAATCAGGTGTCATGGCTATTGTTTACATTGAATTTTACTTTAATTTCAAGTACCTTTACTAACAAAGCAAAGATAAACATTCTTTAAAACTGGTTTTGTCTAATAAAAATCCAAACACCCCCTATTCGTTAATTACTCTTATTAATCACTATGAAACCAAGTAAGACCGCACACCTCAGTAAAGCTCTCTCTTAAAAATCAGTTCATTTCAGACTGTACAGGGAAAGACAAGAAACATGGGACTCTCCCAGGTACAGGTGGTAACATTCATCTCTCCAACTTTCTAGTGCCTTCTGCTTGTGAATGGCTTGTCTAAATTAAATCTACTTTAGCCCAGCTTGCCCACAATATTAAAATTATGTCATTATCAAGTAGTATTAATAAACAAAAATTCAAAAACGATTTCAAAAACTTAGGTTAGAAAGGAAAGAGTCGAGTCACAACTAATTAGGAATGCCCAAAACAACAATTTCCTTTTAAAAAGGCATTGTTCCAAAACTCCTACATTTCTCCTCTTGCTTTTTTCAGATTCTTCACATCAGCACATTATCCACCCCACAGAATATTCATCCTCGACAAGGCAGAAAGCTTGCCTGCCTCCCTGTGTGATCTGTCCGCGTTCCATGTGAATCCAATTTCCTTGCATTACCTCTGCCCAGGTCAGGGATGAATGGCTGTCAAATTCCCAGAGGAATAAAAAGAAAACCCTTTCTTCCTGAGGCAGCAAGTTTCAATTCACAGAGCACATGGCTAATCTACATATGTGAAGGTCACGGCACTTCAGTCAGAGAGGTTAAGAATGGAGCAGCTCACGTAAGGGGTTGTCTTAAACATCTTGGCATGATGCCCAACAAGTAAGATTGTTGAAAAGCCATAGATAGCTTCTGGCAGCAGCAAGGGGAAAAATATTTTGATCATGTGATGCCGCACACACTACCCAGTTTATTTCATGTGTGAAACTTCGCCAGTCCCTAAAAGACATGCAAATCAAATCCAGATTTCTGCTTTACCAGTCTGGCCATGCTGGTACACCTCCCTCCTCTTAAAATGCATTTATATGAAATTTCTAGATGCACTGAGAATACAACTTCAACATATTGACAACCAGTTGGCTCAAATATCTTAACATCTGATTACAACTTCTTTTTTTCCTGTTTTTTTGTTTGTTTGTTTTAACTGATGGTCATTAGGGTTCCTGCCACACGTGGGTTATAAATATAACGCTGAGAAGATTCTTGTGAGTCTTTTTTATGAAATGTTTCTATTTCTCTTTCATAAACTCCTATGAATGGGCTTTGCAGAATCAATGAATAGGTATGTTTAACTGCAGAAGAAGCTATGAGACAGTCCTCCAGACTGGCTCGCCAGCAGCACAAGAGGTCCAGTCTCTCGTGTGCTCACCTACATGCTGTCGGTCCTTTCTATCACAGCTGGACTAGTGGCTGCAGCGGTGGCTCACTGAGGCACTGGTTACCAGTACTCTGATGTTGTGCATCTTTCCATGTGCTATTTCTCCATTCATATATCTGCTTTTGGGTAAGTCCTTGGCACTCTTAAAAAACTGGATGGTTCTGCTTATTTTTGATTAGTTGGTGTTCTTATATATTCTGTATGCAAGTTCTTTGTACAATATACATCCTGTAAATATGGCCACCCAGTCTGTAACTTGCCTTTTCAGATTTTTAAGGGCTGATTACAACTTCTTTGTATTAGTTTTTCAACAAACCATAAAACTACTTCGAACAGGAAAAGGGTATTTAGACTAAAGAGCAACATTCTCTTAAGTTACCCAAATACACATAACTGTCTTAAACAAAATTCACCTTCTTCCTCCATTCTACTCTCTCGCCTCATTATTATTATGACAATATGGAAAACTACAGGAACTTAATGCACGATAAAAGACAAAACACAAAGTTGCTTTTTGCATCCTATTTTCACTAAATAATTATAGATTCAAGTAAAGCTGCTTTAAAGCACTCAAGCTTCTCACGACGGCGAGGAAGGACAGGTTCTTGCCCACATAACGGCCCCCAGGTGAGGAGCCGCGACTGCGACAAAGCACAGCTCTGCACGGTTTCCCTACTCGACCAAACGAAATGAAAGGCGCTGGCACTGACAGGGAGGGGAGGGAAGCTGTTTAAATGCAGCAAAATCATAACAAATGTAACTACAACTTTTAACAGGTGTTAACTTTCAATAATAAACTACTTGTTTAATATATGAAAAAAATAATTAGAAGCAAAAGAGTCACTTCAAAACTGGAAAGTTGTATCACCAACTCCTTCAGCTCAAAATGTAGATTGCTTATGAGGCCAGAGTTACTCAATCCATATTTCTAATTAAATGGAATAGTAAGTAAAATAAAAATATCCCACAAACTATCCTTTTTAATCACGAATATCCACTCGGTAACCTAAGAACATTCCTCCAGGATAAACAATGACCAACACAAGGCTGAGCACTGCATGACCATCTCAGGGTATCTTTTTATCTGGTGCCGTGCCCCTGCCCTAAGGGCACTTGATGTTTGTTCACAGTGGTGAATTCAATGTTCCAATTATCGATCTTCTGAATAGTTCCTTACCAGTTAAAAATATATGACTAAAAAAAATTGAACAATTACAGAAGACGTTTTAGAGATGTGATCAGCTGCTCTATAGCTTACTCTTCCTAAATACTCACAAGGTAAAGACATATCAGGCAATTAAAAAACTGAACCATCTAGATTAGAAATAAGCTTCAAGTGTTAACCTACTTGTTCTGAGAAGAGAGACTAATAGGCTGTTCAATTAACTAATACAGAACCACACCTAGCTCATTTTAATTCCTGATCGTGAGAAAGCAGTCCTTCGTTGTTGTATGAGAATGTCCTATCAGTCCTTTATAAAGTCCACTTCTCACAACTGTATAAATCCAAGTACTCCTTCCTATCCTTTTAGAAATTAGGGAACTACAAACTTGCCCGAGGTCACACAGGTTCTAACCTGCAAGCCTTGGGCTTGGGCCTTGGCCCCAGCTGCGGTCCCCACCCCTCTTCACCTGGCGGGCAGCTCATCAACCAGATCTTAGCTGATTAGAGCTGATTAGCAAACAGACTTCCGACTCCTACCCCCGCCCCAATCTAGTCTCTGGGAGGTGTCCCTCTAAAATCAAAACTCCCACTCCAACTGTTTACGCTATGTCGTGTAACATGTTCTCTTGTCCTTAGTCACTGCATTATCAATTCCTCAAGGTCCAGGCCCTAGTCACCAAGGGTGCCATCATCGCCAGAGTGGGCTCTCCACCAACATCTGTCTGATGCCCCAGCTCTCCCAGCGATGACACAACCCTGTAGTCCCAATGGCCTGGCACAAAGACTGTTCAATCCAGTGAAGTGAACTGAACTTTAATTCCACCATGCTAATGATGCTCTAAGCCAGTGGTTCTCAACCTTCCTAATGCCGAGACCCTTTAATACAGTTCCTCATGTTGTGGTGACCCCCAACCATACAATTATTTTCCTTGCTACTTCATAACTGTAATTTTGCTACTGTTATGAATCGTCATGTAAATATCTGATATGCAGGATGTATTTTCATTGTTACAAATTGGACATAATTAAAGCACAGTGATTAATCACAAAAACAATATGTAATTCTATATGTGTTTTCCGATGGACTTAGGCGACCCCTGTGAAAGGGTGGTTCGACCCCCAAAGGGGTCGCGACCCACAGGTTGAGAACCGCTGCTCTAAGCCATTTTTTAGCAGAAAAACCTCTATATGCTACCCAAAACAAAACCCAAATTAAGACCACTTTCTCATCAATGTCATGGCACCTAAGAACAATCTCCAAGTGCACTGACCTTCACATAAAACAGGGAAACACTGACAGAACAGATTCCTTGAAACTGACATGGAAACCCATCATGCACTGCCAGGGAGCTTTGGGTTTGAGCACATCATTAACTAGTCTTCCAAGAGTTCCTCAATGATGCACTTTGAGGGATACAGCCTTTCTGCACAGAACTGCAAAACAATAATGTAGCCGTTCATTTTCATTTCTACTTAAACACCAGGAGTCTATGATAATTCACCAGGGAAAATTATGGATCATATGTGATATTTACTCTTTGTATCTTAAGCTCCAGGTGGTGCTCAGTAAGTATTTGTTCATAATAGAATTGAATTTGGTCCCTGATACTTTTATAAATCTCAGCATAAAAAATTAAAAAGAAAAGCTGCCACTACATATTTGAGGCAGGCCCCTGGCATTCGCAGATTTGACATTCCCTGTTTGATTATTTGAGAGCAGCCCTAGTACATTATACTCTTGCTAGGGACCAAATTTGAATCTTATATTCAGTGAAGTGAAGCAGATACAGAAGCAACTAATGAGAGACCTCAAGTCCACCACCCAGAATCTCAAAAAAGCCTAGTTTTAAATTTTTGAAACTTGGTTTCTTTGCAGAAAGTACTTCCCATAAAAAGCCAGTCATTTTTGCAGATCATGAAAGTGCGAAGGTCTAAGAAGTATGTATAAGAAAGGAATGATTCTTGGCCAGAGAACAGAATTTACTCATTAATATTAAGGGATTAATATTAAGGATGGAACAGTAAGTGGGGCAAGTTTGCTCCAATGACATCACCATAGTTTCTGCTGGTAAACCGAAACAACTCATGCAACTGCAAGAGTCGCCATTCAGCACAAAACTACGTTTTGGGAGGGAAATTACCACGGAATTCACAGGTCTCAGTTTATATTCGCTGGGCATGGCTGGGAGCTCGTGTAGTTTAATAAGCTGTTCAGTGGTGCATAGCTGATAGGCACTATTTTTTAAATTCAAAACCACCAGAATGGTGCAGCTGGGAGGGACTTGTCTTCCATCACACCTGAATTGGGGCGGGCCAGGGGAGAACAGAGCCCAGGTCCCCTCACTACTCCCGTGGGAAAGAAGAGGTGCCAGTACAGGTGCCACAGGATTCACAGCAATGACCTCAATGATAACCCTGCCCGGCAGGCGACACTCCAGACCAGGAAACTGAGCCCCTGCCCTGACTCAGAGAAAATGGGTGCTCAAGCCTTCAAAGCAGCGGTTCTCAACCTGTGGGTCACGACCCCTTTGGGGGTCGAACAACCCTTTCACAGGGGTTGCCAAAGACCATCGGAAAACACATATATAATTACATATTGTTTTTGTGATTAATCACTATGCTTTGATTATGTTCAATATATAACTGAAAATACACCCTGCATATCAGATATTTACATTACAGTTCATAACAGCAGCAAAATTACAGTTATGAAGTAGCAAGGAAAATAATTGTATGGTTGGGGGTCACCACAACATGAGGAACTATATTAAAGGGTCTCGGCATTAGGAAGGTTGAGAACCACTGCTACAAAGGAATCAAGATCTGACCAACTCCAAGCCCATGGTCTTTCGTTTACATCAGAGGCCTTGCAATATATTCGTATTCTCTCATAACTCCTCATAATGACAGAATAAACTAATATACAACAAACATACCAATTCCCTCAGAAATAAGTCTGCTTCTTCAGAGAGATACTTGCTCAGCAGTACAGTAGCAATGTTTCACATTTCTATTTCCAAGGTCATTTATAATTTAGTGGGTAAAGTGAATTTATTATAAAAAATACAAACTGGAAGCACAAAATTTAAAGGATATTAAAAAGGGTTTATAGTTTGATATATACAGGTGGAGCAAAAGTAGGTTTAGAGTTGTTCGTATGGAAAATAATACAATAATAAACTTGTTCTGCATACTCACAATTGTAAACCTACTTTTGCCTCACCCTGTATAAATATATGGTCATTGAATGTTTAAAATTCGCTTCTTAAATTTCAGAAATTGGATGCCTAATTCTAGACAAATTTTATAATTTTAACAATCCTTTCAAAATAAGGCCATGAAGTAGTTGAGCACTTTTAAGATGCTCGTCTGAGAAAGAACCCGGAGATGCCAAGGATTCTGGAGCAGCCTCCCGGATCCTCCATGCCTCGCCTTCTGCGAGGTTTATTTCAGGGCCCAGGAGCAGTGGCTGGGTTCACTTCTCAGCCAGCACACACTATCTAACCCAGCCGTGGACAAACTACGGCCGCCGGATCCTGTTTGAAATGAATAAAACTAAAAAAAAAAAAGACCGTACCCTTTTATGTAATGATGTTTACTTTGAATTTACATTAGTTCACACAAACACTCCATCCATGCTTTTGTTCCGGCCCTCCGGTCCAGTTTAAGAACCCATTGTGGCCCTCGAGTCAAAAAGTTTGCCCACCCCTGATCTAAACAGTTACCAAAACACTCCAGCAATCTAAGTATCTTCCTAAATCTGAGCAGACTGTTTTAACTGTTTTCCAGGAGCCCATGTCATGTAGAAAACAGAGATAAAGAAAAGGGACCATTCTATATAAATTTCAAAGTGATTATATTGTCCTTTTTTTAGTTATTACTCTCTGTAGTGGATCTATATTTTGCCCTGGCATAAATCCAGTAATTGATTGGTAAAAATGGAAAAGAGTCACTAGTTCATATCAGCTATATCACAACAATCTACTATTTGTTTTGCCAAAATCCTCTGCCCTACCAAAAAAAGCAGGCCAAAAGCCTGCTGACCCACATGGCTGCTATTTGCACTTGGTTTAAATGAGCCAGTTCTAAGTCAGTGATGCCAACACGCCTTGCCCAGGTACAGTGGGAGCAGGCGCTCTGCCTGAACTGCGCACCAGAGCAGCTGCGATCCCGCGCCCTGGCTACCAGCTGTGTCTGGCCCAAAGGCTGATTAAGAAAATGGGTGCTCGATAAATATTTGCCAATTGATCATCTGGAGTAGATATTTATCTAACATGCGCCTCACAGCATACACAAATCCTAGATGTTTACACCTTAAGAAGTCATTGTTGCTGCCCAATACAAGCACTTCAATTCCAGCCGATTTTCTCTGTGCCCTCTGAGGAACCTGGTGTTAAAGTGCGGAACTGATCATAGAAAGATGCAACTATATGTCAGCATCAACAGCAGCTAAAATACAATTCCAATATTTTACACACAAAAAAGCCTGTTCACAGAAAGATTACTCAGAGTCTAAGAAGCATCCCTTTGCAGCTGCTTCTAAAATACAATTAAAAGGCCGATCCTCTTAATTTAGGAATTTTTCCACATACCAGGAATTTCTGCAGTTCTGCAGAGGACTACAAATTAAAACCATGAGGCGGGAAGCACAAATCTGGGGCTCGGAAGAGCATGACAATGGACACAGCATCACGTGGACTGGCTGTTTGCTCTGGGCTGCGGGGGGGGGGGGGGGGGGGGGGGGGGGATGCCCCAGGACTTAAAACACAAATAGAATATAATTATCGTTGTAAATGACTTTCAGTAATAGTAGAAAAATAAAACCAATAATTTAAAAAGAGGCTAAAATTGCAAAAGATGAGAGAAATAAGGGGAAAATGATCGTGGTAACTGTTTATTTCCATTCCCTATTATCTAACAAAGCCCCAGGTTTCTATCAGCAAACTTTTAACGACATAACTGACAATGAAAATATTAACCTACACAACAAACATTTCCAAAAAGGCAAAATCTGGGTCAATTACCCCAATGTTAGAATTAGGAGGAAGTAACAGACTAAAAACAAACAAACAAAAACCACCATTAACGTTCCTAAGGAGCATTTGAGGAAGAATTTACTAATAAACTACAAAGTGTCAAGATTAGTAGTTATAAAGATAAGATTATTTTGCTTACAATCCACAATAACTAACAAGTTTTTTTTGTTGTTTTTTTTAATATATTTTTATCGAATTCAGAGAGGAAGGGAGAAGGAGAAAGATAGAAACATCAATGATGATAAGAGAGAATCATTGATCGGCTGCCTCCTGTATGCCCCACACGGGGGATTGAGCCCGCAACCTGGGCATATGCCCTGACCAGGAATCGAACCATGAGCCCCAGGTTCCTAGGTCAACACTCAACCACTGAGCCACGCTGGCCGGGCAATAACTAATAGTTTTAAAGCTTGACATGAAGAAAAGAAAAAATATTTATTTCAATTCAGGAAGATGAAAAAGTTCTGGAAATGGATGGAGTGATGGCTGCAAAACAATGTACATATACTTAATGCCACTGAATTATACACCTAAAAATGATCAAAACGGTGAATTTTGTTATGTATATATTACCACAATAAAATAATACATGAGTATAATTTTGTAACATTCCACCCCCCTTTTTTTAATGTGGTCTAGGATTTTCTTCTGATTTCATCATATATGGATGGCTTCCCTTCCAGAGTCACCTAATAAGGAATGACTTCTGTGTGGCTCTCGTTTCATCTTTCAAGGCCCACAGGAGACACGGAGAAGCGCATGGTACAGAAGATGGTGAGCAGAGGCCAACCCCGTTCAAGTCAAGAGGACTGGCCTGCTGTGACTGATGCGCAGATGCTGCCGCCATCGACCCCTCTTGGTAAACCAGGTATGTTGAAGGTTTTAGGGTGTTGGGCTCTTTCCTAGCAATAAATTTCATTCAAGAAATAAATTAAAATCGTTAATTCATCTGTCAAATTCAGCAGCCTTCTAATATTTGTGGCATTGATCCACTCAGAAGTGGGTTTGAAAACTGCCTGTTGGATCTTACTCAGATAAGTAAATCCAAGGAAATAAGTTTTCTTAGAATTACTCCAAGTTAGATTTTGAAAATAGCACATGTTTACTGAAAACTTAGTTTGGAAACATATATTTTACTTTGATAAATAAATTCATTCATTTACTCAATTGATGTGAAATGTTAAAACTACTTAATACCTATACATATTTCAACGATTCCATTCATTCTGATGTTAGCATAAAGCAATAAAAGTGAATATTTAATTATATCAAGGCAATGGTACCTAAATCTCTTTTTTTTTTCATCAAATTTCTAAGAGAAAAAGTCACTAAAGTATACTAGGTTTTTAGATCAAAACTAATTCATTCAATCACTCAAACCAAGGAGGGCCACTTAGTCTCGTATAAATAGCCTCCGAACGGGAAAAAGCAACACTGAATAAATAGATCTACATTTATGTCCCATAAATATATATATATATATATATCTCCTTGGTGGATGAGTTTTCGACACCACAGGGAACGAGGACTTGGGACTACTCAGCCTCAAGCAGGCACACACAGCAAGTGTGTGGATCTACTTTACATATCCACAGAGAACCTGCACACATCTGCTGACAGAGGAAGGACACCCTCTTAAAAGGCAAGCTACCAAAAACTACCCGATTCCAAAAAGGCCTAGAACGTAGATGTGGCCCCTTAAGTATAAACAGCATTTTAAAATGTCATAAAAATTTTGTAACAGCCATTTTCAAAATCTAAATACTGCAAGAACAATTAACGTAATGAGTTTAATATTCATTTTGAGCCTCCATAAATCCATTGCTTTAAGTAACACACGACAGTTCTTTCAAACATAAATATAAGCCTCAAATTTACAAATCTACACACAGTCCAAAATGAAAGCGACACAAGTGAAATATTAGTTCCTTTTCCACAAATATGGATCAAAGCACACAGAACGGGTGTCATTCTAGCATAATGAGAAGAGCCTCTATATTTAGGACACTGGGCAAAAAGCTAACAGAGTTTCCTATACTAATACATCTGAAATTTATATCTCCAAATCAGTCTTCAAAATAAGTAGCAAAATGTCAGAGGCCCCAACAAATGTTAAATCGGACTACTTTCTTACTAGGAGAGGACAGGGTTAAAGAAATGAAATAATCATCTTTTCAGTTGGCCTGTCATGCTGGTATTTATCCTAGAGAAACAAGTAAGTTCCCATTAGATCAAAAGTCATTTTGTTAGATACACCCTGCCCCAAATTAAGAAGTAACAAAGACCATTAATAAGAAATAGAACTCAAAAGGAAGCCCCATTCTATTACACCTCTCTTTTAAAAAATGCCTGTGCCTAATAAATTACCAAATGAGTTTATATTAAGAGTCTTCCTCCACATTTGTCTCATATTTTTAAAAGCGTTCTCAAACCAGAATTAATGCTATTTTTATACCAAAGTAAAGACAGTATTCTCATTTCTAATGAGGATCATGCTGTTTAGGGTTAGATACACACCCCTGACACTATATGACACTGGGAAAAATGAAACATGTATATAAAGCCTTGCCAAAAATTCATTCCTAAATATAGATAAAAAACAAAACCAAAAAAAAAAAGAGGGATTAAAGGTCCTCATTATAGATCCAAGGTAAGACTATGTTGCTTCCTCCGGGAATATACTCATTGATTTTGTGTTAATATAAACGTAAATTTAAGTGACAGCTGTTTTAAAAGAGTAGTTGCCATTAAAAAAAGAACTGTCAAAAGTATGTACACAGAAAACAGGCTCTCCAATGAGAACAGTTCTAAGCCATGCATAATTTCATCCCACAGAACCTAGGAAAACAGAAAACTGTAGACATTTTCATTGTATTTTCTTTGTTTCTTACCTAATAGGCCTTTTCTATGAACCACAGATGCTAATTCCACATCTTCTGATGACAGAGTAGCCAGCCAACAAATACAGAAATGTAGGCCACAAATTTTTTTTACAAGATTTAAAATATCAGATAGGGTAAGATTTCACTGGGGGGAGGGGAAGTGGGGAGTGATGGCTATGCTACCTGTAATGTATCATACAAATTTTAAGGTAATCAGGAACCAGCCTTTAACTTCCTGCTTTGTAAGCCAGCTAAACACTTTCCTTTTAATGATAAGGTTTTTTTTATTACATTGTGTTATAATCTATAAAACTAAAGTTAAAAAAGCATTAATGGAATTCAGTATAAATGTAGACATTATAAAATCTTAGTTATGTGAGCAAATCTCAATATTCCTTCTGAAACTGCTCTATCTGAATACTTTATCTCACCAAAAACCCAAAACTGTATCATAAAATGGCTTATTTCACTTTTTAAAAAGTGCTTCCTTTACAATATATGCATCTGTTTTGCTCCTAATTACAAAAACATTTGCCACCCAATATAAACCATTTCCTAAAGTCAAAAACGAAACTAAATGTGTTAAAAGCCACAAGAAAATTTTATCATTTAACGTGATTTAATAGCATTTTGTGACCTATAGTTATGTAGTAATTTAATGTTTGGGACAAATGACTGTTTCTTAGTCATTTACCACAGCAAATACTAAGTAATACTACCATTCCAAAAAGAAAAATATAAAGAAGACACATTCCACATGTCATACGGTAAGGCACCTAAAAGAAATCTGTGAATCTAGGTCATATGCCTGTCATTTGTCTTTCCCCTCAAAAATAAAAAAGCTATTCCCAAGGGTCACACTGAGGACATAATGGATTCACTCTCATTCCAAGAAAACAAAATACTTAAAATGACTGGTACCATTAAGAGATAATACTCTAAAGTAACACGAACTTGCATCTGCCTCTGTCATCCTTTCCTTTCTAGTCTACAAAAGATGTGAATTTTAAACTGTCCCTTTAAAAGCAAACTGACAAAGCAAATCTTTTGTAAGTTAATTACATGGGTTTATTTTCACAAGGTTTCTCTATGTTTTTACCTGTGGGATTGAAAAATAAAAATTGGAGTCGAAGTTTTCTATCAAGAATGGAAAATATATTATCATTAAAAGTAAAACCCCACTAAGTATAGGTCTGAAAGCAGTGGACAGTAATGTCCTCAGCCCGAGATTCACATGAGTATCAGTTAAATTCAGTCTTTCAATCACTCAGACAAGTCTCTCCTCTAAGATATGATTATTATTAAAATACAACTTCCTAAATAAGTGAGCTGAGTGAAAATGTATATTACAATCCCTGTTATTGCTTTGTAACAGACTAAAATTTTAATAACTCTCATAACATTAAAAGGCCTATGGAAGAAAAATTATTTGGAAGAGACACACCTAACACAACTCGCATGTAATATAGTTCCCCTAATTCACTGTGTAAGCAGTTCAAATACGGCTCACATTACCCAACCTAACAAAACAATCAAGGGAGAAAAGAAAGGTTCCTGGGGCACTTCTGTATTCTCCAAATAAGTGAATATAAAATGACTTTTAGTATTTCACAAAAATGTCCACTTTTCCCTTTTAACTAATTATCTGTAAATATCACGTTGTTCCACTTCATGTTTTTCAAATATGTCAATTCTAACTAAAACATCTCATCTACAAACACCTCAAAGCAGAATTGTTAAAAACACAAATTACTATAAATATAACTTTAATCTTGCTATAATGCTAAATAAATTTCACTAGAAGATATTGTATATCGGAATCTTGAAATTTTTAATAGCCTTTCAATTTTTACATTAAACTGTGAGGACATAACTCAAATATTTCTCTTAGTTTGCTCTGTAAAGGGTACTTTTATAAAAGCTTAACAAATCCAAAAATTGGTAAAATCCCTGGTTTAATTATTCTTCAACTGCCACATCTTCACCCTACAATTAAAGACGGTGATACATGCAACGTGTGTGTTAGGACTGTCACAGATCTGAACGTTATAAATGCCCAACGCTGGACACCAGCGTCATGCTTTATGCATTTAATCCTCTTATTAAAAATGTGCTTCATAATCATTTAAGCTTTCAGTAATATTCACCCTTACATCTGCTCGTAGCAGAGCTCAGTTATTATTTGTGGCAAGAATTTTTGTGACTGTGCTGCTCAGCACTTCTATTTACATCAGCAGCGCTAAATGCCCAATGGTGAGAGGGGAGCCAATCAGATGGCAGATTAGATGTCAACTCCGAGGCAGCTGTCTGGAGACTATTACAGCCAGTTTACCTCCACAATTCAAATTCCAAACCTCGCCGAGGAGCCCGAGTCAGTCCTGAGGCTCAGCCTGCGAGCAGGAAAGAGCCAGCCAGCAGGACACTTCCTAATGACGCTGCGGGACCTGCAGGGCAGCAAATTAAAGAAAATCCACATGAACCCGATCCGAAAGGATCCATTTTCACTGGTCGGCTACTTTCCTGGACTGGCTGAATAAAACGCATGCCTCATCCACGGTCAAAATAAGTTCAAGGCACCCGAACGCGTTCCTGCAAAACAGCGTATCGGTTGAAGGTGACTCCTTTCAAGCAGCCCGTGAGCCAAATAATGGATTTCCTGGCGATTCCCGGGAATGAATCGATACATTTTAGAACCTTTTACCTCCTCTCCGTTGCACACTCGGGTATTATTTTCGCTACCAAACGTTCCAACTCAAAGCCCGCATCGAGTACCTCCGAATGGCCGGGCAGACGGCGGAAAGCACCCCCGGCCGCCACAAAGCTCCCGTCTTCCCCCTTCACCGTGGGAGCGAGGGGGACAAAGTTCCTCCTCCTGCCCCCGCCAAAGCGCACTGTGGCGCGAACCGGGGCGATGGGGCCGAGGGTCCCGTCCAGTCCGCCCCGATCTCGTGACAAAAGCCGCCCGCCCGGCCCCGGCGCCCACCCGGCGGCCAGGCGGCGCAGTCCCGGCGCGGCGCGCGGCTCGGCCTGGGGCGGGGTGGCGGCGGGGAGCGGGGAGCGGGGAGCGCGGCGCCGGCGGTGTCCGCGCCGGGCCGGCCTCGGCCCGACCCTCGCCAGGCCCCCGGGCCGCGCACCCGGCCCCGGCGCGCCCCGGCCCGGCCGGGCGGCAGCCGCGACTTAAAATGGCTTTGGGCGCCGCGCGGGCCCCCGCCTCCCCCGCCCGAGACGCAGAAAAGTCCGCGGAAAGAAAGAAACTAGGGCCGGGGCGCGCGCCGAGGCCCCGCGGCGGAAGCAGGCCCGGGGCGCGGGGGTTACCTGGGATCTGCCCATGCCGGGGCCGGCGGTGCCCGGGCTCATCGCCGGGTGGCTCCTTTGTTGCGCGGCCGCCCAGGCCGGGCTGGCAGCGGCGTACTGGGCGCCCATGTCCTTGCCCAAGCCCATGCCCGCGGCCGCCTGCTGGCCGCCCGCCCCCGCCGCCTGGGACGGGGGCTGCGCCGGCGGCGGCGGCGCGCTGGGGCTGCTGTAGTCGGGGTAGCCGCCGCCGTAGCTCCTCATCATGGGGCTGGGCGAGGTGAGCAGCTGGTTGAGGGTCGGGGTGGCCCCCGACGGGTGCTGGTTCTGCCCGGCGAAGCGCTGGAAGCCCCCCGCCGCCGCGCCGGCGGCCGCCTTGCTGAGGCTCGCGGCCCCGCCGCCGCCGGGGCCCATCATCATGCCGCCGCCCTGCTGCCGGGGGGAGTTCAGCACCCCGTACCCCGAGGACGAGCCCCCATAGCCGCCGCCGCCGCCTCCTGCTGCTGCTGCCGCCGCCGCGGCCGCCGCCGCCACAGCTCCCGCTCCTGCTCCTCCTCCTCCTCCTCCTCCTGCGCTGCCTCCTCCTCCTCCTCCTCCTCCTCCTCCTCCTCCTCCTCCGCCGCCGCCGCCGCCGCCCGCGCCGGGTCGGCCGTAGCCCGGATAATGGTTGTACTGGCTGCCGGGGTAGCCTTCGTGGGAGTTGTGCAGGGGGTCCATGCCGCCGGGGGCGGCGGCGGCCGGAGCGGCGTGCATCACCCCCAGCGCGCTGCTTTGTTGTCCGCCATGTTGATCAAAGCCGGGCCCGGCGCGGCCGCCGCTCGCAGGGCCGGCGCCGCCGTAGTAATGACTGAACTCCGGGCCGCCCCCGGGCACGGCCCCCGGCGGCTGCGGCGCGCCCAGGGCGCCCAGGCCCGCGTGCTCGTAGCGGCCGCCCGCCGGCTCCCCCATCTTGGGCGGCGCGTCGTCCTCGTCGCCCGGCTGGCCCGGCGGAGGCGGGCCCGGGTCGGCCTGGCCGCCCGCGGCACTGTCCTTGGCGCCTCCATGTTGCGGCGGCTCCATGTCGGGGCCGGGCTGCGCCGCGCCGCCGAGGCCGTTGTTGGCCAGGGGCGGCGGCGGGAACGGGCTCAGCGGCGGCTGCAGCGCGTGGTGGCGGTGCAGGTGGTGGGCATGGTGGTGGCGGTGGGCATGGTGGTGGTGCTGCTGGTGGGGCGCGGCGGGGGCTTCGCCAGCGGCTTTCAGTTTGTGGTTGGGGAGCAGCCCCGTCTCCATGGCCGAGCCCGGGCCCGCCGCGGAGGAAGAGGCGGCGGCGGAGGACGGCGCGGCGGCGCTTCCACCCTCCGCGAGAGCCGCCTCGGACCCGCCGCTCTGGGCGCTGTTAGTGCTGGCGGCCGCGCTCGCGCTCAGGGCCATGTTCCGTTCGAGACGGGGGCGCAGGGGGTGGGGGTGCACACTGTGGAGGCCGCCGTCGCCGCCCCCCAGCGTGGGTCCCGGGGCCGCCGCCGCGCCGCGCGCCCCCGCCTCCGGGTCCCGGGCCCCGGGCGCCGGCCGCGGCCCGGGGGGCGCACGCCGCTCGCCGCTGCTCGCCCGCGACGCTGCCGCTGCTGCCCGCGCGGCCATGATCGCCGCGGCGTGGCGAGCCGGGCGGGGGGCGGGGGGAGACAATAAACCCCACTTTTTCGTCCGCGGCCCCTCCTGTGCGCATCCACACGCCCCGACGGGGATCGGCGAGCCCCCTCCCCCTCCCCGGGCCGCGCCGGAGCCGGGCCGGGAGTCACGCCTTACGGTCTGGGCCCGCTCCCGCTGTGGGATTTCATGGTGAAAGTTTGAGTTCGGGTTTAAATGAAACTTTTTTCCTCTCTCGCCCGGATACGGGTAAATAGGCGGCTGGCTGCGCCCTCGGCCCCGCGCGGCGTGCGAGGAGCCGGGCGGCGAGCCCTGTGCCCCGCTGCGCTCGGTCCCCGCCGCACTCGCAAAACGCGGACTGGACTCGCCGCCCGCCCGCCCGGCCGGGCCGGGCCTCGCCTCGCAGACACCGCGTGCGGCCGGGGACTCGGCGGCTCGCGGGCGCCCGGAGCGGCGGCGTGGGGCGGCCGGAGCCTGCACTTTCCCCTCGTGCCTCCGTCTCCTTGCCAACCGGGCGTTCGTTCGCGTGTTTGTTTTCCCGTCTAAAGGGACTGGTACAAAGGTGGCAAACGAGTCTGACGAGCACACAAAAGAGGGAGAAGGGCCGGGAACAAAGTTGTCTGTTGTCCTCAAAGGTTAGGAGAAGCCGGCGGAGAAAGAAAATATTTGAGCAATCTGTGCGAAAGCACTGCCTCTCCCAGGAGTTACGTAACCTTTCAGAATGCTGCCTCTTGCCTCTCCGCCTGATTTCGGGCCACCAGCGTCATTCCCACAACTTCTTCAAGCTGCAAAATGAGGAGTTTCCGTGCAGGTTAGCCACCGCTGAGGAGCACTGTGCCCCGTACACAACTTGAGTACCTGCCCCAAAGATGGTGCTAATGTAACCATTTTTAAGGCACCTTATGTATATATGTAGAGTTACCAGGGAAAACTCAAAGTACTGCTTAAAGAAGCGTCTTTCTTAGACTTGTCTGCCCTCTCTCTGAAAGGAAAGTCTCCTCAAGTATGAAGAGTGTGTTGTGACCCAAACAGCTTGCACATGGAAATGTAACTGTCCGTGCCAGAAATAGTGACTGCTACAGGCCACCTCATACCTTTATAAATCCACATGACACCTTTCACCGTGTTTCAGAGGTTAATATTCACAATTAACCTTCTTGAGATGAGTTCATTTCTAAGTAATTTAAGACAAAAATAAAAACATGTTATATTTAATAAACATAAGATCAATAATAATAGAAATCGATCATACCTACTAGAGTAGAAATGCTTCATGCTTTGTTCTTTAAACAATACTACATTGTTTTACCACTTTATGGTATTTTAAGTGTGTTTATTGTTCATTTATTACCAACTATCACCTTGAATATCTTCAAAAAGCCTCCTTAGCCTATGCATTGGCTCCCTTGCACTAGTTTTCATGGATAGAAAGCATTGGAAACCAGAGTTTTCAAGAGGTCACACTAGCTGAAAATATATATATGATTTTGGTAGAATGGAGTTTTCTAAAATGAGTTCATTCTCCAGCTTTTCATAAAGACTATTTTAGTTTATTTCAAGTGCAGTGGTTATATTTGTGTGCTTGACCAAGTGTCAATGTCACATGACAAAATAGAAAAGGATAGATGGGAAAAACGGGACTGATTGGGGGGACGGGAGTCAGGTGCACACCCAAGGGTCATTACAGAGTGTAGAAACAACAAATTGCAATCTATGCAAACAATTGGAAAACTGGTTTTATTATCCTGTGTAAGAGAGAATAACAGAACTGTAAGGTGAATTCATACCAAATCATTCATCAGTTTTTGCCAAGAGAATACATCTTTGTTAGTGTGCCTTTTTGACATTTTTCTTCTGGATTTTCTCCCTTTACATCTTCAAATACAGTGCATACTAATTATATGCATTATATCACATGAGTTGAATTTGTTAAGTTTTCACATGCAAATATAAATGTCTCTTGTTTATGTGTGTATATGCATATATTCTAAAAATCAATTACATATTCATGCTTTTAGACATTTATAGTCAAACTAAATATATACATACAATCAAAAAGGTATATATTTTTTCAAACTGATAAAATACATCAAAGTCAATTCATACAAGGGTAGCCATATTTCTGGCTTATCTTTACAACTAATTCTAAAAATTGAGTCACCAAGTTCAGATCTGACACATTTCTTTAAAATATTATTTCATGAAAAATCATGAAAGTAAAAAAGGGGTTGGGGTATGTAAGTCAAATTCTTCTTTACTTCTGTTTGCTTCAGCAAGTCATCTAGGAGACTGGAACCAACAGGCTCTGGAATAGAGGCCCCAGCACAATGCAATCAGTCTGCTATAAAGGCGACACATGCCAGTTTCTCCTCCCCAATGGCAGATGCCACACCCTAAAGCAGACAGCAGGCACTGCAGTCTACGAGAAGCACCACACAAAGCCAGCAGGACTTGGTTTTGTCTTTTAAACCAGAGAGAATGCTAAACTACCTTTCTAAAAGCATCTTGCTGAAGATTCGTGGGCTTCTATCTACTCAACTGACACTTTTCAAACACACCTCGGAAGACAAAATTAAGGCCTCTGATAGTTTCATTTAAAAATCCAAGAACTTGATAAACAAAATGGCAATTGTCAGGGATCTGTCAGAAAGGGATGGAACAGATTCACATTTCCCAAAAACAGTGTGAACTGCAGATTCTACTGTCACTTGCCTCCATTACCCTATATGGCCATTCTACATTATTTTCTTTTTATGAAAAGGTAGTAGAAATTATTGCGTTCATTTTTCCTAATGAATTCCTCATTTTTACACCTCTTGCCTAAATTTCAAACCGTGATGACAACTTTAATAAGTTGCTCTGGCCACAAAGAAGCCGCAGAGGTGGAAGCCTGGAAGCGGCCCAGCGGCCACACGCACACAGCGGACTCCCACCCACAGGTTGCCCGGAGCCCTCATGTTTAGCCAGAGGATTATTTTGTTAAACATTCCTTTTTGGCTACAAAAATAGCTTGGGTTTTTTATTTTTTTAACAATAAGAAAAATTAATATTCAAATACAGCTCTGAATACGTCTCAGGGTGCTGAAGAAAAGACTGTCGGACTCGCCCACTCGGAGGCTGAGCCAGATGGTGGTTTAAGAATGCCACCGTTCTTTCTGCCTCGTCGGCGCCCATCAGGCTGTTTGCTTTCAGATTAGTCCCCTTTTAGTGTGCTGGCTATTTGTTCGGTAACTGACACGATCACGATTCACTACCCATCATATTTCTCAGTATTCTTTACATAATTTGGAAGCAATTTAGAATTAAGCCCTGTCAAGGTTTTACAAATAAGAACTACTAAAGAATAAGGCTTTCCTTTTAGATTTATGAGAAATGCGATGAATGGAGCTAATGGGATTTCCCTACTGATCCTGGTCAGGGACTTTAAAGAGCGCGAAACAATTGTCCTTTTCACTTGCCTGATTTAGACGTTAGCGGTGAATAACTGAGTAAATACGGGATATAGCATTTGATTTAAAACAACTATGTACATTAACAGTGGTCCATAAGGTTTAGGATGCAAAACAATGAGGATTTTAAGAAATCTAGGCAAATACTCTGAATGAACTGGGGACTCTGCTGATCAATCAACAGCATTATTGTACTTGAGAAGAATATTATAGTGCGGATAATAAGCCTTGATGGGGGGAACTACACTGATGCATCCAACAAACTGATCTAGAATCTACTTTATAGATTCAACAACTTTATCTAGAATTACCTTTTTAAGAATAAAAAAGGTAAACATTACGTTGGTCCTAAAACAGGCTTCCCTGAAAGATCATGGAGGGCTTGAACAGTCAGCAAGCAGCTCCGACCTCCCACCCAACATCGGTCCCGTGGGCTTGTTGGCTGCCACTGGGGGCACCGAATCCTCATCTCCTCAACTTTGACACTGGGAAGCTGTTAAGTCAAATTCAACACTAGACTATTACAATTTCTCTCCAAAGTCCCTAGAAACATAGCAATTCCAGTGAAATCAATGAAAAGATACCTTATTCCATATTAGAAATTACACTTTTTATCTTATACTAGACTGTCCACATTTTGAATGGAGTGTAATAAGTTTGTATCACAGCCTACTTTAGAAATTCTCTATAACTTATAGACAAATGTGTGTTCAATGGCATCTCTCATTTTATTTCCAGTATTGTCATCACCCATTTTGCCATCATCAAATCAATTATTGCATACCTATTAGTGCATTTCAATATTTTCTCCTAGAATTATGTCATGTAATTGTGTATACGGCTTCTATCACTGATAACCTGCTGCATCCATGACCTTTACAGTCTAGTTCCTCAAAAATACAAATATATGGAAAGTAAACATATTTGAGGTTACATATAACAAGAATACAAAGGGAAGTCACTTGGAGAACCAGTCACCTCAATTTTCTGGAAGGATTTCAGTGACTTATCTGAGGCTCTTCTGGGTATTTTTCACATGTGATAAATTGCTTCATACTACATAAAACTTATAAAATATCAAGCACAATAAATTCCAAATAAGAGTAACCATGTGCATTACTGGCTTCCATTCATGATTTTTATTTCACCCCGCTTATATTCCATTGCTTTATCTCTAATTCATTTAGAGAATCCATGGGCACCTTTACCGGTATATTATTGACAGCCACTGAATTGTTCTGATGAGGGTCAAAGGACTTCATATATGCTTTTCTTCCACAAACTGACAACTTCATTGAGAAATTTGCTTACCAATGCATTCTCCTCAAAATGCTCAAGTTGTTAAGCATCATTTTCTCTCTCTAACTTAAAGGACAGTTCCCCGGTGTGACCTCTTACCATGGGGATTAAAATCTGTTGGGTTATTCCTGGCATCTCTGACCCTGGGATGTCTCCTCTCAAGCCACACTCCCCTCTGTGGTGCTGGTGACCTGCTTTCTCAAGGACCATGTGTGTAAAAGGTTCCCCTCCCAAAGCACTGCCCACAGGAGCAGCTGGGAAGGTGACCTTCCCATTCATTCATTCTGGTCCCTTCTAGGCTCTGTGGCTACAACAGTGACAAATAAAAATTACCTTACTGCTGGACATTAATCAGAAGATCACACTAAGAAACGTGGCGCCTAACTGCACAGAGATGACCTGCTCTGAAGGAAGATCCCAGTTCTAGGAGGGAAGGAAACGAGAAGCTGACCTCCCCTGGGCCTGAGGCAGGCTTCCCCAGGAAATGCGGGTTGGGCTGAACACGGAAAAGTGGGGAGAAACCCACCAGGAAAAGGGCATCCCACACAGAGGCCCATGGGGCTGGGGAGCAGAGCGGGCAGGTGGCCTGGAGTGGCTGTGGAGGTCCATAGGGGCTTGTATCGCAAGAGCAGCGCACAGCAACGGCAGCAGCGTTTAGGCAGGGGGCTGCCACCATGGGATCTGGGTTGTCACCGGACCCCACTGGCTGCTGGGAAGAGGAGGAGCCAGAGCAGACAGGAGTTGAATAGGGATCAGGTCCAAGGAGTCTAGGCTCAGGCCCCCGGCCAAGGAGGCCTGGCCGCCTTCATTTATTGCGGCTCCCAGTATATTATGATATTAAGAAATAATAAAAGAGGGTCATAAAAAGTATTTTAATGTTTACATTTTTTAAACCTAACGCATTCTGCCTCAATAATACAATGCAAGCGTGCTGAAGATTACAGAATAAGATTTATTGTAATTAATTCATAGGGGCCTGCAGGCTGTGTGGCCTGATATTAGATCACAAGTTTAAAAACAAATAACATGAGGAACATCTTTTCGTCGCCATAGTATCTCTGGGACTAATTGTATAACCCAACTGGACAACCACACCGAAGTCCCAATTTGAAGCTCTCTGTACATGGCTCTGTTATCTGCCATGATGCAGGGAGATGATGGCAGGGATTGCGGGTAGCGGGACCCCAGGGACGGAGGTAAGTACACTGACTCCAAAGAGACTGCCAAGACTCAAGGCTCTTGTCCAAGGAGATGAGCGGGGGCCAGAGCCTTACTCAGCACTCACTGAGTCCTGACACAGGACTGAGTCTGCAGATAGGTGGGGTGTCTTTTTCTAATTTGCACAAAGCACCATGCATGCTTGCAGTGGCCTCCATGGGAGACATGGCAGGGAGATAACATGAAAGGATTTGGTCAGACATTAGACATGGGGGTGAGGACATGGGAGATTTTGTTTCCGACTAAAAAAAGGGGGATGGGGGAGCCTGGCTAGCATGGCTCAGTGATTGATCATCGACCTATGAACCAGGAGGTCACAGTTAGATTCCTAGTCACGGCCAGGGCACATGCCCAGGTTGTGGGCTGGATGCCCAAAATCTTCTCCTCACTTTCTTTTCCTTCCCACCCTTTCTGGACCAAACCAGTGTGTGAAGCAGCTGGAAACCCCAGCTTTTCTGCCTAGCATCCTGCCCACCCAGCCACCCAGCCAGTTTTCTCTGCCGCTCCTCCCACCCACCCTGCTCTGATAAGCCCAGTCTGCTCATAATAGAACCTTAGACCTAAAGACAGCTTGCTTAGATGTTTTAAAGAGCTGAGGGCAACCCTCAACTCCGGAGACTGCACATATTCTGTGGCTCAGGGCCTCTCTCTTCCCCAGGAATTTGAGAGACTGAGATGCTCCATGGAAAACTCTTTGAAACAAAGAAACCCACTGAGTCAAGACAACCAACTCCTGGCTCACAACGAGGCCCCCTTCCCAGAGCCTCCTGCTCGCACAGCGCCAGGGGTGGCATGCTTGTCCTCATTGGTCTGAAGGAGGCTTCTGCCCGGGGTGTCTGCTTGCCCCTGACCCTGGGCAGTGTGGCCTGCTCCTTCCCATGTGCCACGTGCAGAGCTATCATTTGCACGGGGAGAAAGCGGAAGCCTTGGCAGGAAACGCCCGGCCTGGGCAGTGTCCTCGCTGGTGTCATCGCTTGGCTGCCAGCCACCTTGCCGCAGGTGCAGCCCTAAGGGCCGCCGCCGGCCGTCTGCAGCAGGAAGGAGAAGCGCCCGGGTCCCTGTCCCAGCGTGGAGCGCCTCACACGCCCTGCTTCTCACTCAGCTCCCTCCTCAGGGGAGGACAGAGTCTGGAAGAGGGGAAACCTCAGGCACATGTCATTGTACTTAATCGATAAACCGAGCCACAGGGAAGCTGCTTGGAGGTTTATAACTATTATCACCTAACACTTACCGTGTTTATCCTGTGCCCAGCACTTCGCATGCATATGGTAGAGAAACTAGTTGCCTACCCCAACATATGTTCTCCTCACCTTTAGTAATAAAAGTCCTAATTTTTAATGGGCATATGAGCATCTGTAAAAAGCATCTATATTTCCTGGATCCTTGGGGGTGGGCGTGTCCCTGTGTTTAAGGGGAGCTGCAGTGCTGGCTTGGTTACTATCTGGACTTGGTTCATGAGAGAGAGAAATATATATATATATATATACACACTATCTAATAAAAGAGAAACATGGTAATTAGCATACAACCGCTACCCTTACCATTGGCTAATCAGGGCAATATGCAAATTAACTGCCAGCCAAGATGGTAGCCGGCAGCCAGGCAGCTTGAAACTAACATGAGGCTTGCTTGTTTCAGTAACAGAGGACTCCAACGTTCCCCGCCTGCCTTGCCAGCCTCTGAGCTTGCAGTTTGAAACATTGTTACAAATATAGAAGCTAAACAAAACCCCAGAAACCTGCTTTCAGCTGGCCCAGGATCTCAGAGCTAGAGTTGATACAGTGTTTCGATTATAGAACCCAAACAAACCAGATACCTGCTTTCAGCAGCAGAGGCCTCAGAGCTGGAGCCAGAGCTAAAGCTGGCCCAGAATTTTTAAAAAAAGAAAAAAAGGAGCAGTTGGGAGCTTCAGTCACCCGCCAGCCTGAAAACAGCCCTCAGCCCCTCACCCAGACTGGCCAGGCACCCCAGTGGGGACCCCCACCCTGAAGGGTGTGTGACCAGCTGCAAACAGCCATCATCCCCTCACCCAGGCTGGCCAGGCACCCCAGTGGGGACCCCCACCCTGATCTAGGACACCCTTCAGGGCAAACCAGCCGGCCTCTACCCATGCACCAGGCCTCTATCCTATATAGTAAAAGGGTAATATGCCTCCCAGCACTGGGATCAGTGGAGCCGCGAGGCCTCCCAGCACCGGGATCAGCGTGACGGGGCAGCGCCCAAACGCCCTGATCGCCCTGCGGCTCTGTGTGTGACAGGGGGCGGGGCCACAACCTCCCTATCTGCCCTGCTATGTTCGTGACAGGGGAAGGTGCCCCAACCTCCTGATCAGCCCTGCTCTGTGCCTGATAGGGGGGAGCTCCCCAACCCCCTGATCGCCCTGTGGCTCTGTGTGTGACAGGGTGCGGCACCCCAACCCCCTGATCGGCCCTGCTCTGTGTGTGACAGGGTGTGGCGCCCCCCCCCCCCCACGGGCCCTGCTCTGTGCGTGACGGGGTGGCGCCACAACCTCCCCATCGACCCTGCCTTGAGTGTGACAGGGGGCGGCGCCCCAACCCCCCAATCGGCCCTACCCTGAGCGTGACTCTAGGTGGTATCACAACCTCCCAATCCACCCTGCTCAGTGCATGACAGGGGGCAGCACCCCAACTCCCCAATCGGCCCTGCTCTGAGCCTGACCAGGGGCTGCACCTAGGGATTGGGCTTGCCCTCTGCCACCCGGGAGGAGGCCCAAGCCAGCAGGTCGTTATCTCCCGAGGGGTCCCAGACTGCGAGAGGGCACAGGCCGGGCTGATGGACCTCCCCCACCCCCCAGTGCACAAATTTTTGTGCACCGGGCCTCTAGTGTATATGTATATACATATATATATATATATATATATATATATATATATATATATAGTCTTGTTCTGTCTGAGAATTTCTCCCTCTTTTTTTTAAAAGATATTTTTATTGATTTCAGGGAGGAAGGGAGAGGGAGAGAGAGATAGAAAGATCAATGGTGAGAGAGAATCATTGATTGGCTGCCTTCTACATGCCCCACACTGGGCATCCAGCCCACAACCTGAGCATGTGCCCTGACCGCGACTGGGAATCGAAGTGTGACCTCCTGGTTCATAGGTCGATGCTCAGTCACTGAGCCACGCTAGCCAGGCTCCCCCACCCCCTTTTCTTAGTAGGAAACAAAACCTAAACCTTACTGATATCGTGCATTATGTTTTCTCACCTAATTCTGGGACAGTTCTCTGAGAGCTCCGTAACCTCGTGGCTTGGCTTTCCTCCTGCACATTTCCTACATCCCGGGCCTCTGAGGATTAAGTGAAGTAACCCCTGCAGAGCTGTGCGCACAGCGCCTGGCACAGGAAAGTGATGGGCCATTCCCTCTGTCCTGAGGACCTTCCCTCTCACTTTCTGGATCAGCAATGCCTAAGGACAAAGCCTGCCTTCCTTTCTCTGACATCCTCGTGCTCAGAACTGCCCTGGGCCCACACAGGGGGCTTTTTAGCACTTAACTGTGGAGAGAACCTTGTGGCTAAACACAGCCTTGCAAATAAATGATTTATGTGAATTTTCAAATTGTTTCTTTCAATGCAGAGAACTCACTTAGCTTAAGCAACAATAACTTTTTGTGGCTCCTAGTTTCAGATAAAGACTGGATTTTTAACTTCTCTTTTACTGGCTTCAAAGGTGTAGGAATTTTTTCTTAAAAGGTGGGTCCTACCTATTACGGGAACAAGTTCCGAGCTCTGTTGAGAGGGCAGCTGCCGGATTTGCCTGTCTTCCTCTCTAGGTAACACTTCCTTACGCTTGTTGGCTGAGCACGGTGTGTGCCTGAGATCTGTAGCTGGGAGAGCTGCAGTCGCTTTGAACACTTTCAGCGCTAGGACACACCACAGCACGTCTGGTCTGTACTGGACTAGCGTGGCCCTTGTTTATAAACAACGCGACTGTCAGAGCCAATTGTGTGCATTGGTTTCCTGCTGACCCCAACAGAAACGATGCAAATATTCCCCTTTTGTGAAGCACAGTCAAAGCTCCTGTGGTTTTTGAAACCAGACCAAGAACACATGTAGGAAAGCCCATGGATTATTTTAAGTGAACTTATTTTTTAAAATCTCATTAACTTTTCACCATATGCTGTTTATTTTTTATATCCTGCATAGGCTGAAAAATGAAAATAGACCAGGCCACTGCGTTCCATTTGGGGCACCTCATTACGAGGATGGCATAGACACGCTGGGGAGCTCGGAGAGAAACAGAGATGATAAAGGGGCTTTTAAAGATGACTTAGGAGGAAGGATTTTTAAGCTCTATACGTTCCTTAGCTAAGCAACCCAGGAGGCAGGCCAATGCTGCTTCCTGCCATGTGACGGGGGGGCTACCTCCCACCTCCCAGGCTTCCTGATGGGCAGAGGTTGGGAGTCACATCCAGATCCACATTTCCAGGCGGTGCACACCTGGGCAATTTTCTTAACTTGGTTGTGTAGCAGGATGTATGTGCAACACTAAATATCTACCCTGCATGAGTGGGCGGGGGAGGGGGGTAAGAACGAAATGAGAGAGCATATGTAAAGCATTTAACATACGGCCTGGGATTAGACAGGGTGTGTGTGTGTGTGTGTGTGTGTGTGTGTGTGTGTGTGTGTTTTAATTTATAAATAGGTGTCTGTCCTGTGATTTCAGGAAAACCAGGTGTACGCCACTCAACCCCAAATATTTCTCCTGCTACTTAATTAAAAGTTCTCCATTAGAGATTTAGGGATTTATTCCTTTCTCTAAAGGCTTTGAGCCCTGTTGAAATACAAATATGCTTCTAGTAAGTAATACCATAAGCTTTTATCGGTCATTTCCACCCTACTGTGAACACAGTATTTCGGATCTGGTCCTGAAGGCCTGCTTCGATGCGGAAGCAGAGGAGGTGGAGGCGAGGATGAGTACACGGAGATGAGCTGAAGCCGGGAGACTGCAGTGAGCGGGCAGCTGCGATGCTGGGGACGAGTTCCATTGCCTGCACACTATCCCCTCGGAAACAGCCCTACATTTTACGGGGGGAGAGTATGAAAAGGAAAACCTACCTAAATATTGAAGAGACTTTTCTTGCCAGCCAGTGTAGCTCAGTGGTTGACCTATGAACCAGGAGGTCAGGCTGGATTCCTCAGTATGGGGCATGCAAAGATAGCCGATCAGTGATTCTCTCTCATCTGATGTTTCTATCTCTCTCTCCCTCTCCCTTCCTCTCTGAAATTAATAAAAATATATTTTAAAGAAAAAGGAAAAAAAACACGTTTTTTTCTTTCCATTCTAACAGTTCAGGCCTGGGATCCTCAACCCAGTTCCGGGTATCTGAGATCCCAGGATTTGTCATTGCTATGTCACAGTAACCCTTGGTAGATCAAGCAAGGCACTGGCCCAAGGGATGTGCAGTCTGGGGGTGCTGTTCCAGGCCAGGTTCACCCCATGATCCTGTGGCCAGATAGGACAGTGGGTGGCATGGAGCATGTTTACTCTGGAGGTCATAATGAACCCTCTAGATGACAGAAGAACACTGGTACTAAGGCTGGAGGGAAAGGAGAAGGGAAGGGAACTGCGGGCCTCTGGAAACCCCTGCCCCACACCCGCCTCCGCCCATCCCTGCTCATGGGGCCATGTGAGTCCCTTTGGCTGCAGTGATAAGGGTGGGTGGGAGCAAGGACTTGTGAATTTGCCTCATCCAGGCAGGTGCTGTGGAGAAAAGGACAAAGAAAGAAAAAAGAAATTGGAGGGGAAGAAGAAGAGGGAGTGATGGAAGGACAAGAAAAGCAAAGACTTCTAGATCTCTGTTACCATAAAGACTTCTAGACCATAAAGAAACATTACTGGTCTGGAGAAACAATGTTGCAAATTATAATTTACCCATTGACACATTTATCATTAACTAGGCTAGACCATGTTACTAATGGGAGACATTTCATGGAAGTCATAAAAATGTTAGGTTCAAGGTTATAACTTTAGAATAACCTTTCTTGCTGACCTTCCATGGATAAATTCCCTGGACAGCTGATCCACCTGCCTCCGTTTTATTCGATAATCCCGGCCTTACTCTGATTTCTAGCCTCGTCTGGCCACTGGAAAAGGTTTATCCAGGGTTTCTATGAACTTCCTTCTAGGAGAACCCTCTTGTCTTTCCCCTGCTCTGACCTTTAGGAAATACATGTGCTGAAACCTGAGGCATGGTGTTCTGTGATTTCTATTCTACTCCCGCTTATGAAAGCTGAGGTGGGAGATCTATTTCCATCATCTAAGTTCTTCTAAGTGTCAAGTAAGAATGAAGACTCGGGGTTGTGAGTGGAAGAGGAGCTCCAAGGACATATGACAGAATCTTAACCTGACAGACACAGATACTGGTGAAGACTTCAACTTCCTTATCAACAAGAGGAGGCAAATGAACCAGGTGGTGGCTGCTCTGATGGCTCTTTACGTTTCAAAACCATTTTTCTCTTCCTCTGACTTCCCCGAGACCATTCTAGCCCAAAGCTGCTTCTCCTCTCTCTCCTTTCCCTTCACCAGTCTGGTTACCTCCTTGCCATCAACCTCCCAATGCTGAGTGCTCCTGTTCCTTTTCCTCCAGGGCCCACTTCCCTGTGGCCACCCACACACTCTGGCGACGCCCTTGTTCCAGACGGGGTCCTCTGTGCCCTGATACACTTTCGCCTGCTCTCTCTGTGCCTTTGCACACTTCATTCCCTAACTGCCCAGCCACTTCGTGCTCTGTCCAGCTCACTACTTGCCTGCTCTGCGATGTGGTGCCGAATGAATTCCATTTCTAACTCCTTGCCCAGCCCTGTCTCTGTGCCTTGACACTGGCTACTTTCTACATTCTTTCCCACCACCTGGTCAAAAGCCACTATCTTTCCAAATTCAGCCCAACCCGCACCCCTTTGGAAAGCCTTCCTACTCACAGTTCCCACAATCCCAGTGGAACAGGCAACCCTGAGCTCTGAAACCAACTTGTGGACAGCACTATTTTATTTCATTTCTTATTTATTGATATTGGAGAGGAAAGGAGAGGAGAAAGAAGAAAAAAACCCACATTGATTTGTTGTTCCACTTACTTATGCATTCATCGGTTAATTTTTGTATATGGCCTGACCAGGGTTTGAACCAGCAACCTTGGTGAATGGGACACACTCTAACCAACTGAGCTATCCAGCCAGGAGCTGGACAGCACCATTTTAGCCTATATTATATTATATTATATTATATTATATTATATTATATTAATTATATTATAAATCTTTGTGAGTGTTCTTGTCTCCATACCTAGACTGAATGCTCCAGGAAATGACCCCACATTTTTGTATATCCAGGGCCTAACGTAGGACCTGGTCCTCCATCAACATCTGTTGAATGAATGAATGACCTCTGCAACCAGTCAGAGTGATAATGGGCAATGTCCCCTTCCCCAGAGCACGGTACCAATGTACCTGAAATATCTGGATTCCTCGAACACTTCCTGAGTAGGCCAAAGTCCCGAAACCCTCTCATGTCAGGACGCGGGTGGAGATTTCAGAACACCCGATAGAACCATATTATTGCAAGACAATTGCCAGTGCTGGAGTAACTGTAAAAACAGTGACAGCCCACAGTGAATGAGTGACAGGACCTGGTACAAAGGGCTCTACATGCCTCATCACAACTGATCTTCACAGAGATCCTAGGAGGCAGGTGTATGGATAGGATGGGTAGGAGGATCCTGAGAGGACATAAGGCAAAGCGATCTGCTTAAACGCATGCAAGCAGCAAACACAGATTCTGGGACTGGACACAGGTACGTCTGACTCCAAACGGGGGTGGGGTGGGGTCTCCAGCTAATCCACATATTACGGACGTCCTGTGGCCAGTGGCCATGCTCTCCTGATCCTAAGTGAGGCTGCATGTCTCCCTGCTTCCCCGACTAAATTTGGTTCTGTAGTTTCAACTCAATCAATGGATGGGTCACATTCCAGGGTCAGATGCTGCCAGGCTGTTCTGGTCCACTGTGACTACCTTTTCATGCTCCCCTAAACCAGAACGTATGAACCGTGCCCTTACTTCTCCTAATTCAGGACTACCAATAATTTGGAATAGGAAAGGCTATTCCAAATTATTGGTAGAAATATATTTCTATTTGGCAAGGCTTTATTAGGTTTTTTTTCTTCCCTCCCTCATTCTCTCCCCTTCTTCCTTTTGTTCTTCCTTCTTTCCTTTTTCCTATAAGACAAACTTTAAATTCTTCTAAGGTCTTAGGAAAACTGTAACATCTATAAAAGAGGTGTTCATAGTCCATTGTGAGAAACTGTCTCGCACATTTTGTTACACGGGCAGTCTTTTGTTCTATACAGAATCTGTGTTAATAAAATGCACTGTGAAGGCTTGCTGAAGGAAGCAGGGTCATAAGGGAACTGTTCAGATAATATGCTGCGTGACGTTTTGATACGGTATTTGTGGGAATATTTTCTATTTTCCTTCTACTTTAGAATAGGATTTTATAAAACCCTCAAATTTAAAATTTTTTTGTACATATATACTAGCAAATCAATGAAAGAAAAACATTATTTGAACCTCAATAATTTAGAGTTAATGATCATTTGAATTGGAACAAGGCTAAAAGTAAACATATTCATTGAAAGAGTAAAGGGGAATTAAAATCATGAGGCACACACTCCCCTTCACACACACCCAATAGTCTCCCTTAAACACATGTATATGCTCTCACACCCCAAGATGCAGCACACCCCCAGATAGACCCATAAACAAAAAAATATGATTAGTAATTGAAATCATTGACATTTTAAAAGTTATCAATCCAACAAACTCAAATTCAAGTATACTTGAATTTAATAGTAACTAGTAAATACAAGGATTGCGGAGTATAGATGGGAATGGGAAATATTTTTCTATTTAGAAGCATAAAACTAATATACTCTGTTTATTATACAATACTAGATGCCCGGCGCACGAAATTCGTGCGTGGATACGGTCCCTAGGCCTGGCCTATGATCAGGGCCATCTTCCCCAGCAGCCGGCCTTGCCCCACCCGCCGCCACCCACCCCCCGTTCCCTGTTCGCCACTGGGCAATCGGAGCCTGCTGGCCAGAGAAAGGGACCGAGAAGTGGTCAATGCGCCTCATAGTGACTGGTCGAGTAGTTGTTCTGGTCATTCTGCTGTTGGGGTCAATTTGCATATTACCCTTTTATTATATAGGATAGGACCTTCCTAATTGATACCACTTGCTGTTCCACTTATTGCATTTACTTAAAGAAATTTTAAAAAGGCATTAGAAATGTCCATCCTTTAGACTAACTTAGATTCATTTTCCTAATTTAGTCTAAACTGGTGGCGTTTCACTGTGAAGCATTCTAAACTGAAATATAAAATAATTGGGAACTTTTTAAAAATATATATATTTTATTGATTTTTTACAGAGAAGAAGGGAGATAGTCAGAAACATCAATGAGAGAGAAACATCGATCAGCTGCCTCCTGCACACCCCCCACTGGGGATGTGCCCGCAACCAAGGTACATGCCCTTGACCGCAATTGAACCTGGAACCCTTCATTCCGCAGGCCGGCGCTCTATCCACTGAGCCACACCGGCCAGGAAAATGGGAACTTTATGTGACCTCTCCCCCGGCTTGACACAGACCATGGAGAATAAAATAATTTCTCAACTACATGGCAATGTGATATCCTAAGCCAGTTTCATTAAACTTTCTTTTCAAAATTAAAATTATTTTATAATATTTTCCAATAATAAAAGTATTATATATTAATTTTATAAAATCTACACAAAAGTAAGGCTTTGATTAGAAAATTAAAATAATCTGTAATTCCACTCTATGGAGAATATTTATTTAAATGTAGATCTATATTTGGGTGTAAGTCAAGACTTTTTCTATAACGTCTGGTTCTAGCAGCATGGGGGATCCTCTCACATCCTGTAATATACACATAGATATTTTGGATAAAATATAATAAAATAAAATAAATTACTAATACACAAATATATCATGCTTTCAAAAGTAGATAATTCAGCCAAGAAGGAGGAAAGGGAAGGGCTCTGGTAGCTACAGCTAGAAGCTGGGCTGATAGAACCAGCACCTAAAGAATGGGAGTTGGGGTATAAACTTCACATGAAGAGAAGAGATGGCCTTGGGTTCACTGATACAGCATTTAAAACACGTATTGCCATATATTTACTTTGTGAAACTACTAAAGAAATGATAAAACAATAAGGTTAGGATAACAGTAGCCTCTGAAGGGGAAGGAAATAGGTGGTTTACTGGCGGGGAGTATACAGGGGAAAGTAAAAGTAGTGGTGTTGGCCTTTTTGTTCTTTTCCTGTAGTCAATGGTGAGTATTTAAATCTTACACTATTTTTTTTTGTGTTTTTCCCATTATTCTTTATACTTCACATATATTTTAAGGTGTTGTTTTGTATCTGCTCAGAACTCCTTAAAAGCCATGTAAAAGACAGAATGCTACAGAAGGACACTTTCCCAGAGCTGAGAAAGGACATCAGTCCTCAGCTTGTAGTACACCTCGGCCCTCGAAGGTTAAATGAAAACAAACTCAAACCTGGGTAGTTGAGGGTGAAACTACAGAGCACAAAAGACAGGGAGAAAAGACGGGGAGACCAGACTGATCATCCTCAAAGGAAAAAGTCCATTTCTCTGCAACAAGACAAACTCCAGAAGTGAAATAACAACTCTCACTGCTGAAAAGGGAAAAAAATCCCAAATAGAATTTTTTACCCAGCTAAGTTTCCTTCAAGAGGAAGGGCTAACCTCTGCTCTCAGAGTTTACCAGGAACAGACCTTCACTGGAAGAACAACTGAAAGATGTACTCGATTAAGAAGAAAAATGGACCCTGAAAACAGATGTGGGAGACAAAGGGCAGAAGTAAGCAATGAAATTTGCAAACAATTTGTAAAACAAACAAACAAACAAAAAAATGGGGTGGATTATGTTTTATGGGACATAAAGTTCTCATAATTTGGGAAACCCTTTCTAAGAAAAGTATTAATAGAAAATGAGGTACAAAAGTTTACATTTCCTTTGAGGAATAGAAATCACAAGTTAAAATTTTAAATTGTAGCTAAATGCTACAAAACCTTATAAAATTCAGGAATATAATACATTCTTCTAAGTATTTTCATTATAATTTCACCTCCTCTGTATCACATTTTATTGCCTACATTTTTTTACCCACATACTCTTTGCTCACCTCCTGATGTGAAAATGACTTTTAAATATCATCCTACATGAAGAAGTAAAAAGATAAATTAGTCTTCTAACATAGTTGGTCAAACTTTGTTCCTTTAAAAGAAAATCAGGCATAGTTGAGGAACGTTTATTTTAGCTTCACATTTGTTATTGGTATTGGGGGGAGTCTTCAGGTAACTCCAGCCCTTTGATCTCGCTGTCACAGCAAGCTGATCAAGGTCGCTGGGTTTCACCACACCCCTCTCCCTCCCACCCCTACCTTGCCAGGGCAGTTCTCAGCCGCGGAGTGTGCCAAGTCACGTGGCTCTCAGGCTGAGAGTGGAACAGTGTCTCAGTCAGATTCTTGTCTGTGGGGAAGACGCTGAGGCTCCATGCCCAATGCCCATCCCCTCTCCCACAGCCCCAAGACCACCATGGGAGCAAGAAGGATGAGCTCAAGGCTGGCAGGACTCCATTCCTCTAACTCTCGTGGGGCTGCTGCTTCCTCCTGGTTTCAGAGCCTCCAGAGGATCCAGTAAGTTAGGGCCCTGAAGCTAAAACTTAGGTACATGGTAAATTCACTTCAAGCAGGGACTGTAGAAAACAACATTAACAAAACAGCAATAATAGTTAGAGGAACAATTACTTCCCACTAATATGTCCATACAGAGAAAGTGGGGATACTATAAAAACACTCTTAACTTCTCTCTGTACCCTTACCATTCCTCCTAAAGGCACGAATGAAGAGCTCTCCATGGAAGGAGAGCTCTACCTGGAGGAAGAGCTCTCCATGCTGGGCTCAGCCCCTGCTATTCTCTCTCCTTCAGCTCTGCCTGTCCCCAGAGAAGGAATGTTCTGGTCTGTCTATGTCCAGGTGGTGAGCAACCAGTCTTATTAGGGAAGCCTGCTGTTGCCTCACTGTGCATGGGGGCTAAGTCCACCTAATTCATGAACAAAGTATCAGCAAGCCCATCTGGCCACAGATCTAAAATTACTGTCTCCAATCAACTCCACATGAAAGAAAGCTAATATTATATTTTGATTTCAATCTCTTATTCCTGACTCTCTTCCCGATTCTTTCTCTGTATTGGTTCTGAATTCCAGAGAGAAAGAGAAGCGCTAGGTATGGGATAATCTACAACCCTAATAATAAAGGCTAATTTGGGGAGATTTAAAAAAACAGGGGAAACTAATAAACTAGATAATACAGGGGAAGAGAGACTAGACTGCAGGGGTGGGCAAACTTTTTGACTCGAGGGCCACAATGGGTTCTTAAACTGGACCGGAGGGCCGGAACAAAAGCATGGATGGAGTGTTTGTATGAACTAATATAAATTGAAAGTAAACATCATTACATAAAAGGGTACGGTCTTTTTTTTTTTTTTAGTTTTATTCATTTCAAATGGGCCGGATCCGGCCCGCGGGTCGTAGTTTGCCCACGGCTGGACTAGAGCTACTGATTACCTCAGTCTTTCTTAAGTTGTGTGGTATGTTCAGAATGTAAGCATGACCTCTCAAAGGAAGAGAACATACATCTTCCAAAACACTGTGTGTGGGGGGAGGGCAAAATCAATCCAGTAGGAAGCAGAAAAAAAAATAAATAAATATGGTAAATAAAAAACAAAATGGTAGAAATAAATCCAACTATCAGCGATCCTAATGAATGTAAACATTAAATTCGCCTGTTAAAAATAGAGATTATCTGAATAGAAATACAAATTCTATCTGTAAGCCCTTTGCAAGCATAAATGGCAATGAACCCCCAAATCTGAAATAAAATTACGGTAAAAAATATTCCAGGTAAAGACTAAACAAAGATAGGAAGGCAATATTAATTAGAAGAAATAGAATTTAGGGCAATAGTATTAGGTTTAAAATGACCATTATTTAATGATAAAAAGAATAATTACCAAGAAAATATAATAATCCTGAGCTGCCATGTATCCAAAAATAGAGGTTGGAAAATATATAAAAACAAATAATATATATATACATATATATATGTATATATATATATATATATATATATATATATATATATACTAATAGAATTATTATAACCCCCAATGATGGGCATTTTTAACACACATCTCTCAGAAACTGAAATAGAAAGCCTACAAATACTGGTAATGAACAACACAATTAATAGCTTATTCAATGGACATATACAGAATCCTACCCCAATAATTAGAGAAAACAGATCATTACTAGAAAGTGACCACTACCCAGTCACAACAAATACCAATGTAATATAGTCAGAAATTTAAAAACCAACAATGAGATATAGTTATAAATTTAAAAACAAACAAGATAACTTAGAAATTCTATCATTTTAGAAACTAAAAAACACTTTAAGATAGGTGGACAGGTAGATAGATAGATAGATGAAAAGGCAACTAGATAGATAAATAAGAGATGATAGAATCATACTATACATAATCCCATGAACTGCTTTTGTCATTTAATAACCGATTGTGCATCTTCTTTTATGTTAATAACTAGAGGCCTGGTGCATGGATCTGTGCACTGGTGGGGTCCCTCAGCCTGGCCTGCGCCCTCACGCAATCCGGGACCCCTTGGGGGATGTTGGACTGCTGGTTTCAGGCCCAAACTGGCAGCCCGACATGCCCCAAGGGATGTAGTAGTGTGTGAAGCAGCAGGCAGCCAGGTGTCGCGCTGCTCCCACTCATCCCCGCCTTGCTGTGCCTGCCTCCACTGCTTGGTAGTGTGCTGCCACGGAGGCGGGAGAGGCTCGCATGTCTGGCGCCCATCAGTCAGCTGAGCGGCACTCCCGCTGTCTGCCCCTTGGTGGTCAGTGCACGTAATAGCGACTGGTCGACCAGTTGTTCCGGTCATTTGGTCCTAGCAATCTATTAGGCTTTTATATATATAGAAGATTATAGATCCTTATCAACATTTTACCAATTGTATAGTATTTCATCATCTGAATGTACCATGATTTATTTGCTGCAGAGTCATTCATGAGTCAACATTTTGGTTCTGTGGCAGAAACTGCAGATTGCCCCTAATATTCCTTCTTTCCTTTTCCTTAGTAACAAAACTCCTTCTTTTTAGTTAGGCAGGTGCTGTTTGGAATAAAGGCTTATTTCCCAGTTCCTTTTGTAGTCAGGTGTGGCCATGTAACAAACTGAAATGTTATGTTTAACTTCCAGGAACTATCTTTAAAAAGAAGAACCCTGCTTTCTTCTTCATATCTTCCTGCTGGCCGGAGGATGGATAACTATCTCAGACCACAAGCTAAAACCTTCATGTTGAAGAGGCTGCAGACACAAAATAGAAGGAACCTGGGTCGCTATTGACCATGAAGTTGCAATATTAGCTACGCATTGCTTATCTCAGACTTTATTGCATGGTAGGAAAATAAATTTCTAATTCATTTAAGCTATTGGTATAACACATTTTGCCAAATATTTTGCCATAATGATTAGCTGTTATAACACTTCTTTTATGCATATATTTTCCTACATGTTCTAAAGATATGCATAAGTCATGGAATATATCCTTTTAACAGCTTTTGAGATGTATTGCCAAATTTCACTCCATTACGCTTCCACCAGAATTGTATAAAAGTGCTCCATTTTCCCACATTCTTTTCCTAATTGACTTTAAGATGACTCTTTACATAGTAAATACTTAACTCTTTGCCTTACATATTATAAATATTTTCTTCAGTTTATTATGTTAAACATAGTTTATGGTATTTTATGCAGAATTTTTTTTAACTTTATCAGGATTTTTCTTCCTCTTTATTTTCTGTCTCTGGTATTTTTTTTAGAAAGTCCTCTCTTCTTATAGATTATAGAAATATTTGCCTAAATATCCACCAATACTTTTATATGTTGTTTTGTTTTTCTTTTGAGTTACTTCAAAATTGTTAATCTAGCTAGTATTTCTTTTGTTATATGATAGGGATCCAAGTTCTTTTTCTAAATAGTTTATCAAGTATTTCAACTTTTATAGAATAAGCCATCCTTTATCTCCCGATACAAAATGCTATCTCTAGGAAAAACTGAATTGTCCTCATGTACATGGGTCATTTTTATTTTTATTTACTTATTTATATTTTGTTCATCCTCACCCAATGATATGTTTTCCATTGATTTTTTGAGAGAGTGAAAGGGAGGGAGGAGAGAGAGAGAGAAATGAATTTTAAAATCTTTTTTCTTAATATTACAGCAAAATAATAAAAAAAAACATCTATGAGAATTGGAACTTTTATTTGAATTTCATTATAATTTTATATTTATTTGCAAATATTTGACACTTTTTCATTATTAACACAATATATTGATATGACCCATCAATATGATATATATTTTTTTTAATTTTAAATGAAGTCACTTTGATCTTTTCTGAGATGTTATCATACCCTTGAAACTAACTAGGTCATGAAGCATCCTGTTAATGTTAATCATTTTGGTGAGCATGAGAAAGTTGTAAAGGCCT
Organism: Myotis nattereri; assembly: GCF_964212035.1. NCBI lineage: Eukaryota > Metazoa > Chordata > Mammalia > Chiroptera > Vespertilionidae > Myotis > Myotis nattereri. Next base: position 94,694,194 of record NC_138081.1, on the reverse strand, counting down.
TTGCCTCCAATGTACTTATATTCCACTAAAGGTAATTAAGACTTCATTGAATTGGCACAGAGTCGTGCAAAACAGGAATAAAACTCTATATGTTATTACTGTAAATACACTCTCTGTGCTTACATTCTGCAAACTGGCTGGATTGACAAATGGCAGTAAGAGCACAGGGGACTGATCTGGAATGGTACAGGAGAGGGGGGGGGGCACTGCATGGGGCAGAAGTAGCATTTGGATAAAAAAGCAAATTCTGAGGCAGATTCACATGTGTTCTAGGCTAGCAAAGACGATATGAATGTACAATAATTTTTAGAAAAGAGAAATTAGGGAGAAGGGAACCAGTTATTAGAAAAACTTTCAACATGGATCAGGCAATATAGATTTTATGTGAGCAAAAGTTTGAACCTATTGTAGTTTCTGAAAATGAGTATGAAAAATCAAAATAATGCTTAAGGAATACAATTCTTGCTACAGTGAGTACACAACTTTGGATAAAAGATAATTAACAATCTGGCTAGGGAACTGGTACAATAATTTATTTTGGAATTCTTTTTTACTCAATAATTTTTACAGAATATTACTCATTATGTGCCTAGCATCGTGTCAGCATTAAAATGACTTTGTTTGCAGGCCCAAATCTATTTTCCCAAGGCCTTCACGACAGATGTCTAATGACACCACTTACAAAGAGGGAGACATTCCCCAGGTACTTCTGTACTTTGTTCAACAGAAATTTAACTGCCCAACTGGATGTGTGATTGATGTTATTCAATGATTAATGCAGCAAACTCCCTACTTTACCCTCTGCATCAGAAATGTCCATTTAACCCCTTGGGATATGTAAGTGCCTCATTTCTTAAGAAACTACAGTGAGATTAGGAAGAAGGGAGGGCTTCAGAAAGCAATTAGGAAGAGGGCAGTTTAATCCCTCCTTCTTATTGAAAAGCAGCTTCGACCAAGGCACTGCTACTAAAAGAAACTTTAACCTACAAAGGAGTTTGCAAGAAAACGATCAAATAGGAAAGTCAGAGGAATAAGTAAAACAGCTATTAGAACAACCTGTTTCTCTTCTTCTGTTTGTTTTTTCAATGTGTTGAGTGCAATCATGGAAAAATCTCACTGAAATATGTATTTGTAAGCACCTCACAGTAACTTGTAAGCACTGTGAGGTCTGCAAAAGCCACTCTTCCTGTAGCATGAATACATGTTCTCAACATATAATTGATGTCTAATGATGTGGAGCAAAATACTTTTGTGTCTGGCTGTTGCTGCTATTTAGCACTGGGAGCGTCATGTGGAACTGGACATCTCCTACAAAGTCAGCTTCAAAATATTCACTTCATTTGTGCCTTTAATTCCCCTCCACTTCCCCTTACTCAGAATTAATAGCTGCTAAGTGACATGGTATGAGAGGAGATGACAAAGTGCTGCATATAAGCATAGGTCCTTTGCAAAAGCACTTAAAAAAATTCTTAAACTGAAGTGTAATTGACATAAAACATTATATTAGTTTCAGGCATAAACATAATGATTCAATATTTGTATACATTGTAGAATGATCACCATGATATTCTAGTTAACATCCCTCACCACACATAGTTACAAAAAAATTATTTTCTCTTGTGATGAGACCTTTTAGATCTAATCTCTTAACAACTTTCAGATATGCAGTACAGTATTATTAACTATAGTCACCATGCTGTATAACACTTACTTTTGTTTTTCAAGCCCACTTGCCCCCAGGCCTGGTGCCTATGTCCCTGGGCACCACCTCTGACCTCAGGGCACCTTACCTCTTCGGCCAGCTACTAAAGAGGCTGGGGCTGCGGAGGGAGGAGAGAGAAGAAGGGACTGATGATGTGCCTTGTCTTGCTCCTATTGTTGAAAAAAGTCTATACGTTGTGGTTCCCAATAAAATATTTAATATAGATAACAATGACTTTCACAGTTAGCTCCATGTTTTTATAAGAATATGTGCTCATGGCAACAAACAAGCAAACAAAGAAATAAAACAGAACAACAAAACCAAAAAAAAAAGAAAAAAAAAGAAGAAAGTAAATGGTCCAGAAGAATGTACAAAGCAAAAGCACTTCTCACCTACTTTCAAAATTAGTTTATCTTAGATAAATGGATTATACATGTTCTCCAACTTGGTTTGTATTTTTTTTTGCAAAAAGCTATTTATCTTGGACTTCTTTCTGGAAGCACATATACTCTATTTCCTTCGTTCAAACATCTATATGCAAGCCTAGATGTGCCATAGCATGTAGGAGAACACGATCTAATGGATGGGCCTTCGGCTGGTTGTTGGCTATTTATAAATAATGTGGCAATGATTATTCTTATTCATGCATGTAAGAACACTATAGGATAAATTTTTAAATGGAATTGGAAGATCAAAGGATGTATTTAAATTTAAAAGTAACATTTATAGGTTAAAGCTTAATACACCCTGCCAAACTGTTCTCTAAAAGGGCTGCCTCAGTTTACACTGCTCCTGATGGAGCCCAAGACTGCACAGTCCCCACACCCACAAATAGTTCCGTCCATGGCATATGAAAGAGGAAAAGTCACTTTTCCATTTTAGAAGTTTTCATTTCTTCAATTATAATTGAGCTTGCACTTTATATATGCTTATCAGATTCTCCCCCACCCACCCCTGCAAACAAATTGTTTATCCATTATTTTAAAATCCACTTGTTTACCTTTTCATTGATATGTATAAAAACATTTGGATATTATGGAAATTAACACTTTGTCATACATTCTAAAGATGTTTTTCCTTATTCTATCTTCCACCTCTCTGAACCAATCTTTCACCTCTTCCATCTCTTTCTCTCTGTACTTTATTGTAGGTGATTTCCTCATATATATCTCCTTGTTTGCTAATTTTCTCTTTGGATGTGTCTAAAATGCTATTTAACCTATCCAGTGAGATTTTAATGAGCATAATTTTCATTTATATGCCTTTCATTTGCTTCTTTTCAAATTTGCCTATTCTTTATTTCCATGGTATCTTATTGTTTCATTATGTTTTCCTTTCCTTAAAATCTCTTCGTTTATTTATTATAGAGAGTTTTTTATTTTGTTTGGTTATTTGTAGTTGTTCTGGTGCTAATTCTCTTAATTTTTTCCTCTGACACCTCTCCATTATGGTAGTTTATAACATCTTATTGTTGTTGTGAATTCATCTTCAGAGGGTTCATTTGTTTTTCAGAGAAAGCATTTTGTGATGGACTGAATTGTGTCCCCTCTCCTCCAAAATGTATATGCTGAAGTTCTAACCCCCCAATGTAATTTATTTGTACATGGGGTTTTTAAAGAAATAACTAACAGCCCAGTTGCATGGCTCAGTGGTCGAGCATTGACCTATGAACCAGGAGGTAATGGTCGATTCCCAATCAGGGCACATGCCCAGATTGTGGGCTCGATCCCCAGTGTGGGGCATGCAGAAGGCAGCTCATCAATGATTCTCTCTCATCATTGATGTCTCTGTCTCTCTCTCTCTCTCTCTTCATTCCTGAAATTAATTTTAAAAAACATAAAAAAAGTAACTAACATAAATGAGGACATAAGGGTGGGGCCCTGATCCAATACGATTAGTGTCCTTATGAGAAATGGAAGAAACACCAAAGATGCATGCACATAGAGAAAAGGCCATGTGAAGAGGCAGCAAGAAGGCCATCTGCAAATCAAGAAGAGAAGAGAAAACAACCGTCAATACCTTGATCTGGGACTTTCAGTCTCCAGAACTGTGAGGAGACAAATTCCATTACTTAAGCCACCTGGCTGTAGTATTGTCACAGCAGTCCTAGTGGACTGTTACAGCTTCTGACCTCTAGGCTGTGAAAGTGACCTCACAGAGTGCTTTTGCATTTACTTCTATCAGATTCCTAGGGTTTTAAGGCTCTGGACCTATTTTTATGTTAATTTATTGGCTTAGAGTAGCGATTTTTAAATCTTTCATCTCATGACACACATAAACTAATTGCCAAAATTCTGAGCCACATCAAGAATATACTTTTTGCCGATCTGACCCACAAAAGGTATAATTTCGATTCATTCACGCTGGACAGTTATAGTTGTGTTGGCTGTTGTCATTTTTTTATTTGACAATCTAAGGGAAAAGGGGTCAGTGCCCCGAACTAAAATGTCAGGTACTGAATGTTGTAAAAATTCTGTGGCAAACCAGTTAAAAATTGCTGGCTTAGAGAGTCTATTCCAAGAAAACAGACTTAGGGTTAGCTTTCTAAGCAAATAATATAAATTCAGACATCTCAATAGATGGCCTACGCTGGTGTCAGATTCTCTAGAATGATGTCCCTTCCCTGGCCTGTACCCTTTCCAGGACTCAATAACAGCAAACATCCTTGCTCCTTCCACAGGCCAATGAGTGAAGTTTTTCTAGCTCTCCTTCTGAGGGGCTAGGCTTTCTGCAGGGGACTAGCTTCAGTTTCTCTGCCTAGGGAGTCTGAGGACTCATCTCCTGTCCTTCTGCCTTTTCCAGTGTCCATCCTCATCCCCAGAGGTCCTTGTAGCATCAGCTTGTACTTATTGTTTTGGCTTTGATTTCTTGCTTTGTTTCTGATATCTGGAGAGTTTTTAATTTAATTTTGTTCATCACTCCCAGAAATTTGCAGTAGAAAGGGAATCTTTATATATATTTCAGCAGGAAGGGAGAGGGATAGAGTGATAGAAACATCAATGATGAGAGAGAGTTGATTGACTGCCTCCTGTATGCTCACACTGGGGATAGAACCTGCAACCCAGGCATGTACTGTGGCTTTATGGTTCAGATCAATGCTCAACCACTGAGACACGCCAGCCGGGCAAAAGGGAATCTTTCCATGTCATATTTGTCCACCATGTTCACTTGTGTGTATCAGAAGGTGTAGATTTTCCCCCTAACATGCTAGAAGTAAATTTGTCTTTGTTAGAGTAGGGTTATGTCTAAATTTATCACACCTATTTTTTAAAGTTATACTGCAAATAGGAGAATAAATTAATTTTAGAATAAACAACCTTCAATAATGTGATGAAACTATCATTAGGGACCTTATTTCCTGACTTGAAATCAGTGTAATATACATATTAGACTTGTGGCTTAAGAGACAACAAATATTAAAAATATACCTAATTGCCCTAGCTGGTTTGGCTCACTGGATGGAGCATCGGCCTGCGGACTGAAGGGTCCCAGGTTCGATTCCGGTCAAGGGCATGTACCTTGGTTGCAGGCACATCCCCAGTTGGGGGTGTGCAGGAGGCAGCTGATCGATGCTTCTCTCTCATCGATGTTTCTAACTCTCTATCCCTCTCCCTTCCTCTCTTTAAAAAATCAATAAAATATATTAATATATATATATATATATATATATATATACACACACACACACATACATACATACATAATTATAAGTTGAAAAACAAGAAAAAGTCTGCATTTTTGTTCTTATATTATTATTCCAAAGTTGTTAATATCTTCATTGGCCTTTAATGTACTGTTATGGACTGAATTGTGTCCCCACCCCCTCCCCCCCAAAAAAAAATTCATATGTTGATGCCCTATCCCAATGTGATGGTATTTGAAAATAAGTCTTTAGAGGATAATTAGGGTTAAATGAGTCATGACATTATGGCCCTCACGATGGGATTGGTAGCTTTATAAGAAGAGGCAGAGAGAGAGAGATTGCTCTCTCTCAGTCATTTGAGGGAAAAGGTGGCTATCTGCAAACCAGAGAGAGGGATCTTAACCAGGAACCAAATCAGTCATTACCTTGATCCTGGACTCCCCAGCCTCCAGAACTGAGAAGTAAATGCCTGCTGTTTAAGCCAACCAATCTATGGTATTTTGTTATAGCAGCCTGATCAGACTAATACATGCACATACTGTCCACCCAATTCATTTTCCTACCATCTGTTTTTCCGGTTTATGCTGTCCCTACATACTTGCCATATAAGTAATAAATGATAGTTTATGATCACCCAAAATTCAGAATAGTTAACAGGTTGTTAAGTTTCTGAAACCCATTTTCCCTATTTAAAGTTCTCCTGACTCAAATGCACTATGTATTTTTATTTTTTGTTTCTAATCCTCACCTGAGGAATATGTTTTTATTGATTTTTTGAGAGACAGGAAGTGGGGAGGGGGTAGAGGAAGAGAGAGAGAGAGAGATGTGAAAAGGAAACATCAATTGGGTGCTGCCTGTATGTGCCCCAGCCAGGGATCAAACCCACAACCTAGGTATGTGCCCTGACTGGTACTCAAACCTGTAACCTTTTTGGTGTACAGGACAGTGCTCCAACCAACTGAGCAACCTGGCCAGGGCTCAACTACACTCTTAATTATTCAAAGTAATTCAATGTAATGGTCTCCTTCTTATTCAGCTATCTGAGGTTTGATTAAGATGAATGCATGCAAGAGCCCCACCAGACTTCGTGCTGGGAGTGTCAGATGACCTTACCAGAATGTAACCACCAATAAATAGCACGTCCTGGCACAGACTGAATGGGTGAAATGTGCTTGCTGTGAGGTCCTCGCAGCATTCCACGTTCTCTTAACAACTTGGGTTGGGGGAGGATGAAGGAGAAGAAGCATAATGCTCTCTTTCTAAGGCAACATGAATTCAAGCAGTAAAGTGTATTATATTTCCATTTTTTCTAATAGCCATGTAAAAACTATGACCAAAGGAAGGGAGGGATTGAAGGAAACTATGAACTAACCTCCAATGGGAACCAAGAGACCTTCTGCCTTTCCAGACTATTCCATTACAACTTCACCTTTACCCATAATTCAAGTTGTCCTTAAAAGAGTCCGTGAAACTTTAAATTGGCTCATTCTCTTCATTCCCATTTGCAAAGCAAGTGGTTTGGGTATTGTTATCCCAATGCCATTTAATTTCCTGGAATGATGGCAAAGCAAGTCATGCTGCATGTATACAGATTTCTTTGTAAAATATTTGTCTGGAGCCTGCCTTCTCCAAGAATTGTGCAGAACCAGCAGGATGGGCATCTCTTAGGGGCTTCTCCAGGGTAGCATGTTGGCCCCACTCCAAAACTACCAAGTCAAACGAAGCTACAGTTTATCAAGATCGCCAAGTGATGCCTGTGCTCATCGAGTTTGAGAGGCACTGGTGTAGAGTATTGTACTCTCCACTCATTAATAAAACCTCAGGAGCAAGACAAAGGTTTTCCTATAATCCTAACATGGCATTTTGATATTCTACTAACAATTAGGATTCACAGTAGGGTCTCTTTTTCCAGGTATAAGAAAACCTAATAGTTAAGTCTACAAATGAATCAGAAAAATTGTTTCCATTTCAATTTAGTATGAATGCAGTCTTGCTCACAACGCTAAATTGGAAGCAAAGAACTGTTTCCTTTCAGGTTAATGGGTTTCCCCTCATCAAGCTGTCCTTCTTTCATGTAATCTAGTCTTGCCTCCACCTATTTATTTTTTGATAACTGTTCTTCTTTTTAATGGGATTATCCATCCTTCCAATATTAACAGCAATTAGACGCACCTCATGGTGCGTCATGCCAACTCAATCTGCGGCTGTCAGAGTAGGATGATCTTAATCTTGTCTCAGTAACAAACTTTGACAACCAAAACAAAGCAGCAGGCAAAATACACGAAGAGAATTAACAATATAGGATCACAGATGACAGGAACTTCTCCAACAGGATGGCTGCCTCTGCCCATTCTATCCACATGGAAACAATGGCGCTCACCATGCTGGTACTGGTGACGCGGGGACATAGTCTTCATTGTATTTTTTTTTGGAAACGTGCTTAGAGAAGACTCCTTAAAAGCCTTAGAAATATTAACATTCTCTTTCCAATTCTAATCTATTTAATTTTATTGGAAAACATTTACATAGCTCATCAGCAGACTCTCTAGTATCGAGTAATATTTAGCACGCTGTAATCATGGGAAGGAGAGATTTAGATTAAATGCTGCTTTTTATTACTATTCAATCATCATAAGTTGTTCCATTTTTCATCTTTTTAGTCAACAGATTTCAAAGGTGGGAAAATATCTTCATTTACAGATATACCTATATTTATCTCCTATTATATTTTCCATTAGTGTCTACATGAGATTTATTCCTGGTGATTCCCAACAAAGTAAATGTGAATCTTCCAACACCAGATGCTAATAATAAAGATAAATGCTCCCTATCTCACAGAGAAGTTACAAGAATAAATTAGATAATAGTTACAGAGGAATTTGACCTTACTAGAGAGAGTATATAAATGAAATGTGAAAAACAAACATCTAAAGAACAAAAATTTCATTCAATTGTAGTCAAATTGACTTGACAGTCCCAAATTAGGCTCTGAGTAAAGAAAACAGGCCTAATAATCGTGGTTTCCCTGGCTGTGGATCAATGCCAAGTACTGACAATGAGTTCCAGGTCTGGGCTAAAACCTCCGTTTGGATATGTGCAAAATGAGCTCTTTGTCTTTCTCTGTATGTCTACATTTTTTATACGTGGAATACTGGTAAAGCTTTGCATACGTTGGGATAAATGATCAGATATTTTAAACCTCTTTCTACATTTAATAACATATAAGATTGGCCCTAACCAGTTTGGCTCAGTGGATAGAGAGTCAGCCTGCGGACTGAGGGGTCCCAGGTTCGATTCCAGTCAAGGGCATGTACCTTGGTTGCAGGCACATCCCCAATAGGAGGTGTGCAGGAGGCAGCTGATCAACGTTTCCAACTCTCTATCCCTCTCCCTTCCTAACTGTTGACATAGGTAACACATACATACCCAGACAAACTCTTTTTACATTTATATTATCTAGAACCAAAAAGGAGTTTTCAGCAGGACAATGGACAAAGAGAGAATCCTAGTTATTATATTGAAAGGCAAAGCTGTCCTCACAGGTATGGGAAAACTCATTTTTTTTAAATTGATGTTTTAGAAAGAAGGGGGAGAGCGAGAGAGATTAATTGGTTGCCTTCCCTAATGCACTCCAACTGGGATTGAACCCACAACTCGGGTATATTCCCTGACCAGGAATTGAATCTGCAACCCTTAGGTGCACAGGATGATGCTCCAACCAACTAAGCCAGCCAGCCAGGGCAAAGCTCATTGTTAATGGGGTTATTTGTGGGATACAGGAAAGTCATCCAACCCCACCTATTTTTCAAACGTCTAGCCACATTGCCCCAGATTCTACCATTTAAGATTGTTCCGAGTTAAAAGAAGTAGCTGCATATTCATGGAAAAAGGCGAGATTAAAAACTATAGGAAGACCAACAATGTAAGGAACCAACACCTACTGCATCCCTACTTTGTGCCAGGCACTATTCTAAGTGCTTTACCAGAACTATCTCATTTAATTCCCAGTTCAACCCTTTGAAATAGGTAGGATTCTTATTCCAATGTTAACAGATGGGCGAACAGGCACAGGGAGGTTAAGAAGCCTGCCCAAGATGGCACAGGCTGCAAATGGCAAATCTAGACCCCCCAACCCAGGCCTCTGCGTCTGCACCCAGAACCAACATGTTTTCCTACAAGTGTAGGTGTTAGCACCATACAATATATTACTGTTTTAAAATGAGACAAGCTATACTTTGCCAACTTTGATGTAAGGAAAAATGTGAACACTGACAAATTTTAGATTGTTTGAGCAATTGTTGAATTTTTCTAGAACAGCCCAGGTTTTAATATTCCGGCAGCCTCCGCCCTCCCTTTTCAGAGAACATGTCAACAGCAAACATTCACAGTACAATCTTACTGTGTTGAATTGCTCACCAAGAACAGAGCACATGCTAAAAGGAAAGCTCTCTTGTGGAGCCAACGGCAGATATTTGGGTGGGAATGAGAAATGCAACGTGGAAGTGAATTTAGAGGTGGAAATAGCCGAGGAGCTTAGATAATATACTGCGAGTAATTGATGTCTATTACATTGTAACTAACTTCTATAGTAAGAAGCTACCATGGATCTTAGAATGTAGAATAGTTTCTTGATACATACAATGTAAAAAAGGCCTTTAGAATTGTTCTCTAATGGCAGAAATATGTGCTGTGCATGTTTATTTCTTTTATCTGATAAAACGTGGCTTTTGGAAAGAGATGAACTGATACCCCAGGTTCCCTGCTCCTAACAGAACACTGTAATATGGTTAAGCACAAACCTTTCCATAGCAACAGACTTTGTATACAGACACGAACCCTATGTATCTCCCTTGAAGAAAGCTTTCAGGTTATAACAGACAAATTCAAAATAAAGCCTATGATCCCAGCACCCTGAAGCCTGCTTCCCAACACACTCAAGAAAGGATACATTGACAAACGACTCACCATGGCCCTCGCAGCTCATTTCTTTGCCTTCTTTTTTCTTTAAATGGCACTTCAGCCTTAATAGTTACAAAGGTTTCAAGAGCTAGGACTAGCACCACCTGAAAAAAAAAAAAGGTCAGAAATCCAATACAATCTTGGTTTGAGAAGTTCAGCACTGGGCTTATTGAATAGCATTGAAAGTATTGGTTTCTTTATCTTGAGACCAAACACATTCATGTCTGCTACCCTTCACTGTTTTATTTAGTGCTTTTCCACTTGAAGAACATTATGTGAACGCTGGCAACTTGGTTAGCTATAATTCTATACTAGTAATAGCCATTTCACATAGGGGAAAAGGTAGCTTGGAGGATGATATCTTGAAATGTTTTCATAAGCACATATAAAAAACATGGCATTAGGAACTGGGAGTACTGGCTAAAGGAGGCCAAACTAGGCTTATGCAGAGTTGTGTATGCACACGATAATGAGATTCCCCAAACGCTTGCCTATGCAGAGTGGATGTCTCCCATTGCTCAACCCAATTAGGCAGGAGGCGCTGCCTGGGGCTGGAGAGGAATCTGCTCACTATTGTCTCCGCGTGGGGAGAAGTGAATGCTCTGTGCAGCTAGCACTGTGCTTTGTGTTTTTAACATGCGGAACTAGGCTTGAGACTGCTATTGATTATGCTTAGGAGAGAGGAAGCTCATGATATGTTGCAAGTGTATGTACTATATTTCATCCCTATTCAGATTTAAAGCAGCATCCTTCTCCAAATAGTCTACTCTGAAGGCTGCATGCCGGAAAGTGAAACAGATGGTCCAGTTTTATATTTCTTTTCCTTTAGAATTTCTTATGCAGCTCAGGGACCTTGGTCTTCTGGGATCTCAAATTATATTTCAGCCCATTATACGTATATCAGCGTTGATTCTAAGATGGTATGTAAGAATTATTCAAGACCCACATGGCTGCAGCCTTCGCTGGTTCTTAGTATGCCATGTGCTGTTCATTTTAATTGAAAATATTCTAAAAGCAAGATTGATGTGTTTTCTATCCCCTTAAAATAGAAACAGGTTCTGGGCTCATAATTGAGCACTCATAAGCCCCCTCTCCTTATTAACATGCCCTCTCTAATTTGTGCCTCTGTTTGCACAATATAAATGGCCTTTAACAGCCCTTCATTCATACAATGGTCTCACTAACCCAAAGAAAATTAGTAGCAGCCAAAGGCCTATTTTTACTGACACAGAGACAAAAATGCTAATTACCTTAAAATATTCTCAAGTGTATATCTTTGGCACCCTTCCAGGCAAGGCTCAAAAGTTTTTTCCCCTGTTATTTACTAGTTATAGGGAAAGTTGTTTTTGTTTTACATTCAGGCTTCCACATAAGTATAAATTTGTATTTATAATTTGAAATCTTTTGAGTCCAGAGTACTAATGATGGGTGAAGTGTTCGTTTGCTTTCTCCTTACTCATGGATACACTTGACAGCATTATTCATTTGTGATTAACTATGGTTTTACTATTTTGTTAAGGCACTCAGGGACATTTGCAGAAAAAAAAAAAGTCTAAAAATTTGAATTTATTTAAACATATTAGTTACCATAAAATATTAATTTATTCTCAGAGTCACTTTTCTCTGATCATTAAATTTATTTGTCCAAGTTTATACTCTGAAGCACTCCCTTTTGAAATGGTTTTAAAACTGAAACCTCTGATGTACAAAATTCAATGTGACTTATTAAATTATGATATCAGGTGTGCTGACAATATTTACATAAAAACAGTAAGCTTTTTGTCATGTATGCAACATATATTTATTGAGGCTGCATTATCTCCAGAATACTTTGCTAGGCCTGGTAATGTAAAAAAAAAAAAAAAAAAAATCAATAAGCTAAAAGGACTTGCCCTTGAGGGAGTTTAAAATTCAAGTTTAGAGAACATGTCCATGTATGGATAAATGCATAAAGAAGATGTGGCATATATATATATATATATATATATATATATATATATATATATATTGGAATATTATTCAGCTATAAAAAGAAGGAAACTCTTGCCATTTGTGACAACATGGATGGCCTCTAAGGGCATTATGTTAACTAAAATAAGTCAGACAGAGGAAGACAAATATTTTATGATCTCACTTACATGTGGAATCTAAAAAGGAAAAAAAAAAAGGAGCTTATGGATATAGATAACAGATTAGTGGTTGCCAGAGGCAGGGGATGGAGATGGGAGTAGGTGAAATGTGTGAAGGGATCAAAAAATACAAACTTCCAGGTATAAAATAAATAGTCATGGCCTGACTGTATAGGTAATAATACTTTGGTGCATATTTGAAAGTTGCTAAGGGAGTGGATCTTAAAAGTTTTAACCACACATACCACAAAATTGTAACTATGCGTGATGATAAATGTTAACTAGAATTATTGTGGTGATTGTTTTGCAATATATATACAACTATAAAATCATTATACTGTACATCAGAAACTCATGTTGCATGTCAATTATACCTAAATAAAATTTTTTAAAAATCAAGTTTGGAGAAAAAAATATATTCACACTAAAAGTTAAATAACAGTATAGAACAGTGATTTTCAACCTGTGTGCTGCAAGAATTGTTTAAAACATCTAACCATTATATCTAACCATTTAATCAGGGGCAAGGGGCACTGGCTTCTCTTCCTTTAGATTGTCATTAGGGAAATGGAAATTGAGCTGCAATGAGATATTACTGCACACCCACTAGAACGGCCACTAGACAGACACTAGCCAGTACTGGCCGGGTGTGGAGAAACTAGAACCCCCATACGTTGCTGATGGAAATATAAAATGGTATAGGCACTCTGACAGATTTACATTGTCCTAAAAAGTTAACCATAAACTTACCATAAACGCAACAAATCACTCCTAGGAATCTACTCAAGAGAAATGAAAACATATATCCAAACAAAGATATATATATATATATATATATATATATATATATATATATATATTCATAACAGCATTATTCATAATAGCCTAAAAGGCAATTTTATAGAGACAGTAAGCACATCCATGATTCCTTGGGGCTGGGGGCAAGAAAAGGGATTAACTAACTGCAAATGGGTGTGAGGGAACTATAGGGCAGGGGTCCTCAAACTACGGCCCGCGGGCCACATGCAAATACAAATATTGTATTTGTTCCCGTTTTGTTTTTTTACTTCAAAATAAGATATGTGCAGTGTGCATAGGAATTTGTTCATAGTTTTTTTTTTAAACTATAGTCCAGCCCTCCAACGGTCTGAGGGACAGTGAACTGGCCCCCTGTTTAAAAAGTTTGAGAACCCTTGCTTTAGGGGGTTATGAAAATATTCTAAAACTGCATTCTAGTGATGGCTGCGCAACTGTATACATTTACTAAAAATCAGTAAGATGTATACTTACAATGAGTGGATTTTATGGTATGTAGATTATCTATAATAATAAAAGCATAATATGCTAATTAGACCGGACAGCCCAACGACCTTCTGGATGTCCTTCCAGATGACCTTCCGGATGAAGCCAGGGCTGCGAGGGCCTCTAGTACTTTAATAAAGCTGTTCAAGAAAAAAACAGTGTCACATATTTTCAGAGGAATGGGTCAAGGTAGTCACCTGAACTTTTCAATGCTGAAATGTACCTCAAACATGTATCGATATCAGCAAATGTGAATAATTCTTCACAGTTTGCCATGTCCCTTACAATTTTCAAATGTATTTGTTGTTCACGCCAATCTTGTTTGGTAGGGTGAGCAAGTATTATGTAATGAGTAATAAGCACTTCTGTTTTTCCTTTTAGCTTTGTTTTGAGGAAACCTTAAATACTATATAGAGCATATAATTTAAAAATCACAGCCACCCTGGATAATGTAATAAAGTGGATGACAAGCATTAGCATCGCCCCACGTACCCCTGATGCTTTTACAAAGACAATTATCCCCCATTTGCCAAACTACACTAAACAACAGGTAAGTTGTTTAGAATGAGTCTCCCAACTGGAGACTTGTTACAGGTCACTGTCGATGGACTGGGCTGAGCAACCTCACCTGCAGACTCACCCTTTGTCCGCCTGCCTCACTGAAGCCGGCTGTGGCTGCTCACTCTAACACATGCATTTACAAACACTGAAATGCATGTAATATCATTATATAGACGAGGCATGCGGCGGCTAACATTAAGGAGCTTGTATTCCCCCACAGAAACAAAGCTGCCAAAACCCCCAAAATGGAAACCAGTGTATTAATTTGGCTCATAGCAAATCCTTCTCTATTATTTCTCTTGAAAGCTCAAAAGGAACTTAAACAAACAACTCCAACGTAGCCTGAAGCAGAGAATGACATGTTTAAAGAAATGTGACTTATAAAGTGTCCAATTATGTAATTTGAAAGTGCATGTGGCATATGCACAAATACACTGAAACCCAGTTAAAAATCACAGGACCCTCCCTTGTTTTGATAACATATGCGAAGACAGGCCAAACTGGCAGGCCTATGCACCCAGCCCCAGACTGAATGCTCCGGGCTAACCTCTCCCTGCCTCCTGCTCACAGAGTTAGGTGGGAAAGAGTTCTCAGAGGTGGACGGAGATCAGACCCTTCTACACCGAGCATCGGCCTTTCCATCTCAGCCTCACAGTCGCAAAGTTGTCTCCAGATACGCTGATGTGACCGCTGCTTTCCAGGCATGAAGGCTCTGTGAGCTTAGTGTCCTGTGTCTCCCTGGATGACCTCCGGACACCCTTTTGCAGGGACATGTGTTGCTTCAGGATGCTTCCAAGATCTTTGATTGAACACAAGCCGTGTGTCTTGACTATGACTGAAATGTGAACCAGACTGGGTTAGTCTAAAGCCGTGGTCGGCAAACTGCGGCTCGCGAGCCACATGCGGCTCTTTGGCCCCTTGAGTGTGGCTCTTCCTAAGCCTTAGGAGTACCCTAATTAAGTTAATAACAATGTACCTACCTATATAGTTTAAGTTGAAAAAATTTGGCTCTCAAAAGAAATTTCAATCGTTGTACTGTTGCTATTTGGCTCTGTTGACTAATGAGTTTGCCGACCACTGGTCTAAAGAAACTCAGAAATATTGAACTGATTTCAGTCAATAGTTAATTTTGATACTTTCAAGTTGTAAGAATTTCATGTTAATTTATACGATGTGATACATAAAGTACTGGAAAAAGCATGGGACTCAGGGGCATGAGAATTGTGTTCTGGAATGCACCCTTGTAATCTCGGGTAAGTTCCTCAACTTCTAGGGCCTGTGTTCTCAACTAAAAAAAAAAAAAAAAAAAAAAAAATCTGGGGTTTTTTTTGGATGAAATATTCTCTAAGGTCCTAATCATAATTTGACAATCATTTAGTGAGATGTTACTGTTATTCTACAAGATAGAAATATTTACCTGAATAATTCATTGAGGTCACATGTATTTTGACCTAACATACCCTCTGGCCTTTGCTGAACTGTTAGAATAAAAACAAACAAACAAACAAAAACTTAGAATTTGAAACTCATAGACACAGAATCCATTTGTGCTATCATAAAATGCCACAAAAGTTACAGCTTCAGAATGAGAATGATAAAGACAGAAAGCAGATATTAATTGAATATTTCACAAACACATATATACATACAGTTGCAAGGAATGTCATCTCAAATAGTGCCTTTTATTTTCTTTTTGATAAGTCTTCACACTTCCTAAAACCCCAGTGTTCCTCAAAGTTACTTTACTGGCCCTTGTGAGGATTAAAAGAATGAAATCCATTCCTCCCCTGTCTCCTTAGCACCTTTGCTTTTTACCTATTTATTTGGCTTCTATTTAATAATTTGTTTGGAAAAGATTCCTTGGATAAATACAGTCTGAAAGGCATTGCACTATATAATGTAAAAATTTTTGCTTAAATAGAGCACTTTAAAGAAGTATTTTGTTGCCGAAACCGGTTTGGCTCAGTGGATAGAGCGTCGGCCTGCGGACTGAAAGGTCCCAGGTTCGATTCCAGTCAAGGGCATGTACCTGGGTTGTGGGCACATCCCCAGTAGGAGATGTGCAGGAGGCAGCTGATCGATGTTTCTCTCTCATCGATGTTTCTGACTCTCTATCTCTCTCCCTTCCTCTCTGTAAAAAATCAATAAAATATTTAAAAAAAGAAGTATTTTGTTATTATAATACCACTTTGAATATGTCATCTTACAAGTTTTTCCAGCAAAAAACAAAGGTTAGAAAGTAATTTTCCATTTCGTCTTTTCTGAGGCTATAGATGACATACTATATTTAATTTTAGAGTCTCTGTACAAATCATCAACTACTGAAATCACTGTACAAATATTAATATTTCATTCAAGGGGTCTCCTAAGTTATAGCATAATCAGAACTCTGGATGGATAGGCTGCTCAATGGGAAAATCATGTTTAGACAGTTGTAATGAAACAGGTTTGATAGTCTTATTATCATAAAATTGATTGATATTTGGTGCAATTTAATCTTTGCCAGGAAGATTTTTGAGAAAAGAAACAATCAGTAACTTAGATTAATCCCCCATACTTCCCCTTCAGTCCAATTCATCTCTCTCTTACTCGATGAATGGCCCTTTGGTCTGCTGGTTAGAAAAAATTCCTTTTTGTTTCATAATGTAAGGAATTAAGAGTTGGTTTTTAATTTTATTTTTTTTAAGGACACATGTCAATGTTGATTTGTAAGGTTGTAAGTAAAAGACTACCCTGCTTTGAATATCATTGACTTCCTAAATTCACTCAGAGAGCAGAACAAGATAGTAAAAACACAATATAATCTTTGGGTCATTTCCCCCAGGACGTTGAATCTATTTACCACCCAGACAGGTTCTATGATACTGAGTGACTTTGTGAAATAAAGGATAGATTATTTCAGCCAAAGGATTTTCTCATTTCTGTTCCCTAAATGTCTGCATTTTCCCCATAATTGTTTTAGATTGCTCCATAACATGCTTTGGGGACCACTGAGATAAAGTGTTATGAAAATGACCACTGTATTGGAAGAAAAGTGTACAGGGGTCCTTTCCTATGCAGAACACGCACTAGCAAATCACAGCAGGTGGAGAGGCAGCTGATGTCACCATGATCACTGCAGAATGTCCAGGAGAGTCAAATGGAATGGAGTCATTTCTCGGCTCTTTCCAAACCCCATGGAGCTGACAGCATGATAGCCTCATCCATTTGGGCTTGTGTACTCTTGGGCCTGACTTCCAGTAGGTTTAGCTCACCACTCAAAGCGGGTGAGAAAGATTCCCTTTATCTTTATGAGTGGTTCACTTTCTCTTTTTTTCTTCCTGCAGGATCCAGCCTCTGTTCCCCCCCCTCCCCCCCTCCAATTTCCACTCTAAGGAAAAGGCCAGCATTAATACACTCAACAGGCTCATTCCAGAGGGGGCTGAGCCTGCCACAGTTCTCACTCCCACCTACTTTTGTTGTTGCTCTGGGGAACCTGATTTGAGTGGGCAGATCTTCCAGAACAGGATTTTGGTGTGGTTGTGGGGCCATCCCAGGGTTTTGAAGCGAAGCCACGGTAAGCTACCTTCCTCCTGTGGCTCTAAGTCCCCTTCTTGTCTCAACATACCTACATGTCCCAGGATCCCCGAGTTCTCCCTGGAAAAACAGCACAACCTGGAAAACTGCACCAAATGGCATCTTTGCAGCCGGATTCAAAAGCCTGGTAGTTGCTACAGCAGCAGATTTTCAGTAGACAGGCTCAGAGAAAAACCAGGAATTGCTGACCCTCCCTGACACCGAAATTTTTAAGAGTTGTCGAAAGAAACAACTATGCTGTTGGGAAAACGAAAGAAAAAAAATTAGAGAGCTGGGACAAAATATGAGTCCACGTAAGGATAAGGGAAGCAGAGGGGGAAAAAAAGGATTAATTGCTTTCTTTGGATCAACTTAGATTTGTGCAGAAAGGTCATTTTGACTATATATCACTTTAATCCTAATGACCCTGCTGAAGTTGGAGGCTCTGAAGCCTTGCCTGTCTTTGACTATGAGCTAGCTGGGCTTCTAAAGGTGATGGGGTGGAGCGAAGCGGGTGCAGAGAGTGAAGAGGTGTCCTAAGCCCAGAATTCCTATTGACCCCTCTCCTCCTCCCTGTGCTGCCGAGTAACAGGAGGCTGGGACACGGCCTGCTCTGCGACTTGCATCACAAAGGCAGGTTCTCACCGGGAGCTCTAGCAGCGGCAACCTTGCGGGACTGCCCCAGAGACACTGGCACAGAGCTGGAGAAAGTGCCACAAACAACCCCGGAAGCCCTCGGCCCGCTCTTGTTACGCCTGGTTTCTCCAGCGCAGATCGCTCAGCCAACCTTCATAATCCCAGAGGAAGGCCGGGGCAGGAGGCTGGATTCCAGGCTACCTTGGCCGTAATGTATGGAGGGCTTTAAAAGTAGAAAACAAAACTTTGAACTCAACGCATCTGCAGCTTTATGACTCAGGTGTGTTATTTACCTTCAGGGGCACCCAAGATCACTGAAGTTAAAGTGACAAAAAAAAAGTCTGTGAGCTGCCGAACAGAAAGCGTGTCCAGACCCGACCTAGCAGGTTCTCCGACCGCGTTAACTTGGCGGGAGGAGCAGCCGGGCCTCGCCCAACTCTTCTCGGCGGCAGGACGGCCCCTGCTCACAGCGCGGGCGCCAGACTCTAGATCTAGCAGTGGTTCTCAACCTTCCGAATGTAAACATCTGACAGGCAGGATGTATTTTCATTGTTACAAGTGGAACATAATTAAAGCATAGTGATTGATCACAAAAATAATATGTAATTATATATGTGTTTTTCCGATGGCCTTAGGCGACCCCTGTGAAAGGGTCGTTTGACCCCCCCCCAAAGGCGTCGCGACCCACAGGCTGAGAACCGATGGTCTAAAATAAAGTAATTTGGTGGAGACGGGGGCAGAGAGAAGAGGGAGGAGGAAATGCAAATGGCTTGTGAGGAAACACGCAGGGGACCCTCGGCATCCTGGGGGGATTGGCCGCAGGCCGCTCGGATGGCGAAATCCGAGGGTGCTCAAGTCCCTTACAAAGAAAGCCTAGCAGTTGCAGTAACCTGGACGCTAAGTGATGCCTAGACGGCGCCTAAGAACCCCGGGCACCCTGTGCACACCTTACACCAGTTGGTCGGCTGTGCTGATGGGGAATAATGACAATGAGTAAAAAGCCCGCCCGTTCAGCGCAGACGCGGCCTAACTTCAAGTCAGCAACAACATCACGTGCCTTTCCCCAGCAGCGGTTCTCAACCTGTGGGTCGCGCCCCCTTTGGCGGTCCAACGACCCTTTCACAGGGGTCGCCTAAGACCATCCTGCATATCAGATATTTACATGACGATTCATCACAGTAGCAACATGACAGTTATGAAGTAGCGACGAAAATAATTTTATGGTTGGGCCACAACATGAGGAACTGTATTTAAAGGGCCAGAAGGTTGAGAACCACTGCCCCAAAGCGTTTTCAACCGGAGGGGGGCTGAATCCTCGGGTGGGGCGCCCCGATGCGGAGGGAGGGGGCCGGCCGTCTTCGGTCGGGGGTGAAGCCACTGCCAATGCTCAGAGCAGAGCTCGCGGTGGACCTGGCCGCGCAGCCGCTGGTCTGCACGCCCCTCGGAGCGGCACGGCCTGCCGAGCCCTGTCCCCTCGTCGCGGGCGGACAGCGACGGCAACCCAGCCGCTGCGCCGGGGCAGCGGGCGCCCTTCCGCGGAAGCGCCTAGCAGGAGCGCGGCAGAACAGGTGGTGAACTTAATTCTGAAACCAAGGATCACTGTGACGCCACAGAAAGCAAGTTGGCGATAGTCCACGTGACACGCGGCCCTTTCCGTTCCGGAGAAAGCCAGGCCCCACAGGAAGGAGCGGCTGCCGGCCTGGCCGCGCGGAGGGCGGGCTTCCCGCGCTCGCCCTGGAAGGGGAAGCTCCCAGGCGCTCCCAGGGGCCCCTCTCCTCGCCCTGCCGGGTTCCCTCCTCGGGAAGAAGGGCAGCTATGAGCTACTCCTGCTGAGGTGTCCCTGTGAGTGTGTGAGAGAGTGAGTGTGTGAGTGTGAGTGTGTGAGCGTGTCCGGCCCGTTGCTGGCGGCGGGCTGGGAAATTACCTAGTTCCTCAGAGGTCCTAGGTGGCAATGCAGTGCACAGTGTGGAGGCCCTGGGACCGGCCGGGGCGGAGGCGGGTGTTTGCGACAGGCCGGTTCCGAGTATCGCCCCGCCCTGCTCCGCCAAAGCCTCCGAAGGCCCCAGAACCGGTTCCACTCCTCCCGGCCTCTCCCGGGCGGACAGGGGCGCGGAGGTGCCCGCGCGCGGTCCCGCCTTCCCAGGCCCCGCCCCTCCCCTCGCGGCCCGGCCCGGCCCGCCCCTTCCCAGGCCCCGCCCCTTCCCTCGCGGCCCGGCCCGGCCCTTCCTAGGCCCCGCCCCCTCACTGCCCGCCCCTTCCCTTCCCAGGCCCCTCCCCCTCGCGGCCCGCCCCTTCCTCGGGGCGGGCTCCTTTCCAGAGGAAGCGTCTAGAACGCAGGCCCAGGTTCTGGCTACCCCAGGGTTTGTGATGTGTAAACAGCTTTGTTGTCCATCCAGTCGCATCTGTGAGTTTCATGCGTCCCAAGGTGAATTCTTTGGTAAAAAAAGAGTCGTTTTGTAGGAGCTTACTTACCCCCCAATGCATGTCTTTATTCATCTCTGGGTTCTGCAACCTCTTCCATCTCTCTTCATTGATCCTTTCTGACGATGCTTTCCGCCCTTGGGATCCCACAGTTCACACGCTGGAACTGCTGAGATGGATCGTGTGGTCAGAAGGTAGAATTCACCAGTTTTTTGAAACAAGAGCCTTTAACCCAAAGATTGTGGTGGATGGGTAGCAGAAAGGAAGAGAACCCCCGCAAGCTTTCCCGCCTTTGAGACAGTGTGGGTCCCTTCAAATTGCCGTGGATTCTTGCTGAGCAGAGGTCCTCACCCCAGGCGTCACCCCTTACTTCTCCTGGAGGAGACAGCTGTATTTCACCAGGGATGCAGTGATTTATGTGCACCATTTAAGCAGTGTTTGGGAGTTCTGAGGAATGCACAATGCATCATGACTTGACGGTACAATATACTTAGGGGAACATGTGGAATGCACCGAATGTTTTCTTTTCCTTCTTTTAAAGCTAGTTTAAATCTACTTCAGTGACGAAACTGTTTAACCATGTGCAAATGTGTAATTCTGCCTCCTGGCAGAGTCAGCCAGGATTGGGACGGCTGGCCATGCCAAGGCTGGAAGCCGGCTTAGTCACCAGGGGTTTTCTGAGCCATAGATTTACCCCTAAATTTGGAATACGCTGAAAGAATAAAGTGTGACGACTATTTCTTACAGAGTCAATGCCTTTCTTTATACCCCTTTTAAAAATATGTATGCTTTTAAGGAGAAAGGGGCATATGTTTTATTCCCCCCACCCCCGAGTAGATAGCTTGGGTATTAAACACAATTGAGTTTAATGATAAAATATTCTTGTTAAAAAGTATTGTCAGACTACAAAACTTTGCTCATCTGATGGGATGTGAAATGGTGTCTTGTTTTTAATTTGCATTTCCTGATTATTTATGAGGTTGAATTTATGTGACCATCCCCCCCCCCCGCCCCCCTGCTTAGGGAAACACCTGTTTTTCTCTTTTACCCATTTAAAAAATTGGTTTGTTTGTCTTGAAAGCTTTTCTTTTTAAGGTAGAAACTGGTAGGGCAGATTCTTACCTCTAGTTACTCAGTGGCTCTGGATTGCAAATAAATGGCCCATGGAGAATGAAGCTGAAAATAGAGGAATGCTTTCCTAAAAGTGGTTATCTGGAAATTTGGATTTCAAAGGTAGAAAGTAAGCATACAGCTTCATGCTGAATAGCAAAATATACCAATATTTATAAAATGTCCCAAGATAGGTAACAGAAATAGCAGCGTGCTACATTTAAGTGAGAGAGATGAGTTGAATTCTGTGGCCTGTTTCCCTCCTGTCCTATTTCCCGGTGCTGAAATTTCAGTTTAGAGGATGGTTGTAGGAATGCGCTCCAAGTGCTCCTTCTGCCTTTGTACCTGTGCTTTAGACAGTGAGTGGACGCCAGTCATTAGTCTTCAAGTCTCTCCATTTCACCAGCGCTAAGCCGGGAAATCAATAGCGGATCATTTAATAATGCTCCAAAGACTTGAAAAGAGCCTGTTAAGGGAGGTTTAAACCAAAATAAAGGAACTTCAGAGTGGGTGTTCTTGTATTTGTTATTTTCCTTTGACTTGAAGAGAACTATTTGTAGCCATGCGCCCCGTTGCTAGGATGGAAGTTGGCCTAGGCTGTCAATTCAGATGTTTCAGATAGGACAGAAGATAAGGTGTTTCAGCTTATTCCTGTGGCAGTATGGGAAAATTTGAGAGGAAAATAAAGTGTGATTAATCACTTTTCAGCACACCAATGTTAAGATGTGTACTTTAAAGTATAAATCACTTTGCAGTGATTTATAGCATTTTCTGGTTCTTATCTAAATTACTATGGAAAATAGAACTATTCTTAGAGATGGGGTAAAATGTACTATTTCCTACACTGTCTCTCATTATCTCCAAGTCTTGGATGCTATTTCTAAGATTGCAAATGTAAGATTTGGAAATAGAAGCTATTGCGTTTTATTGCTATTGAGTCCATCCAGATAATGTTTCCTTTAAAAAGGACTTTACATTGTACCTTGATTGGGATGGGTGTATAGGTTCATCAACAATAATAGAATTGTATATTTAAAATATGTGCATATTAGAATATGTAAATTATATCTCCATTTAAAAAAAGAATTGGGCTCTGGTCAGGTGGCTCATTTGGTTGGCTCATTTTGGTTCTTTACACCAAAAGTTTTTGGTTCCATTCCTGGTCAGGGCACATACCTAGCTTGTGGGTTTGATCCTGGTGGGGTTGTGTACCGGAGTCAACCAATCGATATTTCTCTCACACTGATGTTTTTCTCTCTCTCTCCCCTTCTCTCACTCTTCCTTCCTCTCTCTCCCTAAAATCAATAAAAAACATATCCTCAGGTGAGGGTTAAGAAAAGAGAGAGTAAATTGGGGGGAATGACATTTCCAAATCTCCCCTCTGGCTGGAGTGGTAGAGATCATATGAACTGGGAGTCCTCAAAGGATTCTTGGGGGCCAATGAAAGGTCTAGAGCAGCCGTGGGCAAACTACGGCCGCAGGCCGAATCCGGCCCATTTGAAATGAATAAAACTAAAAAAAAAAGACCGTACCCTTTTATGTAATGATGTTTACTTTGAATTTATATTAGTTCACACAAACACTCCATCCATGCTTTTGTTCTGGCCCTCCGGCCCTCCGGTCCAGTTTAAGAACCCATTGTGGCCCTCGAGTCAAACAGTTTGCCCACCCCTGGTCTAGAGTCAATGAAAGGTCTTCGGGACTGGCCCAGGATGTCATGTCTGGTGGTCTTGGTATCTAGGTGGAAATCTTAGTCATAACTTGAGAAAAGACAAAAGAGCCGGTATTATATTTTTAGTTGCCATGAACTTAACAATAAAAAACATGAGCAAATTTTCCTACTGATATTGTTCCCATGGCCAGCTTGAGTTGGAAGAGATGTAATTATATCCCACTGTCCTTTACTACTGCGAGGGCATTTGCATGCTTCCAAAATCTGAAGACTTGGATTTTACTGTAGTTATGGAAAACTCAGGTGTTACATTCTTAAATATCTTCTCTTCCTCAATTTTCTATTCCTTGTTCTGTCTGGAATTTCTACTTGATGTATATTTTGAAATTTCTTGATATATTTTCCAAAGCACTTAATTACAATTTCATAGTTTCTCTGTCCTGCATTCTGATAAATTTCTTCCAATCTATCTTCTGGTTTATATGTTCTTTCTTCACTTTTGTCTTATGTATTCATTACCCTGTTCATTGCATTTTTAATTTCAGTGACTATGTTTTCCGTTTATAGAGACTCAGTTTGATTCTTCTTCAAATTTGCTTATTGTTTTGTTTTTATGTATTTCTTATTATGATGTCTATGATTGTGCTTATATCTTTAGTCGCGTCCTCTTTTTATGCAGTTCTCTGAATGCTGATTCTTCCTTCTGCTATATCTGTGGACTCACCTCACCGTAGTTTATTCCTTCATGGACCTTGTAATTTTTTACTGTGAACGTATCTTTAATTTTTTCCCTTCCTAAGAGATGTAAAAGTGTTCCCAAGGAGTGAGTGTTTGTTTTTACTACTAGAACTAGAGTCTGAGCTTAACTTTTTATTTAATTAAATATCTCAACTTAGGATTTTTAAGTCAAGCAGGCAGCATAAATTCAGACCCCATATACACATGTACCTCAGGCTTGGAGTTCCCATTTCTCAAAAGTGTTTTTCTTCCGTCCAAGTTCCCGGACACATCACGTATTACCTAGGGATGCAACCAAACCTTACTGTAGTGGTTTGTTTCTCTAACATAACGAACATGTTGGATGCAGGCAGAGCAGGGAAGAAATACTGTCATCTGTGTCCTTTTCCTCATGTATCTCCCTGCCCCTCCATCACTCAGCAGTGGCTTTCATCCTTCTGTCTGTTTCATGTGGCAGTTTGGCTAGTCTGTTTCCAGCCTCACAGCCACTGTCCAGGTAGGAGAGAGAGAGGGAAGCAAGCAACAAGGAGGAGAGATGGCCCCCTGAACAGAAAAGCCAAACGTACCCAGAAATCCCTAGCCCACTTCCGCTTAAGTCTTGTTGGCTAAAACTGCAGCACAGGCAGGGTTACCCCGGCTGCAAGGGAGATGAGCCATGCAGCTTGTTCTTAACACCTTGCCTTTGATGTTTCTCTTTATCTGTGCCACTTGGAGATTTCCCTCCCCCTTCTCTCCAACTTGGCTGCTAAAACAAATTTGAATGGTTTTAAATAATCCAGAATTTCTGTGCATTTGCTTAGGCTGTTGCGTTGCCTAAAGAGTCATTCATTTGCCCCAAAGCTATATGGTTCGTTTGTTCATTCACTGAACAGATACTGAGAACCTACAGTTGTGAACAGAGTAGACTTTGGTGGGGCTACTGAAACTGCCCCATTTCCCCTTCTGCGTGCATCTGGAAGTTCAGAATTTGCACAGGCTCTGTTTTCTTTCTCCAGCCCCACATATCCACGGCGGGGAGTCCTCCCCCGAGAAATACCGTGGAGCCTTGACTTATGAGTTTAATTCGTTCCGTGACGGAGCTCGTAACTCAAATTACTCATATGTCAAATCTTAAAGTGAACGAGTGAGACACGTGATGCTGGGCTGATATGGCGTTCATTGTGACGTTCGCTGCGCCAACTAGCAGTGGGGTATCTGAAGCTGGCTCGTAACCCAAATTTTAGCTCGCAACTCAAAGCAAAAAATCGGCCGAGAGACCGCTCGTATCTCGAAAAACTCATTAGTTGGGACACTTGTAAGTCAAGGCCCCACTGTATTGCACTTGTTTAGAAAGCAATTCTGAGACCTGTAGCTGGGCACATCATGTTCAAAATATGTAGAAGAGGGCGGGGCCAGACTGGCTCAGCTATTCCTTAGCCTTTAAGGAATTACCCTGATTATTAGCTCCACTGTCCCCTTAAGTTCTCCGTACCTGCTGAGCTTCAAGTCTCCCTGGGAAGAGTGGCTCCCATCTGCATGGCCGCCCTCACCAGTGTTTCGGTTTGTGATTTCCTTTGGCTTATCCATCAATAGGAGTCCACCTGCTTTCTTCTCTTTCATAAATTTGTCAAAGTTTCTAATCAGTGTTGGCATCCTTCTTTAAGCACTATATGGAAGCGTTAGTTTTTGTGTACCATGATTTCAATGGGGTTTGGGGAAGTAGGCCAAGTAAATGTTTATACGCATTTGCAACCTTGAACCAGAAGCTCCAGATACATGGTCATGCATCCTATTTGCTTAGCACTGTCCTTGGCACTACATACTCGACAAGAAAATACAGTATGACATCTAATCCTTAGTACCAGGGCGTGTCGCAGGCAGCCTGCACCAGCTCTAAAGAGCTGATCATTAAAATTGTAACCATTCTGTGAGTTAGTTGACTTTGCTTTGGTATCTTGAAATTGACCCTGGTAGGAGTATATACCACTGAAATCAACAAACATTATGAATCAGCCCCACTCCACCTTGAGAGCTGGTTGCTAAACACACATCAGCACAGCACTAGTCTTTACTCTTGGCCAAGCTCCAATGAGACATATACTGAAGAAAAAGTAGAAGTCCAAGTAAAGTAGTCATCAAGTGCAAAACAGAGTGGCACAGACACGCCAACGGCTAAGGAATTCAGCCAGGAAATCAATGTTGACCGCAGTCTTAAGGAAGCTGGGCAAGGTAGCAGCAGTGCAAACAGAGCATTACTGTTCCTGGCAAATGAAAAGCCAGAGTTCGAATTCTAACTCTTTTACATACTTTTGTGTGACCTGGGAGAACCACTGAATCCTTCTAGTAAGCACAATGACAGTCAACATTGACCTCATCCTTGTTATGGGTAGGCACTGTGCTAGGTGCTGTCCATAGATGAACTTAATCCTTAGTTTCATTAGCTGCAAAATGTCGCCCACCTCAAAGGGCTATCCTGAGATGGTAATTCATTTAAAGAGCCTGGTAAACACTCCATTAAGTTATTATTTTTTTTTTTACGGGCAAATTTCTTATCAAAGACTAGAAGCCCAGTGCACAAAAATCATGCACTGTGGGTGGGGGGGAGTCCCTTAGCCTGGCCTGCGCCCTCTCCCAGTCCAGGAGCCCTCAGAGGATGTCTGACTGCCGTGAGCCTGGCTTCTGGCTCTCTCCCTGTGGCTGAGTGGCACTCCCCCTGTAGGAGCACACTGACCACCAGAGGGCAGCTCCTGCATTGAGCGTCTGCCCCCTGGTGGTCAGTGCGCATCACAGTGATGGTTGTTCCACCGTTCGGTCAGTTTGCATATTAGCCTTTTATTATATAGGACTAGAGGCCTGGTGCACAAAAATTTGTGCACTCGGGGGGGGGAAAGGGGGTCCCTCAGCCTGGCCTGTGCCCTCTCGCAGTCTGGGACCCCTCGGGAGATAACGCCCTGCTGGCTTAGGCCTGCTCCCGGGTGGCAGAGGGCAGGCCCAATCCCTAGGTGCAGCCCCTGGTCGGGCTCAGAGCAGGGCCCATTGGGGAGTTGGGGCACTGCCCCCTGTCATGCACAGAGCAGGGCGGATTGGGAGGTTGCGATGCCACCCTCAGTCACGCTCAGGGTAGGGCCGATTGGGGGGTTGGGGCACCGCCCCCTGTCACACTCAAAGCAGGGTCAGTGGGGAGGTTGCGGCGCCATCCCCTGTCACACACAGAGCAGGGCCAATCAGGGGGTTGGGGCACTGCCCCCTGTCACTCACAGAGCAGGGCCCATCAGGGGGGTTGGGGCTCCGTACCCTGTCACTCACAGAGCAGGGCGGATCAGGGGGTTGGGGCGCCGCCACTGTCACACTCAGGGCAGGGCTGATGGGGAGGTTATGGCTCTGCCCCATCACACACAGAGCAGGGCCTGTGGGGTTGGGGGGTTGGGGCGCCGCCCTCTATCACCCACAGAGCAGGGCCGATCAAGGGGTTGGGGCGCCGCCACTCTCACACTCAGGGCAGGGCCGATGGGGAGGTTATGGCTCTACCCTGTCACCCACAGAGCAGGGCCCGTGGGGGTGGGTGGGGGTGCCGCACGCTGTCACACACAGAGCCGCAGGGCGATCAGGTGGTTGGGGAGCTCCCCCGTATCAGGCACAGAGCAGGGCTGATCAGGAGGTTGGGGCACCTTCCCCTGTCATGAACAGAGCAGGGTAGATAGGGAGGTTGTGGCCCCGCCCCCTGTCACACACAGAGCCGCAGGGCGATCAGGGCGTTTGGGCGCTGCCCCCTGTCACGCTGATCCCGGTGCCGGGAGGCCTCTCAGTCCGCTGATCCCGGTGCTGGGAGGCATATTACCCTTTTACTATATAGGATAGAGGCCTGGTGCATGGGTGGGGCTGGCTAGTTTGCCCTGAAGGGTGTCCTGGATCAGGGTGGGGGTCCCCACTGGGGTGCCTGTCCAGCCTGGGTGAAGGGATGATGGCTGTTTGCAGCTGGTCACACACCCTTCAGGGTGGGGGTCCCCACTGGAGTGCCTGGCCAGTCTGGGTGAGGGGCTGAGGGCTGTTTTCAGGCTGGCGGGTGACTGAAGCTCCCAACTGCTCCTTTTTTTCTTTTTCTTTTTCTTTTTATTCTGGGCCAGCTTTAGCTCTGGCTCCAGCTCTGAGGCCTCTGCTGCTGAAAGCAGGTATCTGGTTTGTTTGGGTTCTATAATCGAAACAATGTATAACTCCAGCTCTGAGATCCCAGGCTCGCTGAAAGCAGGTTTCTGGGGTTTTGTTTAGCTTCTATATTTGTTACAATGTTTCTTAAACTGCAAGCTCAGAGGCCAGCAAGGCAGGCGGGGAACGTTGGAGTCCTCTGTCACTGAAGCAAGCAAGCCTCATGTTAGTTTCAAGCTGCCTGGCTGCCAGCCGCCATCTTGGCTGGCAGTTAATTTGCATATCGCCCTGATTAGCCAATGGGAAGGGTAGCGGTCGTACGCTAATTACCATGTTTCTCTTTTATTAGATAGGATAAGCAACTTCGATGTGCAGATTTTTCCTCCTGGGCCTTGAAAGATGGGTGATATGCAGTCATGTGAAGGGACTTGTGGAGGCCATTTCCGAGTGGGTATCAAAGCATAGGGGGAAGGCAAATAGAAGTGTGGGTGCTGGTTCTGATGCTAACCTGAGGGAAGTGGAAGTTGTACTTTGGGGAGTAGTTACAACAACTGAATGAGTCGAATGGGAACAGACTGTGGCAAGTCCTGTGTTCTAAGTAGGGAATTTAATATTTCATGCGATGGGAACTGGGGGAGGGGGGGCATTGTAAGTTTTCTAATGGGCAGAGAAACAATTAAAACAGGATTTTAGGAATAGGATTCTGGCAGGAAAAATGAGTTGGGAGTCGGGGGCAGAGACCAGAAGTGGGTGAGAAAGAAATGATCAAGCCTGAGAGATAGGTCAAAACAGAGGTTTATACGACAAAGAATTCTGTAAAAAGACAAAACGAATCAGATTATTTTATAAATGAATAAGCTAGAAATATGTAGTCACAATATTTGTAAGAGCAATCTGAATCAGAAATTAGGAGACATAAGCAAGGATTCTTTCTTCATTCCCCAACCCCCTAAAAAAACTAATTTAAAACTATATATATATATATATATATATATATATATATATATATATATATAATTCAGTGGAAAGTTTTATTTTTTCTTCCATTGCATGTGGTTTTGGGTACATTCTTTTAGTTAAATTAACTTAATGTGGATAAACTTTTTGAGTTTGTTTGGTTTTATAACAAAATTGTGGCATCTGTAGTTAATCCTGTTTTCCTAAGTGCCCATAAAATGATGTTAAATAATGGTTTTATCATGGTTGGGAGCTATAATTTTTTTCTTAACCTCTACAGAGGGTGGAGAAAGGGGGGCAGGACATGCTACTGTGTAGACACGGGGGATGTTAGTGAGCTGAGCAAGCTCTGTCGGCGGGACGTGAATGTAAGGTTGAGCGGTGCTGTTGCCATGCGTGGGGCGCTGGGACCTTGCCCCATTCTTGTCCTTGTGTTTGGCCCGCAGGGACACCAGAGGCTGTGTGTGGCACCCGTGAGCTGGGATTCTTCCTCATCATTTTGGTAACAACCAGCTTTGTCAAAGGTCTCCCGTGACCTTCATGTGGCTAAACACAATGGAGATTTTGGGGTCCTCATCGTGTTCAGTTCTGAGCAGCCTTGACACTTTTGTTTTGTTTTAGCTTAAACAACCGAAATTTATTTTCTTACAGTTCTGGAGGCCGGAAGTCTGTGATCGAAGTGTCATCAGGCTGATTTCCTCTGAGGCCTCTCTTTGGCCCGCAGACGCTGCCCTCTCGCTGTGTCCTCGCGTGGTCGCTTCCCTGTGCGTGTGCTCATAAAAGATCGACCTGGAGTGAACCAACAACCATAGCTCGTATCTTCATAGGTAAACACGCTTGCTGAGTGCATTTGGTTCTGTTTTTCATTTAGTTCCCCCTCTCTCCCCATTCTCTTTGAGTTGGTGAGAAAGTCAGTCTCCTCAGAGCGGAAGGGAGGTGAGAAGCGTTTGGTTTAGGTGGGTGATTTTGCATTCTGCACTTGGATGAATTGTGGAAGTCGGGGATTCTCCCAGTGACCTCTCCAGGTTGACCATGAAGCTCAGTGACGTTGAGAATGTGCTGTAGCAATTGTGCCAGTTAAAATGATCAACTGGTCAAAACATAACTGGTGAAAACAGAGTGAATTCACATAACAAGGTTTGGCCTAAGAAAAAGAATATTTGTTGCTTTTACTTAGACGTATCAAAGACAGCTGTCTAAGCAATATATTTTGATGCATTGCTAACTTTCTTTATAACTTTGTCTGTAAGCTTGGCTAACCAGTCATTGACCAGAACACTTACTGAGTGCCTATATTGTGCCAGACAATTTTTACCGTGTTTCTCGGTCTTCTCATTTTATAACTTATCCTTTCCTCATTCTCTTCCTCCTCTGCCTCATCCTTTTTTTTCTTTCCCCCAGACCCGTGGTCGGCAAACTTCGGCTTGGGAGCCACATGCGGCTCTTTGGCCCCTTGAGTGTGGCTCTTCCTAAGCCTTAGGAGTACCCTAATTAAGTTGATAACAATATACCTACCTATATAGTTTAAGTTTTAAAAATTCGGCTCTCAAAAGAAATTTCAGTCGTTGTACTGTTGATATTTGGCTCTGTTGACTAATGAGTTTGCCAACCACTGCCCCAGACTCTTAACTTTCCTACTCATACTTGTCTTGAATTTTTTATTCAGTTTTCTTTATCATATGCATATGAGATTTCCTTATAAAATCTATTTCCCTCTCTTCTTGGAAAGAATTATCCTTCAACTGGAAAAGTGAAAAATAGCCACCAATTTTAAACATAAAAATAATTATGCAAATATATAATATTCTGTTCTTCAGTTGTTAGGAAATAATGAACTTAAACTTGGTCATTAGTGCACATCCTTACTTTTTAGGGAATTTCTATCAGTTTTGAGACCGATACTTGCATTCCTCACTCAGTGGGCTAACAGAGCCAGACTGGCCTCGCTAAGAGTGAAATAATCTTAGCAACTACAAAAACCTGCAAGAAAGCAGAAAGCCTTCAGCCTCTGTGTTTACATTGGTACTGATTTGAATGGCATGCTGTTAACTCAGCATAAAGCTATGCTTTTTAAAACAATTCAAGTTCAAGGGCATCCCGTTTATAACCAATCATGTTCCAGGCCTATAAAGTGTTTGCAATAACAATCCGAACTGACATGTAAGTTAAAGCTCACCCTGGGCAGCTTAAATTTTCACGATTAGCCTGGGACTTGCTCATCTCCTAGCATCTCATGATCAACTGCAATTCACACCTCACAATTCTAGGAATCGATGTCCATGATACACCGTTATATTATTATTAAATCCAGTTGCTTTGCAATTAACCCAATACGACACCTATACAAATGATTCAAATAAAGAGCCTCGTGTTTCACGGGAGACAATCAATAGAGTGAAATCACAGCTACCGACAGTGCCGGCGGTTTGGCTTGTTACTGTAGGGCCGCGTTTTTCTCAGGTGTTTTCTCGGGCCGAGGCTGCTCTTCCCGCACTGAATCGCAGCTGCTGTACCTCTCGGTATTGGCCACGCCCACGCCTCACCAAAGCATAACATTCAGACACGTTCGGCCATTGCTAACCATCTTCGCTGAGTCATGGAACCTTACAATCAATATGGGATGTACTAAGTCGTCAATTTTCCTTCTTTGCTCCCAACATGGAATTAGGGCTTCTTTGCCCAAGAAAAGCTCCTTAATGGTGAAAAGAAAAGAGCTGCATTGTTGATAAAGTAAGTTCTTAGAAAAACCCCGATCCTTGCTCTTCTCCTTGCACAAATGTTTTATAACTAGATGTCTGAAAACAAAACCAAATCATAATAGCATCTTTCCCAGTTATTATTGCCATTCTGTAGCTTTATTTTCTCTTTTAATTAAGTAAAAGAACTCCACCACCTTTCACAAAAATATTACAACCCCCTATTATGCTGAGTAAAATAAATCAGTCAGAGAAAGACAGTTATCATACGACTTCACTTATATATGGATTCTAAACAACAACATAACCGAACAAACAAATTTGAAACAGACTCAGAGAACAGACTGGTTGTTGCCAGAGGAGAGAGGGCTTAGGGAATTGGGTGAAAAAGGTGAAGGGATTAAGAAGTACAGATTGGTAGCATAGGGGATATAGGCAATAATATTGTAATAACTATGTGTGGTGCCAGGTGGCTACTGGAAATATCGGGGGAACACTTTGTAAAGTATAGGATTGTCTAACCACTAAGCTGTACACCTGAAACTATACACAATAACATTGACTGTAAACTGTAATTGAAAAATAAAACTAAAAAAATATGACAACCCTCTTATTATGTCACCCTCTTTTGGCAGATGCTGCCAGCGTTTGTCTGCCAGACAACTTGGTGTAGAGAATCACCATGTTGAGAGCAGGGACGGTGTACCGCCTTCAGACGTCTGACAGCTGTGCACAGACGTCCAGTAGGTGTTTGTTGACAGCCCATCTGAATACTGCCTTTTTAAGGCCTCATAACTCCTTAGTGTAAGTAGACTGACCTTGACCTATGGAGCATTCAGGACAGGCACTGACCACAAATGTGTCTTGACCATGTCTCTCTTTATATACTTGTTCCCTAACAGAGCCCAGTCAGGTCCGGGTATGTTTCCATGAGGACATTCTCATCTCCTGAAATAGAGAGAGTGGAACAGGAAGTATGGAAAACGTCTCTCTTTTTAAAGATGGAATGGATGATTGAAAACAATGACCTTATTCAATAATCTAAGCAGAGTCTGTTGTCCATGAATCATACTGCATACAGAAAGGTGAGGAAAGTGTCCAGTGTGCCATTCCTCCCTGGCCAGGGAGGAGAGCATGGGGGTGAAGCGTGGTTTTCGTGCTGCCTGGCCTGGGGAAGCTAACTTGGGAAGCCACAGGTGAGAACAGTGGGAAGTGCGTCCTCAATAGGAACGCAGCGGCCCTGAGCTCTGAGAGGCCCCAGACGCCCCTCCGCTGCTTACACGGGGGCAGAGGTCTGCAGAAAAGCTCTTGCATGTCCCCCGAGAAGTTACCCATGGATTGGGGAAAAGACAGGCGACTTCGTGGAGGGGGCGGGGAGGTAACCAGCTGCCTGAAAAGAGGAACACAATTGCATGCACTCGCTCCTGTGAAAGAAATTCATTTAAGAGCAATTGGATTAGAGATGGAGATTTACATGGATGGATTTAAGGAAGAGGATCGGGTAAGACAGTAAGGATGTACCTCACTCATTTGCTACAAAACTATAAAAAGCATTGGGGACTTACAGTGCTAAGTGGAAAATGGGCCACTAAATTGTAATTAAACTATGATTGCAATTATGTAAAGTAGGTTTGCTATGGACAAAGGCTGACCGGGGATACAGAGAATTAACACAGTTATTGTGTTAATGGAGTGATGTTATTTCTTTCCTATTGTTTGAATTGTGTGGGTGTGAATGCGAGGGCAAGGATGGGGAGAGGCTATATATAGAGTCCAACAGAAAGAGTTACACCAGGAATTAGAAAGCCCGTGGTTAAGTTTCACAAGGCATGCCAGCCGTGAACTTAACCTCCCGGAGCGTCAGTGTCCTTATATAGAGAGTGGGAGTCAGCACCGGCCCTGCACCATGGGATAGTGAAAACACTTGGTAAATCGAAAGTATTGTAAGAGACTGTGAGAAGTCAAGACCAGAGTTCTGTGTAGAACAGAGACTTAAAAATCCAGAACTCAAAAGTCACCTGAATCTCTTCCCAGCAGTCACTGTGGGAGCTGGACAGCATGTGCCATCTCATTGAATTGCACAATGTAGAATTTACACTCACTTACTGGGCAGCTACTACGGGCTTTACCAACCAGGTTTCCCAACACCATTTGTAGAATAATCCATTTATCGAAATGATTGGAAATGCTTCCTTTATCAAATACCTATGCTGATTTCTAAGCTCTATTGTTTCACTGCTCACTGTTCTGGTTTTGTTTTGTTTTGTTTGTTTTTTTGTTACTCCTCACCCAAGGATATTTTTCCCATTGCTTTTCAGAGACTGGAAAGGAGGGCGGGGATTGGGGGGGGGCGGGGAGAGAACATCAGTGTGAGAGAGACACATTGACTGCTTGCCTCTTGAATGCACCCTGACCAGGGGTGGGGGGCAAACTCACAACCCAGGTACGTACCCTTGACAGGGAATCGAAGCCACCACCCTCTGGTGCCTGGGCCTATGCTCTGACCACTGAGAACCACTGGCCAGGGCTCACTGCTCTGTTTTGATTTTTGTAGCTTTATAATATTTTCAATCTGGTAGGACGTTTTGTAGTTTTTTTGTTTTTGTTTTTAATAGGATCCAGGGTAGAATGGGAGCTATAAAGAAGGATCACCCAGCTTGGGCGCACGCGAGTAACCAGCCCAGGATGCTCGGTCTTAGAAGGCACTCTGGAATCAGAGAATGTTTAGTTCAGACCTCTCTTTACTACTTACCATTGGGGTGACCCAACAAACAAGCCTCAATCTCTCTCTTTCCTCATCTGTAATGGAGGATAATAACACCCACCTGAAGTTGTGTGGATTAAATTACTAATGAACGTGGTTCCCAGCAGGGAGCCTGGCACACAGCGGTCGCCATCCTGCCCTCGCTGGGTGTGCACCCCCAGCTGTGAGGACGCGGCTTCCCTTGGATTTCTTGCATCTATCTGCAAAGGGAAGAAGAGCGAAGAATTGTCACCATTTCCACGTAGCATTCTGAAGGCTCGTCCACTGTGCAGATACATGATAACTGTATAGTAAGGAAGTGGCATTTAAATTCTACATATGTATTTGCTGCTCCCGGAATATGGCAAAGGAGGTGACGCCACATGCCATATAATTCATAAAATGCGCCGTCATTATGCAGCCCAGAGCGTGGGCTGTCAAACCCCGAGGGATGCCAGGTGGGGTGTCCCTGTCAGGCCTCGAGGGGAGCGGGGAAGAGGGGGAAGTTGCCCAGGGCGATGAGAACAGGGGAGGGAAGAGGTGGAAAATAGCGGGGCCTCGCTTCTCTCTTCTGCTCAGCAAGTTTGAATTTTAAGTGATTTGGGGCAGAGATCACATCTATCACCTCCCCGTTAGTAGTCATTTCTAAAAGATTATTGCGTAATATTGACACTGTTTGATGACCAGAGTGAGGAAATGTCACACAGGACCTCAGAGTCACCCTCCGTCACCGAGAGTGGCCAGGATGACTCTCCCGGGAAGGCTGTCTTCTTGTCCCGGGATGTGATGGATGGAGTCTGATCATAATTAATTTTAATAGAGACCTGACATGATGTGATAGAATCTTGGCCATTCAAATGAAGTAGAGCCAGCCAGCCCGCTTGGACAAACACAATCAGTTCTCCCTCACCATTGGCTTTAGAACAAGTCCAATCCAATTAAACAGTATTTATTGATTGAGTGATTTTGTGCCCAGCACTATAAAGGGTGTACAAAAGAAGGACCCTGTCTAACATCCACTGTCTGAGCTGGACAGACAGGAAATATAATCTATAATAATAAAAGCATAATATGCAAATCGACCGAACCTCTGAACAGCAGAACGACCATCCAGACAACCTTCCAGATGACCACGCTATGACATGCACTGGCGCCAGGCCAGCCAAGGTGGGTGCGATGCTATTGGTCATCTGGCCCGCCATTGCCCCTTGATTGCCCCACAACGGGAGGCTCAGGCCACTGGTCAGGGGCGATCGATGGGAGGGGCTCCGTGATCGTCCCAAAGAGGGAGGCCCAGGCCACCTTCTGTGGGGTGATCGATAGGGGGGCTCTGTGGAACTGGGGAACCAAGGGTGTGTGGCGGCAGATGCGGGCAGCGCCTGGCCAAGGTGGGTGAGGGCAGGGGGTGGGGCCGCGAGGCAGCCGGGGCCATAAGGCAGCTGGGGCTGCAAGGGCCCTGGCAGCCGGAGCTGCGAAGGCCTACCCTTGCACAAATTTCATGCATTAGGCCTCTAGTGAAATAATAGTAGGTACCATCTGTTGAGCCCCTGACTTACATGCCATGCACTGTGATGTGCTCGGTGTACACTACCGTGAATTCTTTCCACGAGTGTTTCTTGAGTGCCTCTTATGTGCCAGGCACCCTAGTTTCTGGGAATACCACAGGCCACAGGGACAGACAGTCCCTGCCTTTGGGGAACCCACATTCTAGTGCTTATAGACAAGTATCTAATATCATGTCAATGATAAATGCTGTGAAGAACAGCAAAGCAGGGTAAAAGCATGGGAGGATCCAGGTGCATGGAGGGGATGCTTTAGGGCAGCCCCTCTGAAGATGTGACCTGGGGGGACTGGTGTCCACGGTGAGATGAGGGTGGTGTGCGCAAGGCCCAGTGTGGCTGGGATGGGATGAGGGAGGAGGAGGGGGCAGAAGAGTAGACGGACAAATGACTAAGCCATGGAGGGCCTTGCGGGAAATAAGCATGTCAGGTTTCATTCTGAGGACAATGGGAAGCTCCCAGGAACTGTGAGCAGGGGAGAGATACCTGGGAGCAGACTCTGAGACCATAGGTAGGAGACTTGCTCTCTGGCTGTAAGAACGGGAGACAGGCCAACTGGAGGAGGCAGAGGGTGTCTCCCGAACTGATCCTGCTGTGGCCCATGGCGTTGGGATGACCCTTCAGAGTTTTCCCAGTTGAGGCAAAGGGCTGGACCTTGTAAGCAGCATCAACCAGTTGGTGTCTCCTGAGAGGGGTGGCAAAGCTGGGCGAGGCAGCTCCCTTGGGGTTGGCAGATGCCTGAAGAGGTGCCGGCCACGGGCCACCAGCAGTCAACAGTGCAGCAGCTGGACTATGACACCTCAGTCCTAAAAAGGGCATCTGGGTGCACACTCCAGCTCCCACAATGCATCTGCTTGTGTTCAATACTCACAACAAGCCTCCACGTTAAGCATTTTCAGCTCCTTTCTGAGACTCGGGGGATTTAAGCAAAACTGTTCAAGGTCACTTACTAGCATATCTGAGCACAAGGGCCATGTGTGTAAAAATGTAAAATACACCGTAAAATTGCCATTGTAGCCATTCTAAGCGTGCAGTTCAGTGGCATTAATAACATGCATATTGTATAACGATCATCACCATCATCTCTAGAACATCTTCCATCTTATAAAACTGAAGCTCTGTACCCATTAAACAATAACATAATACAACAATACTATTAATATTAAACATAATAACAATAATGTTAAACAGTAACTCCTCATTCCTCTCTCCCTCCAGCCCCTGGCACTGACCTGTCTAATTTCTGTCTCTGAATTTCACTACTCTAGGGACCTCATATAAGTAGAACCATACTGTATTTGGCTTTTTGTGTCTGGCTTATTTCACTGAGCATAATGTCTTCAAGGTACATCCATGTTGTAGCATGTGTCAGAATTTCCTTTAAAAAAAATCCTCACCAGAGGATATGTTTATTGATTTTTTAGAGAGGAAGGGAGAGAGAGGAGAGAGAGAGAGAGAGAGAGAGAGAGAGAGAGAGAGAGAGAGAGAGAGAGAGAAAGAAAGAAACATCTTCCATATGCTCCCCAACTTGGAATCGAACCTGCAACCTAGGTATGCGCCCTGACCAGGAATCAAACCTACAACCTTTGTGGTGTATGGGATCATGCTCCAACCAGCTGAGCCGTATGACCAAGGCTCCTTGTTTTTTAAGATTGAATAATACTCCATTGTGTGAACATACTACATTTTGTTTATTTGTTCTGTTGATGGGCATAATAGCCACCATTTGGCTGTTCTTTGAACATGCCTGTAAAAATGTCTGAATCCCCATTTTTTATTATTTGGGGTATATACCCAAAAGTGGAATTGTTGGATCTTATGCTAGTTCCATTTTTAATTTTTTAAGAAACTTTCATACCATTTTCCACAGTAGTTGCACCATTTTACATTCCCAATAGCATTGCACAGGGTTCCAATTTCTCCACATCCTTGCCAACACTTCTTTTCTTTCCTTTATTCCTTTTCTTTTCTTTGGATAATAGCCATCCTAATGGCTGAGAAGTGGTATCTCATTGTGGTTTGGAGACCATGCATTTTTTATGCCACCCTGCATCTCAGAAAGCAATCCAAGATTGCCAGCGTGCACCCAATCCCATGATTCCTTCTGCAGGTGAAGCTCAGATG
The DNA here is from genome assembly GCF_964212035.1 of Myotis nattereri. Lineage (NCBI taxonomy): Eukaryota > Metazoa > Chordata > Mammalia > Chiroptera > Vespertilionidae > Myotis > Myotis nattereri. The sequence continues at coordinate 94,655,565 of NC_138081.1, read as the reverse complement.
TTTTCCTTGGGTTAACAGTGAGCTGCACAAGACACTCTGCATGTCCCCTGAGACCTCCAGACACCTGAAGAACAATACAGACTTTGGCATCATGTCCTGAATCAGTCTTTACAGTTCTGCTCAAGGACCCTAAATAGTTTATAAACTTGTGCTTTTCTTTGCACACTTAACAGTTGGCATAATTTTTATCATAAATTTAAATATTTTGTTGCAAAAATGTAATTGCTATCGTATTGTAAAATTGACATTTTATTTTTAATTATTTTTTCAAAAATATAGTTGTATTGATTTCAGAGAGGAAAGGAGAGGGAGAGATAGAAACATCAATGATGAGAGAGAATCATTGATCGGCTGCCTCTTGCATGCTCCCTGCTGGGGATCGAGCCTCCAACCTGGGCATGCGCCCTTGACCCGAATCGAACTTGGGGCCCTTCCGTCCGCAGGCTGATGCTCTGTCCACTGAGCCAAACTACCTAGGGCAATATTGACATTTTAAAATAAAACTGTTGCATAACTATTTTAAATGTGTACAAATGGCATTTAAGTCCTATAACAGTATGTTACTCACCATCATCAATTTAAGAAATATACAAACAAGCTTATCCTTAGCAAGCAAAATTTATATATTTTTTGTTTTCTCTTTGAAATTTTATTTCCATCTACTTCCCCTTCAGAATTTATGCTAATGTGTTATTTATGATGAACATCTTTTACTGAGCATCCTGTCATACTTTTATTTATCAAGCACATGTATAAAAATATAAATTTATACACTTACAAATTCCTGTGACCCTAGGCTTTAAGTGTTTTCTCGATCGAGTTATCATTACTAGTATTGCACAATTGATTGAAACAACCTGAATGAATAGACTATTTTGATAAATACTAACATAAAAAAGAAAGTATTATTGGAAGCTTACATTTCTTAATAAGACAGATGCTGCTGTCCCCTTTCCAAACATTATATTATTGTGGATAAATATTACTTATGGCTACAATGACAAAGTGTTTAGCATTCATTCTATTTCTATTTTCCATTTTCTAGAGATGAAAAATCCTTGCTCTGATAAATAGGAAGATGGGAATGAAAAGAGTATTTTAATAAAAATGTCCTTTAATTTTTAGAACTCCTTCCAACTTCACTGCCCCAAATCACATGATAATCCATTGTCAAATATTAGTTTTAATGATCTATCAGCTGACAACACTATTTCTTTTTTCCATCAATTTTGTTGAAAGCAAGGTATTGGGAACCACCTGACTTGCAAAGGATTTGCTACCAATCTGTTATGGGTCAAATTAAATCCCCGCCAAATTCATATATTGAAGTCCTAACCCCCAATACTCTCAAATGTGGCCTTGTCTGAAAATGATGTCATTGTAGATATGAGTACTTAAGATGAGGTCTTTAGGGCATTCATACACTATGACCGGTGTCCATATGAAAAGGGGAAATTTGGACAGAGGGATAGACATGCACAGAGGTAAGAGGATGTAAGGACAGTGGGAGAAGATGGCCATCTACAAGCCCAAGGAACAGATCCTTCCTGCGCAGCCTCAGAAAGAACCAACCCTCCCCATGCCTTGACTTTGGACTTCTAGCCTACAGAAGCTTTGCTATATCCCCTACATCAGAGTTTTTATGGCCACACTAGAGACCTGGTGCATGAAAATCATGCACTGGGGCAGCGGGGAGGGTCCCTCAGCCTAGCCTGTGCCCTCTCCCAGTGTGATACCCTTTGGGGGATGTCCACCTGTCTGCTTAGGCCTGCTCCCCTGGGAATCGGGTCTAAGCTTGCAGTCAGACATCCCTCTTGCAGTCCGGGACCCCTTGTTCCTTACCACCTGCCTGCAGTGGAGACAGGAGAGGCTCCCGCCACTCCCGTGGCGCGTGCCAGCGTGAGCCTGACTTGTGGCTGAGTGGCGTGCCCCCTGTGGGAGTGCACTGACCACCAGGGGGCAGCTCCTGCATTGAGTGTCTGCCCCCTGGTGGTCAGTGCGTGTCATAGTGACCAGTAGTTCTGCGGTTTGGTCTATTTGCATATTAGCCTTTTATTATGTACTAGAGGCCTGGTGCACAAAATTTGTGCACCGGATGGGGGGTGGTCCCTCAGCCCGGCCTGCACCCTCTCACAATCTGGGACTCCTTGGGGATGTCTGACTGCCAGTTTAGGCCCGATCTCACAGGGATCCCTGTAGGATATGGCCTAAACCGGCAGTTGGACATCCCTCTCGCAATCCAGGACCACTGGCTCCTAACTGCTCTCCTGTCTGCCTGCCTGATTGCCCCTAACCACTCACCTGCCTGATGCCCCTAATCGCTTGCCTACCTGCCTGGTCACCCCTAACCACTTGCCTGCCTGCCTGGTCACCCCTAACCACTCTGCCTGCCTGCCTGATCATCCCTAACTGCCTATGCCTCAGCTCCCACTGCCGCGACTTCATCCAGAAAAAATGTCCAGAATCATGTCCAGAAGGTCGTTTGGCTGTCCAGTCTAATTAGCGTATTATGCTTTTATTATTATAGAGGATGTGTTTATTAATTTTCTAATGAAAGAGGTAATAATTACTCATGGTTAAAATTCAGACAATACTCACAGGTTTGAAGTAGAAAGTAAAAAATGACTAATAAAACATCTAGAGAGAACTACTGCTAACATTCCAGACAGGTCCTTCCAGACATGTTGACTTATAATGTGTTTCTTCACATAACAATGCATGTGAAGATAAATATACTTCACTTTTAATGGCTGCATAATATTTTATTAATTGTGGGACTGTTTGAATCCCTTAATGATAAACATTTATCTTGTTTCCAGTGTATCACTGTTTTCTCGTTTCGAGTTCCATTTCTTTCTTGATAATGAGGTCTAATATCTTTTCCTGTTTTTTATAACCCATTCATTCTTCACAGATGAGAAACACTGTAATGGTCAAAGGTCTTTATTGAAAACATTAGTTCCACTGTCACCTCTTTTCTTTCCTTTTCCTCCACCAAATGCTGTTAACATGTTTATGTTCCCAGAGTCACAAGCCAGGGGTTTTCCTGGGCATTTCTTTTTCAGTTTCATATAAGTTTTCTGAAATTCCCTGGTAACCTGCCCCCATTATTTTTTTCTTTTGACTTTTTTTGTATATCCATTCCATATTCCTTATTTATTTCATATTTGCACGTTCACATTCCAGACCATTAAATAAGATGGTTTTGAGCATTTCCTGCCTGTAACCTCTATGGCAAGACATTCACCACCTTCCACCTCTGCCTCCCACCTACCTTTTCTGTGCCCCCAAGTATCCCGTTCTCAGACCCACCAGTTCCCACTGGTTGCAGGTTCCCTCCTTTACTTAAGTCGTTCTCTTGCCCTGGAATGGCCTCTACCGTCATCTAGGGCTCCGTCAGGATCCAGCTGAAATGCCCGCTCTCAGGAAGCCTGCTCTGATCCCGTTCTCAGCTGAAATTAATTCTTTCCTCACAGCACTTTACTATTACCCCCACCATGTGCTCATTAGGGAAAACATTTATGCAGCGCCCATGGTGTACTCGGAAGTGCAGGGGCAGATTCAAAGGACAAGCCCTGGTATCCACTCTCTAGGACTCTTGGGCCCCTGGGGAGGAGGAAAGGTGAACACCTCACTTCAGCCCAGTGTCACAAATGCCGAAATGCAGGTAGGTGCCAGGTGCCACCCAACCACAGGCATGGTTGGCTTTTACTTGATGCATGCTTTCCCTTAGAAGTCAGGATCCTGGGGTCAGACCCATTTTTAAATTCTCCTTCGGATCCGGGAGGAATGTGTACTTTTTGGAGAGTGGGCTCCCACCCGCATCCTGAGCACGTGTCTCAGGTGTGTGTGCTCAGGGGGAGGGAGGGGCGGGGGCAGGCACAGGTCCAAACCCATCACCCGCACTTCCCGGAGCCAGTCCACTTTGAGCATCTTTCTTCTCCCCTGAAATGATGCACAATCCCCTCCAGATTTAGAAGTCCTGACCATTTCACGAAAGTCTGGGAATTAAGACTTTTCCAGAAATGGTGGAGGTCAGTTAACGATCTAGCAGTGGTTCTCAACCTTCTGGCCCTTTAAATACAGTTCCTCATGTTGTGACCCAACCATAAAATTATTGTCGTTGCTACTTCATAACTGTAATGTTGCTACTGTTATGAATCTCAGTGTAAATATCTGATATGCAGGATGGTCTTAGGCGACCCCTGGGAAAGGGTCCTTCGACCGCCAAAGGGGTCGCGACCCACAGGTTGAGAACCGCTGACAGGTTCCTGGCAGCGGCAGGGCGGGCTGCGCCCTCATCAGACGCACTTCCCTCGAGGCCCCACGGGCATCCCACACGGGCCTGGAACCCGGGCACCTCGCTGCAGGCCGCGGGCGAGATCCCGGAGCGGGCCCTGCGGCGGCCGCGCCCTCGGAGCCCGCGGGCCGCTCCAGCTCTTCGCGCCGCCCAGACCCCGTCCGCGCCCGGCTCCGGCCCGGGTTTTACGGGCCGCCCGTCGCCACGCTCGCCGAGCAGGGAGCCGGCGCCGCCGAAGCTGCTGAGCCGGGGGCGTGGGGGCCGCGCACGCGCGCCCGGGGGGTGGCGGGTCCCCCTCCCCGGCTCCGCGCGCCCCGCACCGTCGCGCCGCCGCCCCCCGCCCGCAGCCGCCGGTCCGGACCCGGGCGCCCCGCGCCAGCAGCGCCCGCCTCCCCCGCCCGCGTCCCGTCCCCGCGGCCGGGAAGGAACGGTCTTGGCTCTCCCCGCCCGGCCCGCGCCAGCGCCCGCTCCTCCCCCGCCGCGTGTTTTCCGCCCCAGTAACGATCGCGCCGCACAAACAAGCCTCGGGTGCCCTTTGCCAAGCGGGCGGGAGGGCATCGCGCTGGGCGCGGGCGGGCCATTTTCAGGGCGCGTCTCTGGGGCCGCTGAAAGTCTTGTTTTCTCCCCAAAGTAGAAGTTGTGGGGGCGGGGGCGGCGAGGGGCCGCTTCCAACTGCTGCACACGCTTCGAATAGTTGTCAGTAAAATCAAACTGACGTCAGCCCCGGGGAAAAAGATAGGTCTCTTTTGTTCTCATGTTCTCTCCCCTTCCCTAGCGATCAAAGGCAAAAAACATTTTTGGGAGGTGGGGGCAAAGACAAAAAAGGAGAGAAAAAAATGCCATGCGAAGAGATATGTCCCATTAGCGGCGCAGCCGGGCGGTGGGAATGTTTAATGCATGCACCAGGCCTTTTGAGCACCCTCGCTCGGCTGGGCTCAGTAGTGCCGGAAGGTTAGTTGCATATCCTGTGGCTGATCTGAAATTCGATCAGCAGAGGGGGCACAGAAAAGAAAAGCATTTTAATGGGAATCAATAGAGGATCATAGGTCCTGGAAGGAAATACGTGTTGATTAAAAATGCCACAAGATGAGTAAAATGTTCACGACTGGTTTAAAAATAAAAGGAGAAAAAGGAGAGAGAGAGAGATCCCTTAGCCATCTATTTTCTGTGTGTGTTTGCCAGAGAGGCAGTCAGCAAACCAACAGTTTGTGTAAAGCTTCAAGCTACAGCAGGCAAATTTAAAGCTGTATGCTCGGAACAGCGCAATAAATACTTAGGGAAAATGCATTCCTATTTCTAGTTGCGGCTCACTCATGCATTATACAAAACAGCCGGCTGCGGTAGCAGGCACAATACGGTGCACTGTGACTTAAGTTCTTCGAACTAAATTCTCAGGCTTTTAACACTTGAGAACAAAACATATACTTACTTTTTTTTTTCCAAATAAAAAATTAAACTTAGAGCTTTGAAAGAAATCACAGACTTAAATGATCTGAAGCTTTAAAAAAATGTGGTCTAAGAAACAATGTGATACCTGTGAGAGTGAGAGGGTAGGGTGGGGAGTTGACGGTTCGGTGTGGTAGCATATTGATTGGGTTTGGAGTGGAAAGTTATTGCCCTGTGGGTAGAGAAAGTTATCAACAAGGTGATAAAAACGGTTGAGAGTTCTATGGCTGGTTGTTATCTGCCAACAACACTGGCAAAGGGGCAAAGGCCTTTTCAACCCACTCTAACAGAAAAACGCATACACCCTTGTGTGCAGGGCCTATCCGAGAGGAATCGCTAGCATTTAGATGTTTACATGTTTAACAAAGTCCATTTTCATGAGGGAAGTCAGATAAGGACCTGGTGGAACCTTCCTTTCAATAGCCTTTTGAGGATGCTTACCCTTACCTATCAGGGCATTTGTGAATGAAATAATGTCTGTAAAGCACATTGTGTAATGTTGGGGATATTTACACATTTTTTTCCTTCTCCAAAGATGCCCCCACCCAGGAGCCAGGCCTCCTTTCTTCACACTTTGTAGTGGTGCAGCGGTTCTCAACCTGTGGGTCGCAACCCCTTGGGGGGGTCAAACGACCCTTTCACAAGGGTCGCCTAAGACCATCGGAAAACACATCTATAATTACATATTGTTTTTGTGATTAATCACTATGCTTTAATTATGTTCCATTTGTAACAATGAAAATACACCCTGCATATCAGATATTTACATTACAATTCATAACAGTAGCAAAATTACAGTTATGAAGTAGCAACGAAAATAATTTTATGGTTGGGGGTCACCACCACAGGCGGAACTGTATTAAAGGGTTGCGGCATTCGGAAGGTTGAGAAACACTGTAGTGGTGCCTTGAGTCTGGGCTGAAGTGACCCTATGCCTTTCCAGGCAGATCACAAGGATCTTGCTGCTTCTATACCTGGGTCTATTAGAATGCCCCCTCTTGGGACACGCTCAGGATCCAACTGCATTCTTTCTAAACAAAATTTTATCCTCATCCAAGGATATGTTTACTAATGAGAGAGAGAGAGAGAAAGATGGGAAGAGAGAGAAATTTTGATGTGAGAGAGAAACATGGATCCGTTGCCTCCCATTTGTGCCAGACCTGGGAACGAACCAGCAACCTAGATATGTGCCCTGATGGGAATAAAACTGCAATCTTTTTTGGGGGTACGGGATGAGGCTCTGACCAATTGAGCTACCCAGCCAGGGCTCTAGCTGCATTCTTTGAGAAGCATGTGTGACCAGATCACCTGGAGTGTACAACTTGAAAACATGCAATTGCTCTCAGCTATGAACTCCCAGCCATGAGCTCCCGCCAGCAGATAACATCAACTGCCAGCCAACTGCATCCGCCTTCCTGGACATCCAGTTCTCTTGCACCCTCTGATGAGTCCAGCCCCAGCTGCCGGCTGGCTAATTGCACAAAAGACTTTAAGCAAGAAGTGGCTCACGGAGCTCCATCAACCCACGGCACCAGGAGAGATAATAAATAAGTACATAAAATAGTCAAATGCTAACTTTATCCATTTCTTAATTTTATAGCAGGTACTAAAGCTGTTCGTTGAAAAAAAAACCCACATAAATGAAATAAGCTAGCTGCTTGGCAATCTCTTCCTCATGCCCCCTGGGTTATTCTTCATCTCCCCCCAATACCATGTTAGCCCTTATTCCTGAAGGCTACTTTGCTGGGTGGTGGCACCACAAAGACTCAGAATTCTGTAAGCCCTTTTCCTGGGGCTTACACTCCAACCGGGAAGAGAAGATGAAGATGCTTTTTCCAAGAAGGAGAAGCCATTTGTGTAGTCTCGGTCCTGGCGTAGCAGTGATGTTGAACCGTGTGTTGTTAAATGCAAATATTGCTTATTTCCTATCACATGCACTTGGGAGGGAGGAAAAGCTATCTAGGCTTTGAGCTGCCCTTTGCTCACACGGATTGTTTTTCTTCTGCTGCTTCTTTCTGGTAGAGTTCTACCTTTTCCGGGGTCTTCAAATGTTAGATTTCAGGAGGGCACGTTTCTCCCAGGTTAGGAGCCACGAACCTGCGCAGATCTAGTATCTTTATTGATTTAGTATTTGTAATACTGAATATACATCTCCCCGTGTGCAGTGCAGTCAGTGCCCCTTGGCCGTTGGTTGAGAGTAAACAATGGTTTCCATGTGGAAGGAATAGAGCTTGCACGGGCCCCCCTTTTCTCCGAAACCTGCTGCATCTACCATTTGCTTCACTGCCCAGGGCTCCAGTGGTCACGGGGGCTTCTCTCCATCATGAGAATTCTGCCTGAGGAGGGTATCAGGGAAGGGTGGGGAGGTGTAGGCGGGGCATCAATTGAGGCTCACAAATAACTACTGCTTAATACACATTTCAAATGTTTGTTTTTTTCCCTTTATACATTTACTATGAAAGTTTAAATAGATCTTTTTAACAAGGATTTTTGATCTGGTTGATAAATGTGTGCGTACATACACACAGCAAGTGAGTCCTGTGACAAAGTTTTTTCAGAACAAAGTGGTCTGCTACTCTTGACGGCTCCTCACAGATCCTTCGGAAATTGTATTCTGAATGTGAGTTACCACAACTTGATGGAATGGACATTGCTTTCTGGAACGCACCAGTTGGGAAGTGTAGTGTCTTCTCCAAGGTGCTGGCCAACGTTGATCCCACCCGCTTGCTGCTGTCTGGCTTGGTTTAGATCACCTCCGCAGTGGCTGATCATGCTTCATTCCCATCAGATGGTCTTGGGGGGCGGGTGGGGTGTTGAGCCTGGCTCTTGAACTGTGGCCCTTTTCATAAGCTTGAAAAGTGTGTACCATGCATTTAATTCTTCATTCATTCATTCATTCATTCAACACACCTGCATTATCTGTCTACTGTGGGCCAGACACTGTAATAGGGGCTGGGTTACAACAGAGCAACACACAATTATTGCCTTCCAACAGCTTCCGGGCCTGTTGGAAAGACCCTTAGGTCTTTTTTTTTTTTTTTTTAGATGATTTTATTGATTTTTTTACAGAGAGGAAGGGAGAGGGATAGAGTTAGAAACATCGATGAGAGAGAAACATCGATCAGCTGCCTCCTGCACACCCCCTACAGGGGATGTGCCTGCAACCAAGGTACATGCCCTTGACTGGAATCTAACCCGGGACCCTTCAGTCCGCAGGCCGACGCTCTATACACTGAGCCAAACCGGTCAGGGCAAGACCCTTAGGTCTTAATCAAATAAATGCTGAGAGGGAGACAGGAGTGTTTTACAATCAGGGGATGGAGAAGGGGGAAGCCTCAGAGTGTCTGACCTAGAAAAATGACTGGGAATGAGCCAGGCGGTGATGACTGGGGCTGGGGAAATGCACGTAGAAGGGAGGTTGGAATCGCAACTATCTGAGATGTTTCGTGGGGGTTACTAACTTTTCCCTGGGGTCTATAAAGACACCTGGACATGGAGATGTTTAAGCTCGTCCTGACATTAAGAAAAAATGTAAGCCACTCAGTCATCTTTTAAGTTACAAGCTGTTTTTTCAGACAGAATGTGCCCACTTTCACTCATGGCTCTCAACAGTGGCTTCTCCTGAATGTGGTGGTCCCTCTGAAGCAGTTTCATCTGAGTTACTGGTAGTAGCTGCCATTTTGGGAAAGTGTTTTTTTTCCTTCCATATGGTTATTGTACCTCAGTGTCACTGCTGATGTTGGTTATGGTCTATAATATTAGCTGCTTTCTTTTGTATCTACACACATTCTGAGGTGTGTGTTGTGCAGTGATCACCACCATCCATCCCCAGAACTCCCTGCTCTCTCCTTCTGCCCCTGGAATAGCCCATTCTGCTCTGTCTCCACGGATTTGACTACTCTAGGTACTGCACATAATCATTGTGAATTTTAAGTTTTTTGGCAGAATGGGTTATCAGACTTGAAATGGTGCTGGAGAAGTAAGTTATAAAACGAATTGCCGAATGTTTTTAAATACATTTAAGTGTTCTGCACATAGATTTTTTGATTTTGTATGAATGTGTAATTTATTCTGAAGCTGGTGCTATCAATGTGTTTGAAGTCATCATCTTTGGGGTCAAAACTTTTAGCCTGATAAAGACTATTGAACAATTAGGATGGCATCATTGTACTATAAATTAAGTCATGAGGTTCTGTCTCATCTAAATTGATTGGATCTTCCTTTTATATGTAAAATTATGTGTCTATCAGCCAAAACAACCGTATCCAATATTCCTTAGCACAACTTTGTTATTAGCTAAATGTGTTATTTTACACATTTTTGAAGATAAATAAAAAGAAGATTTTTATCTCATATATCCAAGAAATTATATTTTATACAGGCATAAAATTTTCTTAATTTTAAATAGTAAAACTGATTCTGAGAAAGATGAGAAATGATAGCTTACATTGTCCCAAACCTTTGTAAAAAATATATTACACAGTAAGATTATAGACATACTTTTAGATTAAAAATAATTTTATTGCCAGGTTATCCCTGTGAAAATTTAATTAATAAAAATTATGAATTGCAGTAAAAATAACTTCCATAATGGCAAAACTTAGGCTTTTACAGCTTTCTGCTTTCAATATGATGTCATCTTTGCCAAAATGATTTAAAGAAGGCCTTCACTCTTAGAACTAATTTCTTTATAGGTATTGCAGTTCTTAGGTTGCAGTAAAGACAGAGGAACCTCATTAATTCTCACTTTGCTAATCCATAAACCCTATAATTTCCACAACAATTCCTTAGCAATATCATTTTACTTCACAGGAAACATTTTATAGCAGGGAGCTCAAGGCAAATCTTGAATCACTAAGAATTCGTTACTTTTGCCAAATATACTACAGGCCATTCACTAGCTGACTATCATAAAGTATTATGACTCTACTACATTTATTGGAATAAGCTAGTAAAGCAAATATCATGATTTCAAATTCAGATGTAAAAAAAAACCAACATTTTTCCATACATAAATATATATATTTTGTGGTAGATTGTTACAATAATGCCCCCCCCCCCCAATGAACTACACTTTCTTATATTTATGTACTTTTGCACCTTCAGTTAGGAGGTTGAGTACATTTTTTCCATTTGTTGACTTGTGACTTGATTTGACCAATACAATATGACTAAAGTGACATTGGGTAGCTTCTAGTGGCTCTAAAGCTTCCACTTTTTTAAAATATATGTTTAATGATTTCAGAGAGGAAGGGAGAGGGAGAGAAAGAGATAAAAACATCAACGATGAGAGAGAATCATTAATAGGCTGCCAACGAGCCCACAACTAGGGCCTGTGCCCTGACCAGGAATGGAACCATGACCTCCTGGTTCATAGATGGACGCTCAATCACACCGCCAGGCACTAAAGCTCCACTTTTGCCCTCTGGTAACCCGGAGACTTCCATGCTGAGAATAAGCCCAGATGGAAGACCTTCTGGTGATAAAGGCCCAGGTGAGCTCCCCCAACTTGCCAGCTGATCAAAGCCCAGGCAAGACCAGCAGCCGGACTCCTCCATCAAAGCCACAAAGGCATGAGAAAGAATATATCGTGGCTGTTTCAAACCATTACAGTTAAGAGTGTTTTGTTGTGCAGTAATAAGTAACTGATACAGAAACTGGTATCTGGCAGTGGGTAAAATTATGACGAAAATCTGAAACGTGGCGTTGGCTTTGGGAGTGGGCGGCAGGTGGAGGAGGAAAGGGCAGCGAGGAGCTTGTTCGCAGAAGCTGGAAGAGCAGTGAGAACATGGCTATTGGACTTTGGAAAGGGGTGACCCATGTTGGGTAAAAGGCAACTGATGCCACGGTAACTTGGAAGATAGAAAACGGGCCTAATGAACTGATGAACTTGGCCAGGGCAAAACGCTGAATGTGCTTATTGACTCTTATGTTTATTTTTATTTTTTTGTAATCTGAGAAAAGAGGGAAGTGGACCAAAGAATGAAATGTTCAGTTTCTAATTAGAACAGAGTGGGGACTCTAAGCTCTTTATATGCTGGCGGGAAGCTGGAACTCCTTCATAACTTTTTGACTCTTGACAAATAACTGTTCGGAACCTCAGTGTCCTCCTGTGTAAGTGAAGACTATAATCCTGTGGGTCGCGACCCCTTTGGGGGTTGAACGACCCTTTCACAGGGGTCGCCTAAGACCATCCTGCATATCAGATATTTACATGACGATTCAGTAGCAACATGACAGTTATGAAGTAGCAATGAAAATAATTTTATGGTTGGGTCACCACATGAGGAACTGTAGTTAAAGGGCCAGAAGGTTGAGAACCACTGCTCTAATCCTTCTGTGGCCTGATTGTTGTGAGAATTTAATCAGATGGTGCATATACATCCCCTGCTGTAGGGGCTTGATAAGTGGCAGCTGTGGTGGGGGTGACTTCTCTGAAGCCCAGTGTTTCCTTGGGGCCCGACTGCAGGCCTGGACGCTTGGTCCATGCTCTGCACGCAATGCCCTTCCCCATCGTTACTGTGCTCCCATTTCCTGGGTTAACCAAGGGGGTGAGGCAAGAGTGGCCCCCCGGCCTATTTGTAGCATCACTTCTGTTGAACCACCGCCATGAGCCCACCTTCCCACGTGGGCAGGAAGGCAGGAGCGCTCTCTTCTCCCACCAAAGGCTTCGGTAACTATGACTCTAAGCGGCAGAGGAACAAAGACTGATGAGGCAGCAGCAAACCCAGAACAATGTGTGGGAACATGGAGAAGACTCCTGAGTTCCTCATTGGTATGTGAGCCACACCCTGAGGCTCAGACAACAATCACTGCCAGGCGCACTGTCTTTGAGCACAAAGGACAACCAAGTATAATACTGTCGGCCGTTCGGTCCAACTTTCTTGCTGGTAACATTTTCAATTTTTTATTTTTCTCACTCCTTGACAATATCATGATTTCTCCCTCCAGGGGATGAGACTTCAGGCCCCGGCCTATTTCCCTGCTTAGCTATTATTTGATGTTCTATTATAAGCCTCTGGCAGCCTGCAGACACAGAAACCTTTTCTTTTTAGGGCTACACGCGGGGATGGTGCCGAGGACCGACCCCCAAGATCTCACTCATCTTAAGAATGAGGTTGCGGTCTCAGAGGTCGTGATTGAAGAGCCAGATCACGCAGACGCGGCAGAAGCCGCCCCTGCCAAGCGCCCCTATTATCTGAATTAAAAACTCGGTGCCCGATTCCAAGCGGTGTGCTCATTCCAAAAGCTGCTCCGGTTTCTGGCGTCATTGGAGTCTTAGGTCATCGCAGCCTAAAATACCGCGGCTCCTCCTGTCGGCACCTCCTAAGAAGACCCCACATTGTTCGGGAAAAGCAGTGTCAATATGATGTATTTTCTAATTTGGAAAATGAAAAAAAAAAAAATCTTTTTTTCTCCCAAACAAGGTAGGGAGCAAGGAAGGAAGCAGCTTTGGGGTTCACAGTAACATTACATGATTTTTAAGTGAAAGTATCTTTCAAGCTCAAAATGCATTCAAAAATGCCTGCTTTGGATTTAGCTTGGCTTGGTTGTTTACCTTGCAACTTTAACGATCACTCAAGGGGTGTGTGACGCTGTGCCCATCAGAGAGGACGTGGGTGAGCGAAGGCGGAAAAGACGGGTAGTTCTCAGTTCATTGTAAACCCGCGCTCATGGACAGCGATGGTTGCTGTCTAGTTTTTTGCGAGAAGCCACGGTGCAGGCAGGCTCCTCGCGGAGAAACTTTGCAAACGGAAAATGGCTCTAAAAATGGACTCGGCCGGATGGCTGGCTTTGAAGGGACTTGGACAGGAGCTCTGGTGCTGTGAGAGCACAGGGCAGCCGGGGACACGCTGGGGACACTGTGCCGCCCTGTGCCCGCCGGCTCTGAGGGCTGAGGGCGGCCGTGGGCCGGTGCTGCAGCCCGGGAGCTCCTAAGTGGCAGGGACAGCTCCTGCCGCTGCAGCGCGACCTCTGGGGTCTGCCCTGCCCACGTGGGAGGGTCTCAGACCTGCAGGCCACCGGCTCCTCGCCTCGAAGATAAGGGGTTGGGATGATCTGTGAGGCCTCTTTCCATTCGAAATGCTATGACTATGAAATGAAGCCCATTTGACCTCAACGTGAGACCGGAAACCTCGGGGGGTGTGCACGAGAGGGGAAGGGATTGCATCGCAGATAATAAAACAGTCCTTGCTGTCTTAGTCCTGCCTTTTTCTCCATCTCGAAGGGCTCCTTCCTCAGTGCCTACGATGTGCTCGCTGCTGAGTAGAATCAGAGCCTCTGAGAGAGGAAGTGACTAACCCAGGAAGCAACCAATCACCGTCCAAGGCCATGTCTAGTTCTGGGGGACCAGTGTGCAGGGCAGGATGGAGGAGAAAGGGGGCATCGGGTACCTTTCTGTGCAGATTTCACCTTGGGCACCAGGCTAGCCTGGGCCTCTTGCTGTTTCACTTTGACCCCTGCTGCTTCCCCGAGCAGCAAGCACCAGCCTCGCCCTGCTCTCCTCTCTGCCTGCTTCTGTTACTGTCACATTCACGGGGGCGGGAACGCCTCGCGAATTAGTGGGCACTTCACCACTGTTGTTGGCCTGCCCGATGACTGGGAGGAAGGAGGGAAGGAGCAGATCTGAGAGGTGGGATTTCTCGCAGGGCGTGAAGGCTGGGCACGTTAGTCTTTGCAGAGAGGGTGTGGGGCGACTTGTGAAAGGCCGGCTGCCTCACACAGTAGGTCGGTGACTGTCTTTTCTGGGCGCTTCTAGGCAAATGAAAGGCCCGGGCAAAACCCCGAAGACCCCCGATCCTGTCTTCTCCACGGATACAGTGGGTCTGAGGAGGCATTTCATCGTAACTGCACCTTGCACTTGGGACAATAAGACATCACCGGTGAGTTAATCTCGCGGCCTCCTTTCTCAACACCCCGTCACGTCACTCACACAGTAACCTCTGCTCCCGCCCCACGCGGGGGCCCTGCAGAGTCACCTGAGGTTGGCGCTGAAGTTATCTGAGGGATGGTTCATTCGGGGGGGTTGCTCCCCAATGTCTCCTGCACCTTATGATCGCTGGGGGAGCTTTTAAAAAATACTAGGGCTTTGGCCTCTCCCCCTCCCCCCAGATTTGAACTTAATTGGTCTGGGAAGGAGAGGCCCAGGCCCGGGGTTGGTTTACAAGGCCCCCAGATGATTCTAAAATGCAGCCAGGGTCAAAGCCACCAGCCTTAGTCACCCCCCTCGCTTTATTCACGAGGAAACCCAGGCCCAGAGAAATCAAGCGACTTGTCTAAAAGTGACAGGCTGCGATTCCCTTCAGAAATACAGCAGAGAAGGTGCAAAGTGTCTCTGGGTTGACAATTTTCAGTTGGCCTGATTCGGTGGTGAATTAAGTGAATGTAGGCTGGATAATTAAGTCCTCGCTGCAGACCAAGGGCTGCAGCAGAGAAGTGGAGGGGGCCTGCCGGGCTGATGGCAAGCCTGGGGGTTCAGGGTGCAGAAGTGTGTGCCCCCGGGACCCGCATGCCATGGAGACCACAGATTCATGATGCGGAGCCTTCCGATGGGCCACCAAGGAAGGGCTGGAAATGACAGCCGCGGCAGGGTGGCCCCGGGGATGGTCCCGGTGTGGTGTTTCTGTGGAAAGCCGTAGTTCAGAGCCCACTGTCTTGACTTGCTCTGCTCTGGGTGGCCCAGTACTGTCAGCCTGGGGCGCTTTCTCCCCTTTGCAAGAGGTCTTTCAGTAGAGGCCGGACCATTGCATCAGAAAAGCCCAGGCTTCCTTGTTCTGCTGGGTGTTCTCCATCGTGCCAGGAAAAGGGAATGGACAATACACCTTCGCTACCGACCTATTCTTCTCAGACTTACACATCGTGGGAGAACCAGCTGTCACTGCCACTGAGGACAAATGAAACTCCAACAGACCCCTCCCACCCGGTCAGTGACGGTGAAAAACAATACGGACTCCAGGTGACAGGCAACATGAAAGGATGAACCCAGGGGCCAGGAAGGACTCCCAGTGTTCAGGGACACCCTGAAGCCAGATGTGGGGCTGGCCCTCTTCTTGCTGTCATCATTCTCTGTTTTGCAGCTCCTGGTCCCTTGGCTGTGCTGTGGGAAGGGACTGGTAAACCCCACTGAAGGCAGCTGCCCTCAGAGAGAGCTGTGGTCAGTGGTTAACACCATTGATATTTTAAGTCACCTGGAGGATACTGAACGTGGGAAAGATAAATAAGAGATTGTTTCTGGGGGAGGAGGATTCATTTCAAGAGGCATTTGTCAAGTTTTTACTTTATGCTGTGCTAAGCATGGGGAGAGGGCAGTGGCTGATTTAGATGTCAGGGGGGTTGGGGAGGAGGTGAGAATCAAGAGCAGTGAGCAGGACAGGAGAGAATAAATGCCTGTCTTCCTGTTTCTGCTGGTAGATGTAATTACTGGGGAAAGAATGCCCTGCCTAAGTATTTGACCAGGCCCAGAGAACACAAAACTACAATTTCCTAGTTGTGTATTCCTTGCGAAGCTAAGGGGGAAGGTTAGGGAAGGTGACTGCTGTTTCTAAAGGACAATTCTAGGAGACAGCATTTCTGTTCTTATAGAGCTTATAGCCCACGGGAGGCTGTGGCAGTCCTCCAGAGAGAACATGGATTTGAGCTTGAGTTGCATTTTTAGTAATGGCAGGGGAGACTGTGCAAATAAAATTGCTAGTTTAGATTAGATGTGGGAAGAGAAGAGAGAGGTGGAGTCAAAGATGCCTGATATTCCAAATCTGATTGGTTGGGAAGATTGTGGCATTACTGGTAGAGAAACAAAGAAATATGGTATTGTCTTATACCATATTAGTTAGGTTGGACTACAGCAACAAAATATCTTGGACTTGCCCTGACCGGTTTGGCTCAGTGGATAGAGCGTCAGCCTGCAGACTGAGGGTCCTGGGTTCGATTCCAGTCAAGGGCATGTACCTTGGTTGCAGGCATATCCCCAGCAGGGGGTGTGCAGGAGGCAGCTGATCGATGTTTCTAACTCTCTATCCCTCTCCCTTCCTCTCTGTAAAAGAATCAATAAAATATATTTAAAAAAATATCTTGGACTGGGTGGCTTATAAATAATAGAAATTTCTTTCTCAGTTCTGGAGGTCATGGCTTTAGCATATTAATTTTGAGGGTGGTGGTGGGGACACATTCACTCCATAGCAGATACAGGATGATTTTGAAGAGGCAATAGAACATCCAGGTATTTGATGTTTAGCTAACGGACACACAGGGATAATGCACAGCATAAAAGTTGGGCCTGAGGAGGGAAGTTTAGACTCTCTGTCTACAGGACAAGGAAGCGAGTGTTTTAGGAAATGAGAGGAGAAAAAGGACCAGAATAGAAATGTATGGATGGGTCCATTTAGGGGTTAGAAAGAGGAACCTGGGAAAGAGAGTCCGAGTTGCCGCAGAAGCAGCAGAAAGAAGTAAGTGTTCTGGACCAAAGACTGGACGTTTCAAGGGGCAGGTGGTCCATGGTGTCAAGCCTTTGGTCATCCACAGTCAAGTATTTTGGCAATTAGGAGTCACAGCAGACTTTTGGGAGGTGTATCAGTTAATTAGTAGCTGTGTAGGTGGGACCTTTCTCAAGGGGAACCGGCCTACCCTCCCTCAAGGGGCTCTGGGTTGGTGAAGTAGCTCAAATCCAGGAAATGGTGGAGGGGACATGCTTTCGATTGTGATGATTCAAGCCAGACTCCTTGTCAGCAGATCTAGCAGGTCATACATCTACTTCAGTTCTAGGGATACCAAGACCAATAGTCAACACCAAAGATTTTGATAGTTTAAAGCATTCTGATTACTGCTTTGGCTCCGCTGCTCATGATGGTCACCCAGCTGCCCTTGTCTCTGCAATTAAGGCCCCTGCCACCCCGGGACCACTTATCCCCAGTGAACTTGGTAGTCCGGTTTGATGGCAGCAGCTCCCATGGTCATTCCTGGCCTGAAGAGAAGAGGCCCCACGGTGCTCTTCAAGGACGCCAGGGCTCCCGCAGAAATGCACTTCTGACAGCCTTGAATAGGTGAGGCTGAACCCCCCTGGCAGGCACAGTGAGGGAGGGGAGAGCAGGCATTGTATCATGAGCCCATTCTATAATTCCCCTCAGCCTCTGGAGGTCTTCCTTTAAAGTTCCTCAAGGAAGTTCTGCCATTTCAACTTCATTCATTTATTTCTATGTTTTAGGAAATGAAGGCGCAAACTGTTAGAGCCAATTCCAGCTGCTCCAGTTAACACATTGAATCCAGCATCTCTGCTCAGCACACCCATATCAACACCTTTGGCTCCATCCAGTATATTCCCCCCATCTGATCCAATACCCAATTTTCTTGGCATGTATGGCACCTTTCCCCAGGCCACCTTTGTTTCTTAGCTCCTGACGTCTGCCAGGACTTGTCTGGTCATGGGTCTAGAAGCAATGAAAGCCACACAGGTCGGTCCTGGGGAGAATTCGCTCTCTGCGGAGACCCCTGCAAATCCCGAGGCACAGGAGGAACTAAGAGGAAACGCAGACGAGGAGGAATCCTCCCCTGACAAACAAGGTTTGGCAGAAACCGTGCCAAGTTTTCAGGTCCCAGGGGATGCCCTGGTTTATTTTCTTTTTCATATTCCCTTCCCTTATTTATTTCTCTTTCAAACGACCCTCAAAATACAACCACCATCATGTGTTTCTAAGTGTGTGTTGGCGGGATAGTGAGGGGAGAAACTTAAAATGTTAAAAGATTCCTCCAATTCAAAAACTTTGAGAATCATAGTTTGAAGAGGGACCTATTTGATTAAGTAACTTTTATTTTTGTTATTTAAATTTTTTTATTGTGGTAAAATACATATAATAATGTCCTGGTTTTACCATAAGATCAGGTTGCGAGTTTAATTTGCTTTGTGACTCAGCAATCTTTAGGACTAGATGTCTCCCCCCCCCCGACCCCCCATGCCCTCCCATCTCCTCCCCGCCCCTGAAACCTTGACTACAGGAAACCAATGTTCCTGTAGGGCAGTCCTAGAAACTTAGCGGTCCTTTCTTCAGACCTGAAACTGGGAACGACAGTCCCAAACTCATCATTTTATGTTGCTGAATTTTCTAGTCCTCTCAAAAGCAGTCAACTACATTATACTTCTTTTTTTCTAAAGATTTTTACGTTGATTTATATATAGAGAGGAAAAACGGAGAGGGAGAGAGAGAGAAACATTGACGTGAAAACGAAACATTAATTGGGCGCCTCCTGAATGCTTCCTACCGGAGATCAAGCCCGCAATCTGGGCAAGTGCCCCAACCAGTAATCGAACCAGCAACCTTTCAGTGCACGGGATGATGCCCAACCAAGACCAGCCAGGGCCATTATACACGTTATTTTCACTCAAATCTATTGTAGCAGCAACTGTGTGGTCACACAAAGCCTTGTTTTCTAGACACCTGCGTACAGGTGTTTCAGAGGACACTTCAGTGAATATTTTGCCATTGCATGTCACAGACTACCCGTATCCTCTTAGCCACGGCGACAGGGCCGTTACTGCCTTTAATCTAACCAGATCAGAGAATCAATTCTACATAAATCAAAGAACCCAATCGTTAAGGACCTGTTCCCTGGAACCACTTGTAGCACCAATGTCTGCCTCAAATGGGGTTCTTTCATCTGAGAAGCAGGAGATCTGGGAGCGGCATGCATGTGGGATTTCTCGGGACAACTGGACCGTTTGGAGAAGCCTATGGAAGTCTATTGCCTCTGTGTCTGGTGGGGGCCACAAGTTGGGAAGAAAAATCGGATCTGAGCAGGGGAATTGGGGACAAACTGGAGCCTGAGAAGACACACTTTACCGACAAGGACCCACTGTAACCTGCACCTGTCTCTCACCACCTCCAAACTTGATGACACAGGTCAGGTCCTTTCCCATGGAGCTACATACGTGCGTGGCCCAGGACTCAGAGAAGCTGAAGGAGCAGGAGCTGTGGGTCCATGTACGCCCCACGCCAACACAGGAGCCACCAGGTCCTGGGCCCTCCATCAACTTCCGTCAGAACAGAAGCCTGCTGTTTCACTCCTGCCCTGGGGATCTCACGCAGATTTCTCGGCGTGGCCAGCCCTCACCTGGACCCACCAGGTTAGGAGATCCTGAGACTTGTGGTTCAACTTGGCTACGCTGTCGCATTGCGAAATGCCCAGAGGAGTGCAGTGTGTTAGGGTGAGGGCATTGCTATGTGCCGGAGCGTGCGTGGGAGGTGAGGAATCAGGCCGCGATCACAGCCTGGGTGCTTAGCATCTGCAGACACAGAAGAGAGAACTGAAGGGGAGTGTTTCCCAAACTTGCCCAGTCACACCGATTCCCACACCTTGTCTCACGCCTGCCAAGCCCATATCTAGGGGAAAGTGCCTGGGAATAATAAACAAGGGCCCAGGTGACTCTCAGGGCCGAGCAAGTTTGGTAAACCTTGTTAGAAAGAGGCGCATGGGTAAAAGGGAGGTTTTGCATTTTTTATTCGCGCCTCTGTTGTATTTATAAGCATGAGAGGGTAGCACAGGTTTGTGGGCAGCGGGGAAGAGGCAGAGGGTGGGACACAGGTACAGGAGGGGTAACTGTTGAGTCCAGGTATTTGACAAGGCAGGCGGTTCAGCTCTGGGAAGAAGGAGTAACATGTTTTATGCTAAAACAGAAGAAAAACAAGAGGGGAGATGTAGTTATTGAGCTGTTGAGGTGAAGATGGCAGAGATGAAGGAGATAAAGTAAAGTGGGGAGCACATAGATCTGATGGGAGGGTGGGACCCAACCCGGTGGGTTCTCGTAGTCTGGGGTTGGCTCAAATTGGTTCAAAAAGCCCTGGAATATCCCGAACATTGGGTCTTCGTGCAATTTTAGGAGACTGATTTCCTAGCATTAACTTCCACAGTTTATTTTTCTAACAGAAGTTTCACTAAGTTTTCACACGAGCCTAACGTCCTTTCTATATTCCTTGCCCTTTGGCACTTGCTAAATAAGAAAGAATAGACACCTGTTTACATCTTCACTCTACCACCTGGCAGCGTTGATGGAGTTCAAACAAGCTGGATGTTAGTATTTTGGTTTAGAAGGCTCAGTTTTTCCAAGTGTTTCTATTTTTATGTTTAAAAATATGTTCTTATTGATTTTTAGAAAATGAGAAAGGGAGAGGGAAAGAGAGATAGAAACATCGGTGAGAGACACACATTGATGGGCTTCCGCCTACGGGGGATCAAGCCCGAAACCTGGCCTTGACCGGGAATCGAACCCAGGGCCTCTTGGGTACATAGGACGCTGCTCAATCCACTGAGCCACACCAGCCAGGCTTTCTGGCCTATTTTTAGAGGTGGGGTGTTTAGAAGTCAATGAACACAGCAGTCAGGTGGGTGGGCCCTGGGGCCGGATCAGGGGTGTATACGTACCAGCCCTGATGGTGCTGGCGGGGTTTCCTCGGGCCAGTTTCCACCTGTGTCTGTGCTTCCTCATGGGCGGGTGGGCGGTGACAGCACCTATGCCGCAGGGACAGCGCTGGCAGATTATTTGGGAATGATCAAGGGAGAAACAGCTCAGTCTGGATTTAGTTTTAAAACGCATCCCTTTGGGGTCTAGCAAAAAAGTTTCCCGGTGGATTTGGCACCTTTGATGTGGCCTTGCAATACCCAGCGTTGGCCTGGAGCAGGACTGTGTTTAAAGATGCAGGGGCTCCCGTTCCCGTTTCTGTCCTGTTGTTTTCCATCCCGCAGGGCAGCACAATCATCTTCAGCCGCCGGAAGCACTCCCTGGGAGAGCGCCTCTCCTCCCAGGGCCTCTGTGGGCGCCAGGCCGGCCTCCTCTCCCGGCTCCCTCCCCCACTCCCGCCTGTCCAGGCCTGTTCAACGCTGAGACTTTCTAAACAACCCGGTGAGCAGACCCGCGCAGGTGACCTTGGGGAGGTCTCCCGAGTCCGGAGTGCACAGCGCCCTCTAGAGGGCGAGAGTGGCAGCGGCCCCGTAGTCGCTGCTTATTCCTCCCGTGGGTTTACCAGGTACCATCAGCCTCCCGGGAAACAAAGGCGGGGAGATGGTGGAGGAGGGGAGAGAGCTGAGGGGACAATTTATCGTAGCATTATTCTTTTTCTAAGCTTAGCACGCTTGTTTCCCCAAGCCCAGACTCAGTTCCTGTGATCCTAGAAGGACAGAGAAAATCACAGGGACAATCCCTGGCTGCTTCCGCGCGTGGAGCCAGCCTCATGGATATTCACACCACACCTCACCTGGGCGATGGAGATAAGCGCATTGTATTAGTTTGGAATTAATTTGGAATTAATGGTTTGTCTTAGCGAAGAGTCGTCGTCTTCTTCTGGAGGACAGGGAGGCTGCGAGGACTACCTGCTTGTCAGGCTGTCTGGCCTCTGCCGAACAGAAGAAGAAAAACTTAGACACCCAGCGATAAG
This sequence comes from Myotis nattereri, assembly GCF_964212035.1. Taxonomy (NCBI): domain Eukaryota; kingdom Metazoa; phylum Chordata; class Mammalia; order Chiroptera; family Vespertilionidae; genus Myotis; species Myotis nattereri. Next base: position 94,633,404 of record NC_138081.1, on the reverse strand, counting down.
CGTTCCCTCTCCCAGAGGCGGGGACGTCCCGCGCAGAGCGCGTGTGGCGAGATCTGCTGTTTCGCCCACGGCGCTTCTCCACACACACACTCCTTTCCTCGCTCCGTCACTCCAGCCCCTCCCCCCATGCAGTGGCTTCTGTCTTTCTTGTTTTCATCAAAGCCACACAGGGTGGTGTTTTCCCTGAGTAAAACCACCCTCCTTTTTTGGCTCCATGCCTGGCTCTTCCCAAGGTGCTTGGAAAGAAAGGGAAAAAATTCAGAATCGTTTCCTTTTGTTCTTGACTGATGCATGGGTGGAGGGAGGAAAGGGGGCTCTTCGGTGTGTAACGTAGCACGGTGTTCCAACGGTTCTCAAAAACGGTGTTCGTTACCCCTTATTGTGCGGCGCTACCCTTTTAGTTACAGGTTCTTTTTATTTTTCTTTCCTCTTTCTTTTTTTTTTTTTATTCATCTTTGAATGCCCTGCACTAGCACAGTGCCTGGCGCATAGGAGGTGTGTGGTAAGTTAGACCAGCAAGCTGAGGTGCTAGCTCCCGGGTAGTGCAGTAGCACATCAGCTAAGTACCTATTAATATGCAAGTAAATTAAACACAACGTTTGTGGCTACACTTCTCTACTTCAAAAGCTCTATTCATGGTGTGCAGTGGCATAAATCAGTCTGGACTTGGCACAACCCCAAACAAGAGTGATGCAGGAGCAAGAAAATCAAACCCAGGCTCTCTTAATTATGGCATTGGTTTGAAAGTAGTTATTGACCTGTAGCATCTCATTATCTGTCTTTCTGTCCATCCATATATACTCATGTGTCCAATATCGTCAAGCGGCCAGATAGGAATACAGGCAAGAAATATGGTGCAACCTCTAATGCAACTGATAAGAATCTGAATGGGTGTGAATCTCGAGTCGGGGTCCATTTCCAGCACCAGATTGAACCAAAGCAGGGGCTCAGGGAGGCAGACCCTTCAGCAAAATGACTTTGCTAATACCATTCTGTGCAAAAAGGAATGCGCTTTCACAGGTACATTTTATGAAACTGAAAAAAATAAAAGGCAAGAGGGGGAAAAAAATGCTGCAAAAAACAAGTACCTTCTTACACATTTTTTTTCAAAGGAAAATTCATCCTGTTCTCCCGCCCCGTGCGGACGTGCTGCCTGGGAGGAAGAGCCGTTAGAGGAGCGCAGTCTGTGTGGAACAAGGTCACGCACGTACCGGCTTTCTGCGGCGCAGCATCAATACCGCGGACGAGGGGAATCGCTTGCTGTCACTGTAGCCTTGTCCTGCGCACAAGGCTGCAGCCCGTATTTATTCTCTAACCTGCCAGTGCCACGGCACCGACAAACCCAGAGGCAGGGGGTTCAAAACGAGAAGAGAATAGGCAAGTGTTTGTTGTGAGAAATAAATACGTTACCTGGAAACATCATTGCACGCTGAGCCATCGGTGAGGGTGCGGGAAGGGGTGGGGTGGGCCTGCGTGGCCCACATCTCGCTGACGCTCTTTCCTAGACGACTCCCCAAATGTTCCTCCACTTCTCCCCTCCGTCCTGCACCAGCCTGTCCAGCCAGTGCGGCCTGACTGACACTATGAATCGCCTTTGTGCTGCTCGCCTACTGCTATCACTCATGTGGTGACACTTCATCTGTCCGGCATCATCGGGATGCGAACCACATTTTCCTGCAGACGGAGCCGTACTGCTCTAGCACCCACATTTAGATTGTGTTCATCATCTTAAGCAGCACGCTTTCTAAAATGTGTAAACACCTGCTTTTTTGAATAGCTCCTATGAGCCTGGTGTAAGCTTAGCTCAGTGATTTGGGCTGCTTTTTGATACGTACCGTTTGCGCGGTGCTATATATCAGGGCTGCCCCTACTGGTGGCCACAGGCACCCTGGGCCTGCTCGGCTATGTAGCATGGCCTGAGAACGCCACTTATTCTTTCAGTTAAAAGCAAATTACTTTACTTTTCTCAGTCTCAGCTTCCTCGTCTGCCAAAGAGAGATAGCCGTGCCTACCTTGCTAGACTGATGCGAGAATGAAATGAAATGGTTCAGTATGTGAATCATAGCACAGTTCCTGGCACATGGGAAGTGTTCAGTAAATGTTACCTATTCTTTTAATTTAATCAATTCATTTCTTTCAAAAATTAAAAAATTTTAATTTAACTTTTCAATTACAGTTGATGTACAATATTATATTAGTTTCAGGCGTACAACGAAGTGATTAGATTTTTATATAATTTAAGTGGTCACCCTGATAAATCACCCATCTGACACCATACATAGTTTATTATAATATTATTGACTATATTTTCTTTTTTAAAAAAATATATTTTTATTGATTTCAGAGAGGAAGGGAGAGGGAGAGAGATAGACACATCAATGATGAGAGAGAATCATTGATTGGCTGCCTCCTGCATGCCCCCCACTGGGAATCAAGCCCACAAACTGGGCATGTGTCCTTGACTGGAACCGAACCTGGGACCCTTCAGTTTGCAGGCCAATGCTCTGTCCACTGAGCCAAACCAGCTAGGGGTTGGATATATTTTCTATGCTGTAATTTACATCCACGTGACTATTTTTATAACTGCCAATTTGTACTTTTTAATCCCTTCAACTTGTCCACCGAGTCCCCTGCCCCCTCCCACTTAGCCATTCTTACTTTAAGTGAGGAATTAGAGTAGTCATGACCACTACAACACTAGTGAAATAAAGGTGAAATGGGCACATGTGCATAGAACAGCATAGAGACATCCAAATATTTTTCTCCAACACAGTTTAATATATTCACTGTTACCTGGCCATGCTATCTGAGCCGCTCAGCGAAAGTGTAACCCCCAGCAGCCTGGGAGTGGGGCAGCTGCTCTCATCTCCTTTCTCCCTCCAGACCTTGTTCCAAACACTGTTCCTTATCTTTAAAAAAAATTTTTTTTTTTAAAAATTGATTTCAGAGAAGAAGGGAGTGGGAGAGAGAGAAAGAAACATCAGTGATGAGAGAGAATCATTGGCCAGCCGCCCCCTGCATGCTCCCCACAGGGGATCGCACCCACAACCCGGGCATGTGTCCTGACCAGGAATCGAACCGTGACCAGCTGGTTCATCGGTCGGTGCTCAACCACTGAGCCATGCCGGCCAGGCTTTCCCTCATCATTCGCCAACCCAGGCCGGTGTTCCTCAGGAGAGCCTCCTTCCTCTGTTGTCCTGACTCGCGTTTGACCCAACCTGCATCGCATCCACTCAGCCTCGAGCGCTCGATGGTTCTGTGGCATTTCCCTCTACAGGTAGGTGGCTGCCAGGTGTTCCGGGAGGAGAATGTGGGCTCCGGCCCGTGGGCTTACTCAGTCACGACATCTAAATGGCCATCTTTGTGGACCTGTCGGTCTGGGATGGAAAGATGAGGGCAGATCTGTAAGAGCCCATATGGGAGGGGCAGGCAGACCAGCCACCTCCGTCCCCGTGTGGAGACTGTTCCCAGGACGAGGCTGTTGGTGGCACTGACGGCGAGTTGGTCGACAGGGCCTTGGAGAAACTGCACGTCCAGTGGGTGGGCAGCAGCGGGCCGTTCTCGGGCAGCGCCCATCTCTGGGCCCCTGGAGGAGGTCATGGCGGGCTTTCTCCATGTGCCTCCTTGGCCCTCTTGGAGGTGAATGCCTGCTTGCACTCAAGGTCCACTCCTCACTCCTGAGCCATTTCCTTGAACTGACTGTCTTGCTTGACACACACTTGGCTGGCTCTATCCAGAAGTGAGGCTCAGTTTCTTAACTTCCAACCAGAATCTGCATTGATTCATCCCGGGGTCCCTTTCCATTCCATTCACTCCACCAACGGCTGGGAGCTGAGGTCTGGCTCTGTTGCCAGCCTGCCCCCAGGCTCGTCCCACCGCCTTCCCTTTCTCTGCTGAGAGCTGGCCTCGTCTGCAGAGAGAGGTGGACACAGCCGCCGAAGCCTGCGTTCTGTTCTGCAGGACTCCCCGCCCTGCTCTCGGGGCCGGGCCCTCCTGGGCCTCATCGCTGCTGCTCTGCAGCAGGAAGATAACTATGAGGGTAACGCTTTTAATTAACAATAAGAGAAGTGCTTTCTTTCACATACTATCTTACATAATAAACGTGTTTCTGAAAAGTTTACGGTTGAAATGGTGTGCATAGAATCGTGGTGCAAGGGAGCGAGGCCAGTTGTACACAGACTTACCCAGATGGCAGTGTACCTGGAAGTCTCAATGCTTTTTCCAACACAAACCATGATAAGAAGACGTATCTAGTCATGTCACATGAGCTAGGGCCACTGTCCCAGCAGGAGGTGTGACTCTGCCACACAAGTGTGATATAAAATCACCAGCACAAACCCCCCAAGAAAGATCATGTTGTCCAATGTGATGCTATGGGCCCTTTCTGAGGGTTTTCTCTATTAATTGTTTGGTACTTGTTTCTTCACTTTGTTGTCAACTCTCCCTCAAGAGCTGGTTAGTGGGCACAAGCCCCAGGTCTTTGAGAAAAGTATATGGGTGACAAAACTAAAATGGTTCAAATGATCTTCACTCTCTGAGTGTTTTTCTATGCATTTCTGCCATTAATCCTCCCCCCACCCCCCGCCAACCCCCGCGCCCCAGTTTTAGCAGCCAAACAGTTTTGTTTGATTTATGGGCAGTGCTGAGTGACACCTCATGTGGGAAGTTTCTGCTGTAAGAGGACTTAGTGCAGAGAAGTTTTTGTAAATTGAAGAATAGTTTTGGGATGCAAACATAACCTCTGGCTTTTCAGTTTTGTAACTTTGAACGTGTGCATCATGTATTGTGTATAGTCTGTCTTATTCATAACATCGGACAGGATGGTTATAATATAGCCTTGAAAATCTGAGATATAGTTCCATTTATTTGGTTAGAGTAGATACCAATTTAAGAGACATCTTAAAACACAGTGCAATGTGTGTCCCAGAAAGCTACTAACGACTCAAATTAGCATCATCTGGGATGTTTTATAAAAAAGGAGATTTCTAGGGCACACTGCAGGTCTGCTGAGTCAGAATCTTTGGGGTGGGGCCAGGGATCTGCCTTTGAAGCAACATTTCGTGTGATTGTTATACACCTCAGAGTGTGAGAACTCCTGGTACAGAGTTTGAGAGGGCAGTCTCAGAAGTCAAATTCTGTATCTGCCGCTGGTTTGGCCTGTGGAAAATTACTTAAGTTTCGGTTTTCCCTTTTCTGTAAAATGGGGAATATTAGGCATATCTACCCCCTAGGATTGCTGTGTGGATAAAATGACATAAAGTCTGACAATAATGGATGCAGAGTGTGTGGCTCAAAACAAGGGCTTACTCTCCGCACGGTGCCAGGTGGGTACTGGAATATCAGGGGGAACAATTTGTAAAGTATATGATCGCCTAACCACTAAGCTGTACACGTGAAACTAATGCAAAATATTATTGAATAGAAGCTGTAATGAAAAAAATTAACAACAACAAAAACCAAGGTCTTAATAAATGGTAGATGTTGCTTATGGCTTAGACCATAATTCTTTAAAAAAAATTTTTTTTAAATAATTTTTTTTATTGATTTCAGAGAGGAAGGGAGAGGGAGAGAGAGAAACATCAATGAAGAGAGAGAATCATTGATGGACTGCCTCCTGCATGTCCCCCACTGGGGATTGAGCTGGCAACCTGGGCATGTGCCCCAACTGGGAATTGAACCATGACCTCCTGGTTCATAGGTCTATGCACAACTACTGAGCCAAGCCGGCTGGGCTTAGACCATAATTCTTAATAATAATGACTTATCTAAGTCACCTTTCAATTAGGTGGACATCTGGGTGTTGACATGGAATTTACATGACTTACAGCACAATGTACAATCTCAACACGTATATATACTATTAGCTGTGGGTAGGTCCAGGCTATGGTAGGCTGGCCCTTGGAGGAACTATTCGATTGCGACACTCTGCACCAGCCCACAGGGTCCGCCGAGGTAAGAGTAGGGCTCTTGGTGTCTAGATCTGGGGTTTGGCTCGAGCTGCCATAGCGGACGGCCCAGCTGGCAAAAGATCGTGGTGTGCTTGTTCTCATGATCTTTGCTTTTGTAAAGGGGCAGTTTCAATGAAAGGGAGCAGCAAAGGGAGATGAAAGTGAAATATTTTGGGGTAAGTAGCTGGCAGCTCATGGTGGTAGATATTCATGATGTCTCTCTTTCCCTCCCTCTCTCCCTTCAATCAAATCTCTAGATTCCCCTTCTTTTAAAATATGACACTTAATTTTTCTCAGAAAAGGATAAGTATTTTTCCCTTTTAAAATCTTCCCTAGGTACTTTTCTCAGGTATTCATTGCTTTAATCTTTATATAGATCATGTTTCGCTGGTTTTCAAAAGAGGATTTTGTCCTTGATTTTAAATATTGTGTTCATTTTAAGAACAGGCTGAAGGCTCGCCACAGCCACCATGGCTGCGTGTGCGCTGTGGTCTTCGTTTTGCCTTCCCCTCAAAACCCCGTCATCTTCCGAGACTTCTCCTAAGGCAGTCAAGCTGGTGACTATATTTTGATACCATTTATTAACCACGAGATAGATGCCCTGACAAATGATGACTGAAAATACAGAGTGAGAATCTCTATTTTAATTCATAATCTCAGATTTGCCCAGATAAGGTGCACCCAGTAGTGACTGTGTGAGGTGCTGTGTATTACTGTTTTATAGCACTGCATTTCAGGACGACTTGTTACACAGCAACAGGTAACTAATACAGGATTGAATATTTTGTGGACTGCTTTTCCGATACGATGCACTTCTCGTGGTTTTTGTCTTTTGTGTGACTAACAAATGTTCACACCAGGAGTTGGTTCTGCCATTTTCCTCTGATTCATTTGTGCTTGTCTTGTTGGTATTGTCTTCGATCTGAGGATTCTTTGTTGCAATCTTTTAAGCCACTTGCCTGTATTGTGAGTGATACTGGGCTGTAATGTATTGCAACACCCTGAAAGCGAAGGGACGAGTGAGGACCCACTGTCACCACTGCTGCCTTGGGGGACACTCCTTCTTCCACCGCCTTTCCTTCCATATGTCTGTGAACTCTTACGCTCTGTCATCGGATTGAATGAGAGCATCAATGTCAACCTCTGTGTTAAATATGAATAAATGATTTAATTTTTTTGTGTGATCAAAAACATAAACAAAAATCCTGACACTGTCTTTCATACATACCCCAAGGCTTATCTTGGATTCAATCCATTCATTCCTGTGCTATCATATTCATTCTCGTGTTATCTTTGGCCGCTGTTGCCACGATGGCAGAGTTGAGCTGTTGCAACAGAGACGGTGTGATCTTCAGCGTCTAAGCTGTTTATTCTCTGGCCCTTTCCAGGAAAACGTTGCCACCTTTGCTTTAGAAAGTGGATGGAGCTGGAGAAGTCCCATGGCATAGAGAAGGCCCTTCGTTCACCTGTTCACTCAGACAGGGGCAACATGAAGCATGGAAGTCACCCATGGACTTCTGAGAGAATGCATTCCTATGTCTGCTGCTTCCAGCACGATGCTGGCTGGGACTCAGGGCCTGGCTTTGAATCTCCCAAACAGACCGTACCCAGAACTCAGTTACCACTTGAACTTAAAGGGAACCAGCAGGGATCTGGCGGGTGGATCTGTACCATGGCATCTTATTCACTGTGTTTGATGGGAAACACATTAGTCTTTCCTTTTACCTATGTCTGTTCAAAACAGTAACCAAGGGCTTCTCTCCTCTCTTGTCTCAGAGCCTTTGTCCTCGCTTCTTCTCGTCCTCAGCTGGCTCTTCCCTCAGATGTCGGCGTGGTTGATGCCTTCTTACCCACGCTCAGCTTAATGCCTCCTCTTTAGGGAGTTTCTAAACTTTTAGGGAGTTGAGTGTTTCTGAACACTCAACCTAAGGTGGGCCCACTGACACCCCCATGGCACTCTGTTCAGTATGAGAGTTTTCAGTATACTTATCAAAATGTCTGACATTATTATATTCATGCCTCTTTATTGTCATCTAGACAACAAACAGCGAGACTGCAAGGCCCAGAAGAGGAAGGACCTTGCCTGCCTTATTCAGGGCTGTGTCTTCAGGGCTTCGAAGGGTGCCCGACCCCAAGTTTGACTATTTGAGAATGAACATGAGGTGCCTGTGTTATTTTGTCTGGCTGTAGAATGGGAATTGCCTCATGGCTCATAAATCACACAGTTGGTTGGTTAAAGGTTTAGGCCCAAATAAACATGTTGCTTTTCTTCCTTGCTCTGGGTTCAGTGACAGTATCCATCAGAAGGATGTTTAATTCATGTAATAATTTCCTTTTAGAAAATGATAATGACAGTATATTTGTTCTTTTCTAGAATATTCCTACTTGTGTGTTGTTGTTTTCTTAATGTTACCTCTCCCCCAGCCCTCTTTTCTGTTCTTTCATTATGGTTTATTGATAATCTTTTATATCTCTGGCAGGAATATTTGCTCTATATTCCCTTAGATTCTTCTGTTGTCTATATCTCTCTGCTGCCTCTGCTCACTCTGCCACGGTGCTGTGGTTCCCGTGTTTGTCATCTTTGAGGGTGAGCTCATCTTCGGCAGAGATTGTTCCCTGGGGTGACACGGGTCCCTGACTGTCCTCTCAATTAGATAGTCCTGTTTTCCATTGCACTGGAGGGGCCTAAAGGGTCTCCGTAGTCCTGTACCAGTTCTTTTTGACAATTTTTAATGGTGGTAAGTTACATATAACATAAAAGTTATCAATATAACGAAGTCTATAGTTCAGGTGTGTTAAGTCCATTCACAATCTTGTATGACCAATCCCCAGAACTCTTTCATCTTGTAAAACTGAAACTCTACATCCATTAAACAATGACTTCCCATTTTCCCCTTCCCTTAGCCCCTGGCAACTCCACTCTACTTCCTGTCTCTCTGAGTTTGAGCACTCTCGGTAACTCCTATGAGTGGAGTCACACAGTATTTGTCTTTTTGTGGCTGGTTTATTTCACTTAGCATAATATCCTCCAGGGTCATCCCTATTGTAACATGTGTCAGATGTTCCTGCCTTTTTAAGGCTGAATAATATTTCTTGTACTTACATATCACATTTGTTTATCCATTTATCTATTTTTGAACATTTGGGTCCCTTCCACCTTCTAGCTATTGTGAATAATGCTCCTGTGAATATGGGCATGCAAATATCTCTTTGGGACCCTGTTTCTAGTTCTTTAGGGTAAATACCAGGAGGAGGAATGGCTGTACCAGTGTTTGTCTTAATTTCTGAGTCGGGGTAGTGCAGACTTGCACAGGAGGCATTCTGGTTCCGACCTCTTTTAGGTAACTTTGTCTACCGGTTGCCCTAAACTGATGGCAGTCTTCCTTGCTTGGTGTTCAAGCCCAGGCGCTGAGTGTCCAGATCTAGTGTCACAGCCCGGGCAAAGCTCCATGGCTCCCGTTCCCTACGGGAGCTTAGTTTCTTCCCCCCGCCTTGCATGGGCCCAAGGTTTTGTCTCCTGTCCCTGTGTTGGCATTAAAACTCGAGCGCCCGGTCTACCAGGCTATAGCTGTTTACAATGCCCTTGCCATCTATTTGGCTTCAGCTCCCACTCACCCCTTTCTCTTTGAATTGTTCTTCATTTCTGACATCTGGGGATTCCCTGTCCTTGCTTTCGAGTTCAGCTATGCATTAAAAAACAAGTTTGTTCAGCATTTTTATGTGTTTGCAGTGTGTGTGTGTGTGTGTGTGTGTGTGTGTGTGTGTGTCCTTTCAGGTCAGCTTGGCCTGCAGTGCCAATAGATATTTGTTTGTTCATTCAATATTTTTTGAAGTTTTATGGGCTGCACTATGATACATCTAAAATGGACTCCTGCAACTAGGGAAGATGTTTAATCAGAATACACGAAATGCTGAACTAGAGATGTTGATGTTCAACTGGGGCCATGGAATCCATTTGCAGCTTGGACCCCGAGCAGAAAGGTTTTCTTCTGCCAAAGACACAGAATTGCTCTGTTGTGAAGGTAGACCAGAACTCTGAGCACAGGGGATCCAGGGCAGGCCCGGAGCACCAGACACTATACAATGAGCATAAATAATATACAAAATAATAAATGTATTAATACAAATATAATGAATACAAATTTAGATATCAATAATAGAAACATAAATATATTTTTGCTATAGAAATGTATTAACCATAAATATAAACTTACTAAAATTATGTATATGCTGTTGTCTAGGAGTTTTAGTCGTAATTAGAGGGAGGAATAGGAAAAGTACGTCTACTTCATCTTCCTGGAAGATGATTTTTTAAAAGATATAACTGTGTAATTTTCTCTGATTATTAAAATGCTACAAGCTTATTAAAATCCCATCATCCAGAAAGGCTGAGGTTGAAAGTAACGATGGGGCTGGAGCTGGTGAAGGAAGCAAACGCAGTCCAGCTGGGCAGGGGTATGGATGAGCCAACTTCCTTTTCATTTCACTACAACTTTAGATGCTCTCTGTCCACATTTTACTTTGTAACTAACATTTTCAATTTTAAAAAGAAAGAGCAGCCCAGCTGGTGTGGCTCAGTGGTTGAGCGTCTACCCGTGAACCAGGAGATGACGGTTCTATTCCTGGTCAGAGCACATGCCTGGGTTGCAGGCTCGATCCCCAGTGTGGGGCGTGCGGGAGGCAGTCCACCAATGATTCTTTCTCATCATTGATGGTTTTTATCTCTCTCTCCCTTTCCCTTCCTCTCTGAAACCAATAAAAATATATTAAAAAAAAAGAAAGAATAATAAAAAAAAGAGCAATACAGATGGTCTTTCCTTTAAGAAAACCCGAGACACGGAGAGTTGGCTTTACAAAGGGAACAAAGCAGGAAGTGACTCTGAATCACACAGAGCTTCTCAGGGACTCATGAGCTGGGTCAAGTCCACCTGGCATATTTCCACTCGGTATCCACTTTGGCGTAAATATAATTCACATAAATAAGGGCAATAGAGCCTCTGTTGGGAAGTGCTGTGCTACCATAGGATACCTGACCCTTGTTGATGACGTCATTTCCCAGCCGTGGGCCCGGACACATGACTTGGATAACACAGCCTACGAAGCAGATGATATTCGTGCATCTGATGCCGGAGTCGTAACAGGGCTCCACCGAGTCTCAGCAGAGAGCATCCTTCGTGTGCCCTCCCCCGGGATGCGAGCTGCCACCTGCAATGCCACTCTCAGGTCACAAGACACTGGGGCCCACAGGAGTTCTTCCTAACAGAGGCCGGCTTCATGAGGTGGCCCAGCCGCTTCACACCCTTTCCTTCAGGCCTCCGTTTCTGCTGACAGCTCCCCATCTTGCTCTATCTTCCTGCAACGAAGAGCTACAACCCGCAACTTAAACGCCAGCTTTCACTGGACGGCAGGGCGGTTATTAAACAACGGGAATAGACGCCTTTGATAGGCATGTGGAAAGCAGGGAGAGCAGGCAGCCCAGTCATCAAAGGATACAAATCGATACTAAACCTTAAAAGCAAAACCCAGCCCAGTTCCTCATCTCTTTCTCTACAAAAGAAGCCCTTCTGCTCCGGCTCCTGGCCCTGTCCGCAGTGACGCCCACCCGCATGCTCACCCTTTCCCCAGCATGTTGACTGCCCCTGGCACCCCATCACAACCCATTAGTCCCGGAGACTGACAAGCCCAGCGCAACAGCAAGAAGGCAAGTTTGAAGGAAAACATGGAAAACGCACGCGAGGCCCAGCTATTAGGACTCACAGCAGCCCCAGATGTGACAGCCCCAAGGTCAGCGGCACCTCCGTGAAGGTCAGCGAAGGCAGCGGGTTTTCTGTAATCCGGGCTCCAGGGCTGGAGGAAATGACGGGAAGAGCTGGATGTTTACTTTCATTTTCACAGGGATTTGGGTTGAGGACTATGGAAACAGAGCTGGCTAACGTGCTTTCGCTAGGAGACACTGCATCTCTTTTCCCACCCCTGACAGGGCCTCAGTGCCCAGGGTCTTGTCCCCACCAGCCTGTCAGGGCTCATCCTCCTGCCCAGTGCCCACAGCTCCTGGAGCTGAGCCCTTGCGTCCTGCTCACCCTGCGAGGTCACAGCCCTGCACGTGCCAGGGACTTTTCCATACGCAGTAACACGCTTCCCAGCCGCTGGCGTTATGATAGCAGCGGGAGAGTCTCTCCATTTGTTGTCATCCTGCCGGGCCCACGAAACTTGGAGGGACTCATTGCCACCAGGCCACGCTAAAGCTCTGTGTGACCTCGAGTCTTGGCCCCACCTCCCGTGGCCCCCCTGTGGCCCAGCACCCCGCTCAGCTGCTCCACACCATCCCTGCCATGTCGCCCACCGGCCTCTGCCTCCAGCCTCCTGGGTATCATGCATCCCCATTGCAACGAGAACGAGAGCTGCAGGGACAGACATTGTGAGAGTTGCTTTATGCACATGTGCTCCTAAATCCTGCAAGGAACTCTGGGAGGTGGTCACTGCCCTAGTACTGTGCGCCAGGCCGTGCCCTGTGTGTGGCAGAGTCAGGATTTGAACCTAGGGGTCTCCCGAGCCCTCACACATAACCCTCACCCTCTACTGTCCCTTAGACCATAAGGCCTTTCTCGCCCCTCTCCTCAGAAGAGTGCTACGTCGCTCAGCACCGCTCAAAGCCCACCCACAGTCGGACTCATACCCCACCACCAACCTCCCTGAAAGCGCTAGCATTTCAGTTTCCACAAATGCTAGTTCATGCCTGATGCTTTATCACTGACAGTAGGAAATGGTGACTTTTAAGTCACCCCCACAGCATTTCTCTTTAGCTCACAGTAAGTTAGGTCTTAGGTTTGATCTGTGGTTTATGAGACAATGTGGTGGCTGGTAAAATTTTCAAAGGGGCATATTAATTGTAATTTTTAATGGATTTCAAAACAAATTTTCACATGACTAGAGGTTATGGAAATATATAATTATATTGAAGTTTACATCCAAAAATCATCTACAGCTGCGGTTAATTACATATATGAACTATTTGTATGTAAATATACACATATATAAGATTGTATACCTATAGTGACATAAACATAGATATCGGCATCTATCTAAAATCTGTCCACTTGTGTTTATGTCCATGTCTTCTCCCTACGCCTCCGCCGTTGGTTGTGAATTGCCTACAGGCTGAGCTTCTTACATTTTGGACCTGCGATACAGTGAAGATGCCATCTCAGCTTGCACAAGAGAGATACCCATTTTAAGGCACACATCCGCCTGGCCTCTTCTGAGGCTGGGCTACACACCTACTGTGCACAATCACGTATTTTGATTTGATTTGTGAAATAACTGTTTTTGCAAAGTTGTAAGTAAATAAAATTTTATTTAAAATGCACAAAAAGGAAAGATAAATGGCTAATTAACATGAAAAATGTTCCAACTTATGAGTATCAAAGAAATATAAATTAAAAGAACACTGAGTCTTTTTTTTTTAATCTATCAAATTGGCAAGTTTAAAACAGTATTACACTCAGTTTGAGAGGACGAACATTTGTTGGGAGAGTGTTTGGCAATATGTATATATATTTTAAAAATGTTCATATCTTTTGTCTCAGCAATCTTATTTCTAAGACTTTATTCTAAGGAAATATTGAAATATTTAAGATGTAACATGTATAATAGGTACAAATTAAAAATGACAAAATATACATAATACGGAAGTAGGGAAATTATGGTATATCTCTATGGTATATATGACCCATTTATATATCTTACATATTTGATGAAGATATATTTAAATGTTTTATAAACATTATACACATGCACACACACACGGGAAAGGGTTCATAATATATTAAATTTAAAAAAGCAATCCTATATAATAAAAGCCTAATATGCCAAGTGTCCGATCATCCATTCAACCAATCAAAGTGTAATATGCTAATGATATGCTAAGGCCACTCAACCGCTCCCTAATGACGTGCACTGACCACCAGGGGGCAGATGCTCTGACCAGTAGGTTAGCTTGCTGCTGGGGTCTGGCTGATTGGGACTGAGCGAGATGGGCCGGACATGCCTTGGAGCCCTCCTGTGGTCCCTCCCTGGCTGGCCAACCTCCCGTGTTCCTCCACAGCCCCAACTGTGCACTGGTGGGGTCCCCCAGCCTGGCCTGCACCCTCTCACAATCCAGGACCCCTCGGGGGATGTTGGAGAGCTGGTTTCAGCCCTATCTCGCAGGCCAGGCCAAGGGACCCCACTGGTGCATGCATTCGTGCACTGGGCCTCTAGTTTATAATAAGATTATACATTCCATAATCTTATAAAACAATATGTTGATTTTTGTATTTATGTACATTTCCCAATTTTTATAAGACTAAGCCTATTTGTAAGAATCCCAAATACAACAATACAATAAATACAATACAAAATGCATTGGTGGTGCCAGGTCGGCACTAGACCTACTGGGGGGATCACGCTGTAAGTTATTTAAATGTCTAGCCACTGTGCTGTGCAATGGAAACTAATGTAGTATTGAATGTCCACTGTAATTGGAAAATAAAATAAAGTGCACTGGGATGGACTATAGGCAAGACGTCAGAGTGAGTAGATATGGAAACTTGTTTTCTATTCCTCATGTACAGGAATTGGGCACAACTTATAGACAAAAGTTAGAGCTGCATAGCTGTGCTTACTGCAAGGAGCAAACCTCCCAGGACCAGCAGGAAGAGTCCCAAAGCGGTAAGGTAGGCTGAGGCTGGAGGTCTGCGTTTTATAAAGATTACTAGAGGCCTGATGCATAAAGATTTGTGCAAGAATGGGCCTTCCTTCCCCTGGCTGCCAGCACTGCCTTCGCTCCGGCCGGAGCCGCCTTTCTGCCTTCCCATGCTGCCCAGAGGCCCTGAGTGGCTGGGGCATATGGAATGCCTGCATCATTGCCATGACAATGACACAAGCATCCTGCCCTGCCCCAGCCGCTTGGCACCTGCATATGCAAATTAACCCGCCATCTTTGTTGGGTTAATTTGCATACTCACGCCTGTTTGGCTGGTTGGTGTTGCGAAGGTATGGTCAATTTGCATCTTTCTCTTTTATTAGTGTAGATTACCTTTGTGTTCTCTCAAAATGAGTCCGATAAAAAAAATCATCATTTCACATATTTACAATGTTGAAAAACGTGAAAGATAATTAAAAGATCAAGAATGAGAAATATAATGCTCAAAACCTTAGCCCAGTGGTCAGCAAACTGCGGCTCACGAGCCACATGTGGCTCTTTGGCCTCTTGAATGTGGCTCTTCCTAAGCCTTAGGAGTACCCTAATTAAGTTAATAACAATGTACCTACCTATATAGTTTAAGTTTAAAAAATTTGGCTCTCAAAAGAAATTTCAATCGTTGTACTGTTGATATTTGGCTCTGTTGACTAATGAGTTTGCCGACCACTACCTTAACCCATATTACAAATACCTTGTAATTGCAAAAGACCTATCTATTGCATGTGTCCTACAAACAAAGATTTCTTGGACATTATTCAAATGTATATTTCACAACTTAAACTCTTATGTAAGAGGAACTCAAATTCTGTGTTTATTGAGCAACTACCATGTGCCAGGCGCTGACCTCAGTAGATTTAGGGAATGACAAATTTGAATAAGGTTTGGAGGAGCCTATATTTCTCCATGAACTCTGCTTTATCACTGTAGATTTCCTGCCACATTGATGGAGAGATGAGATGAATGTTGCTCCTCCTCTTTTATTCAAAGTTAAGTGGAGGTCATGGGTCTCGACATTGGCACACACCTAAGACACACACATGCTCGCTTGGACTACTCCCTCTTTCTCAGGCTGCCCCCAATCCCCAATCTCCTAAAACATTTTTTATTTTATTTTAAAGAGAGTTGGAGGAGGGAAAAGTAAACAGTATTCTATCATTCCTGGCACACACGCTGTCTCATTCCTGAAAATTTATGAGTAAATGCACAACACCTCATGGGTGAGCAATGGTTGTCCTTTCAGCAATTTGTAATGGAACGATGTCATAAATCACAAGGGACTGGCCAGCGCCCCAAATAAAATATCAGTGGCTTCGAACTACCAATGTCTCAGGTGTTAAGATGTGTCCTATTTATTCCAATCACAGAATGCTAGAACGGTAAGGAAACCAGGAGAGAAAAACAAGTTTTATCACCTCCAACCTGCCATATTCCCTATAAGTTGGTAATAAACACACCTAAGGTACTTCATTACAACGTGATAGATTGTTACAGCAACTCTGAAGGTCCATGATATAAATCATTTAAATAGAGACTCAGACAATTTGAAAAATTCCCATTAATTACCAGAAAGTCAGTAACAATTACATCAACAAAGTTCAGTTTGCCCTGCACTTGTGAATATAGACACTTTAAAATAGAGATTATGACCCAGTGGAGCCGATTAGCTCATTAGTCATGTAAAATCTTTTTATTTTTTAATTGTGATGGGATGGGAATTGTTGAACAAATCGATTATAACTGATCTTTCGCAGCGAAGAGGCTGCAGTATATTTAGCTGAACGTGTTGCCTGAGATGGTTTATAGTCAGTCCATATTTTTAGAAGTAATCAGAATTTATCACAAACACTTTTGGAGTGCTGAGCATTGTAAAGGGGGATGCAAAATGCAAATATTCAGTCCTTTGTCTGGAAGGTGAGGGGAAACCCCTCCCTTTTCATTTTTCTTAAAACAGAAACCGGCCAAAGTGGCTCAGCTGGTCGAGCATCATCCTGTCCACCAAAAGGTTGCCAGTTTGATTCCGGGTATAGGTTCAGGGCCTATACCCGGTTGGGGGCTCATGTGGAAGGCAGCTTATTGATGTTTCTCTCTTTCTTCCCCTTCCTCTTTCTAAGCATGCCCATGGGTGAGGATTAAAAAAATAAAAATAAAAACAAACCCCCAAAAAACCGAAACCAGGAATGATACATAGTACAGCTCCAATATTGGTAAGAGATTTACAAATACATGTTCCCATTTGTTGATAAAATTGTCTTTTCCCCATTGACTGGTCTTGGCACTCTTATTAAAAATCAAGTGACCTTATATGTGAGGGTTTATTTCAGGGCTCTCTCCTTTTCCACTGTTCTCTATACTTGTCCTTATGCCTCTATGAGTACTGTACTGTTTGTTTTCTGCAAAAAGCTTTACTGTTTCATTTGGTCCAATGCATGGGAGAGGGCTCCAGGGCGGTTAAAAGAAGGGCCAGTGGGTTCGGGGCAGAGGCTCAGGCAAAAGCCAGACCCCAGGGGAAGGCAGAGCGGCTCCTCAAAGGCCTCCGGGCTCCACAGGCTCCTGGTCGTGCTTGAGGGGGAGCCTTTCGAAGAGATACTCGCCCAGCCCAGCCTCGGGGCCACAGCCTGTGGCGGTGAGTCAGGTGTCACCCATCTCCTTGATGAGTTTCACCTCCTCACCCTGGAAGTAGTTCTTCAGGAAGTCACAGAGATAAGGGCCTGCAGCTCCCGAAGGGCCAGGGTCAGGTTCCTCTCCAAGGCCAAGGCCGTCTCCATGGTGCCCCGAGTTTTGCCCACTCATCGTGGGGAGGCGTCAGCGTGTCCTGGAAGAGAGAGCGGCCACCGCCCTGGGTTTGCATCTTCAAGAGACCTGGGCGCCCTCGGGCTTCTCCACCAAGTGGGGGGAGGAGTGGCCCAGCCCTGGAGAGCCACATCGTTGCAGTTGAA
Organism: Myotis nattereri; assembly: GCF_964212035.1. Classification (NCBI taxonomy): domain Eukaryota; kingdom Metazoa; phylum Chordata; class Mammalia; order Chiroptera; family Vespertilionidae; genus Myotis; species Myotis nattereri. Next base: position 94,615,777 of record NC_138081.1, on the reverse strand, counting down.
ATAGGCGCCCAGAGAGAGGTGGGTGTGGGAGGCCCGCAGGGGCAGGCTGGCCAGGCAGGTGACCGCCGCCGCAGCCTCGGTGGAATAATGCTAATGAATTTGGGAGCTCGCGGTTGTTTGTCGTTGTTCGGCAATAAGGACTTAAGGTAGAAAAAGACACCTGGTGCGTTGGCTGGTCTCAGAGGCTGAGGGTGGCTGAGGTGGTTCCGAAGGTGGTGACTGGATAAGATGCGGGAGCGTGGCCAGAGGATGGGCGAAGGGCGTCCCTGGGTCTGTTCCGTCCGAACACGGCTGAAGCAGGAGACAGAGCTGGGACGGCCGAGGGCACTGCGCTCTCTGAGTACGGTTTTAATTATTGTAACTGTGTCGTACGTTTTGAACTGAGGAAGAGTGAATCCCCTAGCTTTGTTCCTTTTAAAGGTTATTTGGTTATTTTGAGCCCCTTGAGATTCCATATGATTTTAGGATAGGTGTTTCTGTTTCTGAAACAAACACTGTTGGGCTGTTGATAGCGATTGCATTGAATATGTACATCATTTTGGGTAGATGCACATCTTACTATGTGTACATCTGAGCACTTTTAAATCTTTCAATCCATGAACAGGGGATGTCTTTCCATTACCTTGTCTTTTTAAATATCCTTTATCAGTGTTTTGTAGATTTCAGTGTACAAATATTTGTCTCCTAAGTATTCTATAACAAATAAAAGTTAAATTTCTAAGTATCTTATCCTTTTTGAAGCTCTTGCTGGCTGTCATAGTTTTAATTTTGAATATTTTTATTTTTTTTCTCTCCCTTCTTAGAAAAAAGAGACCTTATTCTTATGCCTTGGATGCAATATTTTTTTTTTCTAATTTCTCCAGGTATATGAATAATTATATTTTCAAAAGTTTTCTCTCCCTGCCTTTTGTTTGCTCTGCCTCCTGTTTACTTTGGTCTCTCTCTTCTGCATAGAAGACTTTCCTTGCACGTCTTATTGTCCTAGCTTGTCTGATCATGATTAAAAGTAAGGGTGGGGCTTGTCAGTTTTGAGCTTCATTCTAGGCTGTTTGTTAGGGAACCTGGAATCGGAGTCTAGATCTTTCCCCTTGGGCTGGTCAGACACCTCAGGGAGAGAGATGCTAGTCTGTTGCCTGGAGGGTAGAGGCCTGGCTTCAGACTTCTGGGGTTGAGTCGGGGAAGAGGGCTGGCCTTCCCGGCTTGCAACATTGAGCTTGTAAAGCTCACTTAATCCCTGTGTCCTCTGCTGTGCTGCTCGACCTCCAATTCAGACTCTGTTTTCTTCTCCGGAGAACAAGCCTCTTGTGCGTCACCAGAACGGGCGAGGCGCTGCTGCCGGTTTGTACAGGCTGGGGAGGGATCTGGGGCTCTCACTGCTTCTCGAGTCAACCAGGCCTCTGGACTTCGGCCCTTCTCCTCCCGCCCCAGTTCGAGAGGTCTCTGGGGTTGCCAACTTTGGAGCCGTTTACTACAATTGAAGGTGTCTGCAGGGCAACTCTCCCTGGTTCTCACCTTGCACCGCTGTTAACTTAGGACTTGGCTTTCTCTGGTCTCCTAGGGCAGTGGTCTCTTATGTAGGGTTCTGCTGTCCAGCAGCTTTCCTGTTCTCCCTCCTTGCCATCTGCATTCCTTGGCACGGGGCCCTCTTCCATCTTCAGAGCCAGCGATGGCCAGCTGGGCTGCGTCCCCCTCCAATGGTCGCATCTCTCTGACGCTTCTTTCTTCATCACATCTCCCACCACAACTGGGAAAGGCAGGTCTCCGCATTGGGGCCTCATGTGATCAGGCTGGGCCCAGGCAAATAACCCAGGCGAATCTCCACATGTAGAAAGACCCTTCTGCCATGCGAGGTAACCTATCACGGGTCCCAGTATTCCGGGGTGGTGAGGGACATCGCTCTGCCCACTACATAAGTGACATTTCTGAAGAATCCAGGACAGTTATTTGCAGATGATCTCTCCATTAGAGTTTGTTTCCACGTGAGCAGACTCGGGTCAGGTGATCTGGCAGGGGTTGTGCTGCTGTTTCCTTCTCAGTGGCTCGACCAGGAGGAGGCATGTGATGTGCTTCGTCCCACTGGTGATGCCAGAGCCCATGGTCCCCGAGCCAGGGGTGTCTGCCTGCTTCCTCTCAGCGAAGTTACTATTTGACGTTGTATTTAACAAGTAGCTCCTGGGGAGATTCTCCGAAACTGTGTCCATATCCTGTTTCTTAAACTCCGAGCCACTAATTTAAGCATCTGTTGATGAGTTTTTGTTTGAAATAATTATTTCCGTGGTGGTTACCAAATGGTGTCATTTCTCAGTTACTCTCCACAGCCACGTGATGGGTCGTTGCTATCATTCTTACATTACAGATGGGAAAGAGGATTATGGAAGTTAGGTCCCTTTCCCAAGGCCCCACAGCTATAGAGGTGCAGGGTATGGTGGGGCCACGCTATGGAAGAGTCTCAGGCATTTCTACTAATTCTTCTGCTTAGAAATGCGGTTGGTGGGACACAGATGAGCTGTTCCTAGCGGGGAAATAAGATCGGACATGGCCTTCATTGGATGTAACGCTGCATAAGGTTTGATCCATTTAACCCAGCTGCTGTGGCTCAGTGGTTGATCGTTGACCCATGAACTAAGAGGTCCCTGGTTCGATTCCCAGTCAGGGCACATGCCGGGGTTGCAGGCTTGATCCCCACTGTGGGGCGTGCGGGGGGCATGATCAATGTGTCTCTCTCATCGATGCTTCTATCTATCCCTCTCCCTTTCTCTCTCTCTCTCTCAAATTAATAACAATATATTTTAAAAAAAAGTTTGATCCATTTATTTTGGGGAAAACCCCTCCTAATGACAAGGGCTAGGAACGGAACGGTAGAAACAAAGTCATAGTCAAACCTGCCACCCTGAGGAGGGCCCTGCTCACAGCAGAGCAAGTGCACTTCAGCCAGGCCCCTGCTCAGGGTCGCTGATCGCTGACCTGGCCCCCAGCAGGCCTGGCTGGTAGAGCAGCGAGTCAGAAAGCTGCCTCCTGCTGCTCTTGGTAACCAGAGCTTTCTGGAAGGGGTCCAGCGGGCTTGGTGGGATCGGGTTTCCACGCCAGCCGGCTGATTCCCCCAAGGCCCTGTGAATTCCTATTAACCTTTGGCTCCCTTCGCCCACTGAGCTCCCTTAACGCCTCCCAGCCAATCAAAGACATGCCATGCCAAAAAGCCACTTGGAGGGGTTTCCGGGACCGATACCCAAGGCCCAAGCCAGCTAGGTTCTGGCTAGTGCTGTCCAGCGGTGCCTCCAGGCAGCCTGACTTATTGGTGAAGGGACCAGAGGCTCCTGCCATCGCTGGGGTCCCCGCACGATGGGCCGAACGCCCTCCAGGCCCCGGTGAGAAGAAGAAATGAATTTCCGCTGCTCCCTCCTGGTTCTGTTCTTCCCTCTGTCCTTAATCAGTAACGCATCGCACCAACAGGCCTAATTGGAAACAGGTGATTCTGGGGTGGCGCCGGAGCGGAGGCTCCCACTGTTGCGGGTGGGGGTGGGGGTGGGGTGTCCGTTTCCCACACGAGGCTGCGAATTAGGAGTCCAGGATTCTGGTCACTCATTCTGTGCATGGGTTCCGTCCCCTTGCGGACTCCAGCTCTCCCCCGCCCTCCAGGGAACAGAATTGCGTTTCCCTGTGGCCATGCAGCAGGGCGTTCGGATTAATGTGCTTGCGTGTCCTCGGAGGGCTGCGTGTAGGAGGCAGCACCGCGTCTGCGAGCAGGTGGGACCCCCTGTCCCTGTCCGCTGTTGATGGCCTGCTTCTCAACCCTGGGTCTCCCCGCGCTGGGAGAGGGACCTGAACTCCGTTAAAACAAACAGCAGAACCCACATGCTGACTCGTTTCTAGCTGCCTTTGTGCACAGATTTCCTAAGGCGACGCAGGCATGCCCAGAGGTAACAGGAAAGGAAGGCGAAGGCGTGGAGTAGCCCGTGAGCAAGGCTGGGCGTGCGTTCACGGGCCTCGGAAGGGCTGAGTGCTTGGGCCCAGGTGTGCTGAGTACTCCGGAGGGTGCTGTTAATACTCTGGACCAGCCAGCGGCACCGCTTTGCTTAATAACGACTCCATGGCACCGAGGTCCCGCAGGCAGGGCCTCCTGCCTTTGTGTCAGCCACGCCTGGCTCCGTTCCCAGCCCAGGGAAGTGTTTCATAAACACGTGTTGCGTGAATATCCACGCGATCACAGTTCCTCCACCAGGTAAGGTCTTATTTATCAACCTTAATGTCTCCTCTCGCAATGACAGTCTTACTTTCTTGTTGGAAATGGAGTACAGCCACTCACGGTTGCTCAATGTCCAGGGTGGTTCTATTGCGGCTCCTCAGCCCACAGCCTTTCCTGCTCCGGATGGCCAAGCGCTCTGGGACCCGCGCTGCTCTTGGCCTTGCCTGATGGGGCAGGGGGAGGAGGCTCCTGGCTCCATGCTGCCTGGGGACCTAGGTCTGGGATGGCTTGGCTCTTTTCCTATAATTGCCGAGTAGGAACCTTGGAGAGGCCGCTGGTGCGCAGGCCACGTGGGCTTGGCGTCTGGAGTGGCTGTCGCGGGGCCTGGCAGGCTGGTGCCGGGAGGCTGGTCTGCAGGGAGCGGGGAATGGAGCAGGCCAGCACGCTCCAAGTGGATGAAAGGCCGCGTGGCCCCGACAGGCGGAGAGAGTGGCCTGGTTCCCAAGGACACCGTGAAGCGACAGCTGTACACGTTCTCTTGGCTTCTGAGAGACATTTCTGCATCCTTTAAATTCTTTTACTCGAGCTTCTTCAGCGACAATCACCCTTGAGCATAGCCTGGGAGCGCTTTCTAAAGTGTGAGTAAGTGCCCATCTCAGCCCCTTTAACAAAAAGCTGGGGAAGAACCCCGCCACTGGTTTGGATTTAAGTGCTCGCTTTCTTAACCGTTCCAGTGCCCTTTGTTCCCTCGCTGGAGTGTCTCCCGCATGCTCATTGCTTGTCTCTCACTGGGACCCCTGACCAGAACGATGCTTCTAGTAAAAGGCTGACCAGAGCTTTTTAGAGAGAGGAGAGCACCTTGAAATCCCAACACAGTGATGTCTTCGTGATATTACTGCCCTCGTCACCTTTGGCTGCTGCAACAAATACCAGAGCCTCATGGCTTAAACAACAAACATCAGTTTTTCACAGTTCTGGAGGCCACAAATCCAAAAGCCAGTGACAGCTCTCCCTGGTGTACGGCGGCCTTCTTAGTGTATGTCTACATGCGGGGAGAGGAAAGGCCCTGGTCTCTTCCTCTTCTTACAAGGACGCTAATCGCAACACAGGGGTCCCATCCTCATGACCTCATGTAAACCTAATTCCCCCCAAAAGGCCTTACCTCCAAATCTATTACATTGGGAGTTAGGGGTTTCAACATATGAATTGGGGGAGGGTGGCATAAACACATAGTCCATAACAATTATACATTACCGTGATTAAACAAATATATTTTTGTGTGTATTTGAAAATAATGTATATTTTCTAATTTGAGGATTCAGGTATATAGGTATTGATTCTTGGGAACTATTGTTTTCTATCCTTTGCATCCTTCTATGAAGATCTGTACCATTTCTGTTTTTTTTTTTTTTTAGAAATATATATTTTTATTGATTTCAGAGAGGAAGGGAGAAGGAGATAGAAACAACAATGATGAGAGAGAATCGCTGATCGGCTGCATCCTGCACACCCTATACGGGGATTGAGCCCACAGCCCGGGCATATGCCTATGCCCTTGGCCAGAATCGAACCCAGAACCGTTCAGTCTACAGGCCAACACTCTATCCACTGAGCCAAATCAGCTAGGGCAAGAATAGTACATTTTTTAACCAAGGATGAACCTACATTGTAACATCATAATCACTCAAAATCCATATTTAATTTAGGGCTTACTCTTAGTGTTGTAAATTCTGTGGGTTTGGACAAATGTGTAATATACATTCTTGAATGATTGTTTGACTGGCAATAAAATTTCAGATTAATAATCACTTTTTCTCAACACTTTAAAGCTATTACTTTATTGCCTTCTTTTGCTTGCTATTATTTAGGAGTATAGTGTATAATGGCATGTATCCATTATAATAAAATCATACAGATTCAGCTCTGCTCCTCTGACTTCTATCAGTCACTGAACTTTTTATTGTCTTTATAGTTCATTTCTATTTTTTAAAATGTTTTTTTAAAAATTGATTTTTAGAGAGAGAAGAGAGAGAGATAGAAACATTGATGATGGAGAAACATCAATCAGCTGCCTCCTGCATGCTCCCTACTGGGAAATGAGCCCACAACCTGGACATGAACCCTGACCAGGAATCGAACCAGTGACCTCTTGGTGCACAGGTCGATGCTCATTCAACTGACCCACACTGGCCAGGCTATCCTTTCTATATTTTATTCTGCTCACTCTCTCAAACACTGAGACATGTGCTAGACGAGTCTATGTTTGTGAGTCTGTTCCTCATTATAAGTCTATGTATTTTGAAGCTGTGTTATTAAGCAAATACAGTTTAACATTATATCTTCCTGGTGAACTTTTCCTTTATCACTACACTATAATAACCATCTTTTCCTCTTGCTAATGCATAATGACTTGCAGTTTGTTTTGTCTCATTTTAGGTAGCTATACCAGCTTTCATTTGGATTGTATTTTTCTGGTATATCTTTTCTTTATTCTTATATTTCTAACCTTCCTGTTGAAGCATCCATCTTATATGAAAACTGCTGTTTGAAACATTAACTCTGCTATTTTGGCTTCTGTAAATGCTTGCTTGCTTAAATAATAAGGAAAATAAGACTACTCTCATTTCAGAGAGGCTATTAAACCTTCCCCAGATGAAGTTATCAGTGCTGGCACCAGGCCAAGCTTTTGGTTGCGGTCTCAAAGCCCCAGCACATAGGGGCTCTTTAAGAACTTGCAAAGGGGACCAGAAAACCCCATATTTGGGAGACAAAGAGGATAAAAAGTATAAATACAGGAAAGTTCCTGTGTGACTTTGCCCAGAATTCTAGAGACATTTTTCTCTGGGCCCCCGCGTAATAATAATAAATGTAACTCCATCTCTCTTAAGAATTGCTTGGTTCTTCTCCGGTCTTCTGTAACACTGTAATACTATGTTTAAAAACATCTCTTATAAAAACATATGGGCAAATTTTGATTTTTTAAAAAAGTAACCTGAGAATATTTCTTTTACTGGATAGATAGACATTTATTATGATCACAGAAAAAGATTTCTCTTTTTCATTTATCTTGTCTTTTCTGTACTTAAACTTTCCAGTCTTCCACTTTATTAGTGAATTTCATTTTCTTTATTTTCTTCTTCCTACACCTCAGTTTCTTAGGAAGCTCTGTATCCTATTCCTATTCTTTTACTGGTTACCCTAAGAGTGCAATATGGCACTCCATGTTCACGTTGAGTGCAGCATTGTATTTACACACTTCCTGACAAATAACGTAATGCCTAATACCCTTTTCATCTTTTATATTTATGGCCAGTATTTTATTTTAGTTTTTTTTTTTTTACCTTTATGTCATTATTATTGCTTTAAACTAGTCAGAGCTTCTTTATAGATACTTACATATTTACTAATTGCTTTGCTCAACTTTCTTGCATCTCAGTTGTTATTTCTATGTTCAATTTTTTTCCTTGTTGATGCAATACTTTAGTTGTATTTTTTCAAGTGAAGTTTTGCTAATAATAAAAAACGATCTTATTTTGTCTTAAAAGTCTTTATTTGTCCTCATTCTTCAAGTGTAGTTTGGATATATTTAGAATTCTAAGATAACTTGTTTTCTTTTAGCACTTTGAAAATTTTTGCCAGTTTCCTGGATTCTATTATTGCAGTTGAGAAGTCAGTTGTCAACCTAATTGCTGTTTCTTTGTAGGCAATCAGTGTTTTCTCCATGCTTTATATAAAAATTTTTTTTTGTCTTTAGTATTTTGCAGTTTTTCTCCGCAATGTGTTAAATGTAGATTTACTTTTATTTATTATGTTTGCTATTTGAAATTATTTCTGAATTATGGAATTCCTATTTTTGTTTAGTTTTGGAACTAGTGCCTCTTGACCTTTGCATTGTCTTTCTCTGAACCTTCTTTTATTTATTTTATTTTTATTGATTTCAGAGACAAAGGGAGAGGGGGAGAGAGAGAGAAACAGTGATGAGAGAGAATCATTGATTAGCTGCCTCCTACATGCCCCACACTGGGGATTGAGCCCACAACCCGGGCATGTGACCTTCTGGTTCATAGGTCAATGCTCAACCATTGAGCCACACCTGCCAGACTCTCTGAATCTTCTTTTAGAAGTTTGTTGAATATTCTCATTTCATCCTCATTGTTTCTCAAATGAAAATATTTTCCATTTCTTTATCTCTCTGATTCATTCTGGTAATTTTCAAAGAAATACCTTCCATTTCACCATTTCCCTTCTTCAGCTGTGTCTAATCTGCTAACTCATCTATCCATTGAGTTTTGAATTAGAATGACATTATTTTTTCATTTCCAGAAACTTGCTTTCAATAGTTTTCAAATATTTGCTTTGTGTTTTTAAAAAAGAGTTTCTTGTTTTATGTCTTTGCTCCCCCCTTTTAGGAGTAATGATTTTAAATATACTCATTCATAGAGTCCCTACTAATTGTTCCATCATCTGAAGTTCTAAGGGGATTAATTATGCTGGCTCTTTCATGTGTTTGTTGACCTTTTCACCTATAGTGGCTTATTTTCTCATGTATCTTTAAATTATAGGCTATGCACATGTCTTTGATGGGGTTATCTTTGTGAATTTCTCTGTGGCCTGAGTTTGGAATTCATCCATCAGAGTAGTTTTGAGTTTGCTCCTGCCAGACACCTTAAGGACATTAGCATTTTGGAAACATTTTTATCTTTATTTCTTGGCATGGAGGTTTCTGGACCGTGTGAACCTGTAAATCTAAGCCAAAAACTGGAGTGAGAGCAGGTTCATTGTTGCAAATTCTCAGGATAATATTTTTCCAGCCAAAGCTCAGGTCAGTAATTAAAAGCTTTCTTGATGTTTCTCTGGGCCAGTGCATGGGTTTTTTCCCTTCCCAGTTCGTCCTTTCATTGAGAATGTAGTTGTTTGAAAGAGTCAGCTTCATTCAGGGGTCTCATTGTCTATGTCTGCGAGTCATAGCAACTGAAGACTTGTGGTTTGGTTGGAGCAACTCCTGCTCTGACAGATGACCTTAACTTTCTGATTTTTAATTCTCAGTGCATTTCTAGCCCATCGAAAGTGCCTTGACTTTACTATATGTCCCTCTATGCATTGACAGGATTTTTTTGCTATAGTTCATCTGCATTTGAAAGCATTTTTTTTTTTTTTTTTTTTTTTTTTAGTGTGAAGGTTTTCAGGTTGTTTATTCCCTCATGTAGCGAGAAATAGAATTGTCACTGTTGTTTCTTACATGTCAGCACTGAACCCCTGCTTTATAATGTCATTTAGGCTAGAGAAAAAGAATTTGTTAAATAAAGTACAAAATCATATTATTGTCGCTCAGCTGCACACAAATTACTGTGTTAGGAGAATCGAACCCCCACTCCCCAGTTCGTTATTTATGTTTCACTTTGGAATGCTCCCTGGACCTGTTGTTGTTGTGTATGATTGGAGTAATAAATAATATGCAGATGTCACAATGAAATAGTGATTTCAATAAAACATACTCAAGACATAGAGCAGTTTATCACTTGAAATTTGTATATATAACATATATACACATATTTTTTAAATTGTCAATTATTTGGAGACTTTGTATAACTTTCTGGTGGCATTTTCTCAAAGCATGTTCCTCAGTATGCTGGTTCCTCCAAATATTTTACCAAAAAGTCTTCCATTGGCAAATAACCTTGGAAAATCTTCCGTCTTATACCTCTTTTTGGTGAGTTTAAGTATGCCTGCATATAGCACTCACTGAGGAGTTTTGGGGCAAATAAATCAATTTTATTGTTTTTAACCCAGTATGTTCTGAGTCTACTTGACCAAAGAAAATATTCTTTATTGTTTTAAGTAACATTTTCTTTTAGTGAGTCATTCTGTAAAACACAACTTGGGAAATGCTTTTGTCATGATAATCTTTACATGTTTACCTCATTGTCAAAACGAGATGTATTTTATAAACTCTTAGGCTATAATCATTTTCTTTATTTAAAATTAAATTGGTATATAAAATTGCAAAATTGCAAAAGAAAATGCAATCATTTTGTTATTTATAAAAGCAGTTAAGTTTATTAAACAAATGATTTTATAGATACACATATAAAGGACATAGAAAATCATTTGTTTAAGAAATGTAAGGTACATACATATATAAAATACATGTATAAAGTTGTGAGGACTCCCAGGTAGGCTACTTAAGGAGCCGACTCAGTTGTGAGAGGTCCCTTTTAGCCTTTCCAAGTGGACATGATGGCCGGAGGGCCAGCAGCCATCCTGGACCATGAGATGAAAGCCAGAGGGAGACAGCAGACAGGCGGTGTTTACTGGGTCTTCTGTAGCACTGGGTTAAGCAATATAAACAGTATCATCCTAGGTCGTCTTGTTCTTAATGCTTAATCCAATCCAGTATTTGGATGTGGACCAACTGTGGTGGCCGGGCGTACTGGTCCTAAAGGTGGGAGTGTCGGATTCTTTGTGGAGCCTTTTGAGGGGAGGGATCCAGAATAAAAGCCCTACCGGTGGGCCTAAGTGAAGTGAGCAACGAGGCTAAAGGCCAAGGAAATAAGTCATGGATTAGACTCTCTGCTTCTCCAGAAAGTTAAAAAGAATCATTGTAAGAAAGAATGGAAAATATAGGCCATAAACTGTACATGCAGTCTCGTTCCTGTTCCATTGCTTCTCCCCGACCATTAATGACCTGTGCAGAAGGGACAGGGTGTTCTTAGCTCCATTTCAGCCAGAACATGTAGTAAGTACCAAGGGATGATATCATGAATTGTGCTACATTCAAAAATATACAGCTGACTCTAACCTTTTTTTTTTTTAAAACGATAGTCCATCTGCCTCAGTCTTTAAAGGGCAGAAGTTCAGGTTGAAGATTTTCTCTTTGTATCTTAATGCCTGTGTCTTTCAGACTATTATTGTCTGTTTCTATGTGACTTTTGCACCAGTTATGTGGTTGTTTTGGCACATTTCTGAAGAGAGAGAGAGAGAGAGAGAGAGAGAGAGAGAGAGAGAGAGAGACAGAGACAGAGACAGTGAGACAGTCAGACACACGCACAGAGACACAGAAACAGACACTCAGGGAGAGGAGACCAAGAGTGTCAGTTGCTCTATTTTGCACTCCCTCATGTTTCCCCGTCTTTCTGCCTCCTTATTTTCTTCTCATTTTTTCTTCCATTTGATTTGCTCTCCATATCTGGCCCATGAAAGAATTGAACCATGTTGTGTGTGTGTGTGTGTTTATTTCAGAGAGGAAGGGAGTGGGAGAGAGAAACATCAATGGTGAAAGCCCCACTGGGGATCTAGCCCACCACCTGGACATGTGCCCAGACAGGAATTGAACAGTGACCTCCTGCTTCATAGATTGAAGTTTAACTACTGGGCCACACTAGCCAGGCCATGTTGTATTTTATTGATGTTGTCCTTGACTCTTTCCTTCTGATTCTGGGTCAGTAACCCTTGGTAGAGAAAACCACCCTCACTTGGTAGTCTAACCCTACAGAGAAGGGACATTGTCGAGAAGCAGTCTGTCCAAGTTTCCCTGGATAGGACTGTGGTAAGGCCTTCGAGGGGTGCTGACAGGCCCAATATAATGGCTTACCTGGCTGATAAACTGCTGTATGGGTCCCACTGCTAAAATCTCATCTTCATCCAAAACCGACTCTCATCTGTGTTCTTTGTTTTAAATTAAATTTATTGGGGTGAATGGTTAATAAGATGATGTAGGTTTCAAGGATACAATTCTATGACACATTGTCTGTATATTGCGTTGTGTCCGGTGGGAATGTAAACTGGTACAGCCACTATGGAAAACAGTATGGAGGCTCCTAAAAAAATTAAGGATAGAGCTACCACATGACCCAGTGACCCCTCTTTGGGTATCTTCCCCCCAAATTTGAAAACATGTATTTGCAAATGTTCATGGTGGCCAAGACATGGAAACAACTGAAGTGTCTTTTGAGAGGTGATTGGATAAAGAAGACGTGGCACATATGTACTAATGGAATACTACTCAGCCATAAGGAAAGATGAAATCCTACCATGTGCAACAACATGGGTGGAGCTTCAGAATATCATGCTAAGCGAAATAAGTGAGACAGAAAAAGTGAAGAGCCATGTGATTTTACTCATATCTATAATAATAAAAGTGTAATATGCAAATCGACTAAACGACTGAACAGCAGAATGACCATCCGGACAACCTTCCGGATGACCACACGATGACATACACTGGCGCCAGGCCAGCCAACGCAGGTGTGATGCGATTGGTTGAGGTGCCCCGCCATCACCCCACAATTACCCCACAGAGGGAGACCCAGGCTACTCTCTGTGGGGTGATCAATGGGGGGGGCCTCCACGATCGATCACCCCAAAGAGGGAGGCCCAGACCACCAGCTGGTGGGGCGATCAATGGGGAGGGGGCGCTCCGCGATTGCCCCAAAGAGAGAGGCCCAGGCCACCCTCTGCGTGGTGATCTATCACGGAGCCCTGGCTGGGTGGGCGGGGGCCTCCCTTTGCTGGGCGATCGATCTTGGAACCCTGTGATTGATCGCCCCACAGAGGGAGGCCTAGGCCACTGGCCAGCGGCGCTCTGGTGGGTGTGTGGGGCCAGCCAGTGATCATCCTGCAGAGGGAGGCGACTGGTGGCGGGGGATGGGGGGCAGCGCAGCACAGATGGCAAGCAGTGGCAGCGGTGGGGGCAGGGCCAGCTGCTGGGGGAAGGAAAGCCCCGATAGGCCCTGATCGCCGCCAGGCTTAGGGACTCTACATGAGGGTCCTGGATTGCAAGAGGGCACAGGCCGGGCTGAGGAACCCGCCCCTCCCTCCCCCCCCCCCCCCCCGCACAAATTTCGTGCACCAGGCCTCTAGTGTGGGATATAAAACTGAAAGCATCAAATGAACAAACAAAAACTCACAGATATAGACAACAGTGGTACCAGAGGGAAGGGTGTAGGGAGCTGATATAGGGTTAAGCCTCGAACTGACCTGTGGGCAAAGTCACAAACAATTCCCAGCTTAGAGGGCACAGTCCTCTTAGCATAATTAGGCTTGACCTTATGAGGCTCCCTAGATCTTATCTGGGAAGCTAATGGGCTGCTGGAAGTATAACCATGGTGTAAACAAGTGAAACTCACAAGAACAGTGTAAACAAGTGAAACTCACAAGAACAGTGTAACTTTGGAAACCACTACCTTGTTTACCTCTGACTATAAAATAAAGGCTCAGCTTGCCTTGGGATCTTTCTCTCTGGCCTCAGCCAGGCACAGGGAAGATCCACGGAGACTAAGGAAAGCTAGAGAGTTCTGAACGCTGTCTCCGTGTAAAACATTCTTCGCCGACTCCGTCCACACCTTTGGGAACCCCTGGACCCGCTGGGGCTGGCCCCCAGCAGAAGGGGGTGAGGGGTTGTAAAGGGCAAAGGGGTCAAATCGAGTATGGTGACGGAAGATCTCACCTGTGTTCTTAAAGTTGTTCCATGTGGCTGCTCCTTGTCATTGTTCAGTAGGGTCTTACTTATTAGGATCTTCTGTCAGAATCCCGCACCCCCACCCCGTCTCTACCAAGTTCCTGTCCCTCAGTGACACCCCAGGCCGGGAGCCCTGGGAGCGGGAGAAACATGCAGGACTCCGGAGCTGGGGCAGCTGGCCCGGCTGTAATGAAGCTGCCTGTTAGGAAGTTATCTTTCATATACAATTGCTTCCCCTAAGCTCTTCAGCATATGAACTGCACCTGTGAGCATATTAACTCCACCTCAGCGAAAGCAGCAGTCCCCTCCGTAGCCGCATGGCCGGCCCTACCTTAGCGCTGGGGAAGAAGGAAGAGAGGACGGAAAGAGAGAGAAGAGGTAGTTGCCCATTAGAGGGCCGCTCGGTAGTGAACTTCGTCTCCCGTTTACAGCATTGATTTTGCTCCACGTGAACGGCACTGACACGGCTCCAGGGCGCTGGGCGCTGGGCAGCCACTGGCTGTCCGTTTGCATTTCACACAGTAAGTACTGTGCACAATCACAGCAACTAAACGCGCTCCCACTCCCAGGAGCAGCTTTGCATCCGGGTGGATTTGCGCTGGGAGTCTCTCTCTTCCCCCACTGACCTCCTTCCTTGCATTTGACTATTTTGCAGCACTGGGTACTAAAGAGCATATGACCCTGGCTACGCTACGATCTTCCTTTAGGCCATATTGACCCTCCTCTTCTTCCTCCTCCTCCTCCTCTTCCTCCTCCTCTTCTTCCTCCTCCTCCTCCTCTTCCTCCTCCTCCTCTTCTTCTTCCTCCTCCTCCTCTTCCTCCTCCTCTTCCTCCTCCTCCTCCCCTTCTTCCTCCTCCTCCTCTTCCTCCTCCTCCTCTTTCTCCTCCTCCTCCCTCCTCCTCCTCTTCCTCCCTCCTCCTCCTCCTTCTCTTCCTCCTTCTCTTCCTCCTTCTCTTCCTCCTCCTCTTCCTCCTCCTCCTCTTCCTCCTCCTCCTCCCTCCTCCTCTTCCTCCTCCTCTTCCTCCCTTCTCCTCCTCCTTCTCTTCCTCCTTCTCTTCCTCCTCCTCTTCCTCCTCCTTTTCCTCCTTCTCTTCCTCCTCCTCTTCCTCCTCCTCCTCTTCCTCCTCCTCCTCCCTCCTCCTCCTCTTCCTCCTCCTCTTCCTCCTCCTATTCCTCTCGGGCATAGTCCCTTGCCACTGCGGTTCCTCCGCCTTCACAGGCCACAGCCGAGGATACCAGTCTGGCCCGGCAGCCAGACAAGCGTCTCACACTGGGAGAAAGTAGATAATGGACGATGACTTACGCCGCCTAGTTTCAAAGCCACTTTAATATAAACCATTCCTTGTGCAGTGTCAGTAGAATGAATTGGCTGGTAATCCACAGGAGGCGTTCAGATCGCCTATGGTTTATTTTATGAGTCCTCCAGGATCAATTTCATGTTCGAGTGACTACTGCTATCATATATTTACATACACAGCGGCCCCTTGTATTCAGAGATGACTTGGTTGCCTTGTTACTCCCCAGGCATATTCTTTCTGAAAGGAAAGGCAGACCTGTTACCTGAAACCTTTTGGAAATTAGCAAATATTTATCCAGCACCTAATCTGGGACTAGGTGGAGATTAGCCGTGGAAGGGATCCAAGGCACATACAGAGGCAAAGTGTCTGCCCTCAAGAATCTTATAATCTCCCTGGGGCAAGACACGCACACAAATGAAGCAGCCTCGGAGCAATCAGGCAACCTTAGAGTAAGTGCAGGATAATGAGCTGACCTTGAACCAGAGGCCTGGTGAGCTGCCGGGCGGGGAAAGTGAAGTGAACCTCCTGGAGGGCCCGGGCCTTCAAGACAAGGTAGATTCTCTGGTTTATATTCATCCATCACAGGGACAAACTATGAATTTCAACGAATTTGTAGCCCTGGCACCTCTCTTGCCTTCGGGGAGTTTTTTTCTTGTATCACCCTATTCCTTGACCTCTCTCTAGCTCACCTGGGAAGTGGGTGAAGGGAGAACTCCCGGGCGCCCAGGGAGTCAAGTGTATGAAGACTGTGGATTTAATGCTGGGATTTAAAAGCTGTGACATTAATTATCTCAGAGGGAACAAGATCAACAAGGCCAGAGGAGGCAGGACACGTGGGCTGGGGGCACGGGGCATGGGTGAGGCTGCCGCAAAGTGCGAAAGTTTCAGGAGGAGAGCGAGGGAGAGGAGGTGGGAGGAAGGCTTGCTGCTTGTACTGTGTGAGGGGTGCCCTCCAGGCACCTTCTACAGTCCTCGGTAAAACTGGCTTTGCAAGGATTTTCGGAGTCCGGGTTATGTCGCTTTGTGGTGCATGTGGCAGGGTGCCAGGTCAGTTCTGGAGAGAGAGAGGCTCCTGGGGCCCCCACTTTGGAAGGAAAGGGAATGTTGTTTGTATTTGAGCAGAGAAAAGGGAATGAAAGACGTTCCTGAAAGTTTTGATGACATGACAGACCTCCTGTTACACTTGGTTATGTCGTTTGTTGTGAGGAAAATGAACATGTTTGCGGGCTCTTCATTCATTCATTCATCCTTTCATTCATTCATTCATCCATCCGTTCATTCATCCATCCATCCATTCATTCATTCATTCATTCACTCACTCATCATGTATGTTTTGAGGGTCTTCTGTGTGACAGGCCCTGCCTGGGTTCTGGCTGTGTGGAGTGAGTTCAGTGGACGAGCCCCTGTACTTGTAGAGTTCACTTTCTAGTGGAGAATGCTTCGCTGCTGGAGTCGGGGGCAGGTGTGGTTCTGCTCCGCCAGATCTTGAGCTCATTCAGATCTGACTCACACCTCATGCCTGCTCTGTAATCAGCTTGGGGATGAACGAAATCTTGGGCAGCCATCTGGAAATGCAGGTCTGCAGGTGGGTGTTGGTCATGCTGCATCAGAGTCACCTGAGATGTCTTTTTAAAATGCTTAATCCTGGCCCCCCCGCCCAGCAGAGCCTGGTTCGGAAGGTCTGGGGTAGGGCTGGGAAATGTGTATTAAAAAGAACAAATCCCAAATGATTCTCTCTGTAAAGTAAGTTTTGGTTACATATACAGTTCTGAAATCTGTATTTGGTGAAGTTGCTCCCCATACTTCTCTCAGGCCCAGCGCCTTTGCCCCTGAGTTTGATCTCTCTCTCTCTCTCTCTCTCTCTCTCTCTCTCTCTCTCTCTCTCTCTCTCTCAGATCTATTTCTATCCCTTGCATATATACACTCACACTAATAGAAACTATATAGTATTGTTTTGTGAGCTTATTGTTTTATATACGTGGGGTCTCTCTCTCTCTCAGATCTATTTCTATCCCTTGCATATATACACTCACACTAATAGAAACTATATAGTATTGTTTTGTGAGCTTATTGTTTTATATACGTGGGGACGTTTTTCCATGTAACCAGTTTCTCAGCTCGTCCTTTTCTCATTTCTGTTTTTAAGATAATGTCCAGGTATTTGGGTGGAGGCACGGCTTGCCCTATCCCAGTGCCGCTGGGAAGAGTCAGGGTCTTTGGAACCAGGGTCTTTGCTTCCCAGGCATGAGGGCGGCCTCTGCCCTTGGCATTCACAGTGATGTTAGTGGCAGGGGCGGCCTCAGCTGCATCCTCCATCCAGCCTGCTGTGGGCCACCTCCGCCCTGCTGGGCTCCAAGGACGGCACTTTCCGTCTCAGCCCGGCACCTCTCTTCTGAGCCCTGATGCCAAACAGGGGAAGTTAAGGAACAGACAGAGCTTTCCTAGGACAGTCTATGCTTCAAGGTGATTTTCTTGCTGAAAAATCCCATTTGTGCATGTCAAAAGCTGAGGTCTTGTTATACTTTTGGTAACAAATTCTAATCATCCTCCAGGCAGACAGATGTCTGAAATGTCCTTGGAAAGGTGAAAAGAGCATGACTTATGTATTTTTTAAATCCTCACCTGAGGATATATATATATATATATATATATATATATATTTTTTTTTTGAGAGAGAGAGAGAATGGAGGGGAGGTAGGTGGGGGTGGAGAGAGAGAAACATTGATGTGAGAGAGACATATCACTTGGTTGCCTCTGAAATCAAACCTGCAACTCTCTAGTCTATGAGCCAAAGCTCTAACCACTGAGCAACTGGCCAGGGCAGCATGACTCATTTCAAAGCTATTATTTCTGTCCATCTCACAAGCAGGCTGCCCAGTCATTTTTCACTGGGCTGTGTGATGAACAGTTAAAAGTCAGCCAGAGTGTTCACTGCAACTTGCACATCTTTTCCAAATGGACATTTTCAACATATTCTAAGGCAATTCTTGGCCAAAGATTAGGAAAGACTTCCCTCTCCTAGCCAGACCCTAAATTAGTTAATCTGTTTTGTTATATATTTAATGAGGAAATGATTCAGAAACTCAAGAGACTGACATCAGTAAAAAATCCTTTACAACAGCTCCCTTTTATTTCTACCTAAAAAATGGAGTGATTGTGTGGACATTCTGTAAGGTGACACTCAGTGAGTCATATCTTTGCATAATCCTCTCTCCTTGAGTGTTTGTAGAAACTATGACTTGTTTCTGGCAAATAAAACATAGCAAGGGCAATAGGATGTCACTCCTGTGGTTATATTATATGGCACAGATGTTTGTAATAAGGTCCCAAATCAGTTGATTTTTGTGTTAATAAAAAGAGATTATCCTGGGTGGGCCTGGCTTAATCAGGTGAAACACCTTAAAAAAGAGACTGGGATCCTCTCTGAGTTCAGAGACTCTTTCTGACCATGAGGAAGTAAGTGGCTGTAAGTTCTACAGCTGGGGAATGAATTCTGCTAGCAACTTTAGGGTGCTTGGAAGGGAGTTTTTCCCCAGTTGAGCCTCTGATGAAATGCAGCCCAGTTGACACCTTCATTGAAACCTTGTGGGACCCTTGGCACAGGAACTAGCTAAGTCTTGGCATAGTCTTTTTTAAAATTTAATATATTTTTATTGATTTCAGAGAGGAAGGGAGAGGGTGAGAGAGAGATAGAAACATCAGTGATGAGAGAGAATCATTGATTGGCTGCCTCCTGCACATCCCCTACTGAGGATTGGACTCTTCAGCCCTCAGGCTGATGCTCTATCCACTGAGCCAAACCAGCTAGGCATACTCTTGATATATAGAAACTGTGAGATAATAAATGTATGTTGTATGAAGCCACCAAGTTTATGTTAATTAGGCAGCAATAAAAACTAGTGTAGTAATGGTTACCACCCATCCTGGTTTCTCAGCCCTCTGTTGATGAGGTTGCTCCCTCCCACCGTCACTCCTTCCCTCCCCTCCATCCTTTCTCTCTTTCCTTTCTTTACAAAAGTCTGAACTGTGACAATCTCCCTCCCTAGAATGGGGAAAAGGAGACCGAGCTTGACCAAGTTCTGTGGTTGGAACCTGGTAATGGGTGAGATGTGAATCCACTTAAAAAAAGAAATCATTTTGCCCTTGCTGGTTTGGCTCAGTGGAGAGAGCTGTTGGCCTGCATACTGAGGGTCCTAAGTTTGATTCCAGTCAAGGGTACATGCCTGGGTTGTGGACTCAATCCCCAGTAGGAGGCTTGCAGGAGGTACCTGATCAATGATTCTCATCATTGATGTTTCTATCTCTCTCTCCCTCTCTCTCTAAAAATTAATAAAAATATTAAAAAATAATTATAATTTAGAGTAGTTTTAGGTTCACAAAAAAATTGAGGAGAAAGTACAGAGTTCCCATATATGCTTTCCCCCACCTTCCCCACTATCAACATCCCCCAACAAGTGGTACATTTGTTACAATCAATGAACCTACACTGTCCATAATTTACATTAGGGTTCACTTTTTGGGGTTCATTCTGTGGATTGTGTGGTTTTGACAAATGTGTAATAACATGTATCCACCATATAGTATCATACATGATTGTGTCACTGCCCTAAAATTCCTCTGTACTTCTCCTATTCATCCCTCCCTCACCCCAATTCCTGGCAACCGCTGATTTTTTTTTTTAAACTGTCTCCATAGTTTTGGCTTTACCAGAATGTCAAGTAGTTGGAATCATACAGCCTTTTCAGATTGGCTTCTTTCACTTAGTATATGCATTGAAATTTCCTCTATGTCTTTCCATGGTTTGATAGCTCATTTCCTTTTAATGGTGAGTGACATTCCATTATACCAGTTTTTATCCACTCACCTACTGAAGGACATCTTGGTTGCTTCCAAGTTTTGGCAGTTATAAATAAAGCTGCTATAAATGTCTATGGGTAGGTTTTTGTGTAGACATAAGTTTTCACTTAGGTAAATATCAGAGCGCGTGATCGCTACATCATTTGGTAAGAGTATGTTTCATTTTATGAGAAAACTGCCAAATTGTCCTCCAAGTCGGGGGTACCTTTCTGCCTTCCCACCAGCGATGAGAGTTCCTGTTGCTTCACAGCTTCACCAGCATTCGATATCGTCAGTGTCCCGGATTTTGGCCATTCCTGTAGGTGTGAAGCGGGCTTTAATTTGCATTTCCCTAATGACACATTACATGGAACATCTTTACTCACTTATTTTTTTATATCTGAGATGATCGCCAGTGATGAAATCCATCCGAGACTTTTCCTTTCTCCTGTTGGGCTCTGAGAGGTGGGCTTTCTCTATTCTTCCATGAAAATATTACCAAGTAGCAAGTCTGTGGAAGATCTATTACAAGGAACTTGCAGAACATCTTCACATTTTATTCCTGGCCTGTGGGAAGTGCAATGGTGTCGGCCTTACAGAGCCAAAAGGAGGAAGACCGGTGAGTGGACACGTAGGCCCTCAGGACAGTGGTCTCCTATCATGAGGGTGAGCGATGGAGGTGGCATCTTATAAAATTGCTTTGGTTATAGCTTTTCTTTTCTACTGGGCATGAGGGAACCATCCGGACCTGGGGCCTTGTGGTCCATCTTCTGCTCCGTCTCTTCTTGCTCATCTTCTTCGTGTCCATGTAGGGAGCAGGGCCAAATGAGGCAGACGCTCCTTCAGTGAGGGTCAGAAGTCAGCTAAGCTCTCCCTCGGGGCTGCAGACACACACCCCAGGCCCCCGGATTGCTTAACTTAGTCGCGGTGATCAAGACTCTGGTGAGAAAGTACATCCATTCCCTTTACAAGTGAAATAGTCTTTCTCTCTTTCACAGCCTCACAATTTAGAAGTTACAGAGTGCCCAGAGCCCGAGCAATGGTACAGTTTCGCAGGCTGCACCGTTTCATAGCCTCGCCCTAAGGTAACAGCGGCTAAGCTTTGTGACAAGGGGTCTCACTCATGCTGCAAACGATGGCCTGGTTACTGGAAACACAAACAGCCAAGGATGGCTGGCGTTGGCTTTTCTCCCTTTCCTTTCTGCAAGCTTGAGCGGAGACTGTGTCCTTGTAGGTGCTCATATAGAAAAAAAATGTTTGTGGCAAGGACCAGCTCACCTGCTCACAATCAGAGCTTGTGGGCCTAATGTCTTACATGTTGTAAGTGGGCTCTTCGACCCCGTGAGGGCTTAGGCACACGTTTTTCTTGTCCACGAACATGTTTTCTTTCAGAAGAGGCAGCTAAGCATGACAGACGAAACAAATGTGTTTATAGCCACTTCCTCTAAAAATGGCATTAAAACGAGAATAAAGGCTTAGGAAAGGCCTCAGCCCACAAGGACGGAGTGAACAGGGGGCGATGCTCAGTCCAGGCACCCACATTTTGGAGGCTCTGTGTCAGATGAATGGTGGTCACTGATTTTGCAGACGAAGCTGGCCAAGGAAGAAACCAGGTGCAGGCTGAGTTGAGCCACAGACCCTCAGCAACCGGAGTGACCAGCAACTTCCTGGAGGTGCAGGCAAGACCAGCGTTGGTGGGAAGGCTTTCCCTGAATCAGTTAGAACCCTTCCATGGCAGTCCCTTCCCTTCTCCCACAGGCAGTGCGCCTGCTTCTCACCCCTGAGCAGGAGGGGAGAGCTCTGTGACCTGAAGAGGCACAGCTCAGACTTGGGGGCAGCCTAGGCCGGAGGCTTAGACCTCTGCCCCCCTGAAGGCAGGGACTCCAGTGCACACTTAAACCAGTAGGTCTTCGTCCGTCCAGGCTCCTCCCACCCCTGCTGCACCATCCAATCAGGAGGCTGCTCTGCATCCAGCACCTGTTGGCCTGACCTAGGGGGACCCAGTCTTTGGGGCCAGGTTCATCTGGCTTCCCTCTTAGGTGTGTGTCTCCCTGGCTCTATGACTTTTACTTAACGTCTCTTAACACTTGTTTGAAATTGTGGATAAGAAGAGTTTTCATCCCATAGGGTTGTTGTGATGACTAAGGGAGGTGATGAAATAAAAACTCAAAGGAAAGATGCAGCCTTCCTGAACGCCATCGCTTTGTTTTGGGGTGACTGTTTAGAAGTGTTTTCGGGGCGCTGTCAATGATCTGTTCTCTTATCCGACTCATTAGCGTTCAGTCCAGTAGTTGAGGTATTAAATAATCAGAGGGCTTTTCTAGCCTCCTCTTGTGGCGGTGATGACCATATTTAAAATGTTAGCCACGGGACACTCCTGGTTAGAGGATTCCTTTTTAATCAGCTGCAAATCAGCTTAATAGCCCTTTTTGCTTTAACTCCTTTTTTCATCTCTTCTCAAGCGTGCATCAGTCTCACGTCCTGAACACTTTCGAAGACATGGGTTTGATTAGGAAACTTCCGCAGTGATCCAGACACACCCTCTCACTGCTCATCTGCGGTGCTCCCCAGCCCTCAGCTCTCACAGACCTGTGACATCTCACTGTCACTGAACGAACAGCACTCACACCTATATCTCGAGGCACGTCACTCTAAATTAAAATATGCCAAGTTTCCCAGCAGCACCAACAGATTTCCTAATTAACCTATGAATACTGTCAATCTGGTGATATAGTTCTCTTTGTTATTTTAGAAATGAGTTATGTAACATTTCTTTTATTTACTCCAGCAGTTTCAGAACCGAAGTGTTCCTTAAGGTATTCTAAACTTCCTTTCCGAAGTCAAGAAAATTTTGAATCACATGAATTGATTCGTCAAAATGGTTGAAGACTTTTCGGCTTCTAGAATTCCCCCCGCCCGCACCCAGGCCATTCAGTTAAACTTCGTGCACTTCCATTTCTGTAACGCCTCTTGTCTAGATTGCTCTCTGTCCTTACAGAACTCTTGTAGTGAGGGGCCTTCTTACATTGGTCCAAGGAGCCTGTGTAGAGTAGCTTTTATGATTCTTAGTCTGGTGTTCTTTTTTTTTCTTCAATATATATTTTATTGATTTTTTACAGAGAGGAAGGGAGAGGGATAGAGAGTGAGAAACATTGATGAGAGAGAAGCATCAATCAGCTGCCTCCTGCATGACCCACACTGGGGATGTGCCCGCAACCAAGGTACATGCCCTTGACCGGAATCGAACCTGGGACCCTTCAGTCCATAGGCTGACGCTCTATCCACTGAGCCAAACCGGTTAGGGGTAGTCTGGTGTTCTTGACACAGTTGCTACAGGGTGTTTGTCCTTTCGCCTTCTGAATGGACCTCAGAGCACAGCCTTGGGTTAACCACAATCCCTGTTTGATGCCACAGTCTCATCTAATGGGTTGTAATGTAAGGGGTATTGGTAATATAATGGATACCCAAAAATCTCCACCCAACCCAGGAAGTAGAACATTGATAATATCTTATGTCTACTCATGTTCTTTTCTCCCATCCTTTCCTCTCAATTCCTCATAATCTTCTGGGACTAGCTAGTTTCCCCTTTTCCATTCCTTTTATCCCCTCATGTTTATGGCTGGGTATGGGTCTACTCTGTGGATCTAGTACAGTTTATGTAACCATTTCCCTGACAGTGGCACAGCCTGCATCTTTACAGTGGCCAATCCTTGGCAGAAGTGTGAAGTAGGATGGAGTTTGTCCTTGATGCCGTCAGTATATTTTTCTGCTCTTCTTTATCCTTTTAGAACAGTGGTTCTCAACCTTCCTAATGCTGCGACCTCATGTTGTGGTGACCCCCAGCCATAAAATTATTTTCGTTGCTACTTCATAACTGTAATTTTGCTGCTGTTATGAATCGTCATGTAAATATCTGATATGCAGGATGTGTTTTCATTGTTACAAATGGAACATAATTAAAGCATAATGATTAATCACAAAAACAATATGTAATTATATATGTGTTTTCCGATGGACTTAGGCGACCCTTGTGAAAGGGTGGTTCAACCTCCAAAGGGGTCGCGACCCACAGGTTGAGAACCGCTGTTTTAGAAGATCATCCAAGCACCCCGGCTGCTGGCACACAGTACAGTGCAACAGATGTGTACTGAGTGAAAGTTGTGACACCAAGACTGAAGGCAACGACAGTCACATGGAAGTAGCTACCCTGAGATTTTCAGCCTCATCTTGGCTCAGAGGGAAGAGTGCTGGATCAGTGACCAGTGTCTGCGTGGACTGTGGCCTATAACTCCCCCAGGTTTAGTGTATTACCCGCCTCATGGGCAGTCACAAACCAGCGGAGTCGTGGGCATGGGCTAAAAACAAAGGAATAGCCCTCGCTGGTTTGGCTCAGGGATAGAGCGTTGGCCTGTGGACTGAAGGGTCCCGGGTTCGATTCTGGTCAAGGGCACATGCCCGGGTTGCAGGCTCCATCCCCAGTAGGGGGTGTGCAGGAGGTAGCCGATCAATGATCCTCTCTCATCATGGATGTTTCTATCTCTCTCTTCCTCTCCCTTCCTCTCTGAAATCAATAAAAGTATATTTAAAAAATAAAAAAAGGAATAAAACTACCATTATGGAATTTCCGGGGGAAGGTTAATTTTTGGGGGGTGGTAGTTGAGCATTGGAAAGGCTCAATAAGATTTCTGGTGCTCTTAGGCCACACCGTCTCCCCACATACTTTAAAAGTTGATCCTGGTCTTTATTCCATGTTAAATATCTACTATAAAAACATGCACATTTCTCAGGAAAATAGTTATGCAAAGGATGTCATTTCTCATCCCTCTGGTTAAATGTAGATTTTCCAATATCAGATTTGATGACACTTAACGTTAACGTGTTTTCAAGTTCTCTTTTTTAAATGTAAAGTGCTGAAAAAAAATAATATTTTTTTGGCTGTGGACCCAAAGTCCTTCCCCTAAAATTTTAATTTTTTTATGGATGTGTTGTTCTGACTTGAGTGTTGACGGCAGTATTGGCCTCAGTGATGCCATGCCACCTGTAGCCTTGCTCGTACATGGCATTTTCACACAATGATGGAGCTGGGTTAAACATCACATCGTCTGGTCGAGTGTTTCAGATCCGTGGACGCCCTGCGCCGAACCACCTAAGGAAAGTGCATAACATGCAGATTCCTGGGCTCCACCTCCATCTAATAAACTAGGTTGTTGGGGTGGGAGCCTGGGAACCTGCATTTCATGCACCCTCTCCCCACCCCCTCCCCCTCACTCCTCCCCCCAGGTGACCCAGATTCACATGAACATTTGAGAAACACTGATCTGGTCTAAATTCCATTCTGCCGTGGAGGTAACTGTGACCAGAGAAGTTAGTAACTTTCCAGGGTTGAGAACTAACATACTCATGGCTGGGCAGTCACTTGAGGTGAGGTAGGGCAAAGAAATTGACATGTTTGTTTTTCAAATTATATGGTGGGATTTAAAGTGGCTTATTGTCAAATAACCCTCAAGTCTAGAGGCTGCTAATGCCTATTATCAGAGCTTAATCCTGTCTTGTTACCCTGAGTATCCTGAAATATGCAAATATTTGATGTAATTGGAGATCCTTGAAAGAAATCAGGAGATCCTCTGCTATTCCCGTGTCCAAGTAAACAGTCACCATTCTTACTCAAGTCAGGCCAAGGTCTAGGAATCCCTTTTCCGATGACAACAGGGCCATGCACAGATTTTCTTCTTAAATGTTCTCTGTGTTTAGAAAGTAGATTTGCTATGCTGTGTTTTATATTTTTAAAAAAATCTGTATTCTTCTTTTCTTTTTAACAATTTATCTTTAATTTTGAAAGTGTTATAGATGTTCTCCCCCCACTTTTTTCCCCATTGACTCCTGTACCCACTCCCCGCCAGGCCTTCACCACCCCACTGTCTGTGTCCATAGTTGCTTGCTGTTTTCTGATTCAGTTGAAGAACAGGGATTCGCCTTCTCCTAAAAGAGACTAGAACCTTCCACTCCACTCCCACCTGGATACTAGCCAAGCCCAGTCCAGGCACAACCCCTCTGTGTCTGCCTCTCAGGACTGAGTAAGCCACGCCCCCTGAAGTGTCCACAGTGGTTCAAGCATTGGAGAAAACAAAAATGCCGTCTTCCAGCTGTGTGGCTTGACTTTTGCTTGGAATTGTATTGATTAGAGAAAAAGTGAGGTTAGGGTCTTTGGTGCGGCGGGTCTCCTCATGCCTTGATATTTTGTGATCATGACATTAGTTACAGAGGCAAGAGCTTGGATGTCAACCCTAATTTGGGCTGTTCCTAAGACACTTGGGATCAGTGTCATATAAATACTAGAGGCCCGGTGCATGAAATTCGTGCACTGGGGGTGGGGGGGGGGGGTCCTTCAGCCTGGCCTGCACCCTCTCGCAGTCCAGGGCTCTTGCAGTCTGGGACCCCTTGCTCCTTAAGGCCTGCCAGCAGCGGAGGCGGGAGAGGCTCCTGCCACTGCCGCTGCGCTTGCCAGCCATGAGTCTGGCTTCTGGCTGAGCAGCGCTCCCCCTGTGGGAGCACTGACCACCAAGGGGTAGGTCCTGCCTTGAGCATCTGCCCCCTGGTGGTCAGTGCACGTCATAGCGACTGGTCGCTCTGCTGGTAGTTCTGCCATTTGGTCGATTTGCATAGTAAGTAGGGTTTTATTATATAGGATTATGCTTGTTATCTGGATGGATCCAGTGTTATCACAAGGTCCTTGGATCTGGAAGGGGGAGGCAGAACCGGAGAGATGGCAGTGCGAGAGGCACTCAGACCGACATTGCTGTCTCTGAGGTCGAGGTGGGGGGAGGCCATGCTCGAGGGAATGAGTGAGACCTCTAGAAGCTGGAAAGCACAGGGAAATGGATTCTCCCCTGGAGTCTCCCGAAGGAGCAGCTCTGCTGACACCTGGATTTTAGCCCAGGGAGACCCACGTCCGGCGTCCAGACCCCAGAACGGTGCGATAACACATTTATGCTGTTTGAAGCCGCTGTGTTTGTGGTAATTTGTTACAGCAGTGATCGGGCACTAATGTACTGTGTCTCTGTACTTTTATTTTGGGTCATTTAACTTCTACCTGAAAAACTTGTTTTAGTAATTTCCTTTAGAGTGGGTGGGTCTGGTGATGATGAATTTTGCCAGATTCTGTTTTTTTCTTTTCTTTTTCTCTGAAAATGTCTTTATTATAGCTTCATTAGTCTGTTTTCAATTTCATTGATTGCTGCTATTAATTATTTCCTTCCTTCTGCTCGTGTGGGATTTAATTTTTTTCTTTCCTAGTTTTATAAGGTGGAAAGTTTGATGACTGGTGTGGGACTGTCCTTCTTTCCTAATATAAACACATAACGCTGTAAATGTCCCTCTCAGCTCTGCTCAGCTGCACCTCACACATCTCGATACACCAGGTTTTCACACCCATTCCGTTCCAAACATGCTCTTCTTTCCCCGCGGGCTCACGGGTAATTTCGGAGTGTGCTATGTATGTGCAGATATTTGGGGATCTCCCAGATACCGTTTTGATGTTGATTTCTGGTTTAATTCTGTGATGGCCTAAGAACATCCTCTGTATGATTTCTCTCCTTTTAAGTTGTCGAGGTTTGTTTTAGGGCCTGATTATGGTTTCTCCTGAAGAATGTTGGATGTGCACTTGCAAAATAATGTATGTTCTGCTTCTGCGCAGGGCGATCTGTGCCTGTCAGTTCGGTCCGGTTGACGGACAGTGCCGCTCAGGCCTGCGCTTGCGGATCTGCCTGTCGCTCCCGTCCTCTCCGTCTTCGCTTCATGGGGTTTGCGTCTGTGCCGTTAGGCGCGCACACGGTCAGGGCTGTGTTGTCTCCTCGAAGCATGGGCCTGTTTACATCACACAGCGCTTCTCTGCATCCCAGCATGCCTTGTTCTGAAGTCTTCTCTGTCTGTATTGATGAGCTGCCGCGACTCTATGTTGGTTAGTGTTTGCGTGGGGCATCTTCTCATCCTTGTGCTGATATTTGCTCCTATATTCGAAGGAGGTTTCTTGAATGCTTCTGGCTGATATTTTGCCGATGTTTAGCTCTTCGTTTCCGCCTCTTTGCATTGTTTAGGTGACGCTTAGATATCCCACATCTTCAGTTTGCTGAGGTCATCATGTGCAAAGCTATGTGCAGCAGGAAAATCCACATCCTTTCAAATATAGAGATTCTTGGGAGTGACTTTCATTTTTCCTGCTCACCTCGTCTTTGATTTAGCGCCTATATTTTTTAGTTCCCCGACAGTCTTCATGCTCTTGTCAGCCACGGTCCTCATTATGTGCATTCTTCCCAGCTCTGCTTCAGTGGGTCATGTTGGTGGCTTGAAATTGACCATAATGGAAGTATTGACACCACGGGAATTGGGAAATCCTAGCTATCAAGGCTTTTATAGCCCAGAGGGTAAAGGTCAGACAGTTACCAGCACAGCCTGCGTGCCTGCATGCAGCAGAGTATTACCAGCTCAGAGATGGATATAGGTTCGTGGCCACCAGAGTGGAGTGGCACCACCCATCCTAGAGTAGCACAAACACATTACGAATTGAATATTAGCTCTTCTTCTTTTCTTAAAAAATATTTTTTAATTGATTTCAGAGAGGGAGAGAGAGATAGAAACATCAATGATGAGAGAGAATCATTGATTGGCTGCCTCCTGCATGCCCCCCACTGGGGATCGAGCCCACAACCTGGGCATGTGCCCTGACTGGGAATCAAACTGTTACTTCCTGGTTCATAGGTCGATGCTCAACCACTGAGCCACACTGGCTGGGTGAACATTAGCTCTTCTTGCTAGCAAACCTCCCTGGATCATTGCCTCATTTTTCTTCTCTTCAGGCGCTCACCTCTCCTGTGAATGGTTGGGAAAGAGTTGGGATGGAGTCTTTCGTCTTCTGGTTTTTCCTTCAACCCAGAGTCTGCACGGCCACAGGGAGCATCATTCACAGTGTAGGGTGGTCCACAGCCCATGAATGGCATCCCCTGGCAGAGCACGAGGCAATGGCCTTGAACCCGCATCCCTGATCCAACAGCAGGTGCTTTCCGTGTCCGCCTTGGGTTTGCAGCACCACGGAGCTGAGCAGCTATCCCACAGGGACGGTGCATGGGAGCAGCGGTGTGAGCGTCATGTTCCCGAGCACACACCAGCCAGCTAGTTGGAGGACTCACTGCTGCTCCTGCCCCCGCTGTGGGGTTTCTCCCAGGAGCGCACCACCCCCCCCCCCGCCCGCCCACCCAAAGCATCACTAACAGGCCCACCACTGGGAGTAGTACGTAGTGATTTATGAAGCTGGGGTTTCCCTTTCCACACTGACGTGCTATGCACAAGGAACTTCAACTTGTGCTGTCTTTGTTTACCTGTTAAATGCCTATGATGCCAGCTCACTTTTCTGTCTTCTATAACAGCCACAGCCACACCCATGACCTCATTTAATCTTTGTAAGAATCCTGTATCTTAATAGCAGTACCATGATTTCAACAACTGCCCTTGAGTGGTCTCTTCTCTGCCATCATTAGCTTGCGTGCTTCCCACAAATTACCCCATTTAAATTTTACAAAACCCCGATGGGGTGCCTGGCTGGTGTGGATCAGTGGTTGAGGGTAGACCCATGAACCAGGAGGTCATGGTTGGATTCCTGGTCAGGGCACATGCCCAGTTGTGGCTTCATCCCCAGTGTGGGGCGTGCAGGAGGCAGCCGATCAATGATTCTCTTTCATCATTGATGTTTCTCTCTCTCTCTCCCTTCCTCTCTCTGAAATCAATAAAAAAACACATTGAAAAAAACCCTCAAACAACCCTATGGGGAAAGTGCTACTATCAACCCAATTTTCAGAGGAGGAAATGGAATCTACTAGAAGTTTTAAATGGTCTGTCCAGGGCATCCCAGGAAATGGCAGGTTTGGGACTTGAGCAGAGCACAGGACTCCAGAACCTGCATCCTCACCAGAAGAACAGAGACGGATGGGAATGCGTGCACAGAGCTCTGCGTTCTGCCCCTCAGAGGCGGCAGGTGGCACAGGGCCTCCTGGGCTCAGAGCCATGGTGTGGGCTGTGGTCACAGGGCTGGGCCCGTCTGGATATGGCTGCGTTCCTGCTCTGCTCCCAGCTTTCTCCCCCGCTGGGAGGTTTGCTAAGCGACTTTCTCTCCCCCCCTTTCCCCTGGGAGGTTTGCTGAGTGAGGGGTTGGGGGGGTTGGGGGGGCTGCCATACCCAGGGAGGAGGCACTTCCTGCCAGCTCCAGTCTTACATCGAAGCCCTCCAAGGGCTTAGCACCATGGAATCGGTGTACAGACCAAACCCCAGTGTCACAAAGTAAATATTTCACGTTTCATGTGAAATCCTATCCGAAAACAAGTGTGAAGAATCGGGATTCAGTGAGAAGCGCACATTTCAGGGATTGAAATGGGTTTTGATGCGGGTGGGATCCAACCACCGCGCTGCCCTGCCCCCACCTTTTCCCGGGGTCTGGCCATTGCGCCCCGAGCCCAGGCTCAGTGGGTGCAGGGAACAGCCAGAGGGCGAGGCCGGCGGGCGATGGAGAGCCGCTAGCCACACGGGCTGCCACACGCCGGAACGTCAACGGGGTTTGGGGCTCAAGAATAGATGTCTTTCTGGTTATGCATAAAAATGAACAGCGCCAGGGGAGGAGGCCGGGAATGGCGGCAGATGGATCCGAGTTTTTAAAGTGACGGAGAGCGGCCGGCCAGTTTTCCCGAGAGGCTGCATTTCCGGAGCAGCGAGCCCTGGCCTCGCACAGACTTTGCAAGCGATGGCGCTGGGTGGAGGGGCTGGTGGGTTACGCCTGAGCGGAGGTGTGTGTCACCTGGGCCTGGCCACGCTGGGCAGAACCCTGGCAGCCCGGGTGGAGCTGTGAGCTGGGCAGGAGAGCCAGAGAGGCCACGGGGCACCGTTAGTGCCGGTGAGAGTGTGCCCACCTCGCGGGAGGAGCCAGGGCCCTGCCCGGCTGCAGGGGCACAGGCTTGCAGCTCCTCCTCCGCATGTGGCTCCCTGCTCGCTTAGCTAACAGGGGTTGTTGGGAGTTTTTGTTTGTTTTTGCTGTTGTAATTCTAACGAATACTAGTAGGATAACTGCATGAAAAACATGTTGTTTTTCGATCAAGATTTCCATGGAGGGGGTTTCCTTCATGTTTACGCGCCTGGGACACAAACGCCGAGAGCTCCGTGGCGCCCAGCGATGCCCCAGTAGCACCAGCTTCCCCTTCCTGTCCCCAGGTCAGTCCTCAATGACAGGGTGGGCGTCGCCCCGTAAGGGAGGCTCTCGGGAGCCTGGGTGCCGGCGAGGTCGCCCCACCTCTGTCCACAGGGCTTGCAGAACACGGGGCTCTGGTTTCCCCCTGGGGTGCAAAGCTCCACAGAGATGCCCTTTTATTCTGACACTGAGGTCATGCCCTTCAGCCCGCGGAGAGGGCGGGGCTGCCTCTGCTGTTTCCCCCTCCCCCACTCTCCTCCCCTTTATTTTTTTAATTATTTTTTAAAAATGTGTTTTTATTAAAAAAAAAAGTGTTTTTATTGATTTTAGAGAGGAAGGGAGCGAGAGAAACATTGATGTGAGAGAGAAACCGATCAGCTGCCTCCTGCACGCCCCCTCCTGGGGATGGAGCCCACAACTTGGGCCTGTGCTCTGACCAGGAATCGAACCTGCGACCTTTGGGTGCACAGGACGAGGCTCCATCAGCTGAGCCACACCGGCCAGGGCCTGCGGAGTCCCCTTCACATGGATCCGCCGAGCGTCAGTCCGGCCGGCCCATCAGTCTGCTCGTGCCGCCCTGACAAAGTACCCTGGCCTGGGGAAAGGCGACACAGACATTTCTCTCTCCCGGTTCTGGGGTCTGGAAGCCCAAGGTCAAGGTGGGGCAGGGCTGGTTTCTGCCGAGGCCTCTCTCCTTGGCCTGCAGGTGGCCGTCCGCCCCACGTCACAGCCTCTCGCTGCTGCGTGGCCAACATTCAGGTATCTCAGGCGCTGGCAGTAACACGCGTCTCGCTCTTGCTCACCGTGCACCCTGTGCCTGGGCCAGCTTGAATTTGGGTCGTGCCTGCCTCATGCCGGAGGGAAACGAGCAATGACAAAGCCCCACAAGTCCCTACGACGTCTCGGGCGGGGCATGCTTCCTTCTGGTTACATTCCGCCGGTCAGAGCAAGTCCCATGCGGTGAGAGGGGAGCAGTGAACAGCCTTAGGGCCCCTTTCAACTGGCCCTTTAAGAGTTTTCCAGCCCTGGCGGGTTTGGTCCAGTGGATAGAGTGTCAGCCTGCGGACTGAAGGGTCCCGGGTTCGATTCTGGTCAAGGGCACATGCTGGGTTGTGGGCTCAGTCCCCACTGGGGGGCGTGCAGGAGGCAGCCAATCAATGATTCTCATCATTGATGTTTCTATTTCTCTCTCCCTTCCTCTCTGAAATCAGTAAAAAAATATTAAAACAAAAAAGAGTTTTCCGTGCGGTGGAGCTGTTGGCAGCATCAGATCTGCTTGAAGAGTGTAGCAACCGGGTTGGCAGGTGCATAGGGAAAACAGGAGCAGGAACCCGCTCTCCTAACACTGCGGTGAGGACACTGTCCGGGGCTGAAGGATGGGGTGGAGATGGAGGAAAGTAACCCTGAGACATAGACAAATGTACAGTTAGTAGCCTTGGTGGTTGCCATGGGGAATGAGGGCGCGTGAGTTTTAAGGAGGACCCCCAGAGTTCTGCCTTACGCTCTGGGGCGGATGGGCGCACTGATGAATGGAGCTCTGCAGACGGCCGTAAGAGCCAGGAAACGACGAGTGTGGTTTTGAGTGTATTTAGTCTGAGACGCCTCGGATCCATCCATATGGTTATATCACATCAAGGAAATAGATGGGTGCAGCATTACGATATTATTGGCAAAATTATTTTCCAGTTTCTTCTGGAATATCACCTAAAAGTTATCCTGAGAGTAGCTTTCTTAGAGAAAAATCACCTTTGTGTATCATTTCCTCCACTCTTAGGATACATAGATACCAAAAGAAAACATTGTTCATGGGTAACAAATTGTTCCTATAAAATTTTTTATTGAATTTATTGGGGTTACATCCTATATAATAAAAGGCTAATATGCAAATTGTCCCCTCGGGAGTTCGACTCAGAGACCGGGAGTTTGATTGCTCACTATGACGTGTGCTGACCACCAGGGGGTGGTGCAGAACATGGCGGGTGACCAGCGGTGGCTGCGAGGTGCCGAGGGAATGAGGGAAGGAAGAGGCGGGGAGGCTGGGAAGCGGGGAACCTGATTGGCCCTGATCGTGGCCAGGCCTAGGGACCCTACCCGTGCACGAATTTTGTGCACTGGGCCTCTAGTTGGTTAATAAAATGTTACAGGTTTCAGATGTACAATTCTATAACACATCATCTGTATATTGTATTGTGTGTTCACCACCCCAGGTCAAGTCTCCTTCCATCACCACATATCCCCCCTTTGCTCCCGTCTACCTCCCCCCAACCCCCTTCCTTCGGGTAATCACCCTACTTTTGTCTTGTGTCTATGATTTCCCCCCCCTTAATCCCTTCACCTTTCCCACCACCCCAATCCCTTCCCTCTGACAGCTGTCAGTCTGTGCTCGCTCTCTCTGAGCCTGTTTCTGTTTTTCTTGTGAGTTCATTTTGTTTGTTAGGTTCCACGTAGGACTGAGATCACGCGGTACTTGTCTTTCTCTGACTTTTTTGTCTCAGGTTATTTGGTAGAAGGAAAAGCGCTTTTCCTTTGTGTTTCTCATCTGTTGGTATGCGCATTCCTGCTTCACCACAAACTAGAGAATTCGCCTCTTCTCCTTGGTGATGTGTTGGGGTGGGAGCCGAGGGAATCGACGTGTAAAAATCAGACGGTACCCCTTCCCACCGCTGGGTCTGCAGGCCTCCCACACGGAGGCACGGCGTTGAGTACCTCCTGCATGTTCACGTCAGAAAATTGGCAAATATAGTCAAGGATGACAAGCAGCTTAAATTACAAAGGGCTCTGGGACCACGGAGACCGATTTCAATCCTTTCAGGATCAGCCAACCTTTTCTGCGTGTTGCTTCGTCTTATGTAAATGATCAGAGTTCAAGAACACTCAGGATTTATCACACAAGACAGGACGGAGCGGAGCTTTCTGTTTTGACTCTCCCAGCGTTCCTACAGTAAATATGGTTTCAGCAAAACATGCCATTGGTTTTGAAAACATATTTTGGCTGGTATCTTAGCAACACGCCTTCTTTTTCAGGTAATACACACCTTTAATGCATGGCTGACGTCACTGGCCCAAGGTGACAAGTCTCCTGCAACGTCCCACATCTCCACAGCCTTCACGAAGGCGGGGAAGGCTTGCGAGTAGAAATCAGGGTCTCCCATGTTCTCACCGGATGCCATCCAATAAACGCTCTCTCAATGCCTTTTAACACACAGCAGGACAGGACTATATTGGACATCCCCTGTCACTCCTACATGTACGTCCAACAAGATAGGACACTGCAAGTACTTCTTTTTTTAAAAGTTACGTTTCTGTTGATTTTTAGAAAGAGAGGAAGGGAGAGGGAGAGAGAGATAGAAACACTGACGCACAACCCACACTGGGCATCGAGCCCAAAACCCAGGCATGTGTCCTGACTGAATCGAACTGTGACCTCTTGGCACAACCACTGAGCAACACCGGCCAGGCTGCAAATACCTCTTTATTTCATGTGAGCTCCAGGAAGGGTGGCACCTGCCATCATGACCGGCATTGGTGCCCAAAAGGGGCTTGTGGAATTGACAAGGTGCCTAAACTTTGGTTGAGGAGAGAGTACCTTCCCCTCCAGGGGCAGCTTCCATGGACTGGGTCGGGGAGAAGGGCTCGGCGGGGGCGAACGTGGGCTCTGAAGTCGGAAAACCCCACTTGGAGTCCTGGCTGTGACCTACCAGCTGGGGAACCCAGAGCAAGTGATGCATCTGTAAACCCCGCTTTCCTCCCGGACTCTGTATGCAATTGAAGTGATGCGATGTGCCGCAAGCACGTACTAGTAACCTCGCTAATGGGAACATTCTAACAGCCACCATGGGTTTTGTTTATGGAACAGGTGGAAGTGAGGAATGCCCCAGGATGTAGCCCATTCTTGACAGTGAACTTGCTTCGGTGCGTTCCGGTACCTGGACACTTTACCTGAAGGAGGGCGTCCAGGGACTGTCTCCGGGCGCTTGGTCACCTCTGGCTGAAGCGGATTTTAAAGCCCAAAGGGCCTTGGTGGCTGTTGGGGGGCCCCCCCCCGTTTTGATGACCTTAGTGGCCAGATGTGCAGAGGGCTTTGGGCGGGGCTGTACGACCTCTGCAAGTGTTAGCACCTGGGCTTCTGTCTCCTCTTTTCTGTCGCTCCCTGCCCTGGGCCCGCTCTTGGGCCCTTAGGTGGGTTGGAGGCCCCTCCTAGGAAGGGAGGGTCTTTCCAGGTCCGCGAGCAGAGGAGCCGCAGAGAAGGCCCGTCCCGGACCTGGGGGAACAGGCCGCTGCGGAGCCAAGAGCAGGGATGGGCGTGGGAACACTTTACCCGGGTCCGGATCTGCACCGGTGGATGCGGCTATTAGCCGGAGGCTGGTTCCTCCTTGGAAAGGTGAGCTCAGGTTGCCCTGTCTGTCTCTCGGGTTGTCTGGGTGTCGGCTACAAGCATGAAAGTGCCCGAGTGACTCAGCCATGAAGAGGGACCGTGTTCTGTCATATGCTGCAGCCGAGGAAACCTTGGGGACGTTATGGGAAGTGAAAGGAGCCAGACGCCAGGGGACAGACCCCATGTGGTTCCCCTTGTGTGAGCTCGCAGAGTCTCTTAGGGACAGAAATGGAAGGGGGGTGCCAGGGCTGGGGAAGGGGTGGGGAGACAGTGTTCAATGGGGACAGGGTTTTGGGAAGATAAAAATTCTGGGGATGGATGGTGGTGATGGTGGCACAATATTGTGACTGTCTTTAATGCTACTGAAGCAACAACGTTACAAATGGTTAAGACTGTACATTTTATATTTTACTACAATGTAAAAATTGCAAAAGAAAAAAGATGCAAGTATGGTAAACATTGCAAGGTAGAGTACAAACTCATAATACGAGATATCAATTGCTTTTTCTTTTTCTTTCTTTCTCCAATGGTTGGAGCGCCTGGAGTTCAGGGTAAAAGGAAATTGGGACTAACTGGCGTCGCTCCTGTCCCTTTGCGTGTTCTGGCTCTGAGGGGGAGGGCGGGGTGTGAACCCAGATTCCAGGGGTGAGCGGGGGTTTGGGGACCAGTCTGGCCCCTGTTTGTTGTGATGGTGTGAACCCTCTGCTCTCTGACCCTGAAGTTTCCTCATCGGTAAAATGAGGGGTTCATTTCAGAGGGCCTTCAGCTCCCCCACTCACCCCCCCAGCACTGCAGGTCTCAGGTTTCACTTACCTTCTTTGGATCCAATTCCATTCTTTCCAGCCCATTCACCTTCACTTACTTTTATCATGTTACTTGCTTACTCACTTAAGATTTTTAAAATAAGAGAAGGTAAAGAAAAACAACACCGAGGTGTCTACAGCTTCTGAAAAACACCATTTCCCGGGAGGAAAGAAACCCCTGGGTCCAGACCCGCGCAGCCCCCCGTGCGCCCTGAGTCTGTGCACCTGGAGGGGGCGGGCTGGGCTGCGCTGCTCTGCGGCGCCCTCTGGTGGCCGCCCTCCGTCATGGTCACCGCCCGCCGGGGGTTGTCCCCAGCTTGTACCTGGGGCTGGGTCAGGACACTGGTCTGAGGAAAAGACTGACCCAGACAAACGCATGTCTGGCCCTTCGGCCGAGACATGGACAGTGGCATCGCTCTGTTCTGGAAGCCTCTCTATCCGTGGCCAGTGATGGAAATGCCAGGAAAAAGTGGCCCATTGGTTATATCTGTGTAGTGTGATAGCACACCACAGAGGGGAAAGTCAATGAGACGAATGAAGTCATTGGAATGAGCATTTTCTCCCCCCTTGGCAGAAAGGCACTCATTAGCCATATACCTCTTTACAAAGGGAGATGAGAGGAATTAGAGATTAGGGAAAGTGGGGCAGATGTTTTCCTCTGATTAGAATCCTTCTAGAAGGAAACGCCAGAGAGTGAGAACCCGTGCGGAGAGCACGCGGCACGTTTTTGGGCGCCCATCCGTCATCGGGAGGCCAAGAAACCCTAGGCGGGAGGCAGAGCTGCCCGGCCCAGGTCACAGCAGACGGCCCACGGGCACGCGCCTAGCAGCTGTAGGCCTTGTGGACACCACTGCTGTCAGCAAGCGCCGCGTGCGGGGATGATCTGATCTATAGGGCGAAGGGAGACTGGCTCTGAGCACGCGCGTGTTCTCACCAGCAGCGCCAGCAGCTCTGGGAGCCTGTTGAACTACACAGTCCCAGCCCAGCCCCGCTGCTTCAGAGACTCGGTCGTGGGCAAAGCAGTCCGTGTTGTAACGAGCCCTCCGGGTAATTCTCTGGCTACTGGAGTCTGAGAACCACTGAGTTCCGGGGCTGGTCCTCAGGCTCCAGAGTCAGGTACGTGTCGGGGCGAGGACGGGGTTTCTGCGTCCTGATTCCCATTCCTGGGCTGGCTCCTTTCTGACCCTGTCCTGCCCTCACAGGGGTCTTGCTTTTCCTGGAGCTGATGCCATTGCCATTCCTTATGTCTCTAGCGTTTGACCCAGAGAAGTGGCTTTATGGGCACCCACCTTTTCATTCTCACAGGTGCCTTTTCGCTTCTTCCTTCCAAGGGGGAGGGCCGATCCATTTCTCCTGTAGCAGAAGCTTTACAGCGGGGCCTGTGCAGATGGCAGGCGGTCACACGGAGGACTATTAGTAATAACAGTCGCTAGTCATTAACTGCTCGTTTTGCCATTCATTTCTCAACGCAACAAATGTTTATTGAGCATCTACTATGTGCCACCAGGGCTGGGAGACGAGGGGGAGCCGGGAGCCGGGTGTGTCTGTGTCCGTGGTCCAGTGTCACTGGAGCAGGGTGCCTGCTGGTGGTCAGTGTGGACGGAGAGGGGACCGGCAGGAAGCCGTCACACCTGCAGGCTTGAACTTGATCCTGAGAGCACAGGGAGCCATCAGGGAGGTAAAGGGGGAGCAGCACAGACCAGGTGCCACCAGAAGATACGTGTTACCTTGGGAAGCGGGAACTGCAAACACACCCCAAAGCAGAAAGAATAATGAGCCGAGCCTCCGCGTGACTCACCCGCTTCCCAGACGGATCCAGTCGTGGCCAAGTGTGTTTTCGTCCTTCTCCCACCCCCTCTCCCTCCCCCCACTCAGATTATTCTAAAGCAGGTCCCTGCCTTCCTGTCATTTCTTCTGCAAACACGTTAACATGTATCTCTGAGAGATGAGAACCCTTCACAGATATAACCATAATATCATTATCCATCATGCCAAAAAAATCAACAGTTCCTAAATGACAACAAACGCCCAGTCAGTTCTTCAATTCTCCTCACTTCCAGGAGAGGCAAAGCGGGGATCAGTGGTGATGGAGGCAGACTTGACTTGGGGTGGTGAACATGCAAAGCAGTGCACAGGTGAAATATGATAGAATTGTATACCTGAAACCATATTATTTTATTAACCAATGTCACCCCTATAAAATTCAATAAAATTTTAAAAAATGTCCCTGATATATATGTGTGTGTATATATAGCCTATATAATAAAAGCCTAATGTGCTAGGTGTCCAGTCGTCTGTTTGTCCATTCAACCAATCAAAGCATAATATGCTAATGACATGCTAAGGCTGTTCAACCACTCGCTATGATGTGCACTGACCACCAGGGGTCAGATGCTCTGACTGATAGGTTAGCTTGCTGCTGGGGTCCGGACGATCGGGACTGAGCGAGATGGGCCTGACATGCCCTGGAGCCCTCCCGCGGTCCCTCCCTGGTTGGCCAACCTCCCGCATTCCTCCCTGGTCGCGATTGTGCACTGGTGGGGTACCTTGGACTGGCCTGCACCTTCTCGCAATCTGGGACCCCTTGGGGGATGTCAGAGAGCAGGTTTTGACCCAATCCTGCAGGCCAGGCCGAGGGACCCCACTGGTGCACTAATTTGTGCACCGGGCCTGAAATATATATATATAGTTTTTGAATTAGGATCTAATAAGATCCATATATTATAGTTGGTTGATATGTCTCAAGTCTCTTTCAATCTGTAGGTCCCCTCTCATCTTTCTTTCTATTTCTCTGCAATGTATTTGGTCTTACATGGTTTAGAGATACTGATTCCTTCCTGGTAGTGTCATTTAGCATGCTCCTCTGTCCCCTGTAATTCCTGTAAGTCGGGGGTGGATGCGGTTTGGTCTGGGGTTTTGGGTGAGTGCTCGTCATAGGTGGTGTCTGGGTGCATGGCCTCCACTGTCTCAGAGGTTTTTTCCTGGTGCCCCTCGGCCAGAACAATACTTAGAAGTTCAATTGGGGAAGGAGTCATATTTAAAGAGCCTATTAAATATTTATGTCCTAACAACTTGGTGACCTTTCAAAAAGCTAATATGCATAAATTAAATGAAAAATATTTCGCTGCATTCTCAAATAACCACCGTTTCTTACTAGTTGTGCACGGAACAGCTGCTCACACCCGAGAATCGTGTGGGACACTCTGCCCTCATTTCTTTCACGTTGATGTTTGCAAGGTTTTGCTCTTTTGTGCTAAAATACGCATAACAAAACGGGCTACTGTAACCACTTTTAAGTGTACAATTTAGTGGTATTAGCCACCTTTGCAAGGTCGTGTAACCACCACCATCCTGTATTTCCAGAACTTTCCCATCATCCCAAACTGAAACTCTGTTCCCACTAAGCAGCACACTCCCCTCTCCCTCCCCGGCCCCCGGCCGCCCATCCCACCTTCGGACCCTGGGAACTGGCTGGTCCAAGGGCCTCATGCAAGTGGCGTCACATGGTGTAGTATTTTGGTGTTTGGATTTTTTCTTTTTCCTCCCCTGAGGATATGTCTTTATTGATTTTTAGAGAGAGAGAAACATCGATCAGTTGCCTCACCTACAGAACCCGACTGGGGATCGAACCCACAACCCAGGCACGTGGCCTGACCAGAATGTTACCCGCAACATTTTGGCATTTGGGACGACGCTCTAACCAAACAAACCACCTGGCCAGGACTTGGCTTTAATTTTTTAATTTTTTTCATTTTTAGCATGATGCTTTCAGGCTCATGTCTGAGTGGCGTGTATCAGTACTTCATTCCTCTTTAAGGCTGGCTAGTCTTCCCTCGCATGTATCCACTGCCTTTGGTCCACCTCTTCCTCCGTTGAGGGGCCTGTGGGTGGCCTCCACGTGTTGGCTGTGGGGAACAGTGCTGCTGGGACCCTGGTGCCAGCGGCTGAGTCTCTGCCTCAGTCCTTTGGGGGTGGAACAGGCCCTCACCTTCCTCCGGGACCTGAGAACCCAGGATGCAGACAGGCGTCTCCGAGGGAATGCCGCGTTGTCCAAGAAGGAGGGGCGACCCCCTCGAGGTAGTGGTCTGCACAGGGCCGGGCGGATGCGAGTTCCGCTTTGTTGCTTCAGAAAATTAGTATCTGTCTGACCGGTGTGGCTCAGCGGTTGAGCATCGACCTGTGAACCAGGAGATCGAGGTTCGGTTCCTAGTCAGGGTGCATGCCCGGGTTGCGGGTTCCATCCCCAGTGTGGGGTGTGCAGGTGGCAGCTGGTCACTGATTCTCTCTCATCATTTCATCATTGATGTTTCTCTCTCTCTCTCCCTCGCCCTTTCTCTCTGATATGTATGTGTGTGTGTGTATATATATATATATATATATATATATATATATATATATATATATATAATATCTGTGGCAGCTGTGTGAGTTCAAGGTGGCGCCTCAGCCACAATTTGTTTTGGGGATCGCAGGTGTAAGGTTTATGGTCCCAGCTGCGGGCCTTGTGGGCAATCCAGGCAGAGGTGACGGGGTTGGGGGGCGCTGAGGCTGTGTCGGAGAGGGGAGGGGCTGGATTGGAGAGGCAGGGAGTGACGGAGTGGGTGTGAGTGAAGTGAGTTCTCGTCCGTAGGGGCCTTTTCCATCCATCTGATGTCACATGGAGGATAGACCTGCGCAGCCAAAGTGGATGAGGGAGCCAGAGAGGTGGCAGCGCTGTCACCCGGTGAGAGGTGATGGAGGACCAGGACCGGAAGGACCTGGGCTGGGGAGGGGGGAGCACAGGGGGAGGGGGAAGGAGGCGACGAGGATAGACGTCGCCCAGGTTTCTGGCTGGTGCAGCCCGAGCACTGGAGACCCATGTGCCGAGGGGACCCGGGTCCAGGGCCGGGGGTTGTGCTGGTTTCCCAGAGCTGCCGAACAAGGCGCCACAAGCCAGGTGGCTTACACATCAGACACTCATCTATTTAGTGTGACGTCTGGGGCCTAGACGTGAGGACTCAGGCTGCTGGTGGGCAGTGCTCCCTGCCAAGCGCAAGGGGAGGATCCTTCTCCGCTTCTTTCAGCGTCGGTGGCCCAGGTGTTCCTGGCTCGTGGCAGCATCACCCCGGTGTCTGCTTCTGTCTTCACGTGGCTGTTCTATTGTGAGCACACAGTCGGATCGGCCAGGAGCCTGCCCTGCCTCCGTGTGACCCATCTTAACTGATTACATCTGCAATAAGCCTATTCCCAAGCAAGGCCACACGGCGGTGCTGGGGTTTAGGACCTCAGCATATGTCTTTTGGGGCATAATTCAACCCATAGCAGGCGCGCTTCCTTTGAGAGGCTGTGACGCCAAGTCTGGAGCAGCGGCTGGAGTCCAGACAGGAGGCCTGGGTGAGCCACACAGTGAGGTGGAGGAGATCCTCTCTGGAGAGAACGCTGGGTGGGC
Source organism: Myotis nattereri (assembly GCF_964212035.1). Classification (NCBI taxonomy): domain Eukaryota; kingdom Metazoa; phylum Chordata; class Mammalia; order Chiroptera; family Vespertilionidae; genus Myotis; species Myotis nattereri. The sequence continues at coordinate 94,574,172 of NC_138081.1, read as the reverse complement.
AGGGAAGGCCCTGTGCTCAGCCCTGAGGACCTGCAGCCGCCAGACCCTCGCAAAGCAGACTGAGGGGGAGCGACGGACTCCGAACCTTGCTTTCTCCCCGCACTGAGCGTTCCCCGCCTGGGACTCTCCGGGCTGTAAGAATTCTGGGTGTTGGAGGTTGAATATCGATGCTTACCGTTACTCCTAAGTAATGATTAATGCAGTGCGGGCTCTTGCCAGCTAAACAACGTCGTTTCATCCTTTTGTACGTGCATACTCCTTTTTTAACGAGAGGAGCGAACCACTTCACGTGTTCTTTTAAGTGTATAATTTCACGTCTCGGTTGCACCCACCGAAGCCCTCCCGCTGGCCCGGCTCCCGGGAGGTAATGAAGGGGACTGCGATTCCAGCGCAGCTGATGCCACGGTGGCCAGTGACGTGGAAATGGACATTGTACCCAGGCCAGCGCTAACAGGCCAGTTTCCATGACATCCGTCCACTGGGCGGAACCTCCTCTGAAACGAAATCATGTGCTTGTTCAGGATGTTGGCTGAGATTGAGTGGGCTTCCAGGAGGAAAGGGTTTGGGAACCCGACATGTGAGTGGACATGTTCAGGGCATGTGCCCCCCTGGGGTCATCCCCACACTCCAGACTGGGAAGTGGGGGACCGAGAGATGAAGGGGTTCATCCAGGTGACCACTGGGGGGCCTGCCAGGCCCCTCAGGTCACATTTTGGGGGCCTGGCGGCTCACGGGGCTGCAGAATGCAGCTGCAGTCGTCAGCCCAGGGCAGCAGAAGGGGTGCTCTCCAGGCCCTGAGTCATGTGAGGGACTCGGGGATCTTCAGCTGAAACACAGGCCAGGCCACTGAGCCATGTAACTCACCCCTAACCCCCCCCCCCCCCCCCCCCGCCCCGCTCCCGGGTGGAGAGATCATTATTTGGGGAAAGGTCCCAGGTGATTTTGATGTGCACCCCTCTTCCAAACGAGGGGCATCTCTGCTGGCCCCGGTGCAGGAGGTGAGGGGCTAATTGGTAGGCCTTGGCCTTGCTGAGGACCTGGTGAGATCTCAGATCACCTGAAGCTTTCATCCAAGACCCAGAAAGCCTTGGTTTCCCATTTGGGGTGAGTAGCAGGGCGCTTCGGTTAGTGGGGTGTCAGGCTGTCTGAGTAGAACTGGAAGAAACAGGCAAAAAATGGGCATAGTGAGCCCCAGCTCTACTGGCTGTGACTTTTAACCACTCTGGGGCTCAGTTTCCACATCTAAAAAGAAGACTCCCTCTCTCATAAGGTCGGGGGGTGGCCTCAACCATTAGGAAGCAAGGAGCCTCCGTTAATAACGAGGGCAGGATGCCTTCCTAGGGTGACCAACTTGTCTGGTTTGCCAGGGAATGTTCTGGTTTAAACCTAAAGGTCCCTGGCCCCGAGAAGCCCTTCGGTCCCAGGCAAACTGGGACCGTTGGTCACTCTATGCTTGGCACAAAGTAGATGCCCAGTGAAAGGATGAATGACCGCCCTTGTCACCTTCTCTCAGATCGCATGGCGCTGGGATACCCACCCACGAAGCCAGCTTTTCCACGAGGCGGAGCCGGGGCAGTCTCATGTCCTTTAAGGGGGGTGACAATGCCCTGGAGACATTGTCTAAATGGCAACTCTGTAAACCCCACCTCTGCCCTCTGCCAGGTTTGTCTGAACCTCGTTGTGACATGTGTCTAGTATTTGTAACTTTGCTGGTAAGAGCGGAAGTGCCTGGAACGTAGTGGGGCTTCCCGCTTTTGGGGGGAAGCGAATGACCTTCTGAGGCGGGCCAGCCAGGTGGTGACTTCTCATTTTATGGGGGGACAGGGCGAGGCATAGGGCTCCTAGAGCTGTGGTTCCCAACATGGGGCAGTTTGATTTTTAAGGGCGGGGGTGGGGGGGGGGGTGGGGAATTCAAGAATGAGTTGTTAGCGGTGAAATTTTTGCATTTCTTATGGTTCTAGGGCAGTGGTTCTCAACCTTGGCTGCACATTAGAACCACCTGGGAATCTTTTTAAAATCCTGATTTCTGGGCCTCATCCTCCGGAATTTCTGTTTCTTTGTTATGGGGTGAGGCCACAACATTAGTAACAAAGAAACAGAATTTCCGGAGGATGAGGCCCAGAAATCAGGATTTTAAAAAGATTCCCAGGCGATTCTAATGTGCAGCCAAGGTTGAGAACTACTGTTCTAGGGGGCTCATATACAGTATATATATGTATGTATTGTGACATATTTATGCATTTCAGTTCTCTATTATATGTTTTGAAACTTTATTTTTTCATATCACTTCATATTATTATTTTTAACAATCTCTTAGTGATTTCTTTCTCAGTACTTCAATTGTCCTTTTGTTCTATTTTTCTCTTCCATGGATGCCATGTTCTTCGGAAGCTTGTTTAGACCAAGTTAATGGCCTTTTAGGCTTCCTCCATGTGACTAGGAGCTCACTTTTTGAATACTAAGAATTACATGTCATGGAGGGGGCCAGGCATCAGGATTTCAGAGACGCTTAGGTGGGGCATGGCCAAAAAAAGGTTGGGAATCACTGCTCTAGAGTCTACATCCTCCAGGTGATAGGCCGTGTTATGGTGTAACAGCGCCCCGAGGAAACATTCCTCGTTCTACACAAGGAAGCCAGAGCTACCCGCCAGCAATCTATGCACAGAATTAAGCCCCTGAAATAGCGCTAAATTATTTGATTTAAATACTGGTCTATCTAGGGATGAAGGCCTCGGAAATGTAGGCTCCCATTAATAATGAATGGTTTTCTGTATTCTAATCCTGTTAAGCATACAGCTCCTCGGCAAATGTATTAGTGGCAATGCGTGTTTGTGAATTAAGCCCTTGGTGTATCAGGGTTATGAGCCTAATTGTCTATTCAAAAGGCTATCACTTTATCACGTCATTAAAATTAAAGAGGTCCCTTTTGTCGGAGTGTTTTGTTAATCCTCCGAATGATATTTTCTCTTTCTCTCTCATTTTCTTCTTATTGAGCTTTATTAGGATTTAAATGCAACTGAAGCAAATCCTGCCGTTCCGCCGAAATTGATTATTAAAATAACACCGATAATTATACATAGGTAGTAGGAAATGACACATCGGGGCCCTGGCGGGGAGGTTGTGCGCTCCCACTCGGATTATGCTAACGAAGATGCAGGGCGCTGAAAATAGAACAGTACAATATAGCTCTGAAATGGGTTACAGATTTAGTGACTGTTCTACCTCCAGGCAGTTTGAGTGATTCCTGCTAAAATTATCATCTGGATCCAAAAATGACATCCGACGGGAAGGTATGAACAATTCATTTGACGAACTCTTCCTATCAGGCACTTATATGCTTGGCAGGGCTTTCCTACTCAGTTCCTTTATCCAGTGTCTTCCAACCAGGCCTTGTCTTCTTTGAAAGAAAAGCATTCTTTCAGATTAAAAAAAAAAAAAAATGGTGCCTGGTCTCAGGCACAAAACAGTACTCAGGGGAAAGGCTTAGCTAAGTTCTGCGTGGCTGCGTTTGAGCACCAAAAGAATTCGTCGGTCTTTTATGAAAGTTAAAAACAAAACAAAACACCTTTCCTTTAGAATGTGTTTAGAAAACTCAGAAGTACCGTTGTTTTCAAAGTCCAGCTGACTCAGGACTTGCAACGGCTTCATTTGGAGAAAGTTGTTTTTGGAAAGGTTTGGGGAGTTGAGAAAGGCTTGCTGGGCGCCCTGTAAGCACCCACTGGCATCACCCTCCCTGTCACCTCTCCCGGGACGTCCGAGGGCCACTGACCATTCAAACACAGAGCGGGCCAGGAGGTCATCCTGGGGGCGCAGAGCAAGGCCGGGCCTCCTTTCTTAGGCGCATGTTCTTCCTTTCAAGAAGAAAGTCCAAGAGACCCAGCGTCTCCCGGTGAGGCACCAGTTCGGGTGAGGGCCCAAGACGCTAAAGATGGAGGGGACCTTCTGGGAGGCCGCTCATCTGGACACAATCCAGGGATGTCTCTATGGTACGAAAGCTTTTTTTCTCACGAGATTGACCTGGGGTTTGAAAATTGTCCAATGCCAGTGAGGGTCAAAATTGGCAATAAGGGGGCACCCAGAAGCGGAGAGCTGCTGGCTTCGCCCACCTCACGCTGGTTTTCCTTATTGGATGCCCTTTCCTCACTTTCTTTAGAGAAAACACCCCTCCCAGGCCCTCAGTGCTGAGGAGGGGTGGGGCTCACTGACCTTCTGCTCGAACAATGGGCATCTGCCCCGGCTCCGGCCGATGAGCAGGTCCTCCGCTCCTCGCCATAGCGGTGGCCCAGGGGGAACCAGGCAGGACCGGACCGTGGAGTGAACTTCGGCCCCCGTCTTGCCAGATGAGCGAGCGAAGAGCCGGGGGAGATGGAGCAGAGACAGGGAGCAGAGCCCAGGGCGGGGCCGAGACCAGGCTGCCAGCCCTGCCTGCACGCAACCTTCCAACCCACTTTTTTTTGGTTTTGTTTTGTTTTTCAGTGGAAACCTGTTTGAGTGGGATTTCTGTCACTTACACAGGGTGGGGTTCTGCCTGGTGTTGTATCAAGCATAAAATACGTTAGGAAACAACACTTGAAATAAAGTGCCAGTTTGATATTCCTGCATGACTCTTTCAAAAAAGACTTCCCTATGATCTGTGTCCTGATGGGAGATCCGGTGTCACCACGGTCAGGCAGGGCAGGGCTGGTTTACAGAAAATAGCGGAGTGTGGTCTTCAGACCTAGAGAGACCGGATCTTAAATTCTGGGGGAGGTAAGAGGCTCTATGTTTGCCTGTCATAGAACCCAGTCATGTGGGGCCTTTACCCTAAGCTCTGCTGGGTTACCCACCAGTTCCACCCTCCCAGTCCTGAATTAGTAACCGCTGGTTTAGGTGTGGGGATGCTGCAGTCTAGGAAAAGCATGGGCCACAGTACACCCTCTGGAAGGGGGTGTATTGGTTACTGATTGCTGTGTAACAAGCAGCCATCACCGTCGGGGCTTAAAGCAGCTTACCTTTGCCATCATACCGTTTCCATGGTCAGGAAGGTGGGCACAGCCTACCTGGTCCTCTGCTCAGCGTCTCACAAGGAGACAACCACAGGATAGGCCTGGCTGGGTTCCCTTCTGGAGCGTGGGGTCCCTTTCCAAGCTCATGGGTAGTTAGCAGAATTCAGCTGCTTGTAGGTATGGGCCTGAGGTTCTGTTTTCTTGGTGGCTGCCATCTGGGGCTGCTCTCACCTCCTTAACTGGTGGCCTTTTCTCAGGTGCTCTGCCAACATGGTAGCCTCCTTCTTCAAGGCCAGTGTGGTTTCTAACAGCTGCCGTAACAAATTACCACACTATTGCATGATTTTACACGTTCCATTCATCAGAAGTCTGGGCACAGCATGGATCAACTGGTGTTTCCACAAAATATCGGCATGCAACTCCTGGGGGTCATACAGGATGTGTCTAGCACAGGGTGTTAGCTGGGAGCTCATGGGATGGGGTCCTTGGCTGCCTCACAGTTGTAGAGCCGGTGGCCGTTAAGACCAGTGATACAGTGAGGGCGGGAGGGAGGCGTTCTTGCAACCTTATCAGAATATTCTTTCCCCACCCAGCCCAGGTAGCTTTCTCTCGTCTGACTCTCCCACTTCTCACTTGTCACTGTCGCCCACCTGTGCATGGGTTCCATTGGGGATTGTGAGGTTTTCCATGGAGGGGCCTGGCCAGCTCTTACTTTCACCGTGGACACCTGCAGAACCTGGTCTTGGGCTGAGGAGAGCGAGAGGGGGTGTTATTTAGCCGCCTGGTCCTTCCCGCAGGGCCCACCAGAGGCAGGCAGTTAAACCACAGCAGAGCTGTGCTGACTCCTCACTATCCTCGGCCTCCTTTTTGTTAGAGTTGCATTTCTCAACTCTTCTATTTCTCTGAAAATTATTTGCAAATGAAGATATTCTTACCGACATTCCTAACCATTCCGCAGGCACCAGAGGTATGTCCGCTCCTGGGTGTGAACGAGCCTGGGGTGTCCCTGAGATAACGCTTGGCTTCAGTTCCCGTTACTGGAAACTGGGGGGGGTCTTTGTGAGGTGGAGGTTTATCACAGGCGCAGCAAGAAAGAGTCCAGAACACCATTAAGTCTCAGAATACAACAGTGTTTCCTGGAGATTTCCGCTCTCCAACAAAACATAATTATGTTCTTTCCCGAAATAGTGATACTCAGTTTGGGTCTTTTCTGAAATAGATTTTTGCATTTTGGCTTATCTAGAAAACAGCCAGTTTCTGACTCGTATGCCTCATCTCGGTGACCTACTGTGTGCAAGCTCTCTGGGAATTTTGAATTGTGTGTGAGCGGGGGTTGGTGTGTGTGTCCATGTATGTGTGTATAGGTGACCATCTTTGTGATGGGTGGGGGTCCAGAAATGGACATACTGAGATGTTTTATAACACATTAAGATGTTGTTCCCATACATTGTCAATTTTGTGTGGTTTGGGGGATATCCTAAGCTTTGACTAACCCCCATTCTTTTGGGTTGCCACGCAATAGTGCTGCCACCATTCCTTACCTTTAATAAGACACAGATCTACCCATCTTCCACACGTGGAGAAGAGACGAGAAATATACATACATGCCCTGTCACTGTGGAGGGTGAGTTCTGCCAGCACCATGAACTTGTCGGGGACCAACCTCAAATGTCTACCTTAAGATGACACTCCACGGCAGGAGCTGTAAAATGTCGCGTGATGATCCTGGCTCGGTGGGCAGATTAATTCTGAGATGTATTTAACTAGCCGGGAGTATTGGAGATTTTGATAGATAAGGAGAAAAACTCTACAAGGATTTTTTAATAAATGAAGACTTCTCTCAGTATCTTATTTTGGTCTCTGACAGAGCATTTCATCCAAGTGTCTGGGCTGTCACCTTCGTCACTACATCATTCTTTAGATAGAGAGTCTTACATCATCTTGAAAACCCCGAGCATGGAGATCAGTGTGCTTTCTTCTCCCCTCCGACCTGAATTGTCCTCGTGGTGGCTCCTGCTTGCTCCTGTCTCCTGCTGGGCAGACTGGCTGTGGAAGAGAAACCTCCATGGTGGCTTTTGCCCAAGGTCCCACATGTTCCCACGTAGAGACGAGGCAGAGAATGCAAAGCGAGTGAGGTATTTGCTGTTCAGTTTCCATCAAGATGCACTTGCTGACTTACTAGTAAATAGCCAGGTGCCCCCAGAGCTGGGCGGACTGAATTCGGGGGAGGGGGCTCCCCGGTGTGCCCAGCTGCCCCTTGCATGTTGCCTAATGTCCTGGGCTCTGCAGAACATTCAGAAAATTAACACGCTTACCAAATATGTTTTTCTTGCTCATTAACTCGATGAAGCCCACTGGTTTTTTAGAATCACAGCAGCAAGTTGTAAATGATGTATGAAATGAAAAATCTTTTCTCCCCCAGTGAGCAGGGAGAGAGAACTGACAAGGCTTTTCTCACTGTGGCCGCTTCAGTCACATCTCAGCGCTGAGCCGGTCACTACCCGCGGTGACCTGGGAGGAGTCGGGGACAAGCTGCGGTCACACCGAGTCCCAAGGAGTCCCTCCTCCACATACTCCACTGGGCCCAAAGAGAAACCCGGCACGTGACCCGGTGGCCTGCCCCGTGGGGACAGGCTGGGCCTGGTTCTGTTTAGAAGTCAGGACCACCCCCCGGGGGCCACTGGTGTTCGAGGCTCTGCCCTTTGGCTTCTCACCCTGGGCTCTGTGGCTTGTTGGCATCATAGACTGGCTGCCACTTCACTTGCTTCATAAACGAACGCATATTTGAAAATTCATATACTTAGAAGTCGTCCAGGCACGATTGGAGGACAAAAGGAACGGAAAATATAAATATATCAATGTAAAAAGCCAGCCTCTGCCCTCGAACAGCCTATAACCTGACAAAATGGGGAATTTACTTAAAAATTTCTCCCCCAAATGGAACAATTTTATTTTTTATTCTTATTGTTGCCCTTGTGGTGCTATCACAGTAAGTCATAGATAATAACTGACAATGTACTACATGTTTGTCGACTTTTATAAATCGCATGTGTCCATTTTTTTAAAAAAATATAGAGGAGACTGAAAATGGGGAAGGACAGCGTTCACTGTACCTGCCTCATGGGGATGGACCAGCATTGACCAAACCCCACAAGGCTGATGTATGATGTATGGACCAGAACGCTGGTTTGTCGTTTTGAGATGTGCTGTGGCCTGGGAAGGTGCACTATAATGAGGAGGTTGCAGGTGAGCATGGACTGCTAACAAGGGGCTGGTGAGAGAACTCACTGCTCACTGGCACCCGCTCTGAGAACCCTGCTCCGTGTGTCCTGCTCAGAGATGACCTGCTCCTGGGACTGGCTGTTGTATCCCTGGCCAGGCAGCCTTCCCCCTCAGGTAAGCCTGGGGACTCTTCTTTCTCTGTTTCCATGATCGTCCATTCCTCCTGACTGATCTATTCTTTCTTTAGATACTTAACCTAATCTGCTAGGTGACTGCCATGACTTACATGCCTATGGGTCTTTCTCTAATTTTAGGAGGCTTTGCATATCTCTTTGGTCTATAGGTACTTTATAGTTCCACTGCAGAAGGCACTGTTTCCTCCAAATTTTGTGCCTCATTTCACCCCTATTACCCTTTATGCAAAGCAATGGTCACTGCTCACCCATGGCACTGTAATAGACAACACCGATTTTGGTAGGATAGTTGTCCACCGGCAGCAGGAATCCAATGCTCCATTCTTGTGATGCATAATAACTGTGGATTTTAAGTTTAGCTCTGGTATGGGTTTGGGTGAATTTGTGGGTGATTACCTTCACCCGTTTAATTCAGCTTCTTTAATGATAGCCATTGAGTGGCTTGGTGGGACATGCATTTAAATGTCTTAGTGTCTACTTGGGGAAGACACAGGGCATGTCTGTGGAGCAGACATGACTGGGCCATGGCTTGCCTCACCTGATCTTCCATCCACTCTGTTAGGGTTCCTCACGGGGTTGTCCTGAGATGTCTCGTGTCGCAGTAGACCTCAGTGATTGAAAAGGAAGTTGAAATAACCGGGTTGACTGTGCCAAGGTGATTTTGGTGGCTGTGTATATACAGTATATATGTTCTGACTCCTCTTAATAAAATATGCCAATAGATCAGAAGCTCCCTGCGGCTTTTGCCAATATGGTGAATGCACACTAAAAGCTGACACTCTAGGGCAGTGATGGCGAACCTTTTGAGCTCAGCATGTCAGCATTTTGAAAAACCCTAACTTAACTCTGGTGCCGTGTCACATCTAGAAATTTTTTGATATTTGCAGCCATAGTAAAACAAAGACTTATATTTTTGATGTTTATTTTATATATTTAAATGCCATTTAACAAAGAAAAATCAACCAAAAAAATGAGTTCGCGTGTCACCTCTGACATGCGTGTCATAGGTTCGCCATCACTGCTCTAGGGCCAGGGGCCCACTGTTAACACCAGTTGCTTGGCAAATGCTAGGAAGACCTTAATCTTGGGAATTAGATATAACGACGTTTGTAGATGATAGAACTTCCACCTTCCCATATTTGCAGAAATTGCTCCATTATTTTCCATTGCCCCCTCTTCTCCCAATATACCATGCTTTGGAGCCAATTCCAGTTTGCACGAAGATTAGCAAAATAGCAGTCTGAAGCCATGTGGGCGTTCCTATAATTACCACAGAGGAAATAACATTCTTAGACAATGAAACTCTGGATAATCCCTAAGAGGAAGTTACCTCAGCAGCCACAGAATGCGTGCAGCGTTGAAGAGCCGCTGGCCCCGAGGATTTCGCAGTGACAGATGGCGAGGTTTGGGAGGTAGAGAACCCGGAGGAGAAGGCAGATGTACTGATGGTGGCTGACATGTCCCCTTCACAAACAGTCACTTGCTAGAAGGATGCAGACCTTGCTTGGAGTCCCTTTACAACGAGCAGAAGAGCGGAAATGGATCATGGGCTACAGAGGCTTATGGAAGTTGGCAGAATGAATGTAAGACTAAGTGGTGTGTCTGCTACAGAAAAATCTTAGCTCTGCCCATCGATTTACCCCGAAGCATGTCTGCGATGTCCAGATGCCTCCTGTCACCGGCAGTGGGCCTGCCTGGGGTGCCATTTTTCCTCTTAAAGAAATTCTGAACACGAGGCATCTTGGGAGTCACCTTCCACTAGACTTAATGTGCCTCAGCGGACCACATCGTCCCGAGAAAAGCACATTGGGTTTTTGCTGTTTATGGATCTCGACAAACTCAGCCTCGGAGGCGATGCATATAGCACCAGCTGCAAGGACATTAAAATGAAAAGCTGGCATCTTCCCGGCTCTGTGAAGTATTCACTTCAAGGCAAACGCACCGCTCAGCCTGAATTGAAAAGATGCCGCTTGAATGCGAGCTGGAGTTCGTCTGAAAGTTCGTTCACTGCACAAGGCCCTGTAATCAAAGGAGGCGCTGCCCCTTCAGTTTTGCGAGTGTCAGACATGCACCCCACCCCACAGGACGGTACTGATGACAGAGGGTACACTTGCATGCATATTTATGGCACTGACCTAGCGTTTCCAGAGAGCCTTTTTCCCAGGAACGCAAAAGCTTCAGCAGTGTCACCTCAGGAACTCCTCGGGCTGGGGGGCTCCCCCCAGACCGCCTGGTTCACCTCTTCCCTCCGGGCAGGCCTGACCGAGCGAGGCAGGTTTGAGCCTCTCCTCCTCATGCCGTCTCCGGGGGAAGGGAGCTCACAGCCTTTCTGCGAACCCATCTGCTAATGAGATTCCTTCGGCTCCCTTGAAGCCCATTTGCGCTCTCTTTGAAAGGGACTTTAATAGTCTGATCACAGTTTATAGGCTGTTCTAAAGTCACCTTCACAGCTTGCTTTCTTCACTTAAACCCACAGCCATGCTTCTCGGGTTTGGGGCCCTCAGGCTGACTCCCTTGCCTTCCGCTCCTCTGGATGGGGCTGCGTGGGGAGTAGGCGATGGCTGTCCATGGCATCTGGGTCAAAGACAAATCAGTTGGAGTGTTCGTTTCAGGTTCGGTACTTCCTGGCTGTGACTTGGGGCAAATTACTTGGCCTCTCTAAGCTCTGGCTTCTTCCTCTGTAAATGGAGATCATACAGCTGTAACTCGCCGACTTGTAAAGATTCAGCTGAGAGCCTGGCCGACGTGGTTCCGTGGTTGAGCGTTGACCTATGAACCACGAGGTCATGATTCGACTCCAGGTCAGGCCACGTGCCCGGGTTGCAGTCTCGATCCCCAGTGTGGTGCGGGGGGGGCGTGCAGGAGGCAGCTAATCAATGATTCTCTCTCATCATTGATGTTTCAATCTCTCTCTCCCTTCCTCTCTGAATATATTTTTTTAAAAAAAGATTCAGCTGAGATGATACAGAATTGGCACTGTGCTGGGCACGGAGCTGTTCCCCCACTGCACTATTTTAAGCTGCCGTATTTGTTATATTCTGAGGCAATATAGGGAATATTGGGAGCAGCCGTGTGGGAGTTCCAGTTGGGGGAAGGCAGGGCTGGGCATTGGTCATCTGTGGATGCCACCTGTTCAGACCGGTCCTGATTTCTTCCCAGGTGGTCAATGTTCTTCCAATACCAGTTGTCAAATACTTAGCGATGAATACATTTGAAGTCTAGCTGGGAACTAGCTGAAAGAATAGGTAGTCATCTGGCAGGCATTATGTTGAGTGAAATAAACCAGTCACAAAAGGGTAAATACTGTGATTCCCCTTCATGAGGCCCTTGTGGCGTCCGATCCATCCGGACAGCAAGTGGAGGATGGCCGCCAGCAGTGTGGTGGGAGCGGAGTGGGGTTGGGGTGGAATGGGGACCGAGTTTCAGTTGGGGAGGATGAAAAGGTCCTGGAAGTGGCTGGTGTGATGGCTGCGCAGCGATGCGAATGTACTCATTACCACTGAACTATGCACTTGACCATGGTCAAATGATAAAGTTCATGTTGTGTATACTGTCCCATAATAAGAAGACTTCGTAATGAGTCAGAAACTCCTTTGATGCCGCAGGTGAGCGTTTAGTGTGACTGAGGCACTCTCCCTATTAGCCGATCAAGCCGTCAGTCAAAAGTGTGTCCCACACGTGCTCTGCTAGGACGTGTCAGAGAATCACAGCGGTGGTGAAGGCAGCCCTGGTGCCAATGTAGCTGAGAAAAGAGTGCACGCAGAGGAGGGAGGGAGATGGAAGACGGCCCCTAATGACCCGAGAAAGAGGCCGGCGATGGGTGGAGCTGGAGAGCGAGGAGGAGTGTGAAGGAAGGCAGGGGGCTGGAGTAGGTTCAGGCGGGTGGGAGAAACACGCTGCCCGGGGCAGGGTGAGCCTCTCAGGGTAGGACGTGACCATGTGGGAAGAGGACAGGCTTTCATGGGGTCCTGAGAGCCAGGCAGAGGCCATCGGCGTGGAGCCAGCCAGGAGCCACTGCTGAACAGGAGAAAATCAGCAGAGATTCAGAAAGATGTCAGTGGTAAGGGCTGGGCTGCGGGGAGGGAGGCGGAATTCGGAGTGACCGTCCGTCTCCTGTGCGTGGCCACGTTGTGTTTTGTGACCTGAGCAATTCTTTTTGTATAGATGGCTCCTACCCTGGTTTGGATTTCTGTCTCCAAGAGCCTGCGGAACGTCTAACTCTCCCCAAACCACGCTTCCCTTCCAGTTTCCTGGGTCTGTTTTGGCAACACGTTTCAGACACACACGCCTGAAACCCGAACGCGGCCTCGGCCGCCGCCTCTCCCTCGGCGTGCACAGGGCAGACTCCAAATCATCTGGTCTCGCTTTGGACAGAGGCCTGGTGGCAAGGCGAGGCGGCCTAGTGTTGTGGAAACTGCAGCGAATAAGAACTTAAAAGCAGCCAGCGGATTTGGCAATGAGGTGACCGCTGGCAACACGTTTGAGACTGTTTATAGGGTAACGATAGGAACGTGTGTGAGACCATAGACGGCTAATTAGAGTCGGTAAGGAGAATGAGTTCGCCGAGCGGGTAGCGTTGTGCAGATTTATTTCTGATAGGATGTTTGTTCATTTCCAGGGCAAAAAAAATAAAAAAAAAATCCCAATAAGATTTCTTCTTCTTTAAAAATAATATATTTTTATTGATTTCAGAGAGGAAGGCAGAGGAAGAGATAGAAACATTAATGATAAGAGAGAATCATTGATCGGCTGCCTCCTGCACACCCCACACTGGGGACTGAGCCCGAAACCCAGGCATGTGCCCTGGCCAGGAATTGAACCGTGACCTCCTGGTTTCTAGGTTGACGCTCAGCCACTGAGCCACGCCGGGCGGGCCAAGAAGAGTCTTCTCATTAAAGATTGCAATGACCAAGATGAACAAAATAGAAAGAAAAAAACCTTGCAGCCCGGAATCCCAGCCCCGCCTCACTCCGTGTCCTCTCTGTAGGGCAGTGGGTGGTTGTGGGGAGCACTCTGTCCTCCCAGTGTGTCTGCTGTAGCCTGGCACCCACCTGGATGCCAGTACTGCATGGAGGCATTTGGGCTACGCACTGGGCTGTGTGTCTCATAAGGGCTGGCATCACCCAGCACCCAGATAGAAAGAATAATGCCATTTCCCTCTCTGTGCTGCTTTGTCCAGATGACTTACCTTCTTGAATTAAATAATTGATGAATTTTAAAGCACTACTGAGTATATTCTGGTTTTTTTTTTTGTCCACTGTTATCAAAACCTCAGTTATCAATGACCCAAGACAGTGAAAGGGAGAAACTGAAAAGTAGCTTTTCTGGGTCCCACCCGGGGAACACCACCATCAGGGCTCCCCTCGCTCTGTGTGCAAGGTGACGGTGGGACGCGTGGGACTCAGTCTTTCACAGATGTGACGTCATGGGAGGAAACCAGCAGCACATGAGTCAGACTGTGTAATGACCAGCTGTTCCCAGGGACGCGGACTTCTTCCCTGGGCCATCCTTCCTCTGGTCACGCTGACCCGCTGTCCGCGTCCCGAGTCTGTCTGTCTGCTCCCTCTCACCAGGAGCCTTTGTAAGCAACCACAGGGCGGAGGAGGAGCCAGAGGGCAGAGAGCAGCCAGAGGGCAGAGCGGAGCTCCGACGCCTTCCTCCCTGTAGCGCCAATGGGATGCCCCGGCCCAGGCATCAGTCCGCAGTGTCCAGTCTCTCCTACGTCCAGCCTCACCACAGCTCTGGCCCCTGACGGGACCCAGCCTTCTCAGCTGTTCCCATTTCCCCCCTATCCGGTGCTTCCCTCCCTCCCCCAGGCAGCACCCCCGTCTGCAGCGGCACAGCCTGGAGAAGCCTCTGCTCTCAGGAAAGCCTGGGGGTTGGGGGGCTCACTTCCAGGTGCCTGGTGGACTTTTGCTTCTCCCCCTCAAATAGGAGGGATGCCAACGCGCCCGCTACGGCACCTCTCCCCCATGTCCAGGCAGAGTGGAAAGAGAAGGGAAAAAACAATATCCCCCATTTTTTTGAGATTTCTCCTGCAAAGAGAATAAAATAGAAATGTATGACTTAAGGAATTATCTGGCTACCTGTTTCTCTTGTTTAGAGCAATGCTAGCTCTCATTACTAATAAATGTTAGCTATCATTGTTAATACATGGAAGAAGCTGGCTACTTAGAGTTTATAATAAATTTCACAGATATTAAGAGAAAAATTAGGTCAAAATAAAGAAAACACATCTGGCATGGCTCAGTGGTTGAGCGTTGACTTCTGAACCAGGAGGTCACAGTTCAATTCCCGGTCAGGGCACATGCCTAGGTTGTGGGCTCAGTCCCCTGGTGTGGGGCATGCAGGAGGCAGCTGATCAATGATTCTCTCTCATTATTGATGTTTCTCTCTCTCTCTCTCCCTTCCTCTCTGAAACCAATAAAAATATATTCTAAAAAATAAAACATTGGCTCCTGCCATGCGTTTAATTTATATTTCTAAAAAGGCCTAACAGAAGTAGGTAATTTAGGCCCCCGTGTGCTTCAATGATGACGAAGGCACTACCTGCTAGAGAATTTAAGAAAATCAGAAAACCTTTAGGGCAGTGCCTGCTATTGAGGTGGTTGGCCTTTAAATTCAGGGCATGTGGCAAACTTTGGCCTTTGATTTAACCAGTACACAGGCATTTTCCTTAGTTTTATTTTTTATTTTTTTTGGCTTAAATCACAGAAATTTATTTTCTCACAGTTCTGGAGGCTGGAAGTTCAAGGCCAAGGTGGTGGCAGGGCTGGTTTCCTCTGAGTCTCTTCTCCTTGGCTTGCAGGTGGCCGCCCCCTTGCTTCCTCCTCACATGGTCTCCCTTCTCCCCCGTGCACACCCTCACAGCCTCATTGAACCTTAATTACCTCTGTAGAGGGCCTATTTCCAAACGCAGTCCCGTTTTGTTATGCTGGGTGTTTTGTTTTTCAGTGTAACTATCGATGCTTGGGTCAAAGGAAGGTAGACACTAAACTAAGTTTACACCCGTCTCTTAGGGAGGCAGCGTTTTTCTTTTTTTGTTCCAAGGGTGCTCATTGATAATGCTTATTGCTCTATTAAAGGTATACAGCAAAGCAGCACTGTTCCTGACTCTGAACATATGCATTCCTGAGGCGGTGCACACGCCTGGAAGAAGTTACACATAATGCGTAGGGGCGCCCGACTGCTAATCTTTATGCCTCACCTTGACTCTTAATTCCCCTAAACAGCGATTAGCAGTGTTTTCTTCTTTTTTATCTGGATTCCATTTTGGCCACCTAACTTAAGTGGGCTTCTCTCTTCCTCCCATCCATTCCTTTTAAGAAAAATGAATAGTCTGATTTTTAGAACAGTTTTTGGCTCACAGAAGAATTGAGGAGAAAGTACTGTGACCCCATATACCCCACCCCCGGCCTTCCCCATGATCACATCTTGCATTAAGGTGGTACCTTTCTTACAATTAATGAACCGATACGGATACATTTTTATTAACTGCAGCCCAGAGTGTAACTAGGTCCCCTCTTTGTGGTGTACAGTTCTGTGGGTTTTGGCAAAACTAGAATGTCACACACCCACCAAGACAGTGTCAGAGTGGCTCCCCGGGCGCTCTGCCTCGTCCTCCCTCCCGTCCTTCCTCCGCCCCTGGCAGCCACTGACCTTTCTACTGTTTCTAAAGTTTTGCTTCCTTCCTCCCTTTTTAAATTCTCTCTCTCTCTCTCTCTCTCTCTCTTGCTAGATTATTCTTATTCATTGGATAGGTCCCTTGATCCTCCTTTCCTACTTCCATTCCAAAACCCAGTGCTCCAAGAACTGGATTCACTACTACAGATTTTGTGTATCAGCCGGAGAGTTCTCCATAGAGGAGAAGGCTTCAGTCCGTTCCAGTCTAATGTGGTTTCCCATGTCTTTCAGGAGACTTTCTCCTGGAGTCGCCGCCCACAGTTGCAGTGAGATCCAATAAAGCACGGCCAGGCTGGGAGGCAGCTCGGAAGCTGAACTGTTTTGTAACCATTTTTTCCTTTAATCACTCGGAGCCAAGTGCTTCTCGTGCCGAAATCATGCTCCCAGCTCCCGTACACTGGGCCTGTGGAAGGTGCGTTCTCTCTCTGAGGTTCCCAGGTGTGACTTGCTGTGCCGCAGCATTAGTGAATGAAAAGCATCTTGCTAGGATCTTTGCGTGCCCCACACTGGGGATTGAGCCCACAACCCGGGCATGTGACCTGACTGGGAATCGAACTGTGACCTCCTGGTTCATAGGTCAATGCTCAACCACTGAGCCACACTGGCTGGGCACATTGTTTCTTAAAGCACCTGAAACGTTGTCCTGCTCTACCTGTGTGCCCAGCAAACGCTTCCTGAGTGTCTTTTACACAGTTGGAGGAAGGGAAGGCTATTCTTGGTCTGATGGTAGAGCATGCCTGGACTCCTTAGCTTCCTGGAGATGTGACTATTGAATGTCAGTGCCAACCAAGGCAAAATGGCTATGGGACCATTGGTCTAAGATGGCAAATGACACGGTTAATATTACAGATTCACTTCTTTGGATTAAACGAGGATGAAAAAGAATTCCTAGTCAGCTTAGCCTCTGGCTCAGCGAAATAGTATTCTCAGTTTTGGAATTAATATAGCAGAAAATATCAAAGAGTGATTATTTATACTAATTGTTCAAAGCTATTAACCTTAAAAGATGATTTTTCTTGTTTCTATGTCTGATGTTTACATCTCGGGTATAGCAAAACCACAATAATCAACACTGAAGGAACGCCTGAAGGCTTTGAAATCATGTAGGGAAGAATCTATTTTTAGATTGTTAACGAATGCATTTGGTTTTGAATTTGCAATTGGACACAGCTCATTAATAGATAGCATAGAGGTGTCAGGGAGCAGGGAGGTGGGGTGGCTTGCGCTGTAATTCAGCATCTTGTTGGCTTGTTTTATAGAATCTGGGTAGCCCCACGCTGGAGCACCCGGAGATGTCTAGTGGTCTGACAGGGCACGCACCGTGGTGTGCTCAGACTTCAGGCAGGAGCTGACCATTCCCGTCAAGGTCAAAGCAGGATTCAAACACCCTTCCCTCTGGCGGAGCTGGGAAAACGCGCTAATGGGAAAGTGCAGGTTAGAGAGTGAGATGCAGGTGCAGCAGGTGGCAGAAGCACCTCAGCAGGGGCCTGCGTGCTGCTGGGATGCGAGGGGACAGGAAGGCCGGGAGTCATTGAGGCCCCACTGTGAGTGGGAACTCGAGTCCGACATGCACCTCCTTACACCTACACCCTGGGAGGACAACAAAGGGACCCCAGAGACCTAGTGTCAGGTCCTCTCTCCAGTCATGCAGCCACCATGGTCAGGGGGCTCCTGCTGCTGTCGGGCCAGCTGGAAGGACTGCTCGAGGCCTTATCACAGTCATACCCCTCCTGGGTTTGCCTCTCTGCCAATTCATTGTGCGGTGCGCCATGCCCCACACTACCACCCTCCGAAGGTGGAGTTTTCCAGGACAGGCCCCGGAGGACGGGAGCCCCCTCCCTTTCTGCCAGGTCAGCAGAGTGAGGAGACTAGTAACACCCTTGGGGGAGGGGGGCCCAAAATGGGGTGGGGGATGGAGAAGAGCCCTAGCAATGCAGCCAAGGCCATCCTAAGACGGTATCTATGGAAACAGCAAGCCCAAGCACCTTGGAGAGAGATTGAAGGTGTGATGAAGATGGTGAGGTTAGACCAGAGCTAGAGCGACAGGAGGGAGATTGGTGTACCTTGGTCACAGTTGCTTAGAAGTGAAATCTGATGGGCAAAGACTGGATCCCCCTTTAAGGGAAGAAGAATCTCCAAATCAATACTTTGATGGTAGATGTATTATTTTAAAGTAACATTATTTACATTTACACACACACAAATAGAGGAAGGGAAAATTTCACCTTTCCTCAGTGAAATCTGTTTAGGAACTATAACAATGTATTGTCATCTAACCGTTTTAACTTATACTTTATGGGTTACAGGTAGTAAGAATTTCATTGGAAGTTTTGTCCGGGTTCAGAATCTTTTCGTTAAGATAAAGTTTGGCAGTTTGAAGATCAGAGAGACCGAAACGTTAGCAGTCTAGTTCGTTAAGTTCTGCTTTGGTTTGTTTTGTAAATTCCAGTCCTTCACCTGTAAGCGGCCTGCAGAGCAGTTACATTTTCACGCAGGAAACCATATGCCTTTGGGGTGACAAAGCCCGGTTCTTGTCTAGAGCGGGTTGGAAAGTCATTGGCCCCCCGGGAGGAGCAGAGGTCTTGACCGCACCCCTGGGGCTCTGGGTGACATAGACAGTCCCCGGGCGGGCCTATCTGAGGTTTCAGGGAAAAGAAGGGTGAGGAGAAGTTTAGTTTTCCTTTGAAGTTAATAACCTCCTGCAATGGCTTTTGGTAAAACAGAGAAACCTTAAAGAGCACTTAACATCCCCCCTCCACCCCCAGCTTGGTGAAATCTGAGGACACCCAGTGATCAGTGAGGTGTCGGCAATCGCCAGCCACACCAGGTAGGACCCGGGGGGCGGGGGGCAGGGCGGGGAGGACCTTCTCAGCCTCATCTGCTCCTCCACAGCTGGGCGCCACGTGCAGAACAAAGACCTGCTGGTCTCTTCAATCCTCTTCACTGCTCAGCCTAGACAGGAAGGACGCCAAGGGAGACGTCTGTGTGGCTGGTGTTCTCCTCGCTTCCATCCCACTACGGAGGCAGGGACTCTTTTTGAATTCGCTCAGATATTTTGTTCAAAGGCACACTCTCCAGATGGCATTTGGACAAGTCTGTCTATAGCTGTCTGTGTCTTCTCGTGACCACGACTCATCTGGGGAGCGAGACTATTTCTAGGATAGATTCTATTGGGGGTTTTGTACCAGTTTGGAAAATGCTGGAGGGATAAATATTCGTAGAAATGATGACCTTGGGGTGATGTGTGGATGCTTTAGAAGGAGAGAAACCAAACAAAACATAATACTCAGACAGCACCCCAATCTGGGGCAGATGCAGCTTGTAGTACCTGATGGTGGGGGACATAGGACAAGGGAGATGAACTTTGAGCCCGTTAGGCTGTTATGTATGCATGATCTTATTTATTCTTCCCAGAAACCATTGTGCAGTGGGATATTTTAGATTCCTGTTTTACCAATGAGAAAACAGCTCAGGGAGGTGAAGCCACTTGTCCAGGTCACAGCTAGTGTGTTAGGTACAGCTAGTGGCCTGGCAGGCAGATGCCATCTGAGGCTGCACCAGCTCAATGTCTCAGTAGGATTTGGGGCGGTTGGCTGGGTCCATTCAGGTTCAGATGCTTCTGTTGTACGAGCATCTAAATCGCATTCTTTGTCCTTGGAAACAAATCAAGAAGAAATAGAATAACAATCTGAGTTGACGGTGAGTCAGGTTTCTTTATTTGGGGAGTGTGTGTGTTAAATATCTTTACTAAATCTATTGGGGTACATCCCCTATAATAAAAGGCTAATATGTAAATTGTCCCTTTGGGAGTTTGACCACTTGCTATGACGTGCGCTGACCACCAGGGGCGGCGTGGAATGAAGGAAGGCCCCGGCCAGCAGCCAGAAGTCCCTGATTGCTGGCCAGGCCTAGGAACCCTACCTGTGCAAGAATTTCATGCACCAGGCCTCCAGCTGGTTAATAAGATTACATAGGTTTTAAGCTACATGATCTGTATATTGCATTGCATACCCACCAACCGAAGTTAAATCATCTTCTGTTACCTGTGTTTGACCCCCTTTACCCTTTACTCACCCCTTCCCTCTGGTAACCACCATTCTGTTACCCATGTCTATGAGTTTTGTTTGCTTTTCTTGTTTGTTCATTTGTTGTTTTTAGTTTTAAATCCCACCTATGAGTGAAATCATATGGTTCTACATCTTTTCTGTTTGACTTAATTTGGTTAGCATGATATTCTCAAGATCCATCCATGTTGTTGCAATGGCAACATTTCATCTTTTGTTGTGGCTGAGGAGTATTCCATTGTTTCTTTAGTAGTGACACCAGAGGGTACAGAGCATGGGGCTTTGGTGTCAGAGTGCATGGGTTTGAGTCTAATGGCTTGACCTTGGACAAACTACTCATCTTCTGGAGTAAGTTCCCCGTCAATAACATGGGGCCTGCAACACCACTCCAAGGAGTGTTGGTGAAAAGTAAAGGAGGGAACACAAATTAGCACATAACATAGTGCCTGGTATGCAGTGAGAGCTAAGTGTTATTATTACATATAATCAATTGAATTAATTCAACAGGTCTGGCTTTTTCTAATCACCTTATCTCATGTGGTTGGATTTCCTCTTGCTATTAGTATCTAAGAGGTCAACTTTGGGTCCCAATTCCTTTATTCTCACCCTAAGTATCAAGTTTATTCATTGATCATTTATAAGATACAAGAATTTCCTGGAAGAGAGTTATATTAAAAAATGAATGTCTAAAAGGAAAAGCCAGGGAGGAAGAGCATTCATTTAAACTTGCAGCAATGTAAACATGAGTAAATATTATTGCGGGACCCGTGAGCCGTGCTATCTTGTAGCCTGGGGGTTTTAGGATCTTGGTATATTCACGCTCCATCTCTGGTGTAGTCAGCATATGTGTGCGTCATAAGGACTTCTCCTTAACGTGTCAGTGCTGCGGTCTGGAGTGATCCCAGAGTGTACAACGCAGTTCTAATATGGGAACATCTTGCTATTTTCCCTGGCAGGGGTTTGATGGCCTACTGGCAATTTACAGAATCTATGTTCTGGTAGTTAACAGACTTTAAAAAAACATCACACTTGGGATTAGAAGTCTCTTAATACCCACGGACTTAGTCAAGTTGGGCAGCTAAAACAAAGTGCCATAGACTGGGTGGCTTATAAACAGAAATTTACTTATTTTTAATCTTCTTTATTTTTAAAAATAACAACAAAATGTTTAATGAGCAAATTCGTCTTAGCAAATATGAAACTGCCGCAGAGTAGGAGGGGCCGGGGGTACTAGAGAGGAAAGAACCAACTATGTTAAGAAATCAAGGGGAGGACTAGAGGCCAAAGGGCTGGAGCTGCGGACCTGGGGAGGGAGAGGGCAGGGAATGGGCCGGACAACAACATTCAAAATAGTTTGGCCATAAAATAGAAACACGCTGTCCCTACAGTGGAAAAGGGGAGGGCGGGGGTGGGGTGTAAGGGAGGAGAGGCTGTTTGGGGAGGGGCTGTGGGGTCCTACCCCACCCTGCTGTGCACCCCTCCCCATCCAGGCCCCTTCCCTCTGTCTGTGGGTGCGTGTCTGTGTGGGCCGTGTGCACACTTCCCCAGTCCCCATTCTGTCCAACCCCACCCCCCTCCCCCTTAATTGTTGCCATTCCAGTTGCTGCCCCTCTTTGGAGGGGGAAAGCGGGAGGGGGCGTGGGGGAGGAGCCCCCAACCAGCCCACCCCCCTCACCTCTACCAGAGTCTTGGCAGTGGTAGGAGTCGGGCTCACAGTATTTTGTGACAACTGCTCGGTTGGCGAACTTCCGACCTGTCAGGCCCTGCATGGCTCTCTGGCAGTCAGACACGGAAGTGAACTCCACAAAGACCTTCCCGCAGCCAGGCACCTCCACGCAACCCACGGGGCGGGCACCTCATCCCGCACGTCCTCCACGATCTCCTCGTCCTCCTTGTCGTCCAGCAGCTGCTCGGCAGCACCATGTTCAGGAGGCACAGGACCTCCGTGGGGTGGCCCATCTGCACTTGGCAGCTCAGCAGGCCCGGCTCTGTAGCGCCGCAGTCTTGGCTCCCACACTCGCCCTCTGGACCTGCAGTTTCCTGTCCCCCAGCTGCATCCCGTCCAGCCCCCCAATGGCCTGGTCCATGACGCTGATGTCCATGAGCTCACAGAAGGCGTAGCCCTTGGGGAGCCCGGTGGCGCTGTCCTGGACCAGGTTGAAGTCCTGGAGAGGCCTGAGTGAGGACGGCATCTCTTTCCCATGGTCCTGCTCAGAGCAGGGGGCAAAGCCCCCGACGAACAGCTTGTGGGCAGAGTCTGGGACCACAGTGGACACGACCCCAGGCCCACAGACAGAGGGTTCTCCGACAGACCGGGCAGGGGCTGGTAGTTGTGAGGCCTGTGGATCTTCAGTGACTGGCCCTGGAAGGTGATGCCGTCAAGGCCACGGCCTGGGTGGTCTCGTCCACTGAGGGGAACTCCAGGAAGGCGAAGTTCTTGTCCTGGTTGATCTGCATGGCCAGGACCGGGTGGCCTGGGGCCTGTGTCAGCCCCCCTCCCCCCCAGGTGCATCTGGGCGTTGAAGTCCACCATGGCCGTCTCAGTGATGCCAAAGGGGATGTTGCCCACGTAGAGGCGCTGGGCCTGTCTGGTCATCTGGCTCCCGGCAGCCAGACCGTCTGGGGTCATGGTGGGGAGGAGGCGGTGGCTGGAATCTGCCCAGCAGTTTGCATGGCCTTGCACTGCAGGGGGGTGATGTGCTCAAAGCCGGGCCAATCCATCCTCCTCTGTAACGCCCCTGGTCCAAGCTTTGCTTCGCCACCTGCCTGGCCCGAGATGCGCTCCGCTGGTCCCTGTTGTGGCTCCGGTTGCGGCACTTGGGTGAGCGGCTGTGGCTGCGCTTCCGGTGCCGGTTCTCCTTGTCTCGCGCTTGCTTATTCCCCTTGAGCTGCCGCTGGAACTCATCCAAGTCCGACGTGCTGAGGCGGCCACAGAGGGCCTGTGCGGCTCTCACCTCGCCTTGCCGCCCGCCCGCTCTAGCTGCTTGGGCTCTAAACAGAAATTTAGTTTATTTTCCTAAATTTTTCACTAACTCTACATGGTTTCAGTCATGGTGATCATTCCAGCAAATATTTAACAAGGAGAAAGAAAGAAGAAAAAAACAACCATATTTATTGAATCCCTATTCAATTGACAAAACTTTTAGTTTCTATTATTACCTTTTCTCAAAGCAGAAATTGAGGCTCAGAGTGGCAATCCCACAGTTTTTTCTTTTTGTTTTTTTCTTTTATTGTGGGTGGCAAATCAGGACCTAATTCAGAGGTTCACATTCTTTACACAGTAATAGCATTTGTACCTTTCTGCAGAGACTTGTGTTTTCTTTTAACCTTGGTTGTTGTAAATAAAACACAGATCCAGAAAACCAACCACCCCAACAAATATGAGTTTCGTAGGGTGAACAAACACCCTTATAAATGCTGTACAAGTTAAGAAATAGAACTTTACCAGACACTCCCAAGGGGTTCATGTGCCTTGTCCCCATCACTGCTCTGTCCCTTCAAAAGTAGCCACTACCCGACTGTTTACCTAGTCACTTCCTTGCATTTTAGAGTGGTTTTATCATTCAACTATGCATTCAAGATAGTATTTTTTGGCGATTTTATATATCCTATATAATAAAAGGCTAATATGCAAATTGTCCTCTCCACTGGGAGTTCAACTGGGCGTTCAACCAGGAGGTGGGGCTGGCCTGCCAACCACCTGCGGCCCCTCCCCCCAGCCGGCCTGGCCTGACCTGACCCTACCCCTGCACAAATTCATGCACCGGGCCTCTAATATATATAGATGTGTGTATATATATATGGTTTCGTAATTATGGGTTACCCTATGCCCCTTGCTTTTCCTTTCATTTTCCCCATACTCTCCAGATTAGCAGCACCATCGGCAACCAGATCCCTGGAATCTGCCTTAACACGCCCACCCTTCTCCACACTAACCCCAGAGGACTCGGTGTGCGCTAAGATTTAGAGTTAACATGGTTCTCCACCGCCCCCCCCCCCTTTTTTTTTTGCCTATAAAGCATTTGTTTGGTCTCTGTGTAGCATGTGCTCTTGTAAAAGTAACAAGGGCATACATGTCTGAAATAACCTTAAGAGAAAATAAGAAACTTAATTATCATACAGTAGCTTCTTACTGTTAAGTGGGAATGTAGCCCTTCCTGTGGGGATTGGTGTTAAACAAGATGATTGATAAATTGTTATATTCGCACAGTGTTCGCTCAGCAATATAATCATGCCTTTTGTAAATATTTAGTCAAGAGAGCAATCCAGCTGTTGCCAGTCAGGTTTCATCCGGTGTCAGCCAACACTCCGCGCCTCTGATTTATCTCGCGTGCTGCTTAAGCATCGAGGAAGCTCACATTTTTATGAGCCTCTAAATACCCATAATAGTAAATAGTGAGAATGATGGCCGTAATAGCAATCGCCCCAGTAATTATAAAGAAGGATACCTGTGCTGGCCGGAGAGAAGAACAAGGACGGGGCTAGTCTCTCTTCCTTTGTGTAGAAATAATGTCACCACTGCTGCCTTTGCAGCCTGCAAATACCAGGGAGCCAGTCACCCGTCCCCTGCACGGTCGTAAAACACCCATGGACAAGACCAGAAAGTTCTGCTCAACTGAATTTTTAACCTTTGACCATTTGTTGACTCAGCAATAAAGAATGTTCTAGAATGTGCTGTTCCGGGCTCTTATTTTGAGTTGTTCAGTGTGTAAAAGTGTTGGTTTTAGGTGTTTAGAGTTACAGCGTCTGGGGGAGGCAGATTCTTTTCTTGGCCCTTAGGCTGCCCTGCGGAGGCGGGAGCAGAGAAGGCAGCTCTGTATGGAGCGAGACACGGGGGTCTGCAGCCACTCTCCCACCTGAGAGCGGGGCCGGCTGGTGGACTGGAGCCGGTGGGAGACCCCTAGGAGCAGGCCCTGCACCGTCCGGGAGTGTGTGACCAAAGCCCCCATCCCCGGGAGATAGAAGAGCAATAGGAGCTGGAGGGCCAGGCAGGAGCTGGAGCTGCGCGAATTAGCAGGCCTTCTCGGTCCAAGGGACAGCAGGTGGAAGAAACAGAGGTGCAGATACACCTGCTGTTCAGGTTGTTTTTGGCTACATCTAAGCACTTGTTCAGTTTTCAGTGCTTTGGACTCTGGACCTGAGGAACTCCAGAAACACTGGTATAGAGAGAGTTTGCATTTCGCCACCACCACTATTCTGGGTCACCCCCTCAATCCCTTCGCGATGGGGTGGAGTTAGGGTTATCAGGCTATCAGCCAGGTTTTTATAGCAAAAAAAATGCACTAAAAATACAAGTTGTTTTTCTGTGATCAGAAGAGGTCCGTGTCTGAGCATGGGCTCCCGTGAGAGGGCTAATCATTGCCGAGAGGGCTGTGTGTCCGTTTCTGCAGAGACCCTGAGCTCATTGCATTTCCGTGTAATTTTCTTTTCGTGTTGCGAGGCTAGCTGCTCCAAAAGCGAGAAAAGTGAGGCTGCAGAGGATGAGTTGGCTAAACTGACTCACGGAGAGGCGTAGGAGAACACCCATAACAACTGTATTCAGAGGGAGGACCTCAGCGAGCCCGTGTTGGCAGGATCTGACCACTTCAGAGGGAGACGCGGAGGCGGGCCAGCCCCGAGTGAAGTTCACCAGCAGCAGGAAGCACAGTGCAGAGAGCTTTCCTTCACATGTTACAGGTGTCGCTGGCGCAGTGGGAGGAGCAAGGACACGCCGCTGGTCCATTAGGTAGCTTCCAACCATCACACCATTAAGGGTCTTTCCCGAAGGCGGTATGACATTCTGAAGCCCTGTCTTCAGAGCAGCTTTCTGGATTTGGATAAGCACTTCCTTGCCTAATGACCACCTGAGTTCCACAAGTAATAGAAACCTCTGCGAACAGCCCATTATTTACATTATTCCCACTGATATTTCCTCATAAATTACACTTTTGTTTTCCAGGCCCGTTCCATTTCCTGTGCGGCTCATTATAGCAGGCAGTTCCTTTAATTTACACACTGTTTCCTGCAATTTGCACTCATTTCTCAGAAACTGCTTGGTAAGCGTTCCCACCCAGGGCTTCTAAAGCGCCGGTCAAGGTGCCTACAGGCCTCTGGCGAGTGCTTCCCTGCTTCCCCAGAGATCCGATCCTTTGCTGTAACAGCCCCACAGCAGGTACTTCCATAGGAGGTGCTAATAATAGGATCTGAGACCACAGGTAAAACGCAACAGTTGGTGAGGAGCATGAAGTGACATGGTCAGAGGTGGCTTAGCGCAGAGGGTGGGCAGAGCCAGCTGGACTCACAGGTTCTTTGTGAGTGAACAGCAGGCTGTAAAAGAAACTTAAAATTCATATGCCGCATTAGGGGTTTTCCCTGATCCCATGTCTTCATGGCTTTGTCCAGTCCACACCCGAACTGATTTAGTAAGAACCTGGTTAAAGTGACACTGTGCTCCAGATTCTACAATGGGCCTTCCATAGGGCAGTGTCTCTCCAACTTTAACGGCAGACCCCTTTCTCCCGAGAGTTTCAAGCAGAAGCCGGAAGATAAAAGTGGGTTGCTTGCTTGAAGCAGGGGTGTCCCCTCTCTCTCCTCCTTCCTTCGGATTCTGGCCCCAGTTAATCAAGTCATTGGCTCATTAACAAGCATCTGTTCTACATAAGTCATGGCCAAGGTGTCATGGACAAGGACGGCTTCGTGATGCGCAACCCGTGTGCGTGCCTTCATGCTTTGCTGTTCGCGTCTTGAAATTCTTGAGAAATTTTGAACACGGACCCCCACAGATTATTTAGCTGGTCCTGATTCTAGAAGATACCAGGAGGAAAGAACAATAAACCAAACAGGGATGGTGACCGTAAGGAATTTACGCTACACATCTGCTCCAGGTCCATAGAATCCAAGCTGTGGCTTTCTCTCCTGGCAGGTCCTCAAGAACATTGCAGGGAGTATCGCCGTGGTCTCCGGGCTGCAGTCTCTGGGCCGCGGGCACCTGCTCATGTTGCTTAGCAATGCCCAGGCCGATCTGGAGGCACAGTCCCCTCCCTCTGGCCTGGAAGGCCAGTGGCTCCCCGGTGACACTGAGGTCTCCAGAGCAGATTCTGAGCACCCTTCGTTACCCTCGAGCGGAGGGACCCTTCTGTATTTAGCTGTCGTCTGTGTTTGTGAACCTCATTGGCCTTAGAGCTTATTCCGTTGCTCCCCTACCTGCCTTTTGGAAGTTGTTTTGACTTAACCAGGAAGCATAACAAAAAGTGGGCGTCTCAGGTCTGTGGGGGGGACCTGCCTGGCTGGTGAACAGGATGAGGGGACATTGTGTTGTGAAGCGGGCTGTTCAGCTGGAAAAGCCTTCACTGCTCAGCTGGAAGCAACCGAAGCAGGCGGACACCCCAGCTCTCTTGGTGTTTCAGGTCCCCCACCCCCCTCACCCCTGCCTTGATCCGGATGGTGGCCTGGTAGAGGGACTTTTCTTTCCTATAAACAGGACATCAAGAAAGCAAAAGGAAAAAAGGGCATTGTTTTTCTTGTTGGTACATGTTTGAGAAAATGAAAGAATGTAAGATTTTGCTTATCTGTTGTTATCAATGGCCCCGGTTCACCTCCTGTAGGGAAGGTGAGGTGAGATACGCTCATTTACTTATCTTTCTTTTTTAGGCCAAGAAGCTCTTGGTGGGATTGTATGAGCTGGGGCACTGGCGGCTCCGGGGGTGGGGTTAGTGCCTTCTCTGTATCACTTAGGGCTCTTTGGTGACAAATGACAAAAACTAAACTCAAACAAGCTTAGGCAAAAAGGGAATTTGTTGGAAGGTTTTTGACTGACTCATGAAACCAAAAGAGAAGAATGAGGCTCGTCTCAAGGGAAACAGGGACCAGAGTCTTGGACTTTTGGGATTCGCTTGGCCCGTTGGCTCTGTGCCCTCCATCTTCTACTTCTGTCTTCTGTTCCGCCACCAGCAGGGGCTTCCCCACCGCCCACAAGACTATAAATGTGCCCCCCCCCCCCCCCCCGTTCCCAAGCACTACACCTTGAGTCCAACTAAGAGAAATGAGCTTCTCCCTCTAGTTCCTATAGAAGAAATGTGTTTGTCTCAGCTTGGGGCAGTTGTCCACCTGGACTAAGGGGCTGAGGCTGGGCGTGGAATCACATGGACTATGTGAAAACTATGAGGACGGTGTGTGAGGGAGAGGGATAGTTTCCAAGAAGAGGGAGCTAAGTCCACACAGGAGTTTACTCTATGGACACATACTTTTCCTTTTGTGATAAGGTGGCCAATAGATAGTGGAATGCTATAGAAATGGTAGATCTCAGTTTCATTAAGGACTTTGACAAAGCTTTTTTAATATTTGTGTAGACAAGATGAAGCTGTGTGAGGTGGGCCTCAGGGTCAAGAGACACCATAAGAGGGCAAAGGGAATAACAGAGTAGTCAGCTGGTTTCAGGGGTGAGTGTTCAAGCAGGAACTGAAGTCTACGGCGGGCAAGTTGGTTCATTGGGATGGGGAGCCAGGAGCATCCAAGCTCAGGGGGAAGTTGATGACAGGGACAGGAGGGAGGGACATCAGGCTGTAGGGGATGCTAGGGGACCAAATAGGGCCTATTGAGGCAAAGCCCGCCTGGGGAGCCATGGACAAAAAGCAAAGGAGATAGCAAAATAGTGGATCCAGGGTATTTTGCATACGTCATCCCTCTTTTTCTTAAAGTAGGTATTGCCTGGGGCTGACCCTAGAGCAGTGCCTGCCAAGAATACTAGTTGAGGAAATTCACTTTAATTGAATGACCAACGAGTTCAGATTAATGAGCTAGCACCAACCAGGAGAACTAACCCAGAGCCTGTTACAGGGCTCAACTCTAGGTTCTATTCCACTGAATTAATATATTAATAATTTAAACGAAGAGATGGAAAGTCTGACCAGCAAATCTATGCAGGATAAATATAGTGTGCGAGAAGACAGAATCAGGAGACATAAAAACGTGATATATTGAAATAATGGGTGTGAGTAAGACGAGAAAACTTAATTCTTCTAAATGTAAAGTCCTCCTGCGAGATTTAAAAAAATCAGTGATGCAGTTACAGGGTGGGGACTGGGTGGCTGTAGAAACTGGCAGTTCCTATGAAAAGCACTTAGATTTTGAGTAGGTCACTTGAAGTCCATAGTGTGAATGATAATTTCTCCAGAAGCACATCTAATAGTTTCCAGAAAATGGGAGGAAACTGTCTTACTATCTCATGATGTCAGATGATATTCAGAATTTTTGTTGGGTTCTTAGTATAATATTTTAATATGTAATAGAGACAAATTGGAACTGTCCAGGGTAGGAAGGGAAATCTCTGGAAATCATGTAAATAGGAACAACTCTTTAGGGAACTGGCGGTGTTTGTTAAAGGCTAGGTGGTGGTCTTTCAGAAGCAGTCTTCCTGTGTTGAAGTGAGACTAGAAAGTTCTAGGTGACACAGCGAGGAGAAACCAGAGGACACTATAGGGAGTTGACCGTTGGGTTTTAATAATCAAGATATCAAACAGTCACTTACAGAGTGAATGCCATTCTTATGAAGTCATGAGTTCCTCACCCCTGGACTTGCCTGCTTCTTGGGGATGCCGTTAGGTGTGTGTGTGGGGGACCCCTGTTTGAGGCAGAAAGTTGAGCTACTTAATCTCTCATCTTCCTTCTGACTGAGGATCCACGAGACCAGGTTCCATCCTTTGCTCTGTCAATCAACAGCTGAATGATGTTGGGCTAGTCACTTCTACTCTACGAGCTTCTGTAAAATGGGGTTCACACGTCCTGCCCTCTCTCAGAGCCTCATTACAAAGTTCACATGAGAAAACACCAGGCGAGAGGAGATTGAAGAGCTGAAACCACTCTCCCCTTGCAGGGTTTTATTTTGATTCTCCCCTTTGTGGATGTCTCAGACAGCTGCCAACCTCCAGCGCCCTGCTTCCTGCAGCCTCGCTCTGTTGACGTTTCATCCTCCGGAAAGTTTTGTTCAGTAGTTTACACTCGTGGCTTTGAAGCTATCTATCAAACCCCTCTGCCAGGAACTGCATTAAGATGCTGGCAGAGGTGGCCGGTTCTCTCCAAATGTGCGGCTTGTTCCAACAAAGGAGCATCAGAGGAGGGCGGGAGCGGGTTCTCTCCTCTCTCTGCCAAACCACACATAGGAGGGCGCCATCGAAAATCTAGAGGCTGCTTCTTCCTCAGGAACTTTCCACAAGATTAGAGTGTGCTGGCCTCTGCTAATCATTACTTTCTGTTTTTCATAAGTGAGGTCCCACCTTGAAGGAATCGGCTCCGTAACTGTGGGTGGTGGGTGTCGTGTTGCCCTAATACTTCCTGCATGCCCCTACTTCCATGCGTCTGAGCAGAACAAAGCAGTCTGGATGCAGCAGAGGCAAAGGCAGTTTGTAATTCCATAAAACACTTGGAGGCTTTCAGAAGGTGCTATATACATCAATAAATAATAATAATTTTCACTCTCTCTTCTTTGTAATACTCCCTTGGAAGGTTGAAAATAAAATTTCTTTTGCTATTGATTTTGTCCTTCTCCATTTGGCAAACATTGATTTTTCCTTCTCCTAATGGAGCAGAAGCCAACAGAGCCGTATTTCATTTACTTTGCTCTCTGAACCCAGCATCACAGCTGATGTGAGCAAGACCACAAGCAGCTCCCAGGGGCACCAAAGGCAGTTGTTTAACTGGAGGGCACCCGGTCTTACAAGGTGTTGCCCTCATACCTCAAGCACCTAGTAGGTTCCTGGCCAGTCATTGAGTTCAGTGTAGGTCAGAATATTCAGACTGATTTCGGAAAGAAAAGAGCTTGGAAGCATGGAATTATGTATGTGGGAATGTTGGCAACAGCTGGGAAAAGAAGAAAGTAGAGCTAAGAAGAGGTTAGGTAGATGAAGATGAGAACTTATTTATCTTAGTCTACTGAGGCTGCAGAAACAAAATACCATAGATTTTAGTGGCTTAAACAACAGATATTTCGTTCTCATGGTTCTGGAGGCTGGAAGTCCTAGTTCAGGGTGCCAGCATGGTCAGGTTCCTGGTGAGGGTCTCTTCCTGGTTTGCAGAAGGCTGCCTTCTTGCTGTGTCTTCATATGGCAGAGATAGAGAGCAAGCTCACTGGTGTCTCTTCTTATAAGGGCACTAATTTAATCACAGGGGCCCCATCCTCATGACCACACTACCTAATCACCTCCCCCAAGCTCCCATCTCCAGTTACCATCATATATGAATTTTGGGGGAGAACAATTCAGTTCATAGCAATGTTCTTCCAACGTTGTCTATTTTGTGCCAGTCATTTGTTGAGTCCTGTGCACAAGCACCACCTAATTTAATTCTCACACCAGTATCATTCCCATGGAAGTGTGGGCAACTTGGAACTTGGTGTTGCATTATAACTCTGTTAGCTGGAACTGTGGGAGTGGGTTCAAGGGTCCTTCTGTGTCCCAATGAGCTCTGTCCCACATGACCTGGGAGTGAGCAGGAGATAACAAATAATCTGGGTGCAAGTGTTTATTTCCATCTAACCCTGCTGAGCTAAGTTGGTGAAGTAGAGGATGCTGACGCACAGTAAACAATATTACCTATAAGTGGAGCTCTTACTTTTCTGAGAGGAAAGAGGAGGGCTTCAGGTTCAGGCCAGAGCAACTTCTTAGGAAGGGGCAGGACTAGGGCAGGGAGGGAACAAGAGGCCGAGGAAGGCATGTATATAAAAGTCACCCTTTCAGGTGAGATAATTGCTGAGGGTCCTTGTGGTGATGGTGATGGTGATGATGGTGATGATGGTGATGATGAGATGATGATGATGGTGATGGTGATGATGGCAATGATGATGATGATGGTGGTGGTGTTGGTGATGATGGTGACCACTGCCTCTGGGCCTTGTGCTATATGCAGGAGAATCTGATTCTGTGGCCACAGCTCAGGAGAATGCGGGTGTTGGAAGACACAGGACGAGCACACCCTGGATCTCCCCACACTTGCTTAATTGAGAGGATGGGAGCTGGGCTGATAAAATCATGCTATTAAATACAGAACATAGACCTGTGTTAAAAACTGGAAGAGAAAGCACATGATATATTAAGACCTCATATTATTTATTTATTTTAATAGGTTTTTATTGATTTTTAGAGAGAGAGGAAGGAAGAGGGATAGGAAGAAACATTGGTGGGGAGAAACATCACTGATGGCTGTCTCCTGCATGCCCCCCACAGAGGATCGAGCCCACAATCTGGGCATGTGCCCTGACTAGAAATTGAACCAGTGACCTCTTAGTTCCTGGGTCAACACTCAATCGCTGAGTCACACCAGCCGGGCAAGACCTCATATTATGTTTTTTTTACTCTCTCACCCTATTCATCCAACTTTTCCCTATCCAGTAACAAGGGGTGGGATTAGCAAATTTATCAGGAAGAAAAGAATATGTTCCAGCATGCATGGGAACTGTGGGCCCTGGAGTCCCTAAAATTACTTCTGCTTCCAATAAAACCCAGAGGAGCCTGAATCTGCCGGATGGGACATCCTTGAATTTCCTACTTTGCTAAAGAAGCTTCTCTTCAGAGGACTCCTTTAAGCAAGGCTGCGGGAATCGGCATTCCCTTTTGCAGTGTGCCCTTTACGTGCACGGAGATCACTTAGGGCAGTGGTCGGCAAACTCATTAGTCAACAGAGCAAATATCAACAGTACAACGATTGAAATTTCTTGTGAGAGCCGAATTTTTAAAACTTAAACTATATAGGTAGGTACATTGTTATTAACTTAATTAGGGTACTCCTAAGGCTTAGGAAGAGCCACAATCAAGGGGCCAAAGAGCCGCATGTGGCTCGCGAGCCGAAGTTTGCGGACCACGGACTTAGGATTTCTATGCTCAATCCTTTCAGAAAGGATTGGGGGCAGCTGCTTGTTATAAAGGGTGAAAACTTTATGGTTCTGATTACACGTAGGAAGGCTGAGGGTTGAGGTCATTATCCTAATAGTGAAGGTTACAAAGGCTTCCTCCTGATAATTGAAACGAACGCCTATTTCGGCTGCATCAGCTGGATGGTAGCTTCGGTTCCATCCTTCACTTTGCACACTTCGGCTCTCCTGGTGGAAATGTGCGCAGTTGGCACGTTGGAGCATCAGTAAACCTGAACCTCAGCGTTGGTAGCAGACAAGCCAGGCCGCGGGTTTGTGGACTAAGAGAAGAGGACAAACATGGTGGAACTAACGGTAGCCGCATTGTTGATCGTTGAAGCAGCATGAGCTCACACACTCAATGAAAGTCTGGATGCTTTCAGGCACATTCCTGGACTCGTGGGTTTTTAACAGTGTTTAACTTATCCATCCACTTTTATGGAGACAATCTGGGGAAAACTTAACAAGGGAACATCGCCCGGCTCTGTAAGTGAGAAGCAGTGGGCTTGGGGGCGGAGAGTCCTCGTTTGCTAAATATACAGCTTTTCCGTCTGAGACATAAATAAGAACACCGCCTAAGTAGGTCAGGTTTGAGCCCGGGCCTGAAGGCTTGCACGCCGCACCGTGAATATACGCTTCTTAGCCAGACTCCGCTTCTGTGTGCGCGCACATTTTGTTCCCGAGAAGTTTCCCATCTGTTCTCCTGTCACGCCTGTGCCGCCGTGGCGTGTTCTCAGACTCCGAATTCCTGGCAACTCCCCGAGCTCACTGTCTGATGTGGCAGGTAGAGGAGATAATTGGGAGCCCTTGGCAGCCAGCGCAGGGAGGCTGCGGGGGCCTTTGGAGGGGCAAATGGGAGGTGAGTTGTAGCTGCTATGGTCTCCTGGTCTCCTTACTGGCCGCAGGGTGCGGGCGGAGAGGAGGAAGGGTCTGAAATGGGCTCCCCCCAAATGCAGACACAGCCCAACCGAGGTAAGCAGGCTCGGGGCGCTCTCCTCTCTGTCCCAGGCGGCGCTGGACTCAGGATCCTGACAGATTTAAACTCGTTTTCATCGCAGCCGGGCTCCATGATCCGCCTGTCACTTTCTCGAGTGCTATTTCTCTGACTCCTTTTTTGAGGAGCTGTGCAAGGGGAGGGAGCTTTCTCACGAACGTGTCACTCAACCCACCCACCCAGACACCCACTGTTCCACGCGACTGGCAAAAAAAGAAAAAAAAGATCTGGGCTTAATACAAACTCGAGAAAATGCTTCAAGCCCTCCTCCCATTCGTGTGATTTATGGAATGTGACACGACTCCGTAGTTTTGTTGTCAGGAAGCCCGAGCTTTCAGGGGAGCCGGGGCAGGTGAACCCGCTGCGATTTCCTGAAGCGACAGCGCTCACTGAGGAGCGAGAGCACACAGTCCTTTTCCCGACTGGCCGGCGTCGGGGGAATTCTGATGGTGCCATTGGGAACGACATATGAGGATCACTTCTGTCTGCCCTTGGAAGTGAAACCCCGTGTCTTTGCTGGCCACCACTGGTTCACTCGCTGGCCCTGGGCTCCCGGGGCTGGCCAGTGTGGCAACCAGTACATCTCAAGGTGGCATCCGACCTCTCTCACTGGAGGACATGGAATGCCTGATCACACCCTATCAGCCCTCTCTAGTCAGGGGATGGGGGGTGTGGGGATGGAGGGGGGATCCTGGCAACAAATGCCTGGGGATGGAGAGCTGAGTTGGGCAGAGCTTAGGGAGCCCCCAGGAGCTGACCATCGCCCATGCTTTGTGGCACCTGTGTCTGGGAGTCAGGGAACGCGGGTTCTCATCCCGGCCCCACACACTGTGATCACAGACAGCAGGTCCGAGCTCTCTGGTCCTCAGTTTCTCTGTCTGTGAAAGGAGGAGCCAGGAGCCAGGATCTCTTATGCCCCGGAGTGCTGGGGTGCTTCTATTCCGTAGGGAGGTTTGGGGTAATTGGCATTCACAGACGCCCAGAGCTGGGAGTGCCTTAGAGGTTGTCTAGTTCAAGGGACATTAACCGAAGGCTTATGCAGGACTGCCAGGTCCAAGGATAGCTTTTAGAAGGCCAGGCGAACCCCTTCACAGTGATGCACCCCTTGAGCTGTTTGTGCCTTTCTCTGGGGAGAGTGTCCACGGCATGCACTGGAGTTCTCAAAGGAGCCTCACATCTGCAAAGGCTGAGACTACCTTGATCAAGAGCTTCTGGTCCAAATCCCCTGCTTTGCGGTGGGGAAAGGGGGTGGAAACGTCAATGGCTTACATAAGCTGGTTGTGCCGGCACCAGGAGCCGAACAGGAAATTCTGCTTTCTGGACCAGGCTTCCTGGGACCATGATGGTGGTAGACTGTGGTGTGCTCCAGGGTGTGAATGGAACCTTCCGGAGTGACCGGAGATGGTGACGGTCGGGCTGGGAATGTCTGAAAAGAGGCCCAAGAGCTCCCTCATAGCACATTGCCATGAAGCCACACATAGTAATGAGAGTAGCCCGCCTGCCACACAGCTGGGTGCCCCAAGCCTACAGTTGGAGCTCCTAATCCCCCACTCAGCACCTTTCCACTGACATGACTTCCCTTTAAGACAGTAATCAGACCTCTAGCCCAATATGTATATCTTTTTTTCTCTTCACTACCTGCATGGGTTCATTTAAGCTTCCTCCCAGTTTCCCTGTAGAGTGGAGAGTGGAAGGAAAGAGGCAGGTGAAGGGAAGAGGCAAGACAAGAGAGGAACAGGAGGGCAAGTGTTGCATGTTGCATTTCACTCATTAGAAGAAAATGTAATCTAATGTGAGGGAGGACATAGGTAATTAAAATCGGAATCTCAAACAACTCCTTTTGTTCCTTCCTGAACAGTAATAGCAAATCGAAGTAGTTCAGATACTAGGGGACGAAATGTGAATATCATGATTTGATTCCTCTGGGAGGGGATGGTGATTATATGGCCTTCTGTTCACCACTTGCATTATGAGACCTGGAGAAGGGCCTCTAACACCACCAAACATGCTGCTTTCATGGGAAGTATGGAGAAGGAAATCTAGCTCTGGTGTTTTGAATATTCTTATTTGTTCTTAATGTTCTCTCTCTAATTGTATTTATGGATAGATAGTCAATATATGAGGTAACTTCAGTGCCTCCTTTCTTCTGGTTTTATATATGGATGCTCCAAGGCCACCATGATACAACCACCACTTTCTAAATAATTCTAGCCCCAAACTCTCTTTCCCCTACAACAGATAACCTTGGGCTGAAGTCAAGAGGTGATATAATATGGAAGGGTTCTAGATGCAGAGTTGAAAATCTGAATATTAGTGTTGGCTCTACTACAACTTTGGGTGTCTGTCTATCTCATTCTTCTTTCTTGGAACTGCCCGCATTCCCAATCCTTGCTGAAGGGTGGGCCTGCAAAGCCCAAGCATCCTGGTCCTAATTCACTGTATCATGCCTGAACTCTAGTCCCAAGAGGAGCCAATAAAATTCACAATTCGCAGAATTTGAAGAGACATGGACCCTGTGGCTAGAAGGTGTTGGGCATCGAAGCTGAACGGTCATGTGCAGGTGCATCAGATTCTGGTGCCATGGCAACTCAAAGCCACATGCAAGTTGATGTCATAAGGGATACGAATTGGCAGATAAAAAAAAGGGACAATTGTGCAGGAAGAAGCAGGAATGAGAGGCTGGTGACTTTCCATCTCCTGTGAAACCCCAAACAGATTCTATGAGTCCCCTGTGCCCTTAGAATAAATCTCTCTTTACGTGAGGAAGCTGGCTCGAGTAGGTCTCCCTTTATTGCAACCCAAGATTCCCTTCCTAAGTCATTGTGTGACCTCCTTAGGCCACTTCGTTTCTCTGGTCTCCGTTTCATCTTATACAAAATGACGTGGTTGAATTAGATAACCTTGAAAGTCCCTTTAGATGTCAAGAATCTATACTTTTAATTATCTGTGTTGGCTGCGTTGGAGGCTTAAAAACTATGGGATGCTTGGTAACTGCCCTTCTCCTTGTCCTGGTTGGGCTGGGTCTGATGATGCCGTCAGATCAGAGGCCCAGTGCTAAGGTTCTGGCTAAAGAAAAGATGCTGGCTCAGGGAGAGAGGTGCTCCCTGCCAAACCGACAGGCGATGGGCTGGCTGGAAGGCCCCCTCGGGCCTGACCTGTTTTGATTCTTCAGCAGATGCTACAAGAAAGATGTGGGCAGCCCTGGAACAGTCTCACTCGAAATGAGCAGTGTAAGTAACTACAGCCTTGTTGATTGTACATCAATTTGATGGACTAACTATGGAACAGTAATTAAGCCAAAGAGAACATTCAGAAGTACTTATTGCTATTTGCTGTCTGCTCAATCCCCAGAGTGCTACAATAAATAGTACCATAAGTTTAATTAATACCTGCAGGTCTGATTGCCCATTTAGGATAGGCCGTAGCGGACCAGAGGTTAAACTTTCAAAGACATCCTATTGTGAGTGATGTTGAGAATGTATTTGCCTGTAGTTGAAGCCTGCATACTATGCCAGGCTGTTTGGGGGTACCATCGAGGTGAAGATTTGGGAGCTACCACTGAGCCAGCCCAGGGGAGCAGCACTGGCTGGTTGGCCTCCACCAGACATATCTCCTTTGCTTTGCAGCCCATGAACCTTTTGGTGTCTTCCCCTGGTGCCCCTAATGTGGTGCCACATTTCTGTTGGCACGTGTGAGGCTGCTGTTCCTTTCGGCATCGAACCCCTGATCTAGTCTCTACAAGGATGAAGCAGGTAGAGGAGTCTCCCTAGTGGCCGTAACAGCCACCACCAATGGGATGCAGGAGTGATAGCTACGAGGAATTGGTCCATCATGCCTGCACCTGGCTCAGAGGCAGTGCTCACCAGGCCCAGCCCTCACAGGGGTGACTGCTGGTACGGTCTTCACGGAGCACGGACTCAGGTGTTCATTTGCCTCCTTTTATGTGGATAATGAAATATGTAACCCATAGTGTTGCTGTAACCGGATGATGCAACTGGACTGCTTAGCTCCCTGCTGGGCTCGTGGAAGTGCTCCCTGGGCTGTCGTGTCAGGGTCAGGATTCGCCAGGTGCTCTATTAGTGCTTCTCTTCCATTGCTTTATTTAATTTTCACAACAGCAACAATTATGGTCATGGAGGAGGAACTCAATCCCTCAGCTGGGGGTATATGCCACTTGCTGGAGATCATGAAGCTGGAATTCCAGTGTAGGTTTATCTTACCCTGAAGTCTGTGCCTTTAACCATCAAGCATGACTGCTAGGGAGCTGGGGGTGCACATGGCTCTTGCCCTCTGGGAGCTGAGGTGGGGGTTAGCTGGGGAAGCGCTTCCCCCGTTGGCAGGTGGAGGTGTGTTGGATTAAAGGAGGAGCATTCCTGGCAGTGACCTATGTAACCTTTTGAAAAAGATTCCTCTCCCCCTCTTTATTAAGGTATGATTGACAAATAAAATGGTAGGATATTTAAAGTGTACAACATAATGGTTTGATATATGTATGCATTTGAAAGAACTCTCCTCAACAAGTTCATTAACACATCCCAAAGCTGCCAGATAACCAAAGCAATCTTGAGAAAGATGAACCAACCTAGAGGCATCACACTTCCCGATTTCAAACTATAATTCATGGCTACAGTAATCAAAACAGTATGGCAGTAGCGTGAAGAAGTTGTATAGGTCAATGGGATAGAAACAGAGCCCAGAGATAAGTCCATGCCTACAGGCAATTGATTTTTGACAAAGGAGCCCAGAATATACAATGGTTTGGAAGGACAGTCTCTTTAACAAATAGGAAAACTGGACAAAAGAGCCTACGTTACAACTTATACAGAAATAAACTCAAAATGGATTGAAGACTTGAATAGCCTTTCTGATAGAAGATGAGGGTGGAGAACTATTTTTCCTGTGTAACAGGTTTGGGCCAGGGCGGAGAACTATTTTTCCGACAAGAAAATTCAAGCACAAATAGTGTATTGAGGATAGTGAACAAAAAGGGAAGGACTGAAAAGGAAAAACAGGTGCTTATAACAAAAAGACGGAAAAGAAGGAAAAAAAAGAAAGAGTGGAGGGGGCGGGAAAAGAAATTGAATTAAAAATAAATGGGACGGTAGGGAGCAAAATAACGAGCAACTGAGGTGTGGGAGACAAGAGATTAAACTCTAGGACAGCGAGTCAGTGGCCAAGTGTCAACAAATACCGTGTAGACCTTGACAATGGTGATATTTAATACCTCCGGCCCCTGCTGGGCCAGGCTGGATTTTCACTTGGGGCTCATGCCACATTAATACAGCGAGGGAATGGAAAGCAAGCCACATCCCGGGTCTGGGCGCACATCTTTGCCATTCTGCAGGAAACAGTCCCATTTGAGTCAACAGTTATGGCTGTGTGGTCGCAAGGGAGCCTCTGGGCCATGTCTTGTGAGTGCTTAGCTAGCGAGGAGGAATTACTCAGAAACAATCATGTGGGGAGCTTTCCCTGAATTCTATACCAGCACCAGCGAAAGATGCATTGAAATAGCTGTTACCACATTGAACATATTGAAACACTTCCAAATAATGAGAAAGTCACTACATAGATACCTTCTCATTGATGTAAATACATGTAAGTAGGAATCTATGTGCCTGCTAGGTCTGGCTTCTGAAGAATTACTGGTCCACCCTGTAAGCTGGTCGCTACAGAGAGACAAGGCATTTGGTAGTGACTCAAGCCATTTCTGAATCCAAAACCAAATTTCTGACGCAGAATTGGTAATGGGTCTTATGTCAATCACGTTTTTATTGGCTTTCAAAAGTCACTTGCAAGCATTCTTACATCACTTTGTGTCCAGTTTCTCCATAATTAAGTTGACCCTGTTGATTTATAAAGGGACAGGCCGACCTCGTTCATAGCGTAATAAAATATAATAGTTGGAGATAATTCTGCTCATTGCTTTGAAATAGTCAGCCCCCTGGCTCTGGCAGCTAGAGGTAAGGGGGAGGGGAGTGGAGACAAGGCCGTGTGCCTAGTCCAGTCTTTTCTTCTTTTCTTTTTTCTTTCCCCATTAAGAAACCAGATCAATGTATGGGTGATACAGTTAACTGTTATGTAATCAATTGAAAAATGAAGGCAAGAAAAAAATATACCTTGTTGATTATGCAGTAGTAGCGTAGTTTTATTATGTAGATGTGGTCGGAGTCCACACAGTAAATGCAGCGAAAAGCGAAGAGGAAAATTGAGGCAATTTCTTGAATTATTCAGGGGAAAAAATCCCCTTGCCTCAATTATTCATGGAGCACTTTCCTTTGAAAGTGAAGAGAGTGGGAGCAGAAGGGAGGGAGGAAAGAGAGTGGGCTTGATGGCGCTAATTCTCCACTTCATTTCGTAGATTCAGGCATGTCTGCCGACGCTGTTACTCATCCCCGTACACTACAGTTTACCTCCTGATCAAATATTTCTTTGCCATTGTGTTTATGCAGATTTCATCCACCCTCCGTTTTTCTCTAGTTAGAGAGTGAGAACTTGAACTGACACTATTCTTTCCCCCCCCGTAAATAGGGTGCCTATAAAAAGACTAATTACCCAGTAATCCAACTTATTCCAAACATTCCACCCACAAGGCAGCAAGTTAGGGAAAAATAGAATTCTGCCTAGAGATGTAAGTCATAATTATCATGGAAAGATCTACCCCACCTCCATCTCCCTGGCAGTGGGAAATGCCAGTGCTGGGGCCTAGAGTAGAAACTGATGAACAAAAGACACAAATGTCCCCAAAGTGTATCTGTTAGGGCCACCCCTTGTGGTGAGCAGGGGTAGCATAGAAAACTGGAGATTCTCTCTCTCTGTCATCATTATTCACCACTAATCTCTATATCTGCCAGTCACATTACAGACAATATAGTTGCATATTTACCAGGGCAAATTTCTGTCAGTAGGAACTTGTCCTAGCAAAATTAGCGTTTGTGACAATTTTCCATCCGCTGGAAGTACAGTGTCTTGAGGGGGGGTGCTGTTTTCTAATTCACATAAAATCGCCGTGTGAGCTGATGGCAGCCCTGGTTGCCAACTGTCTTAGAGAACGTGAGAGGATCCAGAGGAGAGCAGTGGAAATGGTGAGTTTGGGACAGAAACCTTAGGAGGAGATGTGGGAGGAGGGTTACAGAGCCAGGGAAAGAGGTGGGGGCTCCTTGGGGGGTCCATATGGGTCCCCCCACATGTGGCAGTGTAATGCATGGGGAGTGAGGGGTGGCTCTTCTTGGTGTCCACCAAGGAGGGTGGGACATGGAATGGGCGTAAGTCACACAGACTCTACGTGCACCTACCTTAAGTGAAATGGAAGTGCTGACCTGGAGTTTGCTACGGGAAGGCCCCACTCTGGCACTAGTTTCATAATAAAGGAGGTCCCTCTCAGAGGAAGGGTGTTCATGGTTTGTGTCCATGGATGACCTAGTCTTTTTTGACCACTGACTTTGTGGCTGTGAGGAACGTGGGGAGCAGCTCAAAGCGCTAATGACGATGTGAATGTGTGACCAGAGACTCCAGCTCATAAAACGTGCTTCTCCAAGCAGGTGGTGGATGTGGCTGTCACTCACACCACCGGTTTCTCCACCTCACCTCAGGCTCCTGAGTCAGAACCTGTGGGAGGGGGGCCCTGGACCCAACGCTTCCTCATCTAGACTTGCTCTGGAATGACTCGGTTCAACTATGAGCTATTTGGTGACACGAATCAGCTATTCATCATTTTTATATGCATGGCATTTTGTATACCAGCTCTCAATAAATGAATGTCTTCATTATGGCTGCACCAAATGAACAAAATGGTAAATGATAAGGCCTGACATTCAAATAATTTGACAGGAACAGCTGTGATTTGGTGCAAGTTTCAGGATTATTATGTAAACATCACTGTGAGGGTTTTTGAAAGATGAGAAAATGATGACGCTTATTAATAAAAATGTACTCTCGCCCCTTGATGACGGTGTTAAGCACATATGAATCTCAGTCTCGTGTGAACCTGCTCATGAAGACTTACTCCAAGCACTCTTCTTCTTGTCAACAATTGCATTTCCTACATCACGCGGGAAGGAAGAAATCAAGGGATTCAGTCTGTCAGTGCGTGAGACACACTGAGTCCTGGCAGGTGGTCCATAGCAGATCAAAAGTCCTGAACTTGTACTTGTGATAATATTTTTTAAAAATGGAGCAAGACAATGTTCTAAAG
Organism: Myotis nattereri; assembly: GCF_964212035.1. NCBI lineage: Eukaryota > Metazoa > Chordata > Mammalia > Chiroptera > Vespertilionidae > Myotis > Myotis nattereri. Next base: position 94,531,962 of record NC_138081.1, on the reverse strand, counting down.
TGGAGTGAAATGACAGGAGCCCGTCAGCCAAGAGCCTTGAACAAAGCTGCTTGCTCTCCTGCGGGCCTGTGTCTTTCTCACCCACCTCGTCTCCTCTCTGGAGTTGAACCCCACGGTGATTCAAGAAGCAGGAGTTTTGCTGTGAGGGGAAAGGACCGATCTCATGACAAGGGCTCGCTAAGACTGTGAACTCTGGACTCTGCAGGCCTTGGAGCCTTGAGCTTCTCTGCCCATGTTTCCATGGCTTTCTCTGCGTGACTCAATACAGGGGTGCCAGCACCTTGGTCCCTGTATTTGCATCCCCATTCATTCCTCCTCTGTCCACTACAGTTTCATGTGCAGCAGAAATATGCTTCGTCGATAATGCCTGCCATTGGTACATACCCACAAGGCAGAGATGACCTGGGTAATACGTTCAATTAACTCTTGAGCCTCCTGGTAACCAATTCAACTTTTCACCCGACCAAAAGTTTCAACTGTGGTAACAAAACCCATTGTATGAAGTCTTTTTTAACTGAGCCTCTGGCTTCCTGCTCTCTATTGATGGCCACGGACACTTGGGCGGGCAGGGGAAGAGGAACCATGGAGTTACTGTAAAGGATCCTTGAACCAACAACTCCTCCTTCTCTTTATCCTACTTCTATGTAGTGAGTCCTTACTATGCAGCAGACTGTGGGCCAAGCACTTTACATTTAACAGGTTGGACCAAAGGAGACTGCCATTGTTGAGGATCAAAACAGTTGTATATGAGCAATTTTCTATGATTCAATCTATAAAATGTTATCTTAATGAATCTTTAAAGTAACTTTATGAGAGGAGTACTACGTGCCTCGTTTTCCAGATGAAGAGCTGAGGCTTGAATGATCAAGGTGACCCAGCCGAGATGCGGAATCTGGAGCTGATCACCGTTCGGTCATCGGCCAGTGCCCTTGGCTGGATGACCACTCTGAGAGCATCAGGCATTGCCCGTCATCTGAGTCATCGCATTGCTGGCACCAGCAGTGTTACCAATCTCAAATGTATGTAGGTGTTTTGTGATTAATAGAATAACATTTCACTAAAATATTTTCTAAATTCATGGTGCTATTTTTGAAATTAGGTATCTTGGTCTTAAAGGCTGTGCAGAAAAATTGTCCCAATATTTCGTGGGTGCACAACGTTGATTCTGCCAACATTGATCACTGATACCCATGGAGTATTGATCAGCACATCCAACCCTACGAATCCTGAGGCCCTGATATCTTACTTGGGAGGAGTTTGGAATTTGTCCCCTGCACCCCATTTACCAAGGTGTGTCAGCTCATGCCTCTAACTTCTCTCTTCCCTCTGAGGTGCTTTGAGCTTCTGTGTAGTTGAAAGGTTTTGAGGAGCTGATGGGATGATCCATACAGAGAGCAACGTGAGGTGCTCAGCTCAGTGCCTGTGGCAGAGGAAACCCTTCGTGAATAAATGAACATTGTTAGTATTATCTAACGGTGATAATACTGACATTCTGATGACCCCAAAACTTAGTCAGTCAATACTTTTGAGTTGACTTGCAATACAATTGGACTTTTGATTCCTCTTTTAGCCTGGTGCCCCACATCTGTTAATTCCATCTAAAGTATTTCTGTATATTATCTATCATATCTATTATATCTATCTATCATCTATCTATCTATCATTCTATCTATCATCTATCTATATATTTTATATTATATATCATCTACTTATCCATCCATCCATCCATCCATCCATCCATCCATCATCTCTTCTCTCCCGAGCCCTCCTCACCCCGGTCTCCTTCCCTCTCTCCCTCCTGCAATCTTGTAGACATAACCTGCATATCACCTTGAAGTTCTCTTATTCTAGACTCCCTTCTTCATTTTTTTTTTCAGAATGGGGCCATATCATCTTTACAGTGTGCCATACTTAAATGTGTAACAAATGGCAAGAGGTTGTATGTCTGCAGCAGGTAGATTACAAATACCTTTGCTATGCAACATATCATTTCCAATTGTTCTAGACGAGAGGCTTTCAGGTGCTGCTTCCAAGCCGCCAGGGCCGAGTGCCCAAAGGAAGCACGAGGCCACCACGAAGTGATGGTGACTTGGTGACACTTGAATTACAGACTCGGAGTGTTTTCCTTGGGAGTGATGGAAGAAAGTATTGATTAGTAGGTTTCAGTGTCTCCCAGTTAAGGAAACAGGAAAACGGATGTGAAATAACTGCAGATGTGGGAAGGGGGAGTGAATGATGGCAGTCTGTTGGTTTTATAATGTGGTGGCATTTGAATTGGATATGCTGGCATTGAATCACCCAAAATATGTATTTATGCATTGGATTTGTTCAAAATTCACGGTGCAGCTTTATTTTTAACAAGAAAGTAAGTGATGAGTCTGTCCTTAGGTTACTCACGACAGTGATTCAGTGTGGCCCTGTGCTCAGCTGGACGCGTGTAGGAGGTAAACACACTTAGAAGCCAGTTTGAAAGAAGCCATTCATTGAGGCAAAACCCTTCTTGACTATACAGAATTTATGTCGTCATCCTCCTCAGCAAAGATTTATTAAGCAACCTACTGTGCGCTTAGTTATAATTCAAGTAAGTTTGAGACCAGTTTAGCAGTAAAACGTTAAAATGAAGAGCCATTTATGGATTATATTCATTATGTATACTTATCCAGAATGTAGTATTTGCACCGGCTCTAGGTTACTGGCTAATATGTATGAATTTATGTGTTTGGTTTTTCTTCATATATTGAACATGTTTAAAATAGCTATGTGAATACATTTCTTGCCAAGAAAATTGGAAGTTTTCTCAAAAGGGTTCTCTTTGCCGTATGAGCTTTGTGTAACACCTGCACAGGGATACCTCATTTTTCCTTCAGAAAGTGTTCTGCTGAGAGAGGACAGCCCCATGGCATGAAGTAGAGCCAGAGCTTGAATCATGGTGATGCATTAGACACCTGTAACTTTAGTTTTCAGGGGGCATTCGTGTACATTAGCCCAGTTAATCGTCTGATGGCAGTTACTGCCCTTTTGCTAAACAGCAGGCATTGTTCTGGCTTCCTCGCTTCATCCTTCCACCACCCTAAGTGGAAGGTACGATTGCCCCCCTTTTACAGGTGAGGAGACTGAAGCACCCAGCTGCTAAGTGGGAGAGCCAGGACTTGGGCTCGGGCGTCTTGGCTGTAGACGGTGTGCTTTTCATCAAAACGCTTTCTCAGGCCAACTCCGCCTTGTTTCAAAAATTGGCATTGAGGGCGTTTCTCCTTTGAAGGTTGAAGGTGGTACAGGAGAGCAGGGGAGCACAGAAATAAAGAAACCGAGCAACGGGTGGTGTGTCTGTCTAATGCGGTTCATCGGATTGCATGAACGCAGCATCATGGCCGTCTTCTCCACCATTACATGGAGCTGCTGCTTCTCCTTTCTCCCCCTCCCGGCTTCCCCTCTCCTCACGTCAACGCACCTTTGCCTTGTCAATTCCTCCTCACTCTGCAGTTCTTTTCCTACCTTCTCACACATCTCTGACTGATTTCCCAGCGCCCAGCCAATCTATGCGACCATTTGTTGCACAGTCTGAACGTGGTAAGGGTATGAGAAAGACATGATTTGATTTTTGTTTTGTTTGTTTCAATTACTACTTCGATCAATGTTTGTTTTTGTGTTTTTTTTTTTACTCTTCCAGTTCTGTCCCTTGATTCCACCTCAGGCAGATTTCTTATACATCTGATACCATTGGCGTTAAAACATCCCATTCCAGTTCTGTTGAAATCATGTCCTTCCCCTCTCTCCCCCACCAACCTCCCTGGCCCTTCAGATCAGGCTGAAGGTTCAGTGGAGAGGCTTAGGGGCCCCTCGCCTTTCACTGCCTCTCCCTCCCCCTGGTCTCAGCCCCTCTGGCTGGGCTGGGAGGAGACAGGAGAATTGACAAGGGTGCTCTTGGGCTTTCCCTCTGGGCTCAGCTGGTGCTGCTGGCTAACAGTGGCTTCATTAAAAAAGCAAACACCCACCCCATGGGCTTTCTCTTGGGGTGCGAAGTCTTCAGGGGGCGTTGTCCCCACTGCATAGGTTTTCTTACAGAAGGTTACTGCCTTCTTTTTTTTTTTTTTTAAATAAATTGTATTTAAATTTTATTTGAGAAATTTATGTGAATCTTTTTTTTAAAAATTGTTTTATTGCTTAAAGTATTACAAAGGATATTATGTGTCCTTCCCCCCCCCCCCCCACCCGCCCTTGACAATCCCCTGGCCTCCCCTACCCCTCAGTGTCTTATGTCCATTGGTTTCTGTTGATCTCTTACCCCCCTCCCTCCTGCCCCCCAACCCTCCCTTTGCCTTCTTAAACCCTCTGTCAGCCCTGCTCCCGTGGAACTCCCCCGCCTCTGGCTGAGAGTGGAAGTCGCCTGGCCGGCCGGCCCAGCCCCTGCAGGGCGCGTCTGCAGCATGGCGCCAGTGTGCCCCTTCACTGGTCCCAGGCCAGGGAGGGTCATGCATCTTGGCTACACCAACTGTTGGAGACCAGATTGCTCCTCGGCATGGTTCCCACTCCCTGCCTTGCTGTTGTGTCTGCAATTCCTTCCTCCCCTCCCCTCCCCGCACCCGTGGAGGGCAGGTCAGCAAGTCCACTGCATAGGCAGTTGCCCAACCAGGGTACAGAGATGCCAGCTTCCCCTTTTGAAAAGAAACCCAATGTCAACGAGACATTCTGTGGGAGCGCCTTTGCTTATGGGGGGAAAGTCATGGTATAGGCCCCGACCCAGGTGGATTATCCATTTCTTTTCAGTCTTCTCTACTCTCACGAGTCTTTTATTTTTCTTTTGTAACAACTAGGTTGGCTGACTCTTAATGAGGCCTGAGGACTTACCTGGTCCAATTTCAGTTCTGTGTGCGTGTGTGTATGATATCTTAGCTTTGAGTCCAGCAAAAGTCACTTTAAAGATCCTGTTACTTTGACAATTACTTACTTAATATACAACTTCCCATGAGACCAGTGTTTGGCTCCCTCGTAATCTCGTTTGCCAGTTTCTTCTTGAGTTGCTGTGGATGAGAAGCACGCAGATGGGACTAGAGTTTAACAGGAAGAAAACACTGCAGGATCCAGGATGTTATGGTTTCAGCCAGATGACAGAGCTCGTCACCAAACACCACAGCGCAGTGGCTGTGCCAGCTTTTCTTGGGTGTCACCTGTTTCTCCAGTTTCAGAGGGAAAGCCTTGCAGGTATGTTCGTCAGGTGTTCGTTCCCACAGAAGTTAAGGGACACCTCCTTCAGTCCTCCAGTAAGTTCTTCGGGGGCTTGATTTGCTGCCCCCGTTTAACTATAAGGTGAGAAATGGAGACCCTAGGATAGCAGCTGAGGGAGATCCTAGTCTGTCCTTCTCCTTGTTCCCTCCCGTCTCTGTGCCTTTTTCTTAGGACAGTTTTACCTGGATGACTAAGTTCAGGACCTAGGGCATTTACTTTCTTCTGTTGTGATTTACAGAGTTTTAGCTTCCAATGAAGTATTTCTGGGCTTCAACTCCTAGGGTTTTCCAAATTTCTACTGACAACAATCTATAATAATAAAAGCATAATATGCTAATTAGACTGGACAGCTGAACGACCTTCCGGACATCATTCCGGATGTCCTTTCAGATGAAGCCATGGTGGTGGGGGCTGAGGCAGAGGTGGTTAGGGGTGATCAGGCAGGCAGGCAGGCAGAAGCAGTTAGGGGCCATCGGGCAGGCAGGCGAGTGGTGAGGGGCAATGAGGCAGGCAGGTGAGCAGTTAGGGGCGATGAGGCAGGCAGGCAGAGTGGTTAGGGGCGATCAGGCAGGCAGGCAGGTGAGTGGTTAGGAGCCAGAGGTCCTGAATTGCAAGAGGGATGCCCGACTGCCGGTTTAGGCCCGATCTCTGAGGAATCGGGCCTAAACCGGCAGTCAGACATTTCCAGAGGGGTCCCAGATTGCGAGAGAGTGCAGGCCAGGCTGAGGGACCCCTCACCCCCATGCACGAATTTCATAGACCAGGCCTCTAGTTTTATATATAGACTTGACAAAATAAGATTCAACTTTTTTGTCATGCTTATCATAATAATTTTTGCACATAATTCTTTTTTATACCAAGAAGGAAGATCCTTCTTTTCATCTGTTCTTGACCTGATGTGAGCCCCCAGTGCTACCCTGGCCCCTGCCATTTGTAGAACCCACGTGCATGCTGCTGCCTTTTGGACAAAGCAGTTGAATGAGAGGACGTGGCATCAGTCAAGAAGTGCTAGAGAGTGCCCTTGCTTGTGTGCATATTTAAAATGAAATATTCCACTACTTCTAAAAATTCAGCAGACGCCTCAGTATCAAGATTTTGCTGTTTGTAAACACTATAAAGTAGGTATAGATAGGATCCATGTGTATTATCACACGAATACATTAGTATTTACAGCTTTGTCCTTGAGAATTCTCGTCAGTAAAGTTTTATATGTGCAACTATTATTTAAATAAGAAGTGTGCTTTATAATGGGCATGGCACTCTTCATGGGTTTCCATTTCCGTTGTTTCTTTTATGTTTATTTCAAGTAGTTAAGATTGATCTTAACTTTTTGGGTTCATTCTTCTTTACTTCCTTGATAATTAAGTATGTTCCAATTTGCTCTACCTGCGGGTTTTATAGTGTTCCTTTTAATGGGGTATATTGGACTTAGGTGTCTGACAGCTTACTCTGGTGTCATATCCAGTGCTGAGACGAGCTGTCTGTCATGTCAGCTCCCAGGTTTCACTGCAACCCCTCGGGAACTGAGAGCAATATGAAGGTGCAGTTTCTTTGCTGTCATCAAGGAACATTCCACACATCCTTTGCAGAAGCATAGAAGCAGGAGGAAAACACGCAAGCAGGCCCTCTCAAGGCAGTCGAATCACACCCTCCTGGCAGTGCTGTTACTGTGGCCCAGCCTACATACAGAGCTTGTTTTTCTATTTGGGTCTCTAAACTGGGAGTTCTTTTTTTAAGGCTGTTTAATTTTGGAAAGAATATTGAACTAGCAGCAGGTGGTAAAAGTGTATGTTTTGCTTGGTGTTTTTACATGGAAAAGGAAAGAACAACATCATATTTTGGAATCTAATTAAAAACTTGAATTTCATTTTAAATCTCAATTAATGCTCCTTCCCCTAAGGTAGTGTTTATAATTAGCAATAGCCTAAGAGCTATTCAGGTACTGGGGTAGAGTGGGTTCTCTATGTAAACTCTGATGCTGTTGTCTCCTTCAACCAGTCAATCAAGGAAATGCAAATGCATTTTATTATTCTCTGAATCTGGACCTAAGTTTGGAGATCCCCCAAACATGCTATAAAACACCTTCTACCCACAGGGATTTGGGGGAACACGCATGCTCCTAGTATGGTTGTAGATTAATATATAGCTCCATTTGGCATAACTGTGGGGATCTGGGTCCCATCCAACTTTTTGGTGTGGCAGACAGTATGCCTCAACATGCCTGAAGCTCATACCTTTTAAATTACTCCATGGAATTTACCATAAGGCATTAAACAATATTTATGTTCAAGAATGTCATTTTAGAGCCACTTAAAATAGCAACAAATTAAATAAAACCCTTTTTTAAATGATCTAAATGTTTGTGTACTCCCCAAATACATATGTTGAACTTTTATAAGGGTGAAGCCCCCATGAATGGGATTAGTGCCCTTATAAAAGAGACTCCAGAGATCTCTCTCGCTCTCTCCATCATGTGAGGACACAGAAAACGGCTGTCTACAACCCAGAAGAGGGCCCTCACCAGAACCCCACTATGCTGGCACCCTGCTCTCCAACTCCCAGCCTCCGAGACTGTATGACATAAATTTCAGTTGTTATAAGCCACACAGCATGTGGTCCTCCGCTGTAGCAGCCTGCACTAAGTAAGACACCCTAGATCAGTAGTTCTCAACCTTCCTAATACCGTGACCCTTTAATACAGTTCCTCACGTTGTGGTGACCCCCAACCATAAAATTATTTTCGTTGCTACTTCATAACTGTAATTTTGCTACTGTTATGAATCGTCATGTAAATATCTGGTATGCAGGATGCATTTTCATTGTTACAAATTGAACATAATTAAAGCATAGTGATTAATCAACAAAAAACAATATGTAATTATATATGTGTTTTCCGATGATCTTAGGTGACCCCTGTGAAAAGGTCGTGTGACCCCCAAAGGGGTCGCGACCCACAGGTTGAGAACCGCTTCCCTGGATGCTCAATAAACCAGAGAATGAGGAAATAACATCAGATGGATTTGTACAATGAAACAATAAGCCACCATTAAAATTCTGATACTTAGATAGTATTAGTTAAATGGTGGAAGTAAAAGTTGTATGCAGAATGTAATCCCAATTTTGGAAACATAATGCTATCCCCACATACCCGCATGGAAGGAAGCCGGAATGAGTGGTGCCTTAGGGCAGAGGATTTATTGAACAAACACACTGAGCAGGCAGTAAAGTGTACTGAAGAGAGCGTGAAGTGGGAAGTCGGACGTCCTGGCTGTAACTCTAGGCTCATTACCAGTAAGGCCTTGGACAAATGATCTAACTCCCTGTGCCTCAGTTTCCTCCACCCGTAAGGTGAAAATAATCATAGCACTTAATCATAGAGGCGTTGGGAGGATTCAATGAATTAAAAATGTAAAATACTTAAAACCTGCTTGGTGCATAGGAAATGCCATATGAATGTTACCGCTTTTGTGTGCGTTAAGTGCTGGGTAGACTACTGTGTTAAGTGCTGAGTATACATTGACAAGAAAAAAGACAAGGCCTTGCCCAGCTGGTGTGGCTCACTGGTTAAGTGTCAACCCATGAACCAAGAGGTCCCCGGTGCGATGCCACCGCACATGAGTTTGGAAGAGATTTTATGCAGAACAATTAATTCTGTGTACCAAAATCCCACAAGTGTCTTTTTTTTTTTTACTGAGCAAATATTAAAGCAAGACCAATGCTCGAGGGTTCATGAGAATGGAGACAATGGTTGTATATAGGTCAACCCCCATTAAACATTTATTTTTAGCCAGTGTTTAGAAAAAGTCAGCAAACATGTCACTAGGTCCCCTCACTGTGACAGTGAGAGGTGACTGTTTTCTCACCCTCCTCTTCGGCAGGAATACGTGAGTGAGTTTGCTGTGTGTGGCAAGAGAGATGGAACTGCAGGGTGTTCGTCATGGAGAAAAGGAGATGCCTCTAATTTTGAGAGGGGGAGCTAAAACCGGAAGGGTGAGAACCACAGGGCATGACCAGACCTCTCTGGGGCTCTGGGGGTGCAAAGAAGACACAGGGGTGACGGGGCGGGGGGGGGGGTGATGACCAAGGAGGAAAGAGATCTGAAAGAAGATTGCCGAAATGATGAGTCATCATTTTAGCCGTAGGGCAGTCAGAGGAACTATTCCATATTCCCTGCTGCCCCCTTGCACTCCCCTCCCCCCAACCCTCAGGAGTTGGGCACCAGGAGTTGATCAAGAGGAATAACCTGCATTTTAAAGCACCTTTTTCTAAGGACCTCAAAGTAATTGTTGATTTTTAAAAGCATTTATCTTGCAGAGTTAGCCACTGTTTTATTTTTAACCTGTGAGACCTCAGCTCACAAATGCCAGGGTTACGCAGGAAATTAATTTGAAGGTCTCCTGGCTCACCTGGGGACATTTTCCACCATCACCTCACCTGATCTATCTGGGCAACATTGACCCTGGCCCCAGGGTTCCTGGAAGAGGGTGTGCTGAAGGTCAGCTCCCAGAATCAGGAGCTGCGTGAGAGGAGGCCTCACACGTTTAGACCAGAAAAGCCTCATGTTTTTTCACCTGCACAGTCCACACCAGCTTCCTCGTTTGCTATTAAAAGCAGAGAAGGATGCGGGGTCGGAACTAGGATTTATTAGGCCCTTCCGATGTGGTTAGGCACTTTGCGTAGATTATCTCATTTACTCTTCTCAAGTGATGCAAACACCGCTACTATTATTTTGATAGATATGGAAAAATGGCTTTTGAGCATTTAGGGTACATGACTGAGGTTTCTCACGGGGCATGAACCTGGGGCCTGACCCCCGTGTGGCTGGCGCCCTTGCTCAGGTCTCTGCACCATCTGCTCGGGACACCCTCCCCCCCTCCAACTGGTTTCAGATCTGCTGCAGCCTCAGGGCGGTCTCTCCTGCTTCTTGACCACACCTCTGCTCTGCTTCTTTTTGGGATGTTTTCCTCCAATCTTGGCCGGCAAGGTTTTTCTTTTCCTTTGAGTTCTCATCCAATAGCATCTACCCAGTGGCACCTTCTCTGACCACCGGCATGGAGCTGCCATCACCCCCAGGCATCTCACTGCACTTTGTTTTCTTCTTAGCACCAAACTCTCATGTCTGGTGTCTGCCCACCCCACCGGGAGGCAAGCTTCACCCGGGCAGGATACTAACGGGCTCCCTCCTGCACTGGCCTGGCCTGGTGAGTCCTAAGTATATATTCATTGAATGAATGAATGAACAAATGAATGAATGAATGAATGAATGAATGAATATATGATCTTCCTAGTGACATTTCTGTGCCATTTCCCTCTGTGGTCCATGTGAGCAAAGTTTAAGGCTAATGGTGATGCTGTCTTCTTTGGAGCTGAGTTGTTTCCCATATAGCCTAGGTCATGTCTACCTCTCCAAAACAAAGCAGAAGCACTACATGAAGGGGAAAGAAAATGAGATGGGGCAATCCAAATAACCAACCTCTGGTTTCTGCATATTTTCCCTGTCCACAGGAGTACACACTTTCGCATTGAGGCGAGAGAAACCACACAGATTACGGAGACCAGTCTTATGCAGTGGAGGGTGTGAGAAAGTAACCTGTTGGCTGTAGCCGATGAATAGCCCAGTAGCAGTCAGCGTGGAACCCAGGTGTGACTATTAACAGTTATCAGCTATTTTCGGCTCTCAGCTCCACGGCAGAGAAATGACCTAAAGTGAACTCATTCTTTTTCCCCTGAAAATGTTTCTCCTCCATTATTCCCAGTCTTAGCAATGACACTCAACTGCTTGTTATCGGAGCTAAACCCTTTCCTTTCCCTTCCAACCCCAAAGCAAAGAAGTCCTGTTGAGGCCACTTCTCTGCTTATCTTTCCAGCTCTGTCTCTTGTCCGTCACTGCATTGCCCCCTGGCCACCCGCCCCACCCAGGGTGACACTGAACGATATGAAAAGCGCATCGTGTACCACGGGCTTTGGCAATTTTGCCTTTGCTTATCCTCTGCGCAGAATGTCTTCTCATTCCCTCCACTCCTCAACACCCACTCCGTTTTAATACTCAAATCAAGTGTCATCGTCCCATTGAACCCCTTTCCTGTGTCTTCCCACTGGGAGAAGTAGCCCCTCCTATCTCTGAGCATCTGTCACACCTTACACACTTAATTCATCTTTTTCTCCAGTGCCCATGCCTGCTCACTCCCTGAAGGTTAAGCTCTGTAGAGGTCGGGCGGTTGGCTCGCTGTCCTCTGTAGCTGAGTCTGTAGTGTGCTGAGGTGTTTCACACGATATCACCTAAATCTGTTGACAAGAAGGAGAGCCTGGGATTTGGAAATTCACAATGGATGTTGCACAAAGTGTGCCATGGATAATCTTTACATGAATAATTGATAGTTGACTGTAGTGTCATCAATTAGTAATGGAGGTCAGTCTTGTTTCATTAGAGTGTAACTTCCTGGAGGTACAGCTTTTGTTCGTTTACGTCCCAATTTTTAAAAAGTACAGTGTCGAAAATAGAGTGGGTGCTCAAAAAGTTGAGAATCAATTCATCAAGTAGCTCAGGTTCCAGAGTGGCCAGAAGAATGGCTGGTATTCAGGAAAGCCATTTGCTCTCATTAATAAAACAGTCTTATCCATATTAAAGTCACAGTAGACGGAGGAGAGGAAAAGGATCTATTAGTGTGGTCCAGCTGGGGACCTCTAAGACCATGCCTCCTCCACGGAGCTCATGAATAATGAAAGCAATCGGTGCGACACCCGGGAATAAGCTGTACAGTGTCACCAAATGCCAGGAACAGAATCCATCCCAAGTGCTCCTTTTCTTCCCGAGGAAAAGCCTAAAAGAACTTTTCTGATTACCTGACAGTCCATTTAATCCCCAGGAAACATTCCTTTGTTATAGTTTCAAGGAGAATTACTTGAAATAATCCTTTGTACCATGTGCCCGGTTCTATTTTAGTTTTAAGCTGTGTCCCCTTTCTTTCTGAATTTGTTAAAAAAAAGAGAGAGAGAGAGAGAGAGAGAGACATCTAATCAATGCCCAAGTGGAAGTGGTACGGCCAAGTCTGAGTTTTTCTCTCCGGGATGAAGTTCCCTTTTGTGAGAGGACCTTTTAAAAGACTTAAAAGACTTCAGGGGCTGAGAAAGAATAATAATAAAACCCTGGGTGTCATAATTAAACTGTGCAGACTTAACCATCTCCTGAGTTATGATTGAAGAGGGCCAGGCTCTGACCAGCTCCAGGTACCGGGGCTTGGAGTGGCCCAGATTCAGAGGCCTGGGCACATCTCGGAGAGGCGCCTCTGAGAATTTATCTGTGGCATCTGGTCAAGGGAGAGACAGCCCTGCCGGGCGCCCGGCCTGGTCAACTGCTTATCAGTTGAAAAGTGGGGACAAAAAGGAAAAGGGAAGGAAAGGAGTCCAAAATTCTGTATGCCTTTTAGATTTTTTCTCATATTTTGGCTTGGAAATGCATCAAAACAACATGAATAAAGACAGAAATCAGGGGCATTTTTATTTAGAAATTGAAGCAATATTTAAGTTTACACACATGGAATTTGTCTGACAGATCCAATCTTTTTGGATGAGCTTGCTGCTGGCGGCCACCCCTCTTCCTTTCCGGGGTACCTTTGATGGGGGTTTATCCAATATATGATCGTCAGCCAGGAATCAGCCTGTTTTTCTGATTTAAATATTTTCTTATCTCCCTTAGCTTCCTCCTTCCTTTTCCCACTCTCCAAGGTGGGGAAGGAGGTGAGTGTGGGAGAAAAGTGTAACTCTCAGTGCAATTCTAACATTTCCAAAACTCATTCCGCCCAATGGCTCAATCCAGATTCAAAATGCAAAATGGACGGATAGCTAACACCGATGCAATAATTCAGTTCACTCCTCAGGCACTTTATTTTTTTTTGTCTTTCCAAATGTATTGCTTTTTCTTCCTCTAGAGACAGACTTCCTTTTTGATCTTTAAATAGTAATAGAAGGTTAAACCACAAAGTCCTTTTTTAAAGAATGAAAACTGTTCCAATAATTTGGGGGTAGCTAGTTGCAAGGAAGATGCGTGAAAAATTAAGGTGGAAACTTTGTTACTCTTGAAGGATTTTCAACATTTTTTAGAGCTATTTTCCCCCCTTTTACTTCATTTTAGGAGAAAATGGTAGATTCCATGACTGTGCTTTAAAACAAACGTTTAAGTTAAAAATAATTTCCAATTTGGCCTGAACTGGAGCATGGCAGAAATAACAAAAGGAGCTAATGTGTGTGAGCTAAATGCTGTGTCAGGCTGCCAGCGCCTTATCTTCCTGTCTTTTACCGGGAGGACCTCACTTGCAGAAATGGCTCTTGACAAAGTTAAGTGGTCCTATACATTGTTGGGGAAATTGCCCTTATTCTGTGTGCTTATTGTTCCAGTAATGGAACCCACGAGCAGGAGATAATTGTAGTGGCCTCATCTATCAAATAATATTCGAAGTCAACAGCTATAATCTGAGCCACTTGCTTTACACAGCTTTTCTCTGTATTTTCTCTTCAGATTGTCAGTTGTTACCTGTAAGTGTCCCCATTCCCGGTGGCTGATAGAAGCAAAAAGATTTAAGTAAATCAGAAGGTGAGCCGTGTGCAGGCCCGGCCCAGCCCTGTAGCCAGCCCACCACGGCCCATGATAACAGCTCCGTGAATAGGGAAAAATCACAGTTCTTTGTCTTGCATTATGTTACTATTACCGGTGCAGGGGTGTTTGTCAGAGATAGGCTGGGCAGTTAAAAACTGAGTCTGAGCATGTCAGAAAGAAACCTCTCATTACTGGGGGGAAATCCACAGAGCGTTTCAGCATGGTGACCTACTTTTGCTCCCCTGTGCTAAAAGCAAAGTTGTCCAAAAATAGACTTGTGCAAACTTGGTGGTAGCTACTTAGGTATTTACTATATCATTGCATAAACTCATTTGTAGGCATAAAATATATTAAAATAAAAATGAAAGTGTTATTTTGTGGGAATAGTCATTGTAAACATCTTTGGGTTGCTTTCTTTATCAAAGTAAAATGTGAAAAGTACCAAAGCAATTAAGTAAAAACAGGAATGCACTTCACCCAATGGTAGACAGTTTTTATGCATATATATATATATATATATATATATATATATATAGTTTTATATGTATATATAGTTGTATATATATAATTTTATATATACAGACTGTAGGATTTATATAAATAATAATAGTTTATATATAAATTATAGGCTCCAATGTGTCTATGTATAGTATCCTGTCTTTTTCCCACTTACTATATGATAAGTATACTTCTATACTCATAAATATTCATTTATGACACTGTATGTGATGGCTGTGTTATATTTTATTACAGGCATCCCCAATTACTGGACACTTAGAATAACTTTCAATTTTCACTATTGTGAACAGTGCTTCAATGGCTGTCTTTGCAGCTCAGACCTTATCAACCTCTATGATAACTTTCAGTGACATTTTTAGGAGGATAGTTTATGGGTTAAATACTTTGTACAAAGAAGGGCAAACCAAATTCTACTATGCCAAGCAGTGCGCCAAAGGCCCTGAGCTGCCCTTCTCCAAGCCAACTGTGCCCAGATGCTTGGTAGATGTTTCTACGAAGGGGCAGTGACCCACGGGAGGTGGGGTGTGGGCGCCGTGCATCCTGAGCACCTGGGCGGCTCCAGCAGAAGGAAGAAGTGCAGCCACCCTCGTGATGGGGTTCTGCGCAGGCGCTGTGGCACAGTGGTTGGGGCGTGACACAGAGGCGCAGGATGGCAGCAAGGTGCAGAGAGAGGCAGACTGGCACGTGTGGCTGCCTGGTGAGGTGGGCCGTGCCGTGGGAGCACCAACCATCTCTCCCTGAACCGCTACAGAATCTGAGTGTGTATCATCCACTTTCACATGGCAAACTGTTCTCTCACATCGTTCTGCCATTGAATATTTGCTACCAGTGCTTTCCCAGTGGGATTGTGACGTTTCTGGGGGCAGGGTACACCCGAGGACCGGGTGTGGCCCGGGCAGAGAGGGCGATCAGGGTCTGCAAACCTGTCCCATGGACCGAACGCCTTCCCTGCCTGAGAACGCCCGAAGTCCCGCCTGTACTGCCGTTTCCTTTTACATGGTTGAGTTTAAGAGAGATCTGTCATTATTAAACATACCTCACCTCTCCAACCTCCCCCCCCCTTTTTTTTAAACCCCGGGGTTGATTTAAAGATTCAATCCAAGTGATCAAACCAGTGACTTAGTTTGATGTTTTTAGGGGTGTTATTATTGTGGGGCGTTTCGGTGACCGTCAGTTTCCTAACATGACCACAGTGTCACCCCGACACCGAGTGTCCTGGAGCAGTTTGTCGTCAGACCCGTGGGTGCTCAGGAGACAGGAGCAGAGTCCCGGGGCCTCGGTGCAGCCTTCCCTCGCGGGTGGGGCGGTGGGCCATCCGTTACTGTCACGGGCTGATCCAAACAACGCGCGGCCAGGCCAGGCGAGAGGAGCCGGCTCTGGGGGCTCCGGGGAAGGTCTGTGCTTCAACGGGCGCTTCAGCCCCTGAGCCCGCAGAATCCCTCCCGGCTGAGCGGAGGCGGCGCTTCTGTTTCCATGCGGAACAAGGCCCGCGGTCAGGGCACTCCCTACCCAGAGCCCACAGTTCAGCCCTGAGCCCCTAGACACGGTCCTTTCTCACACACAGAACTTCAGCACAGTGGTTACCCAGTTCAGCCGTGGTGCGTGGCACACGGGGAGGAAAGGTGACAGTTTACCCATTGGTGTGAGCAAGACGACCAGTTGCCGTTAGAAACGTGCCATGGGACCTCCCTCGGGCTTCCTGAACACAGGCGGCTGCGGAGACTCGGGGTGGGCAGCGTGCCCGACGGTCCGCCTCACTGGTGGGAGCCACGTGCTCCTGGGAGGCAAAGCTGTGGCTGGCTGGCCTGGCATTTGAAAAGCTCCTTGAGGTCGTTTCAAGGTTAAGTGGGAACAGTGAGCGAGGATGCTTGACCCCTCCTTTCCTGGGCAGCGTATGAAGGAAGAGGACGTGCAGGGCGAAGTCTGTGCAGCCAGAGGGTCCCTGGAGGGCACCGGTCTCGGGAGTGTATTGAAATGGCGAGAGAGCACTTGGCCCCTTTGCTGCTTCTTTTTACAAATATATATATATTTATTGATTTCGGAGAGGAAGGGAGTGGGAGAGAGAGATAGAGAGAGAAACATCAATGGTGAGAGAGAGTCATTGATCAGCTGCCTTCTGCACACCCCACGCTGGGGATGGAGCCCACAACCCGGGCATGTGTCCTGACCAGGAATCATAGGTCGACACTCAACCACTGAGCCACACCGGCCGGGCCTATTTGTTCTTTAAGTGAACTGCTGTGGATCCGAACATTATAATCTTCATAATGAACAGAGATTATTGAGGACTGATATGGCTTCGGAATGCTTATGTTAATTTACTAATCTCTGGGAAATTCGGTATAAGGACGAACAAATTCACACATATAGAAACAGTTTATTCAGGGATAACGCCAACATCTGTTATTTCATTCTCACAACAACACTGCAAGGTACTTGTAATTAATCTCATTTTACAGATGAATAAACAGAGGCCCAGAGAGGTTAAACGAAAGAGCTAATAGGCGGTAAAGGTGTGGATCAAACACAGGTCGCTCTGCTCTCCAAGCCCATGCGCTCACCCACCTGCTACACCAAATGCTCCCCTCGAACCCCTCTCATGCTTCTGAAACAGAAACTGACCTAACCTGTGGGGCATAAAAATAACCGTGTTGATGACAAGAGAGCAATATTTAATTCCACTCAGTTTCATTCCTGTAAAGGCAAGAAATCATGCATTGGCAGCTGATGGCTTTGCCCTTCCTGCATCTATTTTGTGTGTGAAGGTTTATGGCAATATATTGACTTTCTTCATTATCTAAACCTTGTGCACTTAATGATAATTATTAGTCTGCTTAGTGACCTCCTTTAAAAATTTTGCAATAAGAACGCACCCCAGACAACTCACCTAAGTAGCTTTTAGTTGGTGAAATGCCTTCCGTGACCAAGCTAAAGTCACATAGACTCATTTATGTGAGTACTGTTCTTGCAATTACTGTCAGGGTGACAGTTTCTCTGAGGTATTTGAGTGATGCAACTTGTTCAAGTTTAATGCCATCTATTATGAACTCTGCTGCATGCTGTTAATAGCTGGAAGGCATTGATTTTGTTTTCTGCTCTCTTATCTCAAGCCCATACATTTTGCTTGCATTATTGACTGTTCTGATCATTTCATGCACCATCTCTTTAGAAGATGTATAAATCAATGTCAGCCATGAAACTTAAGTTGTTTATTAGACTGCCATGTAGGTTTACACCTTCATGAAAATCATCTAATGCGGTTGGTGTCAGATGTTTCGAACACTTGTGGGCCAGGTCTGCTGAAGGAGGACAGCCTGAGATCATGTCACCCCTGGAGTAGGAAAGTCCATTCAATTATTTATTTGAGTCCCTTGACTGGATGCACTTTTAAATGATGTTAATTAACTTCTTCAGGGTGTTAAATTAGTTTAGAGCTGCTATGATTATAGCATGACATAAATTTGGACTCTCTAGTCTAAGAGATGCATTCGAGTTTTGCACACTAAAAGGATATTTTGTACTGAATTAGTGCAAATGAAACAGCGTTGCTTACATTTGAGCGTACTTGATGGAAGACCCATACAGACTTCAGATCAATTTCACACTTAAATCACAGCAGCAGAAACAAGCGCAGGAGCCTGAAAGCCTGTCCATCACTTTATACTCTTACCGAGTTCTTTCTCCAGTACCCAAAGAGCATCAAATTGCCCTTCTAATCCAATAATTAAGGCAATTATGAAATGCCCTACAAAACCCATTCTTAAGACAGCTTCTAAATACGTCCTGTGCATGAGGCAAATTCTGGATTAGTTTAGACTTTATTTTCCTCCCTGATTTTTACAATGCTTTTGGTTCATGTCTCTTGGTTAAGATTTCGAAGGGCATTTTTCAAATATGGAGATCAGGTGTCCTCTTGGTACAGGAGGTGAAGGGTTGCACGGGGCTGCATGACATACAGCCAATTTTGGGGACAGCTGTAATACCAGGGGGCTGGTTGTTCCCACATGTGGTGGGAGGTGGGTTTGGGGAAGTCTCCCTCAGTAATCAGTCACCTGGACCTGCCCATGAGCCCAAAACCCTGCCAACCAGTTAAAAATTAAATTCGGATAAATGGTAATCAAATTGTCTTTAAGAATTTATTGATTGGATATTTTAAAATTGAATTTATTGGGGTGACATTGGTTAAATAAAAGTATATAGGTTTAAATTGTACAATTCTCTGTATATTGCATTGTGTGCCCACCACCAACATCAAATCTTCTGTCGTCATATATTTGAAGCCCTTTGCCCTTTACTACCCCAGTCTCCCCTTTCCCTGTGGTAACCACCATATTGTTGTCTGTGTCTATGAGTTTTTGTTTGTCTTATTTTTTCTTTTATTGATTTCAGTTTTATATCCAACTAGGAGTGAAATCATATGGTTCTTGACTTTTTCTGTCTGACTTATCTGGCTTAGCATGATACTCAAAGATCCATCCATGTTGTTGCAAATGGCAGTATTTCATCTTTTCTTATGGCTGAATGGTATTCCATTGTGTATACGGACCACATCTTCTTTGTTCAGTCATTTATCAAAGGATGCTTTGGTTATTTCTATTTCTTGGCCACCATGAATAATGCTGCAGTGATCATAGGGGTACATATATCTTTGCATATAAATGTTTTGAAAAATTTTGGGTGGATATTTTTGATTCAATTTATAACCAAATATAAATACAAGGAAAACTTATTTTTAAAATTATACATTGATGTGAGAGCTACCTTGTAGAGGCTTAAAATGTATCCTCCTAAAAATATGTCCATCATGAACCTCAGGATGTGACTTATTGGAACAAGGGTCTTTGAAAAGGTGAGGATTTTGAGATGGGATTATTCTGGATTTAAGCAGGTCCAAAAACCAAAAATAAGTCCTGAGAAGAGAAGTGAAGGGAAGGGAAGGGAAGGGAAGGGAAGGGGAGGAGATGAAAGTGGAGAGGTGACAGAAATAAAGGGAGATGAAGGCCATATGAGGATAGAGGCAGAGATTGGAGTTGTGCCACAAGACAAGGAACACCAGGGGATGCCAGTCGCCAGCAGAAGCTTGGAGAAAGGCATGAAAGAGATTCTCACACAGAGTCTCTAGAGTGAAACAATCCTCTTACACTTTGATTTTTAAAAAAATATATATTTTATTGATTTCAGAGAGAAAGGGAGAAGGAGAGAGAAATAGAAACATCAATGATGAGAGAGAACCATTGATCGGCTGCCTCCTGCATGCCCCATGCTGGGTATTGAGCCTGCAACTCGGGCATGTGCCCTGACCAGGAATCAAACCGTGGCCTCCTGGTTCATAGGTTGATGCTCAACCACTGAACCATGTTGGCCGGTCTTTTCTTTTCTTTTTTCTTTTCTTTTCTTTTCTTTTCTTTTCCTTTTCACCTTGATTTTGGACTTCTGGCCTCTAGAACTATGGAAAAATAAATTTCTGTCATTTTAAGCTGCTAAGTTTGTGGTAATTTGTTATGGCAGCCTTACGACACCAACATGCCACGTATGTCTGATACGCGGGTGTTACTGCTTCCTTCCTCCTGCTCAGGAGCCTGCTCACATGACCCTCCAGAGGAACGCCCTTGGCTCCCTTTCTGCTGGCTTCTGGGGCCAGTGCACACATCCCCTCATCTACTTGGTTCCTGCCCCTCCCCCTCTTGGGATGTACATGTATTTGTGTCTACATCCGGGCAGTGCTGCCACGTCTGCTTTGTCTTATGCTGTATGTATTTGTTGCCTCCTTGATGTTTGGAAACATGCCTTGTTCAGCCTTAAATATGCTAGAATGTTTAGCACAGAGCTTGCCTATAGTCAGTTTTCAAAATATGTTGAATTTAATTGCATGCAATCCTTTGCCATGAGAAAAATTCTGTTTTTGTTTCACAATTTGGGTATCAAACTGTGTATGCAGAAGAAATGGAAGCCATGGGAGAAGTAATTTCAACAAAGCCAAAATTCGGTGATTCCAAAAGCAAGCGCTGTGAGAGCTGCTTATATTTCAATATGTTTTTGAATGAGAATATGTTGTTCAATGGATAATTCCAAGTCAAAATGTTTTTCTGGGGAATATGATGTTGAATCATACTTACAGTTGGGGATACTTAATTCACTGTTAATCACTATACATTTGACTTCTCTTTTGGTCATATTAGTTTCTCGAATATTCTTCTGAAATATATTATTCTTGCATAATGAGAACATTGCTCTAAGACCCTTCATCCCGGACTTTAAAAGCACCCAATTCACACCCAGTTGACTTCTGATGATTTTGTTTAGCGATTTAAACAAGCTAATGTGTTTGAAAGTAATGTTAGCACTGTCATGTGTAACACATTAATTATGAAGTTTGAAAAGCGGCCTTCAACCCTGAACTGCCCAATTCAAATAAACACTCGACAACTTTATCCTTGGTTCAGATGATCTTCGCATCCCATCTCTGTTTGGTCCAGGCTTTCCGGATTTAAGCCCCTTCATGTGATGTGCGTGTGTAGGTATCTTGCCGCTAGTCCCTCTTGATGCGAGATGCTGGCTGGGAAGAGTGTGGCCGAGTGGAAGAAGCAGAGTCTTTGGCTTGAGGGAGGTTTAGATGTGAATCCTGGGTCACATTTTCGCTAGTTGTGCATCTGTTACCAAACCATTTATCTCAGTTGAACCACAATTTTATCATCGGTAAACATGACTGATATTTACATTATAGCACTATCATGAGGATTAAGTGGAATAAAATATTATCTGTGAAATGTTTTGATCAGGTATAGGCACATACAAGGTGCTTAGCAGATAAACGGTAGGCAGGAATTTGTTGTAGATGATCAAGAATTAAACGATCTGGGTTTAATTCACGTAACGAATGCCTGTTGTAGACCCTGAGAATACAGCAAAGGTGAGTCCCAGTGTCTGTCTCCTCAGGGAGGAGCCAGATCTTTAGAGAGGCCAAGGGAGTCTGAGAGAGAGTCTGAACAACCCGATGGGCACATGTGATCACCCATGTGCCACTCAGAGATCAACTCGACCTCTTCTGGTTGGACATGGCAGAATGGCCACACGGCTCCTTCTCCTTTCCCTTCTCTAATCCAATTAGAACAGCAGCACAGGAATAAAAACGAGTCAACTCACAAGCACAAAAAGAAGATGAGGGGAGACAGCAGCACATTAGAGACTATTTCCGGGAGCGGGAACAGCACCCGAGCTGGTGGAGCAGAGGCCACTGGTACCTGATTTTGGCTTCTGAGTGTTGCTTTCTTCCGTACAGCTCCCGGGTGCAGGCTGAGAGATAGCGTTTAGCGTCCACTAAGCATTTTTAGTCACGGATAGCAAGCAGTTTGGTTAGAGTACCTAGTTTAGTATACTACTGGAAATAGAAGGCAGTAACTGTTTTCGAGTATATCAAACGATATTGTCACAATACCAGTCGTCCGTTCATTGTTTGTAGAGACCCGAGCAAAAGAAAATGAGTCTAAACTACGAGTCGGTTGACATTCTCTGACTAGTCTTGATTGAGCCCTGACCAAGTAACGAAGAAAAGCTTACATATCTCTGGATGTTTAAAAAACACAAAGCAAAACAAAACAGGACATGCAGCCACCTACCATGTCTGGCTAAATGCTTGTTGGCCCTGGCCAGAGGCTGGGAAGGTGACCTTCGAACGTCCCTTCAGTTCTGTCACTTTATGATATCTGTGAGGGACAAAGCTAGAGTTTCGGAACAGATTTTTCACTGGGAGCTTATGAAGTGATATTATGAAACCGGTCTAGTTTCTATCTGTCAATTTCCACTCCCTGCAGTGACATTTCCAGGCACTGGGTTTACTCTGTGGGACACACATTTCTTTTTCTTGTGATCTGTCCGTGTTCTTCGGCTTTCCAAATCATATACAAAAATGTGTGAAGGATGGTTCCCTCCATCTGGATCCATAGGGATTCCCTTTGACTGCCTCTGAGAGAAGACAGACTAAGCATCGGAAATAACGAAATCAATTTTCCACTGATAGTTGACAGCGTGGTGAATGCGGAGATGGAGGGGAGGGGAAGTACTGGTGGTATTCAGGAGAATTTTGTCATTGTAGCAAGTCCCCAGGATCTTTTGTGAGATGGCTGACAGAGAAGTGTGCGCATCAGGGGTTATTCATTGATGGAGAACTTGATGTCTGGTGCCTTATTGGTCCTCAAAAGTTTACCACCGTGTGACAGACAGTGCCTGTCCCTTTCAGTCCTGACTTATTCAGTCAAGCTATAGACATTAATATCTCCTGGGTCTCAAAACTGATGGTGAAAAGCAGCAATTTGACTTGCTTGAAATCATCTTATATTAGTTATATAATAGAATAAATATAAGATACAATGTAATTTTGTATTAAAGAGTTGAAAAAAAAGTCTCACTACAGAGCTAGATGTTTTACAAAGTATTTTCATATTTGTCTTTTTTTAAAGTGGATTTGGCTAACATTCTCATGAGGCAGGTGGGATAGACATGGTCTTAACCATTTTGTAGAACCTCCTAAGTTCTCTTGCCTATACCTCTGCTGATATGATCTTTCCCAGGAACACTTGTTCATTGCTAGGCTAACTCCCACTTACCTCTCATTCCCCCACCCCAAGAAATTAAGTTGAACAACATTCCCCAGAATAAAAAAAAAAATCAGACATCCATGTTGTTTCACAATTCTGAATAAGCAACCATGAATATCCTTTGCTTTCTTTCTTTTTAAAAGAATGAGCACATTGCAGATCCTTTTCATTATTTTCCCTTTTTACTCTCCTTCCCAGAGGAAACCACTACTGTGTCTGTTCAACCGGCCAAGACATCACCTCCTCCAGGGAGGGTTCCTGGCTGACGGGGTGCCTGCTGGGAGCTCTGCTCGCCTGCGGCACGTGGCTCATCACGTTCACCATCGCACCCCGTATCTGAGCCATCTCCTGCTTGTTTCTCTCTCCCAGGAGGTCATCCCTGGCTTGATTTGTGTCCTCCTTGTGCCTGGCATGGGGACTGGCCCTGAGCTCGGCTCAATAAACATTTGTCCGAGGAATGAGTGAGGAAAGGGAATCTCAGGCAGGTTATTTGACTTTGCTGATTTTCCTGTTTCTGATTTCCTCACTGACATATCTTTACAAAGAGAAGATGGAGTTCATCCTGGGGAGTAACGTGGTTCTTCATCTCACCCACACGCACTGAGCGCCTGCCGGGGG
The DNA here is from genome assembly GCF_964212035.1 of Myotis nattereri. Classification (NCBI taxonomy): domain Eukaryota; kingdom Metazoa; phylum Chordata; class Mammalia; order Chiroptera; family Vespertilionidae; genus Myotis; species Myotis nattereri. Next base: position 94,508,415 of record NC_138081.1, on the reverse strand, counting down.
CAGGTCCCTGAGCTGGGCGCCGGGAGCCTGCGGTGGACAGTGGGCGTGTGGGCTCCTGCCCTCCCCGGTGGCGCCCGCCTTGGCACGGAGCTCAGGCCTCTCCTTCCCTGCCAGCGGCTCCTTGAAGCCGGGCCAGCACAGCACTAATCGTGACGATGTTGCCGGTACACTTCACTGAGTACATTCCCGGCCCTGCAGTTTTTATTTTGGGGGGAAAATACCACCACAATTGTTATCTTTTCTGTTTGTTTTTATGGCAGCCACATGTTATTTTATCGCTAAAACAACAACCACAACAACAACCACAACAGCCACAACATCCAACGGAAATAGTCAAAAAGCAGAGATGGTGCAAATCCAGGCCTCACTCTTGAGGAAAGGAGGGAGGCTAGGTTGTTTATGGCGCATTCAGTGAATTGAACTTCCAGGTTAGGGTGGCGTTTTCTATTTATTGTCTGCAGTTTTCCCAGTTCTGGGGAAAACCTTGCTCTGGGCCTGTTTAGCAATCTCCCTTGCGCATCCCTCAGATTTCCAAGTATGAGGAGCCAATGCCTCTGAATCTTGATGACACCCAGCGGCCTTTCCTTCTTTCAGACGTGGGGTGTGTTTCTGGGCGGCTTAAGGGGCTGGTGTGCTCGCAGCAGGTGCAGCTGGGCCGACACGGATGCCGGGTTTCCAGGCCAGCCCCCGCCCCTTTTGACCGCTCACCTCCTCCCTAAAGCCTTGTTGCGCCCACATTTCTCATTTATGCTTATTGGATGTTACTTATAAGAGGTGCATAAGTATGGCTGTCCTCATGTGTTTTGACATACACACAAAATAGGGATTAGCACAGGATAAGGGATGTCCCTCCCACACCCTATCGGGTTAATGCACCCCCAACTTGTGTGTTCCCCACTTCGGAGGACACCAACTGAAGGCTGTTGAAAGACCTAAAAATAGCCCTAACTGGTTTGGCTCAGTGGATAGAGCGTCAGCCTGCGGACTCAAGGGTCCCGGGTTCGATTCTGGTCAAGGGCATGTACCTTGGTTGCGGGCACATCCCTAGTAGGGAGTGTGCAGGAGGCAGCTGGTCGATGTTTCTCTCTCATTGATGTTTCTAACTCTCTATCCCTCTCCCTTCCTCTCTGTAAAAAATCAATAAAATATATTTTTTTAAAAAAAGACCTAAAAATGATCTAAGAACAACTTCGGATGTGAAGGCAACAAACAGGGCTTTAGCCCCAAAGGAACTTTTTGGGGGAGGTGTGGGCACTGCGGTCTGGACAGAGGAGTCTGAAGAGGGGTGTGAGCCTCCCCTTCTTTTGCATTACCTTGCCAAGTTGGCAGCGAACAGTATCCGAGAAGGGGCAGATAATGAGATACCTAAGTTATGATAAAAGGAAAACAAGGATCTCCCTAATTAATTTTGTTCATCTCGCGAGATCACAGGAAAGGGCACGAAAGGTGGTGAGGAGCAGGCAAGGCCAACATCTTGCAAATTCTTCAAATGCGAATAAGATCCTGTGATAAACCCTCGCTTTCTGGTAAGCATTTTAATGGATCCTTTAATTAGCTTTTCTGGAAAGTTCACTGATGCTGGGATAATGATCCCCGATGCTCTGAAGATTAGCTCACGCGGTGACGGAACATACTGATGTGCTTGCCTTTTCGACAGTGGAAGCCCGTGTTCCTCATCAGGGTCTCTCCTTTGTGTGAGTCAATCACGGGAAGGAGTGTGTGGGCGGGGCTCTCCCCAATGACAAGGACAGTGCGCCAGACACACCTTCTCTCCGTCCCCAAGTGACTCCAGCTCCCGGAAGGAGATTCTTGTGGTAGATCTTTCTGGGACGGATCTCATGCTGCCTACGACTCCTGTGTAAAGATTTTGGCTCAGCATGTATTGGCACCCCTAGATTTGGAATCCATTCTGGTTTAGAGAATGAATTATATGGTGTCACCTGTCTCAGTAGCACCTTTCTGAGTACACACCGCTGATCTGTGTGCTTATGCTTTACCTCCATCTGTGGCATTATCACCCCATTTAATTCTAAGCATGTGTCCTGCCTTGTACAAGGGCCTCCCCAGATTGCACAGGCCACGCCAGGTGAGTGGGTGGAGACTAGGAAGATGTGGGGACTGGGAAGGGGCTTCTGGTCACAGCTGAGCCAGAGACCTGGCTTCGCACCACGCCGATAGCAAACTGGGCTTGGGATCAACTCTTATATACCCAGCCTGGTTCGGTCCCCGTGTGCTAGTACTTGCTGGGGTACTCAGCCTTCTGCATTGCACAATTGCTTCTGTGCCCCTGGCTGCACGAAGCTAAATGCAGATAATTTATTCAGCATAAATTATTGCTAACCTTCGCTGGGATAGCGCATGCTTTTGATCCTCTTTAGATATGGAGCCAATGGAGAATTGCCTGGCTACAAAGTTTCTCCCTCTATCTTTCAGTTAAATCAAATTCCAAATCTTGAGGACATCTGATATTCCTCAAGGACATTAAATCTATAAAACTGGTGCCTGAATCACATACTAAAAAGTATAATTCACAGTTTGTTTTGTTAGTGTGAGCTATCAGCAACATTTTAAACATCTAATTATAGTTTTCACTTAATAATTCATTTTTGTATAATTAGAGACTTCAGTTATGCGACATGCTTATGGTTTAAGATATGGGCTGTTTCCTTACACCAATGTCTGTGAGGTGAAACATAACAACAAGTACATATTATTAAAAACGTAATGCTGTAGCCACACAAGCTTTGTTATTTGGCTTGGCCCACCCTCTAAACTATATATTCTTCACCAGGCTGTTTCAGAAAAACACTCTTATCTTTCTGGCTTTTAACTTCCCTCTAGGTGAACAAACTTGACCCCAGTAGTATGGCTGCCCAGGTCAGCAAGCAACCTTATCAAGGGATTTTGCACAATCAGTTGGAATGTGTGTGTTTCTCTGCGTGTGTGTGTTATCCTAGGAAAAACCAGGCTCCCTGGCCCACCTCCTATGGCTCCACATTACACTCACCTAGAACAGATGCCTGGAAGCAGGTACTAGCTAACAGACAATGCTGTGGAATTGGTGAATGTTGATCCTAATCGTGTAGGGAAAAAAATTGCCTAGTTTTACATGGAAAATGTAATACTAGCATGTGGTAAAAATGATTCAAAGAGTGCAACAGGGCATGTAGCGAACCTAGATCTCCTTTCCAACAGATCCCAGTCTCTAGATCCGCTCCCATGGACAAACACTCTCCCGCATTCTTAGGAACCCTTTCTGAAACAGTCTGCCCACATACAAGCACTATATGAGCCTCTCCGTATGAAAACCCCACAGGCATCCTTTCTGTACTGTTTGGCATCTACTCATTTCACTCATCAATTTATTTTGGTTTCAACCATTCAGCTCTGGCCGGCTTGGCTCAGTGGATAGAGAGTTGGCCTACAGACTGAAAGGTCCAGGTTCGATTCTGGTCAAGGGCACATGCCCGGGTTGCGGGCTCAATCCCTAGTGTGGGGCACGCAGGAGGCAGCCAATCAATGATTCTCTCTCATCATGGATGTTTCTATCTCTCTATCCTCCTTCCTTCTTCTCAGAAATTAATAAAAAATATATTTAAAAAAGTTAAAGTAACAATATTTTTAAAAAAATCAACCATTCATTCTTTTCATGGCTGCATCACCATCTGCACTTTGGATGTGACATACTTTAACTCATTTCTCATTGCTGGACATTTGGCTGCTATTAAAAATGATCCTGTACATGCATTTTCGGGTGCAGGGGTGAATAGGTCTAGAGCATAAAATACATTAAGCAGATCTGTTTTGTCAGAGATCATCTATATCTTAATTTTCATAGATAATAAGAAAGTGCATCCCCAGAGATTGCACAGTGTAAGACTGCAACACAAGTAGACTCTTGTCATTGGAGAGGGAGCCACCCAGGAACTCTTGTGTCTCCAGATCTCAGAAGAACAGCAGCGGAGGTGAGGAGCCCTGGGCAGACCAGGCACCTGCTGGTCTCCTGACTCCATCCCTCAGGTCAGCCTGGAGCACACGTGACTTAAAGTCATGTCAGATGCTTCCCATCTTCTTAAATCCTCAAATCACACCTATAAAGCAGATGCCATTATCCTGTTATCAATCACTACAGGATGCCAATATTTGGGATCAGTAAAAACTAAGTTTAAATTGAGAATGTTCAACTCGTGCTTGCCAAAGGTCTCTCTGTAATTGAAATAGTGCACATGGCTTACATAGAATGTTCTAGGATCTCTGTGAAGCGTAGTAAACCCCGTCATTTTGCGCCTGTGAAACTAGAAAGGGATTAGAAGCAGCACACTTGTATGTTCTTGCCGTTTGAAGACATGATAGACGCAAGAGTGTTTAAGTTGAAGCCATTTAGGTTACACTTCAGGCTCAATACAAATTTGTGACCGATTCAATTTCCTTTTATTTAAAGATGGCAAAGCTTATTCAGCAAAGAAGAGCAAAATGCATAATTAATTCCAAAGCCTGTAACAAGAATGTGTCCAACAGCACTTCCTATTGACTTATTTGTTGAGTTATTAGGAACATTCCATATTGAATTAAAATAATTGAATACTGAAAAATCTAAAGTGTACTGGGTGATGATGAATGGAAGATAAATCCCACCGAGCCTGGACGTGTACCCATATCCAAGGGATAAGAGGACAGAAAATGGTTAGTGGAAATGTTTCAGAACCTTGCCAAGTCTTCTCAGGGCCCCCCAAAGCAGTCCTCCAGTGCCAGGTAGGCATCAACTACTTTCCTTGCTTATTATCTAAGACACACAAGTTACGGGCCTTGTATGTCAGTTACGGCTTCATTTCTTTGTAGGCCCTTATTATGGCCTGTAGGCCTGAGCATTGCTTAACCTGCAAGCTCTCACTGGTCATAACTCTGTCTAGGAGGCTTTGCTTTGTCCTGGTCGAGGAGGATGGGCTTGTGGATATGAATCTCAGCCAGATATTATCTGTGCGTCTCTGGGCTTCAGTCTCCTCACCTGTCAAATGGGATTTTGATATGCACTATCTCAAAGGGTGTGGTGAAGATTTAACAAAGTCATTAAGTAAAGCCCTTCACGTAGCTCATGGCCCATCACTTCAAATACGTCTTCAGACAAGCCGGCTGTTACTGTCAAGCCCCTTTCACGTTCAAAGTACCGTACTCGGTACAAATGTAAAAAAATAGGAACATTTTCCCTTGTCATCTAGGAGCCCCCAATCGAAGTGGTGGGTACAATGACATGTTATGAGAGAATAAGGAAAGAAGAGATTGTTTTTGATTGGGTTGCTTCTTGGAGGAAGTTGGGTTTAACCTCATGAATAAAAGACTCAGGTCTTTCACTGTGGGAAGGGCATCCAAACAGAAGTAGCTGCCTTGGCACATATAACTCATATATTTATCTAATATTTATTGGTCACCTATCTGTTGCTATGTTATAGGCAATGTGGCAGTGGTTCTCAACCTTCTGGCCCTTTAAATACAGTTCCTCATGTTGTGGCCCAACCATAAAATTATTTTCATTGCTACTTCATAACTGTAAGGTTGCTACTGTTATGAATCATAATGTAAATATCTGATCTGCAGAATGGTCCTAGGCGACCCCTGTGAAAGGGTCGTTTGACCGCCAAAGGGATCGCGACCCACAGGTTGAGAACCACTGTGTTAGGGGTTGGTGATGCTAGTAAAAAAAGTAGGACCCTGTTTGCAGGGAGCTCACCATTCAGCTAAACTAACTTACTGAATGAGGCATTGGTGCCCTCTCAGTAAAGGAGGAGCCAGAGGAAGAAGTGCATTCCCATTAGCTTGTGTGTTATTGTATATTATTTTGTGATATAATAATACATACATACATACAAAAAGATAAAGACCACGATTTGGCATATAAAACAGCAATAGAACTGGAGATTTTCAGAAATAATTTCAAGTGAAATAGAAGAGACTCAAATTTTCATGTATCTTTAAAAGTGCTTTTTAATATTGAAAATAATTTTAACCTAGACTAACTATATATGTTAATAGGTTAAATCACATTAAGAAATTTTAGGGCATGCTTTCCTTTTTCCATTTATACATTCATTTAATAAATACTCTGGGGTCTGTTCTGTGTCAGGTACTGGGCTGGACATGCAATGGGAAGCAGCATTGTTGTAGATTTTGTCCTCATGGGGCGTACATGTTGTTGGTCTGAATGAAAAGAAAACTAAATAATCAAATAGATGAAGAAACCATCACTCAAAACTTCCATATTCTTCCTAGATGAACCAGTTGGATTCTCAAAAGTTGGTATGGAGAGTATGGGATGACCCATGCTTGGTATAAGGACTAGGATAAGACCAATGGGCCACATGAGGATTGTGGTATGCTGATGGTTAGTACAGAGGGTAGGCTGTAACCAATGGTTTGTATGGGGATTGGGGTCTGGTTGATGGTTAGTCTCTAACTCAGAGATTTTCAACCAGCGTGCCACAAAAATTTTTAAAATATTCAATATTTGACTATTTAGTCAGGGGCACTGACCTCTTTTCCCTTAGATTGTCAAATTTAAAAAATGACAATGCCCAATACAATCATAGCCATATGGTATGAATGAATAACAATTACACCTACTTTTTTAAAAAAAATCAGATTGGCAAAAAATCTAGTAAATTTTTTTTTTTGGTGTGCCGCAAATTTTAGTAATTCGTTTATGTGTGCCATGAGATGAAAAAGGTTGGAAATTGCTGCCCTAACCAAGGTTTGGGTGGGAGCTGGGGTGTGACAGATGGTTAGTATAAAGGGTAGGCTCTCACCTGAGGTTTGTCTCAGGAGTGGGGGATGCCACAGTGGCCACAGGCAAGTGGGGGGCGCTTTTCTACCCTGCCAGGTGGCTCATAGAATGGGAGTATAGAATGGGAAGGAGGTAGAGTAAGGAGGAGCATTTGGCTCTGCTGTCCACCTCCCAGTGTGATGCTGTTTCTGTGAATTTTCCACCCAAAGGCATTTGAGCCCATTGCCGGGATTCTAGCGCACTGGTTATTTCTAGGGATGGTAACAACCTTTTGCTACCTTTATAAGAACTAGAAATAGAGCCTGTCTGAGATATTTGGCCCAGGGAGGAACCCGTACCTGCAGAAGGACTCAGAGCTGGCTGGCATCAGCAATTTGCCCTTGATCCCGGGGCACATGTGGTTGCTGCTGGGTGCGAGTGGTCCCTACAGCTGCCTGTCTTATGCGGAGGGAGTTGTTTTTATATCTTGGATTTCACTTTAATTGTGGCTCAGTGTCTTTAAAGGGAGAGGGCTTAGGCAGGCCTTTGACCGTCGTGGGTAAATCAAGCCAGAAGGAAACCCTCTTGCAAAGATGTGGAAAATATCCACCCCCAGGCTGCAATGGAAGAATGATCTGGAAGAAATGTAGAGTTCTTTCAGATTCTCTGTGCTTTTCAAGGCAGGGATTTTTTGTGTCCTTGTCCAGTGGGTGCCCATCCAATAACACTATTAACTAAAAAGCTAAATGCAGTTCAAGCGACCTGATGGCAATCCCCGTATGAGCAGCCCGCCGTGACATGTGGGGGTACCCTGGACAGCAGCGCCCTGAAGGGTCCTCAGAGGAGCAGCCGAAACCTCTGAAAATGTGCCTGTAGAACAAAAAGTTGCCTGCATTTGAAATACAAATCGTTTCAGGCGGCAGGAACCAGGCTGCGGCGCGGGGTGACCTATTTTGCGCTGCCGATCTGACATCCGAGACCCTCCCAGGACTTGTGATGTGAGTGGAGCCAGAGCCTGGAAACATGAAACAATCCCCCAAATAATTTAGTTCAGATAAATTGTAACATAATTTGGTGTTTTTTGAAGTTGAAAGTCATTAAAGGCCTTTATTGCGAGACATTGGGCTTTTGAAGGCGCAGAAATACCAGATCAAGGATTCCAGCGCTGTGTCTGGTGCTCGACCCTCATGAAGACCCTGGGCAGCAGGTGGGTGGCAGGTGCCGCCGCGCAGGCGGGGAGGGGTGGAATCCGGGCGCCTGGCGGCACCGCTTGAATGGGGAGCTCTCCTTCCTCTCACCTGATGGGGCTGCGTGTGTGGCTGAGGGATTCACGAATCCCTGGGAAAGGAAGCCCGCAGCGTGCGAATCCGCATGCCCACACACTTAGGAAGCAGAGATGCACAAACCGCCGGCAAGGCCATTCCCAGGGACGCTGTGGCTTATGCTCTGTTAGGTAAACCGGAGAGAGAAGGGAGGCCACACAGCTACTTCCAGCAAAGGCACATCCAGAGACTTCCATGTGGGACAGGCGAGGCCAGGAGAGGCCATTCTCTGCTTGAGGCCTGCAGCGTGGTCCTGGTCCTTATACCCACCCTCTGTCCAAGGGCCTGTCCCCGATGCCCGGGTTTGCCCTTCTGTGTTGGATACACAGGGAATAACATCACCAAGGTGCGAAACCGTGTTTGCTCAGATGAGATTTTTTGTCACCAGGTAACCGAGCTCTGCATTTACCCAGAAACAGCGGGTGGAGCGGAGGATGCCTCGCAGCCGGTTGTAATAACCCGCGAGGAACACGGCATGCACAACAGACGCTTCTGCCTCTCCCGTTCTCCGGCTCGGCCTCATCCATTTTCCTGTGCGTGGGTATCATGCTGTTCTCCTGAGCTTGCATGTTTCTGTGGGTGAAATTATTTAATGCAGCTGCTGAAACATGAGTAAGAGTCCTGGTTACAAAAACTCAAGGAGTGAGCAAAAAAGGGGGACCTGAAGTAGCGAGGAGAAACGGGACATAAAGCGCTCTGGCAGGGGTGCGCATGAGAGAGTGGGTAGCGGGTCTCTAAGAGGTCGGGGTTCCTCAGCAGAGATAATGCTAGAAAGGAAAAGCACGGGGAACGGAGCTGAGCCGAGCACATCCCGGTGGCTGTGCTGGGGGCCAGACTGTTGCTGGCAGCTCCAGACCCGCCCTTTTTGCTGTTTCGTGAAGCAAACCACACCTCTCCTTTGCTCCTTGGCGTCTCCTCCTTGTTAGGCTCTGCTGATGGACACCAGCATGTCAAACTCACGGCCAGTGCGCCACAGGCCTCGTTTATTTAAATGTTTGACATGCTTGCTAAGGGAGACGTGAACCTGGAGGAGCAGCCCTTGGCTCTAGTTTCCAGCTTTTTCCTGCGCTCTTGGAAACCTGACCCATTTGACCAGCTCAGAGGTACCAGTTGCAACTGGCAGGTTCCTTCTGGTCAGAGATCTGAGTTCCCGCTTGGCGGGGTCCCTCCTCCAAGTGCTTGAGGCATCACCACCAGCCAGGCATTGCTCCTTCCTAGGATCTATGATTGACCAGTCACCCCAGTTTCCCAGGCACCCAGTGGGTTTAGCACAGAAGGTCTCTGTCCCAGATAAACCAGGTGGTAGGTCACCCTCCCACTGCCCAGAGGTCCAGTCCCCCGTGCGATGCGCCTCTGGGGTCTGCTTCATGCCTTTCCTCTTCTCCAGCCCTGGGAGCGGCAGGTGCTTCCTGAACTCAGTGTCGCCCCTTGCCTTTCGGTCATCTGCTACCTGCTAGGCCAGGCCCCTATTCAGATTCTCACTCTCAGACGAACTGGTGTGGGGATTACCAGCTGCTGTAAGTGGGGTTTGAAAGCACCTGCAGTGGATTAAAGATGATGGCTTCAAATAGAGCGAGCTAGCACTTTATTTCACAAAAAGAGGAAATGAGGAAAACTACCCCAAAGCTGAGTTTCTATTTCAATTTGCACGGGGGAAAGAAGGATAGAATTGGGGGCCTAGCTGCTCCCTTCTGCGTCACATTTCATCCCCCAAATTAGGATGTCCTTGCTCCCACCTCTCTTTTCAATAGAAAAGCTACAACATTTCACACAACTACTTCTTGCACTCAACAAGTCATGCCATTTATCAAAATAATGTGCCAAATAATGTTATTTTTATTCATTAAGAATGTAAGAGGTTCATAACTTAACAATGCTATTGTCTCTCCTTATTTCTCTTATTCTTTTTTTTAAAAAAATATTTTTATTGATTTCATAGAGAGGAAGGGAGAGAGAGAAACATCAGTGATGAGAGAGTCATTGATCAGCTGCCTCCTGCAGGCCCCCTAGTGGGGGTCGAGCCCATAACCCAGCATGTGCCCTGATCTGGAATCGAATCATGACCTCCTGGTTCATGGGTTGATGCCCAATCAACTGAGCCACCCTGGCCTGGCTTACTTGTTCCTTTTAATTTATTATCTAAAGGTTACTTGTGACAACCTTCAGCTCTGTAGGTTTAATCAGAATTTCTTTAACACTGTCTTCAGATAAAATGCAAAACAGTTACGAAGAAAACAAATGAATTTAAAACCTGGTTGGCTATCGACAATGACTTAGGATGTCTAAAGCGCAGAGAAATGAAAGGGTCTACAGAAGTCCCCTTTTCAAAAAGGGACTGAACACCTGTGTTTGGGGAGCGTTGTCAGTAGAATGTAGTGACGTGAGCATGAGCTTCTATTAGTAACGAGAGGACCTGAGTAACGGTCCACAGGCTCTTTGGAGCATTACTCAGTTAGGACAGTTCCATGGGTATGGAATTATTTGCATTTCTGTTTTCCTGACTTCAAAAAGCATACCCCAGGGCCTTGCTCAGAGCCTGGGGAATTCTGCACGCAGCTCTCATGAACAGGCCTGGGAGTCGGACAGTACAGTCTGCTTCGATCCTACATGCTTTGCACAAAGTGTTCCCTCTGCTACACAGCAGCGACTCCCAGTGACACAGCGCTGGGAACAGGCCACCACCTGCGAGGAATGCCACCAACAGCTGGCCTGGGGGTCACATGTTTCCTTGGGACAAGACCGAACAAGGAAGTTGGAGCCGGTGAGAGGTGACCGGTGCTGTGCCCAGCTGGGCATTTGAGTGTTCTTTGAGGGCACCTGTCAGTGCTGACCCAGGGCCTTGGGACTCTTGGGTTCACTTTGTGCGAAAACATGGCAGCCGGGATGTGTCAGGAAAGGAGCCCCCTTTGCCATGGGGGAGGAAGGTAGGGCCTTTGATGTCAACCTTGCTCATCAGCCGATTGACCTTAGGGATACTGTTTAGCTTTTTAAATTTTGGTTCCCACCCCTGAGAAATGGGTATAAGAGTATGACTCACGTCATGGAGTTGTGATGAAGAATCTGAGCATAAGAAATGATTACTAGTGCCTGGTAATCAATCAAGAAATGTTGGCCTTTAAACACACACACACACACACACACACACACACACCGCAGGGATCAATCCATTTGGGAAGTAGTGTCATTCAGGCTTGCAGTTGCTGTAAAGCAGTGGGCAGCTTGCCTGGACTGGGGTGAAGGCAATTTGATTCCAGTGTCTGTGCTGTTTGCTTTGCCTCGCTCTGAATTCGGGCCATGAACAGTCGGTTGGCATCAGCCGCCAGCTGTCCCCACCTGCATTGGAATGCCACTGTCCTCTCCTCTGTTGACACAAGAAGGAAGTAAATAAGGCCATGTCCTTGGAAGTTTCTTTACACTAAACATGTAATTAGCCACCTACCCACGATGGGGAAAATGTAATTTCAACTGAGTGAAAAGGAAGCTGATTAGATTCGTTTTGTTACCTGTTTGCTTTCTGGGAAGAGGGCGCTGGGTGAAATATCATCCTGAGCTGCCCAGTGACATGTGCGAAAACCTGCAGGAACCGCACACATAGGTGCAGAGGATCCTTTTCACGGCGTTTCCCCTCGGCTTTGTATTTGTTGGCGTGAAGGTGAGTGCGGCTCTGCCCCAATGCAGAGGCCGGGGGCCAGGCCCAGCCCTGGGCGCTGCTGTTTGGAGGGGACTGTTCCCGCCCCCCCCCCCCCCAGATGTTTCTCTCTTTCCGGTGAACGCGTTCACTGTGGCAGCTCACAGCCCCAGCAGGGCACTTCCCCAGGCTGACCCAGCACTCTGGCTGCTCCAAAGCCCTTGCTCTCACAGCCCTTATTTCATCAAGACCCCGTTTCTAGAGGGCCTGGCTCTTGACTGAGTTGTACGAAAAGAAATAGGACCAGTTCCTGCGACGATTTTGTCCACGGCAGCAGTTTTGTGTGCGTCTCTGCGAATGTGATCTTTTTGTAAAGAGGACACTTCGAGGCGTCTGTGTTTTAATCTTAAGAGGGACCCAGAAATGGTGGAATTTCAGGAAGAACCTTCTCGTGGCCCCTTAATCAGACCACAGACTCCACCCCACCCTTGCCTTTGCCCAAGGGACACCTGTGACTGTGGGGTTGAGAGTGATGAGGGGCCAGGGAGGCTCTGGGGCTAAAGGTGAATGAGTGGCTTTGGCAGCAGGAGGAAGAATCTTAAATCCATGTCCTGGGACCGGGAGGCTTTGTGAGGAGCTGAATTCCGAGTCCTTGGGAGCATTCGACCAAACCTGGGGAGGCTACCAGAGAGGAATGTTGTCAGTCTGGTGGAGCCAGGGAGTCGAGACCATCCTAGGCGGTCTAGACAGGAGGCTTTTATGCAGGGAACTGGGCACACCTGGGCACACTGGCCAAGCAGGCACTCCGGAGATTAGGATGCAAAAGAAGCTTCGGCCTCCCCCAGGGCTGGAGGGACAAAGGGGAAGGTGGTATTTCAGGGCCCAGAAACTGGGGCTCTCCTGGCCAGTGCTCACACCTTGTGGGGTGTCTGAGGGGGCGAGGGGCATGGTGAGAGGCGCTGTCTGGGCCTGGAGCTTGAGCTTCAGGTCAGATGCAGGGACCTCCTGCTGATCCAGGAGATGAAGAGCCATCCCCTGGCCATTCTTTTCCTCCTGCCGTCCAGTGTCCAGCCAGTGCTGCCCATGGGCTAACCTCAGCTGGGCGTCTGCTGGAGAGGGAACCTTGACAATGGCCGAGGCTAGAGGATGGATCTGAGAGTGGCTCCCAGCTGACCTGCACAGGGGCAGTTGGTCTAGATGAACTCTAAATTTCCTTTCAAATCTAACAAACAAACAAAAACAAAATCTCTACAATTCTATTAAAGACATTCATGCTAGCAAGTATCAGCTAGTTCCTAGAAAACGAGACCAGCGAACAGCTAGAGTCTGCCCCTTTCTGCCCCGTTAAGATGTCCTGGCCCCTCTTCTTCTCTCAATCTCAGCTGTTTGCTTTACACTGGGCATCCAGATGCTCTTCTCTTTGCAAATGCAGTCTGCCTGGCTGGCTCTGCTGCAGCCTGGCATCACTTGCTTTGGGTCTGACAATCTACAGGAGATGAAAGGTGTTCTTCCTTTTAAAGGGGCAGTGGGCAGATTTTCAGAACTGGAGTGTGCTTTGCAGAGCTGCCATGAATGTGCCCATGGCTGTGACTTTGAACAGAAGGATGCTTTAACCTTGAAAGTCATTGAGGATGGAACAGTGTGCTAGGGATGTTGGCAGATGTGTCGCTTTGCTGGCCCTGCAAGGCCACTCTCTCCACTCACCCCCCTGCTTCTGGACCATGGAAATCAGTGTCTAGAGGTCAAGGTATCGACCCAGGGGCGGCTGAGTTGGAGTCACATGGTCTGCAAAAAGGTGATTTCTTCCTACAGTTATAACTAAGGACCATTTAACTCCACCGGGTGTCAGAAGCAATATTTGTATTTCCTTTTGAAAGACAGGCTTACTGGAGAATTGCAGTGATCTCAAACTTAGGGAATGGTGATGCTGAACACAGGGGAGATGCCTGGAAAACACTAAACATTAGGTTTTGTCACCTCCCCTAAAGATACTGAATTTATCTATACTAATAAAAGGGTAATATGCTAATTAGGGCAGACGTCTTCCAGACGTCCATCCAGACAAAGCCACAGCAGCTGTGAGGCCCAGGGCTCAGGCAGCTGTGAGCCCCAGCGGCTGCGAGGCCCGGGGTTCAGGCCTCACAGCTGCTATGGCTGGCAGTGGCAGCAGCAGCGGGGTGATGGGGGTGGTGCCTTCCCCTGATCAGCCCAGTCGCCTCCTGCAGAGAGCTGTCAGTAGGATGTCCCCTGAGGGCTCCCCGACTGTGAGGGGGGCAGACTAGGCTGAGGGACACCCCCTCCCCCCAGTGCATGAATTTTCACTCACTGGATGTCTAGTTCTTTTATAATATCACTTCCTAATGTGGTTAGGGTTGAATTTTATTTCATTTCTTCTTATCTATCTATCTATCTATCTATCTATCTATCTATCTATTGGGTTGAATTTTAGATGCCATCCTGGGTAGTTAAATGTGCAGGAATGGAAGAGCAGATGCGTTCACATGTCCCCCGCCCCACCCAGCTTATCTTCTGTAAAGCAGACCATAAGAAGCTTCCTTGTTTGCACAAGCGTTATGGCTACTAATAAACATTGTGGTAGCACCGTGCATGTTCATCGGGCTGAACAATAAACAAGAGGGTGCCCGAAGGACAAGGACAAAAGCTCTTCACTCTGGGCACAGGAGACTTTCTCTCGTTTGCAGTTGCCACCTGTTTGGATGGGTCCATTTCTACCGCAGCTCATCTCATTGCTGTAACTTAGACAGGAGACACACCTGTCCTCTGCCTCTGGGGAGGAGACAAGGTGCTTCCTCCCCTGTCTTTGCCAGCTCTGGGAGGGAGGGGATGCTTGAAGTTAGGGGTCAGAGTGCCTGTCTTAGAAATCTCAATTCCTTTCGGTTATAACATTGAGTAAATAATGTTGATAGTAGCTTCCCACCTATTAACTATTAATTCAGTGAGGTGTTTCATATAAATGACTTTCCTATAGTTTTCAAAATCTTGCTAATAATATGCTACACACTTCCTCGCCTTTCAACACAAAATATATAAAACTTATCTTAACTTCTTCAAAGTAATTTACTGTCATCGAGGTTGTCATTCAATCTAGTGTTTGAATTTCAGGGTGGTAATTCCAGGGACTCCTGTTGGCTGTACTTTCTTACTCTGCCTACTTTCCATTGATACACTCTTCTTTCTTGTAGCAAGTATTTATTGAGTGCTTACTCTGTTAGAGGCAGTGTGGAGCCAAAGATATGCTAAAATGATCCCTGCTGTCAGGAAGTGTTGGTTTGGGTGGGGAAGCAGACACACATATTAAGCTCTACATTTATTTCGGTGGTGCAGGTGGGGAAGGGAAGATGTTGCCTAGGAGGGACCACTTGGGTTGGGTCTTGAAGGATGAGTAGATGATTGATGACCAGAGACCCTGAGAAAGGCATCCCAGGTACCAGGTTCAGCATGTGTAGAGGTAAGTGCATGGGAAAGTATGTTGTCCAAGTGGGGAAAGTATGGGGTGTCTGGAGGGTGGTTAGAATGGCTATCATCAATAAATCAACAAACAACAAGTGTTGGTGAAGATGTGGAGAAAGGGGAACCCTCATACACTGCTGATGGGAATGCAAACTGGTGCAGCCTCTGTGGAAAAAATTAAAAATGGAACTACTATAGAAAACAATAATTTCATTGGAAGCAATAATTAAATAGAAAGCATGTGTTCAGTACTATTGAGGTATTGAAAGGAAAGAAGCAGAGTTATTTTAGAAGAGGATTTTATCATCCTATTGGTACGAAAACACACAAATACGAACAGGAACATATCACTCCATGAGCTCTGGTTGAATGGAGATTGGATTTATCTGACACGGCTTGCTGAGGGGCACATTCTTACCTCTAATGGTAGAGGATCAGGCAAAGCTGGCTTCCTGGACATGGGACCTACCAGTCAAGATCCCATGTGTAATAAGTGTGGGAAAGGGAAGGGTTGGTTGAGGAAAGATGAGACACTTAATGGTAGTATAAGATTTCTTTTTTTTTAAAAAAAATATATGTTTTTATTGATTTCAGAGAGGAAAGGAGAGGGAGAGAGATAGAAACTACAGTGATAGAAAGACTCACTGATCTGCTGCCTTCTGCACGCCCCCTACTGGGAATCGAGTCTGCAACCAGAGCATATACCCTGACCGGGGATCAAATTGTGACCTCCTGGTTCATAGGTTGATGCTCAACTACTGAGCTACACCATCTGGGCGGTAGTATGGGATTTCAAGCAGGAGTTAGAAAGCATGGCCAATACTTCCTTTTAATGTATTTGCACACAACTTATATTAGCCTGTGAAGTCCCAAGGGATGGACAAGGTTAGAAAACACTTCCATGGTGTGTCATTTCCCTTCTGGTCCCATCAGGCTGTTGTGTGGACAGATCCCCCCACTGTTCCACCCTCCTTGCACCTCAGTGTTTGGGACCAGACGCTGTAAGGCTTTCTCTGAGAAACATTCATACCAAATATACTGGAAACCCCTCTGCCTACCCTCCACAGATTTTTACCAGGAGGAATTAGGTAGATCAAAATTCATTTCATTCAATTTATGAGGTGTGAGAATCAAATAACTCATATAAAATTTTATGTTGTGTTTCAAAATGTCTAATTGAGATCAAAATTCATCTGGTCAAATTCCAAAGAAAGAAACGGATCCCCTGAAGTCCCCAAGTTCATTCTCAGGTTAGCCTCTGATCACAGTTAATGTTCTGAGGCAGGGTCAGGAGAGGCAGGGAAAGGAGCTTCTCAAGCCCCAAATCTGGGTGATTACTTGGAGTTAAGTGAAGGGGTGAATTAATTCATGATTTGGAATCACTTCTTGGGGGAGCTATGTGCTGGGAGGATTGCACTTGGCACTGCAGATCACAACATGTGAGCTGGAGTCCAGCAGTCTGAGCTGCTGCCTGGGCCCTCAGGCACACTCCTAAGACACCAACACATCTTTTTCTTCTTCCTCTCCCATACTGAGATGTTAGGAGGCTCAGCTGTGAATTGCATAGCATTCTTGGAAAGCAATTCATTATACAAACCCAAGGTATTTTCATTAGCTATGTCAGAGTTTTGAGAGGATTTCACAGTTACCCCAGCTTCTCAAAATGTGCAAATATTAATAGAGTCAGACTCTATTGTTGAAAAAAAATCATCACTTTAATTCTCTTTGTCCCTCTCCTTCTCTTCCTCTTGCTCATTCTCCTCATATCAATTCAATGTACATCTTGGGGATCTCAAAATTAGCCCTCAGTGTGGTCGTTCATGGGCATCATGCAGCATTTTACAAGGGGTGAGCAAGGAGTAGCCACAGGAGCGGTGGAAGCTGGCCGGATTAGGTTGTTCCGTGGCATTAAGTCCTGCTCTGGTCACTATTAAATCTGTCCTCTGCCTATGGGAAATTACTTGATGGTATAAGGAGATTTGTATAAGTAGCAAGCAAGCATAAACTGATGGAACTCTTAAATTAACCAGGTCGTTTTCTTATCACACTTGATAGTCAGACATAATTAAACTCACAGCAAATGTCTTAAAGAGTTCATAGGACTGAACCTTCTCAAGTCCTCAAGGGTCGGCTTAAAGGAGCGCCCTCTTTATTATCAGGTGGGTCATTAACTCAGGAGGCACCCGAGCGCTGGACCGAATCATCTCTTGGAGGCTAACTTGGTGAAGTGGGCGTCTCCAAGGAAGGTGTAACATGCTTGTTTGAAGTCCATGTAGGAACCTTTGTCTTTCCTTCTAGGCTAATTACTGGTATCCACGGAGATATTTGTGGAAGATTTATGAGAAATGGCCACAGATTACAGGAAATGTAGCATCAATTGTGGTAGTCATTATAGCCATAAAGAAAAAGTAATGGACCTGAATAAAAAGGGGTAAGCTGTGAGGAAATACACTGCTATTGTAAAAAAAAGGATATTGCACTAAGGCAACAGCAGCCTGGCAATACTGGCTCAAGGTGGCACAGGGTGGTGGCATGATGATGTTCTTCATGGGAATGGCCCTTCTAAGACCAGTTCCCAAACCCAAATGTCTTCTCAACTGACTTCTCTTATTGTGTCTCCTGGGTAAGTTTGCAGTCACTATTCCTATGGCACAAAGATCTGTGGCCTTTTCTTCAGGATCATCTGCATAGAATCCACGTTTTCCTCTCATTGACAGCTTCCCATCTTCCCCTGGGCAACAACAGTGCGGGGGTGAGGAGTGGGGGTCATAGTGGTTTGTGATCATATAGCTGCGTCTGGGCTCATTTGTCTTGCATTTGTTTTTCTTATTCAATTGTAAGCTCCGTGACGGTAGGAACTATGCTTGTTTTGTGACCAGTTTGAGAACCTAGAAACTCAGGTTGATTGTGGACTTGCTACCTGTTAGTGCCAGTGTTCCCATGTGGGAATTCTTTCTTGGCATTTCTTAGGAAATGTACATGTTTTTCTGAATCCGGAATCCTGAGGAAATTCAGTCGTAAAATTGGGAAAATTGGAGGAAAGAATATATTTTTGTAAGAATTAACTGAACATGGAGACTGTCACTCTTTCTAAGGGATCCACGGATGTCACGTAGAATACCAGAGCAGAAAACACTGAACTCAGAGTCAAAAATAAAAGGTCAACACTTAATGGGACTTGAGATGGGGACAGATAGGAGAGAATTGGTCACAATTTAACCAGTCATCCTTGCTTTAGCTGTTGCCATGTTATAAGTGTGGGTTTGTGGCTCTGTCTGCTCCTATTGGTGAATCCTTGAAAATGAAATATGGATAAGTGTATATGCAGAGCATATTTTATACAAATCCTATGAGTGGTGCTTTAAGAAATAACATGTTTTGGAAGCAAACTAGGCCCTTAAATAGGTTCTTTAGACATGTGATTCTGTTAGTGCTTGCTAGGAGATCTAAACTGTACATGTATTTCAATATTACCCAATAATGTTTGCTGACATTTTCTGGTGTTTGGATATTCTCTATAGGCTAGAGCTCTTTAAAAAATACTACTAAATTTAATATTCCTTATTAAAACTTTAAAACTATCCATAGTATGAATAAATAGTATAAAGAATGTTGAAAGTATTAAAAATAACTCACAATTTCAGGAATTTGCTAGAATTCCCAGAAATTCAAAATTTCCATTCCCAAATACCAAAGATTAGTATCTGTCACGATTTTGGAAACACAAAGCTGTATAACAAACCATCCTGCGCCCTGGTGGCATAAAATAACACCAATCATATCTATCACAGTTCTCTGGGCTGACTGAGCTCAGCTGGGTGGTACTCACGTCTCATGAGGTTAGCGGGAGCTGTAGTCACTTGGTACTGTTCCTGCTGGAACTTCTGAGATGATTCACTTGTAAGGCTGGCAGGTGAGTGGCTGTCAGCGAGGAGCTGAGCTGTGGCTTCTGGGCCTATTCCCATAGTTCTCTTCTAGGTGTCTTCTTCATGTGGCTTGAGATTTTAGTTTCCATGCGGAAACTGGGTTCCGAGATGTGTCCAAGAGTAAGCTTTCTAAGAAGGAAAGAGAAACTGCAAATTTCTTTAGAAACCAGAGACATAGCGTGGAACAGACTGAAGAATCTCAGAGGGAAGTGGAGAGGGGGCAGGAAAAGATTAACCAAAGCACTTATATGCACAGCCCGTGGACATAGACAGTAGTATGGTGAAGGCCTGGGGGTGGGGGGAAGAGGTGCGAGGTGGAGGGGGTCAGTGGGGAAAAATGGGGACATCTGTAATATTTTCAACAATAAGGATGAAAACAAACACAGCCTAGGCTTGGAAGCCCCAGAAGGCACGTACGCTGCCTTCTGTTAGTTAAGGCAATCACAGAACTACGCGACACTCCAAGGAGGAAAAATAAACTCGATCTCTTGATGTGAGGAAGGGCACATGTGTGCAGTGAGGGGAGGAATTTGGGGGCCATCTTTGGAGACTGTCTGCCATAGCCTGTCCTCTGACTACAGTCCTTCATGTCACTCTCACCCTCCCAAGGTCCCTCATAGTCTTGTCTCTGTTCTTTCCGTCTGCGGAGGCTGGGATGTCTTCACTCACATGCTCCTGCCGCAGCGAGTACGGCTCGAGTGAGGTCATGCCTCTGGGTCCTCGGTTCATCCTCTCAGCTGGTTCCTTAGTTCTGTCCCTGTAGTCTCTGGGCCCCTCCTTCTCTACGTGGCCTCTCCACCAGGGCAGGCAGACTTCTTACCTGGCAGCTCAGGACAAGAGAGAGCATCAGGACAGGCTGTGGAGCTTCTGCTTGTGTCATAACTGCCCAAGACAGCTAGGCCCAAGCTAGCCTCAGGGTGACACCCAGAATCAATATGGGTGGTTACACAAAGATGGGGAGAATGGCTCATTGGGCCACTAAATCAATAGTCTGCTGAGGATGCTTGGTGATTGTATGCATGAGTGAATAAGCAATGAATGCCCCATCACTGGTTCATTCACTTCCCAACCCAATTTTGGAAAAACAGGCTGTTTCCCTGAAGACCTTCACCTTCAGCCCCATCTGTACCACCTGTCTCCCAGCCCCTGGGCCAGCTGACCAGACTAATCATCCCTGTACCTGCCCATGAGGACCTGGGGGCCCCCCCGCTTGATTTCAGGCCCCTCCAGATTTACTCTTGCTCTGCAGGACATCGTTTATTTTCTTCCAGGATTTCCTGGGCTTTCTCTTCAGTTCTGGTTGTTTTTTTTTAAACTTCATTTATTTTAGATCTTTCTGAACTGTCAGGACCTCAGTAGTTTAATTACAACCTGCTTGACCACTACCCACCTCTCCAGTTGTAGTTTACCTCTCTTAGGGGCATCAGCTTCTCAAATCTTATATATAAGCTTCTTTTACACACACACACACACACACACACACACACACACACACACTGCATTTTCTCTTCTTTCCCTAAACTGCCCTCTCCAGAAGGGTGAGCCCAATGCTTCATTTCTGCCTTTGAGCCTTGGCCGCACTGAAGCTTCTTTGCTGTGTTTAAACTTTGGCTGGTCTCCTATAGACTACAGAATAGATTGAGAGCCAGTTCGAGGTACGGATCTGCTCATTGGGACATGAAATCTCATGGGATGAACTGGGATCACCCACATCATTGCAGATGCAACAAAGATCGTAATCATACAGAACACTTGGCTTCTGGGCTCTCTTTGACTTTTAAAAATATTTTTGCATGTGAAAATGATGTCAACAAGTCATGAATGGAGGAGGTTGTTTAAGGATTATAACCAAGTAATAATGATGACACGAGGCAGGGAAATACAGATGAGCATTCATTTTCTTTGATCTCATCCAGTGAGATCCTTTTTAGAGAAATTTTGAGCTTTGTTACCCTGGAAAACATAGCTGCTTATACGGGGAGATGAGATCATGTTTTTCTATTGCACTGAGGAAACTTAATTAGAAATTCCAGACTTTCTCGGGGACTCTGACTCATGTCTTGAGACCACATTTCGTCCAGCAAACCATAACATTCACATGACCATCTCCTCTCTCGGCTCAAGATCGGCAACATTATGCTTGCAAATGTTCAAGCATTTTTCTTAGAGTAGAATTCGGCATTCGTCCCTGCCTTATTTCTTTTACCTCCCACCCACATCGTCTACCTCACAGATGGAGACAGAAAGTACACATTAATATTCTTCACTCCCTCAAATAGTGGGTGGAAGAATAAAGTCACACTCTCTAGTCAAAGATTAAAAGTTTTAATCAGACTTTGGTTCTACCTCCTGTTCTTTGACCTACGTTTCCTTATTCTCAATAAAAAGTTATTCTTTCGGTGAACCCTTGGACACGGATTTACCTCAGGGCACTCACTCATTTATTTGCCCATCTGTTTAATAAATACAGGTTGTCCCCCAAATGTATACATACTTTAACAGCTAATAGCTCAATTGAGGTTTCTCTCTTTTCAGATTTAACCCATTGGAATTAATAATTATTCAGTTTGTATACTTTTTTTGGGGAAACCCTGTATGTGTTGAATATCTCCTATGTGCTTGGCACTGTTCTAAACAGAGGACATATGGCAGTGAACAAAACAGATACAATCTCTGACCTCATGTTACTAACTGCTAGGATGGGATTAAAGACTGTGAACATGATAAGTAAGTATAATATATAATATGTCTACACATGATGTAATGTAACATGAGCATTAATAATCAGTTGCTAATGAGGCCTGTGAGAAAGGTACAATGGGGAATAGAATAAGAAGTGGCAGGAGCCAGGGTTGCAAATTTATTTTATTTTTTCAACTTTATTGAGGAATAATTGACATGTAATTGTACACATTTAAAGCATACAGCATGATACATAAACATTGTGAAATGATTATCAAGATCAAAATAATTAACACATCCATCACCAGCTCTCTTTTTGTTATGTGAATGCTTAAGATCTACACCCAGCAACTTTCAAGTATAAAATACCATGTTATTAACTATAGTCATGAAGCTGTACCTTAGATTCTCAGAACTCATTCTTCTTAAACTTGAAAGCTTCTCCTCATTTCTCCTTCCTCACAGACCCTGCCAACCACCATTCTATTCAGCCTGGAGGAGTGAAAAAGTCTTACATTTATGTCTTTAATTCATTTGAGTTAATATTTGTGAATGATGTAATGCTTTCACTGTATTTGATAGGTTTTGGTAAGTTGTTTTCCCATTGTCTCAAGGTATTTTTTAAATTTTCCTTTTGATTTCTTCTTTGATACATTGGTGATTCAGAATTTTTTAAATTTTCCCATATTTGTGAGTTTCATGCTTTCCTCTCTTTATGGATTTCTAGTTTCATACCTTTGTAATAAAAAAAGATACTTAATATAATTTCAAACCTCTTAATATTTTAGAGACTTGTTTTGTGACCTAACATGATCTATCCTGAAAAATGTATTTTGTGCCTTTAAGAAGAATGTGTACTCTGCTTCTATTGGATAGAATATTCTGTATGTGTCTGTTGGATCCATTGCTCTAAAGTGTGGTTCAAGTCCATTATTTCCTTATTGATTTCTGTCCAGATGATTTATTCATTGTTGTAAGTGGAGTATTGAAGTCTCTACTATTATTGCATTGCTGTCTATTTCTGCCTTCAGATCTGTTAATAATTGTTTAATATATTTAGCTCCTTTGATATTGTGTGTGTGTATTTGTTATAATCTGTTGATGAATTGACCCTTTTATCATTATATAAAGATTTTCTTTGTCTCTTGTTACAGCTTTTGTCTTAAAGTCTATTTTGTCTGATATAAGTATAGCTACCCATGCTCTCGTTTGGAATACCTTTTTCTATGCTTTCACTTGCTGCCTATGAGTGTCCTTACAGCTTCAGTAAGTCTCTTGGAAGGCAGCATATAGTTGAGTCTTATTTTTTTAAATTCATTCAGCTACTCTATGTCATTTTTAAAAAATAATTTCAACCACTTACACTTAGAGTAATTATTGAGAAGTAAAGACTTATTATGATCATTTTTTGCTTTTTGATCAATTTGTGGTTCCTTTATTGCTTTTTCTCTTGTCTCTTTTTTTTGTGAGTTAATGATTTTATGGTAGTGGTATGTTTTCATTCTTTTCTCTTTATTATTTATATATTTATTATAGGTTTTTGCTTTGTGATTACCTTAAAGCTTTTACAATACTTCTTATATTTATAGTAGTCTATTTTTAACTGATAACAATTTAGCTTCAATTGCACAAAAATGTCCTACATGATTACTTGCCCCTGTTTTATGTTTATGTCACAATTTATAATTTTTATATTGTGTGTCAGTAAAATACTATAGCTAAAGTTAATTTTTAACACATTTGTCTTTTAAACTATATGCTGGAGTTCAACGTGATTTAAACACTACCACTGCAGTATTAGACTATTTTTTTCTTCTCTGACTGAATAAAATACCAAGAGATTTGTCTTCAAGTTTGAAGATTCTTTCTTCTTCTTGATTGAACCTGCTATTGAAGCTCTCTATTGCATTTTTCATTTCATTCATTGTATTCTTCAGCTCCAGAATTTCTGTTTGACTCTACTTTAATGATTTCTATCTTTTGTTGAATATCTCATTTTGTTCTCACACTGTTTTTCTGAGTTTATTGAATTGTCTATTTGTGTTCTCTTGAGTCTCACTGAGCTTCCTTAAAATAATTTTTTGAATTATTTTTCAGATAATTCAGATATCACATTGAAAAGTAATTGTGTTCTTTTAGTGGTGTCTGTTTTCTTGCCTTTTTTGTTCTTAATGCCTTTGTGTTTATGTCTGTATTTGAGGGAGCAGTCACCTCTTCTTGTATTTCTGGACTGGCTTGGCAGGGAAAGACTTTTACCTAAAGATGGCTGTGAAGGCACCAGCAGGATCGGGTGCAGCACTTCTGGTTTCTTGGATGGCACAGTGGCATAGTTTTCATTCAGCTCTATCATCTGAGGTAAACATTTGTAAAGATTGCTGGGGTCTTTCATGGCCAAGACTGCGAGGTTCCAAGGTTGGCAGTGGTGTCAGAGCTATTGGGGTCCTTGGAGGTGAGAGCTGCTGGCATCCTCCTGTTCTCCTTCTTTGCCTGAGGAAGAAAGTTCTAGCTGAGTGCATCCTTCTTGGTACCACGTCTGGTATGTTGACACTCAGAGCAGTAGCAAAGCTAAGGTATTGGGGTCAGGTACACATGGAACTACCATGGTGTCTGGGTCCTGGGCACAGGTGCACTTGCTGTGGTAGTTAGTGGCTCTGGTGTCTGAGGTGCAGAGGTGTGTTCATCTTCTATGGAACTGTGTTTGGGTCTCTGGGGCTTTCTGCAGTGACTCTGGCCCAGGTGGAGGGAGGTGCATTGGCAGCATGGGTCCTGGGATGACAGAGAGCAGTGGTGGCTTGGGTTCAGGGGCAGACTGCAGTGGCAACACACCCTGAAGATGGTAGGTCAGTGTCCCAACTCTGGCCCCAGGGGTCCATCATAGAACAATAGTAGCAGCAAGGCCCTGGTGATGGCCCCTTATAGCCTCAGGTTGGGACCTAGAGAGCAGAGCACAGAGTGGTGACAGCTCCAGTCCTTCAGATGGTGAGGTACTGTGGCTTCCAATACCAGAGAGTGGGGCACTGCAGCAACCGGGGGGTCCTGGGGGCAGGTTTCACCACAGTGACAGCTCCAGCCCTGGGGAAGGGCCACAGCAGTGTGGACCCTGGGCCGCTACTCAAGCTGGGTTCAGTATGGGTGAAGACTGTGGGGGTCATTGGTGCTGAGGCTGCAAACATCCATGGTGGTAAGACTTGCTGGGGTTCTCCTGCTCTCCTCTTCCCTGTGGGGTGAAGTTCCTCTGCGGGGATCCCTTTGGCACAGACTGATCTGGGCTGATGCAGGTGAAATGCTTCCTATGCTTTTCTATGTGGCTGTCCCCAGTTTTTGAGTTCTGCTGCTGCTGCCTTGTAGTCCAGAACTTTCCCAGAGCAGCTTTAGTCAGATTGTAGTTGTTTGCTTGCTGTCTTTGTTGTTCTCATGAGGAAGATGAGCATTAGCACCCCCGAGCCTCCATCTTGTTGACGTCATGTCCTACAATTTAAAATAATCTGGGAGGGCCTCATGGAGAAGGTGACATAGAGCAAGCCATGTGGCCCTGTTTTAGAGAAAGAAAACAGCATGTGCAAGCACCCTAAGATGGAAGCATCCTGGTGTGCTAGCTTAAAATGAGGACACTAGTGGGACCGGAGCTGAGTGAGCGAGGGTGAGAGTATAGCAGCAGATGAGGTCCTAAAAAATGACAGGGCACCATATTGAATGGGCCTTTGAAGACACTGTAGACTCTGGAGTTTACTCTGAATAAGATGGAAAGGCATTTAAAAGTGTTGTTTAGAAAAGCAAACTGATTTAGCTTTTAAAAGTATGATTCTGGGTGCTGATAATAGACTGTAGGATGCTAAGAGTGAGAGTGGGGAAACCAATTCTGAGTCTATTAGAGTACTCCAAGAGAAAGACAATGCTGGGTCACGGTGGAGGTA
Source organism: Myotis nattereri (assembly GCF_964212035.1). Taxonomy (NCBI): domain Eukaryota; kingdom Metazoa; phylum Chordata; class Mammalia; order Chiroptera; family Vespertilionidae; genus Myotis; species Myotis nattereri. The sequence goes on along the minus strand of NC_138081.1, from coordinate 94,482,718 downwards.
AAACAAAGTAGATGCAGGCAGTGAGAGAAAGAGAAGAGTCAAGGTGACTCTGTGGGAGGTGTCCTGAGTGAGGGGAAGGATAAAAGTGCCCTCCCTGAGCTGCGGAGGCCTTGGAAGGAGGCGAGTAGAGGGTTTTCTAGAGCTCTGTTTTTGACAGGTTGAGATGAGGTGGGTATTAGACATCTAGTACAGATGTTGAGCACACCTCTGGATTGGTGGACCTGGAGTTCAGGGGAGACACCCCGACTGGAGATATAAACCCCATGTTACTTCTCAGATTAGACCTTGAATCTTAGCCCATTTGTCTGAGGCCCATTATCTACCTGGTTCAGGCTCCCTGACCTCCTGGAGGCCCTCCTTCCCAACCTGATTTCCTAGAACAGCCCAGCTCTACTGGCTCAAGATGCTATTTGTGTCCTCACCACACTCGCTTCACTCATTGTTGAACGAAGTCCTAGATTAAAGTCTCCTGCTCCACCCCAACTCCTGTGATGATTCTTGGCAACCTTAGCATCCAGGTGGATGATCGACACCACATCCTGGCCTCTTAGTTCCTTGCCCTTCTCATCTGTAGTGTTTTTCTTTTTGTCCATATTGGTTACCCATCCACTCTCATGGCCACATCTTAGGTTTCTGCATCATAACAACTTAAAAAAATCCCTTAAATATCTGAAATGCTAATGCCCATGCTCCTACCAAAGACTTTTATTCTTCTAGCTAACTTTTCAAGAAACCCCCACTTTAATCATTCCTTGGCCTCACTGTGGTCCATTGAACACTCTAGTTTCTCATCATTTATTAATTTCCTCCCACTTTCTCTCTCTCTCTCTCTCTCTTTTTTTGTTCTAGCTTAGGTTTCTTGCCCAGTCAGTATTATTGTCTTGTAAACATCTGCTTCTTTTTGGCTATCATCTTTTCAAAACCCATAACCTAAAACACTTTAATAATACCAGAGAGCTTTCAAAATTACCCATGCCTGGGCCCCTTCGCAGGTCAATTGAATCAGTCTCTGGAGGAGGAGCCTAGCTGTCAGTCTTATTAAAAAAACACACAACAGAGCACCTCTTGTTGGTTCCCACATGCAGTCAGAGAACCACTGCCCTGATGAACCCAGATGTGCGCTGTGTTCTGCCTGCCTCTGAGCCGCTGAGCCTAGTTAGAGGCAACCACAGCTGAGCACACCAAGTTCCTTAAATTCTTGATCTCAGACCTCAGGAGGGTTCTCAACCCTGTGTGGCCATCTGGCTACACTCTCTGTAAGCTCCCTGTCCCCCTCTGAGATGACTATTTTGTTTTACACTTTTTCTCTCTTCTCAAATCTTCTCCCCTTCCTCATCTCCTGAGTGCATGCCTGGCTGGTGGCTTCACCTTGTTGGAAAGATGGAAACCTTCGATGGGCACTCCCTGATCTTCCGTTAGTCTCCTTCCATGTGCTGGGTGTGGTCACTTTAATTCACACTTATACCTCATTCGTTTACTTGTTTATTGTCTCTCTCCCATAAGACTGTGAGCTCTGAGGGTCCTGTTATGTATTTACCATTGTAAATGGCATCCAGCACCGACCTAGATCTGGCAGAGAGGAGGCACTTCAATATTTCCTGCATGAATAAATGAGCCAAATCTTGATCATATGAGTTAATGCAAATATGTAATCATACTTTCAACTGTTTTGGGGCCTAGAAAGAAGTTGGAGATCAGTTTAGTCCAGTGATTTTGCTTCACAAAGGGGCAAACTGAAGCAGGTCAAATGACTGCCTTCTGTGCTGGCTGGTCTGGCTCAGTTGGTTGAGCATTGTTCCATGCACCAAAAGGTCACGGGTTCGATTCCTGATCAGGGCACATGCCTGGGTTGCTGGCTCGATCCCCAGTAGGGGGCATGCAGTAGGCTGCGGATTGATGTTTCTCTTTCTTATTAATATTTCTCTCTCTCTCTCTCCCTCTCCCTTCCTCTCTATCTCTCTCTAAAAAAAAAAAAATCAATAAAAACATTAAAAAAAAATAACTTCCTCCTGACCACATAGACAGGAGGTTACTGAGACCATAAGTCTTACCTAGACCAGCCTATATGGTCAGCTATAATGAGTGCATGAGCCAGTAACCGTTTGCCCATTTGTATCTGGCTTTGGAGTGCAGGGTCTTGTTTTTAGGGCAGGAGAGTTTCCTTCACGGTGATGCTGGGTTAGGCATGTGTTTCCTCAGCGTGGGCTGATAGCGGTGGGATGGCCCAGGAAGGAGTTGCTGTGGAAGGTGGCCAGCCTTGCGGAGCGCAGAACTGAATTGTTCTTACCTGTGTATTCCATACCTTCGTTTCAAAAACCTCTTATTAAAAGCACTTTGCTAAAAATAAAGTTTCTAAGATACCGAGTAACTTGAAGGAAAAAGTACCTATAAGGACTTGCATGGTGCCTGTCACTGTATAATCACAGACATTTTGACAAAGGTACCACTTAAGCAAGAACTAGAAAAAGAAACAAAGATATCTTTTTATCCATGTTAAATTGGTTAAAAAAACACACACAAAAACCAACATATCCCAGATTGTTCCAAAAGAGAGTATTTTTCCTGTGTGATTTGGCTGACTGGCCTGACAGTTCCCAGATGTGGACTTTCGATGATAGCTTCTTGGTTGGAAGCTTGAACAACTTAATTAGAGGAATGGCCCATTTTAATAGGACGAGTAGGGGGAACCTTCCTGTATGCACTAGCCACCAGCGAGGACTGTTGTGGAGCAGCGGGTGTGTCCATCGACTTCCAGACTCAGTGACTGTCCTCCTTCCTCGGTGCCGAACCACCTGGTCTCCCTGAAAAGGATGGGTTTCTCAGGCTGCAGAACCTTCAGTGCCAAAGGGGGAGAGTTCTGGGAGAGCTGAGGTGGTTGGTCACCCTACGCACTGGAAATTGTTGGAAAATGGCTCTTTCTATCCAGGATAAGAAAATTCTTTTAAAAAGTTTTGTCCATAGAAAGGGAAGCCAAGGATCTAGACGCTATTCTCTCATTTGTTCAGTACGATTCTATCCTGCTTTGGAAACTGTAATTGGTTGTAGATGCTCTGCCTTCAAAAGTGTTAAATTTCTATCAGCTGAGAATTCAGCTATTTTTTTTTTTAGCTCATATTCTGAATTCTCTATGGACCTCTTGAACCCTCCCACCTCCTTTCTCTGCCAGGAAGATTATTGCAATATTATATGACCCAGGCTCTTGTAATCCATCCTCTACTCAGCCTGGAGTTAGGAGACCAGTAATCTAAAGGGAAATCACCCAAACTTTCTGGTTCTTCATTTCCATCTTTGTGAACAAAGGTGTGGTATTTCTTACATTTAAACCTATAACATTTGAGGATTTCAAGATTCTCTGTGAAAATGGATAGTAAATAGGATACAAATTTTCCCACAAATATTTCCAAAATTTATATTATAAAATTAGGTTGTCAAGTTCCTGTCAACCCATCGTTTCACACTTGCTTGCCACGTCCTGACACTGGGAATAGTTGTCAAAATAAATAGAAATGTCACTGTTTGAAACACGCATTAATGAAATTAGATGAGAAAGATTTTTCCAGACAGTTTTGAACTCTTGCTACAATGTAATTTATGCTGAAGTGTTTTGAAATTTGGCCTGAAGATTGGCAAATGATCATAAATTGCCTGGAATTATTTAGCTCTTTATAATTGTTTAATTTTTAAGAGTGTGTGCCTTGCTTTCCCCATTAAATTGTAAGGTTATTGGAACCAAGAAGCAAGGGTTATGCTTCCAGAAATTCTCCACAGTTCCTAGGACAGAGCTCTGCACACACTGAGTGGGGAGGCTGTGTACACAGTCATTTGATGAAGGCATCATATTTCTCCAAGTATTGGCATTTGTGTTGGTTGGTGGATGGCCAGTCAGCAGAGTGGCCTTGGAGAGTGAGTTATGTGTGTAAATAGCTCTAGGTTATGTAAAGAACATCCATTCATGCATTAGGTTGTAATTAACCCTACAGGTTCCCACTGTGGTGTTACATTGAATAAAAACAGAGACAAGATGAAAAGCTCTTTCATGTTGACACACACTCGAATAGGCCAGCTATTAACCACTGATGTGGAGCTATATTTTGTCAAGATAATTCATGCCTGACTTTGAGGTGAATCTAATACTGGGAGTATTTCCTCTACTCCTCAGCTTGTACACCCACGGCAGGGTAACAGGGTACCACAGGAAGATAAAAATCACAGTTATAATTTTTTATATTGTTAAATACCAGTGAAACAGATCTTGTGCTAGTTGGTTCTGATAAAAACTTCTAACCTTTCTTGTCCTACATATCTCATCTTTTAAAAAATGGAAATGATTCTAGTTATAGCTATGGAGACTTGAGATATTTGTGCATATGATATCATAGAAGTACACAGTGTCATTATTACTGTCAATGAATCTTCAAATAGTTTTAATCATTGCATCCCTTTTAAGCAGGGACATTGTGTATAATATACTAATGGAGGCTACTCTGAGTGATTTTGACCCACTATGCCAGGGATGGAAATAGGTTTCACTTTGTCAATTCTGATCTGTTGGTAGTAACTGACTAGAGCACTGAAGTAAGGACTATTATTATTACTTATAGACCAGGAATCAGCATATTTTCGTAAATGCCCAATAATAAATATTTTAGGCTTTTGGGAACATAGAATCTCATTTGCAACTATTCAATTTTGCTGCTGTGCTATAAGGTTAATTGGTAGATGACAAGATGTGGCTGGGTTCCAATAAAACTTTACTTAAAATATGGATGACTGCTGGATTTGACTCATAGGCCAGAGTTTGCCAACCTCTGCTCCAGACTCAGAGAGAGAAAGGAATGGCTGGTTAGCTCTGTCTGCTGTGGGCACGAAAGCAAAAAGCAGTGCCAGGGTACCCTTCCCTCCTCTGCGAGTGCCTACAGTATTCAGTGAAAAAGAGTTCTAATCTTAAATATGTACTTTTCCTGTAGCCTGAAGAAATCTCTTTAATTTTGCTGTGAAGGTCTCCTTTTAACCAATTCTTTTAGGTTTTGTTTTTCTGAAAATATCATTATTTCACTTTCAATTTTGAGGAATATTTATGCTGGGTGTAGAATTCTAGTTTAAGAGAATTTTTTCTTCACCACATTAAATGTATCATTTTATTAATCTCTGGCTTGCCTGATGAGAAGGCTACACTTATTTTTTTTTTCTTGGTATACAGTGTGTCTTCTTTGTATTTGGGATTTTCTCTTATCTTTAGATTTTAGCAATTTGTATGTAATGTACCTATGTGTGTACAGTTTTTGTATGTGTAATTTTGGGTTTCATTGAATCTTGTTTTGTTTTGTGCATTTGGAATTTGGAAAAATTTTTTTTTATCACAATTTCTTTCTCATTGCTTTCTTAGATTCAATTACACATACTTGATATTGTGCCATAGGCCAGTGAGACTCTGTTCATTTTACTTATTCTATATTCTTCCTGTGTTTCAGTTTTTTAAAATTTCTATTTATGTCTTCAGGTATACTAATATTTTCTGCAGTGTCTGATCTGATTTGAAGTTCATGCAATGCATATTGTAGTTCAGAAGTTTTAGTTTTTAATTCCATTTTGTTGTTTCAATAGTTTTCATTTTTCACTTTAGATTCACTACCTGTTTAATCATTTGTCCAAATTTTCTTTTAAATATCTGATATATTTGCAAAACTTAAAAAAAATTTTATTTGCTAATTCTAATAGTTTTTTTTATTTATTTCTGAGACTGTTCATATTGATTTTTTTCATTCTGGACTATGAGTCATATTTTCATGCTTTTTCATATGTCTAGTACTTTTTAATTGTCTGCTGGGCATGTTCAGATTATGTTCTTTTAATCACTATTAATTTTTTGTTCTGTCAAGCAGTGAAATAGCAGGGTCAGTTTAATTAAGAATGGAACTACTCTTAGAGTGTGAACATTTTTAGGTTTTCTGTGAGCGCACAGGGTGTTATCTTGGGATGTCCACTTTGCTTTGTCAGTGCTTTATTTCTTAGCGTATTGAAACCTCCAGAACCGCAGTCAGACCTTCCAGTGGCTTCTATATGCCAGGCTTCTTAATCTTTCCCTGAGCACACAGTATGATTTTTATTCAAGGACTCATGAAGACCCCATGCAGATTTCTGCGGAATCCTTTGTTGTCCAACTTCTCTTACCTTATAAATCCAGCTATTTAGAGGCCCAGGCACAATGTGTTTCTTTCTCCCAGGGAGACCACCGATCTCTATTTCGGCTTTACTTCCATGTGCTGCTCGTTGGAAAGTGCTTCAGGCAGAAGATGAGGATGGATGTACAGTTGCTCTCATGCGTTTCCTTTCTCTCATGGATCACAGTCTTGTGATGTGTGTTGTCAGTGGCTGAAAAGGTGTCTCTACATTTTGTGAAGCTTAATGGTTGTTTACAGAATGAGAGGAAGTCTGACACTTCTTTCTGCCAAGGCCCAAACTGGAAGTTTCTTGTCAAAGCTTTTTGACTTAAAACACTTTTTTTTTCATCCTCATCCACAGAATGAGGATATTTTTTCCATTGATTTTTTTTTTTCTAGAGAGAGTGTAAGGAGGGGTGGGGGAGAGGAAGGGAAGGAGAGAGGGAGAGGGAGAGGGAGAGGGAGAGGGAGAGGGAGAGAGAGAGAGAGAGAGAGAGAGAGAGAGAGAGAGAGAGAGATATGAGAGAGACACATGGATCAAGCCCCAACCAGGGACGGGAACGAACCCACAAGCCAGGAATGTGCCCTTGACTGGGAATTGAACCTGAGACTCTCTGGTGCATAGGCCGACACTCTAACCACTGAGTGATGCTGGCCAGGGCTAATTTTAATTAGAGAACATGCTACTCCACTGCTCGATGGCTAAACCACTACCAAATGCAGATTTGACTAATGGGCTAGCTAAGCCATATATCTATATAGACAGGCACTATGATCATGTGCGATTTAGTGACAAGTCTAATAATATAATTTCAAAGTATTGATGATACAGTATAAATGATATTAAGACATCTGCAGCAAGTGGAATGTGATTCTTATTGATGATAAAATCACAGACGTTACTAATATTACTGTGGTTTCTACTTGATTTGTTTCAAGTTCACGGATCTTTTCTTCTTCAAAGCCCAATCTGCTCTTCAGGTTATCCAGTGAATTTTTCATTCCAGATATTATATTTTTCAGTTTTAGAAATTCCAGTTTGTTCTTTTATTTAGTCTCCATTTATATTAATATTCCTAATTGCACATACCACTGTTGTTTGCTGTCTACATTGATAGTTAAAGGAAATGCAAACTTTCAGTAAGAATATAAAGATGTATTTTTCCTACCCAAATTTATGGGTCATCTGGATCTTCAAATATGAATACTGGGTGATGATTATAGAATATTCTTATTAATGTCTTTGTTATTTTCTGTTTTGTTTTTTTCTAATATTTCTTCAACAAGCATTACTACTTTGTAATTGGAAAGACTAAATGTACTTTAAAATATACTATCATTTAAGTGGCTTGTAAATAAAATGTAACATTCTTTGCAATAATATTATGCAAAGTTTATGAAAATGTGTTGCATAATGTTATATTCATTATATTCTATTTTAAGGTGGAATGATTAAACAGACATGTTGAATGATAATTTTTTTAATGATGGAAAACATAGTAAAAAGCAATATATTTAAGTACCATATCAATATTTACTGAACTTTTCAATTTTAACACACTTGATATTATATAAATAAATCTCTTTAGTATATAGAAAAACCATTACTTTTAAAGATGACAATTTTCATGAATATTATAACTATAAATACTTTAGTATATATCTGCATCTTACTAGTCCAATACGTTTTATTTTTCAGTGTTGAAATTCACAATAATTAAGTCTTGTCATTGAGAGGAGACAGTTCTTTAATTATTCATGATAATTAACCACAAGTTTCTAACCAGATTATTTAAAGGTATGAGTTATGTCCTGGAAGTAGGTTAGACTTTCGAGAAGTGAGTATTTTTCCTTCAGGACATTTATTAAGTCACTATTATGTGAACTAAGGTCACAAGCCAGTAATGATTAACTTCCAAATGATCCTTTAGACAACCATTACTTAGAATAAAATAGTCCCGCTGTCCTTTAGCTGTTTGTACTCTGGTCGTCCTGGGCAGTGGTGTAGCTAAAATAGACCCTGAGGAGGCTGAGTTTCTCTATAAATAGTAATATTTGTTTAAAGGGGGACTTATTTAAAAATGTAAAAAACCTACAGGACAGGTGAATGTTAAATGGACCATCCAACCAGATTTCAGTAACAGTACAACATATTTTCTCTAAAGTTGATCCCTATTACCACTGGGGTTCTGGGGCAGGTTGCGGGATGATGTAGGCCAGTTCATGTTCCTCAGACACCACCCTCCGTAGAAGAAAGGGTGGCTATAGTCTGGGTCTCCCTTCTGTGCATGACTGACCTGCACTGGGCAGCAGAATTCAAGTGTTCAGTTGTGGGTTGCTATGTGATGCAGCCACAGCCAGGCCCATGAGTGCGTTTCTCTTACACGTCGGGCTTACAGATCCATTTCTCAGTGCATGGAGGCAGCGTTTCATCTTCGGCCTGACCCCTGTGATTTGTGGTACGTTCAGTATTAATTGCTCACTATTCTGGGAACTTCACATATCAATTTGACTGTGCCATATAGTGTGATCATTCACTACAGATGTGTTTGAAATATATCCTTGCCGTGGCAACTGTTCAAATGGACAGATATTCATTTTTATCATAAAATGAATTGTATCCTAAACCCTCAGGCTTCAAAGGGGGTGTGTGAAGTCAGCAACATAAATAACAAGGGGAAGAGCGGTCTTCATTTGTAAGGAATTTAGGGAAACATCCAGCAAGTGTTGGTGTGATTGCAGGAAACAGATGCTTGGCGACGCTGGGATGGGGATGGTCCAGTCCTTCAGAAACCGTCTGTCCCAGTTGGCTCACAGTGTGGTCGGGCCATGGCGTCTCAGCTTGCTCCCCAAGAGGCCCCAGCACAGACAGGGTGGTTGCGAGGTTCCTGGGACTTCAGGTCACTTTCCCATCAAAATAAACAGCAAAAGGAAAGTTTCCATCATTTGTTTCTTCTCCACTGCCCTCCAGTTGCAGTAACTTCCCAGAATGACGGTCAGTGCACAAGTTCTCAGAGTCACGTTTGGGCTCCTCGCCTGCAATTGCGTTCTCTCCGCGGCCTCAGAACCCAGGCGACTCCTCCTTCTAGTCCGCCGTTAACAAGGACGCACTGCCTGCCCCTCTTCGTTATGTAGACCGCCCAGTGTTGAGGCTATAAGAACTGCTGTTTTGCTAATAGCCACAGGGAGAGGGATGGGTATGATATGAAACGACAAACAGGAACTGGTAAGAAACCCAGAAAAGTTGAGTAATGGTTGCCCCTCGTCCCCCGGTCTACACAAAAACGAAGAGGGAGGCAGGGTATTTCTTAGCTCTTGTCTATTTCTATTTATTTATTTATCATTTTAATCTTTATTGTTGAAAGTATTGCATATGTCCCCTTCTTCTAGCCCACCCCTGCCCCCTGCCCCAGGCCTTCACCACCTCTTGTCTATTTCTTTTACGACATGCTTCTCTTTTCCTCTGAGTGATTTCTGTCCATTTCTTCAGGACCGGCGAATCCTGAATTTGCCCTGTTGCATAGAATAGAATTTGCCAAACCAATCGATCATAGCAATCACCTGAAGCTTTGGGTAAACATAGGGATTCAATGCTCCCCAGTTGTTCTGTAAAAAGCCAAAGAGGAGGGACCTTGATTTTCTGTTTTAAGTAATGACTCTGTTATTTATATTATGAGACAAACTTGGACAATACTGTATAGTAGGCCTACCTTTACCAAGTGAAAGTAAGTCCTCCCCAGTTTTCCATGTATGCTGGGCCCATGGAGAGTGGGATGGCGAGGTTGCGTAGGATGCACATGATTTATGCCTAGCTCAGAGGAATGCTGGGCTCATTATTTCTACTCATATTTGCCTGCCACCTGCCTCAAAAGTTCTGGAGGCTTAAAACGAGCGTTATCAAGGTTCCTGGTCAACTAAAGGACAATGAGGGCGTGTGCTGGGCAGAAGAGCATGCCCGGTTGAATCTCAATCTCCTTTGTTACGTGTGAAAATTCATGGGCACCTTTGAGAGAACCAACTCTTGACCAGGATGCAGGATGGATTGGGTTTTCAGGCTTCATATGCCAGTCCTGATAGATTTGTATTACTATCTTGCAAAAAAAAAAAAAAAAAAAGACTATTATCTTTAGTTTTAAAATCATTAATGATTAATATAAAGACTTTACCTTTCTCAGTATCAGTGGGTTAAACTTTCTGCACCTTGAAGAAGCCAACATAGGCATCTGCAATGGCTAAGGAAAGCAGCCGAGGCTGCCCCTCCGTCAACTGAACTTGATTGACATGCTCATTCCTGTGTCTGGTTCTCTCCGGCCAGTGTGACCGCATTTCCCAGCCCCTTCTTTCCTGTGGCCTGTCTCAGGAGCTCTGCAGAGGCCTGCTTCTCAGGAGAGCCGCCCAGGAAGGCCGGCGATGATCCAGAGCAGGGGCCGTGGCTGTCCTGTGTGCGGCTCCCCGGCTTACACTAAAAAAGCAAAAACCCAAAACACTCCCCTCCTGCACCGCTCCCCCCGAACACCCCAGACACCAGACGGCATATGAAAACCATCTTCGTGCTACCCAGCAGTAGCAATGTGCTCTTTTAATTGTAGCTCTTGCTATAACTTAAACAGAAAGCATTTAACATCCATTTTTCTCAAACAGCTCTAATCACAGTAGTTTTCATTTTGCCTTAATGTAGCAACTACATCTGACTACTTAACTCTGCTCCTTTTTATAATATGGCACTTTGCATTTAAGCATCCCAGGCTGCTCTTGTGTTTTTCCAAAGTAGAAATAGGCAGGCGGATCCTCCCTTAGTTACGCTACAACTTTAAAAAATTAAACTTCCAAATGACTTACTTCATTCAATGCCAAATGAAATAATGGCTATAGATGTCTCTTGAATTTTAAATTTAGATCGAAATTAAATTCAACACAAACCACATTGGGTCTATAATAGTCAAATAGCATTTTAAGAGATTATTATTTGAATGTATCATTTTCTCAGGGGCTACTGTTTGTAGCTAAGTGAGTAACAGTGGGTTCCTCCTATCCTTATTAATGCATGATAGCTTTTCTTGTTTTCAACCCCACAGATAAAAATCTTTTTCCAAAGATAGAGATAGAGAGAAAGAACAATTCCCACTGGGATATTGTAATTTTCTCCTAGGATAGATAAATTTCTCCAACATTTGTCTTAAAATACTAGCTTATGCATTGTCCATATAGTAGCTCTAGTGAATGATATTAAGTGCATTTTGAGATTGTGTGTGTGTGTGTTGTTTTTTTTTTGGTTAACCTTTTTTTTTTAATCTTTCCAGTTTATCAGTGTCATTGGTGGGTCCTTAAATATTGCAGACCTCGACCTCAGTGCGGGGCGGTGAAAATATAATTTAAGCAGTCACATTGGAGAGGAGTCTGAACTTTATAATGTTAATCTCTCAAACATTTTGCAGCCCTCCTCAAATTATTCTCTTGCACACACTCCCTGCAAAGTCCCGACCAATATATTGAACACATTTTGGGGAAAAGCTGTTGAAAAACAGAGTACTTCCCATATAAATGCCAGTCAGTCATTTCATTTCATAGCTTTTTTGATAACCTTAGGCTGCTTGACATATAATCGCTTAACAGCCTATTGTCACTGTTTTCATTTTAATTAAAATTTATGAGATGCATAAAGAACATAATTAAGAGAAGTTAGCATTGTCGGACACAGATGTCAGCCTAATGCCTGAGAATGGATCTGCGCGGGAAGGTAGGGGCCTGGATGTCAGTCATTTGTGGGTGCTCATGATGAAGTTAGGGGGTCACTTCACATTTTCAGGGCTCTGCCGTCCTTATTGGAAAGTGGAGCTGAGCATGCTCACTTCGCCCACTCTTTACTGGTAAACTGAGCTAGGTCTCTTTCCCAACTGTTCCCTCCTCCCCCCTCCCTTCCCCCCGGCTCCATTGTATTACCACACAGGCTTAAAAGTGTCTTTAAAATATCTATAGAATGCGAAGCATTACTTTGAATTTTACATTTGACATAGATTGTTGCTATCTTTTTTTCAAGGTAGGATTCTGACAGGGAGGGTGGGAAAGCAGCTATTTTTAGAAGTCCTGAAAATTAAGCCCCATCTTTCGTATGGAGGGAAAAATAGCTCTTAAAATGTATCAGGATATGGATATTTCAAACGAAATCCTCATTATTTGGTTATTTAAATGGGCCTCAGATGGACTAGGGTTGATGGGGAATTTATGGCAAAGGCTTTAGCCTGTAATGTGACTTAATTTTTTTTCTGAATTACATTAAAAAATGACTAAACAGGTAACAAATTTTCTTAACTGAATGCAGATGTGACCTGTATTTAGGGTGTGATGCCGGTTTAAAAAAGCAGGGCACACGTAAAAGATATAAGTGAAATGTCACTCCACCCAGATTTGTTTTTCCTTTTTGTCCCCCCTAGCCCTCTCCCGTGGTGTTGAAAGCTGCGGAGGTTTATTCTGATGAAGGTAAGTTGCTTCTCGTTATCAGGCCGTCAAGATGCTCTGTGACTGTTAATCGTGTGAGCAGCTCTGAAAGGTGCCATCTGAACACTCGTGGTTATAACAGGCGTTGTTTTGCTGGTGATGCCCAAAGCTTTGATTTACCTCTTCAGAAGGTGAAAGATTTATTACTGACACCTAAGGTGGTTTTGAAAGATAGTGGGTCCCAGAGCCCTAACCGTGAGAGTGACTCTGAGGTTGATCTCGGGAGCAGTAACCATGGCCATGCTGCTGGGAGGCATATATGGAGAACAGAGTCACCAGGTGAGAGGGCCCTAGTCAGTCAGAGGATGTAAAGATTAAAATCATCCCCTTGAGTTGCTCTTCCTAAAATGCCATGTGTTCAATATAGCGCATGCGTTGTCGGGGCAGTCATGCGGCCTGATTATGCCCATATGTAACAGAAAACCCTGGACCAGAAGCAAGGGGACTGAGTTGGGTCTGACGCTGGCCATGTGTGTGATTTTGAGCAAATTGTCTGTACTTTCTGGAACCCACCCAGGGCTGGATCAATGTGGCCGTTGAGATCAAATTCCCCAAATGAATTCATTTTATGTAAATGTACATTTATTGACTGTCTGGACATTAGGCATGTAAATATGAGTAAAATTCAGTTCTGTGGTGTGGTGAGCTACATGTGAAAGCGAGAATGTATGAGGCAGTGTATAAGAGACACATTAAGGATGGGCATGGCATGATGCACACATAAGTTGGGAAACCATTTCTCTGAGGGGTAGAAGGACAAATTGGAGGGAGTTAAAGGAGACTGCTTTTGAACTTAGTCTTGCATGATGGGTCCAGGAGAAAAGGGTGAACAGGGAAATGAGGGTGCTCTATATGGACGGCCAGAGAGTAAATATTTTTGCTTTGCAGGCCAGATAGTTTCCATGGCAACTACTGTGATGTTGTAGCATACAAGGAGCAATGGGGCATGGCTGTGTTCCAGTAAAACTTTATTTATAAAAGCAGGCCAGATTTGGCTTGTAGTCTTTAGTTTGTTGACTCCTGCTGTAGAAAGGCAATATGCAAAGATGGACTTCATTCAGAAACCAAGATTGCCTCATTGTAGTACTTTTTTCCATCTTTGGAGTTTTAATAAACATGACTTTACAGATTTATATATGTATGTGTATGTATAAACCCGGGGGTGTACATCAGAAAACTGCTCATTACCCTACAGCACTTACAGTTTGCAGGCATATTGGCCCAGCTTCCAACTCCCACACAACAACTTGTTGGCTGAGGGTTTTCTCTGGCTGCCAGAGCTGTTAGGACGTGTGTGGGAGCAGGCAGGTAGGCTGGGAAATTACAGTGACCTTGCCCTCCTCCAAGTTCAAGCAATGATTGACTGCAGCTGATAGAGAAGTGTCCCAGCTACTTCACCCCGTGGGAAGGGTTGCTCTCAGCATGGGGTCTGAGGGCTGTCTCTGAGTTCCCAGTGGGGGTAAGTCCAATGGTCCACAGCTGTAATTTCTCAACATACTCCTTTTTGACTTCTTACCTTCCCTGTGTCAGGCACCCTCTTCACCTGCAAGTCATGGTCACCTCCCAAGCCACCTGCATGCACTCAAACCTGTGATTTTAACATTTGCTTCTGGAGGAATGCAAACCAAGACAGTGTTTGGGGCCTGGAGGACATAAACTAAACTCTACGTGTGATTACCTGGGACTCCTGCCTAAGAGATGCTGCAGAGCCTTTCTCCAAATAGGGTGGCAGTGCCTCTGCAGGGCTGCTTACCAAAGACTTTATTTGGGTGCAGAGACCCAATAATGGAAAACATTTTCTTCCCTGTTCACAGAGTTCTCTACTTCTTGATCAGTCAGGACTATAGCGGATGCCACCTATCCCCTCCTGACTCCCCCCTGCAGCTGCTGACCCTCTAGCACTTAATACCTGCATCCATCTCTTCCCAGTTTGAAAGTACGGACCTGGTGATCAGGGTTGGAGGAGGTACAGAGAGATGGGCTCACTGGGATGGGTTTGGAGGAGGTGAAGCTGGAGAGGAAGAGGGGTCATGATGGGCCTGAATGACTGGCTGAAGAATTTGGATTTCATTTTTGTCTCCAGAATTGAGCCACTAACAATTTTTGAGGCGGGAGTGGCAAGCGTGTCCAACAATAGTCAATATGTATTTGCTGATAGCCTGCAGTATGCCAGGTATTGTAGACAGTGCAGCACTTTGGACAGCGAGGTGCTGGAAAGTCACCTTCTTTATGAAACTCTTCTGATTCTGTAGGTAGTCTGTGCCCTTGTGCACCACTGTTCCTTCTAAGAGGGCACCTCCGGCACTTTCGTGCATTTGTTAAGTTCTACCGGTCTCCACACCTACTGCCTGTCTTACTCACCTCTGCATGGAGCTTTGTGCTATATATACTTAGTTATCACTAATGGGCCTTCCCCAGTTTTCTTTTCTTACAAGTGACAGTAGGCTAATAAGAGTATTGAGCTCAGCCTTTAGGGAGGAGAAGTTGTAATCAGTCAACATGCTTCCTGAGAGGGTGGTCTTCTTGAACAAAGAAGATGCCTGAGACCTGGGGCTATTTAAGCACCAGTGTGGGGCTGTCTCTCCCTCTCGGCACCAGATAAATGCCCAGGTCCCCATTCTACCCTGGCTCTACGACAGACTCTCAACTATTTTTAAGTAAGAGGAACTCCATTAGGTATTTTATTGTGAAGATTCTGAAACATATACAGAAATATTAAGTGAAAACAGTAATGAACTCTCATATACCCATCACGCACATTCAGTAATTCCTTTTTGCTGAAGTATATTAAAATAAATTCCAGCTCTTGTCTCATTTCACTTGTACATACATGCGTATGCATCTGAAAAATAGGGCCATTTTCCTATGTAACCATAGCACAGTCACACCTAACTAAATTAATTATAATTCTTTGGTATCATCAAATACCAGTCCATACTTAAATTGTCCTGATTGTTTCAAAAACTGTCTTTTCACTGTTTGTTTGAATCAGGAATTAAACAAGATCCGCATTTGATTGTTGTGTCTCCCAAATTTCCCCTCTGGAAAATCCCAGAGGCTCTGAGATTTGATTTCACTTCTGTTGGGGACATCTAGACTTGTGACAATCCTTTTTCTTTGACAGTTTTTCTCCTCTTCCTTCTCCTCCCTCTCCTCCTCTCCCTCCCCATCCCCCCCCCCTCCTCCTCCTTGCTGGTTTTTAATGGCAGGAAATTAGGTAAACTGTAGATAGTTTTGGTTGGGTGCACAGTGTGAACGTGGGTTGTCTTTGAAGAGTTGGCTCGAAGTTTCAAGCTTCTTGAGAACTACAGGTGTCCACCTGCAGTCTTTCCCCCTTACAGTGTCGGCCTTACTCCCTCCAGCAATCATTGACCCCTTTCCCCAGTGTATGGAAACTAAAGAGAAAGCGGTTGGTCCCCACTGTCCTTCCCACACATTCCCAGCCGGCCAGGGCCAATTCCCTGCTGCTTTAGGCTTAAAACTCCTGAGGTGCAGGGATGAGAGACAGGTGCACAGTTGAAGTCGCTGGACATCATGTGCTTAAGACGGGAGGGGACTTGAATTTCATGGGCTTTTCTGCAGCTTCTTCTCTTAACTAAAAATGTTGCCATTTTCTGGGAAGTCTGCTGTGTGTTCGGGGGAGAGAGACCTCTCTTCAAGTACGATGTGACATTTCTACAGAAATCAATGATTTATGAAAAGGTACCTGCAATAAAAGGTGCGGCTTCCCTTTCCGTCGGTTGGAAAGCCTGCGGGGTGGTTCTGAAATCTTCATACATGTTTGGTACACCTTCAGCGGGTAAAAATCATACTGACTCTGCACTTCGGAACGTGCAACAAGTACCTTTTGAAATGTGCCCAAAAAACCAACACCAAACAAAACCCTCAAACCACCAAACCACCACCTGGTCCTATGTTTGCCAAACTGGTTTGTGTGATTGTTTCTTTTAGTCCTAGTGTTGACTTTCCCCTTTTGTCTGGGGAGATTTTCCTGTTTATTAAGCCGGTTTTGAATGCGGCTCAGCACTGCCTTATTCATGTGTCAAGTAGGAACTTGTTCTTTGATTATGAGAGGGAGTGACACATGGCGATGTTCTCATTTGAGTTTTGAAAATTAAAAAAGCCAGGCACTACCTACATATTGACACAATGAAGAGGGAGAGGCCCAATCCACGTTGAAATGCAGCCCCTCCCTGAAGATACTCAGGAGTTTTTACATCTCCTTCAAAGTCCTTAAAATAGAAAAGGATTAACTTCTAAAGTGACTGGGAAAGGGGGAGAGAAAAATAGGAAAGGCTCTCATGAAAACTCAGCAACAGGGCTGCCGCTTACTTCCATTTCACAATAAGAAAAAAGCATAACAGAGAGCGAGGAGCAGAGCCATTTACATAACAACTTCCTAGCAACAGCTGTAATGAACAAAGGCGGGCGGATGAGTCAATTCTCTCTAAGATACCACCTCGCAGCAGAGCTTAGGAAAAGGGGGGAAGGAAGCAACAATTAAACAGCCGAGATTCCCCGAATGTGGGTTATGTTCTATGTAGTTTGAGAATAGACCCCTCCATCTTGGTTATTGTGGGTTGAAACTGATTTAGCAAAAGAGAAGCAATCTGGCGAGATAGCTGTCTCCATCCAGGCTCAGGCAGGGGGAATGGGTGTTTACAGGTCTAGCTTTCTGGGAATGGGCGGTTAGGACTGATGCCTGTGAATTTCCTGGCTTGGCTTCAACACCACTAACATCAAAACCCTCCTCCTCTACCTCCCCCTCCTCCATCACATCTCCTCCTCCTCCTCCTCCTCCTCCTCCTCCTCCTCCTCCTCCTCCTCCTCCTCCTCCAGCTGCTCTGATTTGTCGAGTGCTTCCTTACTCTGTGTCAGGCACGGTGCATATATTTCTTTTGAACCTCAGGACACTCCTGTAAAAGCAGATAGGATTAGCTCCATTTTACAGAGACGCAGTCTGAGGCTCAAAGAAGGAAAGTCACTTGGCCCAAAGCAAGCAGTTATTAATAACCAGAGTAAAAATAGTTTATTTTAATTGAGCATGTACTGTACTATGTACTAAATGCTTTGCGCGGGTTGTTTGCTGTGGCGGGACACAGCTTACAGGTGAACAAGCAGAGATACAGGACTGTATGAGGTCATATGGAGGGGGAGCCAGAACTGGGATTCCAGCAGTTGTGTCAGAAGGTGGGAGAATTGGGTTCAAACCCAAGTGTGCTTGACGCTAAAGCCCAGCTTGCACCACGGCAACTCCCTGTGTCCATGGGCACGTGGAGGATGGAGGCAGCCTTGTGGGTCAATGATCATGTATCTTGGGATGCGTTATAGCCACTCCAGGGCATGCAACCAGAGTATTAGTAGCCACACTGAGCTTCTGGCAATTAACTAAGGCCAGCCTTACACACAACCACAGAGACTCTGTGTGTTGGAAAGTGTGCGCCTGCTCCTTCCTCCTGGGCGTGCCAGCTGGGCAGCCTCTCATCCTTTGCCACCTTTAGGTGACTGGCTGGGGACTCTGAGAAAACACTCGGTGCCACCACTTTAACATCATCTAAGAACGGAGGAAAGGATTCTCTTTCCAAAATTGCACACACATTTTTTTTAAGTCCAGGCAGCCCTCGGGTTACTTTGGACCCGACGTATGTGGTTTCGTGGTTACGTTGCCATCTCCCATTTATTTATAAAAAAAAAAAAGTTCCGTCATTTCGACGTATGTACATGTGTGCTTTATGATTTTTTATTATTTATTTACCACAAGTGAAGGTCAGGAATTGTTATCTTTCTTTTAAATTGTTTTTACTGTTTCACTTCATTCCTGCTGTGTCTGCACTCCATGGGAGTGACGTAGGTGCTTATGTAGGTGGGTTCTGATTTACAGTAAAAAGTGCATTACGTCGCCATAGGAACGGATCTCTGACATCACCCAAGGACCTACTGTACAGATGTTTTCAGTGCTTTAAACAAAATAAATGCCAAATGCAGAATTCCAGGCCCTTGACAGGGAGCTGGTGGAGGCATTTGAGGTGTGTGTGCCTATGGACATGGGAGCGAGGGGCAGCTCAGAAAGGAATTTCTGGGAGAGAGAGGGTGTTGTCTCTAAAAAGATATCAAGCAGGCCCATGTCTCCTGTTCCACTGCCATGGCGATCCGGGGGCTTATCTTTCCTCCCCGTTGGCTGCCGGGGTGACTCAGCCAGGGGCAGGGATGCAGGGGGATGGAGCCCCGGGAAAGCCGGTGCGTAGGCTGAGAGACAGCGGAGAGCTCTGTCTAGTTCCCTAGACGGTGCCCTTTGTGGAGCTCCGACAGACAGGGCCAGTGTGTTCCAGTTTTGCAGAATGACCTTCCCTTGTGAGGACCCCAATCCCAGCCCTACCCCAGGGTCTGCAGGATCCTTCCTGATCCACACCCTTCCCTCCCCCTCTCCCTCAAGCTGTTCATGCTCCCCCAGCTCTGCTGTGGCTCAGGCCCCTGAGGGATTACCCGTTTCGCTAGCAGGTCTTTGCTTCAATGCCGGCGATGGTCTGGGCCCGCTCTTAAGCTGGCTCTTCCTCCTGGGCGCCTTTGAGTCCCCTTCTCTTAAGGGAAAAGCTCCTTGCCTCTCTGCTGGCAGGAGGTGCAGGGCCTGGGTGCCCTTAACACCTTGGGCACAAGGTGGGAGCACAGGGAGGATTCCTCACCTCCCAGTGATCTCGGCTCAGCCATTAAAAAAGGCCTAAAGCTAAACCAGCTGCCTCGCTGGGGGACACATTACTACTGAGAAAACTGGGACAGTGGAGGCGGGTGGGGGTGGTGGCCCGTGGAGAAGCTCCCCTGGCACATGGACCACCTCCTGGCAGCCTTCGGGCGTCCCAGGTTAGGGGCATGTGCTCTACTTGCGGCTACACAACTAGGGTGCGAAGGTGACAGCCACTCCTCCTTCCAGCCCTGGCGCCTGAAGGTCATGAAGCTGGAAATCTTTGCTAACATTTTATTTCTTTTTTCCTTGCTCCCATTTTCTTTCTTGGTCCCTTTGCTAATCCTGGGATTTGAAAAATTCTTTGATTTCCAAACTTGAAATGGTAGGCAAGAGACAAAGTCAGTCTTGTTCTGCTAGCTATTGTTTTGGGCCTAAAAGACAGTGTTTGCATCAGAGACAATTCACCTCGTGCCCCAGCAAATTTCCTAATTGTGTCCTTGTCTGGTTAGAAAAAATGTGGCTACTTACCTTTGCAGGAAGAATCCTCCCCCCCCCCCCCCCCGGCTTTTAGAGAAAGTACTTCACAGCAGCTGACACCCCATATTAATAGACCAGTAATTGCTGCATTTCACACCACGTCAGTTTCCCTCCAAAACCACAGTCACATTTGGATACTGTGGTGGGTGTTCAATGTCACAGCTAACGTGCAGTTCCAGCAAGCATTTCCCACCTCTGATCTTCCTGGTGAGCCTTTAAGTGGAACGTGTGCTCCTCTGGGTAGGGGTTGGCCTTGACATTGAGTTCCGTACTGCGGTTGGGTTCTATAGTGGAGATTCTAAGGTCCCGAATTGCATCAGCAGATGCAGTTGTTGGCGAGGTGTTCAGGTGAAAGCACAGAATCTCACTGACGTGCTGAGCATCGTGGGTTCGAATCAGGGCTTTGGAGACAAAGCTGGGAAACCTCCCAAACTGAAGCTCTTACCGGAAATCACCGGCTTTCCTCTGCATATTGGACCCCGTGGCTGCAGCGTTTTCTGATGTTTAACCTCTTGCTCTTTCTAAAAACTCTGTGGCCTCAGTCAGCCGAGGCACCTGTGCTCTGGCGTGGACAGTATTACTTCCTGTACTCACGGGCCGGCTATTCCTCCAGACTAAATAAATCTGGGGTCACCCTCTGTTAAGTTTAAGAAATATCCCTTTGCTGACTGAAATACAAAAAGAAAATACAGAAAGCTCAGACTTTCCTTTTTTCATCCCCTCTTTTCAACCCTTGCAAAGGTGCCAACATATTTCAGTTTTCACCGGCGAGGCTGTTTTTTATTACTGATGCCCTTTGCTGGTTCCATAGACGTGAACTTACCATTTATAGGAGGTTTGATGGACCTACTCCTGGCCAGACCAGAGGAAGCCACATAGGCTATTAACCACATCTGTCACCTTCTTCCCCTCCCCCAGAACACCTTCCTGTAGAAGATGAAGATTCTTTTCATAGCCGATGGTAAAAAACATGTTTCTTGCCTTTTCCTTAAATGGTAAAAGTCAGTTGGCTACAGGTGCCTGATCCATCATGCATGGAGAGGGTGCCGGGTGACGCGGGTCTGTGGCCACGTATCCAGGGCAAACCGAAATAGGAGCCATCACCACCCTGAGCCAAGCCCATGGAGTTCCAGCACCGGATGGGTTGGCAAATGCTTGCATCACTCCCCCGGGTTTCCAGATGGATCTTAAGGGCAGAAACCCTTCTCTTAGACACAGAAAAGGAAAAGGAGGAGAAGGAGGGGGGAGATGCTGGAGTAGAGCAGGCGCACTGATACTGCCCAGGGGAAGCACCTGGCCGAATAGACATGTTGGAGCTGGTGGAGACATGACCCTTTCCCCCATGACTACAAACAGGGCAAGAACTCTCAGGGGATGATGAACCAAGAAGGAGGATGGCTGGCGCCTTTGGACTTTTCAAATAAGGGTTTTGTACCAGCAGTGTTCTGTGTGGCCCAGGTAGCTTACGGCCCCTGTAGAAATTTCAATATGGTGTCAGAGAGCAATACTTTAATTACTTATAGTGAAGAGATCTCTCCAGCTGCTGGCTGGAATGTGTGTAAGCACATTAGAAACCCCACCGGTTTTGATCTTGAACACTGCTGTGATTGAGTATCCCACACAATGTTAGGGTGAGGGCTCCTTCTGACGGAAATGTGCCCTAAAATCTCTGATGCAGAAGCCTTTATCTGCTTGTCATTAAAGATGCTAGTCGTGAAGGAAGTTCTTATTTGGAGACTTTGATGGCGGATACAAACCTTGGAAGCACTATTTTCTTATGCTGTTTTTGTGAAATCACAATTCATTTGGAGTAATAATTCTCCATCTTGGTCTTATGATATCTCAGGATGCCTCTGATTCTTTTATTTGCTACTGAAAACTTCTCTTTCAAAATCTCTCACAGATCTTTCTAATATAAAAAATCACATCAGCCTTTGCTCCGCACTTTTGAAGGCCCTCCATTGCCTTTTCAGTCTTAGAGGCCAGCCTCCCACCGAATGTAGGACTTATCTTCCCAGTAATATTCTGTGTTTCGCTAACCACTCGCAGCACCAGGGACGTCCCTGCCTGGTGAAGTTGTAGGGGTCATGATTGGACACTCCAAGGTATTAACGTGTTTGTTTTTGTATGGAAATAAAATCAACTGGACCCAGTTTTGCCCATGAGCACAACAACCCAAAATGCTTTCATTTTGGGTATGATACTTGAAGACATTACTCTGTCTTAAGTTATTTTTCACCTATTTAGGCTCAGAGCCATTTCACTGTTCCATGTGGCATGGTGTCAAGACTCAATGTCAACCTTTGGGTAAAATCTAGTTTGTCATCGCTCCTGTCAAAGTGCAGAGCCGGACTGAGCCCAGACTTACCATCTGAGCTTTCAGGAGCAACCCTGCCAGCCTATCCACCAAATCCACCCACATTGTTTCTGAGTAGAGGGCCTGAGGGGTGGCGTGAGGTCAGGTTGGTAGGGGAGAGAAGAAAGTTAGGAGTGGAGGAGGGAAAATATGTTGAGAAACTTTATCCTTCCATGCTGTGTGGATTCTGTGATGAGACATTTCCCTGTCTCTCCAAGAAAACATCAGTAGAATGTGAATTCTCCATGCTTTATAGAATTGGATTTTGGGGGCCATTAATTGGAGTGCTTTCTCTGGTTTGATGAGGAGGGCAGGGATGTGTCCATGGGTACTGTGAAAACGGTCCATAAAAACCTAAAGGGAGGCTGTGTGTACCACACACACACATGTTTGTATGGGCTTTGTCTTGATTTTTAGTTGCCTACAGTGTTTGGTTACTCATGAGGCTAGTATGCATTAAAATTCTAGATTATCATTGATTCAAGGAGGAGAAGAATCTGGTACTGCCAGGACCCGGGCACCGTACTCTGTAATTGCATTATATTTCATAATTTTTTGTAGCTGGGTTATTTGTCCAATTCCATCAGACTTGACTATTTTCTTCTCTTGCCTTATTAATTGGATAATGCTCTTATCAGTATTCGCTCAGTCGTAGGAAATGGCCTGAGTTTCTTTGGGCCCTCACATCATGCTCAAAGAGAATTTTAACATATCTCAAAATACCAGGCCCAGTGCTATCTGTTTAACACCGTTCCTGCACAGCCCTCTTTTTGACTAAACCATTCCCAGCTGCTGAAACCAAAGAGTAGAATTAATGAAAGCCCATACAACAGGAGCACCGCTAACGGGCCGATCTTAGATGGAGACACGCAGTTCACTGCCTGGGGGCAGCAGACAGGGTCTTTGGCAGAATGTGGCTGGCTCACCACTCCTGCAGGTGGGTGGCCAGGAAACCAGCCTTCTGGGGTTCCTTGTAGAAGTTTCGGGGTCTGCTTGTACAGGGACAGAGCCCTCTGGACCAGCGGGGCTATTGGTACAGGCTAGAGCTAATGTCCGTCTCCCCTTACCTCTCCGTCACCTGTGCCAAATGTTTGACATATCTTTGCTTCCCAGCAGCTTTATGAAGGAGCAGAGCTGGCGCAATTCCTATCTGTATGGGGGAGAGAATGTGGCTCAGGGAGGTTTTTTTACCACAAAGACAAGTTAGAGACTTCATTATGTCTTGAACCTTCGCCTTCTCACTCTACGTTCAGTGCTCTTTCTACATTTTGGTGGCTTAATATGATCCCCAAGGCCAATGATTTCTAGCTGAAAAGAAAAAAAAAAGCCTTGAGTCAGAGAAAGGCTGAGATGGCTGGGTTTGAACTTTGGGGATGTCCACAGTGATTCAGCAGAGGGAGGAGAGAAGGAGGGCTTTTTCCTCCCGAGGGATTTGCTTGAATTGTTTTGTTGAAGTTGTGTAGACCAGGAGACACTGGATCTGGAAATGAGTAGGGAGCTGAGGTCTACACCTGGGCTAGAGGGGACATGCTTTGCACTAAACTCTGTGGCATTCAGGCCTCCTGAACCCCCAGCAAACCCTGGGTATCATGCTGTAAAGAAGGATGTAAAAATAGTCAACTAATGAATATTAATGAGCAAGAGCAGCACATTCTTTTGGCTGAAGGAATCCTTAGCACTTCCCGTGTTAGAAGAATGTGTTATAATTTAAAAGAAAACACTCATTATTTTAATGTTCATTGTTAGCTATAATATTCTTTACAAGCATAATGTATCCCTAAGCAGTTTTTATGGAGTTCAGTAGTCTAGTTAAAAAGAGGAATGTCAAAAAAAAAAAATCAAAATTTCTAAAAATGGTTCCCAGGTAGGAGTTATTTAAAATCTACTTATGTATTAATATATACAAATACCAAATACAAACAATGTCAAAAAGCAAGAAACACAATCAAGCATTTAAAATGTTCTTGATTATTATTCAACTAAGAAAACACTGTTCTATTTTTCTTTTTTAAGAAAACCTTTCCTAAGTGAGCAGTCACTGAAATTACTGCTAATACAGCATAATGTATTTCGCAGTTTTACAAGTGCATCTTAATTTCTCCCGTATTTCTTCCCTTCTGCTTCTCCCGTTTATCCCATTGCACTGTTTTCTGATCTTTTCTGAACTGGCCATCTTTCTGTAGCTTCATCCTTATTCCTTGTCAGCCTGGGGCCTGGCTCCTTCTGTGAAAAGATCCTTGGTACGTATGTGACACCTCAACCCTTGTTTCAGCAGCAATGACTGGTGGAACCTTCTGGACTATGGATGCAGCCCCCAAAGCAATGCCTGGGTCCCCAGCACTGGCCCTCAAGTAGCTTTCTGCTTTGTGCTGTCCTTGTTGGACTGGCCTTGGGCTCTGTGTCTTGTGATTGGGGTTTGGCCAGAGATTGGGGTAGATAGATGGTAGGTGATGCCAACATTTCCTTTATTCTTTGTAACCCTTTTCTCTTTAGAATTAGGAGGGACAACAAAAGGGCACTCAGTTCTGTGCCAGGACTCTGAGAGGAGTGGGATGCGGTCGCCTCCTGGGAGCAGACAGGAAGAGTTTTAGATAGAGATGCAACCAACAGTGTCTACTTCCTGATTAAGACGCCGACACTTGGAGATTCACACAGACCAATGTTCCTCCGCTGGGGCTCACTGCAGCATTAGTGTCACACCCAAAGGTGTTCTGGATGAGTCTGGCCTACGCCCCTCTCTGTATCCATGAGTCAGAATCTCCATTGGAGCTTTAAACGAGGTTAGCATTTTCTTTACTACTAGAAGCCCAGTGTGCAAAATTGCACCCCCCCCCCACCTGTGCACGTACCACCCACCTGCCCGCCACCCCACTCGCCTGCCGGCCACCAGCCTTACTGCAATCAGAGCCTGTGGGCCACGGGGGAGGGACTGAGAGATGTTCCATCCACTTCATGGTGACCGATCGTTTGGTCGTTTCAGTCATGACATCTCTAGCCTTTTATTATTATGATATGAGCTTTCCTTGTTAGGGTAATACGCTTTGAGAATCTGAACAAAGGGGGCTGTTATGGGATAAAAGGTGTCACCCCCAAATTCATATGTGAAAGACCTAACCCTCTCCAGAATGTGACTGTATTTGGAGATAGGGTTTTTAAAGAGGTAATGAAGGTAAAATGAGGTCATAGAGTAGGCCCTGATCCACAGTGACCTCTTGTCATTATAAGAAGAAGAGATTAGGACAATCCCAAGGGAAGATCATGTGAAGACAGGGTGAAGATGGCTGTCTACAAGCCAAGAAGAGAAAGGTCTCAGAAGAAATCAGCCCTGCCCACACCCCAATCTTGGACTTGTCTCCGGAATTGTGAGAAAATCAATTTCTGCTGTTGAAGCCCCTCCGCTCCCCCAGTCTCTGGCACCTTGTAATGGGAGCCCTCGCAATGGACTACCAGGGGTAGAGTTGATTGTGTTTTCTAAATGAATTCGATCACACAACCCCTCCTTTACCAATAGAATTTTGTAATTTCCTGGCCACAGTGGTTGTCAGTGGTGCTCCTGTGGCAGACACCTCCGGGGATGGATTAGCAGATGCTGTGTGGTCTGCCTTTTACGCATATTCATACACCTGGGAGCTCGCTCGGCTCTGCCTCATAGCCACATTCACGAGCTGCAGCATGTGATGGGGTCCTAGTTTTGAACTTTGTAAGCTATGGAAGAATGATTTCTTCACAATACAATCTTAGTTGGAGTTCCTGGAAGTCAGAGGTGGTGTCTGATTTGTGTGATCTAAAGTGAATATAATAATTTGTAACTGGCTGACATTGGGAGGAAGATTTACATATGCATACATTACAGTTCTCTGTCAAAAAAGATGTGCTTTAAACTGATCACTTGAGCAGAAGTTTCTAAGGTCTCTTTTCCTTGATGAATGTGTCATCCTTCTGAAGGATGCTATCTCTTTAATCAGACGACCTGGACCAGGTGGCATGATGTAAGGGCTTGGGGATAAGGTGTTTGATCATTCCTCATGCACAGTTCCTTTTCACAAAGGTATTTCCCATTTTTTGGTTATAGATCTCACTATTGGTAACAGTAACTGTAGATTGTAGGATGGCTAATAAGAAAGAGAGAAAGTGCTATTTATTTATCAGAACACATGGCTGATGTTCCAGAGCTGCACTAATGTCAAGTGCATCTGGTAAGTAGTTCTGTAAGACTTTCATGGAGGAATAGAGAGTCTCTTAATAAAATGAAATAATTATTGTTATTGGAAGAGAAGAAGGGGCCAAGCTCCGTTTTTCTCTGGTCACTGTGACACTCACAGGGTCAAACAAACATCTCTAGAAAGGTCACAGCGCAGATTCATCCCAAGAAACGAGTCAGGAAAGAATTTTAATATCTGTTAGAAGAGAGAGAGAGAGAGAGAGAGAGAGAGAGAGAGAGAGAGAGAGAAGTTTAATGGAAAACAGTGCCTCAAGAAGGGGTGGCTGTGGTGGAGAGTGGAAACAGGGAGGGGCTGTGAGCATTGGGTTTTTAGATAGCAACTGAATCTGGCACCCAACATGTGGCCACGAGGACTGGCCAAACAGCCCAAAGCTGACAGGAACTACAGACACATGGAAATTACTAAGGAAATCAAGTTTCATGTATCAGTCTTTTGAGGGTCAAGCTCCAGTGTTCCCCAAACTCACCTTTGGATGCTTGTTAAAGTAGATTCCAAGGACGCTTCCCCCCACATTCAGATTTAGTCCATCTGGGGTGGGGACCCAGAATCTGCATTTTAAGCAGATGCTCAGGTGATTCCCATATAGTCAATCCTCAGACCTGGCGTGGGGACCACTGGCCTAGAAAGGCCTGTTCTGGGCAGGGGACGGGCCAGGCTGTCTCCTTGCTGCATAAAGCTTGCCAGGAAGCCCTGCAGCCTGGCCACGTGATTGACATAATACAGTAAACGGAACTTAGATGAGTCATATGTAAACGTATTAAGTTCAAATTTTTCATAAGCAACTTATCCTTTCCCAAAATCAGGTTATAATGGATTTTAGAGGGAGTCTTTGGGTTTGCTTGTCTGAAACGATAACAAATATAGTCTTGGGGGCGTTGCCACCCAAGCAGTGGATTCTGTGAGCACCGGAGCACAATCTTCGTTGACAAGCAGATGACTGATTTTGCTGGACTTCCCTACAAGGGCCCTGCGGTGTGTTACGCATTCCCTGGCCTCTTGTTTGGAATGCAGTAAACCAACTGCCTGTTAAAAGCCCCTCATTCACTGTAAACGTGTCCCAGGAGGTGATTTCTTTCTGTCCCACAGAGTTTAGAGTCTCTCCCGAGGAATGGGCCGCAATTTTTGCTAAATTAACTCTTCAGGTATTATCCCATCAGGATAGACTCAAAGAGGGGGGATCTTAATTGCTCACAGATTACAGAGTCAGCACGCTGTGGGACATTTATGCAATCTGTAGCCCTGTGTTTATCTTAATCCTGAAATGGTTTGGATTTTATGCAAAACTAGTTTTGTCCTGATCACTGCTGATAAAATGATGTAAGAAACTCACGAAGCTTTTCCGGAGGCTTATTGTTGTTTTATTAGTCTTTGAGATGTGGGGAGAAATTTTGTCACGGGCCAGCCTGTAAAGTCTCCTCATACATCGCACGTCATTAGTGTCTCGCAACGTCCAAAAGTTGCAAATACTATTGTCAAAATCTAAGTGGGAAAGAATTTTGGGGGGGAAGTCAAAATCCATTTTAAGCATTGTGAAACAATGCCGTTCTTCTATTAAATGTGTATTTATCAATGTAGCAAGTAGATAATTTGGATGCTTCTCTGCCTGCCGCAGGAACCAGGAAGGCACGTATCCACTCCTATGTGGATGACATAATCTTAATCTCACCCAGAGGAATGGGTGTTAAACCCCAGTGAGCCCATTGTCTGGTTATTATCAGAAAGGATCAGTAGCAATCATATGAAAATTAAAATTATTCTGGTTGGCCAAGATTTCTCCGAGTTGAGTTGAACTCTGTCCTAATTGGATAGTTCTAAACGAACCATTCATTCAGAGTTGAGTAAGACAATGAGTGTTCTGGGAAAAATATGAAGCTCTAGTCACATTAAAGACGACTTTTGTATTCTTGGGGCTACCTACTTGGGGTACCTAACGTCTTAGCGGGCTCATCGGAATTTAGAGCTATTGAAAATCAGAAATTCACCTGGGGCCATATTGGGGATTTAAAAACTATTGATATAGCCAACTAATATGACTTAACCTTGAAAAATTTCAGGCCAAAATTCTTTCTTTCTTTTTTGATCCAGAAATCTTGGCACCGAAACCCAAAATTCATCTAATTTAAATTAGCATTTGGCAAATTTTAAGCCCAGTTTTTTGAAAGCCTCTGGCCCTACATCTAGGCCAGTGGTTCTCATCTGAGAGTGCTCTCCTGCCTACTTCCAGGGGGTCGACCTTCCCCTCCCTTCTCCGCCCTTCCCTCACCCTCACCCTCACAAACCAAAGAATTTATGCCCCCTGCAGGTCAGTAATGCTGAGGTTGAGAATCCCTATTCTAGGCCATTCTGGTTCACACTGTGTGTGCTTCTGGTCAGGCATTCCATAAAGGCTTCTCTGTCTTCTCAGTAGCATTTCAGTTCTGCCTCTGGCATCAAAGACTCAGAGACTCCTCTTTAGGTGTCTTCATAACTTACTGACACTGAGTCCCTTGGCAGTGATGCCACCTCTAAAAACAATCTAACATTTGCCCAAAGGTCAACTGAGGTTTATTTGAGGGGGATGTCTAAGGGAAATTTTGCCTATTCATTCTTCTAGAGTCTCTAAAACTTTTCCCTGCGTTGAGTAGAATGAACAAAGAAACAAATAAGTCAACATCCAAATATTTCCTGATTTAGGTGGTGGCATGATAGCCTCCTGGGATGGGGGGAGTTAATGAAAGAGAACGGTAGAGGGCCATGTAAGCATTGGGATGATGATGAGTTAAGATTTCTCTTGTAGCTTTTTTTGCGGTGTTATTTAGGAAGCATTTATATGATGAGTAGTTCTGTGACTTCATACATCTTTAGTATAACTATATATCCTGCAACCTACCAGCGTGGAGTTCCTGAGAGAGGCAACACAAGGAAGAGACCAGGCCTGAGGCCAGGTCTACTTTCCTGTCCATTGAACTCCACCTCCTCCCCTCCCCCCACCCTGCCCCTGCAGGTGACACAGAACCACTAGACCAGAGCCAGCCTAAAGCTTCAGCTCTCCCCCCTCATCCCTTTCCCAGTTGCTCACTCGGCTCAGATCCAAAGCTCTCTTAAGGGAAAGGTACCCCAAGTCCCAAGTGTTCCCTTCCAAGGAAGGCAGATGAATCTGGAGTTTTCTGTACCCTGCAGCTCCCTTCTTGAGATTCTGCAGGATGGAACAGGTGAGCACAGGGCCAGGCAGCCCCTCCCAGAAGCCCACATGCAGAGTTTGGGTTGAGGGGACAGGAAGAATTTGGGTGGCATCAACATTCGAGGTGAGGACTTTCATTACTTACTGCTTTTCATATAAATATGCCAGAAATACAGTACCTGGAAGTGAAATTAATCTCTTCCTGGAATATAGTAGCTGGAAATGAAATTAATCTCCTTTCAATGAAGTTGGCTGCTTCCTTTTACCAGGAAGCCAGTGTCAGCGAACGGAAGCCTGTTGGAGTGCGCAGTTGCAGTGACTAATTAAACCCAGATGCCTGCCTCTTAATTGGTTTTGATCTGTCTTTTACCTTGAATCTTTCTATAGGATTTAATAATGTAAGACAGCCCTCCTCCTGAGAACGTGAGCAGGGTAGAAATGATAAATAACAGGTAAAAAGAAGAGATATGAAACTTTAAAGTTGATGCCCTTTTAATAACATGATACTAATACAGAGCCTTTGCTAACTGTGGAATGAGTAACTAAATAAGGGAATCATTTGAGTATCTTGTCTAGGGCGGTGGTGGTTCCCATAGATATGAAAGGCCCAGCATTGCTTTCTTTCTCGTTGGCTTTGCTCATCCGTCATGGACTTGACATTCTCCACGTCCTTTGTCTTAGTGCCTCTTCTCCCTTCTCCAAATCTGCTTTTACCCTGCCTAAGGCTTGATAATCTCAAAATAACAAACAAACCTAAAATAGGTTAATTCCTTTGCAAAAAAGTATGCCCCTTGATTGGCCCTATGCTGTTGTAAGGTAGACCAGGCATTACAGGAGGGCAGAATCCGTGTTCAGCCCCTTGACTTCTGAGCTGATTGGTTTTAAAGGTGCCACTGTGGACGGGGCCCTCCCTTTCCTGTCCTTAGAGTCTTCCCTTTCCATTAATTCTTTTCTACCTGCCACAGGAACCTTAGGGATTAACCCATCTCCGTTTAGTCTGGTGCTTTTCCTATAATGGTTTCCAAAACCATTTGAAGTTAAGCTCTGGCCATTGTTACTTAAACAGAGTGAAGTCACACTAATTTGGATCTCCTGGTTATTCACCTTCAGTTAACTAAAGTATCATCTTTTGTCAGATGCGCAGAAAGGGTTTTCTAAGTCAGCATTTACTAGAGTGTGCTTTTTGGAACACTGATCCTATTAGATGCTGGAAAAGACAGTTTTACCATCAAATAAACAACGTTTGGAAATCACTGCTTATTGTGCATTGCTCATAAGAGGTCCAAAATGCACATTTTTGGTATTGTACAGTCTCAGAGAATTCTTGCAAGTTAAAATTTATTTAAGTTTAACTCTGGGTTCCCCAAATGTATTCAACTAAACCTCCTCCTAAATATCAACTAACAACATCGTACCCAACACCATTAAAAATGAGATTCTGGGAGAGTTAACCTACCTCAGAGCTGAAGAAGAAGAAACTCAATAAGGATGAAGAATAGATGGGTTCTCCCAGCCAAGGAGTTTTGAACCTCTGATGGATAAGAAATGCCAGTGGGAAAAATCAGTGATCTCTTTAACATTTTCTCTGCAAAATGACCTTCTTTAAAACCATGCTCTGAGAACCAAACATGAAATAAATGGTGCCAGATAATTTTTTATCAGAAATTTAATAATTGCCCTGCTTCTAAATGTCCATTTTTATTCATCATAAAAATTCATGTGTTCTTAGATTTTCCCCAGAAGGAAGTCTTAGAAACTACACCATCATTATTATTATTTACTAGAGGCCCGATGCACAAAATTCGTGCCTTGGCCCTTGCAGCCTCGGCCAGCCCTCCAGCCCCGGCTTCATCCAGAAGGTTGTCTGGATGGTTGTTCTGCTGTTCAGTCTAATTAGCATATTAGCTCTTTATTATATAGGATTCCTGCATTCACATTAAGTGCTCTTTGTTTCTGGGGTCAGTTATCCTCAAGTGAGAACTTCCTGGCCTGCAGACAGGGTTACAGTGGGCTCTTAAGGAATAGTCCTTCAGAGAGCAAGTGGTTTGAAGGGACTTGACGATGTTCTTTCTGTCACCCATGGATGTTGCTAATTAACAATGGAGATTACTTATTTTTAAAAAAATATATTTTATTGAAATTTTACAGAGAGGAAGGGAGAGAGAGAGTTAGAAACATCGATGAGAGAGAAACATCAATCAGCTGCCTCCTGCACACCCCCTACTGGGGATGTGCCCGCAACAAAGATACATGCCCTTGACCAGAATCGAACCTGGGACCTTTCAGTCCGCAGGCCGACGCTCTATCCACTGAGCCAAACTGGTTTTGGCAACAATGGAGATTATTGACTGCAAAGGCAAGTCCACTGAACTGGCAATGCCTGGTCATCATGAACATGAACTTGGAGTCAGACATTCAAAGCCCAGTTTCATCCCCTGCTACTTCTTGGGCGCTGTTCTTAGCTCCTCTGAGCCATGGTGTTCTACCTGAGACAGAGGGAACACTAGAGGCGCTCACCTGCGGGAGCACGGGTGAGGACTGAAGGAGTGTCTGGCTGTATTCGTTCCCCGGGGCTGCCATCACAACACAGCCCAGACCCAGTGGCGTAAACAGCAAAAATGTCTTGTCTCCCAGGTCTGGAAGCTGGAAGCCTGAGATCAAGGTGTTGGCCCCTTCTGAGGGCTGTGAGGGCGAATCTGCTCCAGGTCTCTCCTCGCTTCTGGCGGCCTTGGTTTATAGATGGTGTCTCTCCCCCTCCTCCCCCCACCCCCGTCTCTTCATATCATCTTCCTTCTAGGCATGTCTGTGCCTAAATTTCCCCTTTTATAAGGGCACTATTTATCTTGGGTTAGGGCCCACCCTAACATCTTAACTTCATTAACGTAAAAACTCTACCTCCAACTGGGATCACACTCTGAGATTCTGAGGGTCAGGAGCCCAACTTCTCTTTTCTGGGGGAGTACAAGTCATCCCAGAACGGTGCCCAGGAGATGCTAATAACACAGCAGATGGTAAGCACACGTTGAATTTCATTAATTATTACTAGGCTAATCTTTACAAAATTGCTGATATTTGGCCATTTTCCCTACAAAAATGGAAAGATGTAACATATTTTTCTTTGCTTCTTTCCAGCAGTCTCTCGCTGGATGCTCTCTGCTGGGCAGCTCGCGTGAGGCGGGCGGGGGTAAGGCAGGAGAGGCCTCTGTGATGACTCGCTTCGCGGCTTCCATCCAGAGGTGCTCTTCTCCTCGCTCGGGACCTTCTTCTGTAGTCATTACCTCCTGAATGCAGTAGATAGGCTGTGAGACTACTGGTTTACCTGTCAGGACCTCTCTCGTAAGGGAATCTTCCAAGGTCCGGGGAGAGACCTCCAACAGCTTATTCACATCGACATGTATTTTTGTAAAATTGGCAGAAATAAAATATTTAACCCCAGTCACTTAAGACCACTGTCTGTACTCCCCACCTTCTCCTCTGCTACACGTTCCCTCATCCAGAGTCATTGGAGTAGCCCTGGACATTTTTATAAAAAGACTTTATTGTTTTAGAGCAGTTTCAGGTTCAAATCTTTGTGCAGAGATTTTCTCTATACCCCCTGTCCCTACACAGGCACAGCCTCCCCCACTATCAACATCCAAGTGTATACTTGTAGTAATCAATGAATCTACACCGACACATCATAATCACCCTAAGCCTGTAGTTCACATCAGGGTTCACTCTTGGTGTTGTGCATTCTATAGATTTGGACAAATGTGTAATGATAGGTCCCCACCATCCTAGCATCATGCAGGAGAATGTCACTGCCCTAACAATCCTCTGGGGTCCACCTAGTCTTTCCTCCCTCCTCCCAGCACCTGCATCCACTGACCTTTTTACTGTCTCCAAAGCTCGGCCTTTTCCAGGAAGTCATATAGCTACAATCATACAGTATGTAGTCTTTTCATTGGCTTCTTTCACGTAGTGACATGCATTTAAAGGTTCTATCATAAATCATTTTTTTTTTTAACGCCGAGTAATAGTCCATTGTCTGGATGGACCACTGTTTATTTATCCAGTCACCTACTGAGAGCATCTTGGTTGCTTCTGATTTTGGTATTTATGAATAAAGCTGTATAAAGCCCTGGGCAATTTTTCGATAACTCGAAGTGAAGGTGAGATAGGAGTACATTTACCTTGGGTGCAGTGGGATACACGGTATGATTCACAGTCACCTCCACGTGTCGTTGAGCATTGCTAGCTATCCTGGTGCAGGAACGCTCTGGACATACTTGCACCACTCACTGTGCTGCCTCATGGCCTTGAGGTTTTGGGTGGAGGCCTCCCTGCAGTGTGTTCTTCGCCTGTTCCCCGAAGTGGGAGGGAGTGGGGAGGAGAAACGGGGTTTGACATGTATGGGACCAGAGGCCAGTTGGTGAAAATTTCATCAGCTGTGTGACACTGAAAGTGGGAAGTTTGGTTCTTAGCAACACCTACTCAAATGGAAGTTCTGTCTGGTCAGGAATATATCCATTAATGCAGCATCTCTCTGTCAACTGTGCCAGAGGGAAGACTGAACTATCTTTCCGTTCTATATGTAGACTTTATACAACTCTTTTGTCTTAAGAAGAGGTGATTAAAGAACACCCAGCCGAAAAATACAGGAAAAGAGTCTTATTGAGCTATGTTAGTTATTTATTTAATAAAAATATTGGTCATTGTTAGACTTCTATGCTCTGTGTGGTATTTGTCAGTTTCAATTATATATTTTTTTGAGATTTTTTTTTCTCAATTATATATTAAATACACTCCCATACCAATTCTACATTTACAACTTTTTTTTTTTCTTAAAAAGAGACTATAAGATTGTAGAGTCTTCCAGCCCTCAGAGACTAGATCCTTCCATGCCCCTTGGCTTTTTAAATCTTAAGATCTGACTGCTTTTTATGGCATCTGACCAGTTCTTTTTGGCACATTCAGGTCATTCTCATACCCAGTAATAAAGTGAGTATTATTATTCGAGGCTCTTGACTTGCAGAGAAACTAATGATGGCAACGTATAAAGGAAGATGTGCTCTAAATAGTCATCTCTCTCAGTCTCACCCCATCTGAGCACATCTGTGGACCAAGGTATTTCCTGTGCGTGCTGAACATTGTAGTTTGAATGGTAGATCTGTACTTTTGATTCTTAAAAATAATCTCTCATCATATAATTAAAAACATTGTGATTACACTCATGGAACGATCCAACAGTGCTTTATAATTCTGCAAAACTATGTTTTGTTAATGTTAAGATAAATTCATAGTCTTTTATTATAACAGAAGCTAGTTTTGCTCCAGTTTTAAGTAGGGGGTATTTGACTGTTGTTAACTATATTTTTATTTTTTTTTAATAAAATTTTTCTATACTTGCTTTTTAACATATTAGATTGCTGAGAACAGTTGTAAATAATGACATTATTTATCTTCGGAACATGCTGTTAAGACTGGGCCTATTTCACTGTTGGTAGAGAGTTGATGTAAATTTCTAAGCAGCTCTGTTCCCA
Source organism: Myotis nattereri (assembly GCF_964212035.1). Taxonomy (NCBI): domain Eukaryota; kingdom Metazoa; phylum Chordata; class Mammalia; order Chiroptera; family Vespertilionidae; genus Myotis; species Myotis nattereri. Next base: position 94,447,585 of record NC_138081.1, on the reverse strand, counting down.
AAACTCCACTTTTGTTGTCATTTATTTGTAATTTGGGATTCAATTCAGTTATTTTACTTGATCTAAACACATTTCTCTGATTTTGGGTGGGCAGTCTTTGCTGCAGAAAGATGAGAATTTGCATATTTTGCTTCTAAATAGAGCCATAATAAAGGATTTTAGACCCTTAAGTGGCTAGTTTAAGTGGGGAATAGCTAGGAAAAAGGCTGCTGCCTTTTCATTCTGTGAGTTTCCTGAGTATTGTTGAATGTTGGGGCAGCCAACCGTTGTTGACAGCAATGAAGGGAACAGTCAGTGCATTGTTCTGTGTCTGGACATTTAAACGTCGGCTCCTGGTCCTCTCCCCAGTGTTGACCGCATGTGGTGTACATGTTTCACCTCATGCCTGTACACAAGAAACATCAAAATGACGGAGCAGGTGAGGATTGCAAATCATAAGACTCTTGGAAAACATTTTCCGGCATTGCTTTCAATTGTGCAAATCCTATGGAGTTGTCCTTAAATTATGCAGATTGTGTTATAAAAAGAAAATGACATAAGAACTATGTCAGTGTCACATCAAAATGAATGACTACAATGCCATATAAAAGAAAAACAACTTTTAAACTTGATTTCATTGACAACATGCTTTTAGGTATGAAACACTTCTCATTGCACAGGCCTCACTGGAGTTCGAAAACACAAGACACAGCATATCCCAAACATCCCTGAAGGGCTGAAGTGTAATCATCCATGTTTTCAACCTTCAGCTCCTTCCTGAGCCACTGCTATGCATGGTTTTCAGCACCACAGACGCAAGGGTCAGCGCAGAACTGGGGTCCTTCCTCTTTCAGCGTGATGGAAAACAAATCAGTGACCAAATGCATATGTAATACTAGAGGCCTGGTGCATGAAATTTGTGCCCTGGGAGGCGTTCCTCAGCCTGGCCTATGCCCTCTCACAGTCTGGGAGCCCTCAGGGGATGTCTGACTGACGGTTCAGCCAGCAGTCAGACATCCTTAGTGCTGCCATGGAGGCAGGAGAGGCTCCCACCACTACTGCTGTGCTCGCCAGCTGTGAGCCTGGCTTCTGGCTGAGCAGCGCTCCCTCTGTGGGAGCACACTGACCACCAGGGGACAGCTCCTGCATTGAGCGTCTGCCCTCTGGTGGTCAGTGCGCATCATAGCGACCGGTTGTTCTGTTCGGTCGATTTGCATATTAGCCTTTTATTATATAGGATAAGCATCACACCAATAAAGAAAAATAAAGCAGGGTAAGGGGGGAAGAGACTGAGGGGCATGGTACTTCACAGAGTTATCTGAGAAGGCTTCTTGAAGGTGGTGATATTTGAGTTAGAGAACCTATGTGCATGAGGGAGGGAATTGTGTGGTTCCAAGAAAAGAGCTTTCCAGATGGAGGGAACTCCAAGTGCAAATGTCTCAAGGTGGGAATAAGCAGGGCTTGTTGAAGGAATAGCAAAAAGCTGGTGTGCCTGGAATGAAGTAAGTGATGGGCTGAGTATGTAGGGCGTGGTGATATAGGGGAAGCTAGGTGTGCTTTGACCTTCAGTTTAAAGAGATTGCTGTGCTGGCTGGCATGGCTAAGCGGTTGAGCATCTACCTATGAACCAGGTGGTCACAGTTCAATTCCAGGTTGGGGCGGGTTGTGGGCTCCATCCCGGGTGGGGGCATGCATGAGGCAGCCAATCAATGATTATCTCTCATCATTGATGTTTCTGTCTCTCTCTCTCCCTCTCCCTTCCTCTCTGAGATAAATAAAAATATAATTTTTTTAAAAAGATGGCTGGTTACCCTTTGGAGAGGATGTTGTGGACAGGCAAGCACAGGAGGAGTGTTTATCCATTAGTGTTTGCCGAGAAACCATCCCAAGATGTAGCAGCTTAAAGCATCAGCCATGCATTTCAGTAGCTCACAAGTGTGTGGCTCAACAACCTGGGCTGGACTAGGCAGGCAGCCTCCGCTGTGCTTCAATGTTTCAGTTCAGCGGAGCATGGTATTCATAGGTATTCATAAAATGTTGTGTGGTTAGAAGGCTTCATGGAGGGACTGAGCCTTGAGCTGTCTCTGAAAGTTGTGGTGGGTTTGAACAGATGGGTGAGGGCGTTCTTGGGGAGGGGCAAGCATGAAAGAAGGAAACACAGAGTGAATGGAGATGGGGTGTTGGTGATGGAGTGGGAACCAGTCCGACTAGTGAATGATGACTCTGGGGCGGTGCGGCTAAGGTGGTCGGGTATGGCCAAACTTTGGGGAGACTGGACTGCAAGAGGATTTCAACTCTGAGGTGGAAGGAAATAGCCATGGAAGGCTTGTGAGCATGTAGGTGATAAAGGAGAACCATGGCATTGTATTAGATGACGAGGACTGTGGGAGGAGGTGGAGGCTGCCCACCCACTGGAGAGCATGGCTCCGAGAAGGCCCACCCTGGAGTGATCACCACAGGAATCAGGAGGTGGATATGCAAGCCAACTTGTAAGGTGAGGCAGAAAGATGTGCTGACGATGATCAGATGTGGGAGGGCAGGGGACATGTTTATAAAAGGTGGTCCTTTATGGCAGCATCTCCTAAAGGTGTGTTCTCTGTTCCATAGTATAATAATTGTACTGTTGATTAAGTTCTCATATCATCATAACGATGGTCAAAGATATAAACCCCAGGTATTCAGAAGGAAGGGACTTAATACAGGGGAATACTTAGCTTTCAGAGAGACAGGAGGTTGTGGTGTCTCCAGGAAACGATCAGATGCAACTGCCTCCAGCACAGATGGTGGTTCACTGAAAAGTCCCATGTTTGCCAAACCCCTGACTTGCCCCCCAACCCCAACTGCCGGAGGAGCAGTATTATGATGACAGCTTCTCTTTGCCTTCCAAGCCGCGGTGAGCGCTCCTCCAGGGTGGAATCTGACTGGGTGCCCTGCAGGCAGAGGGTCTAGCTGTAGGTATTAGACTCCAGCTCCACAACACGGGGGGCCAGGAGGAAATGGTGCTGAGCAATCAACAGCCCACCGGACTCATGTGGGTCCTTCCTTCCTCTCAAGTCCAATGCCAACTCCTGCAGAGATCCCTGCCCTATTTTACAAGACTCCTTTGAGCAGAGTTTGGTTAAAATCTCCTCTTGGCACTCCCATAATCAGTTGCAAAGAATAATTTAATTTTATTTTAAAGACCACTCAGCAGTTTTTCTTCTTGTTTTCTATTATGGAGCAAGACTGGATAAAAAATTACAGTGAAATAACTTATTGATTTGCAGGTAGACTCACTTGTACTTGCCTTATATATTTTTTTCAGCATATATATCTATACATTTATCAAGTAGTGATGGGAATGTATAACTTGCTAGTTAATTGAATCTCCAACTCCTCAAGCATGTGCTGCAACATCAAAACACATACAGAGATGGGATCTCTTGTTCAAAAATACTTTTAAAGAGCTCAATAGGCACTCTCTAAAATAAAGTTCATAAAAAACCAAGAGAGGTAAATTTCTGGGGTGTATTCTTGAGTCCATTTTGCTGTTTTGTTTGTCAAGACTGCTCAGTGGTCATTCATGCACTGCCTCACCAACCCTTATTCTCTGTTTTTTCATTCTGCAAACATTTATCAGGGTCTGTTGTATGCCAGAGATTATGTTAGAAGGGGGAAGATAAAGATATGGCCTTGACTCGTCTTTAATGTGAAGTATTCCCATTTAAATTCATCTTCCTCACCACTTCAACATTTCTGTGTGTATTCTCCTGTCCTTTTCTGTGAGATAGAGTGGATGGGTTGGTTATATGCTAGGCTGGAAAAATAGATTCCTGTTGAGTGAGAACCATGGGGGTGGGTCCTGCTAGACAGACAATGGCCATGATCCCAGATTTTGGTCTATTGGTTTAGGGTCTTTCTCTCATAGCTGGTCTCCACTCAGGACACTATGTCCAAAGGCTCCCCCACCCACAGCCTTGCATTTCGGCACATGAATTTTTTGTTTTCAATTCTTTTTTTTTCTTTTTTTTTAAAATATATTTTTATTGATTTTTTACAGAGAGGAAGGGAGAGAGATAGAGAGTTAGAAACATCGATGAGAGAGAAACATCGATCAGCTGCCTCCTGCACATCTCCTACTGGGGATGTGCCCGCAACCCAAGTACATGCCCTTGACCGGAATCGAACCTGGGACCCTTCAGTCCGCAGGCTGACGCTCTATCCACTGAGCCAAACCGGTTTTGGCTGTTTTCAATTCTTAACCATAAGGTTACTTCTCATAGCAACCAGGTCTAGTACGTAGGTTTTTAAGCTTAACAAGAGTATCTCTCTCTTTTTTTTTTTTTTTAAAATAAAAGATTTTGTTTTCAATGGAATGATACATAAAAGAGATATGCTTAGAGCCTGGGGTCCTGGAAGTATTGTCCAGCCCCTGCCTCCTCCCCCAAGGCAGCTCTTGAGGAGGCCCTGAGCGGGGTGTGAAAGCATGGGGTGTGGAGGGAAGATTTACATGGAGCATTTAGGTGTGGGTTTTCTTTCTTGGAGTCATTGGCTAAAACACTTAATTCCTGAGAATCTTACTTTCATCATGTTTATACTTTTTCTATAAAATAATATTGCCTTACCTGTTCATACCTTAAAAGATCTTGTACTTAAGGTTCTTTTTCTAGGGAATAATTTTTAAAAAGTAAAAATTCTCTGCAAAAGAGAGAAGTTTTGCAAATGCTAATTGCTGCATTCAGATTACAAGCACTTCCCTGAATTCGATCAATATTTGTTGATTTTTAAAAGTGTTTTAACAAAGGTATGGGTGCCTATAATTATTTTTAGCTACTGTACATATTTCCCATTGTCACTTTTTTAGTAAACAATTCCCAAGGCTGGTGTATTAAGCAAAAACAATATAAATGTGAATAGCAACTCATGTTAAATGAGAAATGGGTGCACACTATGGTGTATTTTGTGCTTTCTCTGTGGGATGCTTTGAAAGCATATTGCTGACTGAAAAATAAAAGGTGTTATATTTGTCTTTATTTTTCATGTTCTATATCTGAAAGCTGTACCCAAAATGCCCAAAGACCAGGATAATGGAGGTTCATTTATGTATTCAGCCCTTTATGCCCTGCAATAGAATTCAATGGGTGAATGTATTTTGCATGATTTTCCCATAGAGCATGCTGTGTTTAATAGCATCTGGCACATCTCGGAGAGCCCCACCGCATATCATGAGGTGTTTAAATCGTATTGAATACTTTATAAAAGCAATTTCCATTCTGTTGTGTTCTTTTTGCAGATGGTGATCTGGAACAGTTAACGTGATAATACTCTTTACTTTACTTATTTGTGACTTATCACTGTTGTAGATGAAGAAACAACATTTACGGATCACTGTTTCTATTCCCTGGTTTTGAGGCTGACTTCTCCTTAGACAATACCCGGGATTTCACATTTAGGTCTCTAGTGCCAAATGGAAGCTAGCAGTTGTGTATGTGGACTTGATTTGTATCTGTAATAGTCAAGTAGAGCGCTTGATTTAATAATGACTGGTACCTACAGAGACCAATGAACTTGATTCTTCAGGTAATGGAACCAACACAAATACCCTTTGAAGAACGTGTCTGTTTTACCCAATTTCAATGCCCATGAGCACTCACTTATTCAACGGACATTGAGGAAAGCGGTTGGCTCTGTGGGGCTGCACGGTTAGTAAGACACACTCCTGGCTTTTGGGGGTGACATAATCAAGCCAGGAGGAGTTACTCCACACTAACAAATATTTATCAAATGTCTTCTTTGTGCCAGGCATTGTATTACTCAAGACAGTACAATGATATTTTATTTAGAATATTTCAAGGTAACTCACAACATATCCAATTTGAAGCTTGAAGGGGGGTGGGGGGATAGAGCCTTTGAAAGTCACTGTTATAGACTCAATGGCCTTAGTTGTCCAATAGCCCACCAAATAGAGTCTACATTGCTAAACTAGGCATCCTGGTCGGTAAGCCAACCACTATACCTTAACCCAGCCGTGGGCAAACTACGGCCCGCAGGCCGGATCCAGCCCGTTTGAAATGAATAAAACTAAAAAAAAAAAAAAAGACCGTACCCTTTTATGTAATGATGTTTACTTTGAATTTATATTAGTTCACACAAACACTCCATCCATGCTTTTGTTCCAGCCCTCCGGTCCAGTTTAAGAACCCATTGTGGCCCTCAAGTCAAAAAGTTTGCCCACCCCTGCCTTAACCCATTCACCAATCATTTACCAAAGACATCTCTAACTTCCTGCTTTCAAGATGTAGAGGCTAACGTTTTGAGCTGGGGGAGAGAAATAAAACCAATATGTTATGTTTCTTCTAATTCATTGAAAGGAATATGGAGATATTTACATTTGAATGATAGTCTCTTTAAATCTCACAACGTATATATTCACATACCAAGTTAAGTGCTAAGATGCTTTATAAGTGTAAAGTGTAACCATATCACAAATATGCACACACATTTTAATATAAGTTTACGTGTTTCTATAGCTCTCAAATGTCTGCTGTTAGGTTCTATAGCCAGGTGTTTACTGAGTTTGTGCAGCAGAGAATAGAGAAGAAAAAAAATCTGTCAACTTTCATCCATTTGTTCACGTCATCATTTAGTCTTTAAATAATATTTATGCACTAATTCATATAAATGTTTAAAGAGTGTCTATTATGTACTAAGTACTGGGTGTTGGAAAGAGAAATGAATTAGGCAGCATCCCTACCCTCAGGTGCATGAAAATAAATGCCTTTAATACAATGTGATAAGAGCTCTGCTGAGGTAAGCAATGGGTAGAGTGCTTTCATGGAAGCTGGGAGACGACTTCTGCCTCGGGGGCCTGGTAAGTGGTGGTGACTATATGAGTGAAGCTTCTTCAGAAGAGGGGATGGAAGACATGAGACAAATCAGATATCTCCAGGAAAACAGCAGGAGTGGGAGGGCTTGGATGAGGGCACTATGGCTCAGTGTGTGCGTGAAGGCTCATAGGCCCAAAGGCTCTCTCTAGTGTGGCTGAGGGGGGTCATTTGATTAGAGTGTGGATGATTGGAGATGATGGGCCAGAGATGAGAGGCCAGATCATGAAGGGTGTGTGTGTGTGTGTGTGTGTGTGTGTGTGTGTGTGTGTGTGTGAGATGCTGAAGAGTTTGGGCTCCAAGCAGTACTCTAGGCAATGGAGCGCCAACAAAGGGTTTTAATCAGTTCCATAATCATACCTTCACTTTATAATGGCGCCTCTGGTAGTAGTGCCAAGGATAGATTCAAAGGAGTCCATTTGCAGACAAGAATTTAGTCAGGAGAGTCTGATGAAAGTGCAGTTAGTGAAGAAGGTCCAGAAATGAGGGACTTTAGAAAAGGGGGCATTATATTGGGGTGAGTTGAATGAGGAGTGGGGGTGAGAGAGAGGAAGGTCGTTAGGATGAATGCCAGATTTTGGAAAACCAGTGGGATGCAGTGCCATACTTAGCAGGGAGAGGAATGGGAAGAGAAATGATATTTGGCTGCAGATGATGCATTTAGTTTTGTTTCTGTTGAGGGTGAGGTAATGTTGGACTATGTGGAGGGGCGTCCTGGGGGCAGTTTTTGGAATGTGTGACTCGCTGTACCAGGCAGATGGGAACACGACGATGAAAAGAGCATGAGTTCCTATGAAGAATTCACAATCCACTAAAGGAGTCAGCGTCCACACTCCAGAACAGTGCACGCCAAGGCTAACCCTGAGCTGAGACAGAAGACATTCCACTTGTCCCTCTGCTGCCAGCCTCTCCACAGCACTCATCCTCCTGGAAATGCTGTCTCCAACCCTGGCTGGACTATGGGTCACATATTCAATTATGTCCCTTCCCAGGTAAAAATCCCTGTGATGGCTCTCAGTTACCCTTGGGGTAACTCCCACACTCCTCAGCCTGTCTGTCAGTGAGAGCTCCTCAGGGCTCATGTTCCACACCCTCTTGCACACCAATAGTTGGATCCAGTCCACTCCACAGGCTGCCATTGTGCCTGTGAGCCCACATTCCTGAACTTGGCTAATACGTTTTCTTGGCTTGGGCAGGTGTCCCCAGCTGCTCTGTGGGGGTAGTTTTGATCACCAATACTCAGCCTTGACCTCTGCTGCATCTGGAATGACTCCATAATAGGAGAATAGATGATGAGGAGTGGATACTGGAGGACCTGGGTTCTAGTCTTGGCTTAAAGCTTTCCAAATCACATGGTCTACAGTCAATCACTCAGTGTCTTTAGAATAGATTTCTTCATCCTTAAAATGGAGGTGAAAATGCTCTTATAGTTTTCCCTGGGAGATGAAGAAGTTCAGAGTGATAAATAGACGTAAAGTAACTTGTAAATGAAGTGCTTTATAAATGTATTTTATATAGACATTTCACTTTAGGCACTGAAGTGTCTATTTCTAAATAATAAGACAAAATGTACAATTAATGATATCTTTCCATTGCAAACCTTTTTTCTTCCTGAGAAATTTTTGATGAATATATACTGCAAATCGGGAGGTGCCATCTATCACCAACCTACATCGATCACTTACATTGTACTTGGTGCCCTGCTAGGTACTGAAAATTTATCATTTATTCTCTCCTTTTGGAGATGGTGTATTTGTATGTCACAACTGCCTGGGCTACAAATTATGTTCTCTTATATTTCAGGGAAATTCAATTTTATCTCAGATTCCATAACTAACTTTTACTTAGGTTTGGCTGCACAATGGGTAATAGATAATTTCTTGTACTTTTGCTGGATAGTCCTCAAATATTTATGATCCGTTATTCTTCTCTCCATGGTAATTTGATGGCACTTGGAAGATCCCTCAGTGAGGAGACTGCAGCCGGAATGACGGTGATGAGTAGCTCCTTTGACATTCGCATTAAACTTTTTATCTGCTGTCCATGCATCTGCAAAAGTGAACGCACTAACATGGGGGGAGAAGCGAAAATGGGCTACTTTGCAGATACGCATTTGAATGTGTCATCTGAAATGCAAGTCCTCATTGGGCCTGGATGGCTGCTGTAAACTTTCCTTGTTCCTCTGATCGACCAGAGCTGTTGCATCTGAAATAATTCTTTTTTCTTTTGTATATTTCTGCACCAGCAAATACACAAAATGCTTGCACATCCCCATTTTCTGAAAAACCCACATTTTATCCCTCATTTCTACCCCCTAAGCACTGACCTTTAGCTGCAAACATCAGTTAGCAACATTAATAGTGGTACTTATATTACTACTGCCATTGGTATTTAGCAAACATTTCATGCATCAGGCTCTGTGCAAAGCTCTTTACTCACATTATCTCATTTATTCTTCAGAACATAGGTTGGTAAGAACAACTATATTAATTGACAGGGACTGTGGTATCCTCCATGACAGTGAAGCATGGAGAAGTTAAATAATTTGGCTAAGGTCACCTACCCAGCTTGTGACAGGGCGAAGTCTAAAACCCAGGACTCTCTGATTCTAGAAACTGGACACCTAAACACCGATTCCCACCGTCTCCTGAGGCTTTGCTTCCTGCTTACATTTCTCCTTGCAAACCTACCCTACCCTTCAAAGAGTGATGCATTAGTTTACAGCACATGTTTCTTTTCTCATATCCTTCCCTCTGCCCAGTTCAATCCCAGCATGCACCACTTGAAAGCAAAGTGTCTGAACTGGAGGGCTTTGAATGTGTGACCCGGCGTGATGAGTGGCCTCCTATACCCTTGGGGCTGGCAGGCCTGTCCTGGGGTGGCTGGTGGCTCTGGCTACCACTGGCTGTGAGCAGCCCTGGTTTGCCCGGTGATGTACATAGATACGCATGCCATTCTATGTATGTGATGTGATAAAAGGTTGGGGGCCTGGTAGGGCCTATGGAAAGCCTGTCTCCTCCAGGGAGACTTCAGAGAGGTTCGGCTGCTCAGATCTCAGCATTATATTCTTTCTCACTGACTCAGCTCTTCAAGGATCATTGTTCACCTTCACTGATCTTTCTAGATTCTAGAATCTGAGTGTTGACTTCAATTAGAGTAAAACTTCCTGAGGGCAGTGCGAGGCACATGGGAGTTGCTTGTGGGTAGGCGAGCATTAGAAATAAATAAGCAAGTAAGCTTTTGCCCTGTACAATGACCTGCTATTACCTTGTGACTAGGTTCCCAAGTCAAACTGAAATAGAAAACTGAAATAATTATCTGGACAATTTAGCAAGAAAATAGTGGCAGGCTAAACGCTCCAGATAATGTGTGACTGGTTCCCTGATCACTTCGATGAGGGGGATCTGAACCCTGTTTGCACACCTGGTCCTATATCCAGGGTGTTCCCCAAAATGTCTGTGCACTTTAACAGCTGGTAGCTCAGTTTTGAAAGTGAAATGCATGTGAATAAACACTGCCTTTGTCATTATTCAAAGTGTGTGTGTGCGTTTTTGGGGACACCCTCTATTAGGACGCAGCTGTCAGCCCTGCAGGAGAGGGCTCTGCTTCTTTATCCAGAGAATTCCTCTAAGTCCTTTGGGCAGCCTGGCCCCTGGCGGTCCAGTACACTGTACAACCATGCGTCACCCTGTCTGCAACTCCCCTTGACCACGCTGTTGGGGAACCAGGTAGCCATCTGAAAACAGACCCGTGACGCTCCTTGAAGGAAGTGTTCACATGTGGGGAGCATTACAAAATGGCAGGAGCGACACTCCACGTGGCCTGGATAAAATGCTTTCTTTACGGAACCATCTCAGGGGCAACAGTCGTCCGTCCAATTAAGGCACCAAAGACCATGTCACCAATAGCAAGCAGCAAAGGACATGACGATGACGACGACATGGAGGCATCTCTTTCTCCCTGAAGGCAGGCTCTTTTGTGCTGGAGACTCCATAGGTGGGAGGCACAAAGGGAGACAGCGCAGCACGCGGGCTCTTCCATTCGGGAAGAGCGGCAGGGGGTGTGAGAGAGGGGCCCGAAGGGGAGGAGACAACCTTGTGCCTATTTCTCAGGAACACACAGACCCGGCCTCTCTCCGTGTAGCCGTTTGCATCCCCACGCACACTTCCCTTCCTGCCCACTCCTGCGCTGGGGTATTTCCTCTTGGATTTCTCAGTTCAGTCTGTGGGTGTTGGTACAAGCCAAACAGATCCTTCCCCCACTTAATAAACCCAGAAGAGGCATGGGGGGGGGGGCGTCCCTTATAAATATCTAATAGCCACCTCTGGGTAACACTTAGCCATTTTAACTCCCTGAAAGTGATGTTATTTTGAGGGTCTCCAATTGTATGATCATGAAAGGAGCCCCGCGGAGGCTGTGCAAATGGAAGGGGGTAATGCATTTAACATGGCTTTTCTTCGGACCACTCTTTCATCAACTATTGATTTGATTGCAAAAGCCTTTAGTCAGGGCAGGAATTCCACTGGTAACAATTAAATTTTCAAGAGCTGGGCTTGTAGGAGAGATGAGGGGGCCGGGGGCGGGAGGGGTTGCCCGAGCAGCGGGCTCCTCAGATGTTAATGACTCTGTTAGAGTTACATGAAATTAACAGAAATGAGATCTATGGTTATTGAAGAGCCTCCTTTCTAGTGAGAGGAGCCATTTGAGTATAACGATTGGGGATTATGGGTCACTGGAGCCTTTTAACTGTTCATTCGCTGCCTGACTGACCGCTGGGCGGGTGCGGTCCATTCAGGATATTGTGGAGTGACGCCCGTTCCCTTTCTTTTGGGTTCCTTTACCCAATTTTCCGCATCACACCGCAGTACGGGCCAGTGTGGGGATTTATATTTTCCAAAGCGAGGTTTACTGAAACGAACAGTTCTTGCAAAGTGTGCAGTAATTAACTGTTTCCCCCTATTTATCTCGATTTCTGTCTAAAAGACCTTTTCCCCCATTTCCGTAGAATTTAATTGGAATGTAGTTTCAGCGTTTCCTTCCTACACAGGCCCCAGTGACTCTAAAAGGTTACCTCACTCTGCACGTGCATTATCTCCAAGTAGAGGCGGGGGACGTTCAGAGAACAGCAACATTTAAGACAATAGCGTGCAGCTCCAGCGACTGACGGTCTTTTTCTTCCTATGGAAACATTTTGTATGCTAATGTGCTTCCGACTCTCTCCTGCTAACTCCGGCACTGGCTGCGAGTAGGTTAGCTCAGGCTCCATGGGAAAAGAGATTCTCTGCGAGTAATGGGCTGAGAAGTGGCAAGAATGCAATGGGGCTGCGTGTGATGAAGACTTGACAGGAAGGAGTTAAAACCCCGTCTATTGTCTGAGGCGCGCTTAGTGTTAGGAAACTGGGGCGCGTAGATGAATTCACTGGGGTCCAACCATTTGATTTCTCTGCCTGCCGCTTGGCACGGGAGTGAAATCGTCGCTGTGTTTATAGCAGACGGTGGGATCATGTTCTCTTTTGTAGGAATTCAAGCCCATAGGGTAATTTATGGAGAGCCAAGCCCAATGAAGCCCAGACTCTGAAGGGGAGGTGGTGGAGTCAGTGCAGGGCCATGCCATTGGTTTTAGGGTCACAGTGGTGCTGGTGCCATGTGCTATCCATTGGGTGGGTGGCCCGCGTTTCCTGGGAGAGAAATGTGTGCAGAGCCTGCTGTCGCTTTGTGCCATGGGTCCTCTGTTCTGCTTTTCGCTCGGACGTAACCCAGGAAAGCGTGGCCGCTCTGGAGACCGGGCAGGCTCCTGGATGGTGCCCTTGGCGGTCACCACTCCCAGGCCTCACTGTGCTGGATTGGACTATGGATCCGCCATCAGCCTGTGACTTTATGTGCACGTACTCAGGGTCAATAATTCAGGTAGCGTGGGGAAAGCTGCGTGTTTTTACATAAATAGTAAAGGGTTTCAAATGCTTGTTGTGCCAAAATGCCCACCACAGAGTAGATGTGAGACAGCCAATGTTAAACTCATGAATCAAGGCAGATGGGGGCGGGGGGTTCAGTTCTCAGGGGCTGTATAAGGAAGTGCCAGGGGCTGAGGGGAAGGTCGCTGGCAGGATGCTGCTGGTGTTCACCGCCTCCCCCATAGGCGATGCTATTTCAAATAGAAGTGCCTCACAAGGGAGTTAGGTATAAGCAGCTCTCACTGCCAGGGAACAAGGAAAACTCCCTCAGGCTGCTTCTGCATCCACAGGCTTGTTCTAAACAGAGTGCTTTGGATCCACAGATCCGTTTTAAACAGTGTGCTTTGGAGATCGAGGTGGAACGCAGACCCACTGCTGGGGTGAGGCAGCAGTCATAATAATAATATCACAGTTATAATAGTGATATTATTGTTCTTAATTTTAAAACCGCAAACGATATTTTGGAATACTGTTTTTTTTTTTTTTGGAATGGCTTAGATAAAAATAACAATCAGATAAGTTTTGTGGTAGATGAGAAAGAAGTTATTTTGCAGAAGACTAGACTATAAATATATACATAACAATTCTGCTATAGCACCTATTTTCAAACCCAGAATTTGTTCCAGTGCCATTGGAATATTAGGAAACCATGTGATCACAAAGTGGATCTCATTTATGTTGGCTTATGTGTGATCTTGTCAGAGAGAAAGGCTAGGTGAAGGCAGAAAACTATAGCCCTGAACCAAGCTTCCTCAGGGAGGACCGTACCCCCACCCCCCCAACCCCTGCGGACCCTCACAGGAGTTTCACTCATTTGGGACCTTAACCAATAACAAGGATGTGTTCCCCTCCCTTTATTAAAACTTTATTCACATCTTATAATTGATGTCTGATGAAAGAAAAAATGATTCTAGAATTCTACTGTCTTAGGACAGCAACTGTAATGTAAATGCTACTTTTCCCAGGGCTATAATGGATATTTAAGTTTCCCTGACTCAGTGGCAACTACTAATCTTTATTAGTTCTCAAGCACAGAAAAAATTAATAGATTTTATTATTGTTCCCATAGATTAACAATTCCACAAGCAATACATTTTCTCTCTGCATGTGATTCATTGCCTCAAACCAGAAGATAGCAAAGAAAATATGTACAATAAAGAGATATGTCTGGGGTCTGGCTGCTTCTGGGGATTATTCCGTGGTGTGCCCAGGAGTCTAGCCAACACAGTGTTGAAGATGCCCCATCTTTCCAGAGGTCAGCCTTTACTCAAGGCTAAGGAATCACCTAATATTAAAAAACTAGAGGCCCGCTGCACGAAATTCATGCAAGAGTAGACCTTCCTTCCCCTAGCTATCAGCACCGGCTTCCCTCTGGCACCTGGGACCCAGGCTTCTCTCTGGCACCCGGGACCAGGCTTCCCTTGAAGTCCCGGCTTTATCCGGAAGGTCATCTGGAAGGATGTACAGTCTAATTAGCATTTATGCTTTTATTATTGTAGATGTAAAATGGAAGCTTTTCACCCAAATGAAATATATAGCGAACCCCAATATATGAAAGTTTTTGGAAACTGTGTGGGCAATCGTAGTTGACAGAGCGTGGTCCCTCCCCTCCCTTGGGGAAATGCTTGGCACACTATAGCAATACATGAAAGGCACATGCCTCAAGGATCTGCCAGCTACCTCAGTTCACCATGCGTGATGAGCCACACCTGTGCACAGGTGCATGGTGTTACAACTTCCCTCCTTTCCAGACAACCTCCCAGCCACCACTTCACAGTAACTCACAACCTTACCATGTCCACAGCATGATGATGGTAAAATGCCACATATATAATATATGCACATGCATTATTATGCATATGATTTCTTGACCATCTAACTAATGTATGCACTGTTGTTTTTCATAGGTTCTCTTTTCCAATTTTACCATGTCACTGACTAAGATTGTGCCCCCACCTCATTTTCTCCATACACCCAATGGTTTTATCATGTGATTGTGCAGAGTGCAGTGATATTTAGGAGCCCATATGCTACATTCTGATAGGACTGACTGTATTTGTTATAGTCATTCAGCAGAAACTAACATTTCTCTCTCATTTAAAAAATGTGTTTTCTGAGTTCATTAGAGTCTCTTTTAATGCTTAATGAATTTAACATAAAATAATATTCACCATCATATGAATATTTAGCTTTGTGAAATCACAGATCTCTTCATATTAAATAATCTCAATAAATGTTTGTTGAAATGATTTAAATTGGTTTATTCACTGGTTAAATAATAGAACCTGTAATTAGGGATGCTAAGATTCCTGCCTCATATCTATTCAAGCTCACCACACACATCCCCATGAGTGTTCCTGATTTTATTTGTAGAAATAAAATTCTATGGAGACAGTATTTCCAAGGGTCCGGTTTAATAACGATACATGCAAAGCAAGATTTTAATGAAAACAAGGTTGAAGGAGCAATTTACTTTCTTTCTCTTTGGTTTGTAAGTGTTATTAGTCACAGCTTAATCTAGAAGTGAATATATCAGAAGCTCTTCACATGGTCCTTCCTCTGTTTCTTTCATTCTTACCTTGGAGTTGGCAGATCTGATTGACAAGGGCAGTTCAAGGAATTATGTGACCAACTCCTTCACATACGGCTGATGAACAGATATTGTTCTCTGCTGGTTTTCAGTTCACTCATGAGTCCCTTCCCTCTTTCAGAGGAAGAAAAAGAAACTGCAATAAATATAAAAATTCCCAATACCCCCACCCCCCACCCCCACCATGGAAAATCTATGTATTCAATTCCTGTGCAAGAAGAGAGAAGCAATTTTGAACAGATATTTCCCCCGGTGGACTTCTGGATTTAAGTTTGATGACTCTCTTCTTCCTCTGAGGTCGTACCAAGTCGAGCTTAGGGCGCTCCTGGAGCAGATCTGAATGTTTGGTGGAAGAGTTTCTTGGAAGAGATGTCATGAAGTTTGCATTCGGCCTTAGCTGGTTTGGCTCAGTGGATAGAGTATCTTGGCCTGCAGACTGAAGGGTCACAGGTTTGATTCTGGTCAAGGGTACATACCTCGGCTTGATCCCTGTCTCCCATGCGGGAGGCAACCAATCATGTGTCTCTCTCATGTGGCTGTTTCTCTCTCCCCCCTCCCTTCCAATCTCTCTAAAAATCAATGGAAAAATCTCATCGGGTGAGGATTCACAACAACAAAAGTTTGCATTTACTGTCAGTGAATTTTGAAACTTTCAAAGATATTTATGTGAGATTTTATACTTAAAATTTAAAACTTTAAAAATATTTTTGAAATGAAAAAGCTTTTGTTTTTGGGTAATTTTATTTCCTGGCATTTTTCTGCCATTGTTTTCTTCTGATTTATTTCTTCCTTTTTTGGCTGGTGTAATGTTTTTTGTATAGCTTCTATGCTGATACCTTTTAAATTATTGCTCCTATTTGCAAGACATTCCTGTCATGGAAAGGCCAGGATCATGGCTACTAGGAATTCTCCTTATGCCCTAGGGCAGTGTGTGAGAGGAAATTCTTTTATTCCTTACTGCTCAGTTAGCAGCATTTGGTACTCATAGGCCTGTTGACAATCTGACTTTCTCCTGCATCACCTCATGGACAGATTGCTTCCTACAAATATGGCTTGTTTGTGTCATTCTTTGTTCAGATTCAGCTATTCTGCACCTGATTGAATGAAGCTGGGGAGGAATGTTCCCCCAAAGGGAAGCCCCCAAGCTGTTGGTGGGAGAGAGGGATTGATTTGAGGAAGGCACTCAGATATATGTCTCTAATACTCACATAAACCTGGAACTAATTATACACAAACTCTAAAGATAATTCTCCAAATTAACTTATTTAATGTTTTCTACTGCACCACATTGGGACTTCCTTAGAATGGTCACTGCATAGAAAAGGCACTGACAGTCCCAGAAATGCCTTTCCCCCTTGTCATCCATCCCACGGAAGAAGAGCGGAACATGAGACAACCAGAGGAGTGCGGATCTGAAGGGAAACCAAGGGAGGTTACCACACCTGCACACTGAACCCTCGTGTTTGCATAAATGAAGGATGAGCTGCCTTCTATCTTATCAGGACATCGGAACAAAAAGAAATATGAGGACAGTTGGGAAAACCAATGGATCTAGGAATTAAAGAATTGCAGGCCATTGTAATTGCCGAATCAGTCTTGCTGCACAGACTTGAGGAATCGTAGCTCTCCCTGGCCTTTCTTTCTTAATGTCTACACCTTGCTTTTCAGTTAGTGCCAGACGTTTCCCCTTAAAAAGAGAATATACCTATTACTAATCTGCCCTGGGTTCATGTGATAAACATGTAATAAAGTGCTAAGGATTTAAAGAATAGAGAGTCCTAGATATCCACAAATGAAACAATGTATATTGAAGAAATTTGTAAGCAATGATCTCACGTGTTCAGAAAAGACTAACGGTAGGCAGTGGGTGTCCAGAAATCTCAAATAAATTTCCTCAGCCAGGCTTGTTAACTTGCTCTGGATTTGCTGGGCAGTCTTCTCTCCCACAGACGACAGAGTGAAAGACCCGCAGATAAAATCATTCTGCAATCCAGAAGCAATCATGCCAACATTGTGCCGGATAATGGCCCCGCATAGGTCTGCAGGTGGGATACTTTATTGACTGCAAACTCCTAGAGCCTGTGCACAAATATCGTCAGGCAGGTAACAGCGAGCAGTCGGAAAAGATAGGCAAATAGATGAAGCAGAGTCAGAGTCTGGGAAAAAGACCCTTATTGTTGTGGCCTTGTAAGTGGAGAATTTCCCTTCACTTTCACCCACAGAGCAGTCATGGACTCATTCCTCCTCCCGTCATGGTTGGGGCCATGCCCACGGTCTACACCTGTGGTTTCCAGCCCTTGCTGCATAGTGCAATCACCCGGGAGGTTGTGAAAACTGCTGACGCCCAGTGTGCACCCTGGGAGAGTCTGATTTCTTTGGCCTGGCTGGGGTGCAGGACCTGTTGAGCTTTACAGCCCCCCCCCCCCACCAGATGATTCCATGGTGGAGTCAGTGTCGGGCAGCATTAGCCCCATTGGTATCTTTGCAGTGTAGCTCTTCTTGGGTCTAGAGAAGTGACTCTTAGCCTTGGCTGCATGTTAGAAACCCCTGCACAGCAGAAAAACAGCCACTGTCCAGGGCACATCCCTGACCACTTAATTCAGAGCCTCTGGAGCTGGACCCAGGAATTGTTGTTTAAAAACCTCCATAATGATTCACCTGTGTAGCTGTCATGAACCACTGATGTAGGGCGATGTGGGGCCTGCAGGACACAGTCCAGTGTGAGCAATATCTATCCATGGAGACATGCACTTCAAGCAGGTGTGGTGGTGCCACTAGAGCAGACATGGCAATCCTTTAATTTCTGTCGAAGGGCTAAGGTCTGAAAGCCCCATCTTTCCTCCACCGGAGACCACCTACCTTTTGTTTCCTTTTATTTTGAGCTTTATGCATGCATCCTTGCATTGGAAGAAAGAATCTACAACTAAAATAAATTTCAAAAATGGCAGAATTAGACAATTTCTGAAATGGTCTCCAAGCTCCCTCCAGTACCGCCATTTGAAAATTTTAGAGCTCAGAATTGGCTCTGAGGCTCCTGGCAGAGAAAGACAGGGTCTCTTGGCCATGATTCTAAGGCAACCCTCCTCCTCCTCATCTCTGAGCTGTGTGGCCAGCACACAGATGGCCGAGGGAACACCCTGGTGCCTGTGCTTGGGTCAGGCACTCTCAGGTCCACCCCCTGAGCTATCAGTCCAGGGAGGCAGGGCAGAGGCTGGCCTGGACTGCGAGCATCGCGACCCTGCTGGAGACTCAGAGAAGAACAGATGGACGGTCAGGAATGCGAGCCAGAATGAGGAGGGCAGAGCCTCCATCTTTTACTTCTTTAGATGTTCATATGCTTTGTATGTGGGAAGCACTTAATAAATGGTTATTCAATGAGTGAAAACCCCGATCCCATGTAACAGCCATGGGGCTGACCAGCACGTGGAGGTTTCCCTGTTTGAGGTTTTCTGGGCGTCTTCCCCTGCAGCAGGGGACACAGGAACTCATGGCAAGATCGGTGTTCTTGGGAAGCAGTACACACTACGGCCTTCCGTGTGCTGCTGTGTGCTGTGGAGGTGGTGGGAGAAAAGCATATGGCTTAGAGCAAGACTGATGGGTGTGAGTCTTGGCTCGACTACTTACTGACCGTATGACCTTGGGTAAGGCACGGAACAGGGCTGAGGCTCAGTTCTCTTATTTAAATTTTGATTAAGTAACAATTAAATTGCAAAGACTATTGTGTAGTGGACACTGTGTGTGTGTGTGTGTGTGTGTGTGTGTTGGCAAAGAGCAAGATCTCAATAAATTGTCGCTATTATCTTTACCCCAAACAGGTGCAATCCCTGCCCCATAGAAATGTGTGATCTGAACCAGCTAGCATTTACTCTGATTCCGTGTTGAAGTGAGAAATGGCAGTGACTGGGCAGGGCAGCTGTATGTGCAGTAGGGCTAGTGTGACCTGAGGCTTTGCTGATCCGTGTGGTCCACAGACCATCGGCAGCAGCATCCCCTGGGAGCCTGTAAGAAATTCTGACTCTCAGGCCCCACCCCAGACCTCTGAGCCAGACACTGCATTTCAATAAGATCTATGTAATTAGTATACGTATTACAGGCACTGGCAGGATCTGCAAGGCTAAGACCCACATCTTCAAACTACATGGAGTATAATTCTCAAGGCATAGCTCAAGGAGGAAATGCTGGTGTTTATCTAATTTTCTCTTCGGGGAAGCTATATTTGCCATGTGGTACACTGAGGAGCAACCCAAGGGCTGGCCTCCCTCCCGTGAAGGGTCTCCGCGTGCGTGCAATGCTTGTTCTGGTTCTGGGTGTGGGAGAGATACATGCGAAGAAGCTCTGAACTTGCTTCTCTGTTTGACCTCGATCTAACTGATTGCTTTTGTGCTGGTGGCCTGTGTACGTGACCAGCGCTGCTGAGTCAGGGTGTGCCGGGAGGGGAGAGGGCGCGTGGCTGCCGGTGGTGGCATCTGCAGTTGTGACCCGTGGCCTCCATGGAGCACAGAGCAGTGGTTGCCATGGTAACGGCTGTGCTTGGTCAGGGGTGACTGGCTGAGCTGCAGGAACTGGACTGCAGCCCCTCCCAGGGTCCTCCTGTCCCTGACACAGCCGCGCAGTGAGGTCTGGCTCCTCTCGCATGGGAATTGGACTCGTTTTGCCTTGTGTCCTTCAGTGGGAAAACCAAGAGAACCAAGTAGTCGAAATGCGGGGAGATGAATAGGAAGTTGACAGAATGCTGTGCTAAGCATGAGGAGCATGGAGCACATGCAATCATAGGAACTCAAAGCACACGGGAATGGCTTCCTCCGTCCCCATCCCAGAACTCCTGCTTCAGAGCTCATCAAGATGGGAGCTCAGGGGAGCTACGAGATCGCCTCTGCTAAGCCTCTCATTTTCCAGATGAGTCTGAAGCCCAGAGCGGTCAGGGAAGTGCTCAGCATCACACAGCACTGCGTAAAGTGAAGGAATCAGTGTGTGATCTGTAGACGTTTAGGGGCTGATGGTAGAGCTCAGGGTTCCTTACTCCTGGCACAGTGCTCTTCCTGACACCACGCATGGCCTCTTCATGCACGTTCTCTGTGTCTCCGTGTTTCCCAGGCAGAAGACAATGGTGCAATGGTGTGGCCCTTAGAGTGGTACTGACTTAGATCCCACCCCTGGGTTGATACCCACGAATAGTGGCCTTGGGTCAAGCTATCTTCTGCCCCGAGTCTATACATATAAAATGAAAACAATAGAAACAATAACCGCTGCCTCACAGGGGTGCGGAGACCCTGTCTGTGAAGTGCCTGGCAGCGTCTGTGTTCAGTAACCATCAGTTTTCCTTCCTGCCCTCAGCTTGGAGTGGAAGGACCTTTTCTTTACTAGAATGCACCTGACCTAATTACTGTGAAAAATTTGTCATATCGCATGAAGTGCATATTTTAAATACATGTCATTAGTGTGTGATTCAGACAATGATGAAGCGAGGCAAAGAGCAAGCGGACTAGAGCCTCTATACCTCCAGCCGCCTGTGGTTTCCCTGTGACAATAGCTACTGCTTGAAACCACAGTGATGAAGCAACACAGAAATATACCAACAGCTTTGAGAGGTGTGAATAGAGGGTATTGAATTTGAGTCAAAGAGAATTATTCTACTATTATATAAAAGGACTAGCAGAGCCTCATTTAGAATATCGTTTTCAATGCTTACCACTTTGGCGTAAAAAGGATATTGTAGCAGTGGCGATGGTAAAGCAAGAGGAATGAAAAGGACTCAGGGACTCAGGGAACTTGGTCAGATGGAACAGCCAATGGATCTAGGCTTGTATTGATTCACAAAAAGCATGAATGGTGATGTCACAGAGGCGTACGCACCCTTTGGGAGAATGTGAAGAGTTGCTACTGCGTTTGTGCTTCTGTGAGAAGGGATGTTGTAGGGGGTGGAAATTCAGTTTCGTGTAACATAGAAGCAGATTCCCAAAATATTCTGGAGCATTATGTACATGGCATACTAGTTTCCTAGGGCTGCCATGATGAAATGCCACAAATACGGTGACTGGAAATAACAGACGTTCATTCTCTCACAGTTCTGGATGTTAGAAGTTCAAAATCAAGGCACTGGCAGGGCCAGGCTCTTCCTGAAGGCTCTAAGGCACAGTCCTTCCGTGTCTCTTCCGGATCCCGCATGGTGCCAGGATCCCTGGTGCCCCTTGGCTTGTAGCCGCATCCCTCCAATCTTTGCCTCCATCTTCAAATGACCTCCTTCCTTGTGTCTGTCTGTGTGTCTTTTCCCATCCTTCTAAGGACACCAGTCCTATTAGATTAAGGGCCCACTCTACTCCAATATGACCTCATTTTAACTAATTACAACTATGACCTTATTTCCCAAAACAATCACATTGTGAGGTTCCAGGGGTTAGGACTTGAATACATATATATTTCAAGGAGTGGGAGACACAGCTCAACTCACAACACATAGAAAATAATTCATAGGGTTGTCGATTTAAAATTACCCTCTGCTACCAGGAAGGTTAACCATAGAGATTTCTGACTTCAGGATTTTTTTTTTTAACTTCAAATATTTGTGTTTTTGTTTTTAATTGAAAAAATTGTGGTTAAATAACATAATAAGTAAATTTACCATCTTAACCGCTTTTTGAGTGTACAGCACAGTAGTGTTACTCTTTGGAAAACCATGGGGTTTTGAGGGCCATGGGGTGGACCCTGTGGGACACTCCCAAGTCCCACTTGCCCTGCCCTTGGCTGAGTGTTTCCGCATCTCTGCATCCTCCATCCTGTGGGTCCAAAGTCAGGCGTGCATTTCAGTGTCACTGAATCCGTTCCTCCTTCACCATTGCAACAGTGCAAGAGCTGAGGTCAGACCCTCAATCCTAAGGTGGGAACCCAGTCATAGATCAAAATGGGGGTGGCCCAGTAAGTCCCACCCTCCCTGCTCCTCTTCCCTGGCCCCTCCCTTTCCAGCAGTTCCGTGGCATTGGTGGTCTGAGCTCTGCAGTGACCTGTCCATGACACCTCTTTGCACTCCTCACCTCAAAGCTCAAGTACATGGTGTTGGCACCGTCTTTTTTTTTTTTTTAATATATTTTATTGATTTTACAGAGAGAAAGGGAGAGAGATACAGAGTTAGAAACATTGATCAGCCACCTCCTGCACACCTCCTACTGGGGATGTGCCCGCAACCAAGGTACATGCCCTTGACCGGAATGGAACCTGGGACCTTTCAGTCCGCAGGCCGACACACTATCCACTGAGCCAAACTGGCTATGGCGGCACTGTCTTTTAAAACCCTAACCTGCCGGGACCGGTTTGGCTCAGTGGATAGAGCGTCGGCCTGAGGACTGAAAGGTCCCAGGTTCGATTCCGGTCAAGGGCATGTACCTGGGTCGTGGGCACATCCCCACTGGGGGATGTGCAGGAGGCGGCTGATCGATGTTTCTCTCTCATCGATGTTTCTGACTCTCTATCTCTCTCCCTTCCTCTCTGTAAAAAATCAATAAAATATATTTAAAAAAAAAAAAAAAAAATAAAACCCTAACCAGAGAAAGGGTGCCGAGATTTGTAAGTGAGTCTCCCCTACAATGTGGATGGAGCTAACCTCACTTTCAGAGCAGCCTAAAGCCAAAATAATTCTTGGCCGCCTGGAGCCTGACTTCCCCACGTGCTGTTGACAGTGAGCACATCAGTGCACAGCACTTGCTGACACAGGGGATGTGAACGTGCGGGAGGGCGGCCAGGAGGCGGCTGCTGGGAGCCAGGACCCAGGAGCCAGGAGCTGGGAGCCGGGAGCCGGGAGCTGGGAGCCGGGAGCCGGGAGCTGGGAGCCGGGAGCCGGGAGCTGGGAGCTGGGAGAGCAGCAGAGAATATTGCAGCGCGGTGCATTATTTTTACGTGGATAATTAATACCAGTGAAACAATATAACGACAGCGAGCCTCCATGAGAGAACCGTCGGCTTCCTCACTCATTTATTCTTTTCTAACCAAATTGATGCACCAGTCGGCCGCCGTTCTAGATCCACGCGGATGATGAAACTGCAAACAAGTTTCATTTAAATAATGAGCAAATCTTCCAATTAGTCAAAGCCTAATCTTCATGCCTTAAAAATGACAAGCTACTCTGTTTGTGGAAAAGCTAAAAAAGGGGGAAAACCCCAAATGCAAATATTGATGGAAAAAATGTAGACACGCAGATTGTACTGTGCATTAATCTAGGGTGAGATTTACAGAGTCAATAATTGTCATGAAGATTCATTGGTCAACATTTAAGGCCTAATTAAAAAATATATTTTTGATGGTTTTATTCCTAGAGTATTTGCATTTTTTTTTGACTATTGGAATATTCTAACTTCTCTGTAAAACAAAACAGGAGTTTCCGTAAAGGAACAGGTGTGGCTGATATAAGTAAGTAGGCATTTAAAAATAAATATCTTAAAATGAATTTACTGTCTATAGGTTTGAACGTCTCTGCTGCTGACAAAGATAAAATGATTTCTCTACTGGGTAGCTATTTGAGTTCTGGTTTAGAAATCATTCGTAAATACGCAATGACTCAGCGTGTTCATCATTATTCCTTTATGGGTCCAGCAGGCATTTACTGAGCACCTATTATGTAGCAGGTCCCCTGCAAGAAACTTAGCAACAAAACAATGCCCGTCTTCAAGGAGACATATGCGCAGAAGCCGCTGTGATGTAACCTAGTTGGCCAATTCTCTAATTTGTGGTGCTTCCCCACCAGTATGTGAATGGGAATCTCCCTGAGAGCTTGGGAAATGCAGATTCCTAGTTAGTCAGTGGTCTGGAGAAGGGCCTGACCCTCTGCATTCCCAGGGAGCCTGGGGGCCACTCCTGGGGGACAAGGTCTCAGAAGAGAGTCATAGAAGGCTGCTCGTAGGTGGAGAAGGGAGAGGAGCAAAATCTGTCTCTAAATATATAAATTTTATCTATATAAATTTGCACTGAGTGGATTGGTTTCAAAGCGTGACCCCGAAGACCTGTTAAGGGGGAGATCTGTGGGTCAAAACTGTTCTCCTAAGATGTCATTTTTCTTTTGCGCTAATGGTGCCAAAGCAATGATGGGACAGGCCTTGGTGCCTATGAATCAAGGCAGTGGCTCCACGCCGTGCCAGCATTCAATGCATTCCTCACCCCAAACATGCAGAGAAAACAAACAAACAAACAAACAAACAAGTGTAATGCCGACTTCACTGTAGAATGTTATTGATAAGCATTAAAATTGTTCATTTTATTGAAACTTGGCCCTTGAGTACACAGCTTTCTCATGTTATGTGAGCAAAAGCGGAAATGCACGCACCACGTGCTGCCACCCAGTGAGGGGCGGGCGTGGCCGGAGGAAAAGGCGCTGCAGGACTGAGCCCTGAGCTGCACTGGCTGCTGTTCCTTGAAACACTGTTTTTCGCTTGAAAACATCTGACAGACAAACTGGTTTTCCACATTGGGATGTCAGGCAGATGCTTGCTTTTAAAAGTGAGTGAAGGGAGCCTGTCACTAATAGGAAAACCATGGTCAGTATTTGTTGCCAACGATAAAATCTGAGCTTTCCAGTGAGATTATAATTTTGGAAAATTTGTACCTGTCACTATGAGCTTGATAGTGTCCCAAATGCTTAAAATGTGGCCACATTAATGAATGTGGGGTTTTAACAATATTATGTAATGACAGAGTCAACCATCGGAAGATTTGCATAAATTAATGAACCAATTGTTTCTAATTAATCAATGCATGAGTAAAATATCCATTCAAAGTGCACAATACATGAGTGGATTTTATTTATTTATTTTTTTAAATATATTTTTATTGATTTTCCACAGAGAGGAAGGGAGAGGGATAGAGAGTCAGAAACATCGATGAGAGAGAAACATCGACCAGCTGCCTCCTGCACACCTCCCACCGGGGATGTGCCCGCAACCAAGGTACATGCCCCCGACTGGAATCGAACCTGGGACCCCTGAGTCTGCAGGCCGACGCTCTATCCACTGAGCCAAACCGGCTTTGGCTATGAGTGGGTTTTAATATGACCCAGTAGGGACCAGTTCGTCAATATCGTTTCAGATTCCATATCACAACTAACCTATTAGAAACGGCCTGTGTTGGGTTTTGGTGTAGTAGTGAAGAATGCCCACAATTATCTGAAAAGGCTATGAAATACTCCGCCCTTTTCCAAATAATATCTCAGGTAGGCTGCATGTTCTTCAGATGTATCAAGCAAAACAAATATCTCAACAGATTAAAGGCAGAGGCAGAAATGAGAGTGTAGCTGTGTTCTGTTAAGTCAGATATTAAAGAGATTTGCTAAACTACAACACAATGTCTTTCTTGTCACTCTTTTCTGTTTTGGAAAGTAATTCTTTTCTATAAAATTCTATTGCTAATGGCGATATGTAATATATTTATTGTTGCTTTCTGAAAATGAACTAATAGCCCTGGCCGGTGTGGCTCAGTTGGTGGGGCATCATCCCATGCACCAAAAGGTCACCAGTTCCATTCCCAGTCATGGAACTTCTGGTTTCCAGCTCAATCCCCAGTAGGGGACATATCGGAGGCCGCAGATTTATGTTGATGTTTCTCTCTCATTGATGTTTCTATCTCCCTCTCCCTCTCCCTTCCTTTGTCTCTCAAGTCAATAAAACATTTAAAAAAATGAAAAGGATGGATAAACTGATAGATTATTTGTAGCGATCTGCAAGCTCAATATTAATATATACAATCATGGGTAATGCGTATTATGAAAAGATAAGGTTTAAAATTTTCATTCTATTGACTCAAGATCCAGATGATAAACTATAATCACTTAAGAAAGAACATTATTTTTCAAAAAACATTCTCTGTGTTTTCTTAACAAACTGGCTTTTAAGGTTTATCCTTTTATTTAAAAAAAACCAACACACAAAACCATTTTTTAAAAAGAGGGAGCGAGAAAAGCGCAGCCTCTGATAGATTGCCCAGTAGAGAATTATTTATATGAAAAATCCTGCCTAAGCATAATTTTTTGAGATGACATGCACTTTCAAAATACAGTATGATTTCATCTTGAATGTAAAAGTAACTGTCTTGTTTTATTTTTTATTTTTTTTTTTTGCTGACACCAAGAGATAGAGAACCTGCTGATGTAACATGGATGGTAGTTGGCTCAATCAATCCCGAAGCCTATAAATCCATGTGATATACAGTATGCTGTACAGTATTCAGGAAAATATCATTGATTTATGTAATTAGAAATTTGAGCAATACAATTTTACTTAATTATGTTTGTTTTTCTTCTTCGAAGCCTGCCTCTCTGAAGATTGGGGGCTAGTTATGATTCTCAGAATGCTGCTGTTTCTTCCACCCCATTCCCTCCTTGAGCACAATTTTGGGTCTATTAGTGTTGTTTTTTTAAAAAATATATTTTTATTGATTTCAGAGAGGAAGGGAGAGGGAGAGAGAGAGAGAGAAACATCAACAATGAGAGAGAATCATTTATTGGCTGCCTCCTATACACCCCCTACTGGGGTTAGAGCCTGCAACCCAGGCATGTGCCCTGACTGGAATCGAACCTGGGACCCTTCAGTCCCCAGGCCGACGCTCTATCCACTGAGTCAAACCATCTAGGACTGGGCCTATTAGTTTTGTCTTTGTGGTCCACTGAGTGTGAGAGCATGCAGGGTGCTGAAGAGTGAAGATGGAATCCAGTGCAAGGCTTGTTCATGAATAAACCTCTAGCACCTGGTACTCAAGAGAAAAACACAAACAGATAAAAGCAGGCCCGCGAGCCAGTCCCTGAGATTATTCACTTCCCAAGCAGGTCCCAGCCTTAATCTCTCCACCAATGCATATTCTAATCGTGCACGATCTTTTACGTTAGGCAGAATACTGTTGTCGCTCCTCTCATGCAAAGCGATCGGGCACCATGAATGTTTCTTGAATAAATAACTCGCCAATGAAGTCGATACACCCCTGCCAGGAAAACCGTTCTCCAATGTTGCTTTCATCACTTCACTTCTCGTTTCCAAAACTCAGAGACCTCACTTCACGCAGAGCTCACTTATCATTTGGGGTTCTTTGCAATTTGGCCTCACCTCTGATTTTCTAGCTTCATCACCTGCCCTCTGCTCCCCTTAATAAGGCCTGTGCCTGACATCAGCTACTCACAGATCCTGGAAGGGAGTGGGTTCTAAGTCCTGTGGGTACCAAGTCTTCTCACCTTGCTCCCACTGACCGACAGCAGCTGGGTCTCCGCTCAATCCCCACAGCTTCTAGGAAACGTTTTCATAAGCTTCCTACTCAGTAGTAGTCCACACCAACCTGTAAGTGGTCTCTACCGCCCTCCTTTGAAGCCATACCAGCGCTCCCCACTTCGCCTGGTTGCTTCACTTTCCTATGATATCCACTGTGCAGTTGCTATGGTTGTGTAAAAGGGTTGCCCTGTTCTCAGAGGCACGTGGTCTTATAATATTTTGGATCCCCAACAGAGCCCCGCACAGTGTTATGTACAAAGACATGTCTTATGGGCTGAATTGTGTCTCCTCAAAAGCCATAGGTGGAAGTGCTAATGGTAAGTCCCTCTGAATATGACCTTGTTGAAAATAGGGGTATTTCAGATAAGGAGAAGTTAGTAGTGTGGGCCCCTAAACCAATACGATTGGTGACCTTATAGAAAAGGAAATTCAGAAACAGAGACACATACTTGGGGGAAATTAGAGAATTGGAAATTAGAGAATGAGAATGCCAAAAATTGCCACGAACCATCAGAATCTCTGAGGGAGGCACAGAACAGAGCCCTCAGAAGGAACCCGCTCTAATAATGAAACACGACCTTGGATTTCTAGCCTCCAGAGCTGAGACACAACACATTTTGTTGTTTAAACCACCCAGTTTGTGCTTTGTTAAGATAGCCCTGGGAAATTAATACCACATGTCTAATGTTCATTAAATCAAAATGAGAGAGAGGGGCAAAGGGCTCGCTGTGGACTTAAAAAAAAAAGAAAAAGAAAACATACATTTATCAAAACAAGTTTTAAAAAGTAGACTTATTTTTAGAGCAGCTTTGGGTTCAGAGCAAAATTGAGAGGAAGGTTCAGAGATTTCCCATCCTCCCTGCCCCACGTGCACACCACCTCACTCACTGTGAACAGCCTGTGCCAGTGGTGTACTGGTTACAGCTGAGGAAACTGAACTGACACCTCATCATCACCCAAGGCCACAGCTTACTTTACGGCTCACTCTTGGTGGTGTACTTTCTATGGGTGTTGATAAATGCATGACATATATCCACCGTTACAGCATCGGATAGAGTATTTTTACTGTCCTAAAACCCCCCCAGGCTCTGTTTATCCTCCTTCTCCCCCAAACCCTGTAACCACCCATCTTTTACCATCTCCAGTGTTTTCCAGAATGTCATGTAATTGAAATCATATAATATATAGCCTTTTCAGATTGGATTCTTTCACTTAGTAATATGCATTCCAGTTTCTTTATGTCTTTTCATGACTTGTAGCTCAATTCTTTTTAGCACTGAGTAATAAATATTCCATTGTCTATCAGTGGTTCTCAACCTTCCTAATGCCACAACCCTTTAATACAGTTCCTCTTGTTGTGGTGACCCCCAACCATAAATTTTTTTTCGTTGCTACTTCATAACTGTAATTTTGCTACTGTTATGAATTGTAACGTAAATATCTGATATGCAGGATGTATTTTCATTGTTTATGACCCACAGTTTGAGAACCGCTGGTCTAGATGTACCACGGTTTATCCATTCACCTACTGAAGGACATCTTGGTTACTTCCGAGTTTCAGAAGTTCTCTATAAAGCTCCTATAAGTATTCATGCACGTGTTTTTGTGTGGACATAATTTTTCAACTTGGTACATTTGGGTATGTACCAAGAAGTGTGGTTACTGGATTGTATGGTAAAAGTATATTTAGTTTTGTAAGAAACTGCGAAACTGTCTCCCAAAGTGGCTGCACCATTCTGCATTCCTACCAGCAATGAGTGAGAGTTCCTGTCCCATATCCTGGCCATCATTTGGTGTTAGGTTTTTCGTCATTCCAACAGGTGTGTAATGGTATCTCATGTTTGAATGTGCATTTCTCCAGTGACAGATGTATACCTTCTTTGGTGAAATGTGTGTTCAGGTCTTTTGCCCATTTTAAAAATTGGGTTGTTCGTTTTAGTATTGTTGAATTTTGTACGTCTTGGATAACAACCCTCTGTCAGATGTGTCTTTTGCAAAAATTTTCTCCCAGTTTGTGGTTTGTCTTCTCATTCTCTTAACAGTCTTTTGCAGAGCAGGTATTTTTAATTTATGAAGTCCAGGGTATCAATTATTTTTTTCAAAGATCATGCCTTTGGAGTTCTGTCTAAAAAGTCTTTGCCATACCCAAAGTTACCTAGATTTTCTTTTATGTGATATTCTAGGAGTTTCATAGTTTTGCATTTAGGTTCATGATCCATTTTGAGTTAATTTTTGTGAAGAGTGTAAGGTCTGTGTCTAGGTTCATTTTTTTTTTTTTTTTGCATGTGACTCACCCACTGTTCCAGCAGTTTTTATATGTTGAAAAAAACTATCTTTGCTCCTTTATTAAAGATTGGTTGAATATATTTAGTATATGGGTCTATTTCTGGGCTCTCTACACAGTTTCATTAATTTATTTGTATATTATTTTGCCAATACCACACTATCTTGATTACTGTATTTTTAATGAATTGAGTCTTGAAGTCAAGTAGTGTCAGCCCTCCAAATTTATTTTTCTCTTTCAATATTATGTTGGCTATTCTGGACCTTTTGCCTCTTTATATAAACATTATAATCAGTTTTTCAGTATCCACTAAGTAACTTGCTGGGATTTTGATTGGGATTGCATTGAATCTGATCAAATTGGAAAGAACTGACATCTTGACAACATTGATCTTTCTATCATGAATATGGAAGTTTTTGTTAGATTATTAAATTTATATCTAAATATTTCAATTTTGGGGGGAGTTAATATAAATGGTATCAAGCTTTTAATTCCAAATTCTACTTGTTCATTGTTGGTATGTGGAAAAGCAATTGATTTTTGTATATTAACCTTTTATCCTGCAACCTTGCTATAAGTGCTTATTAATTCCAGCCATGTTTTTTGTTCATTCTTTTGGGTTTTCTACATAGATAATCTTGTCATCTATGAACAAAGACAGTTTTACTTCCTCCTCCCTAATCTGTACACCTTTTATTCCCTTCTCATTGCATTAAGCTACTACTTCCAGTGTGGCGTTGAAAAGGAGCATCGGGAGGGGGCATCCTTGCCTTTTTCTTCATTTTAGTGGGAAGGGTTTGAGTTTTGTCACCATAAGTGTGATGTTAGTTTTAATTGAGTATTTAATATGATCTTGTCTTCTCTCCTTTCTTAGCATATCAGGTATACCTCTGTTATGGTCTGAATGTTTATGTCTCCCCCAAATTCCTATGTTGAAATACTAACTGTTCTCCCCCCCCCCCCCCCACCAAGCGATAGTATTAGGAGGTGGAGCCTTTGGAAGGTTATTAGGTCATGAGGGTGACGCCCTCATGAACGGGATTAGTGTTCTTATAAAAGAGACCCCACAGAGCTCCCTAGCCCCTGCCACCATGTGAGGACACAAGAAGAGATCTGTCACCTGGAAGAGGACCTGGCCCTACCACACTGGCACTCCCATCTCCAGTCGTGCTGACACTTCCACCTCCAGAACCATGAGCAATACATTTCTGCGGTTTATATGCAACCCAATCTGTGGCATTTTGTTATAGTAACTGGAATGAACTGGGACAACTTCCTTTTTTTGCCCTTCCCCCCTTTTTTAGTGATTTCCATAGAGTTTGAAATGCACATTTACAATTAACCCATTTTCAAATAGCACTGTACTACTTCAAAGGTAGTGTAAGTGCCTTCGAATAACAAAATTATCCTAATTCCTCCCTCCCGTCCCTGTGTCATTGTTGTCATTCATTTCACTTATACATAAGCATATGTACTTGGATACGTTATTGCTCTTCTATTTTGAATAAACTGCTGTTCGATCAATTAAAAATAAGAAAATAGAAGTTTTTATATTACTTTCAATTGTTCCTTCTCTGATGCTCTTCCTTTCTTTATGTAAATCTGAATTTCTGATGTACATCATTTTCCTTCTCTTTGAAGAAATTTTTTTTAACATTTTTTGGAAAGCATAAAAATTCCTACTGGCAAAATTTCTGTCAATTTCTGTCTGAGAAAATCTTTATTTCTCCTCCACTTTTAAAGTATAATGTCTCAGGGTAGAGAATTCTAGATGAATGTTTTTTTTTTTTTTCCTCTCAACACTTTAGATATTTCATGTCGCTTTCTTCTTGCTTGCATGGTTTCTGAGAGATTAGATGCAATTTTTATATTTGTTCTTCGATAGATAGAATGGTGGGGTTTTTTGGCTTCTTTCAATAACTTATCATCTTTGATAATTCCAACATCCCTGCCATATCTGAGCCCGATTCTGATGATTCCTCTATCTCTTCAAAGTGTGTGTGTGTGTGTGTGTGTGTGTGTGTGTTTACCTTTTAGTATCCATTGTGCATTTTTGATAGCTGCACATGATGTGTTGGGTAAAAGAAACTCCCACATAGGCTCCTAGTGATGTGGTGGTAAGGTGTGGGGGAAGGTGACTGTCGCCCTATGAGTAGTACTCAGTCTTTCAGTGAGCTGTGCCTCTGCACCCTGAACCTCACCAGGACTGCTCACTCTCCTGCCCCCAGGCACGGGCCCAGGCAGAGTATTTCAAACTGTATGGAAAAACTCCAATATTTTAGGCTCTTTCAGTAGATTCTCTTGAGGATACTCTGATGTGTTTCTAAAGGGCCTTGCTCCCCTCTCCCCCTGCCAGAACCACAAGGTTTTTGTTTGTTTTCTCTCCGGTAGTCACTGCACTGTAAGGACCTGGTCCATCTCCTGGAGGTATAAGTTACAAGAGTGTGGGATGCCCACCATGACTGAGCCCTCCTGAAGATCTTATCTTTCTGAGTTGAAACTGAATCTCCGGCAACTTCTCCATTGCAGTTCAGGTTTTCCTACCCTGGTGCTGCTTCCCTGTGGACGTATGCGCCTATGGGCTGGTTACGCTGTGATTCTCTGTGTCTTCCTGTCTGCCTTTCCAGTTTTGAGGCTGTGGTTTGCCCTGTGACCTCACTTCTCTGACAACCTTCAGGCTCCTTAGATGCCGACTGGTAACCAGAAGTCCGTGGACTTTAATTACCTGCTAGAATCATAGAAAGTGACTCTGGCTTTGTGTTTAAGGCAAAGATGGAATCACTGTACTTTGAATATGATGCAATTTTATAATTATAAATTACTGTGGGGACTGCAAAAGGAGTTCACTAGGTACAATGTGATTCTGAATGAAAATACCAAAGAAAGGTTTCTCAAATAAATTAATTGCTGTAAGAAATGATCAAATTTAACTCATGAAAACAGAACAAAAACAAATTAGATAAATTTAATCATTTATATTTTATCAAGAGCCAAATGTCTATGGAAATATAAAACATCCTTCATATTACTTTGTTCTGCTCCAATATGTGGCATTCAAAAATATCCGCATTAAAAAAATGTGAATAATATATTTGTCTTATTTTTAGGATCGCATAGTCATCTAATATCAGAAGTTACATTGGATCATAGTAGGTGTCGACTCAATCTTCCCCAGGCTCCCACCCACCTTTCACATTCATAGCTGAATAGGATAAATGTCATTTCACAAGGTGTTCTTGTTAATAAATGAGAGAGAAACATCATTGCACATTTTATATTAGGCCGCTCCAAAAATGTATTGTTTTATTGTGTAGAGCACCCCTCATGATATTTTTAGAAATGGGAGCTATAGTTTATCTTCTTTGAAATTGTCCATAATTTTATTTTGTTTACACAGTGTGAAAATGAAATATGACTTTAAAAATATTTTAATGTAAAATGTCTTTCAGTCATGAAAACATTTAAAAGTCATATGGAATACAGGCCTTTATAATTATTCCAAGTGTGTACATACACTTTTTGGGAAACCCTATATAAAATAAATTGCAATGTATCAAATCTCTATTGAAGTATATAACTATGTAGCAACATAGGGTAGAGGTGACTTCATATGTCAGGTGACTTCCATGCCGTGCTGGGCATGGCCTGCCCTTAAAGGCATCATTATGATATAATACAGGGTGGGGCAAAAGTAGGTTTACAGTTGCAAGTACTCAAAACACAGTTTATTCTTGTATTATTATTTATTAATTACTGTATTATTTTCTATATGACCTACAAACCTACTTTTGCCCACCCATGTATAGGTAATAACAGCCAGTTTATGTATTTATTTTTTTGCAGAATGGCTATTCCTGACTCATGGAATGCTGTGTTTCATCAGTGATTAGGAAACTTCTCCTCATGCTCACCCAGATGGGGCTTGAGTTTGTGCTGTAATTTATTTTCAGACTTAGCTTTAATTAGTTAAAATATATTATATCTATGTAAACTATATTCCTGGGTTTTGCTATGATTCTTTGCAGTGGAGATATTATTCTCCCTGCATTGGGATTTAGCTAAGCTGTGAATTTTCTTAACTTCTTTTCTGACTAGTTGCTTGATTTTCCTGCTTCCACTTTGATGAAATAATATTGGCCTCATGATTACCCATCTGTCTATTACGTCCTTATTTGAAGCTCTGTGGGGCAGGTACTTGATGACATGTGTAAAAAACCCTGGGCCTTTCAGAATTGGCAACGTCTTTCTGTGTGACTTCTCCCAGCTCAGTTTGGTTAGTGTTCATCATATTTTCCTCCGGGAGGAGTGTGGAAGGTTATCTCATCTTTCACCATGGAGACAGGGGCAAAACAGACAAGTGTGCCTAGTTACCATTCAGCACATGCTCTGCGCCAGACTCTCCCTCAGCCGTCCATACCCCACGTTCCCTCCTCTCAGAGCGGCTGTGAGGAGGGAAGACGCTGAGACAAGTTTACACAGGATCATAGCCCTGGTCTGAGGCCGTCAGTCAAACCTTTCCCGCAGCCCTCGGCGCAGCGCGGAGTGCAACTTGTCAAAAGAGCGGAGGGGTGAATGGAAAGCTGCCATGTAAAGCATAGAATGTCACCAGGCCCTTTGCAGGCAGCTCTTCCCCTTCCCACTTTGCTCCAATGAAAGAATGGAAGACCTTGGTGGAGATGGGCATCCAAACCTCTGTGACACAATGGCCAAGACAGCAGATGCTTTTCCCCCTGCAGGATAAGTAGGTATCGGTTAGAGTTGTTGGATGAAATAGATCTTCATTTCTACCTCTTCCCAACCCCACCTACCAGCCCCATAACTTTAAAGCAGTGTTACTGGTTTTAGGATCCTGAATATGCATATATTCAATACACAACCCTCTAACCTATGGAGATGAGTTGAGTAATGCTATCAGGTTACAGTTTATCACTGACTGTATAGTATTTAGTTACACATGATCAATTAAAAGATCCAACCTGAAAACAATCTATAGCATGGTTCTATTAATAGATAATATATCAGTATAATGCAGAGAATCAAAATAGTGTAGACATGAGGTGTACACTTCTGTTGTGATAGGTACAGTGCTCCCTGATGCAAATATTTCCTCAGGTTTGAAGAATGTGAGAATGACCATCTCTCCGCTCACCACTTCTCCATTTCTTTTCTGCACCCCTATTTT
Organism: Myotis nattereri; assembly: GCF_964212035.1. NCBI lineage: Eukaryota > Metazoa > Chordata > Mammalia > Chiroptera > Vespertilionidae > Myotis > Myotis nattereri. The sequence goes on along the minus strand of NC_138081.1, from coordinate 94,412,506 downwards.
TTTTGAGCATGGAAAGATCCAGAGATGCTGACATATGAGAAGGAGCTAGTTCTGACAAAATTTCCAGATTAGTTCAGTGGATGAATTCCATGAACTCTGGTGAGAAAGACAATTTTTATAAGAATTCTGGGATTTCAGCAAAGTGGTCGGGAAAGATAGGAAGGATTTTGATGGACCTCTCCAATGTTGTCACTTTTTGTGTTATTTTTCCCTTTCCAAATCATACAGAATTGGTAATAAACTGGTCCCTGAATCAAAATGGCCAGTGGCTTTTGCTCAGAGTCCCAAACAGGTGCAGGGCCTGGGATCAGACCCCCGCCACGGCCTCCTTCCTGCGGGGCGCCGGGCCAGGATGGCACTCTCCTGCCAGCTGGGCATCTCCTCAGGTTCGGGCAGCGTTGCTCCAGCTCCTTCCTGTCTGCTCAGCGGAGTCAGGCATCTCTGGGTAGCCTTCTAGATCCTCCTGACCAACCCCCAGGGCAGGAGAGAGGCTCATCAAGTGCATGTCCCAGGGCCACGAGCCAAAGCTCTGCTCTGCTGGTCAGACAAGACGCGCAAGGACTTCTGCTTCTTCCCCTCCAAGAGGACATTTTCTGCCTCCAAAGCATGTCTCCCATCAGAGTGTGGGGAGCTGCCACACTGTCTTTTATGGGAGTGTTAGTTCTGGTGTTTGGAGGTCCATCTCTTTGTCCAATGTTTCCTTCAAAATTTCTCCCAAGAGGATACTGAGTCTTGAAAAAAAAATTCAAATACACCGATTAGGATTCCCCTTTCGCTGCTACTGGAGCTGTCCGGTTTGTAATTAGTGATGGAGAAGACGCCTATGCATGTGTATTATAAATAACCCCACTAATGTCAATATCAATCACCCATGTCCCCAAGGCTAATAACAATGCAAGTTTTGTTACTATATTTCTGGACTATGTCCAGAGAGAAGAAAGTTCAGGAGAAAGATTAGTCTCATTAAATCATTGTACTTCTCTGTGTGGTTTACAACACTCACACACACACATTAGTCATTTAAAAAATTCATTTTGCTCTCCCTTTATCTTTCTCAGTGCTGTTGAGTCATTCATTTATTCATCCAGTACATAGGTGCTGAGCACTGACTCCATGGCTGCACTGGGCTAAGTGCTGCGACCACAGTGAACGAGATGGAGGTAAACTTGACCTCACAATCTGCGGGCTGGTGACTGTAGATTGTATACATAGTTCATTTAACTTCATTATAACTCCCCATCTCCACGTAGGGATGATTATCTTGTCGAGACCCAGCACTTCTGGTTTCTTTCAAGATAAGAACAGATGCTTTTAAAACACAGTAGTCAAACCATTCAGAGAGGCGCTGGCGTATGTGATGGGACCTTTTGAAAGATGTTGATTTGGAGCCTGTTTCAGTATTGACAGTTGTAAGGAACTGAGTCTGCGTATTAAGGCAACACGGTTAATGGTAAGTATAATGTGCTTGTTTTGGATAAAATGCAAGTAAAAGCTCAACAATGTAATTGGCCTCCTTGAGAAGCCAACATAAACCATAGGATGTTAATGCCAGAGGGACCCGGAGAATGTCCTCTCTCCTCCCCTTGTTTTCTAGAGAGAAGATGAAGAGGAGCCAGGCCGCGCTGGGTCACCCTCCCCCTGCGTCACACAGCGGGCTTAACTGAGATCAGCTGGGCCCACTGGCCTTTCCACGGGCTCCACTATAAAAAGAGAATTGCAGGAGAAAATAAGAATTTAGAAGAAGGGACTCGGTTTTCTTCAGAGATGTGGCCTGGAGCAGCCTTGCTCTCCAGGACCGCTCAGAGCCAGCGCCTGGGAAAGATGCTGCTTTGGGAGGTGCTTGCTTGAGGTTCCCAGGAAGAGGGGACCGCCCCTTTAGAGACCCCAAAGAAGAAATTAATGCAGGGCTGTTGTCAAAACTTCACTCTAAAGGTTGTTAATCGACTTTCTTTGGGAATTTTAGCCATCTAAGAACGAAATGCATGATGTTTTAGAGAGAAAGAATTGCCTAAAATACATTTATTAAAAGCCAGTTATCCATTTCATTAATTCCTAGTCACAGTTGGTTGTAAATGCCCCATTATTTTATATACCACTAAGAAGGAAAAATCACTGCCCATTAAACTATGATACAAGGCTTTCTTATCACTTAGAATTTATTTTATAATCATTTATAAAGCTCTTTGAACTTAGACGTAGGTCTTTATCATCCATCACTCCTTTGCCCACAGAAAAAGGAAAAAATATCAGGGAACTGAGCTACTAAAGTTTTCCTAAAGCTTCTTCACACCCAAAGTTCACTCTTCATCTATTGTCACTGATGCTCATGTTTGTGTATATATCTGTGCCTTTCAAGACCCCGGTGGCTCATCGTCTCCTACGGAATCTGTAAGGTAATTACCCGCCATCAGCACATAGCTCTTACCTGACTTGCCAAGGAAGTGGCGGGATTCAACTTGACTCCTGAATCAGGAATGAGGCTGATGGTCACACGTAGTGACCAACTCAGACCTACTCCCCCCAAACATCTGATTGTGAGCTCATGACAAGAGAGCACTTCTAATTTTCAGGGTTTCCCCCCACGTTGCCAATGCTTGGTCATGCTTGGCAAGGAGACACCAATTCTGAAACACATCCTGATTTTGGTTCTCAGCAAAATCTGAAAAGAAATATGTGTCTCAGAACCAATGAATTATGGCATTAAAAGACTCCTTGCCTTTATTGCTTTTCTTCCTTTGGTATTTGACCTATTTTGTTGCAGACAAAGTAAATTAGCTCTTTTTTTTTTTGTTATTGTAAGTAATTGATTTTGAGGTTATGTATAGTACCTGCCAGGCGTCAGCATTTCCTACACGGCCTTTTCCGAGTGATGTCTGAGCTGTGAGTAAGTGTTCCATGTGGAAGAAAACACTGTGATTACGGAAGTTTGGAAGATGCTATCCACCACATTTCTCTCTTGCAGCAACACTTACAATGAGCATATTAAAGCCGCTGGAAGGTCCTGCAGTGAGAATGTCATGTAAATGCTAACCTCTGTGCTCAGACTTAGGGAACTTTAAAATGCCTTCCCCCATCTTCATGTGTGCTCTAGCAGAGTCTGAGAGTCTCCCAGAGTATTTCAGTCTCAGTCCTATTAGCCAAGCCTGCACCACCACCCTGGCCTCCTGATATGGCCCCGACGTTTATTACCAAGTCATCGATGGTGGCTGCATCTCAGGGGAGCGGCGTGTCCGCAGGAGAGCTAACAAGCCTCTCAGGATTTTCCCAGTCCTCCAGAGGCACGAGACGGTCACAGAGATAAGCCATTTCCAACGCTCTTATCCAGCGATGCTTCTCCCCTGTGTTGTGCTCACCTCCGTGATCTTGTGCTCACATGTCACATCTTACACCAGGGGCGGGCTGCTCCCTCTCTCTTAACTGTCATCTTCCTTTCCGATCTGTCCTCACCTGTCTGTCTGTACTTCCACACCTTTCCAGGATGGTCTGCTCCATGCCCAACACGTCACCACGTAGATAGTAATGGAGATTTCCAAACCTGCTCTCTACCCTGGACATTATCTAGAGCAGTGGTTCTCAACCTTCTGGCCCTTTAAATACAGTTCCTCATGTTGTGACCCAACCATAAAATTATTTTTGTTGCTACTTCATAACTGTAATGTTGCTACTGTTATGAATCATAATGTAAATATCTGATATGCAGGATGGTCTTAGGCGACCCCTGTGAAAGGGTCATTCAACCACCAAAGGGGTCGCGACCCACAGGTTGAGAACCACTTATCTAGAGCTACTGAGTTGATGTTTGATCATCACCAGTTCAGATATTCACACGCCTTCAATTTCAACACATCCTGAAAGGAACCCATAATACTCACATGCTGTCAAACACACAGGTCTTGAGTTATCTCAGTTAATAAGCATCCAGGAGATAAAGCCCCCAGTCCAGACATGATCAATCCCTTGCCCTAGTTCTCCACAGTCAGCCCCAAGTGCTGTGAATTCACACCCATGACTTCCAAGGCGGGGCCCTTCCCCCTCTCTGCCGCCTGATTCAGGTGCTCTGACCCCAGCTGGAATACTGGTGCCCTCAGAATTCTTTTTGCTGGGGTTCACCTTTCATGCTGCCTGGATTGTTTCCTCCAGTTACATCAAGACACTCCTCTTAAATACATCTTCTAGTTCCCTTCAATGAGCGTGTCCAGCATTACCCAGTTGGAAACCATTGGAGGGGTTAGTTAAAAAAAATTATATATACATTTATGGTAGAATACTATGCATCCACTTAAAAAGTTGTACTTTACTTATTTTTATATTTATTTATATGGAAGACTGTTCATCCTATATTTTTAAGTGAAAAAAACCCCCACACATTACAAAATAGTATGTATCATAGAATCCTCACCAAGGATACATATGTACAGGAGTGGGCAAAAGTAGACTTATAGTTGTGAGTACTTGAAACACAGAGTTTATTCTTTTATTATTATTTATTAATTATTGTATTATATATTTGTACTGTAACTGTAAACCAACTTTTGCCTACCCCTGCATTTTATGTGCATATAAAAATATATGGAAGGATCTCAGAGGAAAAGAGGTTTGGGGGGCTGGAAGAGATTAACCAAAGAACTTGTATGCGTTTTGCATAGCCCAAGAACACAGACAATAGTGAGATGAAGGCCTGGGGTGGGGCAGGGGCTGGGTGGAGGGAAAAGGGGGGGGGGGAATGGGATACACCTATAATACTGTCGACCATAGGAATGTATATGGAAGGATATAAAATGCTAAATGTTGTTTATCACTTGACATTCAGGTCACAAAGATTTTATTAATTTCTTTCTTTATACTTTTGTGCTTTGAGTTTCTTAAAGTGAAGTTGTGTGCTTTTAAAATTAAAAGTTTATTATTAGAAAGATTTGGTTCTGATATGCTCTGTTCTGTGTGAGGTTCCCTAATGTTACTTTCCCATCACTTGCTACCCACGTGCTTTGTTACTCAGAGAACAGAACAGGTTGTGCTGAAATTGCCTGTGTGCACCTGCTCCCTGAACTGGACTGTCAGCTCGTTGAGGACACAGCCACGTCTTACTGGTCTTGAATCCTGACATTTAGCCCAATCACTGGATTTCCTACTAGAATTAAGGTTCTTTTCCTGCTGATACGTGTGTATGCTTACTGTCCATTGGGCCCTGTTTTAGGCATATCACATGCATTACCTATGAGGCAGACAGTCATATGATTCTTGCTATTGTTACTATGGGGAGAATGGAGGTTTGGAGGTAAGTTTTGCCTGGGGATCTGCTCTGAGCTCGGGTGCCTCACTTGAAGTCCCTTGCTCTGAATGACATTATACTGCCTCCAATGGGTCCACTATCACCATGTAACACTTTGGGAAACAAATGCCCTTCACCACAGACAAGGTCCTGGGATAGCCACTGGGCTCTTGACAGAGGGAAGAGCGGTTCTGACCAGAGTGGACTCGTGAACAGCCAGCACTGTATTTTTGCTGCTCAGTTTTGCTCAGAGCTGGTTCCATGGTAGAAAAATCCAGTCAACATGCTGACCCAAAGGCACATCTGTGTTGTTAAGATGCTCTTGAAGGTGAGGTCCTGGCATTCCTGAGTTCCCATGACCTGAGTAGAAAGAAAGAAAGAAAACAACAACAACAACAACAACAAAGCAAAGCAAACAAATAATCCTAGAATCTTCTGTTCTGATCCAATTAAAAAATGACTTTATTACATTGGCCTGAATCAGCAAAGTGGCTCTGTAGATGAAAAAAGGAACATGGCTAGACCACAGAGATGCTCCTATTTTTCCATGTCCCCTCACCTGGTTTCCTCTAAGGTGACCAACCATCCAAGTGTACTTGGGACTGTGGGATTTATAGTATCAAATGGGGATAGTTGATCACCCACCACCTTATTTCCACATTCCCACATGACACCATCAGGGAGCTCCTCCTTACCCCATTATATAGACACACACACACACACCACATATGCCCGCCCCCCCTCCCCCCCCCCCGCTCACACACCTCCAACACAAACACAATACACACATCACTACATAAAACACACATATACCACACACACCACACACACCACACATACAATATATACTACACAAACACAACATACGTAAAATAAACACAACACACTAAAAAACACTACAGATACTACTTTTCTCTCATTAAAACATAACACATAAGAAATATGGAAAATATAGAAAAGTGTGAAGAAAGACAAAACACACGCACATTATGCCACCACCATCCAGGGATAATTGCTCTTAAAATTGTGATGTATTTCCTTATTTTTTTTTCTATACAGGCAACCTTTCTGTGACGTATTTTCACATTTCATAGCTGCCCTCAATACTCATTCCAACCAAATTATCTTCATAAAAGTATTTGTAGGAGTGAAGAAAGCCCAGGATGATGGATTTCACCCTATATCCCTGAGATATGGCTCTGGACAGGTGCCCAAAGTGTAACATACTAGAACTACCGAGGACTTTAGTATCAGGTAATTACATCCTTAACAGAGGTTAGCAACCAATTTTGAGGTTTGCAGTTAAAGGAAGGCAGGAGAAGTTGCAGAAAATTTAGCAGAGAACCACAACAGCTTTGGAATATTTCATAATGAGATCAGAGAGCTGGTTCCATAATTATTAGCAGTAACGGAGTATTTCTTACATGAAAGAGAGTGACAAATTTCTCCCCCTGCCTCTAGTGAACAGTCAGACAAGAAGAAATGAGTCTTAAGCATAGTGTGAAGGATTTAGGCTAGATAATAGGAAAAGTTATTAACTACCTTAGTGGGTGAGAGAGAGTCTAAGAAATCTCCTTCTCTGAAAGTCTTTAAAAAATGATAGAGATTTTCCTATCAAGGAAGGATTAAGTGTGGGCCTGCCTAATGTCGAAGAATAAACAAAATGGCCTGTCAGAGTCTCAGCCAGCCCTCCGGTTCCATTATCCTCTACATAATAGAGAGCACGCAAAAATACATGTAAAATTGATTTTTATTTCATATTTTCCTTTGAGAAACCAAGAAAAATAGATAGTGATATTTTTAAAGTTTGAGTTTAATTTTCAGATGGTTGCGGAACAACACGTTGCTGTGGGCTTGGGGAGTAACATCGGAGGAGGGTCACTGGAGTGTGACCAAGTTGACTTCCATTATTTTTCCAAACTGCATCCTTGTTGCTTTCCCCTGAAACTTTAAAATAAGTTCATTTCATTTAGTAAATGCCTTAGCTGGGATTTTCAGCTCTATTTGTATTTCAAGGGATTAAACAAAATCTGCATGGCTTGCAACACCACGGTGACTTCTGGCCTTTGCTTCCTCATGCCTGTTACGTTGGTCATTCCTAATTGTTAACAATGTTCAGTTCCATGCTCTTTATATTTTCTGCTGGTCTTTTCCTCTTCTGCATGTTCATGCAAATAGTGTATTTGTAGTAAATACGGTCCCGAGAGCGTCCCTTTCTATGCAAATTGGCAGCTCGGGGAATAGTTGGGAGCAAACAATGTCATTGAAAGTCACTCAAATCAATTGGCAAAAATTACTTTCTGTGATTATCTAGTTTTTGCAGTTACATTTTTAATCTTGACAGTTTAAGTGTGTTTAGGGTTCACGGTAGTGAAAGGCCAAGTAGAATGTGGGGCAGGTCACTGTTGAGATTCCCATCGCTTGGCTAATGAGATTTCTTTGGATTTTTGGTGTCATTTAGTATTATTAAGATTGAAGAGAGATACTTTAGAACAGAACAAATGAACACTGACTTATTGGGAGCCGATGATGTGCCAGGTATGTATTAAGTAGAGTGGTGCATGGATATCAGGAGCACTTCGCTTGCAAGGGCCTTACTATCCAATTAACAATAACAACAGAAGTAGTTATAAGAATGTAGCCCACATCGGAAGAGGTGCCACATGGCAGGGCATGGCTGCGTGTCATTTGACTTATAAAGGTGAAGATGACTTGATTTTGGGGAGAAAACTGTGTCAGGCTCCTTTTCTTCGGGTGACGAGTAATGAGTTGGTCTCAAAGGCCTTGGGTAAACAGAAAAGGGAACCTTCCAGGTGCCAAGTTACTGTGTAGGAAGTTTGAGTGGGAGAAAGCAAAAGGTATGTTTAGGAACCAATGGCTGTGTTTTGGTTGGCAAGGAGGCTTGGGGAGGGAGACTAGTGGGAAAAGTTTGGAGACCGGTTCTCAGTTAATACCAAGTGTAGTCATTTTCTATTGCTTTGTTAGCAATCACCACAGACTTAAGAATTTAAAGTAATACCAGTTTATTATCCCATAGTTCTGTAGGTCAAAAGTCTGGGTAGGTGCAACTCAATTCTCTCCCTAGAGTCTATAAGGGAAGACCAAAATCAAGGGGTCACCTGGGCTAAGTTGAGGTTCTGGAAAGCATTTGCTTCCAAGGTCTTTCAGATTTTTGGCAGAATTCAGGATCTGTGACTCTAAGAGTGAAGTTCTTGTTTTCTTGTTAGCTGCTGGCCAGGTACCACTCTCAGCTCCTAGAGGACATACTCTTGTCCTTGCGTGATGGTTCCTTCCAACTCAGCAATAGAAAAATTCCCTCCTGTTGAATCCTTCTCCCTCTCTAACTTCCTCTCTGACTTCCTCTCCTGCCACCAGCTGGAGATAACACTCTGTTTTTTGAAAGTCTCGCATGACTAGCTGAGGCTCTCCCCCATCATCTCCACTTTGATTAATTCAAGGTCAACTGATTAGTAACCTTAGCAGTTAGGTCTACAGACTCCCTCCATGTAGGATAACTCAGTCATGGGCTTAACACAAGGAGATGGAGATAGGGACATCAGCTTCAAACAGCCCACCACACCAAGCCTATACATGGTGCTGCTGCCACATCGCTTTCTGTTGCCTAAGAGCTCCAACCTCAGGACATGTGAAGAGAAAGTTCCTGGTTTAAATAGTGGCAGAAATGTGGTAGAATTTGGCACTTTTGTCAACTCTGGGTTGTTTCAATAAATATCCTTTTCGTGGAAGAAAAACGAACATGTAAGGAAAGTTCTTAGAGAGTCTTCCATTCATCTTTCAAGGTTGTAGCTTATGAAAAGCTTCCTTATGCCCATGAAGACATTGGCAGCGTTACTGACTGGACCTAGATGGGAAGACAAACTTGAAAGAGTGAGAAACATTCCTCCGAGGGTGTGTATACGATTCATAAATCCCTCTTCTCGTTTGCTGGCTGGAGTCTCCTTATATTTGCTACATTTTTAAGGAGTCATGTCATTCCACAAAAAGTATAAGGTCCCATTTCAAGGGATAGGAAGTGGAGTTGGTGTCAGAATTTAGTGAAGAAAAAATAACTCTAGCTGTTTATAACTAAAACGGACTGTGCTAATGGTATGCTCTGTACCAACGTGGCTGCACCATGTTGGATCATTCAGGGAAGAGATGGTGTTTATTTAAACCTCTCCCACTGAGTCACTGCATCCACTCTGAAATTTGACAGCCAACTGAGAGGGCGGAGGGAAAGGGGGAGAATGAGTATTCAGAGCTGAAGAACAAGGAAATAGTTTTTTGTGCAGTATCCTTGGCCCCAGTTCCTGATGAAGCGCAGACAGTTGCACGCAGGGAGGCTTTCTGCTGCCAGTCAACACATTAAGTGCCCCTACCAGCCTCGGGCAGAGCAATGTGCATGCTGTTCTGGGATTTTTCAAAATTGCTCAAGTCCTTTTAGGCTATGAAGAAAGCTCCTTCTCTTCACCAGGCTGGTTAACTTTATGGAGGGAGAGTATTAAGTCCTTTCTCATAATCTATGAATTCCATGCTAATGGCTGAATGCAAATATTGTTATCACCTACCATTGACAGAAGACTCCATTGTTACAATGGAGAAAAGTGTTAATCCGTTTGTAATTAATGCCTTATTGGGGTCTGCACAGGTCAAGGATAGAGTTGGATTTTGGTAAATTAACTCTGAAGTCCTTTTCTTAATCCTCATTTTTCTTTTATCTTAAAAAATAACCATTGTATATAATTTTTTTAAAAACCAGTGATATGTAAGACCTAGCTTATATGCTGAAATGAAACAAACCTGGACAAAGGGTGAGTGTGAAGGACATATAGCTCTTAATATAACCTCCCTAACAAAACATGCAGAAAAATTCAAAGGAGAGAAATTACTCTGGTCATGTGGTAAGGATTAAACATTAGTATAATAATTTGCAATCATTGTATTGGTGTCTCCAAGAATGGTTAAGAAGAACATTTCTTCTAAATTCTGTCAGAGATAAAAATGTATCTTAAAACCAAATGGAAGCTGAAAGCTAATATATTCAATTAACTAATGAGCTCATCAATTCATGAATATTTGTTCTGTTAAGGATTATGTGATATAGAAGAAAAACATAAAATATTTTTCTTTCTTGGTCACAACAAGCCGTTGGAGACACATGAAACCAGTGAAGAGTTTGATGGTGTGTTTTGTTTCATGAGTATGGCTCTGAGATGAGTGGCAGGTGTCTGGAAAGGTGCCCAGGAGGAGTGGGCATGAGCCAGGCTCACTGAGGAGTGGACTGGGTAGGCGGGGACTGTATAAGGTGGCTTAGCCGGCAGGAAATGGCAAGTGCTAGCAAAGGCAGGATCTCAATGGCATTGTTATACTCTGCGACCTTAAATATGTATAGATGGCACACAAAATAGTGATGAGCAGCGTGGACTTTGCATTCAGGCAGAGCTTGCTTTAAATCCAGCGTCATCACTTATGAAATGGCTTTGGAAAAATTATTTAACCATTTTGGCCTTTAGTTTCCCCATCTGTAAAATGACAATAAAAGTAATAATTACCCAAGGTCTGTAAGGAGTGTTGAATCAGAAGGTATCTAGACTTGTAGAGGTATGTATCTGGCATATGCTATCATTACTATTATTTAAAAACTAGAGGCCTAATGCACAAAATTTGTGCAAGGTTAGGTCTTTCTTCCCCTGGCTGCTGGCACCGGCTTCCCTCTGGCACCCGGGACCCAGGCTTCCCTCGCAGCCCCAACTTCATCCGGAAGGTTGCCTGGAAGGACATCTGGTCTAATTAGCATATTATGCTTTTATTATTATAGTCATGAGGATGATCAACCAAGAGCTCCATTTAGCCTGTGAACAGAGTAAAAATATCCAACAACTATTACATGTTTGCTACATGCCAGACATTCTTTGGAGTATGAGACATGTATTACTTTATTTACCACTCACTCCCATGCTGTGGGGTAGGTAGCATCATTATCCCCACTTCACATATGGGGAAAGTCCAGCAAGGAGGTGTGTGATAACCTGTGCAAGGTCACGCAGTTGTAAGAGCTGGGATTTCAATCCAGGAATTCTGGTGCTGGAATCTGGCTTGGAGTCACCAATCTGTATCACCCAGGACTCCCGTGGGAATCTTAACCAGCAGATGCCATTGCTTCTCTTTGAGCTCTGCAGGATGCTCAAAATTGTCTTCACTAATGATATCTATCCTTTATTAATTAAGACAGTAAGAGCTAATGGGTTCAAACATTTTTAAAAATTAGGTACTTTGTCTTAAAATAAGAATTTATTCTAGTGATATAGAATTTCTTCAGTAAAAATTTTAAGGAATTAAAAAAAGGGCAGTGGAAGGAATAGTGTAACATACTGATTCTACAAGGCTCATGAATCTGTACAAAGTCTGTTGTTTTACTCCTGGTCTTCTAAAAATTTCAGTAGCCAATCAACATACATGCTAAGCATTTACCATGCACCAGCTACTGAGAAAGGCAGGCGGTCTCTGGTCCTCGAGGAGTGGCCGGTCTAGTCGAATGTGCAGAACAGTAGAAGCGAGCCTTGCTGATGGACTAGACACAGAGCCAGAACTGAAGCACAGGCTGTGACCTTGAGGTGGTGTCACCCAGTCTCTGACGTTCCTGATTTTCTAACTGGTAAAATGGAGACAATACCACCTACTTCCCAGGGTTGTGAGAACGGAGTAAACTGTGGACATATCTGCAAAGCATCTGGTATCATTCCTGGAAAGTAGCTGGTTCTCATTACATGGTTTCTGTTATGATTACGATTAATAATATTTGACATCCATTCATAAGAAGATAACCAGACATGACAAGTATATCAAACTAAAGGCGCAAACGATAGCTATGCTTTACCTTCAGAGGGAAGAGCAATAGGCTGGAGTGCTCAGAAGCGCTTTTCCAAACGAGGTAGAGTTTTATTTGAGTCAGTGCTTTCCTGCGTGGTTTCTAAAAATCCCTGAGTTGTTAGAAGTAAAGAGTCCCGAGGTCACATACGTTTAGGAACCGCTGGCTACAAAGGTTGAATAGGCTTCTTCACTGTGTGAGGAGGGACTCCTTGTGTGGCTTCTCGGTGCCGTTTGGTGATAGTTACACGGTACCTCTCCGAAAGGAAGACTCAGTAGTTGGTGTTGCCTGGGCATATTCATCCTTTTGTTCTTTCATGGAGTTCCCAGGGGCTGGGCTGGCAGAGCAAAGTCTGGGGAATGTGGAGTGAGACCATGTCCAGAGGATGGACGGGCAGGCTCTGGGTGGAGATGGGGCAAGGCCGTGAAGGAGTAGAGGCAGGACCATGTGAGCCATGGGAGATCAGGCTGCAAGAGTAGATTGGGGGACTATTTTGCAGAAATAGAGAATGAGGGGAGGGTTTGTTTGCATTTAGAGGTTTCGTGTTTTTAAGAAAGATGGATCCGAAAACATGATCCAGAGGGTCTGGATGGGCTCAGCCTGCAGCGGGAAGGCTGGCCAGAAGTATTTTGGGCCACTCCAAGCACAAGATGACCCAGTTCTTGCCAACCTTGTCTTTCCCAACCTCGGCTGATGACAGCATGCTCACTGCATTGCTTGGGTTCTGTCATGGCCAAGTGTCCAGCTTCACAGACACCCAACATTTGCACCAGGTCCCCAAGGCAATACCTGCAGTAACTGATGACGATGCTTTATAACATTTCTGTGGTTTCAAGTCTGTCTTTTGCTTCACAATCATTAAACAAAACAAAGCATTTACCGTGTGGAGACATTCACGGTTAGGGACAGCTCTGTCTGATCCAAAACTTGAAGAAAGGACAGCCTTTCTGGTGCATTGCACATTGGCGTGTCTGTCATTTACAATGTCTCCTGACTTCACCGGAAGCTGGCCAAGCTGAGCACACAAATGGGATGGCCTCCCGGCCTCCCTGGCCTTTCCCCTTTAAGTAAGCAAAGAAACAAAACCAGAGTCTTCTCAGTGAGAATGAGAATTGAAAACACAACTAGAGAAAGAGCTGATAAATTACAGTTTATAATTGCTGGAAATCCCAGCTAAGAGGAAGGCCTTGGGACTGTCTGATGATCTTTATGGAAGGAATAATTATTGCTTTTGTGGAATCTCTCTCTCTCTCTCTCTCTCTCTCTCTCTCTCTCTCTCTCTCTCTCTCTCTCTTTCTCCCTCCCTCTCTCTCGCTCTCTCTCCCTCTCCTCCCCCAGTCCTGTCTCCTTGTGTTATTGACATTAGCAGGCCTATGAGGGTAATAGATGCTGGATGAGCTCCCTGTCTTCTCCCTTACTTCTCCATCCACTTTGACCGTGACCTGGAAGATACTCTTCTACCATGCAGACATTTTCAGCCACAGTTTTGCACTGTTTGATCACCTGGCTTATTTGGTGTGTGAACTGCTTTATACAAAATATACAAAGAATATTTCTATTTCCTTGTTTAACCAGTGAGGGGTGAAATAAAAGAGCTCTTCATAAGCATAGAGATTAAAAACACAACAACAACACCACATTCTAACCACCTTACAGCCACAGCTGCCCATGTAACATCACAGTGTTTGCAGCCAGAGTGGTCAGTGGGATGCAGCGGAGGCAGCTCAGGTCACACGTCCAGCACAGGAAATAGATTTTCAGCATGTTATTTATGACCCAGCCTTAAAGGAAAACAGATGGTCCTACTTTCAGAGCTGTTTTGCTCTTGTTTCAAATGGCTAATTCAAATCAAACACAGGATTCTATTCTTAGTCCAGGCAGCTGCTGCATTGTCTGAGGCGGGCTGTTTTTCCCAACAACACCCCTCCCCCGGACAGAGTAGCAGGGGCCCACAGCGACGTCACCGTCACCCAGTGGCCCCAGGAGAACGCATCTGCCTGAGCACAACTGCCTATTGCTGGGTGACACCCCTTGGAATGCACGGCGGCTGCATTTTGCTTGTAATCCACAGCGTCTGCTCACTCCACTGTGCGTGGCAGCCTGTCAGAGGCAGGCCTTCCCTTTGAAAGCAGCGATTTCTTCTAATTTTAGAGCAGTGACCTTTTGGGAACCCTTTCAGGGTGGGGAAGATTGTGGAGATGGAAATAGAAGTCAAGGTTGAGAGAGGAACTGGGGTGTGAGAGAGGTTCCCAGAGACCAGCACAGGGCAGAGCACCCAGCGCCTCCCCCCTGGGTGCCCCTGTCACCTTGCGGATTTCCTTCAGCCCAAGGCTCAATGCAGGAGACACTGACAAGAAACCAAAAAGCAAACATTTGAAGCAACCATTTTCTTTAAAAATCCATTTTTGAAAACAACATAATATATGCACATCGTTTAAAAAATAAAACACTTGCCATTTCTTTGTCCCCCCCCCCCTCCACTCCCTGGGAGGGTTCCTTGGCTTAATCTCCCACTGGACTCCCTCCCTGCACCCCACACCAAGGAAGCAATTGCTTCAAATTCTCCAGCTGTTGCCTTCAGGGATTTACCTCCACATTTCCAGGAAATGTGTTCATATTGCTGATTCTTTCATTGTAGACAGTCTCTCAATGTTGTCTGGTGGCATCTGAGGATGCGCGTGCCTACAACTCCTCTCCCAACTTCTCCCTTCTCCCAATTGAGTTCGAGTACATCTTGGTTAATTATCTGTTTTTATATTATTATGAGTAAGTAAATAATTTTCATTGTCAAATTGCATAGCATAATATTAAACTTTCTTGTACAACTTTAAGTTTTCCCAGGAGTCAATTATTGCACAGTTTTTAAATTCGCTTATTTTTATGTTCTTCCAAAACTTTTTTTCCCCCTTTGGGATAAAAAACTTGTTGAATGAATAACCATATATTTTTTAAGCAGTCAGGTACATCCTATTACCTATAGCACTCCATCTCCTCTGCACCCCCACTTCTCTCGGAAACCTTCCCTCTCTCTCTTTCCTCTTGCTCTGCTGTATGATCTCTGGTGAGGTCATTTGAAGAAGGCTTAATGCTAGGACTTTCTATTACTTTTTCTCTGTCTTTGCTCCCTTTTCCCAAGATTCCATGTCCTATGATAGCGTCTTAAACACAGATATGTGGGAAGCAAAAGTTTTGATTCCTTGGATTCCTAAAATAATTGTTATTTTACCCTCAGATTATACAATTATGTCCTGACAGGGCAGAGACAATGAGAAAACAAGATTAGTGAACTTGAAGGCATATTAATAGAAACTCTTTAAAATTAAGACCTAAATGTAAAACCTAAATGTAGAAAACTTCTATAAGAAAACATAGGAGAAAATCTCTGAGATCTTGAACTGAATTTTACCAAAATAAAAACTTTAACTCTTTCATAAAAATACAAAAAGACAAGCCACAGACTGGAAGAAAATAGTTACGAAACACGTATCTGATGAAGAACTTATAAGCAGAATTGTTAAATTAATAAAAAAAAGAGGAGGCATTAAAGTGGATGTAATAGCTTAACAGTCTACATAAGCAAACCAAACCTAAGTCTGTATGTGCCTTAAGGTTAAGAAATCAAAACCTAAGGATAATGAATGACAAACAGACAACTAGCTTTTTCTAAATATGACAAACACTTCAGCTACAGCCAATCAAATATTTTCTTACTTTGCTTCTGCCCTTTCTCTGGGAAAGTTTCCCCCCTAGCTCCTATCCGTGGTGCATTCCTAACCACTTCTGGTTTGGCATTGCCCAATGACATCAGATTATTTGCTCAAATAAACTCATACCATTTTTAAGATGCTTCTGTTTATCTTCTAACAGTTCTGGTGTCAGAAGTAGAGACCCCTGGTGGCCTCCAAGAGCAGCAAGCAATGAGCAGGTATAAGATACTGGCTGAGCTCATCACACTCAAGCTGTTTTCTC